>NC_133030.1:25882500-28282500 GCF_048771995.1 Taeniopygia guttata | reverse complement strand
GAGAAATAGCTGAAAATCTATTTTCAGCTTATTTTTCATCTTGCACTCTTAAGGAGGAAAAAACCTGGCAATTTTGTACTGTAGTGTAGCATTTCATCTGAATATCTTCTGTAAACACACTAACCAACCTGGAAACCTAACAAAAACAGAGCAGCAGCACATTCAATGAAACATAGGTAACAGCTCATTCTTTTAAGAGAATCTCCAGCAAGAATGGTTTTTGAATCACCAGATTGAGTCTTATAAGTTGTGACAGTACAATGGACACAGCTCCACTGCCACACATCCATATAGGCTTTTTTACTTGCTTCCAAATTTTGTTGACTTAGCTATTAACTGCATTTTCTGAATATTATACACATGGTATTTAAGTTGCATTTCATCTGAATAATTATACTATGTTCTTCAACTACTCACACAGAACCAAATTAGACCCTGTTCAATTGCTTTCAGCAGGTGAAAGCAACACAGACATTTATCTCATTGTGAATTTCTGAGTAACACACCAGTCAGTCACAAAAGAAGCACAGTACTTTGTACCTGGATTGCGGAGCACCACTGGCTGCACGCTGGGCTGAGCACCCGCAGTTCGAACCTGCTGCAGGGGAACAAGCTGAATGATCTGCCCATTGGGATGTCTGAAGAGGTTCACAGCCCCAGGGCTCCGCAGAGGCTGAAGGACCATCTTCTGCCTCTGTGCCACCTGCGAGTTCAGTGGTCGCAGAGCAGAGGCTGTCTGGTGCACTGGAATCAGCAGCAATCGGGGTCCAACACGTTTGTCTGTTCCAGGAGCTATCTTTGGGGGAGTCTTACTTGCAGCTTGTGGAACACTATCTTCTGAAATATTTTAACAAGTTACAGAAAAAAAAAAAACTTGAAGAGACTGCCGACAAATCAGGCATTATTCTTAATAAACACAAGTGCAAATATTTTGGAAACAACTGCACCTCTTTTAAAATTATTTGAAAGCAAGTTTTTCTCTTTTTTATCCACAAAATGCATGGAACCAACCAGGTAAGACAGTTTTGGGTTTTTGTTTTGTAGTTCCACTGACATTTTTCAACCATGACACAGGACAGTAATTCCCTACCTAATTCCTGAACTCTGTGCCAACCATTAAACCCTATATATTTCTATAAGATGATGTGAAGCTTCCAGCTCACTTCACAGCAGTCACTGACCAGATAGTTAAATTTTTTTCCTTTCCCCACCAGTTCAGTCTGGAATGCAAAAAGCAACTTAAAAGAGGTTACATTAGGGTGATGAATAGGATTTTTTATCCTGTTTTGGAAAGCAGGACAAGGCAAGTGAGTAAATTTAAATTTAAACCATATTTAAATTGAAACCAGATGCAGACTGTATTATAGTTGTGAAAAGAAGCAGAATTTTAAAAAACAAGTGTTTGCGGTAATAACCCAAAGCACCTAAGCATTACCTCTTTTTGGATTCTGTGGAGGACTTGAATTAACTCCTGATAGTATCACTGGAACCGAGACAGCAGAGGAAGTCAGTGTGGTCACCACAGGTGTAGCTGCTGCAGCCGTTGTCAGTACAACTGAGGAAGGAGATGTTGTGACGACAGCACAAGTAACAGCTGGTGGTGTTACTACAGTTTTTGGGAATGACGTAGTTGCTACTGCTGTGATAGTCCCTGTTGTTTTTGTTGTGCTCACAGTAGCAGGAGGAGTGGTGGATGGAGAAGTACAGGTGCTGGTTCCAGGTGTTGCAGGAGCAGCTGTAACTGCAGGAGGAGAGCAGGGAGGTTCACCAGCTTTTGTCTGGCAAGGAGTGGTCACAGGAGATGCTGCTACACTGGTACTTTCCACAGTAACTGGAGAAGTGGTGGTGGCTGCAGTGACCTCAGGACAGACTGAGCACAGAGCTGGAGATGGCGTTGAAGGAACCACGGGCGCAATAACCGTGATCGGTGTGGGCTTGATACTGAGAAACTGTCGCCCTGAGGCAGCCTGGCGTGTGCTCGCTCCCGGAATCTTCTGCTGTAGAGCTCCCGCTTTGTTTATCACAAACTGGGCAAACACACCGCCAGGTGAGGGTCGGGCAGCTGCAAATAAAAACTTGAAGGTCAAAATTTTAATTATTTCTTCTCTGCCATTCATGAGGCGCTACAACTGTAATTTCAGCATGAATTTGAACCTCCTTCTTCAACGTGCCTTGCAATTAAATCAAAACCTTCATGGCAGTCCTGGATACGCTTTACATGTTAGAAAGACCTCTGCCTTATTCCACTACTGTAGCTTTTTATTGCATTTCTTCCCAGATACACAAAAGAATCAGTTTTTGAAGGGTTGTTCTTCATCATGAAACTATGGACAATTCTAACTAACAGTGCAGGAAAACAAACATCTAAGTGAAATAACGGGCTCCAACTATTTTCTAAATATCAAATTATTTGTGTAACAGCTTGTGCCATCTTTCAGTTTTTACTGCTTCTTTATTTTCATCCCCCTTCTACTGTTATCATCTTACACAGGCACAGGGGAAAGGGATGAGAAGGATACAGAGTTTCTGCTTCTAATTGCACTGACATTCATGCAACTGCAGACTAGATGGAACAAGTTTAACCAATGGAAATTAATCACTATTAGGAAGATCCTTTACCTCATCCCTTACTCTCCAAGGGACCAGAATACTGCATTTACATCACCCCAGATGCCTACAGATGAGTACAACAGAATAGAGATTATGGAGCAAGACTAACTTAAACACTGCAGTTTCGTATGCATACAGGATTTTTAACCCAGACTATGCTAGAGTACTTTTTATTTAAATAATTATGCTGTAATGACTTCACCCATCAATGAAACACAGCCAGCTCTTTCACACTGCATAAACACACAAACCAACAAGTTTTATTACAGGACAAGAAAAACAACACACCCATTTACACAGCAAAGAAAATTTAGGCAGAAAGAATAATAGAAAATCAATCAGAAATTAAAGTTTTTCCAGGACACAGGTAACATCCTTTTCCCTTGCAAAGCTTCAGATCTTTAAATAAGGTGTGGGAATATGTGGATGGGTACTAGACTTCTCTTTTTAAACTCATGCAAAATGTAATAGTTAAGGGCAACTTCCTCTCTTGCCACACTGGGGTAACCATTTCAGTACCAACACAGATACACACGTAACTCATGAATCTTCCAGTTTGGGGTTTGTTTGTTTTTTTTTAACTCAAAGTGCTGTCTAAATCCAACCGTGTTTAGCTTGTGAAAGTCAATGAGATTAGAGACTGGCGTGGTTATTGGCTGCACACCTGCTGTTTCACTAATCCAGATTTGGACCATCTTGTCTTCCACTGGTGCTTCACACATCTTTGGCGGTCACAAAAATTATGAGTGCAACATCAGCAGAAAATCTAATCAATTAAGAACCACAGATTAGTGATACTTTACTCATTTGACGTTAATCTGTGTTTGAGGAAAAGCAATTAAAAATTACAGTAATGAAACTCCAAAGTTTCAGTTTATATTTGGAGAGTCTCCATCCACTCTTGTCTCTTGAAAATATGTTCTAGTAGCATTAATCAAACAACTAATAGTCAACATCTGTAACCTTACTCTGACATCAAAATAAAACTTTCTGCTTTGAGAAGGTTATTTATTGCAGAGGCATCTTAGGTAGGCAATGCAGCCAAAGGCAGCATGCACTGTTGCACAGACATCAACATTAACGCTGTACACTCACTCTGTACTTCAGCTTCACGCAATTTAAAACACAGTAATAAGTTCCAACCTACCTATCTGTTTCTGTGCTGGGACATGGGTTTTCAGAGTCGTCACAGTGGGGGTTGAAGTAGTGCTGGTGGAAGATGTAGTTTTAGTAGCTGATGTTGTGGGCCCCTGGACTGATGGTGTCCCAGAAGCAGGAGTTTTAGCACTGGGTGCTACCTTGGAGATCACAGTACTGAGGGCTGCGATATCAAGTACTGTGGGCTGCAGCCTGCCTGTGATATAAGCTGCTAGCCGATTGGCAGGATGTAATGCCCCCATCTGTCCCAAAAGCAGTTTGGCCTGAGGATACCTTTTATCATTAACCTGAAAAAAGGGGAAAAGGGAAACTTTGTGAAAAGAACGCTAATTCACCACTTCTGGAGAAGTGTTTCATTCCGTGGGACTTCTAAATGTCCTTTTAAAAAAACCATTGCAATTCCAAATGGGAATTCCTAATTTCCTTATTGCTCAGGAGAACTTCAAGTAACTCTTTTTTTATTTTTGTAATACAGTTTTTAAATGCTGTTCAGACTCTCACATAAAACCAGAGAGTCCAAGGAACATGTGAAATCATTGAAATTAGATAAGAGTGAAGCTAGCACCTGTTTTTCCTGTCCCATGCTTATGCTGTAGTCCTGAATAAAAAAAGGTTCCCTAATTAAAGGACAATTTTGGATAAAATTCTCAAACCTAATTAAGACCTAGCATCACAAAAGAAAGAACACTGCTGACATATACATTGAGACAAAACTTTAAAGAGCTTGTAAAAGCTGCATCAACTTTTTTCCTCATCCACACTGTTGTCTGATACTATAAACGAGTTCCCCAACTTCAAATTCCAAGCTGTAGTGATAACGGACTGCACAGGAAAAAAAGCGGAATATCTTGCTCAATATCAGGTTTTATGCCTAGTGCATAATGGGAAGTTCTGGTAGTGTGGCATTTTGCTTTCACATTGTTTGATAATACCTTCTAAAAGCCACTTGGAAGTAGTATTTAAGACACTACTAAATAAACAGTAGTTTTTATTGATCAACTTTTATTGAAGATAAGAAATCTCCTCATCTTTTTCTCTCCACCAGCTTCTCTTTCTGAGGGTGTCATATCTGCAAAGCATCATGAAAACATATTTTACTCTCATTTTATAATTCGTATTATTTTCCTCAAAGTGATTTTACTATAACCACAAATAGCTGTGATGGAAAGAAAAAGATCTTCATCCTAATCCTGTAGTTCCTAACTATTAATTATTAACATAATAATATTTCATAATAATAATTAGGAACATAATAATATTGTCAGCAACATAAAACTGCAGGGAAAAGATGCTTTGAATTTAGGATTATGAAATCTCTTGATTAAAAATATATATTCTACAAAGAAGATTCAGGCTGTTAGTGAAGAGTAACAGTAAACTGTAGCAAAAAGCAATTTAATATTTCCATTTTTACTTTAAAGTTTTGTCCCAGTGTATATACTTCCACAGAAAATATTCTTTCTGTGGACTCATACAATTATTCATTTAGAAGCATTATGTGTCAAAAGCACCTTCAGGGGAGTTCACAAAGAATTAAAAAGACCTTGAAAGAGATTCTGCACTTGGGTCAGCAAGACCCAAATTGCCAAAAAGACAAGTTAAACTATCAGATTTCAGGATTCTGATCAGATTTCCTGTTATTGAGTAAATCTTGAAACGGATAAGCTTATGGGGAGGAATGCCACCAGATATCAAGAACTTTGGTCTGGACAGGCAAAAGACATATTAGAGTGTTCTCCCCTTCAAGGAGTTCTGGGATAGTACTGGATGAAACTGCATCTAATCTCCACAGTAAAGGCAGAGAGACCCACCTGAATCAAGCCCGAGGGGCTCGTATTAGCACTGCATTTGTAGACAACCAGCTTTCCCGCAGGAGAAACCCCTGCATAAAAAGGCAAGCCTTTGCCCCCATGCAGCTTCTCCCGCAGTTTGTCCACTGGGTCTGCCCGCATGACCTTTACATTTTCTGAGTTACTGCATGACGCCACTGTGCTATCAGAAGTCTCCAAGACAGGGATCTCGGGCTCCTCATCCTTGTCCTGGCAGGACGGCACTGAAATTTTCACTCTGGAGGAGCTGACAGAAGGATGGTTCTCATCCTGGGCCTTGTATTCCGAATCCAATTCAATAGTGAAGCTACCCACTTTGAGGCACTGTGGCGTGTTACTGTTGATATGCTGTGATAAGATGGTCAAGATCTTATTGTGATCTTCCTCCAAGTTGCAGTCAGAGATAATCTCGATAAGTTTGGTTGGTTCACCTTGAGTGGTGTGATGAACATAGGAGGTGGAGAAAGAGTCCCCCTCACTACGGGAAGAACACCAGCTTTTCTCTGAGAAAGAATTGAAATAGGTTTCTGCAATACTATGGCATTTTAAGCACCTGGATAGTCAAACAATTTCATTCTGCCCACACCTCCACCCTTAGCTCAGCTGCTGGCCAACAGCAAGTAAAAGAACTGTTCAAAGCATCACGTTCCCTTGCAGAGCTTCACAAACAAGAAAAACTCACTGCAAAACTAATGTAATTATTTCTCATGGTTCAATCCCTGCAGCCATACCACGTCACATTGTATCCCATTGCATCACAAGCTAAACAAAGCTGAGTTGTTTCAATACATGGGTCAAAATTCCCCAAACACAGCAACATGGTAGAAAGCATCACTGGTTATTCAAGAGATGGCACTTTTCTCTTTGAGTCAGAAAAGCACCCATGTCCTACAATGGCATAAGAGGACATGCCACTAGCAGAACTGTCTTTTGCAGAAGATGTGTAAACAGAAGCGTGACCTTTTGTTGTCATTATAGCTACAATGCCCCTTTTTGCAAAACTAAGGATGTTGAGCCCTGTGTCCTGGCCATTTTAATTTCACCTACCAATGCACCAGCATTTTCAACTAATAGTATTATTTTTCCATTCCCATCCTTAAATGCAGCATGTGCTGTTGTATACATTAAACAGTAAAAAAATCAGCTCAAAAAAGCAGATATGGTTCATTAGTGGATGACACGATGCCTCTAGTATATGTCTCATTTATAGCTTGTAACATGATTTGGGCCACTTCAGACAGAAAGAGAACATGGATGTGTAGCCTATTTCTTCACCAGCTAAAAACTCGAACCCAGTATCACTAACTCAGCAAAACTTCAATTTTTCAACTTGAACTAAACAAATTCAACATCAAACAATTCCATATATAGCATAGGCACTTCCTTGTCCCAACCAGTTCTATGTGAAGAACACGAGAATCCCATCCTCCCAGTACTACTTGGGTATTTAATTCTTCAGTAACTACAGAGTGGTAGTAAAGAAAAAAAGTGGGAGAAAAAAATACCCGGACAAAGCAAAGCCATTCATCTCCATTCCTTTCCAAGTATCTAATCATCTGTCTTGAACACAAGTCTGCTGTGCAGTTTTATACTTTATCGCTAAACAAGCTACTGGTAGAACTGGTCATTTTACACTTAGAGCAGCAGCAAGCACTGGATATTTAGTCTGCTGTATCTCCATGTGCCCACCTCCAGCTGCTAAGAAAACAGGAAACTGTATGCATGTCATAAGATTTTTATTACAACTCTCCCAGCAAACACACTTCTGTTTCATCATTAGCTACTTTTTTTCAATAATTGACACAAAAACATGTAACTACCAAGAAGTGGAATTATACTCTAGACTCAGCTCTTACCTCTCGATGTGTCTTTGTCTACCTCACAGGTTGCCTTCTCAGGAGACTGAAGCTCTGGTTCATGCTCCTGCTGGAGGAAAGAAATACAAGAAAATATTCACTCTATACATCTTACTTCCACACTAAAAATCACAGCACAAAATTAACTAGGTCACCCCAAATCACAGAAATATGACATCTTTGACTGTGTTACAGGTTTCATCTTAGAAGAGCTCTATTAAAAATGAACATTTAAGCCTTACATAATAATGCACTTTTGGCAGACAGGAATTTCCCCAGACAAGAAATGTATATCACAGTAACTGCAAAGTGATTTAGGCTCCACCTTGCACCATCAAATGCAAGTGAAGCCCTCATGTCATGCAGGAGTTTCTGGGGAAAAAATTACTTCATCATTTTAAACATTTACGCCTATTCTATAATACACACTAGTTACAGTGTGACTTCTTACCTTTATACTACAACTCTGTGAATCACTTTTGTCTTTTTGCTGTTTTTTTTCCTCTCTCCTGTGTTCATAGGGTCGCACCCTTGCACAAGTCATTAAACTTTCAAAGTACACGTAGACAGGATCCTTGTCCTCCTCTCGAATCTAAAAGAAAACATAAAGAGACAAAACCATCTTTTTTTCTGTTCTGGATGCACATCAGATTCACCGAACAGCTTTGCTTTCTAAAAAAACTTCAACATAAATGCTTCAATAGTAAGGGTCAAAAGAAAAGTCTAGCATTTAAAGCTAGATCTGCCTTCTCAGTACCATCACATAGCCACCACCAGCTCCCTGAAATTCAAACCCATTCAGATATTCCTCTAAGTGAAGAAATAAATCCTAAGTGCCATGCATTGTTTAACATTATCTGGTATACATTAAATAGCTACTCTGTATGTTTGTTCTTCAGATATAACTACACTCTACAGCTGTTTTTCCTCTACTGCTGTTGTTGCTTATGCCTGATACTAAGGTGAGGGGACACACAAAGCCAGATTCTTAGAACACTGGCAATGAAACCTCAAAAAAGAACAAAAAAAATACTCCAGAACTACACTGAGCACTCTGTATCTAAACATTTTTTGCAAGTAATTCATACTTAGATAGGCTACATTATGTAGCTAGTAACTTTTACAAACATTACAGGACTAAAATTAATTTTGACAAAAATAGCATCTATTACTATATTTTTAAACACACTATTAATGAATCATAATCACCTTCCACCATCTCTATACTGCTATAAAAAATTCACAACAGAACAGGGACATAGTAAAGATCTATATACGATCAATGCATCCTAACTTATCAACACACCTATAGGTAGTCTAGGCTTTCCCCTCAAACTTCTCCACAATTGCCTAGTACAGAGGCTTTTGGCAGTATTTGTTTTAATTTTCAGTACAAGGAAAAACATGCATCTCTCTTTTCTTTTTGCTTACCACTGGATTGGGTCTAGGAGTATATATTCTGCCTGGTTTTATTCCACTGGAAGATCTGTTCTTACTAGGAAGCCAGACTTCTGGGCTGGGCAGTACCATAGATTTAACTGGTTCAATAACAGATGGTGTTGGGACATAAATTGGCTCTGGATCTACTTCCCCTTCCACCTTCACCCACAATGGACAATTCCTAACAGGTTGTTCTGGCTCTGAATCACAGATAGCTGAAAAAAAAAAAAAAAAAACCAACAAAAAAAATTACTTACAAATAAAACACCATCTAACACAGCAGTAACAAAATTTTTTGTTTGAGTCTGAGGTCTAGCCATGCAGCAATCACTAATCCAAACTGCCAGAAAACACTTCTGGATGCTTTTCCTGCTTCAAGTTCTAGTCAAAAGTGACTGGGATTTGTCTCCAAGGAAGAAGAAATGAAAAATAAGGATGTTTCTATACTAATTCTCATTTCTCACTTTTACTGTGATAGAAGATCTGCAAAACCACTGAAAATTAGTGACCTCCACTGATGCTTCTTACTGAAAAATCGCAAAACACACCAAAAAAAATCCCAGACCTGTATACTGCAGATATATGAAAGAATTAATTTATTCCAGTAGAACACCAGAGAATACTTTGTCTTAGCTATTGCTAAAAGTATTGTTAAGAAGAAACTGAAAATGTAAATTCGTGGGCAATTTCTACCAATTTGGTTTTCTGAGCATACTTTAGGCCAGACCTGAAATTACCACAAATAACTATACTTCCAAGGAAGTCCATGAACTCTACAGATATAAACAGCAACTGAAAATGCAGCTCTAGATACTGACTTGCTTACAGGGAAAGATAACAGCACTGTAACAGTGAACATTACCATCAATGACAGCAGTAATTATCCCATATCCACCATAGTCTTTAAAGATATTTGGAGAGTTGAAGAGTTTAAACTACCAAGAAGATATTGCAACTATTTGATTAAATAAATAACTACACAGTGCCCAAAATGCTGACCATGTAAGTAAGAACTAAAAAAAAAAAAAAAAAAAAAAAAAAAAAGTTATTTCCTGTAAGTAAGCTGGATCTAGAAATGGCATCACTACTACATCCTAATTAAAAATTCTCACCAAGTTTGGTGGTTTGCTACATGTAATCTCCACCAATACTCACTGTATTCCACCCTTTTTCTCTTCTTCCTCTCCTTCTGCTTTATCTCCTCTTCTTCCCCATCACCCTCTTCCACATCTTCATCCTCTTGCTGTTGTCCTTGTGTTCCGAACAGCACAAGATTTCCATGCACGGCCTTTTTCATCATTTTCTTATGTTTTGATCCTCCCTTCACCAGCAAGACCCTTCTCTTGAGGCAGGTACACCCAAACATGCAGTCTGGCCTGCGGCAGTGGGTAGGCTGACGCTTCTCCAGTGCCAGACTGGCACATATGCAACCCAGTCGGCAGAAATCATTGTTGCAAGGAGGTGCTCGTCGTCTTATTATCTTGTGGATAGGTTTGCTTTTAAGAGATGCCTAAAAAAAGTTTTAAAGAAGCATAAACTTCAAATTTTAATAAGAGGAATATTTTAGTAAAATGTAATCAAGCATATGCAAAATTGCTATTCAAAGTTTATTTAGAAAACCCCTCAAGCTACGCTGTTTACGTACAAAAACTTGTCCTCTATACCATGAAAACCGGGAAAACCCCACAAAACAGAGTTTGGATCTGAAGTCTTTTGAGAGGCAACTGGAGACAGCAAAGCCATCCTGGTAATAAGTAGGATGTGAAAAAAGCAGAAGTTATTATGTGACAACCAAGTTACATGACCAGGATTTTCTTGCAGTTAACTCAACTGAAAACATAAAAATGAAAATAGCAAGGACATGCAATTACTGAATAAGAATGGTCTTAACCCAAATTTTAATGCTAAGAAATTTAAACATTCCAAGTTATTTATAATTTCTATCAATACATTATTATCACAATTAGCTTTTTCTCATACTGCTAAGTCAGCACTCCTCAAGTTTCACTACAAAGACTACACCACAAAGGAATCTCACGCTTTATCATGATCCTTAGAAGCTTCAGTCTTATCTTCTAATTCACTATGCAACATGCACATGCAACTTCCAGTGTGTGGAAGTGGGCAGATTAAAAGAAAATAAATACACTATGACAGATGTACCTGAGCTGTAAGCAGGGTTACCAAAGAGATGTCTGCTCGCTCTTCTGTAATATAGGTCCGTGGTTTCCCATCCCAGAGAGCACAGTCTTCCAAGTCCATTAACTTCACTTGGGATTTAGACAAACCCGGTGGACGAGGTGCTTGGTGATGCTGTGGTGCTTGACGCAAACTGATCTGTTTTGGCAACGTATTTTCTTCCACAGTTGGCAGCACAGAACCATCTGCTTGGTTACTCAAACTGCTAGCAGACTTAGCAGCCTTTTCCCCTGACACTGATGGGATCTGTTTCTGCTTTGGAGGAAAAGGTGAAGGCAAAATAGGTTTGTAAGATGATTTTACTCTACTGTTTGTAGATGTCTGTCTAGTTTGAGTCTTTGTTTTCCTAGAGGTAGATGATGGAGGAACAGGCTTCAATGTGTAAGATGTTGATGGAATTACAGTGGACTGCTTCTTTAAAACACTGTCGAGTGTTCGAACATAGCTAGTGCTCTTAGTGGGAAGCTGATATACTACAGGAGAAGTGGGAGTGTTAGAAGAGAATCCCATACTTGTTTCCATCAATTTCCCTTCATTTTCCAGGTACTCATCCAGCTTGTCACTACAGAACGCTGAGCGATTCTTCAATGAACCTTCTGAACTGCCACCTAAATAAATGGAGAGTACTTTAACTCCTGGAGTTAAATTTTATACTAATCAAACACATAGGTAAACACATGTCTAAAATTGCATTCTTCTACAAGAACAGTCTATAATATAGGCACACCAAATATAATCCATTCTGAAATACAACCAGCAGCCTGCACAACTATTTTTGTGGAGACCTTGCACGTGTATTTGCAGTGGGTTGGCCTTAGCTGGACTCCAGGCACCCAACAAGCCACTCTATAACTCACATTCTCAGCAGAATCGAGGGCTAAAAATAAGCTGTAAAAAACCTCATGGGTCAATATAAAGGTAGTTTAATAAAGTAAAAGCAAAGGCAGTGTGTGGAAGCAAAGGGAAATAAAAGATTTATTCTCTATGTCCCATCAGCAGGTGATGTACAGGCACTTCTGAGGAGGCAGAGCTTCAGAACAAGTAGTAGTTACTCCAAAAGACAAACATTATAAGTAACAAGTGTCCTCCCTCCTTCTCCATCCTCTTAAAATTTTATTGCTGTGCAGACATACAGTATGGAATATCCCTTTGGTCAGTTTGGGTCAGCAGTTCTTTGTCCCCTCCCACCCACTGGTTACTGCTGATGAGGGAATGCTGAGAGGCAGCCTTGGTGCCTTGCAAGCACTGCTCAGTAGTAGACCAAACACTGGTGTGTTACCAACACCTTTCCAGATGCTAGTGCACAGCACAGCACTGTGAGAGCTGCTGTGGAGAAAATTAATTCCAGCCCAGGCAGACGCCACACAGCATTTATTCACAAAAACACTACAGGCCTTCTCTGCTCCTATTCTTACTTTATTTGTCCTAACACCTGGCCTACCTGGTATAGCACAACGTATCTGGAATATTACAGATAAATACAGAAGTGCAGAATGCATAATATAAACATTTAATCTAAAGTAAAATACTGACAAATTTTCAACAATCCATTTGAGGTATGGCAAAGTAATCAAATATGTGAGGAATACCTGCTCTAACTGGAATTAAAAACACACCAATATAAATGAAAATTACTAAGGTTCATTAGGGTCCCTGAGGCAACAGAATTCTGGAATTACCATACTTCCATATGAACTCAAAACTCAAAAACAAAACCAAAATTATTACAACTTTGATCTTCACTCGAGCCTTCTATGTAGAAGAGAACATGTGTTTTTATTTTACTCAAATTTTCTCTCTTCCCTCATTAATCCTGATTCTGACTATGGAATCAGTACTAAAAATTCTTTAATCATAACAGTCTCAATATAAAAAAATGCATCTCTCATTAAGACAGACACAAATATCAAATAGCAAGATCTGTGAATGGTCAGGAAAATGGCGATATGTTGGAAGTATGTATGTTGATCTGTCTCTTTTTACTTTTTTTTACCTTCATTTCTAGAAGCACCATGAAGCTTCCCTCGCCAGCCTTTGATTTTTGTGAAATCATTTGTCTTTCCTGTCCTGGAAACAAAAGAAAATCCAGTATCTGAAAAAGAAGAAAGCTAGCCTCAGTTTATGAACCAAGTTTAATTGCATCAGTGCCTTAGCAAACTCTGCTTATTCCTTTTCAGAGATAGGTGAACAGTAGCAAAACCAAAAGGTGTGAAGCAACTTAATTTTTCTTTTTTTTTTTTTTTTTTAATTAACAAAATACTTAACAAGAAGGCCAAGTTTCTTGTAGAGTTCTGCTCTATGGCCAAGCATCTGCAATCCCACACAAAAAGTGTTTCCTTTATTTTCTGTTTTAGTCTCCTTGGCAATGAGCAAAAGCAGTTGGCTCCAAAAGCCTAACGGGCCAATCAAGTAATTAGTAGGCTAAAATAGAAGAGGCAGGTTTTGAGCTCATACTACAGCCTCACTCTGCAAGAAGAGTAACTTGATTCCCTCCCCTCAGTTGGGCCAATGACTTTTTTAACACCTGCAGAAACTTCATTTAATGTTCACTGTTCTGTCAAATTCAGATGAGTATCTCTCTGGGGCATGGCCAGTGAATAACCACAAAAGGCAAATAGTTACATCTCTGTCAAGCTATGCATCAATTGTGGGAGCTAAGATGGAATGTAGAAGTATTAACAGGGATCTGTGTGGCAGTTTAACATATTCTTAGGGTAGAAATAATTGCATTGGACACTAAGCTGAGATCTTCTGAATTGAATCTTCCTCTCCTGCAGTGTAAACAATTTGAAATTCAACATCTGCCTCTACCAGCTCCTAAAAGCAGTAGATTAAGAAAGACATAAGTAATCAGAATATTACAGCGGGACAAACAGTTAAGCAGAAGACAAATAAGCACATAAGATAAGCTATACTTTGTTCATCCAGTTCGCTACTGAAAACAGTACCTACCAAAAGTATGAGAATCATAGTCACAGTGTGATTCACAGTATGAGAAATGCACTTGTTTGGATACCAAGCAAGTTTAAAAATGAATAATCAGTCACAACTTTTGGAATAAATAATTATTGTGAAGTTATAGGGTAGCCCCCATGTAGCATCTCAAAGCCTTCTTCTGGAAAATTCTAATTCTCAGCTCTGTGAAAGACAACTTTCTTTTGTTTGATATGTGAGCAACATCAGACAAATTCAGATTGCTTAAGCTTTTCCTGAGAAATTTGAGAGGCCAGTATAAAATAGACAGATACTATTACTGTATCACAACCATCACAAAACAGGAACCCTCAAAATAATCCAACCACAATTACTCAGGACTCCTTGCCTAGTAACCACAAAATGATCTACGGAAGTTCTCCTATTTTGTCATTTTAGTATAATTTTAATCTCTTTAGATACCAAGTTGAACTAAATAGCTATTCTCTCCTTCTCATTGATAATAAAAAGGCGACACTTGAGATTACAGCAAATTCACATTCCACCCACCTGGAGAATTGGGGTTGGTACCTGGATAGCTCCACAGAGAGTAATTTGAATAGGAAAGAGGAAGTTGCACACCCAAATATTTCAAGTCAATGCTCATTGTTGGGTCCACAGAATTCAACTTCAGTCCCACTACAAGAAGCATGTAACAATAAATGTCTCAAGGAAGCAAGATGTTAGGAAAAAGAAAATCAAGATATTCACTAAAAGATAAACTGTTCAGTGACCATGGGCTTTTCTGGCATTTCCCCACCATTTTAAGAGACCTGAAAAAAAACATTAGTGCCATAACAGTTACTTATATTGGATTTATAACAGGTATAAATTAAAGAGCATTTTACACAATGGGAATCTGAGAAAAAAACCTTAATTGTTTGTCATCAGTTTTTTGACTGCTACTGAAATTTTCACAGAAATTTATTAACCACTGTGCCAGTGTTGTAATAAATCTCATAATAAAACCTTCTGTCTGTTTTTCTGAAAAAATCGGCACCATTAACATCTTTGAAGGCTAGAGTTACTCTCTGAACCCAACTCAGCTGGTTGACATTTCATTGTAAGTTACCAAGCCTGCCAGCAGTACTTACACATGCCCTTTTGTACTGAGCTAAACTCGTGCAAGAATATATACCACATATACATCAGCTTCAACCAGCAATAAGAGACAACAAACCACATCTTAGCTCTGAAGAATGTGTGTGTGTTTGTTTGACTGTTATGATACAAGTATGAGTTTAGACAGCAATTTCAGGACTCATTTGGTCCCAAAATCGTGGGGGGGACGGCTATAAAGAAATTAAACAATCTGTGTCATTAAAGGCACTGAAGCATTTGTGGCAGCATCAACATGTTCCCTCATTATCAACCCCCAATACTCAAATGGATAAATTTACTTGCTAATAAAAGCTATTTTTGTCTAATGGTAGAAAAAATATAGATACAGAAGTGGTGAGAAAAGAAAAAGCTAGGAAAATTGATATTGCACCTTTTCAGGAAATATTATTACACTGAATTCAAGAAAACACTGTCAATATAATTCAGCTCACAGCTGGGAGCTGAGAACTTCTATTTTGACTTTGAGGTATAGAAACTTTCAAATGTTGCCCCTGTTGCCCACAAGTTTGAAATGAATACATTAAACGTATGCATCTTGAAACTGAGAATGTACAGCTTGACAAGACTCAAGACACAAAGTCATATTTGCAAATATAGTAGAAACCTTGTGCTGGCCATACACATCTACGTTCACAAGTGAAAACACAGTGACCAGATTACCAGCAGCCTGAAAACAACTGACATAAAACAAATCTCAGGCATGGTTATTGAAACAGACACATCCAACGTTAGAAATTATGGTTGCTACCAATCAAGAAAATCAAAATTCTTCAGCTGTCCTCTTCTTAGCCTAATGCTTAATATTTCTTGTCCATTTTGTAGTATCTGTGAACTGCTCAAAGCCCTGCAGAAGGCACTTCACACTTCAGATGGAAAAAAACCATGTGGGTTTTACATGTTCCCAGTTGCAGGATCATCTCATGAGTGAAACAGTCCTTGCCAGTGCCGTAGTTGCCAATGTACCACATAGCTGCCAACACAATGTAATTTTATACTTTTTTTGGGTAAAAGTAACACCTAGGAGGTCCATAATAAAATCCTAAAATGGCTTAACATTGCTAGTTCTCATCATACACCATACATAAAGCATTCAAGACAATCCAATGTTCTTCAACACAGAAGCTCTGTGAGGGCGCAGAACAGCTCAGATCAGAGCCACATCAGTATTTGGAGACTCAGTGCCTACACTATTACAGTTATGTGTTTGAAACATTCAGGGCAACAACCTCAGGACAATGAAGTACAATGTTTCCATGTGCATCAATAATTTCATCACCTGCTCTGATGCCTACATTAATGTCATTGGTCTCCTGACTACCATTGCTGATGTCTTTCAACATCATTAGAAAAGAGAACTTGACTTTCATCCATTACCTCAGGATAACACTGTATATAAATAGAAGATCACAAACTACAAGGACCTTGCTTGGCCCTTTAACATGGCTAGAGAACTGGATGAATAGGGACTCAAATCACAATAAATGTAGCCTTTTTTAAGTATTGCTGCATCTCTACCTTTTCTACTCACCAAGAAATGCCTACTTTTATGAAGGAGTAAAACCAACTCTGCTTTCAACCAGGTTTAGGTCATTACAAAACAGGCACCGTCAGAAGGCCCAGCATCTTCTACAAGAGGCATACAACATGCAGACTCCTGCTCTCCTACTGGATATTCAGGAGTCACCTTTTGCCACCTTCACGTTTTCTAGTTTGCAACAAAAACGTGCAGATAAAAAGCCAGGTCCCAGCTGTATTAGGCATAAACAGTATTGGCACCAGTAGGAAATTATCAGCTGAGTATGACTAAGTGTAATGATCAATCAGGCTTAGCAGTATGCACACGACCACTTACCTTCCTGAAGGCTAGGATGTATTACTTGTTTATGCCTCAAGGTCTTCAGCTCTTCCATCAACTCCTTTTCCAGTACTTGTATTCTTGCTTGACAATCTTCTCGAAAAATAAGAGAACATATAAAAACATTTGCCACACAAAAAACCCTGACATAATTATTAATTTTTAAGTGTGTCTTTACAAATTCCCTTATTGCATGAAAAGAGCCACTCACAAAAAAAAAAAAAAAAAAGAAAAAAAAAAAAGAGAAGAAAAATGTACCTGGATCACTTGTAGTCAACAGGGGAGCCTGAAGATTCTGTGACTCTTCTCCACCAGCTCTGTCAACAGTGTTAATGTCAAGAGCTTCCTACATACATGAAGAGCCTTGAGTAAGTTAAGATACCTTGAAACACTTATACGCAAAGTAGACCACATAAAATATCACCAAATTATTCAAAACATGAGACTGCTTCATAAACAAGCATGCATTCTTTTATACAGAACTCTAGATCTCTCTACATTTCTCTAAGCTGCAAGAAGTAACACCATGTTATGAATAACACAGGGTCAAAATAAGAACAGATTTTGAAAGAGGCCACAAAACTCCAAATTCAGTTTTAAAGAAAATATAACTTCAGCTGTAAGCACAAAGGCTTTACAAGGTTTTTGAATTCTACCCCACAACAATGCGATTTTTACCTTTGATGCAAAGGACACAAAAAGAACACCATCAACATCTTCAAGGTCTGGCTTAACATCTGGAAGGATATTCCCAGGCCCCAGAGAAGTGTTCTTGCTGGCTATTACATTTTTTCCTATACCTTTAGGTGGTCGACCAGCCTTAGAAATTTTCAGTTTCCGTGGTCTTCCTCTTTTATTTGTAACTGATGATAGGGTGCTTTGATTATTACCAGAGCCTTTGAGGGACACAGAGTTCTTCACTATGCCAGGCCTTTTTCTACCACAGATCTCTTTATCTGGAAAGTCACAACTTACTGAGCCCCTGAGATTAAAATTAGGTGATTTGGACAGAGCCCACTGGGCCTCTCTAATTGAACAGTATTTCTGTGGCATTTTACTCCCAGGAGATTCTTTCTTCATAACTAACTCCTCAGGCACAGTGACTGTGCCTGAGCAAGAGTCTTTGTGATTTTCTAAACACATGGGGGGCAAGGAATCCAGGATTGCACTCAAAGGGGATTTATCCTTCTTGCAAGAGGAAAGCATGGTGTGTGGCAGCTCAGATATCTTCACTGTGCTCTTTGTGACTGTACAAGGCTCCAAATAGACCACAGGCATTTTACCACTATCCAGTTTTAACATTTTTGCTTTGGCAACACCTGAAGGACCTGTTAGCACACGCTTCTTAGGTGTGAATTCCCCAGCAATCCCATCTGTTTCAGGGCGTCTCATTAGGTGTTTTTGTACAACAGGATCATCATCGTCAGTGTTGGAATATTCATCAGTTTCTTCATCTGTGTCTTCCTGTTTCACAGTTACTTCTTGTGTGCAAATATTTGACTCGTAGTCGTAGTCATCTACTGGCTCCTCTTTAATGACTACATTAAATTGTCCGTTTGGGTCTAATGGAGATGCCACATGGGAATTGCTTTCATAACTGTTTGTAATGGGACTGGGGTGAGAGGGAGGAGACAAAACAAAAATACAACATAAGATTTTTATTTTATCAAATCTCCTTACCCAAAATTGTAACACCTCTCATAATTCTCGATTATATTGCAAAAAGCTTCTAAAATGCTCCCAGACATAAGTCTGCTAAATAAGCTGACATTTACAAGCTTACATTTTTAGAAGTACTCAAGAAACCCCAAGAAATTGCCATTATTAGGAATAATCCAACTTCTTATCTGAAGGCAGCAGCACAACTTCCTTCCCTACTAATATCAGGGTGACATTTGCACTTTTTCCTCTTGTACTCAACATGAACTCATGCTAAGCTGTCATATTTGAAATGCTCAGAACTGGCCTTAGTTTGCTGTGTATCTCATTAAGACACTAAAGCCATTGTGCTTGCAAGTAAAAAGTCAAGTGAGCCCTTAAAGCACCAAAATTTTAGTTAATGCACCCTGAAGCCACATACAGAAATTCCTAAATTCAACTGTTGTTTGAACACTTACAGAATACTAATATCCTACTGAATTCTGCTGCATTTCCACTAGGTCTGAATCCTAACTTAACTCGAATTCAAAATACCATGCATTAGATACTGAAGACTAACAGTACGGACAGCTCATAATGGGCTTCTTTGAGGGCCAGACACATCAGTCAAAGAACTACAGTCACCAGTTTTCTTTAGTGTATCAGAAGCTGGCTCCTTGTCATAAGAAAAAACTGCTAAGGTATGAAGCCAGAAACTCATACCCAGAATAAAACTCAGGAAAAAAATCAGAACTTATGTACTCAACGTATCACATAGTATCCCAATAACACCTTTATACTTATTATATGATACATTATGTATAATTTAATTATATTAAATTATTGTTGTCAACTTTGTGCCATTAAAATGTTATTAAAAGTAAAATTATTTGTTAATGACAACAATTTCAAGTAAAATTTAACATAATTGTAGTACTACTATATTACATAGAAAGCAAATATTGCTTTATATATACTGGAAGTATATATGTATGTGTGTCTATTTTATCGTTAATATTATCCATCCCTACCCCTTTAAAGAAGTGCTAAGCCCAGTTGAACCCACAGCTGCGACTGAGAAAGGGAAAAAGAAGTGGGGGAAGAAGCTGCTTCCTTCTCGTGTAGACTGAGGACATACTTCAGGGAGAAGAGCTGGGACACACAAGAATCACAACATGGAGCTGGGAGTATTCCCTCCCCGAAGAAATACTGCAGTATTAAAACAGGGAACTGACAGTCAAGATACAAATGTATATATTTACAGATAAAATTCTAAGGAGAAGCTACCTATAAAATCTGTTGCAACTCATAAGGACACTAAGTAGCCAGAATTAAGCTTAAAGCAAAAACATTACTCCTGAGGGAACAGTAGGCAGTAGGAGACTGGAATACCAGTCCTGTTTTGTCTACTGTTTTCTCCAGACAATGAGTTTTCTATTAGAAATTTTCTAACTTTCATGTAATTAATAATGTGCAATGTAAGATTAAAAAGCCTTTCTCGGTCAGTGAGTTACTGTGAAAGCAATAAAAAGACAGACTACTAATAAGTTACTGGCAGCTGAAAATGCTGCCACAATACTAAGCTAAGAGGTTGATTCAGCACAGCTCGACCACAATTAAAGTGAATATCATTAAGACTCAACTGCTCTGCTGCTTTAAAATTCTTGAAAATCAAGAGGCATAAAATCCTTGCAAACTTGCAGGCCAGGATTTCTATTTGATTCTCTTTGGGATCTGGAACTTTTTAAAAAGCCTTGCTGTAAAACTGAAACTTCTAGACCCAAATATTGTTTTATTCCAGAAAATACAACCATAAGCTGGGTGGTGACAAGAGTGAGGTATGACCCATGCATGTATACGCATGAGAAGATACAGGATTTGCACAAAATCCTGTTTTAAAATTTTGATGCAATAACCAACTTCTCAAAGAATAAAAAAGTTACTTTTAAGCACTGAAGCAATTTCATCTGGCCTTAGATTCTGATGTTACATGCACCATAAGTAGTCACAGAAACTTCTCTCCCTCTAATTATAGGAAGATGAATCAAGGAAGTTTGTCCTCTCAAAATCTTCAATCCAAGATCAGGTAAAAATGGTGAAATAGTGTCTTAACTAGCTCTTTCTTTACCTCATATGAAACAGTGCATATTTAAACCAACTTTCCTATAGCCCAAAGGAATGTATTTGGCACTCTTGTAATATAACAACAAAAGCAGAGAGATTGCCTTTTTGGCTTTTTCCAGATTAAAAACCATTAAGTTGCTCTTTTTTTTTTGAAAGTACCAGGATATATAAAGTTTTTTGCTACATTATTTTAAAATACACTGGGAAGGAGTTGGAGGGGGAATCTGATTTCTTGTGGAATTAATCTATGGCAATCTACGGCAGAGGTTTGAAGGATATTCACTTGCCTTTCTCCCCCAAAAGAAGGACAGAAAGGAAAAAAACATCAAACTATCAAGACTAAACACAAGACAACAAAATTACAACAACAAGACTAAAAGAATATTAAAAATCTCAGATTTTTTATTTTTGAAGGAGGAAATTCAAAAGACCATTGAAAGGAGGAGAAGTACATTAGCCTGTAAGGCTTAAGAAACAGTAAAGTTTGTTTGTTCCATGGCATAAACGTCTGAGTATGTGCAGGGATAAGCATTTCTACTGAAGTATCCACAACTCAAAGACTTTTTTTCTCTACAGTACACCTAATTAAACTAAACATACTATCAGGCCACAGAAGCAGAAGGAAAAAAAACCACACAGTACCTTGGATTAAAAAAAAATCAGTCCTTTATTTCTGAAGTCCTCTAATAACTCAGAATTAAAATTACTCTTAGGTATATATGCAAGCTTTTACATGGTTCTATTATCAAAAATGTCAGAAGACTTGAGTATGGGCGGGAAGCATCACCCTCAACAGCATTAGGGACTCCACTGCTTTTGCAGAGGATAGAGGTAGCAGTTCCCAACTTTGCTTCCTATCAAGTACTACCTACTAAGAGCTTGCCCACCATAAAACAAAAAACCAAACCAAAACAAACAAAAATACCCCTAAAACTGCAACACAACAAAAACCCCCAAACAAACAGAAAAACCACAACTTCCCAGTCTTCAATAATTTGTAAATATTAATGTGTTTGGTTTGATTAAGAAAAATGTCACCCTCTCAATGCTGTCCTTGAAAGCTGACATACTTCTAAACTCAACTGTATGGCATGAAAACACTGTGAACAGATCAGAAGAAAGAAGGAGGACTAATGTTCTGAAAAACTCCAGCATTTATGAAGATAGTTTTGCCATTTCTTGGATAACATCAATTTTCTCTTTCCAAGTAAAGAATTTTACTTTTTCACACAGGTTACAAAAACATAACAAAAAGCTGGCCAATGCTTGAATGTAGTTCTAGCACAGTGGTAACGTTTATTCATCAATGACAGGTGCTTCCAAGCGAGACAACAAAAACTTTGCAGTCTTTTCCAGTCTGCACAGATTTTATCATATTTCACAGATCAGCTGCCTTGGAGGCAAAACCAGAGAAGGAATCTAACATGCTCTGGACCAAAAGAAATCAAATCTGCCAATTTGCATCACCTATTTTTAAGGAAGGTCCCTGAGTCATTAAAATGTTTTTTATTCCTTGGGAATAAACTGTTCTCAACTAAATCTGCTTCAATGATCCTCTCCAGGCAAATGAGTATCACTATGAAAACAAAATGAAGCTGTCAATAATTATTTTCTGAGTTTTACTTCTAACATGCAGAGTTATCTAAACTTTTCTCCATGCTCCTAGGAACTGAAAAAGGCCCAACTTATCTGTAATTGGGGTATTTTCAGTATTTAAGTTGGGTTAGAACAGTGTTCTTTGAGAATCAAGTAAGTCTAGAAGACCTTTTTTCTAATAGACTGACACATGAAAATACTGCAAAAGAAAGGTTTGGGCACTCTAGATCACCAAACAATTCTAGTACTCTTTAAGAATTACTATAAATAAATTCTATAAAGTGTCAAAGTATGAATAACTTTGTAATCTGAAGTTTTTCAGCTACTCAAAAGGCAAAGAGATCCTTCTTGCAAAGACAAAAAAACAAAGGAAACCTCTGTCCTGCCTAAAACACAATGCAGTTGTATAGTAATACAGCCTTTGTATAACTACATCATAAATCTAACTTTTCTCCAGTAAGAACTGACCTCTAATTTCACCATTAACCATTAACATCATCCTGATATCCTGCAGTAAAATCATTTTCTTGTGTACTGGTCTACAAAGGTTGCTTTAGTCACTAAATCTTTGGCAGATTAAGCCTGGTATTAACAAACTGACATGAACCAACAGGGCAGAAAAGAAACCTCTATAACCTCTATGTTTTTTTTAAATAATTTCTTCTCATTGGAAGTATCTCTACATGGACATTAACTATTCACTAAGTCTGCTCCATGCTATTGCTTGGGTTTTCAAAACTAAGTGAAAGTGAAGTAAAACAATAGGTTTTGCCAGGTTTACTTTATAAAAACCAAGTTGTTCAGAAGTCCTTCTTTTACCTCATAGCAAATACAAGGCAACTGACTACCAACAGGCAGGCTACCTCACACTTCTTGTGGAATAAAGAATTCACACCAAGCAGTTATTGACAAACCATTGGTTTGTTGCCAATTACAACTGCCTTGCAGCAATCCCTACACATGTGCAACCTAAATACCCACACATCATTCACTTTCACAAATGAAAACTGAAGCTATAGATAGAAGCATGTCAATGTGGTGAGCAACCCTAAAAACAAAG
Source organism: Taeniopygia guttata (assembly GCF_048771995.1). NCBI lineage: Eukaryota > Metazoa > Chordata > Aves > Passeriformes > Estrildidae > Taeniopygia > Taeniopygia guttata. The sequence goes on along the minus strand of NC_133030.1, from coordinate 28,259,040 downwards.
GCATTGTTTTGATGACTGCAATGTGCTCTGCCTGAAACTCTGAAAAAAATAATTTTAGCCTTCTAAAATGCTAAAAGGGTTAACAGAAATCCCTCAATGCTTCTCAACAATGGGAACTAAAGCAACACAGAAAATAATACTGAATTCTTGCATTCCCCAGACACCTTAGAAACTCAAGACTGATACCATGACAGAGCAAAGAAAAGCTTTTAGTAATATTAACTGTTCTGCCATTTCAGGTCATGCAAACTTTAGCTGCAAACCTCTACAATGAGCATCTGTTATTTATTTACAAAACATCCCACTTAACCAGCAGTTGTATTGAAAGGGCGGTGTTAACCCACCTTTCAGAGACTTCTTCTTTTAGCTTTGGCATAACACCTGAAGGCAGGTCACTATCCAGGAGACCCAAGAAGTCTCCTTCCGCATTAAAGGACTCTTTATCCAGCTCAGTCTCTGATGGGTTTTGACTAATGAATGAAGAATCTAAACTTCTCTGGTGCACATCTAATGCATCAACTTCAGCAGGGCGACCACAAATGCCAGGAGTGCTAAAAACATCACCTCCTTCCAATGCTAAGTTGTTGCTCTGTTTCACATCACGCTGAGGCCGGCTATTCAGCCCATCATCTCTGAACCCTTTAGCAAAAGGATTGTAGTCTATTTTCAGCTGGGTAATCTGCATGTTCTGGTAGGCTGTAACTGCAAAGAACTCTGTCTGTGGAAAGGTAAATGTATGGACATCAGGGCCATTAAGCTGAATGACTTCTGTGGCTTTGTTTGCAGGTACCAAGTGAAGTCGTGGCAGATATCGGTGCATAGAATGCAGGATTATGTGACCCTCCTGGTCCAGGGTATTGTTGGTAAGTTTGAGTTTGTAGAAGGATACTGGCTGGTGCATCCAGAACTGGCCAGTGGAAGGGGATTCTGGATGAATAAACACTCGTCCTAGAACATGTGGTTCTGCCTTTCCACTGGGCTCCCACCAACGGCCATTCCATTTGTATCGGTGGTTGTCCACAGGGGATATGTCCATGACTAGGATGTATTTCTGACTGGAATTCAGCCCTGTAATCCAGTATCGGCAGTATGGAAACATCCGCCTCCCCTGCTTTGTCAGGATCATCTCTGTGTTGCGATGGTAGAATTCATTCCACATGTTGTTGTTATCTAGGGTGACAGTGATGCCCCCTGAGACACAGTCAGCTGGGAGGCAGGTCTTCACTCTGGGTTTGACTGGAGTTGATACACTGCTGGCAAGAGCACAAGCATCACGGTTTGCTACTAGGATTCCTTGGTCAGCTTTTCCGTTTCCCTGCTGTTGTTTCAAGATGACAAAGAAAGCAGGCGCTGCACCAGACACAGTCCCACCATCCCGGCTCGTCAAGACAATCTGCTGTTTCTCCATGATGAGCACTTTCACAAGCTCTCAAACCAAATGCAAATTCTACAGAGTTCTGATAATCTTCTGTGTGTGTTCACCATTCTGGAAGAAACGGAAACCAAAATTCAAATTATTCCAATACAGTCCAAGTAATTTAGTCACGTGAGACATCCCTTTTGCAACAGCTCTACACATTATAAACTTAAAAAATAAGCAGTACTATAAAACAGAGCACAATCAGGGTGTAACAAATCAAAGTTGCATTTATGTATACAATTTTGACCTTATAGACACATGAGGGCTATGACACCTTTAAATTGCTTTTCCATACAGGCTTTGCGCCAACAGAACTCCTTGCTTTGCTTGGTATTTCTAAGCACTTTGTTCAGATATTCCCTCTAGTCTGCAGATCATTCACTTAACAACATTAGGCAGAACAAGCAAAAGTTTTCAGGAGAGTAAATGGCACATTTCTGATACAAAAGTCTTGCCAGAATAAAAGACAGAGTTCCCTGAGGTCCACAACTTGTCAAAAATTTAAAGGAGGAAAGAAAAAAGAAATGTTAAAAACATTTTCTCTTAATTTCTTTAGGGAAATCGTCAGTTTGTGTGTTTGGAGTTTCTTTACTTACACTCCCCAACAACCCCAAGAACTTATAACTTCCTGTCAAGGGCAGAGAGAAAAAGAAGGGACAAAATACTTCAAATGGATAAGCTCTGAAAAAAGGCACAAACTAACCCCCAAAAGACCATGCAGCTAAGATTAAATGGATGAATGTGAAGCATTGGGCAGCCTCAGCTTCCTTTATCTTCTCAATTATGGAAATAATTCAAATCAAACAAGAAAACATTTGTACTGTTATGATTAGCATAATCACTGTTTAGGGAACTAAAGAAGTTACTTTTATCTGCATATACACAATTCCACTTTTGTGTGTCTACCTCCCAGGTTAAGGATTATGTCAACAATTGTAACAAAAGATCATAAACTACCTCATTTTTCAAATAGCCTGTATATTCTTCTCTGTGAAAATTTAAAATATGCACTTTTGGTAGCACAAAAATCCTATTTCCACATCCAGATGTTTGTATTTTGATCCTTATTGTATATGGAACATAGCACTGGCAAAAAATTATTGATTCTTATATCAAATATCTAGCTGGTGGGAGCCAGAGACCAGAATTAATCACCACTGCTAGAAGCTGAGATGCATCCCAGAGTCCTGAGGGAATTGGCTGATGTGCCAAGACACTTTCCTTAATATTCAAGAAGTCAGTGGCAGTCAGGTGAAGTCCCAGGTGACTGGAAAAGGGAAATACTGCACCAGTTTTTTTAAAAAGAGTAGATAGAAGTTTTCGGAGAACTACTGACCTGTCAGTCTCACCTCTGTGACTGGGAGGATCATGGAACAGATCCTCCTAGAAGCAATGTTAAGGTGTATGGAGGACAACGGTGATTTGGCAACAGTTTCACCAAGAACAAGTCCTCCTTGACCAACCCAGTGGCTTTCTACAACAGTGACTGCATTGGTGGACAGTGATGTTAACTGGTGACAACAGAGATGTTGTCTACCTGGACATCTATAAAGCCTTTGAAACAGTCTCTCACAAAGTCCTTCTCTCTAAATTCAAGAGAAATGGATCTGATGGGTGATCTGTTTTGTGGATAAGAAACTGGTACAATGGTCCCACCCAGAGGGTAGTGATCAACAGCTCTGAATCCCAGGGGACATTCACGACAAGTGGTGTCCCTCATGGGTCCATACTGGCAAGGTAAGTGACACCAACATGCCTGAATCATGTCCATAAGGACCTGGACAGGCTTGATGAGAGGTTTGACAAGTCCAAGTGCAAGGTGATACACCTGGCATGGGGCAACCCCCAGCATCAATCACAGGCTGAGGGATGAAGAAACTGAGTAGTCCTGCTGAGAAGGACTGGGAGGTGCTGGTGGGTGAGAGGCTGGACACAACCTGGCCACGGCACTTGAAATACAGAAAACCCATTATATCCTGCGTTACATCCAAAGCAGCGTGGGCAGCAGGGCAAGAGATGGGATTCTGCCGAGACCACAACTGGAGTGCTGTATCCAGCTCTGGGGTCTCTAGCACAGGAAGGACACAGACCTCTTGGAGCAAGTCTAGAGAAGGGCCACAAAGATGCTGAGGATAGAACACCTCTTCTTTCGTGAAGACAGGCTGAGAGAGTTGGGGTTGTTCAGCCTGGAAGAGGCTCTGGGGAGACATAATGCCTTTCAGTACCTAAAGGTGACCTACAACAAATCTGGAGAGTGACCTTTACAAAGGCAGTGATAGAAAAAGGGAAAATGGCTTCAAAATGAAAGACAGATGTTTAGATTAGATATTAGGAAGACATTCTTTACTACAAGGGTGGTTATGCACTGCAACAGATTACCCAGAGAAACTCTGGATGCCAACACCAGAAGTGCTCAACACCAGGCTGGAGATGGAGTTTTTAGCAGAAGGTATCCCTGTCCATGGTAGAAAGGCTGGATCTAGGCGTCCCTTAGGGTCCCTTCCAACCAAAACTATTCTATGATTCTATGGGTTGGAAAACACCCACATCTCTTTCCAGAGAATTAACTCTTAATTCACAAGCTTTAACTGAACTAGATATTTAATAAGACATCTTTATTTTATAAGGACTGGGGTACTGTAGGAGGAAAAACCCTTCTGTGCTAACAAACTGTCATGCATGTGGCAAATGACCTCAAAGCTCAAAAGACAATTTACACCCCATTTATCATTTATATGACAGATGTTCTTAACATCTAGGAAATATGAGAGAACCATTTCTACCCCTTACAGTTCACACTTTAAAACTTAATGTAAAAGTTAAATTGGAGGAAATAAACCAAAACTGTTCTGCACAGATTTTGATATCTGTGAAGTTACAAGGTCTGGCTTTCAGTTTAACTTTGCAGAGGAAATTCTTCCCCACAAACATACTCACATGACCACCTAGCCACTGAGGACTCCTTAGAGTCTAGGACACAAAATGAATTCAAGTATATTGCTCTGCGTTTTCAGTAGACTACACCTCAAGTCCCAGCAACACAAAAAGTTATCCCCAAAAAATGAGCACTTTCATATTCACCCATAAGAACAGAATAGAAATAAATCTCAGATATACAGAGTGGTGAAAAAGGAACCACGTAAGATCTATGTGATTTTCCACCAACTTTGCATATACACATATAACACATTTATATGTATAGTAAACATAAAGCGGGAAAGTGAGTTCAGATTAATGCTGTGCAGGATGCACCAAAACTGTATTGGCTCATAAAGGAAGCACACTATCAAAGTGGCTTCAGATCTGGTTTAACGTATGCAGAATGCCTGTAGCTTTACATTTACTTGATTCTTTTAAAGTAATTTGACTAAATTATTTTACTTAAGACACACCAGAAGAAAAATTACAAAAAAAGCTCAACAACCATGCATTCAGCAGTTCTATGCATATAAAGACCTATAGAGTAACAGTTTCTGTTCTCCAACACTCAAAGTTCTTATGTTGTACTGCAGTAGCTTTTTCTACCACAAGCACCACGCACAGTATCAAGTCAGTCTGAGACATGCATGGTTAAAATGTGATTATGGGCAATTAGAGTAATCAAAATCTACATTATTTCAGCACTAGCACAGTCAGTTACCAGAAAGCAATTTCCTACATTTTATTACATTTGGTGACACACAGGAGCCTGTTTTATTATAGCACATAGACTTAATCCAGTATTTCAGGGGAAACACGTGTATTTGTGTAAGATGAAGTTTTGAACAGCGTCAGAGATTTCTACTCTCTACACAGAGACCTGGTATTTGAGAAGCAGTGGCCAAGCAGGGCACAGCGGCCAAAACCACTCACAAATCGCACTAAGACCCGCCAAAAGCAGGACGCCAGCCAGATGCGAAAGCGTCCTTCTCAAATAAACAAACCAACCTAATTTCCCACGCGGCGACCGGGACGCGGCTCAGCGCACGGCGCTCCGGGGCGGGCGGGCACCGAGAGGAACCGCGGGAAGGGAAGCGACGGCGGCGCGCGGGCCCCGGGGCTGGCCCGCCGCCACCACGCACCGCGGGCTGCCGCCGGGAGCCGCACGGCGCGCGCCCAATGGCAGCGGGCACCGCGCGCGCCGCGCCGCCGTTCAACCCCGACCGACCGAGCGTGCACCAGGAGGGGCCGCCCCGGGAACGGCGGCGACAGACGGGGGCCCCGCCCCGGGCAGGTGGCGTCACGGCTGCGGGCCGAGCGCAGCACCTGTCGCTTTGAACGCCCTCCTCCCCCGCCCGCCCCCCGCTGCCCTCCCCGGCCGCGCCGGACGGACCCCAGCCAGAAGCCTCGGGACGGGGAGCGGCAGCCGCCCAGGAGCGGCGGGAGCCAGAAGGACCGCCCGCGCCTGCTGGCTGAGGGCAGTGGAACGAGCCACGTGGGGAAACCGCGCCGCTCTTCGCCGGGACGCGGCACTGCCCTGCCCGGCGGGGCGCGCGCTGCCGGCGCTCCCGAGGCGGCCCGCGCGCAGCGGCGCCTCGCGTAGCCGCCGGGGCGCGGCCGGCGGGCCCGGGCCCGGCCGCCTCGTGCCCGCGCCTGGTGTCAATTTTCGCAGTTCGGGCGGCGGGCGGAGGGCGCGCGCAGAGGCGCGCGGGGTTCGCGCGCGACGCGGCCGCTGCTCCCGGCGCGCCCCCGCTCCCCGGTCGTTACCGTGCGCGAAGCGCGCGCGGCCTCCCGCTTCCTTTCTCACGCGGACCGTGTGTCCGCCAGCTGGGGACAACGTGCGTGCGCACCGTGCTGACGTCACGGCGCCGCAGCGCGCGCAAGCGCACAGCAGGCAGATATCCCCCTCCCTCCCGCCTGCCCATCACGTGCCCGCGCCGCGCGCAGGGCCCGGAGCCCGGCTCGGCCCGGCCCGCGCAGCGCCGCGCGCCCGGGAAGCTTCTCGAACGGGCGCGCGCGGGCATCTCTCGCGCACCGGCGGCCGTCGAAAGCCCCGGGGCTCCGGTCGCGCGGCTCCGCCTCCCCCGCGCCAGGAGTGCGCGCGAGGCCCGCGGCGCACGGCGCCCCCCGGCGGGCCGAGCGGGGCGGCGCTGCCCCGCCATCCCCGTGTCCGCGCAGGCAACGCACACCGCGCCTCTCCACACTTCACAGCGCCGCTGCCGGCAGGAACCGGCCGCCTCCCGCGGACACCCTCAGCTGAGGAAGCAGCGAAGCCAGCGGTGCTTCCATCGTCTGAGCACGTTCTCTCTGACCGGCCAAAGCACGGCTCAGACTCTGACCACCGCAGCTGCGGGCAGACACAGACCTGTCATACCGCGCCCCCTAAGCCGGGCCCTGGGCGGTGTTACCGAGGCGCTGACAAACGGAGAGCCCGGGCACGGCCTCGGCAGAGCTCAGGTGCTGCCCCATGCCCAGCCTGGCACGACTTCACAGGCACCAAGGGGATTAATTACATGTAACAAACCTGGCACTTCTGACAATAGCCCACTAAAACGGAATTCTGAACGTTGCGGAAATCCACATCAAAATGCATCACGGCTGCAGGCAAAAACATCTCCATGAAGCCCCCCATCCCATCCCGTTTCCCATTAAGGTTATTTATCTTATCAACACTGCATCCACCATGAAATGACAGACTTACACATGGTGCTAGAAGGCAGACATCAGCTAGCAGGGTAACACAAAGGTCCAGGCTCACCCACACACTCAAATTTTGCACTGCCCGTTGCCTACCACAAACTATAATTTTGTCAGGACTGCTCCTCAATCTTTTTTTTTTTTTTTTTTTGTCTTATTTGAAAATTGGCAGAAGAGCAACATTACAAAAGGTCAGCGTCCCTTTAGAGGTTTCTTGGGAACATAATTTCCTATAGCATAAACTTATCTCAGAAGCACAGAACTAAAGAAAACACATTTTTAAGAGACTTGATGAACATGCATCAAAACATTAATACAGGTGGGTCTGTATGGAGGCCCAGAGGAATGCCACCAGCTCTGTGCATGTATGCACACTTCTGTCTCTAGTGGGCAGGGTCTTGTGGGTGGAGGGGTGTTGGACATCACATAAGCAGGGCAGTCTCAGCCACCTGAGAGACAGAGCATGTGCCAGCACCAGGAACAGCACTGTGGCCTCTGGAGCTGCTGTGTCCACATGCCAGCAACCAGGGAGACTGGGATTCAGGAACCAACAGTGTCTGAACTCTGCTGCTGCAGGGTATCAACCTCATCCTGCTCAGACGGGGAAGGGAGCAGGATATGGCTGTCTCTGCCTGATTGGTGTGGCCAGACATATTTACATGTAAATGTCATGTGTGCAGGCGCTCGATGGGCTTGTAGCTACCAGCAATATAATTTTAGCCTTATTACTGGTCATATTTGGGGCATGGAGCTGCAACAGCCTCAAGGTGTTGGATCCAGCATAGTATTTTTCCTGTAACAAATCCAGTCAGAAATAATTCCAGGGGCAGTCATTTTATACCTACAGTCATCACATTTTCTGTAGAGCAGTCATCAAGTTTTAGGGCCACAGGATAGAGATGCTGTTTTGTATTAAGCAGTTTGCTTCTGAACAATGACAAGACAGAAATAAGTGAGGTTTTTTTAGGGGCAGAGAGTAATTTGTAAAACTGAGAACAGACATAGAACTAAAGAGCAGACAGTGCTCCATGTTCATGGCCCACAGGCCACGTGTTCCAGTCATGATAAAAAAAACAAAGCAGAGACTGTTGACATTTCCAGAGATTTTCCTACAGTTTTACCTAAGGCAGGTAGACAGGCTTGCCTGCACCAAAATTGAACCCCTGGTTTATCAAGAGAACAGATTCATCAGTAGAATTCACAGCAGTACTACAGACTCCCACCAGCTTAAATAACCCAGTACTAAGCAGCTAAAAGCTGATGAGAAACAGCAGTGCTGCACTAAAGAATATCATCTCGTTTAGATCACTATGAACACCAGTTTTAAGGACTTGTTTGTGCTAAACATGAACTGGCAGCACAGAAATGAACTGGCTTGCACCTATTGAATCCCTGATCAGAGGGAGTTACAACCATTCCATTACTGGCTAGTATAAGGTATTTGAAATGCTCAAGTTCACTACCAAGACATAGACTCTTCCCCCAAATGATTCTTTCAGACATATTCCCTTGAAGGCATGACCTACAGTCTTTACAAGCTGCATTTCAACACCCAGTAAATCACGCTTCTGTTTTCATATCGCCTACATGCATATAAAGCACCCACTCAAGCCTACCTGCTACAAGTAATAAGAGACTGTAACTGTAGAACTGCAGCAACAAACTGTTCTTCAGCAGTTCTTATATTTAACCTGTGGTAAAGATTCAGTAACAAAGTAGGAATTGGAGGGTCACAAATCCCAGGCTTTGCTACAGAGAACAAAATACCTTGTATATAGTTACATGTATACACATGTAACTATACATAGTTAAGTAAAAGAGACCAGCTGCCAACTTGTGAAAAACACACAAGAGGTGTCGATTACATTTTTGTTGGCAATCCCCTGAATACAAAGATTACTACTACACAAGGACAGGACATTTCTGTCACATAGCACAGTGTGAAAGAGACTACTACAGGAGCATTACTGGAGCATAAAGGAGGCTTTCAGCTCTTAAATTTATTTCCTAAAAACAAGCACCAGCTGAAACTACACTCACTACCTGGAAACAACAGCTATCAAAACCCGCTGTGCCAGTGCAACACACCCACAGCAGCAGTCAGCAGTTTATTACAGCAGTCTAAAGTTTACCACTAACTACAACCAGACAGCCCTGACTGGGCTCAAAAATCCCACGTTTTGGACATTAAAAAAAACAAAAACCAACCAAAAAAACAAAATCCACAAGCATTTAAAGAGCTGAAAACCTAGTGATACTACAACCAGAAGTGTGCAATGTGCAGACTAAAATAGTTAAAACACAAAAAACATTCTTTCTTTAGACAATGTTTTTCTACTTTGGAGAATGATTAACAGTAGCAACCCACAAGAAATTCTGTTAATCTAACCAAAACTCTGGATTAAACTGCATTTAGGAAGGTATCTAGTCCCATTTTCTATCCATAACCAGCCTCACTGGCCTCCAACTCCTTCTCCAGACCAGTAGTAGTCTCCAGAGCTTAATGTTTACTGCACATGGATGTCTCTAAAAATTATCAGCATCTATGTCAGCTCCAGATCTCTGTTCTTATGCAAGAGAACCAGCCCAAATTTACTTTAAGAAATTTACATAATGTTATTTTTTAATAGGAAAATAACAAATAAATAATAAAAAGCTTAAATTATTTTCTTAGCGTTAGTGAAGAAATACAGATCAGTGCCAAGAAGACAAAAGATTAAAGTGGTGGCAGAATCTAGACAAAAATTGAGATTAAGAAAAAAAATTATTGAAAGAAATGGACTGTTGCAGGAAAGAAAAAGTTTTTCAGTCATTTTAAAAATGCTTTTAGCTTTCTTGCTGATGCAAAGATGCAGAAACACATACTCCAGCTGCAGTCAGAGCGCACTTATGCCCACAAGAAGTCTGACACCGCTTGTGCACTGCCAGCTTTCAGCCCAGAGTCTTGCTTTACACTAAAACCAAATTCATGTCACACTCAGAGTCCCAACTATTGCAGGATGAATAGGTGGTAGTTCAGAAAGTGTTTCACCAACTGAGAGCAACACGCCTGCAAGAGCAGCAGCTGCTGTTGGAGGAACAAGGCACATACCTGGGAGGGCAGAGGAAAGAGAAACTCCTGCTTGCCCGCTCCAATAGCCATACCATGCCATGGAATCTGAACTTCCAGCTCCCCATAAAGTCTGTCGTTTTTCAAACAGCATTAATCCTGCAACATACAATGTATAGAGTATTTTTTATCTCTCAAGAGTTACCTGAACTTCTGGGAAACACTTCCCAAACACTGAAGATTGCAAAGAGGAAACGCACCCAATTGGATGTGGCACACACAGTGCCATGGTCTAGCTGACAGGCGGTGATGGGTCAAAGGTTGTATTCCATGATTTTGGAGGTCTTTTCCAACCAAAATGATTCTGTGATTTCTGTTAAGAATGAACCACTGGTGAGAGGCCAGGGGGAAAAGCCAAAGTTAACTAATAATAAACGCTCTTTTTAATCTATATACAACATGTTATATTTAGGTAAACATATTTTACATTACCTCCCATATTTCAGCAGTCAGTGAGATGCCCATTGCTCATACATTCAATGAATGCTGTATTTTTTAACATACTATTATTTCAACTACCAAAAATCACAAAATAAAACAATTAAGTAATGCTTTATGCTTTTTGCAATGCAACACTGGCAGAAACCAGACATAATCAGCAGAATAGCACCATTTTGATAAATGTAAATCCCTTTATGGCCATCATGAAGAACATTTATCACATACATGAATCTTCAGCTGGGGATCTTGTCCACATCATAGAAGAAAAAACCAAAAATGACGTAAATAAAAAGCCCCCACCTGAGTTCAGGACTGTCCTACTTATCCAGCTATTTTATAGCAATACTCATTGCTACAGAGTCACCAATGGTTCAGCAAGTTAGAGCTGCCAAGGAACCTGTATTCCCCTTTTAAGGGGAAAAAGAAAGTGACACTAATTCAAGTCCAGACCATTGGCGATGTGCTCCAGGGTTATATCTCTCTTCATTGCTGTTTATTGACTTACCCTGGGGTCATAAGACCACACCAAATTAACAGAAAGTCCTGTACAAAAGTTAGCAAAACAGCACAATTCCAACATCACAAATATTTGTTTAACAGTATCTGGGTCACAGTCTTGTCATTGTCCAAACTGGCTTTTCCTGACATTGTCACTGGAACAAAGATTGCATTTTTATTGTAGATAGGTTTTATCTAGATCCCATTAATTTTCTCTCTTTCATGCTGTTCACACTCCTTTAATGCCTTTCTGTTTTGGGCTTGATTTAAAAAAAAAATAAAACAAAAGAGCTTTCTTCTGGTTGCTTTCTTCTTATGACACACCTTCTTCATCCTTCTCTCACATATCATTCTCACTGCATTCCTCCTTATTCGGCTCAGCAAAGGATTTATCCCAGGTACTAAAACCAGACAAAATCCAACAGTGAAAGTACATTCCATCTTTGCATGGAAAGAGAAGAGCAGCTCCACCATCACCATGATTGATGATTTGTTTTAAGGTTACCCAGTCTTAAGAAAGATTAACAAAAAAGCAAACCAACACAGCACAACACATCCTTAGTTATGGAAGAAAAAGACAAGAGGAAAGCCCTGCTAGTGCCATAGCTAGTGGCACTGCTCCCTATGCATATGCCATGACTGAGTGTTCTTTTGTAGATCCTCTGCTGTCTATGAAACAGCAAACAGACAACAGCCTCCTCACAGAGAAGAGCTTTCTCACTCCAGTAGGCAGAGACCTATTTCATTGAGTTTGCAAGGAAAATGTCTTGGACTTCCCATTTCTTAAGGCTGTTTTTAAAAACAATCACAAAATTCACAAAGAATCTAGTGGATTTGCATATAAATGAAGAAGTAGCCTACATTCAAAAATAATTTCCTTTTTTTTTTCCTGGAAGGTAACCAAACAAGTTTATTCACCACTGGTTTCCTCTAGTTGCACGTTTTCCCCCATGGCAGGCACAACAGCATCTGAACCGATACAGAGCCAGCAACGGGTGAGGTTAACAGCCATCTGCTGTTAGATGAAATACGGAAGTGAATGAATGCTGCCCATCTCCACCAGAACTAAGAAATATGGGTTCTTTCCCCTACAAACAGTTGTACAAAAATGCCCACCTATGGGAACACTTTTGAAGCAGAATCAATTTCCTTTCCAGTTATCTGTACAGATTCACAGTGCACTGTGCCCGAGGGCACTGAAAGGGTGCTGCAGCTGCATCGGGCAGAACACCTGCAAGCAACAAGACCAAAGCTTCAGCCTGCCCCTCTTCTTTAAACTGCCCTCGGTTTTCAGTCTGCAGCAACTTCAAATCTTCGGGTCTGTAGCCCATCTCATCAAGTGCGATTACACACGGCCCATGCCTTCACACAGTTCACGTCGGGAGCAAGGCAGCGTGACTGTTGTGCAAGATTTGACAATGAGTCAGGCAAGATGCTCCAACCACATACTGGGAAGCCACTCATCTCCCCGGGCTGCTGAAACAGCCGCCGGCCCTCGTGCCTAGCTACTCCTCACGGAGCTCGCCTTCGCGCTTCGACTCCCTTCTAAATTCCTCAGCTCAGTACGAGCGGTTCCAAACCCAGCAGCACCAAGGGCCGCGCGCCCCGCGGCCGCCCCCCGCGCCGTGCCGGGGCGCACGCGCGTCGCCTGCGGGCCGCCCCGCCCCCGGCCGAGGGGCCCCGCTCCGGCCCCGCCCAGCCCGCCGGCCTCCGCCACCCAGGGGGCACCGGGGCCGCTTCCCGGGAAAGGCTCTCTCGCCGCTCCAGCCCCGTCTCATAGGTGGCGCCGGCCACGCCCCCACCGGGGGCCGATCCCTCGGAGCGCGATGGCTTAGGGAGCGGCGGCAGCTGCCCAGGGCCGGGCCGCATCCGACCCTTCCCGGCTGGAGAGCCCGGATGCCGCTCGGTCCCTTTAAACAATCCCCCCAGTCAGGTGACCGCCGGCCGCTACCCATTGTCCCTGGGTCCCGCCCGCTCGCACCCCTGACCAGAGCGGCGCGGGGGCGCGCCAGGGGTGCGAGCGGCCGCCGGTCCCGCTCCCGTCCCGCGCGCGACCCCCTCGCCTCAAACGCGGGCGCGGCGGCAGCGCGCGGGCAGGCGGCGCGCGCGCGGGTGATTGGGCGGCCGCCGCGCTCACGTGACGCGCGCACGCCTCACGCCACCTCGAGTGAAAAACTTCCGAGGGAGGGGGGGCGCCCGGCTCTTACCTGAGTCCGCGCGCCGCCCGGCAACGCCCCGGCCCACGCGGCCCTCGCCCGCCACGCGCGACCTCCTGCCGCCCTCATTGGCCGCCGCGGTCCATCACGTGGGCTGCGCACGTTCCCGGGCCCTTCCCCCGGCTTGTCTCCCGCCCACGCGAGGCCGGTGCCGGAGCGCGGCCGTGCGGGCGGAGCGCGGGGGGGGGCAACAGGGTCCGGCGGCGGCCGCGCGGTGCAGCTGCCTCGCGACGCCCCGCCAGCGGCGCGCCGCCGATTGGCCGGAGCCGCCCGCCGACGCAGTTCCGCTCCCAGGGCGCCGCCGGCCACGCCCTTCCCGCTCCTCCCCCGGCCGTGCGCGAGGGATAACACGCCGCTCGCGCGTGGGGCCGCGCGGTAGCGCCGCCGGTGGCCGCGCCCCGCGCGTGCCCTTCCCGAGGGGCAGCCGCGCCCCGAGCGCGTTCCCGTGGCCACGCCGGCCCCGCGGGCGCGCTCCTGCCGCCGCACCGCACCGCCTTCGGCCGCCTGCAGCGCCTTCCCGCGGCTCCTCGTCTTTCCTCCGCCTTCCGCATTTGTGCATCACGGGAGAGGGGCTCGTGTGCTGCGGAGTGCGATGTTCTGGAGCTACGAGCGAACGCCGAGGGAGCGATGCTGGAGTACAGAAGGATTCCCACGCTGTGGGCGCTACTGCCGCTGGCACAAGGCTCTCGGACCCGGCAGGGCTCCCGGGGACGGGAGTGTTTGTGGAGCGCCCACGGAACTGCACTCACACCGATCCCCGAGTTACCGGGAAGCTACGTGTGAGCCGAAAGAGTTAAATAAAAGCTCGTCAGCATAGGGACGTATTCAAAGGTGATTCTGGAGACTCTTATCCAGAAAGTCTTTATTTGGTGTACAGTTAAATAATGGAACAAAATACAGAAACCCCCGTAAGCTCTGGGCAACATGGACCGTGTGCAGGTTGGCTGAGTTGTGTGGCAGTTGTAACCGAGGGCAGTAGCTGCATCAATGAGGAAGGCCCCGCCTCCCATGCAGTCTTGAAAAATAATTTCAAGTTTTCCAAGGTAAAGGCAGGTCACATGTAATGGAAACTAATTTAAAATTTAAAGAAAAGCTGGTGGCAAACAGCACCATAATGTAGCCCTGGGCCTAAATTTCTGTGTTGGAGGTCTTGGCCTCGAAAGATGCTCAATCATCACAGCAATCTTCGTTCCCCGGGCATTGTGATGTTACTGAGAATGTGTGGCAATATGGCTGGGGAGTCCATGAGGGATGTAAAAGGGGAAGTGTCTCATTAGACAGAGATTCATATTTCTGCAAACTTGAACTTCGTGTTGAATTGATACCAAATTGAGTGGTTGGTTCTCAGATCACTGAGAAGATCAAAGATATCTTCCCTCACAACTTACAGTATATTTGAGGAATTTGTATACAAAGGTTGCGGAAACATTAACTGGTACATAAACTTTTGTTGGGCTTTTAACAGTCTTACAGCTGAAGTTCAGAAGGGTTTGGGTGTCAATGGAGAAAGCACTGGTGGACTTAGCACCTGTCTTTTTCGAATTTCTGGGCTGATGAGGGATAGTTTCTTTGAAATTCTGCTGCTATAAGGGATGAAGTGCCCAGTTCCCAGCTGCGGGATCTGTTTTAGTTAATAGGCCAAACAGGAAATGGCACCCAAATAAAATTTACTGTTTGACATTAACTGTAATGATGTTGCAAACATATAAAAGGATAAAGAAGTAATGCCAAGGCAATCAAAGATATTTGAGTTGGAAAAATAAAAGATAACACATGGAAGGGAAGTAAGTCTTCAATAATCTCTCAGGGGGAAAAGACATTATGACTAGAGTAGTTCCGAAGGAAACCTGATGGTGTTTGTGAATATTACAGCAATGAGCCAACTGTGTGTTACATCTTAAAAAAAAAAAAATAATAAAAATTGTTGTTTTGGTCTCTACGTGCAAAAAATATCCTTTATTGGAAAGAGGTAGATCTCACAACTGCTGTGGTGAAGAAGTTCCTATGCAAGTTAGATTGAGAAAACTTTAAAAATGTACACGTCATTTGAAACAGACATGCCCAAATTACAAGTGAGGTTTTGCAGAAAAAAATTTCTGTTTGTTGGCTTTTATTTTTTTTTGAAAGTTAAGTATTTGCATTAGAGATTGAGGAACCTTAAATAAGCAAGAAAAATAATTATCCTTCTCTCTCCATCCTTTCCCTTCTGAATAAAACCTTTAAAAGGGGAAGTGAAAAAAGAGCAGTCAGTACCTGTTCTTCCAGGGCCCTGTCTGCCCAAGGACCACGCTGCTCTTCACATCATCTGTTTACCCAGAGGCCCACTCACTATCCAATTTCTCTCCACCCTTCTGTTCACACATCGTTCACTGTGGGCCTCTTCACTTGAAATCAACACCCAACTTTTTCAGCTCTTCCATCCCCACCCATCCTATTAAGAGTGATAAAATGGGCCTGAAAATCCAATAGAACTGTTCCCACCGAGGAGCATATTTAGGAAATCAAGGCTTTTAAAAACTGGGCAGAAACAGGCATATCCTTTTATAAGAATAAATTATACAGGTTTTGAGTGGGCTGAGCTTGTGGGAGGAAGGAAGTGTGATACAAAGAGAAAGGGTGGTGCTAAATCTGGTCTATGCCTAAGGCTGGCATTTTATTGCCAAGCTCATTACCTGCTCTGTTTATTCATGATGACTGTAGAAATCAAACCCCTATAAACAAATTTTGTTCTCCCTTTAATAATATCCATTTATAATTAATCAAAATGTAAAAATAATTATATTTAAATGACAATAATTTCATTTAAGAACCACCACAACCCTCATGTTTGAAGTATGTTATGTAAATGCTTTAATCAATCACTCAAAGCCTGCAAAATGTCAGATTAAGGATGGAACTTCCTGGGCACTGAGCGAGTCAGGATCATATGAAGAAAATAATGTGTGAATTTTTAATGAAATCAGCATTACACACATGGGAACCAGATAAAGACTGCTGAGATAATTGTGAAGCTGACATTTACTAGCTTTGCAGCATGGATTTTGTATTCCAAATAATGACCTTCATGGAAAGGGTTCATTGATGATGGTTGCTTTCTGAGGTTTTCCCTTGGTTACATTGGAGCTGCTGCTATTGTGCATCCTTGTCACAATTTAAACCTGAACCTTCCCTTTATACTGGTCACCAGAGCTGCACATTACAGTGCAACTGTACAGCAAGAAAGGTTCTTCTTTCCAAAGCCAGAGGCCAGGAATCAGCAACTGGGACTGGAGAGGTAAGGTTGGGAGGAAAGTCTGTCCAGCTTTTTTTAATAATTCGACAAGGAAAAATGGCAGGCAAAGCAGAAGACGTGCCCCTAACTTTATTGCTGTTTTTGTTTCACAGATGTGATAAAGCCCCACAAGACCTCATCGAGGTCCAGACTGCTCCCCCTTGCAGCCTTCCTTCTTTAGTCTTCCTGTCTCTGGACACTTGCAGGAGCCTGTGTTTCTGAGGCTGGGCTTCTGCTCTCTCTTTTACACAAGACTGCAAGGTGGCCCAAGTCCTCTCCTTCTCAGGGATCGTCCCAGTTTCCCTCCACGAGGACCAGAGACAATTGCGACCTCCGAATTCCCAAGATGTTGCCTTCCCCAGCCCAAAGAAAGCAGAGCTGAAACAAGGCTGCACTTTAGCTCCTCACTTCAGTCACTCCACAGAGAGCTGGGAGACCTGCGGCAGCACCCACAGGAGAGGAGCTGCTGGCACCGGTGCGTCTCTCTGCAGTTTATTCCCGGCACGGTGTTTATTGAACGCAGAAACCCCCCGGAATGCATCAGTGGTGAGACGCTGGGATTTGGCTTTCTTGCTGTAGGCGAGTTCCTAAAGGGCACAAGGTACCTTTGGGATCTGGCCAAAGGCCATTGCTAGCCGAGGGGAGCAGCCCCGACCACCCCGGAGGAGCTTTTCCAGCCTCACTGTCTTACCCACCTGCTTTGTGTGCCGCAGTTTTGGCTCTTCTGCTGCCACAAGCCTAGCCGAGCCCAGTCTTTTGTCCTTCCTTTTCCCATTTTGAAGGGACCGCAGCCTAACAAACCCTTTCCTTCCAGAATGGTTCAAACCCACCGTCGCCAGGCCTTGGGCTGCCCCTTCCTCACGGTGACGGGCCACACCGCACGGGAGGGGTTAAACCTTCCCCCACGCCAGCCCGAGGCAGGAGGCTGCCGGAGCAGCTCCCGGGTCAGATCGCTATCGCAGCGCCAGCGACCCGAGGCCGCTAGTAAATGGGTCGGGGGCCGGGGCACAAACCTGCCCTGAAGCGCTTGGGGGGCACGGCGTGCGAGGAGGGCGGCGGCTGCCCTGCGCCCCAGCGGCCCCCGGGCGGGCGCGGCCAGCGAGTGCCTCCATCGCCCGGCCCGGGGCTCTTCCGCGGCCGCACACGCACCGCGGGAGCCCGAACGCCGAGCGCTCGGCATCCACGTGAGCACGGAGCTGTCCTGGAGCCTGGCAGGAAGGGACCTCCGGCTGCAAACCGCTTGCACGCGTCTGCCGGCAGCAGTGCGAAAGTAGCTGCGGCGCGGAGGTACCCGATGCCAGCGCTCCTGGCTGAACTGCCCGACAGCACCAAGCCTCTCCTGGCTCCTAGAATTATTTCCTTTTAAACTGAAAATGGTGGTGATTTCTCAGATATGTGAAGCCAGTAGTTCTCATGCTGCAGCATCCTCATTTAAAGCAGTTTTGGGAGCCCCAAACGATATTACAGATCTAACAGACAGACTCTACCCGTGCCCTGCAGCTTCTCCCGGTGAAAGGAGACATGAAGCAGGCACACTCGTCCCTCCTGCAAGAGGCAGAGTCTGCCCCTGCAGCCCAGACTGCCACTGGCATACTGGGGTCAAGGCCTTCGGCTTCCCCAAAGCCGGAGGCCTACCCGGTGGGTAAGAAGGAGGAAGGAAAAGGGAGAGGGAAGAGTAGAGGAAAGGGATGAGGCAGGCGTCAGGCGCTGGGGTGCTGCTCAGAGGCAGAACAGTGGGGTCACAGGTTTTCTGGGTGGGTTGGAAACCATTCTTAGACCATTGCGGACCATCTAGAGGCTCCTATGCACTGGCAAAATTTTGCCTTCCCCAACAGCGTTTGCGTGGCAAAATTTTTGCCCTCCTCAAGGATGTCTGAGGGGAGCTAAAGGTATCAGCTGCCCCATTTGAGCGTGAGGGCACCTCCCAGCCCCAGCAGTACTGCCCTGGCAGGACTAAGCAGCGGGGTGGACAGTTCTGCCATTCAAAGCAACTCACTGCCCTAAGCACTTGTTTACTACCCACATCCTACCTCTGAGGCTGATGCAAAGGAAAAAATAAAGCTCCTGAGGCAGGCATGCAATGCAGAGACCAGCTCAGACACACAGAAGCAGAGCACCAGCTCTCAGAGTCTGGCCTGAGGCAAGGAAACTTGCTCAAAAAGCTAGGCTGCATCAGTGAGCAGTGCAGTCAGAGCATGTTCACAGATCAAAGCTGTTAGCATTAGCAGCCTGCTGCTTGTGCTGTACCCATTTGAGCAGGGATGGTTTCCTCAGTCCAGCTCCTCACCAGTCTGGGAACTGGCAGCCCTTGGGTAGCCTGTGAGCATTAGATGCATTCTCACAGCCCATCTCCCAGCATTGCCTCAGTCAAAACTCCCCCAATCAGTGTGAGAAGGGAGTGTCAGGACAATCACTATGAATGCAGCATCCTTACCTAAAACAAGGACATGCTAAGGTGTCCACTTCAAGTCAGTGTTTTCATGTTACATATTTCACTGAAATGTTTCCAGAGAAGCTACTAAAAAGGCACAGACAAGGCAATTATCAAATATGCAGTTTCCTCATAGATGCTGCTGATAAACAACACAACCACATCAAAAAACTGCACAAGCAGCTTAGGGCACAAACAAGCAACGAACTCTGTATGGTCTGAGAGCTGGCACTGGAAGATGTTTCTGCATCCCTCACAAGCCTGCTTCATAGGGCAGCTCACCAAATCTACATCCAGAAAACTCATCAGGTTTTGCATGCTGAATGTCAGTGCAAGCAAAAATTAGTAGTCTGGGGCCAAATTCTCATTTCAGTTGCTTCCTGTAGTTTTTCAGGAGTCAATAGGTATAACAGAGCAGAGGTTAATTCTGGCCAGGAAAATATCCCAACTCTTAGACTGTATGGAGCTAGAATATAGAATTTTCTCTCACTCAGCAATCTGCTACTCCTTCTTGACAACTGAATCACAATTTTAAAAATTCAGAAACATAAGCAGGATTACCCTTCACTGTTCACCAGCAAGGTCACTAAGCAGAGTAAAGCAATGAGGCCATCTCAAGAAATGTGCCTGCTTCCAAGGACCCTTAGAACAATTCAGTAGCATGGCGATAAAGATCCTGAATTGGTCAGCAAGGGGAAGGATCCGGCTGGTTTCACACAGCATCCTTGTGGGTCTAAGTGTTAGCGGGGCTCATTTGGTGGTGCTGGGACTGCCCCAAGCCAGGCACGATGGATGTTCTCAATCTGAGTTGGGGCAGGGACAGGAAGGAGGTGTGGCCATTGGGAGGTATTGAAATTGCCTTTGTGGGATGCAAAATAGGATTTCATGGCTGAGCTGGCAGCAGGGAGAGCTGAGGGGGAAACAGAACCTGCTGGGAATGGTTTCCCCTATAGACCTGCAGATCATTAAGTGACTTCAGCTTTCTGAAGGGCCTATGTTCAACTGCCTTATTGGGCATATTTGTTAGGATTATAAAAAACGAATGTGAGGGATTTTAAAAATCAGGCAAAATCTGCTGTTATACAAGTCCCAAGAGCAGCTCCAATTTGCTTTGTAGGAGAGAAGACTGGCTTTCTGAGACACAAATGTCATGCTAGAGACTACAAAATGTCCCCAGCTGGCACATTATCCCATCTCTGCCCTCTCTGGCCTCCCTCTGGAGCAGACAACACTGGCTCGCTGGCCAGTCCTCAGCAGCTGACCCTGGGGGGTGCAAACTGGAATTGATCCCCAAACTTCCTCAGGATTGCTCGCTCACTTCAGGCTTCCCTAGGCTCTTCTGTGCCCAGGGAACCCACCACCAAGGCTTGCTCCTGTTTCCAGCATCCTCCCTGCAAGCAAGAGCTCAAGTGAGAAGAAACTGCTGTAACAGAAGCCATTGTCTGTGGGTTCATCTGCACCGAGGGAAAGGCATGCTGTGCCCTTTGACCACACCTGGTGAAAACAAGGCAGTGCCTTGCTTCCATCTGTGCTAGCAGGTTCAGGAAAAGAGTTGTGGAAGAGACACAGATACACCTCATCCTGCTACTGTATGGCAAGCCCACAGAAAGCCTTGTCTTCTTTAAGATTTGATGCCCGATTGCTCTAATGTTGTGTTAAGAACAGCTTTTTCTTTATTTGCCAAATTCAGTGTCAGTGATGTTCTGTGAGATGTTTACTGAGAAAATAAATCCATTAATTTTTTTCTCATGAAATTTTAGAGCTTTCCTGGAACAAAGGAAAGTGCATATTTTCTACATTCACAGATTTCTGATAAACAAGCAAGCTGCAAAGCACGATGTTGAATTCTTGCCAGCCTTGTGACGGCATCATCCTCTGGACTTCCGTGAGCTGCTGCGCAGTGCCCCTGCTGTGGGATCAGCATCAGGGCTCAGCAGTGCTACATAATGCTTCAGCAGCTGAAAGGGCCCAAGGAAGAAAACCAGCGTCATCCCAGCAGATCATTCTCACCCAGGAGAGGTCAGGGCATGGTATATAGGCACACTGGGTGCATTTCCGGGTTACATACCACATCCTTCTCTCGGTTGTGCTATTTTCATGCCAGAAATCTGATCTGATGATCTCAGTGCATTTCTCACAGATTTACACTGCTATCAGCAATGGGTGGTTCAGACCTGCAGTGCAGGAGGCCTCTGGGATGAGGTCTGCTCCACTGAGACTACAATAGTCGAGTGTGTGAGCATAAATCCCCTAAAAAAGTCCCTGTGGGCCAACTGTGTCTTTAGTTCCAGCACTGCAGCTCCCTACCCTAGAGCTCAGCAGACTGGCAATATTTTGTGGAGTATATTGTGAAAGGAATCGGAGAAATACTGAGCCATGCTAATTTCTGCCATAAATGAATAGGTTCAGCCCCTCTCATTTGGATCCTTGCCTGATGATGCCTGCAGAAAAACCCACTGGCTGGTAGGGCAGCAGCCCTGATCAATTTCAGTGGCTACTACCCAGGGAGACTTTATCAATAGTTGGAAAATATGGAAAAGATTTCACATAGTGAGCCTGATCGTTGCCTCAGGTACAGCCCAGCATATCAGTTTCAATGGAAGAGCATTGGCGTAATTGGGAGTGTTGGCAGACAAGCTGGAGTGAATCAGATGGGGGGAGGGAGTGTGAGTAGTCACCGGCTGTTTGCTCTGCCAGAGATTTCCACCCCCTCAGCAGTGCTGGTAGAAACATGTGCCTGTGCTTCATCCTTTTCTGTGCATCATCAGGTATATCTTCACTACCCTCAGCAGTACCAGCACTGCTGGCCCTGCTGATGGGGTCCCCACTTACAGCAGATAGGGAGCAAACAAATATTGGGGAGAGGGTCTTAAATTGCCCCAGCAGTCTGATGAAATGCTAAGGCTTGAAGTTCAGATTTGACATGGGTTTTTTTACTTTGAAGGGCTTCTGGCAACAGCTAAGTGTCTGCTTCTTTCTGGAATGCAGTTTGGGTCCCTTGCATAATCCCCAAGTCTCCATCTTCCTTTGCCCTTACACCCTGCAGCTCAGGTACAAGGTTCATGGTCACCAAAAGGCTGTTAAATCTCAGTCCATCCTCATATACTCTGCTGTGGTGTTACATT
Organism: Taeniopygia guttata; assembly: GCF_048771995.1. Classification (NCBI taxonomy): domain Eukaryota; kingdom Metazoa; phylum Chordata; class Aves; order Passeriformes; family Estrildidae; genus Taeniopygia; species Taeniopygia guttata. Next base: position 28,236,913 of record NC_133030.1, on the reverse strand, counting down.
CACCCTGCCACATGCCTGCACAGTATTTCTGCTCCTCTTTCTCTTTGTGTATCTTTGTGTAAGAAGAGGGATTCTGCAGACAAATAATACCAGGAAATATGTTAATTAGCTCTGAACCTTGCTTGACGTTGGGGAGGCATGCTGTTTTACATCATCTAGCAATGTGAACCTTGGGGGCTTTTAGCTTCTTTAAAGGTAATTTAATAAGAAGGAACAGTGAGAGGCAGCAGCGAGTGGCCAAAGGGCTCTCTGCTCTGGCTAGCACCGTGTCACACAAGCAAAAGTCGCTGTCGCAGAGGCATTCATTGGCAGAAGCAGAGAGGCAGCAGCAGTCTCCCACGCAGCTCAGGTAATGACAGGATAGCAGCCAGGATCATTGTCTTATGTATTAACTAAGAGAGCAGAGACCTTCTGAATTTGCTGCAGTAACTGCCATGTTGCGATGCGCAGTCTGCTGCTCTGCAGTGACCTGTTGTTTCTGTCAGCTCCCCCTTTCTGTCACCTGGACTGGCACTGTATGCTTATCAGTATGTGCTGCAATCTCCTGTACTCCACCTGGATCATTTATGCATGCAAGACCTCTTTCCTTGTCACAAATTTGTGCTTCCTTACACATGCTGGCAAGAGCCAGCTCCTATAGACTCTTCTGGAAACTAGTCCAGTTCTATAAAATCTGTATTGAACTGAGCAAAGCTTAAATCAACAAGTGCTGTCTATTTCCTGGGGTCTCACACTTCTTTCATATCCATTTCAAGCCAGTGAAAAGAAACTGGAGGAAACAAGAAGCTGTTTAGATACTTTCTGTGCTGCTGAAATACCTGTTCCCTAATTTCAGTCCTACTGTCGAATATAACCAAAAGATGTTCTGTTTCACCTAACTGCAATTGGGAGTGACTTGGCTTGGCATGCCTCAAGCTGGAGGATCCATGGAGTAATTAGGAAGTGAGGAGTCAATCATCTTTGTTGTTGCTAGACCTCAGTGCAGTGACTGAAGTCTGATTCATACTGACACTGAATTCCCTTTATATGACAGAAAATGCAATCAAAACCCATGTCCATTGGTCTTTTCTGTTCTTGGACTAAGTAATTGATTTCTAGCTCTGTTTCCCATGGTAACAAGGCTCTCTGATCACCAGCTGCACGTGTTGGCTCTAATAGCTTTTGAATCCACTGCTTTATTTCAGCCAAATGCAATGGCAAGATTGAGGTCTCAAGGATAATTAAGTTCCTACAAGTTTTCCAAAAAAAGTCTGCATGTGGCAGACCTTTTTACTTCCACATCAGTACCTTCACTGCAGACGGAAATTCAATGAGTATTAGATGCCGGACACCCCACCAAGGGAAAAGGTCTTGTAAGAACCTTAACTAGGGGCAAGTTTCACCCAGAGGTTGCAATCACTCATTGGATCTAAATCAACAAAAATCCAGTGTTTGTAGAACAACTTGCTATTTTAATGGAGTGCATCAGGTGTGAAATAACAAATCAGTATAAAATTAGGACTGTCTATGAGGTTTCCTCATAGAAATCCCTAGTGAAAAATAAGAAATTTGCAAAAGTTGGTGATTGCTGAGCATCAGGGAAGGATAAATACTACCAGCAAGGTATAGAATGTAAATTAGAAAAATATCTATGTGCAAATATGTGTTCCTTTCACTGGTCAGTGAGACTCAGATTTCTACTCAAATTAATTGCATTTCACTTCTAGAGAGTGTTTTTACAGAGTCAAAACTTCAACACTTCCCTCCAAACACAGGTCAAGAAGAAGGGTGACTGGTTCCAGTGTAGCTGTGCAGTAACTACAAGGTATATCCATGCACTCGCTGGAAGGATCTGCCGAGCACACCATTCCCCACACTGCCCAGGTACTGGCTCAGGCTGCAGCACCCCTGGATCGGCAGCCTGAGCTGCCAGCACAGCCCAGCTGAGGCTCATCACTCAGCCCTGGCACTGGAGGTGACAGGGACATGTCTCCTCCTGCACTAACTACTCTATAACAGGCAGTGCTGTGAGCTTCTGCTGTGCTCTTGCTAGGTGCTGTGGAGTCATACTGCATCACAACTTAGCTGGTAACTGCCCCACGTGGCCCGAACCTGTGTTAAAAAGATCTTCTCTCTCCCTGTCTCAGGGAGATATGGATGAAGGAGCATGGTCAGGCTTACCCATATGGGACAGAAGTCGCTTCTGCATAAACGTGCAGATATTGGTTATCCCATTGCTGCTTGGGAAGATGGGAGGGACTGCACTGTTGTACTGGGGTGGTGGAAAAAAAGGGTGGCTGTGGGAGAAACATTTTGTTTAATTAGGAAAACAGTGTGCCAGGCTGGTGACTAAATCAGAGCTCTTAGACTGGAGCTTCCCTGGGGTCAGGATCACAGTGCTGTCTCCAAGCAGACACAGGGCCAGGCCACTTCTGTACATCCTCTTTGTGATTTGAGAGCAAAATACTGCAGGGCACCTGGGCTGGACCAGAGAGAGCACCTCATCCTTTACCAAAACACACAGCCAGCCCGCACCTCAGACACCTGCTTGGTCCCAGCTGAGGCAATGCCATCTCGGTACTGGTATGTCATATATAAAATTTCACATTTCTGCTTTCTGACTCCCTCTTGACAGCTCATACCATCTGTCCCCATTTTAAAATCTCCTTCCCTCCCTGTTTTTTCACTAGTTCTTCTTCTGGTGTTGCCTCTCCCACCCACAACACAGCCGCATTTGTACCTGGTCTGTCCAGGCTTTTATGCAAAAGGATTAAATCATTTGAAGCAGATATAAAGGACATAACTGGGCACTGGAACCTTAAAATATTAACAAAATCAGCTGCTTCATGCTTTGGAAGTAGTTTTTCCTGCATTGCAGATGGGGGGGTGAGCGCTTGTGCCGTTTCCCATCACTCTTCTCTCTGTGTGAGCTGCAGGCAGAGGGCGTGCAGTGTGCTGTTTGCTTGTGAAGAATAAAAGCGTGAGGTACGCCTTTTCTTCTCTGCAAGTTGGAAATCCAGGGGCTCTTTTATGTTGTGCTTGGAACATTTGAGTCAGGAGCTGAATTTTACCCACCTCCTCCAAACCTCTTTTCCACTGAGAGCACTGCCAGTAGTTGGATGGGTGCACGCGACAATTTTCAGGTAGGAACTGACGCCAAGGTCTTGCATTCCTGGGTAGGAAGCACCATGTCCCAGAAAGGGCTTTTCCCCAGGTTCCTGCAAAGCAGGGGCCACAAAGCCTCTGTTTGTGAAACCAGTGGCCCCTGCCCATCAGATTTTGGCCTTCACAATCTCAAGGCTGGAGCAATGCAGAGTAACTCACCTGGGCAGGCCAAACAGTTCTCTGCCCCAAGAAGTGGCTCAATCATGCTTGGTGAAAGAAGAAAGATGACTTTCAGCTGGGGCTGACTATGACCCACACAGTGAGTATCATCACACGTTCTGCCACATTTAAGAGGCTGCGACTCAAACACAGTACAGGTTTTATTATTAAAAAATGCATAAAAACTAAAGACATGCTTCCCAGAGTTAGAGTCTATATGTACATCTGCATTTCCTAGGCAGCTGCAGGGAGTGTAGCCTTCTGCCCTCACTGCTAAAGTGCACTGCACAGGTTTTTGTTACCCTTAGTTAGGTGTTATCTTCTCACCTGCATTTACAGCATTCCAGCTAAGTGAAGAGAAAACCCTGTACTGCCCGGGGTGTAAGATGGTAAAATTTGTATCTGTGACTGAGAAACCATACTGAATTTTTGGAGACCCCTCTGGGACATCTCTGTTCAGTTGGAAACTTAACAGAAAGGACCCTTGCTCAAGTCCCAGGCTGAAATTCCCCTTCTCTAGGAAGGGTTCTCATAAGGGCTGAAGCTTGACCTGAATTTTATGTTTAGACCCCAACCTTACAATAAGCAAATACTGAGTATTGAAGAGTGGAGTGTTATGATACAAAGCTGAAATCTCATTTGACTTTTTGGTCCCACCTTTGCCAACCCAGTAAATGCTGACATTTGTGGTATTAGTTTGAGGAAGTGCAATGTGGAATTCTAAGAAATACTGCCAAGTTTTCAGTGCAGTGAAAATAAAAGAAATAAAGATCTAGCAAATATTTAGGATAAGTAGAGTAAGATGTAACTGCACTTCCTTGCTGGGAACCACTGCACAAAACAAATGCTGATTTACAGTAAAATATTAAATTATTAAAAACCACATAAGCACTTGCAGTTACAGTGAGTCAGACATGCTGATTGGAAAACAAAACAAAACCCAAAGAGCAAACCCATTAATTTTGCCCTGTCTAGAAGGCTGCAGTGATACTAATCCATGTTTTATGTGACTTTTACAGCATGCCAGAAAGCCTCCTAAATAGGAAGGCCAGTGGTTCTCAAGCTTTTGCATCATCAGGCCTCTATCTTCCGAAAGAAATCTTCCAATTGATCCCTCCCCTCAACACACATCTTCCTGAAATTGATTTCACATGTCACTGTAGCAGCTACAGTTCTTCATTATTTGAAGAAGACATAAAATTGAGAGAATCCAACTTTGAAGCAAATGCTGAATCCTGCACCTGCTGAAACTGAGCAAGTCTGTCATTCTGTATCTCAGTCTTCTTCCTCTCCTGGAGGGCAGCACTTAGCATTAACACTGTTTCCCCATACTGCTGTTAAGTCCTCTCTACACTGCTTCCTTTCCATTCCTTTGAAGTTGGATTCTGCCCTCACACAAGCCAGCTGCTCTCCCTCCCTTTGCATTTTAATGTCAGCTGCAAGTCTAGTCAGGCCTGAACTGGCATCAAACAGAAGAAAAAGAAAGACATAAAAAAAGGTACGTGGGGAGAAGAGGAATGCTGGATTTTCTTTTTTTTCCTAATTTCTTTGCTCACCAGAACGTCTGAAACTCTTAAAAGAGCCCTGGGCTGAGGAAGCGGCAAATGTCACTGCATGAAATGAGCCAGATGTTCAAATTCAGTGCTGGGTAGGAGCAGATCCACTGATCAGTTTGAGAACCACTGAGGTAGGCAACAAGTCCAGGCAGTACTGCTGAGTGAACATGAGGGGAATTTTGCCCTCTTGTCCTGAATGACAATATAAATACCCATCAGAGTTTTCAGGGGTACCAGTCCCGAAGTCACACAGCCAGGATTGAAGACAACATCTACACAAGAGCAAGCACTGACTGAACAGAAGGTGTATTCAGCTCTGCTCCAGCATTCAGTGAGAAGAAGAGCACAGACTCTGACTGCCGCCTTAGCTCTGAACTCCTTTCAGCATGTTGCGGTCAACATGTAACCCTACTGCCTCCCTCCCTAAATCCAAGGGGTTGTTGGGGTTGCAGTTCTTCCGAGCTATTTGCCACCTCAGACCACACAGGTGGTGAAAGCTACAGAAGCTGCCCAAGAGCCCTGGCCAGTGCTATTCAAAGCCATTCCAGATCCAGCATCAGAGCCCCAGGAGACACAGCACCATGCTGCACAGATCCAGTCCCAGGGAAGCAGAGTGTCACTGCTATGTACAGGCTAGCAACTTTTCTCTCCTTCTGTCTCTAGCTCATACAGAAGGCTTTTGTCCTCCCCTTCTTGTCCATCTGCATGCCTTTCACCCTCAGCATCATCTCCAAGGCACAAGGGGCTCATGATGTAGCGATAGTCACTTGTGACAGCAGCAGCTGCCCCAGCAACAGTCTCTTCAGCATCCATATTTCCAAAGGAGGCGTGCAGGCCAGGATCACTTGCAGATGCCTCTTTGTCCTTAGCAATGTTGACATAGAGAGGATCTTGACTGGAAGAGAGCGTGGACATCCTCCCACGAATTATCTCCAGCTGGGACCGGAGTACTCCAAAGCTGGGCCGTAGCTTGGGCTCAGGATGCCAACATCTGCACATGAGATCATAGCTGCAAAATGGAGAGAGACACAAGAGCACTGAGAAGTGGAGCAGCCACGCCCTGCACTTCTGAACAGGGGGTCTGGGCAGTGAAGCTTAAAAAACACAGACACTTCCCCCAAAACCTGTCAGCTTTGGCCTTACACAGGTCACACAGTATGGATGGCCATTATGGGTCTAATTTCTTGTTTCTTCCCATTTTCAAGGGCATTCTCCCTTTGGTCAAAAATGTTATTTACACAGGATCAAAACCCCAAAAGCTCTGTCAAAGTATGCTGAATTCCCTGGTAAAGCCTTTGTTCTGCTGTCTCTAGGGAGCTAGAATAGGACTTTGAGTGTGACATCACCTAATAATAGCTTTTGAATTTATTCACAAAAAGCACCCTCACAACTTCTGCCTCAGCTGGATCCATCCCTCCAAATTCTAGTTCAAGAGCAGATAAATCACAGGAAGAAAACAAAGATCAGACTCTGGGAGGTGCATGTTATTTCCAGAGTATCCTTTCTTTCATGCCATGTTACCTCAGCTCCCAGAGTAATGGAAGTGTGCTGCTGTTGCTGCCTGACAGGTTGTCAGCAGGACTGGAAGAAGGCACGCTGGGTTTGTTTAGAGGGCTATTAAAGAATAGACAACAGCTCCAGTGCTCGAAGAGGGATGCTGAAATGGCCTCTCAACTACAAAGGCACCACCTCAGTACAGAAGACATGTTCAGGGCCATTACCAGGCCCAGGTCCCATCCCACAGCCTTCCTCCTGAGGCCCTGCACCAGCTACCTCAGCTCTGTCTGCCCCAGGGCCAGCACGAGGACACAGTCACTGGCTCTGCTGGGCTGCGCTTGGGCAAGGGAAGAGGAGCTCTCCTGCCCTGTGGCCGGGCTTGCAGCTCAGTGTCTGCGCTGGCTGCCCTCCTGCCGGCCAGGCCCGCGCCCGGAGCGCTGCGCTGGAGCATGGCCAGAGCCATTGTCCTGATCCTCTTTGTGCAGCACCCACAAGACTGGCAGCTGCATTCCTATGGTGTTATTGTTGCCAGTTTTGCAGGGAACAGGAACAAAGCACAGTGCTGGCGCTGAAAAACACTGCATACAAATGAACCTCAGTTGAACTTGTAAATGGGAAAAAATCTGATATGGCCTTTACTGGGAAATAAAGCATTTCATGATGGGTTTTATTTTACTTTTTGTACTCCTTGTGATCAGATTTACAAGACTGTTTCTGATCTCACACTATTATTACAGAAAGCTTCTATGGTTCAGTTGACTTAATCCCAATTTACATCCCTCACAAACAGTAGAAATGCTGCAGATAAAACAGAAACTTCCAATTCTGCGCAACCAAATTAAATACTTGCTTTTACCTCTGCTGTCCATCAGAATAATCCATTTGAATGAAAGGTAGAAAAACACTGGCTGTACTGAATCAGCCCAAAGCTCCCTTTGCCCCAATACCCTATGCCTGACAGAATCCAGTAGCAACACTTGGGGAAAGCATGTAAGCTGAGGGTGAGCATGTAGTGAGATTTCTGATATACTCTCTCAGGTCTCAATAACATGTAGCTCAAGCACCTCACAAAACTATGGTTTTCAATAGCTTTTGATGGATCTTTCTCCAGTGCCTATCTAGTAGGTTTTTTAGTCTCTATCTCTACTTCTGCATCTCTAACATCTTACAGCCATAAGGTCCACAACTTGGAACTAAAGCTCCTCAGAGCAGTCGAGATGCAGACATGTAATTTATTTAGGCAGTGATATTACAATGTTTTCATTTATACTCAGTAAAAGTTAAAATAAACTGCTGAGAAGATAAAAGTATTAATCTTTAGTAACATGAGTACAGATTATTCCCTATGTAGAAAAAAAGGAAAAGGAGAAGGCAACTACATTAAATAATCCACCATCAGACTAGGAGGGAAGAAGGAGGAAAGTGGTCTTAGACCACTAAAATCAGTGCTTATAGTTATATCTTGCTTTGGGCACAACACACAGAAAAGAGATCCTTGCTTGGGCCCTCACTGAAATAATTTCACTTTGTACAGGCAAGGCAAGCTTTTACCTTGGGATAAGTTATGGTGACACTCCCTGGGGGATTCCCAGCCCCATGTGAGGAGACCAGGAACCTCCAACCACCACCCATGGAAGAAGTACCTCCTTTGACCTGCTGGTGAAGAGTGATCCCTTGGCAGCAGGATTGAGGCAGGAGCACAGGCTGCAGGACATGGCTGCCTGCTGCCCTGTGGACTACCTAGGACCCTTCAGTAAGTCTGAAAATGTCTGCAACCAGAATCTTCAAGATTGTCCTGGATTTGTTCCTAGATGTAATTTAAGGTGGGACACGGATCTACACAACTTTAGTTTGTCCCATCTGCTCTCTTCTCTTTCAGCCTGCTATTTCTGAGAGTAGTAGATCAAAATTTGAAAAGTGGGCCAAGCTTTGAAAGACACATGCAGGCCACTGCCTCTACAATCCAGTTTCCTTGTAGTCTTGCTAGACTGCCTCTCTTTTCAGTCTTCAGGCTGTGCCATGGAACTCACCCCTTTGCTCAGATGTTGGCCTCAGAAGGTAGGGTTCAGTGATTCTGGAAACTCAATTACAGTTTCCACAAAGCCAAGAACTGCTAATGTTGACACTTTTGAAACCATTGAGCCAAGTTAGCTGCTTGTGTAGTTACCACAGGTTCCTGGGAGCTCTGCCAACAAAGAATATCTAGTAGCTAACCCAGAGACTTTCTAGTGAATGGCTCTGTGTACTGGAAAGTGGAGAAATTCAGATCAGCATCCCAGCCAGCTGCCTCTGTTTCCTTCCAGCAAGCCAAATTTATCCAAAAATCATGTCAGCAGGGTGAGGAAGTACTCACACATCTTCCAGGCACTCCGGGGGCTGCTTCAGCCTGTTCCCACTGATGAGGTAGTTGTAGATTTCTGCATTCTCAATGCCAGCATAAGGGGTTTGCCCTCGGGTCACGATCTCCCACATGGTCACCCCAAACGCCCACTGAAAGAGAACAGCACACAGAACAAGTGAACAGACCGTTCCCTGCTTGCTGGGCTTGGTTTCAGTGTGCTCAGACTGTGCTGGGTAATGTCATCTGAGCAGCAGACATGCAAGGACTATCCAAACTCTAGCTGGAAAACAGAAATTACCCATATGATGCTGGCACATCATCTTAGGAGACAGCTGAAGGTCCTGTCCATCCCCATCCTGCAATGGAGCAGGGGAAGATTTGGGAGCTACTCCTGTCTTCCACCTGCAGACATTTCCTACTTATGTTCTTTAAGGTATGTGGTATCAGTTTTTTGCTTCCCAGGTAGAAGAATATTTTGGTTTGGGGCTCACAAATCAGTTCCTTAATTCATTTAACCAGATTCTGAGTTTCTAGTAATGTACAGGTACAAGTGAAAGCAGAATTTAGCCAATAAGCAGGGCAAGGAATAAACCACTTATGGCTCACATTCTTTTCTGCTCTACACTGCACAGCTGTACTTGTACTTTTCAACTAAACTGTAAGGTTTGTGGGTGCAAAAAATTATTATTTTTATAACGAAATACCTGTCCAATGTTTGAAATGGGGGGAACTAATGATCACCAATCACTAAACCCTGTTTACAGTGGATGCAGGACTTGCTGGGCAACACAGCAGCCACATTACAAGGCACTCTTGGTTATCTCTGCAAGGACATTGTGACAGGGATAACTGGAAAGGCAAGACCACAGGACTGAAGGACAAAGCTAGAGTGAAAATAGATCAAAAGGCAGCAAGAAAGAGGGAAGATGGTATAAGAAAAAAAAAAATCCCAAAAGGAAAATAAGTAACAGTTTCAGATGAATGGGTTTAGCCTTGCTCTCCAGAGGCAAAGGTATGGGGAGTGTCTAAGCACTGATGTATTCAGATCTACGAAGTTCCACCAATGCCTTCTGCAGCACAGAGTACCTTTGCTGCATGGTACTTGTATGTAAGTGTGTGGGTCACACCATTTCAAATGTCACCTCCAAACTGTCAGGCAGAAGAGAAAGGAAAAAGAATAAGGGAGAAGATACTGCAAAACGAGAGGAAAAGGAAGAGGAGAAGGGGAAAGATGAAAAAGAGGATGGGCTAAACACTGAAAAATAAAGAAGAGAAGGACAACAAGAAGAAAAGGGTTGGTGTCTTCTGCTGCTAACCACTCTCATATCATTTTAGCCTTGAGTTCTGACAGCACCCAAGGCAGAAGTAGCATCATCCCTCAAACACAAGGTAAACTCCCTTTCCTATCACCAGGGCCTTTTCCCACCCTCAGTGGGATTCCTCCACTCCAGCAGGAATACAAGTGGTCCCCAATGCACCGGAGCAAACCTCACCACATCGCTGTGCGTTGTGTACAGATTATCAGCCAGACTTTCCAGAGCCAGCCACTTCACTGGCAGCTTGGAGGCACAGCCCTGGCGGTAGTAGTCTCCACTGTAGATTTTCTTGGAAAGTCCAAAGTCTGCAACACTCACGTTCATGTTCTCATCCAACCTATGGGAAAGTTTTCACAGTTGAGGAAAGGAAAGCATTTATTAGCTATCTCTGGCAAAAAAAAAAAAAAAAAGGTATATGGCTGACCAATAATTACACAGGAGAATGATTTCATCTACTTGGTGACCAATGTGAAATATCTTAGTGGTCTCAAACTAGTTCCTTCAGACTAACAGGGAACTAATCATGACTAAGGAAGTAAGGAAGTGTCTAGGCTTAGATGGTCTAGTGTCTTACAAAAAGCAAACTCAGATAGTTCCTGTTTCCAAGATTATCAGAGGACATCTGCAATTCTCACTGCTATCACTAAGGCCTGCACCCCAGGAAAACAAAAAAATCACAGGGCGGTTGCCTAGACTGCCTATTAAAATTGCTCGAACTGCTAGATCTGAAACATCTCCTCTTCAGGCCTGGTTAATGGTCTGAATTGCTCTGTCACCCACTTAAACCTATACATGTTGGCAGATAGTCCAAGTAAAGGCCACAAACACTTCATGCTCCTGGGCCTTATAAAGAACTCACTCCCCAGAAGATGTGCTGAAATAGGCATTCAGCTTCCTCTGGAGGATGTCTACGAAAATAGAAAATCAGTATGGGTTTCTCATAAATGTCAAAGCAGGCTAACCCATCATTTTTCATCATAACTATCAGGCTCTTTGTTTGTACATCTGGACATAGAAATGCCTTTGGAAATCTGTGTCTCATTGTGGATTTTATTGGTTGTTGTGGTTTTGTTCAGAGGCAGGGTTCTGCTGTCACAATGAGCTGTTCCTTAGTACGTTCTCAGGGAAGGAGCAGAGTGTAAAGGATAAAAAAAGGACTTTTCTTTCCTTCAAAGCAGTCAAGGTAGTTTAGTGTCAAGAACAGTGAAGTGGATCATACATGCAAATATTTTTAGAGGCATTCTCCACAAGCTTTCAAGGAAACTACAGTTCTTATATTGTGATAATCAAGCCCTTAAAATAGATACCAGAAACACACACTTCATGATATAATGAAAGTTCTTTTCTCCTAACACAGCCAAACCCATTCTCTCCTGCTGGCTACTTTTTATTGTGGAACAAATAGCCTATGCTGACACATAACCACTGGAGTGGCTAATTACAAACACATACTGTAATCAACCCTATGAAACTCTATCGGCAAACCAATTATAGAAAAGCTCTTTATAAAAAGGGTCTGTTTGAAAGATCAGTGGGACTTGAGGAGTTGCTCCCTGCTCCCAGCAGCACTACCACACACCCCACCACAATGACCACAACTCCCCTATGTCTATTGTCAATTAATGCAAGGATCAGCATTCTTAGACAGGACCCCTCACACTTCTGTCATGCAAAAGGTTTTTCATCCCTCCCTCACCCACTCTGGTCTTTCTTTTCTCTAAAAACTCATGAATCACTTACATGCAGTTCCGAGCTGCAAGGTCCCTGTGTATGAAATTTTTTGAACTCAAGTACTCCATCCCACTGGCAATGTCAATCATGAACTTGAGGAGTGTCTGAACAGGCAAATTCTGCAAGAAATAACAGTGTAGGTTCTATTCCTGGAGGCTTTCAAGCACATATGACAAAACTGCCACTTTACAGAGCAGGGATGGGGAATACAGGGAGGGGATGGGATGGATTGGAGGAGCTGGTCCCCAGCATGCATGGAATGAAATACTTTAAGATCACATCTCACAACTTCCTCTGGTATTAAAATCCGATCACTTGCCAGTGCCTTTGGAAGACCAATCCTGACCTGCTCCAAATGCATTCTGTGAAAATCCCTAACCTCCCAGAAGGAATTCTACAGTAAGACAGACTTACAAATGGGTTTTCCCCAATCCGTGACATCAGCAGAAAAGCATGGAGGTCTCCATGCTTCATGAAGGGCAGGATCACCATGGGAATTGGGAGACGGCCCTTGGGACGGCTTCGTAGACTGACTCCTGATGAGGACACACACAGCAAAGGAGTGTTAGCAAACAGATTATTCCCAGGAGGAATCTTACAGGCTGCTGCACTTTCCTCATACAGATCTGGAGTGCAGTTTTGGTGGGTAGATTCAATGCTCCAAGCTTCTATGATTTTATGCCAGGTGCTGCTAAGATGCCTCTAACCCTGTTTGCATCAGAGGCTGTACTAAGAGCCTAGTGCCTCTCAGCCCTTCTTGCAGGACCAACTATAAATGTTTCTTGGATCACTCCAGACCAGAGAGCCCCAACCCCAGGCTCTGCAGAGCAATCTCCACATTATGAAAAATACCTGCATTCCAAAGTGTCTAACCAGGAATGTCTTGCTTCTTATTCAGTATTTTAGAAAGGCACAATCTTCCTCCTATTTGTAGCCTACCTGCCCACCTGTTCACACTTCACAGCAGTTCAGACATGTTTCAGCCAGCCAAAGTCTCCCTGATGTATTTGCAAGAACCAAAGAACAAGCTTAAATAGGAGATGGTTGTTCCTGACGTGTGAAGGCAGATGTGGGGAGCATCAAACACACTCCAACTCCCTGGGGCCTGGGAAGGAGCAGTGCTGACCTACGCAGGACTCCAGGCAGCACAGAGGAGGCTGCACCAGCACTGCTGGGGAGAGTGAGGTTGTGTGGGATAATGCAGGAACATGAGGTGCTCTGTGGCATGAGCAGCAGCACTGTCTTACCAATCAGTTTGGTGACGTGAGGGTGGTCAAACTCCTTCATACAGGCAGCCTCTCGCAGGAACTCCTCAATGTCTGTTGAGGTGAAGATGTCCGCTGGAAAAAGTGATTATAAGTTTTCTTTCTTTGTAGGTGGCTTCAAGGGGCTTTACAAATAATGATTGTCAAAAGCTTGTTCTTTGTGGCACAGCACATCTTCTCAGACCTATAGCTAGATAAGCCATTTTACAACAAAGCAGAGCCTGACTCTCTCTCCTGGGACAAGCAGCAGTAAGCACATATCAGGGACACTGGTTCGTGGCAGAGTAAAGAACTGCTGGTTAGCAGCTCTTTTGTGAGTTAAAACTTCCCCTGAAATTGTGCAAACTGTATGAGGGTTCAAGATGTAAGAACTAATTAGGTGAAAGAACTTAACTACAATTGTCAAGGAGAGGAGACCTCACGCAAATGAAAGATAATGATGAAACTGAGGAGATGGCTCAGAGCCCATGACTGGTACAGCAGGGCCCAATTCATCTCTGACAAGGAAGCCATGAAAGATAAATGCTTTTATGTCCCTTAGCATGATTAAGTCTTATAAGGTGCTAGAGCTAAGATTTCTTAAATAACCATGCTACTGGACAGCTTGGACCAAATTCAGCAGTAATATGCATCAGCAAAATTCTGGAGTAAATTATTTCTCATTGCTATGATTCTAGATTTTTGGAAATATATCAATATAATCAAGAAGTATCCCAGCTGACTACTTCCACCACTGCTGTGGCTGAATTTAGCAAGAGTCCTCCAGTCCTGCTGCAAGATCAGATTCAGACCTGTAGGGGAGTGTTCACATTATCTACTTTAGGCAAGTAATTTCAATATAATTCAGAAGATAAAAAGAGATTCCCTTTTTACAGTCAGTGAAGAAAGGAAGGTGCCTCTGGAGGCTGACAGCTTGTTCCTTTCCTAAGTTAGATGCCTGAAGGGAGACATTCTGACTACACAAAAGCTTGCGAACTGATTAGAATTATTGTTGAAAGTGGATAAAATGATACAATTTACACTAGAATGGTACTAAGTGTATTTAGTACAAGCTGTTACTCTGTGACAGCTAACTGAGCTCCAGAGATAAGTGAGTGTGACTGCTTTCAGTCAGTCACAGTTAATTTTTGCCTTACAGGCAAAAGGGATCAAATAACGTAGGTTAACATACATAAGCACATACATATGCACGTTTCCTTTGATTTCTACATATCTCTTAATTGCTTTTCTTCTTACAGACTTCTGCCTGTTAGTTGCCCTTGTTATGTACACTCGCCAAATGACAAATCAGAAGGGAGCTGGACTGCCCAGTGAAATGTGCTGACTGAGATGAGTTAGCTGGTCGCTGCATTCAGCCCAAACACTCTTCTGTTTATCCCAGGATATGTGCTTGCAGGAATACTGTTCTTTCACTGCTGAATTATTAGGGCAGAGCAGACCTGTCTGAACTGTCTGTGCTACATGATGTAGTGGTTTTGGTTGCATTCACCATGTGCTACATGCTGTAGAAGCAACTAGGTAGTATAGGTCCTTTCCTGAAGAGTTCCATTACAAAAAGACTGACATGAAGGGGATGGGAGACAACATGGGTAGAGTGGCTGAGTGGGAAGCTCAGAGAGAAATAAAGAGCAGTAGGGGATATTTGCTGAGAATAGGACAGACAACATTTAATCCTTCCAAGCTCTCTTTTCTTAAGTAATTCAGGTAGCCCTGCTCCCACATACCTTTCAGCATCTTCACTGCCACTTTCTGGAAAGAGCCATCATCTAGCTTCAGCAGTGCCTCTCGAACTGACCCAAACTCCCCTGTAAAATTATCAGAGTAGGCAGTGAGGGAACAGCTTCTTGTGAAGAAAGTATGATTCACAGCAGATTCACTTCAGGGGTCATTGGCAAAGAAGCTGAGTATCCATAAGAAATGCTCCATTTTTCATTCTGCAGTTCCAGACAGCAGCTTTTGAGCACATGTGTGTCTAGAAGAGATATCACTACCAGTAGACAGAGCTCACTGTACTGGCAGTCCAGAAGGAAAAGGAAAATGAGAAGGGAAAAAAGCAATTTCTGACCAGATAGGTAATGCAGAGACAGTTTAAGCTAGGCAGACATTTCTGGGGAAGCCATATCATGAGGGGTGAGTCTGAGTGAGGTTCTGTTCAGCGCGGAGGGTCTTTGCTGAAGCAGCAAGTGGATGGGTTGGCTGAGGAAGTTCTTAGTATTGACAGCCATCAGAGCTGAATGATAGCACCAGGACTCAACCAGTTGAGACATGGTCAGCCTCATCTCTCAAAACTCAGAGAATTACTTCTATGAATCACAGCTGACCAGAGAAAACATAGAGTATCTACTTGTGTGTGAGTGATATGTTGATTCACAGAATGCAATATTTTGCCTGGGCGTATTCTCTAAGGGAGTTAAGAGGAAATGCAACAGGCCAAAACCTCTTCAAAATATTTAGCCTAAAGAGTATTTATACCACAGCCTAACTGCCTCTTTGCATTAGATCTGGCTCTAGATTTGCTCTCCCTAATTTTGTAACTGCTTATCTCACCCACAGTGCATTAGTATGAGGAACTCTGATACAGAAAAGGAAGCAAAATACAGCATTTAGTACACCTGCCCCAGAAGTGTTATCTTCCCACTAGCTTTTCAACAGCGTCCTTCACTACTCTATGGCATGTGCTTACTTCACAAAAACCATGAGCAGTGGATCTGACCACAAATCAGGAAAATTGGAAGGAACAAGGTATTTTGTGCTGCTTCCATACTACTGAGCTGTTGTTCAGCTGTAGAACCAGCAGAGCCCAAAATAATGCAGTTATGTCATCTTCTAACATGTAACCTAGGGTTATGGCAGTGGGGCTGACAACACAGACCAGATTATGCCAGCTGGCATCCTCACACAATGCGGGGGGCTGCCCTGGGGACCCTCGGCAGCCAATATCAGTTTACCTGCCACGGAAGCAGCCCAAAAGGGTTGAAGTAGGATCCCAGAAACTGGTCAAGAGCTAACACTCACAAACAGATTACACAGCTGCTAATAACTTAGCATTGTTAAGCCCTCTGAGACCACTTCTGCAGGAAGGTCATCTTCCTGCTCTGAAAGAAACACATTTGTTCTAGGAGGGATGGAGTGGAAGAATGCTCCCTATAGAAAAGGGTCAAAAAAACCTGCAATAAAACTAGTTTTATAAAGAAAAATGAAAAGGTGAAGTTTAATTGAATATTCCTTTGTTAAAATCTCTGCAAGAAGTTCACACACCAGTGAATTAACACTACTTTGGAAAGCAGAGCATAGGCTGCAGTTCCTGATTGTGTAGAGCCATATTACAGGAATGGCTTAGCCAATATCCTGTTAGTTATGCTAAACCTCTGAAATGTTTTATCCCAGCGGAAGGGATAGTTCCATTTAAATTTCCATCCACATGCTGGAGTGAAAATGGGCTGCTTGTAATTGCTTCTTCCTACTCAACAGTTAAAATAACACAAGTGGGATTTTCAATGTAAAGCCTTGTTCAGTTTTTGTTCTTACCCTTGCCCAACATTCTTCCCAAGGTGAACTGCTGTTCCTGGATTAAGACATCTTTTAGTTTTGTCTTCAACTCATCACTGATCCCTACACTCTCCACTGGGAAAAAAAAAAAAAAAGACAACAAAACAAATGAAGCATCAAATAAGGGATATTTAAATATTTTGTCACAACATCAAGAGTCACCTGTTCTAATCTCCATCTCAAATATGATTCCCACACTGTAAGCAGGAAAACCTGAAAAAGGCAGAATTCCCTTCCATGTCCTCTAGCCTCACCACAGACAAGCAGCCAGTAACTTTCAACCATCAGAAAATGTACTTACAGTACTTAAAGGGAGAGGGCGTGATAATACTACCCTTAAACATTCCAAGAACAACAGGAATACAGAAATAATGTAAAGAATGCCGAGAAGACAAAATCCAGTCTGAAGGGCCACTGACAGACACTGGTTCATATGGCTTAATTTAAGCTGATGGAGCTGCACCATTTTAATGACTGTCTGGAGCATCATCATAACCCAGCTATGCAGTGCTGCCATAGAGAGCCCTGCCCTTGCTGAAGCAGGAGACAGAAATGGTCACCGTAATGGAGTATCTGACCATTCCTGGGAGTCAGTCTCCTCTTTGATAAGTTACTAATTCCTGGCTTTCCAAGACTGATTAATTGGTTCATGCTTGTAGCACAGCTCAGCATACTGAGTTTAAAAGAGTCCTGCTAATATTGTTCAGTCATATTTATCTCATCACTGGGTTATATTCCAGTTGGAGGAATCATTATAGCGTGAAACTGGGGCAAGGGAGTGGTGAATTTATGTCTTGCATTAATATACATAATGACTGTAGCTGTAATTAGCAAGGGCTATGTAATTGGTATGGAAACAGCCGTTCTGGCCTTTCACCTCTGCAATTCACAGCGTCTAAACCTCATTGTAAATTAATCCCATGTTTTTGATCAAGAAACATCAGTTTCAGTGAAAACAGAGAGAGCATTGTAAATGCATGAACACAGCTTCCCGGGCAGAATCACTCAGGCCATTTTACTTACATGTTGCTTCAATGAGCTCTGGGCCCTCCCTGTTGAAAGACCTGGCAGCTCTGAAATGGACTGCTGGATCCCCTCTGCCAACCACACTGCCAAAGGCATGGCTAGAAGGCAGAAAAGACACACAGGACCATGATTACATGGGCCATTCACTTCTAAAAGGGTGTGTTGAACAGTATGGATGATTTCTCGCCCCTTGCCATATAAATTCTTCAGACTGTTTTGTTAAAGAGGGTGTATCTGGAGAGGAGGAACAATGGGTTTATGCTGCTTTGCTGATGCACCTACAGCCTTCTAAAACAGGGGAATCACTCCTCCCAAGTGCCCAGGAGAAGCTGCAGGTTGGGGCAGGTTGCAGGAGTCACAGGAACAGAGATGCTGCTGTGACAGGGAGGTCTGGAAGACTGGAAAGAATGAGAACCTTGTTTATGGAAAGTTTATTGGGGATCCAGAGGGTTCTGGGCAGTCAGGAATTTACAATCAGGTGATAGACTGAAAACCAGCGATGGATAAAGGGCTCACACCATAAGAATACAGATATTTCATCTGTGGATCTCTTCTCTTAAGCAGCAGTGCTAAGAATTACCTTGATAGAGTATATATTTGTATAGTATAATAAGGCCTTGCTATTAACATAATATTTTCCCTACTGTATTTTGGTGTAATCATTTTAAAGAAAAGACAGGCACCCCAAAACTACGAAGAAAACCCAATAACAAAACACCCTCAAAAAAAAAAAAAAAAAAAAAAAAAATCCCAACAAAAAAACAACCAATACAGTTACCCAAAGAAACTGCCAAAATTACAATGCTTTTTTGAAAAATAATTGAGTCAGAAACCACAATAGAAGAGAAAGCAAAGATCTCTCTAGCCAGCACAAGGAGAAACTCCCTTACCCAAACCGAGTTTCCTTTCTTCTTTTTCGAAGGAGAATAAGAGCCAGGGCAACAGCTGTGACCAGAGCTGTGAGAATGCCCAATGCCACAGGAACCCAGGATGTCCCATAAGGAGGTTGTCTCTGGCCACCTAGGTGATGGAGAAAACACCAATCAGGAAACAGGAGACTGCCAATGTTAAACAGACTAATTTCTCCTTTTGCTTTTAAATGGGAAAGTCATGTTGCTGGAACTGGTGGATCTTTGTATACTGGAATTTGGCATAAACAGGTACTCAGCCAATCATCAGGAAAACCAGCTCCTTCTCACAGAAAAGGCAGAGCAGAAGCATCTAGTTGTCAGAAACTATTGGTTTTGAGCCTTGAGAATGAAACAGGTGCTGCACCAGATTATATTATTTCACATGAGCTCATTATCTGGGTCGCTTCAAACTGCAGCCTCAGGTCAAGAAGGTTCCTTAGCGTGATCATTTTCTGTGTGGGTTTCACCCTGTCCTGTTTGAGACAGACATCAGAACCTTGACCAAGTAACACAGCACTACCTGAATGTCAGCCAGGCAACATTTTGAAAGACAACAAAGAAGGACAATTGCCTCATGGCAATATGGTTAAAAATATTTACATTTTTCCTCTAACCCTTCCCACAAAGAGAAGCACCCCGAGGGACTTGGTATTAGCTGTAACTTTACAATGTTGTTTGGTTGGTTGCAGCTTCTCAGTGTCTCTCCCCAAAGAAAAGAATATTTGCTCCCAGAATAGATATAGTTTTGACTACAAAAGGTCTACAGAAGAAATGGAGATGCTGCCAAGCTGAGCAAGCTGCCAAGCAAGGAAGATAAGCAATACAGTTCTGAATAAAAAGAATATTATGTATGCCTGGCAAAAAAATGATAAATTAATCCAATTCCCTGAGAGATTTCTTCTCCAAATACAATTACTAAAGATTAAATGTGAATTTGAATGGATTTATTAAAATCTAGGATATCCCTTATATCTCCAAATTGTTTAAGAGCTAACAAGAAAAGGTACTGGGTCCCTGAACACCTCCTGCCTTCATGCTCACTTGCTTACCCTCAGCAGCTGACTGCCCTTTACCTGAAGGTAAGGAAGAATCATCTTTGATGATGTAAGTAATCCTGTTGTAAGTCATGACAGTATAAATAAACCTGTTGTTAAAATACATATTATCTTCATGGACTGTAATTTGGATGGATCTCTGCATAAATGCACATGAAAAATAGTCAGACAATGCGTACTGACAAGAGTCCTGGCAGGCAAGAGGCTTCTGAGGCTTGATTAACAGCTACATTGAGGAGCCTTATCATCCAAGCTTTTAAAGTAGTATTAGTCTAAACAGGTAGAGCTTAAGGACACAGAATTGTGGACAAAGGAGGAAGCAGACTAGTACTTCTCCACTTGAAGCAAATTATCAGATCCATAGTGTTTATTTTCCAGCATCTTATCTCCTTCAGTGACTCACATTTTCTTTTACCACCCAGAAGGCTTTACAGGCTCTGGGGCTTATGATACTCCCTCTTGCTGCAATTTCAACCCAGCCTTCAAGGCTGTTTATGAGGAGGGAGAGATCAGAAACAGAAGCTGAATTTCTCAAATAAAGTAGAGGTAACTCCAACCCTCTCCACAATTCCCAAACCAAACACTTAGTCTGATACTGCCTAACAATCAGGGTAGAAACAAACACTGATGAAAAAGGTCCTCTCTGATAGTTAACAACAAGGTTTCCTTCTCCCTGTGGTGAGAAAAACCTTTTTTGGCTTATTTTTCTAGTCTCTGTCTGTTGACTGTTCTGGTGAGAGAGCAGCGATTTAGGTCAACTTCTAGGGAGCCCCTCCAAAAGGAGTATGGATGAAAAAACTAAAGTAAATTATTCTCCCTGTTTCCAAACTGCTGGGAATCAGAAGCCCATCTCATAGTTTATAGTAAATGTGCCAGAAATAGAAATGAATGTTGAAATCCACTGCTCCTCCTGCTCTGCCGCGCACATCTTTGCTTCCCACTCGTGTCACTGAGCTTGAGAGAAGGCTGCAGCCCACAAAAGTTGCCTCTCCTTTCTCAACTCTCTCTCCCATCTACTGCAGCACCTTTTTCAACCAGCATATGCCTTAAGACTGCACAAGGCAGAGAGAAGACAGTATTATTAGAAGAGTTTAGAAGAGTATTTAGGAGCCCTTTGATGATTGAACCCTTTTATTTTACAGAAAGTTTGTATCTCAAAGGTGTGCAAAGAACATAATTTAAGAGTCTTCTGCCTACAATTGTGAAGATTACAGGTAGGAAAAAGCTATTAAACCACTCTGTTCCTAGCTCTGCAATGAAAAAAAGAGGTTTCTTCTGAGAAAGTTTCTGAAAATATTGAAACAATCTTTGTTAATAGCACACCAGATCTCTGCATAAGTAGGGTGGAGCTCCCACTAGCTTTGCTGTGATGACAAATTCAACTTAAAGTTTATACAAGCTTAGTCATCCTTATTGCCGCACTGGGAGCTGGGCAGAAACCACCCCTGGCATTTCTCACAAAAAGCAACCAGTGCCAGTTTGCTATTTTAGGAAAGGAAGAGACTTATGTTTTCTACCAGGCCAGAAACAAAACTGCAGTCTTTCTGCAGCTCTGCTGCTTAAGGCCTGTCAGTGTTTCCACAGTGAACTTTTACTTCCAGGCTATTATGCTTGTGAAGAAATACGTGTGCTTCCAGACAGCATTTGGCCAAAACAAGCTCCACTCCTGATGCTACTTTTTTTGAAGTGGTTTGTAAATAAAAACAATCAAGCAACAACATATAGTGCTTTCAGGATTATCCCTTTCCAGCTCCCTGTAAAATGTGAACCCTAAACATTCCCTGGGGATTCTTGCCCGTGATGGCCGTTTTCCAAAGGGAATTCTTGGTTCTTCCAGATACTCTTGTCTGTATTTGGGTGCCACAGAAAATACCCGATCGAAAAGTAGGAGGAAAAAATTAATGGAGCCAATGACCAACCTCAATAGGTTCAGCTCTGAATCTTCACACTCCTTCAATCTCTTTTAAATAATTTGAGGGCTTTGATCCTACAGTGACTGTGTGCTCACACTGACCTTCAGTGCTGACTTTGTCACAGGAACTGGGCTGCCAAAGACCTGAGTAATGTGCATGCTAAAACCAGCATTAAATGCACTACTGCAAGGGTATAGTTCTCTACTGGTTGCTCTGCCCATATCCCCACCTCCTGCTTCCTTGGGAGCTCCTCTCTAGAGTCCCACTTCCATCCCTCAGTGCGGAGGGATCAGGAGAGCTCCATGTCCGTGTGATTCCTCAGAGACGTGTGGAGTGGAAAGATAGCAGCAGCAGGTGGGTCAGCATCAGAAATTAGAGACTGATATCTTGTCCTGCCATGGCCACTTGGAAACAAAACCTCAGGAGAATGTGGAATTTTTTATGGTCATACCTCACTGGCTTCTTATCACCTATCTGTATCTTTATTTGAACATCTTCCTTTTAGTTCTGTTACCATTTCCTTCACAAGGAAGAGTATTCTCTCCCTTTTACCCATCTCCCATATAACATCCTGCTGTGCTTCATAGCCTGCTTCCCATTTCCTATTCACTGTGAAACACAAGCAGCCAGGAAATCACCCCAGGTGAGCCCAACTGCCCTTCAGCACTAGGAGTGTGCTCCACATGCGCATGTTCTTTGCTTCCAACAAACCCTTCCACATGGTCCAGCTTGCATGGGACAGCATCTGTACCATCATCTTCCTCTTCTACGAGTACCTCAGCTTTTCCCTGGAGTCAGCTAAACTGGTTTAATAGAAATACATTCAGTAAAACCATTCTGAACCCCCATGTGGCCACAGTTTAAATAAGGCTTCACTAAAACTAGTCCGGAGTGGCACAAAATTAAATCAAAGAAGACAACCTCTATTAGAGGAGTTTCTGTCATGTTTACTTGTGTAAATCAGTGTAAACCTTCATTTGCATATTTTCTATTGTGTCTACCTTCTGCTCTGCACTAAGCACCGTAAAACCCTGTTCTAAGAAGACACAGTAGAGGCCAAAAGTTGTTTTATTTATACCAGCTCTTTAAAGATTATTGAATTTCTAGTCTTGATGAAGTGGGCTGTTGTATAAGCCCATGTGTCTCAGTAAGTAGTAAGCACTGAAAGAAAAAGACTCAGAAAAAACAGCAGTCCCAGTATTTCTGACTTTTTTCCCCAAGTGAAGGGAGAAAATAGTGGACACTTACCCATGACCTCCTGGGCCTCAAGCAGGAAGAGGTCACTCCAGGGCCCACACCCTGCAGAGTTCAGCACACACACCCTGATAATTAGGTCTTTGAGAGGATTCCACATAGTGAGATTGGCTTTTGTGTCCTGCACGATCATCTCCCCCTGAGTGCAAATGACAACGAACTGTGAGCTGCCTTAAAAGGCATGTAATGTAAAACTTCACCTTTAAACCAAACCAGTACCAAACATGTACTTCACTGGCACTATAACAAGGGCTGGGAATTGTGACTTCTTATGTAAGTTTTGCCTGAGATTTGGGCTGTTGTCTTAGGTTTCTCTTCCCAAAAATTGCTAGTAGTTTCCCAAGGCATAAGGGAGATAGAAGGTTTAATAATTTCTTCCTTTGAGGTCCTCCCATGCACGTTGCTATAGAAATATGGGTTTTTTCTGCTATTAAAAGATATACCTCCTTCTAGTAGTTTACTGTAAAGCATCTGGTGGTTTTAATCCAAGGAAGGAATCTATCTGTCTGTTTTAACTTGCTGACCAAATCCTAAATGGCTTCTGAATTTCAGCCCCAGTTTTCACTTAGTATGGCAAGGTCAACATATTTTCAGTAGTTTTATGGACCTTCTTCATACCGCAAATCCATGAATATTTGGCTGCCACCACTGACACAAAGTAAATGCAATGAGAACTCAAAATACCATCACTCAAAGTCAATGACGCTGACCTAGTGTGAAATGGGTCATACAAAATAGGAAATAATTCTCTTTTCCCTCTAGCTATCTACTATTACAGGCTTGCTCTTCATTAATAAGCACTGGGTAAACATCTATTAGGAAGTTATAAACTATAAGAAATACTGTGTACTTCAAAGGCTGATAGATACCTGGTAAAGGTCAATGCCAAAGAGCAAATGAAAGGCCTTCTACCCTGTCAGGGTCCTTTCAACTCTCTAAGTATTGTAAATGAAGCTAAAGAATCCACAACCTTCTTTCTGTGATTTACAGCACAACTCATTAACTTGTTAAATACACCTTTGCTGCTAGGATGGGGAAAGCCAAGGCCCAGCCACAGGAGACAGAAAACCCACATCCTGTACTGCCTGAGCTGGACAGCCCTAGAAAGAGGCAGAGAGAGACAAAGTGGATTCTCTCTATTTGTCCTGCTTGTGCAAGGAATGGCAGAGAACTGGTCTGTCTGCAGATGAACATTCAAGTGAAGGAATTCTGAATATGCCCAGAAAGAGGAAATGGTCCTGTATGTTGAAGTCAAATACTGAGGCATTCCCTAAAGTCTAAATAGATCCATTTACACAAAAGCAATGCCAGCATTTAATCCTCTGGTATGGATGAGGGACCTTAATGCCTCGAAAATTTAGTATGAACCTTCTGCAATTCTGTGTTCCAATGGCTCAGTAGCTTCTCAATCTGTTACCTGAGTTACATTATCCTGAATCCATTCCAGTCTGTATCCCAGGACATTTTCTTTCAGCACATCTGGAGCCACACCTTCCCACTCCAAAATTAGACCAGGATCTCTTTGAATAACATGGATATTTTGAGGGGTACTGTTTGGAGCTGAAAGCAGAGAACAGAACACAATCACTTGTGCAGGAAAATAAGGCACTATCCACACTGAGAACGGCAGTTTCACCCTCTTTCCTGAGATCATCCAGAAATGGGAGGGTGTGAGGGGAGAGAAGAACTTCTGCAAACCACCAGCACTCTGTGTGTGGTTTCAAGTAGAGAAGACAGGTCAGCACCTCTCATTTCTTTCAAGATCCCACAAATCTCACAGAGCTAATGGGCCCAGCATGCAGAAGCCCCTTGGCTGGGTAAACCCCTGTATTACGCAGCATTGCTGCTAACCACATTTGACTGTGGACAATTGTTTTGTTCTAGGAGACCCTCGGAGGGGATGAGCAATCTAACAGCATAATGTTTCCCATATTGCAGAATCAGCAAGGAGTTAATGACATTTATAATCGTCTCTTTTTCAGGTTCAGAACTGCTGTCCTGTTCTTGTCTGATGTCTCTTACCAAGCTCCAGGGTCTGGAAATAAACCCTGTCAGTGAAAGGGGAGCTGCCCATCTCATTGCTGCACTGCACACGGACACTGTAGTTGGTGGAATGCTTCAGGCCTTGCGCGGTGTAGGAGAAGGGTGGCACTGGGGTGACTTCAGTGGACACCTCCTGGCCATCTAGTGACTCAGCTACCTGTGCCAAGAGTGAAATGAGACTGTTAGCATACACAATATGACTAACATGTCCACATGGATAAGAATTCATTTAATTGTCAGTTTAGGAATGTGTAAGAATAGATATAGCACCAGTGGTGCTTAAAATACTGAAATAGGAGTTGTCAAACTAAGAATCATGAAGTGATGTCACTTGGGCAGTACCGAAATTTTCCACCACATGAAAATTTGGTTCCATATTTTAAAACATTTCCTTCCCTGTGTTACAATTTCTACAGTTGATTATTATTCCTTTAAAGAAAACTAAATGTGCTTGTCACTTTGAGTGGTAGCAGCCGGCTTCTGAGGCTTTTTTAAATCTGGGCAATGAAAACCATTGCCTACTGTCACCTTTTGCCAAACTCTTTTTTTTCCTGAAGTTTGTATATTTTCAATTTTGTACTGGATGAGAGGTATGGTAGACATAAGTGACTTGGTTCAACTAACTTGTTTCAAATTAAACTGTAAAGAAACTTCTTACCACTCCTACATCCCTTCTTTTTCTTGTTTCCAAATCTGAGCTTTGAAGCAGCATGAATGTTAATTTAAATCTGATATCACTGTGTGCTTTTAATGCACAGACATAGTCAACGTTCCTACTTTTGTACTAACAATAGCAGAACTCACTGCATAGCTCCCAGGCTCAGACTTTCTCTTCAAGTGCATACCAAATAGCAAATCAGAGTAAAAGCATAAGGTACTGACAAAAGTGAATAAGACATATGGACTTTATGTATTTTATATGGCAGCCTTTCTTCCTTTCTCACTGCCCTTCTGCTCACTCTCACATACACTTTTGGCACACTGGTTTATTTGGCTGGTAGAAAGGAAGAATCTCAAGTTTCCTGAATAGAAAAGCATATTGTTGTCATTATCACTGTCATCCGCAGCACGAAAAAACGAGACAACTATTTCGTAAAACCCTGTCTGCTGGATTGTGTGTTTCTGTTCAACACTCCCAAAAGCTGGTGCTCACGCATCTGACCCTTTCACACCCTGGAACCTGGCTTGTGTTAGCAGTCAGAAAACACTGCCATTCCCCGCCCTGTCCCCAGAAGCAAGCTGCTAGTCTGAACACGGTGCTCCTGGGACACCTGCTGCAATGCCCGAGTGCCAGAACAACACAGCAAACTTCCAATCCCCCATCTCTTTCTGGGAGACTCCCAGCAGAAGTGCAATCATGAGGAGCCAGGAACATGTGCATTTTCACATGGAAATGTAGGTCAATGCCTCACATAGAATCTCTCAATGTGGGAGTCAGAGGAAGCACAGTTTTCTGACAGTGCAGGGTCACTGCCAAGTTATCCCGCTCCCAGACTCAAATGCAGGAACCCCGTCCTCCCCAAATAGAACAGAAAAGGCTTAGAAAAGGGGTGAGAGACTGCTGAGTTGACAGAAACTGGGCTGCTCTGATTCAGCCTCTTTTCCACATGTCCCATCCCCCACCCCTGCCCCTGCCAAAAGTGAGAGGGAGAACTTAAACCCCAGAATGATTAGCATTGCAGCACCAAGCCAGAGAGAATAGGCTGTTCCAGCTCGAGATAACTGGCATTGTAAAACAGAGGAAGAAAACCATTTTAAACTGCAAAAAAGAACAGAAGTAGCAACAAAACCCACAAACCGGGGCCAGATGTATTCAGGAGTTCTTTCTGCCACTGAGTTGAAACTAAATTATTATTTCCTTTACTTCTGAAATATAATATATATCAGAACATGAAACCTCTGGTTTTCCCCCAGATAAAAAGAGGACTACAAGGAAATTAGCTAAACTGCTTCCAGTATACCTTAAGTTTATAATCCTCCTCTGCATAGTTGGCAACACCGCGTAGAAATTCCACTCCAGCTCATAATGCTGCTGTAATCAGGTGGGGAAAGCATAGGGGCCTGGCACATAAATCCATGGGGAATGTGCCTAGTTGTGTGTTTGCACAGCCTGCTTTGGATATCACCATTTATTTTCTCACTGGGCTACCTGCTCTTGGATCTGATTCTACAGCTAAGTATGCAATGATAGAAACTCTGCCTGAGGTTGGACACATACCATTGTTCTCAGGAACTTCAAGAAACAGACCAGTTTTTCACAGATGTGGAGTCCTCTGCACCTAGCAGAGCTACAGAATAGTACCAAGCTTGATTTTCTTGGAAGAACTAGTCTTTGACAATGGAAAACCAATCAAGATTTAGTTACAGGGCTTAAATTTGCTCTGAAACATGCAAATAGGCCTGATCTTGTATCAAAAAGCCCAATCTGCCTCCATCATTCCTACCTTTCCTGTACCACATCCTATACTTTGCAAGCTCCTCATCCCTTGGATTCGTTGGTATGTCCAAATTCCTGCAGTTCTTCTGGCACCCCACAGCACAGGCCTGATTTGGCGTGGGACTCACAGGCACCTGCACTGGAACAAGCTACCATGGGCCACTGCTCCATGCAGGAAGGGGGAGCACCCTGCAGCCACAGCTGCTCCAGCGCACTTCCCACAGACTGTGTGCTTCATGTGTGCTGCAGTGTAATAACCTGTATGGAGTAGCTGCCACGAAGCAACTGATAACCTGCTGGCCAGGAGAGTGTGGCCAGTCTTTAGCACTTTACTTCTGAGCATGAAGTTTATGACCTGCTTTTGGCACCTATGAGTTGCCTCCTATTACATTTTTATGTTTTAAAGCTGTGACATAAGAATTGGCATGCTGCTAATAAGTTGGGAGAGGAAATGATAGCCCAGGAAATGTGGCTTAGGAGAATCCTATTATTTATGCAGGGCAGGGCACAACCCAGAGAGGCCATACCTGAAGAGTGCAAGAATGGAGAGGTGCGCGGCCATCAAATCCTGGCACCCAGACCACGCTGGCATTGCTGCTGGTGACTTGGCTCACAGTTACATTGAGAGGTGGAAGAGGCATGGCTAGAAAGGAAACAAAGAGACCTTTCAGTGTACACAGAACTTAGCAGCTATGCACGTGGAAATGGAAGAGGCTTGAGGCTAAATATTCCGTAATGAAATCACTAACAGAAATGTGGTAAATTATCACATCTTTAGAGAGTGTCCCTGACTTGTTGTGAATGAAACTATTATTTTAACACTGGACAAGCTATTGTCAGCCATTCATTATTGTCCATAGATGCACACAGGCAGCGGTTGATCTCTTTTATAGCAATGCCAGTGTGTGATGTTTACACCTTTGCTACTCAGCTCTCTTCCCTTCCCCCTACATGGCAGGGCATGACTCAGCCCGGTGCACAGCTGCTTGTGGACCTACATTGTGAACTAAATCAGGGCTTTAAAATCTCACTTCGGGATCTTAGTCCAGCCTTTGACACCAGCTCTACCAGCAGGTGGAAGGTGGCTTGCTGTAGTGACCTGAATGCCCTGGAGCTGGATTTGCAGTAGACCTCTTTGCGCTGCCTCCAGGTGTGCACTGCAAACTCTCACTGAAACACCCTGGGACAGAGCCTGGACTGAAAACTGCCTCCTCAGCCTTGGGATGAATAAACTCCGTTTTACAGAGGGGAAATTCAAGCCAAGGGGAGTGCCTGTCACACTGCCACACATGGCTGATACTACTGCACAAATTAAGGGCAGGACCAGGAACAAAATCAGGATTCCAAGACTGGAGAGTTAATCAAATGCTTGTGCTTCCTACCACCACAGCACAGCACAAAACTGTTTGGCTTCCTTTTCGAATCTTTGATGCTCCCCTTTGAATTGTCCTTTCCTCTCACCGTAATTCCACACAAGTAATTCCGATCCTTCCAGTCACCATCTCTTTTTCACCTCTGAGTATTCATTCTGACACTTCACTCCTGACAAAATTAGCAGCTTCACAAATACTAACCTCTCCCCTGACCTTCTTTTCATTAAAAAAAATTGTAAGCTGATGCTTGTAATAGTTTTCCTGCAGCACCTCAACAAACTGTACCCTCAAGAGTCCTCTTTCAGAAACTCATCCTGAAGACAAGGCTCTGCCTGCAGATTGAATTTTCCATGCCTCCTGAGTTGTATCCATCAGAAAGCAGCAATAGAAAAGTAATTGCAAGCCAGGATTTCTCCAGCTGCATCTTCTGCCCCACCAGAGCACCTTTGTATTTCACTGCACCAAGGGCAACCACAATACTGCTGCCCTCAGCATACCCACAGGGGCATCTTGCAAGAGAAATGCAGCGCCCAAACACTCAAATGTTTGAGTGAGGGCCTGCGGGAGTCGAATAGATGGTGACACAGATTAACCCTATAAAGCCTTTGTTGTCTGGTTAACCAGTTATCAGGACCCAGGGCAGGGCCTGGCACCTAGATAAGAACGTGGTGTGTGGGTGGTGGGGCCAGCAGATCAAGGGTCTGGGATGGAAACTAGGCAATGAGTTATTAGTTAACTTAAGACTTTCCTGCATCTTTGTTTCATTCTCTTTTGATATTTTGTGTTCAGGTCTGTAAGCTCTTTAAGGGGAAAAAGTCCTGCTTTTACTGCTTACTGGGTATTGCCGAAACATGGTCCATAACTCGAGTTTTTGCAGACACACCTGTAACTTTTGGGTTTAGCAATGTGTACTTTTCAATGCAGGACAGCAGGCCCAAAGGAGGTATGTGCTGCACCACCAGTGAGAATAATCAACTGCTAACACACCCCGTGTGTGAAGGAGACAGTGGCTGAGGAGGGCTGGTTTGCTAGCACCTTCCCCTAACTCTGCAAGCAAGGGCCAGATGCATTGTCCCATCATCTCCTGGGAAAAAACCACAGGCGGCTGTTTCCTGTTGTGCTCTGAACACGGGATACAACCCAAAAATGTTAGCTGCACACATAAAGGAGAGAAAAGCCTGTCAGAAAACAGGACCTTGAGTGTTAACATAAGAGAGTTAGCTTCCTCTGTGCTTAGAGAGTGGCTGAACAATGGGGCTTTGTAATGGCTGGGGACTGTGGGCTACAATAACAGTAATTTTCTGCTTGGAGTACACCCAGCACATTGTGGGCACTACAGAGAATAGATAATGAACAACAACAGGAGCAAATAGGAAGAATGTTAACAGTTTGTCAATGTTCTAGCAAAAATATTTGCCTCTGGAAACACAGAAGAAACTAATTGTTTAATAAATTGTAGAACGATTTAAGAGTCCTCATTAGCAAATGGGTTTGTGTAAGAGAGGAAGGCCCTGAACATGCATGTGTAGACAACTACTTCCAGAAGTAACTTAATTGAATTCTGCATGATCCTAGGATCAAGAACTAAATAAACATTATTTGGGCCTGCCCTACTTCTGCTGTGTAGGAACTTTGTTTTAATTTTAACGGGTTATACTAGATCTTTGAAATTTTTCTATTTAGAAAAGCCTCGTCACTTAGGTAAATTTATGACTACTTTTTTAGACGTATCTTTGAGGTACTATATAACTTTTATGACTGCAGTCATAACTTTATACATAACTTTAGACATAACTTTTATAACTACAGTACTGGACTTGCTATTCAAAACCTGAATTTTTGTCTCTAGGACATGCCACATACTGGTGCAATGTTAGCTGAGTGACTAAAGCTTGCTCTTTCTCAGCTCTAGAACGTGTGTGCGTGACCCAAGTGTGCAATGGCAGTATGTCCCTCCTAAATAGGCTGTGTGGATTCATTACCTGATTACTTGAGGAACACTTTTCAGCTAAACATAATTGCTGGGAAATTAGAGAATTTTTAGGTCTTTACCCCTTCCTCTTATTAATGGTTAAAAAATAATCTGTATTAGCATTAAAAACTTCAAAAGCTTGTTTACGCTAAATGTTTTTTTCAAATTATGGCTTGACAAGATTTTTTAAAGTGTAATAGCTTTGTGAACGAAATTCTATCCCAGGACAAAATATCCATAGAAAATATATTCTACAATAACTAACTGCATTGTGTAGACAAGCCTTTAAGGCAACAACTGCAAAGGGTTTTAAATTAAGTTATAAATCTTACTAGTGCAACGTACTGCATTCTTGGCATAGCAGTAACCACAACATCCTGAACAAAAACACACAATCCAAGAGCAGTAGATTACAGCTGGATTTCTAGCTGTCCTTTAATGAACACAAACTGCTACAACTGTGAGTTCTGATACTGATACAGACATAAAGGATTGCTTGTATTTGTGCTGACCAATAAGCCACTACTTGGAACAAATTATTTTTGTGCCATGCCTCTCCTGGAACTGATGATCACATAATTAAAAGTGCATTAAAGCATGACCAAAAATCCAAATGCAGAAGCATCTCAACATGAAGAAGAGGGGAAGAGCTGATTGCTCTGATTATTAATCCCTGTTTCAGTTACCTGGAGGAACAGAGGAAATGTCACATCAACCTGGAGACTTCCAAATAGCAACTGGTCATGCACAGGCTGGGCATTATTTGTTTTCAATGAGTTTTTAAAGAGCAAAGAATTTAAAAAAGAAAATTCATAAACCTGGTGTGAATGAGCAGACCTTACTGGCCACTGCTGATCACCTTCCTTGACTTTTTTCAGCATCTAATGTGATGCTAATAAAAGCAAGCAAGAAGTAATGGCCTCTTTAGCTCTAACAAGACCCATTTATTCCCAAGAGGGAAAGACTTCCCTGCTACAAATTTATATCAGCTTCATCTCTCACAAACAACTTAATCGCCCCAGCTCTCTCCTTTTCAAGGAAAAGCTGTCATTTGACATCACATTTCCACTCCTGAACCAGATGTGTATTATTTTCAACAGCCTGGGATACGGCCCTGCACAGGAAGTGGGAGCTGCTGTTAGAACACAAAGCATTGTTTTGATTGCTAAGAGCTCCAACCAATGCTGGCAGCTTTGAGGCAACTCCTTGCAATAAGGAGCCCTACTTTCCCTCCCCAGAGAGCAAATCCAAGGCCCTTGCCCAGTCTCTGGCACCCAGTCTCTCACCTTTAATTTGAACAGTGGCAGTCCGAGATGAAGACAATCCCTTTATGTTGTGAGCTTCGCAGGAGAAAACTGTGCTTTGATTAATACCTGGAGATCAGCCAAGAAAAGGAAAGGAAACACAAACAGCTATATAATCCAGCTTCAACCTTCAGCAGAATTTCAATTATTTGTGACATCCAGCTCAAGGTGTACAGGCAGTTGGAGAGGTGAGCTGGGTACCAATCAAAGGCATGCAGATAATGTAACTAATGTGCTAAATGCATTTTTAATGGGGGGAGTGTGGCAATGTAGAAAAGCTTTCATGGAAGTGCCAGAAAACACTGAAAATGAAGGAAGAATCTGTCAGGACAGCAGCTCATAGTGCTCAGGTAGCAGATGTCTGCTTCTCACATTCTGCTGAGCATCTTTGAAGCAAGGATTATGCTGAACTGTGAGCTCACACAAAGCCCAATGCTTTGGGCCTCAGCCTACACCTGAGCAATATTCATCTTCCAACTGGGCTATAAGCCCAGGCAAACTTCTAGTCAGATGCTGCCTATTTCTAGTCAATGCCCACCTGTCCCTCACCTTGCATCAGACTTCTGAAGACACATAACGGAAGTGGAAGTTAAATGCTACTGCATCAGCAGTGAAACACTTTCCAGGGGTGACATAAAGTCTGTGACAATCCATCCATCCCATGGCATGATGGCATGACATCTGGCTGTCCCAGGACACATATAGATATTGCAAATGAATCGGAATTGAGATGGATTTACAAGGCTGCCTGGAGAACTGTGTCCAGCACCTATTGTCACATAGCTTGGCCCTCAGTTGCCTTAAAAGACTCTGTGAAATGTTAAAGATTGGCTCACTGTGGGCATACAATTTAGGAAGGAAAAACATTTCAGAGCTGCACAGAGCAGCTTGCACAGTGTCTCTGACCTTTGATTCATCTCCGAAGTCTGAGACTAACAGCACTGCAAAGAAGGTAAAATGGGAGAGAGGAGGGAATGCTTTTCTCATCCCTGTGAACCAAAGGAAGATGCTGCCAACAGGCTGATGGCCAGGCAGCACAGCAGAACAGCACCTGATGTAGGAGGCCTGTCCCAAGACAGAACCTAACACAGCCCTGCCCTGAGGAAAACACAAAATAAACCACAAGATAGGAACTGCATGTTCCCTAACACCTTGCCAGCACTGCTTTCCAAACACAACACTGTTGAACCTTCTAAATATTTGCTTTCTAACCAAGTATTTTGTTACTATTTTCTTCAGAGTGTGATACTTTCCTCAGCTAGCAATGCTTGTTTTCTTACCAACTGACTCTTTTGACATGCTTTGGTAATCCAACCATGAAGGTTGTGTCCTGCTACATGTTTTAAATTGCAAAGACAAGATATGCCCAAAGGATACCCTGAAGTGCACTGAAACAGGGTGTGCCCAAGGGCATCCCAAAAAACACTGGAAGCAAATAAAGGTGCTGAGAACACCTAATATATAAAATAGCAATTCATTTGGAGAATCACTCAGAGTAGATGTCTTTTTCAGGCTTCCAAGCCACTGCCCCCTAACAGTTTTGTGAGGCCCTGTGGGATGAGTTAGTGGTGGAGGGGTGACTTATTTTTTTATTGTCTTTCTCCTCTTGACTATCCATCTTTTCAGTTTCCATTTCAACAGGCAGATTATATCATAAGGGAGCAGTTTTCATTTCCAACTTAGAACAGCATCGGTGGCTATGTAAGAGAGGAAACAGATTATTAAAACCATTTCAAATCACAAACCATGTTTTGATTTGTGAATAAATAAGGTTCTAAGTAAAACCTGAATAGGATTGGATAGCTCAAAGGATGGTCAAAGACATACAAAAACTCACCCTGGATGTAACTGTATTGACATTGATAAAGAGGCCCTAGAGATGACTCTTAGTTGCAAAACCTTTTCTTTCTAAATAACTAGCTAAACTTTGGATCAGGAGTGTTGTGAATAATAAAACAGCAGCAAGGAGAAAACATAACACAAGGCCGTTGTGAAACTAACTACAATGAAGTTACTTTTAAGAGGTAACTGCAAGAATAGCTGCAGTCAGTTTTAAGTAAAGATACATCACCCTTTTCTAAAAGTGGTCTGAAGAGAGGCCCTAACACCTACTGGCTCCTGAGTTTTTCTGCTGACCCTGCTAGGGAAAGCTCTGCTCTGGGGCAAACCTTGGTCTTGGAGGGTATCAACCAGCCCATTTCAGCACTGATACAATCACTCTTGAGTATCAAATAATTACATGAGGTAGTCAGATTTTAATGGTAAGAGCATCCAGCAAGCCTGCAAGAACAGAGATGAGGGTGGGTAAGAGAGGGAAAGCGATGTGTGACAGGGCTGTGCACAGAAGAGGGGATGGCATCTGCTACATGCGAATGCTTGGAGAGTTCCAAGAGAAACGGCACCAACAGAGTCGCTTCATATAACCATGAACACTCTCCACGAGGTGGAACAAGAGGCACCCAATGCATCACTTGTTCAATGGCATCTTCAACAAGAGTGTCAGCCACACCCAAACTCTGTAAGAGTCTGTGTGCCTCAAGCCAGCAGAAAACACACTGAGCAACCACCACCCCTCGAGATAATCTTTGTATGTGATCATACTCAACCTCATGTATGTGACCACTCAACCTTTAATGCAGAGTTAAACATCATTCCCACACTATGTGGCTACCCAATGTACGGGCATGATCAGAAGAGAGCTTTTCTCCTCTTCTGATGCTCTGCAGTGGCAGCAGCCTTACCTGACACATTTAAGATGGAGGGGGAGACATCTGGAAGCCCCACTCTGGAGTCTCCCATCCACCAGACAATTGTCACTGGTTCAGGGGGACCAACAGCAGCACAGGCCATATGAAATGGAGCATTAGGGGACACGGACACATCCTCGGGTTCCACAGTAAAGTAGGGCACACCTGGAAAAGCAACAGACAAGTGACAATAACTGGAGCAACTGCCTCTTGTTTATTTCCACTAAAACCAGTGCCCAGCACTGGACATCCATCTGTCCAGCTGCTAGGCCGAATCCGATGCCCTCCAAGCCCTTCACAAAAAACCAAGGGTCAGACATGCTGCATCACCTAAGGGCACGAATGTCTAAGTACTGCTACAACTAGAAGTCAGAGAGAAAGAGTGTTTGCTTCCCCCAATGCCTTTGAAAAACCACTTCCAATTCAAGACTCCCCTATTAAACAGCTTTTAGTGGTAGTATTTTCTCAATTTTTCAGCTGGAGAGATTGGAGTTTAAAGAGGCAACAGTCAATAACTTTAGTGGTGGCAGAGACCACTTTAAAAAACAGCTAATCCAGCTGCAGATACTTCTTGCCATGCATTAAAAACGGAAGTTTGAGAAAGTGTTAAACTACTGGCTTTAACAAACCCATGAATGAGGAAAGAATCCCCGTGGTGAGAAACTGGGAGCATTTACAATGCTCTCTCTGGAGCTTAATTGAATGGAGATGCCTTCCAGCACACTCTGACACCACGACAACCGGATTGCCTCGGAGTCAGGGGTAATTTGTTTCAGAGCTGAAGGCTATCCACGGACACAGCTCTCTCAGTAATTATCTGTTCCCCACCATGGAAAGACTCCTGACTGGTACAACAGGTATCAGATTAGGCCCACGGGGAGCAGAACGCAGCTGCAGTGCTACCTACCTTAGGTCATCTCTAAGTGGCAATAGCGGAGTGTAATTTGACACACCAAGAGATGTGGTTCCTCTTATGGGCAATGCCAAAACTCTCGTGGTTTCAGTGCTCCAAACCAGTAGAACAAATTTCACCAGCCATCAGCAGCAGTGCTGACCATGCAGGATAGACAATATGTGCTTCTGGTGATTGGTGAAAGAGCTGAAGGCCCAGGGAAATGTTCAGTTCCCTTCTATACAGAAATCTTTGTGTGTCAAACATGGCTGCTACCAACAGCACTTACTCCAACCAAAATCAGGTATTCTCAGCTGAAAAAAGCATGTTCTGGAAGCTGCTGATCTGTTGCCTCACAGAAAAAGATGAACTGACAACATTGTGCATTCACATGCTGAAATTACACTGTCTGTCCCTGGCCAAAGATGACAGGCCCAAGCAGCTCCACCAGCAGGCAATTAATACAGGTGCTTAAATAGGGATTTAGAAGCCTAACTCTTGCCATTCCCCCCAAGCTACAGCCAAAAGTGTTTTCCTCAGTCTTTCACTAACTGTCCAGTCATGGTTTGTGTCTTTCAAGTAGCAGCTCCTTTGTGCCTTCCTTGCTTCCTTCCCTTAGAGTACTAAGTAAATGAACAGACTAAAAGAGGTCTAAACCCAAGTCTCTTGAAGAATAACAGTGCCTATCTGTGCAAAGGCTAACGTTCAGGACAGGTACATCCATTGTCATGGCATACTGCTTGCTTTTGCTGACATATTTTACTTCATTTTTTTATTGCATTCAAACATAAGCAATAAAAATGAGTAAGCTTTTGAGATATCAGCTGCAACACCTCTGCCTGCTTTGCCCTCCTTCTCCAAGGAAAACTAGAAGGGAAAATAATCACTGTTTCTCTACCTGTAAGCAGGATCCCTGCCTCCTGTCCATTTGTTATGACACCCAAGGTAAACTTTCAGGAAGATCCTGCCCAGCTCGGCAGGTTTTCTCACTTTGGGAGCAGCTAAACAGAGAAGACAAGATCACAATTAAAAACTTTCATAGCTGAGGGAGTGCAGCTGACTCATCCAGCTGAGGAACTCGCACTGCCCCCGTCCGTATGTTACCTGGACAGCTCGCTGCCTGTGACACATTTAGCCTCCCAGCTCCTGGTACAAGAGGTGTCAGCACATCCCTTTCACAGATACCCCATGGAGGCACTGAGCAGCAAGCAGTCAGGAAATCAGCAGCAAAACAAAGAAATGATCCCACCAATTCCCCTCTTCCAAGCCAGCATCAAACCTTTAAGGCTGATTCTTATGTACAGCTCAGTTTTGAGACAGTGTTGATTCAAGGGAATGTGTCCACAGAGGTGTGGCTTGATCTCTGACTGTAGCCACAATGGGGGCTAGCAGCCCCAGGAACAGCCACCTAGTCAGAGGTGTAATTTCAGATGGAGAGTTCTGTAAGAAACACAATCCTTTTTTTAACACTCCACAGTGAGGTCACCTCTCCAGCCATCAAACACTATCAAGTTCTCAGTAAGGCCAGAGACTAGTTTCTAAACCAGGAAACAGGTCCAAAACAGTTTTCGTTTTGTAAATTCTAAGAAATGTTTCATAAGATCAAACATTTTATTACAAAGACAGTTCAAATACCATTGCTAGAAAATCTGGCAGATACAAACTACCTAAGCAGATATCACACAGCATAGAAATCCAGTCAAGCTCACTTTAAGTTAGATCACCAATAGTCCGCATTTGTTTGTGTGCCACATTGAAGCATGTCAGCACCTACTGAAGTCTGCAAATCACCAGAGTAAAGATCCTCTCCCAGTCAGAGGACAGTTGTTATCGACAGAGCAATCACTGCTACACAAAGCTGGCATATCCAGGGAAGAAATACACAGAGATAACAGTGAAGGTGGGTCTGATAACCCAAGTGCTTTCTTATGCTGAGAGCTGACACATTTTTTGAACTCCACCCCTTATTACTACTTGTTAATTATTAATTATATCCACCAACTCCCTTTACAAATGACTACATGCCCAGTTCAAGTTTAACTACCTTCTGCCATACTTGTTCTTCTCATAAAGGCAACTGGTTGCATTCTTTCCACTTCTGCAGTAAACTTTGGCCTTCATTCTCAACACACTCCACCTTACCTAACTGCAGCTGGTTTTTTTTGTGACTTTGATACTTTTTGCCTGTGCAGTCCAGAAGGGCAGCATGTTTATTTCAGACAGCTTGGCACGCTGAGCTACCCAATCACTCTCAATGCACCCACCATGCAAGTGCAGCCACCTCTGGAGCAGACCATGGTGATTGCATAGAAATAAAAACTCTGCAAAAGAGAGTGTTTTAAGCTGTAAAATTTAGGTGGACAAAAGCCTGGGATTTATGGAAGGTAGAATGTGTTACTCTTCCTATGAGAGCTGCTATGAATGTTTCCATGCTCTGAGTGAGCGAGATGTTAGCTGTAAAATATCCAGACCACATCACCTCCCACAACACCCTCCCTGCTCCCCCCTGCCTAGGACTGTCAGTTCAGCTCTGGCCCAAAATGTTACCAAATACATCCAAAAAACTACTTCTTGCTGCAAGTGCATTGTTCCTGTCAACTTCTTCACCAAATATTAAGCCATCCTATGACTACTAGCTTCTTACAGAGGATCTAACTTCTGTTAGATCGTGGCTCAAGGGAAATGAAACTAAAGAAAGTAAGAAGCCACCAATCCACACTGCCTTGGGTGATTTTTAGCAGCCATGTAGAAGCCATTCTTAGCAGACAACCCCAGACAAAAAAGTGCCACATGGAGCAGCCACAGCTATGGAGTGCTGATGTACAGCACTCACAAAACTCACAGCTGCATTAAAACTGTACCTTGCTCACAAAGACCTGTTTGGTTGACACACAGAAGCAGACTGTGACCCTGCTTAGAGAAGTGGGCTGGACCAGATGAGCCCCATGGATCCCTCTTCACCATTCTATGAATTTTTTAGATGACCGCAACAATGGATTCAAAAGCGGGAAAGAAATGTGCTTGCACGAAAAGATCTTGTTTCCTAACATCCCAGGAAAAATATCCTCCATAAAACCAGAGGCAATGAACAGACAGTTCTGCTCTTTGAAGCAGTTCTCCTAGTTCTTACTCCTGCTCTGTAGCGATTTCCCTGCAGGCAGCAGCAATGGTTGAGAGCCAAGAAGCCTGTCACTGGAGCAATCTGCTCTCACCACTTCAGCCTAAAGCATATTGGTGGGTCAGCCGTGAAAGGAAACCAGCACTACTACTCCTCCTTACCTTCCACTATGAGCCACACTTGTTGTGATTCTTCCTTCTTCCCCCCGTTCTCAACCTGGCACCAGTACTTCCCAGAATCTGTCCGCTCGACGGATTTCAAGCTGAAAAAAGTCAAAAGCCATATCGATATTTTATGTGCATAAAGCATGTTTTTGCCCCAAAGGACCCTCCAGTGTTTGGCAAACCAGATGCATGGAAAACACCCACTGAGACACAGCCAGCTCTGGGGAGGAGATCAGCAGCCAGCCAGCACAAAGCACATGGCAAAACAGCAGAGATGGGAGGCTCCTCTCTAAAGTGGGTGGAGAAAGTCCTTGCAGAGCAGACAGTCTTCCTCCAAAACATCCTCGCAGAAAACCAGTCATCTGTGTCCTCTGAGGATAGGAAGGGGTCATCTCCATCCTGAATCATGACTCTAGCTAGCCTTCAAGTGTGACAGCTTTGCCACAACATCTGAGCTAGCAGGAAATTCCACACTGCAAAACTCCAGCGAGCTCGACTGCTTTGCCTCAGGAGACAGGACTGGCAACAGCCTCATACAGGAACAGATGGGTCAGAAAAGGGTCCCCTTTGCCTCAACTATGCTCAGCGCTATCCTGATCCCTAGAGTGGCTCACTCTGCAAAACTCCTTGGGCTTCCCAGTTTGTGATTTCATGGGATTATGCTGGTGCATGGTGAGCAAGGGCAGAATTTGGTACCAAGGCAACATGGTCTCAGCTACCAAAGGCAACAGTGTGACTCGGAGAGCCCGTCACTGCACCGGCGCTGCCTGCTCCCCACAGGACATGCAGCCATGCGTCCGCTGCCATGCGGGGATCCTCCGCAGAGCTGATGCCCACCTTTCTAAGGCTGGCAGTCCTCCTCGGAGAAGGGGAAGGATGTCTCAGGAAGGAAGACAGAAAGGGGAAAGTGTTTGCCGAAATGCACAAAATGGACCCACTACAGCCCGATTTTCAGAGCTGGACCTTCAAATGGCATCAGCTGTCCTGCCCATGTTCTGAAACACAGTGATCACAGCAGAGAGTCACATGTGGGTGGTAGAAATGATCTCTTTAGGAGAAGAAAGGAAAAAGGAGAGAGAGATTCAGATACATCCAGATTTAGTACCCTAACTTATCTCTGGTGCTGCAGAGAGAGTTCTCAGCAGAGTAAAGTAAGAGGCAAGAAAGGAAATCAGAATGAGATTGTGAAGGACAGAGTTAACTAGTGGAACTGGGGGTAGTAAACAGTATAGTTTCAAGACAAACTGTTCCCACAACCTAATGTTATGCAATAGTCTTACTGTGCACAGATGTTTTTCCTACCAAAATGTTTCTTACAGACAAGCTTTAACACAAGGCTTTTAGCTGGTGGAATTGGAGTCCCTGTGCAGTGTCAATCCAAGAACTGTAACAGGAGATGAAGCCAGAGCTCAGGGAACAGTGATTCTCAGTCAGTCAAAAGTTTTGAGTTCTCATAGTGTTCGTATCTTTGTCTGTACAAGTTATTTCAATGCATAAAAAAAGACAGAGTCGAACCTTGGGTCTTGCTGATCTCAGTACTTCCAGAACTAGCTGACATCCCTCTTCTGCTGATATAAAAGTACAGAGATCTGCTTTGCACAAGAGTTTCATGCATCTGAATGGGGCAGGACTGATATCACATACTGTAAATGCATTAAGAATAAATTAAGATTCATTGCAAAATGAATCAGGGATGGTTCAGAGGCCAAACACTCCTCTCCAAAGAAAGGAAGGGGATGTAGTCCTGGGAGTATAGTTTAAATCGAAAATCCTCACCTTTTAGGCAGACTGACAGCTCAAGAGAGAGAGTAAGAGAACAGGATAAGTACAAGAGAGAAAACCTATTTATACTGCTGCATGGCAGAACAAGATGAACAAACAAAGCAAGACCATCCTTTCACCTTGAAGTCATGTCTCAAGCATCACAAGCATTAGCAAAGCACCTGTCCCCACAGTAGTCAGAAAACCAATATGGTTCTAGTGGATAAAAACTCAGCGCTCAGTGGCTTCAGTTCTGCTCTCAGTTATGCCCTTGCCACACAGTGAACTGCAGACACGAGGGCTCTGCCCCACTGAGGGCACTGCAGAGATATAGCTGACAGCAGAAAACTGTGCAATAGTTTCCATGATAGTCTTCCTTCTCTGCATCTGTGTACCTGAGGAAGCCGATCCAGTGTTCTTCATCTACTGGAATGTACACCTGGTCTACGCTTTGCACCACTGCTCCGTCCTTGATCCACAACATCTCGGGATCTTCCATTCCCTCGAGGCTGCAATTTAGTTTCACGGGTTGACCCTGGGACACCTTTAATTTGATTGGAGGTCCTGTAAATTTCATACCTAAAAAAAAAATACTACTCCGCCCCACCCCCAGAAGAAGGGGGGTTGGAGTACAGCAAATTACTCTAGGTTGGTGGTCTGGAATCACATACCCTACCACCACACGCTGCAGAGGAGTGTGTTAATCTCAGCACTGCTCTACTATGTCTGCTAAGCAAATGCAAGCACTGAAAGCACAATTGCTGGAGAAAAGTGGTGGTTCAGTGTGTACATGGGGATTTTTTCAACTCGTGTAACAGCAGGGTGATGTTCTACAGTGCAGTGCCCAAGCAGAGACGCGCAGAAACGCCAGGAGCTTCGCCGTGTCAGTGATCCAGCAGTGCTAACTGCATCCGTTCAACACGCTACCACACCTCCCTCTTTTCCCCAGACCTGGATTTAAGCCATGGTGTTCTTGTGCTGCTAAGAAAATATCATGTTTGCTCCATTGTATGCATTTGCAAAGAGCGTGGATATGAGAAAGAATCAATTATGTTTTGTTATTCAGCATACACTGTTCTCCTGCCTTACAGAGAGCTTCTCTACAATTTGCAAAACCAATGAAAGCAAAGCCTATTCCACAGCATACCTCAGAGAGGAGCAGAACTGTTAGAGAACAGATATTTCTGTCGCGTGATGTGGGTGTGTGCTGAATGAGCCGCCTGGAGGACCCTTCAGTCCAGCCAAAGGACCACACTGTACCCAGAGCTACACCATTGCGACCCCGAGGCAGCAGGGCCAGAGCTGGTGAAGCTGCTCAGGCTTATATTGACACAGAAGTGATCAGAATTTGGCCCGGAGCACTGCTACATGTGTGGGTGGACAGGGAGTGTTTCCCTCAAGCAGAAGTGAATGTATGGAATTTGTTACCATGAGAAGACACGGAAGCCAACTATCTAAGCACATTTGAGAAAGACAGGCCGAGGAAAGGAGGAACTAGAAGATCAAAGGAGACCGTGGGAAAGCAGGAAGGTAGAAAATAAATGTAAAGTTAGTTTTGTTAGGGAGAGTGGCTATTTCCTATGCAGTGACACAGGACTGACAGACCAGAACAGGTCTAGCCTAGTCCAGTATTACACCCTGGCAGTGGACTCCACATCCTACAGAAAAAAATTACTCCATCACTCTTGCCTGGCCATGTATCACCATACATCACAACTTCACCCAGTCCACTGGTTGGTCAGCTTCTCACAGGATGCCTTGCTACCCACAGAACCAGTCAGAAAGCACTGCTTAGTAAGAAGCCCTGTTGCTCTCAAACTCTGTTACAGCCTCACCGGTGATCCAACACAGATTTCTGATCTGCCACTTCCCTTCTTGCTAAAACACCACCCTCCCACAGCCATGAGGGCACCACCTCACAGGGCAGAGGAGCAGCAAAGGAACTCACAGCATGGTTCTAACAGCTGGGAGAAGGGGAGCAAGCACTGCGGGACCAGCCAGTGCTCTGCCACCAGCAGCCTGCACCCAAATGAGTACCCGTAGTCTAGGAGAAAACCGAGAACACAGACAGAACATCTTTACTCCTTTCCTTAATGAGATTCCCCAGCTGGTTTCCCGACACTCAGTCTTTTGCCTTTCTCTCTCCTGTTACTCATTTAACAAATTCATGGAGAGCACTGGAAAATGGGCAAGCTGATCATTTGAGTTTAGTTGCTACAGCTCATTTGCTGGGCTAAGGATTTGATCACCTTGGGTGAGGATGATCTAACCTCGTATTACTTAACTCAAATGTGACACAAACTACATGTCCCAGTGCGTGCCAGAAAGCATCCTCCCTTACACCACTCACAGCACTGGAATACAACATGAAAGCTTCATAGCAGCTCTCTCTGTGTTACAGAAAACTGATATAGTCAGGCTGCTACATGCACACAAACTGACAGACATTTTCATTACAGGTGCCTTCATGGAAAATCAAACCACTCAGCATGCTTCAGACTGCCCCGCTGAAAGAGTTAGCCATAAATTAAACAAGGTAATATTGTTAGAGATTCTATATGGTTTTCAGTTAGCAGAGGAATCAAAGATGTAGGAAATTAACATAAAGTACAAGTGTTCAGTCAGAGTTGTACATATTGTCCAAGTATAATCCTTCCATCAATTTCAACCGAAATGAAGAATTACACATCAGTTATTTTTAATAACTACATAGGTCAATAGCGCAGTTTTGGCTGCAGCATCTCTTCCTGCAGGTATCAGGAAGAATTACATAGGAGGCAAATAAGAATTTTCATTTCCACCTATTCCTCATTTTACTCTCCCACTCACTATTTCTCATCTGACAATTCTTGATTCAACTGTGCAAGAAGTAATTTAATCCAAATAGGCTCCGCCAAGCCTACCTGTAAGAGCTGCAGATTGTGAAATGTATAGATATGAAACAGAACTCTTTTAAATGTCTTATCAAGCAATTGTCTGAATTGACAGCAAGTGAACACACTAGTTGTCAAAATATATGACACATCTGTTTGTTTGTTTTTTAAATTTGCTACTTCTGAATATTTTAATTCCTAGGAACAGAATATGTTTTTTGTGATGTTGGGAGTGGAGAGAGAGGAAGACGTCTGCTCATGCATGCCAGGGTAAAGGTTTTTGCTCCTCAGATTCCTTAGGACACTGATCCAGCGATCCAGCCTGTGCCACAGCCTCCCCAGTTCCGTGTTACTGCACGCACATCGCTCCACATACAGCGCGGAGCCCAAACTCCCGCTGAAGTCGGGAGAAGGCTGGCCGGGGCGCCGAGACGCTCCAGCACGCTGCCTTTCCCTGCCGACCGGAGGGTGAAACTTCGGAAAATGAGTTCATGAGGGGAAAAAAACCAACAAAAGCCACTCAGGAATGCGTTAGCGCCCAGCTTTCCTCGGCGACGGCCCGCGCTAGGCACATACCAGTGCAATGCCTCCGCGAACCCCGGGGAGGATTACTCGCTACTCTACTCGCAGGCAGGCGAGGCTCGCACAGCTCGGTCTCCCCGCCGGCACCGCCGGCTCCAGAGCGCCACGTCGCTGGCCCCACAAACGCGGCAGAGACGCCCGTGCCCGGCCGGGAGGGGCAAAACGCGCCGGCCCCGACCCCACCTGTGGCTGCCCGAGGCCCCGCGGCCGCCGCACCGGGCGGACCAGGCGCCCCCGGCCGCGCCCGGCCGCTCCTGCCCGGCGACCCTCAGCGGGCTGCCGGCGCTCGTAGAGGTGGCGGAGCGGGAGCTGCCCGCGGGGACCCGGCCCGGCGGCAGCAGCCGAGCCCCGCAGCCCCTCCCGCCGCACCCGGGGTCTCGGGGGACAGTGCCCCGCCGCCACCGGGCTGTCAGCCCCGCTCACCTGCCACGGCAGCGACGTCCCGGAGTGCCACAGCCCAGAGTCCCAGCACGAGGAGCCGCGGGATCGCCATGCTCCGCTTCAGCTCCATCTCTCCCGCACCACCATCCTCCCCCC
This sequence comes from Taeniopygia guttata, assembly GCF_048771995.1. NCBI lineage: Eukaryota > Metazoa > Chordata > Aves > Passeriformes > Estrildidae > Taeniopygia > Taeniopygia guttata. The sequence continues at coordinate 28,192,393 of NC_133030.1, read as the reverse complement.
TGCTCCCGGCGCCGCGGGGGGCTCCCACCGCCCGTGCAGGCGGCGGCGGCGGCGACAGCGGCTGGGGCAGCCCCGCGTCGCCGTCCGATACCGGGCTCGCCCGGGAGGCTACGGGGACGCTCAAACTTCTGGCTCCGGCCGGGGCGAGTCTCAGGAGAACCTGCTGCGGGGCGACGGCGCGGGTCGGTGGGGTCGGGTCGGGTCCGCTCCGTTCCGGTCGCCGCCGCCGGGCGATCTCCCCCTGCCGGCTTGGCCGCCGCGGCGCCACTCTGCGGGGTCGCTCCGTCCGTCCGTCCGTCCGTCCCTGCCCAGCCGCCGCCGCCTCCTTCAGGAAATGGCGCTCTCGGGCGGTCACCGCGCGCTGTGCTCCCCCTCTGACATCACATCATGAATATGCATGAGCCGGGCGCCCACCGCCCCCGAAGCGGCGAATCACGGCGCCCGCCGCCCCCGCTCCGCCGCCCCGGGACGGGACCGGGGCTCCGAGCCCCCGGGAGGGCGGGACAGGACGGGACGGGACGGGAGGGGGGGGTGGGGCGGGGCGGCAGCGGTCGAGGCGGTGTGTGGAGGCGGCGCCCCCCGAGGGCTGCTCCGCCGAGCGGCCTGGTTTCCAGAGCGCCGGGAGCGGGTGACCCACATCCGCGGGAGCTGCCGGGGCACCGGTCATCCCCCTACTTACATGTGGCCCCTCTGGAGCCCCAGCGCACCATCCAGCCCCCCAAGGGAGGAGGACTTGGGGCCCCTACCGGGACTCAGCCCCCCAAGCCGAGGCTCTGCCGGGATGAGCAGAGCCCCGCCTCATGCACGCAGCACCCCCAGCCCCATCTCCCTCGGCCGGCCCTCTCCAGCTCCTTGCTCCGGCCGCACTCTCCTCATCGTTCCGCCCCTTGCTCGGGGGATGTCGGCCACCCCATCCCGGCGGCTGAGCTGTGGAGGAGCACCGGCAAGGTGAGGAGATCCACCCGTGCCCTTCAAGCAGGATCGGCTCGGCCTTGACCATTTTTCCGCTAGCGGGAAAGTAGGGAGAGAGTTTAGGAGGGACATCTCTACTGCCACGGCGTTAGTAGAACGTCGTGGAAAAAGTCACTTACGAACAGTTTTTAAAAAAATCTGGCGCTGCCTTTTCGTAGGAGTTACGGTGAGAATCTGGGTTGAAAGGTGCCATAAAGAGCAATATCATTACAACACGATGCAGCTCTTAGCTCTGCCACAGCCATCAGCGTGCAGCACTTGCCCAGCAGCTCCTGCAACACTCTGAAAACCTGGCTAAATGGAGGAGTGCAGGGAAACTGCATTATCCCCAGGAGGGGGAAGGAGAAACTGAGGCACAACAAGCTCATATAAATCAATTCCAAACGCTAATCTTCACCCCTCCCCCTCCCCCCAAGTCATTTGCATTTCTGATAGGAATTCCTAGGGGACTGGAGCAATGCCAAGAAGATTTCATTACTGGAATGGAAATGTCACTCCCTCCCCAATGCCTCCTGCTGCAATGAGGTAGCTGGGAGGAGATACTGACAAAGCCATCCATTCCAGTGCTCGAGTGCTCGTGGGAAGTCTAGTTGCACTTGGGGACAGGAAATCACCAGGATCACTACAGCTCTTGGGCTGAGAGGTTCTGTGCTGGTGCTTGCTAAAAGCTTCATGCACATTTGCTGTCACTGCTGCCTCTCCCCAGGTGTCCATCCAGCTATATGGTGTGTTTCTGCACTTAGGGCAATAGCACCCTCCAGAAGGTAGCTACTTTTGCAGATCTTAGTCATCTCATGAGAAAAAAATAATGGCCATTAGAATAATGACATGTTTCTATGGTGCTTTCCTTCTAAGGATTTCTTCCAGTCCTACAATTACAGAGGCTTACACTACGCTGGTCCCATGGGCTCAGGAAGTGCTCCAGTTGTAGCATGGCACAGGCCAGGTTCAGGGTTGGTGTAAGAGAGCAAAGCTTTGCTGGAAGCAGTAGACCAAGGGGGATTTTCCCCATCAAGGGATCCGACTTCAGCTGTTCTGAGAAGGGCTTTGTGCTAACAGTGATAGGCAGGAAGAGCCATATGAAAATTGGACTGAAATTCTGCACACACTGCCAGTTGAAGTGCAAACCGCAGTGGGAAAATGTACAGAGGAGTGCAGTATCACCATGCAGAAAGCAAAGGAACTGGTGAATCTTAAATGTTTTAAGGAACTGGAGACAAATAAACTCTCTTGGCCTCTTGTGGCAGTGAATTGGCACTGTGGCTTTATTCTTCAAGCTGTAACATCAGTGACAGTGCTCACTGATCACACACACAGGACACAGCTGTTGGCTCTCTGGATTACATTCTTTCCTTACTTCTGCTGCAATAGTGTTTTGCCACATCTCACCAGACATGCTGGGAAGTGTGGGTATATTCCAGAAAATGCCTGAATACCTATTATTATTATACAATAATCCAGAGGTGAATGCCCAGTGCTGGGAGACTTCTGAAGATGAAGAAAAAGAGAAGAAAGGACAAAAGGGAGGGAGGGGAAAATGAGAAGGCAGAAGGAAGAGAAGTATTTGTTGGACTTCCTCTCCTTCTACTGTTCAGCCTCTTCTAACTACTAAGACCCAACAGGACATCTGGAACATATTATCTCAGTGAGAATGCAAGCCCTCCCATTTCCATATGAGAAGCCACAGCCCAAAAAGTTCAACAAAAGCTGCTGGCGCATACCACTGCTCCATTGTCACAGTAGTCAGTCTGCAACTAGATAGAAAATCCTTGTGCTTTGTACAAGGTGTTTTCTATAGAGCTGCAGGGTTTGCACTGGGATTCAAGAACTTGTCCGCTTCATCCTCCAAGTTGGGATTTGAAAAGCAGCATTAACCCCTCCATTGCTAGGGGAAGTGGTGCAATGGCAAGAACAAGAACGAAATGGCATTCAGGGGTTGCAGGATTACAGGACTAGCTCTACTCTACAATGTAGAAGACCCAGGATGGCTATTCAGGTGCTTCCTGAATGGGAGATCTGTTGAAGCCAGCATATTTAGTCCCAGACTAGAACAAGAGCTGCTCCCAGCTTTTTGGTCACCACCAAAGGCTACAGCAAGTGACAGGAGGAAGCTCCATGTGTGTGAGGGTTTTTGCAGGTTAGGGATGGCTTCTCAAATTAATGCCCCAAAGTTGGCCCAGAATACAGTGAGTGAAGAAACACAAACCCTGAGGACTTTCCAAAATTTGCCAAGGACACAACTTGAGAGCTACTGGATAATGGAGTGGCTTTTCAGGTCACTGAAAAGGACTAAACTGAGAATAAACTGTCCCCATTCTCTGCCCAACCCATCATAATGGATTGTTCATGTCAGATAATAATACTATTTAACGTGGCCACTTCTAAGGACCCAAATATAACTCTCCATCTTGGCATACACATGGGACAAAACTGGCCATCCCAAGACCTTGGGTATGGTATTTAAAGCCATGTGTGGCTGCAGCAGCAACAGCGACTCACAAGAAGGCTGAAACTCATCCTGCCTGTATCTGGGCTAAGCTTACCGTAACTGAGTTATGTTGCTCATTTGGGAATTCTCTTAGCTACAGCTGAACTCTGTTCTCTTTTAATTTATATTATTCTACCATTTCTTCCCTTCTCCTTTCTTGTCTTCCTCTCAACCACCTTCTTCAGTAAGGAACTGTGTTGAAATAATCCAGCCTCTCTGTTTCAGCCTTGACCAGCTCTTATCTTTTATATGTGCTGGTTTTAACTTTCTGTGAATACAGAGAAGGACAGGAACTCGATTAAAGACTTGCATTTACTTTGAATTCAGAATACAAGGATATCAGGTATGAATCTGAGCTTTGAGTTCAGGCCTGATCCTTTCCTAGTTCCCAAACTCCCCCAAACTCTGCCTGGGTGTAGCAGGTGGCATGGTGTAGATGAGGGAAACTAGGATTGGGTCACATTGGTGGATCTAAATTTGGATTTTTCTCTAAGTTTCAAGGTTATCCAGTTTGGCCCCAGCTCAATCATAATCATCACCCCAAGCCCAAACATTGTTCTTCCACACGTCTGGGATGGTTATTTTTTTTAGAGGTGATAAACTAACACATCATATGTGTTATCTGTCTTTTGTGATAAATGCCAAGCTGTCAGAATGAAAATGTCACATAAATCACACATGAAGTATTTACATTAAAAAAGATCAGCTCATAAGAATTTTAAAAACCTTTCTGATGGTGCCATCAATTGCAGCAGATTAACCAGGTATTGCCAATGTTTCCATTTCTGGAGTTGAAATAAACACAGCACATCAAAACGGAGTCATCAAACAAGACCAAAATGTATTTAACATGGTGCAACAGTCAATGCCGTAAGAAGTCACCATATAAGTATGCAGAGTTACATATAATCTACACATATCAATATGACTTTACAAATTTCATATTACATGTTGATACACACAAAACTGACTTGGTAAGAAGCACTTGTTTCCAGCCCCTCTGGGGGCTCAGTTTCTTACCTACTTGTAAGGTAGCATGAGACAACACTGGTTTTGAAAGTGACCATATGTATTGCGATTGTATTGCATCCTCCTGTGAGTCAGAGTGGATAATAATCTCCACCAGCCATGTGGCAAAATGTTATGGAGCTTGCTCAGCGTACAACCATCCCCTGTGGGACAGAGGTTTGGCAGGTGCAAGGTCCCTGGTGGTTCTCAGTGTGGCCACAAGGTTTTGGCCCCTGGCTCCTGGAGAGGTACAGGCCAGAAGGGAAGAGCCCACAGCCCAGAGTGCCGTGGCACACTCTGTCAGGACCAGACACCTTCTGGATTTGGAGAGGCTGGCACTAATTCTGGAAGGTGCTACACCTGCTCTAGAGGGAGCCTTGCAGGAAGAGCCTGGAGCCCCAGCAGGAGTGGCCGGTGGGGCTAGCTCCCAGCTGTGCTCTGCCTGGGGCTGGGGTGGCACCACATCTCACCTGGGAACGTGAAGTGGGCTACAGACCAAAAGCCCTCCTCAGGGCACACAGAAAGCTGAAAGGTAATGTAGGCAGTCCTACAACTGCTGTAATAGACACTGTGGGTGGAAGAGTTTCCTAGCAGCTCCAGACTCTCTGTGGGAGGGTTAATACTATATTTACCTTTCCCTCTCCAGCCCCTCTCCCCTTGTCAAGCCTGTGCTGCTGCACTCAAGTCGAAGGAATGAAACAACCACAAACCAGGCCTAATGTCCTAAAAATAGTGGCATTAACAGGGCACTAATTTACATTATGGCTCTCGATGATTGCTATCAGGGGTGGAGCTGAACAAGGTAAACTACAGCTGGAAATGCAGCAGCATCTCTGCTGCAGACCAGGCAGGGCAGTGTGAGTAAAGGGCGTTTTGCTATATCAGTGTACATCACTGCTCCTGAAAGAAACTCCTCAGCATTTCTCAGGGGCTTCATTTTGTGGCTGTGTGAGCAGTCAGTGACATCTGTGCTATGAAAACCTTACTTTTGCCCAGTGGAAGATAATTACACCCTGAAAGATATCCTCACTGGCAAAATACCAGAAAAACTGTAAAGCAGAAGTGAGAGAACTCAAAAAAAAAGGGAAGATGAGGGTAAAGTAAGAGGAGAAGACCATGTACAAAGGAGAGAAGGAATGACATAAGAAGAGGAGAAAAAGATTGGGGAAAATAAAATTTTTAAAAAAAGCACCTCGTTTGGGGTTTGCAGGAGGTGACTCAGCGCCTGCCCATCTGAATTCTCCTTCTGATTTGACTCTGGCTGGCCGTGTGCCTTGTGCCTTGCTCTATCTGAGGTTCTTACCTCGCAAAGCATCCAGGAGGGAAAATGTACTGGCAAAGCACAAGCATTTAAAATCCTCCAGCAGCCACAACAACCAAATGCTGTGACTAAAATGCAAAAAAAAAAAAAAAAAAGAATGAGGGTGAGACTGGAGGAGAGGCAAGGAATCAAGGAGCAGAGGAAGGGTGAGGAGTGAAAGAGTGAGAGGAATGGGGAATGAAAGATATGGGAGACCAAGTAGAGGGGGAGAAAATCTTGGAAAAGAGATTAGGTGTTGGTCAGAGTCTTTATGTCCTCTTGCAATGGCAGGGGGAAGAGCTGAAACTTGTCCTGCTGACCTGCTGTGGAGACTGACACTTGCAGGCTCCCTACTGGTGTCACCTCTGCAATCCCTGTCCCAGAGCAGAGGAGCCAAGTCATGGAGGCCTGTCACAGAGAGGTTTCTAGGCAGGAGGAGCGCCTGATGTAGAAAGGCCGCCTGTCCTGCCCCTCCGGCCTGTGCACGATCAGGACAGGGAAGAATCGGGCATCGTGGTAGGTTGGGGGGTTCTCGTTGACAGCCAGCTGGCTGGAGTAGGAGCAGCACTGCTCATCCTGGCAGCCCCGATCTGCAATGCTGCTGCTGCGGCTCCTCCAGAGGCCTGTCCTGTGGGAGCCATGGATGCGGCAGAGGGAGAAGCGGCTGGTGTTGAGGGAGAGGCGGGAGTTGCCGCTGCAGCTGTGGAAAGCGTGGCGCGAGAAGATGGAGGAGGTGCTGGAGGCACGGTTGCAGCGTTCACAGCCGTGGGCTGTTTCTCCGTAGCGACACACCGTGTAGCTGTTGTAGGCCGGGGAGTTGGCCAGGTCCATGAGCATGGCCTCCGAGTAGCTGGGGATCAGCTGCCGGTTGGTGCAGATGTGCCACTCCAGCTCGGTGCTGTCCTGCGTGGTGTCCCGGGGCATGCGGTACCGGTACAAGGGCTCCTCCGCCATCGTGGGCGCCGTGTACTCCAGGCCCAGCAGCTTCTCCACGTGGTAATGGACATAAGCAGTCCGATACTCTATGAGTACCCTGAGCGGCCACGAGATCATCAGGATAGCTGCCACCCAGAAAGCATAATGGGACACATACCACGGGAGGTGATCCGGGTCTCCGTAGGCCATCATAAGCTCTTTAAAATCCACATTTTTGAGCTGCATGCCTTCCCTCACCTCCATGTAGTCATCTAGCCCCTCAATCTCTGTGAAGAAATGAGCTCTCTGAGTCAGGTAAGAGTTCTCAGACTCAATGTTGGCAAAGCTGAAGCACTTGGTGAACCTCAGCTTGGTGGCTGTATAGCTCTCCAAGCCCAGGAGCTCCTTGGAGATGTCCTTGTAGCCACAGTGAGAGTAGTCAAACTCAGCTTCAGCCACGTGTGTGTTGACCCTCTCATGGTAGACCTGTGTGGTGGTGTAGGCATCACCGTTGCGGTACCGGGTCACCTGCCGGGTTCGCCGTACGAAGTGGTAGCTGATGGCCTTCCACCAGATGCATGGAGTGGCTTGCTGCATGCGGTTGATGCACTCATACACACTGTCCACGTCTGCCTTGTACTGCAGCTCCCTCTTGACGTGGCAGTGCCAACACTCCACCAGGTACACCACGTACAGCATGGAGAGGAAGGCCAGCGGGATATAAACATAGCCGTCTGAGCACGGGCTGTCATGGTAGATCATAGACTTGCCCTTGAAGGAGCTATCGAAGCTGAGCTTGGTGACTCTGGCCAGCTGACACCAGGCCACTGCACCCAGGCAGCCATACATGAGGATGGAGAGAAGGAGGCATTTCCAGTGGGACTCTCGGCACATGCAAGCGCTCAGGGACTGTTTCACGGGGCGTTGCTTCAATCACACCGCCGTGCAAGGGGAGAGAAAGACAAAGAGAGAGCGAGGAACTTGTCAGTCACGCTGCTTTGCACAACACACACAGTGGCTGCTTGCCATCAAGGCTGTGTCTGGCTTTTCTCTCGACTCCCTGAGAACTGGGACACCACCCTATTTAATAAAAATGTCAATATAAACAGAAACACCCTGCCAGGGACAGAGGGCTCTGGACAAAGGTCTTTCCTTGCTTCTTTCTGGCTCTGGGGAGGGAAGTTGTTTGTGTAGCAGTGACACGCTGTGCCCACACCCTGGTGAGATGGGCACCTCTGCAGGGAGCAAGATAGGTCCCCATCTCCTTCTCCCTGCCTGCTGCCAGAATTGTTTACACACCCTGCCATCTTCAGAGGTCGACAGTGCAGAGCAGGTGAACAGCCAAAATTGTGGGGCTGTGGAATTGTCCCTTTGTTTTGCGAGTGCCCCATGCGTAAGTTCCCACATGCTGCTCTTGAGGAGGCTCAGGAGCAGTGTCTGTCGCAGAGCTGCAGCCCCACAGGTTGTGCCAGCACAGGAGGACCAGCACTTCACGAAGCTAAAGCTGCTGCCTGACTCAGAGCTGACTCACATCCAACCCTGAAACCTACCAAATGATCGACACCATTTTCTTGGAGATGAGCCATCAGGAAAATGACTAGATTCAAGCACATTTAGTGGAAAAAATTGTTAAGATTTCAGCACGATGCAGCATTGATTCAGGCTGGTTACACCAGCTCCGACCTAAAATACTTGAAAGCTTCAGTGTTGAACCTAAAGGTGTATGTGTGAATATTTAAAACAGCACAACCCCCTCTTTCAAGTCCCAAAAGTCGGGTTGAGAGCAGAGCTGGGTTCACACTCCTGTACTCCCACTTCATCCCTGAGAGGACAAAATTTCAGTCCTTACCCCAGGCTGGTGCAGTGAATCAGCTGCATTGTCATGCAATGTTCAGCTATAAAGAAAAATGCCAAATGCAGCCAAGCAGCTCCAACAGAGTTGTGTCCCTGCAAAGAGCAGTGGCAGCATGAGTTACACCACTGGCTGGCAGCTGTCTGTCTGTAGAGAGTGCATGAAGAAAGATCCCCACTGCCCTAGTAGGTAATGAGGAGGGCTGTTTGCATCCCTTTGGTTACTGCCATCCTCTGCCTCGCTCATAACTGAGGAAATGACAGTGAGAAAGCAGATACACACTGATACTCATGCATCATCATGCCCTCTGCCGAGCCTGATTTCATGCAAAAATAGAAGCACACTGTTATTCCTTCTCCCAAGGGCCCACCTCTAATGCATCAAACTGCTCCGTAGATGCCAACAGATGCTAGGTTCAGGAAATGTCTTCTTTCTTTCTCCGCAGACAAATTTCTCCCCAACCATAGAGGATTTTACAACTTGCTGTGAACACTGCAAAACTAGATTTCATGGGGTTTGGTTTTGATTTCATAACTTTTAATCTGACACTGTGTAATTGCAGAGTATTTTTTTTTATTTTAAGAAGTTATACCAGTACACACTTGCAAGGACTTAGGGCAGGATCTGGCCCTTGATTTTTCCTGATGCATCCAGAAGGAATCTGTAAAAAAAATTATATTCTTATCCCAAAACCTTTGTATCTGATAAAGTATAAATATTCTGGGATATATTCTGGCTTCTGTATTCTCTTTACAGCAGCTAAAACAGATGTAGAGAAGCTAAGTGGGCTATAAAGTATGGAGTACATAACTTCTGTGGGTAGGGCAGTGAAAAAAAACAGCATAGGTAAGAATAAGGCTGTTTTTCTTAGCCTTTTGCATGAAACTTAGAGGAAAGCCACAAGGTGGCTTCAGGCAGTCCTTAAATCAGCTGAAAAATAACTAGAGAAGTTTTGGGAGTGAATTCCCTATGTGCAGCCTATGTGCAGTCACAGAGTTTCAGCTCTTGAAACTCTTGTCAAATGCCTACAGCCCAGTCGCAGTGTGATTACTGCCCCAATGTAGGCTTCTGCCCCAGCTGTACACTGGACCAGGTCAGAGCCCCAGGCCCTCCTGACTCATGGGAAACCCGCTGGAAATTACTGACTTTCATTCTTTGTCTCTTCTTGACATGAAACCAGAGTTTTTAACTTCTACAGTAATGTGAAAACATAAACTGTAATGAAGCGCTATCCTTTTTTTTTTTAACTCCCCTGCAGGTTTTCTGAGGTGAAGAAAACTTTAACCATTAACATCTCTTTACTCCAGGCCCTGAGACTGTGCAGAAGGTACAGCAGGACAATATCCCAACACATGAATTTGTGTTCTCATTCAGGCTTCTGCCGGTACCTCTCATTTAAAATCGCTTATGGTTCACAGAGTGAACAGTGCCGGTGGACCCACCAAAAAATGCCCAGCAGTGAGTGCTTAAGTCATCCATGCAGCTCCAGGAACCCCATTTTTTCTATGACTTGTTGGAAGCGCTGTCAGCCTGGCCCTGGGCACAGCCAGGTAAGAAGGCTGTCCCATGCCAGTTAGGGCAATATTTGCCAAAGGCACTGCAATCCCACCTTCCCTTTATCTCACTTGCTTTGACTAACAACTTCTCTGTGGTCCAATCTGCAACCCACAGGCTGGCTTCTGCCCAAGGGGTGGTTCAACCAGCCCTGCTGCTTAGGGCTATCAGAGGCCATATCACAGTGGGCAAATTCCTCCTAATGTGCTCATCTCCATGAAATGCCATCTCTCCTTTGAGGGATGAGATAGCTCTGGTTCCACTAGTTCTAGAGCAGCACTCATCTGGGTTGGCAGTAGCTCAGAGGTTTGCAGGTCCAAGATGACATTTCTGTATGCATCCTCTGGAGGCACTTCAAAAATGATCTGCAACCCACTGAAAGGTCTAGATCAGCCCAAGACTACGTTTTTTTTTTTTTTTTTTCTCCACTATTTTCACAGCAGCCTACAAAACAGACATCTTCTCTCCTCTTTGCATTAGTGAAGACATGCAGCCAATAGAGCTCACTGCTACATCTCATTCAGACACCTACCAGTCCAGTTCAGCAGGGCCTTCATGTTCAAAAACCATTGGTAAAAAACACAAATTCTTTCACCTGGCTCTTCTGACCCACTGTGTCTTTCCTGCTGTTGTTTCTAAGCAAAGCCCAGTCTCTACAGGTTCTCAGTTATAAAAGAATCTCTCTTCCAGGGTGTACCTCCACAGCTGTACTGCCTGTTTCAAGTTCTGATCATGTTCATCTGGCCTATATCCCCCTATTTCTCCTTCTCTTTGCGGAACTAATTATCTAACACAATTATACTATTAGAAATACTATTAGAATGTTTGTAAGAAAGATAAAAAATAGAACATAACTGCAATAAAGGTTCAGACATTAAAAAATCTAATAAGGAAATATATCTTTTCATCTCTCTCTGCATTACAAATTCATTAATATGTTAAACCGGTGGCTCTCAGACTTTATTAATTAACATACTACCTTCTTACAAGAATTATGTTTGTGGCACTCTGTGGAATTTTCTCCTTTCCGTGCATAGTGTTTCAGACTGAAACAGGGCAAGCTTGTATTTCTGGATGAGTACAATAAATGCTTAAGGAAACTAATAATTTCCATGATAACCTGGGCTAGCCAGCGAACAGGAGCTGCATTCTTTAAGGAATGCTGTGGCATCTGTATTGTTTTCATGTGAAATAAAAACATTATCTCTGGAAAATCTTAATAGAGAAACGTAACTGAAAGAAAAAAATGAAGAAAGAAAAGACAGAGAGCCTGACAGAAAGCCAGAGCCAAACACAGAGTAGAACAGATGGAGGCTCAGTTGTCAGGCACTTTGTCTGCAAGCTAGAACTAAAGGGCTTGCTTCTGTAACCCAAACCAAGAGAGATGTCCTCCATTTCCTTCTTGCTGGGGCTTTGCTTTGGGCTTTGCTTCTAGCATTGACCTGAGAAACATCCTGACAGATTAAATGAGGCGCAAGTTGCCCAGAGAAATTGTGGATGCCCCATCATTGGAAGTGTTCAAGGCCAGGCTGGACAGGCTTTGAGCAATCTGGTCTAGTGCAACATGTCCCTGCCCATGGAAGGGGGCTGAAACAACAGGAGCTTTGAAGGTCCCTTCCAACACAAACTGTTCTGTGATCTACAACCACGTATTATGAAGAGGAATGGATTTGTCAAATCAAATGTTTCACCCAAAATGTCCCAACCAACTCTGATGACAGTACAAATGGTAAAAAAATCCCCTGTTATGAATGGAATGCCATGAAGCAGCAGAGCTGAGCTGTCAGTATCACTGTTTATGAATTTCAAACTGTGTTAAATACACATGCTCTTAATAACATCTTGGTAGTCTCTGGCATGCTGCTGAACTGCTTTCAGAGGCCTCCCTTCTCACTGCACCTGACTGGATTGGAAACTCCCGGTAACTCTTACCGAAACTACCCATAATCACATGCCAAAATTCACTTAACTCTTCCACACTTAAAAACAGTAACAAAAAAATATTTTCCAAATTCTTTAGTAGATGTCAGCATAAATGAGAAAAATGCCGTGAGTGAGAGGTGGCATGAGTGGGGAGGGCTGTGGTGTGTGTTGTGAACCGTGTGGAGAGTGACAAGATTTAGGGATAACCTGCCCTGAGCTGTCCCTAGCCCCAGGCAGTCAGTCAGCCCCACAGTGCTGATCTGTGCTTGATTTTTTTGGCCCATCATTTCTAGAAAGCTCAGACAGAGCAAAGGCTGTGTACCACTCAGCCAGCTCCATATGGTTTGTTTGCTCTCTGGTGGTGTGGAGCACTCTGAGACACTAAAATGACAGATGCTATTTAATTTGTGGCCATAGACACTGGAAAATAGTCTGGAAATCCCTAACTGTTGGTGGAGAACTGGAATTTCAACTGACACCTGTAGGAGACAGGAGTTTCCAGGCTGGCAACATTTCAATTATTTCTTCTTTAAGAAACTCAGCTTGCAAATGATAAAACATCCAGGCAGTGGCTGAGAGGACAATTGCCTTCAAAGGCGTCCTCTGATGGCAGATACCCAGGATCAAAAGCACATTTGCAAGGGCTGAGCTGAAGCCTTCTTTGCACAGGCATACCCACCCACTTCCCCCTGGCTCAACAGCAGGCAGGTCAGGTTCCGGCTGCAGCAATCATAATTCAAACCATTCAAACATGCTCTGTTTTATAGGAGAGTGCAGATTTGGGCTGTTAATCTTGCCTAGTGTAAAGAGATGGAGAGAGAGAGACAAGTGGGTGTGCACAGCCTGGCACATCCCTTGCTTAACATCTGGAGCTGAGCATGCTCTGGTGGCAGGAGCAAAGGCCTGGTCGTCAGGATTTTGGCTCTCTGATGCATCCCCTGACTCCTTACAAGTGACCAGATTTAGGACACTGGTAGGTAAGTTGTACCTGGTAACCACCCTAAGTGAGCCTGAAAGTGACTGCACTGGGGGCAGCCAAGAATGAAAAAAAAATATTACTTTCCCTCAAACCCTGACTTTTCCTTAAAAGGCATCTTCAAAATGGAACACTGATGCTAAAGAACAAGAACAAAACATTTCTGGAAAAGCAAATTGTGCTTATGACTCTAGGTCCCCTTTCTCTTGATGGATACATAGAACAAATTAATTCCTCAAGGCAGATGCCAAGGTGGTCTGGCTATCCTTGCTCTTCTAAAGGAGCTCCCCACTTAGCAGAAGGAGGAAGGGTCACGCTCAGAGAAGCCCAGACTAATTCCACCACCCGAGGTTTCTGAATGCCTAACCTGAAACTCTGGTGCCTCTGTTTTGCCAGTGTTGGCTCACTGCTTTTGCTGGCCTCTGCTTTTGCTGGATACAAGCGTGTGGAGCAATGTATCTGAACAACTTAGGCTCAGTGTGCACCAGCCACACCACTTGTAACTGTTCTTATCAGAATTTTCTGAGGGCACTGTGGAATTCATAAGGTTAATAAGACATAAACTGTGCTACAGTAAGAACAAAGAAGCTGAGAAACTGAATACCAGGATCGCAAGAACTAGATAACAGGACTGTGAAACACCTGGACTGTAACCAATCACAGATGCTGAGAAATGGAGGCAAGAAAGTGAGGGAGCAAGACAAAGGCACCAATCAAGAAGTGTGATCTTAGTAGTTTGTAGAATCTATAAAAGTGAGTGTAACGTAAACAATAAACAGCTTCTGCTTGATCATATTGGTCAGTTGTTCAGGAGTCCAGGATTTCCCACAAGCATGGACTGAGCAGGACTCAGCCACCAGCCATCCACTAGTGGCAGGGATTCTTACTAGAGAATAAACAACCAGACAGTTCTTCAGCCCTTACAGGTAGTCACAGAAATTTCTCCTATCAACTTTGCAAGTTTATGCTGGGTCAGGAAGGTTCAGCTATATTACAACCCAATTTACATTTATACTTTAAGATTGGGAGACACTATGCCTCTCCTCATATCTCCTGTGTCTCACAGGCAATGCAATTTCACTCTGCCGTTCTACAGACCGCCCAGAAACCAGTGGCTGATAAAAGCTCATCTTCCATAAATACACTCTCTTTTAACTGATAGCATAAAAGAAATGAAGAACCTGCAATTCCTTTTGAAATTTGTCCTGGTGATGAACTTCTATTGCCTTTGTAATTTTGTCTCGCTTCAGCCCCCATTCATGGTAGTAGGATGCCCATTCTCCAAGTCATGAAAGACTTCTTTTATATGACTGCCTTTTCACTCAGAAGAGACTTCTCCATTCCAATTATGACATCTCTCAGCCTTCTTTTTGATAATTTAAAGGAGCCAAGGTCTTCAAGTCCTTCACTTCACTGCTCTACCTCTTTCTGGTGCTCTGCTCTCTCTTCAGCTCTCTCTTCTTAAATCTGTACCTTGCAAGTAAATACAGGAACTTCAGCACTTATTTCATTGGCATCATACCAAGAAATAAAATCACCTTCCACTCCCACTCATTCCCCCTTTTTACTGTCTTAAAGGGTTGCGTTAAGATATTTCTACCCAGCAACATCCCAGGGGTTCATGTTCAACCTCTCACTCACTTGTCTCCCAGATATTTTTTGAGTCACTCTTTTTTAGGACAGATGAAAGGTTGGCTGTACTCTGCACTCTGAAATGTGTAACTTCAGATTTGGCTTTGGATTGAGTAAAAAAATTATAAAATTAAGGAGATCTCTAAACAGAATTGTGCTCATCTCATCATTATAGACCTGCCTGCTAATGTTTGTGCCAACTGTAAATGTTACCAGCAGTGGTTTTATGCCTAATTCCAGTGAACAGTGTCAAATCTGGTAATTATTCCTGCAGAACTCTGCCAGTCTAATAGCTAAATACCCCACTAACTTATACAAGACAACTGTTTTCACAAAGCTAAGTGCCAATCACAAAAACAAAGCTGTAAGCATTATGTGGACACTGAGGTGCTCCTCACATTTCCAGTATTCACTGCCAGGAATAATTCCATGAGCAGCTCTACACACAATACTAAGAGAAAACTTCCCAAAGGTTCAATAGAGCACATTATCACCTGGACTGCTAGGTATGACCTTCAGCAGCAGCTGTATTTTACTCCAGGAGTAGATGTGTGGCTTGAAGCATCTCTCATTCTAGCTGCTTCTGTAGTGCTTATGGCATGCAAATGGTTATGGTGATACTGAAAAAGCCCTTGTTTTGTCCCTTGCCAATTTTAAGAAATAAATTATTTTTAATAAATAAATTTGAACTGAAGGTTGCCAAATTTACACTAATAGAAGGGGAAGAAATAGCCTGTGAAGTCTAAAGAAAAATAAGACAAATTATCTTGGAGTCACATTCTTTAAACATTTGATCTATAATTTTGACTTATCCTTGCTATTTCTTCATATATATCTATTGACAAAAGAACTTTTTCCTCTTCTGTCAGACTTCATTCTTCAATCTCCTTGAAAACTCCAGTACGAGCTGTATAAGCAGAAAATATGCTGCTGCAGCATGAATTTATCCTGTTTGCTTTGTGGACAGTTTGGGGCCCAAGCTTGACTGTCTGTGCCTGGTTGACAGACAGGTACCTCTGTTCCCCGATTTCAAAAGCATTACAATTCTCCTTTGGAGAAATAATGTCAAAAGCATTTCCTATCCTTTTAAATCCCACGTGCACTTGTCCTTGGTGGCTGACCTCAAGAGCTGCAAATTTGCTGAAGGAAAATGCTATCATGTCTGAAATGAAAGAATGAGAGAAAACAGAAGGTAGCAAAGACGTGGCCTGAAAGGAATTAGAGAAATGAGAGGGAAAATGGAAGGTGGAAAGAAATGAAAGAGGGAAAAGGATGGCCAGGACACTCTCCAAATGCCAGTGCCACTGAGGCAGGGGGAGGGTCAGCCTGGGCAGGGGCAGGAGGCAATCACGCCCAGAGAAAGGACCTGGGTGAAGAGTAATGGAGGCAGCACTGAGCCTGACAGCACCAAAGCATCCTGTGAGCCAGCAGTTACCCCAGCCCATCCATGGCTTGGAAAGCAGATACTCCTGAATGGCTGCTTTCTCACTGCTGGGAACTTCCCCAGAAACAGATCTTTGCCCCTCTCTCCTCCCCACAGCCTGACAAGTAGGATAAGGCTGTGCTAAATTGAACCAGAGATTTCCACGGAGGTGAGAGCGTACTGCAGGGCCGATGCTGCAGCTGTGTCTCAGCAGAATGTGGCATCACAGCATGCTCCTGCTGTCTGCCAAAACCTGGCTTTGGGGCTGCAAGGTGACTTGGCTGTCTTCAACAACAAAAAAAACCCACATCTTGTGATTACTCATGTAAGCAAAGAGTTAATCTTGTATTTTTTCCTCTTATTTAGCAAGAATAATCTTCCTGACCATGGGGGAAAAGGAATGGGGGAAACACTGAGAGAGGTCTGCAAAAAAGAGATAAAATCAGCTAAGAAAGAAGAAAAAATGGTGGATAAATTAATATCAATCATAACTGAATTTGGCCCTGTGGATTTATGCTTGTGATTAATATGTCCCAATGGGATACTTGAGAGGGAAAGAGTAATCAATAACCACAAGTCATACACTTTGGCAGGTAGTGACCAGAGTCTGCATGAAAGCAGAATTTTGTCTCTAACTGTGACAGACTCCTCAATCTTGGTCAAGACAGGGCAGGGAAGGATGTTCCACCTCCTGATGGCAGGATATAACACAGAGAGGACCACTGAATCCTTGCTAGACAAGCCCTAGGCTGTGCTATTAATCAGAACTGGGGAGAGTCCTTACACCGGGACCAGCCTCTGGTGCTGAGAAGGGCTTCACCACTTCTGCAGTGGACTGGGATGATGCAAGAACAAGGAGATTTCTACCCACTGTCCCCAAGCAGCCACAACAGATGTGGGTGCATCTATCATCTTCCAGCTCCTTAGGTGATCCTGGAGAAAGACCAGCCTGAGAAATCTGGGGTGACCAAGGAGACGACAATTGCAGAAGAAGTGCAACTTCTCACTGCTTTCCAGGGCTAAATGAACTCTCAGGTCAGATGCCCATTAGTACAGTGAGAAGGAGCCTGACAGGCTGTGCTAACCCAGACTCTGGTGTAATGGTGGGCAGAAGTGCTCGTCCACCACGTGACCCAATCCTGGCACCACATGGGGTATCAGTAATAAGGCCTGGTAAGGAGAAAGGAAGATATTACAACAGTCATCTCATCAATCCCCTCCTGGGGAGCTGAAACAAAATGCCTCCTGCCATCCGTCTTGAACGGCAAGAAGCCCATTACCCCTAGCTCCTGCTGAGCCAGTAGCATGGAAAGGGAAATACAAGGGATAGAAGGCAACCAAAAAAAAGCCATTTTGCATCGAAGATAATCTCCCTCCAGTCCTTCAACACATAGATTTGTCGCTGCACATCTATTTGCTCATCTGCCACGGAACTCCTGTGAGAATAAAAAGTTCCTGCAGGCAGGGGCCATGATGTCAATGTATAGCAGAAATGCTGTTACTAGGTTTGAAAATAAGAACCTGCATCATGCACTCCATGTGTTTGTAGCGTCACTGGCTCAGGCGCTGGCAACTGCCCTCCTGTGGTGAGCAGGGATTGTCTGGTTTCTCATGATTTAAATCCCTGTGGAGACATAATCTCCTCCTTCCATCAAGGGAGCTGTCAGGGGGAACACCTCAGGGCAGGCAGGTTCACAAAATGGTAGTGTTAAATCCTTTCCACAGACGAGTCAGAACTATGAAAAGACACAAATCTTGCTGATCCACCTGAATTTCAAATGCTAGGATGCCCCAGAAATACCATACAAAGACAGTCTGTTATTTCACACTAATCATCCTCATGTATTCAAGCCAGCATCTGAAGAGGAGGAAAGCAGAGGTCAGGACAGAAGGAGCCTACAGTACTCTAAAATGTCATATTCAGGATCCGGTCCTGCAAGATACTTCTGAGTTCTTCAAGCAGAAATAAAGGAAATCACAGAAAGAAAAGCCATTTGGATCCCTGCCAACATATATGCTGCTCATTACAGCAGGATAGGAAAGCCACTCAGTACAATACAAGGGTGCATATGTGATTGTCATAAAGAATTTGGCCCTAAACGCATCCATAAGTGATGCTTCCCCAAGCTGCTCCAAGGAATACTGTGCAGTTGCATCTTCAGTGCCAAGGAATCCTAGCAACAAAATGGTCACGATTTACAAAATAGAAATCAGGGCTATTTTTGTGGCAGCTTTTTACAAGATCACCAAAATGCTGCACTAACAAAATTACTGCTTTCCCCCCCTAATTGCTGATGTTGCTGCCACTGGCTTTTGACTCCGTACCAATAAAAAGTGCATATTTGGAGGCAGAGGATTTTTCCCAGTAATGCCAATGCTGGGTATGAGTTCATCAGGAAAGGAAGGCTGGGATTCAAACTGCCTCAGACCAAGAGAGTAACTCCAAGAGCAGTTCTTTTTTTCTACACTTTAAGAACCTGTCATACTTAGCTCATATTACGTACTTTCCTGCCTTGAATATTGGTGTTTTCCAGTAGACACGGGGTAAATTTTACAGGCATAACTAAATGGCTTACCTCAACACTTATCATCTAACTGACAAAAGCATGACACAACCACAAGAAAGCTCCTGGGATGCAGTTCCCAGCCACTGCTGGATTAGTAAGGCCAAGGAATTACATAAGCCATAGCTGGCTGTGTCACTGGTTATTTTGCAGCCTGCTTCATGCCTAGGCAGCCACTTGCCCCCCACCACAGCCAGCCATGCTGCACAGAGGTGCCCTTGCCCCTGCTCCCACACTGCAGGGACATCCTAAGAAAGGACTGATGGCAGCATGTATCCATCTGCTCATCCCGTGGCTGCAGAGTGGAGTGATCCTCAGCAGTGTGCTCCAGCCTGTGAAAGCCAGACCCAGCTCCCTGCACCCTTGGCATGCTGATGCAGCACAAAAGTACCAGGGCCCCAGGGATCAGCCAGGTGCAGCTTGCTGACTGGTGCACTGGTGTCCACTCGGTGGCTTTGCTGAGATAAAGGGAAAATTGACACCAGCCAAGGGGAAAACAGAAGGACAGTGGGACCAGCTCCTACTGCTTCAGCCCTTGAGGGATGGGGAAATCAGGGAAGGGAGAAAAGGAGAATAGCTATCTGCCAGCCTCTGTGCTTGACAAAGTCTTATCTGAGCTCAGCACGAATCCTGTAATGCTTGCTTTGTCTCACCCTTACACAGGAGATGCAGCTCCCCAGGGGTGAGAGAGGAGCAAGCAGGGAGAGGGGGCTGGCTGTGCTCCAGTGGGTGTGTGTCCTCTTGTGCTGTGCACACCATCAGCCTGCAGCAGGGGATCTTAATGCCATAGTCCAGGGGTGTACAAAGGTTCATTGGTTCCCATTCCCAGGTTCCTAGGGTCACTGGCGCTCTCCTCATCCTTGAGTAGCATGTCCTGTGCCTTAGTGTTCTCACCACTGCCACAGGTCTTGTGTCCTGCCCAACCTTCCTTCAGCCTCAACATGGGGAAGTGAGGGACTGAAGCCAATCTGGACAACAGCTACGAATCAGTTTCCCTGAGGGAAAAAGCAGAGAGCCAGTAAAGACATCCTTGTGAGGAAGAAACCAGAGAGGTGTTAGTTCCACACCAGTTCTCTAGTTTGCAGCTTATTCATTGAATGCCTCTGTTTAGAGACTTCATAAACGAGAAAAATAGTTCATGATTATGAACCCCTTTTAATCTTTGCTCAGTCTAAAGGAACACCTTGAGATTTAAATGAAGGATATAGAAACAGCTCTCAAGTTCTCAGGAGAAATATGATCCAGAACTGATCTAAGCTCCTGTGAAGTCTGGGTAAGTCTTTCAAAGGGATCTGTGAATGAAGGTTTGCCCAGAATCATGGGGTTTTATTTTTATGCTCACTTATTTGCAAGGCCATCCTTTTATCTAGCTAAACCAGAACAACATGGCTCTGTGATTTGAACTGTCAACTTCCAGCCCCCCCATGTGTGACCTCCCAGCCAGAGCCCTTCAGCCACCCCTCAGCAGAGGCAGTGCCAGCCCCCCGCTGCTGGGCTGCTGCAGCTCAGGCTGTGGCCATGCCAGTTCCTTCATGCTGCTGAGCTGAGCATCCCTCACAATAACACCCAGCCACTACTCAGGCTTCAGCTGCTCTGTCAGATTTGGGGAGTGTGTTTCCCCATCTCTGCACCTTGCTGAACACAGCTGTGACCTCAGCGTGTCAGGTTTTTATAATGGTGCTCCAGTTAAGAATAAGGGAGTATCACAGCAGCTAATGCTTCTCTGGGAGAAACAAGTTTTCATTATAAATATAATTTGTCTCTCCTTCTTGCTTCTCTGTGACACATTCTGCAGCAATATGTGACAGCACAGCAGGTGAAAACTTCACTGAAAATTCATTTAAAAACCTAATGGTTAAAAGGGATGCTGAGAGCCAGGACACCTGGCTTTTATTTCTTGCTTTGACTTTGACCCATGGCATGCTGTCAGTACACTTCTTACACCTCCTGAAGATACTGAAAAAATAGCACTTATAAAGTGTTTTCACATGAGCATTGCAGCAGCACACTCCAGGAAGGTACATGATCTGCATGTGAGCTGTTGCACCTTGCCACTCTGAGTACCAGCTGGTGGGAAGCAGAGGATTTAGCTCCTTGCCCTGGCCTGCTGACAGGCAGTCCCCTGCAGAGAACCATGGAACACCTCAGGCCTGAAGACAGTCACCCTCACCCTTTCAGCACATGCCCTCACTACACTCCTCTTCTACCAGGTACTGGCACTTCTGCCTGGCCACCTCACCTCTAGGAAGCCATGAGAGAGCTGATCTCTTCAGTTTTGGTCTTCAGAGGGATTCCAGTGCTGGCAGGACTCTACTAGCAGATGCTACCACCACAGCCTCCATGGTGCTCTGGGCTCCCTCTGCCCATTGCAGGGAAGGTGGCATGGCTTGTTCTTGTGGGTGTGTTGTGCTGTGCAATTCTCGGGCCAGCTCCTAAGGGCAATCAATCACACGAGTATGAAGAAGGCCTCCAGCCATAAATTCATCACCACATCCCCAAAGCCATGACCTGCAGAAGTCTCTGACTGATCCCATTCTCTTCCCTGGTAAGGTCACATTATTCAGACTCCTCATTGCCAGTCACCTCAATCACCTACCCTTGGTTTCCCTGCCAGGAGCCAGACCTTCATGACCTGCTCTTTGTCCTTTGCTGTCAGCTCCCACCTTGCAGGTCAGGCCCTGCTCTCACCAGCTGGTGGCTGTTTCCAGCCCAGTAGTACCAATCTTTCCTGAACAAGGCCTCTGGTGGCTGAATGCTGAACTGGGATGTGCAGCACCTCATCTGTATAGGAACAGTGCTGTGTGTGAGTTGGGATTCTCTGTGCATTATTCACCTGATGTAAAACCACAGAGGCCAAAAGTTCACACACTTCAGGGGGTGTGAGCCCCCTCATCCTATCCCAGTGGCATGTGTGGCACCTTGAGAGAGGCTGCCAGCTACATCAGATACTGCTCCACAGCCTTAACTCCACACTGGGAAGGCTGCCAGCTACATCAGATACTGCTCCACAACCTTAACTCCACACTGGGAAGGCTGCCAGCCTCCTGTGCCACACACAGTCAGGCTTGTCCATCCTTCCCACTCGTCATCTGTCACACCTGTTTCAGGCACTTTTCTTCCTTGCTTTTACTGCAGGGGAGATGTGGGCAGAGGAGAAGCTGGCATGGGGGCCTGTCAAAGGCAGCCTCAACCCCTGTCCCCTCCATGCGGTGCTGCTGGCAGAGACCTGCCCAGATCCACTTCAGCAGTGTCCTCGCTATAACACATGGTTGGTTTCCCTGCAGAGTGCTGCTGAAATGAAGCTGCCCCATTAAAGTTTTGGGGAGTTAACAGAGCTGTTACAGCAACTGTGACCTCAAAAAGTTTCACTAGGTGCTATTTTTAACTTTACAGGTCTTAAGCTCTGAGGAGCACAATGAATGATTGGAGTCTGAAAGTGAACTACATTTTCCATTATTAGAACTTAAAAACTAATTAACTACTTAACCATGCTTTATCCAAAAAGTAGAATTTCTGAAAACTCAGACACAGGCTTATCTGCTGTGTCACAACAGTGTCACTGTAACAACTGAAGGGCCTTACTGTGCTGGTGGCAGTTCAGCAGCCATTTCCTTTAGTGTCAATTCAAGACAATGTGCTAGGACACATGGTGAAACAAGCCCTATTCACTGTGGATTACTTGGGGATGCTTTACTCCTTTTACTCTCTGTTTCCACAAAGTCCCTGTGCACTGGCCATGATCTGAGCTATTTTCTTCCAAGGTGCAGAAACAGATGAAAAGAAGTAAAGTGCTGCATTCCCAGGAAGAAGATACCTCCTACCTCACTCTTGCAATGGCTTGCACTGATTGCAAAGTATCCTTGGTATCCACACTTCCCTTCTTGGGGAAGATCATCCTCTGGGGTCTCTGAAGTGAGAAAGGGAGAACAAGGAGAGTATTTGAGGCTTCCAAAAAGTGTGCAGACCCATTGCTTTTCGACCAGTATCAGATGTCCAGTGTCAGGTCTGTCCACCTGAAAGAACAGCATTAGAAACCAAGTCTGAAGGGGACCTACCACCAAGTCACCTAGTCTGTCCCTTCCCCATTATGTGACATCTGCACATTTAACAGCCATTTGCCTAAATTGTCCTTGTAACCCTCCAGCAGCAGAACTCCATGAGCTCCACAGTTGCTAGTGCTTCTCAGTGCTTCACTGAGAAAATTCTCCTGCTGGAGGGGTTGGAAAAGTCAGCCTGAAGGAGCAATTCACTTCATTCTCAGCCACAGTGATGAGAAGCAGAAGACTCTGCCTGTAGGGGACAACACAACTGGATACCAGGCTGCCCTCCAGAGCTCAGACACATTCATTTGCTATTTCCTATCTACTTTTTAAAAATCTTGACAGTTTCTCATGTGAAGTTCAGAGAAGACAGCCAACTCCGAGGCACCAAGAACAGACATGTGATCAGAAGATAAAGTGGGACAAAAAAAAAAGAACAAGAGCAGAAAAAAAGATGCAATGGCTCAGCCTGGATTTTGTTATGACAGAATCTGCAATGCAAATACTGCCTGAAACTGCAGGATCATGAAAAATACTGCCACTCTTGATGGACTTTTTCCTTTGTCTCAATGAGGGAAATAATTTGGAACAAGGAATGAGGAGCACTCTTTGGTTTGTGTCTACTGAATAGACCAAGGGCAGGAAGGGAAGAGAGGGGCCAGTCCTATTTGACTTTCATTCAAGAGGGGGAATATAATGCATTTTGCTTTAAATAGATAACTGTTTGGTCAGTCATACTCACTTGGGATGGTGACAGCCTTCCACCAGGCTAACCAGCACCTATCATTCAGGGGATTAGCTGAGCAGGTTTTTGCATGAGGTTTGGAAGAGCCAAGGAGAAGGAAGAGAGTTTTCCTAGGAATCATGTCTCACTAATTTCCTACCCGTCTGTGGACAGTGTCTGGGCAGCTTTAGAAGGGGGAGGTTTACAAGGAAATAGCCCCTCTCTGGAGACTGATACCAACGGTGTCTCAGCAGCTTTTGCTTAACCCCTCACCCACCTGGGTACATCTCAGCCCAAAGATGGGGACGATATAAAGCTAACTGGTCTGTTAGTAAGGGCTGTATGCCTTGTCTTTTCAATGCCATGAAATAAGCCTTGACAAAAAAAGAAATGTTGGGGGGAAAGGAAAAAAAAGCTGGTCAATGCCCCAAGCAGAAGGTGTCTCTCCAGGGGAGCACTGGAGAGGAAAGGTCCCAGCTACCCTTTTGACTCAACAACCTGTAAAGTTTCAGCCTGCAAACAAGCACTAAGTATGGTTTCTTAACTTAAAACACTCCTTTGGCATTGCTGTGACTACAAGTAGCACTTTACAAATTAGCCCCGTTGCATTTTGCAATGGCAACACGAGGCAAATGAGGCAGTTTTAAGAGGCCCCTCTTTTTTGTTCCATCAGAAAGCTAATGACTGTGGGTTTCAGGAACATTGGACCATGAGGTTTTCCTTTTTATTTAAATAGCTTAACTGATTACATTATGTCATACCCAATTTAAGTTTTTAAATATAGAAGAGAAGATAAAAACAGGCATGGACAACTGCTGTTTGACTTTGCCAGTACAGACAAGAGAAATACATATTTCAAAATGTCGAGTGGCTGCAGCTTTCAGCTTTCTTCAGTGATTACTTGGCTTTGGAAACAAAAAATGATGTTTTTACTCACCAGCTTTGTTTTCCTGAAAAAAACCTTCTTGCTTTCCAACAAAGTTTTAAAGATTTTAATATTTAAGACCATTTCCCAATTGAGTTATAAATTGGTAGAAATTAAGAAAAGTCACTATCAAATCTTTGGTGTAGGTATAGGCTGTCACAGTAACGAGAAAAGCAGCCAGCCCACTATTTAACCAGGGCAGTACAGAGCAGCAGGTTGTGCTATTTCAGAGAGGAAAGCAAAGGCAAGTATCTCCAGACAATCAATCTTCAGTAATAACCGCTGAAACATTTGGAAAAAGGAATCCTTTGCATACTCTCCCCTGAAAGATCTTGATTCCTCTTCACAAGAGTTTGTAGAAAGGTAGAATCCTCTACTAATAACAAAAGCACATCTGTTCCAGGTCATTCAGCTCAAGCAATTAATGTTTCATTAGAAAACGGCCAAATCAGAGCACTGTTAGGTAATCTGAGGGCTTGCTCTGATATTCAGCAAAGTCAGCAGGAAACCTATGTGGTCCTTGGCAGAAGAGGACAAGGGCCAAGGCAGGAAACTGAACTGCTGCTCTTCCTGCTCCGCAGCTGCACCTTCACACGTCCTTCATTCAAAAATAAAAACTTAGACTTCAGACACATTCTCTGTTACTAGCTCAGGGTTGTATTGATTTAATACCCAATAAAGGCAATTTTCAGTCATTATTACTGTTTAGGTCCATGCATTTGATCTAAGTGAAATCCATAAATGATAAGGCTTAACAGAGGAGCCCATGAAATGCCCATTTAATATCAATACAGGGCACTCACATGCAACTGCAGGCCCAGGTGCACAAAGGCTATTCACATGGTGAAGGGGAAGGGATGAGGAAAGACCAACATTGTAGGACTGCAGTGTTAAGATATCACAGGAGTTTGAGATATAGACTCAAATGTGCAAATGTTTGTGTTGGAACAGAAGAAGAACTGAGAACAGGATGAATGAAGCAAGATGCAGATAGTGCTTAGCAGAGAGATCAAGTGCTTTCTTTCTACAAATGGCTTAGATGTTTTTATGGTGGACTTAATACATTGGATAGCCTTCAGTAGCTCCTGGTCCTAGACCAAATAAATTTAAAAATCCCTTCCAGCACTAAATATCTATTGATCATCTGCAGGGCTGTAATTACATTGGTGTGCTCTACTGCTGGAACACCAGCTGTATCCTGGATCCAGCCACAGCTCTTCACGGTGAACTGTGTAGCAGGTGTTTAAAAAGCAATCAAACAGGAGAAAACCCTAATTTTCACCCATGGATGATAGTTTTTTCAACCTGAGTTGCAAAGCCAATATTCAATTATAGGTAGTTTCAACTGCTGTTTGAATTTCAGCTAAGTATCCTGCAGCTTCATACAGGCTTTGTTGAGGCTACTGGATTTTGACTACAGGATTATATGACTGTTGATGAGCCATGGGACTTGCTAACAAAAGCTTTAAGCAGACTGACTGCACACAGCAATGTTCCAGGGCTGCTTTCACTTCTGTTTTCAATTTTCTCTTCTCTACGCCTGTTTCAAGGCTGCTCTCTGCATTCCTAGGAGCATGTACATTCGTTTTTAACTCCATATTATGAAGAAAGTTCACTCACTTCCATGAACTGCACATGGATTACATGACGTAAATGGCAGACCTGTCAAAACTGTTGGAAGCAAAGACTACGTTAAGCACAGAAGAAAATCCCAGATATTTCTAAAATAGGACAGCTTGCTGTCCCAGGTGTGCAGGATAGCACACACACATTGTCACCTACTGTCACACAGCCCTGCAGTTCTGTCTGGCCAATATTTCATGGCTCAGGATTCCATGTCAACACTCATAGACACATCAATTATTCCCTCTCTATGATGTGCAAGGCTACAGTAAGTGCTTCACAGATGATCTGAAGAAACATGTTATATTTTCTCCACTGTTTTCTGCTGCAGATGAGGCAAGAGGAGTGCCTAGGCCCCAAGGGAAAATGAAAGGCATGACCTCCTCCTTTGCCCCCAAACACCTGAAAGCCACAGAGCCCCGTACTGCAAGCCCGTTCTTAAGCTCCTTGTGCCCCTCCTGCCACCTGCACCAGTGCCTCGCAGAGCTGCAGTCTCCTTGACCATTTCACAAGTCCCCGGGAAGAGGTAGGCTCTCCTAGGCCAAACCCCAAGGGGCTCATTTGCCCAAACTTGCACTGGGCAGGCCCCCTTTCGCCCCCGCTGCATCGTTCCGGTGCAGAGCCGCTGGCCCGGCCGCCGCCCCGAGCCCGGCAGCCGGCGCAGGGCTGGGCGCCGGGGCCCGTCGGTAAAACCCCGCAGGCAGCGGCCGCGGGGGTCCCGCCGGAGGCCCCGGCACTGCAGGGCGCGGCGGGGCAGCACCGCAGCGCACCGCGGCTGCAGGTACCTGAGCAGGCTGTAGCTGCGCTCCTCGGTCCTCTCCGCGTCGCAAACGCCCCCAGCCGGGGCATCCTCCTCCGCCGCGGCTCCCCACACCCCACCGCCCTGCAGCCCGTGCCCGCGGCGGGGCTGCCTTTGCCCCTCCAGTCTCCCCCGGCCCGGCCCGGGGCGGACGCCCCCGCCGCCGCTCACCTCCTCCCGCTCGGCGGCGGCGGCCCCCGGTGCGGGGGTGCTGCCCGGCCCGCTCTCAGCAGCCGCCTCGGCTTCCCCCTCCGAGGACATCCTTGGCCATCACCGGCAGTTGCGGCGGCGGCGGAGGCTGCGGGACCCCGAGACGGCGGAGCCCCCCGCGGACCGCGCCCCGCGCCGTGGCCGGGCTGGGGCGAGCCGCCCCCCGCGCCCAGGGCCGTCCTGCCGGGTGCTCCCGACTCCCTCCACCATCCCAGGCAGGCGGGCAGGGAGGGTGGGAAGGAGGCGGCGGAGGGGAGGAGAGAAAGACGAGGCGGAGTGGGGGGGGTGCCCCGGCCGCTCCTGGCCCCCCCAGGTGGGCAGGCGACTGCCCGGCGGCTCCCGGCGCGCTTCTGCGGGCGTCTGGGAGCTGCCGGCTGTGTCCCCTTCCCTGGATACGACCTCGCAACCCCTACCCTTCCGGGGTGCCCTGTCTTGTCTTCTTCTCAGGGTGAGCCTCGCTTCCTATCCCCGGGAGCGCCCCGGGTGCACCCCTGCCGCCGACCAGCCCCCTCTCAGCGCACTTCACGCCACCGCCGCCCGCAGCTCAGCCTCGGCCACTTCTCCCGCTTTTCCCCAGCGCCTGGACTTCGCCCGGGCTGGCGGCGGGACGCGACCCGGTGGCAGCAGCAGAAGGGGCAGGAGAGGAAGGCAGACCCGCGGCAGCAGCTCCCTCACGGAGCAGCCCGGCAGTGCCCCACTGCCCTCCCTACTCGCTGGACCCGCGCACCGGGAACAGAGGGCAGCGCTGTCGGGACGGAGCTCTGGGGCTGCTCCCGCACCCCGCAGCCGGTCCTGCTGCTCTCCTTCACCTCTTTATTCTCGGAGGAGAAGCTGGCAGAAGAAATGGAGGCACCCAGTTGCTCCTGCCCCTTCCCACCCACCCTGCGGCCTGAGCCTCTCCTCTGGTTTCATCTGCCTCCTGCACAGGCTTTCCCCCAAAATTGCAGCCTGCTGCAAACTCCCTGCCCTGTCGATATTTCTTCCTCCTGCTTGCATCCTGTGTTCAGCGCATCCAGTCATGATTTGCTCTCCTGCTGATCAGGACTGGTGTACTGCACCATCTTACCTTGGCAAGTTTGCTTCATGTTTCATTATACTTCTGTGACGCTCATCTCATTTGATCCATTTCTCTCAGTGTGCCTTAGAGCAGCATATATTTTAAATCCTTCATAAAAATATTACAAACAGGCAAGTGAGCACTCTTGAAGCATCAACCTTCACATTAATACCTGTACATCAACTCCTGTCACAACATGCTTGCTGCTTTTTCAGGCATGCTGCTTTGAAAATGCCACTCCAGGTTCAAGGCACTCAGGCTGCATAAGAGATTGTTTAGAATGACTGTAGAGCAGAGAACGCTGCTTGGTGTGTGAATGCATAAAGCAAAAAAACCCCAAAACTTGGATTTTCATAAAGTATTGGGCTTTGCTAAATCTGAATTTTAGGATATTCATTGCATTACAGAAGTCTTGGCTGATGCCATGTTGAGAAACCTACCCATTCTTGGGGGTGCAAGATGTCCATGAGAGACTATCAACAAACTCCCTTGGCCTCACAGGTCTCTGGCTTACACTGTAGCACAGTGACTGCCACTGTAGCCCCAGATACATGCGCCTTGTCCTGCCCCAATGGCATCTCTTCCTGGCAGAAATGGCAGTTGTTTGGCTGCATCCAATATATACCTCCAAAGTAGTCTGTCTTTTACTTCTCTCAGACCTGGAGAGCACCTGTGAGATGCACAGTGGAAGGGACTATAAGACAAGTTTATAAACCACATGAGAATGCACATTTAAAATACTCAATATCCTTTCTGTAAGTGGTACAATGGAAAATCTCTGCAGGATAAGATACTCAGCAGATTGGCAGGAAGAGGGTCACATCTAGGACACAGAAAGGAGCCAAAAAGAATGCATAAGGTGTGCTTGTGACATACACACCAAGATCTATACAGCAAGAGAGATATTAAAAGTGTTCTTTATTGTCAGCTCATACCTGTTTAACCAAGTGATTTTAGTGACCTTCAAATATACTATGGAATGGATGCTAGAGCATGATGAGGTGTTATGGTTAGAAGGAAAATGTGCCAAGCCAGAAAACTGTGCACTGAGAGACTGGGAATGAACTTCGTATTTGTGCCAAATTTCTATTTGTAAGGACTGTTAAAAAGTCCTTATGAGAGGAAACATGAAGGGAGGTAGAAGAAATGGGCTTCAGTGTATCACAGAACAGCATGAAGAAGTATCCTCATTCAGTAAGGAAAAAGGTAGACAATTTTCAGAAGATGGGGCTCCCATCTGTACAGGCAGTAGGGTGAGGCTGTGCACCAGAAAGGTATCAGCTTGGGAAGCCACACAGCCCAGAACTAAAAGCATCAAATCCAAAAGCTGAGTCAGACAAGGAGAGAAGACAAAGACCTGGCAGACCTCAGCCTGTCAGATTTGTCTGCCATCCCAGACCAAATGGTTGCTTTCTTTATTAAATACATCTAATACCCACTGGACATCGGTGATGCCTGAACAGATTCATGAATTTATTTTCAATTCCACAGTCACTTTGTTTTTGATGTTGAATAAACTGTGATTTATTTAATCTAAACCAATCCTGACTGTTGTTTGGCTACAGCTGCCAGCAGTCCCAAGGACTGGCTAATTGGCCCTTCCACCTTTAAGAGACGAAGTGGTCTCTGAGGATATGTAGCCCCCAATTGAATTCAGGCTTTCAATCCGGAAGGCACATGCATATACATCTACCCACTTGCCATACTGTCAGAATTCTGCTGGTACCTGAAGCCAAAACATGGGGAAAAAGCCTAGAGATGAAAGAGATCTAGAGAAGGGAGAATGAAGGTTATTATCCCTGAGATTTAAGCTTTGGAAATGTCATCTCTCACCAGGTGCCTTTGTTTCCACCTCTATAGCTCCAGATTCAACATATCAATCTCTGCTATCAAGGTCACCCTCACAAACTGAAGGATCAGAGCAAAAAAGGAAGCTTGAACTCAAGAGACTACTGCAAAATCTATGCAAAGAAGCTCATCTTTTCATTTCAGAAATGGAGGGGATCAGTGTCACTGAGATGCCTGAAGGGGCTATTTTTCTTCTTTAGAAGCTTTATACTCTATTTTAACACAGATTAATTAATTATGAATATATATATATATATAATCAAAAACCTGATAAGCAGGCTTGCAAAATATGTATGTCATATTGCAAAAATCAGCTCTCTCTTCTAGGCTTTGTGCCTGGTCACTCAATCTTTCTAAACAGCCAGCAAGGAACAGAAACAACATGCATGTGTAGCTTTGCTGCCTCTATTCAGAGCAAGAAAAAACTGGTGCAGTCAGGAACTGCAGTTTGTGTCAATTTAAGATCAGCACCCTGTCATTCAGAGCATGCCACTGGAAAAATGTTTATAATCCTTTCTCTGAGCTCAGCTGGGCCATTGCACTGACTTAGCAGGCAGAATCTTGCTCTGCTGTTTAGTGAGAGATGGCATTTGGACTAAATTTGCAAAGATCTGGCACCGTTTTTAAGATATACCTGGAGGCCTGCTGTCTGTCTTTAAGATGAGACAGCTATGAAGATCCTGAGCATTTCTGGCCATCAAAACTTGCAGAATACTTTATTGAAAGAGAAAAACTATGCCTTCTATTCTGGGGAGACTCCTGCCCAGAAAATTGCAGTATGAGGGCTTCAAATTACTTCTTTGCTGCTCTAAAGCCAGCATAAATTAATATATGCTGTTAAGGAAGTGCTACATACTGCCCCAAAGCTGACAGTAATGTAAAGACTATTTCCAATACAGATGGTTTGTTAGTTCACTGAGGCATATTGGAAGAGAGGAGCTACTGCTAAATATAAAGTAAGTCTTACCCTCCTATGACTTGTATGTCCTGCCAAAGAACTATGCCAACTATCTGCGAGGACTAAATACAGTGATCTCAACAGGTTTCCAATATTAAAAAAAACCAAACAAACAGTGTATTCCTAGTTAATAATAAGCTCTGCCTTTTTAAGATTACAAAATCAAACATCTATTGCAGTTACAAGTGTCATATCACTGTATCTATTTATGAGTGTGTAATCCAAAACATGTCTATTATCTTTTGCTAAACCTGTAAAGAGAGAGCACTATATTGTTTCAATATTAATGGTTAGTGAAATATGTGTGAATCAAATTGTGGATATAGCAAAAGAGAATCTGTCTGGACCATTCACAAAATGAGCTTTGATATCCTTTTAGTAAGTAAAAAGCTGAAGGGAGACATCAATAATTTATTAGCACTTGGATTACATCCTCCAGTGCTTGTAGTTTGATGTCTTCTTGAAGAAAAAGAGGACAAAGACGATACTGGCTCTTAGGCTGTAGAGTCTTAGCATGCTCTGATCTCTTGGTTCTGACAAAGGATGCTGTATATTGAGGGGCATTTTAACAACGACTGTGATGATCACAGCTCCGAGGATCACGGTGGGATGAGCCACCAGCCCATTGTTATGTGATGTCTTTCCAATTACCAGCATGAAGTAAGCCACGTGTATTGGTACCACCCTGGCACAGAGGCATCCCTGCTGTAAACAGCAGGCTTGGTGTTCCGAGGGGCCTGAGTTTTAACAGCCTATCTCTACACGTCAGGGTTTTTACTTCCCTCCTGTTCTCTCAGATGTCTATGCCCTGTCTCCTGCCATCTCTTTCCTAGTGGCAGTGATGCCTATGCTCAGTCTTTAAAGATTTAGTAATGGAACTGCCACATTGCACAGATATGCCAGAATTTGCACTGACATTTGCTCTTCCTTTTCAGAATGAAATGTTCTCTCCTCTCATCTATTTCTCTGGCTTGTGTCTTTCAAATTTGGCACCTGTCTCCTATTTCTCTCCTTCCCTTATCTTATTCCTTCTGGGGTGCTATTTCCAATACCTGAACAATCACTACTCTCCCAACTTGTTTCCCAGATTTTTCAACCTTTAAGCCCTGAGAAATCTTTCATAGTTCTTTCCCCATCACTGTCACCAAGGGCTTTACCTTCCCTCATTGCATTGTCTTGAGTTGTTCCCAAGCAGCACTTGGGAGTAAGCAAAGGCTATCCCTCTGCTGTATTGAAGCAGAATCCAACAACTCTTTTCTTCTGCTTCATCAACCTCCACTGATGGAACAGATACAGATAGGTCAGGAAGGGCCAAGGGCAACCTGAGGGATCTAGATGTGCCTCTGTCCTTCTGTGTGCACAGGGGTGTTGTTTCCTGCAGGTATTGACATTTCCTGTTTCAGGTATGCAGAACAGACCTGCACAAAACAGGACAGATGTTCTGAGAGACAGGCAGCAGCAAAAGATCAGCTCTATGATTGTCCACTGGCATCCTCTGAAGCTGGTGCTTGCTGCTCATGTCATTCCAAGCCTAGCCTGATGCACCCTGCTTTTCAGTGGGACTTGGTAGCTCAGCCTAGTGCTAGCAAGGTTCTGTCCGCAAAGTGTTCTGGGGAAAATGAGGACAAAACTCTTTTTACAAATACTGTAAAAACATCTCAATATTAACGGGGTGCTATGGACAGTCATGAGAAATTTGAGCCCCCAGATTTTTTCCTCCATGGCACTGCAGGGCTTTGTAAATCAAAAGGAATACCGATGAAAGAATCTGTTTCAATATTTTGTTATCTTTTCTAAAGAAAGAGAGGTTCTCAGGCACAGTGGCTGACCAGAGGAGCAATCCCAGGCTAGGCAAATCACCAACAGCTCCAAGGTATTGCTTCTGTGGCTGGAAGATGAGGAAATACTTTTCATTCTTATCAGGAAATACCTAACCATCAACTTGGTTTGGTCAACTTCTTTCCCAAGTTGAACTCAGAAGCCCAAATCCATGCATTAAACTCCACAGCTCATGACTTCTGATGCAAAACAGCCATCTGGTCAGTGTCATTCCAGAGCCAAGTCAATAATTTGGAAAGTTACCAACATTTTCACATGGGAAGAAAGCTGGGCAGTTGCTGCTGCTGTATGTCTCTAGAAGGCAGTCTGCCAGCACTCAGGGCTGTTGTCCAGTGCCAAACAGACTTTTAAAAAGCATGGCCCACAGTGACAAGCCATAATGGAGAGGGGCAACACATGCACCTGAGCAATCAATGCTCCCACAAGGTGACACTGAGCAAACACTGTAGTGATCTCTGCCATTTCTCCTGTAACTGTGCTGCAGAAGAAAAGAGATTTTTAATATCAGTGTTGCTAATGGTATGGTACTACTTGCCACTACCAGGAGGGGTGTTCTCTGCCAGAGAGCTTTACTTTGGTCACTGTCATCTTCTTTGCTCCTGATTTAGGCAACTGTCATGAGAGATCACAATAGCTGTAAATACCTCTGAAAATAAATTAAAAAGAAAAAAAAAACAACCCACAACACTAAAGAGAACTTGTTGTCAGGCAAAAAATAAGCATAAGAGAGTACTCTAGAAAGATACTTACATGTCAGCCTGGTAGAAAATATCGCCATTGAGAGAACAGTCCTGTCCTGCTGCCATGCATATACGAAACCTCGCAAGCACTGAGCCTCTGGAAATATAGGGTGCAAGCTCCTATTCTGTGGAACACTGGCAAAGTAATTTCTTCTATTTATATGGTGGCAAGAGAATTTTAAAGTGATGCAGTACTATGTATCAGAGCCACCTCTAGGCACTAGATATTCATATGATAAAAATACAGTTCTGGCAGCTTCCTTAGAATACCTCTCTTACAGGTATCTCTTCCACTTTGCTGAACTGTCCTTTTGTTTCTCATTAGGCTGCTTGTCTCTCCCTACCAGAAAGCTGGGTGAAGCAGTGAGTTGCTACATGAGAAGCAGAAATGCATGCCACTGGCATGCTCCTCTGAGAACCCACAGCTTTTCACATCGCTCCCAAGGAAATGGGAAACCTGCTCTAGCCTAATAAAGAGTCATGGAAAAGTACTTAAGAAGATGAGGCACAGCTACCCATCACAGCCCTTTAAATTTCCAAGGATGAAGGTGAAAATCCAACTCTGTGTGACTGCAGTTAGTTCTGCCAGATCACTTAAATCATCAGGACATCGTGATCATCACTGTTAAAAACTCTTGGCAGATCTAGCTGCACTAGCACAGCTATTTAGAGTTGAGTACTTCAGGCTTGGGTCCACTGGCAGTAGAAATTGCTGCTGTGCAGGCATCGACATTGAATATTCACAGAATCATTGCAGGCTTTGGGCTGGAAAGTCCTTTAAAGATCAGCTAGTTCCACCCGCCCTGCCATGGGCAGGGACACCTTCCACAAGAGCAGGTTGCTCAAAGCCTCATCCAGCCTGGCCTTGCAGGGATGGGGCATCCACAGCTTCTCTGGGAAACCAGTTCTAGTGCCTCACCACTCTCATAGAGAAATTCTTTTTCCTAATATCTAATCTAAACATCTCTCCTGTCAGTTTAAAGACATTTCACCTTGTCCTATCATTATCGGCCCTCATAAAAGTCTCTTCCTAAAGCAAGAGCATTGCATAGGCCATGCTTTCTGTTCCCAAGGTGTGAGAGTTGAAGCCTGGGAGATATGAGCTTCCCTGGCACTCCTTTCAGTATATATGCTGACTAGTACAGATGGATTTGGGATAAAACATACACATATCACTCTCATCCTGTTCAGGTGGAAAAGTATAAGGTTTTCCCCATGATACAACAGAAATAACCTGAAAAGAAGAAAGGAATAAATTCTAATGCCAATAAAACATCCAGTTCTTCAGGAGATTTGCCATGGAGGGTAATCATGTGAGCATATCCAGTGCTCTAAACTGTCTCAAATTACTTGAAATCTCGGGCTTAGACACTTTGACAGGCTTCCTTTAAAGTCTATGACAGTGGATTTGAATGCATTGACTACATCACTCAGATTTTGTCAGATAGATCCCACAGCAGCAGCCAAGGGAGATACTGTCCTCACAGCAGAGAAGCTGGGTTTCAGAAATGTTGTTTTCCTCACTTATAGCAAGGGCAGAGGCCATTGTCAGGCAGGGTCAGCTCAAGACCATTTTCATTTAAGCCTTCTGTGAAGCAGTGAATGTCAATGCCAACGCATTCACCATCTGTGCAAATACGGATTTTCACCTGCAACACACTTCAGAGGCAGTGTCTGAACGACCTGACTCAAGAAATACATTTGCTTGACTGTCCATTCCAATTTCCACAGGAGTCTGCTCTCTGGAGTACCAAATGTACAGTGACTTGCTTTTAACTGTTTTTTATTTGGATATTGTAATGAGGAGAGGAAAACCCAGTACAATAGGGATACAATATATAGACTGTGCAAGAAATATCTGCATTTTCTGAAGAGGTGTGTTATTTCAGGATATTTTCATCTAGTCTGATAAAAATGGCATTTCTATAGAAACAACAGATGAAAAAAACAATAAAGAGGAAATTCCATGCTAACTGTCAAAACACAACATAATGTTCTGCAGATGCATTACTAGGGATGAGTAAATACTCTGCAGTTTTGGTTTTTTAAATACACAATCCTTTCTGCTCACATGGTTAAATCACTTCACATTGAGCATGCATGTGTGGTTTATATTGGTGAAAAAGCAGAGATTTGATTTTAAATATCCCTGCTTCACCTAGTCCCAGGGATGCCCTTTACTCAGTGGGATGTTAGTGACATGGAATGCCAGGGTTCCACCCCAAAAGTACACCAGCTTTAAAAAAAAAGTTAACAAAAGTAAGATTTATATATTGGACTAATCCCTTATGATAATTTGTTTTCCATTCACCAGTAGATCTGTGTGCTGCCCACCATGCTGCTCTCCAGCTGCTCTGTTCTCAACTTCAGTTTCTGTCTTCTTGGCAGAGTAATTATCTGCTTCCACGGTCACCTTCTCTTAAAAAACTCATCTTAATATTTGTTATCTCTGCAACACAGATAATACTGCTACATTGGCAGATTTACCTTTCTAATCCCACCAAGACCACTGCCATATTGTTTTTGTAGTTCTGATCCCTTCCCTTGTTATCATCCAATGAGAATGCATTCAGCTATAGACACTCCTGCTTCCCTCTGCTTTGGAGGACCAAAACCATGTTTTAGAAAGTCATGTGAAACTGACTTGTGGAGAGGTAGAAGAAGGGATGAGAGAGATTTTCAGGCTTATGAGAAGACTGACAATGTTTTAAAATCTTATAAAATAGCTCTCATTGAGTGAGGAATATTTAGGTTCACCACCAAAGATTCCAAAACATGCACTGATGGGAATTTCATTGCTAGAATTGCTTAGCAAATCCATGCAAGCATGTTGGTACTTATAATTTTATAGGACAAATATGAAGACACACAAGCATGATTTATTGATAGAGCAGAAGCTATATATAGTACCTTTAACTGTATTATTAAAACCGAAGGTAAATAATTAATGGAATGAAGGAAAGATACATACAACTCTGGCAGCTTTGATAGGAAGCATTCCTGTCTTGCAGTAATTAAAATCAAATATATTCTATTTGTATGTCTTTCTGGCAAAAAAAAGATTATATCCCCATTTCACCTGCATGTGTGTGGCCACAGAAGCTGTGCAGCCAGTGTGAGAGGAGGGAAAATGCTCATGGCTGTCTTGACCCAGAACCATAAGCACTTGTCAGACAGTCTAAGC
Source organism: Taeniopygia guttata (assembly GCF_048771995.1). Lineage (NCBI taxonomy): Eukaryota > Metazoa > Chordata > Aves > Passeriformes > Estrildidae > Taeniopygia > Taeniopygia guttata. The sequence continues at coordinate 28,155,839 of NC_133030.1, read as the reverse complement.
AGTCCCAACCCTTCACCCAAACACGTCCCAAGGCAAGCAGTGCCACAGCCTCCCTGCCTTACTGTCCAGCTGGGAGAACGGAACTGTGTCCATGGGGTGCATGGGAAACCATTCCCAAGCTCAGCCCCAGGAAAGCCTTGAAGGGGGAGAGAGAAATCTTCTGCTCACAGCACTGCATCTGCCCCACCCTTCTGAAACCAGTGGTGCTCTCATGTGTGGCCTGAAGATGAGTAGTGCAAAACCTAAAACCTTTGTCTCTCAGTTTGCTTAAATCAGAGGCACAATCTGTTGATTTCAGTAGATTTTAGAGCAGCCCCACCTAACCTTCACTGCCCAAGAAGCAATGATTACAAAAGGTACCAAAGGACACCTTGAAGTCTTCACTTCAATCAGCCAGACCTGTGGTAGCAACAGAGTCCTGGAGCCATCAGGATGGTGGGTGGTTCCACAGAAAAAGGATGATAAGCTGCTGCTCTTGAAGTTTAACTGCAAGAAACCTGCACAATTATTTCAAAGTGTTTCTTGTATCCCAAACCAGCATAAATTGGGAACAACAATATTAAGTGGCAGATGGTGATGGTAGGGTAGCAGTTATTTTCAGTGAAACGGAGCATTTGACACTCCATTTCTCAGCAGGCACTGCTATTTCTGAACTAGGTTTGACTTTAATATGATTTCTTTTCCTTCAGGGAGCACAAAGCAGAGCTCCCCCAGCTGATGAACTGCAGTCTGGCAGGGCAACACTGGAGAAGCACTCCAAACACTCTCGAGGCTCCCTTCTGCAAATCTCCAAAACGTAATAAAGAGCAGATCTATTTATTCCTCCTGCTCAGAGCATCTATAAGCACACCAGACGTAATAGCAGTAACTGCTTAAACATCTCTGCCAGAATCATATGTTTGATGATACGGTTAGACTCATGGTCACTCTTGGTTATCTACTACGTCTAGTGGGACACCTTCAAGTCAATTCCTACTTCAAGGAAAGCTCAATGACCTAAAATAATGCAGTTGTCAACTTTACCATGTCAGCAACATGGTTGCTCATCAGAGGACGTGAAACTGAAGAAGATGTTTTCTGCCTAGTATTTAAAAAAATGTAATTTTCATTCCAATTTTTTATGAGTTAATCACAGTCCTGTCTCCCTGACAATATAGTTAAGGCTGGCTGTCTGCTGACAGGATGAAGGATTATCTTTGTTTCCATAGATATAAGTGCTTTCAATGACTATAATGGTAAGACTTGTTCCTGATTGCAATTTTGCTTTAGTATCAGAGATTTCTGAAGGGCTAAAAACCATGACTGTTTGTAATACATGCCAAGCTTTATTAGAAACTATGAGAGAGTTGTCGGAACTTGCAGGAGCTTTGATTTTAATGTTGGTTATTGATTTTAGTGCTTGGTCAACTTTCACCCTTTTCACCTGGGAAGTGAAATCTCTGAGCATGAGAACAGGCACAGACCCTCACTGGGGCTTGGGCTGGAGCAGGTGGGCTCACTGGGAAGGACTCACTGCCATAAGAAATGAAGCACTGGGGATCATGAACAATAAAATACAACCATGTTCACAGAGCTTTATGCATCTGCTCTCCCAAAACACCTCCGGTCTCGGGCTCGGCCACGCCTCCGATAAGGACAAGGCACATGAGCGCGTTTGTGCGTGTGCAGACATCGCTGTGGATGCAGCGGCGGCGTTCGGAGCCAGGATAACGCGGGCAGTGCCTCGGGCCGCACAAGCGCAGGCCGAGCCCACAGCCGGCTCGGCGGCGGGATGTCCCTCCAGGAGCCCCGGGCCGGCGGAAGCAGCGGCGGCCGTAAGCACAGTGCCGGGAACCGGGGCCGCGATTAGGGCGTCAAAAGCCGAAACGAACATTCCATTAATCCAGTTGAACTGCCCGCGGGCCGCCGGGGCCAGGCCGCGCCGCAGGAAGTGACGGCAGCCGGGCGGAAGCGCCGCCGGGCGGGCGGAGGTGCCGGCGGAGCGGCGCGGTGCCGGCGCAGGTGAGTGGCGGCCGGGCTGCCCAGAGCAGCGGCCCAGCGTGCCAGCTCAGAGCTTAAGCGCTGCTGCTGGAAAGCATTTGGGAGAGCACTGTGGAGCTCCGTTTTTCTGTAAAGTAAACGCTGTTCGCTGTGACACACTGGTGCGGCACTGGTGTTTAGGGTCCCTTACTGTCATAAGTGACCTTCCTGCCCAGGCGCACACTTGGACTAAAGTTGGTTGGTTCAGAAGTGGATCTTGGCCCTCAAAGCAATCTGTGGCTTTATTGCCTTCTGTGCTCTTGTGTTTTCTTTTAGTCTGAGATCTCTCTCAACCATGCCTTTAAAACTTCCTGCAGAACTGGTGGACTTTTCAAATTCTCCAAGGCAGGACCAGACCATGAGAGGAAACTCTTCTGTGAGACTTCTAATACAGACAGGGTGTACAGCAGCAGATGATAGCGTGGCCACATAACAGTTGACATGTTGTGCAGTGTAGAAGTGCTCATGGACTTCTGCAGTTTTGATCCCTCGCCTGTGTTCCAGGACAGTATCTCAGTGTGTTGCTTACACTGGCTGGCTGGTGGCCTCTCTGGGCAAACAGATGGTGTAAGCAGCCAGTTGCAAGGCTGGAGGTAACCAGGCTGCAGGCTGCTGAGGTTAGTGTTGATCCTCAGGAGTTTGTTAGTTGTCCTGCGTGCTTTCTCTGAGCTCTGGTGGGTAGGAATGAGGACTCCTGACAGCCAGGGAGTGTTGCTGATGTGTTGCAGTGGCTTCCATGGGACACGGGAAAAGGTGCCCCGAGAAGAAAGCAAAGAGTTTTCCCTGCATTCATTCTGTCTGCAGGTCCCACGTGTGTTGAAGCAAAGCCTTTGAGGGAAGGATTCCTGGAAGAACATCCAGCCTCATTAACAATGGCTGCTTGGCCGTCTTCTTGTGCTGACAGTTTTCCAGCGAAACAAAGGCAGTTTGAAGATGCGCTGTATTTCTTGATTAAGTTTTGGTAGGGAGAGACTTGGACAAGTTTATGTAGAGCTCTGTGTGGAGGAGGCTTCTTGCAGAAAGCTTAGCAGCACGGTTTGCTTCCAAGTGTGTGTTTTATGCCTGTTAAAGCAGGCATCCTCCTCTTTTGGGCTTTGAAGCCTGTGATGACAGGGTAGGGAACGCATGGCTTGGGATGCGTGTTCTGCTCCTGATGGATATCAAAGAGGGTCCAAGCAAGTGAAGTCTGGCTGTGGGAGCCCTGTTGTGGCAGCAAGCTCCATAAATAAACAGCAAGTAGGTGTGTGCTTTTGCTAGGAGTACACAAAAAAAGAGAAGAAGCTGTCTCTGGAGGTTTCAGTTTTTGCTGTGCAGTTGCGAGGGGAGTGGGCTGAAAGGGAGCATTTCTGCATTCTCAGCATAAGTGAGAGCTGCAGTGAGATCCCAGGTGCTTTTGTGTTAGTCCCATCCCCAACAGTAGCAAGGTACCATAGCAGGGTGCTCCTTCCTGGTTCCTGCCCTGAAGTGGCCTTTGGTGGATGGTTTTACACCAATAGCTTGCATAAAACTAATAAACAAATGTAAAACATCCTGTCCCCCTTTTTTCTCTTAGAACCAAGAGCATCTCACTTAACTAGCCTTGGTTAAGAATGAGATCCCTCAAAACAGTATAAATATTCCAAGGATAGGTCATAAATTCTACAGGCAGTAACCCTTGTATCTGAGCATCTTTCCCACAAGGTTTTTCCCTACACATTTTACAATCAGTTATGATAATAGTGTAAGAGAAAGCTTGGTTTCAGGGCAGTGGCTGTGCCTGCACAATGGTTGAACTCTGGTTTTGTCTGAGATTGGGGCAGGGATTTACTTCCATGCTTTGCATTTTCTCATGTGTTCTTCCTATCCATATGGCAGATAACAGTAATTTAAAAATTTAAGTCAAATTTCTGATTTTTCAATAAATCATGTTTGAGTCCTGTTGAGGTTTTAAAAGGGGAAGAAATCAAATACGCCCAAACTATTTCAACATACTGAGGGTGGGAGGGTGCCAAGTCTGCAGTATTAGTGAGGATCAGTGGCTGAAATTAGCATGAAATATATTTGCAAACAGTTTACTTGCTGCCTGTGAGAAACGGATTGCTGGTTGCAGCCTCTAGGAATCAGAAATGGGGAGCAAGAGTCACCAGTATTTTCATGCCTGGTAAATAAGAGGTGGAGTAGTTGCCTTCCTGGTGAGTTGTCATGTGTGCAGTGTAAAAAAGTCTGTATAAATCTCACCCTTTGTTTTCAACCCCAAATTGGCCTGGGCAGTGAATGGAGATGGTTGGAAATAGCACAGCTTCTGCCAATAAGGGGCCAGTGAAAGAGAATGAGAAGAGGAGGTCTATATGAGGAAGAGAGATATTTTTCACTTGGAAGATGTGAGAAGGAAAGCAAACAGAATCAGGGAGTGCATTGTCCAGCTTTGTGTGGACAGTCTCTTGCATCCTAATGCTGGGATCTGGAGAAGATAGCATGCTCTGTAGTGATGCCTGTGGAGGGAGTTAAAGAAGATCAATACATTCGTAATGTATTGGTAGGCATCCCCGGTGCCACAATACTAGGACAAGCCCAAACAGAGATAATTACTCACCTTGAAAATTTAGGTTTTAAAATTTCAGCAAAAAAGGTGCAACTCTCGTCTTCTGAAATAAAGCTTCTGGGAGTATGGTGGAGGGGAGGAACAGTGTGTTCACCCCAAAACCTTGCCTTTTCTTGAGCAAATTGAAATTCCTGGATTTCAATCCAGGAAGGAGCTACAAGAAGGAGCTAAAACATGCCGTTGCCCTGCTGGTAATTTTGGGAAAACTGGCTTTCTCTCTCATATCCCATCCTCATCATGATTTAACACACCAGAGGACCACCTGTGACTGGACCTCTGTCTATGCAGAAGTCTTAAAATTGTTAATATTTGAGGCAGGGTTATATCAGGTTTTAGGACCAATGCATCCAACAGGTCCACTGCATATCAAATGGGGCTTTGTAATTCATGGATTATCAATGCATGTGTGGCAATGAAGACCTGAGGGTCTGACTTGCCCTGTCAGGTTTTATTTGCACAATTCTAAAGATGCAAAAGAACTTTATTCAGTTTGGTAGAAGTGCCTCTGTGGCTAGTCTAGCTCTAAAAATGTTAGAGCTAGACTAGAAGGGAGCTGAAAAAGTCATATGGCAGAAACCAATTATTCTAGTGGGACCTTTCAAGGTCTTGAAACCCACCCTGGCCAGAACCCCATCTGGTGTGGGGGTTGTGCAGGGAGAAGCAGTAAAAAGGTGGTATAATCAGTTACATGATCACTGTCACATGCCTCAGATAGAGGAGAGAACACCCAGAGTGGTCCAAATGCAGGAATTGCCTGGCAGTCTACTGGACCAGTGGCCTCCCTTGTATAAAATCTACCCCTCAAGTTGAGCCCCACCTGAGAAGTGTGTGGTTCACTGAAGGATCCTTCAGAAGAGAGGGAAATACTGAGCAGTGTTCCTGCATGTTGACTCAGGGGACAGAATTGTGACAAGGGGAGAAGAAAGTGCTCAGATGGGAGAATTGGTAGCCATGCACAGGTGATTGTTAGAGGCTGACACTAAAGAACCAGTGTTTATTTATACAAAGCCCTATGCTGTTTTTAAGGGATGCACCAATTGGCTCCCATTTTGTGAACAAAACCAGTGGGCAATCTTTTGAGTTGCCAGTATGGCAGTGAGAGAAATGGGAAGACATCCTAAACTTATTGAGTAGAAGTGTTTCTTGGTGGGATGGAATCCTGCTCACCAGAAGAGGGATAATCTGGCTCACCTGTTGAATAATCTGGTAGATTCACTGGCCTGTGTGGCAGATATGGCAGTAAAGTGAGAAGAAAAATGGAAAGAACTGCTAGAGCGGTTACTTGTCAAGGGAGACCATTCAGGATTTAAGGATGTTTTTGAGGGAGCTGGTAACATAGAGTGGCCTGTTGCTTGGGAACTGTGCAACACTGTCATGGCCGGTGTTGTTCAGGGCTAGAGAAATAACACCCTGTGCAGGGGTTACAGGGCTTCACTAAGGACACAGAAAAGCCCTCTGGGAGACCTGGCAGGTGGACTATATAGGACCTTTCCTGAAGTCAGGGTGGAAGTAATGTCAGAACTCACTCAAGCTGAGGCAGTAGCAAGAGCAGCAGGGCACAGCACTGTAAAGGGACTGAAGCTGTGGTTTAATTATTTGCATGGCCTCAATCCCTCCAATCCAACAGCAGTCACTTTACTGCAAGGGTATTTCAAGAGTGGGCACAGGATGAAGGAATCTGGTGGATCTTTCACACTCTATACTACCCCCAGCCAAATAAGGTTGTTGAATGCACCAGTGGACTCTTGAAGAGGAGCCTGAAACCTCATGAACCTGAATGGGCAAGAGGATGTCAAATGGGGTACATATAGAGTCAGTAGCTGCTGGGGAGTTAGTGGGTGCCCATAACTCACAGCCTTTTGTCTTCATCCACACCCTTGCTCCCTGGAACAAAATAAATTAAAGACCCTGTTAATCCCCTCCATTACCTAGGACAGCTGTTTTTGGCAGAATTGCCAAGGGTGGGATTGGTACCCCTGACCTTAAAAAAGCCACTTAACTTGTGTGCCAGGTAGTAGATTGTTCCCTCCTTTTAATCATGTTTTGTTTTTATGCATGTATGTGTTTTACAGATTATCTGAAATCCACTGCTGGACCTATGCTATCAACTGTTGAGTGGACGGATCATTTTGTGTATTTTTAAATTTGATTTTGCTAAGCCTATTTTGCCTTTTTACTAGAAAAAAAATGGTGTGGGAAAAGTTTTTACTCTTATGTTACGGGTGTATGATTTTGTCTCAAGCGACTGAGAATGAGAGTACTGAACCAAATTTAGCTTGGGAATTGATACAAGGATTTATGCATATTTGGAATCATACAAATCAAGGAATATGTATTAACCTCCCCAACTCTGCATCAGAGGGGTTTAGATTTATGATGATTTGGTTAAATTTTTCGGAAATATTAACAAGAGAACTGGATAATCTTAAAAAAACAGGTGGAAATGTTACCTGGGGAATGGTGGAGTCCCAGTTCCTAGACCAGAAAGAAGGACAACAATGGGATGCCAATGGGACATGGGTAGAATACAAGAACGCCTTTTACCAGCTCCCACGTGACTCTACCTGGAGTGATTTATGGAATCAGACATGCTATCGGTCATTAGACACCAACCCTTCTGAGACAGTGCAAAATGTCACTTCTATCCCTTGCACGGTGGTGCCGTGGTGGGATTCTCCTGCTGAGGGTGGGTTTTTTGAACATGAGTACAATTTACATTGGGATGCAGGATGGTGTATACAAATCCCTGATAACCCAGGAACCACGCACCAAGTTAACCGAACAAATTATGAGTGGGCCTGGTCTCTGAAACAAATTTTTGACCCTATATCTACTCTACAATGGGCTTCCAGGGTCCCCACAGGGAAAATAGTAGAATGGGAAGTGGAGAAATCAGACTGTAAGGACCACCAAACCACACTACCTAATGGAGAGAGCATCTGCTGGAAAGTGAGGAACCGTAGAAGCCTTACCCAAAGTAAATCAGAGACCTCCTTTCTGAATTGTTCCCGTATATTAGATTGTACCACAGGAGCAGGTGAGCCTATAGAAACCTGGTACATCTCGGAGCTGAGAACTTTTATCCGGGACATGTGTACCTGTTGGGATTATCCCAACTACGGCTATCTAAACCAAGACACCCGATGCAATGGGTCTTATGAAAATTCGGAGACAGCGCTATCCTGTGGCATTCCCATTACACATGGCCCTGACCAAAGAAAGGTCTGGAATTCAAGTAGTGAAGCACAGGAAGTTCCCCACGGTGACCTCTATCAGTGTTCACAAGCCAAATATCCAGCTCCACGGGGAACGGTATGGGCATGTTCAGATGGGAAAATGTATTCCCACTTGAACATGTATGATATGGCTGGACTCCAGTGTACTATTGGGTTTCCTACCATGTGTCCATCTAAAACGTTCAATTATACACTTTATCGTAACAACAAAGTGCGGAGAGAAATCCACAATCCAACAGATGCAAAAGGGTGGATTCAGGGGATTCAAGTCCCCAACTATTACACCTGGGGACAAAATGTTGCTTTAGACTTAGAATCATTTTTTGTGTCCAGTGGAGTTATCCAACAGCACAAGTATGTCTTGGAGAACTTAACTAGGCAAGTCCATGTGTTAAGCAACTGGACCGGACGTTCAGTCGGGGAACCGAATGTGCAGGCCCCACAGACACCAGAAATGGCTTTGCAGAACCGATTAGCCATAGATATGTTGTTGCTGAAAGAGAATGGAGTGTGTGGGATGCTAAACCTAACGGATGGAGAATGCTGTGTCACTGTCCATAACGCTACCACCACAATGGAAGAGGCACGTCAGAAGATGAAGGAGATTGCTGAACAAACAGGAGAACTGTTTCAAGCAATGCAACCCAAGGATTAGTTTGATGGACTGAGCCTGGATTGTGGATCACATGTGCCTTGGATTTATGGGATGGGGAAGGTGGCTTGTGTGCATTGACCTTATGACTGTGTGTATTCTTGGGTTTGGTGATAGGTCAAGAAGTCATGCCAAACTGTGATGAGTTAATTATGGTTATAGAGGAAAGGGATAGAATTTCTAGCACTGTATAATTCCATACCATTCATGTCGTGGCAAGAACGGGGTTGGAGCAGGGGGAAGTCAGGGGCTGGAAGAGTGGCCATCTTTTGCTATGCTTGAGGATGTGGCTTTTCTGACTGATGCTCAAAGACAATGCCAGTGAGTCCAAGAGCTGGTGAGCGGCTCTGAGAAAAAGAAAAGAGAGAAAGCAGCACCATGGCAGAGCCCAGCTGAGCCATGTGGAGCCCAGGCTGCAGCTGCTGTGACAGCAGCCACTGGAGCTGCTGCTGGAACCACCAAGCTCTCCAGTCCCGCTCCTGCAAAGTCAGGCCCAGGAGGAGGGTCCTCTGACCTGCTTCAGAGACCTGTCGGGTCCTACCAGGTTTTGCCTTGTCCCTGCTCTTCCATTGTTTTCAGTCTTAGGGGGAAAGTTAAATTGCAAGCCTTTCAACATTCTGCTTTTGTTTTTTCATATACACCATGCTGCCTAGCACAGGGCCAGCCATCATTTTGTCTTTGTTTTGGAAAACCACACTGGATGTGGTCTTTGGGAAGTGTTTTTGTTTGTTCAGTGGTACCCTTTGGGGGGTAAAAGATTCTCTCTTTTGTACACTGTTTTATTAATATTGTTGTGGTTATTGCAATTTTTCAGTAAACTGTGATTCCACTTTATAATCTCTCCTAGTGTTTCCTCCACTGCTGGAAAGGGGCAGGGGAAAGGGAGCAGCTCAAGTAGGTTTAATATTCCTGCTGGGTTTTAAATCAGCACAGAGCTATAAGAAGGGGGATGAAGGAGATTGTTGGGATTTGTGAAAAGACTGGTGACCTCATAAAAAAAATCTCATAAGAAGTCTCACAAAATAGCTGTCATTGAGTGAGGAATATTTGAATTCACCACAAAAGACTCCAAGACATGCACTGATGGGAATTTCATTGCTAGAATTGCTTAGCAAATCCATGCAAGCATGTTGGTACTTATAATTTTATAGGACAAATATGAAGACACACAAGCATGATTTATTGATAGAGCAGAAGCTATATATAGTACCTTTAACTGTATTATTAAAACTGAAGGTAAATAATTAATGGAATGAAGGAAAGATACATACAACTCTGGCAGCTTTGATAGGAAGCATTCCTGTCTTGCAGTAATTAAAATCAAATATATTCTATTTGTATGGCTTTCTGGCAAAAAATGATTATATCCCCATTTCACCTGCATGCTAAAAGACACTGTGTGTGTGGCCACAGAAGCTGTGCAGCCAGTGTGAGAGGAGGGAAAATGCTCATGGCTGTCTTGAACCAGAACCATAAGCACTTGTCAGACAGTCTAAGCAGTCCCAACCCTTCACCCAACACGTCCCAAGGCAAGCAGTGCCACGGCCTCCCTGCCTTACTGTCCAGCTGGGAGAACGGAACTGTGTCCATGGGGTGCATGGGAAACCATTCCCAAGCTCAGCCCCAGGAAAGCCTTGAAGGGGGAGAGAGAAATCTTCTGCTCACAGCACTGCATCTGCCCCACCCTTCTGAAACCAGTGGTGCTCTCATGTGTGGCCTGAAGATGAACAGAAATCTAGAGATTCAAGCGCTTTCAGTTAACAAAATGGATAAAAATTTGTTTCTGGCTGCAATTTTTCAGTAATATTTCAGCTTTCCAAAGGTATTTAAAAAAAAAAAAACCAACCAAACTGTGAAAAACTTGTTAATTTTTTACAGCATCAGGGCACTTGTGGTGAGTTCTTCCCAGTGAGCCCACCAAGCCCCAGTGAGATCTGTGCCTGTTCTCATGCTCAGAGAATTCTTTTCCCAGGTCTATCCTCTCCAGTGCCTATTGGTATGTCAAAGGAGGTTTCAGAGGATGGAGCAGGGCCCTTCTTGATGGTGCTAAGAAATAGGACAAATAAAGAAGGGGTAGAAACTGATGCACAGGAAGTTCCACCTGCACATGAAGAACTTCTTTGTTGTACCTGTGACTGAGCACTGGAACAGGTTGTCCAGAGAGGTTGTGGAATCTCCCTCACTGGAGATACTCAAGAACCTGGATGCAATCCTGTGCCCTGTGCTCTATGATGACCATGCTTGAGCAGGGAGGTTGGACCAGATGACAAACTGTGGTGCCTTCCAAAAATCACATTCTGTAAAGAAAGCTGAAAGTTGACCAAGCACTAAAATCAATAACCAACATTATAATCGAATCTTCTCAAGTTCCGACAGTTCTCTCATAGTTTCTAATAAAGCCTGGCACGTATTACAAGCAACCGGTCATGAATAATAAATTACAGCCATGTTCACAGAGCTTTATGCATCTGCTCTCTCAAAACACTCCGGTGTCGGGCCCGGCCACGCCTCCTTAAGGACAAGGCGCAGTTCTAGCGTGGCCATGAACGCGTTTGTGCGTGTGCAGCCATCGCAGTGGATGCAGCGGCGGTGTTCGGAGCCGGGATAACGCGGGCAGTGCCGCGGGCCGAACTCGCTGGGCCGCGGCTCCGGGGCCCGCCGGGAGCGGCGGGGCCGAACCGGGCGGAAGTGCCTGCGGCCGGGCGGAAGTGGCGGCGGAGGAGGGCGGAAGTGGCGGCGGAGCGGCGGTGCCGCGCAGGTGAGTGGCGAGCGGGCTGTGGCGGCAGCGCGGCCTCTCCTGCCCGCGGGAGCCCCGGGGCGGGGCAGGGCACGGCCGGCCTGGCCTCACTCGGTGTAGCCAGCTGGGACCAGCGCTTCGCCTGTACCCTGGTGTAAGGAGGAGCGCGGCTACGGGCGCCACGCGGCCCCCGGTGCAGTGGCTGTGGCCGCCGTGCAGGGAGATGCTGCGGGATCTGTGCCGCTGTGTGCCTCACTCCCGCTCGCCTTCCCTCCCTCCCCCCATCAGAGAGGCCTTGCCAGGCCGAGTCTCCGTCGGCTGAGACTCGATTCAGGGTAGTTTTTGAAAGTCCATGAGGGCTGTCAACGTGGTGGGAACGCTGGGACCATCAGCTCTAAAGTGTGTTAATAGCAGTTTGTTGTTTCTCATTTTATTTTGCGCTGTTCTGGTTTCTGTTCATTGCAGACACTCTCGAGACAAACTGGGACAGAAGTGTTTCTGTTGGCAAGGTGCTGTGAGCATGCACACGGTGTGTGCCCGACAGGCAGTCACAGTTACTGAGTCTTTTGTGACCGACATGAGATGTGGAGCCTCTCTGAAGAGAATTTCTTGCAGCTGTTGACTCTTGTGGCTGGGGTTTTTCATCTGTGAGGAGTGTCTTTCCAGTGTCTGCCTTCTCTGTAGCAAGAAAAAGTGTCAAGAACACTGTTGGCCATTTTAGCCTTGTGTGCAGAAAGCATTTTTGTGACAGAGCAGAGAATGCATATCAGCATTTTGCAAAGGAGCCAGTAATCCAGAGTGAGGCTTTCATTGCCTGCTGATCTCAAGTGGGGAAATTGTACTTTTCCACTGGCTACTGGGCTGTCCAGGAGAGACTTGAGATTTGACTCTCTTCTAATCTCCTTTTAAATTGTTGCCACAACCAACAAGGTCTGAAGAAAGAGGTTAATTTGAGGCACTAATTGTGACAGCAGGACCTTGTGTGCCTCTTTCGCCCAAATCTGATAAATTTTTGAAAATAATGCAAACCTGTAGATTTGAGAATGGGTAAAAAGGCCTTCCCCAGGGTTCACAAATTATGGTAGCAGTCAGAGATGATTTTTTTTCACTTCAACATATACAAGTTTTGTCTTGACTGTGTCTTTTGACACAGTAACATCATCATAGACGTTACTGTCTGCCTTTGCATGTTGGGCTCTGCTGCCGAGCAAGAAAAATGCACTCTAAATGCTGATGAACCAGAAGAAATTAAAAAGCCTACCAGTGTTGGATTTTATCAAGTAAGATGGTAGTGTGTCCACACAGCAATCACTGTGTAGTGGAGCGCAGAGGTGCTCATAGTCCTTGGGCAGTTTTGATCCCTTACCTGTGTTCCAGGACAGTATCTCAGTGTGTTGCTTACACTGGCTGGCTGGTGGCCTCTCTGGGCAAACAGATGGTGTAAGCAGCCAGTTGCAAGGCTGGAGGTAACCAGGCTGCAGGATGCTGAGGTTAGTGTTGATCCTCAGAAGTTTGTTAGTTGTCCTGCGTGCTTTCTCTGAGCTCTGGTGGGTAGGAATGAGGACTCCTGACAGCCAGGGAGTGTTGCTGATGTGTTGCAATGGCTTCCATGGGACACGGGAAAAGGTGCCCCGAGAAGAAAGCAGAGTTTTCCCTGCATTCATTCTGTCTGCAGGTCCCATGTGTATTGAAGCAAAGCCTTTGAGGGAAGGATTCCTGGAAGAACATCCAGCCTCATTAACATCTTCTTCTTGTGCTGACAGTTTTCCAGCGAAACAAAGGCAGTTTGAAGACGCACTGTATTTCTTGATTAAGTTTTGGTAGGGAGAGACTTGGACAAGTTTATGTAGAGCTCTGTGTGGAGGAGGCTTCTTGCAGAAAGCTTAGCAGCACGGTTTGCTTCCAAGTGTGTGTTTTATGCCTGTTAAAGCAGGCATCCTCCTCTTTTGGGCTTTGAAGCCTGTGATGACAGGGCAGGGAACGCATGGCTTGGGATGCGTGTTCTGCTTCTGATGGATATCAAAGAGGGTCCAAGCAAGTGAAGTCTGGCTGTGGGAGCCCTGTTGTGGCAGCAAGCTCCATAAATAAACAGCAAGTAGGTGTGTGCTTTTGCTAGGAGTACAATGAAATATATTTGCAAACAGTTTACTTGCTGCCTGTGAGAAACGGATTGCTTGTTGCAGCCTCTAGGAATCAGAAGTGGGGAGCAAGAGTCACCAGTATTTTCATGCCTGGTAGATGAGAGGTGGAGTAGTTGTCTTCCTGGTGAGTTGTCACGTGTGCAGTGTAAAAAAGTCTGTATAAATCTTACCCTTTGTTTTCAACCCCAAATTGGCCTGGGCAGTGAATGGAGATGGTTGGAAATAGCACAGCTTCTGCCAATAAGGGGCCAGTGAAAGAGAATGAGAAGAGGAGGTCTATATGAGGAAGAAAGACATTTTTCACTTGGGAAATATGAGTGAGAAGGAGAGCAAACAGAATCAGGGAGTGCATTGTCCAGTTTTGTGTGGACAGTCTCTTGCATCCTGCCAGGGATGTTAATGCTGGGATCTGGAGAAGATGATATGCTGGAGCAGGCAGTTTGTCTGATACTGTGCCTCTGAGATTCTTGGTTGGCACTGATAACTGAGCAACTCAAATCTTTTGTCTTGGGCAAATTGTTACTCTGACTTTGCAAATCTCAGGCCATGTTGTTGGCATTCTGGCAGTGATGCACTTTTTGTCTGTCTTTTTGGTGGCTGGATGCCATTCTGCTCCTAGCTGGCTGTCATACCTTGTGCAGACTTGTCAAGTAGTCTTTTGTTCAACAGTGAAGAACAGGGTTTCATTCGTGTGGGAGTCCCATTTAAGTATTTGTGTTTGGAAGATCCTGAAGTAGGGGTTTTGTAGTCTGTGTAGAAAAGTAAGAAAAATGAGTAGTTTTCCCTTGCTGTCCCCATCCTATCTCCAGGAAATCTGGCTCTGTTCCTCATTTTCCATGAGTTCGAGTCCTGTGTGAAAAGCACGTGTGGCCGGGCTGCAAGAGCAAGGAGGCAGGATGCTGTCGAGACCAAAGCCTGGGGAGTCCGAGGCAGACCTGCTGCACTTTCAGAACCAGTTCCTGGCAGCCAGAGCTTCACCTGCAGTGAAGATTGTGAAGAAAGCAGACAAGAGGAAAGGGAAGGAACAGAACACTGATGCTGAGAGACCCCCACTACAGGACAGCAAAGATGTAGTCATGTTGGATGGTAAATTTGTTTGTTTCTTTGAATTACTAAGATTCTCGGTCTCTCAACCCAGTGTTGCTTTTCCCTTTCATTTGTGCCCTTCTTGCAGTATTATTCCTTTGCCTTGGAAATTGGCTTGTCCAATGTTACTAGCATCCAGTACAACCACCTTTGCTGCTTTAGTCCCCATTTATCAGCTGTCTGTGATACCTTGCCAGCAAGAGGTGTTTTCTGTAATTTGTACTGTTTGGACTCTCACTGCTTATTTTGCCAACTACCCAGACTCCGTGTCTTTGAGATTTACCTCTCCTAGCAGCTCCAGTTTTCAGCCAGCAGATCTGGCTTGTTTTTGTTTTCTCTTTCAATAGTAGCTGTAACACTTTTGTCATGTGCTTCATCTCAGAAGCACAAGGTGCTTTTTTAAAAGCAGCAATATAAATCTTGCAGTACTTTGTTCCAGGCAGAGGAAATGTCATCTGTTTATAGCAGGTGGAAAGGAATTTGTTCATGATCATACAAATCCTTCACTTTTAACAGCTTGCAGCGGAAATGTGCTCTTTTATGCCTCAACACAGCCTGCAAGGACAATATTTGATTCTATACAGCCTTACTTCTTCCCTTAATTCTTGCAGTAAGATCTCAGTACCCTTTCTTGCTTATGGAGCTCTTTGGAAAGACTTTGTGCCAATACATAAATAGAATCTTCAAGCATGTTTCTCTCCACTACACACTTCAAGTTAGAGACAGGGGACTCTTAATCATCTTCTATTTCTCATCAGAGGAATAAAAGGTGCTATTAGGAGGTGTTGGTGTGGTACCTGTTGCACAGTGGTTATACAGCAATAACTTGACTGCTTTTTTTTATTATTGCTTCTTCTCCTCAGGTCTTCCTGATTCTCTCCCACCTCTAACTCCAGCTCCTCCAAAAAAGTCCAAGATCAAAAGTGCTAGTGTCCACTTTGAGGATGAAGATCCAGAGGAAAGACTGGAGAGTCATGATCGACACATTACAGCAGTCTTCAGCAAAATTATTGTATGTCTGTCTTTTGTGTGATGATCTAGTGTTTGTTTGTTTGAATACTCTGAACTAAGCAGGAAGAAGGGCTCTGTGGCTGTTTTTTATTTCTACAATGTAATGAAGCAGCACTGTAGACCAGGTCCTGGAGCACCTTGAAAGAAAAAAGCTCTTTGGGTGTATTTTTGCTCTCAGTTAAATACAGTTTCAGATCTGCTTCCAGCCCTGACTGCCTACAGGTAACACTGATTGCATGCAAGCATGTGCTGTAGTGTGGATTTGGGTGAATTTCTGGACTCTACTGGGGATGTTCTTGCTTTGCACTGGCCTAGGTTTTCCTTTATCTGATTCTTTGAGTGATGTGTGGAGTTTGGCATCCCAGTCTTTTGGAAAATAGCCTCACTTTGTCTCTAAATAAGCACAAGGTATTCTGAGCCTGATGGCAATGTGAGCTGCAGAGCTGAGAGATTTTGAACCTGCTCTCAGTTAAATGATACAAACATGTCTGGCTGTTGCAATGGTTTTACACGGTTTGAATTTTTTTCTTCAGGAACGAGACACCAGTGCAGTAGCAGTGACCATGCCAGTCCCCACAGGAGACCCATTCCCAAGGGCATTTCACCGCTCTGAGATAAAAAGTGAGGTAAGGTTAGAAGCAGATGTTTTATGCTACCTTCATTAACAATTAAACTTTCTCCCATTAAATCCTAATGCTTAGTGGGGCTTGGTAGGGCTCAAAATAACCACCTTAGTATGCTGGAGATTATGAGCTTGCTCGACATATCTGTGGCATTGCCACCTGAATGAAGGAGAGGTTCTTCTACCAAGCTGCCATCAAGTAGCTACTCCATACCCTGCAGTTAAGTAACATTGGAATCTTCTTGGTTTACCCTTCTTTGGCTAACTTCACTAAAGAGGATCAAATCTGCAGTGCTGTAATAGAATTGATCCTGTTCTGCTTGTTTTTCTCTGAGGAGCAATCTCTTTTAATTTGTCCACCAAGTTCTTATTGAAGTTGCACCTGATATCTCTTGGCATAACATTTGAGTATGGTTGTTCAAGTTATCTTTTGCAGCTTTTTTGATTTTGACATAATTATTTTCTGAGGCTGTAAAACTGTAAGCCGTGGTTGCTGTTATCAGTTGTTGCTGTTGTAGCAAGGACTGCTAGCTGAGTGGGAGTCAGATGCTGGGAGTTGATATGTGATTGACAGCTGTGGTTGCTTTGAGGAGGTAGCTTATTTTGAAGGACAGCTTTTTTGAAAGACAAGAATAATACTTTTTTTTTTTAAAGTTTTGTTTGCCTGTTGCAGAAACACTCAAAGCAGCTACCAAATGTTCAAACTGCCTTTTAAGCTTCTTCTCTGGACTGGGGACATTTTTTGCTTAGTCTCCTTGGGATTTCCTGTGCATCCCCTGTGCAGGGCTGTTGAGAGCTGTGCCCTTCCATTACCTAGGCAAGCAACACGGTAATTTAGCCAGGATTATTTTAGCACTACTTGCTCACTTCTTACTGTGTAAATCTCTTCACCCTGCTGCTCACTGATCACCTTTTAAGAAGCCTGTTCCAAGCATGTAGTGAGCACAGTGAAGTACAACTCCATTTATACTCAGAAATCCAAGGTATTCAGCTATGCAGAGCTTCCAAACAGCAGGAAAGCTGTAACTATTGTGTTCGGTGACATTTTAGGTGTATTTTCCTTGCTTGAATTCACTTATAATTAATCATCTTCCTTCTCTAGGTGCCAAATCATCCATATCTTTGTCTCTCTGTCATAGCAGTAAACTATGTGTTAAAAAAGAGTCACACATGTACAGAAAAGGGCAAGTGACTGCCAGCAGCCTCCCTGTATCATGTCCCAAAGTCTGATCTGAGGATCAGATCTATAAATTTGTTAGTGGCAGGTGTGCAGGGAGACTCTGGAGAGAAAAATGAATATGTGGCTTCCACGTTTGCAGGTGCAGCTGGGATCTGGAAGAAAAAGCATCTTTGCTCAGAAGATGGCAGCGAAAAGAGCTGCTGAAAAGGCAGCGACGACTCCCTCTGCTGCCGAGTGCGTGGAAGTAAGATCACCCGCTCCGGATGCCTTGGATCCTGTTGGATCCCTGGGAGAGGTGCCTCTCCCCAGCGGCAGGGATGGTAAGTGGAGAGGGTTCTTCTTATCCAGCTGACCGTATTTGCATAGCCTTAGTAACCATAATGTCAGCGCACCATATTTTTATTGTTGGTAGCATTGTAGCATTGTTGTAGCATTGTTGTTCTCAGTTTAGGAATTTCAAGGTCAGTTGGAATGTCTGTATTGTGGCAAGGATTTGAAATGGTCTCAGATGCAAACTAAAAATTCTAAGGAGAAAATTCTGAGATACATTCTAAAAATTGGGTTAGCTTTCTCACTGGTTTCCTTTTTGCTTCACACAGGGAAGTAGATTTATTTTTCAAGATTCTTGTCCTCCTTTTCCTTTCTCTTTGTTATATGTAAAGTTTTTCTTGCTTCTTCACTGATTGCCACAATTTTAGGAAGAGGGTGGTTCTGTGTTGAAAGAATTTGAGACCACTGTGATGTGGGTTCTCACTCCTACTGAAATGTTTGAAAGCTCGGTTTTCTATCACCAGATCTGCTGCCATGAGACTGTGGCTTTGCTCCATAAGGAATGCTGTGAAGCAGTGCTGATGAGTCAGTGCCACCTCCAGCACTTGTCTGACAGCAGCGTGACAAGGAAAGATGAAGTCAGTTCAACTGAGACCAGCATCTCCAGGCTTTTTTAAATTTGTGTTGTCTGAGGCAGTCCAGTTTGCTTAGGACCACTCCAAGTCTGGGTTTTTCCCTGACATGCTCTTTTTTACATTGAAATAGAGGGCAGATATCATTTGAAGATTATCACCATTTGGCTAAGGTTTGTATCAGCCCTGCCCCCTGTTAAAGAATTGGTAAGAGAACTGCAGGTGTGCTGTGCTGTATGTGCAGAAATCCATAGTCTAGGTCACTATACTGTGATTACTGTATGTCCTATTATAATTGGACATGTATAATTCTGTCTGAGAAAGCTGAAAGGGAAATAGAGCAGCCTTATAGCTGTCATCCCCTTGAACATGAACCCTTCTAAAATGTAATAACATGATGGAGAGATTACAAAATGTCTTGGCCTCTTCAGCCAGACTGTTGTGTCAGGATCACCAGAAGCAAGAGAGGGAGGTGTGGGAATCCAGGGCTTCCCTCTGGCTGCCCTGGAGGGCCTGGGACCCTGTCAGGGGGTCAGGAACCCCCCTGTACAGAGCCCCGAGAGACACTGTCTGTGATCTCTGTCCATGGAAAAGAGTTTTCAATCTTATAGGATGAATTACAAGCTCTAAGTGTTTAATATGAGTAATAATTAAGTGTAGCACGAGTGCAAAAGTAAAATTTTAAGTTTCTAGATTAGGGGTTCAAAAGGGACAAGATTAAGGAAATTAGCTGTGTTTTATCCTTTTTCTCCTTCTTCATGCCCTCCATGTTTCACTGTAGTGTTAGAATTTTTCTATTAGTTTTTTCTAAAGACACACTGTTCAACATAAATGATAAATATTAGCACATTATTATAAATATAGCACAGATAATTTCTAATATATAACGTTTATAACTTCCCACTAAGGGGCAGAGCCCCACACGCTGCCCTGCAAGACAAACCTGCAGCAGGGCAGCAAAACATGTTATAAATAAGCAAAAATAAACAATCTTAAAAACCAGCACAAATTATAACTTCTTCTTTAGCAACGGGGCAGAAAAAAGAAACTTTTTACAATCTCAGAATCATAAATACCACAAATTCCAACAGGGAGGAGGAGCTTAATTTCTTGTAGTAGCAGTGTATTTGTCTGTTGCAACCCTTAGTTTAATTGCTGGTGGTGGGAAGTGTAGGGATGGCTTTCCAACAGGGAAGCTGACTGAAACTTTTGCCAGGTCACCTTGTCTTATCTCTTTCAGCTCAATATGCAAAACAACTGTGGCAATGACATCAAATATTCTGGTGTTATGTTGAAAGTCATTGCTGCTGTTTGAACAGGGGTTTGATGCTTTCAGGGCTGGCTAGTTTAGGGGCATAGGGATGGTCCAAGTCAATATATGGAGCATATGAATAAAACATCAGCAGTAAAGTTGCAAAGTCAGGTCCTTGTGTAGTGGGTTACAGGAGAGCTGGAGGGTCTCACACTGACCAGAGGAACATGTTACCTGGTGCTATAGTTAAATGAAATGGACATTTAAAATGGATTTAGATCGGGTGATAAATGTGACTCAGTTTTGTTTAGAGGAGGAAGAATGTCCCTTGCTGTAACTTCTAATATGTTTAACCCTTGAAGGTGAGTACAGGACATTGTTAGAAGCAAACATGCCTGTGTTGAGAATTGATCCTGTATCACTCTGGAAGCTGGTTTACCTCAAATAAGTTTCTGTGTTGCTTAGCAGCTATTACTAGGTCATGGTTCAGCTGACATACAAATGTGGTTTCAGGCATTCCTGGGCAGGGAAAGAATCTAGTATTCACTAGGTTGGAAGAATGCTCTGTTGCATCAGTTGTGAATTATGCTGCAGTTTACCTTTTTGTGCTGTTGCTTTGCATTAAAGATACATAATGCCTTTCTCCCGGCATCTTCCTCAAGCTCCCAAAGAAACAAGCTGGAAATTATGTCAACATGTTTGTTGTGACATGGGATAAAAGCACAAATGTTTTAGTTTTGTTTGAAGCTAAACTAAACTTCTTTACTCCTATGCTAACTTTACTACCAAGGTAAAGAAAAAAAAAACAAAAGGAGAAATTATGCAAGCCTGTTAATGACAGAGTTGAGATTTATTCATGATGCTATAGACACAGATCACTAACTGTTTTCTCTGCTGCTTCTTACAGATAAAGATGATGACTTTTGGACCTCTCAGCATCCTTGTCTCATAACGGGAGAGGGTCTTGGAAGCCAAAAGAGTGAGCAGGAAGCTCAAGCTATTCACAAAGAGAACTTGGAGAAGCTGCAGTCCATGTCTGAGGAGGAGATCCTGCAGGAGCAGGCGAGGCTTCTGGCTCAGCTGGGTATGTCCTTCCCAGGGTCAGCTCTAGAGTTGAGGAAATTCATTGAATGTGTAGGTGTCCTGAAGTCTTAGCGAATTTATGGGTCAACGATGGGAATTTGGAATTCCTGCTCATTCCATATTTGGATAATCTTGCTTCCATGTCATGTCACTAGCTTATGAGTAAGAACTAAGTGTAAAGAAATTAGAGAGTGTTTATTTTTCAGTGAGGGTTGGTTTGGCATAAGTCTTTCTTGTCACCCCTCTGCTGTGGGTTAAGACAATCCTTGCACTTTATTGGCTTGCACTCTGAATACATGGTTGCACATAAATGTTTAAGGTCCTAAAATGTAATTTTTTGAAGCTGATAAGAGGCAGTGTCATAGCAATGCTGAGGTGAGAAAGAACCCTTGGTATTCCTCTCCAAAATACCTCAAACTTGGGCCAGAACTGTCAGTACCCATATAGGGAGAACATATGGGCATGTGGGAGATTTCAGTTCAAACCTATACTTGTAGAGCAGAAAAACTTGAAATTAGCCTTGACTTTTAGAAAAAGTGTTATAATTATCAGACTGTTGGATACAGGCATATTCTAGCAGGGGTCTGATCTCTGGTTTGGAGCCCTGTCCACAGTGGTATTCTGAGAGTGCCTATCACTGGCAGCTGATGACAAGGTAGAGGAGAACACTGAATGTGGTGTGTTTGATAAAACTTATGTGATCTGCGTCACTGCAACACTTGTTGGCATTAGTTTGATGAATTTATGTGCTCAGGAAGAGCAGATGTACAGATGTAGGTGGCAGACAAGAATTTTAAAAATTCTCATGATTTCAGGTCTTCTAGCATCAAATTTAGATGTGAGCAGCATTTTAGCTGCGAAGTCTCTTGTGGGTTCAACTTCAAGATCATATTAATTATCTTGACTTCATTGCAGGCAACATGGGTATAACTGGAAAGGTGGCAAAGGAACTACACAAAATAATTGCAGCCAGATTGTTTAGGTACATCCTTCATTCAGATACCTGAGTATTTCCTTTGGTTTCACTGCTTGTAACAATGGCACGTGTGTGAAAAATACCCTGATTACATACTTGCTTCTTGTGAGTGATTTGTGATTTTTGCTCCTTGTCCCTTTGGGATATTAGTGAAGTGAATACTTAAAGAGTTTAAAAAGGATGGCATGTATTGTAAGTATTTTTGAACAAGATTTTCTGAAGCAATGTATTTTTTATATGCTTTGTAGATTACAATAGTAGATACTTTAGTCTTTTGAGGCCTTAAAGAAACTGGGAGTAATTCTGGAATTCCCAGAATATCTGTGTGATGAAACACTCCTGAACTAAATTGCTGACTTACAGATGGATTTAAAAACTGGACAGGTACAGAGCTGTGAATTAAGGAGACTTTTTCTCAATTTTCGGGAGTGTGAATAATTTGTGCATGTTAAGTGCTGTCCAGTCCCTGAATTAACTTCTTAGTTATGAAGCAGATGATACTCTGTGGTGTGAAGTATGAGAATGAGTATGTAGTTCTGTGCTGGGCAGTGTCTGATTGTTGGTACTGTGCTGATTTTATTCATGGAGACCCTGGACAGAAGTAGACTTAGTTTCTGACATACTGTGCACAGATTGACATCAGTGGCTTTTTTGTCACTGTGTGAAATGATGAAATTATGAATACAGTCTTCTGTGTACAGTGAAGTGTAAGAAAGTGAGAGTTCTTGCCTGCATTCAGAAAAAATAGGAATAGTTTAATGAGACTGGGCTGAATGCCTGTCCTTCACCAAGGACGGTCTAAACTGCATCACTGAGGAGAATGTGCAGCAATCGTAAGTGTGGGATAGGTGTTTCAGAGACATAGGAGTCATTTTTCAGATGACTTATCTCAGGTACAGAGCATTTCTCAACTGCTTGTCCTTTGTCCTCCAAAGAATAAATAAGCACTATAGGTGTTATGTTCTACTTTATATATCTCTGACACTGCTTACTGGAGTATTTCTGTACCTTGTTGAGGCACAATGCACAATACTCTCACTGTTCACCTCTGGCATAAGCATCCCAGCACCATCTTCTAAAGACTGTTCAGAGAAAGTGCACTCCATCCAAAATGATGTGGGATATCTGTAGCAGATCTGAAAGTAAAATGATGGTCGTAGAGCCATATGAACATAATCTAGCCTTCAAAACACATCTACCTCCCAAATGTTTCTCTTCAAAGCATGAAGAGAATGGCTGTGTCTTTTTTCTGGGTGTTGTCAGACCATAATTGGAGTGGGGAGTTAGTTCAGGACAAACAAAGATCACCTTGCAGCATAATATCTGAGCTGTGACTTGCAGTTCTACTGCAATTCAATAAAGATCAGGTAATTACTTTTGTGGGGTCTGTTGTGTGTATTCTTCGAGTGTTCAGATTGATGTCACTGAGTAGTCCACAGGCAGGGACCACAGACCAGAATTCTCTCCACAGTTGATAGTCATGTTTATATGTCACATCTGAGTGGCAGTGAGAGGAAAAGAAACAATTATCTTTATTTGTAAGCTGGGAAAATAATTTTTTTGTGGTTGCTTTACCCTGAAAGACATTTGTCAGTTCTTTCTCTGGTGTCTCTTCACCAGTCAGTCACTCCCACCTTATGTGTCTAAGAGGTCATAAAGCAGTGGAGTGCCTCAGTTTGAAGACAAGTGCCAGCTGGTAAGAGAAAGAGGACATGTAGAAAAGACTGAAACATAAATAGCAGGAGCTATAGGCCTATGAAGTATTTTGAGACTTTCTTTCACATCTCTGTCTGTCTCTTTGTCAATACTTGCAGATCCCAGTTTAGTTGCTTTCTTGAAATCACAACGTGGTAACAATGAAGGCCCGAAAAAGGAATTAAAAATGGAACTGAACAGACTGGAGGAATTTGTGGAATCTCTGCCTGTGGCTCAGCATGGTGTAAGATCATCTCTTTCCATGCAGGAGTCAAGTCTGGAAGAACATGAAAGGAAGGAAGAAAGTATGAAGGTAGAAATCATGGGTAAGAAACAAAGTGCATATTGTTAATTTTCTGAAAAATATAAGATTTGTATGGTATTTACATCAATCTACTTCCTAGTGATCCAAATCTGAATTTTATCCTTATATTAAAAAAATATGTGGTTTAGGTTTAAAAAAAGACATCTCTAGATGGGCTCCACAGATTACAGAGGTGGTACAGTATGTAATGGAAGTGACCTGTTCATTTTGAAATTTGTTCTAAGACCTCTGAAGGGAAAATGTGTGTTAAACTAGGCATCATTGCTCTTCTGTTCAGTCATGTGAACAAGGAAACAGAAGAGTGTAGTAGTGAGATTCAGCTGGTGCCTGAATAATTTCTTTTAACTGGTACTGGGGACGAGAGAATGTTGGGTAGGTAAGGATTAATGATTTGTTCACAGGATAGCAGAGAGGTGACCCATCACTCTCATTTCAGGGAAATTGCTCATATAGAGCATGTTGTCTTAGTGTGACACTGCTCCTGATGGCCCCACTCTGTGTCTTGCATCTCAGAAGGCACCCAGTGATTTTCACAGGAAAGGGTCCTTTTCTTTGTGCTTTGGATGGAGGGAGAAGTAGTAAGGTGTAGAATGTCCTGCTTTTTGTGGAGTGCTACAGGGTTATTGCCTCTTACAACAGAACCCTTTAATGCTCAATACGTGCCTGTATGAGGAGAAAGCTGCTTTATCTCCAGTAGCTAGAGCAACCACATATATTCTCATAGCAGAGAAAGGAAGAGTTTTCCATTTAGGCTTCTGCTCTTATTGTTGCTTTCCTTGCTGCTTTTTTTCTGTAGCAATTTCATTTTCTTTGTTGTGATTTTTAAGCTCCCGTTGTCATTTTCCTCACACTTTTGTTCCTAACATACTTGTCCCATAATTTCATGTCAATTTTTGCCTTTCTCCATCTCTTGATCCTCTCTTCTAATGCATCCTTTGTGTTCTAGTGTAACCTGCAGAGTGATTAAAGAAGTCTCTGAATCACTTTGGGACTTCAGCTTGATGTTTGCAAGAGATAACAAGCATTTACCATTTTCTTGCTGAGAGGGAAGAGTCTGTCAGTGTATATGTGTGTGTATGTGTGCAGGAGAAGTAAAGCTCAGTGTCTTTTTGAGTAGGGCACTTGACTGAACAGTCCTTTTGCAGTTTCTCCCCGAGTTTTACTTTCCCACAAATCCATCTTAATCAAAGGGACTATTTATAGTTCTTTTTAGTCCCAGAATAACTGAGTACACAAGGTCAAGTGACATCTTTTCATCTCCTGGGAGCAATAGAAGCATGTTGTTCAGCCTATGATGGTAATAATAGTAATGCTCTTGGGAATAGCTCAGTGTTTAAAACATTGTGTGTTGACATCTTTTGCCTCCTATAGAGGAGAGCACAAAAAAAAAAAAAAAAATTAATTTTTCCAGAATATTTGGAACAACAAAGGGTGAGCTGAAACACAGTTAAAAAAACAAGGGAAGCCTTTCCAGTACCTTAGTTTATGCCTGCAGTCCATCTTGGCCAATAGGAAGTGTAAAAATTAATTTGACATTAGCACTTATTGTTGGAATTTTAGCGTCTGTTTATATTCAGAAGTAAATCCATCATGAATAGCCCAGCAGAAATGGTCACACTGAATTTCTGGTGATGACACAAATCAGTAAGATTGTTCAAAAGTCAAACCTGCCTCTCTAATGATATAAAAGGTTACTGTTTATTAGAAACAAGATAGTGAAACCTTTATCCAGCAACTTGTAACCTTATAAAATGGAAAAATTAATTCTGTCACTGAGAGAAAACAGGAAGCAAAGCAAAAAGTAAAGGGTTTGAGTGGTAGCCTTTAATGTAACCCAAGTCTGAAAAAGTTCAGTGCAAATGTGTTCACACTGCCAGCTTGTGCTTCTGTAAAGGGATTTCTCAGTAACAGTCTGTTGATGCCTTGAAATATATATCCATCTTTTCTTGTTGACAAGATCATTGTACTGAGGGCTTCTAGTAACATGCATAATCTTATTCATAAAATGATTAGCTCAACCCTGTCAATTTAGTGATTAATAGAGAAAACATTTTGTTAAATTACAAATGTCGATATATTTTGTTTTTCTGCTGATTTTATTTCCTCTCATGTTGCATCTACCACCCACAAACATTCCGCTTTTGTACATTTCAGATGCTTTTTCCTTCACTTCAATTAAAATGCATGCTGAGCATTTGGCTGAAATTCTGCAGAACAGCTTTCTGGCTGAGCAAGATAACTCTGTGCTTGGTTTCTTGCCTGATTCAATACCACATTGATCATTAAGGGTGCAGCTTCATTCTGGAGAGGATGAGTGCCCTTCTTGAAAGTTTATCTGCTAATTGGAAGAAAGTAAAAGGTTAGATTTCAGGCCAGTTATCAGCAGGAAAAGATCTGATGAAAGAAGAGCATCTCTGTGAGACTCATTGTTCCTTGCAATAGAAGACCAGAGTGCTAGGATTAATAGCTGCAATGCAGATGAGTTCTGGGCTGCTCCAGCAGAAGTGATGCTGATGCTTTCCATGCTCTTAAACTTCCTTTTACTGTCCTTACATGTGCTTCCTTTTGAGATAGCAAAGACTTCTTACCTCATCTCTTCTTATTTTGGTTTGGGGTGGTATCCTAGGAGCAAAGCCTTACCTTTCCTGGTTATATCTCTCTGGTCTCTTCACTTGTGATATTCTTCCACATGCTGATATGTCTCTTTCCTTGGGGAACTGTTGTGATGTCAGGCATAAATGTTCTTATTTCTCAAATTCTTGTAGTCAAAGCTCTTTATAAAGTTAAATTAGTAATTTCTTCCTTTAGTATTTGCATATTTTAAGTTCTTGTTCAACTGTCCAGTTTCCCCACTGAGCTGTCTCTGGAAAGCTGTGCAAATTTTCAGCCATTTTGATATTTTCTTCCCAAGCTGATCTCTTCAAGCCTTTATGGAGGGATACTGAAGAGCAGCATCACAAATGCAACCAAAGCACAAATATTGGGCTGCCTTCAGTGTATCTAGGCTAAAATTTTACTGGGTTCCAATAATTTGCTGGGACTCTTGCTTTAATACTTTTCAATTTCATGTCCCCCCAACACACTCTTCCTTGGATGATATTAGTTTGTTTTCTCAAAAGTAGGGCTGATAGTATTTTTTCTGCACTGGTTCTGATAATTTTGCCTTACTCATGTCCTGACTTCTGTTTAACTTCTCCTAAATTAGCATTGTCTGAATTTCATTACAGTGCTGTTTACTTCCTCTTCTTGCTCTCATGAAAGATGAAAATAGCTTTAAACCTTTGATGTTTATGCATCAGACAACAGTCAGTTTGAAAATGGTTTTCTTTTTATTTTACATAATCTTATATTTGATACAGTCTTTAAGCTGAATAGCTTGGCAAAGAAGGAATAGTATTACCTTCATCACTGCCTTGGAAGGTAAGACTGACATTTCTTTCTTCCCACACAAAGATGATGACCTGCCTGTGAAGCCCAGGAAGGAGTGGATTCACATGGACAATGTAGAGTTTGAGAAGCTGGAATGGATGAAAGATTTGCCCTCACCTCGGCAGAAGAAAACCAAAAAGGTTTGAAAGCAGAAACTGATACTTTGCATGTTTGTGTCTGGATCATGCTTCTCAGCAGTAACAGTTTTGAAGGCTTCAAAAATTAGTCCTCTGGCTGCTCAGTCTGTGGAATTTCATCTGGTTGAGATTCCCGATTTTCTTTCACAGGATGGGATGATAGAGGATGAGTTCAGTCTGTAGCACTCAGGAGAGCTAGGAAGTGAGAGTCTAGCCATTGTAATCTGGGATGAAACAGGTGTAAAACTGAGAAAAAAGGAAAGAGAGGAGTATATTTTTAAAAAGAATCTGAGACCTGAGGAGTTTTTGAATTGTCGTCTTCCAGCAGGTGATGTAAAAAGTATATTTTAAGAGATGAATTGAGTGGACAGCAATAGAAAAAATTGTTTTCTCCCTCCTCCCTTTTGCTATAGGGAATGCAAGCTCGGTTCAGTTTAAAGGGAGAATTGATTCCTGCAGATGCTGATTTGCCAACACATCTAGGCTTGCACCACCATGGAGAAGAGGCAGAGGTAGGTGGGTGTAATATAGAAAAGGCACACACATTTCTGTTTTCTGTGTTTGATTTGGTAGATTCCTTTTGTATCAAGCTTTTTAGTGACAAAAAAACCCTTTAAAAAGTGCAGTAATTTTTCTTTAGAAACAAACCCCTGAAGACAAGTTGTGTCTGCATGCATGAACTGCATTACTTCCAGAACACTGTTGATGCTTTTTCTCTTTAATGCTATTAAAGTTCTGTGGTGTTGGAAAAAGATGCACATACTTCCTTTGCTTAAGAAGTTCAATTTTCTCCTGTGACATGTAAGATTAAAATCTATTCTACAATTGCCACAAAGCAGCAAATAACATTGGCTTGCAATTTATCATCTGTTGTGCAGTATGTTACAGGTAATCTTATTTTAAGTGGCCTGTTTTTAGCTGTAGCTGAGGATATTTTTTGGTTTCTTTGATTTGTTTCCCCCTGCCATTTAGAGAGCTGGTTATTCTCTGCAAGAGCTCTTTCATCTGTCTCGCAGCCAAGTTACACAGCAGAGGACACTAGCTCTACAGGTCTTAGGTCGTATTGTTCAAAGGGTAAGTCACTTCAAGGAATTTCTCCCCATAACTCAAGTTTCTGGTGGATCAGGGCTCCTGAGATGCAAATTTCTCTGGATAGTTCCAGAGTATTGTTCTCCCAACAGGTTTTCAGGTGCTGTTCAGCAGCAGTGGTGCAATTTCAGTTCTCTTGTTAATTTGGATGCATGTTGATTTTTAAATGTTATTTTTGTGACAAACCTATTCTTGGCATTGACCCTTTCACTCCTGTTGTCTGAGCCAGCTTTATGATGTGCATTTTCTGTAGGAGGTGAGAAAGAGCCAAGCCTACTCATAGAGCAATGTGCCAAGAGGAAAAGGCAAAATGAATATTTCTGTGCATATTTCTACCTAACTTTTGGGGGAAGTGCTAACATTCCCCCTAATGGCACTGGAACAGAGAAGAAGAAACATGGTGGTTTTGAGAAGAGTGGTGGGGCAGAACAGGATGAAGTCAAAAGATGAGTGCAGACTTTAGAAAGAAGGGTTTCTTGCACTAAGGAACTACAGTTGTGTTCTTCTGTAGAATGAATGGAGGATAAAATATAGGAAGAATAACCTCCACACAGTTTAGCAGCTTTACAGTAGAAGTGGAAAGAGGCAAAGATGTAAAATATTGAGATGTGAGAGGCTGGAGATGTATCCAGCTGAGATGACACAGCCTTAACCCTGGCTCTGTCTGGCACTTTCCAGGCCAGGGCTGGAGAGTTTGCTTCCTCGTTGAAGGGCAGCGTTCTGCGTCTGCTGCTCGATGCTGGCTTTCTCTTCTTGCTGCGCTTCTCGCTGGATGATGCAGTGGAAAATGTCATGGCAGCATCTGTTGGTGCTCTCCATGCTCTGCTGGTGTCACTTGATGATGAGGTAAGCTGATCATTCAGAACCCGGGTTTGATTTCATGCTGAGCTGTTTATAGGGATCAGAATGAGAAGACATGGTAAATAGCTTGAACAAAGGTTTACTGGACATGTTGGCTTAATGGTGAATAGAATGTCATTGCTGTGCTTTGAGACAGATGATGGAGTGTGTTATCCCAGTTTGAGAGATTCAGGTATCTTTTTTCCTCACTGTTTGAATTACCTCTGTGCTATGATTAAATTGAGTGCATGCTGCTGAGTTTCTTCTTTTTATATCTTTGCAATCTAGATCAGGCCACTACTAATGTATATGTAGAATTTATTTTTTTAATACATTCTCTTATGTTGTTTTCTTATTTCATAGTTTTTCTGCTTCTTAACAGATTAAATATTCTCTGTGCTTTCCTTTATGTCTCATAATAATGCTGTTTTGTTTTTCTCTCATTGTCCAGTTTCTGCTGTTCCTATGTGTTATTGTAACACTGATGCATACCTAATTTTTGCCTGTTCATGTGTTTATTTCCTCACTGATGCTTTTTTACCTGTTAGGAGGTTGACTTCTTTTAGATTTTCAAGGCTACTAGAAAGCCTAGAGCAGCCAGATTAAGATGTGCTCCTGGTTGGATAAAAGCAGTCTGCTGTAGATTATCTTCCAAGTACCTTCCTTGAGAGCTACTTTTCTGTTTGACTGCAAAGGGGCTGGTGATAGAAGAGATGTACTAGAAGTACCCTGCAACTTCTACCAGGCCTGTAGAGCTATCCCTAGTGGGAGGGAAGAGAAATGACCGAGTAGGTAGCTTTCTCCACATCTTCCTACTTTTCTATCTATGAGCCTAATGGAGTTCTGCTACATGAGTCCTGTTAGTTAGTACTAAGAATCAGCTTCTTAATGTACTTTTTCTCTCCTCTGATGTTTCTCTGGTTTATAAGTGCTCTGCAGTGCTCTGATTTTTCGGATCAAAGCTTATGGTGAGATGTCTTGTGTAAGTGGGGATTGCTGACTCTTGCTGCCAGAAGCAGAACTGTGAATGCTGCATCAGTATATTTCTGACCCAAAGAGTCCTTCCAAGAGTCTCGTGTTGCTGAATTTCAAAAGGTCTCTGAGAAAGGGACAGGGTTGGAAGCCTGACCTTCTGCTCCAGGATTTGTAAGACAAATAGGATTTATCCACACCATAAACACATAAGATCAACACACATAAAAATATGCTGTTTGAAGGTTTTGTTCATCCTTCAATGGCTATGGGAAAGAAGCAACTGTCTTTTTGTTTCTTTTAATGACTCAGCTACCTCATCTTAAGGCTTTTCCTTCTTTTGGTCAAAGGAAGACTTTAATTTCAAACTCTGTACTCCAGATGGACTCAGGGCTTCATCCCCTCAAGTCAGGCCTCTTCTGACCATGCCATTCACTCACCATCTTTAGTTCATATTGTATTGGGGGGTTTTTTAAAGTCTGATAATAGCTTGTGCTTCCTTGGTACTTGGCAATTGAAGTCTGCCACTACTTTTCTGTCTAATGTGGTGTTCGTTTCTGATTGCGGGTGCAGGAAATAGAAAACTATAGCAGTTACTAAGCAGTGCAAGCATTTGATTTGGCTGTCTTTCATATTCTTAAACATTCTGGGTGAAGTGAGTCTGTTATGGGAGCAATCCCCTCTCTGAAGAATTGGAACTATTACCCTAGTTGGGCTGTTACCATAGAACTTGAGAATACCTGACACTGTCATCAGCTGTGAACAAAAAAGAGGTTTTTCTATTTGCTTAAGCTGAGGGATGTTCAAACGAAGGTGAAGCAAACATGAACAAATAGACTAAGCAGTCTTTATCATATCAATTTTTGCATGATCTTTCTGTGTTATTTGTGACCTAAATTCAGCACAGGTCCAAAAATAGGAAGCCAATAAATACCAAATTTCCATGTAATGCCTGGAGCCTTGGTAGTTGTTTTATTTATTTATTTACTTATTAATAATCCTATCTTTTTTCCAGTTAAACTAAATTTCTGTTAGTTGTCTAGTAAATTTAATTCACATCACAGTAATTCTTTTTCAGGGTTTTTCAAAGTCTATGTGTGTGTAAGGTCAAAATAATTTCCCTGAAAAAGCATTGAATTCTACTTGTATATGTTTAGAATGGCTTTTATCGTATTCACGTTTTCTTGGGATTATATAGGAATCAATAAAGCATTCCATATTCAAAAGCATCCCTGAAAAGTTTTTGTCTTTGTCCTTTTGTCTTTCTTTATGAGAATTTTATTCTATATGCTTTAACATATCTTATAGAAATATCTCGATTGGACTTTCTCATGGTACCAAGGGATGGCTGCATTCCCCTTTGTCCCTAACAATGAGGAGGAAGAAGAGGAGGAAGAGGAAGAGTTAAATGAAACAGAGAAATCTCAAAATAAAAAATTAAAGGATGAAAACAAGCCAGACCCAGATGTGGCCCGATATGATGTTGTAAAGGTAGGCACAGAGTTAGACCCAGAATCTTTTTAGGAAAATAGGCTCAGCACAATGATATATGTGCTGTTGAAACATCCATCCTCCTGTGCATGCTGGATAAGAACATTCTGAACAAGAATTAGAACCCTTTCCTGGCTGTTGGTTGTTGTGTTTCTGTTATATGTTACCAGGAGGATAATTTACTGGTCTCTAAAAATGTTGAGATTTGACTTGTGTAATCTCAGTATTATTAATATATCTTAACTTCCTCTAGGGAATTCAACAACAAACACACTGATGACATGATAAGATGTCCTGAAAGACTGCATATAGACATGACTTTCAGGCTCACTTACTTGAATTAAAAATGAAAAGGTTCCAGCAATTATTAAATTGTCTATATGCACTTTTTAGACGTTAGACAAGAATATTACAGCTAGATAGTTCAGAACTAGTAGATTTGTGCAGTGATACTCTTTTTTTTATTTGCCATAAGGTGGCTATTTACCATTTCCCCAAATGTCATGTTTACATTTCTCAGATTAAGATTTTTACAGTGTTCAGAATTAATTCTTCCCACATTTTAAACCTAATCCCATATTTTTCATAGGAGATGTAAAAATAGCAAACTTTGTTATCCCAAACTCAGCCTTGGTAGAGCCAATGCATCCCTCTTGCCTGCTGCAATCATTAAAACCTGTGATCATATCACTTAATCCTTGAGCTTGTGTTTGAACAGCACTTGGTCTAAAAGCACCATTGGGTGCATGAATTACTGTACTTGGGCACTTGGTTTTGTTTAGAGACTTCATGATTTCAGATATGTTCTGCTTGGTGTGTGGCACCATTTAAACATGTAACAAAAGAATGGTAGATAGGAGATCAGTCTGTGATTCTGTACTCTATGTCATGGTTCAGAGTAATTCAGCTTATTCTGAGTGGCCTGAACTTCAAAGGTATTTGAGATCAAATTCCTCTCTGTTCCCATTGCTGTACAATTCCATTTCATGCTTGCTTATTGGCTATTACAACCCAATTGTTCCACACAGTTAGAAAAGGAGTGTTTAAACTAGCTGCTGAACTTGGTCAGGCCTAGAGCTACAACTTGCTTGGCTGCAAATTTTTAAAAGTATCAGTAATATGAATGCAGGTATTATGGATTTACCTTTTCCCAGAATCAGGAATGCATCACACAGTTCCATAAATTGATGATCTGTTTCCTGGCACTGCACTGATCATAAAAAAAAATCACATCATCCCTATGCATCTCTTTTCTTACTGCAAAATAGGAATTTATGTCTGTTCTCTGTTTCTGTTGACTTTCTCTGATGTGACAAGTACTCTTGGAGGGCTGCATTAGCTGGAGGTGGTGTCTAGCCAAAATTATTCAAGGATGAGAACCTTTTTCATCAGCAGTAGGTTTTAACAGTCTTTTATAGGGAAGGTTATTTCTCTGTCACTTAGAGTTTTATACTCTGGAAAACACAAGTATCCAAACCTCTTCAGTGGTCTGATTCAGAACAGAACTGAAGTTGTTTCTGCTCTGTTCGGATAACTGTTGCTCATTTGCCAGCATACTTGCAAATACACAGAAACTTATTTATTTAATGACTGCCAATTTTAAAACAGTCTCTGAAGATGTAATCTTATTTTGGCTTTCAGCAACTGAAGTACAAAGAGCACTTGTTTAGACCCTAACAGTTTGATTTATTTTTTTCTAAACACCTTTCAGGGACTTTTGAAGACAAGGATCCAGCACCGGCTAAGGTACATCCTAGAGGTGGTGCGACCTGTTCCATCAGTAGTCCTGGATATACTGCACATCCTCACCCATATAGCAAGGCACTCCTCTGAAGCATGCAGCCAGGTAAATCTCCCATTGTATAAGAGCTTGGGAACGATAGAGAAAGGTTTGGAAAGGGAAGAAAGATTAGGTGAAGTTATGGCAAGGAGATCAGACAAACTTGTCTGCTTTGCATGTCTGCATGACTGCACACCTTTAGTTATTTGTGCTCCCTGCTATTTCTCTGCAGCTGCTTGACTGTCCTCGATTGATTGAGACCATTGTCAGGGAGTTTCTCCCTACTCAGTGGGATCCCAAAGTGGCTGAACCAGGGTTTTTACTTACCAGTCTCCATGGAGTTGCTTGTGCCAGTGCTATGAAGTTCATCAGGGTGTTGGCATCCGGAGGCCGAAATGCAACATCCAGGCTGGTAAGTGGTTCCTGGAAGAGCTTTTCTTATTGCACAGGCCTTGGTTCTCTATGCCTTACTGCCTAAATAAAGACAGAAAGCTAACTGGAGGTGACTGTGAGCTGGAGCTGAAAAAATCAGGGTGAGGAAGGTGCATTAGTGTGTTTTGAAGGAATTGTTGACAGCATCATTATAATGATGCTTCTCCTGCATAATGGTAGGTGAGCTGTCTCAAGTTTTACTCTGCTTTTTTATGGTTTGTGTAATGCTCTCATGTGAAAGTCACAGAGCCCAACAGGGGGATACTGACCAGGAACAGATGTTTAGAGTATGCATTGATGTGTGGTGCTCTGTACACTCCCATGTTTCAGTGATAGGCAGCATAAGACTGCATAAACCAGAGACATAATCACTATCCTTGTGTTTTATAACCCTGGTTGAGCTTTTCTGCCATTAATTTGCCTTAATAACTCTGTGATAATTCATCAGTGTTTTCAACTCCTCTTAACTTCTGGACAAGCTTTTCACTTCAGAGATAATTGCATTCCCTCATATAGATTGTCATGCTCGTGCTATAAATGCATGAAATCTACCAGGAGCAGCACACATTACAGTGCAAAAAGCACTTCTTAGGCTTTTTGGTTCACTGTTGTTAATAGCACCTAACAAATTGCTATCCAGGAAAATGCTACTGTCAACAGAACACCAGTCTGTGCTGTAAAATATAGAGAACAGTGATGGATAGTGGGATGTTTAAGTCATACTAGGAACATAACAGAGTAAAATTCAGATATTTTTCTACTTCAGGCTTTATGTACTCTAGGTATTTCAAGGCATGCAAAAATTGCTTAGAAGGTTGCTGACACTCAGGCTTTGCTACAGTCACACTCTCATATGTTTTGTTGCATGCATTTAAACGTGGGCGTGGAAGAGAATAAAAAGCTAAATCAAAACCATCAATGTAGGAATTTATTTTAGCTAAGAGCAAAGTTCTTCCATCTTCCTCCTGGAAGTAAATTTGACTTTGTCCTCTCTTCTGTAGAAGAGGTGTCAGAATTTATAGTTTTGACTCATCCGCTCCTTTGCTTTCTTGCTGGTGTGCATTGATTTCCCTACAAGATGTCTCTAAAGCATTTGAAATTTAAATTACCTATAATATGTCCTTGTGCTGTGAAAAAGACATTGTTACCTCATTTGTTTAGACAGAGCACATAGAAGCTTTTGTATGTGTGGGAGAAGGAAAGAGAAGCTCTTTTTTCTGGTTAAGTAAAAATACCCAGATGTAGGGGAGGATAAAAATTATTTCTGGAGAACTGCAAATGAGTCATGTTGTGCTTAATTCAATACCAAAATAACCTCAGAACATTTCCAAGGCATCAAAATTCTATAATCTTATGAAAGTAATAGGCAGGAGGTACCCTTTGCATAAAATAAACACTGAATTATAGAAGGACTTAGGTTGTAGAACCTCTGAAACCCATCTTGTGACCTCCCCAAAAGAATGTCAGCATCAGTTCAGTACTTTTGTAGATATCTTTTTTCACAAAGTACATCTTTACATGTAAGCTTGCCTAAGAGAGTTGTATTTATGACTATTTAAGGAAGGATAATTATATATTTTTCTAAAAAAATCAGTTAAATGCTGCAGAGAGCATCCAAAACAGGAGTGTGTGTGGGGCAGACAAACCTCCATCAGAAATTATTTAGGTGTAGCTGGTTTGTGTTAGGAATGGATTAAGTACCCCTAGGCATCTTTTCCAGAGATAGTTCTCTCTTAATAGCCAGTGACCATTTAATGATCTGCTCCTTAAGATTGCACAAAATAAAAGCAGATTTGAGCAATGCAAGAAGAGCTCAGAACGAGCTGAATTGAAATCTGCAGCTCTTTGTGCGTGTCAGAGCAATGAGGTAATGATGCATGCAGCTGATGCCCCTTATCCCTTTGTCTTTTTTGGTCTTCATCCTTTTCTTTTTCCTTGGTTTGTTTTGCAGCTTAACAAATTTGAAATGAAGAGTCGGTTGAGTCGCTTTATCGCTGAAGAGCCTCTGGATGTGCCTCTGCCGAGGGAGGAAGCCACGAGGCTGAGCACCGAAGCCTTCCGGCTGTGGGCTGTGGCTGCCGGCTACGGGCAGGCCTGCGACCTCTACAGGTACGGCTCAGAGCTGGAGGCGTGTGGGGATGGAGGGCAGCGGGCATCCTGCTCAAAGGGGCAAAGACAGGGCTCTCCAGGCTCAGTCTCTATTCCCTTCAGGGCGTCTCACCTCACTTTCTCTTGCCTCCTGCAGTAAAACTCATTTTCTAAGGGTATTCATGCTGGGTATTGCCTTCTTCTGCTTGTTCATTATCTCCTGTGTTTAAGCACTGCTATTTTGTTGTTTCTGCGTTACAGTGGGAGACCACTTTAGCTTTTTAGGGCTGCATCTTTTTCTCCTTGAAGGGATGAATAATCTGTGCTTGTATGACATCAAAACACGTGGTTTGCAGCACACCCAGGACTGAATCTGCTTGACCTAGGGACAGTCTGTTGGCAGCAGTCACCACACTGAGTGGGGCAGACTGGTGCATCATCTTCCAGGTCAGGACAAGTTCTGATGCTTGACTGCCAAGGTCTGCACCTGGTGTAGGTCTGACCTGCTTCAAGCATTAAATCTTCTTCCTGTAATTGCATTGAATTGGAAGAAGAGAGGTTGCTCTGAAGTGGCGTTGAAGTGAGGCCGGTATTGAGTTTCAGAAGGGAGATTCTCATCCACAGCAGCATTTTGCATTCTTTGGCACAATCTGATATATGATGTAAAAAGAGTAAAAACTGTACATACTCTTTTAGCAGTGTAAATAATGTTGAGGAAAGAAACAGCAGAAGATTCCTTAAGGTTGGAAGAATATAAGTGTCACTGAGAATCTGAGAACTATTCCCCAGCAAGAATAAAATCAAAGTAATTTTTTCAAGAGATGATCAGAGTGCTTGGAGGCAGAGTATTGTGTAGGTCCCATTCAGATGAAATTGGAATAGCAGTAGTCTTTGTTGTCTTTTTTCTATGTCAGTTTATTTTTGTTTTTGTGGTGGTGCTGATGGTTCTCATAATCACATTTTAGCAATCTTTATAAAGAAATTATTTGAGAGTGTAAAGAAGATAAAGCCAGATTCTCCCAGTGGAAAGTGAAGAGCCAATGGGCATAAATGGGAATACAGGAAATTCCTCTGAAGTGTTTTTACTGTAGTCTTTACTAACTTTACTGTAAAGGTGATCAAACACTGGAGCATTGTTGCACAGCAAGGTTCTGAACTCTTCATTCTTGAAGATACTCAAAATATGACTGGATGCATCCCTGTGCAATCTTGGCCTTGCTGGCCTGTCTTGAACAGGGAATTGAGGTACAAATAATCTCCAGAGACCCTTTCCAACCATATCTCTTGTGTAATTCATACTACAGTGATCTCTACCCTGTGCTGGTGAGGATACTGCAGTCCCTGCCTGAGTTGCTCAGTGGGAAGAGCCCTGTGGTTGAGTTGTCTGTGCAGCGAGCTGCAGCAGTGGTTACTCTGTTGACACATGTGACACAAACAGCAGGATACACAGCAGAGCTGCAGGCCAAGTTGAGCAGGTAGGCTCACTAAATCACCATTCTGTGCATCTCAATAGTTGGTATCCCGTCTTCCCTTTTTTTGGTTTGGAGACCTGGCTGTCATCTTTTTTTTTGTCCCCTCATTTTCAGTTGTTTACTGTCCAACATGTGAGCCCCTGCATGGTGGGTTGTAGTCCCTCTGACACAAGGTCAGAAATAGTGTCTGGTCTGACAGCTATGCCTGCTAGCATGGCCAGAGGGAGGAGTCAAAATCCACATTAAGCTAGGGGGCATAAAGGCCACTGTTAGCCAAATGCCCTGCTGAAAGAAGCTAGGAAGCTGCTTTGAATTTCTTTTGGGAGTAAGAAAGTAAATGTGTTGAGGTTTGGAGGAAAGAACCTCTCTGCAGAAACCAAGATGAGTCAGGATTAAGAGATCGTTGTTTTTGATAGACATCAAAGCAGTAGGATCTGCTGCAGCCATAGGTAATTTTTCTGGTGAAAAGCAAGAAACTCTTAAACTAAAGCTGAGTACTGAGGTAGTATTGCTGGTAAAGCTAGAGCATAGCTCAGGAGCAGAGTAGTGGAGGAGAAGAAACTTCAGCTTTTTAAAGTACATTCTACATTTATTCTTTCTACCTAAATTATTTGGTTTGGGTTGTGGGAGTATGCAAGGACTTTCCCCCTAGTTATTTGATACCATTTTCTAGACTACATCTTTCTATTAAAATTGATGATTTAGAGAGACAGTTGCTTGATACTTATTTGCTATCCTGTGTCATTTTTCTATTGGGTTTCAGCAATAACTCAGAAGACAGTGAACCAATCCCACCTCCTCCAGTAGCATGGAGTCAAGTGTCAGGTTTACAGCCCTTCCTTGAGACAAGTCTGAAAAAAATCCTTCAGCAGCTATCCCAGACAGAAACTTGGCAAACTCTCCAGCCTCTAACCACAACTTGTATGATCTTTTTGGGAGTTTATTACAGTGCTTACAGCCAACAGGTAAGGCCTGAAGATACAGACTGTCTTCTCATCTCACCAACATCAGCTTGTGTATTACCTCTGAAAACTGGAACTTACAGGCAGTACTGAAGAAGATGGATATTAAGGCATCAAGCTGAGCACTGATTTTGTTACCACAGCTCATATCTAAGCTGCATGACATTCAGGGTCTCTTAAGTCTGCTAAACCTATACGTTAGCAGTGCCAAATATCTGTCTTCCTTTTTTGTCCTTTCATCCTTTGGGATGAGAGTCTCAATCAAAGTATGTGGTAGTGCTGCTATTGTTCTGATTTACTACAGAGCACCAAAGCATGAAGCAAATACAATGCAATTTTATTTGGCAGTTGTTTTTCCTAGTGGGATAAATCAAGTCATGCATTTTTGCATTTGCTTTGGTCTCAGAGCTTACATATGGACACCTTCACTGCAATCATCTGGGTGGAAGATTGAGCTTTAAGGGTCATGCTGTATGAACTTTGGATAGGAAATAGTAAAGATAAATTTATATGTTGCACCACTGACATTCAAGGTCAAATTCTGTAACACACAGTTGTGGTATGTGATCATATTTTAAAATGAGTGTTCTGAAGGTGACATGTCAGTGTGATGCTGTTGAAGCATAATGTCTTATACCTTAGCTACCTTAAAGATTCATGTACTAAAGATAAATGCAATTTTCCTTTTTACTGCCCAACTGACATGTCTGAGTTCCAGCTTGGGAGAGCTGTGTTCAAGGTGTGGGGGTAATTTAATGGCTGTAGTTATTCACACTTGTGCAACTCCTCTGAAACTTGCCAAAAGCAACTGAGCTTATTAGTTATGGCTCGGGTGGAAACTGCCAGCATCTCTCAAAGATTTCTTCAGGGCCCTGAAGGTTGGTATGCCTTTTACAGGCTGTGATTATGTCCTGAGCATTAGAGAAGCAGGACAGCCAAGAGGTTAATGCTCCTTTTTAACTTTTACAGATATCCCAGAAGAGTGATTGACAAAACAATTTCTTCAGTCATTGAATTATGCTGGGTTTTTGAATTCCACTTGAAGAGAAGTTTGGTCATCTACCTGTAGTTAGCTGATTAAAAAAAATTGTAGCTTGTTTGAATAGATTAGTGCAAAAAAAAAAATCAACTTGTAGTAATTAGATTAGTGTATGCTGGGACATTCTTGGAATATTTTTGTTAAACTATTAAAAGCTAAGGTTAACATCTTCACAAAGGTTTTGCTGATTTCTGGAGGCAGATTTCACCTGGGGTAAAATCAAATTTTATGCAATGGAAATGAGTATTTCTGTATCCCAGAGCAGCATTCTAATGAAGATTAAAAGTGTTAAAATTTACCAGCATGTTCCTTCAACCTGGAATATTGCTTACTAGGGTCAGAAGAATTTGGATGATTCTCTAAAAGCCACAGTTCCTCCTCTCTCCAGTGTTCATCCACAGTCATGCTTTGATGGGTAGGTCAATCACATTTTATACAGCTGATTTTGTTTTGTTTTTTGGAGATCCTCATGGTGCCAAGATTTCTCAGGGTAGTTCTGATCACCTTTGTGTCATCTTCAATTTAAATAGAAATATGTATATCGCAGGGAGAGGAGGGTCTAACTAAGTTTTTATTTAGGGAATCTTGATTCCAAGGATCCCACATCTTGCTTCCAGCCAGTTAAGAATTTCTGGGATGCACTTTAATACTTGAGTGTGAGAACACCTTGAGGTGCCAGCTCTCAACTTCCACACTATGAGCAGTGAGCCCAGCTCTAACCTAGAGCAGTACCACTGTGTAGGTGATGGGGTCTGGCAAAAAGATAATAAACACAGAGGAGGTAAATAAATCAGTCTGTCTTTTGGCTATCACTGGATGCTGGGGTCATTTACTCTCTTTTCCTGTCTTTCTCCATGTCTTCTACAGCCATCAGTCAATCCAGTTGACTGCTTAGAGGAACTGGAACGTTTGACATCAGAGGTGCTGCAGCCCCTTCTCAGCCAGCCAGCCATAGACAGCATGTGGGACTTGCTCAGGTAAAACCATACCACTGTTAAGATGCTGTTGTCAGAAGCTAAGGGAGCCCCATTTCCATACTGTACTGTGTGACAGCTCTTCCCCCTCTCTCCTCTTTTCCCTGTGCAATATGCCCCAGGCATGGGAATTGGAAGTGCAGTAGGGCTGTGTCTACACCCTGCTTTATCTTCTCACCCTTCACAGAAAAGGCATGATGGCTGCAGAGGTTTACAGCTCCTTTTCTACTGGTGCTGCTGCATCTCTGCTTTGCCATGTAGCTGGGGTTTTCATATCAATTTCAGATTATTTTAGTCACTTTTACTTTTAATTCTTCTTTGATTTCGCTTGTCTAAAAAAATAGCACAAGTAGTATTAGTTGAGTTGCTCTTACATGATGAGGTGCGTGTGTGTGTGTTCATGTACTGTTAATGTTCTCTGTGTGGTGCTGCTTTTATGGAAGAATTTAAGTAGATTCAAATCTTCAAGCTTCACTAGGGCTTTGAAAACCTCTGCAGGGAAATGTAAGAACAGATACCAAACTGTTCTTCCATTTGGGTAACATAAGCTGTGGCTCTGGGAACAATTAAGCACTACAGATATTCTGTCTTTCTGCTGTAGAGGGAGCCTTCTTACTAGGCTGTGATAATCTTCTGGAGTGGAGAATCTAAAAGGCTTGACTTACAGTCAGAGAGGCATCCATCTGCCTCTGAGAATATCTGATATAAAGGGCACTTGAAACTTTTGTTGTCAAGTGGTGTTTTAATGGCCACCAGACAGTTTGGTCCGTGTTCTTTCGTGACTGAAGCTGAGCTCTTTCTGAAGCTCTTGGCACCCAAGCTTCCAACACAAGAGCACTCCTTTTCTGCCTGTCCTGGTGGTCTGAAGACAGTGGATTTGGTCAGGCTATAAAAGCTCATCCACAAGAATTCTAGCTGTTCTTAACACTGGCTGGTAAAAACCAGAGTCAGCTGATCTCTGCCCTAATATTTTTACAATTTTGTCTGAACTTTCTGGGCAGTTTAGGCCCAGGAGTTCAGTGTACATTGTGAGCCCCGCATGTGTTTATGCATCTCCTACATGTAATACTAGTGGTAGAAAGAGCAATGCATTTAAGCAGTTAGTTTTCTGCCATAGAGTAATGATGCAGATCTTTGACAGGGTTTGCCCTATTACCTCATTACCATTGAGCAGCTTGCTTGTGATCACTCCTCTTTGTGGTGGTCTTACCTATACAGACATGATGTATCTACTCCAGGCCCTGCAAGCACTGCTGGTGTGGGAATTTGTAGTTTCACTTGCAGAGAACACATACACACAGCAAGAGTGGTCTGTACAGTCAAGTCCATGTACGTTAAAGCTACGTTATTTCGCAATACAGTTTAAAAAGATGCATTTCATTAGTACATAAAGGGCAGCATTTTTGCAATGTCAATTTTAGATATAATCTGTCTTTTTGGTTTTGCCTACAAGTTTATTATGGAAATGTCTTGAGTGGGTGGGCAGCCTTATTAGCCTGGTGTGCGTATGTATGCGAGGAATGGCGTATTTTTTTAAATCAAAGGTCTAACACTTTCAAGTATTTGACATCAGAAATGCGTCACTGCATCAGTATTTCTGCTCATCATGACCAATTTAGCTGAGGAGTTCCTGACAGCTCACTGGCATGAGCTTGTATGGCAGTAATGCTTGGTGTACCAGCTGAGACACTGGCTTTTGACTTTCACTGTGTTCAGGGCTTCCATTTTACTGCAATGTGTGGTACAGTTCAGACAGATAGCAACATTTCAACAAGATAATTCCTCAGCACTGTGAATGCTTTTGACCTAACCCCTCTCTCTTTATTTCTTCACATAGGCCATGTTCTGCTTTGTGCAACCCTCTGTCCTGTTCCCCTGCACCGGAATCTGTCAGCAGCATTGCATCTCTGAGTTGCACTGGAGGCAAACCTCCTTTGAGCCTGGTTGGCTCCAAGTCACCTTTCCCCTTCCTCACCGCTCTCTTATTTCTCATCAATAACATCACTCACATCCATAAGGGCCTGACCAGCAAGGTGAGAATAAACCTTTACTGTAAATTCTAGGTGAATGATGATATACTTGTGAGAGCGTAGTATTTGTATCTTCCCTGGCATAAAAGAGATGTTAGAAGGACTGTTAAAAGCAAATTGTTGTGCACTTTTATTTTAAAAATATTAAAGCATTATAGAGAGAAACAGCCCGACTTTCAGAACAAATGGGATGAGGATTAGAAAAATATCTTATCTTTGAATTCCAATATTCAGTTGACACCAAGAAGCTGGAATTACAGAGCAGGTGATGCTTAAAGGATGTATTTATAAAGAATGCTGAGAAGAGTTGAATAGCTGTTGTTTGGCTAAGCAAAATATAAACTTTGAGTGTCAATGGAGGAAAAGCATGGTTGAAGCATATATAACAAAGAAAAATGGGGTGATATTAAAGAAGAGAATGAGTGCTACTAATGAGGGTCCTTCCTACTTTGGTTTATTCTGAATTTTTAGAATGATTGAGTTAAAGATTTCAGACTCTAAAGAGCAAATGTCCTAGAAAGATGGAATATGTAGCATAAGGTTTCTTAAAGCCTTCCTGTGGGACATTGTGTTGAATTAACTGATTGGCTACTAATGGAACTATCTGGCCAGATGAAGGAAAAACATTTTAAGCCACTGGTCAGATTTTTGCCTTACAGAATACTGTAAGACAGTGACTGTTGGTTATCTGTGATGGGGATGGTCATGATGGATGCAGGTGAGCCCTGAAAAAGAAAAGCAGATATTTATTAGGCTATTCTTAAATATGGCTTTTGGAGTAGCCAGCAGGAACTGTCATGTGAGAGGAGGTAGGGGGTGGGCCTTGGATAGGGCTGTGTTTTATTTTCCTCCAAAGCAAATCTTAGTATTACTTGTCTCCACTTGTGATTCCTTTATAGTACAGCTCTGTGCTGGGCTTCAGAGGCTTGAAAGATTATCTGCATCAAAGCTGGCAGAGTGGACCTCCTTCTGTGACTCCCTCATCTGTGTGGATCCTGCGCCATGAGTATCACCTGCAGTACTTTGTGTTAGCGTTGGCTCGGAGAATGGTACCGTTACTGGTCCTTTTATTTCTTTCCCCCGAGGAACTGACTTCCCTGGCAGCTGGTCTTCATGTCCTTGTTCTTTCTTGTATCTGACTTAGGTCTGGCAGCTCTTCTGCTGACTTTTATGACCCATTAGCAAACAACATCTTTACAGTTACTGATGTGGGGATTTAGTTCCAAAATACTTTGGATGGAAAAATTATATTTTTGCTTTCTTAGGGATAAAGTAAGAACAAAGTTTTCAACTATGTTGCTAAAAAAAAATCTGACTATCTAAGGCAGTCAGAGGAAGCACAAATATCTCTCGCTGTGAATGCTGACAGGGCTTGCAGTCTGCCTAAGTCTTTCACTTTGCAGCAAGATCTGTGTGATGTTTGACCCTCTTGTCCTTGTTGATTGTTTTGTTGACATCTGCTTTTATCTGTGGTTTTGTTTCCTGTACAGGCAGGCACTTCTCCGGATTACACCCAGCATGCCTCACTGCATCACTGTGTTGCCATGGCATTGCTAAGCCGTCTGTTGCCAGGGAGTGAGCATCTGGCTCATGAGGTCCTATTGGATCTTGCCTTTAATCCAGAGTTTCTTCCGTAAGCTTTGCACTTTTTCCTTTTTCTAGTCTGGTACGTGGGAAAACATGGAGAAAATAGAAAAAACATGTTGGCTCTGCAATTTTGTCATAATTTTTGGCCTTTAACAGGGCCTGTAGTTATGTTTTACTTACTCACTGGCATAGTCTTCTGGCATGGAGCCTTCTAATCAGGCAAGCACAGTGGTTGCATATTTTTCTCTGATGTACCGTGTTGCGAAATGTGACCAGTTTCTTTTGATTTCCTCTGTGACAAGGCTTGTGTTATTCTGATAGAACTGATCATACCTAAGGCCTAGCATCTTCCATCCCGAGAGTAGGGAGGCTAGAAAATAAATGAGAATTTGACAAAAAGCATAAAAGCTCAATGAATCTTCCTCAAACCCATATTAATCAAGTTTGCTGATTTGACAAATGTCATGTCTTCCACTTTACACTGGAAGAACTCATGAGCATCTCAAATATGAATCCTCTCATATCTGGGCAAGAAGGTGGTAGCAGTTTACCTAGTTCATCTCAATCTGTTTGAAATTAGCCATGGTGTATCCCTGTAGGAGGTTGAACCAAAGTGCTGCAAGGAGGTACTATGTTTTTTCAGAAAGAGGGAAAATTTGTTAGTGCATTTGTTTGTGTGGTGGTGTTTTGGTTTTTTTGTTGGTTCAACAAAATGGTGAGTCTTTGGTCTGAGATTGTGGCATATGCATTTGACAAACACCCTCCACATGCACAGTTTCTATCAGTCTGTATGGCTCCCCTGACCCTGCTACTGCCAGCTGCAGAGCTCCTGTTTTGAGAATTGTTTTACTGGTTTGTGTAGGCCTTATCTGATATGCAGTATATCATCACAGCACTCTCATATCTGGGTTGGTAAGTAGGCTGCCTCTCTGGACAAGGGATTTCAGGCTCCACACTAGACTGGCATTGTGTGGAAGGTTTTCATGGCACAGCCTCAGTGTTGCTGACTCCAAATGTGGTTCTGTGAA
Organism: Taeniopygia guttata; assembly: GCF_048771995.1. Lineage (NCBI taxonomy): Eukaryota > Metazoa > Chordata > Aves > Passeriformes > Estrildidae > Taeniopygia > Taeniopygia guttata. The sequence goes on along the minus strand of NC_133030.1, from coordinate 28,110,991 downwards.
TTCCATCTAAATACCAAGGTAGCCGATGCTTTACAGGCTCTCTATTAGAATAGCACAATGATGTAGAAATATACTATGCCTATACTACTCTTCCGGTTCCAGGAAGACTGTAGAGATGAATTAGTGTGATGTGTCATTTGTTTGGCATTTCAGGGTTGTTTTTTTTTTTTTTTGTTTCTTAAACTGTTGTCTTTACCTTACAGTGAAGGGAAAGCTGGTGGACCAGAAGCAGCTGACTTCTCTGATATTCTGCATCTGGGTACCAGTGCCAAACTGGCACAGCCTGGCTCTGCAGCAGCATTTCTTCCAAAGGTTACTCGGGGTGCCCTGCTGAGAGAATCATACCAGAATCTGCCTTCCATTCGTTCCTGCTACCTCTCCCACTTTGTCCACTTGCAGCCCACCCTTATGCGTTCTCAGGCGTCCTACCAAGGGCGGAATTATCTCATCCAGTCAATGCTGCTTCCTGAGGTCAGAGGGCCCATCCTGCCTTCAGACTGGCCATTCTTTCCACTAATTAGCCTCTACAACAAAGTGACTAATGCAGAGACACGTGGGGCCATATTGAACTCTCTCCCACTTGATCTCATCAACACTGTGACCTGGAACCTGCAATGGGTCTTGTTGCTGGAAACCTGGCGTTCTAAAATCCTTCAGAGCATCCCAACTGCTGCCAAACTTGCACGGCTTATGTGTGTCTTCCTCACTGGCAGTGACCTCTTTCTAGAAGCACCAATCCACCGCTACACAGCTGCCCTTCTCTCTGTGTATTGCCAGCCCAAGGCCCTGGACTCCCTGAACTTGGATGCTCCTCTCCCTGGTTTGGCGTCCTTCCATGATCTCTATATAAGTCTCCTGGAGCAATTTGAGGGTGTCTCCTTTGGAGATCCACTCTTTGGAGTCTTTGTTCTTCTGCCTCTGCAGAAGCGTTTCAGTGTTCATCTGCGTCTCTCTGTTTTTGGGGAGCACACAAATATCCTGCGGGCGCTGGGAGTGCCATTACAGCAGGTAATCCCAGCTTATGGTAATTGCCTGTCACTATGTATTTCTGCGTTACTGGGCTCTTGCCTGTGGTTCTCCAGCCTTGATTTGTGTGTATGTGTGGAGGGCAGGAGCTGTGAAATTGCTCAGTCTTCACTGGAAACTGTCCCAAACCTTGCTTGGATTAACCAATGAAAACTGTCTAATTTTTAGGTTGTATGTATGAAAGGCTGGTTGCACCCTGTGTTCTGCTAGCAATTACCTTTCCCTTATATAAGTGTTTTCACACCTTGGTGAGAACATTTTCCTTGCCCGTGCATAGACAAATAGTCATTTTCCTTCTCAACCATCTTTCCACATATAGTTATACTGGAGTTGTGCTCTGCTGGGTAACAGCAAGAAAATTTGGTCTGTCAAGTGTAGGACTGCGTTTCTTTTGAATGAGCAGAGCACAAGAGATAGAATTTAGCAGTGCTGTCAAAAATACTCTGTCTTCTTACTTTATAAGTGCTCGTCTTATCTGTGCCAAAAAGCAGCTGCAGTGATAGGACCAGTAAAACATCTATCCATAAAGCTGAAGGGGTCTTGACAACACTTTGTCAAGGCACATCACATCAGTCAGGGTGGGCCGTAGCAGCTCTGCTGCAAATGGGGGTCATGCTGCTGGGGTAACATTGTGTTACAGGAGGGCATGCACATGGAAGGGCACTCTAGAAGTCATGAACTTCCTCTTACCACTTAGACCCTGACAAAAATTGTGATGTTGCCTCTGGATGGGTTTGTTGCAGTTTCCTGTGCCTCTTGAGCGCTACACTTCCCCTCCTGAGGATAACCTGAACCTCCTGCGACTCTACTTCCGAACGCTGGTCACTGGTGCACTGTGCCACACCTGGTGCCCTGTTCTGTATGTAGTGGCCGTGGCTCATGTGAACAGTTTTATTTTCTCCCAAGAAAGCACAACACAGGTGGGTAATGGATAGCAGAGCTTCAGAACTACTGTCTTTGGTTTTGCATCTGCTCTCCCTGTAAGTCCAGTGTGCCTTGCAATGAGTCGTTGACCTTTGGGACTTGAGAACAAAGACGGTAAGCAAATGTGTTGAGGACCCATCAGCTGTTTGAGGATCCGCATACAAGGCATCAGCTTTTGTTCATTATACCCTAACACACTTGCATTAATGGTAGCTAGACCTACCTAAATCTTTGAGGTCAGCAATTATGTGTTCTGTGGTCTGGGGGGAAGAATAAGCAGAAGGAACAAGGGATGTGATCAGACAGAGAGAGCTTGTAATAGATTTGGCCTCTGCCTTAGCAATCTTAAGGTGCAAAATACTCTTTTCTTTGACTTTGCTTAAGTAACCAAGCAGAAACCCTCCCATGGCCTTGAGGCCTCTATCAATAAATCGTTGTGCCAGCAAAAATTCATCTCTGATCTGCAATTCTACCTGAAGGTTGAGAAGTCAGCTGAGATTCAGATTAGGAAAAGGGGCAGAGAGGCAGGGTTTAAGTGATAAGACATCTCAAGCACTTTCTGCTGGAACAAGTTACTCATCATTATAATGAACAAGTCATCCTGGAGTGCTGTATGCCCCTGGGCAAAGGTGTTCCTGCACCATATTAAGGAAAGTATGTGTTTTGTTCCCAGGAGACAGATGCTGCTCGGAAAAGCATGCTGCGAAAGACGTGGCTGTTGGTGGATGAGGTAGGATTTGTCAGATTCAGCTTGTGCTGCTGGGAATTAAGTTTTCCAGTTGTGGTACTCTTACAGACTTATATTTGGCTTTGAAATTTGTGTTAAATTATGTTTCTAATTTGACAATGAGAGGAGATTTGCTGCAGGATTTTGGCCTGCAATATCTGTAAATACGCTTAACTACTTCTTGTAGTAACTGACCTCAAAACACTGAGCCTGTTGGAACTTAGATGAATCTCCTATACTGTATTTCCATGTTTCTTGTCCAAGCAGCATTATATCTGGATAGCTAGAGATATTAGAGGGATGATTGTAGCACAGTTATGAATAGGTGGCCAGCAGTGATCTTTCTTAACTCCTGGTTGGATGCTTCCCCTGAAAAGAACAGGACAGATTAAGGTTTCTCTTTTTTTCAAGGAGCTTGCCAAAATCTATTCTTTGTGGCACAGAGATGGGTCATTTGGCCTTCTGTGATTTGTGTCCAGGGTAAATTATTAGATCATACTCAAAAATCCACTTGCGTTTCTGGCAAGAAGTCATTGTGTGGGGCTGTTGAGGAGACTGGAGTTGTGTTTAGAAGAGTAATTCTCATGCAAAAAAAAAAGTAAATTTTAGTGGAAGAAACTTGCCTTTTATAGCTCTTCTACTGAAGATGATGTAATTAAATATCTTGGGCATGATGGAATTGTACTATTTGCAGATTTGCTGTGTTGTGTTGGAGATGGTGGAAAAGATTAGATACCTTTCTGCTTCATTTTTCAGAACTTGAAAAAGCACCTGCTGTACTACAGACTGGTGAATGCAGAGAGTCCTTTAGGATTTGACCTTTATGAGCAGCTCCCTCCCATGCGACTGAGGTACCTGCAGACAGTGACACAGAAAGAAATTACGGAGACTGCACCAGCACTAGACTCATAGCAAAGCACTTGTGCAAGAAGAGGGCCAAGGTGAAGAATGGAAAAGCTCAATTTATACTTCACTGATGAAACTATTTTCAGTTCAGATGGTTTTAGTGTTTTACCTGGACACTTTTGGCATCTTTGCCTGGTGAAGCACTAGTAGAATGCTCCCAGCCCTGCAGAACATACATGCTGTCAAGGTATGAGAGCATGTATGTGTGTGACCTCTCTCTGATGGATGTTGGAGCATTTTCCTCCATTCTCCTTCAAGTTGTTCTGCTTCTTCCCAGAGGAGGTGAGAATGTGTCTGAAAGGCACTGGACTGTTGAATAAGCTGAAGGACCTGGAAAAGCTGTTTTGTTCACTCAGGCTGGAAACCCAGTTCTCGAGATAATGTCTGTTTTCCCCAGATCCTTCCACTGCTTTTTTTGTACCTTGGATTTTGAATGGTCCTTTTCTCACACTATTCCTTGCAAACAGAATGACAGTATGACAGGGAGGAAACTGATCCTGAGAGGATTTTTCTTAAATATGCATACAAGCAATTTCTCCAAGGTAATGTTCTGTGCATACACTCAGTAACAGAGATGTATTGCGTCAGACCTCTAAGAAATATGAGTTCCTAGTGCAGTGGTACAAACACTGAATATCTTCCTTTGGCTGTCTTTCGGATGGTCTCTAAAGTGCTTTCTTTTCTCCCTTAATTTGGTTACATGTATAATAAGATCAAAAATAATTTCTTTGCAGGCCAGAATGCTTGGCAGTAACCACCCCTCATTAGACAAAGAAAAAAAAAGTATCTGCTTGTTTAGTTAGAATATGTTTTGGTTGACCTCTGAGAAGAAAGCAATTTAAATTTTGAAGTTTCCTAGCTCAAACCTAATTTCAAAAATGTCTAATTTGATCCCACTTCTACATCCAAATTCTGAATTGCAGCCTCATACACAAGGCTTATTACAAGTGCCACATCACGTCCAGAATTTCCTCTAGGTGTATGCTCTCACTGGGTGTTCTCTTTATATTTTTGCATGATCACTCTGGCAAGCTTTTGTTTTCAGAACTTGACTTTTATGAACAAAACTTCTTAAAGAGATTTCTGATGTTCTGTTCTTACGAATAAATTCCTCTGGAAGGTGCAAGGTGATACCTAGTCTGAAGAGCTCAGCCTCTGTCTACCTATCAGAGAGGCCAAGCTAGCTTCCCTCTGAAGAAAAACCAGGCCTGTGTTAACCTTACTCCAGTGAATGTCCCAAGAGGAGTGAGAATCACTGTTAATAGGCCCACTTGTGTGACTGAAATTGTTTGTACAAGAAACAAATTCCAGCTTAATAGAATCAAAGAATCATTGAGTTTGGAAAAGACCTTGTGTCCAACCATATTACAGCATCTTTCTTTCACCTGACAGTCGTGTTGCTGCCCCCTCCAATGCCTGCATAATCACATAGGGCTTAGGGCATCTGTGACTGATGTTGTCTTTGTATTGGCAGTTTTCTAAGTGTACCAATCCCCACCTTAGGGAAGGGGAAAATAGCCTGTTAGAAATAGCCAGTTTCATCTTTTCCCCCCTGTATTTCAGGTAGGAAATTGACAAAACTGGTGTTTCTTTCCAATACCTTTCTTTTGGCTTCCCGTTTGATCTGTGGTTTCTATCTGCAGCAGATCAATGTCATGTAAAATAACAAAAGCACAGTGGTCCAACAGGACTTTTTATTGTTGTTAATGATTTTTAAAGTATTTGATGTGATTAAAGGTTTAATCAAAGTCATTCAAGTTTTAATCTATCTAGATGGTGAGAGCCCAGTAGTTATCTTTCAGAGCAATGGATGGTAAAATTGAAGGACTCCTAGCTGCCTATTTAAGAGCAGCCTTCACCAAGGACTTTTGCTTTTCAGACCTTCAGTTATCAATCTCTTCCAGTCCTTTTTGGGATGCAAAGTTGAATTTTGTAATGTGTACAGGATGTAAATAAATATTTTGATAGCTCTGCAGGAGTTTTTGTTAACTATGAGAATACTTTGCTCAAGTCTTTCTTGAATTTGGATAGTTCTGTTTGCAGTTTATCAATATCTTAAGACAGCTGCTGCCTTAAAGAATTCTACTAAACTTTGGAGCTCTGTAAGAAAGCTCCTCAAGCCAAAAATTCCATCTTGCTTGTGTGATGGGTCAGTAACACAGTGTACCAAATTCTTTGTGTACCTGGGGAAGGTCCAGGGTGGTATGATGTGATTTGATACATGCCCCAGGTCGGAAGACTGTCCACAGATGGTATTTCAAATTATGATGCAAGTATCAGCAGTGGAGATAAGGAAAAGAACGGATCCCAAATAGTTCTGCAGGCCACAGTGATACACAGAAAATTCCATGGGTGCTGCATACGAGCTGTAAGCTTTCAAAATGTCGACTGTCACCTGAGTTGGTAGCATGTTTTTTTTTAAGGCTTTCAGAAATTTTGTATGGGATTTCCCCACAGAACACTAGAGGGCATTGTTTTATCTGGTTTAAATGCAAGATTTCTCAGCCTCAGTGATACTGGGGCCTGAAATAAAACCGGCCACCCTTGTGCATTGTTTGAATTTTCTGCATTTTTTATTTTTGCATATACTTTTGGAGCAAGTGTGGAGAATTAAATATTTTATGTGGTGGGCTGCTGAGAACCATACAGTGCTTTGACCGCAGGAGCATTTTTGAAAAACCATGGTACATTGAATGTAAGATGTAAACTTAAGCTGAACGCAGTCTGAGACAGGACCAGAACATGCCCATTCTGTTCATCCAGTTTAATCCTGGTCACGGTAAGTGAGACGATGAAGACAATTAAAACTGTCCAAAAAAATGGCTGTGATTTCTTGACTCCTTACTGAAGGCTTAAGATTTCTTTGAGAATAAAGTAATTCTGCTGAAATAGATCTCACAAATAGGTTTCTGGTGTTGATGTGGTTCTAGCTCAGAAGAACATATGTTGTCTAGTATCTCTCATCAGAAGTCAACAAAACCAGCAACAACAACTACTATAAAAATTCCTGCCTGTCTTAATTCCTAAAAAGGGCATCCCATTTTCTGGTCCTTTGTGGCTTGAATATGCTTGGTTTCATCCAAGCTACTTATGGTGTCCCATGTGGATGACAGTGGAATCTCTATTGGTACAAATTTATGATGTGCTGAAAGGCAACAGCAATGTGGTTTTAAAAACAAATGATTGATTGGACTGAAGATGAGTTGAAGATAATCCTTTTAGCATTGCTGCTGAGTAGGCAGGTGAGAGGGTGGGGCTGTCACAGGTTTGCAGCCTATGACTTTAATAGCATTTTACTGAATTTTCCTTTGCATTTTGAAAGGGAAGAAAGAGTTCTCCCATCAGCTTGGAAGCACATCCTTTTGTGCCTAGAAGAAATGGAGTTGATTTGTGATTCTTCAACTGTGTGAGTGGTTTGAAGTCCTAGAGTTTAGAATCCATATGTGGTGACTTGGCTCACTTTGCTGAGTAGGGATGGTTCCCAAAAAGATGTAAGCAACTTGTTAGCTGGCAGTACTACACACTGAGGAAGGACAAGGCCTGACAGAAGAAAATGAAGGGTTAGAAAAGAAAGAAATCAAAGCAGGACTGAAACCATACTGTGTGGAAACTTTTTAACAGTACACATAAAGCTTTATATAATTGAAGGACTTTCATTCTACTGTATTTATTGACCACTTCAGTCTGACAGTGGAATTTAATAATCTATTTCTAGACTAATGCATTCTGTCTGGCCACTTAATGCCAGGAAAACCCTAAACACCTTTTGCTGATGAAATCATGGACAGAGCAAGGCATAAGATGTGGATTATAAATACACTGTGGGTTAGACAAGCCCGTTACTTTTAGTGTCAGACATAAAGTAGAGAGAAAGTCATGTTAATTATTGCTGTTACTTCTTCCTAGTTCTGCAAAGTTCTTGGAAATTTCTCACTGATGAAGTGGTGCTGCCTTCAGCTGATGATCATATTTGGGAGGCAAAATATGCTTATTCCCCTCATCTTACAGAAGCTCATACAAACTTTACATTCACAAAGCTGATTTTCTGGTGTTCCTTGTTTAAATAATTTTGTGATAATTTACTGGCCTTTGCCCTAGTTTTTAAAACTGGCTTCCCCTCTCCCTTTGAATTGGGAATGTGCAGGGAAGCCCTGCTCACAGAACTGCTGTGTTTTGCGTGGTTAAGTGGTCATTGGAAGCAGAGATAAGTTTGCCACAGTGTGCTTCCATCCCTGGCTTTATTGTGATAATCTTGGGTCTGAAGCCAGCTCTACAATGCTGTGTTTAGGTTTCTGGCCAGCTGCAGCACCAAGAGCTCCAGCTCAGCTGGGGGACAGTGCTAAAGGAGCAGGCACTGCACCGGCTGTGTTGTGAGTCCAGTCGCCCCTGGCCCCAGCAATAGCTCTGTGCAGGTTTAATGATCAGAGAACATTTTAGACTAAACAACACCAGGCCCATCTTCAGATCCAGTTCTTTATTTGTAGGTGAGGTGTAACCAGCAGATACCAGCACACACTTATGGCTCCAGAGAGCAGATGAATGTCCTTTACCCTGTGTCTGGGCAACTTTCTGCAGTACGTTGCTGAGTGTTGAGCAACCAGCTCATAAGCCCAGTCAGGGTGGCAAATATTCCCAGGGAGTACAGGGTATGGACATTAGAACCAAGTCTAAGGCGTAGGGGGAGGGCTCGATGCACTCACCCCTGCCCTAATCCAGCATGGATGACAAACCAGAGCAGCGCTGTTACTCCTTGTCGCAAAGCAGCGGCTTGTCCTGGCCACAACAGAAACGGGGCTTGTGTGATGTAAAAGTATCACTGATGTCAAAGCACAGCCACATACATGACAGTGTATGCTGAAATCTGAGGTTTTAGTTTATGGCTCAGGCTGGAGGAAAGTTTCATGGGAAGTTTTTGCTGGGAGCCTGTCCTGAGGGGCAGCAGCTGCGGGGCCGGGCAGGTAACAGGGAACACCTGGGCCCAGCACCGGCCCTCAGGGATGAGGGGAGGGGTCGGCAGCAGCGTCCGCAGGAGGTAAATGCTGTGTTTTCTGCCTTTTATCTGCTTTTCCGGAGTTTGGGTACCTGGCTAAGGGCTGTGGAGAGCATGGATCAGGTTGGTAAAGTTAAACTATGTGTGTTGTGCTGGGGCTGATGTGGTTATTGTCTTTTTGGGTCTGTGCTGACAGTGCTGCCTCACGTTTCCCCCAAGGAAGGAGGGAGGGCTGCTCGAGTCCCGAGCCTCCTGAGCATCCTGCCCTCAGCAAGGGCTGTCTTTGGAGTGGTTTGGAGGCCCTGGGTGCAATGAGGGGGCTCTGGCGGGATTGTTTGCTATGGATAAAGGAGGCAGGAGAAGCCCAATCCTTGTGGTAACTGAGGGGACAGGAGTGCAGGTGCTGGAGGTCCTGCCACAGCACAACCCTGTTCCCTGACCTTAGTGACCAGCCTGAAGCTTTGGGAAGAGACAAAGAGAAGGACTGAGTGAGCTGGTGGCCTTGGAGCATGGCTTGGCTTTTGCTTCTGGGTCTCTCAGGTTGAGAGGAGTTTTGTGGTTCCTCTTCTCTTTTCAGTATCCCTTTCTTTCAGTACTCTCAGGTGTTGTGTGTCTTTCTTGTCCTCCACTAGACTCTCCTTCCCTCTGCTTGCCTTTTTATTTTTAATTTTCCACCATTATAGTAACCTCTAGTTCCCTCTTGGCTTTTCCCACTCTTTTGTCTGTTTGCAGAAGCAATCAGTAATTCAACAGTTAAACTGGAGAGCTGAGATGTTGTTACTGAGTTTGAAGTGGAAGCTCACATCTCTTGAGTTGTTCATCTGAAGGTCTGGGCAGATGTCCATAAATAACATTCAAAACATGCCCATTTGGAAACCTTACAGCAAAGAAGTCTGTAACTTTACTTTGAAGACTCAAATTGCCGTCTGGTGTAAGCACACCACACCATTTGGATCTGATCTGTCAGATATTTGATGACACTTCAGCAATTAATGTATTGGATCTATCTTCTGAAAGGGAGACTGATGCTTGTGTATCAAGTGACAATTTACTGATACTTATTCAACCATGATACACTTTTGCCTCAAAAAATGAATATCTCCAAAACAGTATTCCAGGTTTCCTCAGTGTATGTGGACTTTTCTTAGCAGCTTTCAACACAATGCATGTCTGGGGAGGGTCTTTAATATCTTCCAAGTAACAGGAAGTGCAAAGAGCTCTGAATTAAATTCAGGTATCACATTGCTGGAAGTGAATTTTACTTTCAGAGGGGTGTAACACACCATGATGATACAATGACAGCCACTGAGAAGGTATGTTGTTAGCATCTTTCACAAAAAAGCAGCTTGCCAGTCCTGGCATCAATGTATCTTTCAATATAGATTATAAAAAACAAATTTAGAATGATACAAAAGTTTTTTAAAACCAACATGCATCTCTTGTCTCTGACATGAGTGTCAGCTCACTCAGAAAATGCTAGTTGTGCTGCCACCCAGAAGACACCACAGATGGTGGCTCGTTTTTGTTCCTCTTGTCTGCTGTAAGATTGATCATGTTTGGATTGATGAAATTATTTGGGCAGGAGCTGCCATTGCTCTCCTCCTGTCTGTCCACTGTTAAAAGAAGTGGGAGGAAAGGGGGTGCAAAATATACTTTTTAGTGTCTTTCTTTCTTTGGTACTTTTCTATTAACACTGAAAATATTTATGGAGGAAAGTGTGGGCTTGCTGATCATGCTTCCTTGCAATGAGCTCTTATCAGCAAGTTTTATATTTTATAGTCTTCTCTGGGCTTATATTTTTTTGTAGCAGTACAATTTGCAAGTTAAAGTTAGGATGCAGATCTTTGGCTATTTGTATTCAGCAGTGGCTAAATGACTGCTCCTGTGCAATGCAAGTCAGAGGTTTTCATTTTCAGTGTACACTGGTGCCATGAAGGCCAACCATTACATTGTTGGAAAAGTTAGCAGGTGCCCACCTGCATTTTGGAGAGCTCCTCTAGAGTTAGGATGTTATTGCCAACATTGTTTTAGGGACAATAAATTTTCTTCTTCTATGAGTCTCTTCTGCTACCAAGATACTTGTGTGATTATGAAACTTAACTTTCAGTTTTGCAACTTAACTTTCCCTTTGAACAAACAACTTTTGCTTGCTGCTTTCTGTAGTTAGTTATTTTGGTGATTCCTATGCTAACTCCAAATGGAAGAAAGAAGCAATGAGTCTACAGCGAGCATACGATTCTTGGCTTCTATTTAAACAGAAAATGCAATTTTATAGTCAGACTAAACCCTTGCCATGAGCAGATCCTCCTGGGAACCATGTTAAGGTATGTGAGACATAGGTAGATGATTAGTGACAGCCAGCACATCTTCAGTAAAGGCAGATGGTGCCTGATGGATTTGGAGATCTAGGATGGGGTTATGGCATTGGTGGATTAAGGGAAGAGCACTGACATCATGCACTTGGACTTGTGCAAAGCATTTGACACTGTCCCACATTATCTTGTCGCTAAACTGGAGAGACATGGATTTGATGGATGGACCATTTGGTGGATAAGGAATTGCCTGGATGGTCATGGAGAAAATATGACACACTCCAGGAAGACAAATAGCTTGAGGTTAAGGTAATTTTTCATTATATAGGAGACCCCAATTACTGTGTCAACAGCTCTTCTAATGTGAAAGCTTTTCCAGATTTTCTGAGGTTTCCACTTTTCACGTCACTGACAAAATTGTATCCAAAATGGAATTCTTATTTTCTGCTTCATCCTCACCAGACTATATATGAAAAATTAATTGTTATAGGGAAAATATCCTCAGAGTGTGATAAATGTATTTTGTGGCTTAGTTCAGGCTTCTTTTTTATTAACCACATACTCTTCCAACAAATTGTACTGAATCAGTAACTGGAGACTATCCCCACAGTCTCATAATGGCACACTATAAGCTAAATGTTGCCAATGCTTTTTCAGCTTGTGAGCTTTTCCCCAGTGTGAGAGGAACCAGAAAGTGTGAGCATGAGAATCCTATTGGGTGGTGTTCTCTTGACTCCAGTGCACAATGTTTTACCAGAAAAACATTGCATGCATTAAAAAAAGCTGTTGTGTGCTCCTGTTCTGTAGTCTCATCAAAGAAGCAAGTGTCACCATGAGAAATTACTTGTTCTTGGATCCTTTTGCATAAATTGTTCTTGGCTTTTGGTTGCATAGTCAGACTTCTGAGGAAAATAGATAGTGAAGATCAAGAAAATGGTAACCTAGTAGGCTTTTCTGGTGAAGAAACCTTGGTTTTTCTTTGACAAAATGCAGGTGAGAACAGCTCTGTAATCCTCTGTATATAAACCTTGATCTTTGACAGGGAATCCAGTCTTAGATCTTAGTGGGAATGGCCTCTGTTTAGTAAACCAGGGGGATGGTGCGAGGCACCTGCTGTAAGTAACCATAATTGACTGATGCTTTGATAGCAACCTTTCATTTTCATTTACAAAATAATAACATACTTGCCTTGACAGATAGGTGTGAACAGAGAGCTCAATTCAAAATAAACCTTGACTGAGGCACCCTGACACAGGCACTCTTATATGTATGCAGGCATGCTTGTGTTAAGACACTATGTCTCTCAAATCTTAATCTTTCTGGTGACAGATGTGATTGTCCTCTTACATTTTTATTACAGTAAAAATCCACACTATTTTACTACATCCATATTTCAAGTCTTCTGTAGCTTGAGCTGTGTGCCTTTGGGATTTTATTGCTGCTTTATTCCTCTGAGAGATAATTATTGACTGGTTTGGGTGGCTACCTCCTTACTGAATAGCACAGTTAATGTATGTGTTTGGTTTAGTCTGCTCTCTCATCCACTCTTATGGATTTCCATATGGAATGCACTCCAAGAAGTTTTGGGACATATTGTGGTGCTACATGTAAAAAACTTCTGAAAACAGGGCATGTTATGAATCTTCCTGGGTGGAAGCTGGAAGCTCTATTTGGGAAGGACTTGTGTTTCCCTTAAATGCCTGTCAAAGAACCCTATCCTTATGTTTTGAAAATTTAGTGGTTTGGACCTCCTATAGTTTCATCTGCTGAGCATTGATGTGACCAATGGCCATAATTGAGGCAATATCCAACTGTCTCCATCTTACCCTTTTGAATCTTGTTCCATAGGCTTCTTCAGTGGCACAGGTATATAAACATTCTGCTCTTCTGCTTTTTTCATTTACTTGTTAACTTTCAAAATTTGGGAACATCCAGTTTCTAGGTACTTTAGTGTGAAAAGGGTTTCATGGAAACTGAGTTGTGGTGAACATGGTAATAAATGCCTTTTCCATCTGTTGTGATTTAGGAATGGTAGTCCAACATTTAGTGTTCCCACTGAGACTCTCCCAAACCAGATGCTGCTTATTCCCTTTTCTCCCCACTCTGATTGAAAGCACAAAAGGCAGAGATCATGGTTTGAGATAAGAGCAATGCTGGAAACAGCCATGAGATAAGAAAACAAGGAGGAGGAGCAGCAATATTAATAACAAGAGGTATAGGACAAAGAAATGACAAATACCAACTGGCTCTTCCCTACTACCCAGAGTCCCTTTCTCCATCCTGCTAATGATGTGAGGTGGTATCAAATAATATTAACGTCTGGCCACACCACTCCCCTGGTTACTGTAAAAAAATTAACCCTGTTCTGGCTGAAACTAGGACACCACTGCACTTTGCATGTCCAGTTTCCTTAACACATATTAAGGTTCATAACCCCCATGTAGGAGTGGCAGTGAGTGCATATAAAAAGATCACTTTACCTAATGCTGAGATAGGAAGGACTCTTTTAGTATATTGCAGCGCACAGAAATGCCACAAACTATTTTATCCTGGAGAATAGAGTGCTGTATTTAGATAAATCTGTAAGATTGATTCCGGTAGTTACCTAAATTTGATTGTCTCCAGGCCAGTGGGATTAAGAACCTGCTTTTTGCAGAAAGTGTTATGAGGCCTTTAATGATCATACAAGGTCAGGACCCAGTTTTATATCTCATCTGAAAGACCATGAACTTAAAACTACTGATATGTCACTGTCTGATATCTGACTGTTCTAGAGACTGCTTTATTTAAGAGATTTGTGTAGCCAGGAGTCTAAATGCCATCAAAGCTTTTATTCCTTGCTCTGTTCCTTGCCTGAGGAGGTTTCTAACAAGTTTTTATTATGAAATATTGTCTTGGTTTGTTTTTTCCTTTTCATGGCAGGCCAAAATGAGGCTGCAAATAATATTTTGCAGTTTGTACGTCTGTCATTTGCTGTACCGTGCACAGAACTGCTTACTGATCTGTGCCTGAAAATTAGTTAGTTTCTGGGTTGTTCAGGAGGGGATGCAGCTCTCAATATCTTTTCAGGTTCAGTTCATCTTTGTCTACATGGCTACCTCTCTTGTGAGGCCCCTCATTCCCCCTTATTGTAAAACTTCAGCCACAGCAAACTGCATAAATGTAGCAGGAATATGTAGACTGTGCCAGTCCTGCTTTAAGCATATCACAGGTAGCTGGATTTGGTGTGCTTGTGTACCCATGTTAAAACCCCTCTAGTTATCATATAAGCAAAATATTTCTGCACAGTAGCTGAAAAGGCATGTGTGAAAAGGTTAAAGAAGCTCTCCTTCCCAACTATTCTCAGCATGTGATATGTAACGTAGCCTGTTTTCTCCTTTATAGCAGACACAGAGTCGGGACCCAGCTCATAACTTGATTGTTTATGTGGTGTGGCCAGCTGATTCCCACCCTCTTCCATACACCTTTACATGTGCCCATACGATTTCCACATTGCCCTCAAAGACCCACTCTGTAGTGCAGCTTGATAGCTCAGAAGTGTGTACTCCTGTGGTTCCTGTCAAGAGCCTGTTTGGCCTGCAGCAGGGAAACGTGTCTGTGGCAGATGTTTTCTGAGACAGGAGAAAATGGACAGAAGAAAATGCTCTCCTATTTTAGACTCTCCAATGAATGAGCTGTGCCAAGTTTTTCCATCAGTATATTGTGAAGTTTTGCCTAGCCCAAAAAAGACATTGCTTTGCATCATCTTTGCTTTTAGCAGCAGCAGAGGAGATGAAATTGAAATCCGGAGGTCTTAATTTCAGAGAGAAGTAAATTTGTTCAGAAACAAAAGGCTTTTCTCTCTCGAGCCACCAATATATTACAAGTCTTGATTGGATTTGGAAGCTATTTAAGATGCTGAAGTTATATGGCTGGCTGGGTAACCTCATAACTGATGTGCCCATGAATGGCACACCATACTGTTTGACTCATGGATTCTGAAGGTCAAATGCAACAGCCTAGTTTGAGGGACTTGGTCGGCTCCAGCAGTGAAAAGGGATACAGGAGTTCATGGTGAAATGTAGCAGCAAATCAGTCCTTTCTGAAGAAGTGGGTGGAGAAGGAAGCCAAGTACACAAAATGAAAATATAGCTGGTGGTATTGTACATTAGTCAGAGTTTCTGAGTCATCAGGGGAAATTATGCCAGCCAAGCTGACTTGTCTAGAGGAAACTTCTTGTCTCAGAGCTGAGGTGGCACAGCAAAGCTGAAAGGCTTGCTTCAAGCTTTTGTGACCTGTGCATTCTGCTGTTTAGAACAGAACAAAGTAATCCAATTTCCCAACCAATTCAGGGCTGACCAAAGTAAAGCAAGTTATTAAGGGCATTGTTCAAAGGCGTTTTGAATACTGTCAGGCTTTGGAATTAAACAGCTCTTTAGGAAGCCTGTTCCAGGGTTTGACCAAACTCTCTTGGTAAACCAGTGTTTTCTAATGTCCAGTCTGGACCTCCTCTGGTGCAGTTTTGAGCCATTCCCACATGTCCCTGTCTCTGCATCACAGGGAGAGGAGTTCAGCACCTCCACCTCTGTTCCTTCCTCAGGAAGCTGTAGAGAGCAATGCTGTCGCCCTTTGACCACTTCCTCTCCAAATTAGATAAACCCTAAATACTCAGCTGCTCCTCAGGACATTCCAGCCCCTTCACCAACTTTGCTGCCATGCCCTGGACACATTCAAGGACCTTCATATCCTTCTTAAATTATGAAGCCCAGAACTATGCACAGTATTCAAGGTGAAGCTGCGCCAGTGCTGAATAGAGCAGGGTATCTATGTATACTCCCCTGCAAGTTCTCTTGTCCTTCAGGAGTCAACAGCACCTCCCAGTCTGGTTCCATTAGCAAACTTTCTAATGGTGCATTTAACTCCTGCATCCACATTCTTGATAAATATATTGAACAGAAGAGGACCTGGAATGAACTCTGAGGAACACCTTTAAAGCTGATGCCTCAAAATTGATCCTTGACTTTCTCACTCTCCCTGGTTTTTCTTTCCCCCTTTGCCTGGCATATCTTGAGGCAGACCATAAACACTAATGCTCTGAGTAACCTGTTGCCTGTTTGAAATGGTTTGCTTCTTTGTCTTGTTCGACAGATGAGAAAATACAGCACAAACTGCAGGGGCTGCTCTTGCTCAGCCTATAGGATCCTGATAAAGTGCATCTGCCACCATGACTGACTCCCAAGTCACTGTTGCTGCAAGTGCATACAAGTGCATTCCAGTTCAAGTATGTTGATAGACTAGTTCCTTCAGGAAGGAGTTCTGGGGAATCCTGCAATCCAGTTAATTTGAAACTGTGTGACAGAACAAAAAGCAAATGTATGGAGTGCTTGTGCGTTCCATGGGAGCTGGGCAGCGAGTAGAAGAGAAGTGGGCATCTATTTGTGTCTGCTGAGACAACAGCTCTGCTGTTTCTGCCATGTCTGCTCAGTCTGATTGGAGCCAGCTGGCCAGTTACACATCCCTACTGACCACAGAACATCTGGCTCTTCTGGTGTGCCCCTCCATAAAACAGGGAAAGGCATGGGAGCCTGAAATTGCCAAGTGGGGGATGTCTGTGTAGGGAAATGGTAAATAGCAGCAATGAGGCTGAAGGGCAGAGTCCTGGGCAGGCACAAGTATTGCTGAAGGGCATGTTCTGTGCAAGGCCTTGACTAATGACTAGGGAAACAACGAATAGCCCATTAGTTCACTGATGCTGCTAATGTGGAAAGTGGTGTTGAATGCCACATAAATACAAAGGTGACAAAAATGTTGAGATCTGGACAGAAGTCAATACAACAGGATTCAAACAGGGGAGATCATATGAAACATGGCTTGGCTAAAAAATAAACCTGTTCAAAAGGGGTTGAGCGTGGTCAGCCTGGTCTCCTTAGGAACAAAGTGCCAGCTGAAGCCATTGGGCTTGGGTGTGCACACTGGCCTCTTACCAGGTATTGAGGTGCCAGTAAGATATGTTATCTTGTGTAATTTGGAGCTGTCATCCAAATTACATTCCATGACAAAACTCCTCTGAGCAAAGACGCTCTCTGAATGAGGAGAGAGAGTCTCAAATACAGAGTCCGCTGCAATATTTCAAATGTGATGGTGTGGTCTTTTGGGTAGAGCATAGAAAAGAGAGAGAGTGTAAAAGAGTGATGACCAATTTGGGAATGCTGAAAGGAACAAAGTAGGCAATTGCTAGACTGTACACAAATAATGAAAATAAAATGAGCAATTTTGTAATAACTTGTAACCAAAAACAGAGGAGAAATAGTAAAGACAGAAACTTTTTTAGGGAGAAGTGTTCTCAGAAGAGTAGTAGGGATTAGTTGGAGCAAAACTTGCACAGAAATCATCCCTATTGTTTTCTTTTGAATAAAAAAGAGAAGAAGAGAACAGAGAAGGCCTAAGGCATCTTATGCTACAGTAGTCAAAGTTCCAGAAATTCTCTGATTAACTTGAGACTAGGAGTTATCTTGAAGATGCAATTTTCTTGCATGAAATGTGCTTGGAGGCATTATTTACTTCTTCTTGAGAATAAAAAAAACCTTAAAGAGTAGTGACTCCTCTTGGATCCTTCCCATTTCCACTTTGATAGTGTTTGTTTTCATTCTTTTCTGGCTGGAAAGATACCTCCCCGTCAGTCTATATTTTGATGAGGTGCTCAGGTACAAATGTATTTTCCCAGAAAACCTCAAGCATGTCAAGCTGCAGCAAAGGGACATGTTGTGGTACCAGATTGTGTGGCACTGCAAATCCTCTCTGGACTGAAGTGTACAGTTCATGCTCATTTGCCTGAATGGTTCCTGGAGGCAGTCCATACACTTCAGAGGCTGTGCTGGTAAATAATGCCACTTCATCTCTTCAAAGGATCATGGACATATTTGTTTTCTTAACAAGTTATTTTCTCTGACTAGGAAGGGCAGTGCTTTCTTTCCTCTCAAATGTTCCTGAGCTTTTGGTTGATTTTTTGGCAATCTGTTTTTCCAGAGGTGATGTTACAGCACTTGGCCTCTCCCAGGTTTCTCTGTCCTCTGTGACCTGCTCTGTGGAGTGCCAGGATGGAGGGGTTGTATCCTTGTGCCCCAAACACCTTTCTGTCGGTCTATCCCACCTAATTGGTACAGTTGGTTTTGTTTAATGGAATAATTGCAGACTCACTTACTATGCCTAGGGCAGGAGCAGGAAGAAATCCATCTTTTATGTCATTATAAGTACAGACAAAATACCCAATCCAAACCAGATTCCCTTGAGGGTATCTGTGGCTTTTAATGTCATTTACACGTAGCTTGATTTTTGCTAATGAACAAGCTGTTTGTTTAGGGCTCTTAAATGAACCTTCAGCTTCAAGGGCTGCTGCTGAAAGAAGGGAGAAAAGAAAAGGGCAGAAGAAGAATGTGTAATGCCATGAGGATATTCATGTGAATTGCTCTTCTTTTTTTTTTTTTTTTTTTTTAGCTAGAAGAGCGGATCTACTTTGTAATCCTCAAGCAGCTCCTCTGTCATTTGCAAGGTCAGGATTTTCTGGCTCACTTGGAGAGGATGCTCTCTGACCAATGAGGCATGAAATAGCAGTTGGAGAAGGGCTTGATAAATATTGATTCAGAAATTGCCATGGCTGCTGACTTTGCAATTGGCCTGTTTACCCAGCAAAAGGAAGAGGAATGGAAAGAAGTTATCCATTTCTCAGTGATGGTGGTACATGCATTTTTCAACACCACCCTAGATTTTTGAGGGGAAAGTGTTTGAAAGCTCAGCCCAGCAAGTTTTTTTAGGACAGCATTAATCCATCACAGCAGATTAGACTTTGGAATCCTTCCTTCTGCAGGAAGCCTTCCCTTAGCTTCATTAAACTCTGTAGATGGTTTCACTGTCCAGGAGGAGGAAAGATTTCTAGACCAAGCAGGATAGGCATTTTGGTATTTTGGGGAATATCAGTACAGTGTTCAGACTACAATGAGTACATACTATCTGTGCTCTAAGCTGAATGAATTCTGTGTCTCTTAGCCAGCTCTGAGCCTGAATCTGTGGTTGCCCTTGAGTGGTTTATGTCTCTTACCCTGCTGGGTCTCAGCAGTATGAAATGTCAACCAGCAGAGTGTTACCACACCATTTCAGTGTTCTGCATTTTGCTGTTGTGCCACTGCTAACCTGGTACGAGGCACCCAAAATTCAGGTTTCCTGTAATGCCAACCAAAACCTGGACCGAAAGTCAGAATATTATGGTAATTAATTCAAGCTCAGTGCTATACCAATGCAGTTGCCAGATTGTTGGAATGTCGCAGTGTACAGGTGAAAATGAGCTCAACATCTGATAGCTGTACTCTGTGGAGGCATCCCCTGGGTGAGCTGTTTCCAAATGTCACCTGAGCTTATGGCAGCCCTGGCCAGTGTTACAGGGTAGTCCCTTCCCCACACACTTGAAAGGAACCCTGTGCTTCTGCAGTGCTTCCTATCCATACCTTTCCTGTTAGATGTTAAATCCACACACAAACTGTAAGACTCTATCACTGAGTCTCTTCTGCCATAGGAATTTTAACACCTTCTAATCCTTCTGGTCTATATTTTTAGTGTGTTCAAACCTCTACAAGATTAATGGGTATGATTTTGTTTTAATTTAATTTCTACTTATTGATAAAGATGTTTCAATTAGAGAGGTGGCTGGGGACTTTTGTCAGAATCAGGAGGTCTCCAGATTCAGTGTGTTGAATGCGTGTAGTGCTACAGAGAAGGCTGGGAAAAGAAAACTTTTGTTCTGCAGTGCTTGTGGTTTAGGCAAACAAAAATGAAAAGGAACAGGAGAAACCAAGTCCTGAGTTGAACTGTGTGGAATCTTTTTGTGAATAATGAGTCAAAAAAAAAAAAAAAAAATTCTGGTGTGTTTTGACTAGATTTGTTGTTTGAAAGCCCCAAATTCACCAATAACTTACGGTGATGAGATGGAGAGCTTATTCCTTAGCATTCTCCTGCCTGGTAGCTCAGTTATCCTATGACAGCACTAAGTTCTGTTCCCCAGCTCTTTATATTAGTGTAGTGCTCTCAATACCAGAGCTCAGGACCAGAGGAAAAGCTCATCACTAAGATCTGTGTGTAGCCTGTGACCAGCCCCCAGGCCCAGAATTACCACCCTTTGACACACAAATCCAGCAGCCTATGACCAGCCCCTCCCTTCACAGCTGGGTGCCAGCACCACAGGGGCTGTTGGCTCCGTTCAGCCCAAGGTATCACGGTGGTCTGGTCACAGAGTTCTCCTTGCTTAGCCCCTCTCACCTGGCACAGGTGTTCCCTACTGCTCCTGTATCCTTGATGTTGTCAGCAAGGGCTGTCAGTCTTTCTGGCCATGCACTTTGCCTTTTGCTGTCTGTGAGGAATTAACCCTTTTGCACCCTGCTGCTGTGTGCTGGGAGACATCCCTCATAGGCCTGGGGGTAGCTGCATCCTGACCCTCTGGGGAAGGAAGGGAATTGAGGAACAAGAGCATCTGAAAGCTGGTATAGGCTGCAAAGTGACAGGGCTCTGCTCTGCCACAGGCACCTCCTTGTGCACTCGCTCCTCATGACTGCTCTTCTTGGATTAATAACCTTCACAGGTCACTGTGCAGTAATACCTAAATCCTGATAACCTCCTTCAACCTGCTTGGGTAGTGAGCTGCTTCTAGAAAGGGACACCTTTTTATGAACATCCAGCTATAAAGAAATATAGCTGTGAGTTGGGGCAGGGCTGAGAGGGAGCGGGGCAATGGCATATGGTGCCAACACATTCCAGAGCCTTAGGGATGTATCTTTAAAGAAGGACACAGCATACAAAATTACCACTGGAATAAATGACATTGTTACATTTTGGGAAAACCAAGCTGTTAAAACATAGATACAGTGACACTGCCTGTCTTTTTCTTCTTAAAATAATTGGTTTAGAAAACGAGGTCTATTTAGCATTGCCCAGAGGTCAGAGCGGGAAGATTTTCGAGCTGAGTTATCAGCTTTATTTGAGCTTCATATTTAAGAAGGAATGATTCTAGCTAACACATTGTACTCAGCTGTGAGAAAATGCATACAGTGCTGTCCTCTAAGACAGTTTGTCAGTGCAGGCTGAGTTTTCAGGTGGTTTAAAAATACTTTGTGTTTTTAAAAAAAGGAAGTCTAATGTAAAAACAAAACTTTACTTCCAATGAAGCAGCAATAATGTAGTGGTGTATTGCTTTTGAAATTACATAGTTGCTTTTTTATAATAGCTGCACTAATGCAAGTTTTTCCACAGCTGGTGGGTTTTGTACACCAGCCTATTATTATAGGAGAGACATCTCATTACTGGATATTTCTGCAAACCAGCTTGGTGGTGTTTTACAGCTTTGTAGCGTTGCTTATCAGGTACCATAATATTAAGAAACCACTTATTACCAATAATGAATGATCTGATTTTAAAAGAGGGGTTTGTGATCCTGGCTGATATGACATTATGATCATGCAAGAGTTGTAGGAATGGATTAGTCTATTTAAGACTTTCTGTTGCAAGGCTAATAAACTACAGACTAAGCAGTAAAAAAGCTGAAGAAATGGCCTCTCTCAAAAAGATGGTACAGGTGAAATGTTAATCCTCAGACTATAAGATAAATATGGTAATACAAGAAGTGGGAGACCTTTTCTAATATTTTAAAACAGGGCACTAGGTTGTTCTTGTCTTCATAGCTGGGACATTATGAGATTTGTTCTTAGAATCTTCATTTTTTCCCAAGAAGTCCCTGTCCCTTAGGCTAAAGATTCACTGGAGTTAGGAAGTCCTGGCCATTGCTTTCCATTCCCATCTTTGGAGCTGTTAGTTCATCATGAACAATGTACTGCTGTTTCCTTTACAGATGAGAAGCGGCCACAACCTGGTCTGTCCCTGAGGACTCTCTATATTGGAGCCTTTCTCAGGCTTTTGGTAATAAGCAAAGATCAGTGACACAAGGCTGAAATGGTCACCTCCGAGCAAGACGTGCTACAGGAGAGTGAGTGGGTCTCCCTTCTCTCAGTTCTGGCTCAAAACCTCACTAAGGCACTTGATTGTTCCACATTTTGAGCTCATTTTAAGTCCTGGTAATGATTGTCTAGGCTTAGGGCAGTTTGAAATACCAGGTTTCCCACCAGTTGTGTGGCAGCACTGCTGTGGTGTATTCTCAGTGCCAGTTTTACATGCACATTGAATGCTCCCTGAAGGGTCTCAGCAGCTGCACTGGCTCTGAATGCATAAGGTGCTGAGTGGATGCAGCTACTGTGTGCTCCTCATTTACTGCTGAGCATACCTGAACACTACTTACCTTACACCTTTAGTATACACACACAAACCACTCTATACATCTGTCAGGAGACTGTGCCTGGATGTATTTCTGAGGAGTACTGTTATTGGCCCTTTATTATAAAATACTGGTTTTAAATGTAATTCAAAGCATTTTACAGAGAAGGTCAGTTTCATCATCCCTCTTTTACAAATGGCAATTCCCAAAGGTAAGAGCAGGAAAAAGATCTATCTATGGTTACAGGGGTAGAGGTCTAGATTTCCAGTTTTCCACATGAAAGAATGCCACTTGATCCAGCAGGCCTTGTTGTAATGGATGGTGTTCCTATAGATCAGGTGTTTTGGGGATCATTTGATTGTTGTGATGGAGATGTTACATTAAAAGGACACTCTTATTAGTATAGCTGTAAGTTCTATATGTTATTCACATCATGTTGTTCACATGCCAACCTTTCTGATGCAGCTGTGATATGTGCCTGTGCAGTGCTGCTGTCCTTACTTTGAGAGACTAAAAAAACAAGGCAGGGAATAATAAAGTGACCTCCAGAGGTCAGGTGTGGAGGAAGTAACAAGTCAGTGGATTTGTTGGGAATGGTTTGCAGGTGTAGCATGACGATGTGCTTCTTCAAGCCCTGCATACACACATATCTCTACGCACCAGAAAACTAAAACTGGCAGATGGTGATGGGGAACACAATTCCAGGTTGTGATGGTGTTTCCCAATTGTTCTTAACACACAGTGAAGAGAAAATGGTGGAAGGACAATGGAAACAAAAGACCCTGACCCATGTGTGTATTAGAATAAACCTCTCCACTTGTCCAGTGGGATGCTGACTGCTTGTGGCTGTACTTTGGGACAAGATGGGGTGGGGGTTCCTAGTGCTCATCAATAGTGTACAGCAGCTGGTTCAATTTGGATCTTTGATTGCCTGTAGCCCTGGAGCCCTTCAAGCCTGTATATGTTTGCATGCGGCCTAATTAGCTACATTATCATTGTCATTAATGGCTTTTAATGAAGAACAGATGGGCCTGTCAAGGTTTCAAGCTGTGAAGTTCACTGACCCATTTGTGCTAAAAGGAGGGGAAAGAAAACAAACAAACAAACAAACAAAAAACCTGGTTCCAAACTGATGGTGGTAGACTGAAAATGAAGACCGCCCAAACATAAACCTTATGTTTTCCTATACAGCACGATTTGAAGGCATATGCAGATGCTGACCAAAGCTCTGCTTTCCTCTGGGGAAAACAGGATTTCCTGGCACTTATCTTCATGAGGCTCTGATACATCGGTTATCTTTGTAGTGTTTGAACTGAGACTTCTCCTTAAAAAAATGGAAGAAAGAAGGGATTGAGATGATATACTCAGGCCTTGGAAAGGGTCATTAGGCTAGGTCAGTAATATGGAGTTAAGGAAATGGAGAAAGAGAACATAAATTTGGGAATGATTCTCACTAGTGTCTAAGTAACCTAAGTGAAGACTCTTAAAGAATTTTAACTTCACCCTCTTATTTTCTTTCACTTTTTCTCAAGCTTGATTATCATTCACACATGGCTGTGAATGACATTTCTCTTCAGGGCAGACAATATTTAGAAGGTTTTCTTCCAGAAGATTAAATGCTGCTGTTCCTCATTAGGAACTCAGATGGTCAGCAGTAAGCATGGGATCTTGGTGGAGAAAAATTGGAAAAGATTAATCCCAAGCATAGATCATTTGCTAGGATGTAATTGTCTATCCAGGTGGCAGCTTTTCTTGTCTTCTAATTCCCTTAATAATTATTGAGCAAAAGGGGATATGTAAATTAAAAGCTCATATTGATCAGTGCAAGGTCTGGCTTAATGAAAAGAAACTCCTTTTAATTGTGAAGGAAGTTTTTAGTCTGCCTGTGATTCAGGATTAGCTATCTGCTTTTGGTGTGATGTTCTCCACCTGAATGAACAGCATACAGATAATATGGAGTGTGTTCTTGCTGTTCACTTTTGTGTTCTGTTACTGGACCCACCCCATTTACATGGATCATTCAAGAGTATTTGCACAACACAGGAAGGGCCTGATCAAAAATCTTATCATTATCCTGGTCATGTTCAAAATGTTTCCTATCAGAATTCCAGTTAAAATTGCCAGTGTGTTGAATGCAAGTTGTGTTATCACTTTGTACAGGAGTTTCACGCAGGACCATGTGTTTGTCATTTCAGATCCATGTAGGTCCTTCTCTTCAGTGGGGATAGAGGAGATTTGGAGCTTGAAATAATTATTGGCTCACTGCAATATCCTCAAGTTGAACTTGCAATGTGCCCATTTCTTTAAAAATTTAGAAGCATTTAAAGGCATTGATGAAAAGGATTGTAAGTAAGAGTAATAAATAATTTTATCTTGGTGTCAGAGGAATACACCATTGAGTAAATAGTAGCTGTAAATTCATCTTCTCCCCTTCCGGCCCTCTCCTCTTTCTCCTCCCCTGGCTTCTTGTTTTTACTTCACACTTTCATTTGGAAAAAGGAAGACATTAAATCCATTAGCACTGATCCAGTGCATATTTAATTAACTGCATAATGGGGCACTTCTGTAATCTTGTATACTGAGTTCTGTGAGTTAAAAGGTTTTGTTTAGTTTGGGTTTTTTTCTCTTTCCCCTGCACTAGCATCTATTAAGGATTAAGTAGTGATATATCTGATTAATTTACATTGCCTTTATCTGGCTGTGGAATTAATTATTTCTCACTGGGAGAGTTTTCAAACAAACAGTCATATCCATGAAGTAATTTCCCAAGGAGTCTCTCTGGAGCTGCAAAAGGAGACTTAGAACATTAACAACCAAAAATTCTGCTGTTCTTCCCTGGGTCCTTCCCAGCTGTTTTACAAAGCTTCACCTGCCTTCCTGCCTGATGCCTACCTGGAAGAGGGAAGACACATAGAAATGAAGACCCCTTATTTCATGAGATGATTTCAAGAGCTGACTTGCCACAATCCCTTAAACTGCGTTTTAGATGTGTGCTTGGGAGTAATACACCCTTTGTTATACTCTGTCCTGTGGAAGTTTAGAGAGGAGGGATTGGGAAGGCCTATGGAAGCACCTCCAGCAGAACATCCATAGGCAATGGCTTTAGGCGCTTAAGCTTTCCTACATAATGTGGACAGGGAAGGTTTTCTCATTAGCTCCAATACCAGGCAGCAGCAGAAGACCAACGGTGAAGAGGAAGCATGGCAAGCTTCATTAGACTGAGTGGAAACATTTTCATAGGGGTTTATGGAGAGTGAGAATGTCACCCTGGCAATCAGTAGAAAGGTTAAAAGCTGCAAATGTCTGCCCTCATTCAAGCCAGGCTGGAGGATCCTTTCTTTCCTTCCTTCTCTTTAGTTAATACTTTGTTACTTACATATACAGCAAAGCTTTCTAAGTCTTCTTTTTAGTATTCCCTTTATCTTAATTTCAGTTTTCCTGGGTTTTGAGGTGGTCAGATGTGTGTGCGATTTTTTTCAAGGTGTGTAACCCATATGGGGAAGTGAAACATTTTCCAGGTAGGAGCCTGCAGGAGAGACAACGATGAGGAGATCTTGACTGGCTGTTGCAGCAGCCAGCTGTTGAAAACAACTCTGACTGCCAATGGCAGGGAGAAGCTTGGCAGAAGGAAGGGTTTAAGTCCAAAGAGAAGGTCTTATCTATGCAGACTGGAAAATACTCTAGAGGCCGGTGAGAGACGAGGTAGAGAAACACTCAGGTATGAACCAGTTTTGAGAATCATCTACCTGAATGCATTGGAAAGTTCAAAGAGATGAAAAGAAGGAGCAATCTCTGAGTAAGAGAACAAAAGATGCAGAGGCTTTCTAGGAGGGTGGCTTGGAAAGCACAAAAGTGAGAGAGAGAGAGAGAGATGACTGAAAAAGGGCTTAAGGAAAGAGTCTGAACACCTTTTTTTTTTTTTTTTTTTTTTTTTTTTTTTTTTTTGAGAAATAGGGTAGCTCTATTCACTGGCATCGATGTGCTTCTTTATTTCCATCTTGGATGCTTTTGCCAGACCTTTTAATGTACTAACAACTTTCTTTTGAAAGGTTTTCTCACCCCTGATTATTACCTGCATAAAAAAAGGCACTATTTTAGTACACTCAGATTTGGTCCAAAATATGATTTTCAGGTTTAATGTTAATTAGCACATCAACACCTGTTACAGTCTTAATTGGTTTCTATCTGTCCTTTAGTACCTAAACATTTAGACAAGGGTGCAAATACAGGATCTTCACAACTTACTCTTCCAAGAATTAGTCACTTTCCAGTGCTGGCAAAATGCTGTTCCTGGGGCAACAATTTTCAGTTAAGATTTAGCTAAGTTAAGCCATTTAGTATTTTAGATCTTTGATTTCTTTCAAAGCTATGACATCACTACTCTTTCCCACACTTCAAAAAGTATTCAAATACATAACGGCCTGAATAAAATCTCTCACTTGTATTTTTCTCCTGTTTTGAGATGCACCACACCATTAATTTTACAGCAAAAAAATTTGCTATGAATTTTTTGTGGTTTTATAGCAGTTTTCATGGGAACCAAGTATGAGATACAGAGGCTGGGCACATGGCTTCTCCACCAGCTCTGCCCAGGGAACCTGTGCAGGTGACAATGAACAGCTGATGCCACGTGGCTGTCATCACATCATGATTGAAGCTCTAACTGGACACATGCAATATTTACAGAGAAATTTGAATCCTGAACCAGTTCAGCTGGCTTTGTATTCCGTTACAATTTAAATTGCCAGTTTAAACTTGCCAGTACAAAAATGTCAGGCTACAGCCATGTTTGCAGAATTGCAATAGGAAATAGCACAAATAGAACAGATACTGAGGGTGTGTAACTGCAAATATTACTTGATATGTTTAAGACACTTGACATTTTTTAAAGCCATCTGTAAAGTGCATCTGAGTGTTCACTTAAATTTCAGTAATCTCTGGAGGGTCCTAGACTCGGTTTTCAATGCTCTCCTATTTTAGGGTGTTGTACCATAATTTACATGCCAATAGTATCCGCATACTAGTTTGAAGCAAAACCCAGGGAGAAATCTGGTAGAGATCAGAAAGGTTGAGCATATGGCTTGTATTTAGAAATCGCTGAAGTTTCATTTAGCTGTACTTGGTGCCTTGTATGACTGTGAAGTGCGTAAATACAAATATATATGTAAAAGTGATAGGTTATGATTTAAGGGTATTCCACAGTGAAGTACAAGATGTACAATGAAAGAATTTTTTCTTTTTTAAAAAATTTTTTTCTTTACAAGAAGGAATATATATATTTTTGTGGAGACTCTTGTTTGTTAGCCCCATAAATGCCTTTGGTTTCAGCTGCTCCTCTTTGTGGAGTGCCGTGAGTATTTGTTGAAATTACACCAGTGAGGCAGATGATATTCAGTGACACTACAGCAAACAAGCTTTGTGGGCACCTAACTCCAAACTCCCATGTTTCAGAGTGGGAGCCTAGAGTTTGCCCATTACTAGAAAATGGAAGTATGTGGAGTGCAACACAGAGGTTTCCCCAGCAGCTATTGAGTGTCCAGCATAGGGAGGAGGCAAACACATCTGAGGCAGAATTCCTCCCTGCTGGACACAGGCTCAAATTATGGTAGAAATGTTGCAGGGCATTATGCTGAGCAGATGAACCTGTGGGTACCTGTGTGACTGACCATTTCTGATCAACTTGATATTCAAATTGATTTCTGTTACAACTTAATTATTACCAAAGCTTTGAACCAACAGTGTTCATGCTGTCAGCCTACGGGACAAGTAGATGTGGCAGCTGTTATGTCTTGATTTTAAGTAAGGCTTGGCACAGCGCTGCGTGGCACTCAGCGGTGGCACTCAGTGGTACGCAAACTCAGGAAGCAAAACCCACATAAGATTGGCACAACCAGTGGAAAAACTAGACTGAGTAATCTATCAATAGTTCCTTGTCAAGCTGAGAGAACATTCAAGTGTGGTCATCAGAAATCTGTCCAGAACTATTCAATATTTTAATTTGTTATTTTGACAATGGGAGGACAAGCATGCTTATGGGATTTGCACATAATACCAAGCCAAAAAGGATTGTCAGCCTTTTGGAGGACAGAATTAAAATTCATAATGACCTTTGTAGACTGAAGAAACTATGTAAAATTCAATGAGATGAAATTCAGTAAAGACAAGTGGTTAGAAAAAAGAAAAACCAAATACACAAATACAGAAGTATCCAGCTTTGGCACCATTCTTTGAGAGTGACAGACAAATGTGAGAGAGATCAGAGTTATAAAAAATATAGCCTGAGTAGAAAGATGAAAAGAACTGTGTGGAAAAGAAAATAATATGATAAATATAACATTTATATATTTAATATAATAAATAACACATCATAATATGTTATCTAATAATATAGTAATATAATTAATAATTATATATTAATATTACTGTTAATATATGTCAGGTAGTTGCAGTGAAGATTAGATATTCTCAGTATCTAACCAAGTAAGAATATGAAGAGTTTTATTCGCAAGGAGAATTTAGGATTAGATTTTAAGGGAA
This sequence comes from Taeniopygia guttata, assembly GCF_048771995.1. Lineage (NCBI taxonomy): Eukaryota > Metazoa > Chordata > Aves > Passeriformes > Estrildidae > Taeniopygia > Taeniopygia guttata. The sequence continues at coordinate 28,082,282 of NC_133030.1, read as the reverse complement.
AGCACCTTGTACCTTTGGGAAGATAGCACTGTAAGAAGAGCTACCTTTCAAGGTTGTGAAATCTGAAGTTTTTAATTACTGGTGAGATGAAAATCTGTTTATGGTGGTTTTTTGCATACCTATTCTACTTCATGTGAGGGAACATATTAGGTGGAAGTTCTTAATGAATCTGTGCTAGACAGGGATGTAAAGGGGAATAGTGTGTGGGAATGAATGTGTGCACATTTGAAATATCTGTCTTTCTGTTCTGTAGTATAGCTTCACCTTTGCAATCTTGCTGCTCCTCATGGGAGGATGTCTTGTGTCTGTGGTCTTCAAATAATATGGGCAAAACCCTGTGCAATTTTATTAAGCTTCAGAGTTATTTCTGCTTTGACAAGACTGGAAGAGTTGACTCCAGAATTGTCTTTCACCTTCAGTTAATCTGTCAACCTGGTTTATATGGCCTAAGATAATCAAAGCTCTTGCTGCAAAAATTTTAAGGAAAAAGTTTTGACAATTTCTACTGCCAAATAGGTATGAACTTATGAAAGTGTTTGTCTTGCTTGGACTTGATAGAAGAGCAAAAGACAGATTAATAGATGCTGAGTGTTTATCTCCTTTCTATTGAATGTTAATTGATACATTTAAAAATATATGACTAACTCCATTAGGAAATTATAACAAACATTCTAAATATCATGATCCAGTAGCTGTATACAATATTTACATAAAAAGGGGCAGGTTCAAATTAATTCAAAGCTGTTTCAAAGATTTGGTAATTTTGCCAGTATAGAGAGAGCATGGCAATGGAAACTATGAATAAAGCATTCTACTTGCAGGTATAAGAAATATGATGGCATTCACTTGTTTCTATCTGCAGCAGGCCAGGGAACTATGACAACTCAGTGATAATCATTGTACTTTGCAGCAACTTTTTCCATTTAATTACTTGAAGCTGATCCCAGAACAAGAGGATGTATATTGCTGTGTTGGTGGACAGCTAAGTGTCTCCCATTCAAATGTAAATACAGAGATTAAATTTATAGCAGGATATGGCACAGTAGACTCTGTCATGAGTCAGAGTGAGATAATGTATGAATAGCTTCAAGGTCAAGAGACAAAATGTGTGATGGGCTGATCTTTGTGTTTAGCTTATAGATAGAAAAGCTTGAAACATTTGTGAAAATGGTTTTTGTTTTTGAAAAGCTGTTTCATGGAGCTGGTTGAACTAGTAGTACTCTGTCTTTGTTTGTTGCTTCAGAAAGAAAATCAAGTTGTCTGGTGACCTGTGTATTGTGCATTCTCACACTGGTCTCCTGGCCTGTCTTTGGTAGTGGCAACTGACTGATTTCCTAGACAGCCCCATGACTTCTGTGATTGGTTCCTTCTTACCAAGGTACAACCACTAGCATGTTGATCCAGTTTCTTAAGTTCTGAACAATGACCAATTGAGTGATTGTCCCACAGTACAGAATGAGTGCTTTCTCATGCCCACCATTGCCGCTTCCATTGGGGAAGCTCCACTGTAGTTTCCTGGGGAAGTTCAGATATTTGATAAGAGTATGATCCTTATGAAGACTGGAATGAGCACATCAGTTAGTGGACTACACACGCCGGTACATGGGCTGTGCAAAGGAGACACTTCATGAATTCTGTTGTATCCCAGCATTTGCACACTGGCAGGCAGCACAGTCTGAAAGAGCAGGGGAGCTGGAAATGCAAAGCAGACTGTGAGGCAGAGAGAACATGGACCACAGGAACACTGAAAAGCTATGTTTGCCTTATCATATGCAACCACACACTAGTTTCCTCTCCCCACCCCCATCTTTTTTCCTTCAAGGCAAATTATAGATTCTCAAAGACCTTTTTAAGCAGGATATGACTGAATTTCAAATCTTTTCTTTATTGTGCATTGTGAGAAGGGAAGCTGATGGTAACCTCCCTACATGACTTTGTTCAAGCAATACTTTTCTCTGGCTGCAGATTTGTCTGCCTCTGTGTGATATTTCCTGCTCTGGTTCTCTATATGAGCTTTAATTAAGCTGTAGCAAGTGGGACAATGCATGGGTTCTTCATTTTCTTGAACAAATGGCTGGACTCTAAGACAGTCTTCACCATCCTTTAGCTGTGCTGCTCTAAATGTCTGTTAAATGTGGAAGAGGCATATGTAATGTACATTGAAGTTAAACATTTATTAAAAAGGTAAGAGGGCTGTATTTATTTAGTCTACTGTTCACTTTCAAAAGCTTGCAGTGCTTCCTTCACCCTGACACACTCATGCATCTCACATGAGCATTAGCACTGCTAATCAATCCAGACTCTCATTTCTTGAAATTACAGACAGCTTCTTCTTCTTGTTTTTGCAGGCAGTGATGAACATCTCCTTATTGATTTCACAAATATTATGCATAGTAACCAACATAAAGACAAGAACAAATCAGTGAGGGATTTGCACCATCTTAAGGGCTCAAAGTTATGAGAAAGACATTGCCTTAACAGTCTGCCCTACCCATGCTGTGGTCTACTGCCTGCCAGTAAGTTTGCCAGATCTCAGTGTCCCAGTGAAGTTGGTGATTTCAGTGGCTGACCTGTGAACTGCAGTGATCAGAGTCAGAGATGTAGAATGGCCTGGATGGAAAGGGACCTTATATAGTTCATCTAGTTCCAACTGCCCTACCCTGGGCAGGGACACCTTTCATTAGACCAGTTTGCTCAGAGCCCCATCTGGCTTGGCCTTGAACACCTCCAGGACTGGGGCACCTACAGCTTCTCCGGGCAACTTCTTCCAGTGCCTCTCCACCCTCACAGTAAAAAATTCCATTCTAATATTTTAAACATACCCTTCATTGTAAAGCCATTCCCCCACATCCTGTCACTATATGCTCTTGTAAAAGTCTTTCACCATCTTTCTTGTAGACTCCTTTCAGGTACTGGAAGGCTGCAATATGTATGGCTTGAAGTCTTGTCCTCTCCAGGATGAAAAATCCAATTTCTCACAGCCTTTTCTTGTAGGAGAGGTGCTCCATCTCTCTAAACACCTTAGTGACTCTCCTTTGGACCCTGTACTTCCTGTGCTGAGGACCCCAGATCTGTTTGCAGCACTGCAGGTGGGGTCTCAGGAGGGAGGACTAGAGGGGTAGAATCCCTTCCCTTGCCCTGCTGGCCATGCTGCCTTCGATGCAGCCCAGAATATGGTTGGCTGCCCTTGATCTACTCATGACTGAGAACAGAAGGATACATTACATTTTGTGGACTCTCCTGTGGGATAGGTAATCACGGGTAGGAACCCAAGAACTGCTGTCTTTATCCTCACAAGTGATCTCTAGATCAGTGAATGTTTGTCAATCAAAGCCCTGTGCTAGCTAAAAGGCAGTTCAATTTTCTCATGTAGCAGAATCTGTAGGATTGCTCACTTAAAGGCACATTCATGACAGCTTTCAGTGGAAGGTGTTCATTGCAGGAAACTGATTCCACTCTTGGATTTGCTAATTCAGTCCTATTTACACGCCAGTCAGTCAGTCCAGCCTGAGTCATTCTTTACTACACAGCCTCAAGCCTGTGGGAAACTTCAGCTCATGAACTGCCTGTCCGCTCTACAGAAGACACTCTGCTGCAGCTTCTAGTGGTAATGCTGATTGCATTCACTTGTTTGCACTGCTGTAATAAGAAAATATGACTTCTCTCCAAGACTAGGTAAAGACACGCATTGTTAGCAACTCTGGAAATCAGCTAAAATAGGTTTGGCGAGTTGGTTTCTTTTTAATTCTTTTCATGTCTACTGAAGATGAGGTGTTGTAATACTGGCCCTGTGTAACAGAATGAACTTGAGAGCACAGATTCCCACAATGGCTTCTCTTGCATTTGCTACTTCAGGTTTCAAACTCAGTTTCTGTGGGAAAGGTAAAAAGTGCTGAGTGCTGAGGTGATATGCTGTCACAATGCTGGGACTGGTGCAGATACACGAGTTCCCAGCCCTGCTGCTGCCTATGCAGTCTCTGACATGTCATGCAAACTTCGTGTCTGCTTTGTAATACTGTGCAACAAAGCTGCCGTTTCCATGCCCCCCACTGTGTGCTTGTTCCTCTTGTTTAGCTGTTGCCTTTTAAGTTGATTCTTTCAGTTCAACTGAAACTTATTGTTCAACTTATTGTGTTCTTTCTGGTTTTGCATCTCTCAGGTGTTGATTGCTCATCTGCTCTCTCCTCTGCATGTCAATATGTACATAGTATCACAAGAGGATAGCAAGGTAATAGCAAATATTTTTCAAAATATACAGCTAGGTAACATTTTTTTTGCATCTCTGCTTCTGTTATGCTTTACAAAGCAAGCTGAATTTTAAAATGTCCATGCAGTTACTCTGATATTTTCTGGTGATGATGAATATCAGTTTTTTCCTATCCTTCTGACAGCAAATCCTTCAATTTGTCAAATACTGTATCATGGATAGATAAGTTGGGTGCTCAGCTTGTCCTAGAAAGAAACAAGTTTAGAAGAGGTTAATAGTTGTTGCCATAAACATCCCCCCCTCAGTGATTCCCCACAATTGAATAAAGATGTTTTTTTCCTATGAAGCTCAGGTGAAGGTACATTTTACAAGTAAGGAAACAAAAGGACAAAGAGAGTTTTCTTTCAAAGATCAGATGATGATAATGAAATGAACTTAAATCAGAAACCTGAAAGCAAGTAAAACTCCCAAATTTTCAAACGTTTCCATTGACGCTAATTATAATTTTTTTTTTTTTTTTTTTTTTGGTAGGTCTGAGGGTATTTTAGGGGATTAAAAGCTAAGACTTGGGGTCAGGAGGTAGGAGTTTTGCTCCTGCTTTGATCATCATTGAAAGAAGGGTTTATATGCAACTCTGTCTAGAATTTGTGTTAGAAATACTACTTGTGTTCTTTACCTGGAGAAAAGAACTGCCACCCATTCCATGCCTCAATTCCATGTAGAAGCCTTACATGTAAAGTATTTTGGGATCATTGAAAAGAGAGAGACACCAAAGGGAGAAACACATAAAGCTGTGCATTTTAACATCCACAAGGGCATCTTTTTGTTTTATCACTCTCCAGAGATGATTGGATAGAACTTCTGTAGGGTTTAGTTCATAACAATCCAGTTGAATCAGTAGTATGATGTTTCTGCATCTTTCCTTCCTATCTCTCCAAAATGTGGATGTGCTACTTAATTCTGTAGACCTATGCTTGTACCAGCAGGAGGATGGGAGCAAAACATGGATGGACAGAGGTTACAAAAGTTAGGTTGAACTGTGATGTGTCTTGGTTGTAGGGGAAAATACATTGCACATCATCGTTGCTTGCTCTGCAAGAGAGTGGAATTGAACCTTTTATTTAGGTTAGTCCAATGTGCAACTCTGAATGGTCTCTCTCATTAGAAGTAAGTGACTTAATAATGACACTCTACAAATTAGGAAGAAGGATGTATCATAGGAGGTGGAGGCCAAGGCTGCTAGGAAGTGAAGGAGCATGATTGGTGTGGAAAAGTGCAGGCTGTCAGCATCCTTGGGTCTGGCTTAATACCTTGCCCAACTGTGATTTCTAGCAGGCTGTCAGGTTTCAGTGAAAATGAACAAAAATTTGGTGATTCATAGCCGGTGCCTTAAAAACAGCCAGTTTGCTTCTAGATGGAGTATGAGGAGAGTTGTGGTTCCTCCATGCTTCCCTACCTTGCTTGCAGTCAAGTGCTTCCTAAGTTCTTTCTGCAGGTGTCCACTGACAGTGCAGTACTTCAGTCCCAGCTCTTTAAGCCATTTACTGCCCCCTCTCCCCCTTTATACCTTCCTTAGCCAGCTCCCAAGCTGCAGGCAGTGCTCCCTGCAAACATCTTGCTCTTTGAGTGCTGTGGCATCCCCAGAGTTCAGGTTCTGGCTGTTTTTAACTTTGTTTTGGACAGGGACTCTGCAACTGGACAACACTAATCTTTCCTTCCTGCTCAGTTGGGGTGGAGACGTGTTTTCTGGTAATGGACCAGCAGATTACTTAGGGATGTTATCCATCACACAGACAGAGAGAAAACCTACAGGTTTTCTTACAGGGCTGAAGATTTCAAAGGATGCTGAATGCGTCAATGCTAATTCTGCACTGGGCACAATGCCAGAGTCTGCTTAATGCCTTTGCTGGTCTGACATTTGAGCCTCCATCCTAATGGATGCCAAAGCGGATCCCTCCACCTCACAGAGCCATTAATTAGAGCTTAATGACTTTCTGAGAGAAAGGACTCGGAAATGAGATTCAGAGAATTTCCTACTGATAATGTGTGGCGTAAGTTCCAGGTTGGCCTGCTTTGGTTAGACTCTGAGGTCTTTTAAGTCAAATGGTCTATGCTTCTGTTTGTAATATCCATCTTTTTTTTTCTGTCACTGTCACACAAAACACAAAATCTATTCTGTGTAGAATGACAGCTTCTCTTACTTCTGACGCCATTTTAGGTCTTCTCTGGGCATTAAATGAATTTTAAGCTCTGCTGATACTGGCATGGTTCTTGGAATGACAACTCCGTTTACACCCAGAACTCTTTTCAGTCTCAGGTTCCTGTAATTGTGGTTTCTATGAATTTCTTCTTTATCTGAACTTGGGTCTAATTGTACAAAGATCCCATTTTTAATTTTTATTTATTTTTCTTTTTTTTTTTTTAATAAAGCTGCCACTTTTTTTCCCCCTAGACATTGAATTCAGTGTTCATTTTCCCTCAGTTTAACTTTGAAACTCCCATTTCCTTAACAGAACTAAAATGTGAGCTCTCCGAGCATTGAGACCAGTTTTCCTTCCTAAATATTAATGCATTGAGGTTTTTTACATATATTCTAAGATTCTTAGGCTTTAACCTCTGGCTGTGAACTGTACTTGTGTTGATGGTGGAGTATATGAATATGATGTGACTATTTTGAGAAGTCTGGTCACAATTATAACAATTGGATGTATCAATATTTTCTGTCAATCTCTGTGTAAGGTGACAGGAAATTCTGAGAAGTTCAATTCATACTGGTAGCAATCAGCAATCAAATATATTTTCCCAGTAATTTTCTTAGAAGTATTTGTGTAGTCTGCATAATGTACACAATGCTTTTTTCAGATACTCATTTGGTGTTGTCCTGTCGGATTAGTATTGGCTTGCACAAGAGTTGGAGGAAAAAAGCTCTCTGAATTTTGACTTGAAGGCACAATCATGTAATTTTTCCAGTGTCACGAGGAGCTATACTAACTTCAATGTGGCTTTCCAAGAATTTGGATTCAGTTAACACAATCAAGTTTTAATAGAGACTTAGTTGTGAAGGCAAGCCTCTTCCATTTTGTTTTTCTCTGTTGGATACATGTATCTAAGATCTGGGATCCCTTCTAGAAGGTTATTTAAGACATATTACACGTCAACTGTTGTACCTCTTATATAAGCTTTATACAAGAATTTTGAAGTATAAGGCTTTTTTATTTTTTATATTTCAGTGCTTCAGTGTTATTTTTGCCAAGCCAGAATCTTCAACTTCATTATAAAGTGAACCAAAGCTGAAGAAAATTTGAATGAGTATGGCTTTTTATTTCTTCATCATTGTGTATTTTTAATGTGTCATATTTTTTTTTAGATTTTCAGACTTATCCTGACAGTAAAAAGGTATCTTTAGCTATATTTAAAATTCTAGTATAATCTTACAGTTGAAAATATTTGTAGGAGAAGACAAAAGCCAGAAAATGTTGCCCTTCTACTGTGCACTTTCCATTACAGGTTGGTGCTAAACTTCAGTTCATAAAAGAGAGGAAAGCTATGTGGGAGCCATGGGGTGTGCATGCAGGTACCTGTGCAAGTACAAGGCAGGGGACTGATTTAGCTAGAAGCAGGATGGGAGATTTTAACTATAGATGGGAGAAGAGAGGAGTTCTGGGATGCTTCTGTGGAGGTCTGCATACTCCAAATCCTCATGGAAGGACATGTTCCTTCTGTAGCTGAATGGTTCACAGTGTGTAATGCCAGGAGCACCCTTCTGTCCCAGATCACAAGGCTCAGTTTTACTGTCATCTTTGTTTATCTCACCCACTTATTTCCTCTTTTTTGCATTAATTACCTTTTCTCTTTTGAGCTCAGGATGACATAAATTTACCAATGCGACTCATGGAAGTATAATGTCCCTCTCAATGCTCTAAAGAAAAGATTGGTACTCCAGCTCCAAGGCAAAAGTCCTGTTGGACATGACGTCATGGTTTGACAAGACATTGTGACAACCCACTCTGGTGATGGCCCAGCATGTGACTGACTGGGGAGGGGGCTGGTTCAGAGATGCCTTTGGCTCCGGCATGGGAGGGAACACGAGATGTCCAGGCTGTGCTCCTTGGTGCTTTAACCTTTTTGTCGGTTGCCGCATTTGGTAGCGGGTGCGCTCACTGTTTCTTTGGGTTAGGATAGCTTGGTGCTGGAACAAGAAGAGTGTTTGCTTTTTGGAGTCTGAACTGATTTCTAGGATGGGGAACTGTAAATTGTATTTTGGTGTGTGTACTTGATAAGGATAGGGGACTGATTATTTGAGAGGGATGGTACATCACCTCTTACTGTAGTACATGCAGACCTTTCAGGTATGCAAGCATAACATACATAACAGCCTGAGTTGATCTCATTAGAATCCAAGAAATCACTGGGCTCACTATTACCAGATTGATACTGTGTCTATCCAAAATGCAGTGGTAAGCTGTGTCTGACCTGTGGACGCTGAATTTCTCACCCACAAAATGTGAAAACAGGGAAGCATTCAATTTCGATTTTTGAGGGCTCAGATCTATTTTGTTCCAGTGATAGCAGTAGTGGCTGTTGCTGTGCAACATTTTGTTTGGACAGCCAGAAGTCAAAATCTTTAAATTATATCTTCTGGCAGAGGGGAGGGAAGAAGGAAGAACAGATTGTTTAAATGTATGATTTTAATTGTGTTAGGAAAGTGACAGGGGAGGAGGTTTTGTAAAACCCCTAACTTTCATGTGACTTCATTTAAAGATTATAGATTTGACCAGAATTCTCTTTCTTCCTTTTCTCTTATGTTCGGAAAAAAATATAATTTTTTTGCCTCATTTTCATAGATAATTTTATAAAGATTTCCCAGCAAGCTTTGAAAAATGCTCAGGTTTTGTTTAAAAATAGTTGCCTAACATTTTCACTTTGCTGCATGATTATAAAAATACAGACAATGATCTAAGTCATATCACATGCAAGGATTGATGTCAGAGTGGAATTCTCTGGGACTTCAGATACAGCTGGGAGCCTGGGTCTGGTGTCAAGGCTGGTGCCTTGTGGGACTATGGCTGCAGTACAAAGGCTTTCTTTGGGTAACATGAAATTATTAGAACATTAATAAAATACATGAAACACATGTTTCTTTGGTGTGGGGTGAGAATGATGGGAACTAATAACTGCATACATACAAAGGGCAAATTCTTGAACTTCCAGATTCCTTAAGCTTGAGGAAGTTAGGATAGATATGATTTTGGAGGAACGTATAAGAGAGCATTCACCAAGGACAACTTGTACAAAAAATTCAAAGGAGACAGGTTGCTAGTTCCCCTTTGAGCAGAAGGGGGTGGGGATGGGGAGAAAAGTTGAGAGAGTAGAGAATGGCATGAGAATAAGGTGAAAGAGGGCAATTCAGCAGTCAGCACTTTCCCATCTCCGGAGGCTTGCATTTAAGCACATCCATCCAGTGCAGCTGCAGCTTCATTTTAGGAATCAGGAAATAAGCTAAGTGGCAAAGAAAGATAGGAACTGACAGCTCTCAGTGTTCAGGCTCTCCCCTTCGCACTGGGAGAGCAAGCAGAGAAGAGCTTTTCTCCTGCGGAAGCGTGTACCATTCAGCAGCGGGATCATTGCTTAGTGGAGAAAATGGGATAGAGAGAGAAGGACTTGGGAAATGTATGGTCCCAGCTGCCTGGGTGAATTAAGTCCGGTGCCTGTGTGAGTTTTGCTGACTCTGTGCCTCCACGGGATCGGGATGGGGAGACATGCGATGGGAGAGCAAATGACAGGTGTGAATCTGCTGACATTTTGTTTCCAGTGGCTTTGCCATTAACAGCTAAGCTCATGCTCTCTGCTTTAACAAAACCCTTTTAGAGCCCCATTAGTGCTATCTTTGGTTCTTCTAGCCTGTTTCATATGTAATTGTATCTTGTTTATGGAAAATCCTGAGGTAAAGTGGAAGCAATTTCTCTTCATTCCAGGTGGCAGCAGAGTGGAAGCCAAATCCTGCTGATGCCAAAGACCAGTGCATTCCTGAGCCTTAATGCTTCTTCCCTTTTTTCCCCCTCTCATTATATTTTTTGCCAGGACCAAAAAAAAACACCAGCTTGGTGGGCTGTTTTTCTTGGAATTACTGAAGATGGCCTACAGGCTCTTTCACACCATTTCAAATTTCATTGCCCTTTGTGGAGCCTGGGGTGAGAGGGGACACCTGTATACAGGCAGATTGTGTCCTTGACTGCGCCACAGCAGGGTGCTTCCATCACATCTCTGCGCTTATGGTAGTGCTTTTGGCAACTGTACATACCAATGACAGAGCATCTCTCCCAGCAGCTTCTGGTGTTTTGTGATTGTCTGTCAGACGTTTTTAAAAAGTATAATGCTTCTCCTATCAGAAACCAAGACTGATTATGAAGTATGTCCCCAGCGGGTAGCAAGTAGAAGTTAGCAGTCAGTGGTATCTGCTTCTTGGCAACTTAGAGTGTAGATGTGGTGGGTAGCACTAACTACCCATCCAGCTGTCAACTGGTCCATAAATAATATACATATGTGGGGCACTGAATGAAACACTGAGTATGCAGGTTGACTGAAGTGTAAACCCTGCCCTAAAAATGCTTGGTTACAGCAGTAGCAGAAGAAATACTCAATTTGCTTAGTTTGCTTAGAACATCTTTTTTCCCTTGTGATACTTTTGGTCACTTAGTTGGCTTCTTTTCAGGGGTGCCTGCATAACTTTTGAGTTACAAGGATCACAAGAGGCCAAAGTAGTGCTGCCTGCTCATCATTTCTATAGTGCAGTGATGCTTTAACAATAAACCTATACAAACTTGTAGTTTCTAAGAAGGCGTGTATAGAAATTGGCCTATTGATTTACACTTTTTCCAAATCCTAGGTCTCATTAAGCAAAACACAAGATTCAAGTGACTTTTATTTTTAGTTCTTCCTGTCCCCCCAAACTAGAACTAGAAATATTTTCATTTGCCTTCAGTTTAATGTTTCATTTAGAATGAAGTATTTTTATTTCCAGATGATTATTGTAAAAGCTAGTGGAAAGTAAACTTAATATGTCAAAGAACTGCCTGATACCCAATTATTTAATTGGTATCTGAATTGTTCAGGTATTTCCCCAGCATATGAGAAAAAGAGAAATTCAGTTTGCTCTTCTGGATCAAGACCTGGACTCTAAATTACATTCTCTCTCAGTCACCAGTGCTGTATTTTGAAGTTTGCTTGAATTATTATTGCTGTATTTTGTTTGTCTTATCTTCATTCAAATGTTATCTGGTCTGTGAAGAGGCTTGCTGAGCCCATCCTAGTGGCTGGTTAAAGCCACAGTAGTCTACCCTGCTTTTGTGCTGCTGTTCTTTCTTATAGATTAGTTAATCAGGAGCACTTTCCCTCATGACTCCAGTGAAGGTAAAATCAGAGGAATGGTAATGGAAAGCGATGGAGGAAGAGTGATGGAATATGCTGCAGCAGTTAATCTACTTTAAAAAACAAATAGTCCTCCCATACTGCCTCACTGCAACTATACCAACATCTACTTGGCACCATTTCTTTGCAGTTCCTTTAGTCATGTTTGTTTCTTATTCTTTTAGACTTTAGGTGCTCCTAAAGTCAAACAAAATACCCTGGAAGGTGCACCTTCTTTTCTTTGCATCATTTATTCACACCTTGCCACCTCCTGTTGCTGCTTGACTTAGTACCTTCCCAGTAGATCTTGTTGGGGGGGCAGATTACCCCGAAAGATGGCCTGATACCAAATATCAAGTTGTTAAAACTACTTGAATAAGAAATCAGTAACCTTTCCTGTCTTTGAAGGAGAGTTCTGCGAGTGCTTCAAAGCATGGACAGAATAACAAACAATTTCCAGAGAGAAACCATGTGTAGAGACTTAAATATTTATACATATTATGTAGGCTGCAATTCATAAAAATTTGTACATAGGATGCATAAACACATATGTAAGTATATGCAGAGTATTTGAATGAGAAAAGAAATAACTTCCTTAAGCCAGGTGAAGTGCTGCTGTGTGGGGAAGAGATTCCCATGTTCCTCACCTGAGACAGTAGCAGACGAAAGCTGTCACGTAATGATTTTAAATTTCTTTCTGTGGGAAAACTGTCTAAATTATTGATGTTTCACCTTTTCACCAGCAGCTTGTATTATGGAGATGTAATAACAGCTTCGGCTCTAGGTCACAGAGATCAAGTAACTTCATCCTTGAGAGATGACTTTACTGGTTCTTTCTTTTCCAGGTTATGTATAGATTGCTCAGTTAGTGTGGATGGCTGTTGTGTCCCTGTGATTCTGTGTCTGTTTTTTGAGGGCTATCTTTACCGTAATTTTTTTTTTTTTTTTTTTTTTTTTTTTGGACACATACAAAAATGTGTGAATGTGAGTTCTGGCTTTGCAATTGTGGATTTTCCTGGGTAGGCTTTCCAGTGCATATATGTGCCTCTTTGTATAGCTTACAACTACACAGCTGTTTGGCTTGTAAATTTCTTTTACTGAGCTTTTCTTCAGTTTTACCTTTTTCATGTAACTTCTGGAGTAGTCCTTTCCTTGACTGCTCATCCCACTTTGTATTCTTCTATGCCTATCTCTGCTTTGCACAGTCTCCCATCAGTTTAATCTCCCATCACAGATTGCCCTACTCTTGAAAGATATAATTTCTGCTCACATGTTTGCTCTTGTCCACTGATTTTAATTTAAAATGATTCTTCCCCCCTCTGCCAATAATTTTTGTCCTAATTTCTTGATTTGTATTTTCTATGACTTTACTTTGGATTTATGTTGTGCTTGCTTGGAGTGTTTGTTTTCAGTCTGTAATTATATTCAAGGCAGAAAACACGTCTGCATTTAAACCCGATGTGTAAATCCATGGTGCGATGTATATCTGACCTTAAAAGTTACACAAAATATTCCATAGATTCAATAAAAGAAGGCAGCACAACCAGTGGGGTAAAGGTTGCAAAAGAAGTATTCTGCTTCCAAGGCATATGGGCCTAGGAAAGAGACAAAATTCAATACCTCTATGCTTCTCTCTAATTTTCATTTATGTTCCTTAAAAGTTGTTCAGATTCATGGTACAGCTGGGTAAGGGAAGGATTCAGATATTAATATGATTGGTAGAAAAGCAAAAGGTGGTTCTTGGAGACATCTTATGCTGTCTTCTTCTACTAATTCATCATGTAGCATCCTGCAGAGATGGCAGATAACACCCTACACATCTACCCTGTGCATTGGATAAACCTAGAGACAGATCTGTGCCTTGTCAGTGAGCAGAAATTTCTTCCTATCAAAGTTGAAGAGTACTGAGGACAGCATGTGCAAGGGAAAAATCAGGCACCATCACAGGACCAGACCATTTGGTCTCATTTTGTGATTGATACTCCTGTAATTGTAGTCCCTAGACTCCCTAAGAATCTCTTACAACTGGCAGTAAACAACTCATAACACAAATTTTCATAGCTGAAAGTCTGGCGTGTGAACTGGCTTATTTAGGATTTAGATTCTACTGTAGTTCCCATTTAAAGTGTCTTTTTTGTGTTATGGCTTTTTGGACTTTGGGTAACTCATCAGCGCTGTTTCCCCAAGGCCAGATAGAAAGGGCTTTCAATTGTCATTAACCTATCCTAGATGTCAACTCAAAATGAAAAGTGAAAGCCTGATAGCCTGTTAATGGGCCCCTGGGATGTCCATTTATTCCATGTGTCATTTTTTAGTCTTTAAACACTTGGAGTATCATAGAACAAGTCTTGAATGTGTCACTGGCACCACTCAGAGAGGATGCAGCAAGAGATGATTCTGACAAGCACTGTGGCATTTGCAGCCCTGTTATTATGACCTAATCATGTGATTTTAATGGAGATGCCATCTGCAATTTGAGTCCTCGTAATCCAGTCTGACCCATCATTACATCCACCAAATACAGCAACATAACTCAATGATGCTGTTCAATTTATACCAACAAAAAATGCAAGATATTCATCCTGCAGAATTTACAGTTACAGCCAGAAGTGTTTAATTAAGACCTGGTATTAAACAGTTGAAAACTATTTAACACACCTTGTTGTGATCAGCTTGGAATGAATTAAAACTTCTGTCCTTTCATGCACCTTTTCTGCTTTATATTCCTTATCACAAATAAATCTCTGGTTCTCTTAAATGCGTGGTGAGGAATGTCAGGAAAATATTTTCATGGCATTAAAGTAAAAAAAAGAAGGCTTTTTCTAAAGCCTGCTTTCCTTTAGGGCAGGCATGCATAAAGTCTTAGTTACTTTATTATTACCATTAGCTGTTTTTTCTGTATGTTTAGCACAGGATAACCTAAAAGTTGTCTATTCAAAGGCAAAGCATGTGGCTTTTTGTTGAGGTATTTTGCCTATACTAGTTTTTGTTAATAATGGAATTCATGTTTCTTCCCTTTATCTTGGAATAAAATTCCCTCATTAATTCCAATAGCCTAAAAGAGCATACCAGCATGGATGCTGTGGACTGGCACTCCTATTGAGTGAAACACACCTTTAGGCTGAGTCGGAGCTGATGTAGGTCCCTCAGACATTATTTTGGCCACTCTAACTTAATGTTAACTTGTATCCCAACTGTAAAGCAACTCTTCTGTATCCTAAAGCAAAATCCTCTTCAGGATTCTGAAAACAGCTTGAAATTTAGAGACATTCTATTCTTTTAATCAGGTTATTCTTATTTTGTGTCCTCAACAGCTGGTGACCTAAAGCGTGGAAAACCTTGAATCCTAGAGATATTTGTGAAATTGGGTAACTTACCTTAATTGCTTCTAGATTTTTCTCCAACAGCTTGAAGGCAATTATAAATTAGAGGGTCTATTAGAGGACTTTCAATTGTCTTTGTATTTTCCTTCTATTTAAGGCATTGTCAACAGAGAGGAAAGTCATAGAATTTGTTACTGCAAGTGCTAAATTGATTAAGAAATGTCCTCCAGTTTTCAGGAATTAACTGTGCTCAGGTTGTTTAATTTATGTCAGCAGGTTTATTTAAATCAGTAATAGGTTCAGATTTAGGTAAAGGCTTTGAATGATAAAAAAGAAGAGATTAGGAATAGAAGAGAATGGTCTCACACTGTGATTACCACTGAATGGGCCAATCATCCTGAAACATGGATATGAAAGACCTGTTTCTTAGAATGCAGAAGAGAGGGCTTTTGGCACTCACACATGTGCACACACAGGGAAGAAAGAATGATAAATAGAGTGGAAGCAGCAGAAATGTGAGACAGAAAGTGAGAAAGTCAAGCTGGCTGTTCTGTGTTCTTTCCTGTGGATAGGCAAGTGAGAATGAAACAAGTGGCGCAGCTGAAGTCTTGGGGGAAATGCCTGACCATTGCAATGTGCAGTGCTTTGTAGGATTTACCTCTCCTTGTTTGTGTATCCTTATCTGTCCATGCAGGACGCTATTTTGAGCTGTGGAGTCCTTTGGAGTAGTAGTGTATTGAAAATGTCCCAGTTGCTAAATGTCATCTCTAAAGCAGGGAAGAAGGTTGATTTTACCCAAACTCTTTTACCTGTGTGTTACTTATTGGTGAACCTTTTAATGGAAATGTTAAGGATAAATAAGGATTTTGAAATATGCTATTGAATTTTTAGATGACCTCTCTTTTTATGGTCCCTCTCTGTGGAGTAAGAGGATGAGAGGTCACAGAGTTTTCATCAGTCTTGGTTTCTTTCTGTGATAACAGGATAAAGTTCTGATGCTAGCAGGGACAGAAACCTTTAACTGACAATGAGGTTTATATTTACCTATAGTCGTCCTCAGGTTCCTAAGGTATCTATCCTGAAGGCTAGATGCTTGGCATATCTACTCCTGAGTGCAGGAAAATATGCAGCCATGATTTCAGATTTCACTGGAAAATGACAGATCAGTTTTAGCACCATAAATTTAAGGAAGAAAAAAAGAAAAAAAGCTATCAATATTTTTAGTTGTACCACTACCATTGTCCAGAAGGTGGCAAAAAGGTAATTCAGTTCAGCCCCTGCAGGAGCTGGCATCTGTATTTAAGCATTTCTACACTTCTGTCTTTTGATACACAGCTAGGCCTTGAGGTACTTCTGTACAAACAGCATCATAGATTCAGCTTTAACAGTCTAATTCAGCTGGTGTAAACTAACTGAGACTGTGAAGCTGTGCCAGCTATGGCTCAAGTACTGCTGGCATAGAAGTAGCTGTGTGGATGGGTAGAATTTCAGGCTGATGGGCAGACTGCATGCCTGAGCACTTCTGTACTTCCTGGTCACAAGAAGGACCATCCAGGTTATCAGAGTCCATCAATTCACAGGCTTTTGGTCCTGTCTAGCCATATTTCTATTGTGCTGTGTTCAGGACATGCACCTTTTCTCCCCATAGGGTGCCATGTGGACAGTTCTTTACAAAAAGTCCAGCAATAAATGGGGTCTAACTTCCATTGATGCTGATAACAAAAGCTGATCAGGCAAGATTAGAGTCACTATAATTATATGAGGTAGTGTGGGACCATCCATTTCAGTTTAGGCTGAGAAGCTCTCTTTCATTAAATTCAAAGGCTGGCACTATTGATCCTGATAAGTTTTTTCAAAACATTTATTATGAACAAACTTTCTCACAGAGGTTTTCACTTGCATGGTAGAGAATACAAGATAAAACAGGATGGTATTCTGCAAAAAAGAAAACATCAGGAAGAGTAGGTCCCTATTATCTTTCCTAATTTACATGCTCATCAACATCCAGTTTGGGCTAACTTCTGAAGCAAGATAATGAGAAATAACAACAAGTGGAAGGCACAGCTCTTCACCTCAACTGCTGGTTCCAGCTCCTCTGTCAGCTCTTGTTATAATTTGTATTAGGTGCTAAAGGTTTACCTTGACAGCCTATCTGTTCTTTTTCATTCACTAAGCCTCTTGCTCTTAAGAATGAGCAGCAAGTGATGCTTGTGGTGCTTGTGTGATTCAAGGCAGTAAAAGAGTTGCTCTTTACAAGACATGATTCCAACAACACAAGAACTACATAAGTAGTGGAAGTGAGAGTGGCAACCATTATCTTTTGTATTTCCTGGATACATTAATCTCAGGGAAAGGAATCAAGAGAATAGCTGTATCTATAGCTGTATAGAAAACAGTCCACTGATTGCAGTGATGTGCTTTCAGCCTTGGACCTCTCGTGTCACTGGAGTGGTTGTGTTCTCTGCACTCCCTCTTCAGCTCACAGACAGAGAGGAATCTGCTTCTGCTGGCACTGAGGCCATATTTGGGTTGAGAGAGAAATTTACGTCTCCTATACCAGGAGCATATTCTGCCTTGTCTAATGCACTGCTGCTTAAAAGTTCTTGCCACTGGTTGTCATGCTTAACTTTGTAACTGGTAGCATTGGATGGATATTTGGAAAGCATTCCTGCCTTAATTACATTGCATGCAATTGGACAATTGCATCAAACACTAATCTTCTTAAACTTATGTATATGCTAAAAGCTAAAATCTGTAAGAGATACAAACATTGACTTTAGCATCAACATCACTGTAATGTGATCATCAGAAACATTACATGGCAAAAAAGAGCTCTCACAAAGTTTCATAGAGGTCAGATCAGTTTTAATTTTTGTTTAATTTGATTTTTTGCAGGTCTTTAGATGCCCTGATTTCCTTCTAATTCACTAAGGTCCACTGTGATTCTTTGTGTGATTTCAAGACTAATTTTAGCTTAATTGCTTCTTGCAGGGGGTGTCTATATGGACAGAAAGAGGGTCAATATACAGTTGAGCTGAGCTTGCTTCAGTTTTTACATTTTCCACATTTCAGTTTCCTAATATTGTTCAGTTGCCAAGAAAACAAAGGAAAGTGGGTTGTGCCTGAATGAAAAAAAATATTTAGTAATTGATGTGTGGTTTGGGCTCTTATTTAATGGGTTAAAGATCTCCATGAAGGATTTAACAATTGATACAGCCAGTATTAAATAAACCCTATGTTTGAAGAAAGCTCCA
The DNA here is from genome assembly GCF_048771995.1 of Taeniopygia guttata. Taxonomy (NCBI): domain Eukaryota; kingdom Metazoa; phylum Chordata; class Aves; order Passeriformes; family Estrildidae; genus Taeniopygia; species Taeniopygia guttata. The sequence goes on along the minus strand of NC_133030.1, from coordinate 28,064,091 downwards.
TTACTTATAATGGAATAAAAGCACTGAGAAATGTCACTGCTCACTTCTATTTGTCATGAAGATGCCTCGAGGGATTTGGACAAATAGCAGAAATGTCTACTAAAGGGCGAAATCATACACATGCCAATGAGAATGTGCCTCTCTGAAGGCAATTTTAACTGCAATGTGTAGTAACTGGTTAATTTTAAACCTTGCTAAAGAGTAACTTTAAAATGAGTATATAAAAGAAATTATATTTTGATATTTGCTAGAGAGAGTTGACATTTCAAACCCACAAGAGACAGTCTTTTATGATTAAGAGCTAAAGTAACAGCATGCATAGCCTTTCAGGTAACAAGCTAACTGAGCGCAGCATCAGCTTAGATATATATTTTTTTAGGGATAACCCTATTTCAAAGAGAACTTTTTAGTGAGTCTTTCATAATAGCTTTGTCTTTTTTGTGTGTGTGCAGCTCCACTGTCAAACCAGGCGTGATACTCAGTGTACAAGATAATATACTGGTTTTAGCCAGTACTGCAGCAGAAACACACAGAGCTTACTGTTGTGGTCTCAAAATGGTAAACAAATCAGAGATAGAAAAATTCTTCTTCACTGAATGTAGGGGTGGGAGAATTTTGCTTCCTGGAAGTGCATTTGAGATATGCACTCCTCATGGCAAATCTCTGCTATATATAACAAATATTTTTATCAGAGTTTTTTTGATTTTTCCAAAGATCCACAAAACTACCCTATGCTGAAGCTGTGCAAAAGGTGCAATAGTCAGCATGACAAGAAGATTAAAAAGTAGCTGTCTGGAAAATCCATGCTTTAGATGAGCAGATGAGGATCCTGTGATTGATTGTTAGGTTATGGACATCCAAGGGTAAATATCAACAGGTTAGACTGTGCAGCAGCTTAGAAAAGATGGAAGAGCTAATTTATTTGTGTTCTAGACACCATTTTTTCATGTGCCTTTGGGACAAATGTCAAACTGTGTTGCCTGAACGTGTCCATTGCTCAAGTCGAACTTCACTTTGTGCCGGCTAGAGCATTTCCAATTCAGAAACTGATATTACTGAGCACAGGGGGAATATCAGAGTTGAAGTGTAACTTTCTGCAGGCAGTTTTCCATTGCTGGAACACCCTTGTTATGTGTAGTGGATATAATTCGCGCTATTTCTAATATGATATATGTAATATTGAATATTTGTTAGAGTATACACGTTTGTATTAGGATTCCCCCCACCCTCACAGGTGAGACCGGGTATATATTGGAAACTGATTTACAAGTAAGAAGGTACCGCTCCCCCAGGAGGTGGGCCATGTCTGGGGAGATACGGGAACCCCAGGTGCTGATCGTTCGTGTGAACGACCCGAGATGGATATCACGGAAATCCTCAGGCAGATACATATGAATACAGCGTTCCCGAATTCCCATAAATTTCATCAAGGGACTCAACAAACTCCGGACACTAAATTGTTCTCCCTCATCACCAAAAAAAAAGAAAATCTTATTAACATATGGACTCTGAATAGAAGAAAAGATTGCTGAAATTTTGGCCTCAGGTGGAATTTTCCCTATAAAAACTGCTTGTGCCAGGATGGAGGTGTGTGGGCATGGAGGAAAACCTCTGCTGAGGCTGACCTCTTTGTTGCACACCCAGGGCCGACCCCAGACTCGGCTCTGTTCTTCCCTTGTGGCTGGCTAGATAGAATTTGATTGCAAAATAAATATTTTATTTTTTATATTAATTTGGCTGGACAAATTTTCATTTATAACAACCCTTAAGAGGTTTGGGTTTTTTGAGGACTGGTTATTGTATTTGTTCAATTTGTGTGGTGTGCTTTATTTGATGTCTGCAAGCTATTGAGCTGTCTGGAGTTTCAGCCTCTTCTACAGACACACCTGCTAGTGGAAAATAATTTAGTGGAACTACCTCTTCTGTTGTATGTATTTTGAACTATGACTGGTTTCTGGGATTGGAATAGCAGCACTGTGCTCACCACTCTGTTGTGTATCAGAGAATTGTTTTTTCAAAACTGTTTTAACTGTAGTTGGCACTGGAAGTTGGTAGCTTGTGGAAAGCCTTAGATTTTGTACATTATATATAGATGTTTCTTTATTTATTTTACTTGAGTGATAGGAGCTTTTGTTTTTGATGCATCTTTTAAAAAAGGTTGATACCGACATAATGTTAAAAATTAATTAGACCTGGTCACAAATGTTTACTAAGAAAACAGAAGCGATGCCACAATTTCAAAATTGGATGGCCTTTGCTGTTGTGTTATTGTTGTAAAGAAAGAAGGACAGTTTGTATCTCACTTTGATTAACTGTGGTTAACTGGAATTTTAAATGTTAGCAGTAAGGTTGTATTGATTTTTGAGCTCCACCAAGTGAACATGTTGGTCAGTATCAACAGTTGTCCTGAAGATAACAATGGATTTTAAATTAAAGAGATTTTTAAGTTGCAATTTCCTACAGTTGCTTCAATGAAAGCGTGTGATTTCATTAGGACTCTTTTTTCAGCGGGGATTTACAACTGTGTCTAAGATACCTAGGGCTGAAAAATGTGTCCTCAGCTAGAAACATTGTTTTCAGCTCGCAAACTTAGTTTGCAACTTAGTTTGGTGTTGAACATTATAGTCTCTGAATCCTCCGAAAAACTGCATGTCTCTGGAGCACAAACTTTCTGCAAAGTTTTCCCTTGAGAGATTTGTTGTGCAAATGTGTTAATTACTTAAATGAATAATGGATGAAGTTTTTGGAACTACCACTTAATGCAGACTGATACTAGGGTGAGAAAGGAGAATTTATTTACTTGAGAAACCATGTCAGTATGTTGTTAAAGCTCCATTAAGTTTTTTTTCAGAGCAATGACATAACTGAAACTGCATAATTTCTACCTTAGAGATGAATTTCAAATAAAAGAAGGACTTGTGGGATAACAAAAACTAAAGTCGCACAAATTCTTTGCAATTTACCAGACTGAAAAAAAAACCTGTAAAAACTTGTAAAGTTTGATGATGAAAATCATTCTCTACTCTAATGTTTTGGATAATCTGGACATACCTTGTAAGAGGACATGTATTTTTGACAGCTATGTTTTCATGTACTTGTCACAAAGTTAAGTAGGTGATTTCATTTGTCCCTTCTGAGCTCATAATTGCACATTTCACACACAAATATTACCCTACAGCAGAAGTCACTGGAAAAGGTATGCATTAAAATAAAAAGCTTAGAAGATTGTTTAGAATAATCTATTAAATTTTTTGTTAGCTCCTGCTTATTATGAATGATAATGCTTGTCCTATGCTTTTCATCCACAGGTGTCTTCACATCTGTAAAGCCCATTTAAAGGGAAGAGACACCTAAAGTTGCAGGCACAATAAAGTCCAATATTCAAACCTGGACCCCAAAGGTTGATTCAAGTGCCTAACCTTTATAGTTCTTTTGTATACATGACCTTAAAATGGATTTTGCAGTCAGTGAGGACTCTGGTGGCTACTTCTCTCAAAATGGTGTTATTTTATCTTATTTCTTTTTCCCCAAACCTGGCACTGGCTCTACACATGCACTTGGCAGAGGGAGGTCTGTCTGGAGGTGAATGAGGTACCTGGTAACTCCACCTGTTCCCAGAGGCTTACATCACCTCTTGTAAGCAGTCTTACATCCTTTTGACCCCAGCAGTTTTCCCTCCTGCCACCCCTAGAACTCTGCCACTTAGGGCTGCTGCAGCCCTGTTTGTCAGCACTGCCAGCAGCACACACAGCACCCATGGCTGTTATTTCTGTCTCTCAGGGGTGATGAATGTAGTGCTGCCATCACCTCAGTCTCCTTCCTTGGGTAGCTGATTTCAGCCGTGTTTGTGTGCAGCCTGCTCTGCTCTGCTGGGTTTCATGACAGGCTGCTGGGGAGCCTGGGCTTTCAGTGGCCACAAGTCCATTCCATCTTTCTCAGTTTCTCAGGCAAATCAGCAAGGTCTGACTTGGGAAACATTACAACTTCCAGTGCATGTGACCCATGAATGTTTGCATGCTGTTTGGTTTCTTGGTCTCTTCCCGTGGATTAGGGATCTTCCTTTTTGGACATGGTTATGTGAGCTCAAAGTTTTTGGGAATTCTGTTCTAACTGCAGGTCCCAGGGCCATAACTGAGGTCTTGGCTTCAAATGTTATTTGACATAAAGAAAGATAATTAGAAAACAGCTGTAGGGTTGATAATGTTTTTCACATCTATGAAATGATGCATTTTAAGTCCACAAAGATGGAAGACTGCTTTGTGTTTCTAGTATATTTTTCAGTGCCTATTGATGCTAAAGTGATTTGTGAAATCCTTCATCACCTGTACTAACCACAGACCCTTTTTCAGGTTTGTCTTTGAGATTGTTATCATACATAATTTCAGGGTAGTGTTAAATGGTTCTAGTGCTCACCTCGTGTTTGCTACAGAACTTCATTAAAATAAATGGTCCTAAACTTGATTTTGTATTCTGGGGATTGCATTGTGGGTGTCAGGAAAAGCTACAGGCTCCAGTGCCTGTGTGTCATGGCGTTAAAGCTGCCAGTGTAGTTCTTCAGTGCAAACAGGTGTGGGTTTTTTTAATTGGCTATGGTTAACTTTCTCTCTTTTCATTAGCTAGAGTGATTTTATTTTCAGCAATATTTTGTTTGACTGGGAATATATCTTACATTTCCATAAATAGCAGCTTAGCTCCCTAATTATCTTTAGTCTATAAAGAGAGATTAAAAAACAAAGGTTGGATCAGTCATAAAAAATTAAGTCAGGCAGTCTGGAGGAAGAAATACGTGCTGGAAGTGGTAGTATTGCCTCACCGATTTGAGACATTGGAGACCCAAGTCCAAATCCTGTATTTGCCTTTGAAAGTGGGACTTTGTTTCCCACAGGATTGTTTTGACAACCAGACTACAAAATATTTGGCTTTGTTTCTCTCATTGTTTCTCTGATACTGCTGGTATCTAGAGGAGGGCAGAAGCTGTTGCCTCCTCAGAGATTCTGTGGCTATTATGGAAGATAACACAAAGTACACACAGACTTAAGAGAGACCTAAAATCAGAGCAAAATGCTTTTGGAGCTATTTGTACAAAATGTTTTATTCTTCATAAAAAAAAAATGCTTAAGTTCGCTGCTCTCCAGCATGGATGTTTTCTTTGATGGTGAGAAGTGGGGGGATATTCTTTCAAACAAACGTTATTCAATATGGCCCACTCTTAGAAACCATCTTAGATACCATCTCATATATTTCTATATTACTGCACCCCACTAACTTCTGGAACCACGGTAGTGCTCTGGTTTGTCCCTCAGTGATATCTGGAGAAGCTTGGCATTAGACTAGAACCTTAGAGCTGCAGTCCTTCCCTCTGGATGATTAGCCCTATGCACAAAACCCAGATATTTCTGCTGTCTGGGAAAATACAGCATCTGAATGCTGTAGCAATGAAAAGAGCACTGGTATGCCAGAAGGGTGCATTTGTGGACTTGTTACATCTGAGGATCCAGTTACAAGAGACACAATATTTGCCAAGAAAGTTGTCTCACATGGTACCGGCCTGCTCCTACCCAGTGGTATTGGAAGCAAATCTGTCACAGGTGAACCTCTTTGATGTGAAGTCAATAGACCTGATCCTAAGACCAGGTTTGCCAGGAAGCTAGCCACTACTTCTTGATGCAGGAAAAATCACAAGTCAAACATTTCTGACAGAATTTTGGCTTTTTTTTTTCTTCTTAATGCTAAAGTATGTAGAAATAAAATTAGCTTATTTGTGGAGATTAATTGAATTCATCAAAATTGCTACAAACAGTTTATCTAGGATTTGAGCAAATAAACAGCCTAAGTTCCTACTACTGCTAAGCATTCCTTAAACAGTGAGCTTAATGATTTGGGCAAGTTATTATATTCTTCTTGTTCAACAATGAGAAATTAAGAGAAAGCTGGAGACAATGGAGAAGAAAAAGCCCCACCAGTATTATTTTCTTAGTCATTGGATAATACTTAGTTGGGTCCAGCTAAAGTAGAATCTGTCAAATGCTAAACGTTCAGAACATGAGTTTATAATTTTGAGTATTAAGTGGAAAAGGACCAATGTCCTGTGCCCATGAGCTCACTGTAACAGACCAAGAAATAAATTACCAGATCACCTTCTCATCTAAAAAATATGCTTATAAATTGCACTCCTAATATAAATCTCAACCTCCAAAATATTTTCTTAAGCATGAATTTTACTCCCTATTAGAAAATTATGACAGACTGAAAATGTGACAGGAGCTCTCCCATCTTCCTTGTTATCGCTGGTTTTCCATGGGGTCCATGTCAGTAATAATGGGCTGAAGCCCTATGCCTAAACCAAATTAGAGATAGATTTAAGAAGTCTGTATTTCTTATTCTCTTCACTGTGCTTTTGTCACCTGTTATTTAAGCTGGGAAAAGTTTCTTAAGAGCTGTGTGGGTTTGTTTCTACCTATATAAGTGTGTTAAAACTATGTACCCACCTAATTTTTCTAATAGTGCAAAGCTTCCATGAAATGTGAAGTTTAATAATTTCTGTGCATTGTAGTTACATGAGTCATTTGGTGTGCACCTGGAAGAGAATTTTTCCCTTTCTACATCTCCTATGTCAAAGACAACTCACAGCTGCTTTCCTCTACTTGCCACAAAGCCCACTCACAAGAGGAAGAAGAAAGCAGCTCTGATACAGCTCTGGTGGGATTTTTTTTTTTCAGCTGTAGAGAAATTAAAACAGAAAGAATCTGGTCTTAGGAAACTCAGGGGCATGATGAGTAAAAGCTATCATGTAAGTTTGTAAACCTTGTGGTATAACCTTTTTTTTTCCTTCTCTCATATATTTACTTGCAGATGGAGACACATGAAACATTGACCATCAGTCTGCGACTAAAGTGGGTATCAGAATTTCAAAGTTCTGGAGCTTCATTCTGAGTGGTAAGTGAGATTTGAATGTGTTACTGAAAGAGCCATTGCAAAAGATGTGAGAAAAGAAAAGCTGCAGATGTAGAAACTGTAGGAACTGGGTTTTAAACTTGGATAGCTGTTGAAGTAAAATTTTTAGGACCATACAGTAATTAGGTTTATAGAGACAGAAGCCTTATACCAAATTCAGTTGCTATTCAGTTTAGGAATAAAGGTCTTTGATATGACTAAATTTATACAGTAAGAGTAGTCCATAAAAATGTAGATGCAATCCAGCCAAACCATGCATTTAAACACCTTGCTAAAATGAACTGTTTGTCTTCACCAACAAGGAAACTTGGTTTTGGCATGATGAATCAGATAATTAACTTTTGCAGTTCTGTAAATGTTATGTTACCCACTGTGGTATCCTTCCACAGTAAATTTTAAGGGATTGCAGAAGTATCTGTTGTCTTACGTAGTGAAGCATTAAACCTACAGAGAGGCTGGTGAGAAGGTTCACTCTTGCTTCAGTTAGTCCTGGATTAGGTAGCATCAGAAAAGTTCAGCCATCTCATTTCAAGCAACTGTTAGCAAAAGATACTTTGCTGTATCAAGACCCTCGGAGTTTCTGCACTGTTTTCTGATCGTCTTTGTTACCTGACAAAGCAAATATCATTTTAGAATGTTCCTGCAGCTTTCTTCCTCAGAGATGCCTTGGGAGATGTTCTTCAATGGCTTATGTCCACAAGAAGCAGCTGATGTGACCCCTCAGTCTGTTATAGCTTTAACTTGGATCTGGGCATACAAGAGACCATTTGACATTGCTTGAGAGGTGTGGATTTGCTACTTATTCAAGTGCCATGGCCAGAGATGTCTTTTCTGTACAAAACACTTTTTCCATTGCTGTCTCTCTTCCTTGTCTGCAGCCGTGTCTTCTGGGCAAACTAAAGCTTAGGGGGGTTTGGCCTTCATAACATTGCCTAAATGGGGTTGAATTATTTTCCCAAGTAGCCTATAATATTGTGCACTCTACTTTGGTACCTACATGGTATCCAAACCACTGCCATCTGCGCATGACAAGGTCATCAAGAAGTTACAGGGTTTGAGTGCATAGTCTTTTGGATTGAAATAGTGAAGAAAATACCATCACAAGTGTTTAAGGGAACACTTTACCCAGGGTATTATAGCACTCAGGGCAAATATAATTTAAGCAGATAGAGTTTGTGAAGACATTTTGCAACCACAGTTGCTTTTCCTAGCATTTGAGGATGTAGAAGACAGTACTGTACTTGCTTATTAATGCACACCTGGTTACCTACATCAGATAATTATTTGAGGTAAAGTTATTGTTTGTGGTTCCTCTGCAGGAATTGATGGTTTGTTGCTTCCTGCTAATCAGATGGTCACCTTAACAACTATTATGAGTGTGCACCTAAATTCAGTGTAACCACGCTTGTAATATCCAACCCCTGTAATGGCTGTGAGTATGCAGAAACTTGCCTTTTAAAAATTTTAGTTGGAGCAGACTTTTCTTTCTGAGAGAATTCCAAGGAGGCAGTGGTGTGGTGGTGTACGATCCTCAAAAGAGAACACACAGTAACCCTACTATAAAATCAGGGTTATGCAAATTTGAAAAATAATTTTTGTTTGCTATAGCCAGAATCTGTGCCAAAGCATTTCTTATGCAAGGCATCTTGCTCTTTGAGGAGAAAGACCTGTTGAGTATTTGACGCTTGGCCAAATGATTTCTTGCTTTATATTCACAGCTTTTGGGAAAGACTCTGGCTGATTATTCTGTGTAAAGTACAAACCAGTCTTAGCACTCATTTTCTACAATATATCTTAAAATGAAGAAAATCATGAAAAAACAGACGTTATAACAGAAGTTGGCCTTATGGCCAGCTACATTTTCTTTTTGACACTTAAGTCTTTTCCTGGTGTGATAGAAAATTCTGGAATTTATTTAATGAGCTTGAGAATCTCATTTTGGTAAAATAAGCATGTAGAATACAAATGTATGTCGTTATGTTCACCAAGTTTCTGAAATCTGAGAGTAATTACTGGTGTCTATTGTAATTCAGGAGGGATGACAGGTTGCTGTAATGGCTTACCTTAAGAATATGTTACAATAATCTACACTAATAGCTGATTTTCCATGCATTGCCTGGTTTCTCCTCAGGTTTAGGAGAGATATACAGACAATGTCATTACAATGTCTCTGAAAACTGGAGGCCTACAATGGAGGACAACAGAGTCAGTATTTGCAGCCCACTTAGAGGATGGTGGTAATTAGCTTTTGACAAACTGGAGACTTGCTGCAGAGCAATCATGGAGGAGAGAGTAAGTCCCTGACACTTCCCACTGTATGATTTGTGACAGATACATCAGCTGTAAGTTGTTCATATTGCATTTCAATATCTATTTTTGTTTTCAAGAACACCTATATTGTGCTATGCACACTTGAACTCGAGAATTGGAATCCACAGAGAATGTATGCTCACATAAGGTCGTTTCTTCCAATCACAATAATAGGGCCATGAGGAGATCTCTAACACAGCATGAAGCTTTGGGGGAGCTTTAGCAGTGCTGAAGTAAGGATCAACTGAGAAAAGATGTAGAACTTCAATTTTGAAATAGAATATCTTGCTCTTTCTTGACAGCATATTTAGCATGGAATCATGTGATACAGCCCGTAGTTTACCAGCTGTGTATCCATAGAGTACTGCTATAAAGTTGCTCCTCATCAAAGGGAAAAAACAGTGTCCTCAGTAGCTATGAAAACATCTATTGTACATCAGACTGAATTTCTGCATGGTTCAGTGTAATGTTAATAAACTCTGTAATAACAAAACAGCAGAAATGTGGTGCCATAAATGACAAGCTCTGGTGTATCCTTCAGGCCTTTGTTTATGTAGCCTAGATTTTTTTGCCCCTTTCTTCCTTATCCCTCCCCCTGTAATGCATAATTTTGTGGGCTTTTCAGTAGAAGCTGTATCTTGTATGTGTTGTTAGACTTAAAAGAATATATTGACATTAAATCCATGGGCTTTAATAAGACATTAAAGGGGCCTGGAAGGCCACACATTGAATACTGTGCTCAGTTTTGGTCCCTGCCATGCAAAAAAGATGTGGATGGGCTGGAGATGGTCCAGAGAAGGTCCAGAAAGATTATCAGAGGGCTGAGAAGCCTGCTGTGTGAGGAAAAGCTAAGAAAGATGGGTTTGTCCAACCTTGAAAAAAGAAGGCTTAAGGGAAATCTTATTGCCATATTCTGGTATATAAAGGGTGGCTAAAAGAAGGTTCTCTTTTTTCAAGATAGACTCTCTTTTACAAGGCAGCACACAGAGAAGATTAGGGGTTATTAGTACAAGTTACTCCAAGGATGAGTCTTATTAGACACTAAAAGGAAATTTTTTCTAAAGAGCAATCAACCATTGGAATAATCTCCCCAGGAAAGTGGTGTATTCCCCAACATTGGACAATTTTAGATTTGTCTGGACAGGGTGTTGGTCCATCTGGTCTACAGTGCATTTGCCAATAAAGTTTGGGCCAGGTGATCCTGGCCATACCATTTGGTATTCCATGATTCACTTACCTGCATAAGTAGTAACATATGGAATAAACTCAAGAGTATCCAAAACTGGAACAATAGAGAAGCATGCTGGAATGTCAGAAATACGCATGAAACATTAATAAATTATTAATTTAGGAGGGTGATGGCACCACATTATCTGAAACTGCCAAAAATGCATTACTTGAAGAGTAATATGGCTGATTATAGAAATGACTGACTCTGAATAAAATTTTGTGGCTATATTATAGAAAATAAAAATGCAACACACGTTCTCTTTGAACTCATTTAACCTGCCTAATCCACACTATCAATCAACAAGACCATTTGAATAATGTTTCTATTAAAATGCCAGTGTTGTTTATAGTCACTGTCTTCTTATTTAAATGTTTTTTACAGCGCGTCTTGACACTTTTTTTAAAATAACCTAATGCAGGTGGTGAAAACATCAGGTGAAGTGGTCTCTTGGTTTAAGAAAAGGTTGCATATTGATTCCCACACCACTCTTTGAATCCCCTTACAAATCAATGAAGAGTTGCTCTGTGGCTGGGCTGTAGTACTTTACTGAGAGCTAGCTATCCCTCATATCTGGTTTCTGTACTAGACAACATCAGGCCTTTATAGGAAACACTTAGTGCCTTCTGGGATGTTGCTGCAAGATCAGCCATTGCTGATCAGCCATTTGTGAGGATGACTTCTGATTTAAACTCAGGATTTCAGTGAGAAATTGTGAATCATCCAGGCATCTATGGGCTTAATGTTCCATTGTAAGAAGAATGCTTTTGCATCCATAGGTTCTTAGGAAGTTCTGACCATATATGTTGCCATGTGGCATCAGTAATGTATGTATGTAGAAGGCTCTTCAGAAAACGCAGTTTCCTCAGAATGTTACACAGCAACTAGTTCACAGGGTGGCCTTCCTTGTGTGATACACTCCTGTGACTTTTGAACTGTCTTGGCATCCATTCTGTTGTTCTGCCTTCACAGGTGTGAGTTTTCTGTCTTGGGCAAATGGTATGAGTTCTAGGTACTTTAAGTCATTTTTTGGATTGCTGCTTTACCTCATCTGTCTCCTTAGATAGCTACAAATCCCCAAGGACTCTTGACATCCATTCCTATTAGCACAGGCACTCTTGTTTTCAATTTTCCATTGAATGAAATGTCAGCAAATAATAAGCCATGCTTTGCAGGTGCTATGCTCTGATTTAACAGGGCTGAATATGGCCTCTATCATCTTTGATTAGTAGGTGCTTTATTATTTTGACACTGTATCCTACTGACCTGTTGTGTTGGAAATAATGGGGACTTATAGAGACATACCTCATATGTACTTCACTGCAAACTGCTAAATCTCATGTTCATTAAAGGTGTCTTGTTGTCAGACATTACTAGCACAGGTACTGTAAAATGCAGCAAGGGTTGTACTGTCATGGACAAATGACTTCTTAGCTTTTCTTCTACGTAGGGATGAATTTGATAGTCTAGGACACAAATAAGTTTGTTTTCTCCCTGCAGCAGTGAAAAATCTATGCTGCCTTTGCTCTAGGGCATCAGGATATTTTCCCCTTCTTCTATAACCTACATCTTTACCTTTCTGTAAATACAACAAACTCTTTATGTCTGGTGCAACAAACAAAACAACCATTTCCTCAAACTTGCTGTTCATCTGAGGCTGGTGTGAAATATCATTGGTCCTATTTTCAGATTTTTAAATCTTTAAATGATTCTGTGCATGTTCTTTTTAAAAGATTTTTTTTTTTTGCCTGATGTCTGAGGATTTAATTTACATTGAAACAAAGTCACACTTAACGGTTAAATTTAATCCTTCTTAACCTATTATAATTTTAAGGAGTAAAGCCTGAGTTTTAGCTGTTTTGCACCACTTGGAGCAACATGGTGTTATCTGTGGCACTGGCCACAATAACTTTTTGTAGGGGTATGCCCCCAGCAATGTCTGTAGCAATCAGAGTTCACATTTTGTCTGACCCCAGAGAGATATTTTTCCTTAAGAGTTTGTGTGTGCAACAGATAGAAAATCTGGTTCTGGATATATTTTCTTCATAGTTCCTTTGTAAAGTACTCCAGAGATCATGTGTTTAACCATCATCAGATCTTGCTTAGTTTTTATGGAACATTGAAATCATCTACTTGAAACCAAAATACTTTTGTAGCTTTTTTGCTTGTGGGAAAGGTTAGGCTGAGAATTTCCAGGTCCCTCAGGCTGTAAAGAATTTTATGATCAGTTCAGTTCACAAAGTTCTTCCATGCATGAAGTTGTGAAGCTTTAATGGCTATGGAGTAAAGCCAAACCTTTCTTTATTTTTAGTTCTTTACACTAACACCACGTTTATTTTATGGATAAGTGACTGGTCTCAAAGTCTGACTATACAACTTAAAAAAAATTATCAATATTCTCAGTAGAAGAATACAAGGACAAGTTAGTTTTGTGCTTAGATACTATCTCTGTCACTGAGACATCTTTGATTGATGTTTTCAGTTTTCCAGATGTTTTTGTAGTAGTCAAATCCTATGTCTGTTAAAGAGTTTTGTGGACCAGTTCTCAGGATGCTAAGGCAGGCTGACTGAGCACAAATTTCTTTACATACTTTGTGTTTGTTTAGAACAATTCTGTACTCCTTCATCTTAGTGTACCCAGTCTGTACTCTCTTACCCCATTCACCTTGCTCTACTGGATATGATTTCCATCATAAGGAATATTTTTTAGCTTTTGCCCTACAGCTTGTTTCTCATACAAGGTTTATGAAATCTCTGACTGCATTTTTTCTCATATTTTTTTAGATGACAATATCATGATACAGACTTTTGTACTGGATATGCTATCAAAAATATGCTGTATATTTCTATGCACCATGCAGCCCAAGAGGGAACAGTATCTCTTAAAGACGGTGTTGGAGCTACATGAACATTTGCCTTGCTTGGTGTCCCATATAGAAATGCATTTTGGAGCAATCACTAATGCTTTTTTCTTTTATGTGGGAAATACTTCCCACTCTTTATAATTTTTCTCCCCTGAGTGTACATGTAAGTGAAAATTCCCCTTTTATGGCCCTGACCAGACCTTTATTGCTGAAGTTCTTCTTGCTTAGCAGCTAAGTGCTTCATCTCCCTTCAGGAGATGAGGCATTCTCTCAGTAGCATGGTGGGAACTTGCCTTGCAACCCTGCTCCAAATATTCTTGAGATGGGTTAGATTTCTGTGTTGTGTTTGCAATAGTGGATGCCCTCAGATAAATGTAAGAATAGCATAAGCACATCTTCTTCCCTCTCCTGGGCTCCAGTAGGTTGTTCCTGTGTTGCTGAGCCAAAGATGGTGTCATTATTTAAGATCAGTGGGTTTTTCAGTTGCTGGTGTCCAAAATCTGGCAGTGCTCTAGTGCATAAATGCCCAATTTAAAAGCTTGTAATTGTCCCAGTTGCTTTCAGACTGGCAGTTCATCCCTCTGATGATGCAGCATTGTCCACTGCTCCTAATTCCTTCTACAGAAGTTTCCTGTGCATTAGTGGTGTTGCTGCCATTCTCTTGTTGCTGTTGTTGGGCTTTTCCCCTTTCTGTGCATGCTCTTTTATCACTTGCACACTGTTGGTGAGTGGCACTTGCTTTTAGTTCCTATCCCACTTCCAAATTTTGGGCGTTGTTCTGACTCCTGTGGTTTTCATACTCTGTATGTCTTGTGCTTTTCATTATGAAACATCTGTTTTTCTGTGTTCTGTCCTTTATCTTTAAAATCTTTGATTCCCTAGAATAACAGTGTTTGTCTGGTCTGGGTGAATCCTTTGCTTGACAGATGTGGGTTATCTTGTTGAGGATGAATTATGGACCTTCCTGTAGAATAAGGTCTACTTTGCTTAGCCAGGACTCAACCTCTCAAAAGTGTCTAATGAGGCAGTTGGTCAGAGATTAGTCACCTTATCTTCTGCCTTTGCCCTCTGCTTAAAAGCATTATGTGCATCTATCTATTTTTTATAGAATATCTCACATTTCTGTAATGAGCCTCAGAATTCATGTGTCTTTGCCAAACTAAATGAAAACCAGCTCTATAACCACGGAAAATACAAATTTCCTTAAAAGAATATTAACAGAAACAATGTTTGCTGCTGCTACAGTTCCTTGAAGATACAGATTGTTTACATTTCTATTCAGGAGAGGGTTTAGGTAAGTATGGAAATTTCCTGAGGTGCTTCTACTTTTTACCAATTGAGAGTGAAAAATTACCTGCTTTGTAATCCCAGAGCTTTAGCCAAGATATTTATTTATGAAGAGATGGAAAGCTGGCAGCTTTTTTTCCCTCGCTCTATTTTTTTTTTTTTTAAAGTTCTTTTTATTTCTGGTCTTGGTCTATTACTTTGCTTAGGAGACAGTTTATATAAATTTAACTAGTAAGCAACTAATACAAGTAATAATGTCTGTCTTTCTTGCTGACATACTTTTGTAATTGATATGGCCATAGAGGAAAGCCTCAAAATGATGTTTGCTTCCAAAACATCCAGGTTGTGTTAAAAAATATGCCTCTGTAAATCTGCCGAAAGTAACAATATGTTGCTGAACAAAAAGCAATTTTCTAGATCCAGATAAATGATTAAGATACAAAAATAAAATCTACCCTTGAGTGCTGCATAGGTATCAGTAGGAAGATTCAGACATGGTTAAGAAAATTAATTAAAATTTTAGTTTATTCTAAGAACCACAATTAAACATGGAATGCAGGCTTCTGCCTTGAAAGTGCCAGGCCCACCAGACATATAAGGGCTTTAATTCAGGTCAGCTCCAAATCTCTCCAGTTCATACATTTTCAATGGTATTTTACTCAAGACTCAAGTACTACCTGTTAAATTCACAACAACCACAATAAATTATGCTAATTTGGACTAAAGCACCCCTAATTCAGAGTAAGAGTATCACCTGGAAAATTTGTTATAAAGAATGCATTCTGATTATAATGAAACCATAAATTTTAGAATAAACTCCCCATGAAAGACACACCTACAAAGAGATTGAAGGTGGTGTACTAGTGCAATTGAAATGCTGATGGTCCAGAAGAAAAAGGAGTTTGAAGTGAAGTGTTTAAAGAGCGAATGCCCAAGCTCACAGAGGGAGAACCCACACTTTGCTGCACTGCAGGTCCTCACTGTGTGTCCCCAACAGAGGCTGTCTTGCTCGGGAGTTAGGTGGTGATAAGTGACACTAAGGGAAGAAAGGTGGGAATCTAAGTTGTGTACATAGGTCCAATTTCTCTTTCCAGGCAATCAGTAAACACACTTCCAGGCCATGGGAATCCTCTCTATCATCTTAAATATGAGCTGAGCTTAGTCCAGGGTGTGCATGAGTCTTGTGTGTGCTATTGGGCCAGCTGCAAGGGAAGACTGAGAGAGGGGAACGATCCAGTTACATTATGAATTAATTCATCTTGTCCTGGTGAATGCTAATGCCTGAGAATTTATAGATGAATGTGTTTGTGTCTGAAGCAACTGCCTTGTGAATTTGCTGATCGTGCAGGAGCGGTATGCAAAACGGGAGGAGGAGGAGGCAAGGAAGGGAGGGTGGCTCTAGGACCCATGCGAGCCTTCCCGAGCAGGAGGTGGGAATTTTCCTCCAAGGCAGCAGGAGCCCGAGCCCGGTCTCAGAGCTCCAGCGGAGCCCGCAGGAAGAGCCTGGCACGTCCCCTCCGTAGCCGCGCACCCGGGCGGGACCAGCCCGCACCCCGCAGAGCCATGAACCGGCTACCACAGCTGCTGTTGTGGGTCATCTCAGTGGGTAAGGAACTTATTTTTCTTTCCTCTCATCTCTTCTTATTTTGCAAAGTCCCTCTTCTACCCAGAGGCTCAGACTCATTTCATTGCCCCTTCCCTTTTTATTTTTAAAACCAGAAAAGCATTATTTTCAGAGCAGTAGGGGACAAGGGGAGATGGGGATTGAAAGTACTGGCATAAAGCATATGTAAAGTAGGTGACATGCGGGAAAATAAATCTTGATTGTAAGGAAATTCTGATCACTGAAATTAATAGGAGGTATGTAGTTTTAGAAAAACTGCTGCTGCCGAGGCTCTGAGGCTGGATGCAGGCAGCCGCTGTACAAGGGTTTGGCATGAAACGAACAGCTATACCCTAGGACCATTTTGCTTCTCTGCATGCTGGATTGTTTTCTCTGGGGCTGTTTTGGAGAGGGTGGTAAGAGTAACGCTCCAGGAGTAGTGGAGGTTGCTTACAGGGAAAGGTGTAGTTTGGAAAGGATGCTCTGTCTAAGCAGAGAGATGAGAGACACGGATAAAGAGGAGTAAGTACTGGGACTAAGAAAGATGGACTTAAGAGCTCCCACCTAGATAGGGTTCTCAGACTAAGTTTTGAAAGGAATCTTTTACTAATCTGTTTGTCACTGTCAGCTTTGGTTCTGAAGTACAGCAAAAGAAAGGAAGTGACAGCAGGAGAGAAGAAGAGGGATATTAGGAGGGAAGCTGCAGGAATAGGAGAGAAGTTGGGAGGTGGAAGCATGCATGCGACCAAAGATGGGAGAAAAAGGTAGGAGTGGGACAAAATTACTATATGTGCAGAGTGACAAGCAAATTTGTTATAAATATTAAGAAAGAAAAGCCTCTATCAGAGCATGTTGAACTTTTCAGAGAGCTGCAGTTACAATAAGTAACAGTGTAGATACAGTGACTACAACCTGAGCCTTAGACAGGATCAGGAGACACTTTGTATTTTTCAGTGTAAGAGATAGTGTAACTTCCAGGCAGGAAAGGAGGAAAGGCAAACAGGTTGCTGGGTGCTGCAGCTAGCTCTTGCTAGAGCACTGCACTTCCTCTCTCTGGCTAAATGATGAACTTGTATATATTTACTTTTATATGCAGACACACTGGGATGTCAGTTTCTAAGCAGGTTTTATAATTTAGTTCTATTTACAATTGTATGCCAAGGCATAGTACAGAGTTTTTGGATTTAGGCTTTTTCTGGTCTCCAATTTCTATTGGGAGGCAGGAGGCTGTTTACTGTTTAAGGGTCCCAGGACAAGTGTACCTCGTGCAAGCAGAGCTTTATGCTCCTAAAGCCTCAGCTTTCATGGCATGTTGTCTCATCAAGAATTGCTAAGTATCTTTCCAGTGTTTTCGAGGAGGGGCTTTGAACACGCAAGTAATGTTAATGTAAGGAATAATAATTCTATTTACTGTATATCCAAGTCTGTGATATGAAGCATGTCTGCATTAGGAAAGAAATTTTTAAAAGGGCGTGTTACAGAGAGAATAAGTAAAGAGCTAAATGAAAATAAACGTACATTTTACAATTTCTGTCCAATCTTCTGCCAAAAATAATCTCAATCACTGGAGGAGACTTCAATGCACGAGCATTTAACTATGTAGTTGATGTCAACATCTTCACATGGGGATTGCTTGCCTCACTATGGGATCTACTGTGGTTGGCTCACAGAGTGTATAGTCAATTAGTTTAAAAACTGCTTGTATTACCACTGTACAATTTTTACTGGAGCATATTCTTGGAGTGGCTTTACATTTCCTTCTTTATTCGGAAAGCCCAAGATCTAAGTGATGAAGGGATTTGCAGGTCTTCTTCTCCCTCTCTTATTTTCCTGGCTGGCATACATATTTCTAATGTGCTCTATCATAAAATAATTATTTCAGAGTTCCCATCCACTGATAATTTTTGGCACATGGAAACACTGGATAGTGTTGCAAGTCCTCTTGGTGCAAAAATTAAGACACTATGAGAAAATTCAGAAAGTTGTAGAGAACAATAGCAGGAAAAAACCCTCAGAAAAAGAACCACCAAACTGAAGGTAACAAAAACAGGAAAGGACATGGTCCGCAGGTATACATTGTTCAGTGTCAAAGCAACTTCACAGTCTTTTGGAGGCTGAGGTTGTACACTATCCTCAGGTCTCAGGAGGTGGTTAGGAAGAAAGTGAAAAAAACCCCTAGAAGAATGTTTGGGAAAATTTTCTTTTTATTTTAAGCACCAATATTACTTTGAGTCTTCAGATGGGATTATTTTCTTTTGATTACTTGAGCTTGGTAAGGGGTAGTTAGATCACTCCTTTTTGGTTCTGTGAGAAACTAGGTTGTGCTTGGCTAGATGTCATTTTCTTGCCTTTGAATGTGGAGAGCCAACTATCTGCAAAATTACAGTACAGCATACATCCTGAGCAAACCTCAAACACCTTTCCAAATGTGTCATGTTTATGTCATTGCTCAGAGTTTAGCTACCGAGCATAACCACAGTCCATGAGATAATATTAGCAGAGACACTTTGTCAGGATTTCTTTACAGTCCCTTCCAACACTTGCAGTGCAGACACCACTGACTAAGGTTTAACTTCAGCCTGTTGAATTGTTACCGTTTTGGGTTTTGTTCAATCCTTTCTTAAGGCAGAGAAGCATAGGAAGGTTGATGGCAGGTTTAGGAGTAAGACAGACAGCTTTTTGTTTGTTTGTGGAATGGTATATCAGCATGGCAATGATGAATTCCCTGTTCCTGGGTGCTTGCATTTGTTTAACTGTTTTCAGAAGCCCCAAACTTTTTGTTTCTCTCCCTGGATTTATATACCTCTCAGGACTCAGTTGGCCTGTTTTGTAGGAGTATAAACTGGTTTAAGTTTAGTCAGTCCACATGTGCAGGAAGATACAAGAATACCTTGTTTTGTTGTAAGCCAATTTAAAATAAACCAGTACATCTCTTTCACTTAGACAAATGTTTAGTGATTTGTGTATCCCTGAAGAAGCATGCCAAGTGTGGAAGGGATGGGACCCTGTGCTCTCTTTTGTTTCTTAATTGAAGAAATTTTCTCTTATTTTCTTCTTCTTGTGCCTATCTCTGCTCAGTTAAAGTAGCACATAGGTACAGTACTGATTTCACTTAAATGGTTCCATCTAGAAGGACATTAAATGATCCTTGACATTTGTCATAGGAGTAGTATCCACAGTCCTTTATTGTGCACATGACAACATGTCTCCATATACAGTGTCTAGTCTGAATATCCAATTCAAGGCACTATGGCTGTCACTGAAAGTCAAATATGGGATGGATGCCTCGAAAGTAAAACAAGACAGTTCTTTTTAAGCTATAGACATTACAAAGTAGAGGACTTTTTGAAACACAATGGAAAAGAATATGATACATTTATGGGAATCCCACAGTAAGGGAGCACATGCAGAGAAACATCAGGGATTTCTAGACTGCATCAGGAGGGAGAACTAAGTTGGAGGAGATTGACTTCAGCTCTAAAGTAACAAGTGGCTCACTACCTGATTTCTATGTCTTATGAGCAGCCATAGCAGAAATACATCTTTCTATCCATGCTACATACTTGCACGGTTTCTAATTAGTCCATAAGATCAAAGTTGGAGAAAAGCCTGCCTCACTCCAATGAAGTTTCAAAAGCATTCTTCTCCTACTCCCTGGAGTCCCAATTGGATCCACAGGAGGGTATCTGTCTTCAGCCTGCCTGTATATGTGAAGGAGCTCATACTGGCTCTGCTGGTGTGTAGAAGTGCATCTGTGATGTCTGTGACAAGAGTGGAGAGAAATTTTTATCTTGAATTAATTTTAGTGAAAATTGCTGATGTGTGAGACTAAGATGCTTTGTAAAGTGGTCTAGGCTTTGAGCTGTTACATTTGGTCCTTTGTTTTGTGTGTGCACCTGTTAATACATACTGAGACATGCAAATAAATCTACGTTTGTTTTTTAGGTTTAATTTTTTTTTTTTCACACTTTGGGTCAGAAAAGCCTTGCACTCAGAAATCAGAAATATTTGTTTTAAAAGCATAAAACATGACTTCATGTTAAAACTAAACATCTGATATTAACTGTTCAAGTCCAGCACTCCCTGAAATGTGTTTGTCTTTGCAATTTTATAAAACTTTTGATCCTGAAGATTTTTAGGTTGATCTGTGACAGGTTTTTTGTTTGTTTTGATTTTTTTAAATTTCTTTGGTCATGCCAATGACTTAAAAATCCTGTATTAAAACTTCACAGTTATTTTATAATACCACATTCCAGTTTGTACTTAGATTTGTGCATGCAGATGGTTGTCCTTAGGCTGATGCTCATTACTCTACATGCAGACAGTGACTGGTACAGTTTGTATCTTGGTATTGGATCAAATTCCTCAGAAATAAAAGAAACAAAAATAACTTTTTGCAAACCTTCAGTAAAAGCAGAAACACAAAGCAGGTGCTGAGAGGAGAGGCAGGTGATCTCCTTCCAGAAATAAACTGAGAGGAAGGATCCCACAGGGTTCATAGATAACCTAAAATGATGGATGTCTATGGGAATACAGTTACAGCCATGCAACATCTTGCCTTCTGTATCTGGAGACTTTTATCTGAGACTCCTAAGAGTAAGCATGATTCCTGTATTGAATCCTTAAATCAGAGGAGGAAAATTATGACATTAATTATGTTAATTAATTGGATCAGGCTTATAGTCTTTTCCTGCCTCTCAGCATCAGTCCTTCCTCTTACAATTCCTCTTCCTCCCATTCCATTATAATTGCTCTTCTGCTTCTCTCCTCTACCGGCATGTAACAAACCCAGTGTTTTGATGTAGCCTGCTAACAGCATGCACAAAGATGAAACCCATGGCAGGTAGGAGAGCAGGCCAGCTTGGAAAAGGGGTGAATTGTAGTGTTTGGTGAGAGGTGACTTGTAGCGGACAGGTGTGCTCTGAGTGCATAGGGAGAGCAGCTCCCCTACGAGAGTGCTGACAGATCGCGCTGCTGGGCTATGTGTTGCAGGAGGAACATGGAGTTTTGTTTCAGATTGTGACTCGTTCAGCACCACTAGGTTATGGAGGGCCTGGCCTGGGGAATGTCAGGGTCCTGCCTTTTTGTGCTGCATGCACAAGAGAGAAGTCAAGGTGTAGAACCTTTACAATTCAGCAAATGCCATGTCAAGTCCTCTCCGGACCTCTGCAGTGCTTAAAGGATTACAGCTCCCAGAGAAGTGGCAGGGTATCATGGAAGCACTCTGTTTCCCTCAGATGTGCTGTTCCTAAGAGCTTTCCTCAAGGTGCTGGACCTCCATATTGTGCCTTCTCCAGTTGTGTCATACCAACACAATGGACCCATGAGGAGAAATGGAAACAGAGGGACATGACATGAAAGGGAACAGAGCTGACATTCCAGTCTTCCTCACCTAGAAAAGACAACTCTACCATATGTACTGAGTAAATAGAGAACTCCGAATTTCAGTGAGATGTTCAGTCGCAGGTCAAATGTTACCTTTTTAGGAGAAGTTCAGGTTGGTTTTCTATATGGTCTCCTTAACACAAAGCTGTCTGTAAAAACATGAAACTATACACAATTTTCCACTTGTTGGTGAAAAACTTCTTAAGATTTCCAGCTGGCTTTATATTTACTTTAAGCATTTTGACTGTATGATTGTTGTAGATCCCTGCCGACTGATCTATTCTATTCTCTGTGAAGGTATAAACATCCCTGACATTGGCAGTGATTGAATTTAAAAACCTATTGTACAGCAGCCTGATCAGACTTAGTCAAGAATGAGAGTGAAATATAGAATTAAATACTGAAGCCTTTTCAAAAAGCACAGATTTATCCTTGCAATTCAGATGAACTTTTGCCCTGTCTAATGGGAGAACCGTGTCTTTTAATAAGGCATTACAGATTTTCAGCTAATTGGTATCTGAAATCCCATAAGCTTTGGCTTATCAGCCAAGAATGATGCATTTATTCATGTATTTCAGTTGCTCAGTTAGGTTTGTTTTTTTTTCCCAGTTTGTAGCACAGCATGTGTTTGAGGGCATAAACAGCCAAACTTTCTAGAGTTAGAGCATCCACACCTCTCCTCTGTGTCTATGTTTGTGGTGATACATATTTATATATTAAAAATATAGGGATAAAGTAACTGAGTGTGACAGTAATAAGTGACATGGAAGGATGTGATGGTGTTCTGTTGCACAGAATTAAGTACAGGAGGTGAGAAGTATCAATTCCTATATTGTTCCAGTGAAGAGTTTTGTGCTATTCAGGAGCCAGTAGAAAACCCAAACTAAAAGTTTTTTCCTGCCTTGAAGCAGAACTGACCATCACATTGGAACTTCAATGAGAATGGAACCAGACAGGTTACTGGTTCAGAGTCACAGTTTGCTGGAATCACAATTTTCACATCAGAGATGCCATTGGAAGCACCTGCTTCCAACAGGAAGGGCTGTTTTGAGTGGCTCTGCAGCTGTGACCAAGACCTTTATCTATATGCTGAGGGTGAAGTCTGCTCATGCACTTTCCCTTGTAGCTCTGCCTTAGTATCTGCTCTGCTCTCCTGGCCTTAGGAAGGCAGGAGGAAACTGTGGGGATTCACAGAGAGGACAGGAGGTGGCCAAGGCTGGATGGTAAAGCAGGATGGAGCAATTCTGTTCCAATGGAGAAAAGGAGTGCAGCCAGTGTGGTTTTGGATTACCAAAGGAAGGGTTAGCAGCTGTCAGCCTGAACTCGAGCAACCTCAGGCAAAGCTGAATTCAATCTGGAACAGAACTGAAAAATGTCTTTTCTTCTGTGGATAATTAATTTTGTGGTTTTGCAGACCCGTGTGCCTTGACTAATATTTTAGACAATGTAAGGAGCATGGATGATTATGCTTAGACACTAATAATACCTTGGATGTCTTGCTTTTTTTTTTTTTAATTTTCTGTTGTTATATTTAACGGCAGTTTAAATTTTCCAAGTATTTTCTGTTTATATTTTTTTCCTACTGAGCTCTGAGTGATTAAAGACCTATTTATTACTTTGCCTTCAGCAAACAGACTCACAGAAAAGCATGACTGCTTAAAATTTCCATGTTTTTTAGCATGTTTTTAGAGTTTTCTCTGTGGCATTTTGATGTGTACTGTGCTGAGTACAGATCTCTTTACACAAGTAACACTTTTAAAATATGTAGTTCACAACAGGAGTATTTTCCGTGTTTATAGTCACTGCAGGAACCCAAATAGTATTTAAAACCTCAGAAGGAAGCTTTCTTTAACCCCATGCAGGCAAACCGTTCAGCCTAGAGCTTAGTGAGACACTCGACTTTATGAATATTTTAAACCCGGATAGCACAGTCATCGCTATCACTAATTGTTTTTCAACTTTCCTGAAGTCCCACATAGCTCCTGGGCCTTCAAGATCTATCAGGCTCTTAGAAGAGTTTTAACTTTCCCAGAGTTTGATATTGTGTTTGTCAGTCTGTTGCAGACCTAGAGACAAATGTCAGTAACATTTGCAAAAATAAACTTGTGAATTAATTATAAGAAAAACAAGGTGGGTTTTATTTAGCTGTGTTAAAAGGCCTTGTGTTCCAGCTATTCAGAGGGACAGAAAACTGGGAGATGTATGCAGATCTAGCTCTTTTCACTTCCTCTAGTGCTGTGCTAGTTTAGTCTGATGAGGCTCAAGAATTTAGCTTCCCTTTCAAAAGGTATTTTCAGGTTTTATTTGTTAAATTTGGACAGGGCATAGATTTTTTATTTCTTACCTTCATATTTTGGCTCCCACACAATTTTTTTTCCTCTCTTGTGTGCCTTCCTGCATATATATATATGTGCGTGTGTGTGTGTGAAAATTAATGAAAGGAAAAATATATGGAAAATACCTTTGCTTTAAACATGTTGTCTTCCCTCAGTGGATGCAGTTATCCAAAACTATACACTAACTCAGGGGTTGCTTGTGTTCATACTTTGTGTGTCCATACTTTAATTGCATATTTTTTTATGGAGATTACCATTTTTCAGGGATTTGTGCTGCATATGAATACACGGGTTATCAGCTTTGGTAAATCTAGCCAATAGTTATTTTTCAATTAAGTTTCAGAAGAAATTTCAATCACTTTTGTAGTAAGGTATATGTAGAGTAAGCTGGTGAAGTTACTTTATTACTGGTAGGAATTGCTTTGTGGCTGAAAAAAAAAAAAAGGATTATGAGAAGCAACATCCCAATTAATGCTGTTATTGATATTTTTCCACTGAGAAAGGTGAGGGGCAACTTATATCAAGTTGTTGTTTAATTCCACCCAGGAAAAAGCTCCATGTAGCCATTCACTCACTTCTCCACCAGTCTGAGTGAGGGAACAATCAGAAGGGTGAAAGTCAGAAAACTCATGGGTTGGAATAAAGACAGATTGACAAGAAAAGCAAAAAACCGTGCACACAAACAAAACAAAAGAAGGAATTTGTGCACTGCTTCCCATAGGCAGACAGGTGGTTACCTATCTCCAGGAGAGCAGGGCCCCAACACACGTAAGGCTTACTTGGAAAGAAAAATATCATCACTCCAAACATCTCCCACTTTTTCTTCCTCCCACTTTATATGCTGAGCATGATGCCACATGGTCTGGAATATCCCTTTGGTCCGCTGGGGTCACCTGTCCTGTGTCTTCTCTCAACTTCCCATGCACCTCCACTTCTCTCACCACCGTGGCAGCATGGAAAGCAGAAAAGGCCTCTACTCTGTAAGGCCTGCTCAGCAAAAATCAAAATCATCTCTATATTATCGACCCTGTGTTCAGCACTGATCCAAAATGCAGCCCTGTACCAGCTGCTGTGAAGAAAATTAACTCTGCCCCAGCCAAAACCAGCACACAAGTAAATACAGAATTTCAGAGATAGAAGCGCTGAACCTTCTGCTGGTTTCTTAGGGCTCTTGAGACTGTGAACATGGAAGTCAACATCTGTGTGATATTCAGTTTGTCTCCAGCTTGCATGCCCCTCTCAACCTCTCTAGGCAACCATGAAGTGCCATGGTCCCATCTCAGCTGTGTCAGCCATACTGCAGGGATGCTTTGGAATGATCTAGAATAAAAGCTAGCTTTCTTGGTTTGTACGTAATTTTAATGTTTCAGTTATGATGTGACCCTTTACAGATTGTGTTGGGTACAACTGAGGGATGTGGTGATTGCTGCACATGGACAAGAAGGGATCAGTCTCAGAGTGGGGTCAAAAGAAAAGCCAGCTGGGGCAGAAGGAATTGTTCTGGGAAACTCTTAGTCTGCTGAGGTTTTTTTCTAAATCTCTCCCATCAGTCACTGAAAAAAGTATCTTGTGAAACCAGCCTGTAGGATTATACACCTGAATTCAGACAATGTGAATACACCCTGATCTAGCTTAGGGATGCCTGCTTTCCAATCTCTGCAAGGGAGCAAGGGCTCAATGCCAGCGTTGTCAGCTCAGTGTCAGTGAGCTGGCAACTGCCTTACGAATTTGTACTACTGTGAAAACACCTACAATCCCATTGTACTAACTAAAAAATATTTGGTGTAGCTGTCATTTAGTTCTGGTTTTGACAGTTTTTTATTTTTGGAACGTGTTTGTGTTTTTGCATATAGTTAACAGAACTTATAACAGTTTAGGAGGACAAACTTGGGCTGATAGTCTGAATCCTATCATTGATGCTACAGTGCTGAGGAATAAGAGATACACCATGATGCTGTGTGGTGTTCATGTCTTCCCTTCAGCCCTTTAGACAAAATAGTCTGTTTTCAACTTTGACCTGTACCATTTACAGAGTGTTGTTAAGAGGAGGTGCTCTTAAACATTTATGGATAGGACTGAATCTGTTCTGAAGGTGGAGAGTGGGGGTTTACATTTATCATCTTAAAGGAAGACAGTAAAAAAAAGTTTTGAACCCAGGCTTAAATTTTATGCACAAAATATTTCATACTCTCTAGTATACATGGAAGTGCTCCCATGAGCTTTTAAAGAAACATCAGCTACATACGAGAATATTCTTCAGCATGTCTTTTCATTCTTTGTGACACAAATACACAAAGGGGCAAGAAATAGAGCTGGCCAAAGTACCTTTGCATAGTGTTTCTGAGATTTGCAAAAGGAAAAAGTATAGCAAGCACTGTTTTCCTGGTTTTTAAACTCTCCAAGCTCAGGTTTCACAGATAGGGTTAAAAATCATCAAATTAAACATATTTATGAGCCATCTGGTTTCTGAGTCTTTCCAGTTTGTGTTTGCTATCCTGGGTAACTATTAAGTCATTTTTGTTGCTGTAATTTTCATGTCATTACATGGCTCCAGAAACTGCATGTTTAAGAAAAACACTGTAGAGAACTGAATTCAGAGTAGAAGTATAAGCACTGGCAGCACTGGAGACATTTGTCATTCTTTCAGTCAACCTAACATACTACAAAAAGTAAATGTGTAAAATAAATAAATTTTTCTTTTAACGTGTGTCTAAGTTAGGCACTGCAGTCTTCCAGCTCTCTTTGCCTACCTTTCTTGCAATATGGTAAGCACAGTCATATTTTATAGGGCTACTTTTCAGCCATAAGTTTTCACTATGATTTGAGGAAGATTCCTGAGCCTTGGTACTGTAATCCTTGTCCTAACTTACCTATTTTATCTCCCTTATTCAGATGTGGTGAGATACAAAGCAGTATATGTTCTAGTTCCTTCAGGTAGATCCAGTGCACAGAATTACAGATTTTTTTTTTTCTTTTTATAGTAAAATATAATTAAGGAGAATCTGTAACTCCATTTCAGTGGAAATTTGAAAAAAAAATTACTTTTTTTTGGAAAAAAATTACTCTTTCACATTGAATGTTGGGTTCCTGATTAAGTTTTCTAACAGCATTGACTTTTCCATTGGTAAAGGGCACAGAAGTGATTTCCTTAAAGGTGTACATTGGTACTACTCTTCCATAAAGTGTCCTTATTTGCTGCTGAGAAGGCACAGCACTGATGCATAGATGCAAAATGCCCTTTTTTTTCTGGTGACCTGATTGCTGTTCTTCATGCCAACTTGGTCATTTGTGACACTGAGTAAATTTTCAGAGTATAGTTTCATCTCACGAAGAAAGAAAAGAGAGGAGATGCCTGTAATTGCTGGTGTTTGTTTTCTAGGAGCAACTTAGAAATACTTGTGCTATTTGAAGGAAATTTTGTAAATGCTGCTAAAATACACAAAGCACTTAATTTTTCTCTCTCTGCCTTATCACTTTGACAGAGCTGTGTTCTGTTATCAGTTTTCCAAAGTCAAATTCAGTTTTATGGGTTTTGGAACCTTTTTGGCTATTTTGTGTGCTGTGCAAAGCCATTCCCAATTCCCTGTACTTTACTATCTCTGCTGCCCATCTTGCTCTTTTGCATGTGTCTTGGTAACTCCTGCACACAGTGGATAGCAGTACCTGGCATGCTGAGTTCAGTGAAGGGTGCACTGGCATCTTTAGGTCTTCTAAGAAGTACACAGCTTGTTTATCTCCTTTTCTTACTTGCACCTAGCATGAGCTTTAAAAAAATGCAAAACAATCCTTTCATGACTCTATGCTTTTACTTTCAAAGCCCAAATTCCCAGATGCATAAAGAGAAAGGAATAAGTGTATGCAAAAAATAAAGCACACATTAATCTGGCTATGTGTGCTTTGGAGCCAGGAGTTACTTACAGGAGCAGAACATGACACGATGCAGGGAAGACATTTGAAATCTTGGCTGACAAGCTGTTTAATACACTGCTTAAACTTGTGCTCAGTTTCACATTCCACCTTCTTAGCCTCCTCTGGTGTTTGTTTGACTGCTTTCCTCTTCAGGAGTCCAGCTGGCGTTGAAAGGCTCAGGTGTTAGGAAGCACATTTGGGAGTCTCAGCTGGCACTGGCAGACTCCACACACTGCTGGAGTACTTGCTGGCAAAGCTGTGGTCCCTGCCTTGGAAGCTGGCAACAATTTCTAGCCGAGGCTGTGAGGAAGGTGTCTGAAAGGTGTTTGACTCTAGAGCTGCAAGGCTGGGGAGACAATAGGAGGGGTAGGTGTTTGTCCACCTTCACTGGCACAGAAACTGCATTCTCTTCAGACACACAAGCCTGGGCACTGCACTGTGTGCCCTCAATATGCTGATGTGCAGATACAGCAGTGTCCATGACTGTCTTCAAAGCCAGGTGCAGGCCTCCCTGTGCCTTGCATGCTGCAGCTGCTCCTTCACAAGGTTGTTCCAAGGAGGCCTGCCTTTGTAGTGTCCTGGGAATGGAGCTGGCTTCCATCAGCCCTGAGAGTAACTTCAAAAGCTAGTCTTCTCTGAGAAGGCTCTGAGTGTAGAAGACAGTGAAATAGATATTCAGTGTCCCAACAAAAACTACTTATACCCAGGCATCCAAAAATATTGAGTATTGGAGGATATAGTAACAGATTCTAGCTTGGATTTTTCAGATGTGGTTATGACACTATGGCAGGGTATGTGGCATTTTCTTCTAACGTGAGATGGAATTACTTCCTGTGTGGAGAAGCACCTGTAGATATAGATGTATACAGTTCTATAGATGTATACATTTCTTTGCTCGTGTCTATGTGTGTGATTTGGTTATGTATGAATGTTGTTAATTTAAATCTATAATTAAGTCACTGTTACAATTATTGTAAACCTTATTGAACTGATTACTTTATAATTGTTAAGTCAGTTAATGCTAAACCTTTCTGCACCCTTATCTTCCATGTTTATATCCTTTGATTCTGATTTGATTTTCCTTTTTTTGTTTAATTCATTTGGTAAATAACAGAGTAAAACTTGCCACTGAACT
Organism: Taeniopygia guttata; assembly: GCF_048771995.1. NCBI lineage: Eukaryota > Metazoa > Chordata > Aves > Passeriformes > Estrildidae > Taeniopygia > Taeniopygia guttata. The sequence goes on along the minus strand of NC_133030.1, from coordinate 28,035,080 downwards.
CTGTTAAGTTATGAATTCATATAAAAACTTGCTTTTTGCCAAAACATTTAATTCTGATTTTTTAAACAGCACAAACCACTTATTTACAACAGAAGACAATGCAAATAGAACAATAGAATTATTTAGGTTTGAAAATACCCTTTGAATCCAGTTGTTAAGCTGGCACTGCTAATTCCACCACTAAACTATGTCCATGAGTGACAAATCTACACATCTTTTGAACACTTTCAGGAATGGTGATTCCACCACTTTCCTGGGCAGCCTGTCCAGTTCCTGACCACCCTTTCGGTGAAGAAACATTTCCTAATGTCCAATTTAAGCTTCTCCTGGCACAACTTGAGGGCATTTTTTCTTGTCCTGTCATCTGTTATCTGTCAGAAGAGGTCAACCCCCACCTGACTAGAATCTTTTTTCAGGTAGTTGTAGACAGAGCCTCAGCCTCCCCTCAGCCTCCTCCAGGCTAAAACCTCAGCTCCCTCAGTCTCTCCTTGTAAGACTTTTGCTTCATAGCCTTCACCAACTCCATTACCCTTCTCTGGACATGCTCCAGCACCTCAATGTCTTTCTTGTAGTGGGATGCTTCAACAAGTGCTTCCAAAAGAATATATTATCTACTACTGACTATGCAGTTCCCTCTGAGTGCATATGTTGTGCTCTGTTGTACCTTCTCATTACTGTAAATAAAGTGAGGTTCATACTCTGCTTGAAAAGAAGCAGTAGCTTTTATTGCAATAACAGGTTTTTGTGGCAGTAGGGATTCTTGGAAGTTCTTGGGACACTTCTGGTATTTACACTGCCATTTGCAACTTCCTGACCCAGAGATGTTTTTCAGGTGAAGCTGGTACAGAAAGGATGTTTTTATATGTGTGATTCTGTGAGAAATCTGGAAGAAGTTCTGTTGACCACTCTCTCCTCTGTTGGGATGATATCTAGTTGAGTACCAAGTGGGCAATGAGAACACTTGACAAACACACACAGAAAAAAACAGTACTACTCAAATATGTATTTGGTCTTTTCCTATGGATGATAATCTGCCAGTTACAGCTACACTTTCATGTTGTTTAGAACAGAAAAGGTAAAAATATATACCAGATGAGTAGTCCATGCATGGTCTAAATGCACAGAAATTGACCGATGTGCTGCATTTGGTGGGCATGGCAAGTCAAGAAATCCATCCTTGGTCTGGTAGTGCCTTTCTGGATATCAGAAGAGTGTGCACTGCAAATGTAGGAATTGTGTGGAATTAGAGAACCTTTGAGGCAGTGTCTGTGTTAACTGTTATAAACTACGTACTGCTGTGAGTAAAGGACTTAGGTGTTTAATTAAGGACTTCATGTTGATATACTGCATTAGAGGCAGATAAGCTTTAGGACTTGTGATTCAGTGTTTTAATGAGGATGAACAGAGAAGAAAACTGCACAAACTCTTGACCTCATGTTGTTTGTTTTCCTCATTGTTCTGGCTGGTGTCCTGGAAGCAAAGAACGAAGGCTGTCTGCCGTTCTTATGTTGTTCATTTGAGGCCTGAAGAATAGAAATCTCATTTTTCTCCCTTGCATGGTCAGGTCTGGACTGACCCTTTGGCAGTGAAGAAACTATAGCCCCAGGCCAGCAGTAGTCAGACATTGATCTTTAGGGACATTCTACTGGAATATGTAATATCTTTCATAATTCTCTGATAAAAGCCTGGCTAAAGCTGAAAGGAGCTGATTATCTCCTACCATTTCCTCTCCCATCACCTCCAGAGACTTGAGTGCTCTTCTTGTGATTCCAAAAGAATTTAGTACATCACAAGGTAAGTGGTCGTGAAAGAGGTCTGGCCTCCAGCGGCCACAGTGTTTCATGGATTCTTCTAATAGAATATAGTTTTATTTTCTCTTGCACAAACCTAAGAGCTTGATATGAGATATCCAAAGAATTCGATATTTATGTGTTCTGTTTGTATCTAGTGGGTTTTATGTACTTGTTTCTCATGCAAATAAGCACTTTCCAGATATATCCAGAAATGCATCCAACTATGTTTCCTTACTGCCTGTAAATTAAATAGCTCAGGACTGTCCCAAATCAGTTTCTTTCAGGCACTACTTTTTTCATTAGTGTTTAATCAAATTACCTGTGGTCTTAAAGGGAGTTAGAAATTTTTCCAAGAATCTTCATTTCTTTGCAGACACCCATTCTGGTTTCTCTTGTTATGCTCTTCCTGCACTGATTGCTCACTGGGGTGATAGGATTTTTTTGTGACACTCTCATCTCCATCATGAAGCTTGAGATAGACTGAAACTTCTTTGAAAGGAATGAATGACAGAGACCCCTTTGTCTTAAAACAGATCAGATCGGTGCTGGTGTGGTCTATGACCTATCAGCCATCTGGATTTTCTACTCATTCCCTTCCATGAAGCCATCTGAGTGTAAGAACTGGAGGATATTTTCCAAGCAATTCAAGGGTGTTAAAAGTACCAGAATAGCCACAATATTGTTGGCTGTACCACCCTATTGAGTAATTAATAAAGTTGTCAAACCCTTAAGCTCACCCTTGCAGTAATGAGGGACAGTAATCTGAGGCCCTCTTTGTTGGATTCTGAAGGGGTCATTTAAAGGAAAGGAGGAACTCATTATATTCAAGAACTTTGTGTCAGAAGCAAAATAAAAGCTTTTATTTAAATATCCCCACTTAGCTGCATTCCAGTCAGAAGTGTGATATTGTAACCCAAATATTTCATCTGTAAACCACCCTTCACTCTCTAAACCACACCTTACTCTCTCGGAAGCCAAAAATAAAATAAAATGAAATGTAAAGATAAGGATCCTTTCAGTCCTAGTCATTCTTTAGAAAACAACTGTCTGTCTTCTGTTTTATATGTTCTGAGAGCAATGGAAACATCTGACTTATCATGGCCACTGCCTCCTACATTTCTTTACTAGGAGAAAACAAATGATAAAACTGAAATACAGGTGATTGCTTTTCTGTTTGCAGTCAGTTTTCTACCAAAAAACAGAGTGGTGCAATCCATGGATCTTGGCTATTTTGTTTTAGGCAATGAGAAAAAGCTGTCTTATTTTTTCAACACAAGGGTGATTTTTTTGGATCAAAAAATAAAGTTCAGGTCTTGGCACAAATTACAGAAGTGTGTTTAAAAGTAAGGAAACAGTTTGCCAAAAAACAATAAGGTAGTAATCTCTGATTTTTAGTCCTTTCTGGAAGTTCCAAATACCAGGTTTGTCCCACCCACTTGAATTCTGTTACACAAAGTTCATTGCTCACAGCAGTAGTTCCAATTGCAGTTTGAAAAAAGATTCTGCACCTCTTTTGTTGTACTGGCTGTGAATGAAGATAGTCATACTGGAGAGTCATCTTTCAGACTATAAATGCTCTGAATGGTGTGAATGAGCTTAGCCCTAATATTTTCCATAAAAGAACTGTACAGATCTTAGGAGACTGCCCAGACTCACCTTCCTCAGGCTTGGCTCTCATGCTACTCTGAAGCAGTGGACAATGAAACCATCACTCTTTTTTATGTTCAGTATGCCATCAGGACTCCATGCTTATTAAACTGTCTCACTATTAAGAAGACTGTTTATATTGGTGCTGAGACTCATGTTGACACCCCAGCCCTGTCTGCACAGATTGATTTCCTGATGACTACTCCAAGTCCTATCTTTTTTTCTCCAGGTCTCTGCAAGTTCACAGTTTTTCTTTCCAATAGAGGTTTCACCAACTTCATGTATAAGTGGCTTTCTAGCCATGCCACTGTGGCCTGCCAGGCCTCTTATTGACAAAGGACATCTAATCCTTTTCTTTACTTCTTGTCCTGTTGCTGTTGAGGAGGGCCTTCTTGGTCTCTGATGTATTCTTGACATATTCGTCCTTCCTTTCCTTTACCTTCTTAGTTTTTTGACCTCCTTGGACTGGAACTGGTGTCTTCCTGCCCCAGCATGTCATTGTCCTCAGCTTTTCCTGCACTGCTGAGTCCGAGGTTACCTTTAACTTGGTGTTCCTGTAGTTACTGCCTTTTGCCACTGATTTCTGTAGTTGTGCATGAGCCTTCTCTGCATTCAGTGCATTTGTTTCCAAGGCCACAGCAGCGTGACCTTGGGCAGCTTGTGTACCCTGGCACTTCCCTTTGTTACACTCTGCTCACTCATCTTTTTCCCCTCTGTAGCACACCATGACCATATGGAGCTGTCTAAATACTTTGGGTGCACCCATTTCTGCTCTCTACTTCTGAATGAGTATATTATGATGATACAAAACTGCCAACGAGTATTTAATCCTCAGATCTCTTTTTGCCTTACAGTCATTGCTTTCTGGTGTTTTTAGTTATTTGTTGCCTTTCAAGCATCTTTTTCTAGCTCTCCCTTGCAGTTAAATCTGTGGCACTTAAGACTAATGTGACATGGTCTATAATTTATCTATGGCACTTTTTTCATTAGTTAAGCTAGACTGTGTGAAATATTCCTCAAATGTCTTAATTATAATTTATGCAAACATGTCCACTTCCGGAGAATGGCTGAAGTAGCAGGCTATGGTGCTAAGATAGTTTATGTCATTAAAAGTAAAAAATATCCATTTTTACTGTACCAAGCGTTGGGTTGGGATTTAAAAAATTGTAAACTGTTCCCTTGTTTGACAGGTATATTATTTAAATGTCTTACATAGTTTCATTTGCACCTCTAAATAAATATAAGCTTTTATGTACAAATAAAATTGGAAAATTAGTGATTCCTATTGAACTTCTCCTCTCACTTGAGGAAACAACTCCTCTCACTCTTATTTCATCATATCTTTAAACCCTTCTTCTGAATTCACATATTCTGGTTTAGTCATAGCCTACCCTGCAGTGTTCCTTCAGAAATCAATAGATGTCTGATGCATGGAATCTTTATTCTGATTTTCAGCTTATGCACATGTGCTTAACATTTGCTTCTTTATGTCTTTGTTATTGTCATAACTGGGTCTCATGATACAAGTTTGTCTCCTCCTTTACATGATTTCTGTCCATTCATCTCCATTCAATAAGCAGGAATGTCCTCCGCATTAGGTGGTTAAAGGTGAGTGCAGATTAAGTGGAAACACTTCACTGCAGTTACCCTAGTCACAGTTGAGTGGACATTATGAGAGCTCTTTTTCTTCCACATTCGCTAATTCCTTTGCTGGGGACTGTGCCAGTGCTGATAAAAAACTGCATTTCCCTGGACTGCATGTAGGAGTCTTTTTTTAACTTCAAATTACTCCCTAGAGATCCATTTCTTTGTAAACCATTCATTTTACGCCATGTGACTGCTGGACGTGGTCTGTATCTTTTATCTTCAGGATTATTCTTCAAAGTTACTAGTTGATGCCAAAGATCTTCACAGTATAATATAAACATCCTCTCCCTTTTCAACGTCCTGACCTTTTGCGGGCGAGGAGAATGCAAGGAGTAAAAGAATAGGATGTGACCCTGAAGAATTTAAAGGAGACATCAAAGGATGAGCAGGATTAAAAGTTCTTTTGCCCTCTTCTTACAGATGATAGTCTGGGCACTAACACAAAAAAACCCAGGTAACAATGAGTGTTGGGGAATTTAATCTGGGCTCTTGATCATGAAGAATGCAAGGGATATTGACAGAAGATTCAGCTTTTAGCCTTGTACTTTCCTGCAACCTCGTTTAGCCACTGAGAGGCTGTTTCAGACATCAGTCTTTTTACTGTCATGTCAGAGGTTCTTAACATATGTTAAGAGGTACGCAGTGAATTTGTGACAAATCCATTCACTGCATGCATTGACAATAGAGGTCCTTTGGGCCAACTTGAGCCATTCAGAAGTGAATAGTTTAAGCTACTCTTCTCTGTGAGCTAGCTTAGTGTTAACAGCCGAGTACTAGATGCCTGAAATTATAAATCCTACTCTCATATATTTGCTGGACAATTTATGGTAAGACATAGTTTAATCTCTTACCAGTATTCTTGTGCATCCTACTTCTTAACAACTTATGCCCATGAAAACTAAGTTTTGGCATGGAGCAGTTGGAGTCTCTCCTTCTGGAAAGGAATTTGGCAGATACTGAGAGGAGGCTTGTGGCAGTGTTTCCATATTTTCCTGGCAGTATTGCAAAGAAATTACAGAGGATGGAATCTTCTGTGCTGCTCCACATAGCTGCTGCCAAGGTGCTGGTGGTAGGCATACTGGTAGATGAAGTTTAGCAAAAAGATCCTGTATTCATAGTCTCATACAAAAATATAATTTGAGAAATATGGTGCTTTCTGATGAAGGAAAACCACAAGACTACAAGCTCTTATACAACTGCATAAATCAGATATGTTAACTGGAAAGTTAAGCTGAAAGTTGAAATAGTTGTGTTATAAGGGAAAAGTAGCATGAAACAAGTTACTGGGGAAAATATATTGGGCACCAGTAGGAAATTAGTTGTTTGTAAGGTTATATGAGCAGCATTTCCCTGGTATTAGAATCAATTGCACACCTTTTAGGAACCTGTGTCTGGCACAGATTGTAAACATGAGTATATAAATGTCAGTGATCAGATTTAATTGTTTCTAATATGATGACAAAGAATTCCCTTATAAAAATAGGAAACAGAAAATGCAAAGTCTGTATGCTTCTGAAACCCACTGCCCACGAACAGAGCTTGAAAATCCCTATCAAAGGACATCAGTTTATTTGTTTCTATTGCATGAAAAGCTTCAAGACAGAAGCTTGCTACCTTAACACTTCCCAGTCTATTCCTTGGAGACCTAACATGTTCTTTAATATCTGTACCAGAAAGTGGATCATAAACAATGCAATACCAACAAGTGAACTAATAAATGCTGTTAAAAAGAAAAATAATGAACTAATCAAGTATGAGTTTTCATATAGGTTTAGCCCAAAAAAATCTCAGAAGTAATTTCTTCACCTTATTTTGAAAAGCTGGTGGAGTATGTCCCTAAAATCACCAACGGCATGTGTGGTTTTAAATTGGTGGATTTGTTGCAAATTTAGAGAATAGGAAGACCACAAAGAGTCTAGGATCTGTAGGAAGTGTTCATGTGGACAACACCATTATAGTCTCCAAAGATTAATGTGGGTTTAAAACAAATTTTTATTGCATGAAACATTGTGGTTTTATCTGTATTTCTATTGTTAATCAGTCAAACACAATACAATATTCCCATTATTTTCTTCAAGTTTGTGATCAGGATCTGGCATATCATTTGGCTCCCCTTTTACCCTTTTTAAAATGTCAAGCAAATATTCCCTTTCTTTGCATACTGAGATACTTTCAGGATTTTGAGACTTTTTAAAATGAGTGTTATGGCAGAAGCACCACCAGCCACTTAGTTAAGAACTTCTGAGTTCAAGCTCTGGATTTTTAAGCTGTTTATGCCAGAGGAAGTTGTGCTCTTACATTCTTATATGAAATTTATGCACTGTGAGTTTTTTATCCCCTTGTAAATACAGAATCTCCTGTTAATGGAACAATTTGCCTTTTCAGTATGATTATTGAGAATTTTATGATTTCTGTATAGTAAATATTCATGCCTTTACTTCCTCTTGTGCTCTGTGCTATATAATACTAAGCCAAGTGCATTCAAATCTCCCAGATCTGAGGTACCAGTGATGTTACATAGCGTGTCACTGATTCATTTTTTTCTCTAATATAACCTTTCCTTCCTATGCAGGTTTATAATCTCACAGCAGCTTCCCTAATATTTCAAGGGTTCTAGAAAGATGTGTATCCAGGAGCTAATGACAGAGACAGATACACCAGTAGCTGCTTCACTGGATATCTGTTAATAATTTGATACTTCTAACCTTGTTGAATGACCTCAGATTCTCTTTCTCCTCTGCATTAGAGAACATGTATTCGCTTCTTTTATTTCTGTACTGTGGTTATTTTATTGCTCATCTATATCCTTGTGGTTGTCTGATATATAGCACTGTCATATGAGAATAAAAGCATCAACCATGACTTCTTAAAATCAGTCAAGGAAGTTTTGTGCATGCATCAGCAAAGAAAAGGGAATAGAAAAAATGTTAGTAGATTTGTCAGATAGTACTTACAGCTGTTGTATATGTGATCACACAGATATTGGAGTTGTGTCAGTCACTAAGGTGCATAAAACACCAGGTCTCTGATCACTACAAACTGTGCAACACAGAAATGAATGTTAATTTTTGACTGGGAAGAATGATTGGATGAATGTTGACTTCTGTGCTGCAACATGCCACCAAAAAAGCTTGAAAGTGACCAGGAATGGTTAGACAGCATCTGCTAGACTTTGTGGCAGAAATATTGCAAAAATACACAGTTTACGTGGAAGTAGGTGAATCAGTAGCAACACCTTAAATGGAAAAGACAACAATACAGAACATGTTAACATCTAAGCATATTCATTTTTAGGTTACCATAATCAAAATTATATAAAAAGAAGTGCTGGTAGTGCAATAAGGCTTTGATGTGCCTGATGAAAGAATAAATTAAGCAAGGTTTTAAATTATTTTTCACAAAACCAGTGGTATTAGGGTAATCTTGAAACTAATGGAAAGCACTGAGTGGAGCATAGAGTGCTAACTGCTGACTTCATGAGGATAGATTCATTTACATTGAGGATAGCAAAATAGAATTGTGACCAGACTGAGGAAAGAAAAGCTTAGATACTAAGTGATATGTGTTTGTTTATGTGTAGAAATCACTGAATACTTAAAGCCTGTGTTACAGATACTGTAACAGCGTCTATGTTTCAGGAAACAAACATAATGTTGCAAAAGTACTTGCTGAGAATAGAGATCACAGGCTGTCTTAGAAGCATGCTTGGAAACAGATAAGCTGTTACATAATGCAAGGGTTAACATGAATTTAAAGTTTGAGTTTGATTAGGCTGATGTCTAGTTCCAGGAACATCATGTAATGAGGAGTGCCCCATCCTGTCCTTCTCAACCCTTAGGCCTGCCTCTCCCTCCTAAAATAAATCTGTGTCTGAATGATGGGAACAAGTTTAAATAGAAGACTTTGAAAGAAGACTATTTCCAGCAGTACTAATTTCTGGAGAAAATGGCAGCATTAGGAAAACCAAATGATCTAATATATACATTTAAAAGAGTATTTTATGCAACTGGCCATATTTCCAAGCATAAAAATGTACTGTGCATAACAGTATAAATTTGCTGACTATTTAATGACAGTATACAAATGATTATATGAAAACATAATATAGCATACAATAAAAGATTTCATATCTTAGCTTCAGCATGCAAGTTATGCAAGTTACTACTGAGAAAAAGACAGAAACTTCTAAATTTCATCAGTGTCAGTTCTGTTGATGTTACAAGTATCAAGGTTAAGAAATATGTAGCCAATTCAGGAAGCTACATTAAATTCCTAGAAGTGTTAATCCATGGTTTGTGTTAGTCTACTCAAAAGAAACAGGAAAGGTTTCCTTTTATTAGCTGTTACTCTAGTTTATTTGCAACTGAGTTGGAATAATTCCTATCCAAATGCATCTGGATAAACTTTAATTTACATAAATTAAATGACATACTGAAAAAGTTGAGAACAAAATTTATTCTCTCTTAATCCAGATGAGGTTTTCTCTACTTCCTAATTTTCTCAGGTGCAGTAATAGGGTGGTGGTTAAGAGGTATGTGAACATGCATATGAGATTTTGGGAAGATTGTTCTATTTATTTTCAGAGCTGTTAGTAGGCTGTATGAATTTGGGTTAGGAATGAAAAGCAATGGTTCAGCTGTGAGTTATAGCTATGAACATTCTGGGATCCTTTAAAATCAAATTCATGCTGTCTGTACTGTCCAACTGTTACTCCAAAGAAAGAAGAAAAGGACCATCCTTTACATTGTTTTCTGTTCACCCCAGCTGAATAATGCTTTTGTCACATTCATGGCACTGTGGGCTCTTTTGACAGTGTCATTGGGGTTCTCTGTGGAGAGACAGGCCAAGCTTTGACAGGCAAGTGCTAAGGTACCATGGGTTTTTCTGTTTTCAATGGGTTTTAAAACTGGGTAATGTAGCCAAAAGCAGGCACCTTACAAGAGAATTAGATGACATCAGCTATTTCTAGCACTCAGCAGTCACTTAGCTGTCCTTGGATTTGATATAACAAGGTCCCTAAAAACCTTAGCAAGTGGAAGCCCATCCCAGTACTGATAATTTTTATTTCTTTTTATTCTTCAAAGAAAACTTATGCTTATTAGGGAGAGGGGCTCTTTCTCATGATTCTCATGATTTTCTGCTTGTATCAGCAGAAAAATATCTCCAGTTCACTTTTGGCTGGGAGGTTAAGACGCTTGTCCTTGGCTATATCAGTGAAACATTACAGTCCTGAAATGCTGAGATTCATCCCACCTAGCCTATTCAATTGTGTCACTAACCCACAGCTGGTAGACATGCAATGAACGACTTTTTAGAGGGACTGTTCCCTGCCCAATGTGTGTACAGGAAGCCTCTAGACAAACCAGGTGATTTGGACATTTCTCTGTCTACAGAAAAGAAATCCCATTTTGCTTCTAGTTTTTTTTTTTTTTCATCACAAGCTGCCTTACAGTTTGGTACCAGTAACTGCATCAAAGCTTTCTAGATGGCAAAGAAAAACCCTTCAAACCTATGTCTCATTCTCCCTTTCTTTAACCTTGAAGGATAGAAACTTCCTTGTTCATTACCCTAGAGAAGTAATGTGGAGAGTAAGGATGGTTGAAGTGATGGAAACAATGCTGTTAATAGTTCCCTGCATGTAAATGACAGCTAGATAGGACTTTTGGAAACCCATGAGGAGGTGAAGAACTGAGAACTAAGGCCTGTCTCAATAATGACTTCTATTAAATGTTCAGGGTTTTGTATACAAAAACAGAAATAAGACTAGAGGAGTAAGAGTCTGTGTAACAACAATGTTGGTAAGAAAGAAGCTTGCTGCTCTCTCTTAAAACTTGTTTAACAGTTTAAATTCATCCTGGAATGTTGTGTTCCACAGCAGCTGCACCATGACCACTGTGCTAGAACACAACCAAGGTACAGCTTCAGATCAAAGAAAAACAGCCATCACTTTCAATCTCCTGGTGGAGGATTGATGAAAAGCAATTCTGTGTGTGTTAACTTTGTGATTTGATTTGATTTGTTGATGCATTCATTCGGTGATTTCAGAATTTGATTATCTAAGACATCACCATTAACCTATTTGATTTATTGATCCATATTCTTTGTGACCTGGCTATAGTTAGATTTTAATTTCGAAAATTTAAATTAGTTTTGGCCTAGTAATATCTTGGTTTGTTCTTAATATTTCCTTACTAATTTTTAGAGAGAAAATATCTGCAGAGTGCATAGATCTATGTTTTGTGTATTATTTGCTCTTTAAAACCCAGAAGCCTTCAGGGGAAAAAATGTAATTTAGTTCTGGTGTTTGAAAGATATGGCTCTCTTTAAATTAAATCCTTTGTTCCCAGATATTGCACAATATTTCAAGCAGCAGGGAAGTAATACCCTGTAAGTTGTAGTTTGCTCATTATAAAATCCAAAATTAACTAATAGCAGGTAATTATCCACAATTAATATTCACAACTGTCAGTCACTCATTTCAGTAAATCTCTTAAATACATCACTTCATATGCATAAACCCCCATCCTTACTGTGCTGTGAACTGAGTTAGCAGAAATATAATTAGCTAAAGAAAATAGCATCTAAAATCCCAGCATTTAGTTCCACTGAAATATCATAATGATGCTCGAAATGAATCATCAAATTCACTTATTTGGAGACCTGGTTGGAGGTCAAAAGCTTTTATATTTAACAGGCTTCTTCAGTGAAAGTCAATTAATCCTGAGATGGTTGTGAGTGAATGCAGTGTGCAAAGGAGCCAGAACAGAGAAAGAAAGTTACAAAAATGTCATCCGTGGGTGGGAATTGAGACTGGATTTCAGTGGAGAGGTGAAAGACTCCTACAGATGAGGGCTGGCTCTGTAGGAAGTGGGAATATGTTCTCTATCTAGGAGGGCACCTTGACTGTCTATTGCTTGAGAATATGCAGAACATTGCAAAGTGTTGCTGTGTCACTAATGCTGAGGCGACCATACAGCCTGCCTTCTTCATGGCTTTGTGTGGTTTGGTGTTCACACCAGACTACATGGACTGATGTAATGGTGGTGGAGCCTGCCAAGGCAAGGAGTCCTCAAGTGTGTGACTTTCTGTCAGCAGATTTACTTGAGCAGCCAAGCCTGCTGCAAAAAAAAAACAAACCCAGAGGACTACAGGACCCACTGAGTCCCTTGGGTTACTGAGTACAAAGTGCCACAGATCCAGGCAGCCCTGTCATGAGAATTTAAATAAGGAAAGACCACTAAACATTCAACCTCTGCCAGGAGTGCTGGAAATGCAAAAAAAAAAAAAAAATGGGCAAAGCTGGCTGAGACGCTAAACTCTCAGATCTGAGGCAATGGAGCCGAGATGCCTGATGGGTTTTCCGACTCAGGCCAAGTGTCAGAGCCAGAGATTAAATCTGTTTTCATTTTCATGTGCCAATTGCAGCCTTCCACCTGGAAAATATAGTTGTTTCATTAAATAGTGATTTGAATTGTGTCACAAAGACTGCTGTAGTATTGCAGCAGTGTCGAACTGGGTAACAGGACATGCTCTGATTGTGGGAGTAACAAAATATAATTATAATAGTATGAGTTCCTTTCACTAGCTTGATTTTTCTAGGCATCTGAAAACAATTCTGGACAGCTTAAGTAAGAGTATTCCACAGCTAGGATTCTTCCTGTTAAATGGAATATGCTGAAAGGCGATTACTTTTCTTAATTTCTAAAATGCTGGTTTAAAACTTCCCAAGCAAATTGATCTATATACCAGTTCTACCAGGAAGAAAACGAAGTACTAACTGTGCAGCATGCCTGCTGCCCTGGTTTTTAAGACAATAAAGAAATTAGGGTCATACTTCTTTGTTCCTCTGTAACTCAGTTATTAGACTGATGTCCAAAGAAAGAGCAGGCTTAGGATCTAATACCAATATTTTCCATGAATGTCTCTGCTAATGACATAATACAATGAAAAATATGTGCTTTTTTTGCTGATCCTCATCTTGTGAGCTGCAAGTTCAATTGGATGTTCACTGATCCGCCTCTTTCCTTCCCAGTGTCAAATAGCCATATTACAGGAAATGACAGAAGCAGCGTGGGAAGAAGAACCTTTATCCAGTCTTGGTTTATGTGTTGAATGCAAAAGCCATCAAGAAAGGTTAGAGAAAATTGATCACATGAATAAAATTAACCTCTGCCTAACAAGGTATTTCCATTACTTTCTCTTTTGCAAAAAGCAAAAGTGATAGGATCTGTGTCACTAGTAAATGCAGACGTACACATAGGCATATTACCATGTGTGCTCAATGATACCTCTAGGTGAAGGCTAGGTAATTTGTGAACTGCAAGTAACAATACATATTCAGATACTGCCTTATTGTGTGGAAGCCCATCATAATTACAGTGCATTGTATTTTTCCCTCATCAGTGGGTTTAATAAAGAGTGGTGGGTGGAGCTTCTGAGCAAAAGAATTCTGAGGAAGTCAGTACAACAAAAGGCAGATGCGGCTGTTCTGAAAAGGCAGAGGTCTTGGACTCCTCTATGTGGTTCCCAATGTCTAGCATCTACAGCCTTTGGCTGCCTGAAAATGAGAACCTGATGAGTGGCTGCTTGTGAATGAGAATGCAGCTTTGCTACCATATAGCAGTCCGTTTTATTAAATACTCTTTGCCACTAACACTCCTGGTACATTCTGTAATTTCCAGCAGGTACCATATCTTCTTCTCAGTAAAATAGGATGGCACAGCTTCTGACAGCCGGAGATGATTCACTTTGTTCACTATTCACTCCAGTGATGTATTCTTAAAACAATGGGCATTACCTGAGGCACATTTCTCCAGGTTCTCAAAATCAAATCAAAACAGCCCCAAACAAACACAATCCACAAAAACCCCAAAATACCCAAAAAGAAACCAAACCAAACAAAACAAAACAAAAAGCCAAACCAAAACCAACCCAACCCCTCCACCAAAAACCAAATGACAAACAATTTTTTTTTCCATTTGTATTCAATTCAGTTGCATATGCCACTTTTCTCATATGAGTTTATTCTTCTTCTCTCCATGCAACTTTATTTGCAGTGCTATTTCTTTATTCTTACTTTTCTGAGAATATGAGTTGTGAGCTGGGAGGTTGTGAGCTTCCTCTACATTAGATAGAGCCTGATTCTAATTATCTGTCTCATCTCTATGGAATGTATTATTGATCAGAGCTTCTACCTATGCCTAGACTGTTAATAATCCATGGAAGAGCTGAGAATGGGACCCAGTTATTCAGGTCTTAAGGGTTTCTCTTCCCATCCTGAATTTCAAAACAGATGTTTCATACAGCTCTAAGAAACCACAGTCTCATATAGCTTAAAAAGAAGTGGCCAGCAGCCAACTTTCAAATAAACAACCTCTGCTCTTTCATTAAAGAAAACATTATCATAATATTAAATTACATGTCAAATGGTGAAGGTATCTTTCCTTGTGTACAAGATATTATCCTTTGAAGTCACAGAGCCCAGAGTGATTTTCACATGAGGGTGACCAAATAGCAAAGAGGGAAAAAGTAAATAAAACAGTAACACTGATTGCTTTTCACATTCCTCCCTTGGTTATAGAAACACACGTGTTTGGATAACAAGGTTCTTGTTACCCACATCTTCTTCTTCCCCTGAACTTTAATGCCCTATATTCTTTATTTGTTATCTAGTATATGTTACCTTACTGGTATGCATCTCCATATTGACAAAAAAGGTTAACATTGCAGCTGTGCCTTGGTGAAATATTTTGAAGTCAGGTATCTGTCCAAAATCTAGCAGATGCTGTTGTGGAAACGAGTAGGAAACTTGCCAATGAATCTAGCTGAGATAAAGGAGAAATTTTGTGAAAGAGCTGATGAAAGGCCAATCTTTATCCTGGTGCTACGTAGAAAGCTTTTAGATGAAAGAGATGACTAGCAACTAACTATTGATATTTTTCTTTATTACCAAACAATGTAAACAAAACTTCTCACTCATAACACACCAGTACTTTACAGAATACAGCAAAGTCAGGAAAGTGACCTGGCAAAGCAATGTCAGAGTTTGCTACATTCTCCATATGCACCAATAACTTATTTGAACTTTGGTTTCACACAGTTTTTTGTCCCCTGACCCCTTCCAGTGCTGTTGGGGGTTATTTCTGGGGCTGACAAGTGTTTTTGTTGGCAGCTACTGATTGACAGTCTGGATCACCAAGTATTACAATGTATTTAGCATTCTAGATGCTACAAGAAAAATTAATCTGGTTGTCCTTGAGTTTATTTTGTCTTTTTTGGTGCCAAACAATCTCTTAGAAATTCTGAACTCCTGCTTTTAATCTGAATTTTGCTACCCTTTAAAGTTTGCTATTGACTGTGTCTTGAAAATTCTCATATTCACTGCTAACTGGGGAACTAAGTGACATTCTTAGTGAAGTCTTGCTATCATGGTTTCCCAGCATGTTAATATTTTAACTACCTCCCAGTTCATTTTTCTTCAGGGGTAAAGACATGAAGTACAGGCAGTAACAAC
Organism: Taeniopygia guttata; assembly: GCF_048771995.1. NCBI lineage: Eukaryota > Metazoa > Chordata > Aves > Passeriformes > Estrildidae > Taeniopygia > Taeniopygia guttata. Next base: position 28,019,480 of record NC_133030.1, on the reverse strand, counting down.
TGCATTCTCCTTTCTTTTGTGGCTCTCAATTGGCAAGTCATGAATGATACATTGCAGCAACTGTCATGTCAAAATACTTGTTATTTGTTCAACTAACCTTGGTACATTTGAAATTCTTGTTCAAATTAATTAACCAAAATGAGACTGTAGATATAACTGTAGAAATCAAAATGCAGTTTACAGTGTTTTACTCTCTTAATAATGTGAAAATTCACTACAGAAAAAAAATTAATAAGACTAGCTCAGTAATAATAAGTGCCATTTCTACACAGATCGCTAGTTGAATCAGACCAAAGACAACTAATAATGTCATGGTTCTAGCATGTCTCTCATTCTACACCCCATGTAGTCTGTACCTACTGCTGACTACTCCTGTGGATGTTTTTTTTAATCAAGAGTATTTGTGCCATGTTATGATAAGTGTTTTGAGCCTCATTCTTACACTTTCATGCTCAGATCAGTACTTGAAATCACACATTGTGCTTCTGATACCAGACTATATTTCAGTACTGTCAGGAGGATTGTAGCTGGAAGCTTTTCCTGTGCAGGGTTTTCTACCTCCTTTACAGAAGTTCTTAATGTACCAGCACAACATCAGGTGTAACTATATAAGTGACCTTATAGAATTGATAGTTTAACAGCATTTTCCACAGTCTCCTAGGAAAAAAATCAAATATCTGGTACCTCTGTATCTCCTCCCTATCTATTAACCACTCTGCTCAAGTTGTATGTGAGTGGGTGGGTTGTTGGCTTCTTTTTGTTTTGAAGATGCTTTTGGGGAGGGAGGGGGTGTCTTGGGTTTGCTTAATTAATTTATAATGATGAATTGCAATACCTATGAGTTATATTTTTGCTAGGTTTATTTAGATCCTTCCTAATCACTTGCTCCTCCTTGGATTGAGATGAACATCAACTCTGGGGCAGCCTCTGGAGTGATTAAATAAAGAGGACTGGAAGCAACTAATTAGCAGGCTCATTCAATCTTTGGTCTTTCTGTAGGGGTGGTATAACTCTTCTTCTTCCCTCTTTGTTTCTCATTAAAAGAAGCTGAGAGGAGAGACTTTTTAAAAATAATAGGTAAAGGCAACGATAACCTAATCTTTTTAATAAAGCAGTCAATCATTAGTAAGGATGCTGAAAGAAAAGGAGATAGATAAAGTTAAGTGTTATATGATTATTACTGATTCCATAAGGAGGATTTTGTAATTTAAAAGAGAAAATACAGTATGCCAAATAGCTGGAAAGTACCAAACAATATTCTTAAAGATTCCTATGGTCAAATAAAATGCATACTTAGTGTTTACAGATGGCATCATATGTATTAATCTGACTTTTTTTTGTTTTGCTTAAAAATGCCTTTTTTCATCTTAAAACATGTTGTTTGATACTTTCCCAAAGGGGCTGCATTTGTCACTACCACATTTTGGAAACAACTGTGTATGTTGAGCTTGTTGGTTTATGTATCCTGTATTTAATTTAATATCTCAGTGTATTCTCGCTGTTAAAAAGAGTTGTAGTGAATAATTTTTCTTGTTTCACTGTTGGGCAGACTTATCTAAATGAATTTGTGCATATGAATATTACATTTGTGTGTGAAGGCAGAGTGAACATCTGTGCATGACTTCTTCAAGGTAAAACAATAGAGAAGCGCTTGGCATGCAGTTTCTGCATGGGGCCTTGAGTATTAACATGGGAACCAGCATGTATGTTTTTAGGCATTTCTCTTCTGTTACCAATACCCTCTCAGTATTTTCAGAATTCACTGGTAGCCATGTGCTTTTCAGCAGTGAGTGGATTTTATTAAGTTCTAATGAAACTAGGAGATGATGTTTCTGATATAAAATGGATGGAGCTATCCATTATGTACGAACTAGTTTCTGATCCTTCAATAATCTCCAAACAGATAAATCAGAAATTGAATGTTGGGGAAAAGCTTGTTGGTTTTATTGACCAAAACACCTGGAGAAGGAAATTAGTGTTGGCTTGTGCTAGTCCTTCCTTGTCCGGGTGAACCAGGAGAACTGATAATACAACAGTAACCAAGTCTTTGCATCACACTTTTCCTTTGTTTTCCTAAAAGCACCTTCTCCAAGAACTTGATCCCATCATCTGTATTATTGCACACAGAACATTAATAGCAGGATGGGAATGGGGGCCCTTCTCTTGAGTAGTGTCTGGTTGACAATGCTGTACCTTGAGAGCCTCTGTTCCTCTCTGGGAAGAGTTACCAGACAAAGGAGTGTATTAAAAAAATCTGCTTTTAATGACATATGGGCATCCTTGTAGCTGTCCTGCACTGCTGTGCAAGGGTTAAGTACTCAAAGGGGAATCCTTAGATGATGAAGAGCTGTTGACAGTCATCCTTGTGTCAAAAGTAGATCAAGGAAAAAGAAGTGCAGGAAACATGCCTTTGTGCTTGGATAGCTGCTTTGTGAGCAGAGCAGCCCCTGAGGGATTCTTAAAGCAGTGCATACATTTCGAGCATTCCTAAGGTTCTTGCTAGTAAAACAAAGATGGAAAGGGACATTAAGTAACCTCGGAGATCAATGGAGCTCAAGGACAGATTAAAGTCACTTTTGTCCTCTCCACTTATGTTATGTGAAATCAAGTAATTGAAAATAATTTTATTTTTACTAAACTTAATTCTGCAGGATCAATTTCATATTCATTGTAACAATTTAATCAGGACCTGGATCTGAAAATTGTATTTCTTTCACTTGCTTGCTAGCACACCATTCCTCTTTTTCTGTGAAATGTTGCAGTGTTGTTACATGGAAGTTGAAGGGTGGGGAGACAGATCTCCTGCCACAGGCTTTGAAGTGCAGAGGCATCCTGAAGCTGGCAGCTGAGCATCTCCTGAAGGATAGATGTCTAGCAATTAGGTATCCCAGTTCTCTCTCACCTAATTTTGCTGGTTGATCTGGGCAACTTGTAGAATTTTTGTTTGTTTGTTTTTTTTCATCTTAGCATACAAGGTAGTTAAAAACTAGATATTCTCTTTCACAGGAAACTGATTTTAGGAATAGTTTTTAATATCTAATGATGATGAAGACTCAAAATCTTAACATTTTTCACAAAACAAATTGTTCTAAATCGATGCTTTGACTTTATCAAAAGTAGTCATTCAGTATGGCAAACAGTCTGTTTTGAGAACATTATTTTCCTTTAGCTAGGTATTACATATTTCACTCTATTAGTGTTAGTTCTAAACTCAGAGCAGATTAGAGAGTGAAGATGACATGTTTCAACCGTAACAAAATGATGTAATATTTTCCACTTGATTATTTGGAAGATAGTAGTATTTCCTATTAAGTAATGGAACTGGCATTTCCATACAAAAACATACCATGAGAAAATGGTCACTCAGCATTTTACTGTCATCAGCAGAGAGTGAGGCTTCAGGTAAACTTTTGAGGGATCACATCCCTTCTGCTTTTGTCTCTGCATCCACAGGCTTCATATCTTCCTTCACCTTCCCTTGTGACTATGCCTGTCACCCCTGCATGTGTGAATTCCCATACCTCCATTGAAGCTGCAATTGAAAAACCCTGAAAGTGCTGTTCTAAAGGAATAAACCAATTCTATTTCTTCCTCTACATTTTTGTGCAAGAGCACATCAGTTTGGAAGTGCTGTTCCCTTGGATGGCAAAATGTATTTGAATCATGTATTATTGGTTCTTTGTAGCTGCTTGAAATGCTTCATTAAGAACTAGGCACATTCCCCTAAATTTTATTCATTTCAGAGTAATACATCTAATGTAAGTCATCTAAGTTGCATTCCCTCTGGGAGGATGAGTCTTTGGCAATTTGCCATAGAACAGGTGTCTTAGGGCTCAGTTTCTTATCTCTTTTCTCAAATGACAAAGCCAGATTGAAAGGCTTGAGTCCTTCCTCTCTCCCCATCTTGTTGCCCTTCTGATTTTGGCAACAGCCAGTGTGGCCTGATGTGAGCAAGACTGAAAATATTGAAAGTTAATCTAAAACATTTAACCAATGAGAAATGAAAATTTTCCTTAAGAATGGGTAATATTTTTATTGCAGAAAAATGAAAAAGTATTTTGCGGTTTGAAAAGGAAAGAAAAGTTCTTGAAGAATCAAAGAATTTCACTTTTTTTTTCATTTAACACTTCTGATTTTTTTTCTTTTTACTTTTCTTCTTTTTCCCACTTCTGTTTTTGGTCAGTTTTCAAGAACCCAAGATAATCCATATTCCTTGCAGGGAAAACACTTATGCATCTCTTAATTTAGGTTTTTTTTCCTCTATTAATGTGAATGGAGAGGGAAGGGAGAAAAAGGTACCAGATTAAGAGTTCAGGATGTGGAATTCTGCTGTCTCTGACACAGGTGTGCCTTTTACATGATGTCAACCCAGCAATGTCCAACTTTCAGGTGCAAATCTGTAATCAGGCTAGTGGAATCTTACCAAGAAGAACAAGAGCTGGTTGCCAGTGAAACTGTAGGTCATATGGACAAATCTCTCTTTTTCATAGCTGACATTGATACAGCCTTTGATAGCTGTCAGGATCAAGTCTGTACACAGGTAAAAGGAGGGCAGTAGGTGCCTCTTCTACCACTCACCCGAGCCTGAACAGAGGAGAGAAAATAATGAGTGGAGCAGGATGGAGTTCTTACAAACGCTGCATGTCAAATGTTCTTGGAAAGCCTTTGTGCTGTTGTGCAGCATATGATTGGGTAGCCTAAAAAGAGGTGAGACACAGTGCAAAACCCAGCCCTCATTACCTGTGAGTAATGAACAGTTAGTGTTATAAAAATAGCCATATGAGTATTGAGCATCTTAGCTATAAAAAGAGAAATCTTTCCAAGTTAATGTGGTAATATGTGCACACCTAAGTATATGCATGTGTACAACACACCACCGGCAGGATGAAGTAGATGCCGTATTTTTGGATTTCAATAAGTGGTTTCGGCATCCTATTTATCAATAGTAATTAAAATAGTAATTCATATCTATTTCAGTAAGTGTACAGTGAAAACTGAGTAAGAAATCATAAGCAGCGAGTTGCTATTCAAAGGCAATATGCCAAGATAGGGAAGTAGTATCAAGAGGAGGACCCCGAAATTTCACCTTGTGTCTTATTCAATAGACTAGGTTTGTGAGAAAAATACAGATGGTATGGACAAAATATTTTCTGGGTGAGTTCTGTCTAGTAGCTGTAGCACAGAGGTGGAAAACTGCAATGTACTGTGCTTAGTGCCAGAGCTTCACAAGTCTGCTATTGAAGGGAGATGCAGTAATTTTGTTAGAAACAAGTATTTGATGCATGAAGGGATGAGGATGCACTCTACAAAGCGTTGGTGAGAATAAAGAGTGGTTGCACAAAATGATTCAGGAAACACCACTATCCAGGGAAGGAACCAGCCACTGAGTGACCGAATAAAGAAAGTGAGGAAATGTGAGACAAAGCAGCATTTTGTGTATCTAGGGGCAGCCAGGAAGCAGCTTGCTGTGAGCAGCAGGAGAGGGGACTGTAGGAATTTCGTACAACTGTAAATGTCTAGTCATTCAGTAAGTCATGGAAACTGCAGATGATCTTTGGCAATCCAAGTGAAAATTGTAACAGGCACTTACTGTTTGTGAAAATTCCTTTGGATTGATACACTTGCCACCCATCAAGGAAGATTCTTGTCAGCAGGTGTGTGAGGAGGTGGCATTATGTCTCTTGGGATTGCAACATCTGAGAAGGTTCTCAGAAGTAAATATCTACCAAGACAGCTTCCAAGTATAGTCCATAGCATAAATTACTGGGTTTAGTTTGCAGAATATAACCAACTTTTAGAAATGTTATAATGGTGCCAAAGAAGGATGAGCAAGGTATGTTCTTGGATAGCACTCATGTTCTGCATATAAAGCAGGAAAGAAGTTAAAACCCAACCAAACAAATAAAAGTTTTTAAGTATTCTTCTGTCAGATAAGTTGAATAAGACTTGGGTCAATGAAATGCATGTCTGTATTCTCCAGTGAGAAGAGACTCTGCAGTTTGACTGGCCTCCAACTCACTGGAGAGGAAGCAAACTTCCAGATTTGTTAGGACAGACTTTTTCACATGGTGTTAAATTAGCAGCCAAGGGAAATGATAGAAAAGCAAGAAATAAAAACACTTGCTTAGCAGAGAGGCAAGATATTGAGAATAAAATTAAACAAGGCCCCAAGGACTAAAAGAGGAGTTCTCCAACTGCTTGTGACTGCTTGGTGAGGCTGGCTAGTAAGCAAGTGGCAGTGAAATGCAATTGATAACTTCTAAACATATAGTGCTGATAAACTGGAATTTCTCAGACTAGGAGGAAGAATTCCTGTTATTCAAAAAACAGAACTAACTTTGGAACAGCATTGTATGGCTAAAATGACATTGCTTCTTTCCCCATCCATTGAACAAAATTATCTTGAAGGTCAAATAATGCATAAAATAAATGTCAGTGGGATTGCTGATGATTGCTATGCACTGTCAAACCCAACTGAAAATCTGGATGAGATAATGACTAGACTGTTGTGTGTAAGGGGAGGGAAAAATGTCTTTTTTTTCCTTGTATATGTATGTGAAGCTGTCAACAGAAGTGGCATATTGGTGGTTTCATTCTGCTAGCATGGGAGCAGATTTGCAGATCTTGAGTAGATGACAGTATCAGAATGAAAATTCCCCTGTCACTTGTTAGGATAATATCTTGCATCCATTCTCAGAAGATAAAGAATTGAGATAAGAATTGAGTTCAGAACTAAACTCAGATCTTCAACAAGTGGAAGTGGTTGCAGCTTGAGTACACCTTTCTTGGAAATAGAATAAAAATCTTAAGTGGTCTGATATGTACTTCAGCTGAGATTTTAAAATAAATGGGCTTTTGTGCCTAAATAACATCTGAAAGCGGTATATCTTGGTAGTTCCAGAAGAGGTAAATATCTCGGAATTTAAAACAGTGCCAAAGGAGCTCAGTTGAAAGAAAGTTCATGGACAGAAAGATTCAGATAATAATTGAGTTGCTTGTTTAAACAGCTAGAAAACTACAAGCCTATGGCTGACAGGGGAGGCTATGCTGTTATAAAAAATAAGGAAAATACTACATTGCTTGCACTAACAGGAAGTTGAAAAGTTGAGAGTTTAGCTATAGATGAAAAAAACAAAATAAATTAAGAAAAAATCAGCAGGAAGTCTAAGGAAAATTTCCAAGTGTATTAGTAACAAAAATATTTTAGCAATGATATGAATCTGTCATAAATGTGTGTGGTGGGTTTGTCAATAATAGAGACAAAAAGAAAAATTATTCAGTAAATATTAGTATTCTAGGAAAAAATAAAATAATTGATTTTTCACTGTCACATAGAAATTATGCAATGGCTTTCTGAATAACCAAAAATATTGTGAAAAAAACTGTTATTAAAATGCCTACTTTGAAAAATAACTAATTGAGACAGCTTGTGTTCAAGAATGTAATTAGTTAAGGAACTTTGAAACACATCCATGTGTTGATATTTTCAGTAAATGTGTCAGGATACTGATGAAATTCTGCAGAACTGGAAGAAAGTTAATGCTGCATTAGTATTTTAAAAGTCTAGATGGCGTAAGCTGGGTGACAATACTTAATTACATCTGCTCTAATCCTGCAAAGTCGGACTGCTTGGTAATATGAAGATTGCTGCCTTAACATCAGTCTGAGTTAAAATACTAGAATATTATGTATACGATTATATCATGTAAAGAGCTAGAAAAGGTTTATGATTACTTGTCAATCTAAAGGGTTTATTTGAAAAGACATCTTGTTGCAGTGTCAGTTTGTCAAACGAGTTTACCAGTGTGACAAAAGTTCTGTAGGACATTCTACCTTCAGTCACGTTTTTAAATTTGTAACTCCACATGTATACGTAAGTGAGTGCCTGGAGCAAATTGTTGTGTCATGTTTTGGTTTAAAACACAAGTACAAACCAGAATAATTGTCAATTAACTCCACCTATAAGTTTCCTGTAAATGTAAGTTCTGGGTTATGTTCTACTTAGAAGTCTAAGAATAAGTCAGAAGACAACATTAAAACTGATGATTTACTGATAACTTACAGATTAAGGTAGGGGAAAAAAAAGACAGAATTCAACACACCAATGCAACTAAGTATCTTAAAGGGAACTAATACAGTGGAGGGTGGGAATACATGTCCTGGAAGGAAATATGTCACAGAGACACTTAATGTCATGGTGGACAATTGAATAAAATAATTTATTTTGGCCAAAATGTGTGATGAGATTGGTTCATGGATTAACAGGGAGATCTCAGGAGAGAGAGAACGGCCATTCTGTATGGCATAACATTAGTGTGCACTGATGTCTCCCTTTCTGCCTTTATCCCTGAGAAACTGGAGTGGGCTCTAGAAGACCCTGAAGTAGCATCTTGTAAGCCTTGGAAAAACTGTATTTTATTGTGTTGCTCCCTTTTGACCATTACCTGCAATCTGTCTAGACAGAGTACAACAAGAATGATGAAGTAAGCAAGGGACTTGGGGCTGAACCAACTAGTGAGCAAAGAATAAGAGAGTTTAGTAGCAAGCAGCAGGAGATTTCAGTGATATTTTCAAAGAGCAAGGTTAATAACTTAAGGCTGTAAATACTCATTAACAAGAGAAACTGTTTATTATGAGTGGAAGCTTTAGGATCATTGAAAAATACTTGAGTAGGTAGCAAATAAAGTCTTCTTCAGGCTTGGTGTGACTTCCTAACAGCTATTAGTCTGTATATTAGTTTATCTTCTCAGAGAAATAGTGAGAAATATTGAGTTGCTATTTTGATATTAGATGGAGAATACAACTAGAAAGTGCTCTAAAGGAAATTCCTCTTTTATCAGAAAGATTTCTTGCAGATCTAGAATTGATTTCCCATCAGGATTTCTGTAATTATTTTCTGTAATTTTCTTCTCTTCTGCAAGGTAACAGCAAGATGCAGGAGAAAAATCACCCCTGCAGGGATCTTATTGCTTTTTTTTTCTCAGCATTGGAGGTTTCTTATTTTACTGAAAAAGAGATTGATTTGTGTTGTGCTGTTAAAAGATCCCATCTTTTGCCTGTGACAGTTCAATATTAAACTGTTCCTTAGTTACAGACTTAACTTAAAATCACAAATCTCCTTCCTCTCCATCTTATATTTCTTTTCACTTAAGCAATATACTTTTGCTGATCAATATAGAGAAATCATGGACGTGAAAAGTAATTGTCATTTTTATTCTTTTCATGCTGAAATTTATGTCATAAAAAATTACATGCAAATATGTGTGAGAGGACATGATGTGGGATTATCAGAAGCATCTTAGTAACTATGTATGCTAGATTTTTCAATTTAATTGAAGAAGTTAAAAAAGTGAAAAAGAAAAATAATTGACAGATAAAGTAAGAGCGTAAGCTGGACAAGAGTTGCTAAGCTGCCATTGTGAGTCTTCCGCTCAGCCATAGCCAGAAATTCTTTGCTCTGATGAAATTAATGAATGGGGATCTATTTCTGTTGGTGCATATGAATGAATTCCTTGTCTGTCACTGAGTCTAGGGTCTTCTGTCCAAGTATACGTTCTCAGTGAACTTGGCTGTAATGACTACCCTTCCTTCCTCTCAGATGTCCAGTTAGATAAGTGGCATCTCCCCAGGACAGGTGAATATGTTTGTTACACACACTAGAATGAACTGTTGCAGTTTTTTGCCAATTTGAGTAGGCTGTTACCCTTGTTTTGTATCTTATTTATCTCAGCCATCATCAATAGCAATGGGGGTATTTTCCACACTGAGGAAGTAAATTCATGTTTCAAGTAGCTTAGGGCTCCATTGCTGGTAATATGACATTGGATCTTGTGCTTGCTAATGAAAAACAAGAGGAACACCCCAAAGGTGTTTGTAGGGGAGGGGGGTGGGGTGTGACTGCGCCAAATATTTTGTTTTAGTTGTATCAGGAAAAATGTCTCTAGCAGAACTTCTGCTATGACTGTACTATGTTTGTGGGTCCCATGATACTCAGGCTATTTCCAAAGAATACAAGCAGCTTGGAGTGTGTGAGGAGATGAGTGGGTGGAACAGACTTTACAGAAAACCCTAAGGGAAGTAAATACTGAAGCTATAGCAGTGCTGAGTGAAGATCGGGAAATAGAGAACTGAGCAATATCTCAAATGACACAACATAAATTGGGAGGAGCAGACTTCAGTTGTCAAAAGCCCTTTACATAGCAGAATTTCTTGTAATATTCAATGTATGATTGTTTATTAGCATGGATTTTTCATAAGACAACACTTTCATAAAGCTGGCTAAACTCGGGTGACATAATTCCCATTTTCATCCTGTTGTTGAAGATACCTTGCTTATCAGGGCAGTGCCTGTGTTGTATATGCAGTGCAAAATCAACCTTTTCAATACTAATGTCCCTAAATATTTGGAAACAGAGGCAGGAAAACAATATAGTGTTTGAAAATTGATCTGTGGAGACACCAAATCTGTCATATGTACAGCATGTGTCTCCTGCAGCATAATGCTCTTCTGTTCTAAAATTACTCTTTCTTGGAACTCGTTGAATTGCTGTCTTTAGTAACATAGTAAAAGATGGAAGGATGCAGAATTTTCATGCTATGGAACATTTCACAGCATTTTAATAACTGTGTGATGCATTGTCATATATACTAAAATCAAAATTGTTACAGCAATTCAAAATCAGACCAGGTATTGCTGAAAAATTATATGCAATTGTGAGTACACAGGAAGTTATGTTCAAGTTTGAGGGATTTTTCTTTTTATAGACAGTGATGCAAGTTTTCGTAGTAGTAATGTTCAAATAACCTCTGCTGAAAATATCTTAGAAGTTATCAATGGCATGTCTGTACATCCTTGTCTCAGTTGCAATTCATGTGAATAAGATTCCTGTCCCCTCTGACACAATTTGACATTTTTATATTGCTGAACCCGTAACCCAAATGGCCAAGGTTTGAAAGCAATTCATTTTGTATCTTGCTGCCTGTGAAAATCTTTTGACAACAAATATGTTTGGTTTTGCCAAATTGTTTATGAGTTCTAGAAAAGACCAAGTATAATATTAGATACAAAGTACTGCATGCTTAATTCAGGACTTGTGTATTTTCACATGCACAGGTTAAATAAATAAAATATATGTTGTTGGTATGAATTGTTCTGGAGATATCAGGGTGGTACTGCACCAAAGCATTGCAACAAAGGTGAGAGTGATGTAGTAGGGCTTTGTTATATATATGCTCATGCTTTATGATATGGGAGCAGAGTTTTGTAAAGCAACATCAAGCACATCCCTTCCTCTTTTTATTTTGTTATAGCTGTTGTCTTCTGCTCTGGATCGCATGAAGAAAACTCTTCTTCACCAAATCCAACTCAGGAACTCTCCCTGATGAAAAATAAGATGGTTTCATTGCATCAGCCTTCTACACCAGGTACCACATGTCCTCTTCTTTACATCCTCCTTATTTCTCCTTCAGAATCTAGGTGTAAGAGGTGCTGGCAGTTACAAGCACTTCTTACCAGAAAGCTATGGCACTGTATTTCTGACTGCAACTAGAGCAATGACTTAGAAAGACCAGTGTAAACTGAAGGGAATTCCTTATTTCTGTATTAAACAAAATTAAAAAAAAAAATCCCAAACCCAAAACATAGCAAGCAAACCAAACCACAAATAACCCCAAACAACCCTTCACAGAAGAAATTTACTGCCTCCCTGCTCAATAACCAAAAAAAAAAAAAAAAAACCAAAAAAAAGAAACAAAAAAAGAAACCCTCCACCCAAAAAAAAAAAAATCCTCAACACAGAAGGAAGAGGGAAAAGAGAGAAAAAGGAAGGAAAAACAAAAGAATTTCTATCAGCACACTGAAATCCACAAGATTTGGGATTGGGAGTTCTTGAAATAAAAGCTAATAATGAAGATGCTTTCACACTACTATAGAACAAACTATCTATTTTGATATTTTATTTTCAAGGCATTGTGAAATCCAAGTGAGCTATGAGGTTTACTAACTCATGTTCCCTGCTTCTTGTCCTGTCAGTGGACACTACTGAGAATGCCTAGCTTCCACTTCGTTCCCTGCCATCAAAGTGTTCATACACATTGGTGAAATCCCCCTGACTGTACTCTTCTACAGACTGAACAACCCCAGCTGTGCCAACCTCTCCTCTTATGCAAGATGCTCCAGCCCCTCAGTCAGGACCTGTGCTGGACTTGTTCCTGTAGGTCAGTATGTCTCTTGCATTAAGGAGACCAGAGCTGACCACAGCACTCCAGCTGTGGTATCACCAGTGCTGAATATAGAGGAAAGATCACCTCTCTTGATCTACAGGCAATGCTCTTCCTAATGCTGCCCAGAAACCTGTTGGCTGCCTTTGTTGCAAGGGTGCATTGCTTGCTCACAAAGAGCTTGTTGTTCACCACACTCCCAAAGCCCTTCTCTTTGGTTGCTTATCAGCCAGTCAGCCCCCAGCACGTGCTGGTGCACGGGGTTATACCCCCGAGGTGCAGGACTTGCCTTTTTCTTCAAGGGATTCCAATCTCCAGCCTGTTGAGAGTGCTCTGTGTGGCAGCCCAGCCCTGTGGTGTGTCACCTGCTTCTCTCTTTTGTAACCTCTGTGAACTTGCTGAGGGTGCACTCTGTCTCCTTGTTCAGGTTATTAATGAAGATTCTAAACAACAACGAAAGGTCTCTAGGTGTTAGAAAAGCCACACATTCCTCCCAGGGGGTGGCAAGGTGACCTAGCCTTGATGGAGGAGTGTTCCTTACAGTAACATCTTCCAGAGGGTATCTAATTCTTTAAAGTCCTTTCTGACATATCCTGGATTGTCCATGGAGCATTTTTGTAATATCTTAAAATATGTTCTTTGCTGATTGTAATAATACAGATGTATTTCTATATTATACATTTTTCTTTTGTCATGGGCTTCCTTTTTGCTGACTTGTACTTGAGGTTCTCCAAGTTCATAAGCAAAGCTGGATATGAAATACCTGTAAGGCAGTACATAGTGGTGTTAGAGGTCTCAGTTTTCAGTGTTCTCTTTCACTGTAACCATAAGTGTACCCAGTTCTCTTATTCTGTGATTTATACTAAAAACCAGGTTTTTGTTGACCCAGCAAAATGCAATGCATATAATCTCTTCCCAGAGAAAACAGTCTTTTTTTACTGGATATCAAAAACTTTCCTGATCAGTTTCAGACTCTTGCAGGTATTCAGATGTCTTTGGCCTCAGGTTGTGGCAGACAGGCACTATAAACCTCAGAGAGCTGGGAATTAGATGCTTTTCAAGGGAAAAGTTGTATTCACCTATATCAGCTGTGAACCACGTTGCCACGTGAGACACACTCAAAGGACTAAGTCTGCACTGGTACAGACCTTGCCACTGCAAGCTGAAGTATTGCTAAGGTTTGATGAAATGATTTTGTCATAAACAATAGTTTCAAGTAACTGTTTACTTGAAAAAGGAAAATTTTCTTTCCTGAGTTTTCACTTTGGTCTCTTTCACTGTTAGGCTCTTGTGAGAGAAATTGCTTTCTGGGTTTTACTACAAACTGAAAAAAATTATCCGATAAAAATGCTATTTCTACTAACAATAAGTATGTAGGTGTTGAGTTAACCTGTCAAACCTCAATAAATTTGAAACAGCACAGCAGGTTTGGGTCAGGACTCTGCTTTGTCTCACACATCTATGGAATTTCTGAGCTATTGAGATCCCTAACATTTTTTTATTGGATCATCAAACCATAGCCCGGAGCTGTGCACAGACATTTTCCCCGAGATCCAACAGAGCCAGAAGAGTGGCTGGAGTCCTCATTCCTGTGTGCTGCTGGTATCTAGCATAGCATACACACACATATACACAATTTGCCAGTTCATCTACTTGTGGCTTCCATGTAAAAATGATGGGCTGAACACTGCCCAGGCCTTTCCTAAGCTGTATGCATTTGATGAAGGAATTTGGATGGTTGGCCCAGGTGTCAGTTTGAGCAAGGCAGCAAACCCAGTATGAACAGGCCAGAAAGAGTTGGGGAGTGTCCAAAGCAAGGGAGGAGAAGTGTTTGGGTGAGAGACCACAGTCTATGCCAACCCAAAGTTATGTGCAACTCTGTAACATCTGTGTTTATTTTTCCCCTGCTCACTGGATGTTGTTGTATAAAAATGAAGTTAGAATTAACTTCAATAATTAGGAGAAAGCTAGTCTTCTTTTGCTGTCGCATTCAAAAGATGCTTCCTTTTCTCCTTTGTCTGAAAGTTTAGTTGAAATATAGGCAATCTGCTGGAGGCTCTTATGTTTTTATTTTTGCCATACCTGTGCAGCCACACTTCCTTGTTATATCCCTGACCTTAATTCTGTCCTTCCCACCTGCCTGCTCTCCTCCACAGGAATAGGACTACAAAAGGGTTAACTTTGTGTCATTCATGTTCACAAGGTTTGAATACCCTCTGAACATCAGGATCCTAAATATGAATGTTTAGTCTCTTAATATTTCTTACTTGGCCTGGGGACACTCCAGTTATTACTATAATATTATTATTACTACTGAAAATAACATATCATGCAAATTAATATCAGCTCTATTCAGCTCCACTCTGTGTGGGAGAGCTTTGTGCAGCTAACATCCCTTCAGGGAGTTTATATTAGATTGATGAGAGAACAGTGAATTACTTCTTGTCTGGTTTATAATATGCTGATTATGAAAAATTCTGACCAAGATGATCTCGTGTTTTTAGTACTGCGAGCAAACTCTGGAGTTTGTTAAGAAGGTATTCTTATCTACCCTGCTAGAGGAAAGTAAAACTGTTACAAAAGACAAAAATAAAAAATTGTGTAAAGCTTGCATTGCTCATCTATTTTGCTTGAGACCCTGTCAAGCTCTTTCTCTTGCTAGGAGAAGGTTGCCCTTAAAGTATCAGTTCTTTCTTTCTGCCAAAATGCTAAATCCATATAGTTTCAATATCCTTGCTGATATTATTGGTATTATTCTCATTTGGGACTTTGAGTACTTGTGGTCTAGACCTTCAACCGATATAAATTCATTGTTGATACCAGTGGGAGGAATCTGACTTACATTCTGCCAAGAATTTGTGGGTTATTTTTTAATTCTTACATGTTCCTTGCCCTGCTCCAGGAGAGATTCTGTTGCTATAGTCCAGGACAAAATTTCCTTTTTCTCTTCAATCCTTCTATTTCTTGGGAGATATAGCCCCCATACACTGTACAATTGGTCACTCATGTGCCCCTTGAGCTGGGATCGGCCTCACTGAAACCTTTGGTTTCTCACAACAGAAATCTCTTGTATCATCGGCTCAAGCTGTTCATGGGTGACGTCCACAGACAGTTTTGGAAAACCAGACTGGGTGTTATCTTCCATTGGTGTCCTGGAATCCCAGGAGAGGCAGCAGATGCTTCTGGAAAACAGCTCCTCCAATGGAGATGTTGAAGGTAGGCAGAGCTACACTTCCCCTTGAATAGACGCCTGTTTTCACCCAGCTCTGGCTGCAGCAGGAGTCAGCAGGCTGAGGCCTCAGGCCCATGTCACTGTAAGTGCCACCATGTGCTGGTCCTGGTGCAGGGCTCCCAAAGGCACAGTCAGTGCTCAACAGTCAATAAGAAATGACCATGCAATGCATGTGTGCTGTCTTGGTTGTGTATGGATGTGCTCTCTAAACAGCCGGCCCTTTTATATACTCATTTTCTATCTCCCCATTTTGGGATAAGCTGCTTTTACTTGCAGGCACTGCATCTTTCTTTGGAAATTCAATCCTATACAAGCCAGAGTTGGCTCCACCTGTCTGTTGTCTGACTGGCAAAGTCCTTGGCTTTTGTTCTGTTGGACATGTCTTCATGCTTTTTTTGGTTTCTTCTCATTTCTTCTGTAATTTCTTTACTTAAACCCTTAATTTTTACTTTACCCTCACTCTTTTTTTTTTTTTTTTTGTGCGTAGTTCTTCCTCTGTTCTCATGGCTCTTTTCTTCAAACTCCTCCATTTTCCTCTTATTATCTCTCTTCCATCCATGCTGCATGTCTGTTGTTTTGTTGTGTTTTTTTTTTTTTTTCTTCACAGGGTACATTTTCCTCCTGAACACCAGTAGACTCCCAGATAGATGTGAGTTCAGCCTGCAAAGCCCTATCCTGCCTGGGAGCTTGGATTCTTGCGTGCTGGAGCTGGCCATATGTTCACAGGATGCTGTTCCTCTTCTCCAGAGAGTCACAGTTGAAATCAGATATGCGGAGACAAACAAAAATACAGTAACTTCTCTGAGAGCTGGCCGGGAGGAGAATGCCGGGTAGGACAATCAATTTTCAACTGTTGAGTCATTGAATTGCAAGGTAGAGTGGAGTTCCTTTAGGCGCTGTTTATCACTGTCTTTTGCTTTCTTGAGATCATTGCTGATATTACAGCAGAAAATAAAGGTATGACTTTCAGGACTGAACCACATAACCTCCTGACAGGATGCCTGTAATAGACACAGGTTTTGTGTGTCCCCTTTGCAAAGAACACACTAGCTTAGATCTTACTCTTCTTCCCTCACGCTTAGAAGGGTGAAGAATGATTAATTTTTTCACTGATTCTAGGACTGCAGCTGTAAAATGCATCCAGTCCAAAAACTGCCTTGGTAACATGACTGATATCTCTATGGATTCTGTGGGTTCTATCAATGCTACAAGGGACCCAGTTCTCATTTTGAGGTGGGGTTAATTTTACCTCTTTAATAATTTCTTCCCTTCTAGTAGTTTCAGGAGCATCCACTTCTGCTCCATTTGTAGAGTTCAGGGAGGGAAAAAAACTGAGGTAAGAAGAGGCGAAGGAAAACAAAAGAAGTTATAACAACCCCAGATCTTGTCCTGTATTCCCTTTGATCCTGCCAATGTTTTACTTCTTTATTCCTGTGTGTAGCAGAATGCAGTAAGGAAGAGAAATGGGTAAAGGGAACAAATCACAACAGGAAAAGAAAGAGAGAAGTCCACGTGTTGTCTAATTTTTCCATTTTCCATGTGCTTGTTTTTCCTTTGCTGCAGTCCAACTTGTAAGAACCTGGGTCAGACACATAACAGAGTTTTTTATTTCCATCACCTGACTGACTCCCAGGGAGAACTTAAGCAATAGATCCCAGTTCTTGTTTTCTTTGAATTCTTTGGCACTCCTCAGGCTGCCATGGAGATCTGTAGTGGAGAGTCCCCGTCAGCCAAAGATAGCAGAGTTTGACTAAAAAACTTTTGACTTTTTTTTTTTTCCCAGATCTCTCTCTCTCTCTCTCTCTTTCTCTCTCATTTTCAGCTGTTGCTCAGCTCCTTCCTGGCTGTTCCTTCCCTATCTTTTTGCCAATTTCACTGGGAGTCTGTTGCATTTTCTAGGATTAATTTTTAATATTTGTTTTTTACCTACCCACAGCTGCCCTTGCTGCTTTTTGAATACTTGACAGGCCTCTGCAGCTGCAGCTCCATTCCACAATATAAACTCATAAAATACCCTTTTGCTACACCTTAATGGTCAGACCAGGCTTTGCTGGTAATCACTGCAGCATCTCTGGAACAAATCATAGATGTTATTTAGCAGCTTATTTGAGCACTGCAAAATAATTCTACGTGAAGTCGAGATCATCATCTCTCTAAAAGTGATGGCATTTAGATTTATTAGAATGAAGTTAGCTTTATTGGAAGTTGGCACAGACTTTTTCTTACTGAATGAAATGAAGCACTGGTAAGCTCAGAGAACTTACTCTCAAGATTTTAAACAGGGGAGGAGACCAAGTCCTGTTTGAAATCAAGATAGAAAGGAGGATAGAAAAGAGATAAAACAAAGTTAGGAACTATCAAATATCCTTCCTTTCCTCCCTTATTACAGGGGAACTTTAAAATCTTGGTACAATTTTAAAAACCTGACCACGCAGGCAGAACAGAATTTATTTCTAACACAGCGATTGACCTGCTTCTTGCTAGGCAGGTAGCCTGAAATGAGCATTATCTCCATGATTAAGATTTTTAATAACATGGGTTGTTAAGGGGAGACTACCCTGAAGGGTTCCCACTTTACAGGGACTTTCCACAGGGAGTAGGAGCTCTACAAGCTTTTCTGTCTTAACCAAACATTGCTGCACGATTTAGAGCAGACCACGGGGGACAAGGAGGAGATGACGTTGACATAGATGCCTATGTGTAGTACCTAGTGTAACCACTGAAAATTACTACCAAGGGATTGTATTCAGATCAAAGTAAAATCTTGAACATAGAAAAAAGGCTAGGTGGCACTTTTTTCAGATAATCAGACACTCCAGGAAATCCTGCTTGGGTCCCTTTTGTCACCTCTCAATTCCATGACCAAGCTATACTTCATCATAAACTCCAGCTGCACCAGACTACTTCAGTGAACTCTCCTCTTTCTGGACCTTGAAATATTCTCCTGATGGTGTTTTCTCCCTCAGGATCCATCAGCTGCACAATTCTGAAAAGCTTAGATATATGTAACATGTAGGAGAAAGTTTCTCTCCTGCTTACCTCACCAACTAGTAGGACTTATCATTAAATTGGTAGTGTTGAAGCTGCCACTACTTTTTCATATAAAATCCTTAATCAAAGAAAAAGAAACAGATGGACTTTTGGTACCACGTCCTCTGGACAAGTAGGGCAAAGTCACAAAGTCACAATATTTATTTTTAAATACCATACCTATGGATCATGGGTGTTCTGAGATTTTACCATCAGAAGGAGAACTGCTGAGGGAGTGAGGTGTTTGAGATTCTATGTATTTACAAAACATATATAAAATTTCATTTCTTGTTATGTCTGTAAAGCTCAAACATCAGGAGCCTGTAGCCTTGCTTGCAAGGCCAAGCCTTCTTTATCTGGCACTTAACTCAGAAAACAGTTTTCACATCCTCAGAATTATGGTTATGGTGCTTATTCAGGTCACATCTAATATATATATATTAAAAAAAAAAAAACCCAAACAAAACCAACATTTTTTCTCAGACTTTTTTACTATTTTGCTTATCCCACCTTTTCATCTTTACCACACAGATGCAGAATCAGCCACATTTGAAAATTCTTGAGTCCTGTGTGGTTTTGAGTGTTTTCACATGCTTGTGTTTGTTGTGGACCACAATTATTTCTGTGTTCCTAGCCAAAACTGTTTCAGTAAGAAGCTAGTTTCTTTCAACTCTAAGTACTCACACTTCATTGAAAATAAAAAAAAAAGCACCATTTGGGGCAATGTGGGATAATATTTTCACTTTCTGTAGTCAATAAGCCTAGCTGATTTTGTTCTGTTTTCATTCTGGAAAGGACACGGTACTCTCAGTAGATCAGAAAACAAAAATTTCATGGTCACATGCACATATGAGTTCTCAGATAGCCAACCTCACAAAACTGCTTATTGCTTAGGATTTTGTGTCTTCCCCCTTTTTTTTGGAGGGGTGATGGTGATATAATGCTCCACCATCTTGTGAGACACTTGAAAAACTTGCTGTCTTTGACACTACTACTAATGCGGTTGTTTTCATCCACAAAAGTTATTTAACTTCTCCCACTGTACAGATGACAAGGGAGTAGCCTGGTAAGTGTTCTCAGATAATGTCTAAATGCATGCTGACAACAATGAGCAGAGCCATTTCGATTAAAAAAATGTATCTAGAAAGGGTGAGGCTGTCCAGCTGCTATATAAAACTATGAATTTTAAACACTAAGCTGAGAATATGATTCATTGTGTGCCTCTTGTGCCTCTCTTGAACTTGCATCCAAAATTCTACTATGTCAAAGAATAACCGTCTAAGAGTTTGGTGAAGGCTGGAGTGGTAGACATGTGTTTTGTGCTCTCTATTTCCTTTTAAGTCCAGCGGTTAGCACTGGATGTATGTGAGGACTTGTAGACAACAGCTTCCTGTGTGTATAAAAGTAAAGTAAAACTTCTAATCTTTAAGTTCACTGATTGAGTCTAGAAGCATCTAGCATACACAGCTTCGTGCAAAAACCCATGCAGTGGGATCCCCTAATTTAGAAAATATTTCAGCTTTCATGTTCTGCTTTATTGCATTTTTCAGTCCTAATGAAGAAATAGTTATTCTTTACATAAAATATTTCCTAAAATTAATCATCAGTTACCTTTGTTGGATATGAAAATCACATCATAGAAAGGATTCGTAAGAAGAGGGTGGAAAGCATCTGTTCAGCAGAGAAGATTGAACAAAGTGAACCCTACAAAAGAAGATTTGGAATTAAAAGTTTTCAGGGTGAATCTTGAATTTTCTTGCCTTAAGCATTAGATAGCTTGCAACACCAAACTTTCTATCCATGCACATTTCTCAAAATTATGTCATACCCTGATAATTCTTCCTGCATACAGATGAATTTTAACATCTCTTTTTAGAAGAGTAATATTGCCTCAATACTTAAGATCTGGTTTGACATAAAATCAATAGTAAAGTTATTGCCAAGCTTGGTTTATCTGGAAGCCTGCTGCAATGATCCATCTTCTGCTGGATCAACACTGGGCTTCATTCCTGAATCCATTAAGAAAATTACATTGGCTCTGACTAGCTTCCGTTTCAATGGTGGGACCAAGCAAAGGAGGTGTAATTATTTACAGCATTAGAATTCTTCCTGCAGTTGGATCGAGGGGGCGAGGCTTTCTCTGAAGGGGAATACCTTGATGATGAAGAGACTTCATACACAAAAGCACTTTATGTGATGCAAAGCCATTTGTCATTTTTGCAGCCTTTGGATGTTAGACAGCTTTTCCTGCTGTGTTATAAATGGAGAAAATTTCAGTAGCCGAGTTATTTCAGTACAGAACTGGGATGTTTTGTGGGACCTTAGTGCTCTGGCTCTGTAGAGCTACCAGTTCACAGAAGTGTAGTGGCTTAAGATGGTGGTCTTATTCTTCCACCAGGTACCACAGCTCTCCCAGCAGACATGGCAGAATAGACAGTCTGTCTTCCTAAGTCACGACATTTCAGAGCTTAGTTTATTGACTTAGATGACAAGTAGTTTTATTTTGATGTAGCAGTCTATAAACAGCAAGTTCCAAAGTGTCTGGGTCATTAAGCATATAGGATTAAGGTGCAGCAGCTGAACTAGTCATTGTTTTCAGCTGTGGGGCTCTTCAAGTTGCAACTGCTAAATGTACCAGCTGTGAATCAAAGGCTGTGTGCCACAGGCTCCTGCACTCAGTGTTGTGTTAACACTGGTAATACTGTGATGTTTCAGCTGGAGTGTGTGTTGTAACTTGGTGGAGGTACTAGAACTATGCCTAATAGCTAAATTAGAAAGATTTAAAAATTGTTCTTACCGTTATTGGCTCATTGAACAAATTTGATTATGGCTCATTCATTCTTGTGGTCAACAGGATGCAATGGAGTGATGAACAAAGCTGTGTCATGTAGCAGAAGTGACTCAGTTCTGGGTCAGTGCTGGATGCTCTTGGATGTTGTCCCACAGTGTGGTGAGGGGATATATTTATAAGAATATTTATGAATTATATTTATAGGTGCTGGATGTTCCTGAAGCTGCACTGTAATACAAATTGAAAGCAAAGCAGCTGTTCTCCCATGTTGGGAAGTAGAGATGGTGCTGTTGTTCAGGGCTGTACCTTTCAAAGATGAATTAAATGATAATGAACTATTGAATATATTATGATGGGACAGGAAATAGAGGAAATAGGGTCATCTTTGTAAGAAGACCTCTGTTTCATATGAGTTCAGGATATCTGTGGGTATTTGTGTGTACAATTGTGAAAGGTGTGTGGATGCCATAGAAGGGATAGTAAAAAATTATACAAAGTTATATAATTGGTTTGTGGAGGGAAGAATGCAAGAGAAGGTGATAAAAAAATTAAAGTTGCTTTGAATTTTTTGCAAGTTGCAAATACAGTTCTGTGATTTTCATACTGAGTCCAGAAGAGATGTGTTTGTAATCTGGGTGTTGCCTTCTAAGGTGTTTCTGGTGTAGAACAAAGGCTACATGACCATTTCATTGCAGCTGAAGGCATTTCCTAAATGAAAAAGTAACACAAGGAGCAGAGCTGATCAACATGTCTTAACATTGTGGCCTGGCCTTCTTATTACTCCATTGGCAACCACTTAGGTCACTTGTCCAGAGTGGCCCCAGTAACGTCAGCAGTGTGTAGAATGTGGGTAAAGTTATCTCTGTCTGATACTATTTTCAGAAAAGAGCTTAGAGCAAGGATTCCTTTCTCACTAGCCTTGCTCCAATCCATTTACAAAATAATAACACATATTTAACTGTATTTTGCTGTCTTGTTAACTTAAGATATAAGAACAGTTTTTGGAAACAAAAATAAAGTAAAAATATTTTAAGGAATTTTGCTGTAGTTTTCAAATGATACTTGGATACCTTGACTTCCATTAGACTTAATTTGAGTGAGGTACTTCAAAAATCCCTTTTGGTATCTTTCTCTAACTTTTGATGTCTGACAACCGCCTTTAAAATTAGGGTGCAGGGGACCATTTGTCTTTCTCCAAACTGCCACAAGTGCTGCACAATTGAGAAACCTTTGCAGTCTAGACTTGTGGGTTATGGCATTTGCTCTGTAGTGAAATGTAAATGGCACAAGTAATCTGCATTTCCTGGAACAGCACTTCTCTTCTATCCCTTGTTTTGTGGGTGTACTGTGGTTTGCTAAGATGGAAAATCAGATAGCACACAGATAAAGGTTTTTATTCTTGACACAACCAAGAAACATTCAGGGTCAGACGTTTACTTCCAGAACAGACAATGTCAATGTTGGCTTGAGGAGATTCAGAGTCTTGTGTAGTTGCTTGGTTGATCTGTACTTTCAATAGCAAACAGAACACAACCATATGTATGTGTGGAAAGCACATATTGGGGTAGTGTGTCCAAAACTGGTGATAATTTAAGACCCATTTAAGAATCATTGGGAATAGCTGGATCTCTTTGTCATTAGCAATATGCTCTGCAGCAAAGATAACCTTACATGAGCTTGCTAGGCTGAACATCTCTTGTTTTATATTAACACCCATTTGTTATCTTGCTATTTGCATACATTGATCCATTTCCCACATGAATACTATTACTTCTCTTTGGTAGAGTGCAGAATCTTTATGCTAGAGACTCCATGGAATCCAATGTGCTTTGTGTATGTCTGATAACATTCTGTTGTCCTCTAGGATGAAATGGAAACATCTGGTGGCCCAGATTGGACGAATAGAAAGACCTTTCAAAATCACCCTGGTGTATTCAAACTGTGGAGCACAGGAGGTTGGAGTACTGGCAGTGGGCTCCTTGCAACTCAAGAACTGCTTTCATGGTATGCTGCAAACACAGACAGGTTTGGAATAATAACCAAATCCACCCTCACCAAAATGAATGGGAGCGATAGGATACGACTTAGAAGAAAGATGAGTAACTCAGAATTATAGAACTAATTCTAGTGATCCTCTCTACTTTTGAGCTTTATTTTGTTTGATCTTTATATGGGGAAAAAATCAAAAACAAAAAACAACTGGCCTTATGCTGGATCCAGCAAGGATGGAAAAAGTCTTTATCTAGATTATTTTAGCATTTAGTATTTTTCTCAAATAATCAAGAACAACAGTCTACCCAAAACCTTTTCCATACCTGGACTTTATCTAACAAATCGATGAAGAAAAACATTTATCTGCCCCTGATGGGGTCTGTTTGCTACTGCTAGGCTGAGAATTTCTATCTAAAATGAAAATAATCAGAATGTGATTATTTTCTATAAAGTACTGAGTGCTCAGCTAAGACCTCAGTTTTACCTGGAGCTTACAGTTTTGTTCTGAATGTCATGCAAATGATCCTCAGAGGCAGTGCAGAACCATGATAATATCATCTAGGCTTCTTGGAATTGCAGGAGTCTGTCAGCACAGGCAGTCTTCAGGTTGGGGACATAATAATCTTCAGTTCCTGAATTTCATGACCTAATATAATATTATTGCTTCCATTTTGCAGACTCTGTAGAAATAGCCTAGAATGTAATGTAAAAAGAAAACTCTATTGTGAGCATGCTTTTGATCATATTAGAGATTTAATTCTAGTCATTATTCTTCTAATTTAACATGCTATATTTTTAATGTAATTTTTTTTGACAGCCCTAGAGTTTTGAGGGGATGTATACAGCCTGAAGCACTGTGCTGTCAGTCTCTAAAACCTGTTGTATGTATCTGGCACAAAACAGTATCGTGAAAAAATATTATTTAAAGTGTGTACCTAGATCGATGCCAAGGTGTACTTTTCTCTTTTTCCTGTAATTGGTTCCCTAACTTTTGCATTTTTTGCAGAGTAGTAGTGATCCCAATGTAACTTCTGTGCAGAGCTCTGGTAAAGGGCAGCAGGTCCACAATAGGCCTGGGCACATAAGCATCCACAGGACAGACTGAGTGCATTGAGAGCTATGCTTTTGAGAAATACCAGACTTAAAAATCATGTTCAGTCTGGCTGATGGGTACCTGTGAAGTCAGTCAAATACTCCCAGACTAGAGCTGACTAGACTAGTTATGGTGCATAAATAAAATTTGTATATAGCAAGCCAGCTTGCTGTGGAAACAGCTACCTCATGTGCTGGATGCCACAGCTGGAAGCTGGCACAGAAATGAGTCAGCAGCCCAAGTGCTGGTTAAACTTGAGCCTCAACAGGGCATAGCAATGTGTCTATCGGGGCTGGAGATAAGTGGGTGTTCCTGCCTCCAGCAGCTGGGTGCCATGCAGCATGTCACAGCTGCTTGGCAGGTGCACAGTCATGTCTGCAGAAATGAGAAACACATCACAGTAGGAAACTGCAAGGCCCTTCATTTAAAAAAACCAAAAATTATCTAAAGATAGAACAAACACAGCAAAAGCAGTACATCAGAAAGAAAAGGGCAAGAAATTTGGTCCAAGAATCTCATGCTGGATAGAAATCTACATGAAAATAGCAGAGATTTATCATACAAAGGACAAGGTCCTACATGTGAAAATTGATACGCATGAAGGGTCATACACATTCTGTAAACTCATCTCTGGATTTAGTTATCTTTTTTTTTTTTTTCCATTAGATAAAGAAAATCAAGACCTTTTTGTATATGACAAAGGCTCAACCTTCCCCTGCTTCCATGGAGGCTGTGTCAGCCACCTACAAATATGTGAGTTCAGCAGTGATTGCCCTATCACAGAAGAGGAAGGAGTGAGGTGTGGTGAGTACGTGGCATGTGGCATGACACTTCATGGGAACCTTCATTCTATTAGAAGAAATAATTTAGAATACAAAATAAGTTAAATTTATTCCACCTTTAGATTAATTCAGTATTTTACCTCCTGAATTAATTTGTTACATTTACATTAATTGGATGCCAAGATTCTCTTTGAAAATTCACCCTATATAGAATAAAATGGATTTTTAAAATTTGTTTTGGTTTCTTAAGTATTGAAGTAAGAAGCTCGATGACCTTCCCGTCACAGTTATTGCTACTTCAGAGAAAGGCAAAATCTTATTTACATGTGTGCAGCTGGGTGAGAATTTCCTGTTGGACCCAAGATCTAAACCTTCCCTTCAGGGAAAGGTATTAATCATCAAGAGTCCTTCCGAGATCCCAGTTCAGGAGTTCTTGCACATCAGGACAGAAAATCCCATAACAGTATATGTGGTGCTGAGAAGCAATTTTATCTTTGTTCCAAGTACAGTGGTGATTTAAAATAATCCATTGATTTGCCTTCCTTTAAGTGGACATGAAACTTTGTGATGCCTGCAATTTCATATTAGCGAGATATTTGCAAATATGTGGCAGTGATTTCCCATGCCTGAGATTATGGGGGCTGCAGTTTTTCCCAGTATTTAGAGTAGGATAGCACAAAAAAAGTCTCAAATTTTTCCAGAAGCAAAGTGTTGGCTTTCTAATGGTGACTCTGGAAATAAACAAATGAGACCTATTTTGATAGTGTAGCATAGGCTGGATAGCTTGGACAACCAAAATGGATTTTCACTTGTTATTGTCTGTGCTCTTCCATAATAAAGCTGCTCCTATTTTCCTACTTTTTCATGTTGTCAATTGTAGACCATCTCCCAGAGGGTTCACACTGCTCTTTTGAAGAAGGTCTGTGCGGCTGGACACTGAACGAAACTGCAGCATCTTCTTGGTCTATTCGGGGCTTTTCTGAAATGATTCAAGAGGACTCATTTATAGGGTCTACTTTGCAAGCTACTGGTGGTAGGTTCTTCATTGTTCTGTCTCCCACTCTCTGTGCATGCATGTACACAATAGCCTTGAACTTAAGTTTGTTTAAATTGGTTTTAAAATTTTGGCATCATTGCCAAATGAACTTCAGCATCAGTATTACCCATAATGACTTCAAATGTAACAACTTCAAATTAACTTTTGAACGTGACTCAAAACTTATATTAAACAAGTTCTGCAAAAAAGTTAACACAAAACTCTCAGATACAAGGATTCTCCTTCACCTTTAAAAAATTGTATAATGAATACTGTGCAGTTGCAGAGTACTTCAGCAGCAATATGATAACAGCTGCATCACAAGGTAAAAATTGCCCAACAGAACTGCAGAACTGTTGACTTGCTAAATAAGAAAGGGGAGGCCAGACCCTCACCTGTTCAGGCTGAAAGTCAAAAGTGTTAGCACACATGAATCTTGCATCACAGTTCTCTGCCAAAATGAAGGGTTTCTATACAAGAGTCCTGTTTGTCTCCTGAGAGCTTGTGTAAGCTCTCCCTGGAAACAAAGACTGCAAATAAACTCTTCCAGCCGAGTGTTTTACTCAGCAAGAATCATTGATGCTAATGGTGTAGGAATTAGGAGTGTAGATGGGTGTGCACCTCTCTGTAGGAAGAAACTGAGTGCAATCTGATTTTTATCCACTCACATTCCAATAAGGGATGTCGACTTTTGTGCTGCTGAAATCTACCAGAGTGTTTATACTATAACCTTACAAATAGACTTGCTCTCAAGCCCTGCTTATACCTACATATGCTTACATACCTCCACTAACATTAATGATGTTTAATTGTTTCAAGAGATTACACAAAACAGCAAGAGATTATTTTGTATTTTTCACTTTTGTGTTCACAGGACACTTCCTCTACATGCGAGCAGGCAGCACTCAGACAAGTGGAATGGCTAAGGCTTACAGTTCCAGCTTGCCAGCCAGTCTTGCCACTGAGGACTACCAGGTGTGTCACTGTGTCTTAGCACTTTATGGAGTAAATCATCAGGCTGTAGGAACAATTTGCACAATTAGCCTGTTCTTCTCTCTCTCTGCACACTCTACACAACACTGGAAAGCAGAAGAGCTGGCTATAGTGCCCAGCTGGCCACTTGTTCAGAACTGGAAAGGAGATATGAGGTGCATCCCTAGTAAGTGCAAGCAGAGCCCCAAATCAGTTACTCATTGTGGAAAACTCCCCAGCCTAACTGTACCAGTTAGGAAGAGTTACTGAGAGGTAACTGAGAGGTGCCAACAGCTAAATTTTATGGGGCAGCCAGTGTTTGTAGAAAAGAGAGCTGGCTGGCTGGGCCATTGAGTCTTTTAGTATATCTGCTGCTGAGATTTTTCTCCATAAATTCTGCAGTACTTGGGCAGGAATTAATAAACTTGATAGTTTCACTGAGAACAGGACTGTGAAGTTAGAATGCATCAGATTTTCCAGAAATAGATGACTATAATAAACTTCTGATGACATCCTTCAGGAATTTCATATGGTTAATGCAACCTGGTCTTGATAAAATCACACAACTTGCCTTGCAGCTCTGAGATGCTGGAATTAAAAATATTAAATAATATTATAGTCATAACACTTAGGAAGATTAAGCTGAAAGTTTGAGCTGGAGTCCAGTCTTGCTAGGGGAAGAAGAGAAAGCTTTGATGCCTCCTAATTAGAGCTGGAATAATAAATATAGTGCAGGTGCCAGAAATGTAACTTTGGCATTTATATTTATTTATAAATCCAGGTAAAATATGCTGAGTAAACATAACAAAATAAAATGTGATCAGAGATAGGTTTACAAAACCAGGAGAGGAGAAGCAATAACTGTTGGTTATTGTGTAGAGGCCACAGGAGATCTGGATCCATTCTCGCCTCCACTGGCAAGGATTTGAGGCCACATGGCAGGACCAAGGAACTTCTGTTGTTGCTCTTTGCAGAACATGTGTGCTCCCTTTCCTGCCAGTACTGGAGCTCTCCGTAACATTAAAGACAGCTGAGTATTTGTAGCAGTGGTAGAAATGACAACTTTCTTTTGCTCTGTAGCAAACTGGAAGTGGTTGCTGCAAAGAAAGAGGAGCAAGTCCTGCTTCGAAACATTATTTGGCCTGCTGATTTTGTTGTTCACTTGTCTTAGGGATGCTACAATTCAGGTGGTGCCTAGGAGTTGGAGCAGGTAGATGGACTGAGGTTTCTTGTCTCTAGACATAGTCCCTGTTTCAAAAGTATTCGGGGCAGGATAACTCTCTCCTCAGAAAAAGCAATAACAAGAAAACCAGTCCTCTCACCCAGATGGTGTCAGAGGCTGTGGATATTGTCATCAGTGGTTGAAGAACAGCTGCCCAACAGGAGTGCCAGTTCAGGTCTTCCCTGAGAAAATTCTGTGCTAGTAATGGTGCTGAGTCAAATACAATCAGTGAGTGGGGCTTAGTAATTTCTGTCATTAAAGAGTTTGACCCTCACTTGGAGGTTTGGTATCCCAAATTCTCAGGGAGGGTAGAAGCAACTACCTTTCCCTTTTGTCACATATCGCAATTCTTTTCCTCTTCTTCTGTTACAGATTCAATTTTCGGTGCATGTTTTTGGTAGCTACAATGGTACAGTCACCTTCTCTCTCAGGGAGGAGATAAATGGAGCTCAAATCACCTTGCCAATGTGGGAAAGGGCAGGGAGCTGGAGTGATCACTGGTTTCTCATCACCTTACCAATGCCAGTGCTTCAGAACCGGTAAGAGCTCCACTGTCAGCAGCCAGGGCTATCCCTATAGATTTAGTAAATTGTTACTATCTTTATTGTGAAGTGTCACTTTCATTCCTGCCTTTTTTCAAGTTGTTTTTAAGCAACTCTGCTTGCTCAGGAAGTATTCTGCCATAAGTGCATATCTTTGTGCCCATGCACAGCTCAGCTCAACACAAGCCCCACACCATGTGACTGCACTTCTGTGCAGCCTCAAACAGTACTTATGTTTTGGGAACAGCAAGCATCTGTACTAAAATCCTTTTAGCAATCTAAGCAAGCCAGTGTACTCACAGGAGTAAAGTGCTCCCAGCAGGGAAACAGCTGCATTAGCATAGTGGCACTTCATACTCCCACAGTAAAAAACACTCATGTAAGTCAAAGGGATGGTAATCCCACAGTTTAGCCAATAAAGCTGTCCAGTTTAGGATCTATATCAGTGCAGCCTGGGCAGCTGGAGATCCTTCATTCCCACATTACGGATGCAATGATTTCAGAAAAAGACTGTTGCCCAAATGAGCTTTACATGAAAGTTTTCATGGGTTTAGATGTAGAAATACAGTGCAATATTGGTTTTCAAATTAAGTGAAATATTGATGATTTAAAGAATTTCAATGCAATCAAATCTTATTCAGGCATTTCTCCTCCCTCATCTACTGTCACTCAATCTCAAGCCCTGTAGCTGGTGTTGGTAGCTGGTTATTTTGCACAATGTAAGCTTTTTTTTTAATTTTTCCAATCTGGATTTTTTTTTTTTTTTGGCATATTCCTGAGGAAGGCCTGTTTCACATGAAAATTGTGCTCTTTTCTCTGGGCACTCTACTGTGGACCTGTCTGCAGCAGAAACTAAGGTGTTCTTCAGACATATTTAAGACTTTCTGCCTCCTCTGATATACAGTCCCTTATGCTTGTTCCCTGAAGCCTCTAATTTCTGTATTGGCCCTTAATTCTGAAGCAAAATGGATCTTACATGGCAGAAGGGAATGGACAGCAAGATAATTATTTTGAGCACTAGCCAGAATGGCATCAAAAACCAATTGATATTTAAATGTTCAAATACTGTAATGTTTGAAAAAGTTGAGCACTTAGGCAAAATGAAAGATGTAGTTAGGTCATGCATGCATTAATTATTACAGTCTGTTTCAGGTAGTTTTATGTTGTTTTACTTCATGTAACCTTTCTGTATGACATTTTCAAATTTAAAACTGAGTGGCACAACAGTGATGATCACTTTGAGTAAGGATGGAACTGTTCAGTCTAGAAGGCAAATCTGTACTACCTGTGATAGCCAGGTGACTGACAGAAGTAATAAGTTGCCATTTGCTACACTGATCTATAACAGACACAGAATAAGCACACACTTTGCTAGAAGGTGCTGAAGCTATTTCCCCAGGGGAGGAAACCCTGGTCTGTGTGCTCCCAGGACACAGGCTCCATCTCAGTTTTCTTGTTTCCGTGTTCTACTCCTTCTGTCCTGTCTTATCTACTACTGTGGGCACTCGGTGCCTTTCTTCCTTGTTTTCATTTACTTGGTCTGTCTTTCTTTTGCTTCAGCCTCCCATTTGGGAAACCATTTTATCTATCTCATACCTCTGACTGTAATTTCCTTTCTGAATTCCTCTCTGCTTCTTGTTTCCATCACTCTTCTAGCAGCTGTTGTCTCTGTGTGTTGTTTAGTTTTGGTTTTTTTATTATGAAGTCCAAATCCCTTCCTTGCACTTCCCTTCTCCTCCTATCTATCTCTTGTGTGCTTTCATTTCAGTGACCCCCAGACCTACAGTAAAGGTTTATTCCCAGTACTCCTGTTTGACTGGCTATTTAATTCTCTCTGTAGATCTTGGGCCCAAATCCCCTGCACACCAAGTCCAAGCCCCTCTGCTGTAAAATTCCCAATGACCTCCCAGCCTCTCTCCAGGATAACACATTGTTAACTCTGGATTCAGTTCAGGCAGCTATTTTTTTTTTTTTTTTTTTTCTCCTGTTTGGCCAGAATCAGAAAGAAAGGCTGGGGAAGAAAATGTTTATCCATTAATTTGGAAGGGTAGTTCACACCTCATGCAGCTGGAGCAGGACCTGACATGGTTTATAATAACACTGCTTGGAACGTACCATTTTGCCTAAGACTTTCAGATATTCAGGGAAGAGGAAACTACAGGATTAAAAAAAATACCAGGCATGGAAATGTCAGGGATTTAAAAATCTCAAATATGTTTTCTTAGAATTTTAATTGATTCTCATTCACGTGAAAAAAAACCACCTCATGTCTGCCATGTGACTCTCTTCCTCCAAGATTTCTGGTCCCACTTCCAATACCTAATAGCACAGAGTGCTTAAAAAGTTACCAGCAATTTTGAGCATGGTCAGAATCACAAATTCCTGCATTGCCTCATCCTCAGCACTCACAAAATGTTTTGACTGCTAGAAAAGCCATACCAAATCACCAGAAATAGAAAAGTTCAGCCTAAATAATTTTAATGTTAGTGCTAAATTGAAAACAATTGTAAACAGAGGTGTGTAACATTGCTGGACAATTTTACTGCAGTTTGGTATAAAACTTTCTGAATGACTATTCAGTGTATTTATGGGTGTTGTCAGCTTTCCTTGGTAAGCTCTAGCAATGCTAGGTTAATTTTTAGTGCAGATTTTGAGCTGGCATGCTGTTTTTCTGTATCCCAAATCTTCAGGATACTCCTGTCTTTCTCTTGCTACAGGAAAGTGCTGTGCTTTCCCCTTGTTCCTTAAGGGGATGGTAGACAGTAGACCAGACAGGGAGAAGAGTAGACATGAATTTAAACATAACAAGTTGCTGGCCATTAACTGCTTTATGGGACCAGAAGTAGAGAAACCTTAGCAAAAAGAACAAGGAGGACATGAAGGCTCTATTTAGGTAGTTTTTAGCAACCCCTTCATCTAACGAATTTATTTCTTAGGAGAGAAGGAAGACACAGTTTGCTTATCAGCCTCCCAGTGGGGCATCTAGCTACTTTGAAAAACTGCTTCTGGTGAATGGCTGGCAGATTCACTTACTTGGTTCACACACACAAGGAAAAATAATGCTATCAGGAGAAAACTAAACAATCAGAAGACCAGGCAACAGAGAGCTGGAGAACATAATTTGTTGGAGTCAGCAAAATGAGATCAATGAACAGGAACACTGGAAACCCCTCTGGCTAAGACAGCACTGAGTTCAAAACACAAATTCCTCCCCTTTTTCTGAAGCTAAGAGGAAGGGGAGGCATATAGAGCCTAGAGGTTATGAAATGTCATTTCTCACGCACTGGGAATGGGGGGTGTCATTCCTCAAGGAATTCCTCATTCCTCAAGATCCCTCCTTGTACTCCTGAAGCAGAAACCTGCCTTGCAGTGCAGGGCCAGGGACCCTTGTCTGCTCTGTGTCCATGGACCAGACACAGCAGATTGACCTGACCACGGTTATAATGCCATGTGAGTGCCTTAAGTGAGGGGTAGGATGTGGTGCTGTGTCTATGCCTGTGGGTCCTATAAGTGCCCTGGTTCTGGGCTCAGGGTGCTCTGACTCTCTTCCATCAGATAGATGGGGTAATTATTATCTTTTGTCAGTGGACTCATATACGAGGTTTGCAGATGCTCTCGCTAAGCCTTGCTATTGAAGAGGAGGGTTTCTGTAGGAAGGGGATCTAATGAAAAATTCCCCCACTAATACCACAGCTAAGAGACCATTCAAGGGACCCTTGATTTGAATTTGCTGCACGCACTTCCAGAGTGCTCAGATCCTGAGGGTGTGAATGCTTTCATTTAAGTACAAGGGGTCATTCTTGAGTTGGAGTAAAAGCAGTTTATCCCTAAAGATTTTTAGGTAGCCATGCAGCTGACTGTGGATATCAACCAACATTTGGTTGGTGGGTGGAATGCACACACATATTTTATTGCCACTAATTTGGGACAAGTGTGTTTCTAGGCTGAATGATTAATGTGTTAGGCAGACCAGTGCATGATCTCTCATAAATCATCATTGAGCTTTACCAGAGACAGCAATAGAGGTCCTGCCCATATGCATTTAATAAGCTCTAAATGGACTGGACATCAGACATCTGTTTATTTCTGAAATGTAATGAAGAAAATTCAGTCCTATCCATTAGGAGGAGATCCTTCAGCTTATTTTCTTTCTTCCTTGTGAATTCAGAAGGTAACACTACACATGGACATGACAGAGCTCCTAGATAAGGAACATCTGCTCATGGTGGAAAAAGATGAGACAGCCCAGGGAGCTAACTCTTCAAGGAATTATGGCTGAAATTGATGATGTCCTACCCTTCTGAAATAAATTCATGTCACCTTCTGACTTACACTGGCTGAGGATCAGGCCCAAGACATTTGGATATTCTGCTCAGTTTTTACTCTATCTCTTTGGGGGCAAAAAGAAGGAGATTTTTTTCTCCCAGTCTAATTCCCTGAGTGTTTCTGGTAATTGAATATGGATGGTTGTTTGTGTATAAAAATTAGTGGGGGACAGTTGCTTGTATGTATGTGTAGATAGCAGGGGAAGGGGGCTCTTATTCTTGTTCCCCATGAAATGTGAAACTGTATGAATGTTGTGGCACTTACTAGGGGTTGATATGTGTCTAAGACTTAGAGCAAGCCCTTTTGGCTGCTCAGCTGGACTGTCTGGAGGAAAAATTCTAAATAGTGATGATGTTTTTTCCATGATAAGGGAACATTGTATTTTTAGGGAGGTTGTTTGTTTGTTTATTTTGTTTTTCCTTCTCCTCAGTCCTTTGTCAGTCTGCTCTAAAACATCTGTCTTATTGCAAAGGTTTCAACTGGAACTCCTGGCAACCTGGGGCTGGAATTCCCAAGCTGACATTGCTATCGACAACATCACATTTGGCCTGGACTGCTTCACTGACGGTGAGCCACAAATGTTGCAGAATCCCCTAAAAATTTAGGTACTGTAATCAATATCTCGGAGGTCCAGGACACACAATCTGTTCTCCCCACAGAGTGTGCATGGGTAATTTGTGTCAACTTTTTCAGCACAATGCCATTTTATCTCAGACCTACTGAAGATTGCAAATAGATGCAATTTTACTCTTTGTCAGAGTCTCCCAGTGTTCTTTTTTTATTCCTCTTAGCTGGGATATTCTATATCACATAGTTTAGACCTGTCTGTGTGTCTTGGCAAGAAACACTAAACTTATTCCTTAACCCTAAATGGAAAGATTACATCACAGTATTTTTCCACAGTCCCTGCTGATCTATGCACCCTGGTAATTGATACCTGAAACAAATTTGTTGAAGTCAAAGGCAAAAGTCACCATATTTTTGTGGAGAAAATGAAGGAGTAAATTAACTCTCTGACAATAAAATTTAGATTACTCCAACAAGTTTGTTTTAGTTTGTAAGGAGGTGCATTAGCTATCACTGCCAGATATATAACAGCTTTCCTTTGCTTCATTACTTTGAATGTGACTAACAGCTATTCCAGAGAAAAATGGAGCCAGTGCTACCCTTTGAAACATGTTAGCAGGAGTTGTAGTGGATGTTCTCAGCAGACAAGGGGAAAGGATTTAGGTACTTGAACTACTTGCAAATATTAGAAACTGCCTTCTATTGTCCCTGGGGAAAAAAAAAAAAAAAGCTCAGTTGCAAAGGAACTGGAAGATATGCAACATTTGAATGGTAAATTCTGTTGCAGACAAAATGTGGGTTGGTGCTACTGTGCCACTCTACGTGTCAGCACACTCAATATGTCAGCATTTAGGGTCATAGCATGTCCCTGCAGTGGCTAGCTGTAGCCTAACATAACATATGGGAAGGCTTATGGCAAAATAGATGTGGTAAAAACTCATCAATAGAAGCCACTATTCCTTCGCATCCTTTTCTGGTTCAGTGTCCTGTTCACTGTCCCTTTGTTCTGTGGGCACTGAAACCACTCTTCTATAAAATGCTGAGTACACACAGTTTCACTTGAAATTAAGAGGACAAGCTGATCCTTTACAGTGATTTCATTTTTTCACTCTAGCTCCTTTACAGTCCTCTCTCCCAACCTCCATGCTAGCAGTTTGTTTTGGAATTTTAAGGAAGCTGAAGGGAGTGACTCCAGATGCACTTGGGCCAGGTGATGTGCATCCAGCTGCTGGAGTTTACTGTTCCCGGATAGATCCTCCAGTTTACCCAGAGGCATTTGGCTGGGAGTGGTGTAGGTACACATCCTTTGGCAAACAGGTGGGGTGTAAATGCCTCTGCAGCAATGTTATCAGAGCCTGTCCATTAGACCACCTAGGCTACTCCTTATTTTCAATTGGGATGAATTGCACTGATGTTCAGGAGCAACTGGACTTACTCCATGTGAAGGCACGACCCAGAGATGTGTGAGTCATGCAGAAGAAACATATCATGAAGGAAACATTTCTTGGAAGCCTTGCACTTGCCACTGTTCCTTGAATCTTCTTTGTAAATTGGCAATTTCTCGCCTCTGAGAGCAGCCCCCTTGTATTTGTCTTCTCATGACTTTAATTCAGTTAGGTTACAGAGAAGCCCAGCGGCTCTGCTGTGTTTTTAGTAATGAAATTACTTATCCCTGGCAAGAACAGGTTTCAGATGTCAGAGACAGAGCCAATTAAAATCCAAGCACTGAATTCTTTTCATGAGGGCAGCAGGAAGGATGTATGGCAGGAAGAAAAGATTTGCTGCTTGCTAGGATGTAAATATTATTTTCTCCATCTATTTCAATCTTCTAGTTCAACTCTCTACAAAATGCAGTGCTGAATGAAAACACTGTTTTTGTATGCAAGATGGGAAAGGAGGTGAGGTTTTCCACAGACCTTAAAATTGAGAAGAAGGTTCAGTAAGATTTAAGTGAGCAACTGAGTAGTGAGGGCAGCTCAAGAGACATCAATAAGGACAAAACCCAAACAGACCATTCTTTGGATGGCAGCTCCTGGGCATTGACAGATGTTCTTCTCTGTGAAAAGGGTGAGGTGAAACCACATTTTGGCTTATACAATCAACTTGTGTAAGACAGTGTCACAGACTGGATGGCATGTCTGGTTCATTGTGTGAACTTCAGGCAGACAGGCATAAAGGTACTTCATAGTTTCAGTGAAATAGTGTTTATATAGGAAGAGGTCTGAATTTTGGGCATTTTAACCTGAAAATCTGGTCTAGCACAGTAAATAGAATGCTGATAGTTGAGTTGCCCTTCTCACTACCTTTACTATTATTTTTTGGTGCTCTAAGCGTTGTATTGTTCCAGTTAAGATCACAGGTCTGTGGTCTATCAAACTCTACTGCCCTGGCCTAGAAATTTCAGTCTGTGCATAATTTTCAATTTCCCAGAAGATCGCTTTATAAATGGCAAGACTGTCCAAAGAGACCTTTTGTATAGATTACCTCTACTTCTTGATTTTAGAGTCCCTGACCCAGCAAAGTCTGATTTTTCAGGAGTACTGCAATCAGCATTAGTGAGGTGCGGTCTCTGAGGACACCATTCACACCTTGAGGATCTTGTGAAGCATCTTACTCTGATTCACCTCAGCCACCAGATCTATCTCCATTTTCACTACAGTCACAGAGATATTGAAGCAGTGAATGAGTGAATTACTTCAGCACTCTGCTTGCAGAAGATGTCACCTCTTTCTCCTTTACACTTCCCTCTGTCTCATTTCAGTGGGGGAATAAGTGTT
Source organism: Taeniopygia guttata (assembly GCF_048771995.1). NCBI lineage: Eukaryota > Metazoa > Chordata > Aves > Passeriformes > Estrildidae > Taeniopygia > Taeniopygia guttata. Next base: position 27,982,899 of record NC_133030.1, on the reverse strand, counting down.
AGCTAAAACATGGAGAAAGGAAATCTGTGCTCTTTGCATTTTTTTTTTATACAGATACACCTTAATACAAATTAATTCTTGTTCCCTTCCATTCACTCTACAGTCAACACGTTGGCTGTTAGAAGAGGAGGTGGAAATTAAAACAGACTGAAGGACCAGCCCCTGGGTCCCAAGGCTACACTAGCTTTGTAGAAAATGCCCCCTTACAAGTTTGTGTCTGACAGTGCATAAAACATTAAAGTGTTAACAGCTCATGTGGACAGGGTGATGCTCAGCCTGTGGTGCAGCTGATCTGCTGCTTAGTACAGAGGAGACAGAAAGTTTCTTCTGGAAAGCAAGGGTTTGAGACTGTTTGGAGAAGGAGGAAAGACTGTTTGTTTGGAAAAGAGGCATTGCCTTAGGATACTCATTGGGATGCCACAAAAAACTTCATGCAGACACAAAGATCAGCTCTCTGTTTCAGAGGGTGATTTACATTCCTTTGCTCTGGCAAACATAACCAGACTTCTGGTGCATCACTAAGTATCTGAAACTGCCGTGACCTTTGGAATTTGTAATTCAGTGCAGGCTTTGGGGAGCATCTTTTCTGGCCATGCATTGTGTTTTTCATTCTGTTTTCCTCCTTGCATTTGATTAATTTCATTTGTTTTGAGTTAATTTCATTTTTCGCTGGCTTGACAACTTCATCCGTTTAAGTTCTCCATCTCAGTATGAGCAGAGTGTGTCAGTACAAAGCTTTCTTTTATTTGCATGCATCAATGTGCTTTCAGCCAGACCTGGAGGGAATATTCTCAGGAGTAAAAGCCCAGCAAGGTCTCCATGCTTCAGTTAGTTATTTGGCCTTTCTGACACAGCTAACAAGGGTGTTAATTATTGCTATTTAGAGCAGTGGCTTTGTGGCAGAGATAATTGCCCATCTGGAACTAAGTGAGTCTCTTTTCAGTAGAGCATCAGACAGCTGTTAGATTCTCACAACTGGAACAAATTGAAATATTTGTAATGTTTTTCCACTGATGAAAAATGCTCAGGATTAAATTAACTGAAGGCTCACAAAATCGAAAGAAGCATGTCCTTTTTCTTAGAGATTTTCCAATCAAAAATCTGCATGAAAATGGGTAATTTAAATGTTGACACAGGATGCTTGCATATTATGAGGCCAGGGTTCATTATTACTTTTTCCTGTTGTAAGGCAGCATTGGTGTTGTAGTGTTCTCAATGCATTCAGAGGATTTGGATCAACAATTGATTTGAAATTCCTCCTCTCTGAGAAAGGGCTTGTTTTCAGAGGCCTATCTCAGCAGTCAGAAATGTATGGTTTTGCTCTGTGATTTTCAAAAAGGTTTGTCCAAAGATTTACAGCTCATGTCAAGGGTATGTTTCTGTTACTTAACTGTGTTAGTGAGGCATGTAATTTTATTTAGTTATTTATTCTCTAAGTGAGCTCTCAGGCACTAAAAGTTGGTTGCTGAGGTGGAAGTGATCTGTTAAGCTGGGTTACTTGCCATGACACTACTCAGAACCAAAGGCAATGATTTTTATCACCATTCTCCTTTACACCTCCAGTCATTTGTCCAGAATTGTTACCTGCCTGTTTGACCAGCAGAACATCAATACCTGGTATCTGTTCTCCCACACTACGTTTTTCCTAAAATCTCCTGTAATCACAGCTAGAGGAAATTGCAGACCAAGAAGCTTATCCTGTAGGGGATAACACGGAGGGTCTGTGGTCCTGTGAAGACCCACTGCCTTCAGCACACATACAAGTAGTTTACCTAAGACATGGGCTCAATAGAGTAATACAAAATTATGATTGTTCAATACACCTTTTCTACCCAAGGTAATATTTACTTATCTTAACCATATGGTTGTATTTAATTAATTAATGTAATCTTTAAATTTTCCATCACTCTTTTCTACCATCCTCCCACCTCTTTCCTGTATTTTACAAATTATTACAGGAAGACAACGGAATCATTTTGGTGGGAAACGCCACTATCCTCGTGAGATTAGTATCCTGGATGAACATCTTCTGAACCCCCTGGAAGAGCCCTCCCTCCCAGGTACATGATTCAGTAGTGAAATCCTGGCTCGTGGCTATAAAAGGTGGCTCCCCTCATGTCTCCTGTGTATCTACCTGCCTACAGTAGTGAAGCAACTATAGATAACCCAAAGATGTGGAGACTGTGTCAGGTAGTCTCTCCAGGTTTGGCAAGCAGTTTGCTGGAGCACAGCTCGCCAGCCCTGAGATGGCAGGTGCTCTTTAAAGAAAAGCAGAATCTCTTCAAGTGAAAACAGAAGCTGTGTGACTGAGATTCAGAGTGCATGGAAAGGCAGTTTAGGAATAAAAGGTAGAGACTGGTACAGAAAGCTAGGAATAGAAAGAATGCTGAGCACCGAAGCTGAATAAAATGAATGTAGAATAGTGGTGTAAAGATGAAAATCCAGGGAGAAGTAAGTAAGGATGAGGAACTCCACTGAAGGGAAACATCGGATGAAAAAGTAGGAGAACAAGGGAACACTGGGGACTAATTTACTGGTAGTGGTAGAGATTGCCACTCTGGAGGACAGATAAGAATTGTGTGGGTAAGAAGAGCTGTCTAAAGGAGAAGGTGAGGAGGAGAGGTTTTCTTGAGGCTGTTTTGTGACCAACAAATACCAGTGTGTGTGACTGTGCCAGGTCCTGAAGGCTGTGACACTGCTGTCTGTTCCCATTAGCTCAGGGGAATGCTGTAATGCAGCTGAAACTCATACTGCATTGATTCATCTGCATGTTCACAGGATGATGTCTGTCAGGGATAGTTTTGCTTGCCTTTTCCTTTAAACAAGATTGGAATTTTTGTTTTAAAAGTCTGTAATTTTTACCTCTATTTTAATCATTCAGCTCTTAAACAGTTCTATTTTTGACCCTGGCTTTTGTGCACGAAGTGCATCACACAATTTTTAGATACATGATGGAAAAATTTTATTCTTAGGCCTTATCTAACTTAGTGGAGAAGATGGATTTGTTTGAGTCCTAGAAACTGGTTTTGAAATAGAAAGCATCCTTATATGCTGAACTGTTGTAGAAACAAAAAAATAATACTGAATAAGAACCAGGAAAAAAATTTATTGGGGAAGAAGCGTCCCTACAGATGGTAGCAAGAGGCTGTTCCCTGGCAGTTTCTGCTGCCACAGATTCTTGTGCAAGCCTGAGACAAGTCCCTTCAAACTTTAACTGTGTTTCATAAATGGTCACTAGCTGTAATGACAGTTGTTTTCAACCCTTGTCTCTGTGTACATGGTTTAGTTCTCATTTGGAAAGTTGAACATCATCTTGCTCCAGACTGTCACTGAGAAGAGGAATTTGATCATATTTGTGAGACACTTGGATAAACACCTTAGAAATTCAGTCCCTCTTTCACTTTTCCTTTCCCCTCTCACACCCAATTGATAAACTTTATATTCAGACCATGATTTATCAAATAGTGTGCAAGAAATAAGGGGAGAAAGGAGAAAAGCAAACAGTGACCATAACAAAGCAGTAGTTGTGCTATGACTAGAAGAAAGTGGGTATGAGTACTGAGAAATGCAGGGGAGCTGACATCTGACTCAACTCTTGCTGTTTTGGTCACAGGGGACACAACTGTTGTTCTTTGGTGGTTCTCAACATGTGGTGCCAGTGGTCCCCATGGGCCAACTCAAGCTCAGTGTGACAGTGCCTACAAGAACAGCAATGTGTCAGTGACTGTGGAGAAGGAGGGCAGGCTCCGGGGAGTGCAAGTCTGGAGAGTGCCAGCCACAAACAGATACAGGTGAGGATCAGTGTGTGCTGGGGGCAGCCACCTCTAACTGCTTTTTGTTTGTGGGGATTTAATAAGCACAAGTGTGAGACCACCTGTACTGAGTGGGTAGAGGAGACAGTGAAGAACTGGGAGCAGTAGTTATTAGGATACATATCTGAGCTACTGTGAAGCATGGAAGGGTGAGCAGAGATGTATAAGAGATCAGAAGAGAAGTGAGAGAGGGCATGCAATCAAGGAGTGCTGCCATCATCTCAGTCCTGTAGATTTAGACCTCTGGAGTGGCTATACCAGCTCATGCTAATTGTTCCTGCAGTTTCTGTTTCCAGTACTTGGGTGAGGGTTGGTTTTGTGCAACCTGCCTACATGGGTGTCAGACAAAGAATAGTCACAAATTGCTACAGCAGGGGAGCCTTTTCTGGAGAAATGTCTGTTTGGAAGTGAAGGCTGGGAGTCCTTGCAGATGGATTTACTTTGGGGATGAGAAATGTGAGAGCTGTTTCTTAATTTATTTACTTTGTCTTGCAGGATTTCTGCCTATGGAGCAGCTGGGGGGAAGGGAGCCAAAAACCACAATAAGAGGTCCCATGGGGTCTTCATCTCAGCCACCTTCCACCTGGAGAAAGATGAGCTGCTGTACATCTTAGTGGGGCAGCAGGGGGAGGACGCATGCCCTGGGGTGAGGGCCATGAAGCACATGTGGGCAGAGACCTTGCAGATACTATTCAGTGGGTGGCTTGGGCTTTGGTGATAAAAGATAGAAATCCCAGAATCCAGACAGGACACAGGAAAGACCCAATAAAAGAAGTTAGAAAAAAATCTCAAAACAGATAGAAAGAACACTGAAAAGAAAAATAATCCCAAAATGCACAAACAAATATGAAGCCCACAGAAACTTTGCTTTAAGCTCCTGGTGTTTGAAGTAAGTTCTTCATCAGCTCTCTTGTGCTTATTTTAAGCAGGAAGATCATAAGCAATTGATGTGCTCCCTCTCTTGTTTTTCCACAGTCCAGAGCTTTTGCTGTCTGCCAGGATTTCAGAAAATTTACTATTATTTGTGGAAGCATCCAGCAGTTTTGTGGCTGCATGGTGTTACATACTCTCTAAGCTTAGAGACTGAAATCTGAATCCAAAGCCTACCAAAACCAGTGAGAATCTTCCCACTAAATCCAGTGGCCCCTGGATTAGGTTTTTGTGATGACAAAAGAATAACGAAAATGGAAAGAGAAATGGAAATTGGTGACATGAATGCTTATGTGTGTATCCTCTAAATACTATACCAAATTACCTGACATTCTTTTTGTCATTTAAGCTCAAAAATTACCTCTTTTCAGCATCAGTTTTTGATACTGCTTTGATCCAGAGATGCTGTTAACCTCTGCCCAGGAACAGAGCTGTTTTTCCCTCACAGACTGGTGTGTTTGGGGATGCATAAACTGTTCCTGTAGGCATTAGAAGTTTCTGTTTACTTTCCCACAGGAGATGATGTCTTACCCAGATGTTGCAATTGACTCTAAACCCACCTTTTCTTTGCCTTATATAGTACAAAAATTGTATCTATTTAAATAGAAGATACATTTGTGTATCTGCAGTTCCCCTTTCAGTGCACTCTCTAGTCTTAGGTCATAATCTGAAAAGTTGTCCATTAATCCCTTGCATTTAATCATTTGTTCTCCAAATTGCAAATTACAACCCAGCACTATCTCCCTTTGGCAGGTGCTACTGGAAATAGTTGTAGTTAATGTTTCCCACTTCCAAAGCCCAACTTGTGTTGTCTTTGAAAATCATGATGAATCTGTATGTTGGGTGACTAATGTTTGTTTTTCTTTCTCTGGAGAAGTTCTGCAGCTCCAAACCTTGACTAGCTCTCCTCAGATTTACCCCAGTTGTTTTTCCCTGGTCTTTATCTATCTTGCCATCTTTTGTTCTCCTGTTTAAATTAACCAGACAGTTGCTCCACCAACTAAGAAAGGCCATGCACCATCACTAACAGAATTCAGAAAGAGCTCTCCCTCTGTCAATTTTCAATCAATCTCAGTCTCAGTCTTGGGATGGATGCAATGGGCAGAAAATGGAACATGTTCCACCTCAATGTGATGAAGAACTTCTTTGCTGTGAGGGTGACTGAGAACTGGAACATATTTCCCAGAGGGATTGTAGAGTCTCCTTCTCTGGAGATAGTAAAAAACAATCTGGACACAATCCTGAGTTATGTGCCCCAGAGAAGTCTGCTTGAGTAGAGAGGTTGGACTGACTAGATAACCTCCAGTGGTCACTTCCAGCCTCCCCCATTCTGTGATTCTGCATGAATGAGAGGACACAGGCAGTAAGACTGGTGTGGGAATAGGAAACTGGGTCTCCAAATTACTCTTCTAAGACGTATCAATAGACTATTCTCAATTATGTGTGGATCACCTTTCCTTTATACATTTATCTCCTTGAGAAATAAACAGTAAATGTGTCAGTGAGAAAGTTCTCAGAATTAATCCATAATCTAAAATACTTAAATGTTTTTGGTTATAAGAAGTTCTAAATGTGCAAAATATTAATTATGTGAAATTAACAATGAGTTATTACATTTTTCCTGTATGCATCTCTAGTTTCATTTGCATGTCTAATGTGAGTTTGCAAATCAGAAGTTACAGACAGATCTATCCCTCAGCAGTCAGTCCTAGTAGAAAAGGTCACTTTCTACGAAGATAGTCTATATACTGATTTATAAATGTCTATTATGTATGACAATCATTATCATATTATTATACTAAAATACACAGACAAGTCTCAAGAGTTGGACTTTGCTGATATCTGACATCATTTCTTGTCTCCTTTCAGGGAAATCCTGAAACCCAGAAGATCTGCTTAGGGGAGTCATCTCTCATTGAAGAAGATTACAAAAAAAAAAGGGACCTGAAGGAATGGGCTGGAGGAGGTGGGGGTGGAGGAGGAGCAACCTACATCTTTAGAGTAAGTATTTCCTCTTTGCATCCTGTCTGAGCAGTGTCCAGTAAAGCAACTAGCACTCACTGTCAGTCATGGCAAATGATAAACAGTTATTTTAAAGAAGATTATGGAAAATTAATCTTCCTCTTCTGCCTCTTTCTCCCTCTCCTCTTTCTATATCCCTGGTTTTTGTCTTTTTAGTTGTTTATCTCTCTTTATATCCTTATTTGTATTTATCACCATCATTAGGCTAGCTGAACTGGTTCCTCAGTCCTTAACAGCTCAGATGTGGGAATTACACCAGGATCTCACTTTAACACTGGCAGCAGTCCTTAAAAAATGAATCACAAAACCTTGATGTGCAGTTAAACAGTTACTTTTGTACTCAGGAACATGATGTGAAATATTTTTGTAATGATTCTATGAGACAAGCAGTAGCATTGCCCTAGCCTTAGGCCATTCTTCTTTGGAATGCTTTCATCATCTTTGATAAGTTTGTGTGAGTTGGCACCTCCAAGGGATGTGAAGTTTTTCTGATGTTTGATGGGGGGTTTTCCAGCAGAAGGATGGGATTTTCGAACCTTTGCTCATCGCAGCAGGAGGAGGAGGAAAAGCCTACCTGAAGGCTCAGGACAACTCCCTGGATGATGTACCCCTGGAGCAATTTGAGAACAGCACTGCAGTACCTGGAGTCAGTGGGAGGACTGGGGCAGCAGGTGAGACACTAAAAGCACACAAGGTCTGAGTCAGGTGGCTGAATACACTCATTGTCCTGTAGGCATGAAGTCAAAGGCTTCTTTTTCAGTCTTTTGGAATTTTTGTTGGCAGTAGTTTTTAGAAATACGCTGGTAGTCTGTAAGGGGTATCTTCTTATATGTTTTGTCACCAGATAAAAAGAGAATGCACAGGACAGGTGATGAGTGCTCCAGCAGAGGCAATTCCATAGCATGACTCCTCTCTTCTATGAGCTGAACCAGGGAAAATTATGTTTGGTGGATGGAGCCTGTTCCTTCACACTGTAACAATGGCCTATGAAGAGAAGACATTTTCCCCTTACTCCCCTTAAACCCTAACAACAACAATTCTATTATGGGAATTATACCAGAAATGGAAGCTTATTTATAATCTTGTGATGGCTGTGCCAAGAATCCATTCCTAAGAGATAAAAAAAAAAAAAACTGGTGGTTGTCCATCTCCTGCTATAGAAGACTTACAGAGAGGCCACTAAAGTGAGATGTAGTAATCCAATTTATTTTCATTTCCCTGAGGAACTCAGCATATTACACGGCAGACTGCCCTATCCAGTTATCCTGAAGGGGAGTGATAGGCCCTTATTTTCTTAACACTCCAAGAAATTGGTGCTGAGGTGTTGGTTTATGCTACACATTATGCTGGGCATTAGATTTTCTGTTTATTATTGCCCATGGCAGCAAGGAGCTTGTCTGTATATTCTTTTAAACTTAAATAAAGGTTTACCTTGAACTAGGCACTTAAGAAATTAATAAGGACTCATCTCTGTCTCTCTACAAAACATCTCTGCCTCTGCTTTTCTCACTTGTTCTTGTTTTCTTTTCTCACTCTCTGACTGAAGGTGGAGGTGGTGGCTGGCAAGATGAGAGTCTGCTTCCTCAGGCTGGGAAGTCCCTTCTGGAAGGTGGAGAAGGAGGTCAAGCTTGTCCCCAAGCACTAGCCAAGCTCCAGTGGACCACCTCTGGTGGTTTTGGTGGAGGAGGAGGAGCTTGTACTTCTGGGGGAGGAGGCGGAGGGTACAGAGGTAAGCCTGCTGGGGCAATAGTCATGGTGACTAATTTTGTGCCCTTCAGAGCACCTGCAGGTCAGGGAGATTGCTCTTAGTGCAGAGGCGCATGACTGCAGGAGTGAGGCACAGATACTTCAAGCTGAACTGTATGAGACCCACCCTGTTCTCCACCATCTCTCTATAACTGGGGAAATCAAGGTTATAAAAATGTTTCTATGTGATTTAATATTTGGAAGGTGATTTAATATTTGAACTTCACCCATCCCCAAGTTATCAATGGAAAATATTCCATTTCTTTATTCTGCTTGAAACAAATACATTTTTACCTTGCTGAACTGAGAAACCTGCATTAGATAAAGTCACTTCGCTAACCTTGGTACTGGCTGGGTCAGGTGAGGGTTTGACATTATACTATCCAGTGTCACTGGAAGGTTGCAGAGTCACCCCAGGTGATAATGGGAATGAATGCAACCCGTCAGAGACATCATATTTTTTTTCAGTACTGATCATCTAGCCATACTCTTCTCTCTCCAGGGGGACATGCCTCTGATAGTGATGATATCACAGCTGGTGGGCAGGATGGCATCTCTTTTGTGAACCCCATAGGAGAGATCTTCTTGCATCCCTTGGCAGGTACAATATGGTTCTTACTCTCATTTCTTTTCTTCCTCCTTTTTTCCTTCTTCCTCTCTATTTCCTCTTTCCTCCTCCCTCTTCTCCTGTCTTGTTTTCTATTCTTTTCATTAAAGCTTAATTCATGCTGCAGGTCAGATCTTTAGCTGTGGTCATTTCTTCAACTACTTCCATAGTGCTCTGGGACCTTTTTTCTCTGAGTTTTAAACCAGGAGAGACACCAGTCATCAGGTTCCACTGCACATCCTCAGCCCCTGACTTTTCCAGGTCAATTCACTTCAAGGCCTCACTGTTTGCTTAAGGAACCAAATATCTTCTTCCCTACTGATCCCCATCAGGCTTCTGACATGTCCACACTGTGTTGGACTATCTGCTCTCCTGCAGAGAAGGAGAGAAGTTGTAGGTACCTGCTGGGTTTTGTTCTGTTGGCTTTTTTTACCTTACTGGAACAAGATAGGAAAAACTGAACTAAGCCCAACTGTTGTGTCTATTCCTTGTCCAGCCATGGAGAGTCATGGTGAGGTGGAGGTTCAGATCTATCTTAACTGCAGCCACTGCCACTCAGACAACTGCAAGAGGGACCCTGACACCAACCTGCCAGTGTGCCAGTGTGAGATGGGGGCTGTGCTGGCACACGACAATGTCACCTGCACTGGTAAGTTAAGAAGCTTTAGCCTCATTGGATAGCACCTCTATTCTTTATATCTCCTTCTGGCTTTTTTTGATGTTCAATTCCCAAGTTACAGCTAGTGGATCCAATGGACAAGGTGTTGTGAGAAATGTCAGTCAAACATAGGATTGAAAATTCCTGCTGACCTTTGCTTACATGCTGAGCTGCATCTCTGCCACTATCTCAAACAGTCACATTTGGATTAGGCAGGAGGTAAAAGATCTGTAAAGAGATGTGGTGTGAATTTCCTGAATGGGCTCAGTGTATCAGATATTTAAGCATAAATACCTCTCCAGGATAATGTACCACCTACTGCTGAGTTATTTAAGCCACAAATTGCTTCCTTCCACAGCAGTTTCCCACTGTGCCTGTCAGCTGATGCCTTGTTTCACAATTACTTCTTTTCACAGTCTTGGAGTTCCAAAACATCAAGATTGTAGATATTTACAACTTACGAGTAGTGATGTTACCCTTGTATAGAAAACTGAAGAATAAATAAGAAAACTGTGTTTTATCAGTTTGTATCCTATCTTCACAATGATTTTTAAATTATTTAGCTACCTTTTCAACTTTCAGGGCTATAGAGGTATTTGCTGTAATTTTTATAAGATGCTCTGACCATGATCTCCATACTGTTTTCTGGAATATAAGCAACAGTCAGAGGGATGCTTTACAATAGCTCTTGTTTTCTGATTAATGCAGCTCTGTTTTTATTCTTCCAGTGCCCCAGGGTCCTATACCAGAGGGACAGCTGCCTCTCCCCCTCCTCTTAGCTGTGGTGTCTGTGATTGTGGTGCTTGGAATGATCCTCACCTGTGGCAGCCTATCCATCAGTAAGACACACTTACTTCTTATCACTCTTTGACCTGGCTTTTTCCAGCTAAATTAGACAAAAAGGAGACTACCTGGCCATGTGCCACTGCTTTCAATATTTGAGACAAAGTGTTGTGGTCTCCCAAGTGGATTGGAGGAACAGGGAAAAAGAAGTGATAGGAAATATCACCACCCACAGTTAGGCACAAGAAAAGGGCAAAGACTGCTCTTCCCCAGTATTTGCCACAGAACAAAAGAGCTAGGGAAGCCTTCTTAGCAGGTGTTTCTGTAGCAGCCACTGCAAATCCAGATGAAATCATAATCTGTAATTAAATGTAATTAAATTCATTCAGGGAGACGGTTTGCTTTTGGGGGCTAGACGTCAGCAAGATACCTCATGGAGCACTCTTCCTCAGCCAATGCACAAAACAGCATAGGAAACCTAAGTTGTTCCCAGGTGATTAGGTGCCTGGAGGAATAAGACTGTTTGCATATCCAGTACTGAATCACTGAAGACTGTGAAGAAGAGCACAATGCGACAAGCCAGAGATGTTTTTGGACCATTTATAATTATGGAATTGGTGTCATTCTGTTCTGTGTGGCCAGCATTATCTGTTCTGTCCAGTTGTAGATATGGTTTTTGCATTTTTATTCATCTCTTCACCTGCAGTTTATCACCTGAAGAAGCAGCAGCTGGAAGGATCCAGAGCACGACTGCAGAGCCCAGAATATAAACTGAGCAAAATCCGCACATCTGTCATCATGACCGATTACAACCCCAACTACTGCTTCGCTGGGAAGGCCGCCACTCTGAGCGAGCTGAAGGAGATCCCACGGAAGAACATCTCCCTGCTGCGGTGAGAAAACAAGCTCCACCTCTTTGGCTAACTGCAAAGCACCCAGTCCAAGTCAGCCAATATACAACAAATGTGATACTTGTTATGTTCTCTAAGATAATTTGATTCCATAAAGTTCTCAAGCAGAAGTGTAAGATCATGAGTCTCCTGTTCCATCTTCCCAGATTAGGTATTTCACCTCTACAGTGATTGTGTTTTTATTGCACTTGCCTCCTGGCAGTAGCTCCCTTCAAAATCTATAGCAGTATGTCTATTTCAGCATTTCCTATCACAAGGAAGTTTCCTGTCATTAAGAGATACCTGCTAAGTTGCTCTTCATCATCCAGATGATACTGATCAAACTTTAGATCTTTAGAAGGAACAATTTCATCATTCTTATGTCGTATACAATCTCCTGAAGACATCAGTCTGCAGACACCTTATTCCATTGTTCCCTATTTTTCCTCTTTCTTTTGCTGTACTTGGTGATAGGATCCTAGGATTAAGCAGGCCTATTTTTTGTTCAGAACCATCGAGAATCCAACCTCCCTTCTGTAGTGATAGTGACAGAAAATACTGATAAGCTATTTTAAGAAGTTTTGAGTTGAAATCAAAACTCTGTTTTTTATTTGTAAGAGCTTGGCCAGCTCTGGATCCAAGGGCATGTAACATTTGTTCCCCCTCTTCTTTTCTTGCAGGGCACTAGGACATGGTGCATTTGGTGAGGTTTATGAGGGAACTGTGGTAGGCATTGCAGGGGACCCCAACCCTCTACAAGTGGCTATCAAGGTCAGTACCCACAAATTTCTTGTATAGCAATAATTACCCATAAGAGTCATGTTATTTTATCCCTATTCCAGCTGGAAATGCATGTGTATCACATGTATAATGGCATATGCATATGTGTGATGCAGGCTTGGACACATTGCTGCATCCAGGCATTATCAGCTTTGATTTGAGTGCTTTCTCACCAGTTTTTCCACAGGATGTATTTTAAAATCTCTGTTGTTTCTCAGTTACTTCCCTTTATACTGAGAGTAGTGCTTTTCTACTCTATGTGAAATTTTCAGGTAGCCTTTTGATATTGCACAGTGTTAAGGATGCTGTTGTGAATATATATTGCAATTTCACACTAATTTCTCTATCATTAGTGGCAAGAGACAATAGGCTGGTTTTCTCTGAAATTATTGCTGTTGCATCAGGATTTGTCAATTACCCAGCCCTGAAGTTAAGGATGCTCATAATCTGCTTCTGGTTTTTTATAAGATTGTGACTCAGAGAACCAAATCTACTTCTATGAGTTCAGCTCAAGAATATAGCCTTCATTAATTAAAAAAAAAAAAATCTACTGTTATTCATCCTGTCTTTCATCCACATGAACATTGTGCCGCTGTACAAATGTGGGTGAAAACCCAGGACACTAATAAGCAGTTGGAGCTGTCCAACTCAGTTTCACTATCCAGACTGGAAGAAGCACCAGAGCACAGTGGCATACAGAAGGAGATCAGCATGTCATTCATTTCTGGTAACCCAGTTCATCTGTATCAGCAGAAAATGTTGTCCAAATCTGCTGGTGGGAAAGGAAGCTACAGGGGCATGTGACACTAGTATTTAAATCAAGTGGCTGTGTGTGTCATATGACATGCAAGCATGTGCTGCAGTGTAGACACAAAGAAAGGGGAGAATAAATAACAACTGTCATCTTAAAAACCTTCCTAGGTCTGCAAGTCCCCATCAAATATTTTCTTGATGTGTACCTGAAGATATTTTTGTTCCAGAATTGTGCATAGAGTTCAATTCACACAAGAAAAAACCTTCAAGTACATCCTGTATCCTATCCTGACTTTAATTAACAAATGGGTCACATGCAGTGCAATAAACTGGGCACTGAAAGGATGAGCCCCTGCTCTTGGGTTCCTGAGGTGATTTACATGTTATGTGCTCATTTGTTTATTTTCTTTTTTTTTCCTTTTTTCTCTGGTGGCCACACAAATATTCTCAATTCTTTGGTGTGATGGTCCTCACTGCCTTCATCTCTCTCAACAGACCCTGCCAGAAGTCTGCTCTGAGCAGGATGAGATGGATTTCCTGATGGAAGCATTGATTATCAGGTATAGTTAAAGGGCTTTTTTACTGATAGTGGGCAGGGGGGAAAAGAGTAATGCAGGTAATGATAGAATCCTTTATTCCCTTGCTGGTGCTCAGAAAATAAGTTCAGTCTTATTTTTCACCAGATGGCATTTTAGTAGCATATAAGGTACTACTTGTTTTTCTCAAACATGAAAAAGGTTCTCTTTTGTTGCTGTCTCTGGTGCTTTAATGCCAGTAGGCAACTTGGCTGCACACAGCAGAGGGATGGAGAAGAGAATCAAAAGTACAAGAAGGCTCTCAAGTGGTTGAGATAAGAGCAGTTTAATAGGTAAAGCAAAAGCTGTGTGAGCAAGCCAAGCAGCGTCCAAGAATTCATTCCCTACTTCCTGTGAGCAGGCATGTGTTCAGCCATCTCAGAAAAGCAGGACTCCATCATGCACAGCAGCTACTTAGGAAGACAAGTGCCAAACTCTGATTGACCCTTTCCCCTCCTCCTCCTTTCCCTAGCTTTTATAGCTGAGCATGACACCATACAGTATGGGATGTCCCTTTGGTCAGTTGGAGCCAGCTGTCTGGGCTGTGTCCTCTCACAACCTGTTGTCCTCACAGCCCTCTTGCTGCGGGGGAGGTGTGCGTGTGAAAAACCTTAATGCTGGGTAAGCACTGCTCAGCAGTAGCTAAAATATCAATCTGTTATCAGCACTGTTTTGATCACAAATGCAAAATATAGCACCATATGAACTACTGTGAGGAAAATTAACTCTATTCCACCCCAAAATCATTACAATTTAACAAAAACTTTAGTTGATTGGTTCTACTAATCCTGTTCAAATGAGTAAGAAGGTACAACATTTTTGTACAAACATGTTGTGCATTTGATTTGATATCTTTGCAAGCTTGGCAGAACCTTTATAAAGTCCTATGTGTATGGCCCTCTGACAATGAATTATAAAATCTACAAAACCTTCTTGGAAAAGATAACAGACAGCCACTCCTATTGCCACCTGTACTTTAGGTATTCCAGACTTAGAATTTACTTTGTTAACAGAAATCCATAATCTGGAAACAATAGTAGGATCAAGGATGACTTTAAAATAGTAGCATAGTCAAGGTTAATTGTAAGTATTTGGAATTTATATATTTTGAATTTGTGCAATGTGAAATTCTTCTTCTCATTGTCTGGCCCAGCTCGTACTTAGATGCTGATTCTCTGCTATAAAGCATGAATCTCATGACATAGTGCCACTCCCTACAGTCTGAAAGAAATTTGATAACTGAACAGGAGGTAACTGATGTATGAAAGAGCAATTTTAATCAATTAAGGAGTACCTTGATTCACTTAGTAGCACGACTCTTTCTCTTCCCCAGCTTCCTTTCTATTTTTAGTTCCTTTATTATCCAGGTAATCATTATCTGGATGCTGCTGTCTAATGACTGAGTCTTACTGTGCTTCGTGACAACCTCAGCTTCCTTTTATAAAAAGCAGAATCGCATAAGCAGCTGCTGCTGTAGGTATTAGCTGAGTCCCTCTGGTTAGACTAAACACTGAACTGAGTCCCCCAAGCTAGACAGCACTATGTCTAAAATAACCAATGCTGAATTAAAATTCCTACCATCCAGGACTTTGTATCACGAATTCCAATGAAATTTTCATGCTTAACTTTCTTATCCCTCTCATGTCACTCTCATCGTTCAGTTAGTGTGTCCATTAAATTCTGTCTTCACGACAGAAGACTCTGCTTTGCTTTCAGCTTTTCATATATTCTGTTGAAGGCTTTTGATGGGCAAAGTCAGGCATAACCCTGTTCTTGGGGATATCATAACCAGAGAGGCATTTTGATGTGGCTGAATACTTTTTAGTAACTCCATCAAGATTTGCTTCAGTCCAGATTGTCAAATCTCAAGGCACAATGATAATGGATGGATGCTGGCCAGGTACTAATGCTGCGTTTCTCTTCCATGTGCTGTGACCTTGGCTTTCAGTAAGTTCAATCACCAAAATATCGTGCAGTGCATCGGTGTCAGCCTACAGACACTGCCTCGCTTCATTCTGCTGGAGCTCATGGCTGGAGGAGACATGAAGAGCTTCCTTCGGCAGAACCGACCCAGGATGGTGAGAGAACTTCCCTGCAAGGCTTGTGCTTGATTTTAGTATGACTGCTTTTACGTTTTTGTCAACTGGATAAAGGCACTGAGGCCAAGCTAGGCTTGGCTTGGTGTCTCCCAGCTCCCGCAGACTTCTGGATACCCATGTCTGTTTGCTTGATGTAAGCAGGTGTCGGTGAGACAAAATCAAAGCAGGGCAAGAAACTCTAGTAACTGAGGAGGTAAAATCCTGTCCTGCTATTGTAGACTTCTGTCAGTTAGACTATAAATAATTGGTCTTTCTTTTTTCAATACTTACTTTGTTTTCTGTGTACTGTGATGGCACATGAGGAGCTAAAGTTATAATCAGAATTCATAGCACTAAGTCCTCTGCAGGTGTGCATTGGCACCATATGGAGAAGTACAAATTTATACCAGTTGAAGAGCTGAGCCTAATTTGTTTGACATATCTCAGACTTTGATTATCAGTGTAGTAATTTCTCTTCACCCTTCCTGAAAGCAATAAAGGAGTTCCTAGAGAAAAACTGACAAAAATTTCCCTATGGAGAACTATGTAAAGGGGGTGAAAATAAACAGGGCTTCTGGAAAAAGTTTTCTTTATTGTTCTTAGGGAAGTGTAGATGGTGAAGGGTTAGTAGCAGTCCTGGAGTCTGTAGTAAAGCATCCCTTTTTTGAGTACTGCTCCTGAGGGTAATCACTGTTCTACCAGGGCAGATAAATTGATGAATGCTGATGTTGGTGTAAATGTGCACTTGTGCATTTTTACTCTCTCTCTTGTTCATACACTGATTTCTGTTGATAATTTATTGACTCACTCTTTAAAAGTGGGTGCTTTTTTATTCTCTTTTATCTCACCTTTTAAACCTACTTGTCTTTTGATTTCACACAACACAGTGGGGAATAGCTCTCTCCCACCCCCTTTAACAGGCTATTCACACCAGGCCATAAATCTCTTGCCAGATTGCACTCATGTACAGTGCTCAAGAGAGGTGAAATCTCCTGAAAATTTTTGGGATTAAACAAGAGTTTGGTAATTTTCTAATTCTTTGCTTTGATCTACTTTATGTTCCCCTTTGCTCCTGATTCATGTAACCCTTCCCCCATCCTGTATGTAGGTCTCTCCCTTTCCTTTCTTCTGTCCTTCCCTGCCTAAATTATATAATTCTGCTTCTCTATCCTTCCCTTACCATTTAATGTCCTTTTTCAGAATCAACCATCCACACTAACAATGCAGGACCTGCTGAATATAGCTAGGGATATTGCCTGCGGCTGTAAATATCTGGAAGAGAATCATTTCATCCACAGGTGAGGAGAAACAGTCTCTTCTGATGTGTCTCAGGGTGCATGAGGCTCATACACTTTCTATTTGCAGAGGATTAGACAGGACTAATCTCCACAGAGGAGACAGACTATTTCCTCTACCAATGCAGGCTTGTGTTTAGATGACCAAGTGGATCTCCCTGGGTTTTTTTAGGAGTTAGGTTCCGCACTGTTCTTTGCAGTCCTGGAGGAGCAATGCTCTGTTCCAAGTGACAGAGCTTAAGTACTAATTTTCGGGTGCCTGCAATGTAAAGACAGTTGAGATTAGCCCTGTAGTCCACTAGATGGTAGTGTCACTCTGTGTTGCAAGGTACTTATTTCCTTTTTCATCTCCTTATCTTGACTTAAGTGCTTTCCCTATCCCACCAGCACAGGACAATCCATATTATTTCAGCCAAAGACTAGAGAAGGGTAGAGCAAGTATGACAGGAAATAAGAACACATCTCAGGCTTCCTTCCCAGCTCAGTGTCTGACCTGCTTACATAGTCTTAGGAAGCCCATATTTGTTTCTTCAAATTCATTTGTGCTCATTTTTTGAGCAAAAAATGTTGCTATAGCATGCTTCAAATAAGACCAAATTATTATAGAAGGGATAAAGGCTGTAGTTACCCTTTTAAAATTTTTGGTTAGGTATTGAAATTCTTAATTTTTGATTTAGAATTGCTTCAGCTCATAATGTTCATAGGCATAGTGGGCATCTGGATTCCTTATTGTGAAATGCATGCTGTGTCCAGTGCTTGTGTGTAAAGGAGAGGAGAGCCCTTGCACACCAGAGGGTCACACAGGCTCTAACCAAACCAAGCTGAAGCCTGGAGATGTGCAGGCAGGCAACTGACTCACCCACACGTGCAGCACGTGTACCTATGTGTGGGGCTGCACAGCACAGAGATGGGAAACAGCACACAGGGACTGGAGAAATCCAGGGAAACAAAGGCAAGCAGCCGTTGGAGCAAAAAGCAAGGAAGTTAAGATATGGGAATATGTTATATGGCTTTATGATTAGAACATCTGAAACAGATTTCTACTGCTACTGCTTATATTGCAACAATAAGGAAGTTCTGGTGGAAAAGGGTTAGAGATTTCTGTCATTAAAAAAAAAGCAGTAAGAACGTGCAACAAGTTGTGGCTCTTGGATCTCTTAATAACTACGTGAGAGGATCAGTATTCTAACTGGAAACTTCTGAGTCAATCACTACAGCATTGTATTTTAGAATCCTTACTGTAATAGTAACAGCAGCATATGACTTTTAAAAAAACCGTCTGAGTCAATCTTTGCACTGTTAGATCTCTAATATAAGCAACCTGGGAATGGATTCATTTTGTCTTAGCCAACAATTCAATAAATCTGAACACAAGAAATTTCCTTCAGGTTTTGTATTAGCATTTGTTAGTGACGTCAGCATTGCTTAGAGTGGGTTGGGAAATGAAGAAGGCTTTCATTGCAGATAATAGGAATCCTAGGGGTAAAAGGTAGTGTAGTGGAGATGTAGAGAGGCTTCTACAGAGCAGGAATTGTCATCTAGGAGTCACAGGTGATAACAGAAGAGAAAGTTGAACCTGACTTCCAAATTCTCAGAGACTTTTCAAGGTTAGCAATGGAAAGAAACATATACGTTTTTTAAGGAACTTATTTGTCTTGGCAGGACCCCCACATAGCACAGGACCCCCACAGTGCTATGATTATAATGACTTCCTTTTCAGAATACATATTTTAAATGAACAGCAATATTTTAGCCTTGGCCATGAAAGCATCACTTCCATTTCTCACAAGCTAAACTTGCACCCAGCTAACAGCTGCTTCCATATGGAGCTTTGACTGATTCCATGGGAGATATCCAGAAGTAACAAAGCAACACATTACCAAACTGGGTTGTACAAAACTTTTCAAGCAGTTTTCTAAGACTTTCCAACAGCATCACATCTGTAACTGATGAGGACACTGCTGAGATGTCCCTCTTTAAAAAAAAATAGAATAAGAAAGAAATCTGTCATAATGTGGTTGAAGCAAAAGAGGTTGGGTCTGTTCCTCTTCGGATACAGATGCTGTTTTCTGCCCTAGTGAAAGAAGGTGTGAATGGGGAAAGCTTGGCAGATGCTGGGTAGAAGATATAATTCAAATACACTTTCAGAATTGTGGTTAACAAAAATGATAATGTAACTGGAATTCTTTCTAATTTTAACAGGGCTCTTCACATTTGTTTAAAGATTATTCAAGTAAGATTTGCAGGACTGGGTCTAATGCTTTTTCTTTATTCCTTTAACTACTTAAGAGTTTAGAATTAGAATTAATTTTAATTTTTTTTTAAGAGACATAGCTGCAAGGAATTGCCTTTTGACCTGTACTGGAGCAGGACGAATAGCCAAAATTGGTGACTTTGGAATGGCCAGGGATATTTACAGGTAGGTGAAGGGCAATTTCAGTTCTGTAAGTAACTCAGTAATCTGTATAAGTTTGACATATTTGAACTGTTTCATGATATGTGAAGCAGTGGATTAATCCATCAGGGGTCTGAATTTGAGGAGCAGTTAACTAACTTGTGTTAACAGACTGTAAATTGAAAGATCTATGCTTATGAACCAATCCACTTCAACTGTGGTCCCAGGAAACTACAAACACTTGTGGACACTAAATCAAACATAAGCAAATTTATTAGCTATTTTGTTATAAATAATCTTAAATTGAAATTAAAATTAAAAACCCCGAGCAACCATAATTATCACTTCACGATGTGAAGAAGACTTTCTGCATCAACACCTTGTGCAAAGCATTGGCAAGTTTGATATCTTTAGCTGTGCACAAGAACATCCTTGGTTTCCATTTCAGTTGCAAAGAGGATATAAAATCCTGCATCAATGCACTATTTGTGTTGATAACTTTTCCTTTTTCTTACTTGGCCCCCCACTGTTACTTGCAATTCCCAGCTGCTGTTACTGTGGTGATAAGATATTTTCTGTATCGAAGCCCTTTCAGGCTGTGTGACATTCTCTGTGTATTTCATCTTTCCCAGAGCAAGTTACTACCGCAAGGGAGGAAGAGCCATGCTTCCTGTCAAGTGGATGCCACCAGAAGCTTTTCTAGAGGGCATTTTCACCTCCAAGACTGATACCTGGTAATAAATGTCTTTTAATTAATTCTGCTCCTCACTGAAAAGCATTAAGAAATGTACTGCTCAAAAAAAAAAAAAGAAAAAAAAATGCTCAGCAGTATCCTAAAAAAAGTCAGAATTTCCCAGAAAAACACGAGAAGTCTTTCCACTGCATTGAGTAAATTATGGCTAAAGAATCCAGAATAACAGTTTAAATGTCAAATGTAAATAGAGGTAATAAAAATTTGCTATTCATAAAAGCAGAGTATCACAAAAAGCCAATCAAGAAGTAAAAGGCAAAAGCAGACTAGATCCTCAGGAAATCTCAGTTTAAAATCCAGACAAATATCATCAAAGACTTCCCTCAGCCTTCAGAAACTTCGTTTCCATCAGTGACAGGGCTGCTTATATCCCTTGTAAATTACTCCCTCTGTACGACCCAGGATTACTCTTTTGTATATTTTTTCTTGTTGCATATAAAATGACAGCAGATTTAATCAGAAGTCCTTGCTGGTTGCTGAGGAAACAATATTTATATACTGATTTCTCATACAACTTGAGCTTTCTTTAAAATAAGCACCCCCTCAACAGTAGCACATTCATGCACAGGTGCTGGGGTATGGAAGCTTTCCAGTTGCTTAAGAACACTTCTTTCTCTGTACAGCAGATCCTTCAATATGCTGTACTGAGGCATTCCCTCAAATGCCACACTGACCCAGTTTCCTGAAGTTGCTAGCGATGCCGGAAGACAAGGATTGCTTATCAGTGCCTAACTGTGAGCAGCCAGCACTAAATATTTTGAAGGAAAGTGCCACAGTTCCTGTGATAGGCTATTATAAGTAACATGCATATACTGGAAATTACTTTGACCTTTGTAGGCAAAAAGCGACTGAAAATTCTGACTCTGCTGACGTCCTGGCAGAATTCTCTTGATTTTTTTGTTTCTAAAGCATACATAATTCCTAGTGGCACTCACTATCTGACCTGCGGATGTAAAAAAAGCACAACCATATCAGAAATGCTGCTGCCTTTCAGTTTCACTGGATGTCTCTTCCTTGATTTTATACTTGAACATCTTGTTCTGAAACACTGATTCAAATATTAAGGAAACATTTGAAGGTCCCTGTCTGACCATCTAGGAGCCACCCCTAGAAGTCACACTTGCCCCACTTGAGCTGGGTAGAGGCCCCTTCACAGCTACAACCCTCACACTCACAGTCAGACTAGGATTCCTCACCAACTTGGCCCCAGGTTTCCCATAGCAGGGCCTCAGAGGTCTGGATACTTAAAATAAGTTAATCAAGATGCAATAACAAAACAACAACTTTAGTTCCTTCCTCTGAAGTGGGGCCCCAAACAAAGGAAGCCCTGGGCTTACATACCCTCACAGTCTAAATATGCCAAAGTCTGGAGTCATTGGCTCCTGCTGTGTCTCTGAGTGTCCGGTCACCTGGCAATGCCACAGGTCCTCATCGCTTGTTTTGCAGAGGGTCAGTTCCAGGTCACAGCCTCTTGCCTTGGGCTTCTGCCACCCAGAGCTCAACCTGCAGCCAAATTACCAGCACCTAATGTATTCCTCAACACAAACATCTTGAGTTTTCCCAACTGAGGCAAGAAACTTCCATGCCAGATCTAACAGTTTTTTTTCAGTTGGACCATACACAGCCAAGGGTGTTTCAGCATTTCCTGCTCTACTAATAATGAATGCAGCAGATATAACACCTTCAGAGGTACTAAATATTTTGAAACCTCTGCAAAATTTGTTTTGGAGCTTGAGCAAAGGTTTTGATTGATTAGGGTGTCTTCTTATGTAAACATTGACTCATAATCACAACTAGTTGCATATTACTGTCATTGGACTGCAGCTTTGAAAGGTCATTGCTGTGGTGTTGCCTACACAGCTACAAGGTAGGTTTGCGGAGTACAAATGAAACCTGATTGGTATTGTTGGCTGGTTTCTGACACAGGTCCTTTGGAGTGCTGCTTTGGGAGATTTTCTCTCTAGGCTACATGCCCTACCCTTGCAAAACCAATCAGGAAGTGCTGGAATTTGTCACCAGTGGAGGAAGAATGGATCCACCAAAAAACTGTCCGGGGCCAGTGTAAGTATTTCCTTACTCTCACAGGCCAAGGTGTAGTATGTGTCAAAGATGTGGACAAAGACACTTCTACTCAGGGAATGGTGATTGCCCTCTGTGTTAGGTGGGTATTGCTAAAGATGTCTTGAGCTACTGCCTCTTGTATACAGCTTAGGGCCTACAGGATTTGCTTTAAATAGCAGCTCCCCAATCAGACAGGATCCAGGGATATAGAAATGATAGATCCACTTTTGCACTCCTCCTTTGAGCCATGTACCAAGTGTGGTCCCTTGGACTACTGATCACTTCATACTGAAACACTTTCTTAAAAAATAATCAATTTTTGTTTGTTTGTTTGTTTGTTTGTTTGAACTTTAAGGTACCGGATCATGACACAATGCTGGCAGCACAGTCCAGAGTATCGGCCAAACTTCTCTACCATCCTGGAAAGGATCAAGTATTGCACCCAGGTACTGGTCTTTGGTATCCAGGTGGATGATAATCCATTGAATGGATTATCAACTATCCAAAGACATTAGCTTTAGTCCCTAAAGCAAGTGAAGGATCCTGGCAGACTGATAAAATTAGTTACTAGTGTGGTAGTGCTGTTGGCTCTTTTCCAGTGTCCATCCTCACTCTCACATCTTTCACCAGCCATAATGAGCATACACTGTGCAAATGGATGCTTTTAGCCCTCAGCTTGTTCAACTTCAAAATGCCCTTCATTTTGTGATGGAAAGGTATTTAGAGCTCTCTCAAGGTCCATATTCTGACCTTGCCTAATGTTGCTCAAAAGCCACAGCTGAATAGTTATGGAGTGGAGAGGGGGAATGAAATGGCACAGTGAGTTCACCATCCAGTAGCATTTAACAGCTACAAGTCTGGATCCAACCTCTCAAAAGAGAAGTTTTTATGACAGACCCCCAGCTTAGTCACTGATTTCAGTGAAGCAGCCTCTTCTCAAAGGAAGCATTTAAGTCTCAACAGCATGTGATGACCACATGGAATGCAGCACCTTGTGTGATATGCAGGAGTATTGCCCAAACCTGTGACAGTCACCCTGAAGGTGTAATAGATCCTTGTCTCTCTTTTTCAGGACCCTGATGTGATCAACACTGAGCTGCCTGTGGAGTGTAGCCCTGCAGCAGAGGATGAAGGGAGTATGGTCATGCGCCCAAACATTTCCAGTGGGATAGTGCCACTACTGGTAAGCCCTTCTCTCACCCCTCAGACAACACCTAAGACACTAGAATCCCACCATGCTGGGCACAAACTTGTACAATGTCCACAAGAGCTACTGGTGGAGAACCTGAGCAACCGGACTGCCCGAGGACCCAGCCTGCCATGCCTCAGTGATTTCAACAGTGGGTCATGGCTCCAGCAGACCCCAAACCAGAAGCTGGAGCTCAGCAACCCATCCACCCACAGACTTAAAAACAAAACAAAAAATCTTTGGAACCCAACATATGGATCGTGGGTGCTAGAGAATATCTGTCACTTCAGTCCCAGCTCCAAGCTCAAAGGAAATCCAGAGCAGGAAGATTCAGGCTTTGATGGGAATTGCAGTTCTCCCAGCTCTCGGGAATCTCCAGCATCTCCAAGTCAAAGTAACTGCCCTCAACTGGATATCAGTGGGATTGAACTGGTAAAACTCCAGACATTCCCCTGTGGCAATGTAAATTATGCTTATGATGATCTGTGCTACAACGCTGAGCACCAGCCATCAGCGCTGGCAGAAGTCAGAGCAGCTGTGCTAAGGAGTTCCAGTCTGCAAAGAGATGAAAAGCCTTTTTGTAAAAAAGAGAAAACATCAAGAGAGAGAGACTCTGGTCTGTCTTTGTCAGATGACCTGAGTGTTACTCCAGTATAGTAGAAATGGTTCTTCCAAAGATCAGGGAATGTGTGCGTCTGGAAGGACTGCTTCCTGTTTCACTAACTTCCTCCACTTTAGTTCCATCAGATGGGTGAAGTTTCAACATCAGCAATGTTCTGCTTCCTCTGTCTACCTGCTAGATCCCAGATTGTTAAAGGCACTTGCATTTCTATCTCTGTCCTTCAAATGTGTTCCACTGAACCAGTTCAGAAGTGGAGAACGACGGCATTGTTTGTCTGGTTCGGAATACAGTTCCTAAGGAAAGAACTCCTTTTCAATCTGCTCAGGTGAAAATAAGTGGTCCTACCATCCAGCTGCAGTATTTGGATGGAAATAATGGCCAACACAGGTTGGGCTTCTTTCTGAACCAAGAATTGAAAAATGTGTGCTGTGCCAGCAGCAACCAACTTGCAAAGGCTGCTACATTCCTGAGAGCTTTTTACAGCCCTGGTAAATTACTAATGCTTATACACTATAAGGGAAGTAAAAAAAATAGCAGCCACATTTGCATCTGTTTTATTAGTAGACCTTGTGGAAGCTATTGCTCAAATTTGAAGCAGTAGGAAGAATGAAAAAAAAAAAAAATCAGGCTCCTCTGAGCATGTGCTTTGTAAACAAGCAATGAAGAGGAAAACATTTACCATTAAAAAAGTAGTAGCTGGTGGAGCTGATAATATTCCTTTGAGTAGTGAAGGAAATGTGCTACTTGCCTCATGGTGCTGCTTTCCTCACAGCTCCTGGCATTGAAGGGGCAGGTGTTTTTTCAAGGAAGGGTGAGCTGTATGATGAGATATGGACTGTCTATCTTTAAATGAATTTTACTTAAAGGAACTTCATTTTTGTAAGTACTTTGATATTCAGCGTTAATTCTCTGTGCTGTGTTGGTAAGAACTTAGCTGAGGTTCCTGGGTAACTATCTAGCATTTGGTATGCTGGAGTTCTTGGTTTTAATATTCTGAGGTAGAAAGTAATGCAAAGGAGAGGAATAGTGAAGGGAAATCTAATGCAAACCCCACTTAGGGTGTTCTTTTTACAGTAAAGTAGAATAGCTCAACCATTTGAGAAAGCTAAAGCCATGACTCGGCTTCACATAGCTGAGCAGGTAGTAATTGTTCCTTGCCTTGCAAGTGCAGACTTGCTTATAAAGGTAGTCATTTGTTTCCAAGACAGCTCATTTCTAAGGCTTTCTTCAGTTGTTTAGGATCTAAATTCATGTTTACAGATTAAAGCTGCAAAATAAGGAGACTGAAAAGGCAAATAATCTGGATTAAGTCTGAACAGTGCGTTCTGTTCTTGTACCACTCCTGAATGTCAAACCTACAGTGTGACCTACAGGGGCGAATTACATGCTGTCATGTGTAATCAAGTTGTGTAGTGATATGGCAGTTGTAGACTTCTCCAGCTCCTTTTGAGGCAAGAGGCGCTCTGGTATATGCTTTATGCTTAGCGATCAGCTGCATGTACAGTCTGAAGGTGTGGGCTAGCAGGTGAGGGCTGGCTTTGACCACACAGACTTCCTGTCCTTTACAGCAGTCAGGGTGGACACTACTGAGATGTGGCAAAGAAAATCACAGTGTGAAGAGTCTGAATCCATCCTCAGTGAAAGGCATCTTCAGCACAGGTTTATGCTTTATTGGTCTTTTTATCTGTTCCACACTTTGTATAGTTTTAGGCCTTAAACTTTAGAATGGACAGTTTTATACAATGTCAATTCAGAGCAGATGTCAAGAGGATTGGAGCAGACTCATTTCAGTGGTACCCAGCAACAGGACAAGGGACAACAGTCACAAACTGAAACATAGGACATTCTACCTGAGTATAAGAAAAAATTTGCTTACTTTGAGGGTGACAGAGCACTGAAACAGGTAGCCCAGAGAGGCCGTGTAGTCTCCTGCTCCAGAGACACTCAAAACCCACCCAGACACAATCCTGTGCAACCTGCTGTAGGTAAACCTACTGGAGCAGGGAGGTTGGACCAGATGATCTTTGGAGGTCCCTTTCACACCAATGCTTCTATGATTTCCAGACATAAAGGATGATGATGGTCACCTTGCAGCAAAGACCCATATGGTGTGGAAATTATTCTAAATTTATGGTGTTGTAAAATGACAGATGGTGAGAAGAGAGGGGTCCCTCTGTGTGGGCCAAATTTCAGTAGAAGTGTGAGGACTGATGGGTTTAGTGACCAAGGGAGATGAATGACCTTGCCTCATGCCCTTTTTCCCGTTTCATCTTTGCTTTAGCTCTCTAGCTTCTCTCACATTTAGCTCATTGCCTGTCCTGTGTTATATCCAGGAGTTGCTACAGCCCAGTTAAATGAGGCAGAAGAGCCCATTTAGTAGGAAATTTTCGCATTCATTCCTCTTGCAAAGGCTAACATTTTTGGTCATATTTCAGACTGGCCACCTCTGGACCATGCTAGTCAAAAATAAATGCATTTACTTTTAACTAATTGGAATTTAATCGGTTTGTCCTTACCTTTCAGACTGTATTACTTTTATGGTTCATACATTAGTAGATTGTTTTACCCCAGAAGATGACCTCTCCAACTTTCCAGCAGCTGTCACTTCATGCCAGCAACTTGGTCCCTTCCTCCCTGAATATGCCAAGGCCACAGCAGAGTGCAGTGATCCTGGTTCAGCTGCAGTGGACGTGATGCCAGCTCACTCTTCAGCCCTTGCCTGTCCTGAGCACAGCACTGATGGTCATGGCCATGCTTTTGCAGGCCCATTATCACACTGCTTTCAATTCTCCTTAGCCATTAGCAGGGGCTGGAAACTGGTGGAAATGGGAATGAAATATTGGCTTGTTCAGAAGGCATGGGAAGTTATCTATACTACCTTCTCTTCCCAGAGATTTTAATGAAGTGGTGGACAGACAGTTCTTCATTTTCTAAATGATTATAAATACCCCAAGACTGCAGTGAGAAGCAGGCATGATCTCTACTGTCCAGATAGTTACTCAGCCTGAGCTACCACTGCTTCCCCCTGAAGCACTTGCCTCAAGATAACTCACAAATTTAGAAAGGCCAGTAGTGATAAAACCAGAAGCTATTGAAAAGTGAAGTGAGAGGAGAGCACAGGTCTATTACCAGTGCCATGGGCAGTCTTGGCTACAGCTATGCCTTCACTTTAGAAATAAAGTGCATGTCCAGCAGATTGGACAAATACCTGTTTTTATTGAAAAGCTGCATCAAGGTACTCATTTACAGGAAGTACATAGACAAAGCTCCACTGAGACTGAACAGACTTCTATCCTGACCAGGATCTTATCCCTAAGAGTGATCAAGAGTGGGGTGTTGAACAGCCACTGTAAGATTATGTCAGAGGGATGTCCTGGACTCCAACAAGATTTGAGTAAGCATATATTGATTATTTATTTCCAAGACAGACTCTGATGGCTTACAACATTATCTCAGGGCTGCACTGAGCCAGATGCAGTCTCTTCTAAAAAGACAGGACATGGAGATGTAGGTACCAAATGGGCACTAAAAGAAAGAGCTAGGTATTTTTAAATAATCTGCATTAGCAACCTCAATGCTCTTAACTCTCCCAAATGGAATGATCTTCTGTTAGCGTATTGCCGTGAATCTCTTACCTGTAACAATATTTTTTTAGATACTGTTTAAAAACCCTCACAAATAATGAATTTTTAATTAATATCTTGGAGGAAATAATGTTAATATTGATCCTGTTGTGAAGTTGAATGCTACATACTGTAGAAACCATTTTATCTCAAAAGAAAAAATAACAATTGCAGTGATACACACTACAATCTTCAGTCTTTCAGCTCTGAGACTGAAACTTATTGTTTGCATAATCAGAGATTTCATAGTGCTCAACTGCTAGCATTGCAAAACATAATTTGCATGAAACTACTTTGTATTAAGGAGACATTTTTAGTGCAGCACAAATGAGTTCAACCCATAGTGTCAAAATTAGATTAATTTGGAAACTGGAAGCCAAAACCCAATTTTATTTCCTAGAGGAATGACATGAGTTGGAGATCTGGGATTAATTCGGTTCTATAATCCATGAGAAGTCTTCCACTCACTACTTCCCTACTGCAGAATCAGCTATTTATAAGGTTGTTATAAATTGCTCTTCCTGATAGTTGTCTGTCTTTTAACATTACCAAATTGGTTTTGTAATTGTATGTATATAGTTGTTTTTGACTGTGTTTAGCATAAATACTTTATGTTGCTTCACATAACCTCATAGTTACATTTTAAAGAAGGGACTGATGAACAGAAGATGAAACAATAATGGAAATTTCAATTTTTCTTTCTCTGCTTTTTCACATTTGTTGATAGTCCTGCCTCTCGTTGCTTTGTAATCCTTGCTCTCCTCAATATAAATGCTTTGCACCTTCATTTTTTAAACAAACACAATTTTTAATTGCACAGATTTAAGGTGACCCCCCTCATATCAAGCCTTTTCCTGAGCTAAGTTCTCAGTTAATTTGCCTATGGGCTGGTGTGCACCAAGAAAGCTTTCCAAAGGTGATAAAATAGTTACAGGCTTTTGCAAATTTAACTTCACCTTCAAAACTCTCTCCCTACTTTTCTGAAAGAGAAGAAAATGCTGCTGCTGGGAATACTTTTTCACCCACTGTATTTGCATCTCCAGAGCTGTGTCAGAAAGGGACCAGATTTCCTTAGAGCCTTGAGCTACGTGAGACAGTTTCTCCTGTAGACAAGGCTGCACTCTCTCCTCCTGGCTGCCCACCCTTCTCAATCCCATGCAGAGACCTTAGTGATACCATGCCTAACATCTTCCCATCACAGCACACAAATGCAAAATCACATGAAAAGGTTGTGATTTTTCATTACCCCTGGTCAAGGCAGTACTTCTTCTAACTTACCTTTCTGGTGACTACTGTACATAAGTAAATAAAACACCTACTTCTATGCAATTTAAAGCTAGTCAAGTGCATACTTCTATATTTGCAACACAAAGAGACACTAATGGTGGATATTTGTTTTCCCCTAAGTACTCTTTGCACTCTCTCTGTGGTAAGAGTACACTCTCTCCTGCTAAGAAGTGCTGCCAGTCCTAGAGATTTGAGTGCTTCTTCCCCGTGTCCACACAAATCTGCCCAAGGGAACAGTTTAGCGCTCCGAGTCTGACAAGTGCCTCTTGGTGCACTTTTTTTTAAATACACTGCAGGCTATTCGCTGAGATTTCTGAGACAGAGCTTACCTTGAAGGAAGCTGGCAAGCTTTGTGCGAATCAGGTTCTAAAGGTATCAGTAGGTTTTAGAACCAAGCTCCACCATTTGGCTTCTGGTTTTGCTTTAGGAAGTAGCAGATGGTAAAGACTAAAAGCAGTGAAACATACCATTTTTCTCGCTTCCCTAAGGAAATTCTTGAAGAAAATATATTATTCTCACATGACCAAATCACAGTAGATGTCGTTTTTTCCTTCAGTCTGATTTATTTAGTAGCATACACACTTCAGAGTAACAAACACTCATCCAATACAGTCAATGTCAGCATTGCATTGTAGTGTTCAGAACGGATGCATGTGGATGATACAGGCCATTTGATCTCAGTACCTTAAGAATAACAAATAATAACAACAGCAATAAAAAAAGTAGCAAAAGCCCTCTGAGATACATTGAAATCTTTCCCTTCAACAGGAACTGGACCAGACATTAAGTGAATACCCCCCTGTACAAAATTTAGATGGATTTAAGTTTTACCAGTTTGATTAAATTTCAGCCAAATTTACATCTCTGTGGGGCCTCAACATCCATCATTTTTAAACTTATCCAATCTATCTCTGTGAATTTTTTCTATATTGCACCTTCCTCCAAAGAATCTAACAGAAGCTTGCAGGCACTAATGAAGGACAGCCTTGCACCATTCCCACAAGGTAAGTAGGTCTATTCCCATCTGCAAACTAGAACAAAAACAATGCCTAGGAGATGCCTTTTCCAAGGCCAAAAAAAAACCAAGTCAATGATGAAGCTGAGGGAGAGAAGCCCTAGTCCTACTTCTTGATTCACACAGGAACGCAGCAGCTACAGCACTGCTGCATCTAACTAGTGAGTTTAAGGATCTTGGAGCCTAAGTCAGAGGTCATCTGTTCAGCATCAAAATGCCTCTAGGCCAGCATCTCTGACCCTGCTGTGGAATCCCACGTTCCCAGTGTCTCCAGAGTGAGGCACTATCTCAGCAGAGGCATTAATGAACAACATTCTGGACTTGCATGTGAACAAATCCCTTGGTTACCATGCATCAGCTCCCCCTGTGTTACATGCCTGTGCACGTGCACCATGTTGACCCTCTGGTAAATATAAGCTTATTCAACACAACTTACCCCATAAGTGAAAGAAGGCCATGCTGCTTCCTCACACTAGAAAGTGTGTGTTCATAGATAGGTGCTCTGGGCCACCTGATGGAAAACAAGGAATCTAAAACTTACCCTGGGGCAGTTTGCTCCTGAGCTCATAGCCTCAGCTCCTTAGAGCTCCAGTGCTCAGTTAAAGTCCTACACTTGCAGTTTGCTATGAAAAGCTGCCTCCTTCTCTCCTTCCCCATAACAGAGACAGATTATTGTCTTGCTAAGAGATTAGAAAGAAAGAAATCACAAAGAGCCATTTAAAAACTAAATTCCTAGAATTTATACCATCTAGAATGAGTTTCCAGATCAGTGTCTGCTGTAGCAGAGATTTTCCTTTTTCCCTGACATTTCCAGCTACTTCAGTGGAATGAACCTTCTCCACGTTTTCTCCCAGGACCATGTACTGCACAGCCAGCCAGGTGCTACCAGGAGTTGTTTTCTTTGAAGCTATGGATAACACATTGTTCTAGTTCTCCTTTAGAAATGGACAGTCATTCTAAAAGTTTGTCTTAAACTCTCAACTGACTGTTGAGCACCAATCTCCACTGTTTAGATCTTCCCTCCAGGAAATAGGTTACATTGGTGCAAAAGATCCACATATGTTGTAACAGAATAAAGAAATTTAACTCTGAAGATTAATTAGGCAAACCAATAATTGAATTGTGTTTTTATCTTATTTTCAACTTTTAGAATTCTTTTTAGTTATGGTAGGACAGTTTGCAATTGCAGTCTCATAAAACAGGCAATGTGACTGAAGTCCTGCCTGTGAGACCTATTTATATGGCATTGTCCTTAGGCATTGCTATTCACCTTAGGCACTGCTATTCATGGCTTACCTGCTGGCTGCAGAAAAGTAGAAATACTTTTTTTTTTTTAACTATGGAATTCACTACGGATTCATTTGTCATCTCACAGCAGTTCAAAAGTTAGGAGGCATCTGTAATGATATAATCTGTGCAGTCACTTCAAAAAAACCTAATGTAAACACTCTGACACTTCTAAGTGAAAAATTCACTAACATGCTACCATAAATATAAAACAGTGAAACTCTGGAAGGCCACAGAAGTTGTCTGAATTTGCAGTGAACTGCAGAAATAATTACCAGTTTCAGACAACTTCTGGTTTAAGATTAAATATTTCCACATGTCATTACTTCCTACAGAATACCTATGTCATCTAACTTTTACATCACAACCAAGCTTCAATTTCAATACTCCTGTTTTGTTTAGAGTTGATGAAAAAGTAATTAAATCAGACTGATCTTTTAGTACGGAAGACACTTTAGTGTGTTACCCAAAGTAACTCCTTTTAGAAATTACTTAAGCTCTAATTACAAATATTGCAGATTTCATTCCAGATCTGGACTCTAAAACTCTAGGGCTTTTTTTTTTGCTTATGACATCAACTATTATTGAAACAGCCATTTCCCAAAAGTGGAGTCACCTTCATATATCCAAAGTTCTCAGACTCTTTACTGAGAACAGGACACCAGCAAAAGACAGGAATTTCTGATCAATGTGCATTACTACCTCTAGACATGAAAAGGGCTTTAACCATCAACTGATAATGTAACTCTTACCTGCATTGTGAAAACAACATCACCACGTGATTGACATTAAAACCTGGCAGGTGAGTCAACATGTGACTAATGACAGTATTTATACTGCCAGTATGTAAAAAATTGTTCCAGTGACTAGAGGCAACCAGCGGAGAAGGTACGTGAAGCCATTGCAAGAAAACAATTCAATCTTTCTTGATTTTAACCTAGAAACTGAATTTTCTGTGGCTGTGCCTGGGTTACAGCAAAACAATGAAGCACTGATCACCCTGTGATTCCAGATGGGGACTATAGGATGCAATACATTGACATTCCTTCACCCAAACTGCCTGGAGTTAACAGCTGATACCTTGGAGGAATGATGCCTGGGAATTATCTCATCATTGTGTAATGCCATGAATGCAGAAACACGACCTCCCTGATTGCTGTGCCACTTTATATGTGTAAGTGGCAGCATCCTATTTGAGAACAGGGACATGGCCAAGAAGTCACATGCATTTACAGACAGTCAAATCATGATCTTAAGAGATCACACTGGCTGCTGACTACTAGTGTGAGCATGTAGACAGGGGTTTTATCTTCAAAAATAAACAAGCCTTGGAAAAAAACCTTAGTTCCCCAACTAGTTTGTGAAGGATCATTAGTGATTTTCAGAGCTGCAGTTCAGTTGCAAGAGGCCTAACTCTCCAACTTAGTAACATATCCAACAGCTCACTCAGTTGGAAAGTCAAATGTTTTTGGAGACAATAGGCTGCTATTCTCTCCCTAGAGTATTTGTAATCTCCTGAGTGGCTACAGAAAAAGCCAAGGCCTTTCTTGAGATAGAGGCAAGGCTAGGGTAGGGAAAGGGAGAAATGGCCAACAGCAGTTAGCCACATCAAGCCACTACAAACTGCTGTCTCTCTTTGCTCCCAGTTTCTCATGATTATCACTCATTTGCACCTTGCTCACTCTGTAACATAATGCAGCAGAAGTTGTTGGTCCTACCTATAGTGTACACAGGAGCAAGAGCACTTGGAATTAGAGAGGAAAAAAACACAATCTGGTTTCAAAACTACGCAGTTCCCTGAAAAATCATTTTTCCTGCCCTGAGTTCCCAAGTATTTGCCCTGGTTCTCTAAGAAATATTCTGGAGTCCCATTTTGCCAGAAATCATAATCATTCTGGCTTACCACACAGACCTCTTGACTCATGTTGATGTGATTCCCGAGTATGGAGATCTTCATTCTCTGAGGATCAGTCTCAAGTTAATCTGGTGCAATACAAACCAATCTGGAGTGATTAATTTAGGTTCATAGAGGGCTGATGCAAAGTAACTTTGATCACTGACTGCTGGGCTCTGGATGCAGCTCCCTCTGCATTGACAGCCTCAGGAGTTTGGAGTTAAAGGTTTCCTTCTAACTGAGTTTCCTTCTACTTCAGTAAAGCAGAAAGTTACAGAGAAGCCCTGCAAGTTTTGTGCCTTTCTCAACTCATCTTTCAGTGATGCTTTCCAAGATGCCAATCAAATTGTCCAATCCCAACAAGTACCCATCCTCCCTGTTGCCTTCTTGCCAGGGGATCCTGTGATCCAGTGTCTGCCCATCAGGAAGAAGGGTGGTCTTTCCAAAATCGATCAGCCACACGTTGGCATTCCCACTGCCATCATGTACAAAAAGTAGTGAACTTCCTACAACCTGGAAGACAAATTGAGAAAATGTAGTTAAAAATACATCTTCAGCCCTCTCCCACTAATTAACACCTCCTGCTAAGAAGATAATGTCCTCATATCATCTATGACCCAACAGACTTTTGGGCTGAACTTAGAAATTGATGACTTTGATGCTCCATTTGCATAACTGTATCAATCAGTAAGGTACAAATGGGAGGGTAGATAAGAAATGGGACTT
This sequence comes from Taeniopygia guttata, assembly GCF_048771995.1. Taxonomy (NCBI): domain Eukaryota; kingdom Metazoa; phylum Chordata; class Aves; order Passeriformes; family Estrildidae; genus Taeniopygia; species Taeniopygia guttata. Next base: position 27,949,120 of record NC_133030.1, on the reverse strand, counting down.
AGTAGAAAAAAGGAAGAAAATCAATTCATCGTATTTAGCATCAGGTCTCAATTCAAAGATAGATCATGACTCATGATTAACAAAAATATCTCTACTGATAAGAGAGCATCAACAAGGTAAAATAAAATGCCTAATCTCAAAATCTTGAGCGGTTAACAAGCACACATTACAATGCTAATTATGCCTTCTGCAAAGCAAAGCACACAGAGAACACAGACAGCAGAATTAAATGGTATTTCAACATAAATCCATTAGAAGTAATACAGCCTTCATTGCCAAACTGCAATTGAATGCTCCTGTACCAAATACAAAATTTCCACTGGAGCACATCCAAGTTAGAGAAACCATATGAAACTGGTACTAACAAACTATTTCATGCAGTGGCCCAGAGCTGTAAGTGCTGGGATGTAATAAAGACAGGAGGATTTATTATTCCTCAACTAGTTTAATCTCCTGTATCATCATGGTGGAGGCTTTGTGGTACCTGTGTTGTCAACATGTATTAGCTTTCTTCTACAAAACCCCTTCTACTCATACAGCAGGCTGTTCTGAACTACACCTGAATGAAGAAGCAATGCACCTCCACAGCTTTACACTCACTGCTCACCTCATGCCGCTTGAAGAAGTCTGAGGATTCCAGAATGACATTAATTTCCTGCAGACGTTTGAGGTATTTTTTCTGGAAGAAGAAGAGAAAAAAACCCCCAAACAACCCATAAACATTTCATTGAAAACTGAATAAAGATAATCTGTTTATAAGAGTCAATATAATTAAGAGATCATATTCATTTTAGGCTAGAGGTCTTTCAAAACAACAGGTTCATAACATGAAAATCAATCTGTAAATACATTTCAAGCTTTCATAGTGATTAACAGACTGGAGTTCATCTGCTGCATGCATTACACCAAACATATTTATCTGTCTTGATTTGGATGTCATAAGGCTTTCTGCAACTGTTTTTTTTTCTCTACTTAATAAAGAGGAAAAGTTTTCAATGAATTAAAAATCTTCCAATCCCCCAAAGTGAAAAGAAAGAAATTGTGTTAGAGAAACAAGGACCTCCAACCATGGTGGGGACAGAGGGGGGATAAAAAAAAAAATCAAGGCCTAATGTACAAAACTCTAGTGCAGATTTTTAAGGCTGCCCTGAGCTACCAAGCATGCTCCTCCTGAAGGGCTAATCTGCCTTCATAATGGCTCCCACACTGCAGCAAAACATTACAGCATCCTTTGAAGTTCCAAAGACAAGAGATGTGTTATGCCATCTACCACATGCCTGTTGTGCTACCCATGAATTAGCACACAGGAATTCCTCTTTGAGATGAGTTTCACACATGGGAACACAGCTAGTCACCAATCTCACTTCCTGCCTCCACACTCTGGTTTTATCTTCTCCAGACTGGATTCCCAAATCACAAGTTTTCCTGCCAACACAATCCTTGCTTAGATATCACCCATCTAATGCATCTAACACCCATGATTGAAGCTGATGGCAAGCCATAAGTTAGATAGTTTGAATGACATTTTGATAGCATGAGGCATTTGGGGTCAACTCATGGCAAGAGCTGATAAAACTGGTCTCAGTCAACTTCTCACCCCACCAAATCCCCATGTCCACCCCATCTCCTCAGAGCTACTGGAAGTCAAAACCACTCACTCCCTTGGTATTCTAATTCCTATTTCCTGTACCAAAGAAAGCATGGCCCTGAAGCAAGTGCATTCGTCCAAGATCAGTGCACCTGAAGAGCTCAGACTCACCAGAATAGTTGTGTTGCCCCCAATGAATTCCACAAAAACCTGTAGAACTTGCTCCTGTGTCTTTGTTGTTTTGAAGTTTGTGTTACATGTTCCATCCGCCTTCTGCACAGAACCGCACACAGAGCGAGATTATTTAGACTGCACTCATATCATTCCCCTCATCACTCAATACTCTTGAACCAGCAACAGCTCAGCCCTTGCTAACCAGATGAAAGTAAGTAGCTGAACAGGAAGAAAAACCAACCAAGGAGAAGAGATACAAAAGCAGATTGGATAGCTTTAAATGGCACTGGCAGTTCATTTCCTGTTGAGTACACGCAAAAGAAAAAAAAAAAAAACCAACAAAAAAAACCCCCAACCAATTCATGATATTACCAACTTGCAGGAGGGTTTTCTCACATCTGTGCTAGCAGTGCAGAGTTCAGTGGGGCAAACCACAGAGACCTCTTTGGTTGTACTCTTGTCTGGCTCATGAAACCCTGACTGAGGATGTGAGGGAACATTTCCAAAACTAATTTTACTAGTCCTTTTAGTCTGGGGGTTTCTTTTGGGTTTTGGTGTGGATTTTTTGTTGTTATTTGGGTTTTCTGTTGTTTGTGGTAGTGGTTTTTGTTGTTGTTTCTGTTTTTCAATGGGAAATCAAAGAATCACAGTTAGGATTCAGTTCCAAATATACATTTGAACATACAATATGACCTAGAAGTCACAGAACAGAAATCTGTTGCAGACAGGAACAACTTGGGATTTGCAATGTTAGCAGTGACAAAGCAGGTGAGTGACTTTTGGCAAAGGACAGTGCAGGCATGCTTGTTCCACGTGTGTTCTGGAGAAATACAGAGTATTTTCGTGCCAGCAATAAGATTCAGTACAGAAGCGTTGTGCTACTGAAAAAAAACCATGTATTTTTATATTCTTCTGGAGCTACAAGCAAATAAGAGCAATGCATTAATTGGAGGTATTTGTAAATGCAGAATATATGAATATGCATGTGTCCAAGAGCATCCCTGTTGCTTCAAGAGACACGAATAGGAGATTTTAGGATTTGCGTGTAAAATACAGCAATTATTACAACTGGTAACAAAAATCCACTAAAAGCCTGCGGGATTATCAAATTGTTTTCCTCTCCGTTGTTTAAGTCCTATCCTTCATTTTCATTGTGAGTAAATCAGCAGGTCAGTAAAATATGTTGTCTCCTATATGTTAAGTCAGTGTACCAAAATGACAAATTCAAGTCCAGTCTCAGCAGGTGAAACACTATTTATTCCACAGCTGATCTTGGTTTCTAAAGTATACATGAAAAAAATTCAATAATGCTAAAACTCCAGATCTCTCATGCAAGAGCATTTTATTCCAAGGCTGTTGGACAGATAACAAGTGCTGCATGTCAGCCTGATGAGATGTGCAAGTTATGCCAGAGCGGTTCAGCAGGTAGGTAGTGAAAGTTAGAAGCCATTTGATCTGATGTGTGATAATACTCAACAGTGCACAGAAATTTGAAACTTCACCTTGTACCTCTTCACTGGAGCAAGGTTGTTATAAAAATAATTTCTCCCTATGCTGCAGATTGTAGAGCAGTGTCTAGGATAGCTGCTTGGTGTTTGTTACCTTTCTAACCTTTCATGTCGGGACAAACTAATTACTTGCTTCCCTTTTTAACACTTTTATGATTTTTCTCCTTTCCAGTGGTTGGCAGGAAACATAGCTACTGCCTGTCTTTACTTGTTGTAAACAATATCCAGAGTTTGAATAGCATCACCCCAGTATTATGTACTTGATCCTTGAGGGGCACTTGCCTGACTCACTCCTTGAAGTCTTACCTTTGCTAAGGACTCCACATACACTCCTACACAGCCGAGTAGTCTGTCACACAGTGCAGCTCGTGAGCCAGTTGCAACACTTCTTATTAGATGTGACAGTGACATGACTCACCAGGGTAGGTGTCACAGCTCCATGAAATAGTGCTATCCATCTTAAACCATGGGGTCTTGCTCAGAGCCCTCTGCAGACTTCCCTTAAAGGGCTCTGGGTTAACTTAATGGATTCACAAAGACTTATGAATCAAATCAGATATCCTCCTGGGAAATGGCTATTCCTGATCTACAGCTAAAGGAATGGTACCAAAGGAAGAGGTAACTTTTCAAACTGCACAGATATTCACTGACAGAATGGGAAGACAGAAATCCCAATTCTCAGCCCCAGGCATTAGCTTAGTATTATAGAGAAAATGTTTGCAATGCCTGGCCTTCAGACAGCCTCTGCCAGAGAGGAAATGTGCATTTGGAATCAGGAAGGCACCAGCTACTGAGCAACAGGTTCCAACTGTAGGGAAACCAAATGGTTCAGAATATTTTTGAGAGGAGGAAATGTGACAAATCCCATAAATGAACTTGACTTGATTTCAGAGATCCAGAAGCAGGGCAAGGATAAGAAATGCATCAACCCAAAGATAACAGATACCCTACTACTGCAGGAGTGCATATGGTGAATCAGATCTCATTTATCAGCAGCCAGTTCACAGAAAGGCTTATGATTTCACTTTCTTTGCTTTCACTTCTTATTCAAGCAACCACGGGGTAGGAATGACCAAACCCAATATACCTCATCAACTAACTCCAGGAGTTATCAGTCCAGTCAGGGAGAACCTCCCCTTGTTCCCATCAACCACTAGCTGGCATCACTGACTCTTGCAGGCTTTCTTACCAAAATGGGGATCCCTGCAGAATGGCTTTGCTTTTCTGCAAAAATATAGAACTGGATGCACAGTTCAGCTTCAGTGGAACAGTGTAGGGAATACTGACTACCTGTATTGCCTGAACAATTCGGTTCCTGCCACATTTTCTCCATCTAAAAAAAAAATCTTAAAATGATACCTACATTCCTCATAACGGCAGAGGGAGATAGAAAGGGAATGTGCTCCAAAGTACTTCCTGTACTTAGTCAAGGATTAAGTATTCATTCTGTGAAGTTACAGTTGTGTCTCCACAGAAGGAAACACTACACAGTCTGTGTATCATACTGCTCCTACCTCTGACATCCAACAAACCCACAAAGAACAAGTCAGGAGGTTTTTCTGAAGCTCCCATGTTCTCCCTTAGCTCAGTCACTCTGAGACTGTACATCTTCATTCACCAACTGTCTTCCAAGAACACCCATGAAAGGCCTCAAGATCATCTGGGTTTCTGATTCCATTACACAGAGGAGCATACAAAGATATAAGTTGTACAGGAATAAAACAGGTATCTTGATAACATCATTAGCTGGCTAAAGGGCAAGACAGGATCCTGTGTTTTGGCTGGACTGGAGCCAGATCATCTACTCATCTACCACTCAGACAGTTGCTGCATGAGGATGCCTGTGTCTAACAGCCAGGAGTGGGTGGCACAGCACACAAGGGGCCAGGACCACATGAGCTTGGAGCCCCAGTTCCAATATCACAGCAGGAGAATCTGTGCATAAGGAAGGGAGAAGACACAAAGCAATGGAGAGAAGAAAGAGGTGTTTAAAGAGCCTCCGTCCATCAGCATCACCATCTTTTATACCTTATTTCTATGTGCTTGAATTGTGAAATGGAAACAAAACTAATCCAGGCTCTGGAGTGGTGCTGTTGACACACCTGAAGGATGGGATGCCATCCAGAGGGACATAGGCAGGCTTAAAGGTGGGCCCATGGGAACCCCATGCAGTTCAAGCACAAGGTGCTGCACTTGGGTCAGGGCAGCCCCCAGTATCTATCCAAGCTGCGGGATGAGCAGATCAAGAGCAGCCCTGCCAAAAAGGATTTGGGAGTGCTGTGAATAGGAGGCTGGATGTGACCCAGCAATGTGTGCCCACAGCCCAGAAAGCCAGCTGTGTCCTGGGCTGTATCCAGAGCAGCATGGCCAGCAGGGCAAGGGAGGGGATTCTACCCATCTCTTCCTCTCTCATGGGACCCCACCAGCAGTGCTGCATTCAGGTCTGGGGTCCCCAGCTCAGGGAGACATGGAGCAAGTCCACAAGCAAGGACCTGTCGGATCAAGTCCAGAAGAGGCCACCAAATTGATTAAAGGGATAGAAAATCTCTCCTATGAGGAAAGACTGAGCAAACTGGGTTTTTTCAGCCTGGAAAAGGCTTTGGAGTGACCTATATGTGGTTTTCCAGTACCTGAAGTGAGCCTACAAGAAAAATGGAGAGGGTTTTTTCACAAGAGCAGGCAGTAACAGGACAAGGGATCATTTAAAAGTGGGAGTAGGTTTAGAAAAGGTATTAGAAAGAGATTCTTCACTGCAAGTGAGGTGAGGCACTGGAACAGGTTGCCCACAGAAGTCATGGACGCCCCATCCCTGGAATTGTCCAAGACCAAGTTGGATGGAGCTCTGAGAAACCTGGTCTAGTGGAAGGTGTCCCTACCCAAAGCATGGGGGTTGAAACTACATGATCTTTAAGGTCCATTCCAACCCAGGCCATTCTATGATTCTATAAAAGATAAGTAATAGGTAGGAAAGAAAATTGCCAAGGTTCTACTGTGGCTATAAGGTAGTATCCTAGGAATAGTACAGGGACACAAACTTATCCATCAAGAACAGCATATGGACTTGGCTGATCGAGAAATTTCATTTTGGATTGTTTTGGCTTTATTCCAGCTCCATCTATACTGGATCTCATACTGTATTTAAAAGGAACAGTGGTTTCCTTGATCCCAAGAGTATCTAAGCAAATGCTTTTAACATGCCTTGCCAATAAACATAACTGCAACAAAACCACTTTACTATGATTCACTTGGAATAAATATGTATAGTTCCTGGGTAAAAAAAGTAATTGCATGCAGAGAGGGAGTTAATACTTGTTCTGAATTCCTCCTTACAACAGTCTCATTTTCATTCTATCTGCACTGCGTACCTCCTTGAGTCCTTCCTGTAAGGTCTCTGTAGTTGACTCAAATATGGCTGATGTGTATTTGAAGCTTAAATTCATTGACACTCTCTGTTACAATTAGATTGAATGCTTTAGAACTGCACTAGAGTGAACTCTGTGGTTTCAGTTAGTGCATTTTCACATAATCCTTTGGAAAAGCTGCCTACTGATGTGCACAAGCTTTTTGATCAATCAACACATCAAAGTTCATTCTCCAGGAAAAGGCAGAGGTGAAACAATTACCTTAATTCCTTCAATCCTGAAGCCCAGGTTGGCACTAGAGCTGATGGTTTCTCTCCACTGCATGTACCGGGGTTTGGTGACAGCATGCTGGGCATTCTCTTCAGCCGTGGGAGCAAGAGGATCCACTTCAATCATTTTCTTGTACATGTCCTTACGCAGCTTTGGTTTCTCTCGTGCCTTAGTCAACTCTTCCTCCAGGTATGTCCTGCAAACATCACATCCCAACACATCCTTAAGGACTTCCTCAACATTTATTTTTACAGCTCACAAACCGTCCTCAAGAAACAACAACCAGGAAAATAAGCCTTATCATTGCCCCAGTTTTGCATACGGGGAAACCAAAGTACACAGAGCAATGACTGTGCAGGCATATTTAGTGAAACAGCCCCAGGAATCACAAATTCTAATTCACTTCTTGTTCTAACTATACCTTTACTTACAAGTTATAATTATTTCCTGGTTACAGAATAAGAGGAAGCTGAATTCCCACTGTGCCATAAAACAGAACCACATTTTCAGAGGACAGGTAAGAGAGATCACTTATAATGAAATAAAAAAACAAATAGGGCTATTGAAGACTTACTACATTCTCTCTCCTCAAAAAACATTAGAACAGTCATGGACAATTTTTTAAGGCCTCTGAAAGTTTGTTTTACTTAATGCATCTCAGTGAAAGACAGAATCACTCTTCATATAGAAAAAACTAGAGTAAAGCAGATTATCGGAGTAGTTCCAAACCATAAGATGTAACTAAGAACAGGAAGGTGAAGGGACACAAAACTTCCACATTTTGCTCTTATCACCTAATCTGTTAATCCAGTAGCCATTAGAAAGGCACTATTCATGTTTTCTATGTTCCACTGGATTCCTGAAGCTTGCACTTTGTCAAGTGCCTGAAGTTTACTTTCTTCATCACAGTGTAACAAACCAGGATGGCACTTAGGATATGATGTCTCTCACTGCCAGAATGACACCTACTTTCAACAAAATGTGTACCATTGCAAATCCTTCTCCTCCTTTTTCTGAATATACTAGTGCTATATCTTTCTAATGAATTTTAAATTTTGCATCTATTTGAAAAGGCGTATCTGTACTCCTGTAAGTATAGTAACTAATTTATGACAATAACTCTTGAGCAGCTGAGCTGACACCTGAAAGATTACTATGACAGCTCATGCTTCTCTGTACTGTTACCTTACTCCAGGATCTCAACGAATCTCTATCTCTTTGTTTGTTATGCTTAGATAGTATTTTTGATGTTTTCCTCTTAATCACGGACAACTAATGGAAAAGAAAGTTGAGAACCTGGAGAACAAAGAGATGGCAACACCTCAAGATGTCAGAGTAGGGAAAAACACAGGCCAGACCTGTGCAAATGGTTGACTCTTTAAAGAAAATATCAATACCAGCAAAGACTCATTCAAGCTTTGGAAATGGGCTTTCAGACAGTTATTCAGTCATTTGCATTGGGAAATGGAAACTTTACTTTGTGAGGCTTTCTGAATCACTGTGCATGCAAGGATTCAATGAAATGGCAGTGAATAAATCATGTCATTTTTTTCCATGATTTATCAGGCCACTGCAGAGAAACTTTGTCTTAAATCACCCCTGAACATTTCTTGATGTGGATGGTTTTTGAGGCTATAGATCAGTTAGTTTCCAGAATCCATGTACAAACTGGCAATAACGGGACATGTTGTCCAAGGTGACTGTGAGCATGACCACACCTCCCCCTTCCTTCAAATGAAGAGAAAGCACATTCTCTTTCATTCACCCCACCTGATCCCCATCTTGCAGTCCATCACACTTGGCCCTTCAAAATCAGTAAGCAAGTCATCCAGCTGGATGTAGCTCTCGCCATCTCTCTCCACCACGCCATGGAAGCAAGGGACGCAGGAGCGTAGTGGATCTTTCATCAGTCGCTCAAAACACTCCTTTTCATTCTCTGAGAAGCGTTTGAGAATCTTCCCACTATCAGCTGCCTTGAAATTCCCTAAAAAAGAAAATCAAACACTTGCTGACAAGATTGACAAGCAAAAAAGAAAAACCCCTTCCCCCACCATTCCAGTTTCATCTATCAGTCTCATGGCAGCAGTTAAAAGATTTCCTCTGAAGAGATAAGATGCTTTCCATAAAAAATAAAACACACAGGACAAACAGTTGTTAGCAGTGAAAGTCCGTTTGGATACATTCCCATGTCAGAATTTATAGCTTTAAGGAGTGCAGTTGCTTCAGGCCATTGGGCTGTGTGGATTTTTTTTTAAACAGTACTATACTTACTAAAATGCTCAGGAAGCAGCCATGCACCAGAATTCTTTAATCCTCTGACAGGCTATTTTAAAGCTGCATAACACTGCCAGCACTGGCTTTGTCCTTAATCCTCACACAGGGTATACACACCTGCTGAGCATGGCCAGACAGAGGCAGCACAGTCAATCAGTGATAGTTAAACAGTCAGAAACAGCCAGAAGCCAAGCACTGCCCTTTTTACACAGACACACACATACTGTGACTGCGCCTGCGTCTGCCTGTAGGTATTGCCTCTCCTCTGGAAACCTGCTTATCTGCTAATGCCCTGCAGGTACAGTCTGGAGGGTGACAGTGCTTTTTACACTTTTTACAGTGAATGGTATCCAGGACAAATGACATCTGTAGAGGCCACAATTAGCAGTAATCAGCCTCCACCTGTACAGAGTTTCCAAACACTTTCATATCCTTGCAACCTGCCAACAGCATCTGAGGAAAGTGCACATTTCATTCAGAGGCACCTTTTAATTTAGACAAAATAAACTGGACACCAAATTAGGAGCTTCATTAACCCTGGGGATAACACTCAACCTTTACCACAGCGGAATCCTTCAGCCATTTCTAACTGGTTCTTCTCTGACAAATCCTAGAACAGGCGCTGCCTCGGCAAAAGGGCAAGGCTGGTAACAGCCCAGGTTCTAGTTCGGAAAAAAATTGTCATATCAGAGAAGAACAGCTGCAGAAAGGATGGAGTAAACCCAACCACAGGACACTGCTAAAAGGAAACTGGAACAGTATCTCTCCTGATCAGCTTCTATTAAACTCTTAACTCTCCTCTTCCACCCTACTATATCAGTCTCCAGAAGGGTTATGATTACATGACCAGCGCCTCACTCCACACAGATGAAGCCAAGTCAACACATCTGTGACAAAAACTGCATTAAGACTGGGTCATCTTGGCACTTTGTGTGATACAAATCAGACCCAACAACAACACTGTGCAAAATGCAGCTACTCAATTTCTAGGGTTCAGTAAATTTTTCAGCACAGCTTTGAAGTGCACCATATTAGGGCATCAGCATACACAGAGGTGGTTCATGTACTGCATTACAGCACGATGCAGCGTGGGTGCCTGCCCACATGTGTACTAATAAACCCCCACTAGCACTGCGCAGAAATTATATGAAGCATCAGAGACACAAACCTGATGACTTCTCTTTGTTGTTTTTTTGCCTTACAAATGAAACTAAGCCTACATCAGGAGCACACCTACCAATTTTTACAGACACAAAACTAGAACCAACCGAGTTGCTCCTTGCACTCACAGAGTGAACAATGGCAGACTCACAATGCAAACACATGGTCAGCAAGGCAATTCTCCCATTTGTTTTTCATCCAAGGACCTACATTCAGATGAGGGGTTCGGAGTGTATTAGAAATATTGTCCTTTCCAGGGCTGAAGAACATACAGGCATGGACAGTAATCCTTCCCCCTAAGGAACTAACTACTGGCTACTCAGTCAGGAAAAATGATCCCATACTGCAACCAACAGCACCAGACAGATTAGGGCTTTAGCTCCTCAGCCTCTTGTTTCCCTCTAACAAGTATTTTACACATATCACCTTACAATCCTGGCCCTTCTCCAGAGTCTGACCATTGCTTCCCTGCTGATCTCAATATTCAGGTATATAACTCCCACTTCCCTATCCACACCACAACTGAAATATGTTTTAGGTCACAGATTTGTGTGATATTGCCTGCTTCATTTTTACCTGAAGTAAGGAAGGAAACAGAGAAAGACTGTTCTCCATGTTGCAGTCATCCTCACTCCAGAGACAAACACTCTGAAGATACCCCTCTCACCTGTATGCCCAGCCAGCTGCACCCATGAGTAGCGTTTCTTGAAGGGGCTGATTACTGGTAAGTTAACCATGGTTTTAATTGTATGCCATGCCTTTTTCTGGAAAAGAAAAGAAATCTTAAGTTGGGCAAAAGCTGAAATCCTGACATGCCAGAAATGTATTACACAGCCTCATGCACATTGAACTGTTCCTCACTAATGTGTTAGTGCTCAAAGGTGGAACCACAAAACAAACACTATCATCATTGTTGGAAAAATATGCACACAAACCTAAGAATGGGCAAATAAAGATAACGCCCTGCCATGCACAAGAAAGCTGCCTGTAAGTAGGAAAAAAAAAAGTCATACTGCACGTCACAGGCCTGTTCTTAGCCACACCTCACCCTCTGTGTGTGAGTCACACAGTATGTGGACAGCAGATGCTGAACGAACACACACATGCACACATACGCACATTTAAGTTTCCATGAGACATGCACATAAGCTGCTTGTCGCTGTCAGCAACACTTCCTTTCCCAGAGAACTTCAGCATCACCTCATGATTAGCAGCTTTCCCCGAGTCAGCAGGTAAATCCTACTGTGACACCTGCATAGAAAGTGCATCTCTAGTTGGACACGAAGCTCACACAGGTCCCTCAGCACCCACTGACAGCATTCTGTAGAACCTACTCCAGGTCATGAATTTTCCTACTCCCTCCTCTCTTTCCCAATCCTGTTACTTTTTAACAAAGCTGGGCATTGCTCTGGCAACCTTTGGCTGCAGCTGTCTGGGTACCGCTGCAGGCAGACAGGGAAACAGAACAGCTGTTCACAAAGAGCAGCTGAGTGCTCTGTCACAAAGGCAGGGGGAAAAAAAAAAAAAGTAGAAAGTGAAAAAGTCTCATGCTCTGGAACTGAAACCCAGATGGGAGAGAACTACAGCCCACCAACGTTCATGTTACACTTGGAGGGATCCCAAAGTGCTTTGCAAACAAGGAGAGCAGTCTCAGTTCTTCTATCACTAGAACAAAACATCCTGCTGGAGAAGAAAATGGAGCTGCATTATACTTATGGCATGATAGTTTAGTGCTGAGAGGGTTTTGTTGAGATCAGGTGTAGCTGGGGATTAGGCTGCATTTACAGAAGCGTTTATCAATGGCCCAACTGGAAATCACCAAAAGCAATGGGAGGTATTAATGTCACTGAAAACAAGTTTAAGTCTTGCTCATCAACTGGAAAATACATGTTCAAAACAACTGTGTCTTCTCTAGCATGGATACTGGATTTGAAGATTTAGGTGCTTAGGATACCTAATTTTTATTGTCTTCTATGCTCTAAGTAAAAAACAGAAAATGTGAAATTTCAAGTAATGACACACAGGCAAAATGCTGCTCTCCAGATCACTCTCTGACCTGGCCACACTTCCCCAAACTTATTAACTTACACAACATTTGTTATAAAGTACCCTCCAGCAACACTGGTCACCGTGTGAGGGCAAAAACCTGCAGCTATCTTAGAAATGTATCAATAATGTATATGAACCCACAGACACAAGTGATTTTTTTTAAGGATTTGCCTTCACAAGAAAGTTTTAAGTAATGCTTTGCATTAAACTGACATAACAACATTAATTGCCATATGAGCATGCTTACTCTGAAATGAGATTGCTTCTACCTATTAAACTTTGGATTTTAATGGATTCAAGCTGAAATTAAGTCACTCTTAGTCAGGTATGTGCCCCGTGCAGCAATGATACTTTCAAAAACATACTATGCTAGTGAGAAAAAGCATCCAGAGAAATTCCTGGATGTTTGAGAATTATGAAGACTCAGTTGCACTTACTAAAACTCCACAGATGTTTAGCTCTAGCTAAACTCCAATTTCATAACTAACTTCTGCAGGTTTATATGCTATGTTATTTGGATTTCATATTCCTTAAAATTTGCCTTAAGCTGCTCCAAACTGCAGCCTTGCAGTGTTGAACAGTGACTTGTGTCTATTGCAGATGCAGCTGTTGATCTGTGAGGATGAAAGAGACTCCTGTATACCACTTAAACATGTCCATAGCCTCCTTCTGGAGGAAAGTGCAACGTAAATACTGTTTTTCAAGCAGCAAAGAAATTATTTTTGTGTTCATTTGTGAGATTTCACTGATAGCAGAATCTCTCCAGTCTACTGTGCTGTTTCTACTTCAGAAGGACAGAGCCTCAAGTTATTTAAACAATAGTTGAAAAAAAAAATTGTTATGAAGTAAAATGACCTCTTTGAATCTAGCTCCTGCCAAAGATTTTGTTTTTTAAGATTTCATACCAGTTTTCAGGGCAACACGGGCTTTTCCCGTCCCTTAATCAGAAGTCAACATTGCTCTATAACTCTGCCATAAAGACCCCATACACATCACAATGTTCCACTCCTACCAAACTGCATCCTGTCTCCCACTGACTTGTCATACTGCTACACGCATCAGTAATGAGAAGCACAGATCCTCAACGAATGCACATCAACTGTCAATGCAACATCACACTCCAGTGGCTCTCCTGCCTCCTCCCTCCCACCAAATGCTAAGAAGCTGAAGCTTTTATTTGTACTGTGGGTGTGAAGGAGAGACAATGGACCAAATTCAGCCCTAGCTCAAGTGGACTTTGGCTGCTTAGGCTACCGCTGCCTTGGATAAGGATGTTTAAGCTACTCATCCAATAAATAAACACTGACAATTTTTATTTACCTTTTTTAATTTAAAATAATCTCTTCACAAACCACTCCTCCCCCTCAAGATAGGGAAAGCAGAAGGCTCAAGCTAGGAGGGAAAGGACTGCCCTCAGACCCATCCTGTGGGGAGTGTTGCCATCAGCAGGGGTTCAGTAGTTTCACTTTCCTCAACCTCAATTTCTAGTCTCCCAGCTCACTCAACCCAGGGTACAAATTGCCAGGATGCAAGCAGGGCTGCATGCTGGTAGAGCAGTGGTGTGAGTGGGAAGATGAAAACTTTGTGTGCTTGCTGTAGGAGGAATCATTCTCACTTCTATTTCTAAAGCAAGATCTCTTCTTCTTTGTTAGCAATGGCATTATGTGCTTTTCAAATCACTGCTTTATGCTGCAATGGCAAAGAGGGCTTCTACCACTGCCCACTACCACTGTCTGTATTTGCAGCCTTATCTCCCTCTGTCCCTGTTTCTTCTAGATTCCTGCTCGGTCTTCCTTGACTTTTTACTCTGCCTGGGTTTCTCTAAGACCTTACTTCTTCTAGATTCCCAGGAGAAACTCAGGTATTGTATCTGCATTCAGGATTGTCTGAATTGACAGAACTGATGCTGCTTTATATGCCTCAATATGCTCAAGAGTTTTCTAACAGTAAGAAGAAAGGCGTTCCAAAAGAGTCAAGAAGCAAATCTGAAAAATATTAACATTCTTAGACTCACTATGTAAGTTACTCAATGTGAACTTTAACTGACACATGATATAAACCCCCTTGAGCAATAAAAGATGTGGGGCACTAAAGAGGGAAGAGCAAGTTTTCTGCCAATGCAACAGACCATGTGACAGTCTGTGCCATGGCAAGTGTGCCCCTGGCAGTAAACGGACAAAATTTCAGGGAAGAGAATGGGAGAAGCAATTCATGCAATGCAGCCACAGTGCATGCAAAGGAACTGTGGTTTGGTATCCAATCTACTCCCTGGATTACTCTCTTGACTCACTTTCCTAAATTTGAAGCACAGCTCTGAAGAGAAGCACACATCCATGCAGCAGATGTGGAGACCTGCTCAGTGCATGATGCTGGCAGACAAGATGCTGGCTAGGTGAGGTATTCCCAACCTTTTCTACCCTGGATAAAGCTGGCTGCTGCCACAGTGTCTATCCATTAAGGAAGAGCAAAGAGCAGCAGTAAGCGAGCAGCACTGGTTTGTGTGAGCACACCTTTCTGCAGGCCTTTTCTCAGGATAAGCAGGCAACTTTGCACATGACCCGTGTGCAGAGGCACAGCCATGATGAGCCTGCACAAGTACACCAGAGGACTTGCCTGATGAAGATCCACTGAACTCTCTAGGAGGTATTTCATCCATTTGAAGGCATTTGACCTTCAGTCCCCAAGAATAAATCTCCAGGAACTACCAGGCTTTCCTGAAACCCTCCCATCACTGCTGGACAAGAGCTATAACATCCTAACAAGCAAGCTTGCTGAATAGATTAGTGTAAACTCCCTGAATTGGATGGGGCTTTTTTAGTTGCTATTGTTGTTTTACAGGCATTGCAGAACAACTAGCATCTCTCTGAGCATATGCTGAATACCTCAGGAACAGGAAGAGCCACTCTACTTCCTAAAGGCAACAGTGGATAGGGACTTGAATGCTCCTCTGCTGTTCTATGGAAAAATAAATAAAATCTCTCACTTATTTAAGGGTAAAAATAAAATAATAATATCTCAGTTCTGTGAATGTCTGAAACATATGTAACTACCCTCAGGCAAGAAATGACAAACAGGTAACATACATAAGAATTTGTTTCACTTAGGACTTTTCAGCAATTACAATAACTAAAAACATCAGTCACATCTAAATTAGGAAGCGTTGGGGGAATAAGAAAAACCTTTTCTTCAGAAAAATGAAGTCATTCAGCTTTCATAATTCTTGCATATTACTTGAAACTGCAATGAGTTAAAGAACAAAAGAATACTAAAATTCAATAGAAATCAACAGGGTCTTGAAAAATACCCATGATTCCATCAGCAGCATAGTGGAGGTGCAGTTTATTGCCTGAGCTGGTAAATCATCATGGAAATTCTGCTAGGCTATTGTAAACAATGACCATTGAATCATTTTACCAGGTAAATTTCAGCCATTTCTTTACCCAAAATCCTGTGGTCTTTTTATTTTTTGTTTTTGTGCACTAGTACAAAGCCTACGTAAGAAAGCTATTATGACAGCAAGAAACAAAAGGATAATGAGAAATTTTTTTGGTAATCCTTTTTTTTCCCCAGAAGGCTTTAAGAAAGAGTACTTAATTGTCAGTCATCATTACCTACTGTTCTCTTAAAGTCTTTACATCATTTAGGCTAAATTCTGCCACTCTGGGACATGGGGGCTGAAATCTAATCTGTACTGCTGGTTGCCACTGCCTACTCAGTGTCTCACCAACTCCTAGAAGGAACAAAGTTCCTCCACAGGGACTTGTAAGGAGCACAGAAAACTATAATTATCAAAAAGTTATTATGTGCTTTTCAGAACAATCCTGTAAGAGCCATGTGCCCAAAATGCAGGAGCACTGAGCAACCCCTTGCCCAGGGATCTTGGCCATCACAGTGAGAGCAGCAGGCGCATGAGAAGGTGATGACCATTGGCCTCTTGGGGCACAGTGACCACAGTGTCTGGAAAAGTAAAAAGTGTCTGGGAACTCATCAGACTAGTCAATGGCTGGAACAGTCTTCTATGAGCAGGCCCAAAAATAACACTTAAGAATTACTAAACGAGGTATCAGTTATGACTTATCCTGGCACAGTATTAGTCATTCTCCAGTAGCTCACCTTTCTGTTGGGTTGGCTTTTTTGCCCTATATTACTCTTCCTTCCTGGTCA
Organism: Taeniopygia guttata; assembly: GCF_048771995.1. Taxonomy (NCBI): domain Eukaryota; kingdom Metazoa; phylum Chordata; class Aves; order Passeriformes; family Estrildidae; genus Taeniopygia; species Taeniopygia guttata. Next base: position 27,932,570 of record NC_133030.1, on the reverse strand, counting down.
CACACTAGCACCCATATTACTCTAAGTGACACAACAAATCCTCAGGAGGCCCCCACTATTACTCATACAGGTGTCTTAAGTATCAGCATAAGCAGCTGATCACTTTCTGTTCTTAACTGTTTCTTTAAAATTTTGTATCTTTTACAGTTTTATTATTGCTTCACAGAATGGGTCAGGTTGGAAGGGACCATACTGGGTTATTTGGTCCAACCTCTCTGCTCAAGCAGGATCATTCTAGAGTATATGGCAAAGGATTGCATCCAGATGGTTCTGGACTATCTCCAGGGAAGGAGACTTCACAACCTTTCTGAGCAACCTGTTCCAGTGCCTGATCACCTGCAAAAGTTCTACTTCCTATTCAAGTGGAACTTCCTGTGCTTCAGTTTCTGCTCACTGCATCTTGTCCTATTGCTTGGCACCACTGAGGAGAGCCTGGCTCCATCCTCTGACACCCTCCCTTCAGATAATGATAGACATTGATAAGGTCCCCTCTCATGTTTCCCTTTTTGAGGCTGAATAGGGCCAGCTTCCTCAGCCTTTCCTCATAAGAGTTGCTTCAGTTTCCTAATCCTCTTCAAAGCCCTTCTCAGGGCCTGCTCTAGGACCTCCATGTCTCCCTTGTACTGAGAAGCACAGATGCAGCCTCACAAGGGCTAAGTAGAGGGGTGGAATCACTTCCCTAGACCTGTTGGCAATGCTCTTCCTAATGCATTCCAGGATAACACTGGCCTTCCTGGCCTCTAGTTTTACTTTTTATAGTATATACACTTACTTAAAATGTTTTCTAAAACCTCTGAGTTAATTTTATTTACAAAACCCTTGACCGCTTTATTTACAATAGTTTATTAAAACTGAAATCAGTTTGAAAGTTAATTTGTTTTCCTAAGTATTGATGCTATTTTATTCAATTATTTAAATAATTTGTAAAATTAAAATAATATATTTGTTCTCTGCTTTCACTGATTGCCACTTTATTTTAATTGGCTTTGATCTGACATATTGGACCTACACAGGTAAAGAACTTAAATGTAGGTCTAAAGCTATTAACCATATTATTTTAATGGACTACACCTAGCCGAAACAAAACTTTCTTTTTATCTGTTTCAATACAGTCAATACCTGCCACTACTATAAAAAACTTCCATGAGAAATAATGTTGAGCAAAACAAGAAAATTACTGGCCTAATTTAATTACTCTGTAATTAGATCTGCTTCTTTTTCTGTGTGAATGTAATCAATAACAGTGCTGTAATTACAATCTACTAAAAAATAACCACATAACACTTAAGCAAAGTATCTACTGCTTTGTCAAAATCACAATACTCTACCAAGACAAGTTGTTATCAGCACAATTTCCCCCAAACCAAAGACTGTTTCATGGGTGCAGCTTCCCAGCAGCCAGCTTCAATGGTTGTTAGGGATTTCATTTTCTCAAAGAGTACAGCTCTGGGACAGTACACCATATGGTTTCATGTCATGGGGAGAACTGAGGATCTGAGTGATGTTATATAAGAAAAAAAATTAAAAAGATAGTGAGAGTTGCTGAGCAACACAGTATCTTTCCGGTTACAGTCACAAAATTTGCCTATCAAGGGATTCTGGTTTTGAGTTCTTTCTGTTTGAGGCTTAGTGTAGTTGTCTTTGCAGATATGAAACAGGCAGACAGTCATCTTGCTCAGATCCAGATCCTGAACTAGCTGACATTTTTATGCCAAATGTAAGCAAAACATAATTATCCTTGGTGTTTCTTCTAGTGATATAAGCATACACATTCATACATGTTTTTAAAATACCTAAAGCAGATAGTAAAAGCCTTTGATTGCAGATGATCAAAATTCCATTACTTTTTTTTATAATTATCCAGACTATAACAAGTCCAAGGCTTGGGATCATCTGGTATTTGAAGAAACTTAGAACACCTTACAAGACACAGAGTAAATGAGGCATACATGACATTTTTACCGTATTTGTTGGAAGAAATATAGCTGAAATATCCACAAAGGTTCTGTGTAGGGAAGCAAGGTGCAAGATTTTCCCATAGCTAAAATAAAAATGCCCTAAACAACAATGACAGCAAATCCCTGAATTTATCATAGAAGGCACTTTATACTTTCAGCAGCCAGTTTCTCTGCTTTTGCCCCTTATCAAAGGTTCCTGGAATCCTCAAACTCAGGAGATTCTTCCAAGTCTACTACCCACTTGGCTGAATCAGACATGAATCACAAATCGAGACAAAGATCTCAATGGGTGGGATGTGAAAGAGCAAGTTAAGAAGGCGAACGTATGTGAGTGAACCCTCACACAAACCTTTATCACTGCGCTTCTGAGTGCAACACTTACCTCAGCTCCCACGGTAAGGTAAGGCTCCTACAGCAACTCAGCCCCTTTATTACCACATTTCACCTTCTCTCAGTCCTGGCAGAAAACAGGTTCCTGAAGCACCAAGCACCAATCCACAGAGGAGTCAGTGTGTTTGTCAGAGATTAGCCAAAAAGCTGTTTGGGGCCAGAACGTTGTGTTACGATAACTGATGTCTGGACAGCCTGGTCCAGAGTCTGGAGCTACGAGCATCGGCTTTAGAAAGTCTGTGCCCTGACAAGCAACAGCATCATTCTTCACACTGAGATCTGTGCCAATCAATGCCAACTGATAACTTGGCCAAATCACAGCAAATGGCCTTCTGCCAGGGAAGCTGCGTTACTTCAAATGCTGTCAGCTGTTGCTCAAGGAATACAGTGTAACCACATCCCTGGTCGAGGAGACCCCCGAGCCGTCTCCACCTACTGGATGCCTTGGCAGCCCTGACCATCCCTGCGTCTAACTTCCCAAGGGAACTTAACACTCCCTGCTTTGTCACACAGTTGATCTTCCCGTGATGTAGGAGTGCCAGCTGGAGCTGTAAGACTGATAATCAACAGCAAGGGAGAACATGCACTCCTAAAGAGCAGCAGTTCGCATGCTACACAAGCAGCCTCTTGATCAGCACCTCTCATCAGACTGCCAGGCAAACTGTGAACACACCTTCAACTCTCCCTCCCTCTCTTTCACCCTCCAGCCTCCAATCTCAGAGAAGAAACACTGTTTAGCCTGTTCTTAGCCCTTGATGCTTCTGGGCTTTGCACCCAGCCATGGGTGAGGGCCACAGCTGCTCAACCAGCATTTAGCAGGTGGATCCTCTGACTGCAGGGTTTCCATTTCCTGTTTGTGCTGCACTCAGGATGGGCTGGGCTAAATCTTCGGAGTCATGAGAAACACTTAATGCAATAAGCAGAAACAACACTGCAAGTCAGAAGCCTCAGGTTCCTGTGATGTTTTCTCCCCTGTGGTGCCTCACTATGCAGAGAGATGCACACATAATTTGGTTTGGTACTCTTTAGGATACGTGGTAAGCCTGCTGGGTGCTCATTATGTCTGGACTAAAGGAAGAAGTGACAGTAAAAGAAATAGATGGTCAGACTCAATTACTAGGAGCACAAAATCCCATGTCCCACTCCATAGCTGGAATCTGCTTGTACAGTCCAGGAGCAGTTCCCCTCTAAATCAGAGGAAAATGAACTACAAAGAAGCAAAAGCCTTGCTTGCCCTCCTGCAAACAGCACCAAGAGCCATAATCTGCTGACTATTCTGTAGGAATCTATGTCAGCATTTTGTTTCTGGTTATTACCAGTTGAATATCTGCAACCTCTATTATTCCTAGGCCAAAATGCAAAATAATAAAGTTAGATGGCTTCAAAGGTGCATTGTCTCAAGGGTTTCCTTTATTTATCTCACAGATATGTTGCAAAAGCTCATCCTGGTGATTGAAAAACAGATTTTAATTCAACAATAATAAAGGTTTTCTGTTCTAAGGGATACTAAACTATCTGCCTTTCATAGCAGGCATAAAATATGGCCATTATCCCTACTTTCACAGCTTGTGGCCTGCTCTGAAAGACACTGGTTCTCTAACAGGATGGAGCTCTGCCACCTGTCTCTACTGAGTACAGGAAAGCTGAATCAACATCATTCTGCCCCTATCAGGGTTCTGCCAGAACATCAGTCTTGCTGGAAACTGAAATGTTACCATCCAAGAAGTTATTGGAAAGTTCCTCACTATAGGAAAGTTAACTCAGAGCCCAAACATTCACGATTTATTCAGGCTGTCCATCACCCAGAAAAGATATGTGGTAAATCAAACATCACTTTAGCAGATGGTGTGGCAGAAGGAAAGAAATCATTCTTAACCTCCAAAACAACTGCAGTTTAAATATTCAGAAACAGTCTAGCAATTTGACAGTTCTCTGCCTGTCTTCCACATCTTATGGGTCACTAACTGACACCTCCAGACATGAGAAAGGGATATCTAGTAAGACAACACGCTTTACATGATAAAATAAGCCCAACATCCTATCAGGTAGGACACAGAATTATCAGCTCCAAACAGGATGACTATTTGGGAATACTTAAAATCCAAACAGATCCACATTTCTCTGTGCATAGACCAATAAATAGGTTTAGCCTAAAACACAATCACAACTTGTTAAGGTGCAAACTTGTCATTTGTGAACTGTGACAACCTCAAATCCAAATGTACTACAAGTGCCAATCGGTTTAAATCAGGTGTGGTTTCTGTGTAACATCAAGGGAGACTGTGTTCTGGCAAGAAGCCAGGAAATAACTTCAATAAGCTAATCTCCCCTGAGTGAACTTGGGAAGGAAGCTGAGCATGTGCTGCATCTCATTTGCAATGGCAGTGCAGTCTGTTACCTGGAGACACAGCTCTATCCTGCCTGCCCAGCAGCTCAGGGCTAGGCACACCACCACTTTCACATCCCAGGGACTCAGAGGCCACAGCAGAATCTCCAGTCTGAACAGACAAAGAAATAAAGAAAATTTTAATGCTTATCCTTTCTTACAGTTTCCTATTTGCCAGAAACCACTACCATCCAACAGGAATTGCAAAACTGTTTTCTACTAGCTGGTCAAAGATCCCTCTACTCCTATCCACAGTAGTTTGGGTTAGTGCACACATGTTGAAAGCTGACCCTGCTTTCAGCACATCCTCATGTAACAGCCCCAGAAACTGCATCCCACACAATTTTGAGATTCTGCATGAAAGAAATGTAACAGTGGAAGACTATTGTACTGTAATTAATTTTTTCTGCAGGAAAGGATAGAAAGCACAAGGACAGAACTAGGGTGCCTGCATGTCTACCTACATACATATAAAGAGGTTACTGACAGATATTGATTTTTAAAACATTTTTACTTAACTTTTCTTTCCTACCAAGATAATTCCTAAACTGTCAGACACTCACTTGCAAAAGATCTGAGCAAATGTCACTGCTTCAGTATGGAATCTAGGTGCCCTTTCTCTGCTCCAGCTCCCACAGCTGCAGCTTATAACAACTCCGCTTCAGAATACTGTTGAAAAATTTAAGTAATTAGTGCTTGTAAACTAAATTAGAGGCACTCAAGACAGTCAAGTACTCAAATAAGCAGTAATTCAATGTTAAGTGAAAACTATTATGAGAATGTAAAAATATGTCATGTAAAAAACAGGCCACACGTACACTAGTAGCAGTTTGCCAACTGCTCTTCCACCTATCACAAGACAAAGTCCAGTAGTCCACCTCTCCTGCCTTGTCTCCTCTGAACTGCCTCTAAGGAAGCATAAGGAGTTACTGCTTCACCTGTGGTGCACTGCACTGTTCAAACAGGGCCCACCCCTGGCAATGGAATGCAAGTGTCAACATGCAACAGGCACTGCTACTGAGCAGGGTGTGGTGTTTACCTAGGGGAAAGCCACATCCTTCAACCACTTTAGTAACTCCAAGCTTCAACACAGAGTAACTCTGAGATTATTCCAAACCACTCAATTGAAAGGATTTTGAAGCAAACAAAAAAAAAAAAAAAAAAACCAACAAAAAACAACCTCAACCAAACAAAAACCCACACTCCTATTAATGGAATGGGGCGATGATTAAGAAACCTGTAGTTCTATGGAAATGAGGACTCTTCACCTTATCCCATTGGAGCGAGAGGCTTACAAGGTAGTTGTTTGTTTTTGATGCAAACCTAAGATTAGAGAAACTCTTCCTTCCCCAAGTCAGCTCTAAGAACTACGTAAGGGATACAGAGAAAAGATGATTTCTCCCTTGAGCAAAACTACAGGATCAAAATATAATTTCTGTTAACAGAACAATGTAAGAGAAGCGAGTTGAATTCCTCCTCTGTATCAGTAGCAGCTAGCCCCAGAGACAAGAGGTTATTTAAGATTTTAATTTCCATAATGTAGCCTTAAGAAAGAGAATCAAATTCAATCCTTATATAAGCACGAGTGACTCAACTAAAGACTGAAACTGAAACAAGGCATCTGTCTTCCTGAAGAGTTGTGGGTGTTTGAACAATAGCAAATGTGTTTTATAGAGCATGCTTCCTCTGCCCGGAAGGTAAACGTGTGTTCACCAGCAGGATGATAGAGAACCCACCTTTGTAGAAGCATAAACATGAATTGCCAATTTTTAAGATGCAAACTCACCTAAAAAGAAAGTAAAATAACCAGAGTGAAGTTTATAAGGACAATTTATCTACCAAAATTATTATCTCATAGTAAAAGAGATTTAAAAACCCCCATAAAACTTCAAAGAACTTCATACTGTTGGCTCCTAGCAACAGATCTGCAAGCCACACTCCCGTATCTTGCACAACCACCTACACCAGCCTCCTGATATGTGGAGCAAGCAGCAGCTCCTGTGCCACATTGGACATGGGTAGCAAAACCCAAGAGTGACCAATATCAATTTACCAGGACTCAACAAAGAGAAGACAGACATTTGCAATGTCATCTGCAGATGGGTGATGACCTACACCAGACACAGGGGAACGGGCCACACAGAGAAGTTACTTCACAAGCCAAGACTGATTTTGCTGCCCACGTACTCTTTTTCTTGAAGAATGCAATGTAAAAAGAGTATTGGTGATTTGGCTACATTCATCCTATAGTCCCAGACAGGACTGTTTCCTGTAAAATCAGAGGTCTGAAAAGGGAGACTAGGATCAAGACAGAAACTACAGCAATGGAAGAGGACATACTTCTAGAGATGATGCAGAAAATCCCAGTGGATAAACAGGGACAGAAGACAGACGATTAATTATCTGTAACTCCAGTTTTAATATTTGAATGAGAAATCATAATCAGGACATCAGCCAGTCCTATTACTGGAAAAAGACTTGGAGACTGTTGGCATAGTGATTAACTATCACTGGACTGTTACAGAGCTCAGGACTTGCTCCCTTTCTTGGTGTCTTTGCTGAAAGCAAGTAATTTTCTGTGGTCTTGCTATGAATTTTGGGAAAATAACTCATGAAATTCTTATAGGGGCTTGATTAGTGCCCAAACCCAAGCACCTGAAAGTCAGGAGTCTCCACTTTAAAATCCTTTTATAAGTTTTTCCACAGAATGGCAGGATCTGTCCTGAAATTAGTACCTCAGGATTTAATTGCTTACTCCTTCTGGGTTGGTATAAACAAGACAAAAAAGTTCCTTACTTAAATGCCACAGAGCAAGACAATACAAACTGTATCAAATTATCAGCTCAAAATTCTGATACTCAGCATTTTGTACTATGAAAAGCAAAGGCTAAAGCGTAGGAAGGTTTCTTAGTTTCTTCAGATCATATTTTCCTCTGAACAAAGCTGACCCTTTGTGGGGTCAGCAATGCCATCCCTAGAGACCATACATGCGTGGCAAAGGAGGGAGCCCACACCAAGCAGAGCTTATCATTATTAGAATATTCAGGTCAAGTGCACTTAGCCAACAACCCACTCAAACCCTGCACAAGATAACAGCTGATATGCATGAAAAAGGACTGTTCACACAGATTTTTATCCTTTCTGTTGCATCACATAAGCATACAACAATGGAGAAGAGTACAAAGGCCATATAGACTTCTCTAGCTCTGCCTCTTTCAGGGTCCCAAACCCCAGATTTCCTGCACAACCAGCAAAGCACCAATGCACAAGAATTCTTTATATGTGTTTCATTCTCTGCTGATTTACTCTAAGTTAACCACCTCAAAAAAGAGCTAAAACTCTTTAGTTTGTGTCAGATTGAACAATTCTGACAAAAACTTGAGCTGTTTCCAAGGCTAGAAAGATTCATATTGACCCCACTACAAAATTAAAAAAAAAAAAAAGCTGAAAAGTGAAAAGCTTTTTAACCTTGAATTTTGAGGAAGGAAGCTGAAATCTAGGAAGAGGAGTGTTTTCAAAGAAGGAGTAAGCAATGTGAGGAGCAGAAGTCAACCTGACAAAGCCTGGCAAATTGTGAGAACCTCAAATTAATTTGCAGTAGACTCTCATTAGTATTTAATTACCTTCTGTGGAGACTGCTCGACATGGCATACACAAGGGATCAGTGTAGCTCAGGGATGTAAGGGATGTGTTCAGCCATACACAGGAGGGGAGCTTGAGGAGGCTCAGCTGTGAACTAGGTTTTCCCCACACCAGAGGGCCCTATCATGGTGCCTGAAGAGCCTCTCCAAGCACAGCCCTGCTGTGAGTGCCCTCTCTAGCACCGGCACCTCACCTGGGCCAGGCAGCACCGCCTCGTTCCACAGCCTGTGCTTTGGGAATGGAGGGAGGATGAAACATCACTGCCAGCACCTTCTGCTCCTGGAACACATTCAGATCCAGAATTCCATTTGTGCTGGAACTTATTGATAATACCTTAAGTGCAAAACTGAGTACTCAGAAGTTAGAAATTTTCAGAATTGAAGTTTTTAGTACAAACCTAAAGACAACTGTTACAGCAGCAGTACACTGTTTTCCAAATGTTAGTGAATTTGTTTTCACAACCTGTTAAATGAATGGTTTTATTCATATCTTACAGGTAAAACACTGAAGGGAAGATAGGTTAATGTGAAAAGTGCACACTAATTTTGTAAGCTTAAACTGAGGTGTCAAATTTTGCTTTTCCTAATACCCAGTGTTATACAACACTGTAGAATACTGTTGTAGAACAGCTCCCATTAACTTTGGCTGCATGTACAAATGTTCAGTGTTTCTGCTAGTAAGGCTCACTCTCAAGTTAGTCAAAAGGAGAATGAAAAAAATACAGTCATTTGCCATGGTGAAAGTCTCCATAAATAACTTCCCTAGTCTCTTCCCAAGTAAAGAGGGACTGTGAAACTGTGAAAGGCAGCAGCTCTCCACATCAGCATTCAGCAGCATTAAATTGGGAAGTCAGCCTTTCCCTTCCTGTGATCTGCTGCAGAGCTATCTGTGAATAAACAGAGGTTCTGCAATACATGTCATCAGTCACTGTGGAACTGTAACTTATCCTTTGAGTTGACTGAAAATACAGAACTCTTGAAATTCATGAATTCTGTGCATCAAGTGCTATGCCTGCTTGTAATGAAAGACAGTAGAACATTAACATACCCACACTGCAGGCACGTGAGTTCTTTCATTACATATACTTTCAATGTTTGACTGATGACTTCTTAATATAGTTGTCACATGTTCTCTTGCTTTTTTTTTTTTTTTTTTAAGAATTTTGGTTTGTTTTCCTTGAATTTTAAAGCAATAATCTGGTTGCCTATTAAGTTTTGCTCTTTCCCTAACATTTCCAGTAGCCTTCCCAATCCCTGTCAGTCGCTCCCCTTCTGTCTGATGGTACATAGCATGAAGCTATTACAACCCTCTTACCTCCCTCATCTCCAAAGTTTGGCTCTTGAGGAGCCTGCATTTTTTAATTGTATTGCAATTCACATTGCAATGAGAAAACACAGAAATTCACATTGCAGCTACCCTTTGCAATGTGTGTACCCATAAGACTGGTCATTTGAAAGCACATGACAGTACCACTATCTGTGCCACATGCCCAGAAGATCTTTGAAGACAGCAGAGAGGATGATTTCAGAGCACTTAAAGAGGTTCCAGTAGCAGAAGGCAACAATGTTCCCTCCATTTCCAAAATATGTGCTGCAGAGTGAGCCAGTGCTGGCTGGTGGTGGGAGATGCCTTCTTGTATGGGAAAACCCAATCCACAGCTGCCTCGTGCACAGCTGAGCCTCCTCAAGCTCACCTCCTGCACCTGGAGTGGGATGGCTGAACACATTCCTCACAGCTGCGCTCTATCCATCTCTTGTGTGCCCACAACGTGCAGACTTTGCCTAGCACCAGCACCTCAAAGGTGAGAAGTAGAAGCCTGCATTTGATTCAGCGCTCCACCACAGGAAGCAAAGCAGAGCACAGAAATTAGAGCTGCCTTGAGTGAACATCACTAGAAAGAACTGCTGCAGTGTTCTCAGCTATACGGAGCTGCTTGAAAAGAGCTGAGACACAAAGAAAGCTGTGTTCTCTGTAGCAGCTCAGAGTAGTGAATGCAGCTGTAAATAAGACTGGATCACTTTATGTTGGGATGTGGCAGAGAACAGGAGACTCAAATCAGTTATATTGATAATGAATGATGATTGTCTACCATCACTGAAAACAAAGACCTTCTCTCTGTATGCAATTTATCAAGAGACATTATTCTTATCACATGAAAGTTGTATGAAGTACACATGAAGATGTATTCTGCTGATATATCCCAAGTGAACTGTGCCATTCCCACAGACTAACTCATACAGTTCTGCAATGTCCCAGCTTCCTGTTAATCCTCTGGATGAATCAGACACATTTCAGTACCAATGACACCCAGACTAAACATGTTTCTATACATATTCTTTATCACCTGTAGCCACACCTCTGTGAGAATGCGGTTCACGTACAGATGAGGTCAGAAGGCTGAATAAGAACAGCAGACTGAAGTCGAATGTGAGTAAAATAAATGTGGTAATAGTTGCCTGAGGTAAACAGTTTAAAGGGTTTGCATCACCTTACTTGGATATTTCAGCCTGTATATATGGAGGGCTCCTGGATTCTGGGTTAATGCCAAGCTCCCACAAAGCAGTGTCTATGTTATGCTTGCTATAGTCACCAACTGGCTTGGAGAGCCTGTCCCAAGCTCTAAATCTGGATCCTGTCAAGCCTATGATCACTGCTTCAAATGAGCTGTTCATTTGTCTTTGGCTGACTTCTTCCCAAGCTTGCCAAGGAACAGAAGATTTGCTAACAAGCAACAATAGTAGCCAGGCCTGATGGGTTCGGGGTAAGTTTCTGTAGCATCAGTCTCACACCTACATGTTTTGGAATGTAGAAGATTTCATCCCTTGTGAGAAGCTCATCATTCATCAGTACAAAAATCCACTCAAATGCTGCTGGTTATGTGTTATCCCAGAAAACATTCTCCATTACTGACAGGAATTAATTAGTTAATGAATGAATTGGAAAAAATACACCAATACATCACCATTGGAAACACACCACACTAGCTATTTGCTAGCCTGACACTGGATGAACAGGTAGCCTCTCCCTATGCTTTTATTCAGAAGGAGCTGATGGAGACTAACACCTGCTCCCACTCCCCACCTTTTTTTATTATATTTTTCCCCAGGTATGCTATGCTTTGGACAGACAACGCCATCTTACCTAATTTGAGAGCTTTTGAGATGAAGCTCTGTTGGTAGAGAAGAGCACTTAAAAATTCCATTTAAACCTACGCTATGCAAGATCCAAATTAACATGGACTGACAAGCCAATTTTCTCTGCCTCAGCCCCCTTCCATCAAAAGAACTACCCTGACTGTGAAGAAGAAAGATAGACTTGACTGCTGCTGTACATAAGATCACCTTTTCCTTCCAAGATGTCTAAGGTTACATTACTTTTTCTACCACCACATATTACAGATAATCACTACAAAATGCCATATGATGATCCACAGATTTTCTCAGCCACTGCTAAACAAAGCAACTGTTTACCACATAAACAGAGTCCACATTCTCAGCTTCCAACATTAAATTGCATCACATTGTGAGCATTGAATCAAACCAATCCACTTTTATACATTCCATTTATTATAAACTTCAGATATGAGTTGAGGTAATTTTTGAATATGTTAACTACCACACTAATTACATGTGGTAATCAAATTAACCAGTTAAAAAAATTCACTCTAATCAAACTAGTCTAACAGGGTAATAGTGTTAGAACCCAAAAATATGCAGACTACAGACAAGCAAACTATTGCTCCAAACACTACCCTTATTCCTTTTAAGACTGGCATGGGTTTTCACAAATAAATCTGCTGAGTCAATGATAGCTTGAGAAAAGTACACTTGGGTATGACCTCTTTAAACATGCATCACACAGTGATGAGGAGTTCTGTTACTTTTTTCTCACCTTTCCAGTTGAAACAAGCATTATAAGGAGTAAAAGTGGACATACAGAGAAACTTCTACAACATACCAAACACAGCAGGTCCATAAGGAAAAAGTTATCACAGAGTTCTTTCAACTTTAGACTGTGTGCCCAAACTACATGTCCTTTAACATATGAAAAATTAAAACTATCAGAGAAAAATTGATTCAGAAGAGAAGAATCTTGTAACATCTAAGTCACCATTTCAGGTGTTTCCAGGATTAGAAACTCTGATAAGGCATTTTAATTGCCTCTCTCTCACCTGATTTGGGAACAGCTAAGTCACCTCCTTACAGAAAAGAATCCACACTACTAATAAAAAGTCACTGTTAGACCTGATACTGCTGATGGTTTGATATACGCCACCACTGCAATGTACAGTGGTGAAGAATTCATCCTCAAACTGAGAGATGGCTCTCAGTTCAGAGTTTTGTTCCAAGTACTGTGCAAACATGGAACATTACTGCTGTTCGCCTCAAATTTGTTCAGTATACAATAGGAAGATTTCAGTATTTGGGGCTGTCACTCTCAATAAGCATGTTTTTAGCAGCATTAAATGTATTCCATCAAAAGCAGCTGTTTCGTGAGCTGAACACTACAGAAGCCTAGTTTCTACATGACTGGTATCTACTGTCCTGCACCCTTATCACAGTATCTACAGCATGTCACTGTCCTCTATAAACTTGTTCCCTCCAACCTCCCTAACATTTCCACACATCCTCATAACTTCCTCCCTTTCACCCCTGTGCCTCAACAAGTACCTTCCACATTCCCTAACCTCATCAGCCCACAGCAATGTATGATCCCTCCCACATCTTCTCCTAATTAGCTCAGGAGAGGAGACACTACCTGTGTCCTCTACCACCTTCTCCCCAGAGAAGAAAATGTATGCACTTATTTTGGTTTCCTCTCTTCCACCCAGTCTGACCTTTATGAAACTTGAAAGAGCTGTTGAAGAAACTTTGAGATGTCTATGTCACTGCCAAATTTGGCTGAAACCTACTAAAGCAGTTGAAATTGAATTGAGTGATTACACAAGCTTTCTTTCCTTTGGAGAGTAGGCTAAAATCCCATTAACAGTCTTACTTATGTCATCCCGTCATTCCTATTCTTCATTTAAAAATAACAATTATATTCTACTGCATTTGCTTATGTAACCCACCCCTGAGCCAAAGTAGTTAAAACTTTCATCCTGTATTTATTAATTTATTTAGCTATTAAGTGTGTGTGCCTTTCTATACACATGTCCATTTTAAGGTACTTGATGTTATGAAAAATAAAATTAAGATCAGTGAAACCAAACCAAATGTACGTCACTAATAAATATCCTCCAAAGTTTCTGGACTGGTATCATTGCAGAGAAGAACTGAACTGCTTTTTCTCTAGCAAACTGTCAGCTGTTCTCATGGTTACAGTTCTAGGAATTTGGAATGACAGGTCACAGCTATGAAAATGAGTAGATTTATTTGGCATGTTTCTATCTAGTAAATAACATTCTCCTATAAAGAGGACAAGAGGCTGCTGTACATTATTGTGGTGTTTATTGTCTGTGAAAACCACTCTTTAAAGGCTCTGTCCCAACAAAGAAGGTGCTAACCAGACTTCATACTTCTTAAAACTGCTCATTCACAGAATGAAGACAAAAATGCATAACTCTTGTATCCTCTCCATTACTATAAAAGCACCACTGGTGTTTTCACTGCAAGATTCAGCTGTGTATACACACCTCCCAATGGCATGAAGCAAAGCTACAAAAGTATGCTTCCCATTTAAATGCAGAAATGTTAGCTTTTGCCATAGGGTAAGCTCTATTCTGTCAATTGGCTATTAAAAAAAAAAAAACAATATTTCTTCTTTTAAGTTACTGCTAAGAGTTACAAAGCTCCAAATATGCCATTATGCAGTTTCCATTAGCACAGCTTTGCACAATTGATTTTCACTGAACCCCAAGTTGAACAAACAGGACAGCAGCAGAATAGGCTTCTCTCATACTTCCATCCCTCCACTCTTGGAAGGGTGGGTCTTCTTCCAGAAAAGCCATGACAGCCCAATTTCTAAGCCTCTGCTAATTACTGCAAAATGGCATTAATAATTTATTCAGTGAAACTGGAACACCACCCACTGAGCTGTTCTCAGAGGTGGGCCTACCCAGATGAGAACTGTCCCAGCAGAGCCAGGCTGGGACTGCACTGTCACCATCAGCCATCGGCCCCAAGGTATTCACTGCCCCCTCACAGGCCCAAACACTCCAGGGACATGCCCACGTACTGTGCTCAAGAAGAAACAAAAATTTAACATCATCATGATGTGTCAATCCATCCAACCTCAAATGCTCTCTGAAATACTTAACTGAATCACTCATCCTCTTGGGAAGTTGTTTGCCAATTTAACTACTGAGAAGAACTTTCCTTCAAGGAATACAGTCAGTGACAGCACTCCCAGGCATGCTATCCTAGGATTTAAGGCCTGAAAACTCCAGGGAAGCAAGCCCTGGACACAGAGGGTCCTGAGCTTCCCATCTCACACACAGTCCTGCACAGGTAGCTTGAGAGCCCACAGTATTTCAGACTCAGCTGGGTCTTGATCTCCAGATCAACAGTAGAGAGGCCTGGGAGGGCTTTCTTCAGCTTAGGTCTCAAGTTCCTGGGTCTCCAGATGGAAGCCTTGAAGCTTTGATAACAGGAACATTATCAGAACTTCTACTCCCACAGTTGAAGACCTGGGCAAGTTTCCAAGGTCCCTGGTAGGCAATAGGTAGCCTGGTAGGCTTGACAACCCAGCAGTTCTCTGGGCACTGGTCTGAGCTTAATCATAAGGTGCCAGGCTCCAAATTAACTTCTAACATTTCCAGAAAAAAGTCTCAGGGAATTTCCTAATACAAGAGAAATTTCAAAATGTCAAAATTTTCCATGAATTAGGAAACAGTAACTTCGGCCCACCTCTGATTGCAGTTTCCGTCAGAAAATTCTCTATGCTTTGCATTCCACTCTTAGAACAAGGCCTTCACCTATTAAAATATACTGCAAACAATAAATATAAACAAAATGTTCCAAACTGCCTCTAAATAAAATCTTCAAAATATAAAACCGTTCCGTAGGTTATCCTAAAATTTGTAGCTATCTTCACCTGCATGTGTGTGCCTTGAACCCACAGCCTTTCATTCTAAAACAAACATTCCTCCTGCCTCAAGATTTATGAGTCGAAAGGACACATCCTGTAAAGTTGAACCCACAGAAGTTCAAAGCAGACTCCAACTTGGCACAGTATGAGGTCACTGCTTTGCTGAAGAAACAGCTGGACAGCATTGTCCAGACATCAATCACAAGAACTGTCCTGGATGCCTCCAGGTATTGGTAAGCAAACCGTGAGGCCACCTGAGATGAAGGGCAGCGCACCCGACCACAGGAGAAACAGCAGACCCCTGGGATTTGAGCACTTGGTGGGTAATGCAGCAAGGAAGGGAGAAATGAACCATGTAAGCAGTCACTGAGCAGGTGAGCCCATTTAATTTATTAGGTAGTGCCATGAAGTTCTGCTGGTTTAGAGTCCTAGGTACCAGTCCCTGCCCTGGTTTGATGGCTTGCCACAGAAGGGATAATGAGATAATAAAGAAAATCAGCCAAGATGCAAGTTCCTGGGCACAGTTTGCCCCATCTTCCCTTACACTGCAAGTATGGAAACATAACTCAGCCTTTTAAAACAGCAAGTACTTCACCTGAGTTGAGGGAATACTTACTTTACCAAGGAGGAATTAAAGAGTCCTGCAGCTGCATTAAACTTTGGAAAACTGCAAAAACTTTTTCAAAAACTTAATTAATATAATACTATCAAAGTTCTCATTTTCCCACACACCTAAGTGAACAGGATGGTCTCTCAGAGTTTAAAACATTTATAATCTGGATATTTTTCATTTGTCTATAAATCAACATTAGAGATCTTCTTTGTTTAATATTTTATTTTCTTGTAATTAAAAGATGACTATAAAGACTTCCTAAGAGAAAGTAGTACCACCCACATACATGATACATGCCTGTCAAATTACAGGGAAGGATAGAGCCCCAATCATCTAGGTCTCAATACTGCATTCAGTACCAATGACTTCAGAGATGCAGAAGCATAAGCTTTGAGGTAGCACAGCTTCTCATCTGAAGAATCAGTTTGTTTCAGTCTATAGTCACAGAGAGTTTAACCAGCTACCAATGCCATCTCAGAGTTCTCTTACTGCTGAAACATCATGACTAAATTCTTGCTACACACATACTGCCACAGCAGGGATATTGAGTCAAATGATCCTATGGCCTTTTATTATCTTTAATTTCTGTTCTCCTGCTACTTTCACAAAATCGCATAGCATGTCTTATAGAAAAGACAGCAAAACAACAGTAATTTTTTCTCACGCATACCAGATTCTATCTCAGAATAAAAAGTACAAACTAAGTATTATTATTACAGGTCTCTTTATACTCAAAATTACAAAGTACAAAGCCCTTTTTTTTTCCTCTTCCAAAATCAGGCCACAGGTTGATGCAAACAAAACCAATATTGTGCACAGTATTTTAGTTCCTGTACTATGTATCCTCTAAAGTAGTAAACCCACAATTACCATGAGAAAAGTCCAGCTGGAGGTATCACCTACAAATTGCATTACTTCTTCTTTATACCTTTTTTATCAAAGCATATGTTCTGCTTGAAAACAATTTAGCACCAATGAGCTGGCAGTAGAACAACAATTTGAGCAGCAGTGTCAATGAAGGTGGGAGGGGGAATTCACTAAAGCTACATTTTTCAGGTACAAAAGCCTGAGAAAAACGCTATATGGAGTCAGGCAAATATACATCAAAGACCATGAAAAAGCAACTAACTATATGCCTTTAAAAGTGCACTTCATGGATGAAAGCTGCCAAATTACAGAGGGGATTTACTGAGAAGAATGTGTTGCTGCCAGAATGGACAAAAGCATGCATTCTATCCATTCCAAGCTCCTCCCCATCTCCTGTCATGCTCACAGCAAGAAGTGGCTCAAAAACTGACAACCACACACTCCAGGACTGAAAGAAACAAAAAAAAAATACCTGCTGGGAAATGCCTGGAAAAATTTTATTTTGAGCATCTGACACAGGAGACTGGAAAAAAGAAAAAAACAACCCACTTATGATCAAAAAATATCTCCCCATATTCTTGGAACGTAAAGTGCAACTCCACAGCAGAAAGAAACAGCGCACACCTGGCCGGGTTTTTGAGGAGCCCACGTGCAGAAGCGCTTTTCCAACAGGCGCAGCAGCCTGTGCAGCGCAGCGCGCTGCTGCCGGCCCAGGACAGGAGTTTCCCAGAGCTTTCCTGGAGTTGGTCACGGAAACCTCACTACAAGCGGGAGTATCTGTTGGCCCCTGAGGAGCCCGGGAGGCGCCCAGCTGCCCGGCGAACCGCTCGCCCCGCGCCCCTACCTGGCTGGTGTCCTCGCCGTGCTCCAAGTGCACGATGCCCTGGCTCCTACACTCCGTGTCGCTCAGCACGTCGTCCTCCGAGTCCTCCAGGAGGGACGAGGAGCCGGTGGAGGAGACCGAGGAGTTGGACAGCCTGCGGGACTGCAGGTGCAGCGAGCTGCCCGTCCTCAGCCCGCCGCCCTCCGGCCGCGGCGGCCGCGCCTGGGGGCTGCCCTGCGCCTCCTCGCTCTCCTCGGCGGTGACGGTGAGGCGGGGGATGACGGGCGGCAGAACCCCGTTCGGGGGTCGGCAGCCCCTCTTCGGCCGGTCGGGCAGCTGACGAGCGGCGGCGGCGGCGACGGCGGCGCAGCGAGCCTCGAAGAGGGAGCAGAGCTCCCCCACGGTCAGCCGCTTGGCCCGGCTGAGCTCTGGGCTGCTGTGCAGCCCCGCGCGGGGCTCCATGGCGGGCTCGGCGCCGGGCGCTTGCCGAGCAGCGCTCCAGGACCGGCGGCCGGAGGCGTGCATGGGGAAGCGCCGCGCCGCCGCCGCCGGGGAAACTTCTTTGTGGCTCAGTCAGTCTCCCGCGGCTGCCCGGAGCCCGGCGGAGAGGCGCATCTCCAGCCCACCCTACCCGGGCAGCCCTCAGTCACCCGCGGCGACAGCCGGAGGCTGCTACCGTGCCCGCTGACCCGGCGCCAGGGCCATGGGGGCGCGCCGAGCCCGCCCGATCGCCCGCCCGCCGCCACCGCCCCGCTCCGCCTTGGCGCTGAGGGGAGGAGCGAATCGAATCGCATCGAGCCGAGTCGAGCCGCGCCGCGGGAACCCCTGCCCGCCCCTTCCCGCCGCCTCCACCATCACCGTCAGCACCCTTTTGGTTTCGCTTTCCCTGCGGCGGCCCCCGGGGAGCGGCCGGGGGTGTCCCGGTGCCCGCCCGGGTGTGGCGCCCCGCGCGCCTTACCTCCGCTCCGCCGCCCCTCAGCGGCCGCGGCTCCCCGGGCACGGCGGCTGCGCGGCGCGGCCCGGCCCGGCCCCGGCGGAGGACGCGGGGGAGGGGGCCCGTGACCCTCCCCGGGGACTTGGACCGCCTGAGGGCTGCGCGCGGCGGCCTGGGGTCCGTGTGTGACCTTCCCCTCGGTGCGCGCTGACACCGGGGGCCACCTCCGGGCCTGTCGTGGCGGGACCGCGGCATGCTGGGGTGGCTGGGCGCACCCCGCGGGGGCGGGGATGTGACTGGGCTGTCACCAGCCCGCGGGGACCGAGCGGCGGTGCGTGAGTGACCGCGCGGTGCCAGTGGCTGAGGGCGCTCCCCCGGCCGCGGGGCGCGTCCCCACGCCTCGCTGTAGCATCCCCGGCGGGCTGCGAGCGGCGTGGGACAGGGGCTCGGGGCAGCGCCGGCCTCCCGGGAAGCTCGGATTGTCTATCAGTCAGCGCGTTACTGCCGAGCAGTGCTCAATCAGCTTCCCTTCAGCTGCCGGTTGCTGCGATACACCAGCCCCCTTGAAGGAATTTCAGCGTTTGACAGCCCCTGCCTTGGTACTTCTTGCCTGCTGAACTCCCACTCTTTACCTAAAATGTAACCCGTGCTGGGTTGCGGCATGTGTTGTAATTGTAGCTATTAAGACCCTTGGAACAGGAAAGGCGTTCTACCGTAGGGTTCCATCAGCTGAAACGATTACTAAAATTAATAATTTTGGAATCAAATGCTAAAGTCTTCAGCTGAATTTTTGCTCATTTATCTTATTGTTTCCTTGTACTCTCCCATCTGTCCCTCACCATCTGCTCTCTCTAGCCTGCTGCTTGGGCTGGGAGCTCCTAGCAGAAGCGGCTGTGGAGCTCCACCACACCCAGCGTGGTCCCAGTCCGGGCCACAGCTGGGACTCCTTCCTCAGGTGATGCTATAAATGATTTGTTAACCTGCCTTGTGATTTGGTCAGATTATTTGGCCACAGCTGATTATTTTACATCCTGGTATTTCAGATTACCTTTGAAAAAGCCTGTTCCAAAAAGCACCACACAACATGCCTTCTCCTGAGGTGGCTGCTCTGCTTCTCACAGGGCCCACACCTTGTGAATGCTCAGGAGCAGGCAGAAAGGCAGCTGGGAAACATTAAAAAAGAAAATCGGTCATTTTTGGACACTTTTCTTTAACCAGGTAGTGCCTAGACAGGAATTTGGGAAGTCTGGATTTTCAGCTTAAATGGCCAAGCGTTGTGGTAGACTTTGTTTTGTGTAAAAGCTGTGATGGGAATTCTCCCAAGGTGCATGTGATGGGGGAGGCAGGGCTGACAGCTGCCGCCAGATTATGTGAAAACACAACCGGTGAAGTGCACAGTAAAATGCTTGGCAGTACAACAGGCAGTGAGAACACCAAAGCACCTGCAGGAGGGTATTCCTTCATGGTAGACCGTAATGGATTTACATTCTTTCTGAAAAAAGATAGTCACTGCTTTTATTATTAATTTTGCAATCAGTTTCAAATTTCATGTAGCAGAAAGGCAGCCTCAAAACATGAAAATTTATTAGACCTAATATATAGCTAAAGTCTTAACAGTTTAAACAAATAAAGATTTTATAATTGATGCTTTTATAAGAATACAGTAATAAAGTTATAGATAGAGCAGAAAGTGCTGAGGGCAGTTTTAAATGGCTATTCAAGATTATACACAGACACACGCATTGGACCCATGTAACTCCTTTATGTCACTGTGCCAGCTTCTGTCTGTAGATAAGCAAACTGGAAAAATATATTTATTCACAGGAGAAGGGTTACGTGTGAGCTTTCACAGGGCAAACAGGAACCCTTCAGGAGAGCCCTGCTGCATGTGGAAGGACATTTCAGTTTCCAGTCTCTTTTAGCCATTGCTCTGTCTGCTGATTCTGCAGTTACAGGATTATGTGTGGTCTATGATTAGGAAACCTTATTTAGGAAACTTTAACCTTGGCAATGGTTCTGGGACTACCAACTCAGTTCAGTTATAAAATATCATTTAAGAGATTTTGCTTTTAACTAATGAAGATGGAAACAAAAACACGCAATACATTATAATTTTCATAAATACATGTATAAAAATTGTCCTTTCATAATATTGATTAGTGAGGATTGCTTGGATAAGGTTAGATGGATTTAATTGACTTCATTTATAGCATATCTGCTCTAGAGAGCTACTGGTCTCTGAAGTTTGCATAAGATTTAACTCAAAATCTTTCAAAGCTACTCGGAGAATAAAGAGATTCTTCAGTCAGTATCACCACATTTCCTCATAAGTGTACAGTTTTTTAACGAATGGAATGGCACTCTGTGTCCTGACAAAGTGCTGGTGACTCATACTTTTCACTTGTGAAATCCTGCATTCCTGACAGGACAGGGCTGCCCGCATCCACTGGTGATGCTTGCCAAGAGTTGGCTCTGATGCGATACAGTAAATATGTCCCTGTTGTACAGATGGGTGAACTGATAGACAGTACATGAGTTGACTACAGATATATAGTCAGTCGGGGGCAGGAACGGGGAGCTTCAAATTTGCTCTGTGCTGCTGTAACCGCCAGATCACATTCCCACCTCCAGGGGTGAAGCGTTTTGCTTATCACAGTCGTTCTGGCTCACATCGGTACTGCTGCACACTGCCAGGGTTTCACATTTCACACACGCCTGCTACAAAAACAGCTTTCTGCCTTTATTTATATTGGCAAAAATAGAAGTCTACTTCATTCCCATGAAATCCCTCTCTAAACATTGTTATCATTAACATATTACTTATTTCTACTTCCTTTCACTTTGTGTTGCCATAGCGTGTCTATGATGATACAGAGGCAAAGATGCAACAGACATTTCTAAATAGATTATAAAGATTTTATGAAGACAAGTTTAAATATGATCTAGAGGGGAGCCTTGGGTTTAACTTGGCCTATGTAGTGCATACATAATGTTCACTGCCCACATGAGATTTCTCAGAGACCTTAGAGCACGACAACTGAGAAACACCACCTTCTTCAATTCCACGCTGAGCATGACCTCAGAATGCCTGAGAAGCACTTGAGTACTGTGATTCACAAGTCTCTCTTGAATGCAACAAACACAAGCATTTATTAGTAGTTACCATACCTCTTTTGAGATATAGCTGGGGAGAAAAGGAGTTGGGTGTGTTTTTATACAGAAAGGCCCTTTTCCCAGAACTAGAAGAAAGGCACATGGCCCAAGTGCTGGCCATGCCTAAGGGAAAATCTCAACTCCCCACAGCCATTCATGCCTGAGGCAGAATTTCCCCTCTGTGGCTGAGATGAAGAGCACAATCTCTTCCTGGGAAGCCAAGGGGGAAAGCGGTGGGTGGGTTGCCTGCCTCTCGGGCGTGGTGTCAGGAGCAGCTGTGCCAGGGGACAATGCTTCTCTGCACAGAGGAGGTGGGAGCAGAGCAGGTGATGGCATGACCAGCCCGGTGGAGCTGGCAGAGGAGCAGCAGCAGGGACAGCAGGCAGCCTCAGTGGCTCATCACCAGCTCTAAAACACCTGGCCACGTGTTTTAGTTGTTCTGTCTTTGCTGCTCATTAGAAAAAGTGAGCAGGTTAGTGCACGTTTTGTCCAAATACAGGTCATATGACATGAAAACAATTGCTGCACTAAGTGGGAGCTCGTTATTTTGGGATTAATTTTTGTAGGCTATTTGCCAAATTTCCCTATGCAAAACATTAATATATTTTTGATATAAACTCTGGACACACAATAAATGAAAGCCATATTAAAAAGAAGAAAGCGGGAATGTCTTTTTACCTAAGAAGAAGCAAAATTGTAACTGATCTAAGTGTATGATCAGACGAACCTTCAGGACAGAGACAATAAACTATGAAGGTCCCCTCGTGGCTGGAATTAAAATTACATTTCCAAGTCATGCCTGCACAAAGTATCTCCGACGATTCAGCTACCTCACAAACTGGAGAGAGGGAGACAGCACACCTCAGGAACAGTCAGATGCCATTGTGCCCTTGGAAAAATGGGTACCAGTGTTAGAGACCATGAGGTGATAGCTATGGCAGTAAGAAAGGACACAGGATAAGGCCACAGGGGAGGAAAGAGTGTGCACAGCACCCCTGCTAACAAAGTGTCTGCTGGTGTATAGAGCATAGCACTGTTACTCTATAAGAAAGGGGAGGGAAATACTCTGGAAAAAAAGAGCTACACAGGAGGTGAAGATCATCACAGAGATGGAAAAACTTGGGAGAAAAAACATTTTTCTCCCATATCTGCACCATCTCATGCTACAGGCAGTTGCTGTTCTTCGTGGTGAAAGGGGAAGAGAAATGCCTTTTCTTGTCACTTTCCTCTCACTCTTTTTATCCCTCACATTCTAACTGCTGTCTTGGGAGCCAATATATCCAGGGAATAATATAAAATGGGGTAGAAGAAAGGGCCCCAGGTATAGTATTCCATTACAGAAAAAGTGTGCTGAAAGGAGCAACCAGGTAGCAGCATCAATGGCTGCAGGCTGTTGGTTTGGTATGTGAATTGTGCACTCCCTCCTTAAAGTTCCTGTAGCTCCACAGAAGAGCATCTGAGATACTCTCATGGTTTCTGCTTATGTTTTCCCTGCTTTTGCCTTAAATAAAGGATTTATCTTCCACAACTGGCATTTTAGCAGAAAATCCACACAAAAATTTTGTAAGTAAGCATATTTGTTATTTTTTACTAGCCATTTGTAACTCCTCGGAACACTGGGACATATTTGCCTGTATTTATGGTGACACTTGCATCAAATTTTGTGGACTTACTCCTGGTATATGATAGTGTAAGGAAGAGGAGGATATGTCTCATTGTGAATACAGACAGAGAGTTTCAAGAAGTTTAATTTCACCTGTTCATCCTGCAATCTGTGGGTGTGTTTAAAGAACAAATCATGATTCTTCCCTATCATTAAAAAACTCCTTCAGCAAAAATCTATTCAACTTCTGAGACATTTAAAGGAATAAACTATTGTGGTAGTTTGGCCCTGGCTGGATGCCAGGTGCCCACCAAAGCCGCTCTATCACCCTCCTCCTCAACTATACAAGGAAGAGAAGATATAATGAAAAGTCATGGTCTGAGGTAAGGCCTGGGAGAGATCACTCCCTGATTACCATCACAATCAAAACAGACTCAACTTGGAGAAATTAATTTAATTTATTAATCAATATTGGACTAAGACAATGAGAAGTAAACCAAAACTTAAAAATCATCTTTCCCCATCCCTTCCTTCTTCCTGGGCTTTATTTTGTTCTCAATTCTCTACCTCCTCTCCCTCAGAGATGCAGGGAGACAGGATGGGGATTATGGTCATTACATGGTTCATTATATGGTTCCTGCTGCTGTTTCCTCCTTAGGTGAAAGGCTCCTTCCCCCACTCCAGTGTGAGGTCTCACCCACAGGAGACAGTCCTCCATAAACTTCTTCAACATCAGTCCTTCCCCCAAACCACAGTCCTTCACAAACTGCTCCAGTGTGGGTCCCTTTCCATGAGTTACACTCCTTCAAGAGCAGTGTCCAACATGGATCTGCCACAGGGTCACAGGTCCCAGCAGCAAACCTGCTCCAGCATGGGCTCCTCACTCCATGGGTCCCCAAGTCTGCCAGGAGCCTGTCTCAGCCTGGGCTTCCAGCAGGTCACAGCCTCCTTTGGGCATCCACCTGCTCCAGCCTGGGGTCCTCTGGGGCTGCAGGAGGATCTCTGCCCCCCTGTTGACCTCCATGGGCTGCAGGGACAGAGCTGCCCCACCATTGTCTGCACCACGGGCTGCAGGGGAATCTGAGCTTCGGTTCCTGGAGCACCTCCTGCCCCTCCTCTGCACTGACCCTGGTGTCTGTGCAGTTGTTTCTCTCACATGTTCTCACTTGTCTCTCCTGTGCCTGCAAGTACTTTTGCACAATAACTTATTTTATCTTCTCAAATGTGTTATCCCAGAAGCACTTCTACTGTCCCTGCCTGGCCCAGCCTCAGACAACAGCAGATCTGTTTTGGAGCTGGGTGGCATTGGCTCTGTCAGACACAGGGAAAGCTTCTGGCAGCTTCTCAAAGAGGTCACCCCCATAACCCCCATATATGCAAACCAAATACAATTATAAAAACCTCAGTAGATTATGGGGAAAAAAAAAAAAAAGAAAAAAAAACAAAAAGAAAAAAAAAAAACCCAAACAAACCAAAACTGAAAGTCTGAAAAAACTAGATTTTAATGAAGATTTAAGCGAAATACTCTATTTTCCACAGAAACCATCATTACTATTATTTTTTTACAACAATCTGGCATGGTAGCTTAATAGAAATAGTCTTTTTAATGGTGTTACTACCCAAATGTGGTCAAAAGTTTATATCTCAACAGTCACAAGCTTTTATTTCCCTTTGCAAGAGGAAAATCTCTGGAAAAATCATAAAACTTCTTACTGAACAATTGACTACCTGGATGCTGGAGGCAGGGGAGCTTAGTACACTAATATTTCTTTTTCTGGGCAGTTTGCTTTGCCAGTGCTGCATTAAGAATCAAACACATCCTGAAAAGTCATAGACACACCCTAGTGAGATTAATGATGCCACATAAATGTATATTTAAGAAAAAAATATCTAAGCAGGAGTAACTACTAAGCAACAAGCAAACAGTTTTGTTTTAATGTAAGTTCTGGATTGTGCTTGTGCAAAATGACTCCAAATGGTTTGTAGAGGTTTTTTAAGATGTAAAAGATTCTCTTTGGCATGACCTATATCCAAATTAGTTCTGATATGTCTCTTACAAAGATTACTTTTTCTTCTGTATTCCCAGCACCTGTTGGCACACACATTTGGCCAACTTTGTGGACTGGACCACAGTATGACACAGAATGTGGCAGAGATTTTTATTCACAAGACTTGACTGTTTGCCTCTGGAATCAACTCAAATATAGAATAAAAATAGTAATGCAAGAGAGAATAAAAAATAAAATAATTTGAAAAAATTACCCAGGAAACTTTTTCTCTGGGGTTTTTGACATTTCTGTTTCAGAAAATCAAATATTGCATGCCTTATGTTTATTTGCCTAGGAGGAGTACCTTCTTTACTTGAAGTCATAGGAATCCATTTTGCACTAATGGATGTGCATGTTGCCCGTCTTCAAGGAGTTTTTCACTACAGGCATTGGAAATTTTTCAGGCAGAGAGAGTTGCAAAGGAGTTGCATTCCATAATGACTTCCTCCAGTCGATCATAAAGGTGTCAGGGAAAAGAGTGGCCTGCGAAACCCACCAAGAGCAGAAGAAATGGAGCACAGGCAGAGGGGCCGGTGCCGGCAGCGCAGTGGCCGTACCGGGCTCGTTCAGCACCGCGGACAGCTCAGGGCCCCGAGAGCTCGCCCCGGTACTGCCGGACGCTGTAACTGTGACATTGCCACCACAGCAGAGTTTAAAACCAGCAAAAAACCTACAAACCCGAGTTTGTACTCAGTTACGTTTGTAGGTCTGTCTGCAAAACAGGGACCCCATATTTTGTCATCATTTTGAAATCCCCAACACTGCCGTCACTGGTAACGCCTTTACAAAATGTCTGATAAGGTTCTTAAACAGTGTCCTGGTTTGGGCTGCAGTAGAGTTCGTTTTCTTCCTAGTAACTGGTGCAGTGCTGAGTTTTGCATTCAGTATGAGAATAATGTTGACAGCACGCTGTTGTTTGGGCTGTTGCTGAGTAGTGCTTACCCTAAGCCAAGGGTTCCTCAGTTTCCCAGGCTCTCCCAGTGAGGAGGTGCACAAACAGCCGGGCAGGGGGGAAACAAAGCCGGGACAGCTGACCTGAACGGGCCAAAGGGATACTCCACCCCATAGAACATCATTCCCGTATGTAAACTGGGGGGAGCTGGCCAGGAGGTGTCTTTGTCTCTGCTGCTTCCACCATGGCTAAGAGCACACAGAGTTCTCTTCAGCAACTAAACTGGGATTGTAGAGCATTAGATTGGGTGTCCATCTGTTTCTCTTTCCATGTGAGCAGATTGCTAGAAAAAAGACACTGACAACCAGACAAATAAACCAACCATTCTTCCTTGTAAGGAGCTGCATAACCATGAGTCAGGGGTAGCCAATCTTTCGCCAAATTATTCTAATTCCTCTGACAGTGTAAGTAGCACAGCAACCAAGCATTCCTCCAGCCTCCTGAACTCCAGGTGTTTTCCACTGTTTTGTCTTTTCCATGGGACTAGTAGCACAATTTGTCAACAGTGATAAACAAAGTAGCCCTGAAAAAGTACTAGGGAAAAATAGTCCATGCTTTTACTGGCATAAAAGATATTAACATAGCATTTAACATCAAGGCAAAAAATACAGCAAAATGAAGAAAAATTGTCAGAGATGCTTTATTCATGCATCCAATGCATAATTGTCTCAGGTAAGTACAATTTTGCAAGGCTGCCTGATGAGTAGACACGAAGCAAAGAGGAACACACATCCTCTTTAAAAATGCAAGGAGAAGATTTCTGCTTTCCTAGTGGGGTTGTTATCAAGCTGAAGAAACAATTTTTGGGTTTTGTTTTACAAAGCAGATAAGTGTGGCTATTAGTTACGATATTTACTAACTGGAAGCTAATAGGATTTTTTTTTCCTCTGAATATCAGTTGGAGTAACAATAAATCCTATTTCTCTTATAATGTTATCAAGGTTCTTGCTAAAGAGCTTGAGAAATTGCCTCTGAGAGCATGAGCACCTTCAGAAACAAAAAGACTGAGCTGAGATGATATAGGGACACTGATTGCAGTTTGCTGGATTTCATTTCCATTCTAGAAATTGCATTTCTCTCATAGGCAGTTTTCTGTAATTGTCATGAAAATATTTTCATTTTGATGCACATGCATATGGATTCCTGGAAAATCCTGAAAATTTCATCATGTTCAGCAAAACTTTGGCTGAAATAAATAATGGAGGAATTGAGTTGCACTCAGAAAATGCCTAATGACAGGTTACATATTCATATATAACTATATGCCATACCTGTTTTTCAGGTTGTCAAATGAAGATAAAACTCACATAGAGATATTCAGAGAGACTGAATGGATAAATATCTTCCTGAAAAACTGACAGAATTGAATCACAGCACACAAAAGAAAATGCCTTTCCAAATATTAAGTGAATATTAACTGTTTTCATATATAATTTTATATTAAATTGAACCATAAAGCTCAGTTAGAGCTTAATTATAGATCAAATCCATAATGCCATATTTTCCTGCCCAGTTGCAAGCCAGAAAAAAATTTACAAAGGTAGGCTTTCACCATGGAAGAAGCTAAGTGCAGTACAGAAACAAGAAATTCTTGCTGGGACAGCACAGTGTAACTTCCAGTGCCAGCAGCTGGTCAGTCCACACCACTGAGCAAGTTGGGTAAGAAAGCTTGTGGAGAACCTGTAAAAAAACTACTGGGACAAGAAAGCCAATAGTGGTCAAGTTGAAACTGAATTCTTGTCCAAGGAAAGAGGAAGATAATCAGAGAGAGAAGGGGAGAGAAGAAGAGGGAGAGAAAGAACAAGCGTGAGAGTCTTGAGATACAAGGCTTCAGGATAAAAAAAGTAGAATTGAAACATAAGACTCATCAAGGACCTCCGCCCGGGCGAGCCTCCCTTGCCGAGCCGCTTCCGCCAGCAGATGGCCCCATGTGGACGCGGATGGTAATTGGATACTCGCTCCAAAGACTTGGGGTGTTTCAGTGCCTAATTTCCGAGAATCCTGTCAACAGGGAAATAAAACGAAACAGAAACAAGCCCAAACGTCCAGAAGTCTGGCCTTATGAGGCTGGAGAGTTTGAGCAGTTCAAGAACTTGGATTAGAATATACGTCTCAAGTCCTGGGATGCTTTTCATGGAGTATCGTTGTTCAGTTTTTAAATCACAATAAGTGATTTGTTCCTACAAGGGCTGGCATTGAATTAACACTGAACTGAGAGTACAAATGGGAGCTTAATAATATGTGGCATACCTGGGTTCATACTTTCAATCTATGTGGCATTTGTAAAGTCCCAGGTGTGCATCCAGCTTTGAGTGCTCCAGGAGAGCTGGAAAACATGTGGAACTGTAGAGAAGTAAGAGGAGGGCAGCACAGATGAACAGAAATGAAATGTTGTCAGCATGCAAAGCCTGAAAAATTGCTTGCTAAACTGTTTGACAAAGAGCTTTGTTGGCCAGTTGCAGGCAGCAGCTAGCATTGTGGGCAGGCTCCTGAGTTAAAATTCCTAGCCAGAAGTTATTGTCAGGATAATAATCTGCTTATATTAATTTGTTTGCTTTTTCCCTGTGTTTGTTTCTTATCTACGCTGTCTTTCTGAGATAGGATGGACATAAAATCAATTGTTTAATGTCAGGTGTGTGGTGGATTCTCTTTTAAATTTGTCATTCTACTTTTCCATGCTTATTTCAAGCTAAAAATTTTAAGGGGCTCTTTTGCCATGTAGGCACTCTAAGGACCAATCTTAACAGATCTCCAAGGGTAAACAAAACTTAACCCTGCAGAGAATGATGGCCCATCATGAGAGAGGGTTTCCTGGAGCTTTTGGTTTATAATTAACAGAGGCCCCTGAAACCTGATGTAAATCCCCAAAAGAGTTTTCTTCCTTAACCACTAAACCTATCTGAAGATGGGCTTATTTTTAAGGGGGTGGAATGCCTTCAAAACATTCTTCGTTTTATATTTACTTCCCAGCTTGTAGTAGGTAATATCTCACTGGTGGAGCAAGTGCTTGAAGAACTTTCTCACACAAAAACAATTGTGAAAATAGTTGCAATACATCCAGCAACATTCACCTGACAACAACTTTGCCTGAGTAAGTCAGCATCT
This sequence comes from Taeniopygia guttata, assembly GCF_048771995.1. NCBI lineage: Eukaryota > Metazoa > Chordata > Aves > Passeriformes > Estrildidae > Taeniopygia > Taeniopygia guttata. The sequence continues at coordinate 27,903,067 of NC_133030.1, read as the reverse complement.
GTAGCACCTGTTTGGAGGCCCCCAGCTGCGGGAATTCAGCAGGAGTCCATACATGCAGCTCAGGTGAATACTGAAGAAGGGATCTGGGAAGAAATGGAGGAAAACACAATCAAGTGAGGTAAGAGTTAGGATATTGGTCATAGATTTGTACATAAAGATCTTTCCCCCTAGTTCTGCTACAGAATTAGAAATGTAAACTGGAGTATGCCTACCTGGATTTGGGTACTCATGCTAAGTTCTGCTCTGATCCCCATTTGTGGCTGGATTGTTGCACCTTTGGTGGGACTCCACAAATGCTGCATAATCCTGTTAACAGGGTTATGGGGAATGGGACTTTTTGAGGAAACCTTTTAATCTTGTTAAGGTTTGGTACATCTCCAAAAGAAGCCATAATCAGGGTCCTGAAGATGTAAAGGAAGTGCTTTTGTAGTGGTGAGCAAAGGCGAGGTGTACATGGGTAGTGGTGAAACAGTGTGGAGCCATTTCCTTTTCACAGACTTGATCCTGTTATGCATCATTCATTTTTTGCTCTGCTAATTCATTTGGAATTTCAACCTCAGTATACTGACTGAGAGCTATGATCGCTTGAGCTTTTTCTATAAAAATAGTTCTTACTAGAAGCAGCATTGTAACTGCCCCCATATGTACATTTGATACCTGTTCAGAACTTGCAAAAGGAGGTTCCTGAAATTTCAGACTTTTCTATCAGGTAAATTCTCTGCCTGTTTTGATTTTATTTGGTTTACATTGATTTATATATGTCACCCAGTCCAATAACTTTTTGTTTTATACTAAAGCATGTCCTAAATAATAATTCTGGAAGGAAGGGAGGTAAGAACTGCCATGAGAGAGAAATCATATCAGGCCAAAGGCAGGATCGTGGAGTGTTGGTGCCTTTTTCTTTTCCTGTTTAATTTTCTTTTTCTACTTCTACGACAGACAAACCAAAAAAACAGGTTATCATTGAGCTAAAAGCTTTTCACTTATTAACACTCTAAACACAGAAATGGAATAACCTTGTAGCTATGATCAGTGAGTACTGCAGTTTGTCTGATGTGCAATGATTTGCATGGATGGTGTTTCCTCTTCTTCCCATCAGAGACACTTCTGTGGAACAGCAAACATTTGAAGTTTCATTGCTCACACCTTTTATTCTGTTCACAGCTGTCCTGCTCTTTGAAGTTCTTTGAGCAAGAAACCACTAATCACAGTTTACCTGTTAAGACTCAAGTACAAAACTGTGTGAAAAATTAGGACTGCTTGCAGGCAGAATAATTATTTTTAAAGTAGAGGAAACATCTTCTCCAAGGAACAACTGGTGACATGATCGCCATTGCTGACTGACATGGATCATCGGTTAGATCTGTCATACTTCCATGAAGAAAGTGTGATGTCAGGTTTGTGGATACCTATCCTGAAAGCATGTGTGAGGATTTCCATGAGAGTGGGAAAAGTCTCTTATTTTCTCACTGCTAATAGATAGATTTGTGGGAAAGAAACAAGCTTGGCTTTGCAAGATTTTTTTTCTTTCCCTTCCTTTTTTTCCACTTATTTGCATTTTTTCTCCAAACTGGAACATGCATTAGTGTTTGCTAATTCTTTCAATTCTTTAAAATTTCTGTAAGTCAGATGTATTAATGTAGCAAAGTAGAGGCAAGCAGCTTTGGCTTGATTGTTGCCAAGTAGCAGTCAGCCTTTGTTTTGATTTGAACAAACAACTTTGAGGTAGGTTTGTTTTTCAAACAGATTGAGAAGGATGAACAAATACATTAATGTGTTAACTCTCTACAGTTTATTAAGGAAATCAGAAATTAACATTGCAATGATTATATTGCAGGCATATAACAATAAATCAGAAGATGAATTATGGCACTCCCTCCCCATTCAAATCCTCCCCAGGGCCTGAGCCTCACCGCACTGTCTCCACCCTTGCTCCCAACTGCAAGAATCCATTTTCCTCCCAGGAACACATCACCAAGAGTTAGCATCCAAAGGAAAGAAGCTCCACTGAGGGTTATTCTCTGGGCAAACGTCAGGAGGGAGCCCAGCTCAGCTTAGAGCCTTGTCCTGGACAGTGCACTTGTAGAAAAGACAGCACACCTGCTGTTATATGGGACACACATGCACACATATGTCCTCTGCGGCTTTTTTTTCAGACCCACATGAGCAAAACAGCATTATAGCAGCCAGTGATCTGAGGCAATGTGTATAGGGAACTTACAGTTCCCTATAGGCAAAGAGCAAAACTCAAAGTCTGCTGTGATTAGAGATATTTTTCTGCTTTAATAGATAGCCTTCTGCTACTGACTAAGGCTTGTGATGAATGAATTAGCCATCATTTTTCTGCAACCACTGTAGGAACAATATGTGAACCTGTGAAAGAGGAAATAAGAATATAAAGCCACTCACATCTAACAGCAAGAAACTGGAGGGGGGGGGTGTTAACACTGACACCAGCAAAGACGTGTATAAAACTCTGTCAGTATAATTTCTTCATCCTAGGCTGGATGAGGGTGCCAGAGTACTCATGTATTTTTAGATATCCTTACAGCTTCAGATATAGCTCTGGAGGGATCTCTCATGTAGAAGTGTGTTATGAAGCAAATCTTATTCCCCTCTATCTCTGCATGATCTGTCAAAGAATGTAGGAGAAACATGTAGCTCTGATTCAGGAAAGAGAGAAAAGAAGAGACTGCATACTTCTGCATAGCCTTAACTTTGATGGGAGCAATTTCCTGCTTCCTCTGACTAAAGAAAACTAGCAAGTAAAGAAAAAGAAAAACCTACATGAACTACAGAGTTGCCAGGGCGGCGTGAACAGTCCAGTATTGGGGGATATTAAGGTAATGGAAACATCAAATATGGTGGTGGTGAGGGAAAGATCCAGAAATACAAATCATTCTGCATAAAATCATAACCCTTTCCCCCCCTCCCCTCCCAGATTGTTTTGCTGTTCTTGCTTGATCTTCTCACTTGGAATCTTTCTTTGTGCCAAAGCTGCCCCATTTATGAAATAGTCACCCAGCAAGACCTGCCAGATGCACTGAAAGCTAGTCCTGGCTTGTGTACAATCTGCTGTCAAGGGGGATAGAAAACATTTCTTTCTGGGCCTTCTGTCACTGTGGTCTGATCACTGTCTCCAGCTGATGTCATATATCACTGCACCTTCCCACTGGAGCAGTTAATTCCTGCAACCCACTTCCTGCACTGCAAGAGCTCCACCAAACCCTCATAACTTAAACCCCATTGTGTGAATTTTTCAGAGTCTCCTTTTCCCTCTCCCTTGCCCATGCTGCTGGCAGCAAAGGCTGTACAGATTGGTGAGTACTCTGTGATTAACTTATTTTGTATCTGTCCTTTTCTGTGTGATGAGAAGCTGGGAGCCAATTTTGGGTCCAAGGCTAGTCCGACAACCATTATGCATTTGCAGATTTAGCTGAGAGGAATTAGGTGCATTTGAGAGATTTTCAAGTTAGCTGCTGAGAGACAGACATCCCCTAGAGGTAGTGCCAATAGTCACAATTAGTTGCTAAAACTTGTTACAATTAATATGGTCACAAATTAATATTTGAATTTTACTAGACAACAGAATTTTTTTTAAAGGGGGACAAATCTCATGCTTAATATAATAGCAGTTATAGACCCCTCAGTGATCTAAAACCAAAGCCACTTAGGAATATAAGAATGGGGTACTGGTTTGAGTTCCTTCTTCCACATGTTTCCTTGTTCCCCTCACCATAACTTCACAATGTATTTGTACTCATTCTCCTGTAATATGAGAAAGCAACAAGTAGAACAAATGTATTATCTAAGGTTACCCAGCTCCTCCTAAGTGCTATGCTCAGTAAAGTCCCAGGGGCTCATGGATTCCAGCAGCACAAATGGGAAAGCCCAAACCTTGCCCCCACTGCACTGTCTGGCCTGTCCATTGACTGGCTGTTAAGTGCTTTTGGAGAATAAATAAGAATCACCTTTCCACTGAGATTTTAGATCATGCACCACCCAGCTGAAAAGTTCAGAAGGTACCTCTAACTACTTCTCTAAAAAAACGCAATGCATTTTTCAGACTTTCTGCTAAAATGCTTACAAAACTGGCAAAAAGCGTTTGTAAGGTCACCATGAATGCCAGATCTGCTCATCAGAAGATTTTTAAGAGCTATAATGCTGACAACTGTGCTGCTTGGGGGATGAGGCTGATGGGCTGTGATCAGAGCACTGCTAGACAGGAAGATATCCTGGCATTAGGTTCTCTGTAATGCAACTTCAAGCATCTGAAGTTATTTGCTCCTTTCCTACAGCATTTATGATCAAGGCTCTTGCAGACAGAGTGGTTTAACTCTCAAGGAGATTATTTATTGCGTCTTATATAACTTTCTAATTAAAAAAAATGAAAATGGTGTTCTAAAATATTCATTGTGCAATACAACATTCTTCATCCTTCCCATGTTTCTTACCAATGGACCAAAATCTATCCTTTATGAACAGTTTTAATGAAACAAACATATGCTGTTAAAGATCAATAGGAAGACAATAACTTTATTAGGTAAAGGTCTGCATGGTACAAGAGATCATGACAGGGATTTTTTATAAGGGTCCTTAGAATGATAAACCGTATCTACAAATTCCAGGATAACCTCAGCAGCAGTCACCGGCCCAGTTATCAAGCACCTGGGAGGACAAGTTCCGTCCATTTTGTACAAAGGAAACTGTTCTTTGTTTAACCCACATTAGTCATTCGGGGAAAAATAATCCTCATATTTCATACTATAGTTGAACAAAAAGAAATCCATTTCATACAATTTTTTAATCTTCTCAATTTGTTCTGAGGTCAGTTGTCTGAGGTACTCTAAGGTGATATCACCATCAGTTCGTTTCTCTGAGCCGTATCTTTTCAAGCTGGGGTATTGCAGGCTCTCTGGTGCACCAATGACCTTCAGAACATGCTCAGAGTCCAACCCAAGAGTTTCATACTTACCCACAATATCATAGTGAATGTTGCAAGGATCGCAAAGCAGAAACATTGGTTTCCAGTGAATGTCAAGAGTATGTGGTGGTTTTGCTAGAATGAAGTTGACAAACTCCTGGAAACTAACTTTTTCAGGAGAATTTTTATTTTTCCTGAACATTGCCCTAATCTCATTAGCAACAGTGGTACTGTAGAATGGCTCAGAGTGCAGGAGTTTGTCTCTGTAAGCTGAAACCAGCCGTTCCAAGGGATGTCTGGTGAACATCACTTTAGTGTAATTGCTTAGGAATTCCTTTTGTAAGGCAGGAGGGTAAGACACCAGCCTTTTGATTAGTGAGGTATGGTGGATGTTGTCATGCTCAATTTCAGAAGCTTCTGCATTCAAGTCTGATTGAAGAAGAAAAATAGTTCTCTTCCAGTTGGAGCAGCCTACCTTAGGCACCTCACAGTAGATAAATTTATGCTTGTGCTCCACAAAGAGCTGGTTTGCAACATGAGAATCCAATTTGTTTCTTGGTTTATTAAGGTTATTCTTCAGGCAGACAGAAGCCAGTGTGTTTTTCCGACCGTTTTGAATTGCCAGCCAATTTTCAGTAGGATTGGGAAAAGCATCTGTAACCAAGGGAGAAATTTAAACCATTTCAGCGAAATAGGCTTGTATAAATCCGTTTATCTGTGACAATCATAGCACTCAATCTATCATCCTGCATACAAAACCTAATGAAGATACTAAAATAATTTTTTTTTTTGCTGTAACCAGACTAGACTGGCAAACATGCAATAAACTACCCTCCCTAGTGAAACATTTATTAAAATGAAAAGTTTCAATATGTTAGCAGAATTAGTCTAAGTAAGTTTGGTGGTCCAGCATCATGTTTTTCTAGTGCTTTCCTCTCATATATTGCTGAGATAACTACCACAGTGACAAGTGACTAGGCCTTGGATATTTTCACAGTATTGTTTATATCTTAGGCTCCATAGTTACTTTCTAACATATTTGGAAAAGGTGTCTCTCTTTTTATAAAACATTCAATCTTGTTGGTAATATCTTTACTCACCCGTTAGGTTTTTTTGTCTCCTACAGAAAAGCCCAAAAAGAAATATCCCAAATACAAAATTTGGAAGAAGGAAAACTAACACCTTCTGGTTCATGTTATTCTCACAAGAAGGAAAGTGACGTGGTCTCTAAAGTGGAAATCTGTCTTTCTGTCAACAAGGAAAGATAATTCAGGTTAGATTTTGTATGACTGATATAACAAAGATAACATGGATATCTCCTACAGAATCTAGGACAGCAAAAAGACTTTCCAAGCCCTATAAAATAGGTTTTTCTAATAAGTAAAAATCCTCTTATGGAAAAGACTCACCACAATTATACTGTTAAACCAAACAGATAAATAATATGTCCATTTTGAAGTCTTCCAAAATTCCTCCTTTTTTCAGAACAATGAACTGCTTATGAGCACATACTCCTCCCTTGTCTTTTAAAGCTGTTGGGGAACAATAACTTCATTTAGGATTACAAAGTTGTATTTTTTTATAATCTTTAGAATCTAAGAATACAAAGATCTCTATAACCTGTAACAGGTGTATCCACAAAGACCAGGATATATTCAGGATGAATTTATTTCCATTTATTGCCCTGAAGCTTTGCACTTTGGACAAATAAATCATTGCAGGAGAACCTCTTCCCTATTCCTGCAGAGAATCCACACCACTGACTTGAATTCTCCCATTATCCCTCTCCAAAGACCCTGCATGGTATATGTGTTTGCTGCCATTGCTGCTGCAGCAGAAGAGCCCCAGATTGGTTCAGTACAATAGGAAATGTAGAAAGTGGTAAACAACAGAAAAGGAGTTGTTCCATGTTCCCAGACAGAAGGAAAGAAGGCAGTCCAACACAACATATTTTCTCTCTTGTGCTCACTCATTGTCTCCTTGCATATCATGAAGAGGGACCTATCTAAATTCTCTGTGCAATCTTACTCTGTTTCCCCCAGTAGAGAGCTCTTCATCAGCATGCTGTTACTGGAATTTGCAACATTAAGTGCAAAACAGTAACTACTGGCAAACGAGACATTCTCTTTCTGTTCTATAAAGTCCACACAATCAAAAAAGTCAAACAGCACTGTCTTCCTTTCCCACTTCTCAAGTTTTCATCCTGAACCAACTGGCAATAAACACACCATTGCCTGGATGCCTTTTTTTCAATTTTTTTTTCAAAATTTTTCATTTTTTCTTATTTTGTTTTGTTTTTACAAGATACAATAGGACCACTTCTGGTTTCTGGTGTGTTCTGAGACAGCAGTGGAAGCAGTAGCAGTTACATTGCTAAAACTGTACCTGAGCACAAGAGTTCCTCCTTTCAGGGCTGGCATGTGATGTTGATATCACATACTTTTACTGGAATATCTGCAGACTCATAGAATTAACAGCATTACTGACAATTAAATCTCTCTTAGCATAGGTATGACCTGGGGAATAGAGAGGGGCACTGTTCACTATTTCTGTACTAAAGATTTACTTGTATTTACACTAAAATGTTACAATACTCATTCAAATTAATGCAGACTTCTTAGATGCAATGGCATTTAGCCTACACTTTTTTCATTTTCTTGGCTGTATAAAATCATTGTAAAGGCTACAGGAAAGGTTATGGGAAGATCTGCCTTTAACCTTTCCTTCACTGTACATCAATTCTCATTTCATGATGTGATCCTTGAGTCCTAATGCATCAGAGGCCATTTTCAAGGCCAGCTAAAGTCAGTCAGGTTGTTCATTGATCTCATGAGGGCCAAGACTGAGTGTTCCCTTTTTATTCTTTTTCAGAAGCAGTTTGAAAACACAACTCTACACTGTGTAGCAATTAAAATCAATATAACTCTAAATAATTCTGTACAAGGACCCCATGTTAGAGTATCCCTAGGAGAAATATGCTGGGCTTCATTCACTTTAAATGCTGTCACTTCAGAGAAATAATGTTATCATACCTGTCTCAGGAATCAGAAAATGAATTGGATGAATTTTATCCTATTTAGATACTTGTATCATGCATATTTAATAATTACACTACCACTAGAGAATATAAGGTCTGCTATAAGACATATTTCATATGGAAACATGTCAATGAGTTCAATTTTCACAGGGAAATAGAAGAGACTTGCTTCCTTGGGGGAAAGAAGCTGTTTAGGAGCTAGTTAAACACAGGAGACAACTCCTCTTCTAAGATTTATGCATATTTGTGGAAGCAAAAGAATCTTTAATTAAATTCAGGAGAACAATAAGACCATAAGAAGGGGTGGAACAAGATCCAAGATGACAGGTGAACTCTTTCTGGACTCCTTAGAAAACTCCACAGAACAGACTGGCAGCAAGAGTTAACACTGCCTTCAACAAGTGGGGTCAACATGACATGAAGCTACCTTAAAGTGAAGTTCAAAGCCTTCTTCAGAAGATGTTTTCAGATGCACGACCCCAGTATGGAGTTCTGTGTAATGCAAAGTTTCCACTGGTGAGAATCACCTAAGGGAAACCTGAGGAAGAGGAAGAAAGAAAATTCTGAGAGCCATTTTTTCAAAGAGGGACAAGTTGAAAAGAAGGGAAAATATCCAAAATGAAAAGCACTTTTGTCAGAAGGTGTCAGTGTCAATAAAACAGATGAACTTTTCCTTACATTTATTATGGCTTTTCCATGTACTTGTAATTGTGTTTCCTATTTAAGATGTAATGAGTTAATAATTCTCTTTGCATTTTCTCTCATCCTACCTTGAATTAAGTGTGATTTTAGGTAACTACAAGGCATTCCTCAGTAAAGGAGTGGTGAGTCTATTAATACAAGAAGTTCATACTAAATAGACTATTTCTGCTGTAACCAAAGGGCAGCAGTATGGGCTCTCCCAGGCAGGATGGAAAGACAGCATCATAAAACACATGAAACAAAAAAAGCAGAAACTTCTTCTACTGAAAAGTAACAAAACAGGAAACAGGGAGACAGGGATCTAAATATCTCTTTGGACCTTACATATTCCCAGAATAGAAGATCCTAAATATTAAATATAAGGCATTCATCTGCACTGTTCACATTGTACATGGTGGAGGAAGTAGAGGGGGAGGAGGAGATGGATTTTTGTTTTTTTAATTTTTAATGAAGCATAAAATCTTCCAGGTAACAGCCTGATACACTGCACTGTTGGTTTTTCCTTGTTCTTCAGATCACATCATTATAAACCAACTATACATAGCTATGGCTTGATATTTTAATATCTGTATGTCTTACTGGATTCTGGAAATTACATCCAAAATCATTTTCTGATTATTTTTTGGTCATTACTAAAAAGTAAGCCAGGCAGCAAGAATTATCCTCATTGAATCCTTTCTTGCAAGAGTCTTTCAGAAGGATTGCTATCAGGAGATTTTTTTGAGGCCTGTCTGTTAATTAGTGGTTGATTTCTTCAGTGTGTGTCCAGCTGTTTTGATGTCTTTCTAGCTCATAAGCCAAAACATGCTGTCATGTCAAATGCTTTATAGAGTTCTAAATCCACTACATCAATGCTATTGCCTTAATCAACCAAAGCCAAGCAAAAATAGTCAGTCAATCTGCTGACATGTTTCCTATAACATAATCCAAAATTTCTATATGAGAACAACCAGAGCAATTCTTCAAGCCAAGAGTGGTAACAAATGGCGAATAGATTAGTGGAGAAAGCAATGCAAATCATCTCATGTGCATGCAAAATGGCAAAAAGTCCTGAAGCCATCATAAAATTAAAAATATTTACTGAATTCAAGCCTTCTTTGCACTGCTTAATTCAACCAAGGCCCTTTACAATTCCATTTCAAAGATACTTTTCTTCCTGCTAAACACACTGCAAGTAACAGAGCTATTGTGTTGTTCATATTTTTGTTGCCAAATTTTCTGACCATAAAATGTTCTTCCCATCCTTCTGTTTACTTCAAAAAATTTCTGACAACTGGCTGCTTTTAATTACTTTCAACATCTTCCTTTTCTACATGGTACACTGGGTATGGAGGAGGCTGGCAACCTACTTGCAGATCCCCTGCATGGCAGATGAGACTGTTTGACCCAGAAGAGCTCTCTCTCTATTGTACTTTTCCAGGGGCCTCAAAAATTGTCATATGCTGGAGTTATTGGATATTTTTTCTGTTAAATTTCTCTTTCCTAGTTCGTTTTTCTCATGCTTGCTTTACGCTTTGTGATACTAGAGCCTCTGCAACCTTCTTTTATGTCTGTTAGTGGTCTGTACTTTAACTGAGCATGTGTAGCTACACCACAACCACTCACACTTATCCATCCACCAGCTTTGGGTTTAAAATGGATTACTTTCCCCCTGACCAAAACAAGGTCTGATAGAAAGTCTCTAGTACTCTTTCAATTAGGAAATACTCAAAGATGTTTTAATAATAGTCACATGAGTACACGACGTAACACATCCACACTCAGACTGAAGTTGTTCCTCCTGCCATGCGGATTTATTTCCAGAACAGGCACCAAAGGAATAGATTGCCTTGCATAGGTATCACTTGTACACTGTTCTGTCCTTGAACTGCTGAAACAATGATTCATAACATAGCATTCTCTAATCCTTCTCCTGGAGCTTCTGAACCATTGCAATTGCAAAATCTTCAGTATTTAAAGGAATTTAGCAAAAAAAACCTCCCACTTTAAAATATTTTTATGCTTTCATAAACAATAGGAGGTACTATAGCTGGAAATGTTGAATAATGTTAAGGTTTTTTGTGCGGCACCTATAACCCAAGTACAGAAACACATGTACACACACATATGTACATATATATACACACACACGAGCAGTTCCAAAGCACATTAATATCAGTTGCACTGCCATATTATTTGCTCCAAGTAAACTAACTAAATAGGCTGATAATGATTTAAAGTCTTCTGATAATAAATTTACAAAGGTGTGTTTCAAGCTAGTTTTTCACAGACAGACTTTGGTCAGACCTGAGCATGTGGGGTGATCCTCTGCACCCACTTGATAAGTGGAACTTTCCACACTAAAAGAATAAAATTATAACAATACTTATTTGTGTTCCTGATACATTTGAAGCCGGAAGTAAAACAAAGTACCAGAATAGCAGCTCAGTGGAAGGTAGGGAAAAATCTGTGAAAACAGATAACATTCTCAGTTCCTGAACCCCATTCTGTACTTAAGCCCTGTTAATCCCTTCAAAAAGACAACTGCAAATACATACATACTGATATGTGCCTGAGTACATAGAAGTTGAGGAGGGAATGATGGGTAGAAAGCTCCCAGAAATAGCCTGGACAAGAAAACCAAGCTCTGGGTGCAGTTCTGCATGTGCTGTTCTATCAGAGTGAATTGCAAGAGCAATATCCTTGTTTGACTAAATCTGCAGCACCCTTGCTTCTGTAGTTTGCAATGGGTAGACAGGAGGGAGAAAGATCCCAGAAAATGGAACCTTAGCAGCCAGGCTAGCCTGTCCATGAAGTGGAAAATCAGTAATGGGTTAGGAAACTCACGCATGTTACAGACAGCTGAGGGTTAGAAAAAGTGTCTGATCTGGGTAATTTTGTCAATAAGAGACAGCATTTGACATCATCTCATTTGCATTCTTTCTGGTCTCAGCAATTGTAGTGATACCTCTCCTGCTGCCATCATTAATCTGCTTATTATTCTCATTACTCCATTTCTTATGCCTGCCTTTTAGCTTTTCGTTCTCTACTTAATCCCATGTCATCTCCTTGTCTTATCTTCCAAAGTTTTTTGTTATCTATCATTTCTCATGCAGTATTAAAAGCTCAGCTTTACTTTTTGATACATCATATTGGTAGCCCCTGTTATCATTAGCCCTTGATAACAAGGAAACAGTTCCTGCTTTCTCCTCTGCTGTCCCTGCTTTTGGATTAAGTTTAAGAAGCACCTACAGAGCAATTATATTTTTCACCTAAAATCACTCCTGAAAGTTTTCCCTTTCAGGGATGCCAACACCAGCTATGATGCCAGTGTGCTAAAACTGTTACTAACCAGTCCATAAAAGAGCAAGTGAAAGGAAGAGCCAATTTGGGGATGAAAAGGACCAAAGTGAAGAGAAAAAAAAGAATTCCTTGGGAAAGGCAGCAGCGAGTCTGACAGAAAAGCTCCCAGAGAGAGGCAGGAAGCAGAAACCCAAGGAAAAGTGGTAGAGCTGGGGGCCAAGGGAAATAGAAAGGTTCTGTAGCCTGCTCTAAGTAAGTTTTGGTAAAGGGAGGTTTGAGAACTGGACTGAAAAAGACACAAAGTACAATTCAGTGAAGATGAAGAAGAACAAATTCAAAGAAATGAGTATAGAAAGTAATATGCTAAGTATCCAATAAAATACAACAGATGTTTAAAAATGAATGAGACTATATGCACTGCAGTCACTCTTGAACTGGAACCCAGCCCTTAGTATGTGATCAAAATTGTATTTCTTTTCCTTCCTGGAACTGCAGCCAGAAAGGCCACAGACTTTTGATTTTCTAAGAAGAGGTAGGTTCAGTGAGAAGACCCGGCTCATGGCTGGGCCCAGCTTGGCTGGAACCTGGGAAGCAGGATACCAGTTCTGCTGCAGCATCACTGAGGCAGGGACTGGTGGCCTCAGGAGGCTGACATGGGGTCCTGAGCTCTGGGCAGTGGGGGGCAGACCCAGGGGACTGGGGAGTGCCCTGTTACTGCTTTTGGTGCCTGACATCTGGTAATGGGCTGTGAGGCCGTTTTATCTAAACACTTAATTCAAAATTCCATGCACTTGTCAACTGCCATTTAAATCTTGCAAAACCAAACACCAGAGAACAAACTTCACTGCTTTCTTTTATGGAATCTAGATAAGCCTAAAAAACTTGGAAAGAAGGAAAAAGGAGGAAAAAGGAAGCACAGAAGAAAAGTTTAGAACAATGCACCCTGGTCAGGGTGGTAATGAATGATCTCCTCCCAAAGTTGTTTCACAGGAGATGGGCCTCACAAAATCCTTCTGCTTTGTCACGTGTGTAACTAACTCTCTGCCTTTGCATATGTCTTCGTGTGGTCTCCCATGTTTCTCTTCTCAGTTAATGTCAGTAATAGCAATATTTTCCTTGCCATTCAGGTCTACCTGCGTGTGTCTCAGATTTAGATCCTCTTTGACCCCTCCTGCTTTTCACCTCCCGGGGCAAGCTTGATTCATATATTCCTGCCACTGCACACCAAATAGCACAGTCAAAACTGTTTATAGAAGTCGCAGTTACTTAGCACACCACTCCCAGGCAAACTCCTGTTTGCTGTTCACCTTGTTACACCCTTGTGTCCCCATCCCTAGTACCTCTTAGCCATAATTGATGACAGCTATGACCTCTCTTTCCCTCTTTACACTCCAGTGAATACAAAGCGTTTCTGCTTAAATGGTTTTCCTTTTTGCTCCTATCTCCTCCAGCTTCTCCTGTCATTCTAGTCTAGATTTTGAACCTTATTTTCAGGATCCAAAAATTTTGTCTGAAACCATACCTCTACTCTCATTACCCCCCACTCTTTCTTTTTTATACTCCTTCAAAGACTCCCTTACAGGAATCATGTACAAGTCCTATCACCAGTTATTTGGTGTCTGCCCTTTTACAGAAATAACCTCTTTGCCTGAAACATCCTGACACTTACTGACAAACTGTGTGTATACCTTTTTCTCTCTTCCTACATGAATCTAGGCTTACTCTTTCTTTCCCTTCTGCTCTCTTCTGTGTTGCAGGGCAAGCTGTTCAGCAGAAATGTTATGTTTAAAGTCTGTTTCTATGAAACATGTTTTTATAGCATACTATGACACTTGCAGTATCAAAAATTAAGAAGTTTGGAGACAGTAGGATTAAAGTGATAATTTAAATCATAGAGAGCATAAAATGAAGTGTCTGCTGGCTTTTGGCAGAACAGTCTTGAAACTAAAGACTTGACATTTCCGAGCATTTGACATAACAGTACACTCTAAGTTCAAAATAGTCTTGTGGATTCACTTACAGATAAAAATGCTTGAAAAATCTGCAAATCTGCTTTCCAGAGTTGGCTCAAGTATCCAGAAAATGGAGAATGGTCAGTCAATGAGTATCTGAAAAGGTGGGTTCCCCACACTACACAGGATTATCATAGTAGACAAAGAACATAAATTCTCCTTAAAAATTCTTGCCTAGTTTACTGCATGCCTTCCTTCATCTGCCATAGATAGCAGGGATCTTATTGGACAGCCCTTGAATGTCTCAAGAACATGTTCATCCTGTGAACCAAACATGTCAAACTGTGTGGAGTATTTTGTTTCTTTAAAAACTAGCTGTTGAAAAGGTACTAAAAAAAAGTATTCATGAAGTATCACAACAACATACACAAAAGTCATTGTCAGGGTTGAATCAGCTCCCTTGACCAGTCTTATGATGCTCACTCTAATGGAATAACCAACAGTGACAGGAGATTGCTGTCTTCTGAACAAACCCAGCATTAACAATGACAAGCCCCAAACTCACCAGTCTTACCTGCTGGCAGCAACAAAACAGTGAGACTTGGAAATGTGGGATGCCATTCCTGGTACTGAAGGAAAATTGTCCATAGCACAGCTTGTCCCTACTCCCCCTCCCCCAGCATTAGCATGGTCTGCCCAGACTTTTCCTCTCCTGGTACCCCCACTCTTTGCACTCCACTGTCCAGCAGCACTCCAACACTCCTGCTCAACACATATTTGCATGGGTACCACAGCTTTTCCCTTAGCTCTCATCCCACGTGTGACCCCATTTTTCCCAGTCCCTTCTTCTACTCCTCAGGTGAAACTTTAACCCAATCTCTAGCAAATTCTCACCTCCAAAAGCCTTCCTTATATCGTCCCCAGGCAGCTCACCCAGCAAATCCTGTTTTCCAGCTTCCCAAACACCCATCAGATCTCACCCTGATTCTGCTGTTCAGCCTTCCTCATGCACAAGCCAGCTCTTTGCTGGCTCCCTCTGCCAGACTCCTCCCTTTGTCTCCTCAGTCAGCCTCACAGCCCCCCCTTAAACACCACACTTCCGAGCCCAGCTCATCAGAACTGTCTCTCTTTCTACTTCCAAGATTCCCACACAGCCCCACTGCTTCTCACTCTCAGTTCTGTTCTCAGCTAGTTCCAGGCTCTACACTTCAGCTTCTATAGTTATTTTAGTATCTCCCAAGCTAAACTGACACATTTTCCTTTTCATTCCCTCCCACATCAATTTTCACACTAGTCATCAAGGCACATTTTCCTGCTGATTTTGTTCCTTGAATCTATTTTGCCAGCAATACCCAATTACTTCTCCCTAGAAATCCTGCTCATGCTTGTTCTTTAAAGCAGATTATTTACTCTCCTGTGCAGAAGAGGTTCCACTGATAATGTACAAGAGGAAACTCTTAACCTCATTTTTGAAATGCTTATTTCAAAATTTGCAATGTACCTGAACTTCTTAGAGAAAAGGTCACTGGAATCATTTGAGAGAATAAAGAGCACAGATTTTCTGTATAAAAATCAATAAATTATTTTTGCTCAAAGTGATTAAAAAATATCCTGGAGCAGATATCTAGCCTGAAAAACTTCTGCTGAAATGCTTGAAATTTGACAGAATCCTATGTAGATGCAAACTGTATTGAAATTAGAAGAGTCAAGATGCATACCACCCTTAGTAAAGTCAGAAAGTGAATGAAAGCCGTTGCCATTTAATTTCTGGCACCAGAATCCCTGTAAAATCAACTTCTTAACTGGGGAAAGCAATAGCAATGAATAATAGGCTGCCAAAAAAATCCTCTGTAGATTCCTTACAGTGTGATTTCAAAAACGAAACAATGTCTCAGTTTATGCCTTTAAATATTTTATGTCAATTTCTAAATATATAAACAAATAAAAAACCCAACCAACTCTGAAAAAGAAATCTCTCTTTGCAGAGATTTGTCTACACTTACAAAATCATGGTGATATGAAAAGCTACTAACAATCCAATTTTACTCACCAATCAGACAGCCTCAGTGGAGATTTCCCATGCCTCTGAGTGATGCTAAACAAACAACAAAGATTCAGACAAAGAAATGTCTGTCTAGAGAGACATGTTATTTTAATTTTATGCCTAGGGATGGAAAGGAAATAGGGGAAAGATTTTGTGTTCTCCTTACCTGATCTTTAAGCCTGGGCAAAGGGCTTCTGTATCCACACAGAGTCTTTCATGGGAGAGCATTTGAAACACTTTGTACACATAGTATTTGTCTATGCCCCACTAAAAGTTGCCAGTGTTTCCCTGAGAATGTTTAGGTGAGCACCTCCAGTTGCGCATTAGAAAGCACTGTGCTGTGTCTGTCTGTAGGTATAACGAGCAGCATTTAACCACTCCCCGCGCAGGGTCTACAGCAGCTGTCAGAGACTGCCAAGTGCCTCAAGAGCAGCCTGCCAAGAGGCTGCCTGCTAAGCAACCCAGAAAGGGGATAGTTGGGAATATGAGGGCAAAGGTAATTTGGTTGAGAGCAGTAGTGCTGTGATAATACGCATTATTTTTAGATTGAGAAAAAGAGGCAAGATCAATTCAAATGAACTCTATGCAAGAAGACTCCAATCAGCTCTGGGAAATGGAAGGTAAGTTCTCATGGGAAGCATGGCTAAAGAAGAAGGAATTCAGTAGAGTTGGCACATCCTTAAAGAAATTATGTTTAGGGTACAAACACAAACAATCCTACACAGTGGGAGGATAGGAAGTATAGTCAGAGACCAACTTGGCTGCTTGGCTAAGCAGCACAGTCTTCAGTGACCTGAAACGCAAGAAGGAAATGTACAGAAAGTGGAAACCAGGTCAAATTCCTAAGGACAAGCATGAAAAAATGGTAGTAGATGCTGAAACCAAGTCATAAAGGGTAAAGCACAAAGTTAACTGCAAAAAGTAATGGATACAAGAAAATCTGGAAGGAATAGAAAAGGAAAAGAAAAACCTAGTGATAGTTCACTTGCAGAAGGCTGAGGTACATTTTCCATCATTCTTCATAAAAAGGGTGAATTGTAATTATATGACTAATAACTAAACTCAGTAAGAAAGAATCTATCTAAAATAGGAAAAGAACAGGACCAGAAATAATTTGAATATACTGCAGTTCACATCATCCTCAAGTATACCACTACTACATGTCTCCAGGAGAGCTCTCTAATTATTTTTGATACACTAAGTGTCCCTGGACTGATAAAGGGACCTACACCCCTGCACAGGTACAGGAGGCTCCTTGATAACCTGCTAAAGAGGTGAAGTGAGTACTATACAGGGATCTAAGCCTGAGGAAGTGCATATTAAGAGAACTGAGAGAAGTAAGGTCAGATCTGTTTGCTTTGTCTGAAAACTCTCTGAAGTTGTATGAGAAATGTGTGGAGTGGTGAATCAGTGCTCATCTTTATAAAGTCAAGAAATGAAGAAGAGATCAATTCTGGAAAAAATATTAGAAAAAATGAAAATATTGATTATTCATAAAAGGTTGGAGATACTCAAGCTACATTGCTTTGTATTTTTTGGCATATTGGCTATTCATTTCTGTAATATGGCAAGAAGTCTTACAAATAGAAAAGCAGTAGGTCACACAATATATTTTAATTTTAATAATGCTATTGACATTATAGCATTGACTCATAACATTTTCAAAAGTATATTAAAGTGAAACTATTTCTGGAAGAGTGAAAAACTACCTGGGCAAAGGGAACAAACAAGGGAAAAAAAAAAAAAAAACAGCAAAACCACAGGCTGAGATTAGCTTTTCATCTTTCACTATTAATCTCAAAAAATATAATCAGTAAGATTCTAGCTGGCTAAGTAATGGTGCAGGTCATTAATGATTTGGATAAAGGAACAATCCTTCTGCCTCACAGATAACAATAAGCCCATGTGAACAGGAAGGTCATTGCATGATACATTAAACTCAGAATGCTTTCAACAAGATAAATTATCTGTAGGAGAAAACACATGACAATGAGTTGTGTTTACAAGTGTCAGGTTCTAAGGGGGAATAATAGTTCATAAAAATGTGGCAGCCATCCTGCCAAAAAAGGGATAAGAGGGGTACCAGTCAGTCACAAGTTATTAATGAAAAAGTAGTGTTTCATCCTATCAAGAATGCCAACTACATATTAGGAAGAGAAACTGCTTTGATTGTATATTTGGTTGATACATTAAGGAATACCTCCTATTATATTTCTGTCTAGCACAGCAACCAGTATCACTGTGTTCTGTTCAAGCAAAACTGTTCCAATAGAAGGCAGACCAATTGGAAAGGGTCCAGAGAAAAGCAGAGAAAATGGTCAGTTGTCCTGGGAAAAAAGAAAAGCCACAAGAAAGAGAGATTGAAGTTTAATTTAGTTTAATTCAGTTTAAAGAACAGAAGGACAACTAAATACATGAAAACTATAATCTACACAAGTTACCTATAGGGAGGTAAGGAGGAATTTTTTTAGTTTTATCTGTAGTGGATAAAGTGATGGGTTCAAACTATGACACTGAAGGTTATGCTAAGTATTAAGGACGTCTTATTAACAGTAAAGACAATTAGATCCTTTTTCGTGTATGAGGTACTATTGATTCTCTTTTGGAGCCTCAAAATCCACAAGATGAAGTCTTGAGGTCTTTTCCAGTCTCCTTTTCTTTAAGTCTATGGTCATCCTGTTGTATAATTTAGATGCCCCATCTTACCTCTCTACAAAAACTACGTTTATCAAAGTTTTCGTGCTAAATTATACAAACCCACACTGTTATTTCAATACAGTGACTCTGAACCAATGAAACCACTATGGGGCTTAACACAGCCCAGACTGGCATGATGTCACTTTTTTTCTACTGCAAATCCCATTAGCTCTCATAAGAATTGTGAAGAGTTTTGGCAAAAGGAGTGCTGTCTTCCAGAAAAAGTATATCTGGTACACTGCTTGTACACTGCTAATTCAACTGCCATAAATTTGTTCTTTCCTCAGGATTCTAATGGAGTCTGCTAGAGAAGTCTTCTTATCTGCTGAAGCCTGCCTTTTTGTAAGCTACTCCACCAACTGCTAACAAGACACAGAGCTCATTTGCCTCAGGGGCTACTGATTATGATCAGAGATGAAAGACACAGAACTGAGTGAGATGAGATGTGGGCAGAAAATATGGATACACACCTTGTTAGGGGGCTGCAGAATCAGGTTGCTTCATCTAACGATTTTTTCATGTGCTCATTCTTCGTATTAATCAAAATTCCAGATCACATGAGTTTAATAAAATATCCTCACTTGGCAGAAAATATTAAATTCCTTTTTCCTGTCTTCCACCAAAGATCCAATTCTGTCAAAGTACAGACATTCTTGGCCAAAGAACTGTATCATATAGATGACCAGCTATCCTGGTTTAGGGCAAATTTTGGAGGAAACTCAAAGAAAATCTCATAGAGGGATGTTGGTTGCACTAGTGCATTACAGAAGTTCCAAAGACATGAGACTCCATTGCCAACAAATACCAGTGTTGTTCATTACCTGTATTGCCTCTGCAATTTGCTTATAGACACAAGTTCAGGTGATTTGGTACAGAAAAAATTCTCTTTGAAGCAGTTTTAATCTTGCAGAAAAAAAAATCTATTTCTCAAATTTTATAAACTATTGGAACCAGGAAAAATCAATTTGATACTCCTTACTCTTTCTTGGCCTTCTGAATTTCTATTGAACTCTGCATTTGTCTGCAATATACAAGGTAATCTGTTTCTGTGAAACATACTTTTCAAATTCAGAGTAATATCCAGCATAGCATGAAATTCATGCTTTCTCTATAATAACATACTGGAGGAGTCATACAACAAGTATTTTTTCCATAAATTCATTAGCCTACAATTTTTCTCTGGGTAAACCTTTCAGATTTTGCTGAAGTAAATTTTTGGTGAGGGCTAGGTATTTCACCTCAAATAAGGCTGAGAAGAAAATAAACTAAACCCTTCATTTATACTATCAGAGTTTAAAGGCTTTATAAATCAGGGAAAAACTTTACATCAAAAACAATGTCTGTCCCTCTGTTTAAGCAACTATGACCACATCCTCTCAATCCATGAGGCAACATTAGTGACTAAGTCCCAAAGGATCTGCCAATAGCTGCACTTCTGAGCCCACATTCCATTGAAATTAAGATGTAATAAAAAGTTTAATAAACTTAATAAACAAAGTCCTCAGGGCCAAGTTCCAGTAGATGAACCAATGGTTATCCTGAGGGAAAAATCTTGTTTCCTCAAAGATAAAAGATGTCAATGACATTTTTGGATATGAGATAGATTTTTTTGACAGTGTGGAATTGTTTTATAATATCAGTGTTCTTATAAGGCTTCAAAGATGAGAGAT
Source organism: Taeniopygia guttata (assembly GCF_048771995.1). Classification (NCBI taxonomy): domain Eukaryota; kingdom Metazoa; phylum Chordata; class Aves; order Passeriformes; family Estrildidae; genus Taeniopygia; species Taeniopygia guttata. The sequence goes on along the minus strand of NC_133030.1, from coordinate 27,882,759 downwards.
GTTAAACTAAGTTAATTAGTGGCAACGCTATTTAAAATTAAGTAGTAAGTCAGATAAACTTCAGTTTTCTCACAACTTCTACTCTTCCAGAAAGAAAAGTAGAACTAGCAGCATTCAGATTTCAGATAAATAATGCAGCCTTGGAAAAGCAGTTCTGTATGAAACCTTGCAATGAAACTGTCTGGAAAGATCATAAATTTTTAAATTATTTACTCTTCACTGTATTTTTTCCCCCTCAGATGCTACTTTAACCTGAATGTAGTAATACAAATAAAACGTGGCTTTTAATGGCCCTTTTAACAGTTATTTAAGAAACAGGCCATGGTACCATATCGTGTAACCATAGCATGGGCTGTACAAATGTGGCTAACCATGCCTTTGGCCACCTGTGAACCAGGGCTCAGTCACCATGGGAGAGCAGAATGAAGAATGTCTACAGGAATGGTGAAGGAAGATGGCAGAAGCCTTTTGTATATCACAATTCGGTAGCACTTTTAGAGGTATCTCTTGCTTTGTCCACACAGGCATGACTAAACGTATAAAGTATGTCTCTGTTACACATTTACATGCTTAGTCAGAAAATCTGCCAGTACTGTGCACTAGAATTTCTAATTAGTGAAGCACTCCTATTATATGTGAAGCCCAAAGAGGAAAAAACCCCACAAAGTGGTGCTTCATTTCAGTTTTATTTGCTTCAAATTTAGAACTTTTTGTACCTTTCAAAAAGCCAAACTTGAAGCAGAGTGTGGAATAGAAGAAATAGAAGAATCTATTAATTAATTTGTACTGTCAGTTCACAACCCCCATTCAAATGTTACAAGAGTTGAAAAAAGCACAATTTACTACTTCCAAAATAATGTAGTAGAACCCATCCTACAGGTAAAAGTGCTCAGGAGTTTAGGATTTTTATTGTGGAAAGATTTATCAAGCAGCTTCAGATTTTGGCATGTAAGAATCCAAAAGGAAAGAGTATTCTAGAGATAATCTCAAAAATAAAATGACAGTAAAAGAAACTTGTGAGCACTTTTGTGTTTTCTGTTTTCATGAATAAGAGTCCTTGCACTAGTAAAAAAATAGATTCATACATCACATTGATAGATTAAAAAATTCAGAAATTTAAAGGAGCAAAAAATTTCTTCCATTAAGAGGCTTTTCTAGGGTTTTGAGGCCAAGAGTTTGAGATTTCAGTGAAGAAACTGAAAAAGTTAGATAAGATTGTGTTCTGGTTTTTGATCAAAGCAGACAGAATGAATACAGAAAATATACAATGTAATAACCCATGAAGTTCAAATGAATCTATAAACAATATCAACATTTCTCGTTTAAACTACTACTTCAAATCTATTATCTAAAAAACATTTAGCTTCTTATGTGATTTTTGTATCTCCTTTATATGGATAGTTACACATAATATTTCACAGATAATAGGAATTAATCCTGGATATCTGGTTTTAATTCTGAGCTCTTTTGCAGTTAAGGCAACATAATAAAAAAAGCTAGCAAACTACATGGAAATGTTAACAACTGCAAAATTATTTCTTCATCTAAGGAGATCAGTTGAAAAGCCAATTGCCCATGACATCACTAAACCTAAAATCAGAACTCACTGTCTTTTAAAATACAAACAGAAAACACAAAAGTTTTAATTTACTAACAAAACACCTAGAAAATTAAAAAAAAAAATCCTACTATTCTTCTAAAAGAAATAGATTAAAAAATAAGTACCTGTACAATATTTTCTGTCTCTGGAGCTTCCTGCTGGATACAGCTTTGTGCAGCTCTGGCTGAGTTTACTGCTTTCTGTTTACTTAATGCCTTAGCTCGGATAAAAAGAAGGTGTATCCTTGAACACTATACGTACAGCACAGCACATTGTGGTCTTTCTTCAGCAAGCAAGTTTGAATTTTTTCTTAGCAATATTTGACTTCTGAAAATAGGGAAGAGAATATTTAGACTGAGTGACCTTTACCTTAATTTTTAAAACTTCCTCAATTTTAAACTATTCCCTTCATCCATTCCCTGTCCCTGCACAATGCAACCTTTCACTTTCTGCTTCAAAATATGTCTGACTCAAAGCTCAGAGAAGTTGGTCTGAGACATTTCAGTCACTGATGTCAAATACATTGATTTCTACCTATTCTGGTGTGATATGCAATCATTTAACTTCTAGCTTGTCTGCGTGTCAAGAGCTGTTTGGTGACATAAGGATGGACAAAAGTGCATATGTGAAGTATTTAAAGAGCTGAAAGTGTATGCATTGAATTCACCCTGAGACTGACATTGATTGAAGGATTGAAGAAGATGGAAAGAGAAATTAAATACTTGAATAGAATGCAGTTGGAAATATTTTTTTAAATATCTGTCCTTAACTCTCCCACAGCTCACTGATGATACTATGAAATAACCCTAGTCAAGGGGATGCCTGAAGCCCCTGCCATCCAAAGGGACACGACAGACTTGAAAAGTGGGCCTCTGAAAATGTCATGGAGTTAACAAGACCAAATGCAAGGTCCTGCTCCTGGCTTGGGACAATCCCAACCACAAAGGCAGTCTGGATATGGAATGATTGAGAACACTCTGAGGAGGAGTTGGGGGTGTTGGTGGATGAGAAGCTGTGCATCAGCTGGCAATGTGTGTTTGCAGCCCAGAAAGCCAATTGTATCCTGGGCTGCTTCAAAAGCAGTGTGGCCAGAGGGGCAAGGCAGGGTGGGATTCAGCCCCTCTGCTCTGCTCTGCTTTGGTGAGACTCCACCTGCAGTGCTGCATTCAATGCTGGAGACTCCAAGAAAGGACATGAACCTATTGGACTGAGTCCACAGGAGGGCCACAAAGATGACCAGAGGGCTGGAGCATCTCTGCTGTAAAGACAAGTTGAGAGGGTTGGTGTTATTTGGTGTGGAGAACAGGGAGCTCTGGGGAGACCAAATTGGACCTTCCAGTACCTAAAGAGGGCTTATAGGAAAGATGAAAACTTTTCAATAGGGCCTGTAGTGATAGGACAAGGGGCAAAGTCTTTTAACTGAAAGAGGATATATTTAGCCTAGATATAAGAGAGATATTTTTTATTATGAGGGTGGTGCGACATTATAACAGCATGCCCAGAAAAGCTGTAGATGCCCCATCCCTGGATGTGTTCAGGTTGGATGAAGCTTTGAGCAACCTGATCTAGTGAGGGGTGTCCCTGCCCATAGCAGGGTGGTCATAACTAGATGATCTTTAAGGTCCCTTCCAACCCAAACGATTCCATGATTCTATGAAAACAGTTATTCAACTCTAACAAATACATAAATAGAATATGGGCCTATCCTATGCACAGCAACCTGTGTATTGTGACTGTGTCTTTGTCATGGGCAGGAAGGGGATTGGAAGAGGTAAGCTGGACTTTGAGCCTAACGTATTACCTTCTGAAACTAACAGCAATTTGAGCTCATGAAAGCTTTAAGTCTAATTTGAGTTACAGTAGTGTCCTGTAACTCTGCATCAGCAGCTTTGCATAGGCTTATCTTTTAGATCATTTCACACCCTGATTTGGTACCTCAAAGGTGAGACTCTGCAGTCTGCAATACAGTTAGGTGTTTATTTTGGAAAAAGAAAACCAGACCACATCACTAGGCCACAGTGACTGCCTAAAGACCTATATCACTAGTACTCACCTATCCAAAGAGGAGAGCACCACTCTAACCAAGTCCACAGGATGAACCTGATTTCTTCAATTTCTTTAAAGCCTAAAATTGGTATGGTTGCAATTAAGAAATCCAAAAGTGCAAGCGACTTTCTTGATAAATTTGCTGATTTTGTGCTTTCTGGAGTTATAACACTATGTTACCAACTGTACATTTAAACAGCATGGAAGAAAACCAGCAGAAGTTCACAGGAAGTTGCCTCCCAGTATGCTTCGTTGTCAGTGACTTATAAATCCTCTGGTACATGATGGACTTTATTGACTTTATTCACCAGTCACAATTAATAAGATTATAAGATTTAATAATTTGTAGATAATCTTGGTACTGTACCCTGAGGCAGAACAACACCTTATCAAATAAAATAACAAGTGGATCAGTTATACGTTATCTTTAGAAGCTAAACTACTAAAACAAAAGCAACTGTGATAGAAGTATGATCTACAGGCAATAATTTTCAGTTATGAGTGTTTTTAGTAGAGAAATACCTAGAGAAGAATCAGAATATAATTTTTCTACCCAGAAGACCTAAATTACAAAGGAGTTCTGCTGATAGAACAAACAAATCTTGATGGAGTATGCTCATTATTAGGGAGGCTAAGCAGAAGCTTCCAACTTATCAGCAAAAGTGACTTTGGTATTAGAGAAATAAGGATGGGTTCTATTAGAAGAAAGGGGCAACATGTTTGTGGTACAGGAAAGGAATAAGCAGATCATTTTGCAGATGTGAAGGAAATAAGCAAATGCTGGTATTTTTACAGAATAACATGCTACAAATGGAAGAGAATCTCAGTCTTTTAAAACAACTCTGGTGGAGTTTTTAAAAATTTACTTCTGTTTCTACTTGCGGTGGGAAAAGAAGGTATAGCAAAGGGGAAAAGTGCCTGTTCAATTGTGTTGCCTTGTGTTACAACATCCCACAGCTTCTGCAAATTTGGATAATCCAGCTTGTCACTGACTTAAGAGACTTTTTAGAGAGATGTAAAGCACCCCAATACAGATACAGTATCATGAAGACCTGTGCCTAGAACAATATTTGTACCCTCCTGGTTCACATCACAGATTTATGAGAGCTTCTTAGTGGAATTACTGAAACCTTTAGTTTGGGAAAATCTTTCCTAGATGTAATGGGCAAGAGATCAGGTTTTCTAGGCTAGTCTTGTGCAGAACTCACGTCTGATTTAGTTACCGATTGAAACTAGATACATGTGTTTGGGCTAAAACACACTTCTCCAAGAAGCACCCAACCATGGTTTTAATGAGAGGGAATCCATCCTCTGTTCTTCTATCTTAAGTCACCATCACTTGAGTCTTTCCTAATAAAATTTGTCACATTTTTCCCAGCTTGAATTTGTGAAAACTCAGTCACCAGTCCCAGAATCTTGTTAAACATTTCTCCAGCCAGATTGAACCAACTTCTGCCATCGAGCTTTCCTCTGCAATGTAGAACACAGACAGGAATAAAAGGAAGCCAAAAGTAGCTGGTAACTTTGATATGTACTCTACATAAACACATTTCAGTTATTTTGGTTATTCTTATGACCCTTCCCAATCTTCAGTATGATCCATAAAAGAAGTACTGGAGCTGATGCCAGGAAAGAGCATATATCAGTATCACAGAGAAAAGTTTCAGTTTCATTAAGTCAGTATTTGAAATGCAGTATTTTCCCAGAATATAACACACTGGAGCCTAGTGGGCTGGATGTGTGCTGTCTTGTCATATGAAGGTTTGTAGCAGGCATTAGTCGTTACAGTCTTTTATCCTTTATCTTCTAAAACAGTGACCTGCAACACAGTACATTTGATCTTGCTTTGAAAATACAAAATAAACTTAGTTTTAATTGGAAAAAAGCAACAAGTGAAAATCAAACAAACACTTTCAATCCAAACAACAAAATTTGGGAAAGATTATTAGAATAAAATTCTTAAAACACTAAAAAGTTGTACAAGTTTAAAGTAGGAGTAGCTGTATACCCTTTACCTCCATACATGGATAAACATTAACATACTTACTTGGTTGTTCAGAAGCATAATAATATCAGTTACCACTGCAAACCACTGTATTATTTGTCCCAAGTAAACTGATGAAAATGGGTGATACATATTTAAATCTCCTGAAGATAAATTTCTAAGTGCAGGTGTGTCTCAAACAAACATTTAGCGGAGAAAAATCTTGGTCACAGTCAAACAGGGTGATCTTCAGCACTTATCTAGGGATAAGATTTGCCATGTAAAAAATAAAATTACAATAATACCCATATATGTTACTGATATGTTTCAGTGTTGAGGCAAATAGTTTAAGTGACAGGGTTTTCTAATAAAAGACCAGCAAGACCTCTGGAAGCAGATAGCAGGAATAGTGATTGGGCTGCATACCATGCATAAGCTCTCTTAATCACTGGATGGTTGATATGCCAACTGGCTTTTCCATAATTCAAAATTATTTATATTTGAGTATTTAAATTACCAATGCAAAATAAGGCTTGTTCTCATTATTTTATAATCAAATTCCTTCAAAAGTCCTGAAAAGAACCCGAACCAACCAAAGAAGCCAAACACATACACACACATGACCCCAAAACAAAATTGTTGATGCTGTGATCTGAACTTGGAAGATAAATATTTTCCCTCCTGATGGGAGAAAGGAAGGAAAGTAACGTACACTTGCTACGCATAAAAAATCAATATTCAATAAGGAACATGAAAAAGAAAGGAGAATATGCAGAGAAACCTCCATGGTCCCTCAGTTAATATGGCTCAGGAAAATAAAACTCATAATTAGACTGTTGTCCTCCAGACACCAGTTATTCACAGTGCTCTTCTCTCTTAATAACAGCATTCTTACCTTGTTGTAATCACTATATTTAGAAGTCTGACATATTACATCCACTCTCTTTGTCTCCTTTCAATCCTTCATTTTGATCACACCACACATCAATTGCTTGTCTGGTTTCTGAAGACCCCATATGTCTTTGCTGTGTTCATCAGAAGTGCTCTCTCATCTGCAAGACTTCCAACGGGTACTGTATTACTGGTTCTTCTGGAGTTGAAGAAAATTATATCAATAGCATTCCTCTTAACTAGACAATAACTTTTATCAAAGGTATTGGATCAATACAGGATGATCTATCTTTTGAATAATTTATGTTCCATTTTATTTTTCTGCTTTAATTCCTTCCTTTAAAATCTTGAAAAAGAAATGTAAAAGCTGAAGTTGTTAGGCTTAAAGAAGACTGATATGAAACATAATGGTCTTCAAATAAAAGAAACCTTTGCAAAGAAAAGGAAATAATCTCTTGTGTTTGGAAGAAATGAGAAATAATGTGTGTGTACTACAATGAGAAACTTCAGTTAGATATTAGAAATAAACATTTCGTGATAATTTCGCTGAACTCCAGCAAGAGGCTGTCTAAGTAGGCTGTGGTTTCTCTGCCAGTTGGGGCTTTCTGGCTGATGTGAATGTGTCCCTTCTCTACTTCTCTGTCACTCTTATGATGTTCTTGGTTCTCAATGCTTCCCCTCCTGAAAGACCTAGCCCTCTGTGTGAGAGGGTCAACTCTGGTTTTCACTTTTGTGAGGGAGAAAGAGGGTTTTTTTGCTATTCCCAGCCCCAGCCTATGCATCCACACAATAAGCAGCCACAGAGGTGCCTCTGGAGCACCATCATTCTCTTCTCTTCTCTCACAAAGAAGATTTGTTCTGCCCTGGTAACCTAAGACAGGGACCAAAATTCTGTTCTGTTGCGGAAAGACTATGCACACCCCCACACACATACTGGGGTTGCTGCCTTTTCATGCTTGACTGTGAGTACCACACAATGAGCACATCAGTGGTCACGGACAGACAAGAACAATGACTTTCTTTCTTGATGGAAACAACTGCTAGAAGAGTGCTTCTAAAAGCCCAAAGCATAGACATTAGGGTCCCAGAAAAAGAAAAAAAGAAAAGTTTCATTTTTCCTGGCTTTATGAGCATCTCTCAGTCGAGTCAGGGTCATGATTTTGTCAAGGGTCACCTGTTTGCATGCTAAGATGATTATCCTGTCACATACCTCTACAGATGCAGAAATACCTCCAGGGGTGTATTATGCACCAGGTGAGAAAATGCATTTTCCACTAGGCAGAAAAATTGGGATGTGCAGGTTATGAGTGCCAAGGGAAAAAAGGACAGATATTTTGTAATTGCCTTCAGATTCCACAGAAGGCTTAAGTCTGAGCCCATTGCAGCGAGATTATAATATGGAATAATGTGGTTTCTCTTGTTCTAAGAGATCAGACCGGCCTGCGATTTTCTAGCCACCAGAGCAAAGGGTGAGTTGTTATAAAAAGGTATGGATGCAGTTCAATTCTTAAAATTCAGTCATCTGTGACTCAACTGAAATAATTAAAATAGTGCTGGCACCAATCAGTATAATAATTTTAGAAAGCTTCTGACAGTGCTCCTCTAGTTGTAACAGAAATGTAGTAATCAAGAATGGGGCTGTCAGAAGTTAGTGCAATCTTTTGTTCCTTCATTTTACTTATTAGCTACTGATACAGTGTAGGTGAGCAGTCCTTGGATCCCAGCCTTCAGACCACAATTCTTTATCTACCCACAAATTGGTTCATTCTTTTAAAAACTAGTTTCCTCATTGCCTCAACTCCTTCTATATTTTTTTCCCCTAAACAGAGATCAAAGTTTTCTGATAGCCTGTATACTTTATTTGGAATATCGCATTCTCTACTCAAATGCTGCCATTGTGCTGGTAAGTAATAGTCAAAGACCACTTAATTTAAAAAATGTCAGAAGAGCCCTCTGAAAGTCACCTAGTCCAACCCCCCAACTAGAAGTGGGACAATCACCAATACCAAAACACATCACCCACAGACTTATCAAGACTTGAAAAACTGAAGCGTAAGAAGGTAGAAGGTGCTGTAAGAGGGTACTATTACAGCTTGCACAATGTTGATGTTCATTCACGAGGAATGTTTCTCTGAGATGTAGCAATGGTAAGGAGACAAAAGCCTTTGGACACTGTTCTGAACACACACATTTCTATGCTCTAGTCCTTGTAATACAACATAAGGGTGTTTGAAGACATCTGAGGTAAATAATCTCTTTGTTTACCTTTTGCAATACAGAATGAATTACAGTTTCCATTACTTGTATGTTCATGATTGCTTTGACAAAATCCCAGAGCAACATGGATCATTTAACACAAATCTGTCATGAACAGCAAGATGTATTAAGTTAAGCAACACTAAAAAATAGCTGTCTTTTTCTCTGCTCCACATTAAAATTTTCACCCAAACAATTGCTCCAAATAAAGAGCTAAGGCCTCATGAAGAGTCACAGCTGATTTTTCACTGGTAGTAGAAGTGTTAGCTGTGAAAATAGGATAGTGGGGTTGGGAGTGAAATCAAAGATACTGCTGTCACCTAGAGCATCTAGAAATTGCTATCAGGGGGTTTTCCCTGACACTCAGAAAAAGTTGTCCCACTAGAAGGGATCAGTGCATACTCACTAATCCAGGCAAGTTTGGGAAGGAATTGGGCCTAATGAATCATAAAATGGTTTGGGTTGGAAGGGATCTTTAAAAGTCATCAGGTCCGGCCCTCATGCCATGAGCAAGGACATGTTCAACTAGACCAGACTGGTCAGAATCTGATCAAATGAAGTCTTTCTGGTAACACAAGGAAAGTAGTGCTCCCATACCATCTCTGATAATAGTTGCATAGGCCTTGGCTCCTGACCACCTCCACCTGAGAGAACAGGGTTTTTTCTAGAGACACCTCCTCAGAAGGTCCCTGCAATCAGCATGGTCATTGTGTCTATTTCAGAGGCAGGAGAATATCTGCATATGTGACTCTTCTGGGACCTTTCCATAACCTCTTGCTGTACGGCTGAGAACAAAATGATGGGTTAAATAAAATTGTATTTACATTGTGCAATGCCAGCACTTACAGCCAGATATGCTGACTGGCTTTCATAAGAGTGTGTCTTGATTCCTTTCTTCTGCTTTGTAGTAGGAGTAAGTTTACTACCAGTTTTCTGATGGTATCTCAGTACAATGACATGCAATATAGCCATTGTGCAACCTATTCTCCAATTCCAATATACATGTACAGACATTTACTCCGATTTTTGATACCTTGGAAAGAAATTTGAATCAAAGTGCTCATCTTAACTACATCCTGCCAAGAGTGATACAATTTTATAACGTTAAGCAGTGCTTGAACAGCACTGAAAATGTACATTTTCTGAGGAGAAGTGGAAGAGCTCTGGGAAGGCCGATCGTAAGAGAAAGACAGATTAATATATTTTGGTCTATCATCTCAAAACTGCCCTAGGAGCCATAATATTTTAGGGATAAGGGACTGCAAGAATCCCTTCAAAGGAGTGCAGAGAATTCTTCCTCTTTCTATAAGCAAAAGTTTCACAAAAGTAGTATTTTTTTCTCTGCCACACAAAAGACTCCAGCCTTTGCAGAAAACTGGAAAAGGTGTGCAAGTGTTTATGCTCAGTCTAGTACATAAGCAACAGGTAATTGGGGAAGAAGAAATTATTTTTTTTATTATTATGTTTAAAGGTTATCTTCCAACACCAATAATTGAGTATCTCATAATAAAACAGAATAGCCTGGTCTTTTGCCAACAACTTGCAAGAAAGCATTAGAGAGTCTCGTCTTCAAGAACTGCTGGTTCTTTCTTCCTGTATCTTATTTTTGCTTACATTCTTGTAAAAGTAACAGTAAAGGTAAATCAGGCTAGGCATTACTGATTTTAATTCCTGCCCTCTCTTTAGGATTATCTCCTAAAGACACCTAAAAATTTTCCAATCAGAAAAAATTACAGGAAGTCTGATTAAGATTTCAGGCTCTCTTTGCAGGGATTTGTTTGAATATTGATTTGGGAAGGCAGATGAAAAATACAGAAACAATGAGAGGAGAAACTGCATGAAACCCTCCAGGGAAAATCATAAAGGGGTAAAACACTCTAAGTGCCTACTGAAAAATATTAGCTGTGGAAAGTTACCTGAGAGTCTTCCTGTGCTCAGGAATGCAAGTTCTATCTTCACTCACAGAACTAGGCAATCTTCTTATCTAGATCTTCTGCCAGTTTTTCTTCCTCCTACATGACTCTTAACTCTGGTATCTGCCTGGAGGTAAAAAGTGAGAATTTCAGGCATCTTCCTCTTCTGAATGTGATACATGTTCAGAAACTGCAGGTTTTTGCTTTCTCCTGGTCTAGCTATTCCATAAAATTCCCTATTATGTGTAATAAAGAAAACAGATACATCATTTAAGTGGTTTTGTACTGTAAATAAAATATTTGAACTGGTGGGCAAAGATGGATAATTAATTACTAATGGATTGTGACTGCTGTGTGTTTTTCTGATCGTGCAGAGCTCAGCACTGTATTTTCAGGAGAACAAATCAGAAAAGCAGTTGTTACACTGCAAATGGACCTTTGTATTGCTGATCACTATTATCAGACAGTCACTTCACCATGGTTTTCTAGAAATCACCTGAGCTGGATCTTCTGGTATAAGACTGACAAATGATTAAGACTTTTTTTGTAGACACTAAAACGTTAGATCTAAAGCTTTCTTGATTAATCTAGAGGATATTGGCTACTTTTTGAGGGAGAAAACAAGAAATTTCTTGTTAACAGAAGGAATAGAAGAATTTCAGGTAAATCAATATATCTGCAGTGTCTTAGGAACCACCAGTAACCCATCAGTTAAAGAAGTAGGAAAACAAAATCTACACCTTTAAAATACATAAAATATGTACTCATTTTACTGATCAAGGCTTTTTATGTAGCCTGGGCCAAAAGAGAGCTAAGGGAAGGGTGGGAGTTCAGAGACAGCCACGCTACCAGCACAGGCTTGAGCTCTGCTCTGCACTGGTGCAGCTTTGGCTGCCACAATATATGAAATACATTAAGCTATTAGAGAGCGTCCAAAGGAGGGCCTTGAGGGGCCCTTCATATGAGAAGTGGCTGAGATCACTTGGTCTGTTCAGCCTGGAGAAGAGAAGCCTGAGAGGAGACCTCACTGCAGTCTACAGCTCACTTGTGAGGGGAAGAGGAGGAGCAGATATTGATCTCTTCTCTGTGATGATCAGTGACAGGACCAAGGGAATGGCCTGAATTTGTGTCAGAAAGTTTAGACTGGATATTAGGAAAAGAGGGTGAGTGGGTACTGGAACAGGCTCCCCAGGGAAGTGGTCACAGCACAAGCCTGACAGAGTTCAAGAGTATTGTTTGGACAATACACTCGGGCATACAGTGTGACTCGTGTGGATGATCCTCTTCAGGGCCAGAAGCCAGACTCAATGATCCTTGTGGATCCAACTTGGCATATTCTGTGATTTTACCTTCCACAGGAAGAACTGAGAGCACGAGGGAGCTGGAGGTTCCAGTGCTACGAAAACAATCATAAGGCAAAGGTGTGACCTGGGTGGCGTAGAAACAGTCACATTAAATGCACTACTCACCTTCTTGTATGTTGGTCACAGCACAGCTTTGCACTAGTGACTAGAGACTAAAGCTACAGCCCTTCCTCAGGGCATCAGTCCTGGAATGAAGACTGAGTGCAAGGAGAAGCTCCTGCATCCAAGATAGAGAGCAGGATGGCCGCTGCTCCTGCAGCACCGGGCCCAAGGAAACCCCCGGGATGGCAGGGTCTGCCCCCCTGATAGACACAACAGCTGGGTCCCACTGACAGGACCAGGCTCATGGTCCTGGGCCAGGGCTGGATAAAAAGCCAGCCCACAGGGCTGGGCTCAGCTCCATCACGGCCATGGGGACAGGCCGTGCCAGGGCATCAGCCCAAACGCAGGTGGAGGCCGAGAGCCAAGGGGTTCCACAGGCAGGGCTGAGCTGGGGCCAGCACCCGCCCGGGCAGGCAGGGGCTGAGGGCCCTGGGCAGGTGGCCATGGCACCTGGCTGTGGCAGCTCCGGCTGTGGCAGCTCTGGCTTTGGCAGGTCTGGCTGTGGCACCTGGCTTTGGCTGTTCTGGCTCTGGCAGCTCTGTCTGAGCCAGGTCCAGCTGGGCAATACCCTCAGAGCTGGCACTGCTGCCCTGGGGTGCCCTAGAGGTGACATGGGAGCTTACAGAGAGCTGTGGGCCTGGGCCCCCTGACTGCCTGACAAAATAACAGTGCTAAGGTTCTTCTATTTCTGCTTTTTATAGTTCTTCTCCTGCAATCCTTTTTTTGCATTATTTTCACTGGTTTGCTGCACTTTGTGAAAAACACTTTTTAGTCAATTTCCTTAAACTCATTCCTTTGATTGAGCTGATTGGTCCTCAGGAGGATTTAATTCACCTGTGAGAGCTGCAGCTTCACTGGATCTATGTCTGAAGAGAATCCTTGGGCTATTTTCTCACTAGGTCCCCACTCTCATGTTGGAGACAAACCACCGGTCCCCTCTAAGCCCTGGTGAACACCGGCTCCCTGGGGCTGCAGCAGCCTCCACAATGCTCTCCATGACAGTTCCCCTGTCCTTGCAGCACTGCAGCCACAATTGCATGGATGAGGCTTACAGGGATTTCGTTTGCCATGGAATGCCCATGAGTCCTTGTTCTCTTGTGTGCATGTAGTTAATAATTTTTGAAAAGCAACCTTCCCACAAAATTTCCTATCTGCTGTTGGAGCTTTAATCTCATTTGCTGGAGAAAGTAAGATAAATAGTGAATGGAAATAATCAAACTGCTGTACATAACTGCATATTTTCTTTACATTCAGCTTCTTACAGACCCTCAGCCCTCTGAAACATTCCGTTCGCAATTCAGGTTTAAAATCTTTATTTTTTGTTCCTCATCTTGTTTGCTCAGTGCCTCACTCCCACTGTTCTGCTGAAAAATGGGCAAGTGTGAGTAATTAAGCCAGAAATAACACATGCGCCAAGCTGCTACAATTAATCCACCAGTTAGACTAATGTAGTCCAATTTTAAACTCTAGTTTTCCTGATTTTTCTGTATAAAACACAGCACTTCTTAATCTACCACACCAAAAGTTCTGCTTTGAATCAAAAAACTTATAAGAAGGGTATATTTTTAACAGAGTTAAAAGACTGTAGGGGGTAAACATGAAGCTTAAGACTGAATGAATAAGTGACAGAAATCTGGTACATCTTGCACTTCCACAGATCAACAGCTGATCTGGGTTGATTGTGCCATTTTCAGAAAGGAACAATTATCTTTACAACCCTCTCTTCCATAAGAAAAAGGCATTTTCAAATGTCATTTGATGATTTCCAAAACAGCTCCTACCGTTTGCTCTCTACAGTGATTGGCTCACTCCTGTTCCTCAAAGATGTCAAAATTTAACAGCCTGTTCAGTATTTTAACTTAAAAACTCCTACTTCTTTTCCCACCCCTTCCCTTTTATGCAATAATTCATATTTTCACTGTTGCTTTTATATACCGGATATAATTAAATAATAATTTTGCACCTACCTGATGAAAATTTAGAAATACCTCGTCTTTTCCTCTTGCTTGCCACTATCTCAAGTCTGCTTTATTCTAGAACATTTTCAGTCTAATTTTTTGTCTGAGTAAGTAGTAGATCACAGTATTTACATTTTGAATATTGCCAATTATATTGTAAGGAAGTTCAGTTCTCAAATTTTTATTGAAAACTACCTGAATTCAAATATTTTTAGCTATGCAAATTAAGAGTTTGGGCTTAACTTGCTAGTTTTAAAATATTTGTACTTTTTCTTCCATGGGAATATTGGATGGTGGATACTCTACACTCAGTAGAAAATGGATACAGTTGTATCATTTTGCAAAACATTTGACCTAATGGTAATCATACTGGGTACTATTTGGAAGTAGTTATCACATTTAGCATGACATCACATACATACCAGATATTATTTATAGCTTTTTTTTAAAGTTACATTTAATATTTAGTACTTGAACTGTTGGCTGTGAACTGAGAAGATAATCCAAACTGGAAGAGAATTTCAAGCACATGCAAGGAAATCAAGACCATTTTTCAACTACAGATCCGACGTTTCTGTAGTTATCTTTGCAAATTTTTCTTGGGTATTTCTGAGTTTTTTCACTTTTCCCACTCGTTGACATATTCCTAAATCTTCATTCCTTCGAGCCTAATAGTATTCAATTTTAGCCATTTTTAGTTTGCATTAGTCCCTGGAGCTAAACATAAACAAACTTACACTCTAATTTTTCATAATTATTACAGAATTAAGCCATTTGGTAGACTTCTCTTTGCTGTTCTATTTATCAAATTCATCTCCACATTTCTGCTGGAGCACTAAAGAAATATTTGTAGGTGTGCTTTAGGTTTTTGGCAATACTGCTACATCTTTTATTACAGCAATTTCCTTCTAACACATTTTAAAACATTTCTACATTGATCATCCTGTCTCTGAATATATATCTACCTAATGTACACCTTCTCCTAACAAGACCTTGCAGATTTATAACTATGGAATAAATATTTTCTTTTCTAAAACAATTGAAAGCTATGCATTTCCAAGATTGTATCTTTACACCTAATTATAAATTATTTATGCCTGGGAAGTTATTTCTGTGCAATATATTCTGAGTCATGTTTAACAAGAATACATTTTACCCATTTTTTCTGAATGTACATTAATACCTCACTGTCTGATAAATATGTATTAAGATTTCAGCCTACAGGTATATGTTCCAGTCTCTTGACATAGCTCTTCCTTTAATGTTTTCAAAATAATTATTGTGTTGCACAAAATCCATCTACTAAGTTTCTTGGTTAGCATTTCCTTGCATTTGGGCTTTGTGAAATAGTTTTGCTATGACAGTTGTACTGTCACTTTAGAAATGCTGGGAGCCACTTTAACCTCTGTTGCTTTCTTGTGCTGCTCCCTGTCAGTCTCCCTTGGAGTCTTACTGGTTTTGTTTTGCTTCCTGGTGGATTTGATTGTTGTTTACTAAGTATAAATTGGGCAATTCTAACTATATTTTCTGAAGTTGTGGATATTGACATCTTATTGCAAGAGAACCTTGGACCAGATAGCCTTTTCCCAACACCTTTTTACTAATTTTTATTGTAAGGACTTTATTTCTTTCTGGAAATTCTGTGCCCTTTGGTACACAAATGACTTTTCTTAACTTGCCTTCTATTTCTGACAGATATCTAGCCTCTTAACCAGTAACCTTTTTTAACAGCTGCTTTACTTCCCTTCCTCATGGTGCTCAGGGTTAAACACCACTTGCACACTTGCCCCTCCAATTTGCCTGCCACACTTCTGCAGTGTCTCAGGCACCCAGGGGGTTTGGTTTCCACATCTCATATACACAAGCTCTTATGCAGTTTCTTGACACACTCTTTTTCCTACCCTGCTCCTGGCATAGCTCCCTGTGTTTGGCTCCTAGTGAAGATGATGGTCCGGCTTCCAAGGAGAACTCTTCCACAGTAGCTAGAATGAAGTCAGTTGGTGACTTAGACTCCAGGGGAGACCTTAATAAAACACCATCACCTTCCCCAGCTAGGCACACCCGTGTCTCTTCCTCTTTTCCCAAGGTTTCCTCTTGGCAGGACAGACAGGAGGGCCTGGCAGCAGTGCAATGCTGGCAGGGTGATGAAGTAACTGTGTGAGCACGGAATGTGCTCCCTGAATAGACAAAGCATTTTCCTCTGCAGGGTTTCAAGATGAGCACCTTTCAACAGCACCATGTTTGTCCTAAACAAAGGCTAAGGTATTGCAGATCAAAACATTAACAAATCAGGTTGTCATAGTATTCTAATCAGAGATTTCAGCTCCTCTTGAGTGAAATTTAAATCTTTCTGTAGTATCCTTTTCCTTCATTTTGCACCAAACACACTGGCTTACTTCTATTATCATGAGCCTGGACAATTACTTCTTTTAACCCCAAAGGATGAGTTTCTGTGGAGGACAGTCATAATCTTCTTCATTCCTCAGTTTTATGTGAAAGTCACATTCTGTGTGTCAGAAATATTCAGTCCTAACACTGATGCACTTAATATCCTCATTTAGGCCATGAAGTAAAGCTGAAAGCATGCTCAGGCTTGGAGAGAGAGAGGGAAAGATATGATGAAACAGCGATTGTGGCATACCCATTGTTTGACCATTTGAGAACTGTGTGACCTTTGAGTTTACTGAGAAATATGAATAAACATGTGAACATAGTGAGCAATTTCTCTTCTCTGAAAGCTTATTGTGTGTTCAGGTTTTTGGAAGAGACTTTTATAACATTTGTTTTTGTCAAAGATAAAGGACAATTCCTCCTAGCTACCTTTACTCAGCTCCAGTGCACACATTGTGAAGTTTTTTCTGTAGAGCATGAAAATAAACAGAAACTCCAGTGAGCATAAATATTTGAGAACAGATTAGAATTTTCTGTCCCAATCATACATTCTTAAAATAAGCCTGACTTGGTTTTGTTCATGTTTTTCCAGGAGGCACAAGCAATTCTGCAGAACTGATCTAGACAGAACAGAAAGTTAGGTGCATTATGGTGGGGAAAGAAGAGAGTTACCATCAGTCCTGTGAGGACACAACGGACACCATTACAAGCAAAGGCCCCAGGATAGTGTGTATGAAGGGGAATACAAAATCAGCAAAATGGGTTCAGTAAGATTACCTTAATTGCTTACAAGCAACTGCTCTTCCATGCAGAAGTAAGGAATGTCTACAGGACACTGTGATGAGAAAACCCAGCAGGACACCAGTGTGCCCCTCGGCAGTGCCTGCGCACATGCATGCAGCATTGGGAATAAACATGAAGAGCTAGAGATCTGCTTGCCATCACAGGCCATGTTATTTTTGGGATCACAGAGACATGGTGGAATAGCTGTCATGGCTGGATTGCTCCAACAGAGGAGCATCATAACAACTTCATGATGACTTAACTCTTTCATAATGAAAAATACCACCTGGAGGTTGAATGGACTGCTCTGTCTTCCAAGGCCACAGAATGAAACAGTTACTGCATTGGACAATGTCCTCTGGAAGTGGGCACAAACACCAAAGAAGAAACGTTTTGAGACAGAAGTTTTCATTCAAGTCCTATGATTAATGCAAGGAAGTACTGGAATTAACACTTTTAGTAAGAGCAAACAACTGATACATTGGAGTCACATAAAATACATTCACACAAGACGTTTGCTTTGTTGATTCAGATGATAAATACCTCAGTAAAAATTCTTGCATGTAGAAGAGAGTAAAGGGATCAAGTCATTGTGCCCTTTCTCTGATACTCATCTAACACTTTTTACAAGAGTTCCTCTGTGGGTTTGGTGGTACTGGTAAAATGTTAGCAACACCGGAAATATTTGTTTGCTTCAAACTAGATTGTCACTAACAGACAAGAGATCAGTATCTTTGAAATTAACCTGTGTGTTCATTACCTATTGGAGTGGTATTTAAAAAATGAAGTCACCTGGTTTACCAGTTCTTCATCATAAGATCTAGAGATTATACTTCCTCATATTCCCTTTAAAAACATCCTGAGATTTGGAGGAAAAAAAAAAAAAAGAACATTCTAATCAGTTCATCACTATACTTATTTACTCCTAAGAGGGAAAGAGAATGTGTGCTGCACATAATTTTGAAGTGGAAAAATGCATGATATGGAGAGAGGACAAGATTATTTAAAAATTATTTGAGAACAATAAAAAGGAAAATATTTATTAATCCCATTTTTCATCAAAAATGAATTTTTCAAACATCCTTCCAAAAATCTCAGGTTTGAAGAAAGGAAGGAGAAAATATGTGGAATGTAGTACAATTACTATCTTTATGGTAGATGAGAAAATAAACATTCTGAAAACCCAGTGTATGGATATAAACTTTTCATCTGGAACACTTAAGTAGCATTAAGACCTACTGTTTAGTTTCCTTTTCAAACACATTAAGAGAATAGTAAAACTAAAAAATAGCACTTGTGAACTTTTGAGGAGGCCACGACCTGAGTGAGGGGATCATGTGCCCTCTCAGTCACTCTGCAGGCAGTACCAAATTGTGTGGGAATGCTGATGTGCTGGAGGGTAGGAAGGCTGTGCAGAGGGATCTGGACAGGCTGGATTGGTGAGCTGAGGCCAGCTGTATGAGCTTCTACAAGGCAAAGTGTCAGGTCCTGCACTACAGGCTGGGGGAAGGGAGGTTGGAAAGCTGCTCAGCCGAAAAGAACCTGGGGGTGCTGGTCAGCAGCAGCTGACATGATCCAGGTGTGTGTCCAGGTGGTCAAGAAGGCCAATGGCACCCTAGCCTGGATCAGCAACAGTGTGGCCAGCAGAGTCAGGGCAGTGATTGACCCCCTTGGCACTGGTGAGGCCACACCGTGAGTGCTGTATCCAGCTTGGGCCCCTCACTACAAGAAGGACCTTGAGGTGTGGGGGTGCATCCAGAGAAGGGCAATGGAGCTGGAGAAGGGTCTAGAGAGTAGGTCCTATGAGGAGTGGCTGAGCAAGCTAGGACTGTTTAGCCTAGAGTAAAGGAGGATCAGGAGAGGCCTTATCACTCTGCAACTTCCTGAAAGGAGGTAAAATGATAGAACAGTGGAAATGACCTCAAGTTGTGCCAAGGGAGATCAGGCTAGTAGCAGAAGTTTCTTCACAGAAAGGATGGTCAGCATTGGAACAGCATACCTAGGGAAGTGGTGAAATCCCCATCCTTGGAAGCATTTAAAAAAACATGGGGATGTGGCATTTAGGGACATGGTTTAGTGGTGAACATGTCAGTGCTAGGTTAAGAGTTGGACTCTGTCTTAGAGATCTTTTCCAAACTAAGTGATTCAATGATTTTCTTACCCTGCCTCATTTGCACAGAACCTAGCTGCTGTAAGTTGTCAGTCATGGGTAACAGTAATTCCATATTCTCTCCTTTGACATGCACCCATTAAACTTCACAGAGAATGCCTGAGGCCTGTTTGACATCTTGTTCCAAGGCTCTCTGATGTTGTAGTGAATGTTAATGATCACAGAAGGGGAACATGAGCTTCTAGCAAATAGTTGAACTCTTGAGATGGTAAAACTGCTTTCTTTCAGCTTTCAGCCCTTTACATATAGTTGTGATGGTGGCTCCATAGGTTACAAAGGATCACAAAGTATTGATAGGTTTGAAGAAATGTCTTCTCTGCTTTACTCACCGTGGTTTGTCATAGAAGATTGAATTTTCTGCTTTTCCTCCCATATCTGCTCCTTAAAACAGGTCTGTTCTTTATTCACTCTGAGCAATGTTCACCTAGAAAATTCACCAAATTCACCTAGCAAAATCTCTTATTCTGACCTTACATTAAAAGAGAAAACTAAAGCAAAGGAAAGACACACCAGGTATTAACAAATAGAAGTGGCAGTTCAGCAGCAGTGCTCTGCCAACTGGCAGGATGAAAAACCAAATGGCAGTGAGTCTGTAGCCTGGCTTCAGCCTGGAACATGATTTCCATTTTAACCGCCTGTTGGAAAATTCTGTCAGTGACTTGCAGTCCAAAATAAGACTGCAGGAGCTGCTGCTGCACTGGCACCTGCCACTAAATGTGAGGTTAAAAACTCAGTGGGGGAAAAATGCTGCTTTCTCCTGCTGGATGGCTGTAGTGTGCTACCCCAGGGAAGAGCTGGGGGAGAAGGCTGAACCTGACAGGTTGGGAAGCAAACACAAAAGAAAGGTAGTGTGGCTGGAGGTGCCAGGGTGGGGAACTGGGACTCTGTAGAGAAAACAGAAGGATAAAGCTATACCCTTGAGAGTATTTACATAAAGTGCCTCAAAACTGGACAAGCAGCATGGTAAGGAAGCATGGAGGAACCTTTCTGAAAGATATTTAAATCAGCCATAGAGATCAAAGACAGGAGTCAGTGCTTCATTAACAATGAAAGAGAATTAGTAGGGTGGGGTTAAATAGCAGAAACCCTTAAAAATGAAGGCATATAGCCAATGTCTGATGTAACTAGAAAAGTATATCCCAGAAATGGGATATAAAGAGAAAGCGAGAGTGGATTGTCAACCAAATAAGACCTTCGGACAAATCCCAAGCAGAGTGATCTTGTAATCAAATCAAGAAAGATGGCAAAGTCATGTGGACAGCAAGTGACAGACACTATAGCAATTTGTCCCAGTCCTTTCTCAGGGCAGCACAGCTCAGACAGCTGAATTCTCACAGCAGAGGAGATTGTGAATGCATGTACCTGCTAGAAGAATGCTTGTTGCCCGATACCAGCAAAACTCTTGTATTGGTTTTGCTTACACATCAGCAAGGAGCACATGCTGGCAAGCCAGCCAGCTAAAAAGCATGATGGTTGGGCAGGAACTCTGCTCCTCACACTGCTCATGCTGCAGTTTGTTGTCTTGATCCAATAAAAAGCAGAGGCTTTGAAAAATGTCACTGACACTTGCTCACCACCATACTGTTTCCTCCAGTACCACACTTCCTTTTGGCTCCTCTTCACCTATTGATTGCTTGAAATAAAAAAAAAACTCAAGATCTTTAGCAACAAGGCTGTTGTTAAAGATTGACTTTTAAAGTCTACAATCACACACACAGCCCCTCTGCAAATTTTGGATCCATCAAAGACCATCATAATTTCTCCTTGACCCAGAGATCTCTTGGCCAGTGAATTCCCGAGACTCCTCTTCATGTTTCTTAGCTTCTACTGGCTGTAAAAAATGTTGTTTTCAGCCACTTTAGTCTTCTTGTGCTTCCAAAAGAGATTGTGAACAAACAGAAAGAGGCTAGGTCTGCTGATGGTTACTGAAGGATGGCCCAGTGCAGGGCCAGGAGTCAGACTCAATGGCTCACTTGGGTCCCTTCCGACTCAGCATGGAATTCTGGGATTCTGTTTCTGCTTTCATTGTTTTAAATTACTCCCAAATCAAATTCAAGACCACAAAGACACTAGCAAAGATCCACAAAACCCTTGTCTCTCCAGCCTGATTACCAGCTTCAGAAGCATTTGTTTAATTCTTGGAAACTGAATGTAGTGTTCACATCTGATGCAAGTTAGTTCTGTAGCCTCATGTCTGCTATTGTCTGGAACAAGAAATTTCACCTTAAGTATTCTATCAGGACAAGCAAGTGCTCCTTCTCTTTTTTCTTTCTAATGCAAGTACCACTTTTTGAGCAAGTTGCATTTTGTCTTAGCTTTGTTAACGTTTGAAGATAAAGTCTGGGATAAATGAGACAAAAAAGAGCATGTAAACATTTTGACAGGTGTAAACTGGAGCACCATCTCAGCCTGTTCGGCCAGTGAGCCGCTAGCTCCTTCCACAACCACGCAAGCAAAAAACCAATTTTATTCACATCCAAAGACTACAGTCTTAGTCCTCCTACAATGAGATAAACCCCTCAGGAAACTCACCTTTTGCTGTGCTTGTTCAATGCTAGAGCTAAAAAAGCACCTAGAATTGTAACAATAGCCTGGCTCCTAACCAGGGTTTCACCCTAGAAGGATCAAATGTTGTCACTCACTTCACTAAAAGTATAATATCTGAATGTGGTTGCCCAGTGGATTGTTACCATACCTTCTGCCATGGCTGAATGGTGCTTTGCCTCCCTGATCTTGACAAATCAGTTCTTTTTAATACTGAATGACTTTCTACAATACCATGTTGGTTTTTCCATAGGATTAATTTCAGGCTCAGTAATAAGTTAAGAATAGAAGTATGCATAAATATGTATGTTGTTTTATAAAGAAAACAAAGGCATAGTAAACTTCTGACATGTTTTTCCCAGAACCTAATCAGGTACAGCTGTTTTATTACAAGCTTGTGACAAAAAGCCAGTGCAGGCATTTAGAGAAGGGTGCTTAGGAGATGCTGCTGAGCTGTGGCAGTTGTTCAGCATGCTCGGGAGCAACCTTACCTCCCTGCTCCCCTGAGCTCAGAGAACTGGATAGACAAGCCAAGAGACCACAAATGGAGCCAGGCCCTGCTTTAGAAGCACAGTTCTCAGGTTTGAATGGGCTTGCCTTTGAGGCACTGCCTTTCATTCTCTTTGCTGCCCAGGCACTGCACTCTAGCATCACATCTTTGGTGTTTGAGAAAGGCCATGCTGAGAGACCAAGAGTTAGAAACACTTTTCTGCAGCCTAGACCACTTGTTCCATGACAGCGCACTCTGCCAGTCCCTCTTCTCAAGGCTGGGGTTCAGATCCCATTTGTTGTATTTTTGCCAAACTCCCACTTCAATTCAGCCCTACTTTAACATCTGAAAAAAACATCTGTTGTTCTGCTGCGGCCATCTGCTTCCATCCCCAAGGAGCCAGGCCAAAAATACCCAGGGACTTTGAAGAGCAGTGTTAGCTGAGACATATTTATGTTAAAACAGACCAGCAAATAGGTTATATTAAAACTTATAGGAATTAATGGAACTTAGTTTCTACCTCCAAGGGTAAGTCAGCATTATTATTCTCTTTGAAAAGGGACTGCAGCAAATGGAACTAATATACCATATAAATATGCAAGGTGTGATAAAATAACGCATTTACTCAAGGTGGGAGTTCATGAGCAGGAACAGAGAAAAACAGAGGGGCAATAATCCTTCAGAATTTAAATGCTTTCTAACTTTATAGTAATAACTAATTATTACTACTTTTATTACAAGGCATCAACAAACTTGTCATGAGTGATGAGTCACTTTATGGTAGATTACAGTGGATCTCTTTATGCATCACTTTTTGAAGAGAGCAAGACCTGAGGAACTACCCAGGCTGTCTCTGCCCAGAAGTCAAAACTTTACTGTGTGGCAGTGCACAATGAACTCTCCCTTCACTTTTAGTAAATGACACAAAATAATCACCACAGGAACAGTCCTGTCCTGTGACTTTGCAATTCAAGTCACCCATGAGTGAAAATACTCCTCATGAGAACTCTATCCTGCTCCCACTGCTTCCCAAAGAGTCTTCCCTTTCATTGTAACACTGGCTAAATAGACCATTATATAATATTTGGGCTTGTACGTCTTCAGGCTTCTGGGCATTCAACCCAAAAGTGTTTGAAGATACAACTTATTTTTTCCCCTCTGTATTCTCAACTGCCTCTGGAAGATCACTATCTGCTGTGAACAGATTGTGCTAGCTGAAACAGGCAACACAGTGACAGGAAACCCAAGAGTACACTCTGTAATATTAATGCTCTAAAATTAAAAACTCCTCATTGTGAAGCACTAAAGGGATGTTAGCCTTAAGCGAAGGTGTTTAATGTTAAAGACCATTTACCCCATGCCGTTGCAAAAGTTCATTCCACTTCCAGACTTTGGTTGCTAAGCTAAATTATAGAACTCTGCATACCAAATCCTTTACCAGGATAAGAGCTAGAAGAGGAATTTACAAAATGCTAAAATGGTACTCAGCTTATATTTCACCTCAAGTTTGGCCATCATACATTTCTATGTTCAACTTCCTATCTTTGATCATTTGAGAAAATATTGTGGAAGTTTTCAATGGAAATAAAAATCAATAATCAATTTAATAATTAACTAACCCTGATTCAAAATTGAAAGTAACTGCTTTGTGTTTGGAATTCATCTAGTCTTTCTCAGATAAAAATAGCATTTATTCAAACATTTAAGTTTACTTTAATAATGGAAAACCATTACAATAATGGAAAAATCCATTACAATATTTCCAGGGGGAGAACTTTATTACAGTAAAAATAGCTACTCTCAGTTTTTGACAACTGGGAAGTCTTCAAGAGCAAAGCATGGAACAAAAGTTTGTTTTTATCCTTTTACATATATATGCTGTATATGATCTGTTTTTTCTAGTCACAGATCAGTTTGTTCCCCCAAGCAAGGAAGACTACATTAAACTGACTGTTGAGCAAGTGCTTGTGCTAACTGCAGCCAGAAAAAACATTGCATTAGCAATGTTACCACTCTTGGGAGAAGCTGTAATTTGTCATAGTAACCTTCTAAAGCACACGTGGAATATGAGCCATAATTTTGCCCTATTTTCCATAGCATTGTTCAGTGCAAAAAGTCAGTTGGGCAGCAGCAGCTTCGCTAGAACTGCCCTATCTGAAAAGAGCCACATGACAGCTGCCAAGTCACTGGTGTTCAAATTGCTTCTGCTTCCAGCACATGGCCTCAAAACTGATTGCCACGTGGCTACATTTTACACAGCAATTTCACTTTGAAAAATAATGGAAGCAACTTACCTGTTGGCAGAAATACCACTCGGAAGGAATGACAAAGGAATGAAGCGGGCACCACTTGCACTTTGGCACTCCAGGCAAATATTCTTGTGTGCCAGGTGGAGTATCTGACAATTGCATGTGTCTCTTAAAGGAGAGCCAACAAATTATTCAAGAACGGTCTTTCAATAAAGCCCGAATCATCTTAAGTCTCACATATAATTTAATCTGTTTGATTTAAGGGCACATTTCACAGCTGTTGAAACATCCCCCTTCCTGCCCTAAAGGGAAGACATTTTGAATTTCTTTCCTGAAGCAGGCACATTGAAACAAGGTATCGTGATCTTGTTTATGCCATATATAAAGGCAGATCACTCCCAGCCTCTAATGTTCTACTTTACTGCCCCTTCCTTAAACCCACTGAATCATAAATTCAATCTCCCCAAAAGCTTGATGTCTTTTGGTCATCCTACACATATACTCATGCCAGAAAATTATCTGTATTCTTTACTTCCGTTCCAATGCTCACTAAACATTAAGCCATATTTACGAATCTTGTCGAACATGGTCTTTAACAATTTGACAAAGTTACTCATCTGCAGTGTAATTTATTATCCTATCCACCCTTGTATTTTCTGCAGAACAAGATGACAGAGGTTTAATAACAAAAAAAACCCAAAAAACAAAACAAAAAAAAACAACCAAACAAAAAAACCCCAAAACAAAACAACCCAACAACAACAAGAAAAACCTGCCTCAGGAAGACTGAGGAAATATAAAATTTTTACTTGAATGTTAATGGGAGATTTAGGACATGAACCTGAGACTTCGACTTCCAGCAAGTTTTTTTGCCCATGGCTTTCTTCCCATTCTCTTTTTTTGTGGTCATGGGTTTCTGTACTGACCTAATTTATCGAGAATAGTACTCAAAAACCATAGCTCTCATATAGGAAAATTGTATACATTTACTAAAGCCAAATAAACTTGTGCAGAATCCACAATAAATTATGCACATTCAATTAAGTCAGGGATGTTGCTTTCAAGCATTTGTATAAGTAACCACTAATTACCCAACTGACCAATTTCAAAACTTCATTGTTTCTTAAAAATAATTTTAGAAAATTACTTCTTGCATGATGGTTTTCTGTAACATGGTTGAAAACAATGTGCTCCACTCAAACCTGGTTCCACATTTGGCAGAAGTGGAAGGCGAGCCGTCAGAAAGCAACATATTTTGTCTTTAAGTCTGCACAGTTTTCCTCCTCATGGACCAGAGGTGCCTAGTGTTTTCAGGCTATGACCGCTCTTTTCCCACCTTCCTTATGGCTCAGTGTTTCTTCTGTTGCAAGGGGATTACAAATGTGCTAAAAGACAGAAGCTCAAAATGGCACCTAAAGAGTTTTTTAGTGGAACAGAGAGTCTGCGGCTAGCTTCCAGGAATTAAACATCAGCTGTTGTCACAATCAAACACAGAAGAAACTAAACCAAATCTTTTTCTAAAGCTTGATATGAAGAAAATAAAAAAATCCCACAAAGAACACCTCTCCATAACTATCACTCTTAATACACTCCCTTGCTTCATACTGCTTAAGGGCATTGAGTCTCTTAAAGTATCCAGCTCACACTTTGACACCCAGTGCCAGCACTTAAGAAAACAATTCTTTTGCATTTCAAATAATTACTCTCATGTCCCAGTACTGAAGACAGAGTGCTAAGAAATGACACAGCGTACATTCTACCCAAAATATGTTCTTTGCAATTAATTACACTTAGGTAAGTTATTTGCACT
This sequence comes from Taeniopygia guttata, assembly GCF_048771995.1. Classification (NCBI taxonomy): domain Eukaryota; kingdom Metazoa; phylum Chordata; class Aves; order Passeriformes; family Estrildidae; genus Taeniopygia; species Taeniopygia guttata. The sequence goes on along the minus strand of NC_133030.1, from coordinate 27,856,208 downwards.
ATAAAAATACACTTAACGATCCACATACTACTGGAATGCAGCACACACATTTTAGGAAGACAGTTGTTAAATTCCAGGATTTTCCCAATGAGAGAGTTGCTGCCCACACCAGCAGTGGGCTACAGTAACAGAATTGAGCTTTACATTTTGCATTCAATTAAAAGACAAAACTTAAGAAACATATGTGCACTGTATATCTGGAGAAGGCAGACCTTAAAGAAATCACTCATTGGCAAACAGCCAAGTCCTGTTTGGCAAGCTGGGTAACTCCTATCAGTTTTCTTAAAGCAGTTTCACTATGAACAGACAAGCTGCAGCCTTGTAAGCCTAAGTAAACTCAGGCTTCACTTAGAATCTACTGTAAATAGAGTCATAGTATAAATGAGATTGAAAGGGACCTCAGGAGCTCCCCAAGATTAGCCTCCTACACCCAGCAGGATCAGAATCCTAGGCCACATTGCTCCAGCTTTATCCAATTGAAAACCACCAAAGATAAGCTCTTTGGGCAGCCTGTTCACTGTCCTCATAACGAAGTTCCACCACCTTTAATCACAACCTCTAGTTCCAAATTATATTATTGTCTCTAATCCTCCCAGAACCCACAACAATAAAAAGCAGACCACTTTCCTGATCACCTCTCCACATTCACTGGAAGGCTGGTATTAGTTCCTCCTGAAGTTACATCTTCTGCTACACTGAAGATTGTGTTTATGGGTAAAGAGGAAACATAACATGTATACAAGTAAAGCTAAGAATTTATTGTTAGCATATGGAAATCTTAACCCAATTAGTCTATTAGTCTAGATGTAATTACTATAGGAAAAGAACAATCATGCAGCTTGTGTACTTTTACACAGAAAATGCAGTAATAAACTTGTAAGACATATTTCTCCATTGCCCTCCTATTCAGGGGTTATTTTCACCCTTCTACTGTTACTCTGCATCTAAAAATCAACATCTCCAGACTGCTGGAAAAGATAACTTGAATCTATCAGCATCTGAAGGCCTTTGTTGGGAGGAATACATTGCTGCTTTCTTCTTCCTTGCTCTAGGATCTACCTGGGGTGGTTTTTATGTTTGCTAAAATGCTTTTACGTCTTTATTTTTCCTTACTGGCCTTCAGAGCCAAATATATATGAGCCATTCACATATGTTAGATGTGATTTCATTTTGCTGTTACTTCCTAAACACAATTTTGTCTGGTTCTTGTTCTGCCTTAAACAACCAAACCAAGACAAAAAACCCACCAACCAATCAACCACAAAATCAGAAAAACCTACTAAAAACCAAATCAAACAAAAAAAAAAACCCACAGCCCAAACAAGGAACCAAATCCCCGCCCCCCCCCATATTTGACTGCTGGTGAGTAACCACTCATCAATATAGGACTATGGGGTTTCCAGTTCCACACGTGTGCCCTATCATTAATCCGTACTCTTCTATTCTACATCCTTCGTTTCCAATTCTGAAGGCCTGCTATTATATATCATGCCCATATTTATCTCCACATCATTATTTTGGTCATAAATGTCTTATTGCACACAAAATATCTGCTTAATACTCCTAGATATATAAAGCTGCTATTATATATCATGCTGTTGTAGTTTGACACGGGAAAAAAAATTTTTTTAGGAGGAAGAGGTTAATTTGGATATTGACTAATTAGAAGTGGACATGCTTCTGAGAATACAGAGGTGTTAAAAGCAGAATTCTTAGAAGAACTCGCTCTCATTAGTTCTAGTTAGCGTGCAGTGCAGGACTCTCCCCTGCCCGGCGACAAGCTGGGTGCGGGAGGGGAAAAGCCATGTGGCCTTTAGAGGTAGGCTTAAGAGTAAAGAAACTAGAACTGGGCCTGGCCCCTTGTAGATGGAAGGGTGGGAAAATTTGGGATGTCTCTATTTCCTTCTTAAAGTCTCTCTCTCAAGAGAAAAAAAATATAGCAATAAGTTTTGTTAACAACATGCTGCAAAAAAGGAGAATGGGGGGGGCACAAGGTGCCCAGCCACTTGTGGGAGCCAAAGCTTAGGTAGCGAGCCATCTTTGAGAGTCGAAACTTTTAACCTTTCTTTAAAAAAGAAAAGCTTTAGGAAATTTTCCTCCTCCTCAGTTTAAAAGAAAAAAAAAGAAACAGCTTAAACCCTGAAATGTTAAAAAGAGAAATTCTAAGTAAGAAAAAATGATAGAGTAGCTTTCAGCTAGACTTTTTCTTAGTAACCACAGACTAAACCAATCTTCTCCTCCAAGAGAGACTGTATTTCAAGAAGAAACCAGTAAGCCAAAAAGACCATGCTTCAGCTGGAAAAAGACAAAAGTGGAGTGAACAGAGAAAAGTTAAAGAAGTTTATAGTAGTGCCCCTTGTTTTTAGAAAAGAAGAAAAGAAGAAGATCTCTGTTCTTAGACCCTCAGCCCCAGGGGGAAATGGGGGGGACTGTAGACCCAAAAATAAAAAACTAAACTGTTGTTTTTTCCCCTCTTAGCAGGACATCCTTGAAAAGAAAAATCCTAAAAGCAGTCTGTCCATCCATGCATTAGTAATAAAAGCACTGTACATAGAAATGAGAGGGACACCATAGCAAACTTTTTCTCCAAGCAGTGCCATGTGTGACATGGAAACACAAAATATAGCAACTGTGTTTCTTAGAGAGTCTATAGCACAAAAAAACCCTCCTCTCTCCCTCAATAAACTAAGTATCAATAATCTAAAAAGTAAAAACCTAATTAGAATCCAAATTATGTCTCACTGTAATTTATTAAAGTAGTAAAAAAAAAATGCTTTAGAAAGTTTTCATTTTAAATGTTGTATGTGTTTTTTCTCTTTCCTTTTATAATAATATAATAATAATAACTTAATAAAGGTTTTTTTGTTTATTATTAAGCTTAAACCTGCTTTGCTCTATTCTCAATCGCATTTCACAACATTCAATTAAAAGATTGCATTTTCATAAGGGCACTGGCATTGTGCCAGTGTCAAACCATAACACATGCCCACATTTCTCTCCCCATCATTATTTTGGTCATAAATGTCTTATTACACATAGAATACCTGCTTAATACTCTTACATATATAAAACTATGGTTGCACCATCTAAAGGTAAACAGAAGTAAAAGAAATTAACCACAGACACCCAGCCAGTTATAGAAATTGTAATAGCAAGGCTAAGTAAAACAAAGATACAGGCAGGCCAAAGGAAGTCCATCAGGGGAAGCATTATATTCCTCCTCAGACCCAAGGCCTTGCAGACTCAGTACTAAGCTTATGGCCTGTTACTAACAGCCATAATACACTATTGCAGTGCTTGTCATGACCTCTTGGAAGAAACTGAACAAGCCCTAATTCATTACCATCTCGGGGGCCTTTCACTAAATTTATTTCAGGTGGCTGAAATCTTCCTTGAACTGGGGAACCCAAAAATCAGACACAGTCTACATGCAGTCCCATATAAAATACCAGATACATTATCCAAAGTACTATCAATACTCACCCTGCCTTCTGTTACTCTATTTCTGCTATTTCTGAAAAGTTCCTACTTTAATTTACCTTCTTTAACTGCTCATTCTCTTAGCTGAATACTGCTTCTTCCCAGTAGAAAAAAGTATGCTAAATAAAGAGTCAAGTCTCCAAATGCTGGAGTTATGTGGATAATGCCTACCTGTTATGGCCTGACAGTTGGGCCACAGGACCCTTTAACATCTTGACAGATATCAAGGCATAAAGACCCCCCAGGTGAGTACTGAATGGCTGGCTTTCCATAGTGCTCTAGAAGTTTAAGATATTACCACTACAACTCTCCATGTTTACTAGCCCCACAGTCCAACTAACCAAGCAGAAACCTACGTTGGTGGCTGGGTTTTGTTTGGGTTTTTTACTCAGGTAATTCCACACACAACAGACTTAACAAATTGCTCATTTGAGATTCCTTCAGCTACTGAGTGTGAGAGGTGATCTAAAATCTGAAGCAATTGATGATGGTGGTAAGGTAAAACCAGCGAGTTCCAGATTAAAAAAAAAACAACCATATTTGTTTGGCTACTTAAGTATTCCCCTCTAAAAGATCAAGCTACTGTACTGAAAGTAAGACTGCATATGTATCAGTAGCCTAAGCACCTAATTTACAACTCACAGCAAACTAGCACTTTGCTAAGCAAATCTGTTACAGCTTTTGCCTCAAACTTCCAGCCTGCTCAGTGGTTAATCTCTAGGGATAATTTTATTTCACAGACAGCCCTCGCAGGAATCCTATAGGTGTCCACAACCAGGGAGTCTCAGAAAAGATGTGTACTGGGAAATCCTGCACTGCTCATCCTATGTCACCATGTCTGTAAGACAAATTCCGGGTGCTGAATTACTCTGCATGTTGTGAAAGGGGGATGGGGAGGAGGCAGTACTTGCAGAGAAGACAGACAAAACTGGAGAAAGTATAAAATTACTTATAGACTCATACATTAACTCAGATCAGAAAAGAGCTCAGGGTGATCCCCAATCCACGCTCCATCTCAAAGCTGGGTAAGATACAAATTGGATTATATTATTCATGCCTTAATTTAGCATTCTCTTGAAAACATCCAAAAGAGACAGAAAAATATCTCATGCAACATAGTGCACTGTTTAACTGTCCTAAAGGTAATTTTTTAAAATATTACATCTTGACAGAACTTAGCTTGTTTCAAATTTTGTCTATTGTGTCTCATCCTCACACTGAGAACCCCTAGGAAACCATGCTTCACCTTACTCAGTAGCTTCTTTTAAGTTCAGCTATATGATTTAGCATTTTTGATTACAAAAGTAGACTGGATTTCTACCAGACCAACAAAGTCTGTGTTTTAAGTGAGATGGAACAGAGGTGCAAGCAATCTAACCTTCCAAGAGGCTCCATTTGAGTCTAGTGATAAGGACCAACTCCAGATGTTAGAGAGTGATCCAAGAGTCAACAGCTGCTCTTGCAAAGAAAGAGGACTTACTTTTCATTATTTTACAATATGAGTATTCAATATAATAGTCCAGAGATAAATGAAGTGTCAGTTTCTGAAAAAACAAGATCCAGATAGGAAACCCTTAGCACCTCAGATCAAGGGATAAACAATCAACCTTATTAAACCAACAAACCAAGTTTATTTATATAAGTCTGTACAATTGTGATGAACTATGCTAGGACACCAATGAAACAAAGTAAACAAATCTCTCCCTCTCTAACAAGTGGGAGGTGTAGTCACTCACCTTTACATGCACTTAAAGGAAAAAAAGATTACAGCTTTCATACAATTATGTAACTATTCAAGAGTACTTTCTTCATGTCTTATTCTCAATATAAGAGGTTTGCATAATTTACTGATGGTTGCCTTCTCTGAAAAACAGAATTTTAGTAAAACCCAGAGATTTTGAGAAGGTTGCAGATAACTAGGACATAGTCCATCATTCAGATTGGCATTCCAAACTCACTGCATCTCCCATGTTTTCTTTCAGTTTTGTCTACTGAAGTTACTTGCAACACTGTATGGGTCTCAGCCACATCTTGGTGTTTTACAGATAGTCTTGCATTACCAAATGTAGAAGTTAACTAAAACTAATACATCAAGGCCAAGCATATTAAAAATACTGTATTTGGGTTAAGTTTACCTTTAGAGACCACTTGTCACTGCATCTCAGAGCTCTGAGGCATTTCTGTGGGAAAAATCAGTGCCTGAACTGTTTGATTTGGCAATTATTTCTGCAAACCGTTAGAGAGTGATTATTTTTAAAACTGTCTATTGCAAAGTAAATTTTCTACTTTTTTTATCACAAATCACTTTAGCTGTTGAAAAAAATCAAATCATATCAAATGCTTATCTACACAGTGAATCACGTTTCCTATGAAGTTATGATGGTACATCCCATAAATCAAATCTTAAAAAGTTATAGGTATGTATATGTGACAGCCTACTGTAACTCCAGAGAAGCTGCTAAAATAGGCCACCAAATAAAGTAGTCTATGATTACATATTTACAGAATAATCCACATGTTCTAGAACTATGGACTATTCAGTAAATAAGTACTGAAATATTTATATTTATTTGTTTACATGGTAGGCTTCATACGTTGATTTTCTTTTTATACACAGTTCATAGAATCAATCTGCACACATTACATGATGTTTCTTTAAAGCTACTGTTAAAAAAAAGGAAGAGAAAGTTAAGTAAGAACTAGATTAAATTTTCAATAAAAATCAAACAAGAAAGTATCAAACACAGGTTTTAAGATAACCAGTGTATGATTTCAGAAAAACAGCAGTGCTCTGACACAAGAAGAGCACTGCATTTTCCCTCTTTAGAGTCCCTCAGAAACATTCCTATCCAGTTCAGTGCTTAAGTTGTTATATATGTACTGGCCTGAGTAGGAACACACACGTGCTTACACGCTTACCTGAACGAGGGTCTCTAACCTTTTAGACTTCTCTTTTAATTTAGTTCTTAGTTTCATATAGTCAGTTGTATCTTGCTCAGAAAAGTTCTTTGTTAAATGTCACTTATATTTACATTTGATTTTTTTCTTTTTTACACCTGAGTGATAATTTAGCTGTCAATTTGTGCCTAGTCAAATATTCCATAAAGCCATATAATTCTTGTGCTTGTGTTGCACTTCACTTGTACCAGTTTATATATGAAGAATGTCCATCATCTACCTCTCATATTACCCACTGATCTTTCTATTATGTCCTTCCCCTTCCATAGAATGTGATTTTTAAAAAAATTATTGTTTATTGATAGAAGCCCCATTTAAATGGTTCAGAAAGCAAGAAACAAAGTAAGCTGGAGTCCATGAAGACACGATAACTTAACAAATATGTAATATTGAAGGCTTGGAGAAGAAACTAAAGCCCAACCAAATGAGCTCCCCAGGATCACCCCATAAAAAGCTACTTCACCCAGTGACAGCTGTAGAGTCTGGATGTGCTATAGATGACAAGTCCCACATTAAGAGCTGTGTACCTCTTTCTCATCGGTTAAGTGTAATTAAAAAAGAGAACATAAAGTTAAATAGCTATATCAGCCAAGCCATTTTAGTAAGAAGAATCACATTTAATGAGTTTCTTTCTTGCAATTTCAGATGCTCAAATACAGCTGGTAGAAATTCAAACAGCCGTAAAGAACTGTGACAGACGGATACAAATAGTACTGCAGCTTAAAAATGATAAAAAACACCTGAAAAAAAGTCACACAACCCTCCCAAAAAAATTTACACTTTGAACCTAGGCCAGTTTTTGAAGATTCCCTTCTCCAAAGCTAGGATGAAGGAGGAAGAAGAAGAGGGAGAAAGTGCAGATGACCTTCTGGCCACAAAGGTCTTGCGCCAATGTTTATTCACTGTGCCTGGTGGTGGTATGTAAGGGGAGATCACCAAGTGCTGATTCTGCGACTGCCAAGAGATTCCTATGGAAATCCAGACCTCAGGCTAATACTGAACACAGAGTGGACCAACGAGCTGCATCAACAAAATAAAAACAAAACTCAAACTAAAAGAAATGGGAAAACCCCAAATAGCACAGATCCACATTTGTGAGGGGAGCAGAGGGAAGGGCAAGAAGGGAGGTCTATACAGTAAATAGTTGAATGGTTTATGTTACAGATGACTGGCAGTTTTAAAGAGTCTTTTCCCAGCTCCATTGCTGCTCCAACCCAGAAGGGAAAACTGAAAAAGGGAGGAAGAAAAAGTAGGACATCATCATGGAGCATGCAGGATCAGAAGCAGCAGAGCGGGCATGCTCAAATAAGCCCCCGTCTCTTTTTGTAGTCCTCCAAGTTCAATGATCGCCGAGGGGCACCATCTTTTGCTGGAGGAGCCTTGGAGGTGATGGCCAGTGCCTTAGATTCTGTTGGGGACAAGAAAAGAGTAAGGACAAAAACTACAGGCAAACGATACATTTTTACTTATTGTTTTTGCTGACAACTTCACCACAAAATCATGTTTGGCTTCTCTAGTACACATCAGCTTAGAACTTCAGTTAATAATACAGGCAGTATCGGGGAGCTTATATTCATAGATGCAAGCACATACAATTTTGACTCTGTATGTTAATCCAGCTGTTAATCCAGAGACAGATAGTAAGCAGAAAAAGTCAAACATTCCATGTCTACAACACACATTTTTATCAGTCTCCAGATTCTTCTGTTAAGCAAGGAGACTGCTAAGGACTGTCTAAGGAAAACTGCATTCCTCATACTTCTCTCTCCAGTGTCCTTCAGTGCCTAACCCTCATCTGCTTGCTAACTCTCAAGTTTGTAACTCACTAGCTGTTACACGAAGTCTCTTGTTCTTGAACTTCTGCCTCATTCTCTAGTCTTACATGCAGAGTTTTCATGTTGATCTAGTTTGGAAAAACTTCTCCTGCTCTTGCTTCTTGAGAAGGTTTGTCTTTGTGCATTCTTACAGTACTTACTAAATTACCGTCCTCCAAGAAACTGCCTTCAACTAATGAAAGAAATACTAAAACTTGTGTGTCACATTGCACTGGTATACTCCTCCCACTGGAAAACAACTTTATAGGACACAAGAAAATAGCTTCAAATTGCACTAGGGAGGTTTGGACTGGATATTAGGAGAAATTTCTTCACCAAGAGGATTATCAAGTATCAGAACAGGTTGCACAGTGAAGTGGTTAAGTCACCATCCCTGGAGGCATTTAAAAGAGGTGTAGCTGTGGCACATGGGGACCTGTTTTAGTGGTGGATTTGTGAATGTTGAGTTAATGGTTGGACTCGATAATCTTGAGGGTTTTTTTAAATCAAAATGATCCTATGATACACAACTGTTCTTGTCACACATCTCCAGCTGTCAAAGCCAAGATAAAAAGGAGGAAGAGCCTGCAAGTTTGTGTCTATTATCTTCACTCACTGGTCAGTGTTTTCATTCCCCTAAAATTTAGCTTCAATACCATCTGCAAAGTCTGAGTTAGGGAACAGCAACTTGGTAAAGCAGCACGTTCAAAATCAAGTAATAATACCTTATTCCCACAGTATGAGCACAGCGGACAGAACAGAACACATAGACACACAGAACAGCTTATCTGTTGTTGAAAATTATTAGACAAATTAAAAAAGTATGTATCAAGGTAGCTGCCAACACTTATTAAATATAACACCCATCTTTCCCCCAAAGATTATGCAAGTCATAGATAATACAGACTCAAAGAGCATATTAAAGCCCACTCATTATCTCTTTCTCTTCCTAGGCTTCAAATCAATGATAAGGGGATATGCAGGCTTTTAGTCTAACACAATCCAGCTGTTCTTGTTTTCTCAATGGATGTCACTATCACACAGCCCCTCCTCCTCAGCTCAAGATACATGCCAAGATGGTAAACAGAGTCCTTACTCCCATTTTCAAAAGCCCACCAAAATTTTTGAAATAATTATTCTGGAAGAAGTAAGTTCTATCAAAATGGGCTGGACAATCACATCCCCAAACTCAGATGGGAACACCTACCTGAACTGGGAACCTGAAGATCAATCTTTACATCAAAGTCATGCACTTTGAAAAGATCTTCTGAGAGGTCACTAGCTGATTTAGAGTTCACATCTTTATCTTTTCCTTGACCCTGAAGTGAAAACTACAGGTAAGTCTCCAAACCTTATCTGGCCATACAAACAGAGATAAAAATGTTTTTTCCCCCTCTTCTGTCATAAACATATTTAGTGTAGCTTTCATACTGCTAGAGCAACTTAAATTTCTTTTTCCATTAACCAAAAATCTATTGCTTTTTTGTGATAAATCTGTACAGGATACACTGTTCTAGAATTGAAGTACGCACACCTGCTATTACTCACAAGCTTCATAGAGCAAAACGGTGAGGAACATAACAGAGACCAAAATGGAAACTTACCTTATTTATGTCCTTTGGAGCATCTGGTAACACACCAGATCCATATTTTGCATTTAGCTGGGCAAGGATGGCAGCTTGGACAGCAGGATCTCTGGACTGCAAAGGTGAAATATTAGGCAAAAATAAAAAATTACTGCATTTAAATTTATAAAAGCTTGAACTACATTTTGTTAAAACAGTGTTCATATCCATGAATCTAAAACCTTAAGAGACTGTATATTTGTTCACCCAACTTTCAGAATCTCAGAAGGCTACTGAAATCCTCCTGACATTATCTGACAATAACAAACTACAAATCATCTTCTGAAAGAAAACAGAAATACATTTCCTGATTATACGGTTCTGTGACTACTCTTAATACCACTGTAATATGTATTTGCTTTCAGTTTACAGTTCTGGCTGAAACACAGATAAGAAATCTATAAAAGATTATTTTCTTTACCTAATAGTTTTCTAGCATAATAAAGCTATTCAGTTACAATTCTTCTCTACTAAAGAAGTATTTCAGAAATATTTAATTCAAGCCCTGCAATATAACTTTCCTTTTATTTCCTTGCTGGTTTGTGGAGACTGATGAAAGCCAACCTGAGCAGTTATTTCTTTAGGTACCTACACCAGAACCACATACTATTCCAGAATAGACTTCAACAAGGCCAGATTACTTAGAAGGAGGAGGTGATCACCTTGTTACTCATTACTTATATATGGAGGGACTGCAGTAGAAGGTTTTGCCACAGTATCACATGGGAGGTTTGTGTTTAACTATTTCATTCATCACAGGCCCAAAATGTTTATTCTCCTCTCATCTTTAACTGATCTTTCAGGAAACTTTCAGCAAATTAAAAGTGAAACTCACACCTAAAGCAAACTGTATTCCCAGAGCTAACTAGATCTGAGTAATTTGACACAGATGAACTCACGACAGGAGTCTCAATCATGGTTGCTTTTGCAGTACATACCCACATCACTTATGTCCTTCACACTTTGCTTTAAAAAAGAAGAGGGACCAGGATCTCACTCAGCTGTATCTCACACTGGCATTCAGGGCGTTAATAGCATATGGCACAGTCGGTAATTTTTGTTCCTACATTCTGCATTACACTGGTTTCTGTTTTTCAACAAATTGCCTCAACTGAACTTAAGTCTTACACTCACATTAGACACTATTGTGGGCTTGCACTGCCGCCTAGTAAAGGGGTCCATTTGTTGGTTTTTCATGCTGTGACTTTCAGCCTGGAGAAGAAATAGCACATAGTTTTACAGAGTTTGCAACTTGCACTCTTTTAAATCCTCCCACACCCCCCATCCATGCAATTACTCATCTGCTATATACACTACCAAGATAAGAGAAAAACCAGAAAACAACATTAGAGATAAGAGAGATTTTAATGCACCCACCATCCTCTGCATCACAGGACAAAACTATCCTTATTGCATGCAACAACAGAAAATAGGCACACAACTCTAAGGACGGTTAATGCTTACGCATTTGTTAACAACCTTAACTCCTCCTCAATAAAAATATAACTACAAAGAACCCAGTATCTCCTTCACTGTTTTATTATCTGAAGTCTCCTTTATGAGGAGACTTATTTTATTTCCCATACAAAAAGCATTAAGTCACTCTTATAGTGACTAATCTGCTGATAACTGAATTGAGCAAAAGGATAAAGCAATGTGCTTTCAAATCATGTCATTTTCCTATATGAAAGATTTTACAGATAATTTAAAAAAATTAGTGATTTTGCCATGCAATTATCCCTCTTTGCATCATTTCATCTCTACTTGTAGAAAAGTATTAATTCAGCACTATTTACCACAAGAGCCTTCTCAGACTCAACGATATTCCACTCTCTATTTCTCTGGTTGATGTAACTGCAAAATGGAAAAAAAGGAGGGTGTGGGAAAGAAAAAGAAAGTGACTGTCATTTATCAGTCCCTACACAGCAAAACAGCTGAAAGCATTCTTGCAGCTTCATCCTGACCACAAATTACTCTTATTGCAACACAACTGCCCCCTGGGGTATACAGAAGAGAGTTTACATTTTTGACAGTTTTAACTGCAAGACAGATACAAGAAAGTGAAGATAGACAGGCACTAACAGAGCCATTACAATATACATTAACACACTGTACTGGAAAAAAAGAAACAAAATCCTCCAGTTAATTCATTAATGCATTAGTTTCTTTTTTAAATATTGTTTGATACTATTTAAGAAAGAAAATTCACAGTATCTGCTTCGTACCTGATTGCAGAAATATTTTTTGTTCGTTGACGATCCAGAGCCTCTGCTCTCTCTTCAAGTTCATTAAGCTGATCTTGAATCTGCTTGGCCTTATCTTGGTCCCCCAAATCCTCAGCCATAGCCTTCAACCAAAAAGTAACTCATTAGGCACTACTCTCTACCCAGAATTACTCAGAGAGACAATGGCTATATCCATGAATCAGTCAGCCAACCCTACTCCAGTCGTGAATGTTCTTCCCTGCATGGTAAGAGTACAACAGAGCTACACTTTCTTTAGAGCGCAAGGCAAAACTGGATTTCTTATTCTGAAGAACTCCGAAAACCCTTACACTAAGGAGGATGTAGGAACACTATTCCCAGCATGAGGAGGACAGGTCAGTTAGATGATTTAAGTTACAAGTTTTATTAAAATTTAACATCCCCATTTAGCACATCAGGAGAGGAATTATTTCCACAGCTGCCAGTTGCCATTTACTTCAGGGAGCGGAGAGTCCCGAGGCACGACAACAGCTTGTTCTGCCACCTGGTGACAACAGAAAGCAACCGCACTCCTGTGACGGGAACCTAATAATTTACGTGTTAGTGTGTAGTGAAATAGTGACCACAAAAATACAGTTAAACCAAGGAACCAAGAAATGTATATTATTACAAACTCTTGGGTTTTACTGTATATGAAGCTTTAACGTCTCGAGAAAGACAAACAAATTTTGGTTCTATTTGTGCAGTCCTAACTTCAGAGATACTTAAGACTGCTTGTTTTCTTCACTTCTTGGCTTTGGCTTTTATGCACTGTTAGGTCTACTTGTTCCAGGAAGAATACAGGTAAAAACAGTTTGTGGCAAGTAAACCTTTCAGTCACTTCTTTTTTTTCAATAGAAATTACCAGGCATAAAGTGACAATTCAGTTACCTCTGAGTAAACAATATAACACAACTTCTGCTATTCCTGTCTTAAAATGAGAAAATGAAATCAACTTCCAAACATTACAAAATACTCTAAAAACAAAACCAAACAAAACCAAACCAAAACAAAAAAAAAAACCAAACAAAATGGACCAAAAAAAAGCAAAACAAGAAAAAAATAAGAAAAAAGGAAAAGTTTCTGAGGCAAACCAGTCTAAGACCTTGTTTAATGGACACAAGAAGAGATAGGGGCAATTGCCAACAATTTAAACTAAAAAAACAGGAGTGCAATAGCTGACTGGATTCTGAGTGTTCTGATCCCAGCAATGAACCTTGAGAACCACCTTTCAGCTGCACAGTAGGCTCACAGTTGAGCCCACTGCTGACCTCTGCCAATCCAGATGAGCTCCAGTTCTTTGAAATCAAAGACTGCATTAAGTGATGACTTTCAGGCATCATCTCATCTCTCACCTTCTCCTTTAATAGCTGAGTTTTCTTCATGGCATAATTTGGAGGTGCTTTTCTGAACCTTTCCTTCTCTTTCACAATCTGTAAGATGCAGAGGAAACAACATGAATATGCAAATACGAAATCTCTATTTCAGTACTTGAACATTAGAAGCAACAGAAGAGTATCACCTAAGAAATTTATTTATTGCCACTGAATTTGACATATGCTCTGATGGTTCTGTTTTCTAGTTTGTGCCTTTGGTAATGAGTTAAAGCTCCATTCTCCTCACTACCTACAAAATCCTGCAGCTAATCACCTTTGGTCAGTACCAAGCAAGAACAAGACTGCAAAACCTGTGATAAATGCAACTACCATGATGCTGTCAAGATTTTCAGAACTTGAGAGCTAGGTTGCCATACTCAGGAGTTCAGAGATATGCAACACAAGTTCAAGAGGAGATAACAGGGCACAAACGATGAAGAATAGGAGTGAACACAAATCAACAGCAGGATCACCAAGCTACTTTATCCAATTATGAAACTTCTTTTTGAGCCTTTTACTTTCTTCTTGGAAAGCAAATAACATGATCATTTTGCTTTGTAACTGCTACTGCATGAATTCCTATCACTTTTAAGTACTGACTCAGCTTCATTATAATGCACCATTTTACCTCTTCAATGTCCTGATCATTAAACTTGTAGTTGAGGGCTTCTTTGATGGACACTTCCTTCTTGTTTATCTCATCTAGTGTGGGTAGCTGCATCCCAGCAGAGAACATCTAAACACAAGACAGAGTTACTTTTCACTTAAAGTATGCTTGGCAGAAGGCTGCTAAGAAGAAACTAAAGTCTGGCATACTTACTGCTTCCTTCCACTTCATAAATTCACTTTCAGTAAATTCCTGATTTGAGACAAACTCCAAGCGAAACACACGTGAATCACTGCCATGCCTGCAACAATACAATGTAAAACATCCCCTTGTGATGGTGTAAAGTGGTGACATTGGATCTATATATTTAATTTGATTAAAGAAGTACAAAAATAAACAACCACATGTCAACATAATCATCACTCCCTGCATGAAATTTTTGGGGTATTTTATAATTTCCATTACACACAAGGAGGAAAAAAAATACCAAATAAACCCAACCCAAACACTGTAGCATTAACTAGTATGACAAGGCTCAGTCTACTTTTCAGTTCTTACCTCCAAATCCCACACAGACCATTATTTGCTATGAAAAGGACACTGATTTATGAACTAAAGAGGATTCCTTTAGTATCTTACCGCAACTGTAGTCCTTTGTTTGTCCGTGTGCCACCAAGCTGGTAAACCTTTGCAGTCTCTACCACACCAGTTATTTCAGCAACCTGTATCACAGAGTAAAACACATGAGAAGAAGGACGCAAGAGTTTCTTGGTTTTTTTTCATATTCCTGGAATGTATCCGGAATATTCAAGCCTTTTCACTAGAAATAAAAAACCTTAATCTAGCTAACAATTCTAACCAGATCAAGGAAAAGCAAGACTGTTCAGTATACATTATCAGGTACTGAATGAGTTGCTTCATACACAATTTTTGAATGAATAAATGATACCATCTGAATGCCTGATGCAGTTTTTATATCTTCTCAGCTCTGCCTTCCTGACCAAATAGTGTACACTCTCCTACCTTTCCTACTTCCTTCTCAAATAAAGTTGGTTTGGGTCAACATATGTTTCAAATGAAATACACTATTGCTGCTCAGATACTAAACACAGCCCTTCTGGGGGCCTTTTTAAGGTAATTTTAGAGACTATTACTGTATCCCATGATTACAACAATGAAACAGAAAAACAAAACTGTTCTCAGTGACAGTCTCTTCTGGAAGCACAGGGGTGTACTAGAAACTTTGTAAAAAAAGAGTCAAGACCACACAATAACTTGAGAACAGTCCAAGAAATAAGGAACGAATCTTACTCATCCTTACTTGGTCGAAGCAGAGTCTACAACTCTAGTTTGCAATACAACATGAACCAAAACTGGAAGATCAGGCTTTGTTAGTGCTCCCTCTCTCTCACTAAATTTATCTCCTCCTCTAGGTGGTCACATAGATTTATTTATTCTTAAACCAGTCTCCTCTACCTCTTTGGCAGCAATTACATTTTCTGGTTATAAGCAATCTTTTTTTGTCAGTCAAACAGTCACCGGTACCTGACACCTGATAAGCTGCAAATATTTTATTACAGCACACAAAAAAGAACTAAATCCCTCAGAGCTACACTCACCCGATAAACAGGTTTGCTGTTGTGATTGCCGATGCCAATGCGGACGAAGCAGCCAGTGACTGTCTTGGCGAAGAAGGGCATGTGACACCAGCGTTCCAGCTTGTGCCGCGACAACCGTACTCGGTTCAGTTCTTCAGGCAAGGACACTGGCTGGGACTTGGGAGGAATTTCTTCTTTCCTGATTTGAGAATGGTGAGAGGGAATAAAGAAAAAAGTAGAGACATAATCAAAACCCAAAAAGGGGGTCCTAAGTAAGGTGCAGCATGAGCACTATTTAAATTACCAGTAAAAGGAATAATTCATCATGCACTAGTTGACTGTAGATGTGTGAATTTAGCACTCATGAAAAAGCTTAACATGAAGTCCTAGACTTATTAAACACTGCCCCTGCTACCAGAAAGCAGAAAGACACACACCAAGGCAATTTTATAGAACTAATGCTTTAAGATAAGTTGCTGAATTGCAGGACCAAACAGATCAGTAAACAATAGTGTAATTTGGGCTAAACCTGACAGCTGGGAACTGAAGTTGCAAACCCACCCAAGGTAAAAAGTCCCCTGAACCATGATATAGTGCCAAGGACTCAAATCTGAGCAATGCCATTGTGCCCAGAGGCAAAAAGACTTCAGAGACACTGAACTGCTCCAAACAAATCTCCAAACCAGCATGTGTCTACCCCAAGTAGATCAGTATTTTTGAAGTAATACTTACAAGTAATCATAGCCCAATGTTTATTACTTACTCTTCCTCTTCGTCAGAGGATGATGATCTGGATGAGCGATCACTTTTCTCACTAGACTTATCATCCTCCTCCTCCTCTTCATCATCAGAGTATACTTCACTAGTTTTTAATGGCTGTTTTTTTGCAAGCAATTCAGCTGGGGGAAGGACCAAGAACAAGGAAAAGCAAGCTATAAATATTTTATGAAATGCTTCCCTATAAGAGCTGAACCTTAATTGCTTTGAAAAAAATCCAAGAGGCAGACAGGTATTAATTTTACACTAGATACAGGTGGCACATGTTCAAATCCACTAGTAAGCTGTGCACTTCACAGACTCCTCTCTTTGCACATACACAAAGTATTTAAAATCATACTAAACCTCAGTTGTGCTTATTTTCAGTCTCCCAGCTTGACTGCACATAGTAACTCAAGATAAGTGTAACAACTGGATATACAAGAAAAAAACCATTATGATCAGAAAGCTCATGGTTATTTTTCAAGGAAAAAGATAAAAACCTCATGTTTGGAGAGGATTACAATAAAACCCAGTAGAGTAAAAAAAATGGTTGCATCAAAAGTCAGTGGCAAGATGGACAAGATGATGCGCCATTGAAGAAACAAGCAAATGTAGACAGGGTATCACAAGTACAATAAGTAGGAGTTTGAATGATTCAGAGATTAAAAGCCTGAATCTAAGTAACCAATTCAGAACATTAACTAAACCTCACTAAGAGCCATTCAGTGGAATGCAATGAAAATTCTAGTTTTAGACCACTCTAGGGAGGGGTAGGGGTGAGGAATATTCCATCAGTGGTAAATTGCCAAGCACCACCCTAGCAGGTAATGTTGGGCAAAGACCAAAGAAAACACAGACATGGAATTAATTCACTCCAAGGTGTAGGATTGTTGCATTAATTTGAAACAGGAAGTAGTGCTATCAGAAAACTGCAATAATGCCTCAAAAACTGTAGCAAGAGCAACATCCTTTCATACCTGTTCTGTTCTTCCTTTTCTCTCTTTCTGCTTTTAGCTCCTCCATTGCCTGAGATTTCTTGTCTAGTTTTTCATCCCGCTTTGATCTCCGCTCTTTGTTATGTGACATGACCTAAAAACATATACAGAAAATCCCTCAATACCATCAATCCATAAGCTGAAAAGCATCAAAACAAAGATTTGTTTGCATACTTTGAAAATTTTTCAAATAGAAATTACTAACATACTCCTTTTTGAAATCACTTTTCTTCAGTTCATTTTTATGGAAGCTAGAGAGAGAAATCAATCTGGAGCATATCTCTTCATTCTGCTTCATATCAAAAACAATGAACATATTTATAGTTCACTATTTCTGCTACTAAGTCTTAGTCTCAAAATTCCTCCTTTAAGTTAAAAAATGACTAGAGAAATAAAGCAGAAATAATTTGGCAACTAACATGTAATGAGGAAACACTGGATGAATAGTTTTCTCATTCGCTGCTTCTGCAAGGCCAAATCAAAGCACTAGTTTTCATTTAGTAGCAAAGAAAAAAGTTATGTTAAAAAATACTTAAAGCAGAAATAAAGTTGCTTGTAAAATCTGCAAGATGTATTAAAATCTTAAATGTTTAAAGTCTTCTTCTGTTTTCCATTTCTAAAAGACCTATCTCTATAGAGAAAGCAACCTCTATAATAAGTATAAAAGAGTCATTTCAGCTAAGTTGAAGTAATTTCTTCAAGGCACTGTAAAAGAACTCTAAATAAGATCCTTTTACAGATGCATATATGTATTTGCAAGTACATTTTGCGTATTACAAGTATACACACACGTATATCTATGGAGTTGAGGGAGCAGGGAAATGTGATTCATTCCACTCAACTTGTGCCTAAGGGAAAACTCATTTCACCCAATTTGATTTCAGGTGTTAAAAATTGGTTTCACTAGAAAATAACAGAGCGAATTGTCAGCTGAAGACCCCCTATTCCATTGCACAAAACAGGCAACAGAAAGTGTAAACAATGAACTGGTTCGTAGATGGCTGAAGTTAGGCAAGATGAATGCCACCCCACTCTGGGAGCCTATCTGCCCTGACTCAATTATGTTAATGGCAGGATCTATACAGTTCAGTTACATAGGCCTGGCCCCAAAAACTAGTGTTGTCCTCTTTTCACTAGAGGTGGAAAACCTATAGAACTACTTCTGCTCCTCCTGGCATTCAAGCTTTTCCTTGACATCCCTGCAAGAACAGCATCTTTGCCACTGTATGTATGTACATGCAAAATAATTAATATGACAGTTGAGCAGTTTTTGGTCAGCTCTCTCAAACTTTTCAAGAAGAGCATGTAGGGAATGTTTCAGACTGAAGGACAGGTGTTTGGCTAAAGGAACTGTAAAAGGTTGCTTTCCTTTTCTGATATGGGAGGGGTATCACAGCAACTGCAGACATAGCTGCAACTTCCTATTTTTAATTTAAGTAGTATCAGTGCACCCCTCAATAGGCCAAAGACATTAACTTCCTTAAATGAACTGGAAAAACTGAAGATAGCTTAAGCATATAAATTAATTAAATTCTGATCTGCTTACTACACTGTTTGACATTAAGGGAAAACATTAAAAGTAGAGAGGCCATATCCTATCTCCTTTCGCCAAGGGAAAAGGGTTTGTTACCACGAACAGTTTAATTTCCTACCTGGGATTCCTGGATCTGTGTGAGTTTTTTCTTCTCCTGCTCCTCCTCTTGTTTTTTCTTTTTCTCTTTCTTTTCTTTCTTTTTTGCTGTTTTTAGTTTTTTCTTGATTTCAAATCTAGTAGAAGTTATTGGAACAAAAACAATGTATGAAAGAATGCTCTTCCTGAGAGAGCAAAGAATTGTTCAGATGTTATCACAATTGATATTAGGCTGTAAGAAACACTTCAACTGCTTGTCCCTTTTATGTTATCCTGTCCCCTATTCCCATCCCCTCTCTTCCCCAAGAAAATAAAGTGAAGAAAAGCTGAGCACACCAAGTGCAACCCTACAGAGACCTAACCTAAAGGGTTGACAAGACCATGTAGAAATTACTATTCCACAGAAATATGCCCTTACTCCATCTTTCTCTTTGCCAGTGCAGCGATCGTTGCATGCTGCCTCCAACTCTAAAATCATGTGGCTATTTCACATAATTTGAACCTAAACAGCTAAAGATTTGTTTTTCTTTAGAGCCACTATCATGCTAACGTTTTCATGCTTAAACTTCACCTTTTTACTGGCACTGGTCTGTATAAGAATGACTGCAATGTTTTGAGTCCTCCTTCAGCAGCTGAATTCTCATCAGACTCGGTTTCTGCAGAAGAATTTAGGTACTTCCACATCTACCTTCATGAAATATATCACCCTGATATCTTATTTTCAGCCACTGAATTCAGAAGAGTAGTAATTTCAATGGAACAGACTCATGATGAGATTCCACTGCATCCTGGACTGGTCATTGCTTTAGTGAAGTGTGCATATGGACATACACAAGAAAAAAAAAAACTTCTAATAACTGAAATTCAAAATGTGTTATCCACATGCACATTACACAGCCCATTCTTCTTCAGTCCTTTACACCTGGATTTTGTAGACAATGAACTGAAGTGTCAGATGATCTCATTGCCCTTTATGCCTTTAACATGAAGCATGACATACAAGACACAGGCATTATATCAGATGCAATGTCTGCTGTAATCCAAATGAATGCATAGCATAATGTGCATACAAAGAGCTTTGAAAGATTCAGCTTATCATAAATGACTACCCCACCACCCTTTTAGTTCTAACTGCCAAGACTTCACACAGAACAGCACAAATTAATTTAAGATTTAATCAGTAACTCAAGCTTTAACTGCTTTAACTATTTAGCTTGTTTGTATCAAGTATTCTCCAGTATCCACTTTAAAACAGAGACATTCAGTTACCGTGAAATAGAGAGTAAAATTTGAAAGATATTATGTCCTTCTACATGATCTATATCCAAACTTACAGTCATTCTGATCCCTTTGAGGAGAGCAGCAGATCACATAAGATTCTGAATGTGGTGTTAAAATCAAGGCAAGTAGGCAGTGCTCTAGCTATGGCTTGGACAAACACAGTTGGGCAGTCGCTTGTATTGACATGATTTACTCAACAGATGTCAGTCTTCTAGGGAAATTTCTCAGCAAGTGAGAAAACAGAAGGCACTAAAGAAGAAAGAAACTCCAGAAACCTTGTCCCATACATGCCAAATCCTTTCTATTAAGACACATGGGAAGTAAAATACCTTTACTATAAAGAAGCTGCCTGACTGGACAGTGTAACAGCTACAGGCAAACAACAAAACAACAGTACATAAGGTAGAAATCCACAAAAGATTCCATGAAAAGGACATATCCAACACCAGTCTTCATTATTTCAGTATCTCTACCTTCTATTAGGGCCCAAACCAGTTTCACACCCATATACAGGCAGCCTTAACACTGCTCTGTGCTTCACCATGGTTTTCTAAAAAATTCCAGAAACTCATGTACACCTTACGCTTTGTTTGCCTTTTTCCAAAGCATCAGCACATGACAGTTAATACAAAAAAGATGAAGAAAAAGCAGGCCTTCTGACTGTCCGGCTTCTAAGCTATAGAGCAGTAAAATAACTACAAGGGTAGCTGATAGAACCGTGCATATTCAAGAGCTGAGAAACTTTTAGACACTGTCTTCTACAAGAATATGCAGAACTCCCACTGTGTGCTTCTTAACTACTACAGGGACAGTTTAGTTACAAAAAATGTACAATCAAGCTTTACTCACTTAACAGTGCTGAGTGCTCGGATCTTAAATGAGAGAGCACAGTAAGCATACTCTCTATGCAGCCTTTAAGAATTTGCTACCAAATACCAACAGATATAAAATTCACCTTCTCTTTAGCACTTCTCTCTTCTCTATCCGGTTAAACAGTTCCTGCTCTCTCTCCTTTTCAGTCATTTGTTCCAGTCGAGCTCGGTCCTCTTCATCTCCCATCAGGTCTTCTCCATAGCCATCATGGAATTCCTCATCTTCAGATGAAGAATCTGAATCTGAGCTAGATGAGGAGCTGTTGCTTTCTGAGTCAGAGACTTCTCCTAAATCAAAAATATAGGGTAGTGAGATTCAGCTGGGGCAAAGCCCAACCACTTCATTATAGCATATTAGCAAGAGATAGCATGAATTAATTCTACACTTGTCTTCCACTATACTAAAAACATACATATAATCAAAATTAAGGCCAGGTTGAAATTACCATAATATATGTATGCTAAAAAATATATAAAATGAGTGGTACTACATTTGAATACAAACTGGATTATAATTAACAATTCTTAGTAGAACAACCAAATTTAAAAGGCCTTTTAGTAATGTGTTGCGGTCCTAAAGTAACACTTCTATGCCTATATGCTCATATCCCTCACAAGTTGCTTAAACAGCCATGAATTTGTGTGCATCCACCTCAAACACCATGATCAACCACCAGAGAATTGACCATTAACCACCTCATTATAGCAACATGAAGGACTAAAATTAGTCATGTGAAGACTGCAATACTATGAACTGCTACATAAAAAATAAATTTGAAACCAACACCCTCAGGGCTGGCAATGCCCTGACACTGTAACAAGCCCGGTTACTGTAAGTAGCCCTCCCAGCTACACAGGGTTTAGGGAACAGCTGACTCCCCAATAGTATTGGGCAACACCACCTTTAAACTTGATCCAAGTCCAAGAGCTTTGATTATCCCATCTAATTGACTAAATTGCACTGAATTATGAAAGCAGGCCATTAGGATTCCTTCTTTCACTTCCATTCTGGTATTAGTATTCCCGAAAACTTCCAGCTTTGCAAGCTCACACTGTGAAACCCTTGATTTGTAAGCACTGATATATACAGCTGAAGGCACTCCATGCCTTTTTCTGTATCTGCTGTGCTTGATACACTTAAAACTGTAATCTCCTTCATATACTTTCTTAACTTCCTTTTTAGTATCAATGGAAATTGCAAGTAAGCACCAGCAAACCTTCATGGGCATGATGAAAACAGAAGACAGGAAGTTTGCCCAGCATTAAAATGTATTCAATATTCATGTAAAAAATTCTGACAAAGTTATAGAATGATTTTTCTTCTTCTGTGTCAGTATAAATGTGCAAGAATTCCAATTCAGAGCAAATGCATGCAAGACAAGCTCCTATTTGCATCACAAACACTATGCACCTTTCCCTTTATTATCACAAGAAGTTTTAGATGGAAAAATATGTCAATGAGAATCAAAAATGCTACCCACATGGGTAGACAGGACATGCTAAAAGGAAGCAATGCATTTTCCAGGAGGAAGTCATTCATTCTTCAGCTGAAATAGCATTTAGTTTGCAGTTGTAATGGAGTGCTCACAGCAATGCTACACTGAATTACTTTAAGCCACAGTAAATTTAAAAGTTGCCCTGACTGTACATTACACAATGAAAAGTCTTTGAAGATGGTCTTCAACATCACCATGCAACATTTCTCTTCAGGGTGCACAACAGATAAGTTCACTTGGAATCATACTAAATAAATGGACATGTGTTATCTTACCCTCTTCAGGTGCCGAGCTCTCAGCTGAGCTGTCTTTATCTGAGCTGCCGGAAGAGGCAGCTTTGTTCATCTGTCTCTTCATGGCTCCTTTCTTCTCTGCCTTACCCGCTTTTCCCTTTTTTTTGTTTTTAGAACCTCCAACAGTCCACTGCAAGGAAAGAACGAAGAAAGGAATCGTGAGACACAAACATCACTCTCTTCTTCCCTCTCCAAAACACTGGAGTAAAACCGCCTGAGAAATAGCCCAATACCTGACAGCAAAAAAATCATACAAGTGTAGAGAAGAGAAAAAAAAAGAGAAGTCAATAGGAAATTTATCAGATAAATGAGAGCCTTTTACAAGTGTTTTGGGAGTAGAGTGTTGTGTGGTTGAAGTTTTTTCTTTGAAAAAAAAAGAGACCAGTTTTAACAGTTGGTAGGTCATAATGAAGACTTCAAAGTTGGCAATATCTGCCAAGTGAGGAGGCATTGAAAATAATTCCCTAAGAAAACAATTTTTAAAAATGTGTCCAATGCGTTTGTAAAGATTAGCTTCAGTTTAGTCTTAAACAGAAGCAACTGATGTTTTTCCAGGACTTAGTTTAACCAGGAGCAGATTTTACATTTCATGAAGGACACCAATTACACATGACAGCCTTTTCAAAATCTCAGTTTTACCAAAAGTACACAGTGTCTGTATTTCTATGCAACAAGACAACAGTGAACTCAAGAGATGCAGGTGGTGGCACTACCCCCTATGTACACAAAGTAGAATCAAATCAGAATCACAGAAGCCAGGAAAAAAAAAGAAAAAAATACAGTATCAAGCCCTAATTTTAATTTTCTTTTAATGTCATATCTTCAGTTAACTTAGACCACAGTCTCCAAGTACAGGACTTACACAATCAGATATACACAGATAGCCATTTTAAATTCCAAAGTCCCAGAAGAACTAGTATTTACCTTACAGTGTGATTTCTTAATAGAATTTTTACATTGTTCCAACTACCTGGGTAAAGCCAGAAGGGAAGAGAAGTAATAAAGATTGCCCATATATTACTTAAAAACTTTACAGTATTTTGCAATTCACCACCTCTTCCTAGAAATTCTCCAGGCATGAGACCCTGAGGAATATAACAGGCTTTATATATAGAAGATATAGATAAATATGCAGGTATACACACACAAATCATCTAAATACCTGTCTTTTATTCTCATCTTTCATGCACATCACCATCTGGTTGAGCATGCAATCTTAAAAAACCAGTCCTAATGCAAGTGAGCAAATACAACTGTGCATAACTGAGATCCTGCACTCAAAACTATTCTAAGTGGAAAAAAAAAAAAACCCCACCTTAGATTTGACCTCAAACACATACACACTTCAGGCTTCTTACCCAATCACTCTATCCTGGGGGATGAATCAAGTCTATCTCTGCAGACAGTCATCATCCAACAAATTTGATAAATTGTTCTGCCTGATAAGACACCATCCTCAGAGAACCCTGGTGTTCAATTACTCTAGGTGAAACTCAAGGAAGTAGTTATAAGCTGATGCCTAATCTAACAATACCTGAACAAATACCTTTGGAATTTTCCAGGTTTTGATTACTCTCACACCCAACCTTGTACTTTCCATATTACCAAATGCTTCATCATATCCTTTAGGCACTATCAGAATATTCAAAAGTCTCTGTCAAGGCAAAAGTGGTTCTGTTTTTTTTTCCTGAGGTAAAAGCACAGTGGTGAGCCTTGCAATCCATACCCTATGCAGGTACTCCAGTCTGTTATGATCTGTTGGACAGGTGAGAAACTGCACAGAAAGCTTCTGACTTTATACCAGCCTGAGCTTGTACTGACTGAAGTTTTTACTGGCTTCAGCATTAAAGTTTTAGTTGTTCAGTGTTACAATATTGCTGTCTAATATTATCTCTGGTTACTATGCTCATATAAATCAGTTAAGAACAAGCTTGCACTCTGTCTAAATCTATTCAAACGTCAGCACTAAGGAATCATCTCCCAGGTGAAAAGTGCATTTTTGCTATTTGCTCAAACACTCACCTACCACCAGCATACCAGAGAAGACACAACAGCAAAACAAGTGAAACTCAGTGCTTAGCAGTGATGCAGAGGTGCCTCCCTCTCGGAGCTCTGTCACTTCTTTTCCGTGTTCTAATTCTGAATTATACCTCATGTCAGCATGCTGCACAGCAAGAAAGCAGCACACAGAAAGCACAGTAGACAGCACAGTTATATCAAGACCTTGAGAGGTCATGCTGAGATGAAAGAAGCTAAGATCAGATAAAAACCAGCAGGACTTCAGTGAATAAAATGTTTAATAGCTGTACATACATGTGTTACATATCACTGTTTTCAGCTTTTAACTCACTAGTAGAATTGTGGAGAAGACTTGTGACCAAGAAGATAGGACTGAAAAGAAACTATGTGACAAACACTTGGAACAAAAAAAAAAACCAAAAAAAAAACCAAAAACAAAAAAACCCCCAAAACAAAACCCACCACAAAAAAAAAAAAAAAAAACACAAAAAAAAAAAAACCAAAAAAAAAAACAACACACCACCAAAACCAAAAACCACCCAAACAAACCAACACAGGACAATGTAATTAAAAAATCTGCTCTCTAATTCTAATCTAGGAAAGCATGTTTTGGTTTCTATTTCACCCTGGAAATAACACTTCATCTCACTTTTGTTTATGCAAGTAACCTTTATGTCCATCTCACAATATTAATGCTGTCACAAAGCCAAATTCTTACCCAAGTCAGTTGCTTCTAGGCTTATTCAGTTACCTCAATGTCTCACGAATGCCCGGTTATTCCCAGAACAACTACAGGACAAGACAAGAGTTAGGGCAAATCTTGGACCACTCAAAACCAGGACACAAGACTTTTAGGCTCACAAAGTGCTCTGCATTTGGACACTGTTGCAGCTGTTGTTTGGACACCCAATGACCTATCTGCACTGCTCAGAGAGAGTGGCCAATATGAATTTCTTCTTGCAACAGAGGAGGACACAACAGATGAGCTGGTCTAGGAGAGAGAGGGAAGGTAATTGTGGAAAGCCAAAGTCTTGAGTCCCTTCCTCATGCTCCAACACACCAGCAGAAATCAAAAATGTAACATATTCAAATGCGACATTGAGTAAAAATGCACACAGTTATAGTCAGAAACATTTCCTTCCTCTTTTTCCCTTAACTCCAAACAACAATCACTTTCCAAAATCTGTCCTCTATGGCAGTTTCTCCAGGTCCCCTCTTCAATGCTGCAGTCAGGCAGCCCCAGTCAATGCCTCTCACATGCTTCCCATGACTGCACCCTGGGAACAGCCCCTCTATTCACCGCTGCCTCCTGGGCCACCATCTGGAACCCTCCATGGTTCCAGACCCAGCAAGTTCATAAACCCGTGCAGAAGGGTACTGCAACGTGGCTTTCTGCTTATTGTTCAGTACTACCAAACAACAGAGCTTTATGGCTCTCTCACAAGAAGCAGCCAGAAGAGCCTTTTGAATTTTCCTCTTGCTGCCAAGGTTCACAGTGCTAATATCGTGCATATTTCCTCCAAGAAACAGATGGACATGATGATCCTAAAGGTCCTTGTCAACCTGAATAATTCTTTGATTCTAAGAAGTCCAAATTAAGCCACAGTAACCAGAATGGACATAGGGAAAAAAAAAAACAACCCACCACATTAGGAATTACCTAGATTTATAAGTCAGCTTCTGAAAAAACAACTACATGAAGTTGTTTAAGAAACAACTTTTTCTTATTTAAGAAAATAATTTGTAGCTCAGCAAACCTGGAACATATTTCCAGTAGAGAGATGAAATGAGATTGTGGGGAAAAAAAAAAGAAAAAAAAAGAAAAAAGAAAAAAGAAAAAAGAAAAAAGAAAAAAGAAAAAAGAAAAAAGAAAAAAGAAAAAAGAAAAAAGAAAAAAGAAAAAAGAAAAAAGAAAAAAGAAAAAAGAAAAATCAAGAAGATAAAACGAAAGGGAAAAAGGGAAAAAAGGGAAAGAAACCAAAGAAAGAAAAAAGAAAGAAAAAGGAAAAAGAAAAAAACCCTATACCTGAAGCAATCTTAGAGTGCAGAATTGTTTTGCTGCTCAGGTAGTTGCTGTTTCCTTTTATTCACACAGTACCTAAATGCATTACACAGTGAGATTTTAATTTGCAAATAGGTGTTCTCCCAGCTTTTTTTAACCCCTTTTTAGCCAGGAATGCAAAAGTAAGGCTGCCAGCCTGTCTTGCCATATCCTTCTCTCCTGACACATCCAATGGCTTTATAACAAAATGCAAACTACAAGCCACAACATCAAAGCAAAATAGGCCCCTTACCAATGTATTCCTTTCCAAGGCCAGAAAAATGTCAGTTGTCCTGTCACCATTGCATTTAAGTGCACCAATGTAGGTAACATCAGCTCAGCTTACAAACTTTCATGCATTCATACAGGAAAAAAATAAGGCAGTCCACCAGGCAAGACATGAAACTACATTTTCAGCCTGTCTGAACTCAACAGCAGGAAGCACAGATATGAAAATAAGGCAGTATTTACTGTCTTCAGGCTTTCTCAAAGCTTGGAAAACTCTACAGACAGCACTCCAAGAGCTTCAAGGAGGAAAATGTTCTCTACCACTACTTTTGAAACAAAATATCAAATAAAAAGCCCCTGTTATTCATTCTGCCTTTCAGGATCTACACCTGTTATTTGAACACCTCAAACACTTTCATGATGACAACAGCCCAGCAATCAGAAAACTTTAAGAACTATTTTAGACACAGAGAGAAAACTCTAGGTATGAACACCAAAATGGAAAGGAAATAAGCAAATAAAGAAAACACCTTCAGAAGCCACAGAAGAGGCTTTGCCAGGAACTAGCTGAAGAACGCTTCATGGGCCAGAGTATCACCAGACACCTGATCTACCCTTTTCATTTAAGTACAGCTCCAAGAAGCTCACAGAAAAATCCCAAGAAGTTATCCCCATGCTAGTCTGCAATTTAAAGAAGTTAGTTACAGATTAAATTTTAAACCAATTTTGTTGACAGCTTATTCACATTACTCCTAGAAAGCTAAAAAGCTTTACTATTGCACACATTAACAGCTGAAGGAAACTGTCTCCAGGAAAAGTCAAAGTTACAAAGCACTTTGTAACTTTGTAACAATCTATAAACTGTAAATCTATGAGAAGATTAAAGCATGGCCTGCTTCAAATTTCCTAAGCTTCAAAAAAATGTATGGCAAAGGCCTCACAGGACTGGAGAACCCACTCATTCTTGAAGGTTTAATTAAGCAGTGTTATAAAATACAAGTAAATAGGAAAAGACAACATTCAGTACTGTAATTTCTACAAACCCACAAAAAGACATCCCCAAAACAGAAAGAACACATGCAGTATTCTGCTCATCTGTGCTTTGCTGGAGTGCTCTAACCTGAAGCGCAGTAAGGAGATACAAAGAGGCATAAAACCCTCTAGGCTGTTATTTGAGCCCAATCTCCTCACTAGCTGCATGACTACTGCTCACCTACTCCTCTGTCCCACAGCTCTTGACAAGATCTTCAGCTATACAGTTCCTTAAAAAATTAACACATTTGTTAAAAAATGTATAAAAAATGAATATATGTGTTTTATAAAAGATATTAAAAAAACATATAATCCTCACTAAACTCCAGAATACTACTAAGTACTCGTTATATAATTTTTCTAGTTCCGGAAGGATATTCTGTCCTTACCCTGTAGGTGTTAAAAGGCAGAACTGAACCCTTCCTGACATCAGAATGAGTGTACTTTTCAAGAGAAACAAACAGGAGCTCCTATAGCATTATGGCTTTCTGTCTAATCAACATTAATATGAGTGAGGTTGTTGCAGAAGTCATCCACTCTTCTCACACAATAGAATGAATTATCTTACTGTAAGCAGAGATGCCATAATAAAAGGAAAAGCAAGAGCCCAGAATTAACCTACTGCAAGTGAGGAACATCATCCACGTAATGCCCTCAATCAGTAACAAGAACACCTTGTGGACACACAAACCTCTGGCATGGTAGCCCCAGCAGTAACCTGGCTAGCACCAAACTGGTTACATGCAGAAAGCTACCAGTTTGACATGGTGAGTTCTTGAGCAGAGTACATCTCTTTGAAAGGTAGCTCTCCTCATTGCAAAGCCCGGCAGTCATTGCTATTTATCAGCTCTCTGAACAAAAGACTATAGTAATTCAGTCAAGAATGTTCCTCAGCCCCACCAGAAGACACTTCAGAGCATCCCTCCTATTTCATTGCCTGCAACTCCCTTTCAGTCTGGTGGCTAGGAAATTTGATTCAGACCACAGAGGTCCTTTAAGTGTTACAGAACCCAGCATCTGGGCAAGATGCTGACATTCTCACTGATACACATAAATATAACATTAAAGATGTAGTGACATCCCTTGGGCACTATTGTATACATGCAGCATGATTTGTACCTGCTGTTATTCAGTAACTCCAAAATGTTTTTCTCTCCCCTATGCCCCACAAACTTTCCTCCCTCTAAAAGAAAGCAGCATGCTGCATTAGGCTCTGCAATAGAATTAGGCTTCTTTCCTGTACGTGCAACATAGTGCCAATCTTGGAACATTTAGTGCTTTCCAGGAATCACAAAGGACATGCACACTGAAAAGCCTCTGTGGAAATACATGGGTATGATTAGGCACATTTGTCCAGGGCAACAATTTCCATGCTTCTGCCTCATGGTCTTCACCTTGCAGGAAGTCCAATAATACAAATTCAACTTTTAGACCCCCCTATCCCAAACCCCAAGGTTGAACAAACTTCAAACCAACCACAAGAATACTTATTAAAACCTGAGTTATTCAGCAGGATTAGTGTAGTCAAGCCCAGGGACGCACAGAGCAGAATGACTGGCAGAAGCAGAACTGTTGCAAGCCAGCCGCTCATCCTGCTGTGACAAGCAGCAGCTCAGAATGCATATTTCAGGCACAGGAATAGAAGCAAGTGTCCTAATTACCTCTTCTCTAAATCTTTTTCTCTGGCTGCATGGAGGTCAGAAAGAACATAGTATCAATTTGAAATGATACACAGATAGAAAGCGTATCAAACACACTGGGTGCAACAGTAGCACTGCTGATGTGCAAGGTCTGTGCAAATTTGCAAAGAGGTATTGTCACATTCTACACATAGTAGAAAGGTAGACCTCACTTATTACACAAGTTAAAATTCTGACAGCTTTCAGAGATAAACACAGAATAGAAGGCTTTATCATCCACATGCTCTCCACACCCAAGTCTACTTTCTCCAGACTGGTCTCCACATAACTTTGAATAAATAAACTGTAAGCTAACAGATCTGAACACACACTGTGACAGACTGAGTAGTTCCCCAATAAGAAACCTAATATATCTAGGTTGTTCACAGTTTTGTCTGTCTCTATGACTTAAGTGTATATTAGATATACAAGAAGCAATTTTTTTTTAAGAAAATGATTGATTTGGAACAGAGTTCCAAGCACATTTATTTTAAAAATGCCTAAGAAAACTGAACTGCACACTTATTCTTCACACTTATTGGAAGAACTCTGCTACACTAACAAATGCTTTATAGTTTATCACTACCCTACCCTGTTAGTCTGCAAGTTGCCACAATGGATAATCCATACTGTTACTTTAGAAGAAAAAAATACAAAAACCTACACCAAACATCTCCCTGTCAAATTTTTAAGAATAGGTGGAATAAATGACCTGACTATAATTTGCAGAAAGTGTGCAAAAATATTTGAAAGCTTTCCAGAAATTGCTTTTACTCAAATACCTGTATAACATTTATCAGTGCCTGTTTTAATAGGATTTTTAAAATTTTTCTTTTCTAGATGCACAGGCTTTTAACCAGCTCTAGACTGTAGTACCAAAAACAAATACTAAAACAAGAACCAGCAGATAAGCACTGTTTTATAAGAAATTGAGAAACTTTAGAACAAAGTAATGCTGAACTCTTTCTTGCCTCTTTCTTCAAAGATGTCGATCAAAACACACCCTGTTGCATATCCAAATGGCCAGGCAGCTAATTCACAGCACAGTTCTTGAAGAATCAATGTAGCTAAATAGAACAGTTTTGCTACCTGTAAAATAGTACTACGTGCCTTGACCCTTCTCTTAGGAAGGAAGCTTCACTCAAAAGGTGAAAACCTCACTCCCGGAATTCAGAGTCCAGCTTTAGCAGCTTCACTGCTACTTCAAGCACAACACAGGAAAAACACTAGTTTAAAGCAGGCAGCTCACCACACCATATGAACCTGGGATTAAACTGGCAGTCATCTTTTCTATAGACAGACTATTTTGTATACAATTAGAATTCAAAACATTTATTTAAAAAAGAATTCTCTGGCCTTCATGAGTCTCCATCA
Organism: Taeniopygia guttata; assembly: GCF_048771995.1. Classification (NCBI taxonomy): domain Eukaryota; kingdom Metazoa; phylum Chordata; class Aves; order Passeriformes; family Estrildidae; genus Taeniopygia; species Taeniopygia guttata. The sequence goes on along the minus strand of NC_133030.1, from coordinate 27,824,808 downwards.
TTGATAGCCACTCCCACCTTATGAAGTCAGCAGCCTAAATATACTGTATGATAAATACACTTTCACTGCTTAGGTATGATCAGACAAACAACCCATAGCAATCTCACTGATAACACGATAAAGTCACCTCATCATCACTGTCTGATGTCTCAGAGTCTGAAGATGCTGTAGGTTTGCTCACAGGTGGTTCCTTTTCTTCAGAGTCACTGCGTTTCCGTTTGGCCAATGACAGGAGCTCCTGGTGTAAAAACACACACGTTTATTTCAAAGTGTCGCAATTAGTTTTAACAATCCAGGTCAGAGCACATGCAGGTTCTCCACAATATCTGAGCACATCTCAGTAGCAAGATTATTACCACCTACTAAGGAACAAGTCTACTTATGTTTCATAAATATACATGTGCACACACAATTTTAATACTGGATGCTACGAAAGGATTTAAAAGATAACATGCTATAAGAAATAACTATTAGTACCATTACTTTCTTGGCATAAACAACATAAGACAAATTGCTTTCAGAGTCATGTCCAGATTTGTCTTACTTGGATTGGGTAATAATTCAAAACCACCCTAACTACACCATGAAGCACCAGCCCTAAAAAGCCAAATACCAGTAGATATCAGCTTCTTCTCCTAAACAACAGAGACGGCTGCAATTATACACTTTAAAGGGGAAATGCTTTAGGCATCACTTTTACATCATGGTTGATAATATTTAGTCAGTCTGTTCAATTCCTCTTCACTGCTGGTACACACCCCAGAAAGCACTTAAAGGTTTCAGACACAGAGCAGGGATCAAGCTCAAAGTCTGTGAAACTTTTTGAGAGTTGTTCTGCTCAAAAGCACTTTCACGGGCAACATGCACCCAACACAAAAAACTACATGGCTCCAATACTCTCATCATCTGCTGTTCATCACTTGTTCAGGTGACACAAGCAGTAGTATAAAACAAACATTTTTGAAGCTGTGTTACTGTCTTTGCAGTCCAGGACACAGAATCTATTCTTAGAAACATTACTCTGGGGCCGATGAGTCTTAGTTGCGTGTAGAAATACAGCCACACCACCTTCTGCAGTCTTGGGAAGTTGATGCTGGATTGGTTTCCATTAGTTTCAGAACTGGAAGATTATCTCAACAAACTGATTACAATTTACTATCTCAAATGAGAACATAAACACTGCAGAAACTGACTACCTAGTAGGTCCAGATCTAGTATGTCAAAACCGTAGTAGGTCTGCCTACTTACCAACAAAGAAACTTTTCATTAGTTCATTAGTAATGGCATTTTACCAACCATTCTCTAAAGAAGCCCTGCAACATCAATATAGCACATTTGTACAATCAAGAGATCTCTGGAAGCTCCTGAAGCTTCAGTAGTGCTTCTCTTTGGGAAGCTCTTGAAGAAGAGCACCACTTTAAAGCCATATTCCATTTTCTTTCTTTCTATACTTACTCTCTGTTTTCCAAGATACTATATTTAAGAGGCTGCTAGTCGTCGATTCAACAGCCTAGATTGCCATGGGAAGCTGTCAAACATAATCTACTCAGTATTTAACATTTAAGTCAGTATTCTCTCATCTCAAAAACATGGCTTCCCTACTACCTGATCTTCATCTTTGCACACACACACACACCTCCCTGCTGTCACAGTTTCTACCAACAGCCCAGTGGAGGGGGAAGCACCTACTACTCAGGTACAGCTGCAGATGCCTGCTGCCAGTGAGGGATGGAACAGATGCAGAACCATGTGGTTACTCCTACCACCATCACTCCAATTGTCTGACTGATGCTAGAGCTAGTCCAGCTCCCATTTTTAAGTCCTAAAACTATCAAACTGATACACTAGCAACGAGATGTTGGCAGCACTAAGGACTCTAAAGGTATGCAAGATCAACCACATCAGCTCCTGTGTATTTGTTTTAATGGAGTATCAGATCTGATTTTTCTGAAGCCCCAACCTGCAAAAGTATTTTTGTATGTTTGGGAAGGCTTTTTATTGCAATATAGCAACAGCTTCTATATTAAAAACTCTGAGGGTCCAACACATAAATTACATCAGACATGTCGGCTTCAGCATATTCAACCCACCAAACTTCTCCCGGGAGCAAGCACTGCCATACAAGCTGCAACACACTTCACCTATAATGTCTTTATTTACCACTGGAATCATGCCATCAATACCTGCTACATTAAAAAGTGAATTTTGAAAGCAGCCCGCTCCAAAGAGGGAGACACCCCCTTTGCAACCCTGACACGCTTGAACTCACACCAGACATCGCACTTATAACCCCGGGAGATGCTGTGATGACAAATAAATACTACCCCTTCTTACATCTACAGGCTGGTTTCCCATCAACAGAGCTCCCTAGCGCAGTCACCAAGATTGAGAGGGTCGCATTAAACACGCATTAACACTCCGGGAGCCTGCCTGCCCCGAGGACAGGCAGGGACCTGACACGCTGTTCTCCCGGCGTACCAAAGTAGCATGGAAAAGTTGCCCAGCCCTTTGGGCCTCTTTCCCCACTACTCGAGGTGAGAAGACCGCCGGCAGCCGGGCCTCGCTAACCCCTCCTCAGGGCCAGACCGCCCGGAGCATCGCCCCGGAGCATCCACCGCGCCTCCGTCCCGCCGGCGCCGAGCACCGGGCCCGCTGCAAGGAGCCCCCGCCGGCGCGGGCCTCCTGCCAGGGGCGGGCCGGGACCCGCCGGAGGGGCGCGGGCTCTCCTCGGGGCGCCGCGGGCCCCATCGGGCTGCGGAGGGCGAGAGCGCCGCGGGACCACCGGGCGGGAGCGAGGGAGGGATGGCGGCGCCGAGCCCCGCGCGGGCCGGCGAGCCCAGGCCCCGCGTTCGGGCCTGCCCGCGCACCTGGTCCAGGTTCTCCTCGCTGCCGCTGTCCTCGGTGTCGGAGTCGATAAGGACACGGCCTTTCCGCTTCTTCACCATGGCGGAGCCGGCGGTGCCCCCTCCCCGCCCCGGCGGCGGCGGCGGCGGCGGCGCTCGCACGGCCCGGCCCGGCCCGGCCTGACCCGCGCCGCCCGCCCGCCCGCCCGACACAAAGGGCACCGCGCATGCGCGGCTCGCGGGGCGGGGCGAGGGCGGGGCTGCCGCTGTCCCCGCGCGCTGTCCCCGCGGCCGCTCCCGCGGCGCCCGCAGATCCGCGCGGCACGGCACGCCCGGAGCGGTGCGCCACAGCCGGAGCGGTGCGCCACAGCCGGAGCGGTGCCCCACAGCCGGAGCGGTGCGCCACAGCCGGAGCGGTGCGCTGCTCGCTCCTTGGCCGGCCCGGGCGCGGCGGACCCGGCGGCGGGAAGGTGAGGCGGTGCGGGTGCCGGGGTCTGTCGGTCGCGGAGCAGGAGCGGCGAGGCGGCCGCTCTGCGGGGAGGGGGTTCGGCCGCCGCTCCCCGCCCTGGCCTCGCCTCCGCCGCCGGGCTCGGCCGTGCGGGCGGCGCCCGGGCCCGGCGCGCAGGCCGCGGCGCGAGCGGGGCCGTCACCGGCGCTGGGCTGCCAAAGCCTTGCCGAGGGACACAGACCGGGCTAAAGCAGAATGTGTTTGAATTCTCCGTTCTCTTGTTGCACTCGGGCGAAGCAATGAGGAGACAGGGCTTCTTGATTGCGTGAAGTGCACGACAGAGAATAATATTAATCCTAAGCTACTAAAATGGGAATTCTAAAAGCTACTTCAGTGTAGCTTTAGACATAATTCAATTAGAGTGTGAGATAACAGTAGTAAATTTTACAATGAGTAAAGGAAGGTGAGTGACAAATAGAGGATATAAGTGGGGTGCCTGACTCCATTCTTAAAAGCTCACAGAAGTTGAATGCATGTGACATCATTTTTGGTTTTGTTCCGTGGCATGAAAAAAAAAACAACAAAAAAAACCCCATCTAATTTTACAAGTAGGAGAAAATAGCCTCTGTACAGAGCATTAAGCAGAGTTTTCCTGAAGCCTTATTAAAAAAAAAATATTGAATTGTAGTCTTTCATGTTAAACTTTTAGGTCTTTGCAAATCTCTCTATAATCTTAACACAGGTATGTTGAGGTTGACTTGGAAGAAGAATGTGGTATGGCTGCTGCAGGACTTAGTATTTGAAAAGTCTTGTCATCTGTTTAAGATGAGGTTGTTGTGTTTGTGTGGCAGCAGCATCTGCCTTTTGTGAATTTGTGATTTTCATGCAGGAATAAAACTTTTTAGTTATATAGGTGTCATCTTTTAGAAACCTTCATGGGTTGTTTTTATTGATGTTATCGTAACACCTAAACTTACTGGTGGAAAGGATGAAGATAAATTGATTTTCTTTTCTTTTTTCAGTTTTATTTAAATTAGTTTACTTGGGTTTTCTTACTTGCATGGGGCTTTTACACCGTGAGGAGAGGGGAGAGCGTAGGGTGGAAATCAGTAAGTAAACTTAAGCTCTGAGGAAGTGACATTCCTGATATTTTTTTTTCATTCTGTTTTCCAATGACTTGGATTTTTAGCTAGTATTGATTGTAAAAGTTAAATAATTTCGCAAGCATCCTGTATGTAATTTTTGTAACCTTTTCTCTTTTTCATTAAAGGTGAAGATCAACAGTAACTACAGTAAGATAGCTCTGAATGCTAGTTTTGTTGTTAAATTGACTTTCAATCCATTAATTGCCTTACTGGATGTGAATTTTTTAAGTTACCAGTATGGCTCTGGCTGTGATGCTGCTGAATGGTGCTTCTTTCCACGGTGGGTGCTGCAGACCCAAAGTTTTGCTCTCTTCACTTGGACCTCTCCTCAACAATTCAAAATTGTACAGCAGTTACAGGAGGCCAGGGGCAGAACCTGAGAAAAAACTGTCTTGGCAGAATGCTGATTTCAGCTTTAAGAAGGCCTTTGATCACCTAAAGACTCAGCTAAGCTTGCTGAAGAAGGAAACCCAAGATTACTTAAAAGGACCTGGAGGCCATCCATTAAGTCAGCACTTGTTGGAACAAACAAGGGTGTTGTGGCAGTTTAGGAGCCAAGAAGATTTAAATAAATGGGTTATTTCCTCTGATGTGGAGATTGGAGGGAAAAGTAAAGTTTACATCAAACTGGGTAGGAATAACCAGGCTGCTCTGCTGTATGGAACCCTCAATACAGAAGTGCCTCGTGATGGGGAGACACAATACAGTGGATATTGCAGTATGAGATCCAGACCGGCAGTGGTGAGTACAGCTCTGTGTTTGCACAGCTTTTGATGCTGAATCTGAGGGTGTTTGTGGAATCCCAGTGACAGCAAGGGCCTGCTCTTTACTGCCGATCACTTTCAGGAGTACTTCGTTTTCTCTCAGACATGTAATTGCTACTGTGCCCGCTTTGACCTGGAAGGAACTTAAATTTTTTCTTGGATTTTGTTTTCCTTTCTTAGAAAAGGAATAATGCATATTTGATCATTTACTTATGTACAATAGACAGTCCTGTTTGCAGTATCCTTACAAATGAAGGATCTGGAATGAATCTTTATATCCAAAATTGGTATTATTAAAATAGACATGTTTCTAAATTTGAAGTTGGTTGAATGTGTCATAAGTAAGAATTTTCTGGGCTTTAATTTGGTCTATTCATCAGACTTGGTTAGGGCAAATGAACTCATTTTCTCACAGGAGCAGAAAACAATGCTTTGAAACGTACTTTTTAAAGGTCTGCCTCCAACTGTACATCAGAAAAAGCAAGACACAAATCTTTGATAGCTCAGAATTGAGCAAAATAGGATCAGAAATAGGTGTGCTTATTATGGATACTGCTTGTTTCATCTCTTATTTCTAAGCACCTTTAAAAGCATTTTCACACACTGGATAAAATCCTTAAATATTTAATGTGTTGTTTGTATCTTGGCACAAGTACTTAGGTAGAATAATTTCTGGGCCAGAATCTTGGGGAGCAGAGAATATGAGTAAGCAAAATCAATGGGTAAATGAGAGACATATGAACACTGATTAAAATGGTGACATTAGATCAGATGACTGGAACAACAAGTGGAGTCAAGTTAAACTCTCAGGACTGCTACTGACTTGTGCAAATGTGACTCAGAAACTTTCACTTACTAATTCTGAAGTAGTGGAATATATTAGTCCATCTTTATTTAAGTAGAAAGGCTCAAAACTGTTAAAACCATAAAATCAACTAGCTACTGGCCTTACATATTCATTATCTACTTATTCTGTTACCTGCAAGATGAGTTGGTAGAACCATAGCTGATAGGTAATCATAGTAGTCCTGTAAAATAAAGGGGAAGCATCTGAATTTTTTGCCCTAATTTTGACTTCTTGGCAATTAACCCTGCCCTCTGCCCCTCATTGCTCCAAGTGACTTCAGTATAGCTCTTTGAGGACTCTTGGATATGCCATCATGCAAATGACAGCATCAGGATTTTTCAGATCTTTGGGAAAATGCAATAAAGAATTAGACGTGCTTGCAATCTTATTATTTTACACAGTTAATGAAAAAAAAAAAAAAAGTTGGAAAACATAAAATGCTACCAGTGCTCATTAGTCTTCCATTGGGAAGTTATCAAAGGGGATAAATTATTTCACTACATCAATTTCCTGCCATCACTTCTGAATTATCTAGAATTGACCACAGAATATATTAAACTTTGTGAACTATGTAAGTGCTGATCTGTCACTACAGGATTTGTGTAATTGCCTGGTAGGGAATTCAGTCCTAGGAAGGAGGTCTGATTTCTGATAGTTACAAGATTGTGGCTTATAATGAAATTGTGAGTCCTCAGGCGGCAATATTGCAATTTGTGGTCTCTAATATAGTGCTGGAGGAAATTCAGTGAGCTCAGCAGCCAGGGTGATGACAGAGTAGCTGTGTTTATTGTGTTACAGTAAATGCTATCTGACATAATAACAAGGGCAGTGATCAAAGCAACAATGCACTATTCCTCATGATGAAAGTGTCCCTCTATTAAGGAGGAATAATTCTACTTTTCAATAATTTGTAGGGATCTTTTAACAGGAAGAAGTATTATGACTGGTCAAACTTCAACAGTCTGTATTTACGTGTCCGTGGTGATGGCAGACCTTGGATGGTAAATATTTATACAGACCCCTACTTCTCTCATCAAAAGGATGACCTCTACACCTACTTCATGTTTACGCGAGGGGGCCCGTACTGGGAGGAAATACAGGTGAGCTAATCTTTCAAACTAATGAGACCGTCTTGAGGTCCTGGCCAAAACACAGGAAGTGGAATTCTTTCAACATTCACAGTTACTTTCTATTGCTGTCCACTCAATGTTTTCATTATACAATATACATGTTCCTTTGGCTTGGGAGTTCCCAAAACTGGACTAGGGGAGAACACTGTGTCAGTTGTATTAAAGAATTGATCCACCGTGTTTCTCTGAATGCTTACTGAATGCATACTGAATTCTCTGAATGCTTACTGTTGGCTCTTATTGGAGTAATAGGATAGATACAGCAATTGAAACTTAGCAGGTGTTGCCTGGAATATTCTCTGTGGTTACCATTTTATCTGTAATACTAATGGGTGTAGGCTGTTGTAGGATTTGTTCCATGCAACAAGATTTGCTTAACTTGTAGCCTCTCTGGAATCAGTCAGACTCAAGTGTTGGGATTTGTCATTTATGACCCTTGACTCTGTGACTTCTTAAAAACAATATTTTTAAGAAGTGTGAGTTGCAACTAGAAGACCTGTAATTCTCTGACAACTATAGGGAGGTTTGCACATCCTTAGGAATTGGTGTTGAGTGCTCCACGACACCATTGTCCAGTAATGTGAGAATAGCCTGCTGTTCCACAGAGGAGGAGCCAGGAGGATTAAAGTTGGAGTATCATTGCTGGCTTGGATGTTTTCCTCTCACCCTCACCAGCCACCAGCCAGCCCTGTTTTCTTGTTTCCACTGCTTTCAAAGAAATTTTTACATTACCCTGAAGTGCTTTGCTAGAGACACTGATGTCTGAGTACAAAGTTTGCACTCTGAAATCCACAGCCTGGGTACAGATGAGCTGTCAGTATGTACCCATGGTAGACTTTGCAGTAATTTCTGGTTTATATTTTCATGTTACTGGAAGGAGGTATTCTGATGTAAAGACCACCTTCTGTGCTGCAGCCATTCATTGTGTCCTGACAGGGTAATGCTCCTGTGTGACGGCTGCGGCCACCACAGGACGGGGTGGGCCTGGAGCTGGCTGCAAGTGGCCAGTTGAAAGGGTTAATGTGCCCCATTTCTTTGTGCCACTTTTATATACCCAGCTAATGCTAATGCCAGATACAACAGTGTTATTTTACTAACACATTCTTTTCTTTTCCCTAAGTTTCTATTTTATACACTGGTGACACTAAAGTGTGATTTTGTTTGTTTTGTTCATGTCAGATTCCATTCTCCAAATTCTTTCTCTCCAGTCGGGGAAGAGTCCAGGATAACCAGCATCCTGTCTGGTTAGACAAGGCAAGTGTTCTGTAGGCTTTATTTGAAGTTTCTTTTGAAAAGGCAGTATAAGGAACACACAACTGCTCTGTAAGAAATTCAGTGTTTCCTTCAAGATGGCCTGATAAAGAAAACTTACAAATTCTGTAATGTTTGTGAATTTGAAATCGAAGGGCCTCTTCATGTTATAAGGTACTTATTATCATGTGTGGTAAACGAAAACATAAAGTTGTATACGAGCTATTTAAAAATATTTACTAGGAGTTAAAGGGACAAATCAGTACTTGATCTAAGTATCCTCCACTGAAGTTTTGTTGATGGTTATTTTATGTGTAGCATTTGACAGTAAAAATTATGCACTTGCATTGTAATTTTGCATATTTTACAGAAACCCCAAAATCAGGGAAGCAGTGTGAAGGTAGTTTAAGAAATCTTAATAAAATGTCTTTGTCACACACAAATATTTGGAGTAGGAAGGGGCCCACAAAGACCATCAAGTCCAACTCTTAAATGAATGGTCCTCATGGTACTAATGTATGTTTTCCTAGGAGCCTGGAAAGGCAGAAAATAATTGTTAAATAGGAATAAAAAAAGGCAGGAAACAGTCAGTGTATCTAGGGCTTGCAAAGGAATTGATTCTTCAGAGCAGAGAGTTTAGGTGACTCCCATACATTATCTGTAACAATGTGATTTGGAAAAAAGGAGCTTTAAAAACTCTCTGGACTCTAAAAGCCATGGGGCTGTTTGTAGGCTTGCTGCTGGGGAAGGAACAGCACTGAAAGCATTTAGAATGATCTGGAGGAGTGTTAGTGCATTTATCTAGCTTTGTTTGTTATTTATTTAGCATATATTTGCAATATAGATTTAGATTCCAACCATATTTATTAATCTGACACATCCTAGACATTATTTTCCCAAACTTACAGCAGTCCTTAAAATCATGGGCTCTGCTCAGACCTGCCCTTTCAGCAGAGCTTTAGGGCAGCTGAGTTTATGAGATGGCCTGCACTGGTGCCTGGACTGAGCTGTTAATGATGGAGGTGTTCTGTAACACATGAGAGGTGAGGGAGCATTCAGGCAAGCCACAGTCTAATAGAAAGCACACATGAGCCACACAGATTTGTTCTTATATTTAAGAACATTAATTGGAAAGCAGTGGGTAAGAACCTCATTTTACTATTAAGCTCAGTAATTAAGTTTCATCCCAGCTTAAAATTAAGTCCTAAAATGTCTGGTTTGGTGTTTTCACAGAGTAGATGGTGTATCTCTATCTAGAATGATCCCTTCCATCCTTAATTACATTTTTGTTTTTCCTATTAATGAAAGAATACTGATTTTATGAAAATGTGTTTAGAAATCCAGTTGTTATGAAAGTGGCCGTATACAAAGCATGAAGGATAAAAGTAACTGTTGCTGTAGGCTTGGGCCATTTTAAATCAAGGCTTTATTAACACAGTGGTAGGAAGACAAATGTGGAGTCATTTCCCACTGGGGTCTGTATTCAAAATGGGGTAGTGAAGTGTTCAAGCCTTAAGAAATGCTGCTGCATTTTGAACAAATACCAGTTTAAAAAAGATGGTTGTGATTGGTGTGTAAAATATGGAATTGGGAGATACAACTGAGTTTGATTGTAATATTATAAATACTGTTCTACCCTCTGTGTCTTTTAATTAGATTAGAACCCTTGGATTCACCATTGGAGATAAAGTAGATGGTCCATTCCAGCTGGAGATCGATTTTATTGGTCTGCTAAATGACAGAGCTCATAAGGAAAAGTTTGCCTATGAAGCATATGACAAGAACACTCCAGTCTAAGTTGGACTGGTGTCCTTTGAACATTCTTCAGATATATGGTTTATTTTTATAAAATACTTCTTAACATGTGGCTTTTAACAACTTGAAGAGCCTATGTAACATTAAAGAGATAAGTGCATGAAGTGTGATACCACTGACATCTTTAAACTCCCAAATACAGAATCCTGGAGAGACTGTACAGAGATGGATGGACTGCAATGTAGCCTGAGAGCAGTTGTGATGTTCCTACAAAGTAGTAACTCTTCTTGGCTTCTGTCCTGACCTTTACTGAAATAAAAGTATTTCATGAGTTTGTTGTTCTTTTTTTGTCCAACACTTCCATTTTCTATATTATGTGGTTAGTTGACAGTTGTAAAACACTTGCATCTGCTAGTTTTAAACTGAAAAAGCTATGAGAATTAATATTCTGAGGACTGGTGCTTAAGTGTGACTCAGCTACAGAAATTTACAAAGAGCAGCACCAGAAGTGGAAAAAGCAGAAGTATTTTAACCTTTAACTTTGGCTCCTCTACATAGCTAAAAAAAGAAAAAGCTGCCCTGCCAAGATGGAAACCAGAGCTGTGCAGCCTGCGTGATTTTTCCTTCAGAGCTGTTGAAGGTAATCCTACAATGTTACAGAGCCAAGGTTGTTGGAAAGAAGTAATGCTCCAAAGGAGGGGTGGGAGGAAAGCTGCAGTGCTGTCTCCTACCTGAGCAGGCAGAGCTTGGCTTACTTAGCACCATTACAGGGCACAGCAGCTCCCACTTCTGCTGTGTGCAGTTAGCCTAACTCAGCTGTGGTGTAAGAATTCACAGCTTCAACTGGTGGCACAGAATCTTAATACCTCCCTGTTTCAGATAAATCAAGTTTTCAGTAATTCAAGATAACCACTCAGCACTGGCTTTGTAAAGTTTATGTTTCAGCTGTCAAATTGAAGTAATTAAAGCACTGACCTCCTCCACAGTGACTTTGTTTAAGTATACTTTAGAAGTATTAAATGTACCTGTATTTTATATTGAAGAGACCACAATGAAGCAAGCTGAAACAGGATATTGTACTATCATTTTCCTTTTACACTGAATTCAGCTGCTTATTTGTAGAAGAATGATACCAGGAAGATACCAGAGCAAACTTCTTTCGTGGAGTGGGAGGCAGGTGAGTTGGTGAGGAGCACTTGGCACAGAAAACAGCAGTAAATACAAGTGTGAACAAAAAGAGTGCCAGAGTAAGGAAGCAATTGTAGTTAGTACACTAAATGATAAAGCCAGTGATAAACAGGACATATTAAAAATATTTCCCCCCTTAAATGTATTTTAAAATTTTGCTTTTTCTTAACATTGCAACATATATTTGATGGGACACTAAATTCAGTGAAACATTTATTTGCTCAACAGATGAGATTACAACTGCTAAATTACCTTTTTACTTCCATCCCTAAAAAATCCAGACAACTTTTCTATGTATTTTTTAATGTAAAAATAACAGCTTCTTTTAAAACCAAGGTATTGAGTGTATCTCAACACAATTTTAACCTCTTTTAAGCATGTTACAGGTGAAAAGCAAGACAATTTTAACATCTGCTATTTACTATAGAAAGGAACAAAACCTTAACTCTTCAAAACATTCAGTTGGTAATTTGTAAATTCAGTTGTGACTTTTTGAAAAAGGTAGTTTACAATTATGTTATACAGTTGTTTGCCAGAGAGCTTGCCTATTTTTTCTTTTTGAAATTCCCTACTATTTCATAGGCATTCAATTAGAAATGCTGAATAATTGCTGTAACTTAGAGAATTTAAGGATTGATCTGGAGAACAGGGCAAGCAGGTACTTCCAAATCTTGTCATTTTGAACACTGTGGAATATTTTGAAGCTGCTGCTATCTAAAGCCTGTATTCTAGCACACAACAAGTGCATTCTGATGCACAAGTCTTTCCTAAGTTGCAAGGAGGCTTCTTGAGCATCTTTTTTCCACTTACATTTTCTTCTTTAACATCTTTTTGTCAAGTAAATTAGTTTAATGAAAACATTATGAAGCAACAAGAGAGTTCTAAGCCCCTGAAAGTTTAGAACTGTCATCACAATGGAGAAGTTGATCACAGAAACATTATGCTCAGGGCACGTTACAAGGTCTCATTAATTGCTTTCTGGATACCACTAACTAAAAGCAACCTGAACCATACATAGAGCACAAGCCTTTACAAGAGAGGAACAGTATTTACAGTGATGTCTTAGGTACTTCTTGTTAGTCCTAACACCCAGATAGGCCTCTACGTTTTCCGAGAGCATGAGCCTTTTTCTTTTTTCTGTCTTGCTCAAGCGTCTCACGCCTTTCTTCCCTGGAGGGAAAAAAAAAAGAGATCATGACAAGTTTGATTAAAGTAGAGACACTAACAACCAAAGGATTCTGAAGCTGATCACAGCCTAACACAAGTTTACTCAGTGTGCTGCCTCTGCCATAGGCAGAGATAAGAGTACCATTATGGACTGAACCCAAAAATTCAGGCAAATACTTCTGCTGAGACATGCAGGTCTAACACTTGAGGTAACAACATGTCAATATTGACAGCTTCTTCCAAGATGAAGGTAAATCTCCAAACTCTGGAACTGATACTGTTCATGGAAAAAAAAAAAGTCTTAACAAATTCAGAGCAGCCTTTTCTTGGCCTTCCTGAAATTGAACAGTCATTGGAAGGAAAAATGGCTTTAATACAAAAGTATTCCTTCCTAAACTACATTTAAATCCTAAGAAGGATGAATCATCATGTTATTTTAAGTAATACTATCTATAAAAAGACGAGTGGTGTACTAACCTTGTCTGAAGATGTGGCTGTTTGTAATCTTTCCTATGTGAACAGATACCACCAGACCTACTGAGAACAGCATTTTCTTTAAATTCTCCCCATGGTTTTAGTCGTCCTACAATTTAGGAGCAAAAGAGAGACTAGTTTAATAGTTTAGTAACTAATTTTGTGCTTAACTTCTTATAATGAATTTATCCTAGCTAGCCTGTTTCTTACTGGTTGTCTGGAAGATTAAATGCCTCTTTAAGCTGTATTATCGGTTTCACCAGCCCATTCCCTACAAGTAGTTCTTCTGTAAGTAGAAACAGGTGGCTGTACTTAGAAGTAACAATCACCATGCAAAGTTCAGCTTCTCACACGAGATTAAAAAAACCCACCTCATTGTGTAAGGAATATTTTGTATTTACTGTACAGGCATCTATTTGGTGGAATACAAGAATTTTTATTATTGTATTTATGGGCTTTCAGTCATAAAATCTTAATCTTCAGTAGGGATGCTCTTGAAGCATATATTATGAAGGAATTTAACATCTAACTACATAGGAACCCAGAGAGCAAGGAAAAGGGACAGGAAGAGGTTGTAAACTTTGCTCTCACTGTGTGTATCAAAGCACCCTGCAGGAGCAGCTGAGTGTAAGGGGTGTGGCCAACACAGACTGCACAGGGTCACAGTACCTTTGTGTGGCTGATACCGAAGTGGCCGAGAGAGACTTGCTTTGAGATCAAATGTCTTCTTTGCACTTGTGGGTTCTGCAGGTTGAGCTCCAAACTTGAAGGGGGTAAGAACTACAAAAGGCATCAAGACACCATAATTAGAGTAGCAAGAGCATCAATGGACACAGCAAGACCACACTACAACTATCAAGACCAAAGAGCCATTAAATGCCCCTGCTGCCACACCTAAAGATAGAATTGCACAAACAATGCAATTCTCACTTGAAATAGGAAGGGGCAAGAGTTGTAGAGTTCTGGCCCTTTAGCTATGATTATACTATGGAAGAGTGCATACAGCTCCATGTGTTTTTCTAGTCCTTCAAGGCAAATTGTGTTTCTTCTATGCCTATTTGGAACCAAGTGGTTTTCACGTTCAAGAAGAATTCTTTTGGAACAGGTCAGCTTCAGGTCAGTGTGGATCTTTGCTTGCCCCTTGAAAACATCAGTATTATTATACAGCAAACCAGGAAGCTCTGGGTTCTTGACCTGTGCAAATATCCCTGTGATGCTGAGGGTGTCAATGGCTGGACAGCAGAGCTGTGCTGCAGCAGAGATTGTTAGTAATTAAAAGACTTCTGATTTCTCTTTATTTTAATTCCTGAGTTATCAGGGTGCTGAGGCTGATAACAGGTTGTCCTAAAGCGCAGCTAGAAGCCTGATGCATGCTAATCCCACAAGGAGAACAAGACCTCTGAGGTGTCAGGAATTCCTTTCTGTGCAGATGGGGTGTCCCTGTATCTGCTTTATGAATATTTTACTATGTATTCCCTAAAGGGCTAGAAGACTTTCTATCCTCTTTTCTGTAAGTAGCTAGGTACCATACGTTTAAGTTGTGGCACCTAAACACTTTAGTCAAACCACTGGAAAACAAAGGAAACAAAGAAACTAGTGCAGTTTCTGAAGCACCAGTCATAACTTAGAGAATTAAATTAAAACCTGGGTCGATACGACATTCAGTCATTAAAAACTTGTATAGTAATTCAGTAAGACAAAAGTCTTGATCTGAAAGAGCCAAATATTCATCATCCACCTTACCCTTTGATGCAGTCAGATCATTATTTCTTGCATTTTCCTTACTGTTCTTCTGACTTAATAGTTTGCAGCTCTTTTGAGTGTCAGGTGTGCAGATCTCCGTGTATGGAGACATTCTAGATGGAGTCTTGGTAAGAGAGCGTTTGTGCTCATTATCTTTTGTAGCTTCTGAGAATCTGAAAGGTTTTAGAAATGTGCAGACAAGTTTAGTCACCTACAAGGAATGTAAGCATTGTGCCAGAATATAAAAGGTTCTGCCTTCTGTATTGTTCATTATTAATTTATTACAGGTAGAAAGATTTACTGTGTGAAAGATGCTCACATCTCACACAAGAGATGCACTAAAATACTTTGCTGGTATAACACAATGTTTCAAGCCAGAGTCAATAGCAGTAAAGTGCTATTAGAAACTACAAAGAACTGACTTTCTTGTTATTTTGAAAAGCAAATATACTTGGGTGCAATAAGCTAGTAGATGTATTCACCAACAGATATGATTTACTTTAGACTTGGATTCTGTAGTAAAGCATTGCATATTTCATTAGCTTTAAAATTCAAATTAAGAAAAACTGAAAGACAACTAACAGAATGCTAGACCTCAAAGACCTAGAAGCGGAAGAAGCTGACAATTTTGAAACACACGAATTACCTGCATACCAAGACACACACATTCCACATGTATTCCAAATGTGTATGTATACATTTTTAATGAACACCTATGATTCCTCATATATGTGTACATGCATAAAATTCAGAATCTTGCAAAAGCATATGAGAATAAGCCACGAGCTTGCAAGATTTAGAAAGACAAGGAGTAAATGTTGAAGACAGCTGGTTTTTTGGGCAAGCAGGTTTATGATGAAGTACAGCTTGCAAAGTCCACCACAGTGCAACTTCAGATGAATGGAATTTCAGAAACAAATTCTGAAAATAACGTTTTGGTTTGTAAGCTTGATTTTGACCTTTGAACAGCAGAAGACCTGCATTCCAAAGTCACATCATTATATATTATCAGACACCAATATGAGAAGTTGCATTATCTGACTTAAAAACAACAATCCCACATACACTTTAGTCAGGGAAAAAAAAAGCCCCAGCAGCCATGATCTTGGCATGCAGAAGTGGAAAAGTGAAGGTCATCAGAGACAGTAACACAACCAAGGCCTGTGAACAATTGTGTACTGTTAGCAAAGGGAGACTATCTAATCAGAACTTCAGTCACTGTGGAAGGTTTAGGAAACTGATTGAAGTCAAAATTAGTATAATAGTTAGAAATCAACAAAGAAATAGTAGATATAAAGGCTTTCATTAGAAATCCAAGCAAAAAGAACATTTATGACTAGGATACTGTAAGGACTGTCCTTTTAATTCCTTCTTTTAAAACATTTCTTGATCGAGACTTTAGGAAAATTATTAAGAAGCAAATAAAACATACTGATAACAGAAGTTCATGAAGTATTAACACTAATAGAGGATTAGATTAATGTGGAGGAATGATGACATACACATGATGTTCTAAAAGGAAATGAGATGAGGTATAATAGCAACGAGTAAGAGTTCATCCATTTAGCAATTCCTCATGACTTCTGGTGTCAGTTCCCACCTGCTAGAAATGGTCTGCTTGTAGTAGTCAACCACAAGAGGACCCCTCCTGTGACACTGAAGGGGAGGGGATGTAGAGGACAAAAGGAAGAAAACACCTAAAAATCATTGCAAGATTCACCTGGAATACTGAAGAGAATTCTGATTTTAAAAATTACAGAAAAATTAATTTGGATAAACAGAAACTATTAGGCTGCCTGGCAAAAAAGAAAACCTAACATAGTAATAGAAGAAAAATAATTTGCTTGATTTTGCATTTTTTGGCTTTAGAAAAACGAAAGCCAGGATTTGAGATTATTCTAAGAGACATAAAACTGAAGAATGGAGACAGTAACAGCACAGTGAGGCTTAAACCACCCACAAAGCCAGGCTGAAAGTTAGTAATCAAAATTAGTCTTGCATAGTTCATGTTTGGACTAATCACAGTCATTGTTGATTATTTCATGTGTATCACATCAAATGGCATGCTGGTAGCTTTGGTTCGTTCTTTTTACCTGACATTCATTTTGGATGTTGAAAGTACAGAAGGATGAAATGAAGATTTCTGGGATAAAATGCTCCGATTAGCAGCGTTCAGAGAATTGCGTGGTGAGCGCCGGAGGTTACTAGGAGTGCTGGTGGTGGAGAATCTGCCTCTTTCTGGATTTGGGCTGAATAAAAATCTTTTGCCACTGGCTTGTTTCTAAGGAAAAGCAAATTCTGAGTTACCAGATTCTGCTGAAAATTTATCTAACAAAGCAGTCAAGAAGAAGGGAAAACACACAGTGTATCAGAAGCACATGGCCTCTTCAGTTTTCTCCCTTTTTTTTTTCGCTCTTTAAAAGCATACTTTAAATGTAAGTATTTTTATTATTAAATTGACCTGACAACACATTCCTTAGAATATGGAGTGTCTTTTTCAGGTGCTCTTAAGGGATTTGATTTTCTGGTCAGCACCTGCCAATAGTAATTTGTCTGAAGTATACATTGATACAATATATGCCATTAAAAAAATAAATGTAGCATTCAGGAGTTTCATTCATTGTTACTGTTTGATATGGACCTGGCAGTGCTAGAGTAACCAGCCTGAACAACTCTATGGCCATTGCCATATTTGTTCCACATTCATTGATACATTACTGTCATTGTTTTAGGCTCTACTGCACTTTGTGAGAGGCCCTGTTAGTAGCTTTCACCCATGTGAGGGTGAAATACAAGAACTGAGAACAACACATATTGCATGTATTTTTAAGGAGAATCATATGCAGCCATGGGATGATAGTTCAAGCACAAAAGAGAAAATATTTAATTCCTGCTCTTTGAAAAATAACCTATCCCCTTGGTTAAATTTTGCAGCAATTCAAACAGTTGTAAACAAAAGTAATTGAGACAATTATTTTTACTCGGAAACAAGTCAGTTGTTGGTATCTACAGCTGTGCACTGTTAACACGTAAAACCTTGTATGGCTATATAAGTTATATACAAATAACTATACATATAGGTTATAATATCCCACTGCATGTTCACATGACCAGCTACCTACTGATCTAAAGAGACTTGGTAGGACTTTTACAGAAAGGCCCTGGAAATAAATGAATATGCCAACAATAGGTATCTTCCTGTGTTATCTCTTACCTTGACTGCACTGCAACTTTCATTCAGTTTTTTTTTCCTCTCAATGTAGTCAGCAATAGATTCCATTTTCTTGAACTGAGCCTCATGCAACTTTTTAAAGTCTAAGAAGTTCCAAAAATAAGAACATTCACAGATATAATGTGGTTCTAAGGGAAGTTAATATATAATAGGATAATTTTGTGACACCTATTGTCATGGCCTCAAGTAAGTCAATGCATCCCTCTAATTAAAGGCTGTAGACACAGCTGACCAAACAGGACCAAAAGAATCTATTTCACCAGCTACATGGCCCATTACCTGGTCATCTGGAGGATTATAGAATCATGGTCTGGGTTGGAAGGGGCCTTTGAAGATCACCTAACCCAACCACCAAATTCTACAGTTAAAGAAAACAAAAAATACTTCTACATTTGAAATTTAACACATTTTAAGAAGTGATGAACATGAGCTAATGTATAATAGTGCAGCACAACCATAGTATTTATAAAGTGAAAACTAAACAAGCAGGAATAATAGCATGTATGTGTTCCTGTTCTTTGAAAATCATGAATACAAGTATTGTATGGAGAAGTCACCAAAATGTTCAATAAACCAGTTTTTTAACACACATGTCTGTCATTTACTACTATGAATTTACAAGCTGGAATATGTACCTTGAAATGTAACATTTGGGAATATTTTTTTTTGTTTGCTTTCTAAAGAGAGGATATTCTTTTATTTGAGCAGGAATAGAAATCTGAGTTGTAAACAACTAAGCCAAGTCTCCCTTTACACAGAAAAAACACATTTCTTTCTAAAGATGGCAGGTTATCTTACTTGGTGTGGTAGCTGTCACTGCTGCTTTTGCAGACCTAGATGCACGGCCTACATGTAAAGGGATCTTCCCTCCTGCAGGATGAGCATTACCTGGTACAGCAAGATTAGAAAAAATCATTACAACTCCTGAATGATTTAAAGTAATCACAGTGATTTTAAATATTGTTCCAATGTTTGTTTCAAATCATACTTTATCTCTTCAAAGTGGGTTTAGGTTTTGAGAAATAAAACCAGCTGGAATAGGTATGTTCCAAGTCTCTCAAAAGTGTTTTAATTGATTTGTCAGTAATAATAGATCTTGACAAACCACAAGCCCATCATGAATCCAAAAGTCATATAAGGTTAGTATCTTATGACAGCAAAATACTTTTCAGGGAAAGTTCACAAGCAAACTGTGCTTGTGGCAAACAAAACTTTTAAAAAACACAGATCAAAGCCTGTGAATTTAATGTTGACACTAAAGAAGAAATAGCTTTTGACCAACCTTTCTGCTACTGCCTTATTTACATACAGAGTCCAAGTTATTTTTGTCATCTCTGTTCTCAGTAATAAGCTCATGCTCACATTTTAATGATTAATTTTATTAAGAAAAAAATCAGGTAGCAACTTTACATCAAGTTCAACATTTGCATATCAACAGCAAACACTTTTATTTCTGGTTATTCACGTCCCCGCAAAAGTAAACTTAAATGATCTCAATATATTGAAGGAAATCCTTATTGGAAACAAATAATGGCATGCAGTCAAAAAAATCAATTTGTTGATATTAAATGCAGACACCTGCTACTACAGCTATAGGAAGAGATGAGCACTGTAGCAACTGTCAGGATGAGTGATGCCCCCAAGCATCCCCCACATAACCTATTGCTTTTGTTTTTAAAAACAACCTTCATAGAAAAACAGAGATTTTTGAGTTAGTTCAAAATCATTGGTGGTCTCCCATAAGATTGTCCTCGTAAATTCTATGGAACAACGAGAATATCCATAATAAACTTATAGACTACATACACTGAGCCTAACAGAGCAAATGCAGAAGTGTATCTTAATTGACAGACCACTCAATATCATGAAATGATCAGATTAGATAGACAAATTCATTTCTTCATGTCAGCTGCATACACAAAGGGGGATAAATTAATTCATGTTTTCAGTGGCATCGTGTTTGAAGGACAAAAAACACCACCAGATGGAAAAAGTGATCCAGTGGAACACATTCAAATACTCTTAGGTAGCTCAAACAAATCATAAATGATTCTATGTTTTCCGCTAATTTTACTCCTGAAAAGCAAAATATAAAAGTGTTCACTTGTAGAAAAAGATAAATGAACCATAAGGAAGCAACTCCTCCCTTTCTTGCCACCTCTTAGAGGCCAAACAACACCTCAAAGATATTCCAAATGGCACTGATCCTTTTGGAAGTGTAAAACTCAAATACACTCAGATCTCTGAGAACTCTTTCACTAAAAACAAGAGTTCTGAAGTCAAAGTCAGCAAAATTCTTACACTGCAGAATTTGTGGAATTGTGCTACAATGTTAAACAAGTTATATAAACTCAAACCAGACCAATTTTCTTCTGGTATCCCCAAAACAAGGTACTGATCAACAGATGTGCCACAATAAAACCATTTTTTGGCTATTCTAAGTAGCACAAATCAAAGTTACTTTTATCCAATTTTCTACTTACGTTGTCCTCCCCTGCCTTTAGTAGAAGTTTTCTCTGTTTGTTTCTTCTGTCCAGCATCCATCCCCAGATTCTCAATAGCTCCCTCTTCAGTTATTTGGATTTTGTTTTGTGATACCTTTTGTCCCTTTTTGTGCTCACCCTGAGGCACTTCATTTTCTTTCGTTTCAGAATGCATCTGCAATTTAAACATACTTTGTTTAACCAGTTTGTTCCAACTGGATATAAAGAAAGGTTGTTGTTCTGAGAACAGAGACTCAGTGGAACAGATTGGGCAGAGAGGTGCACAGCCTTCACCCTCAAGGCTTTGCAGCATCAGACTGGACAAAGCCTAAAGCACTGGACTCTAACCTCATGGCTGAGACTGCTTTGACTGGGAGGCTGAGCAAGAGATTTTTTGAAGTCCAAACTGAATTAACCTGTGAAATACTTACCCTGTTACTTCACAAACTCAGATATATTAGAAAGCTTTGATCTGCATAGCTTTCACATTTTAGTATAAAATTGCCTTTATGGATTAAAGTTAATTATTTGCAAGTAAGATTAAATTTTTACTGTTGTATTTTTGCATACTGTACAATTCTCTAACACTCCTCATTTTCTCATTTCCCTCCTCTACCTCATTTAAAGTCTTTCAGACAGTTCTTAATTTACCTACTCCTTGTAATTAAAAAAAAATTCAACCTCTATCTCACCATGTAACTTTCTCTCCCTAAGTCACACAACCCACACAATAAAAAAAGTTATGAGGTTTAGACAATGGTGCAACTTCTGATATTTTTTTCTGTATCGAAAAAGCGAGAACAGCCTTATTTTAGATAAATTCTGAAACTAGTCTAAGATTCAGATTACAATGAACTAGTGAAAGCAGTCTTACACTCAGATAAAGTGTTTGGAATTGTATATTTCTTAGAGGAATTTATTTTCTTGAAGCAATGACTACCAAGTAATGTCTGTTTATTATGGGATAGCACATAAATAGACAAAAGTCAGTACTACAAAATACAAAAGACCAGTACCAGAATGCTTGCATATCAATTTTTGTACACATCTATATACACACAAACACACATATCTAAACACATACCATCTATAAATGGTGATTGAAAAGAAATCAAGTGTGCTTAAATTATGCTCAGAGGAAGGGAGGACAGCACACAAAAGCATGCAAAGCAAATCACCTGTTTCTCATCAGAAAGCACTGGGTTTTCTTCACTGCTATTAGTTTCCTCATGAGAGTTCCTCTTTTTTCTGTCCTTACCACGTCTTTTTGTAATAAAACACACTGAATCAGACATAATTTCCTCCTGATTGCTTAGTTCATCTGACTTAATGGAAGAAGATGCACTCTTTACAGGACCCTGTAGCAGAAAAAGACTATAACTGGAAGATATCTGACACAAATACGAATTAAATACTCCAGGGACAGTTTCAATTTTATTATTTAAAAAAGTATTTTACACAGAGGATAAACATGCCATGTAGCAGTATACTAATCAAGAAACTGGCACTATCCAGATTCCCCTAAGCATAAAAGCTCATTGTTTGGAGACTTTAAACACAATTCAAATGATTGGTTTACCATATTTCATTTTAATAAGACTATAAAAGCCTAATGTTTTTTATTTGAAGTCTAACTTGCATGATGCCATGACCCTCCCATATTTGTACATTTGTGGAATACTGTTCACCAGTAAAAACAGGGCTCTTTTCCTGCTTGTGAAAATTTTTCAAAAGCTGACAAGGTTTACACCAGTTCCTCAAACCTTTAAAGATTTTTAAGGGATGCACTTAAAGGCAGATTTCAGAAAAAGCAGATACCAAATTACATTAATCAAAAATATTGCCACACTCAACAAAATAATTCAGCTTACAGAAAACGTTAAAAAAGTTAAGAAAACAACACACTAAGAGACAAATAAAGGAAGTAGCACAACTGTATTGCTTTCATTACAATTGGAAGTAAATTATCGTAGATGCAAAATGCTTTCTAATTAGTATCTAGCCCCCTTCATTTAGGCATGCAAAATTAATAAAATATTTTTATATTTGGTATAGAATAGTGTCTGGAGCCAAACAAGCAAGAATTAAGGTTTGTTCAGTGGGAATTATATGTCATTGTTCACAGAGAATAGGTTTGTACTGATGCTGAAAAATATTGTTAATTTTGGCAGCTGAAAAGAAATCAGATTTAAGTCATAGAGGCCACTTGAAAACTAACATTAGCATATCTATTTCTATCAGTATGTAAGTACTTTAACCTAAGGGCACTAAGAAGAAGAAGGTATTTCTATTACAGTTCAAGTTGTGGTCAAAATCAACCTTCAGAATATGCTCTGCTCTACGAGTTACAAATTAAGGTTTTCATTTCTTAAAAGCAACGTCTGATTTATTATGTTACCATTTTTTCACTTTCTTCTTTTGTCCTTTCAAAGTGTTGCTTCAATGATTCCAGTAATTTGTCTGCCTGAAGAGAAATCAAAACGCATGAACCAAACAGTTAATTGAGTCACTGAAGAGCTGTGTAGGTACAACCCGCATCCTATGTAGTGATCCAACAAACCAGCAGAACATCTCCTGAATCCAACAGAACAAGGCATAGCTAGGACTCGTTCGAGTCAGTCAATTAGAGAAAGTGCCTAAGGCCACAGATAAACATGTAGATACTCTCCACCGAGGCACAAAGGCAATTTGCCTCGCCTAGGTTTCTCCTGCTCTATTTTCCAGGAGGTTAATTGTTCAAGGAAGGAGACAAACTGTTTTAAGCCCCACAGCGCAGCTGAACTTGAATTAAAATTGTGTCAAATTCCTGCAATTGCTTCTGTCTTGCCCGTGCTACATGCAAGGCATTCTTTTCATCCCTGGCATGCATTCAACAGTAATAGTAACAAAAAAACAATGAAAACACGCCATTGATAAGCCAGGCTATGAAAGACTCTTAAACACCTAAGTGGAAAGGTCAGCACAAAAACAATCAAAGTACCCCAAAACTAACATTTCCAGAAAAACTCTTTGTCTGTGAGGACAGGAGCTGCCTTGTCCACCCAAGCCGTGGATCCTTCTTTTAAGGCTTTACGAGCTCTGCCATTGCTGCAGGAGGAGCCCGGCCGTGCCTCACATGCACCTGTAGCTCCAGGCAGGAGCCTGGGGCATCCTTACACTTCTCACGTCTTAACCGCGACCGCCAAACACATCTCCTCCCCTAAGGTACTCCCTTGTCACTGTTCCTCCCACTCCGAGTCGTAAGGGGAAAAAAAAAACCAAACCAACCAAACAAACACAACTATCCGCACTGGGGGCGGACAGCGCGGGGTCACTGGCGTGGGGAACAGCCGGGCCAGCAGAGAAGGGAGCAGCCTCCCCTTCTCGATGCCCGGGGCACACCGAAGCCCCGCTCCCCCCCTCCCCGAGTGCTTGCCCGCCTCCCGGCCGGCAGCACAGCCCCCGGGGCGCCCCAGCGCCGCACCGCGCGGGCGGTGCCGCTGCCAGCGCCGCTCCAGACCCGGGAGGTGCGCCCTGCGAGACGGGGGACGCGTCACGCTACCGGGCACGGGGGCACCCCAGAACCCGGAGCTTCGTGGGCAGCGCTGCCTCGCAGCCGCCGCCGCCGCCTCACCCGCAGGTTGGCCCTCAGCCCGGCGGCCTTGGCGATGCGCTGGAGCTCGGCGTATTTCAGCGCCTCCAGGGGCTGCAGCGAAGCGAGCGCCATGACAGCAGCTCCGACCGGCCTGCCCGCCGCGCGCCAACCGACACGGCTCGCGCCGCCCCCGCCGTTCGAACTGGCCCGCTGCGCCAGCCCATTGGCTGGGCCGCAGGAGGGGCGTGGCCAAAGGGGGCGGAGCGCGGGAGCCGCCAATGGCGACGCGGTCCGCCGCGCGTGCTTATTTTCAAGCGCGATGAGGCGTCCCCGGCAAGGAAAGGCGCGCGCGGGGCGGCCCGCTGCCTGATAGCCGCGGGCGGCGAGGATTGACGCTCCTTCTGACCAATGACAATACAGAGGTGCGAACCGCGCTCCAATCATGATGCTCGGGGGCGGGCCCCGCGCCCGAACGCGAGGCGGGAGGAGATGGCGGTGCGGCAGCAGCTGCGACAGCTGTTCCAGGACCCGCAGACCATCGGGGCCATTGTGCTGGAGCGGGCGGCCGCCCCTGCCTCTACCGCCAGCGTCTCGCTGTCGGTGCCCCGGCCGCCGCCCCTGCCGCCGCCGCCGTCGTCGCCGCCGTCGTCGTCGTCGTCGTCTTCCCCGCCGCCGGCCGCGATGCCGGCGTCGCCGCCGCGGCGGCAGGGTGCGCTGCCGGAGGAGTGCGCCGTGTTCCACTGCCGCGGCTGCTGGACAGTGCTGGGAGACTCGCTGCAGCTGTGCGGGCAGGAGCCGCCGGGGCTTAGCATCCTCATCTGCTTCAGTCAGTGCCTCGCCGGGCCGGCGGGTGCCGAGGACGCGCCGCTGCCCCGCGCGGAGCTCGGGGCGGGCAGCGGGGCTTGGTCCGGGGGCTCTCTGCTGCAGCGCGTCTCTCTTTCTCCTCAGGAGTCACCAATGATGTGATCTGGGAAGACTCGCTGTCGGTCGGCCTCGAGGGAACCCTCCTGGGATGGTGCGTAGCTCCGTAGTTCCGGCAGCGGACCTGCCCGAGTGGCCACCGCGGTGAATCGTGCGCCCAAAGCCGGCAGCTCCTCCGGCCTGTGCGCGGGGCGCTCAGGGGCTTGGCAAGTCACTCCCAAGTGACTTCTGTGCCTGTTTCACACCTCGGATGGAGAAACTTTTTGTAGGGATGTAGTTTTCAGTTGAAATCAAGATTTTTGCTGGTAAAACCTCTGTAGGTGGAGAGAGAAACATTCGAGCAATGCAGTAGAATACAGCTTAACTTGTAGGTTCCTTTCTTTTCTTCCCTCAAAGGTCTCTTGCTTAAAACATCTCTGGGTTTTGTTTGGTTTGGTGGGTTTTTGGTTGGTTAGGTTTGATTTTGGGGGGAGGGGTGGCTATTGGTTAGTTGGCTTTTCTTAATACTGAAAATAAAAACTTGTACTGCCCCATTCAGGAACCTATCTCTTGCAAGGTTTGGTAACTCAGTCTAACGGGAAGAATGTAAAATGTCATCTAGGGGCTTACAGAACCAGTAGCTTGTTTAAATGATTTTTAAAAGCTGTTTTACAAACTGTCAGAACTGGGAACTTCTTCAATATAAGACTTGCTATTTTTTTTGACTTTTTTCCTTGTCCCTCTCTCTGCATGGGGTAATGATCTATTTTATTAGAATTTTCAACTGGTGCATGCATTATTTTATTATTTAAATTATGTTTGAGTAGAATATCTAAATCATTCTGTGATAATAAGATGTACATTTTCTTCCTTAACAGCAACGTCACTTATTAGAGAGATTGCTTCTTTCACAACATGCCCAATTTCTTATGGTCATATTACTTTGTACATATTACTTTTCTGAGGAGGATGCGTTATTATGCCTTGGATTTTGCCCCAATGGAACTGAAGATTTTATACTCTCTGACAAATATGCAGCATCTGTGGTTTCAAAAGCTTCTGTTTTAAGAACACTTTCCTTTCTCCTTTTAGTACTTATTATTTATTATTCTGTCGGTCTTGTGGCTCAGCTGTGGGCTTCATTCTTTATTCTACTGGCAGTGAACTGGCGTATCTCCGGGATTTGTTCTGTTTCTTCAAGGACAGGATCATATGGTGAGTACACTGCATTCCATGGTCAGTGACTTCACAGGTAGTTGCAAGTCACTGTTCAACTAGCCTACAGCTAACAAAAGTGGTTTGACTTTTCTCTGAGCACATTGGTGTGGGATATTAATATTCTTGATGACTAAATTGTGTTGATGTGAATCCCTTTGATTTCCTTGCACCTCTTGAGTGTCCTTGTGCAATGTAAGACTTCATACTTCGTTGTGTGCAATGCTGAAATCTCTTCAGTTCCAGATTCATTTCGCTAACGTAAGGTATCAAAGTGATTATTTGATGGGTTGAGAACTTGACTACAGAAGCTGTAAATTACTTTGATGAGAAGATCTTGATTCCAAAGTAAAACCATTGCTATGTTTTGAATATTTTCATAATTATTACTTTTGGCAACAACCTTGTATCTGATTTAAAATAATCTTAAATCATCTGTCTAAATATGCAACTACAGGTTTTTTAACTGTGTTTTCTTCCCTTTCCCGTTTTGTTTTCCAGTTATCTCTTAAAAAATCAAATGATTATAGAAGCTTCTAAGGTCAATTTTCCAGCTGTGACCTTAAAGGAAAATATGCAGAAAGTAAGATTTCCACAATAATGGAAAATACTTTTTAAATGATGGTAATTTTGGACATTAATTCAAAAACATTGACACAAATGTGGGGGTTTTAAGTGCCTAGGACTGAGAAAATGCTGCCTTATAT
This sequence comes from Taeniopygia guttata, assembly GCF_048771995.1. Taxonomy (NCBI): domain Eukaryota; kingdom Metazoa; phylum Chordata; class Aves; order Passeriformes; family Estrildidae; genus Taeniopygia; species Taeniopygia guttata. Next base: position 27,797,942 of record NC_133030.1, on the reverse strand, counting down.
GACAATAACTGACTCAATGCATGAGACATGGAACATTTTCTAAGACCCCTAAACTGCAGAACATACCCAGTTCTAGCTAAATTTTGGCAAAAGTTTGTTATCCTTTTATCTCTATACCTTGCAAAGAAAAAAACCCCAAAAATAACTTATACAGACTTGGCCTAAGCATTATGACTTGTGTTGTCATTGTTGAAGAATTTAAAACTAGAATTTTTTAATATGAAAGGGATTTTTAAAGAGTTATATTTTTATGTCTGAGCAAGCTCAAAACAGCATGGCAGTATTTGTTGTTTCAGAGAGAACTCTAGGACCTCCCTCCTGTTTTGGTGTTCAAATTGGATGTTCTTATCTGTAACTTGACTAGTTATGTTAGTTAATTGCCTGTGCCTTAGCTCAAATAAAGTTATTGTGTGTAGGAAACAGCCAGCATATCCAGTATTTATGTGATAATTTGTTCATTACTTTTTTTTTTGGGTTTCAGTTTGGATTTTAGTTTCTCTTGTAATGGACCTTTTACATTTCTTTAGTTTTGTCCTCTTCCAGTTTCTATAAGATCAAAGTGTTTTTACAGGTCAAGTGAGGCTAAGATACAAAAATCTTATCCAGGTAAAACTTCTGAAGTTGAGACATGATTTAGTAATAGTAGATGACTGAAGTAAAAATATGACAGCACTTCATTGCAAACACAAATTATGTGACTGTAGAGACTTTGCTTGTTGACTAGAACAAGCTCAAGCATCTGGCCTTTGCTTTTTGAGACGTAATGTCCACATGCATTCCTAAGCTAATGATAAAACTGTTTGTCTACATATTGTCATAGAAGGTTTCTGGCTGTGTGAAAACTTGAGTTAACTAGAAAAGATCAGGTTCATCATAGTAAAACTGCAGCAACTCCATCTTCCATTATGCCCCTGGAAGGACTGATATTGGCACACATTGATCCATCTCTAGTTTGTAGTGCAGCCTTCTGATCTGGGTGCTGGTTTTGTCAGTACTAAACATGCAATATAGAGATCAAGCCCCTCTATACTTTCCCATCTTGAAAATGAGCTGCTCTTTAGCCACTTAAAAGTGGGGTGCAGGTCATTCAAAGGTCCAGTGTTAGGACTTTTTTTGCTAATTTTAATTCTCTTCTCTTTTTTCCTAGGTGAAAGGAAAGCTTGTGGCCTTGAATGCTCGCATAGAATTAGTAGCAGAGCAGCTGGATAAAATAACAAAATAATTATGTAAAAGAATGGCAGAACTCTTCAACAGATCCACATGACCTACTATTAGGATATGCAAGAGTTAATGCTAACTGATACCCATTTTCAAGAACTGTTGGAGTTGTTTCTGCATCTCTGCTGAGTTTGGTCATTACAAAGAAATATTGCACCAGAGTAATTGATCTGTTACTTTATCTGTGTGTGGAACGAACTGACGATGAAGTGCATCCCTTCAGGAACACCTGAGAATCTGACATACCAAAATTATGCTTGGAAGACTGAATAGTTCACCCATGCAGCATGTTACTCTCTGAAGCTGTGTAAATGTGACTTTGGTTTTATAGTGACTTCAGGGTGAAAACTAGCCTTTGAAATACTGAAGTCAGGTTTCTGGAGCTATGCAAAACATACTTGGCAAGGTGGTGATATTCAAGAGCAACCATTACAAACTGAACATTCTTAGAGACCTAGAGCTCTTGTCCCACCTTTAACAGACACATTGTTAATGGCAGCCTTGGTTTTAATGGCAGCTAGTTCTTGGTCAAGTGCTCATTAGCTACAACTGATATGTGAGCCGCTGCTAAATGGACTCCTGAATAGTTTCGAGATTTGCTAGTGTGTGTTGCCTGCAAAAGCAGCAGACGAGCACATCACAGGTGCTGCAGTGTTCTTAGAGCATGAGTCCGGATGGCATCATGGAGGAAGAACACAAGGTTTTGAATTTCAGGTAAAGGGCAACCCACGTGCCAGCCAAGTCAGCCCCAGGAACAGGACTGAGTCAAATTGTGCCGGCTAAGGAAGGCTGTGAGCAACTGCCTTGAACAGATTTGAGCATTTCTTTCTGGAACGTTAACTATGAAACCAAGGGACATTCTTCTGCACAATTGTGGAAGCACTGCTTTCCTGAAGTTATGACTGGCCTGTTGCCTTCAATTGGCCAGTTAGGATGTTTCATAAAAAATACCTATTCATGGCTCATTGGCATCCATCTCTGTTGAAAATTGGTTCTGCTTATTTCCAAACACTTAGGAAATATTTTTACAGAAAAGAAAGCACTTACCCTTTGTTACTGGGACAAAATATCCCTTATTCTTTTTTTGGAAGATTAAGGTGCCTTTTCCTCTCCCTTTTGCTGTCTAAAGGGATAATGAACTTTATGGAAAGTTTAATAGTTGCCTGTAGCAGTCTAGAGAGGATTCTATTTACTTGATCAGCTTAATTCCAGTGATGCAAATTGCCTTCTGCTTCCATATATATGACCAGCAGGTTGCAGACCTCATTGCTGCTGCTGCCAGTTCTGTGTTTTGTCTTATTTGTAAAATAACTCATTATGGGCTTGGAGCAGAGGGGACAAAACTCACTGTAAGGCACCTCAGAGGTTTTAGGTGGGCAACTCATACTTAGGCTCCTACTAATGCTCACTGTACTGCTTTCTTTTTGGGAGTTCTGTATGGTCTCAGTTCATTGTCATGACCAAAACGACAGTCGTTCTGCAAGGAGAGGAGGGACTCTCACAAATTCTAATACCACCTTTGTAGTACTTCCTTAGTCCTTCTGTTGTTGTTGCACGAGTTTAAGAAATGTGATTGAGATTGGCACTACTTGCTTTTACCCTTTCATTCCAGTTTCTGCATTGAGACTGTTTCTTGCTATTTTATGTTTATACTATGAATAAAACTAAACTGTTTTGCTTCATTAGTGTTGATCCCTAAAAGAAAGCTGTCAGTTACTTTTTTGTACTATATTTAAAGTTGTGAAGAAGGAACTTCATAAATAAAAGCTGAAACTCAGATATTCATATAGTACAAACCACCGCCAATATTATGTGAGTCATTGGCTTACTTCTTTGATTATTTTGCAGGAAAAAAACCATCACTTTATCTTGCTGGGGTCCTCATTTGTTATGAAGTATGAAAGTATTGGTTCCACAAATTATATTATGTAGCATGGATTTAAATAAATAATGAAGAAGAATAGCTGGTAAATTTTTAAACTGCATTTCTGTAATCTTTGAAACTGGGAAGACCTCCACCAACCACAGAAGAAATGTTTTGGAAGTGTAGTCAGCAAAACAAACAATACATCTATAAAACAGTCTTCTGAGGGGCCTTGTTACTTTTAGATAATCAATACAAGAAGCAGAGGGTTTCTGCTATCCTCTAAAACAACTCTTGAAGGGATTGAAGTTATGCATCTTAGAATAAGTGGAATAACAATTTTTGTTCAGCTGCTGTTTTAAGTCAGAAGCTCTTGTGCCTGAAGTCTGGGACAGCTGGCCCCAAAGCAGATATCCAGCATATAGGAATTCAGCTCGGGTTGTTAAGTTTCAACAAAGCTAAAGCAAGTACACCTCAGAAGTGGAGTGGAATGTACAGTAATTTGATTTGTCTTCTGAACAGATGACACATCCAGTTTTAGTGCATTCTCAGCCTGTGCTGCTTTATTGCTAAAAAAGTTTGTATACAGGTGCAGAGTTTCCAGGTTCATTTTTAAACAGTTCCTCTTTACAGTGTCAAAAGAATAAAATCTTATCTTGGAATCCTCAAAGATGCATAGATATAAAAGCAAGCTGCCTTTTGGAAAAAATCAGAATTTGCAGGGAGACATTCTTTCACTGTTACCATGTAAAACATGTACAATGGGAGTACATAATTTGTAGTCACATCAATAATTCCCTCCACTAATCCATGCAAGAATGTTATCAGAAGTTCAGTATAAGTATTCTTTAACCTACTAAGTACTAAGGTAATTTTTAGGAATTTATACCTAATACTTCTCCTTTGCTGTTAAATTTCTTAAAAGGAAAACAACTTCACTGACATCCTGCAGTAGCTTATTCCCAGGTCATACTGAAGGGAAATACGAAGGATACAATGGCTTACTCATTACAATATTTAACAGACTTTAAAACCATGCATAGTGTTCCAAAGAATTAAAAATTACCATGGTTAACCACTGGGCTAACTTTGTCTTAGAAATTTTCTTGTTTCTTGAAGAAGTTGGCTCAAAAACTTTAATTCAGTCTAATTTGTGATACCATGGAATAGTTCTCTTATAATATTTGTATCTTCATTTGGCAATCCTTACATATTTAAAAAGCATTCATGGGTAAAACCAGAGTTCCCATTCTAAACCCAAAACACAGCGCTTTATAAATGGTTGGCTATGAAATATGAACAGGAGTTAACTTGACACACCTTTTCTTCCTCCAAGACACTTCCTTCTACTTAAGAGAGGACTGAGCCTCTGTACATGGAGAAGTGTTCTGCACAAGTTAAGCCCACTTACAAAATTAAGCTAAGCTACAAGTATAGAATTCTGCAATTACAAGCCAGTATTCTACACGTTTAATTACAAGTTTAAACTTGGAAAAGTATTAGTGATGTAGGCTATGCCACATATTCTCGTATTTTGAAACTGCCAGCAGAAACTGACTGCATTATCCACTAAGAGACTTGAATTACAAGAGAACACAGTAAGAGTTTACAGAAAGATGGCGCCCAAATTCCCTTTTATCTAGTAAGTGAAATAAAGAAAGAAAATTGCAACCTCTGTTGCAGAAGATAAAGACCTTCAGTGATCAAATCTCATTTTCTTTTTTAAAAAATCTCTTTAAAGAACTTAAAAAATATACAAGATTACAAGTATTTTCAGGTTCATTCCTGCAGATGCCATTATTGCTGGCTGGTACCAGTATGCTTCAGTACAGCTGCCTATGGGGCTAGAGTTACCTGAAAATACTGTCTCTTAAAAAGCTATTCAACACCTGAAAAATATGTACTGTGCTTATTAATTTCAGTATTCTCCAAATAATTTCTCTCACCACACTCCAGCTTATTACCTACTATCTGGCAAATACTACCCTTGAGTCTGTGGTTTCTGTTACTTGTTTGTTGGCTTGGGTTTTGGGGTGATTTTTTTGTGGGTTTGGTCTTTTACTTTCCCACCAGTCGCTCCCCCTGCACCATGTAAGAAACTCTGCACACTTTTCCTTGCTACAGCTGCAGCAGGTGAGAAACCTCATCTCGCCTCTAAACATGCTTAGTTCATGCCCTGTTTTTTTACATGCTCAGGACAGTGATATGAACCAGACTACAGGTTATAAAGGCGAGTTCTGCTGATCCTGGTTCCTGATTTACAGTTTTGGTGCCATGCTTCTGTTCCTATCTATACATTCTGCCCCCATCTCTACAGAGGCAGCACATTCTCTAAAAAAAACCCGAAATTTGAGAATCAAAGCAGGAAGTTCAAGCTATTGGTATATTAATTCCTATTGCTTCATTATGTATAAATGCATATCTCAATTTACTGGTAATAACTACATTACACTAGACATTTTGAATCATGCATAATTAGAATACTAGCTCTAAGATTTGGTTTGTGGGCCTGTGCCGCTTTCCTTCAGTTTCTCCATGCAGTTCTTCAGGCCTGAGGCATTACAAACTACCTGCCTTTTATTTGACCTGCAAACACACTCATTTGGAGGGGAAGTGGAGAGAAGCAGACAGGATTTACATAGGACACACTGAACAGAAAGTTACTTTCTATCTTTACCTTTAGATGGGGTAAAAGTCTTGTGAATTTGTCTATATTATAACCCAGTACATAGGCTCAGAGACAGAAACACGCTCTGCTGACATCATGAACACTGACACTTTCTCTAAAACGCAGGAGGAAGTGTAGAGACTGAAAGGGAACAGACATCAGAATCCATGGTTAATGTTCTGCACTTTTGAACAGGACACCCTGTTCAACTGCTGGCTTTTGTGTGCCAATCAAAGTGCTACAGGGCCAAAATGCTGGATCGTTCCATGAAAGAAATCCAGTGGAATCTAACTTGAACTGTCATTCTGCAGCTCTGCATCTGACCAGCAAGCAGGATTATTAATTTTGGAGGAAGACCAGCCAGTTTTCTAAGGATGCAAGAAGCAGTAATTCTTAAGATTCGTTATACATCAAAAATAGTTCTAGCTTCAATATTTTTTCCTTTTCTGCCCCCCAAAAAAACCCAGACTGCCAGTTCTTGACAATACAATCCTCATGTAAAGTGTCAGTATCCTCAGCCTCAGTACAATTTCCTCCCACTATCAAGAAGTTTTTGCAAGAGTTTAGTTTTCTCATAAATTTGACAACTACCCTTAATAACAGAAGTTACAATTCTCAACACAAGTACTGGCAAGACCTTTTGCAGCAGCACTACTGGATATACAAACAGAATATATTTATACCATATGGGTTTAGTACTGCTAAAGTAGTCATGTCCATATTGGTCATTATACCTTTGATATACCACACCAAAGTGTGGTAGCACCTGACACTTCCACTTAGGTTTAGAAGCCGTTAAATCAAGTAGGTTGAAGCAAAAGTCATGTCATAGTACAAGAGCTGAAAGGCAAAGGGCTTCCTTTTGTTGCTGTGAATAGTAATTCCTAGGTAGCAACCCACAGAACTCAGATCATTATTAAAAGTCTGAACTGGGAAGTGTATGTAGACAGCTTGCCTGGCTACATCAGTCTTTATCTCCTCCCCCCTTTTCTGAGTGGATACACCCCTGAAGAATTCTGTTCAGCCACAAAGTTCATACTTCTGAAGCATGAATGTGACTTTGTTTTCATTATAATTTCATTATTATGCAAATGTACTTGCTGATCACAGACCACATAATGTCAAAATTTCTATAATGTAATCAGAGAGCAATCAAATGAAGGTCCCCTATGGCCAGCTTCCAATTTTATCAAAAAATCAATAGTTGGAATTTAAGCTGATTACAATCTTTCATATCAATTAGTTTTCATAAGCATGTTAGCCAACACTTAATTTAGACATTCTCATGCTTATCCTGTTACTTTATACTGCAAAAATGCTCACAGCCTTGACAGTTCCATTATCAATTTATGAAGAGCCAAAGTGCTTCACCCCCATGCTTTAAAACACAAGAAGCTTCCATTAAGCTGGAAGCTTACAGTATAAATTACTTCAGCTTTCCAGAAGAAATGCAGCCAGATTGATTTAAACCTCTGATTCTGTTCAGAATACATTACTATATGTTGGGCCATACTGTGTGCATAGATGAGGTTATCTACACTGAAAAATGTCAACTAGGAACAGTTTAGAACTCCTGTGGCTCTTTGATAGCGAGTAAATTTTTGGATGCAGATGTACAGGTGAAGATCAATAACCCTTTGTGTTACAATAGGCCTCACAGTACTTGCCTCTGCAAAACTTCAGGCATCAACTGAAATCAATTATGGTCTGAAACAGTGTTTAGCAAATCTGAAATTATAATTCTACAGCTGTGCTTGGCATGTACAAATGTTTTGAGTGTCAAGTGCTCTCTAATGTTTTTAATTTTTTTTTTAATTTAAAGACTATCTCAGATTTGTCTTTATAAGCAAAGAAAACAAAAAGTACTTCCCACCACAAAAGCTTCTAACTTTAGAATCAGGTTCTCTTCACAGTACAGTATTTGGAAAAGTTTCGTTTCTCAGAGAAACAGAGCAAGTGCTATGCTACAGAGAAAGAAAAAAATTACAAGGAAACTTCAGCTATCCTTTCAAAGAGAACTGTCTGCCCTTCCCCCAGCACTCACTGACAGTGCTTCCGACATGTGGCAAAGCTAATTTTTCTTTTTTTAATATATATATCAAGTTCAGTAACTTAGTATTCAAGTGCCAAATTCCCTCCAATGAGAGGAACATAAGAAGAATTCACCCTTCTTCTCAGGAAGACTCTTCACACAACTCTCTGCAGCACAGAGCGCCACAAACTTATTTGGTTATTACCCACTTACTCTAATGTACAGTCTTGCTAATGCAAGTTATTTACTATCACATGCAAAACAGTTATTGCTACTAAAGTTCTATTTTCTTATTAAATCATCTTATGGCTTTGTTTGCATCAGGGATTCTTCCCCCTACATACTGTGCTATTTTGCATTCCAGTTTCAGAGGTATTTTTCAATTTATTCTCCCAAGCACTAAACTACTTTATTCAATGGTACAGCTAAGTCCATTCAGAATTGAACCTGACTCCTAGCACAGGTCCCCCGGAGCTCTGTTGTAAATGGCCCACCTGCCCAATTTTCTCAGAAATTTATCAGATGCAGAGGTTTGTTTGGTTGGCTTTGTTGGGGATTTTTTTTCCCTGTTACATACATTAACTCTGCCTGGATTACTGTAATTGCATGGAAGCATATGCTTCTTGATTAATTTCTTTAAGATATAGCATACCAAAATTACAAAACCAAGCTACCCATTCCCTCCCTCCCCCTAATGGCCATTTACAGGCAGGTCTCAGGAAAAAAAGATGCAGTATCCTCTCTAAGCTGAAAGAGAGAAATGGGTGAAGAGCAGCACTGGCATAAAATAAAAGACTTATTCCTAGGAAATAAGAGGATGCCATCTCAAGAATCATACCAGTTTCCTATTTGACCAGTCCAAGCTGCCCATTGAGTGCTAAATCAATTTTCCTTCCCTGGTCTAAACTTTCCTTCTGAAAAAAGCAGAGGGAGAGACAGAAATCATTAAAATTGAGCTTAGAGCTGGAAAGCAAAAACTGGAAGTTACCTAAAATACAGGATTTTGAATTCTCAATAATACAGGGGTGGGGAATCTCTGATCCATTGGCTAGAGACAGCCTGCTGCACAGATACAGCCTGCAACATCATTTTCCAACTTGGACTTTATCTTATTCTCTCTTATTAAGATGTATGTAAATGCAGGATCCACCAAGATTATTTTAAGATTCAAGAGGACTTCAGCCAAAAAAGGTTCCCCATTCCTGCAATAATGGAGAAAAGTCTTCTACACATAATTAGCACATCACATTTTGCAACTATTAACTTATCACACAATGAGGATAATGTTTACTAGCTATAAAAAACATAGAGTCAGATCTGAAAAAAAGACAAGATTACTTAACAGACTTCGTAAATTATCTGAAGGTAAGAGATGTGTACAGAATGCACACAAACTCCTTAGCATATTCGTATTTTTCTGAGTATATCACAGGATGGGTAATAAATGGTTCAATAATATTGAAAACAGAAGAAAACACCAACAAAGATTTAAAATAAAAGAATCACACCAATAGGGATGAGAATTATGGATACTTGCATACTCTAGCTTACTACTGCAGTTGGACATACAGACAAATATCAAAAAGTCAACTATGATGCTATGAAGCCCATTAAGTGAATGAGTTCCATTTCTAAGGATAGCATTGTCATTGTCAAAGGGAGGATACTGCATGTTTAGACCATGTTTGTGACATTCCTATTGTATCCTTTCTAGTGTTAATTACATTATCATCACTGTTTACTAATAAATTTGTCACTCAGAAATTGTAAAAATACTACTAGGCTCATGCACTGGTCCTAACATGGCACTACAGTTTGCTACAAAGCACTAATGCTTATGGAACTATACACATCTCAAAATGGAAGACATTGGTGATTTTGTTGTTTTCAAACAACTTGTAACATCATTTTGTCCACAAGTATTAAAATATATATATGTATATATATATATATGAGCTATTGCACATGCCCCTTGTTTTTGTAATCTTTCACATGGGAAGATTTCCAACCAACATAAAGAAAAAGCGGAGCAAGAAAAAGTGAGTCAGATTAAGCAGCATTTCCAAACACAGCAGCTCTTTAAAGGTGCTGGTCAGGAAGGTACAGCAATAGGGGTCTTCTGGGCATGCACTATTGGAGTATCACTTCTGTGAAAGCCATGGATCCTTAACCTAATAAAATCCTGATGTTCTAAAATTAAACTCAAAAACTAATGCTGCTATACTGTCATGAATAGGACTTAAGAAAAAAATCAGTAATTCTACTTTTTTGTTACAATGTCGGGCTACAAAATATTGACTTTAAGAAGCTTAGATTATCAACTCTCTAGTCAGGCAAATTCGCAATTTTTGTGAATGTCCCCAGAAAAAAAAAATACCTTCCTGTCCCCCAAGTATTCTGTCATCAAGCTATGTAAGAAACAACTGCTATCTCTAACATCAGAGGGATAAGCATGGGCAGAAGAAGAAAATTCTCAGATCTAAAATCAGACATTTGTTATACCACATACCTCCCAATCACTGTAATCCTATGATATTGACAGTATTTTCCATCACTTAGAGATGGATCCTGCTTCTACAGACATCTCCATTAAATCCTATTGACTTCAATGTAGGGAGGCCCTAAAATGAAGTGTGCTTTTCTAGTTGCATCCAATGCCAGAAAGTTCAGATCATATTCAGCAAAGTCAGCCCAAGCTGGTGGTTGCCTCATCAAGCTCAATGTTAACTCTTACCACACAGCTCACCACAATGTTACACGCATTTTTAGAGCACCTCTCTGCTCATTAAAGTTGGCATTGCTTTGACATGCAGCATCCTGTCCACCACTCTTAAGCTTACGCGGCTGCCCTTTGCTTCATGGAAACACAAAATGGGTAAAGTTGTCATTAAATCCTATTGTTACAAAACAAGTCTAAACACAGACGTTACTTGGAGGATTAGGATCAACATCAACACTTGTTCTCACTCTGCTATGGAACTTGGTCCCATAAAATGTCACCACATTTTTGATACTAGAATGCTGCCCTGGCAACCAATCACCAAGAATTAAGAAGGATTTCAATTGTTTGCTTTTTCAGCCATTTTCAGGCTGCCTGGCTCTCTCCAGCAGTTTTCTGAAATGAAAAATATAACAAGAAATCTAGAACACTTCCCCAATCAGTTTAGTATCTCCCGTATTTTAAGCTAGCAAGCCACATTTCTAAATCACAAACTTGGAATAAGGTGCACTAAAAAGAGTTTCAGGTTTGAGGTGGAATATAATACATATCCCAGTTCTGGTAGTTTTTTGCCAAAAATCTTACTTGTTATAGATAATCCCACAGCAGGGAGCATGTAAACAATATATACTCCCATCTCAGAATGACAGAAAATATCCTATATAATCACGAATTACATAGACAAAAAATCTTGTGTAAACATGAGAACAACCAGATTGTGCCTTAGTTTGGGAAGGAATAAGAAGAGTCAGAAAAGGGACTGTAATAAGTATTTCTGCTCTCAACTCATCCCTCTTACGTGGCTAACATTCCATTTTCTTGGGCCTATTTCTACCTAGATGGAGGAAACACACAGGTCCTCTCAGTTCTCAGTCATTAAAGAATCAAAAAGCAAGATTTCATCAGCAGTAGGAAAAGCTGAAACTGTGTCGAGGAAGCCAGGTGGATACACTGCAACTTACAGCTCTGGTCTCTTCCATCCCATCAGAAGCTAATTTCTATAATAGAGATGTTCTGCCCATCTCTTCTGCCGTAGAATGGTCTTGTTCCTTTTGATGCTAAGGGAATGCCTGAGGAAGGGAATGATTTAATGCAAACTTAGTCACTATCCCATCACCCCAGAGGCCTTCAAAGCTTCCTTTCTTTGCCAAAAATGAAATGATGTAGAGTAATTTTTTCTTCAGGTGAAAGCTCTTCATATCCTGCACTTACAGAGGTTCACACATGCAAATATACATTTTGATCACAGCCTGGGATACACAGTACAGACAAAGTGATTCTGTATTTGTTCTTGTACATTAGCTGCTTTATGTGAGTTGACACCTACCTATAAAGTCAAGCCTGGGACCTGAACTAGAAAACACCTGCATGAGATGCCCCTAGTTGTTTGGTAAGTTTCTTCCTCATGTCAGAGCAGAAAACATTCTGGTTTTCCTGCTGCAACTTTTAATATCAGGTCAGTCTGACACAGCAATGCATGCAGACACTTTATCTGCTAGGAATTCCAATTTGACACACCAAAGTACTTAACCTTCCTAAAATTAAGAAGGAAATATCAGTGAAAAACACCAGCTTCCACTTGCATCTGATTACAAAGTATTTTTCATTTTAAAACAGAATGCAGAAAGCTGAATGAAGAGCTGGCACAGAAGACATATTTTCAAGAAAACAAATGCTGATTTCTGTTACTGTGCTTCTGAGTTTTGATAAAACAGTGGGCTACTTCTGTGGGGGAAGTCATCTGAAGAATCAAATGTTTGGCGAGACGATAAAAACAGAAGTGGACAGATCTTTGTTCATTCAGCTCCATGGAAATGAAGGGCGGGTTTTGCTTGATAGAAGAGAAATATCCACATTTTATAGCCGTTGAGGAAGTAAGAGGATCACCTTCTTAGGAGAGGGTCTGGAATTCCAAATTAAAAAAAAGCAAGGAAGATAGTTTAGGAATCAGAATAAAATACATTCAACGTTAAAATGCCCACCAGTTCACTACTTTAAAAGCCTGACCTTAATGGATAAAATTATCTGGTTTCACAAACTGCAATAATCCCTTGGTCTGTAAGACTCTGTATCTAACTTTAGACTTCCATAAGCTGGCTAAAGAAACACTTCAGAAATGCTGAACTATACACTTAGTGAGAAGCAATGCAGCTAAAAATACAGCACTGTTAATTAGCTGTGGGCTTCAACCGTGTCTCCAACACAGAGATGATAACGACGAGGCTGTCAGCAGCAGAGTGCACATGGCACAGAGTGTCTGTACTCTGCTCTAGCAGGTCACAGCTCAAAGAGACATCATAAACTACCACCCAACTAATTATGAAATTGTCAGTGCTGGAGAGGAAAAGAGCACTTACAAATGTTTTAAGATCACATTCATTAGCTTCTTACTTTTACTCATTTCTCCCCACTTATCCACAGCACGGACAAATTTCAGTAACTCATCTTTTCACAGATCTCCTGGCCTTCCATCAGTGATACTCACCTGGTACTACCTAGTTACAGCAGCTGTTAAGACATGTTATTTTTGCATTATGTTGGAAGTTAACATGGGTGCACTCCTGCATCACTATTGCCAGAATGTTTATTACCCTGCTCTTGTGCTAAAGTAAGAGATGCAAAATAGAGGGAAAAAAAGGAAAAATAAATCTTTCTCATATACAAGAACATGACAATAACTAACCTCTTCCTCTCTTTCCCCTGTCTGTATTTATTTTAATTACCTTAACCATTCTGTTGATCAAGTCCAGAAATAGACTTCCAGTGACAATTTTCAGCTCCTATGTTAGAAGCAGTGAGTAGACCATGAAAATGGAAATATAGTACATGTCACTATTGATATCTCTCTTGAGTCACTCAAATATTTCAGCTGATCATTGGGTTGACCATCGACACTCAAGACTATTGGGAAAGTCTTATTCTTATGAAGATGTGGAAAAACAGACCTGGAGAGCTGCAATAAAACAAGCCAAAGGTTTGTGACAGAGCTGAGAACAGAATATAGCTCAGAATAGAATACAGAACAGAATCTAATTGTGCTGAACACCTTAACTATCAGAATATCTTTATTTCATTCACTGGGAATAAAAAAAAATATCAAAACTACTGAAGTTTATTGCAATCTTAGAAATTTTGAATGTATTTTTTTTCTATTTGATAATTTACATTTGGTTATTTTATCATCCTTCCAATTCCATCATGTAATAAATAACACTTAAAAAAAAAATATTCCAAGTTAATACAATGTGTCTTAGCAGAACAAATGACATCACAGGACAGGGCTTTTACAACTTTCAAGGCATTTATTCCTGTTAGAATATATAATGGTCAAATCAATGTTTATTTAAGGAGAAGCCCAAGCTGAAATCTGACACTGTGGCAACATTCCAGTTCTCTGAAAGCACACTACAAAAAATTAAAATCTCAATGAGAGATTTCTGTGGTCAGAGAAAAGGGAACTAAATCAGCTAACAAACTTGATAAGTTTATTACCTTACATTTAGTACCTAAATAACCTCACAATTGTACTCACCATTATTTTTGATCATTCCACATCCTCTCCATGAGCTTAGAAAGAAAGAGATAAATAAAATTAAATTTGCATCTAGGAAGCAGCTCAGATCATACATGATTATCTGCACAAGACACAAAAGATTAGCTGTATCTTCCATGAACCAGTAATTTTTAGACTTCCTACGTAAAACATGCTGATGTTATTTTTCAAATTATCAGATATACCTCCTCTTTTAGTTTAAATCAAGAGAATTTGACCCAAGTGTGGAAGAGCCAAGACACACAAACTTTAAATAATTGGAGGCACACATTTAAGTTTCATGGGAAATGAGATGGACACATATTCAGTCTCCAGTAAGACAAGAAACTCACATTAATAACAAACTACTGTAGGGAGGATGCTGAGCTGACAACCTAACTGGAAGAATAATGGATTGCTGTGAGCAGAACTATCTCATCACACACAACCTAAATTATTCAAAATTCTTTAGCAAAGGATTATTAGCTTCCACACTCCTGCACAACACAGCATTTCTACAAGCACCATGCACCTGGACCTTCAGAAAATCCCCATTTCAGAGTGGTTACTTCCTTTCCATGTTGTCAGTTCTGACCCTTCCTACTCAAATTCTCCCTTGAGAACCAGCCAAGCACTATGTGACTTTGAGATATTAAGGAACCAACAGTAAATGCATCACAAAAGAATTAACTTGAAAAGGAACAGTTACCAGGATTGGTAATTAATTTGCAATAATCCCAAACTGCCTTATCATTATAGAAACCACATAATAGAAACCAATCCAATCTTTGAAAAGCTGGATCTTCTTTCAGTAAGACTATGAATTAACTAAACACTAAAGTAAGTCTTATTAAAAAAGAAAGCAGCTGGTGACATTTAAAACAACTCAAGCGAAGGAATGGTTCATCCAACACTGAAATTCAGTTAGCTTTACCCTACTTTTTTAAATTTTAACAAGTTCACTGACTTTGAATGCCCCAGTTTTTTAACTACTCTGCTTGATACACTCTCTAGCTGACTTTCATCAATTACATGAGCACAGAGTTCACAGTAGTCCAACAGAACTTGCAAATGCAACTGTATATATATCACGGTTATTGAAAATGAGCTGGCACTGAGACTGATGGTGACACCAACTCTTCAGATAAAAGCTAGTGGACATTACAAAGAAAAAAAAAGCTATTTTTCTTGTTTCATACTGTACTGAACATACAATCAATTGATGCGGAGCAAGAAATAACTGAAAGTTCAACACTGCCTACATGACTCCTCCTCCGTTAGAAATTCAGAACCTATTATTTTCATTGTATTGCCCATTAATTTTTTTTGCTCTACCATGACTAAAGATTTGTTTCCATGAACTTTAAATCTCACATGCAGATAGGCGCCTGTATCAAAGAAATTTGGTAACTTCAGGAATTCCAAAGTCAAAAAGAGATGAAGTAGCATCTCACAAATAAATTTACCATCAAAACTGGAATATTTGTCTTCTCATATATATTAACATATTGTATTACCAATCCACCAGGGTGGCAAAAAAGTCCCCACAAAGTCAGTGTTCTGACATAATCAGCACACTGGAACTTGAGACTATATTAACATAATAGTATACAGCTATGCAACCAACTTTCACTCCACCCCTCATGCTCTGTTTTAAGGTACAATAAAAACTGAGATCCATCAGATCTGGCTTTCCAAAATACTATCTTTGCCTCTTACACAGACACAAATCCTCCAGGAGATGAGCAGAATTAAAAGGACCTAGAAGATTATTTATCTTCTCTTGCCTAGAGCCTGAGAAGTATGAGGAAGTAAGGGAAGGAAAGATCTAGAAAAAGGCTACTACAGAAAGACAAAAACACAAAAAATTGGAAGTATAGTGGAGACCTATGGAGATACAGAAAGCAAAATCAGCCTTACACATCACAAGTCCATTATGGGTTTTCCTATGGCTTAAAAACTGCCAAATTTAACCTGGAAAGTGTACAAATGCTTAAATTATAAACACAAATACAATAGAAAGTAGCTTACAGTCCTGCAAAAAAATTAGATGCCTGCATGCTTTTTTTGCTTTCTAGGCAACTTCGAACTAGGCATCTAAATCCAAGCTACAAGGCAAAGGTGAGAACTCGCAAAAGAAATTCTAAGACTGGTGTGACTGGAGAAAGAACGGGTGTGCCTGAGTGTGGAGGCACCAAATGTAACACTGAGCAGGAACTGGGCTCTAAAGGGCTCATGTTAGCAGCACCCAGGTTAGCAGGTCACATCCCCCTGACACTTCAGAAGACATCCAGATTCTGGAGACAACACTGATAACCCACAGAATCAGGAGAATGTAGAGATGCAGGGCAATGTCCCCTCCAAAAGAGTACACAAAGGCACATCTGAAGCCTAGAATGGTTGCCAGCCTAGGAAGAGGCCAGGAGACAGTAAGGACCTGCCAGCTGATGTCCCCTGTCAACACAGTCTGCCAGACTGCTGGATCCATAGCATGCTGCTATGGTGCTTAGCTGCTGTAGACATCTCAAGCACTACAGACACTCCTCCCTAATTTTTTGTTTCACTCTGTATTTTTAAATAAAACCCTTTTCCTCTTTTACCAGGCTTCCAATGCACATCTACTTCATTGTTGGTACAATATTTTAACAGTACTTTGTACCACAGCAGAGAAAACAGGGAAAACTGCTTAAACATAAGCTTTCAACTCCATGATGCACACACTGTAGGAATGTGTTCTAGGAATACCGTTCAGGCAAAGAATCAACCCTTCCTCCACACTCTGTTTTAGAAAAATCCTCTTCTTTTTTTTTAATCCCCTGAAGACTGTGCAGGTTTTGCATCTCACATAACCTCTGGCACGTCAGGACTGGTTTCAAACACTGCTCCTTTTTTAGTTTTTAAAAATGAACGTGGGAGGTGTTCAAGTGACATTCCAGACTCTTCACAAACTTGGTCAGGACTTTTTAGCCTTGGCTGGCCTATGACTTCTGACACCCCTGAATAAGAGGTGACCACCATGAGATGCATAGCCTGTTCATGCAGATTTTCACACTGTAGACTCACAGCACTGTGGGCAAGATTGTAAACCAATGCATATTGATTTGATATATACCAGAGCAACAGGAAATTCTGATATTATTTTTAAGATACTACTTCTCACAGCTTTTGTGCATTGAAAGCAATTAAGAATAAATATTAATCCATATGAATTTCTTACTGCTAAAGTAGTGTACAACTTCACACAAAAGCAAGCTAATTGCTTATTATTCTTCTAATGATAATATAAAGCAGAATTATTTTTCTATGTAGTATGCCAAAGACAAATCCCCTAGCATATTTTAAAAGTTCATACACAGAGATGTATAAGCAGGAACATTCATCAGTAGCAGCATACTGTGTCTTAATGTTATGTTGCTCCTAAGCTGCTGTTACTGTTACTACATGAGTAAAGTTGCAGATGAAGATCAGTAAAATGCTCCTTAAGAAATTTTTCTCGTAAGTAGCTACTGCTTTCAGAACTAATTATAAGACACGCTTATACTTCTTTTGAGTTATTTCACCAGTTAAAAACAACTGCTTCATTATTAGGTCATGTGTGCTAACACACCATGTCTCTACAAAATCTAAAACTATGCTTTTCATTTAACCACTTCAACTTGTTTCTTTTACCTGACATGCAGATTGAAAATGCAGTCACAATTCAAGGATGAACTCGAGATTTTAAGAACTGTTATTAAATCTAGAACAGAAGGAATCTCGTGCTAGTGACACTAATTCTTTTGCGTTCAGTAAGAACTGATCCACCCATTTGTTTTTTCTTCAAATTTAAACTAAGTACCATTCTCTAGCACAAAACACCATGCTCAATTTTGAAGAATTCAGGGCATATCTAATATTCATGGTGCTAACTGGGAAAGAAGAGATAGAGCATTTAGCAACAGGTTTACGTGTTTCATGATATCTTAAATTCTTTTTACCTTATTATCAACATGAATTTATACAGCTAAATCAAATTCCACTATAATCTCTCTACTTTCCAAAGCACTTGTTTTCGCCGGGTAGATTTCTGTACCTTCTGGTTTTGTCAAACAAATAGGAAGCCATCCCTTTTGTGCACTCCTGTGTCAGCACTACAGACATCATAAAAGGATATAACCATTCAGATTAGCAGAATTCATCCAGCCCACACATCGCATGAATAAGAACGATAACAGCAGCGTAGCTGTATTCAGCGCTATGCTCGTAGCCCGACATGCGAAACCTCATTTCAGAATATACATTTCGGTTTCCCTTTCGCTGTGGCTGCCGGCCGCAGCTGTCCCGGTCGGCTGCGGGGTACGGCCGTGCAGGGAACAGGCTCTCCGCTCGGCCATCTGCTGCAGCGCGGCGCCCGAGCTGCAGGACGCCCTCGTCCCCAGCGCCGAAGTTGCTCAGACTTTTCAGGGCGGCGAGCGGGTAGGACCGGCCCGATTCCGGCTCCGGTCGGCCCACGCAGCCACCGGCCCGCTCCTCGCTCGGGGCCGGCGCGGCGAGGGCGGCCAGCGGCTCCCGCTGCTCCGGCCCGGCGCCGCGGGAACGAGCCCGAGCCCGAGCCCGAGCCCGGGCCCAGCCCAATCGCGGGGCGGGACGGGGAGGCGGGTGCGCGGGCGCTCGGTCCCAGCCTAGTCAGGGATCCGGCACCAGGCTCCCGGCTGGACACGGCCGCTGCTCCCGCCGCACTCACCTGAGCGCGGCCGAGGCCGCGGGGCCGCGGCCGGCCCGGCCCCTCCGCCTCCTCCGCCCCTCACTCCGCCATCTTCCCCTCCTTCCCCCGGCCACCCGGCGGGGGCTCGCTGCGCCCGGGCCCGCCCACTCGACCGCGAGCCTATTGGGTGCCGTGCCCGTGCATCAGCCCTCCGGTTCTGGCGGCGATTGGCCAGCGGCGCCGTCCATCACGGGACTGGCCTCCCGCCTCCAGGGCCGCGCGCTCTGATTGGCCCCGGGGACGGCACAGGGAAGGGATTGGCTCAGGCGGCGCGAGCGGGACTGGCCCGGGGCGAGTCCTCCGGTGACCTCCGCGAGGATTTAAAGGGGCCGCTCCGCAAGGGCGGCCGGGCTGGAACACCCGCCCCGCGCCACCCGGTCGCGGGGACGTGCGGTCCCGCTCCGGCGGCCCTACAGCACCTGCTGAGCTCACCGAGCATCGTGGTTGCTCCGAAAGGCGGCCTTCAGTCGTTCTGCCTTCAGTCATTCTGCTGGCTTTTTGTCATCCGCAATTTTTTTTTTTTTTTTTTTTTTTAGCAGCGGTAATTTTGCACTTCAAGCTGACGGGTGGATGCATTGAAGAGTGTGAAGAGGAGTACGTACCCATTCAGAAAACTCTGGAGAAACACCTCCGTCTCACCGTGATTCATCCCAGATTACTACAAACCATTTCGCTGGAAATCTTAACACGTGTGTTCAAACATTTAATACAACGCTTTTCTGCCGCGTCACGTTTTAGAGCAGACTGCAATTAAACACTTTTGCTAACTTCAATGTTATACCCACATTCTATTTATAACCAAAGCTCCAATTTCAGAGAACCAAAAGCAGGGGTTTTGTGTTCCATTGTACAGTTACAGAACATAATTTTTACTCCTGCACTTCATGAGTCAAATCCTGCATTTGGATTCTTTTCCCCGTTGTTGCCAAGCTAAGGGGCCTACAGGTTTCAATACTGATTAGATATCAAACCTATTTCTGCTTTTTACAGTCTTCACAATACTCTGGTAACCGGCTGCAACCACATAATTCTGCAGTCAAGCCTCCAGCCAATCTCAACATAAACTCTTGGCTGCAGATTTGAAAATACACTGTCCCTCAGTAGACTGGAGAATGGTTCATCTGTATTTAAAATCCTATCCCTTTTACTACTTTTTCAAAAGACAAAGATGTAATATTAAGTAGTTCTGCCTCTGAGCTGCTAACACTTTCACCTTCAAGATAACCTGTTCTCAAGACAAAATACTTCTATAAACAACCAGGTATGCTAAAAATACTACTTTTGTGGAAATCTGCTTGTATCTGTACAGCTTAGTTAAATTTAACAAATTTAAGATCTCAGGTCTTTAAAACTCCTCTTACTGTCTACTACCTTTTCAACTATATGTTATATATATAGCTTTCAGAATGTGGAGTAAGATATTTACATGTGATTTATTCTGCTAATGGCTAATTCTGATAGTTGCTTTTTTTTTTTTTTATTGCAGGATGGTTGGTTGTTCTTTGATTGATTGTGTTATGGTTTTTTTGGGGTTTTTTTTTTGCAGTATATCTGTTAGACTGTTTGTGTTCACCTTCAAGGACATTAGCAAAAATAAATATCTGACATCTGAGGCGGGAGCTTGTAGGAACATATGTCACAAATGGGCCCTGCCTGTCCTCTTCTGTCCACTTCGGAGCTCATGTTTTGCACTGGTTTCTGCCAGCAGAATAAAGGATTATCAATACTCTAACAACAAGCTCAGTTATAAGAAACCGATCTGTAAGACCTGCTTGCACCATTCTGACTGGTATTTACCTTTTCCAGTAATTAAAGGACAGTTGGTTGCCCTACAGGAAAAGCTGAGGGATGGTCTGGTTTTGTTTATTTATACAGTGGAAGGTTTATTTATGGATTGATAAATACAATAGCCAGTCTCACTGTGACAATAAGGCACAACTGTAGGCTACAACTATAGTGTCAGAAGACAGCAACACCTACTTCTATGCAAATCACAAAGCCTACAAGCAATTTTTACTTTTCATTAGCACTGTTACATTCCTATTTTACATGAGGCAGTTATAAAAGTATAATGTTTCTTCCTTATACAGAGTAGAGTTTTTTAATTTACATTTCCTTCTGGAACTGTGCTGCACTAATCAAAACTATGAAGTGAAACATTTTACTTTTGAATTCTTTTATTTAAAACAAATCAAAAATCCTTCAGAGACTTGCATCTTCCAACGAAAGTGACGATTGAAGGAACTTAGAAAGAAGGAAATGCACATTTAACAGTAGTTTTGAGACTGGTAAGTATTTATAGAAACATTAACACATGACAGAGAAGCAGTTATAACACCGATTCTTCAATAAATAAGCTCCCAGGATTTTTTGGTTTTATTGGAAGTATCTCCCAGATTGTGGAATGCTCCAGCTGAACTACACAAAATCATCTATCAGCCTAGCCACAGAAAATTGTTACTATAGAACCTTCAAGGATTCTGATCTCTTCAATATATCAGCATTACATTAATAGTATTAATCATCTTACACTTGCAAAGAGATTTGTATAGAAATACATTCTGAAATATCTGGGATAATATTATCTTTCCCAAACGTATTCTTATGCCAGAGCTTTCTTAAATACAGCTACCAACCTAAACACAAATATAACAGACTAGGACTTTCATACTGGAAAATATAAATAATTACTCATTATGCAAGCCACTATAATTGGGGAAAAATCCTATGCAATCAGTTTCATAATTTCATGTTTCATGACGTTATTACCAGGGAGCAGTTACAGAATTAGAAATCCAGATTTTAGCATGACTGGTTTTCTTGCATTTTGTACTCTAGTAAACAAATTTACACTTTCAGAACAAAACCACCCTGATGAGGGGAGGGATCTTAAACAATCTGGAGACACTTCATGGTCCACCAGCTGTCAAGCCTGCAAGCTATGCAAAGGAAAGAAACAAGTTTCTGCCTCTGCTACTAGAACAGTTCAAGTGACATAGTGCAGATTTCCTATTCCTTTTGAGAATACCTCAGCCTGTCCCCACCTTAGATTCTCCTATTGCCCCTGTGAATTCATTCCACAAAGAACAAAATCTATTCACAGTACTTTAAAGTACTCTTAGCTGTCATCATGCATTTGTGCTAGCTGTACATTGAAGCTATAGAAATTGAGAAGTTCTCAAGTAAAAGGTAGACTTAGAAGCACTGAAGAAACAAGTCTGCATGTAAAGAGCCAAATGGGAAAGGGGCAAAAATATTTTTTAAAAAAAGGCAGCTGTAATGTGGCAAAAGTGAATACTTATTAATGCACCTAGTATTTGAGTAGATGCTTGTCTCTGAAATGTTTCAGAGGGCACTTCTGTGGCATGTTCCTGTTTTTCCATTCTCAGATTCAGAGCTCAGAAGAATCAGTTTGTAGATTAAACAGCAGTGTTTAAGGAGAGACATTTTTACTGAAACAGTAGTGCAGAAGGAGACAAGAGAAAGGGCAAAAAACCCAGGATGGACAGCATTAAAAAAGCTCCTTTTCCAAGTTGTGTGGCAGCCATTTCCCTTTGTTCCTGTTGCACAGGAATGTTCACATCGGTAGAACAAATCAGGGAAGGGTCGGAGATGTATTGTATATGCACCAGTAGCAATGCTCTGGGGTATTGTGCTAAGGAGAAAATGAAGTTCTATTCATTACACAGTTGGAGTAGAAAGGAATAGGCTCTCCATCCATCAGTGAAGGAATCGAATGCTCATTTTCTGCTCTACATCCACCTTCTCCAAAACCTGCAATAAAATTGAGAAACAGCTACTTAAGTTACTGTACATCTCTCCTACAAGGTTTCTTATTCTAGTAGTGGGGAAATGGGCAGGAACATGGGATATCTTCAATTCAGCATGCCAGTCCTTCTTCTAGATGGAGACTGCTGTTTCTCATTGTGGGCTAAGGTCAGTCCAAGGGAAGGAACTTAGCCATCAAAGCCACAAAAAGGCTGTCAATCAAAATGTAACTAATGTGGTTTCAGTCTGCCAACAGCACAGAAAGGCCTGGATTTCCAAAACTAGATTGTGTTTCCTGTGTTCCCAGGAAACACAAGGGAGAATGGAGTAGAGAAAGGGATATAAGCAATCACTAAAGAGCAAAATCAAGACCAGAGCACCACTAATGTAGATCATTGTAAAACTGGGATAGCAAGTTCATTCACTAAATTGCTATTAACACTGAGGCATGAAGACATTACTCTGCTCCAGGCTGTTTCAAGCAGTAGACTTCAGTGCTCCAAGATGAGAGTAATTTATGTTTGAAGAAACCTCTGGAAGTCTTTCAGTCCAATCCCTCAATTCCTAGTTAGAGCAGGACCTGCTAAATCAGGTTGCTCAGCGCTTTGTCCTGGTCAAGCTTTAAATATCTCCAAGGAAGGAATTCCTACATCTTTCAGAAGCTATAACCATCCTCTTAGTAAAAAGTTTTCCTTAGAGCAAACCACGATTTCCCATGTTGCAACTTGTTTCTGTTGCCTTTTGTCATCTCCAAGGTAAGTCTAGTTCCTCTTGTCAATAGTATCCCATTAGGTAGCTGAAATTGTTCTGCTACAGGATAACTTTCTCCACTGACTATCTAAAATGGCTCCCTACTATTACCTATTTTGGACTATCAAAACATGTAATTCAAAGTACCAGAGCTAGGAACCTGAATACCAGTATCAGTTGTGTTGCTAACAGATGAAATCTACATGTGAAAGCTGATCAGTGCTATTACAGCAGAATTAATCTGTTTTAACTGTGCCAGTCAGGTTACTTGTGTAGAAAGAAGCAGTTGCAAAACAGAAAGTGAAAGTTCTTCAGTATATTCAGGGAAGTAGCTTTATTTAAGAGTATAAAGAAACATGTGGACTAACTATTAACACCCTGACAGTATTTAAAAAAACCAAAACATGACTAATAAAGGGATGAAAAAGCTAGCAGAAGGCTTTGCTCAAATGCAGGCACAGCTATTTCAATGACTTCCTCTGTGTTCCCATTTGCATTTGTCTGAATGACTTGCTCATTACTGAGCAGCTTCATTAAGTCATTAAAAACATAGTTTACAAACCTTTACAAATTCTGCAAAGGAGATGGCACTATCTCCATCTTGATCAGCTTCCTGGATTGTCCTGTCAGCAATGCTGCCCAGCTGTTCATCAGAAATATTTACACCAACCATCATCCGTAATACCTGTAGCATACAAAATAACCATCACTGACATAGAAACAGAAGTATTCTTAGTGCTTTCTTTTTATGGGTGCTGTCAAAATAACACCACATAAGATCTTCTGAAGTAATTTTACTGAAGTAATTTCTAGCCAGACTTCTGTTGTCCTTTGTACATTAAGTCTTTCAGGAAATACAGGTATCTTTTGCAGCCACCACTGACAAAGAATCCTGCTTTTTCACTAGGCAGCAGGAAGAGGCAGAAGCAAGAGAAAACTTTTGGAACTAGGAATGAGTAATTTTGTCCAGTGGTTCTACTTTTCCCCCAGTAAACATACCAGCATTTGATTGAATATCTGCTGTTTGAGATGTATGCCTACAGGAATCTTGAAAGTACAGGGTCCAGTGACAACTGCCATTACCCTCCACATTCAGTAAAGCATTTTCTGAGCAGACAGAAGAGGGCAGTTCCAGTCAAAAGCAAACCTTTTTCTTACATCAGGAACCACAAATTGCCATGTGTACTTCCCAGGATTAGTAGCATGTAATTACTCCCAGCACAAGCCTAGTTTCATACATATGCAGAACTGATGAACTTTGATTACCTTTGCTGCAATTTCAAGAAGCTTTATTCTGTACAGAGGATGCACAGAGGATCAGGCAAACAACCTAACTGTCCTTTTGAAATCCTTTTAGAAGCCCCTTTGAAAGTTACGGAAGGTAGTTCTTAAGGGGCTTAGTGTATTTGTTGAATATTTAGGTGTCACTAGCAACAGGATCTGCCTAGCCTACCAAGTAAAAATAAAGTCCCATACCATATGTAAAGCTTTAAGGCAGAGGTAAGCAATGCCACCACATTACTCCTGCAGTTCTTTTGAGAAAACTGTTGCAACTCTCCTCTTCTAAGTGGGTATGAAGTCAGAGAGAACATCATGATTGAGTCATTCAAAGCAGCCCTTTACTATTTACCTGGAGGAGCTCATCCCTGGAAATTTTGTCATCTTTATCTAGATCATATAATCGAAAAGCAACTACAGGGAAGAAAGAAAGAAAGAAAGAAGGAGCCGTTACATTCAAGTGCCATTATTTTTCTTCATAACAATAGATTTACCTAAAAGAAAAACAACAAAACTAAGTACTTGTAAATTATTTTAAGAGAATTAGCTTAGAATTTTAATTCACCACAAAACTCATGCTCAGTTCAATAAAATATTGTTACCACACACAGGAATAGCATTTTTGCCAATAATGGAAAAATTTCATGTTCACAAGCACTCTGCTTGCAGGGTATTTCCTAAAAACCTCAAGTCACGGAAGAATAATTATCACTAAGATACATTCAGACCTTCAAATTTCAGAGCCAACCATTTTTACATTATCATTCATTCTCTTTGACTATATTCAGGATGAGATACAACAGAAATTTTAAGAGCTCTGAGGACTGTTGCCAACTTTGATTAGCAAGAAAGAGCATTCTGCTCATATACTGTAGGCAGACATCCAAATACTTAAGAAAGTACTCAGCTGAAGGCAGGGAATAAAAGCAGAATTATATGGAAGAACTGGAGAAATAAGCCTAAAAGCTCATTCATGTATGAATGAGGGATGTGGCTTCTAAATCTGAAATAATTTTGAATACAAACCATTTTGAAACACTTCTGTTATATGACATTTTGCAAAGTATATATATTAGTCAAGAGTCAACTAATTCCATCAAATTCTAATATAACAATGGCTCAGTTATTGACATTCTGAACAGATAAGGTTCCAAGTAAGCTTTTTAAAAGATCAGGCATTAGAAGAGATCAATACACAGGAAATACCTGTGCAGGAGATCCCTTCCTCCATTCCTAAGAGGAGAAAAAAACCCCAACCCAACCAAAAAGATGGAAAACTAATTGATTCTATAGGAAGGTTCATATTTCTTACAGTGGAGCTTGTTACTTCTGCTGTTCAGCGGTTCTGGTCCATTCTGGTCTTTGCTCTTTTCATTATCTTCTATGGGTCGGAAGTGGGCTAGTGTCCTCATGAATCCACGGAAATTCACCTGGTCCTCTCTGTGTAAGCATTTCAGCAGCTCAGTTTTTGGCATAGCTTATACAAGCTCTTCATTTCAGTAAAGAACACTATTAATATCCAAAGCTCCAAGACCATATGAACTCTTTCATTCCCACCTCCCCAGGGTTTGGCTGTCTATGCTGCTGCACGCTGGGATCGTGCTGTTACGAAGTATGATGTGTAAAAAAGCAGAAGCTGTGAGAAATCTTACTGAGGACTCCCCTTCCTTGACCTGCAAGATCTGTTTAAGCTGAAACCCTTAACCCATGCCTGAGCTATGCTGCAGCTATGCCGGAATGCAGCAATGTATCTTGCTGATCTGGACCCCTGGATTGACTTGATACTAGTTTCAGCACTGTCAAGCACTGGACTGTTGGTTGACCTGACTGCAGTCACTGGGCCTACTCTGCTTTTTGTGCTCAGGTGTGTGCCCCTCTTCAGCCAGTACATCACCCCTTCCAGCTTCGCTGTCACCCTTGGCCCCTGCCTGTGGGGCTGTCATTGCTCACTGCTTTCTGACAAAGAGTTCTCTAGTTTCTGTGGGAACCAGCTATGTAAGTACTTCCCAAGATGCCTGCTTTCTATTCAGTAAACCCTGCCTCGTTTCAGCTGATATTATGACTTGATTAGACAATCCAACCTTCATCAATCCGTAACAGCAACTGTGTTCAAGAGATTCCATAGAACAATCCAAAGGGGTATAATGAAGAGAGACAATACTGAAAATTTGATCATCTCTTTGGATTTGTGTTAGAAGTGTCATAAACTATATCTTAAATGTAATAAAAACCTAAAATCAAGCAACCAAAGAAGCCAATCTAATAACAATGGTACACTTACTATATCAGATATAGTAAGACCAAATTAGTTGATTGTAATGCTACTTAACACAGAATAGTGTTGATACAAGTTTGCTTTAAGAACCAAAGTCTATACACAGCTGGGAATTTCTTCGTAAGTGTTCAGTAGTTTAGGAAGAAGAGTGGAAAACTGTGGCAGAAGCCTGAGCTTGTCAATAAATAAAGCAAAAAAAGTCTTGTAAAGCCGTAAAGTATTTCTCCTTAAGAGAATTAAAATATGCTGAGGAAATTATGTACCCACACATACTGCATGGCAAGTTTGAAGTGTTTAGTTACTAGTTAATTCAAATTCTGTGCTTTAATTATCAGCATTTCACTCCTATAAAAACTTCTGACGAACTTCTGCTCATAAATTCAGTTTGTTGAAACTCACCCTTCTGGAAAGAAGGCGTTGATAATTCTGTCTCCGAGTGGATTGATGGCAAGCTCTGGAATCCGCTGGAAGTCTTCACGGCTAAGGAAAGCAAGAACACAACCAGTCAGCATAAAGCTGAAGTCAGATAAAAAGTTGCTTAAAAAAAATTCACAGTAAAACATCAGTGGAATCCTATTTCTGCAGCAAGACATTTAGTGATTTTGAAAATGCAACTTTTTAAATCATGTTTTCTTTATGACTAATGACACAAAATAAAGCAAAAAACAATGTCAAATCTGTATGGCATTACAAACTAGCAGTGCTCATTTATCATGTTAATAACACTTCTCAGACAATAACATAACTTGTGCTAGAAACCGTACTGTAATGATGCCAACTAGTTTGCAATGTAAGAAAAGGAAAGCTTCTGAAGTTGTTTTGAAAGAAATTACGGCTCCAAGATGAAAATATTCATTGGGGTTTTTAAATAATTATTTTGGTACTTAATAATATGAGTTGTCATTACTTTTCCAGACTGCCTCATTTCAGATTCTGGAAGAATACCATACTTCTCCAAGCATACTATAGGTCATTAGTATGTTCCAATAGATTTTTTTTGTTTGTTTCTGCAATAAATCTGTATCTTATTAAAAACGCCAAATTTCAGATTATTTTAGCTTCAACCAAGCAGTATTCCTATTTTAAACTGGCAATTTTACACTTTACAGGCACCTGTACACCAGATATAATTTCACTAGTACAGGCAAATACTCACTGCTCTTGCCAGCCATTCTCTTTTCTGATCATGATTATATGTACACAATACAATATAAACACAGCTATGCTTACATTGTTATTCTTCTGATCTGAAAGACATCACGAGCTGTACTGCATACATAATTTAGAACAGTATGACATGAACACAGGCTTCATTCTCCTATTAGAATTGCACTAGTATTTTCTCTTTTCTTTCAATCTAACAGACTGTCAGTGACAGCGAAATGGGTAATTTTGATGTGACCAAGGCAAACACACCATATGTGTCTTAGTGAGCAGGTTTGGTTGGTTTGTTTTTCCTTACAACAGAACACAGCAAATTACCAGTCAGTTCAAGATGTACTTCATAATCATCTAGATTTTGAATTGCAAACAACAAAAGAGTTAAGCTGTAAAAAAATCCCACCCTATTCTGTCTGGATGTGTAACTTGACATTTCCTGCCCAATCTCCAGAAACATTAGCAGTTCCCTTCAAGTCAAATGCAGTCCTGCTGGTTTTGAACTTGGGGTCAAAGTCTCAAACTTGATGACTGAATGTTTGCAACTTTTCAAAACTATGCTCGCTAACTAAACTGGCAACAAGGTCTGACTCATTACATATTAAACCAAAAAACTGGCTTACTAAAGTAAACACAACCAAATTTTGAGATTATTTAAATATAAAAGCCTTTTATAATGCTGTGATATTAAAGAGTAAAAAATAAATTGGCTGACTTTATCACCAGTCTAGCTTGGGAAAGGCAGAGAAACAAGATGTTCTAGTTTTAAATGTATTCTGAAGTACTTTTTGCACCCAGTCACCACCACAGCACTGTTAAGAGTCCTAATTACAGTGCATCTGTTAGAACATGGTTAAACTGTCTGATCTTCTAACAGAGTGACCTGACCATATTTTTAAGTTATCCCAGCAAACTTCTGCTCTGACCAGGTCCCGTATTATTTTTAATAAGCAAAGTTAACATCTGTTTAGCATGATCAACTTGTTAGCAGACCCTTCAGGACTGCTGCATTTTAAGCTATTGCTGAAGGGCAAAGTATGCATTAGTGATTTAAGCAGGAGATGCAGTGATGTGGAAAGCCTGTGTCCTAATAACAATATTTTACAGCAGAACTTCAATGTCAATGCTAACTTTATAACCTAAAAGCAGCACCTGCCCTGTCTTCCATGTAGAGCAAAGTCTAATGCTTAAGAATTTTTTACTTGCATATCATGACTTCCTAGTATTCAGCTTGGGTAGACACTTGGCATTTCAACCTCCAGTGATTCTGTTTTCTAACAGGAGATTAACAATTAACCACAAATAATTCCCTGGTTTCAAATCTATTTGTCCTGTCATTATCAGGGCTGCAGTAGAGCACTTTTGCTTATTAAGAGCACATTACTGAGTGAGTGTTATAACTGAAATAGCTGCAACAGCCATAAAAGCAAATGCATGTGAGGTAAGTTATTCTCCACTCTATAAAGCTAAGCTTTCCTGCAGTCATTAGGGACCAACTTCACCTGGCTGAAGCTGGTGCTTACATGAAATTTAATACCCTCTACTTCTTATGTGTTCATGGGCAACAAGGCTCTTCTAAGGTATCTTTATATGAACCTGGCTCTTGTGAAATCTTTGCTTAAATGCAACAGGCAAAGCAACCTTTAATTGCATGTGAACATTATGCAGGCCAACCATTTAATACATACTCCAGTGTATTCACAATTAGATGTAATTTGCAGCGAAGAATTTCTAGATTCTAAGGAAGACAAGTGTTCCTAAGCTGAGTATTCCCCCCAAGGCACAAAGCAGATCCTTAATGTAAAGGTGGTTCTGCCTTATCCCAAAGACTGCAAGAAGCTTACAAGACCCGTTTTTTCCTTCCATTTCTGGTTGTTCATTCTTCTGTTACTTCTAGATGTTAGCAAAAACACCAGGGATGAGGAGGGGTATCTAGAGCCGAGGGACAGGAAATAATGGAAACGAAAAAAACCCCATATATATGCGCATCAGAACTGGTAGAAGAAAGATGCCCAGAGGATACAGATAACAAGAAAATACTTGAAGAGGGGAAATAATTAAAAGCAATAAGGTGTATCATGCAAGTTGGTCAAAAATATTTAAGAGCTTACTACTGGAGAGGTTCAATTTCCCCATTCCCTTGCTAACATCAGCTTTGTCATTCATTTAACCTTTTGATGATCTAATGAATGTATCGCCCATAAAAAACTCCCTACCTTCCCCCTCTTCAGTTAGCTTTCTGTTGAATTCACAACTTGAGGCAGTTCAAAAACTTCAAAAAATCTAAGAGCACCACAGCTGACAATGAGGTGCTGGAAGCCTGGAGAAGTTATGGGGAAAGAATACCAATATTGCCCCCCACCCCCTTCAGGATCGTGTCATCCATCTCATCTAACTCTATCCTTACGCATGCTCTACACAAATGTTAAAAGTTGCTTAACTATCACAGCACTAATTGGTTCATAAACGTAAGGCCAAGGAGTACGCAAAAAGGTGATAATTAGATGAGCAATAAGGAAGGAAAGAAAAAGGCGGCATGCATAAGTGTGGTTGAAGATGCAAGTATAGACTATTCTTGTACCCTGTCTTTTCCAATCCAAACCCATATCCTTCCTGTCTTTCCTATTTTAGATAAAGCTAAAAATGCTTTGCATTTTCTTGAGCAAAAGTAAAGAATTCCACATTCAGAGAGCTAGCTTTTACGTTTTGCAATCTTGCAGTACCCGTTTGAACTAATAAGAACAAGCCTGACATCTTTCCAGACCCAGATGGTTCAGTCAGCTGACAAAGACTGACAGATGGCCTGGCTGGCTCATGTTACCCTTCTCTCAGGATCACAGGCTTTCTGAAGTTCTCCAGAAGACACGTGTGAACAGCTTTCATAAACATGAGATATGCATAAACAGCTCAGTGTGTCTACCCTCTGTAGCTACCAGCTTTCAGAACATTCTTCCATGCTTACCAGGCTATACCAATTACTGTACATTAAAAACCACTTCTAAAGTGCTTAAATTGCCTTTTCCCCAGTGCCCAAGAAACTATTGTTAAGTGGGAGGTTCCATACAAAAGTTACATGCAAAGATTGCAGTTTACAAAAGTACCTCCTTTTATAGCTCTATACATGTCTGTCTAGAGCTACTTACTCATAGATAAACTTTGGAACAAAGGTATTCTTGTGTGGTGTACACTACAGTACCAGCCCAGCAGGGAGACTCACTAAGCAATCACATATTTACCCTGTTCATGCTACACTATTTCCTCATATTGGAAATCAGCACGTAAGGAAACATGCACTCTTTTCCTCCAGCACTATAGTTAGGATGTAGACAGAACAAGTATGTTCCAGATTTCACAATTTAGATGTAGCAATGGACAACCAAGGGTATCAATCTTTTGTTTTGGCAACTCAGTATGTCACAATATTGAAATCAAAAGTGACAAAAGAATTTTCAAGAACAGTTTTGTTCCGCTTTTCCAACATGGTTTTGTTCAGATGGTGGAAGTCAGAGAACTTACTCATTTAGAAAAAGTGAAGCTAAGGAAAAATATAAAATTTTTCTACACTTTTAAAGAAAAGTGAAGGTAAAGTTGACATTTTTACCTTTACATGTAAAAACAGCTATAGTCACTTAGAGAATAAATACGTGAGAGGGGGAAAAAAAGAAGCAAAAACAAAAAACTTTTTGAAGACCAAGCTTTGTCTTTATCAATAACCATCTCTAATATTTCATTTTTGTAACTCTTTGAAAACAAAGTGCCTTGAAATTGCACATAGGTACACTGGATAGAAACATCTGGCTATGAAAGATTTCTGCTTTTGATTGCAGTTCCAGAACTACCAGGATTAATCACCATCTGCCAGATTTTCTGTACAAAGTGTTCTTTACTTCGCCCTTCTTCAGAAGGGTGATACACATTTAAAGCTTTATTTCATGCCATGAAGAACTACCTGACATTTCTTTTCCTAATCATGGTCACATGAGTGATTTTGTCATGTTTGACTTGTAAGTCAAAGGTGTAAGTCATCCTTACGGAAACAATAAATCTTGCTCACAGGAAACAAACAGAAGACATACCCTCTAAACTGGTGGCAGTAAGCAAGTGATAACTTCTTACTTGTCTTAAAGCAGTACGTTCTCTTTGATCTGTATCTCAGAAACCAACACCTGTGACCTTCCAAGCTGTAGTTCTTACTCTCTCAATCTACAGGAAGTAGTTTTCCATTACTTAAACTTAATAGTGTCTGCATTTTGTGGGTACCAGAACAAGTTTAAAATATTGAATGCCACTCAAGTCAGACATGTTTGAGAGTGGGCTATACTTAGGGGCCAAGACTGCAAGTTAAGGGATCATAATATGCACAGTTGCTGGGATTTCCCAAACAACCTCCACTTCCTTTCCTAAGTACCACATGATCATCAACAATGGAAGTCTACCTCCTCCTGATGCATAATACTGTGAAACTAAGCATTGTGCAACAGACATTCATAGCATATTTAATCAATTACTCCTCTTGCATAAACTGAGTACAATCACTTTGACATTTATACAAACCTTATGGATTCAGTAAGAGAATTTAGTGTTGGAGGAGAACATGGAAGAGTTGACGAAGAGAATGTCCTAGGTTCAAATTGTGCTAGACTAATCCAGTAACCATAACCTTTATTCATCCATGAATATTAAACTCACCTATAAAGTTTGAACAGACTGTTAATGTTCTTTTCCAAACAATTTTAAACATAAGGAGTATCAACTTATCCATAGTCTCATCAGTTCATGTCTACATCAGAATTGCCAATGCTACAATTTATATAATGCATTGGTTTTAGTGTCAGAATGGGCTTTTGGAAGTTCCTGCATATCCCATCCCAAGACAATTTTTTACATGCATAATCCATTTAGTCATCCCTTCAGCTATGCAAGTCTAGAAATTTACAGTACAGCCATAGTCCAAATCACTGGAGTCAATCAGCCTCAAAACCTACACAAGGCAAACAGGGAGGGAGAGTATTTTTAACCCAAAATATTCACTCTGTAGTCCTGTTTACCATGCAATTCCACATCTAATTACTTAAATGCTGAGAAGTCAGCAATTTGTTGCACTAGAAGGAACTGCGCATTTCCTTCAGGAAAGGAAACTGCAGTGAGCCTGAAGTACTGCCAAGGCCCATGTATCTTACACTTGCCACTTTGATCTTTTAAGAGGTGATTCCAGCATTACAGTTAGGCTGGTTTATAGGCAGGCCTATAGCTTTTCTGGGTTTATAGTGCATCCTGCAGTCATATTTTACAAGATCACATACAAAACTGCAGGTGATGCATGAATCCCTGAATCTGACTGGCATAGAGCTGCTATGAAAGAAGTTAACTCTGTAAGAGCCAGGTCTCATGTTATGCTACAATAATGTCTCTGTCCCCTTCCTGCTCTCTCCTGCATTCTTCTCCAGCTTTTGTGTGCACTGTGGCTATATGGTGAAACAAAATCCACAAGAGCAGGGAAGGCTACAGAATGACAGCAGGCAGAGATATATTTTCACAGGCCATCATCTCACAGTTTACCTTCTGGTTGAGAATACTCTATTCAGCAGACTTGGTCCATCAAAATGAAAAATGTTTTGCAGATAAAGTTAAAGACTCATCTTTATTTAATTGACTAAGCTGTAAGAAACTAGTTTACTTATGTAGCTTTCAAATTGTAGATAGGAAACAAATATTAAAGATCTTAGAATGTCCTGCACTACCACTTTAAATAACACAATGCTTATTTAGTAACAGTGACTTGGTTCCAGCTCTTTTTTTAATTTTGAGTATACTAATAGATATGGGTGTCCAACAAGAGCTGCAAAGTTACATATAGTAAATGCATTGCAGATCCAAGAACTGTTTAAAGACACTGGATATTAGAAACAAGTAAGTATAGCTATTTTTTCTTATGAAAGTCAGGATAAAAATGACACAACAGAACCATTCTCATATTAAACATTAGAAGAAACATTTAAAGAAAGGTAAGAAATACCCATCTAAAAGCGTTGTTTCACAATTCTGAACATTTTGTTTCACAAATCTGAACTCTCTTCTGTTAACTACTACAAACCTTCAACACTACAGTAAAGATAGTTGGTAGCTAGAGCACCTCAGCTCAACAATTAAACCTTTCAGGTAGACAGGAGATATGAAAGAACTTGTTACAATAGCCTCAGTGATCTATCAATGAGAAAAACACACAGACATCCTGCAACAGCAAGCCACCAATACAGATGTTCCAATGCAAGTACAGCTGAATTACCCACCTAAGAGTGCCATTTTCTCCTTTGTCCAGACTGGTGAAGCGACTGTACAGACGGGTGATTTGACTGTGGGAGACTGAAGAAGAAAAGAAAGAAGATGACAAATTAGCATGTCAATGATTCCTCATAGGAGAAGACCTCATTACACTGAACTGCACAGTTGCCAGAAGCTGTATGCAAAAAAGAATTCACATAGAACCAGTTACATTGAATGCACATGACAAGGAGCATTTAGGGACTTTGTAAGCTATAAATCACAGCTTAATATTCAAGAATCTATAAATTAGCTAATTCTTCAAAAATATAACTTTGTCTTCTATGCATTTCTATTTTTTATCTTTAACAATTTTTCATTATCTGATTACGTAAATGTCAATTAAAAATAAAAATATTTGATTCACAGTTCCACTTTATTTCCTTTAATTCCTTTACAGCTGGAAATAATCTGGACACAGCCTACACTGATGACCTCTGTATCACTCATGACACTAAAGACCCCTGCTATAGTATCTTCCCTTCTCTTTTGCTTATCTCTACTCCCATTGTCTTTTCTCCACCTAAAGACAGAAAGTGAACTCAGTTTTTCTGTCTGGAAAGTGGTCAGAGAGGCTTTAATTTTTATTTTACTTTTCTTCCTTTACAAGACTGCTGAAATCTGAAGAGTTCATAGATAAGAGAATAACCTGACTTGGAAGGGACCCAGAAGGATCATTGGAGTCCAGCTCCTGGCCCTGCACAGCACCATCCCCAAGAATTTCACCATATGCCTGAGAGCATTGTCCAAACATTTCATTAACTCTGTCAGGCTGGTGCTCCCCACTTCCCTGGGGAGCCTGTTCCAGTGCCCATTCACTCTCTGGGTGAAGAACCTTGACCTAATGTCCAACCTAAGCCTTCCCTGTCACAGCTTCATGCTTTTCCCTCAGGTCCTATCACTGCTCACAAGAGAGCAGAGATGAGGAAGGCTCTGTTCCAGAACTTGGAGCCAAAGATAGATTCAATAGTATTTTTTAGATCCTGCATTAAACCAGCAATACTTTGGTGCCCAGCCCTCTGTTAAGATCTCTCTGCCTTCGAGGGAGTCAACAGCTCCTCCTAATTTAGTGACACTGGCAAATGTGTATAGTATGCCTAGTATGCCTTTGAGTCCTGCATCCAAGTTGTTTACAAAGATGTTAAGAGAGAACTATCCCTGAAATGGAGCCCTGCAGAACCCTCTTAATGACTGGTCACTCACCTGATGTTACCCCATTTGCTGTAACCCTTTGCACCCAACCCAGGAGCCAATTGCTCACAAATTAATTTCCAGGCTTCTAGGACATGGAATTACAAATTAAAAACCCTATTTCTAAAGAAATTTGAGAAGGAGTTGGGATACAAAGCAAGCAGAAAGTTATTTCAGACTTTAAATTTGCAGTTTGAAACATAAATTACAAAGGCAATATTAAGTTCAGCATAACTGTGTCAACATTACCAAGGTACTAGAAAACCCAAGATACCAGACAACTAGACCTCTAGTGATGTGAGTGGGATA
Source organism: Taeniopygia guttata (assembly GCF_048771995.1). Taxonomy (NCBI): domain Eukaryota; kingdom Metazoa; phylum Chordata; class Aves; order Passeriformes; family Estrildidae; genus Taeniopygia; species Taeniopygia guttata. Next base: position 27,762,115 of record NC_133030.1, on the reverse strand, counting down.
AACTTATACAGAATAGCAATTCCTTTAACACTGAAAGAACACTTGTCCTGGTTTCAGCTGGGACAAAGTTCATTTTCTTCTTAGTAACTGGTGCACTGCTGTGGTTTCTGGATTTCACAGGAGAATAACAGTGACAACACGCTGTTGTTTTGGCTGTTGCTAAGTAGTGCTTACCCTAAGCCAAGGACTTCTCAGTTTCCCAGGCTCTGCCAGTGAAGAGGAGCACAAAAAGCTGAGAGGGAGCACAGCCAGAACAGCTGCTCTGAACTGGCCAAAGGGATCTTCTGTACCACAGAACATCATGTCCAGCGTATACAATTCTGGAGGGAATTGGCCAGGAGGGGCCAATCACAGTTTGGGGACAAGCTGGGCATTGCTCAACAGAAGGTGAGCAGTTGTACTGTGCTTCTCTTGTCTTTCTTGGGTTTAGTTCTCTTTCATTACAATTAGTATTATCATTGATATTAATACCATTTTTTAAATTATTATTATATTTTACTTGATTTCAATTATCAAACATCTTATCTCAACCCATGGGTTTTACCTCCCCTCTCCCCCAGCTTCTCCCCCCACCCTGACAGGGAGTAGGCAAGCATCTGTGTGGTACTTAGTTGTCAGCTGAGGTTAAACCACAAGGCCCTACAGGAGATCCTGGCTTTTCGGATGAAGTTAATAAACACATGAAATAAGGCTGAATTGAATGTTAATGTTTACTAAGTAAAGGTGTGATTGTCTGCAATGTTAAACTAGGACTTACTGTAATTTTCAGATTTAGTAGTTTAAAAAGCCTTCACCAGGACATGCACAATGCTTCTCTTACTTACTCAAACGTATTTGGGAAGAAGTTGCACAGTAGTGGTTTGATCTGTAACAAGTGAGGCAAATTTCTTTTTTCAGGTTTGTTCTTTCTTTCTCGAGGCTATTTGTTTAGGTTCAACAGTTCTCTCCTTTAGCATGACCTGCTAGCAACTGGGTTTTCAAACACTCTCCCCTCCTCAGCCTTCTTGTCTCCTCAGCAACTTGCATTCTTTGCATAGGATTGGGCAATTTGCTCAGTTTCACCTAAGGCAACTTCTCTACAATCAGACCGGGCAGCTTGCTCACTTTGAAGTTAAGCAACACACAGAAAAAACAAGTAGCAGTACCCTAAAGACTTCAACCTTCTCCATTTCTGATGTAATGTTTTAGATACCATAACAACAACTGATGGTGAAAAAAAGAAGGATGGAGTTAGATCTCCTATTAGAAGCCCCATACTCCCACTCCTCCCTGTAAACAAAGGTGATGAGAATTCTACTCAGCTACCATTCCCAAACTGATGTCAGCATCTACACTTTTGGAACATCTCTGTAACAGCTAGTATGTAAGAAATAGTACATAGCTGTTGACAGGAGAAGTGATATTTTCATTAACGTCACACTAGACAAAAAGCATATCATAGCTCTGTGAAAAAGGAGGATGATTCAGGTTCACCAGTCTTCTGTCGTAATTTCCTTTTGGCTCTCATCCCTCACAAAAGCTGTGTCACTGGACACTTTACAGTGCATTTGTAAGCAAAAATAAAGATTCTCCAGAATACCTAGGAGAATTAAGATCTGCACTTTATGACTGCTTCTTGAAAATCTAAGGTTAAGGCTTAAAATTAGCTGAAACATCATTTTATCTATACTGCTACCCCACTAAGATTCTCCTAAAAATTCTGGGTCAAGACCTCTAAATTAGGAGTTGCTCTCTCTATTTCACTTATGTTAAACCACTGTAAAGTTTTTAGCAATTAGACATTCTTGTCTACAACAGTAGCATAAACTCATATAAAACTATTTGTATGCTTAGAAAAATATATAAATCTCCATTAGAAAAATCTATTATCTGCTACTAAGCAAACATTTTTTTCTCCTAAATTAATGTATAAGCATTAATTTATTATTAATCCTTAGGTACAGGGCTTCAAAGCATGGAAAAAAAGGGTGTGAACCAAATAATTTGAATACTGTTACATTCCAACAGCTTTCCGAAAGCTTGCAAGAGAATACAGACAAGCAACATCTTGGGCCTCTCATATTTTTTTATAGTTGTTACTGAAATATGAAAGCAATTAGGATGACTTCAAGGTGTTTTCATGCTCAGATTTCAAAATGTTTATATGCAAAGCAAACGATTTCCAGATAACATCATGTGAGATTTAGGACTGTTAACTTCAGGCTTCGCACCTGCTGCTGAGAACCTCATGCATTACCTTTGCACGTGACTCTGAACTTATGCGACAAAGTGCTTTTCACTACCACAAAACAAAAACAGAATTTGAATCCAAGCAGATTTCATTCAACAGATTGTGTCATTGCATAGCTTTTCAAAGACTATGCTTCTAGTGCCATAAAAGACACGTTCTTTATGTCTGTTCTGCTGAAGAACACTAACATACAGCTTCTCACTCATGCCAGGATCATTAGCTATTCAGTTTTGTGTTACATGAAATTGAGCAGAAGTTACATAATTCCACAGTTGAACTCAATCAAATTGGTTAAGTGTTCTACTCAGTGCTTCACACCTACCCCAAATGAACTGTAGAAAACAGTTCAAGATGGACTTGTAATGCTGACATATTTTTTTATGTCTATGAAGTCCCTTTCTCAAACTCTTCAGTAGCTGAAGTACCATCAGCATCAAGTTTCCAACAGACCACAGAAGTCTGTTCAGTAACACTACCTTAGCAATCTGCCTGTGACCTTTGATCTAGATAACCAGTGTTTATTTGGGTTTTTTCACCACCCTGTATAAATATTTTCACCTATATGAAGTGTATAACTGTGCTAACAGCTTGGTGGAATTTTCCATCTACCTAGAGAAGCACAAAAAGCAGAGAAAAATCACATTCCTAAACTGCAGTTACAGACTGGGGAGAAGAAAATTATTGATAAAATCAATGAGACACACTGTGATTACTTACAAGCAAGCATGAGTCAGAGAGCAATGGTTGGTTAAAGTGGTATTAATTATAAAATTTACTAGATAAAAACACGGGAAAATGAACAGACATCAGGTCACAAAGCTGAAACCCACCAGTCACAACTTTGCTCATCCTCTGATGATACAAGAAAAGCATTTAGAGGCTAACTAGAGTCAAGTGGATTTATTGCATATAATGCCTATATAGCCATCTTAATGGTATTTATTTAACTATCACGTAAGTAAACATTAAGGAATAAAACACCACAGACAATAAATCAAGTAGTAGCATGAGGAAAAATGTAAAGCCTTCTGGAAAAATATTCCAGATTTGGGGTTTGGATTTTGAAGCATCTTTATAAAAGAGAAGATGCTACCTTTACTCCATGATCTTTGTGATTAAAAAGAAAAAACAATAGAAAGTTATTGCTGGATGAACAGACATTCCTATTTGTTTATCACCACATTTCATGACAGATGGAAAAAGGATCATGGAAACTATATTAACTCACTCAGCCTGCCACTACACTAGTTCCAGTGATGTCTTAATCTTCTACTCCTTTTCTGTAGCCACTCATTTTCCTGACACAAATAAACTAACACTTAAGAAGAATACATGATACCATGTATATTGGAAAGAAAACTGAAGAAAGCATTTTCAAGTAGAAAGAATAGATCAGAAGGTATATTCAGAAGAAAAATTGTCAGCTGGGCATGGCATGTTAACCTGAGAAGTTTCCTGGGGAAACAAACAGCTAAGTGATAACAGTGATGTGATGACCTCTGCTCCCCAGATAGTTAGAAAGGCATCCTCCATTTATTATAATTTAGTGGAACTAAATCATTTATTATCGTTTGCTGGAACTCTCAGGCAATCATTCTATCAGGCAAATTAACAACACTGGAGTTTCACCTTCTCTAAGGTACTTTATGTTTATGCAGAACAACTTGATCAAATACTGTAGGGTAAAGTATCTAAATATTAGAGTCCAGCTTAAATAATGCTCTCCCTGTTGCTGACTAGTACAGGAATTTTCACTTCTTTTTAGTTAATAACACTTATCTCTCGTGAGTTACATTACTTCCTTTACGGTTTAAATGTCACACAGCATTCATTCTGAATATCCTTACGGCAACTTCAGCACTAGCCCATGAAACAAATAACACTTTGGAAAAAAAAATTACTATCCAACGACAGTTTCTTTGGGTTAAAACCTGAGAGAAACTCCAGCACCAGGCATCGAGACGGACAACTCCTCAAAACCCAAGGAGTTTCTCTGACGAATACAATACTGCACACAACAAAAGCGCTGCTTCCCTTCTATCCCACTGGGATCCCGCAGCTGCTACCGGCAGCAGCGGTGGGGGTGAAGCGGGAGGCGCTTCTCAGGCTTCCGCGGGCCTGCCAGCCGTGCCCGGCCCCGGGGCTGCGGGCGGCGGGGAGCGGGCTCTGCCCCGGCGCGATCGCCGCGGCGGCGCGGGGCAGGGCCTGCCCGGCCGAGGGGCTGCGAGCGGCCCCGCGCTACCTCCCGCCCCGCCCCGCCCCGCCGCACTCAGGCCCCGCACTCACAGCCCGTCTCCTTCTTGATCTCCTCGATCTCCTCGTCCCGCAGCAGAGTGGACGCCCGGGAACCCATCGCCGCGGCTGGGCCCGAGGGGAAAGGAAGGGAGGGGCCGGGGGAAGAGTTACGCAGCCGAACAGCAGCGACGGCGGCGCTACAGCCGCCCCGGCACAGGCCCGACCGCGGCCGCCTCTGCTCTGAGGCGGAAGGCGAGCGCGCACCGACTGCCGCGGCCCCGCCCGCCGCCTCCACTCCGCCCGGCCCCGCCCGCCCCTCACACGCCCGGCGGCCGCCCACGGGCCCCGCGCACGCGTGTGGAAAGCTCTGGGAAAGCTCCTGTACGCGGCGGGAGAGTGGCCGCCTCAAGTACCTGCGGTGGTGTTTCCTTCCCAAGTAGCTAGCGGCACCCGGTTTGCGGTCTTGCTTTGTTTTGCAAATCGCAGAATCACAGATATGGGTGAGGTTGGAAGGGACCGAAGTGGGTCAGCTGGTCCAAGCTCCCTGCTCAAGCAGCACTTGGCACAGGATCCCATCCAGATGATTCTTAAGTATCTCCAGTGAGGGAGACTCCACAGCCTCTATGGGCAACCTGTTCCAGTGCATGGTCACCCGCACAATAGAGTTTTTCCTCATGTTTAGGTGGGACATCTGTGCATCCATTTCTGCCCATTGCCTCTTGTCCTGTTGCTTAGCACCACTGAGGAGAGCTTGGCTCCATCCTCTGACACCTTCCCTTCAGCTACTGATAGACATCGAAGAAGTCCACACTCAATCATCTCTTCTCGAGGCCCAGCTCCCTCAGCCTTTGCTCATAAGAGAGAAGCTCCAGTTGACCATTGATCCTCATTGCACTCCACTGGTTGCTGCGGGAGCTCCACTTCTCTCTTGTACTGAGGAGCCAAAAACTGAACACACCACTTCTAATGCAGTCACACCAGGGCTGAGTAGAGGAGCAGAATCAATCCCCTCGATCTGCTGGCAGTGCTCTTCCTAGTGCACAGGACACCATTGGCCTTCTTGGCCATGAGGGCATTGCTGGCTCATAGCATGTTGTCCAACAGGACCCTCAGGTCTTTCTCTGCAGAGCTACTTTCCAGCAGGTCAGTGGTAATGATAAGCTTTTACCCCAAAGAGTGGAACCTGATGTATGTCTCTTATTTTTTTCCCCTCCTTCATGTCAGTGAAGAACTTGGAAACTGGCAGAAGCACTCCAGGATTAACGATAATTTTTGGTCATGGATTAGTCAATGGTGAGGCTTTGCTTATTGCATTTTGGGGCAGGGGGGTCATGCCCACCAATAGTTCAGCATTTTAAATCCTTTTTGGGTCACATCTGAATTATTCAGTTTTATTTTTTCCTCCTAAAATCGGCAGGAATTAGAATGGTGTCTAGATCACACAGCTTTTGTTCCCCAGTTATCTATAAATGAAATAATAATAACATCAGCTCATTTTGGGAAGGTCTTGGGACTGTATTGCATTAAAGCTTACTGGTTAAATAACAATGGTTAATGTCCAATGAGACTGCTAATGAAAGTAACTCCTCCAAAGGTATTCAGCTGAGATAAGAGTGCCCCCTGTTTACATCTTGAAGGCAAGTTCATTGTATGTTGCTGTACATGTGCATGACTTTCCCTTATGGACTGTGCTGGGAAGTTAAAATGTTTAAAGTTCATGTTAATCTGGTCTTACTTTTATTCACACAGGCAAAAGCATCTCTATTAAATGATCTGTTTATCTGAGCCTCCTTCACTAATGGCATAAATATGGAAGTATTAAAGAAAAACATTTCTAATGTATAAAGGTCCTGTGCATTTCTATTGGCATCTGCTTTGTTTCAGGGATAGGAGCAAAGTGTGGAGGGACAACTAGCTAGAAGGCATCTACTGGACTTACCAAGTGATTAACTTCATTCTGCCTTTTTTTATGTACTTGCTTTATTCTATATCTAATAGTCTATAAATGTATTAGCTGTAGTTCAATGCTGACTTTGTTTCTGATGGGATGCTTAAGTCATTAGACTTAACTAGTCTTTAACAAGTGTCCAAACTTGCTTTTCAGCACTAGAATATAAATTGTTTCTGTCATTGAATTAACCAGATTCGGGGAAGGGAACAGCAATGCTTTTTGAGTATATTGAAATACTTCCTTCCTCTCACAGGAGGAGAAGGGATGGGAGGTACGTGTTGGGGGAACCACAACTGACATTGACTATAAATCTCATTTTCAAACTCAGTTGTGCTAAGTTTGTTTTCCTCAGCTCTGAAAAGGTGAACAAGGTGGTGGGTATAAGGCTTCTTCCAAAGAAAAAGGCTCCTCCAAGGTATTGTTTACAATTTTCTCTCTTACATTTTTCTCTCTTTTTTTATTTTTGGTTGGTTGGTTAGTTTAGTGTTGGTTGGTTTTGGTTTTTGTTTCTTATTTACTGGTAGTGTTCCTAGGTAGAAGAATTTCCTTGGTTTGTTTTCTTGTCAGCTTGGTTTCAAGGAAAATTTCCTATGAGCATTTCACCTGTGGTGGAACAGTTCCAGAACAATTGCACGGGGAAGTCAGAGTTATAGAGATGCTCTCAAAACATTTATAAGTGTGTCTTCAGAAAGCTAGTAAAAATATATTTCAAACTCCTGCAGACCCATGCTCCGAGATGCTTCTCACAAGACCACATTTGAATAGTTTATTCAAATATTGTTGGAATCCTGGATGCTGAGAATTTAAAACTTTCTGTACTTAAAGGCACAGACTCACAGGAGAACACTACATTTGACCTGAGGTTGTGGAACAGGCTTTTAAAATTGATAAATAGCACTGGGATTATAGATGTGTAGTTGGTTAGAAGTCTGTATTATCATGGGTGGAAAACTTAGAGTTTGGGATTTTAGAATATAGAAATAAATATGAAGCAAGATGGAGGTTTTAGGGCAGAGGCAGGTTGTTCTTCTTCCTTCTTCTTCATGGGTTTGGGTGGTGTTTTGTGACCGGACAGAAAAGTCCACATTGCGGACTTCAGGGGATCAGTTATTGGGTAAAAAGGGAAAATAATCTAGGTGTCCTTTCTTAATTGGATAGTTTAGTTTTAAAAGATCTTGTAACAAGAGTTAGCCATTTTGTGCCTTGCTAATGATAAAGCTGCCAAACTCACAGTAATGAGACTGTAACATAGATAAGAAATAATAAACACCTGAGTCTGAACATGAAATACTGTCTCAAGTGCCTTTAATCCCAACCTCAAGAAATTGATAAAATATTATATTTCTTCTTATGGTCCTGTGATGTTACCATTTTTTATGATTTTAGTAACTTCTATTTGACTACAGTAAAGTTTCAATGATGCAACTGAAACTTTTTTTCATATTGTTGAGCTTGTATAATTGCCCTCCAATTACACTACCTAACTAATAGATGAAATATTATTGATTCAGGGTAAAGACTTACAGATATTTAATTTGCATCGTTCTTGGGCTCTGGTCAGGTACTTCATTCTTTCTACCTTGAACTGCAGTTTACCTTAAGACTGTTGCTGATCTTTGCAGTGAACATCTGTTCAGGTTCTACTTTCACCTTATATTTTCAGAATAAATGTGAAATTTTATCTGAGATAAGGGCTTTTTTGTGGAAAATAAGCTTATGGTTGGCTAGCTTCAGGGTCTTCTGTAAGAACCATGCACACTGATTTAAGGAGTTGCTTCATATGCAGCAGTTCATTTTTTGAACAGAGGCAGAGGGTATTGCATGAAATATTTCTCTTTCACATTGCACCAGCATGAACATTTTAATAATGTTTTGACTTCTGTGTTAGGTTTGGTTATCTTGCTTGCTCAGGTGCACTTTAAGCTGAAGAAGTGAACAAACAAGCAGACACAGAACCAAGCAGATTGTGGCTCATGGAGTTCTCCCTGTGTTTCCTTAGAGAGCCATCTCAGGGCCTCAGATATCTCAAAAGATTCCCTCTGAGGTAATGTGGATATTAGCCAAGAAATGTACTTAGTCTTTGTCAGACAGCATTTTTCCCACAGATTGTTATCTCTTTGTTGGTCTGTATCAGAACAAGATGTATTCTGAGAGAACAATGGTAACAGAAAGGTAGGTACAGAGCTTGTTATCTGCAGACATCGGAAGGAAACTGGCCTGCTTTCCAAAATGTTTATCCTGTAGCTCTCACCAACTGTAAAAGTGGCTGAGGAGTACAACTGATCTTTTGGAGAAATCAAAGTGCTTCAGCCAGTGAGCATTCCTCTTGGTGACTATTTTAATCTTATACTTGTTCCTGAGACATACACGGCATGACAGATAATGCAAAGCTTGGTAAGTCAATTTGTAGGCGCACAGTTTGTGGTCATTGGGAGTGGGGCTGTGGCTGAGCCTCATCCCCAGTGGGCTACAGCTGTAAGAAGCAGGTGAGCAGCACTGAGAGCAATGAGCCATGGAGTGCCCAGGGGCACTGAGCAACCACCAAAGGGAACAGAAGGCACATAGGTGCACTGCATTAACAATGAGGGGTATAAAAGGTGGGGCTGAAGAACAAGAAGGGTAGATGCTTGTAGCCTTCTGGTGTAGTATGGTGTTACTATGGGTGAATGCTTAAAGTCTTCTGAAATTGTGTGGTGATGCTCTTGTGTATTGTGGCCATCTACACTGTGGTATATGCTGCGACAACTGTTGCCCTTTGGATTTGTGCTGGCTGTCAGGTGCTGATCTGGTTGTATGGTTCCTGCTCTGACACATATGCAGGTGTGTACTTATACAGGCACAGATCCAAAATCAGCTTCTTCTGTTCTCAGAGAATGGTGGCAAGAGTGCAAGGGCTGTATAGACTAAAGAACAGGTAGTTGCATTTACATGGCTAATGGGAGAGAAAATAGAATCATAGAATGGTTTGGGTTGGAGGGGATCTTAAAGATCATCTAGTTCTAGAGACACCTTGTATTAGACCAGATTGCTTAGAGCTCCACCCAGCAGCTTTGGTTGTGTACCCCCAGCAGGGGTTGTGTACCTGTTGGGCTCTAGCTTTGAACAGTTCCAGGGATAGGACAGCCACATCTCCTTTTATATAAAATATATACTTTAATAATTTCACAATAGTATGCTGTTTATATATTCCCTACGGATGAGATGCTTAAGTGTCTCAGCTATTTCACTGTCCATTCACTTTTATATTTAACAATTCAAGTACCAAAGTATGGAAGTTAAAAAAAAAAAAAAAGCAAGGTTTGATGTGATTTGTCTGTTAGTTTTGTCTTTGCAGCAATCTTTTCGCTTCCCTAGCCAAGCCTGAAAATTAGGGCGCACTCTGTTTTTAGTGCCCAAAGATTTTTGTTTCATTGTGCATCAAAATGAAATAGAGTAGTGCTGCAGTTCACTTTTAAACAGCCAGGTTTTTTTGTCAAATAACAAGTGTTGGGGTCATGCTGTAGGCATTTAAATCAGACATTTCATGCTTCAAGTCATTCATTGCTGCTGCTGTGTTTCAAACTGTCCCTTTCACCAGTACGCTGAAGTGTCCTTCAGTGTCTTGGCTACACAGGTACCCTTCAAAGGTATTCTGGTTGGGAACAAATATTTAACCAAGAGAAACTTCAGGGCATTCTCTCAGATAAGGTCAACATTGCTAGAATGTGGCAGTTATTGAACCTTGTGAATGTTGTGACTTTGTTCTAGCTAGAAAGAAACTGCAGGCAAGGCTGATAGCTAGACTCTTGTGTAGACCCATTTTAAAAGGTAGCCACTATCCAAAAATAGCAACAGGTTTAATGTGCTTTTTTTAAAAGATGTATTAGCTGTTCTTTATCAAACTTACAACAAGCTGAGGCTACTGTGACTTCAGCAGGAGCTAGGTCAGCTTGTGCATTATGTTCTTTGTTCTTTCTGCCCCTTGCACAAGTAGAAACAGATTCAAATACAGGCATCCAGCTCTGGGAAGCCAGAGGTGAAAATGAGGGAACAGGCCAGGTTATCACAAAAATCTGATTTTGCTGATGCTGGCCCTGGTGGTATGGTGGTTAATATGTCACTAACAGGAAAATTAAGAACCTTTTGAAGAGAAGAATGTAACACAATGGCTATAATCCCTCATAATGGGTATGGATGTGTTATACATAGTTATGTATGACTTGTGCTTGCATATATACTAACTTTTCAGGTCATAGATATAACTGCCTGTAGGAACTCCTCAAATCCCTAACCTGGGCTATGTAGTAAGCTTTTTATGGCACAGGTTTCTCTCAGTTACTTTCTAATCTTAGGCCTTTTGCCTTTAAAAATTATGTTATTTTATTACAGATCATATATCAGTCAGTGTTAAGTCTTGACTGTATGAAAAAGAGCTGAAAATTTCCCCAAACACTCCCAAAGGTACTGGCTAGAATATGTAACAGAAAGAGTGGAAATAATTAACCAGAACTACCTACACTAGGATCCAAGGTACACAAAATTGCATTCATTGTTCTGTTGTCTTGGTATGAGCTGCTGTGACTGCTTTCCTCGCACTGATAGTTTTCTAGGCTTGGAGATTCAATTGCTCTGATTCCTTGGCCTGAATCCTACTTCTAATGGAAGTAAGCAACTGATGGAGTCTGATTAGCAACTGGCTATTGTCAATGCTTACATCCCTAACCTTGCTTTCTGGGCATCCTCACACTCTGAAACTCCTTCCTTTGTAAAATGTGGGTTGCATATCTGTGTACTACCAAAATAAATACTGCAATTCTTCCTAAAGGTGTGTGCTGAAAAAAATACAGAAAATTTGACAGATTGAGAGAGACTTTCCATAAGACAGAAGTCCAAGAGTCTTTGAGTTAAGGTTTAGCCATAAAATGTACAAGTGAAGAACTCACTGCTGCTATCTGATTCCACAGACCAATGCAAACAGGTAAAAAGGATGAAACCACGAATAGAAACAAGCAAACACCATGCTATGCTGTTCCCTGCTTTCCTTCTGGCTCTATGTGTTGTCAAAGATGAGTCATAATGGCAAAATCAGTTAATAGGCAAAAGGTTTGACAACTTACCTATTCTTTCACCATGTTTTCTTTATCTGGCATCATTATTTTAGGTTTTGGATAAAGGGTAAAACTGCAAGTATCCTGGGAAAGGATCACTGTGTGTTTTACTCTCTTCTGATACTAACAGTACTGGGCTAGAAGGAGCCGTAGACAAATACAACACAAAACTTACATAAGTCATTTTTAAAACCTAATGTACCCTTTTATATAACAGCTTGAAGGAGTCATATTGCTAGCTCTGCAACAGCATGCAGTCAGAATGGTGATTAATTTGCTCACAGCATACTTTACTTCTAATATGCAACCCTGCTCTCAAACCTGCATATTATTTGCCTTGGATTAATGGACATTGGTTATGGCATATTGATCCCTTCCATCACAGGTTACTGATGCTTTGCAAATGTTCTGCAGCTTTCAGTGACAACTTGTGGCTTCCTGCTGCACCATGTCTGCACATTACAGGTGAAGATACCTTCCAGTGGGATGCCATCGTGAAGTGCAGACAGCAGGTGACTTCAGTGAGGGATTCAATGAGGCACCTTCTGAAGACTCAGTTGTGAGCTCTCCTTTGCCCCTCTTGAGATGTTTCTGTGAGGCTCTTTTTTTAGAGCAAGGCAGCAAGTAGTGATTAAATTGCTGTAGTTAAGGACATTTTGTAACACTGCTTTGAGAGACAGGTGCAAGCATTAGTTGGCATCAGTGCTTATGCTGGTATTACCTAATAGCTCATTTGAAATTCAGGTTTTGAAAAACCACAAAGATTGTACAATACAGGCTATATATAATTTGGGTGGGAAAATGTTCTAGATATGTTCATATTTTTGACTAATTCTGAAACCTAGTTTCAACTGAGGAAATTGTTTAAAATGAATCCTGAGTCAAAAGAGGGAAAAGGGAACTTTTATTGACAGCACTATTAGAATGAAATAACCCTTGTGCTGTTCAGGAGCCAAATTATCATTCTCTATTTTCCTTGGTTTCGTTGATCTTTCAGATGGGAACAAGCAAGGGAAAACTTGATGGGTTAAGAACTTCTAAGATTTGGGGAACATAAGCTTGATAAAATAGACTATTTCATATGGAAGGGACCTACAGTGAGCATGTAATCCAACTGCCTGACCAGTTCATGGCTGGCCAAGTCGAAGCCTGGTATTAAGGACATTGTCCAAATGCCTCTTAAATACTGTCATGCTTGGAGCATCGACTGCCTCTCTAGGAAGTTTGTTCCAGTGTTTGACCACCCTCTCGGCCAAGAAATGCTTTCTAATATCCAGATTAAACCTTCCCTGGTACAGGTTTGAACCATTCCCATGTATCCTGTCACTGGATACCAGGGAGAAGAGCTCAGCACCTTCATCTCCACTGAGCAGCTGGTGATGCTGTGTTTGATGCATCCCCAGATGCCAGGGCATGCTGCTGACTCCCACTGAGCCTGCTGGCAATCAGATCCCTGTCTGCAGGGCTGCTTTCCAGCCACTCTCCCAATATATACTTGTGTCCAATGTAATTCCATCCTAGATGCAGAATCTGGCATTTCAACTTGGAAAATTTCATCCCATTAATTGTAGCAGAATGTTCCTATCTATGTAGATCCCTCTCCAAGGCCTCTTGTCCCTCAAGAGTCAGCAACGCCTCCCAGTACCATCAGCAAACTTCCTAATGGTGCATTCAACTCCTGTATCCAGATTGTTGATAAATATACTGAACAAAACAGGCTCTGGAATTGAGCCACAAGGAATACCAATGGTATCCCTCAAATGGTGTCAGTTGACAACTAGATGGATGTAGCTCCATTCACTAGAACCCTTTGAGCTCTGTCCTTCAGGCAGTTTTTTCACCCAGAACACCATGAACCTGCTTATCCCACAATTGGGCAACTTGTCCAGAAGGATGCTCTTAGGGGCAGTATCAAAAGCCTTAGTAAAATCCAGAAAGAATGTGACCAGCAGGACCAGGGCATTGATTGTCCCCCGGTACTCAGCCCTGTTGATGCCTCAAACCCTGCATTCAGTTTTGGGCCCCTCACTGCAAGAACAACATTGAGGTGCTGCAGCATGTCCAGAGAAAGGCAACGGAGCTGGTGAAGGGTCTGGAGCACAAGTCCTGTGAGGGGGAGCAGGTCAGAGGAAGCCGGGGTTGTTTAGTGTGAAGACAAGGAAGCTCAGAGGGCACTTTATTGTGTACCTGAAGTAGTTAGGTGGGATTGCTCTCTTTCCTCTGGTAGCAAGCAACAAGATGAGGAAATGGCCTCAGTTGTGCCAGGGGTGGTTTAGATTGGATATGAGGAAAAACTGCTTCACTGAAAGGGTGGTGAGGCATTGGAACAGGCTGTCTGGGAAAGTGGTGTAGTCACAATCCCTGGAGATGTGTGGATGTGGCACTTAGGGATGTGGTTTAGTGGTGGACTTGTCTTAACAGTTGGGCTTGGTGATCTTTGAGGTTTTTTCCAAGCTAAATGTTTCTATGATTCTATCCTTTTTTTTAGGATGTTTAATCATACGACCTTGCTTTTTTGTGCTAGGGAGGGGTTGAGGTGGGGTGAGATGACTTCTAGAGAAGCTATTAAATAAGGATATTTGATACTTAAAGAGACCTCACTATATAGGCAAGATTTTTTACCAAATATTTACCAAAGATATTACCAATAATATCTTCCCTACAAGGGCATTTTTTATCTCTCCATTCTAGTCTTCTAAATTCTTCAGTAAATACAAGTAGGTTTGTGCTGTCTGTTCATAGACTTAAAATCTTTTCCAAAAGCCTGGATTAAATGTTATTTTATATTGCTAGAAAAGCTACTCAGTGAAACCTCAAATTGGAACACAGCTTTATTTTTATGTAAGTTTTAGAATTCCAATAGTGTCTCTTAAAATTTCTGTTTTGAGAATTCTGTACAGCAAACCTAAGCCAAATGACAACATGCCTTCCTTAGTACCAGACCAAATCATCCTATTGCCCTGAAAAGTGGAAAATGAACACTTAATGTGCATGCAGTAAGTATACCAGTGTAAACCACTCTGTAATGCAGTTTTGCCCAGAGTATCATGGTCATGCTGGTTACCTGGGGTTTATTTGCATGTTCTTCTGGTTTCGGTTGTGATTGCTGATGATGTTACTTATCCCTAGCTGCTTCTCTAGCTCCTTTTGTGAGAGGTGGATTTTTTGCCTTTAGGTCTTTTATCTCAGTTCTTAGGAATCCAACCTAGTTTCAGAGATAGATAAGAAAGAATCTAGCATTTAAATGCTGGAATAGGTGTGTGTTGGGTTTTGGTTCATGTTTTGTTGGTTGGTTTTTTTTGCTGGTTTGGTTGTTTTGGTTTTTTTAGGAATCAATCTCACCTTCCAAATTTCTGCTTCTGTAACCAGCATAGGTTTGTACACAGACGGCCTTAGACACTGAAAGCATTCAGTTGCACTGAAAATAAAGATCAACATCAGGAAATATGTTGTAAACTGCAGAAGTCTATGATGAAAAGCTTTCTTAATTTTTTTTCAACTTAAATAACTGTCTTGGGACACAGTACATTTTCTTCTTAGTAACTGGTGCAGTGCTGTAGTTTTTGGATTCGGTATGAGAATAGTGTTGACAACACACTGATGATTTGGTTGTTACTCAGTAGTGCTTACCCTAAGCTGAGGGCTTTTCAATTTTCCATGCTCTGCCATGAGAAGCTGCAGAAAAAGGTGGGAGTTTGGCCAGGACAGGTGATCCAAAGTGGCCAAAGGGCTATTCCATACCATAGAACAACATGCCCAGTATTTAAACCAGAGGAGTTACCTGGAAGGGAGTTGATTGGTACTCAATGATGGCACATTGTGTAGCACTTTTTCTCTTGGATTTTATTTCTCTTTCTCCCTCCATTTATCATTATTATATTATTAGCTTTTTAAAAAATTATTATTTTTATTTCAACCCACAAGGTTTACATTTTCTTTCCAGTTCTCCTCTCTACCATAATGGGGGCTGAGAGGAATGACTTTACAGCTGCATGGTATTGATTTTGTGGCTGGGATTAAACCACAACAATAACTGATTTCATCTGCACTGGGATATGCAAGAGAATCCTGATATGTGGTCCTTGAGACCCTTCCTAGGTTCTCTGCTTAAACCATTTGTTCTGAAAGCTGCGTATCTTCTGCTGCTGCACTCATCTCTAATGGATAACTTGATGTCTGACCTAACAACTTATTAAACTGCTTATTGGACTGGATCTGGAGATCACCTTGTGAGCACAAAGGTAGGTTTGTCTTTGATTATTTCTCTGGTTAGTGATTGGATCTAAGGCTCCAATGGATAAACTCTGGAGGATCCAGTTACCAGAAGCTTCCTTTCCTGTGGCTGTATACCTTGCTTTATGCTACATACCTTGTTTCCTATGTGCAGCAGCAGAAGTGCTGCTAGCTATCTACCTAGCTCCATTTCCTGTTAGTTCAGTAGCAGAACCCATCCCATGTTTGCCTAGTGAATGGTGAGTTGCAGCTCTTAAGGCATGAGCACAGTCACCTGCACCTTCTGTTCACTCTCCTCAGAGACTGAGAACCACTGGGTTCAATAGGGGCTGTTTGTGTGTGTGAGCATATGAAGAGCAACAGGCAGGTGTAAAGTGCCGGTACCTGGAGCTGACAGAGTTGCTTTGTTTTGGTGAGAATGTTTGGTCTCCACATCTTGTTCTATTTTTCCCCTAACCTATGTACTGCTGAGCTGGTTTGCATACACTATTTCTGAGTAATGTTTGTTCACCAAAGACTTTTATTTCTATAAAACCATGACTGAGTTATCTGGTCATCCTCATTTATTTTCACAATTGTTATCTTAAAAAAAAAAAAGTGAAAAATCAAAGTAGCATTTTTCATCTTTGGTTACATAGAACCAGTCGTAGTGTATGCTCAGGTACCTTGGAGTGGCTGGATGGTGGAGACTTCTGTAATTGCTTGTTAATTTTTAAAGCAGAAAGTGGAGGAAATGATATTTTTGGTGACTTAGAGAAGAATGTGACTTATTGCTCTGCTCTTTCCTGCTGGAAAGAACAAATCTGCAAACCAAACAAGCAGTGGTATTGGTGTGGGTGTGGTCTTTTTCTGTCTGCTCAATGACATAATCTTGTGAGAGCTTGCACTAACTAAGATATTGTTGGTATTAAATTTGGGTGAAAAGTGCATGGTCAAACATCCTCATGCATAAGAAAGAGATGAAACTAACATAATTAAATCCTTTTAGTGCGTCATTTTTGCAGTTTTAAATGTCTTGAAGTATTTATTAGGGAAAGAGAATGCAGCTCTATCTTAATGAATTTTTTTTTTTTTTTTTTTTTTTTTGCCCCAGTTTAACAAAGCACTGAAGCAGAGACTTTAGGAATTACTTAAGGGCTCAGAGCTGTAAATCCCATTATTGAGGATTTAGGAGTAGATTAGATAACCACA
Source organism: Taeniopygia guttata (assembly GCF_048771995.1). Taxonomy (NCBI): domain Eukaryota; kingdom Metazoa; phylum Chordata; class Aves; order Passeriformes; family Estrildidae; genus Taeniopygia; species Taeniopygia guttata. The sequence goes on along the minus strand of NC_133030.1, from coordinate 27,745,188 downwards.
AGAGGTCATAGTTGCGTTACAGATATAAGAGAGGAGGTCATATTTGAAAATCTTTTCTCTTTAGAGGAAAGCTGCCACAAAAAGAAAGTTGTTCTTAGTTCATGGAAAAAATGAGCTTGACATGTGAATTTACAATGTGAAATGCATACGAAAGTAAGCATGACACAAGAGAAAAGAACATTTTGTTAAAGGGAAGAGAGTACAAATTCTGCTTTGTATTGGGCTGTTTGTAAAATTTTTTAAGTGGTTCTCAGCTTGCTGAAGACAATCCTTTTGTAAATCCATCTATTCCATTAGGTCAGCCAAGGAATTAACTTGATCCTGGGTATTTCAAGTGGTATTTTGAAGATTGATTTGATATCTCATCTGGTTGTCATACTTTCTGATTCTAAAGTGGTTGGCTTTAGAAATCTAGTATGGGTAGCAAAAGGAGCCATTTTCACTGTCATTTCACTGTTAATAATTTTCTGTGGTTTCTATATCCTGTGGGTAGATCACACAAATAAATTTCTTCTACTTTATTTGAAATCTGTTTGCAATACATATTTAAAATCCAAATGTGGAGTAGCAAAATACCAGAATCACTTTCTGACTAAATGAGCTCCTACTAGGGTCAGATCATCCTTGTGGTCTTCAACATATTCAGGAGTGCTTGATTTCTGATTTCTGCATCACTGCATGTACCTGTGTCTCATTTACTAACAACAGTAAAGTATTGCCAGTGGTTCACAGCAGCCAAAAGAGATAATGCAACATTCTTGTTACTGGCAGATGAGGATGAAAAAGAAAATAAAAAAAAATTAGGAGGGAAATAAAAAGAAAGGCATCTGTTGATCCTGATGTTTTTGGAAAGGTATGTCGACACTTTCTGTGGTTTCCTGTGTCATAATCTGCAAGTGGTAGTTGAGTATTCTGAATGGTGGATGATCCCTCCTAAGCAAGGGGAGAACACTCCCTGACTTTTTACCCACAAACCAGATGCAAAGCAGTGACCTCTGATCCTCAGGGCTTCATTATCGAAACTTTCAGCTTCCCTCTTCCGTATCTTCCAGAAACTGATAATCTTCCTCACTGCTGAGGGGGAGGAACGAACACAAACTTCTCACCCTGAAAGGCTTGGCAGTTCCTGCATTTTCATTGTAACTGTCTGCCAGCAGTAATTCTTCTTCTTGTGGATGCAGACACCCAGGAAAATGGGTTCCTGTTTCTCTGCAGCTCTGTCATACAAAAGAGCTAGTGAAGGAGCTACATGTGCTACATTTTTAACCCTCCTTGTTAGGTACTTGGAAATGCAGACGTGTTCTCATGTTTAGGACTTAAATTCAAAGCAGCAGATGCCTGGGAACCCATTGGTGTACAGAAGCAAATACTTTCCTGGAAGTGCAGAGTCCTCTTGTTTAAGAGGTGCCGGTTCCCATGCAGAGCTCTGGTACCACAGAGCTATTACCACACCCTTGTGCAGCACAGTTGATATCCCCAGTGCACTTATGGTAAAGCTGCAGTAGATAAGGTGCTGTGCTATATGTGATAGCAGGATTGTTGTGTTTCATTGGCTAATTACAGAGGGACCTCGGCCCTGTTTCTAACAAAACTATAGTATGTTATTTCATTTTGATTGATTTGATTTCTTTTCTGTTTCTTTTTCCTTATTAGCCCACTTGCATGGAGCTGCCAGAGGCGCTGTGTCAGCTGGCAGACATGCGGGAACTGAGAAGGGAGAAAGCAATAGAAGACTACAGAATGAAAGAGGATGGTCTTTTGATCCAACCAGCCATGGAATTTAATAGAGAGAAACAATCCACAGAAGGATAGAAACTACAGAGATGATGGAGATTGCTTTCCCACAAAAAAAAAAACAGGGTCTCAAAACACATCCTTCAACAGTCAAGGATGTACTTTGTCAAAGCAAGAGCAAAAGCAGAGCTTGAAAATCAAATTCATATGGTAAAATCTGTGGGAGGGCCTTAAAATTACCTCAAGCAGACTGTACGAATTCCACTTCTGACACAGGTGATTTGATGAGCTTGGATTGGGTGTTTGGAGACATCCAAGTGAAGAAAGAGGCTATTCCTCTTGCAGAGGAATACAAACAAAAGTCAAACAAAAGCTCCTGACTTTATAATGACAAGTAATTCAACATCCCACTGTTGAATGGAAATAATGATGGCCTTCTGTCTTTTGGAGGAAATTCCTGCTGTGTCTGACTGTTCTTCTCTAGGTCTATTTTTGAGATCCATTTTTTCTGAGAGCTATTTTTGATTTTGAGTGACTTTTATTTTTCTTGCATTGTTAAAAGACCACTTTCTTAAACTGTATTGGTTGTTACCTGTTGCAGGTATGTAAAATTCTCATTAGAGCAGCTTCCTGCTGGAAGTTGCAGACCACCATCACCACTGTTGTTTGCCAGTGCTGCCACACCCAGTTCAAGTGGATAAGGCTGTAACACCACTGTGCTGTGTGGTGTGTGTGTAAAAAGCAGTTTAGGAGGTATAGACCAGTCCCTCCCCAAGCAAGATAAAGTATTAGGGCAATACTATTGCTCTACCACAGGACAAAATTAATGTAGGCCAGGCCTCAGTCTCAGAACAAGTTCTTTGACATATTGGTGAACACTGATGAATGTAGAATAGGGAAGAATGGATGAGGTCAAAGGTCACCGTGCCAACCAGATTGCAGTCCAAGAACAATCTGGGCATCAGACTGCAAAGGTGGGAATAATAATGACACCAGCTTGGAAGGGATGTTACATCTGCATGTGAGTACATGCCACTACCTGTTTGAATTGGTTTTCTTGGGATGTAAATTGGTGTGACTGTGTTTATGATGTATCTGCACATTTTAAAAATAATTTTAGGGGGAACATGTTTTTCTGGTGTGTTTTTTATGTTTTTTACCTCTCCCCACAAAGTACTAGATTGGCAGTATTTAAATAGGTCTTCATTTGAAACTGTAAGTCAAACTTGCTCACTTGGCAGAGTGATGGAAAAATTGCCAAGGTTTTCTTTGTCATTAAACTGAAAAAAGAAGATTTTTTCCAAACAGTCATGGGTTATCACAGATCAGTGGGGTACAGTGTGGAACATGCAGGTTCTTTTGTCAGAGACAGATCAAGAGCACTTAGGTTGTATCTCCACAACCAAAAATATCTGTGTTCATGCAGTCCTATTTCAGACAGAAAATAGTGATGTATCAAGTAAGGGAAAGAGGGAGGGAACAAGAGCTGAGAGATGAAAGCATCAAGTCTGGGATATAGTATGGAATGTCTCTACAGGATTCAAAGCAATTGCTGAGGCTACCCTTCTTGATAAGAGGCTGAGCTGCTTTCGCAGCCTCTTCCAAGGACTTGATCTCTGGAACAGCATTGTCATGGAAAAGGATTTCCAGAGAGAGACTCACAGTCTAGTTGCATCTGTGCCACTATAATGATTCAAGTGGCAAAACTTTCTTGGGTAAATATAAGTACCACTTCCCCTTTGGTTCCCTTTTGACAACAGCATAAAGAAAATAAATATATTGGAATTGAGTCATCACTCACTGATGCAGAAGATTAAAAATTACCGTTTTCTTCAAGAAGAAAAAAAGGTTTGTTTTTATTTTAATTTTTTAATGGTCCATCGGCCACAGTGACGCTGCTCAGTACCAGCGCTGTCTGAGCGTGGTACTACCATGCAACCAAATCATGCATGCCTCCTAAACAATGCAATTCCTGGCTGTACTTAGGGGTACAATTAGCATCACTAGTTAAGGACAACTCTAGTGAAGTTTTACTGGAGCAGTAGCCATGATCTTACTTTTCTATTCTAGCAACTGTGGTGGTTTAAGCCCAGCTGGCATCTAAGCACCATGAAGCTGCTCCCTCCCGCCCTGCCCCAGTGGAATGGGGCACAAAATCAAAATAAAACGTGTAGTTTAAAATAAGAGTTTAATAATTGAAAAAAAAGGCAATAAATAATAATAATGATAAAAAGGGATAGAAAAACAAGTGATGCAGAATACAATTGCTCACCCCACACTGACTAATGTCAGATTCCCTTCCTGAATCCAGATCGGCCTCATTTCCAAGTAGCTGCCCTCAGTTATATGGGTACGATGTCCCGTGGTATGGAATGTCCCTCTGGTCAGTTCAGGTCAGCTGCCGTGGCTGTGCACCCTCCCAAGATTTCTTTTCCTTCTCAGTGGCAAACGACGAAACACGACAAAGTCCTCGACTTAGGATAAACACGATTTAGTAAACTCAAAATATCAGTTTTTTATTCTGCATGCAAAATACATGATAGTCTCAGCTACTGAGCAATTAACTGCATGCAGCCAAAACTGCTGAGCGCTGGAGTGACATAGCTTAGTCATGAAATAACAGATTTTTATCGCTATGCAGCAGTTGATATGGATTAATCATCCACTTAAGGATTTGCTCTAAGTGTACTTGGTAATGGGTTTTGGGAGGCAGCAGTGCTGAACAGGGCCACACCGTGTTTACGGTGGAAAACATATTCGCAATTAACCTTCAGGCTTGTTTCGTCCGGAGCTCCTCTAACGCCTCTCGTAGCGCATGACAAAGCGAAAGCGGCAGAACGCACGCAGCCTCACCAAATGCCCCCGCGTGTTAACCCTGGCGGCGCCCGCTTCCAGCGCCGCCAGCCCCTCACCGCTCTCGTCACCTGCGGGGCTGCCGGGCCGGCACAAGCTGCCGGGCCGGCACAAGCTGCCGGGCCGGCACAAGCTGCCCGGCCTGCACAAGCTGCCGGGCCGCCCCGGGCCCCACAGCGAGCGCCACGAGCCCCGAGCGCGGCCGGCGCCCCGCGGCGCCTCAAGGGCGAGCGCGCGTCACTTCCGGGACACGCCCGCCTCCCCGCGCCTACATCGCGAGACCCCGCCCCGCCTCGCGCGAGACTCGCTGGCTCACCCGGCCGCCCGGCCGAGTCCCTTCGGCAATTTCCGTCACCGCCAGACCCTACCAATCGGCAGCAGGAGCGCATCGATGAGCGCGGGCCCCCCGCGGGGTCCCCGCGGGGCCGAGCCCCGCCGTGCCGCCGTGGGGTCCGTGCCGCGGGCACGGCGGCGCGGCCGGGGCGGCGGGGCCCAGGCGCGGGGCCGGGGCGGCGGGGAGGCATGCGGGGTTCGACTGATCAGGCCTGGGCATGGCGCCTCTCCTCCCCCCCGCCATGGCTCCCCGTGTCCCTGCTCCTCTCCTCTCAGTGAGCGAAAGTGGCCGCCGCCGCCGTCCCAGCGCCCGCAGCCGCCGCCTCCTCCTCAGCACCAGCGCGGGCGCCATCTTGGCGAGGCAGGAGCCGGGAGCGCCCCGCGGCAGGAGACAGGCAACGCCAGCCCCGGCAACGCGGGGCGAGAGGCCGGGTGGAGCAAGCGGGGGAGCGAGCCCGGGAGACACCCCCAGCCCCCCGCCGCCGCCGCCGCGTCGCCGCCGGGCCCGCTACCCAGGTGAGCCACCGCGGCCACTGCGCAAGGGCACGCCGGGCCGGGACTACGGGAGGCGGCAGCGGGGGCGCCGGCCCGGCAGGCCGCGGCTTCACCCCCCGCGCCGACCGGCGGCCGCAGCAGCCGGGCCTCTTCTTAAAGAGACAGGCCCCTTCCCCGCCCTGCCCGCCGGATGCGCCCCGCGGTACCGGCGGCCGCGGAGACGTCGTTCCCCCCCCAGCCCCGGTCTAGAGCGGCGGCCGGGCCCCGCCAGGCGCGGGGGGGCTCGGCGGGGGGCGGGGGGGGCGGGGGCGCCGCCGCGCACCTGCCGGCGCACGTGCGGGCGGTGGCGCGTGCGCGGGCGGGGGGTGCGGGGGGGCGCGCGGCGAGGGCGGCGGCGCGGCCGGGCCGGGAGCGCCGCGTCACCGGCGGGAGCGCGCACCCGCCGCCTGCGGGGGCGCGCCTGCGGGAGCGCGCCCGCCTCCCCCCCCACCATTCCGGTGCCGTCAGAACGAGGCCTCCGCCCGCGGCCGGGCCGGACCGGGCTGGGCTGCCCCGGGCTGCCCCTGTACGTGAGGCCGCGTGGCGCGGCTCTGCCCGCAGAGCCCGGCGGGGCGGGCTCCCGGGCCGCCCCGGCGCTCCCGAAATAGCCACCGGCACCTGCAGGAAGGGGCCCCCTGCCAGACTCGTGGCGTTGTTGATGAAAAGTGTCTCCCGGGTGCCCGTGGAACGCAGTTCAGTGCTGTGTTCGCCCTGCTAAATGCGCACTTCCCAAAAGCTGCGCTGTAAAGTCCGCTCCTGTTTGACTGCAAACAGGTAGCCTAGTACAATTTCTCTGTGTGGCTCGATACAATTTCTGTTCGTGATTTAGCGTTATGTTGTCTTAACGCTGTTGCCTGTCTTCTGTGGAAGATTTCTCCCACTGCAGTGTTGCAGATAATAATAAACTCCTTTAGTTTAGTTTCGCCTTTGCATGAAGAAAATTATGAAAGTCGTGTACTTTTTTTACAGTGAAATGTGTATAATTAGAATTTTAGTTTTCTCTCTTACAATCAAATCTGCATGGATTTGTACACACAAATCTGATACGATGTACACAGCACATCTGATAAGCCCTTTAGGTATGTGACCAACACATTTTTTAACTTAAAGGACTCATTTGTGTTGTCACTCCTTTAGTGTGTATGTATAAGAGTGTTCTGACACTGAGAGGCTGGTAAGATAGGGAAAAGGAGAAGAAATAGAAGTGTAGCTTGAACCTTTTTCCAGGGCTAAAGGATATTGCCTGTAATTCTTCTCTTGTTTATTTTTCACATGTATATTGTTGAAGTTGCTGAAAATACTGTGTCCCAATTCTTGATGGTTCAAATAAGCAAGTTCTGTTCCATTTGGGTATAATGTAATAAACTGTGAATTTTGTTATAAGCGTGCTCCTTGACAGGCTAGACTACATGCTAGATTGAGTTAGATGGCAAGTCCTCTTAGAGGTTTTTTTTGGACACAGTTCCCTTTTCATGGTCTAGGGTAGAGGGAGTAAAAACCAAACAAAAGGGCAAATATCCATGAAGTTGTTATTTTGTGTGCACAGAATTGCAAAATGTGAGGTTAACTGTTGGTGCTGCTGTGTAGAGCAGAGTATAAATGCATTGTCTGAGGCCTCCATGGATACTATTAAATGCTCTTTTGGGACAAGAATTACTCTAATTGAACAATTCAATAGGTTTGTTTTTCTGCTAGTTTAAAGTTGGAAGCAGAGCTGTGACGTGCCTACTTACGTGTTCCATATGCTTGAAGGTATTCTGCTGTTTGCTACATGTATGCTTCTGATACACTGCTGTATAGTTTTTCTTTTAAACAATAAATTAGGCCTTATCTGTAACTGGGGTTTTTTTGGGAATTGGAAAATCCATAGGCAGTGCCCTGCTGGCTCTTCTCTGTATTCAAAAGTGATTAAAAGGTGAAACACAGATCACTGAAATGCTGTCTCATTCCTTGGAAAACAATACGACACCATACCACAAAAGCAGAACAGCAAAGTAAAGCATCTAGTTTACCTGGATTTCATTACTCAGGAAAGCAATGAAAAGGTCTTCTTTAAATTTCAAACTCAGACGGTGTGAACTCAGAGTTTAGTTGTATATGTATTAATTTTATTTGTTCAACTTGAGGTTAGCGGAGGCTTTAGCTTCGTATGAAATTTTGTATTTGCTTTTTGAAAAGCCATAGTGTCTTATATATCCCAGTTATATTTAAGACACTGCCATAAGAAAAAACCCATATGGGAATTACGTTTTGCTTTAAAATGTGGTCTATAGCTCTGGGAAATTGTTGTTAGTGTAACTATGCATTTACCAAAGCAAGCTAAAATGAGTGGGGAAAGGACAGCATGTAATTCTCCTTCAAACAAAATAGTTCAGATATTTTGTCCCACTACAATTTTTTATATTGGAGATTATATGCATTTAAAGAAGTCTGACAAAAATAAGCCTAGCTGCTATTACTGTGCTAGTCTGTGTTTTCCACACAAACCTTGTCTGAGTGAATCTTCTGTTTGGAGATATATATATATACACACACACACACACACATATATATTTGTGTCAGGATTTATTCTGGAGATATTACTACTGGAAAATCTCACAGCATTAACTATTCTGCTGCTCCAGTGAGACCTGTATGTCTCAATTCTAAATTTCTTCAAGAAGGCGAAATATTTTAGGGATTTGCATAAATTTAGAAAATCTATCTTAATAAGTTGGTGTGGAATTGCAAAACACAAAAAACCCATGTGTGGGAAAAACCCAGAAAACTGCTAAAATTGCAAGGCAACAAGGTGGCATAGAAGATTGTATCTTTGACCAGTTTTAATCCTTATATGGATAAAACCTTCCATGCTATAAATAAATGAGGAATACATACTTTCTGTGATTTCAATTTTTTGTTCACATGGATGTTTTTTCAGTGTACTTGCAGTGATAGGATGGAAAAGAGAAAAGAAGCTGCTTCTGTGGGCTGAAATACTGCAACAAGTATTCTTAATACTGGAACAAGTGCTCACCTGCCAGCTGGTCACACTTCATATCCATGCACTTAGTGTGTGGCTAGCGAGACTGAATTACTTTTACCTCCCTGATTTGCCTTGCTAAGAAGAGGTACTGTGCATTAGCTGCAATACAGTACCTTGTACTTGCATGGCAGCTTGTGTTTGTGTGTGTGCCTCAGCTAGGAGTGGAGTTATCATTATTTACTATGACGGTTGATGTTAGTCATGAAGAGCAGGAAAGCACAGGAAACTCAGGGATGAAAAAGTCCTGCTTCAAACAGCTCTGCAAAACACACCCCATTCAGCTTGCAGCGAAGCACAAGAGCCAGATTTTGCACTTAGTACTTACGGAGTTCCTGTTTGATACCAGTAAGAAAAGCTTGCTGGACTTCCATTCAGAAATATGCAGTGGATATTTGTTTAAATTGGGAGAATCTGCTTTTAAAGATAAGCTGTTTCAGGAGACGCGGTTTTGCTGTTTGTTTGGTGCAGGTCAGTGGGCATAAAATTTAGAAACCTTGTTATAAAACCTAGCTGCTCTCAGAAGATGTCCTTGGAGGATTCTTCTCCAGTGTGGGGTGTTTGCTTACTGACTGGATGCTATAAATGGGCGGCCTTGGAAAAACAGGAGTGAGGGAAGAAACCCCACACCTACATTAACATTAAACTAAGCAAAGGGATTTAAAACAGGATGAGGAAAGCTCTTTCAGAACTGAACTTAGATATTAAAAAAATACAAATACTATTAAAGTTATTTGCATGAAATTATTACATTCCTGCTGATATTTCACCTGTACTTTTAAAAATTTAGTGGTCCATTTGATGCAATTAAATGGCTTAAGTGTGAACTTCTGATTAGGTATGCTAGAAGATTCAAAGTGCCAGCCTGGCAGTGCAGAAGCTATTTATTTCCAAATGTTGTTTTTCTCAACTGTTAGAACTCTAAGGGAGAGGAAGGGAGAAAACAAATAGCTACTGAATTTGATATTGCAACTTAACATGAAGTTGGTATATATCAGTAAGGAAGTCATGGATGTGCCCTGTAACATATGAGTATTTACCTAAATGTTACCATCAGTAATGACATATTTTTGAAAATCTGTGTTTTGTCCTTAAACGGGACAAAAAAGAGTAGAAAAAAGGATAGGTTTGTTTCAAAAATGTCAAAGAAATGTGGAATGAATGTCATCACCATGTAAATCCACTGAAGCGGTATGCTGGTGATGTTGTAAACAGTTACATACAGTAGTGGATCAGGCTGTGTGCCTCTTGTTTGTTCCTGTCTTCTCTCACTTTACTGTTCAATCAGTTTTTGCTATTGGAAATATTTGTTAGAACCTATCGTGAAAATGAAAGAATGGAGAATGAATTATCTATCACTTAGCCTTCTGTATTATTACTTTGATCAGCAGAGAAGCCCTTTGTGATTGTCAGCATATAAATGAATGAAAGGCTGAATTAAATGTCTGAGTTATTCACTATTCAGTATGCCTGTGTAACACTTACTGACTTTCTTTTGGGCATTGTAAATATGTTTTAAGGATATTGTTGAGCTCTCCTGTACTTTTTCGTTTATTTGGTAGGCAGGATACAGACTAGTAACTGTTTTGAGGACAAGAATAGTTAATGTTGTATGTACAGAAGGCTTGTGGAGCAATTAAAATAGGAAGACAAGCAAAAGCATATGTTTTTATATGGGTGAAATACAGAGGAGTTATACTATGTCGGGTCAAGGAAGACTTTATTAAATATGGAAGTACAAGGCTGAGTTTTGGGAATGTGGTTTTCTGCAAACAGCAGGCAGGTGAAAGATGCCATGTTTTTCTGATTAACTGTATTAATATAATACATGCCCTGGTTGATGGATACATTTTGAAATTTAATGACAAAAGGAATCACCATACTTTTTTGCTATGACACTAGGGAGAGATTTTTGCTCTTGTAATATATGTCATTTTTATTAGTGATCGTAAGGAAAGGAAAACCCCTTTCACCTTCAAGGTGTTCTTTTCTACCACCTCATGAATGGTCTCTTCCATTAGAGGCACAAGTTTCATGTTTCCTCTCATTTTTTAAGCCTTTTATTTAATTTCTTCACAGAAAGGGTTGTCAAGCATTGGAACAGGCTGCCCAGGCAAGAGGTTGAGTCACTGTCCCTGGAGGTATTTAAAAGGTGTGTGGATGTGGCACCTGGGGATATTGTTGAGTGGTGGACTTGGCAGTGTTGGATTAGCAGCTGGAATTGATGATCCTAGAAGTCTTTCCCAACCAAAATGATTTTGTGCTTCATTTTGTGTCTTCCTCTCTCTTGGAAGACAGTTCTTGATTTTAGTTTTTTTGTTTGGTTGGTTTGATTTCAAATGCCTGTTAAGCATTTTGACATACGTAGATGAAAGTTGCTTGGAAAACGTGCATCTTACTACCCTTATAGGGAAAGCTTTCAGGTGTTGCCAAGTTCTGCTGGAAAGGAGGATTTGGTGACAGAGTTCAGTCATTCAATTGCTGTCAGGTATGCAAGGACCTAATATGTAGAAAGCTTCAGTCTAAAAATTATTTTTATCACAGAACCGTTACCTTATCTAATGAATTCTGGTGTGTTACTGATTATTCTCTGCGGATAAGGGCGTTAACTCAAGACACAGTATTTTTAAAGAAATAATACAATTTGCTCTTTTTCAAGCACAGCCATTAGTCTTAAGATGAGAATCACTTATATTGTAACTTTGAAGTTCTGAAATTGTTCTGTAATTTTGGAGGATAAAAGAGAAGGTTAGATGCTGGGGTTTGGATCTGTATATGTGAAGAGAGAACCACTTGAAGATTGGATACTCAATCTGGATGTTCACTTACATAAGCACAAAACAATTCAGTTGGTGATATAATAATTGAACAAATATATGTCTTTCAGTAAATTAATGTGGATTTTGCTTCAGGTTTTGTAGTATTTTTAAGACGTGATAGAAACCAGAAGAATCCTTTAGAAGAACAATTAATCTAAAATCTGACTGTTTTAATTTGAGCAACCTGTTCTAGTGGGAGGTGTCCCTGCCTATGGTGGGGGTTGGAACTAGATGTTCTCTAAGGACCTTTCCAACCTAAACCATTCTATGATTTTTGTCCTCCACCAGAAGTAAAAACTTGATGTATTTATTTGTTTTTTTGTAAATATTTAAGATCTTGACAGCACTTTGATTTATGCAGTAACAACTCTGGCTTTGGAAATCACATACCTTTCTCACTATTATTTTAACAGTGATGGCATCTTTTGTAGTCAAAGAAAAGTAAAATTTGAGTTGGCAGAGCTATTACTGTAACAGTTGTTACGATGTCCTTTGTAGTTGAAGGAAAAGAAAACTGCAGTTTACAGAGCAATGAAATGTTTTGATACCTTTGTTTCTAGAGTATGTAGTATGCAAATATTGCAGGGGGGTGCATTTGGCTTTATTAAGAACCTTAAATCCAGAGAACAAATTTTAAAAAAATAAAATCAGGTGGACAGTTTCTTCTAGTTGAAAAACATAATGCTAGAATACGTTCTAAATTTGTAAATATTAAAAAGTATGTTGCAAGTTGCTTTTTATGTATTTTTCTTTAATGACATAACAGTTGCACTTCAGAAGGAAAAGGTTTTGTAGCTCGTTTGCCAACAGGTAACACCTATATTTTCAGTCGTGAAAGAGCATTGCTGTAAGGTAAAGGAGAAATAGTAGAAGTACTCAGTAGACTACAGCTGTGAACTGAATGGTAAAAACAACAGAGATATTTTTAGTAGTTCTTTCTTTTTTGGAGTCAGTTATTTTATATATATGCCTTCTGTTCAGGGCTAAACATGTTATCTTTAACAATGATGAAAGCTTACTTAGTTGCTTGAGGACTTGAATTTCTATGTCACCACTTGGATTATCATACTAGGTTAAGACAGTGCTTGTTCCTATCAAACAGCAACCAACAAAGTCATAAACCAGAAAACTAAGAATCTAGTTTGTGGCTGTGGTGGAAAGTTGAATGGCAACTTCTCTTTGTTTACTATGCCTGTTAAGTGCAACCCAAGCTTTTGCCCAGAATTGTCTTGGTAGATCTGTCTACTTCCCAGGTTTGCTCCTTTCAGAGGAGTTGTGGTGCTGATGGCCGTTGTTTCCTTTTACAGCTGTGTGTTCAGAGGCACCTGTGCATGAGGAGAAGTTTGTTCTATGGCCTCAGAGCTGGGTGCCAGGGAGGATGGCAGCTGCTCAGAGCTGGCAAAACCCCTCTATCTGCAATACCTGGAAAAAGCTCTGCAACTGGATCAGTTCCTACGACAGACGTCTGCCATCTTTAACAGGAGTATATCCAGGTACCAAAAGCTTTTCTGCTTTCCCTTGGGAGTGCCAAGGAAAGACAGGCATTTTTATAATATTGTTCCCCACCAACACCATATTAAGAATTTGTCAGTGACTTGTTCATTAGAAACTCTTCTGCTTTAAAGGAGGAGAGGTCACTTAGATTGTTCAACCTAGAGAAGAGGAAATATAAAAAATACTATTAAATTTAATAATAAATCTAGCATTAGTTTTGAGTTCCTGAAGCAAAGCTTTTCTGATTTCTTCTCTCTGGTGGCTACTGACAGGACCTGAGGGAAGGAATGGAATGAAGTTTTGTCAGTGGAGATTTAGGCGGGATATTAGGGAGAGGTTCTCTATCCAGAGGGTGGTTGGGCACTGGAACAGGGAAGGGGTCACAGCACCAGCCTGACAGAGTTCAAGAAGCATTTGGACAACACTCTCAGGCACATGGTGCGATTCCTGGGGACTCTCCTGTGCAGAGCCAGGAGTTGGACTTAAAGGCTTTTGTGACTCCCTTCCAACTTGGGATATTCTATGATTGTATGAAAGATTTTGGGACTGTGCTTCTCTCAGTTCATAGTGAACCATAATGTGCTACCAGCTCATGTACGAATTAATACAATGTTCTAAAGCTCTTTTTTTCTAGCTGAGTTGCCAAAACTTTCTTAGTCTGCAAAAAGTAGAAAGAGGAAGGGCTAAGTATATTTTCAGGGACACCTACAGCCTTTAGTCATAAAAAAAATGGAAAGACTTGTCAGATGCAGGATTTGTGTAAGTTGTAGCAATGAGGCAACATCAGTGTGTGTTTCTGTCCCAAAACAATTACATATTTCATTTCATCAGTGTTTCAGAATTGCAGAGTTACAGAACTGGTAACAGAATGGGCAGCAGATAACAGATATATTTATAAGTATGTATTAAGAGCCACAAAATAATTAGAAAAGGTGTATCTGGGACATTTCTCACATGTCCCAGTGAGTATGACAATATTGTTTGACTTGCCTAGTTCATGCTTCTAAAACCAGACACCTAGTTAAAGACTGGAGGGGCAGGTTGATAACATAGCCAGGCTGATCTCATGATTAACTATTGCTAAGGGGTTAATTGGGAAATTATTAACAGCAATATTTTTAATGTGTAAAATTACATCTGAATCTGTCTCAATTCTCAAACCTTTAGACAAATGCCCTTATGTAAGAAAGTTGGATGGACATCTTCTCTTTTGAATATTTTCCTGTCATTGCCACTGTATTATGGATCTTCTTGCAGTGATGAAAGTGAAGATGGATTGGATGACAATCCTTTGCTGCCTCAGTCTGGGGATCCCCTGATGCAAGTTAAGGAAGAGCCTCCAGACACCTTTCTTGGAGAGTCTTCTGGAGCAGGGAATTCTGGGATGCTGAACACACATTCCCTGAACGGAGTACTTCAGCCAGGTAGGCATCTACTAGGTTGAATGTCTGCTTTCTTTGGGTTAGTCTGGAAAAACATTATTTCTTAAGAACTTTATTTTTTATTTTTTCTGTAAACAGAACCAAAGTCTGAAAAGGGGAGCTTGTATAATTTTTCCAAACTGAAGAAAAGCAGAAAGTGGCTGAAGGTAAGAATGTTGGAAAGAAATGCAGCTATTGTGGAATCTGTGAGTAGAGTTACCCACCTAGCCATTCTCAGTCGTTTACCAGCAGTACTGGCTAACCAGGGGGGCCCCAGTTGACTGAAAGTTTGCAAGCATGATAACCATTTACAAGAAAAGCTGTCAGGAGGGCATAGGGACCTACAGAACTGTCAGCCTGTCCTTGGTGCTCTGTGAAAGGTTATGGAGCAGATCATCTTGAGTGTCATCACACAGCATGTGCCAGATAACCCGGGGATCAGGCCCAGCCAGCATGGGTTTATGAAAGTCGGGTCCTGCTTTGTGAGAATCTGAGGTATTGATGATTCCGAGATTGTAAAAAGTCATTGTCTTTCTGCCCTATTGCCAAAGAAGAAGCCATAATTCGTCTGTGCTGGTTTTTCAGGTTGTTTATTCTTATCTCTAACATGTTCCGCTGCCCTGCTGTAGGTCTGTCCTGCAGGGCAGCGTGCGGGGCTCTGCCCTCAGTGGGATGTTACATCATATACCAGAAACTACGTGTGCTATATTTACAATAATGTGTCAATATCTATCACCTAAGTTGAACAGTGTGTCCCCAGCCTAAACCAATAGAAAAAAGCCAACACTACAGTGAAACATGGAGGGCATGAAGAAGGAGAAAAAGGACAAGACACACCCAATTCCTCCATCTTGTCCCCTTTGAACCTCTAATCTAGAAACCTAAAATTTCACTTTTGCACCCATGCCACACTTAATTATTACTTATATCAAATATCAGATATATATATCAGAGCTTATAATTCATCCTGTAAGATTGAAAACTCTTTTCCGTGGACAGAGATCAGAGGCAGTGTCTCTCGGGGCTCTGTAGAGGGGGGTTCCTGACCCACTGCCAGGGTCCCAGGCCCTCCAGGGCAGCCAGAGGGAAGCCCTGGATTCCCACACTGCTTGACCAACCAGATCATATTCTGTGACAAGGTGGCCTGCCTAATGGATGGAGGAAAGTCTGTGGATGTATGTCTAGACTTCAGTAAAGCCTTTGACACCATCTCCCACAGCATTCTCCTTGACAAGGTGACTTTTCACGTTTGGATGGGTACCTGGTTTACCAGGTGAAAAACTGTCTGCATGGCTGGGCCCAGAGAGTGGTGATGCCTGGAGTTAGATCAGCTGGTGGTAGCTGCAGTGGTGATCCCCAGGGGCTGGTCCTGTTTATTGTCTTTTATCAATGATCTGAATGAAGTGATCAAATACACCCTCAGTTACCTGTTGACAAGTTGGGTGGGAGTGTTGATGTGCTGGAAGGCAGGAAGGCTCTGCAGAGGATTCTGGACAGGCTGGATCATAGGCCAAGGCCAATTGCATGAGGTTCAACAAAGTAAATGTTCTGCCCTTGAGTCACAACCACCCCATGCAGTACTACAGGCTGGGGGAAGCGTGGCTGAAAGGCTGCTCAGCTGAAAAGGACCTGGGGGTGCTGGTTGACAGCAGTGAGCATCCAGCAGTGTCCAAGTAGCCAAGACGGCCAATGGCATCCTGACCTATATCAGCAGTAGTGTGGCCAGCAGGACCAGGGCAGTGATTTTTCTCCCTGTACTTGGTGTCCTGGTGAGGCCACACCTCGAACCCTGTGTCCAGTTTAGACCTCTCACAATGAGAAAGACATGGAGGTGCTGGAGCAGGTCCAGGGAAGGGCAATGGAGCTGGGGAAGTCTCGGGAGCACAAGCCTTAGGAGGAGCAGCTGAGGGAGCTGGGGATATTAAGCCTGGAGAAAAGGAGGTTTGGGGTGGACTCCCTGAAGAGAGATTGTAGTGAGGTGAGGATGAATCTTCTCTCCCAAATAATAAGCAATAGGGCAATAGAAATGGCCTCAAGTTGTGCCAGGGGAGGTTTAGATTGTATAATAGAAAAATTTTATTCACTGGGAAGAATGGTCAGACATTAGAACAGGCTGCCCAGGGAAGTTTTGGAATCGCCATCCCTGGAGGTGTCCAAAAGGCATGTGGATGTAGTGCATGGGAATGCAGTTTAGTGGTGGACTTGGCAGTTAGTTTACATTCCGAATCCGAATTACTTTTAAATTAAACTAATCTATTGTGAAATGGAGATTTGGGACTTGACTGAAACTTTGTTTTTAAATTGAACTCAGTACAAGGTCTCAGTGAGGATGGCAGAAGAGGGCGGAATGGTGGCTCTATGCTGTCTTTGCCTTTTCACTGTATTGTAGGCATCTCAAGTTAGCAAAAACATGTTCCCAAGAGGTTGAACAGGAGCCAAACTTGCAGAAACTGATGCAGGGAGAAGTGGTAGAATAGTGGGACAGACTACAAATGGGGTAGGGGGAAGCACCTGCAAGACACGTCATAAAATACCCCTGCTGTTATCCTGTCTTTTCTCACTGCTGCTTTTCTGAGACCACAGACAAAGTGGACTAAAATGATTTAACTGTCACAAACTAACAGAAAACTGCTTTCCTCCAAATCAGAAAATGCATATTGAATTCACTGCTATACTGGTCTGCTCCTCAGAAAACCATTTCCTATGAATCATTTTAGATGGACATGTTGTTAGTACCAAGTATTATTAGGTGAAACCCACACCTCTTTGTTAGGTATAGGCTCAAGAGTGCTTTGCATAAATAAACAATTCAGCACAGGGACTTGGGATTGTTAAATTAGTTTCCATTTATTCTTGTTAGAGTATCCTTCTGAGTGATGATTCCAGTGACACAGATTCACCAAGTGATGAGGATGGAGATGAGGAAGAAGAATTTTCTCTTTCAAGGGAGGAACTTCATGATATGCTGCGATTACACAAGTATAAGAAATTGCATCAAAGTAAATATAGCAAAGACAAAGAGGTAAAAAGTCAGAATTTTTACATTTTCTTGATTTTTATTCTTTCTTTTAACTGCATTATTTTTACTGCTCTTATGTTTTTGTCAAAACTCATAATTTTGTGAACTGTAAAATACACTGTTTGGTAGTCAGTAACAGTTCACTTGTTTGTCCTTATGAAAATCTTATAAATGCCTTTTTGTTAAACCCATCCTTTTACATCCTTTGGAATGACAAAGTAGAACATGCATGTAATTTGGGAATGCAGGCAAAACAAATGTTAGGACCATAATTGGACCTCTTCATGTAATGTGTTGTCTTGCTGGGCAGCACCTGTATGGAAAAGACAGTGCAGTGTTTTGAAAGTGCAACCTTCACTGCGTGCTCTTCCCTCTTAACCAGGTGGGCTTGGTTCCCAGTGCAGAACCTGGAGGCCAGCCCTGGGAGCAGTTTCACTTTAGACACTCTCTGATAGTTGATGACGAATGCAAAATATGGAGAAGTGCATGCTTCCTGATCTCTTCTTTATGTTCAGGATCTGAGCTTGTTTAGGGGCTGTCTCTGATACCTGCTCACTCTCCCCTTCAGTTGCAGCAGTACCAGTACTACAGCGCGGGGCTGCTCTCTACCTACGACCCCTACTACGAGCAGCAGCGCCACCTGCTAGGGCCCAAGAAAAAGAAATTTAAAGAAGAGAAAAAAATAAAAGGTAAAGTCACTAACCTCATGCTTTTAAATGGCTGCTGTGGTTTAACTTTCCTACATTGTTTCCTTTGTTTAAACATAAATGTTCAAAACTTGTGGGTTTTGCAGGGAAATACCAAGTTCTGGCAAAGAAAAACGTCTTCAGAAAATATTATACTTTATCATCTGGTTTCTAGAAAGCTAAGGTGGAAAAATGTGTGTGACTGGAGAGTTCATGGCTTAAGATTTTCTTTGTGGACTTTATTCAGTGGTTTGGAATCCATAAACATTGTTTCATATCATGGTCCATTTACTCAAGAGTATTTTGAAAACATTATAGGTCCTTGAAAAATTTAAGAACTTACCCAGTAGCTGCTGCAGTTATTCCTGAACATGTAGTTTTAGTGATCAGGAAGTTACAGGGCATGAGTGTTTCTGGAAAATAGAGGGAACTTGGAGTTTATGTTTGATGTCAGGTAGTATAGAATTATACCTCTGACATAACAGCTGGAGTTTCTGAGATGCACATTTGCCAGGAAGTACAGTTTCCTTTCTTGTTTGGGCTGGCAGTAGTTGTAAATCTGTAAGGAAGCAGAGAAGGCTATGAGCTGTCAATGTAAGGTGAATTCTCTTCGTGAAAGTACTTAAGTTTGAGCTGTGTTTTAAAGGGGTTATTTCAGGCTGGCTTCCATTCTTTTTGCAAGTTCCTTTAACTGTGGTAGTTTTTTCCTCCATTAATCTTGCAGCATCCATAATTTTGCATACTCATAGTGAACATTTTTAATATCTTATACCGGTATCAGTTTCCTCTGAAAACTAGTATGACATGACAACGTGCCAATCTCTTTCAATGCAGTCTTCTCTTTGTTGAGAAGTTTGCTTTGAGACTTATTATACCAAATGATAATGTTGCCACCTTTAAAAGTCTTACCTGTATGTATCTTCAGGTAGAATTTTGCTGCAAAGCAAGAAACATGCACCAAGTCCAAGACATTTTAACTCTAAAGGCATGTTTCCCTGGGTAATTGCATTTCACCTCTCTATTAAACAGGAAAATCTTTCCATTATAAATTAATATGGAAATACCTAAGAGTATAAATGAATTGTACAAGAATTGGGAAACATGGATAAGTTTGACTTCTTTGTTGGTTCCACATATAGACTGATTAGGAAGATTTACTCAGGAAAGGTGCCTGATTAAATGTACCCAAAAAATAAAAATGTATTTTTATGATTGTTTTTGCCATGCAGGCAAGTTGAAAAAAGTAAAGAAAAAGAGGAGACGGGATGAAGAACTCTCTTCAGAGGAGTCACCACGACGCCACCATCATCAGACCAAAGTTTTTGCCAAGTTTTCCCACGATACACCACCACCTGGGTCCAAGAAAAAGCATTTGTCTATTGAGCAACTTAATGCACGTCGGCGCAAAGTGTGGCTTAGCATTGTTAAAAAGGAGTTACCAAAGGTGAGCTTGGCTAATGGCAGTAGATCAGTAATGATGTCAGAAAATGAAATAGCAAGTCAACTTAGTGGGGACTTGACACTTAGAGTAAAGTAAGACCTGATTTTTCTGGTGGTCATTAATGACCTATCTGGAATTCTGTAATCCATAAGCAACGTGTAGTTGAAATATCACCAGTGGTACCTAAAAGGATCATGTAGTGCTTTGCCATGGCTCTTCAACCTTTGGCAATGAAAAGTGTGATAAGCTCTAGCAGGTACTCACACTGATCTACAGGATGGCAGTATAGAGCAAACCGGTATCTAGGTTTACAGTAGAATTCAGAAAAGGGTGTTTTAGTCACAGCACCTGTGTTTTTGAAACCTTACCTCAGAAACAGATTAGGGAAAAATGTTTGTATCATTTACAGTACAAGCTTCAGGCACAATTGAAGCAGTAGGTTGGGTTCACTGTTGGGGATTTTCTGAGATAGTCAGAGTGGACCTTAGAACCTGCTTTTTGAAATTCACAGTTAGCAGACTTTGAATTCTAGGAAGTTACAACAAGTCATGACTGTATCATCCTTTATGAACTTAAAAGCTAAACAAATGATATGTGCCGTGAGAGAGACCATATTTTTTCAAAATATTAATTTTGGTCATGTGAAGAACATGGGAGCTACATATATTCTTTACATCTTTGGGAAACAGTGGAAAATATTGTTGTCCTCAGTGATAAAAATGGAATAGGAAAGCTCAGCTTTGCAACAGTAGTAATTAAAGAAACAATTGTGAAAAAGGAGGTGTTTTGCATGCGTCCTTCAGGATGTGGAATATATTTATGTATTCCTTCAGTAATTTAGGAATGAAAACGTGTTTCAGTCAAAATGAAGAATACTTACAGTACCTATTCTCAATTACACAGTAGTGTGCATGACTGAAGTTGGTACATTTACCTGCTGAAGACTTGATAGTGATTTTTTTTAAAGTACTGTGAAGCCATTATCCCTTAACTAATTTACAGGTTGTTCTCTTTTACAGGCATACAAACAGAAAGCTTCAGCTCGTAACCTCTTCCTAACCAACAGCAAAAAGGTGGGTGGTGTTTAATTTCATACTGTTTATTGTACTGGATGTAATAAGCAAACTGTAACCTCTCCATGTTTCTTCTGTTTGTTACAATTCTGACTATACTAGCAGGACAGTATAGGAAAAAGCACTGTATACAAGTGATTGTGATTTATTATAAGCCTTTTCATTTTTTAGTTGTGTTTTGTCTTGTTTCATGAGCATCTCATGAGTTCCTTTCATGAGATATTTCTGGCTTTTGAAAGATTTAGTTTGTGCATACTAAATTTACTAATCTTTGATACTGTACATTAGTGGCTTGGTACACTTCAACTTTTGAGTAGCCCATCTATCCACTACTTAAAACCTGCTGGTTTTAAGCTTTCTGGATGAAATAAAAGGGGCTCTTGGAATATTAAGTGCTTTAATTTAGATAAATATGTAGAGGGCCTGAGAATAAAATAGAACAGTTTTCAGCTTAAGTGATTGCAAAAGCAATCCATCTTCTTATGAGAGTCTTCTCTGAGAATCAGCATTGTTTCTACCTCTAGAACTTTACTTACAAACACAGGGTAACAGCTTTCTTAGCACTTTTCAGGGGGTTATGCTCAGGTGTCTGATTCATTTATATGGCTAATGATGAAAAAGTATATGACTGAGAATTGTTAGAGACAAGGTGGTGTAGGACTTACCCTGTTCTGTATATACATTATTGAGAAAGGGAGCATTTTCTCTGTAAGGGATGCAGAAAATGGGACTTGCTTGTATGTTTAAGGAACCTGGCCAGTAGAATTTACATGTTTTAAAGTTCCACTTTTTTTTGCCTTCATTTTGTTTTATCATTTGAAATCTGTATGTTAGAATTGTTGATGTGCAAATTTTGGTGGAAGAAAAAGCTGTCACAAACTCAAAAACCCAGCAATTTTGATCACTATTACAATGACATCAAATTATTTCTACTTGACCAAAAAAAATTGCATTTTCTTATCCTTCATGAAATAGTAGCAAAACTGTGGAATGCCCCATCACTTTTCTATGTATTAATGTGAACAAGATTATGTTCCACCAGTACTGCTATTGCAGTATTCTTAAATATATTCTTATTGAAGTGAAAAAATAACCCCAGAAAAGTGTAAAGAAATAGGTGAGTAAGAGCTGTAGGTAAGCTTTGAATTTTGTTCTTCTGAGTCCCTTGCAAAGACCTATCCATCAGATCAGTTTTTAAGTATTATGCCATGCTGAAACTGTCTTCAGATTTTATCTTCTCCACCATCTCAGAATTTTTTGGGAGATTGCATTCTCTCATGCCATTTCAGAAGCATTGCTGCTGAGTAAAGTATCACAGTTTTTTTTCTTTTGAAGTATCAGACTTGGTTATAATTAAATCTGATGCTGTTTATTTCTGGCTTTCTTTACAATCTGCCCATTTCACCACTGTTCCCAAATCTTACTTCCATTTAGCTGGCCCACCAGTGCATGAGGGAGGTCCGTAGAGCTGCAATCCAAGCCCAGAAAAACTGTAAGGAAACTCTACCACGAGCGCGTCGTCTCACCAAGGAGATGCTTCTCTATTGGAAAAAGTATGAAAAGGTGGAAAAAGAGCATCGGAAACGAGCTGAGAAGGAGGCTCTGGAGCAACGCAAGCTGGATGAGGAGATGAGAGAGGTACAGCAAAATGAAAGATTGCTGATTTATAATATGCTAAAGAGACACAGAAGTAACTGGATAGTTTGACTTTCTAAAGCCATGGAATTCAGTTTTTTCTTCTGTTTTGGTACTATTCCACATATATCTTCTGCTGTCTTATTTTTCTTTACATAATTATTCTAATGTTAGCAAGAGGTGATTAAAAAAAACCTTTAAAATTGCATAAATTCTTTATCATTGAGTGAAATTGAGGAAGGAATCAAAGAAGCTGGGCATGTTTCACAGACATACGCAGCACATTGTTGGTAAGGGCCAATATTTTGTGATGGTTTGTACATCTTTCTGGGTCCGGAAGGAACGACACTTTTTCATTAGGAGAGTTTCCTTGTAAAAGCCCTCTAGTGAAACTGTGGTTGTTATTTTAGATATGTATACCTGATATGAGGAAAGGTTGAATCTTAAAACTAAATATACGTCATTATAATGCTTAAATTATGCTTGTATTTATTGTGTTCCTCTCATTCTTGCAAATTCATTGACATTTGGTAAAGTTTTCTGCTGATATAGATTAACAAATTTTAAGTGCAGCATTTTTTGCCAAAGCGTAAGGGTGAACAGAGCTTCTGCAATGCCTTGCTGAATGCTGAGTAATGATAATATTTCAACTATATTACCTATTGATGTGCTCATGTGTACTACCATAATTCCCTCTACTAATAAGTAACAGAATGTGGGAGTGAGGTTGCCATGAGAGCATCTTAACTGCTGAGTTCCTTTACTATAGACCGCTAAAGTTGTGCTATTTTTTCTTGATATTTTAATTTTTCAATGTAAACAAAACAATTGAACTTTCTTTTATTAGATTATGGTGTTTTTTTCATGATTACTGAAATTAAAAAAAAAAAAAAAATTACAACATTTTTATATTTTAATATAGATATTTATGTAGTTGGTCAGTGTTCTTATGTGCTAATGTAGCACTTCACAAAGTGGTGTGCTTAACATAATCTAGATAGATTGGTTGTTGATACGTAATTTAGATGATTTTTTAAAAATTATATTTTTAACATTGAACTCTTCTCCTGTCCCTTTTTCCTCTTCTTTTGTTTTTGGGAAATGCTCTTTTCTTAGGCTAAGAGACAGCAGCGAAAACTGAACTTCCTGATCACACAAACGGAATTGTATGCCCATTTTATGAGTCGGAAACGAGATATTGGACATGATGGGATACAGGAGGAAATCCTGCGCAAACTGGAAGACAGCTCTACCCAAAGGCAGATTGATATTGGTGGAGGAGTAGTGGTCAACATCACCCAAGAAGATTATGGTAAGTGATTCATCCACAGTCCTTTCCTTCCACTCTTTTGAAATTTACTGTACTCTGTGTGTTATTGTGCAAACTTAACAATTTAAAGCACAACATCCTTCTCTGCAAGAAGGACTGCTGCAATTATTGGAAGTGATCTGTGTGTTTGGGTGGTTACTGATCCAGAGCTCTAATATGGGTATGGTATTTTCAGATAGCAACTATTACAAGGCCCAAGCTCTGAAGAATGCTGAGGATGCTTACCAGATTCATCAAGCCCGGGTATGTATTTTTTGCATCCATGAAGATTTGAATTTAATTCCATTGACACATTTTGTGTTAAACAAGTAGAAAACTAGAGTATAAGGATTTGGGCTATAGAAACAGGCTCATTTTCTCTAAATTTCTGCCAAGTAGTATGTCTTAATGTAAATTGTAAAGCCTTTTACACTACAGTTTCTTGATAAGTTAATATATTCACCATCTTATTCATTACCTTCCTTTTCCTATTCAGACCAGATCATTTGATGAAGATGCAAAGGAGAGCCGGGCTGCTGCTTTACGAGCTGCTAACAAGTCCGGTACTGGGTTTGGAGAGAGCTACAGTTTAGCAAACCCATCTATCCGAGCAGGAGAAGATATTCCACAGCCTACCATTTTCAATGGAAAACTGAAAGCTTATCAACTGAAAGGCATGAATTGGCTGGCCAACCTATATGAGCAGGTATATTAGTACATCTTGCAAATTTTCATAACTTCTGGGATTATTTAAGTCACTAAAGTTGGCAAAAAAAAAATCTACTGTTTTTAAAAATAGACTGTGTATAGTTGATCTTTAATGTATTTGGAAGAAAGAAAAATATTAGGTAGGCCACGTAACAGTGTTCTTGATTATTTAGGACATAATAGCTTTGAATGAGGCTTCAAGTTCACTATTCTTCGTGTGGTTTATATAGTTGTTTATCACTTAGATCATACATGGAGGAGACTTTGCCTGCTTGGAGTTGCAAACTGTTTCAGGCTTGGGTCAGCAGATAAACTGCAGGCAGCCTTGTCCTTGTGAGTGTTCCCAGGTCACAATGGGATCATGAAGTGCAGAGAGGCTTAGGGGAAGAGTTCAACTGAGAGACAAATGAAATACAGTTGAGATCAATTACCTCTCAGGAGCAGATGCAAGAGATGATAAAGTTTCAGTGTTAAAGTGGGGCTGTTCCGCTCAATTCAGTAGCAACTGTTCTCCTAGTTCTTTGTAGCTTAAAAAGTAGTAAAGCGAAGGTGTTCATTTATGGGTCTTTTGCAGGGCATCAATGGAATCCTGGCAGATGAAATGGGTCTGGGTAAAACAGTACAAAGTATTGCTCTCCTTGCACATCTGGCTGAGGTAGGTGGATTATAGCTTGTTCCTGGGTAGTATGCGTGATAGAAAATGCATACTTTTCCCATGTTGGAAAGGAATTTTGGATTATAAAGCTTAAATGTCTTAAAGGGTGTTTTATACATTATTTTCAGATGGAACCATTGAAATAGTTATAAATATGTATGTATGTCAATTTTTATTTATATTATAGAGTTTTCATTTATACATAGAGTAAAATGCTCACTTGGACTGAATGTAAAAGCCTCAGGAGAGAACAAGTTGCACACTTGATGGTTCACTGAGTTTTACAGATCAAAGTGCTCAGATTATGAGCTTTATGGCAATTAGCATTAATTTCCATATTCCAGTGGGGTTTTTTAGGCAGCATAGTGATTCTTCTGTGCCAGGGCAGATAAACAAAACAGAATTAGCAATAGGACCTTATTTCTTAATGCAGAAATAGATAGATTTATTAAAAAAAAAAATGAAGGTCTTGATTGCAATCCAGTCACTTGCCCTAAATAGGAGATAATCAATGAAGTGATATGAGAAGCGAAATTAGCTGCACTAGTGACCAAGTGACAATTATGTGCATTTCTTTGTTTCTGGTACTGATGGCCAAAATACTGTAAAGGTGTGCAGAGCTGAAGGTTCTTGAGCTCATCTGTATGGAAGAAATAACAAGATAAGCTTGTCTTCTGTGACACTGCACCTTGAGGTTTTTGGAAGGTTACACAAGACTTTATTCTTCTGCCCCTCCCTTCTGAGGGCCAGCTGGTAGCTGCTAATATATTAATTGATCAACTCAGTTATTCACCAGAGCGTACTGTAATTTGTGATGTGGCAGAGGAAAGTTTTTCAATGCCACCTGACGTTTTTTTCCTTATCAAAATGACAGGGGATGTTAGTAACATGCAGGTGGCTACTCTCAGAAACAAAGGAGTTTATTCTGGGAGCAACTTTGCTGTTATGAAATAAGTTGGTTAAACATTAGATCTGCTCTGTTTGATTTTGTATCACCCTGCTGTGCTGGGAGAGTTTTGCTATTTTCCATACCGTTCCCTCTCATGTAAGCCACTGTCATTTAGTAGATTAAAGCCATACAAACCATCTCTGTAACACCTCCCTTCAATTATTTTTTTTAATTTAATTTTTTATGTGTGTTTTCCAGAGAGAGAACATCTGGGGACCTTTTTTAATCATTTCACCTGCCTCTACTCTGAACAACTGGCACCAGGAGTTTGCCAGATTTGTACCTAAATTTAAGGTAATAAGCATGTCCAAGGAAGTTCTTTCTGTTTCCTCAAGAGCAAACCATTTTGTTCTCCTGAGTTCTGTGTCACATCTGGGTGCTTACTGACCTTGGAATATGAAATTCTGTAATGAACCTATTCTGGTATTTTTTTCCATCATCCTAGTTTTTTTTTTTTTCTGGAGTGTTTAGTTATTTAGGGCTTCAAAATATTCTTTCTTTAATCACATGGTTTTCATTTTGCACTGACTTAAAGACACCTTCTAATTAAAGAACTGTAGTAGGTCAGCAAGTGGATGTATCATTTTAACATGTGGGTCTGGCAGCAGAACCAAGAATTATATACCAAATTTTATGTAATGTCTTCAGGGTTAGAGCTGTGTTTTCAGTCATTCATAGGAATTTGAGTCAGATAAAGATTGTTTGTGAACAAACACTGAACAGGTAAGAGGTAAGCAAAATACAGTTATTACAGAAAAATAGAAGAACTATGGACATACAGTTAATAATCAAGAAAAAGCAGAGAAGTGAAGCACAAATAGATAAGAACAAAATGATTGAAAGAAAACAAATTGAGTTCTTCAGATATAGTGTGAATATGAAAACATAGTAAATAGAAATAGTAAACAGTAAATTAGAAAGCAAGGAACTATCAGTTACTGAAAAACAAGCTGCTTACCTGTCCGCCAGTGGAAAACATTGGAGCGTTGCAAAGGAAAATTTGAAAAGAAATGTGTACTGCTAAAACAGTGCTGTAATTTCAGAATTCAGCATAGACAAAAGTGTCAGAAGCTTGCATTTACATCTGCAAAGAGGAACAGATCATAATTTAAGTATTTGGGTTGTTAACATAATAACTTTTGATATAAAGAAGTCTTGATTGTTTTTTCTTGAAAGATCAGATTTTCCTTTTTACAGAAAACTGTAGAAGACACCTAGTTATGAGTAACCAGTATACCAGTAACATCAGGCTAATTGTTTGAATGTCTTGGCTATTTATAAAAGCTTGAGGAAAAAACTTTGAATGTATTAGTATAAGTGATACTTGATTTTTTGATCTGGGGCAGGGCAAAATAAAAGGATTTAGCTTTTACCAAATAGCTTGCTTTGGAGATCCTGATGAGACTATACATTGGTTGTGGTGTTGTTTAGTTTGAGGTATCTGTATGAGGAGAAGTTGGTTCATACTGGATTATTCAAGTGACTTGTATTTTGGAATAAATTGGCATTGCTGAGCCTTTAGAGAAACTAATGAAGAAATACAAACACTTCTGTTATTGAAGAGGTACTCCAAAGAAAAAAAAGCCATCACAACCTGAAAATAATCCATTCATGTCTTTTCATAGCCAAAATACTAGGGGCTCTTGATTTAAAAGCTTGAGAGCTGTTGGCCATTCTGTCTGCTTTCTCTCACTTCCTTTGATCAGTTCATTGTATATAATGGGCAAGCAGCTGTTTATGCTTTCTCCTTCTCAGTAATGAAATAAAGCAAATGTTTGGAAAAGGCAGTCAGGACACTTGTGAAAAGATAGTTTTCTCTTTTTTGACTTAAACACCGAACTGTTTATATCATTGTATAGCTGTTCTTTGGCATGCTGATCTTACTGCATGCTGATGTTTACCTCATCCATGGAGCAAAACACATTTTAAAAGGAAGTTTTCTAAACTTACTGTCACATGTTTACAACTGCAGTCAATCTTTTTTTCAACCAGTTTTGTTTCTTCCTCTAATCATACAGAAGTGTGCAATCAGTTCTGCTTGTAGTTAATCACAGTGAATTTATGTCCATGGCAGAATATGTAAGCTAAAAGACAAATCACTTTTCAATCAGTCTGGTTGTTTTACAAACAGAACAGTAGGAAGAGTATTCAATTAAAGGCTTTTGGAACCTGTCAGTTGAAATTGTAAGACTTTTCCCCACCTCCGAAAGCAGTATTCTTCCTCCCTCCTAAACCTCTGTCTTAGCTGGCTGTAAGTCTTTCCACCAGGCAGGAGATGGCAGTACAGTGTTATTTACCAGTGGCAGGAGTCAATGCTCTGCAAAGGTCTGAGTAATAGGACCTGTGCAATTTTGAACTGTAGATAGTTTAGCAGCTTTCTTTGGCAGTAATGTGTGCTTTTAAAATTGTTATATTAAATGTATCCAGGCCAGACATTTTAACTTCATCTCAGGTTTTTGGGGTCAGTTCTGGGTCAGTTCTGAAATAGAAAACCAACAGGACCATGGCGGTTTTTAAACAGGCAACAAGCCTTCTAGTCCTCTAGCTTTAACTATAGCAGTTGAGTGCAGACCTCATTCTGCCATAAGCAAACTATAATTTTTAATTTTTAGAAAAACCTGAGTAGAAGGTTTGTGCTAAATGTTAATGGGCATTTTTAGATTCTCAGCATAGCTTGATCAGGCCAAGTTTCTTGATACCTTTACTTGGAATGCTCTTTTTCAAAGTATTTTTAAATGTTTTCTGATTTTTCTTGATGATAAAAAAGATAATTTCCCTTTTTGTTGTTTTGGAGAATGAAGTATGTAATTTTGTAGACTACAGACTATAAAATTCCAGAGCTGGTGTTATTATTTGAAAATAATGTCTTTCTATTTTTTTTTTACTGTTTCAGGTGCTACCTTATTGGGGAAATCCCCATGATAGAAAGGTGATCAGAAAGTTCTGGAGTCAGGTAATACCAGCATGAATGTGTACTTTGACTGTCTTTCTCTGTGCAGAGAGAAACCAGAAACTATTGCTGCATGTCACCAAACTAAACTTATGTGTGGATGCAGAGTTTCTTAATTCCTGTAGTAGCATTTTCATGAAGATAATGAGGTGGAAGACTTCTCTTGTGCTGAAGAGCAGTACCATACAGGGCAATTCAATGTGGTGTGGTGTTCAGATGAAGGATAGAGCTCTGTAAATAAAGCAAGTTTCAGTGTCAAGGACTGATTATTCATTCTGTTTGAGTAACCTAGCTCAGGATACCCCAATGCAGAACCCTTGCAGTTCTGTCAAGATTGTTCCCTATTTAACAAGAGCATTTTGTAGGGTTCAGTACCCAGGTCTTGTCTTGCATGTTAAGAAGCGTCTAGAAGTCTGAAGTCCAGGTCCACTAGTTGAGTAACTGTGATATAATAATTTTATTAATTAGTCAGCTGTGGAGATTGCAGTTGTAATGAGAAGCTTGTAATACAGAAGTCTGAAATTACAGTGAACTCTGACAATGTACTCACAGTATGTGGACATTTGTTTCTCCTTTTGCCGTTGTAGAAGACATTGTATACTCAGGATGCTCCTTTCCACGTGGTAATTACCAGTTACCAGCTGGTAGTGCAGGATGTGAAGTATTTCCAGCGGGTGAAGTGGCAGTATATGGTGCTGGATGAAGCACAAGCACTCAAAAGTAGCTCCAGGTAATAAACTAACTGGAAACAAAATGTTTTCTTTGGATCAGCCTCTTGGAGGAGTATCAAGAAAGTATCAATAGAACATAAATTGGTAGAAGTTAAAATTAACGCACATGAGACCCCTTAAGTATCTAACCTAGTTAAATATCTATATAACTCTCTGACACTGGATTGATCCATTAGGTTTTTTGCATTTAAATTTTTCAAATATGTAAAATGTAATTAAAAAGTAGCTTTAGAGCAGAAACTTGTATGGACCACAGGACAGTTAAACAAAACAGTGTAAAATGCTTTTCACTTTCCCTCCTGACTATTCACAGATTTCTGCCTAGTGAATGGTCTGTATTCTTTAGCTTATATTGCTTATATTGACTCCATTAAATGCATTATTTTGAGTCTTTATTCAGTGGCACTTCCAGACATGAATGAAGGTCAGAACCCCATGAATACTGTTGGCTGCAATAAAGCCCAATCTGTGTCATGGGACTCTATGCCAGAAAATTTTCTGTTTGTTTTCATGTAATGGATTTGTCTGACTTTATTTCTGTAATTGCTTTCCCATAACCTTTGTCCAAGTTGCCACTGTACACAGTAAGTTAAGGAGTGCATTAGGTGCAGGCTCATTCTGACCAAAGTTTGTCTCTTCAACATTCTTGGGAAGCCACCCCTCTAAGAGGATTTTAATGTGTAGCTCAGCACTCCTGCCACAGTAGCCTATACACTTCCTCTTGTAAAGTGTAAAAAATACATGACATTCTGATTCAAAGTACCTGTTTCTTTTGGAAAGTTAATTATTCCAATCATAAGGTTTTATTAGTAAGCAGTTGTTTTAAAAATGAGTAAAAATGATACTTAAAAAAATAAAATAAATTAAACTATTTAAAATTTTTTAAATTGAAAAACGGCTATTTTTTCCTGTAGTTGTCTTTTGAAAGACTGGGGAACAGCTGTAATAGTTTTGTCCAGTGACTTCCGAAGATCATTTGGGAAACTCATGGGAAACAATTTGCCTTAAAATACCTTATGTTTCATATCATTCTGCAGTTTTCTCTAGAAATTATTTTTCTTGCTTTTATTCATCAGTGTTCGTTGGAAGATCCTACTACAATTCCAGTGTCGAAACAGATTGTTGTTGACTGGGACCCCAATCCAGAACACAATGGCTGAGGTATGTGGGAGCTCAAAAGAGTGGATTTTTATTTGTAACAATAATGCATACTAAGTATATGTAAACAGTTGAGAAATCTGTTGTATTTGTGTGGTTGTGGTATCATACTTCTACCAAGTGTGGCTGGCAACCACTGGCAAACAAACATGGGATCAGCCCTGGGAGGGAAAAATAGGGAAACTTGCTATACATTTAAATAAAACTAAAAATATTTGAAGTAATACTTAGATTACAGGATTAAATCTAGTTCTAGTGACTTTTCCTTTTGTTGGCTGAAGTAATTAGACAGTGTCACTGCTTTCTAATGGGGTTCTGTTAAGTTGTTATCTGTGGCATTGTGGGGGGAGGCAGGAAGGGAATGCAGCTGGAGTTTTGTTTCATTTTGCCATGTCCCATGATCTAGTGAAGTGATTTTGCTTATAAAGAGCTGCAAGATTTTGGGGTCCCCAATTACCTTGTCCACAGTAGGATGACTTTTGCTAATCTGGTGTTTTCTCCTCTCCTTTTAGCTGTGGGCCCTGCTGCATTTTATCATGCCAACACTGTTTGATTCCCATGAAGAATTCAATGAGTGGTTTTCTAAGGACATAGAGAGCCATGCGGAGAACAAATCCGCTATTGATGAGAGTGAGTGCAGTGTGTAACTGCTATAATTTTTATATTAAGAATCTTTTGCCTTTTCATGCTTTTTCAAACTAATAATGGCTAAATTTTTATGAGATGTGGCATCTAAAGCAGAGAATGTATGATGAGATTGGAACATTACTGGATTGTTGTTGATAAGTTATGTTGAAGCTTCTGTTTCTGACTGCAATATAGCATGTGTAATGAATAAAAAACCAGTGTAGCACAGCACTCATTTAAGAAGGAAAAATCAACAGAGAAATACCAACTCTATGCTGTAAGAACTCACATGAGGGGAAATGGCTGAGCAGTTAGGGACTTAATTTGTCATAAACACTATATAATTTTCTTTTTTGATGAAGTAATTGTTCTTTCTTTCCCCTTCCCTTTATTTCAGACCAGCTATCCCGCTTGCACATGATCCTGAAGCCTTTCATGTTGAGAAGAATCAAGAAGGATGTGGAAAATGAACTGTCAGATAAGGTGAGAAGAAGTATTTCTGGAATGGGTATTACAGCTCTATTGTCATAGCTCTGTTCTCTGATACGGTTTTTGCAAACTTGTTTGTCAGTCTGCATACCTGAAATTTGACTGTAGACTTCTCTTCGACCTTCACCCTCTTGCACCACATCCCAGCAGTGTCATTAGATGTGAATATAACTAAAGAATGTCTAATTAACAAACATTTTTCTTGGGAAAACATTTTTTTACCAGTTAAGAATGAAGTATCTTCAGTCCTGGTTAAGTTGATAGAAGTATCCCTAATGGCGGTGAAGGAGATCAATGCATCAATTACTGGGTGATAAATATTTCCAGTTGCCCTTGTGAAGGATTTGGCATGGGTCTAGGATTTTTTTTTTTTTTTGCTTGCCTATACAAAGAAATACATAGTGGCAGCATCAAGCTCTTCTCTCTTACCATTCTCTTAATTTCATATGGATGTTAGCAATACTAGATTATCTTGTGGTCAACAGTCCCCATGTTGAGAGACATTGGCTGAGAGACATCTGATTTGTTCTGATTAATTTGTGCTTATTAATTTCAGTGTACTTCCCACTTGTGCGATGCACCTGTCACTGCTATGAGCTCCTTACACTCCTTAGCATGGCTCTAAATGGGGAACTATAGGTTGATAGAATTGAAGTCAGATTTTAAACTGATCAGCTGCAGGTTGATGTCAGCTTCTTAAGAATCCATCTGCTTACTTAGTTGTGTTCACATACTTTTAAAAGTCTGTCTCCTACATCATTACACAAGCCTTCCAAAACACACCTATCAGTTAAGTCCTTTCCAGGTTAGATCCTGAAATGCAGATCTGAATGCAACTGCCTATAAATGTATTTTTTGAGAAAGTTGCATTTTCCTCAAGGTGTGTTTCAGCTTTATGTACACTGATGTTATCACCTTAATTTAAGAGAAAGAAATAACTAAATCTCGTTATCATTTTGCAGATTGAAATTCTTATGTACTGCCAGCAGACAAGTCGACAGAAGCTCTTGTACCAAGCTCTGAAAAACAAAATCTCTATTGATGACCTCTTGCAGTCATCAATGGGTACTACTCAGCAAGCACAGACCACCACTAGTAGTCTCATGAATCTAGTCATGCAGTTTAGGAAGGTAAGGCTATTTTAGATAATAATTTTTGAAATGTATGATCATTGATTAGCACAAAACTAAGATATGGCTTTTAGAAAACACCATATGGAAAAAAATCTGGCATAGGCAAGCAAGTTTGCATGCAATTCAGTGTGTTTCGGATGCAGTGTAGCATTGATGAAGAAAAGCTTTAGCCTTATGGTGCATGCATCTGCTAGCTGGTTTAGTTACAAAGGTTGGTTTGTTTGAAGGAAGCCATTCACTTGGGAAGAAGAGGCAATAGCTGTTACATGAATAGCAAAAAGTATGATGCCATATTGAAATGTGAGCAGATACACCAAAATAACCATGCTAAATTAAGCAGTACTAAAGTTTTAGTGATCATTGGTCATGGGTGATTTGGGATGTAGATGCTGCATCAGACTAAGTTAATTCCTCCCAGCTTTTGACATGCTCTCTGTCTTACAGGTGTGCAATCACCCAGAGCTGTTTGAGCGACAAGAAACTTGGTCTCCATTTCACATCTCCCTGAAGCCATACCAGATTTCCAAGTTCATCTACCGTCATGGACAGATCAGGGTCTTTAATCACTCACGGGACAGGCAAGCCTATTCAACTTCCTATCCAGTTTAGCATACTTAGTATTATTACTTACACTTATTTTTATAAATGCTAATTAGCTTTCTTACCTGGTGTACTTAAATGATGGCTGAGTAGTCCATTCCCTTTTAGTCATTCAGCTCTTAAACATCTCATATAGGTGCCCTTTCTTGGTGGAATCCTAATCACAGAATATCCCTTTGACTGAGTAAGAAAGCCAGAAAGAGGAATTTAGAGTTGTTGCTGATGATGTGTAGTAAAATTTTCAAAAGATCCTTGAAACAAAGAAAAAAGCCCCACCTGATTTCCCTTCAGTGAGTTTTCTCATGCAAGGAAGCTGTCAGTATCTGTCTGTTGCAACATGGTATAACATGAGCATCTGCTAGTGTCTTGACAACTTTTAATGCTCACCTTTGATGAGGAGAATCTGCCCAAGTGCAGTTTGCTATTTTCTCCAACTATGGCAGTTCTTGATTAATTTTGTCTGCATACAGTTATAAGAAGTGCTCAGGGAAGAGATGAGAGAGACATAAATGAAGACAAGATCAGCTTTTCTAGAACATATAATGCAGTTCTAGCACAACAATGTTGTGTCTCAGTGTCAAATTAACAGCAGTGCATGTAGACTGAGGACAATTTCCTTCTACTGCTGTGCAATTCCAGATATTCAGAGCTCTAAATACTTACAGTGAAGAAGTGAATGGCTACTCTGTATCTTCTGCTGATTGTGTGATTGAACGTGTTATGTGTTAACACCTTCTTAGTGATGTTGTTTGGTTTTGTTCCTTTAATTTTCAGGTGGTTACGGGTTTTACTTTCACCATTTGCACCAGATCACATCCAGCAGTCTCTCTTCCACAGGAAGGGTAAGTTTTCAGTCTTGGGAAGCAAGTTGGATTTTAATACGTCTTCTTCAGAGAGAAGGACTGAAAGACGTTCTCTGAGATAATCTGATTAGAATTTACTAGAATTTTGTTAGTGTTTGTACATACATTTCATTTGCTCAGAGAGGAAAGGATGGAAAGCAGCTGGAAGAATCTATGCATAACCTGTCATTTAGTTACTGCTTAATCCTAGTGCAGTATCTTAATTCAGGCTGTCTTGTTTTAACTTGCGTCAAGAGATTAGTGCTGCCTTTTTAGTCTAAAGTGAATTTTTCACAGATTCAATTCTAAGAAATCTTGGATAAATTTCAGAACATTCTCTGTTGTATCTTAAACTGCCAACTTACTTTCAGCTGAAACTAGATGAGATGAAAGTGACCCAGAATCTATCAATGTGCAAAAACCCCAGAAAAGCTGCTGTTTTTGACAGATACAATTTATTATAGATGATTGAGTATTTTTTCTACAAGAGCTAATTATATCACTCAGCTACTGAGATGGGAAAATCTTCAGAAGTATAAAATAAGGATATTGGCTGCATTACTGTGCTGAAATCTATTAGCATGGACCTCTTCAGCTGGTGTTGAGGCTATGCAGTGCACAGGGTGGGCCTGCAAAGCTTTTCCCTACCAATACCTGCAGCTTCTTCTAACCCATTTGACTTCCTGGGTGAGAGGGAGCATGAGACAGGCATCCTGAAGTATGCGTGTTCTGGTCAGTTGTCTGGAAGATATTTGTTCAAATTTGCAAATAAGCACACTGCCTATTGATTCTTAATAACGGAAACAAATGT
The DNA here is from genome assembly GCF_048771995.1 of Taeniopygia guttata. Classification (NCBI taxonomy): domain Eukaryota; kingdom Metazoa; phylum Chordata; class Aves; order Passeriformes; family Estrildidae; genus Taeniopygia; species Taeniopygia guttata. The sequence continues at coordinate 27,710,162 of NC_133030.1, read as the reverse complement.
CCTAGACCTAGAATGTATTTCTCTTTTTTTGTTAAGAGCCCTTCTCTTGACCACACTGGAAAATGAATTGGAATGTGAAGTCTGGCAACAGAGATTCAAATTGAATTTTCAGTATTTCTAAAGGATCTAAGTTAAATTGGGCTCTCCTGTTTATTCACCTAGATTTGTCATGTGCCACAGAATGTGTATCCTGAATTGATTAAGTAAATTTAGTTTTCAGCTAGGAGTGTCTGTGAAGTGTGTTGGCCTAACTTTAGTATTTCTGTGACCTAGGCATCAATGAAGAAAGCTGTTTTTCTTTCCTTCGGTTTATTGATGTCTCTCCAGCAGAAATGGCAAACCTTATGAATCAGGGACATTTAGCCAGGTGAGGACAACTTTTTTTTTTCTCTTTTAGTAATTAAAGGAAAATGACAGGAAAAGTCAGTCATTCCTCTCTAAACCTGCATTTTCTATGCCTCTTAATATTATTATGTCTGTATCATTTTCTAATACTAGAACAACTTTGATAGTGTTCCTCCAGACATGGGGCACCATTATGCAATGCAGTTTTTATGCCCCTGTCACAAGAAACCCTGTGTTACAAAGCGTTGACATTGTAAATACACAGGATGGTCAAAGGGCAAAAGGAGAGTTTGCTTGGGGTCACGCTGCAGGTTGCTGGTGTTATCAAGTGCAAAATCCAGACTTTGGTAGGCCAGTTCAGTGCAGTTCTTACCAGTTGCACTTGAGTGTTTGTTTTAAACACACGTGGAATAAGCTTGTGCTGTGGTAGTTGTTCTTCAGCCCTGAGCCATACTTTCCACATATCTTGTTTTTAATATAGAATGTGATTCTGAGGCATAGGCTTTGAACTGGGGGTTTATAGTATCAACTGTATTATCTTGAAAGGAGAGGTGATCTTTTAAATTATAGTGTAGTTGTAGTCTGAAAGGACTCTGAGTCATGTTAATAGGGACTGTAAGAAATTTTAGACTAGAAGTAAGTCTTTATTATTAAATAGAGATGTTTTGCTATATGGCTTTTTAAGTATAATATGATTTTCTTGTTCTGATTATTTTGAATTACTGTTTCTTGACTGCACTTCAGTAACATAATTCAGATTTCTCTTGATGTGTCTCAATGGTATTTATGATAAATTCTGAATTCATTACGCATGTTGTTATGAATAATTTGTATGTAATTTACAGAGAAGTCAATGCAATTTTAAATCATAGTGGCTAACTGGGGCTTGACCATTTTAGATTAAGTGCTTCAAAGTATATCCCGATATAATCACTTAGATTCAGTTAAGCCATCTTAGAAAAAAATTAAATCAGAAAAATTTGAAGATGTCTATTAGAAATTATTTTCTTTAAGGCAGGATGCTGTAAGCCTGATAATTCTGACAAAAACCCCATTTCTGTCAGATACAGTTATGCTGTAAATACATTCAAGCCTTCCTTTCACAAAGCAGTGAATAAATGCATCTCCTGTGGTTTTTTTCAGATGGTTAGCTCTTTTCCTGTCTCTGAAAGCATCCTACAGGCTCCATCACATGCGCTCCTGGATGGAGACTGAAGAGGACAAAGAGCAGGGATCATGTTTTCTGAGGAACAGGGATTTCTTGCTTGATGTAAATTTCCCACTGTCTTTCCCTAACTTGCACAGCTGCACTTTGCTGCAGGTAAGCAAAATTTCTGTGATCTGGAGACAGTAGCAAATCCTCATGAGTGAGAAATGGTGAAAACCATTCTGTCCTTACAAAACAGGGAAAACAGACTTGATAATGGGATGATGATACTGTCTGCTTTTTTAGATACAGTTAAGAGACTTTAGAGTGCTGAACAGAAAAATAGTTTAACCCCTATCTCCTTCACATGTGGCATTACATTTCAAAACTTCATATAATGAATAAATCAGTTGACTTAGAAGACTTCAAAATATTACTGGAGCACCAAAAGTAGATACAGCAGCAACAGAACTAGACTCATGATTTGTAAGGGATAGACTCTATATGTAAGTTTAAGAGTTTTGTAATGTTTTTTACATGCAAAATGCTCATTTTCTGGCTGAAACTACTCTTTTCTTGTCCAATTCAATACATTCTTGCAGCAGCTGGGAAAAACAGAGACCAGCCTCACACCAACAAATGCTCGTTGGTGAACAAGCATTTTCAGTGCTGCATTTCTACTCTGAAATTTACCTCTGCTACTGTCTAGTAGATCAGATATATTCAAATTATTGTGTAATGCAAGATCATTTTTGTTAATCTTTGGCCTACAATATGTGTGAAGATTTTTCGTTTTTGTTACTAAATTGCAGTTGATTTCCTGAGTAAGATTAAGGCTCCATTGATTCAGTTCACTGGGAAATAAGTTCACAGAAGTGCTAGTGTAGAGTCAGGAAAACATCTAGGGCAGTTAGCAGATATGCAGTAAAAAAAAATCTTTTCTGAAACAGTGAGATTGTGCCAAATTTCTCTAGGGAATATTGCTTCTGCTCATGAGTCTGGAAGGGGAAAGGAGATAGCCAGAATTCAATTGAATATTGTGTAGAGGAAGTTGAAATTGAAGACGCATAAGCAGTAGGAAACCAACCTTGGACTTGGTGTCATGTTTTGCAGCGTTAACAGCAAAACCAACAAAATGAGTCCTCCTAGTTATCAAACAAAGAGCCAGCCAAGTGAATGTGTGCCTGTTAACTCTGGCTGTGCTGGTATTTCAATAGTCTGTGTTTCCATGTCTAGCTTGATAAAATCTCTATGCTATATGAATTTGCTTTCAGTTAGTTTTTTAAGATTACAGTCAGCTCTTTCTAGAGTGCTTGCAGTGCTGAGTGCAGTCTCTGAGACTGTATTGTAGCTCTGTCATCTTGTTGGTATGGTTAAGGAGAATTTGTGTGGTGCCATAAGTGTGGCAGTAAAGAAGACGGTATCAGAAGTTGTGTGCACTTAGAGAAGGTAGCATTCATTTTTACATATGTAGAAAGATTATTTAAGTCCTTACATAGCCTTTAGTTTGGTTTGTATGAATATCAAAATGAAAATCATTAGATTTTCTGAAGGACAGAAGATGGATTAAGATTGTAGATTTTAAATGTAAGATGTGGAATATACATGTGTGGATTTTAATATTAATGATTAAATGCAAACCATTTGGATAGGCTACAGACCCACCTATACCACAGTTTAGCAAGATTTAAACATTAATTTGGTTTCTCCAAAAAATTTATATTTTTTGAGGATGTCAGCAATTGTGTCCTAGGGATTCCCAGGGCTGTTGACTGTGTATAACTAATGACTCTTGCAACTAATACATTCAATACAGGAAAAAACCAGCTGAGCAGCAGAGTTCATTGGTGTGTGCAGTACAGTGCATTTGTGATAACCCCAGTAAATCTAAAGGAAGAATAGCCCTGCAGTTATGACAGATACTTTGAAGCTGTTTTCTAGCCTTCCTGTTAGACAAATTACTACCTGCAGTCACTTTAAAAGAAGCTATATTTACAGAATTTTGTTTGCAGAGCTTATGTTTAGAACAACTTAAAAAAAAAAAAAAAAAAAAAAAAAAAAGAAAGGGTGGTTAGGGAGTTCAAAACCTAAAGAAGAGTTGAAAATCAAGCAGCTGCCCTTTACATGCCTGTCATTTAGCACTGCACATTATTGTGTGTGAAATGAACTAACTTTTTCCGTATCACAAATTGGAGAAGCTTTCAATGTAACATTCCCCAAGGCTTCCTCCTTGAGCTTCATAAGGTAGTAACATGTAGGGAATGAGGAGGGTGAGGAAAGAGGAAATGGTAAAAATCTGGAAATGCTTTTCTTAACTGCTCAGATCAGCATTTCTGATGTAAGAGACAAAACATGAAAATAAGTCAGTTGAAAAAGAAACACATTTATTTTTAATGGGTATTTCTGAAATTGAAGTAACATATGTCTAAAGATATGTTTAATCATGTAAATACAGAAATTGCTTGGAGAGTGTGAAGTCTCTTCATTGCCCCTGCTCAACACCTCCACATGATATGTATTAATTTGTATGCATTCAATTAAATGAATATAAAATCTGCTCTGTTTGCATGAACCCTTCCCTCCTTTCCTTTTGTAATTTTATTTCTGTTAAAAAATGTAGGAGTGTTAATGGGCTTAAGATGTTGGTAGCAATCACCTATATTTATGTACAGCTCTATTTGCAATATAGGAGACCCTCTTTCAAGACTTACTTTGGAGTGCTTAGCTGTACATTTGTGGCTTTTAACAATCTTCCTCTTTGGTTTTTGGCTTTGTTGTACTTAAGTATGTGAGCCATTTCAGAGCTGTGGCTGTGTTCAGTTCTGTAATTTTACCCAGTCTTTCCATGTGTGTGATTGATGGGGAGCTGATGGGTTTCCACTGTCCCTGTTATATCTGGTGACTGCTCCATTCATGAATACTTAACAGCTGCATATGTCAGAATTCAGAGGGATGTTTCTTATGTGACCTGCTCACAGTTTGTACACAGGAATCTAGCACTCAAAGCAAATTAATTCCCAGGTACAAATATTTTTCTCTTATTTTGGGTATCTTCTTGAAGCTTTGTTTCCTCCTAGGTACTTCAATTACCCTAAAGTAATCTTAATTTTTTTTCTCTCTGCAAAATTTAATTTTAACTCAGAATAGTTAAATGAGTAGCTAGAAAACACCCTGAGCATCAGACCTACTAGAATATTCCTGTACTGCCTTCATTAGAAAAGCTAAATTCAGGAGGTTCAAAGGCAGGAAAACTTGTTTCTGTATCCAACTGAGCATCAAGACAAGTACTGATATGATCTATTCTGATTGCAAATATTTCTGGATTTGAATCTTCACACAAAGATGCTTCACATAGTCACTGTAGAAGATGTGTGGAATTTTCCTTATTAAAAAAAAAAACCCGCATGGAATGTGCTTTGTCTGTCTTCCTCATGGGCGGATACAAGATTTGAGAGGAGTCTTCATAAACATTAACTTCTTAATTTTAATTTTGTTTTCAGAACCTGGTGTTCAGCAGCCACTGTAAAGCAGTTACTGGCTATTCAGACCATGTCATATATAGAAGGAGAACAGCTACCTCATGTGTACGATGCTGCCAGGTGACTGAGCTGCCGTCCTTCCTGTGCATAGCCAGTCCACGGGTAAGTCCAAGTTGAGTTGTAAATTACGTATTTTCTATTGTGTTTTAAAGCTTGGTACAATTGTGTCTTAGGAACACAATATATGACTTTCTTTTGGTTAGGTAAAACTGTTGTGAGGATATCCTTTTGCTATGGTATTCAATAGTGATTTTTCATAGGGGAAGTGACTGTAATGTGTACTGAGGGGAAAAGGAAAGTTGTAAGATGCACCCAGCAGGGGCTGTTCTAAGATTTAACTTTCTCTCCTAATACCTAAAGCAGTTATAGAAGAGATATTAAAGTAAATTATTAATTGATAATTCAAGGGGGAGATTTCGGTGTCATCACCACAGAATGAGGTGATTGTTTGGTCAACTCTGATAACAAAAGAGAGCTGGGAAGCAATACTTTTTTGAAAAGGGTGTTTGTTTCCTCTCATGCTCGAGAGGGGAAACACCAAATTGCAGTATATGAGGATTAGTCAAGTTGGCATTTTGTATGTCTTTTGGATATTTAGTGCTACTGTATGGGGTTCTCCATCATCTATTAAATGAATTTTGAAATTAATTCAGCTGAAGTTTCCTGGCTGACACAAGAGACCTTCATTAGGTCTATGGCTATTGCATTCCACGTTGTTGGGTCTTGACAAAACTGGACAAAATACAATTTTATTACCAGACCATCCAGATGTTATATTCTTTAGTTGCTGTTGAAGTTACTGCTGTAGGCCTCATCAAATGACGTGCAATTATACTTTTGCATCTAGAGAAGGGTGGATGGCAAGCAAGACCTCACAAATGCAAGCTCATTACCTACCTGGTGCTGCTCAAGCTGAATTTTATCCGTGTCAGCAGCTCTAGGGCTGGGAATCCAGCTGAACTGCTCAAAGTCACGTGTCACCTCCCTGTTAAAATTGTACTGCCTTGCTGGAGAGCAAGAGATTATTCTTAGAGTAAATTGTGAAAACCACCTTCAAATTCCTTTGATTTGTCCCTCTTTGTACCTAGATTTGCATAATAGATGAAGAATATTTTGAATTGCTCCCCTACAGCAGAAAGGGTGGAGAGAGGCTTAGAAGGCTACAAATGAAGGGAAAGGCGAAAAGAAATATCTGACATTTATTCTAGTAAAAAAAGTTACTTGCTTTGGTTTGGCTGGTGTATAAAAATGATAAAGTGTAGACATGTCTTTTTGTTTCTAAGAGTACAAAGATTTAATTTCATGCTTCTTAGAAACTTTTGGCCAGAGTGTAGAGGACCTGAAAGAGCAGAAAGAGCACATATGTTCCCAAAAACTATAGTCTTCTGTTGTTGTTTGATCTGTGATGAATTTTGGGAAGTTAATGGAGCAAATGGTAGAAATAAGAGCATATGTTTATGTAGCAGCTGGGGGAGAGAGTCAGTCTTCTTTCTATGCAGGCAGTTTTCGTGAGTACAGACAGGTCTCAGTCATAAAAAACAGAACTTGGAGGATGGATCTTGCATTGTCATTAAGAAGTTAATTAATTGAATTTTGAATAATACTGTTTGGTTTAATTTCAATAGATTTCTTACACACTGGAATATTGTCTGAACCCATTTTGGTCATCTCACAATGTCTGGAAGGGTAACTTTGCATGAAGATAAATGGAGGAAGCATTTTACAATTGGCTTAGCTAAATTAAGTTTAATTTAGGGTGGAAATGCATTCATACATCCCTATCACTGTATTTTTGATGTGTTTCTGAACCATGACTCTTACAATCAATCAGTTCGACAATAATGTGTTGACAGAGGAGGATTTAGTATTCACGACTGTGCTTTACCTTTTATTATGAGTAAAACCACAAAAACAAACCTGTGGGAAGAAAAATGCACCATGACAAAATAAAGAAAAAAGTGAACAAACTTGAATGAAAGATTTTTTTTTTTGGTCCATTTCAGAAATGTGGTGTTTTCACTTGTAAGGGCATGTAAAAGATACAGGACTCTACCCTAGAAGTACGTGCCTGCATTCTGAAAAAAAAAAGGAACTGATGGTAAAGATAGTTTTAGGTCCTCAGAGGTCAATCAGTTCTGCATGGGGTATGTAGGAAGCGTGGTTCTTGTTAGTGTAGAAATAGCACTGAGTCACATGGAGTTTGTCTCAAGATTGTCTCCTACCAGTTCTTCCTTAGGTTGAGGTGTTAGTGAAACATGGCTTGTAGAATATTCTGACTTTGTCTTGTAAAATTCCTGGTGTACACATTTTTTTCAGAAGATAGGATATGTTTGTGTGTCAGAAGTTAGTCTGCTCTTTTTTGTGTGTAGTGGCTGCCTGTTCAAGGGGTGGAAAATCTAGGTCCTGGAAATCAATATGGCAAATTGTCTGTGCTTGAAAACAGTATTTGTTCCAATGTGTCTGGTGGAGAGCTATGAACTGAAATGTGGTGGCGAATAGTGTCTCTTAAACAACCTAAGTCTGTACCATCATTTGTGGTTTATGTCAGTGTTCAGGTGACAGAACTTACTTGTATTTTGAATGTTATGCATTTTGAAAGAGGTTTTGCCCTTTTTCCTAAAGGCCAAACGTATGCTTTGACTGCAGGTGGCAGTACAGGATAGCAGCAACTCTAGTACCTTTTAGGTAGTGGAAATGTGTTCAGAGTTTTAACACACCCTGTTTCACTTTGCAGTGTTTTGTGTGGTTGTGTGTAAGGCCCATAGACAGGTTTTAAAATAGCTCTTGGCATCTTGTAAAACAATGGCTTTACCATTATTACAAAGATTGTGTATGCTTTTTAAGTGCTCATTAATCTGTTTAAACAATTGTTTGGCCCTTGTAAACAGTGGTCTCTATGAGTTTAATTTATTCCTATGAGAAGAGCTCCTGTGAAACTGGTCTGAACCACAGTTCCAGCTAGGAAATCTTGCTTAATACATCTTACTTTTGAGTTAGCTGATGAATGTTCAGAGAGGTACAGCCAACATCTAAGATACCAGGCAGTCGTGAGGTATGGGTTGCTCTCTTTACCTTACAGTTCTAAAGTGCAATGTTTAAAAACTATCTATTGCTTATCATTTAGGCAATCTGTTAAAATATTTTAATTTGCATGATACACTGTTGTGTATATTATTCTCAATATAGCAGCTTTATCACAGCAGAGTAAGCTGGAACAAAAATTTAAACCCCCTTCAAATGTAGAAGCTTTTCATCTGCAATAAAAATACAATTATTTTATTGTGTTTAATGTTTCAGATGTCCCATTATCACCCTAATTCCCACCCCATCTCAATTCTGCAGGAAGTCCGCTCCTTAGTGTTCACCATGAAAACCTATAGGCTTCCTGTACTGTTTCTTCCTATGCAGCCCCACTTGCCTTATTAAAATGTGAAAACTCTCACAAGCTTGATTTTCTCTGTTGTTCATTTGTTACATTGCTTTTCATAGTCCTGGAGGGAATGTTATTTTGCACGCTATTAGGATTCATGACAATGTTTTTAACTTACATGACAGTACATGGGGGACTTTTTCATTGTACTTCTGAAATAAAAGCAACAATGACCTCTAAATTAATGATACATTTACTTCTTACATTGGTGAAGAAATTGTCACAGCACTTCAAATCTCTGTTACTGGCCTGTATTGTAAGGTTGTCTTAATAGTAAAATTTGTTTTCATTTCTTTGTGAGTTGTTAACACATTATTAAGTCTTTAGATAGTATGTAAAAGCTTCTACTAGCTTTCTTTTGTAAACTTGGTTATAAATAGTTCTTGTAAACACCACAGAATGCTTTCCCAAAACAGACTTACATTCAAAAAATGTAGAAAGAAGTTGGTAATGTGTTGTTGGTTTTTTTTTTTGTTGTTGTTGTTGTTTTGGTTTGGTTTTTTTTTTTTTTTTTTTAATCTTGTGCTAGACAGTGAATTGTTTTGCATTTATATTTGCGTTAAAGTGTTGCAATTGTGTTTACTTTGGATCATGGTATTTAACTCCTGGTGAAGTATCTGAAGTTAAATGCAGTAGAGCAGTCTGTCCTGCTGTGTACCATGGCTCAGTTTCACTTTTGGTTGTTGTCCTGTTGTGGTAAGGGAGACCTATGAGAAAGCTGCAGATTTTACAAAATCCAGCCTTATCTGCTGGAACAGAGTTTCTCTTGAGCACCTTGCAGCCATTGGATTCAGCTGTTCAGGTCATGTGCACCTTCCACTCTGTACAGATGTGAGTAGATGGGGCAGAAAAGGGAGAGTTAAACTGATGGAGCTGTTCCAGAACAGCTCACATGGCGTGAAATCACACTTCCTGTGTTTGCAACACTGGTCTGTCCAGCTGGGTTGTATATACTGAAACAGGTATATAGGGCATAGGATTCATGGAATGCCACAAGAAAAAGAGTACTATTTCTGTGGCCCACTTCATTCAAAGCAGCTGTAAAACCCAAGAAATATGCTGTTCCTTTTTTCCCCATTTCTAATTTATGAATCACCTTAATTTTGAATTATCACATGAATTTCTGTTAAGGACAATATGTGTAATTTCTGCTAATGAGATAAAGACTTGATTGTAAAGGGTGGAACTAAAAATAAATAAATCTTGGCAAAAGGAGAGGTAGAGCAAGGATATTACTCTTCTAGCTTTGCTATCAGTTGTGTAGCAGTTGGTAGAAGACATAGTTTATCAAAGGCAGGTTTTTTGTGCCTGGTCATTCATATGGTGTTCTTTGTGGAGTGGGGAGATGTTGCATCTCTGCTTGGTTTAAGCTCAACCAAGGATTGTTTTCTGTTTCTACATTGCATAATGACTTGACTTTTAAAATTTGATCCCGTGGTAAGGTATTTGAAATGGGGATTTGGGGACAGGGAGAAATGTGAACAAGAATATAGGCTATTATTGTTTTACTTGCAGGTAACAGCTGTGCCACTGGAGTTCTACTGCAATGACCGAAGTGCAGAATACGAGCGCAGGGCACTAAGGGAAGGAGGAAGTCTTGAAGCAAAGCAGTGTGTACTCCATGGATCCCCCGAGCTAGCAGCTGACTGGCTGAAGCAGAGCTCCCAGTTCTTCCCAGAGCATCCAGGAGGGCTCTTAGGGATCAGGCCTCAGAATGGCTGGTCTTTTATCAGGATACCAGGTAAGTTTGGAGTTTGTAGTGAAATGGAGATGAGATAAATAAGGACATATGTTATTTGGTGGTAAGTTGTGCTTGGCTGTGGGCTTTTTGAAGGGCTGGGGATGGTTGTGTGTGTGTTTTTCCTTCTGAGTGAAAGTTAACCTGGTATCTTAAACTACACCATGATTTTGCATCCTCTTTCTGAAGTAAATCTTCGATGGATACTGAAAACATGTAATACTGGTTTTTCTAATGGTTACAAACCTCCCTTTTTATGTCAATCCTCCAAATGACTGTAAAGAGATAGACTTGCTTACTAGAGCAAAGTCTGCTCTCACAACCAAATACTGTTTTGAGGTTGGAGATAGGAAGATTGCATGAAAAGTTAGAGACATAACTTGCCTCCTAAGGTGTTGAAAGAGCTTCATATTGTCCTAAAAGATCTTTTATTGATCTACATGGTGAAAAGGTTAAAATTACTTGTGGCAGTCTGCCATGAGAAGGGTAGGTTTGAGGACCAAGTTCAGAGGAAATTAGTCTGGAAAATAAGCCATGAGGGATTTACTGAATTTCTGTTGAAATAAAGACTTACTCATATTTCCTTGTAAAGTGGGAAAAAGGTACCAAGTGTACCAGTAAAATAAATGTACTGTTTTTTCTTAGAATTAGACTAAGGTAATCAAAGATCTTATAGGGTTTGATTTCCAGTTCTGCAGTGACTTTCATGGGCCAGACATGCTCTAGCTGTCAGAAGATGGTCCTGAGAAGCAAGCAAAATTCTGCAGAAAGTACTAGAGATCTGACAGATAGCCAAGAGGAAAAACAGCTTACACTGCCAGATGCAAAGTTATTCCCAGACCCTTTTGGGTCAAGGATGTTTGGCAGGGGAAGTTAGTGCAGTAAAAGGAAAATGGCCTTTTTCTTGCTACAGTCAGGTTTAAGAAGGTACCTTCATAAGTATTCGGAGTCATTTGAAGCACATGCATGTTTGTACCTAGGTAATGGAGAAACCATTTTTCATGAGCTTGCACGGGATTAATAGTCATAGTTGATGATTTTATAATTTCTTCAGCAATTCTCTAAACTGTTTGCTGGTTATTTGGAAAAAGAAAATGAATCTCTGTAGCAGAAAAATGGGAAGTATTGAAGAGATAAATTAAGATAGAGGACATGGATAGAGAAATGCAGAAATCAGCCAATGCAGAAAAGAGAGAGGGCTGCATTCTCTTGAAAGACTTCCATTTTAAGCTGGGGACTTTGTTATCACCAAAAAATTATAGAGGACTAAAGATAAGGTACAAGAAGCTTTCAGAAGCGAAAGAATAGGTGCAAGGTTGGGCAAATTGTTGACAAAGCACAACAGAATCTGGTTGAGAAGGAGGTTGGGATGAGTATGTTACGTAAAGCTGGCTCAATTTGGGAAGTATTGGACCTAGAAATGGGGTAAAAAAGTCGTTTTGTACAGCTGTTAGTGAAAAGTAGCATTCAAACCTAAACCTACTCTAAGAGGAGAGAGCACACACCACAGCAGGCCAGCTGTGTTCATAGGTGCAGAAACAGGCTCGATGCCTTTCAGAAAGTGAGGGATGTGCTGAAGGAGCCATTTGCAAGGCTGAAGTAACAAATGTCAAATGGAACGGTTGCTGTGGAGGTCTGTAGCAAATAGGTGACAAGAAGAAAAGGGGGACACCACCTCTCTTTCCTAAACCCTGATCTATCCTCTCCTGGACTCGGCGTTCCCAGTACCCTGGCAGCAGGCTCAGCTGTGATCACTGTGGGAATCTCTTGAGGTTTTTCCTGTTCTTTGAAAGAAAAATGGTCCTGGATTAAATGGCAGGAAGTGTCTGAGTCCTTTCAGTATCGATAAAAAGCACCGGCCTCACTGGCTGTTTACTGTGAGAGCCAGCTAGCTCCTCACTGACCCCATTGTGCCGTCAGGAGGGGAACCAGGGGTGTCAACTGGAGCCCAGGCTTTATCTCTCCTTCCTCTGCTTTTTGCATGTCCAGAGGCACTTTTTCTCATTCTCCAGAGAGCGCTGAGCCCAGCTACAGTCATCAGCCAGAGCTCCTGACAAAGGTTATTCTGAGTCATAATCATTTGTAACTATTCTTCCCAGGCCCACTGTATCCCCTTGTAGATAATTTATGTCCACATCCTAGCATGGCTGGAGGCAGTTGGGTTTGGGTTTTTTTTCAGACTGACAGCCATTTGGTCTGATTCCTTTTTCTTGTTTATTTCATACAGTGCTAAAGAACCCAAAAATTTTGTCCTAGGGAGAGCTCTTTGCCAATGCAAGCAAAGTACAGGACCTCTATCTCCTGACTGACTTAAACTTTTAAAAGTTCCTTTTAAACAACAAAAAAAAAAAAAAAATTGAAGAATTTGCCATTTAAAGTTGTTACTGATCATTAAATATAAAAATGTGTAGAACTGCAAATTTCGGAAATCTACTTTAAAAAATAGTATTTTTTTTTCTTCTCCTAGGTAATAGAAAATTAGAAGTGGAGGTGGAAGACACGGAGTTTTTATTTTCTTTTTAATAATTCTGGTGTTTTCTGAAGATGGCATGAGTTTATTGCATTTTCTGTTGCCATTTTCCAGAATTTTTCGTTTGAAGCACTAGGTGGCAGGCTTTCAGCATGGAAAAATACTTGATATTGGAAAACACAGTGGCATCAGGAGAGCATGCTTAAAGGTGCCAGGTTAAGGACAAATTATTTTCTCTTCCAGAGATGATAAATCTCTTTTTTGGTAGTACCGTTTTGCTCTCCTCAAAAAACCTCAAAAACTTTCTCACCGGTGCAGTCTGCTCTACTGCTGAGCTATTGGATGACTTATGAACTGTTAACAAGTTGCTAATTTTTCAAATAATCTGCAAATAAATTCTTTACTTGTAATTTGCATTTCATTGTGATTTAAAAATAGTAACTTACACAATGGAGACCTCAGGAGCCAGCAGCAGAGGACACGCATCATTTCCAGTTAGCAAAGCTTTAGTCTACCTATTGGGACCGTTGTGAGGAAAAGAGTAGCATTTTGCTTTTGGAAACCTGCTAGTATGTTAATCTGATCTTCTCAGCACTAACTTTTGAATAGACCCTGTTGGTTCTCTTGAGTTTTCTCCCAGTTAGATAGCTTTTGATTAATAATCATGTTAGTTTGTCACTATGGCTAGATTATATATCTAGACTTTTCATGAAGCTTCACTCAATATAATCTGTTCTGAAATAGCAAGCTGACCAATTAGAATGAAAGCAGAGTGTCATGGCTGTATTTATAATTAAGGGGAATAATAACATTTTCTATAAACATTTTCTATAAGGGGAATAATAACATTTTCTATAAACAGCAGTAGATACTGCTGTTGAACAAAGGCCTTGGCTTCCATAAGTGTATTTAAAAACCAAGTAGCTGTAAGTCTTTTCCATTTTACTTAATTGCCTAAGTTGAAAATTTGGTTTTCCTTAGAAGAATGCATGAAGCTATTAATGATTTATTTGTAATTGAGACTGTGTGCTGTTCTAGAGATGAATGCATAATTATACATTATGTTACACTTAGAACAAATGCTAGCCTGATGTGTGGGCTTGAGTTTTGCTTACAGTATTTCCTGAGCTCGGCTCTCCAGTTAATGGATTCCCTAAGGTAACTGCTAACAGATTAAGCAATGGTGAGGTACTTGCTCCTGGCAGAGCAAGATCATCACTGCCAAAAGGAGGAAATACAGTCACTGCCTAGATAGGCAGACAAGCAAGAAAGAGCAGACCTGTCTTGTCTTCAGTTCTCAACTACTGAATTACAGGTGCATGGCTCTAAAATTGCCATAGTAGAGACCATTCACAGCATTGTTCTATGGAGCAAGTGGATTAACTAATTATTTTAAACCATATGGAAACTCGCAATTTTTTGAATTTCAGAAAGGAGATGGTTGGTTGCATTTTCTGATGTTCTGATGTGGATTCCAGCATCAAGTCCATTATTTATATTTAAGCTAAAGATACTTCTGAAAGCAAACAACTACATTATTGCTTTTCCCAGCAAGCCCATAGCTGTACTTGCAGGAATCGCTTACTACTCTGCCACATCGCTGCACACTTACCACATCACTTTGGTACTCATGGACTGTGTTGCCTGCTGTAAGACCTTTTAGGAGTGCTGTTATGTGATCTTTGCTCTTCTACTATTATGAACCTGCTTTTGGTTATATTAAAATACATGGTGGTCAGAGAAAAGAATTAATTTTGTATATAACTTTTTTTTTTATTGGGATATTGGGCAAGACAGTTAACTGCCTTACAGAAAGCTGAATTTTCTTCAGCCCATGAGTTAATTCATTCTGTGAAGCAGGAAGTGTGCAAAACTGATACCTGCTAGACATTAGAGAACATTACCTGCTAGACATGCTGAAAATACTTGGGTTCTGTACTAGCCTGCACCATCTGCAGTTGTCAGCTTTCCGTTTTGGCTGTAAACCTAAGTTCAGACATCCAGAAGAATAGAGAATCATCAATGGCCTTTCCAACAGATAATTTTTTGGAAGAAAATTTCTCTTCATCCTCTTTCAACAGTAATGTATTGTTTATTGAAGTTTATGTACAGAATGTACAAACAGGAAGATCTCCTTCCTGAAAAATACTTCATGAGCAGTGCTGAAATAGAGAGGACATGAAGTATAAAATCTGAAGTAACTGAAAAGATTGCCATCTGGAAACATTTCTTAAACAAAACAAAAGAAAAAAAGGAGAGGGCAGGGAAGGATTCAAGGCAGTGCTGTGAGGGGATTTGTTTTACAGTGATCTAGACAACTCTTTCTCACTGTGAATGTGAGGGGTCTGATTTGTGGAGGGTAAGTCTAAAGCTCAGCAGCAGGTAGCAGCAAATGTGCAAGGGACAGCATTTTCATGTGTGTAGTGGAAAATATTTCTTCAAGTGTTAAAACATATTGTGCTTGTTGATCTGGGCAGAATAAAACCTTAAATGAAGTATATTATTGTCTAAAAAGAGATTGAGTCCATACTTATGATCAGTATGTAATGACATTTTGCCACATGGCGCATATAGGTGTGCTCCCATCCCAGCAAACAAAAATGATTGTTACCATTGTGATTTTAAGTATCATCCAGAAGGGATGTTGGAGTTTCTTCCATCACACCTCCTTACTTCAAAGACTATAATGCAGTGAGGTGCTAGGAACACTTAGAAGATAATTTGTTGCATGTATCTGGGTTTGCTTTATTAATTACCTGCTTTTCTTCTATTTCTTATTAGATAAAGAGAGTCTGATCACTGACAGTGGAAAACTTCATGCTCTTGATCTTCTTTTGACACGGCTGAAATCTCAAGGACACAGAGTTCTCATTTACTCGCAGATGACTCGGATGATTGACTTACTGGAGGTAGGAGAGTTATGGCTGACAGAAGACAAATTATGAACATGGAGATTTAGCAACACTGTTTTGGACAAAGTACAGTAATTTCGATGCAGCAAACCTAAATAAAATTACTATACCAGAGGATACTCAGAGGTTAATGCATTAATATGAGAATATAAGAACTGCCATACAAAGTTAGACCTAAGGTCCAACCTAATGTTCTGCTGATACCAGTGTATAACAGCAGATGTTACACAGAAAATACGTACAAGAATATTGATACTTCACCATTTTACTCACTCAATTTCCAGTAGTTTGCAGTTCAAGAGGTTTCTGAACCAAGTGTGCCTCCTATATACTCAGTTGTCCAACATGGATTCTTCTTCCATAAAGTTGTTCATTTGCATCTTGACACCTTGTTAAGTGTTGGCATTTGCACTGCCCTATGGCAAGGGGTTGCATGGCTTAATTATCTTTTTCTGGTTTGAACTGCTTCCTTCTTTTATCATTTGATGCCTGCATGCCTTTTTATTGGAAGGAAGAGGGAGAACAGTGGTAAATTTTACAGTGTTTATGTTGCTTGTAATTTCACAGACTATTACCATTTTCCTCTAATATCTGATTCATCTGCAGAAGTTTCATAAACATTAGGAGGTTCTCTGGCATACAGGATAGGAAAGAAGTAAGGAATGAAGTCATAACTTAAAATTTAAAAACAGACATTTTTCCTCTGAAGAAGAAAAAAAAAATCTTTATTTGATGAGCAGCTATGCCATCAAAGAGCTAGGATACTGTCTTCTCCACAATAAACTGAAGAGAAAAAGTGAGAAGCCTGAATCAATAGCTGCCTAAGTCATGAGTTCTGTATGAACAGGAGAGTATTTTAAGGTCAGCAGTTAATAGTTCAATAACAAATTACAAGCTGAATTTTGTTTTTGCTGCTGTGAGGAAAAACAGAACTTGCATGGTTGCAATTCTGTATTTTGGCATTTTGCCTAGCATTGCTTTTTATGCCTCTTTTTTTGGCAAACACTGGACATGATGTGGGTTTGTTGATACCCTGCATTACACCATGAAGCTCATAAAGCTGTGTTTAGTGCTTCTGTCTTTTCTCTTAGCGTTGAATTTGAAAGGCTTATGAGCAGACCATTTTGCTATTCCATCTCCTGAATGTTCAACTTCACTTGTGTTTTATTATCCAAATAAGCCACTTACTAAGTCCTCTGTTTTTCTTTCTCCCCACCCAAGTAACAGAAGCTGAAGTTAAGCAAGCTAAAAATCAAGTAAGGACTAATTAATAAGAAAATCCATGCAAAAGCTGTGTATCTGTAGATATCTGGTTTTTTCCTGATCTGTCAAAATATATCTGCCTACTTGAATATGAAAAAACACAGGATGTCTTTTTAAACAGTATTTGGACTATATTGCACTAACCTAATCTATGCAGGGCAGAGAGCACAAAGCACATTGTTTACAAAGTTATAAAACTATGTTTGTTTTATGTAGCTTCAGCTGAAGGGCTGCTGTGCAGTTCAGTCATTATGAAATGGCAGATATAAATACAAAGAGGAAAATTATTTTCTTTCAACAGAAAAGGATCAATTATAATTTCAGTATTGTTTTTTCATGCAGATGTGTATTTCACACTTTTTAAGATTCTGTTTGTTTTTCTCCATGTGATTGCTTTCTTCCGTAAGAGTAATTTTCAATGGTTTCAGTGGGAATCAGATTGTATTCATGAGATGAGGGGTGGAATTACGTTCTGCATGAAGTAAAACATCTTGGTTATACTCTACCAAATATTAATGAGTTGTGTGAAAACAGAAGAGAACTCAATTTAGACTGTGAAATAATATGAAGGAAAAAAAAATTCCTGAGAAAGTACCATTGTGGAAGCCCAGAAGAGCACTGGCTTTAGCAGCACTGCATTCTTACCATACTCAGGTCATCATGTGTTGTTTCTTTCCCGTGCTTTGTTGCAAGGGTTTCATTGTTTGTCTTAGACTGATGCTTCTGGTGGATTGGTGACCCTTTACGTTGAACAAGACTGGCTGGTAGATTTTTCAAGCAGGTCTAGTATAAGGATCTCTAGATGAGACTGAAGCATCCCTATGAGGCTTCCCCCACCCCACTCTTGTCATTCCTTATGGGGAACTAGAAAAATGAGCAGTCATCAAGTGCCTTCCAAAGTTGCAGTAGAGACCAGGTATATTTACTTCTAAATATCTTCTTTGCCATCAGGGTTCTCTCTTTAGCTAAAAGCATGTCATTTCTATGAGTGATCAGAACAGTAAAGTGCTGAGAAGTGTAGTATGAATTGCAATGTGGATTTTTTAAAACTTTTTTTGTGTAGTGAAAGCTGTACTGTTAATATTTGGGAAAGTACTGCACAAAACCAGTTCACAGCAGAAGGATATTTCATATGGGCACTGTTACACTACTGGGAAGTATCTATCTTGATCAGAGGAAGTAGATGGGGGCAGACCAAAACCTGTTAGATGATTAGCTAAGGGCTAATGTACAAAGCTAGTTTGCAGACCTGGGGGAATAAATGCCAGTACTGCAGGTGTAGAATAACTTGTTCTTTTGCACTTTTTGCCTTTGTGAAAATGTCTGAAATCTGGAATAAGGATAAATTCTCCTGATGGAATTAAAGAAGTTGTTTTCTGTTTTGTTTAGAAGACAGATAATGAAAAGATAGTTAACAGATGAGGAAGACTAACTCAAGATCAGAAGGTTGAATCATCATAAAGGCAGCTAAAGACAGTAACAAAGAAATGAAAGGAAGAGGTTCTTGTGATAATAGCAAAAGAATTGATCAAATCTGGAGAAAAGGTGGCATAGTGCCTAACTGACAACTCTTATTTCTCTGGTGACAGAAACTTGTCATAGAAATGGAATAAATTAATACTTCATTAGGATTTGTTTATGCAATGAAGTAGCTGTTCTCTGCTTTGAACTTCTGTTGTTGTACTCCAGAAATTCTACTAGCCATGAGCTGTGCTTCATCGTGGTAGTCCAAGTCTGGATTTGGCCATTTCCACACTGTTTTATTTACCTAATTTTTATCTGCTTTATGTTGAAGCTTGCTTCCTCTGCATCAATCTTTTTCTCAGTTTCCTTATAATATGGCAGCTCTTTCACTATTTCTGCAGAACACAAGGGGATCAGGAGCCCTGAAGGACAGGTGAAAAGGAGAACTGAACATGGTACTATCAGAAGGTTCATTAGAGTGCAAGCACTGCCATGTGTTCTCATAGCATAGCAGTTCTGTGTCTGCTGAGCACTGTGGCTTGGAGTAAGATGAATCCAATAGTTTTTGCTGCTAAAGCACTATCTGTTCCTTTCTGTCTTCATTTGCACTCACAGCATCTCAAAAAGACTCACAGCTAAACCTAACTCATGTAACCAGTAGGTGTTGCATCTTGTCAGCCAAGCAAGGATCCCATTGTTTAAGCACCCCAAGGATGTCTTTCCAGAGAAACTCTGTGGTTATTTGAGCTTTGTATGTAATTCAGATTTTGTTGATAGTTGCACAGGTATCAAGAAGTACTGAGAACCTTAGAGCATGAAAAACATGTCTCAGTGGAAAAAGCCTATACTTAAAATATTCCTAGCTGATGCCATTTGATTTGTGTCTCAGGCAATGGTTTCAGTACTGCTGCTTGGCAGGAGCTGTGGGCTGACACACCAGTGTAAATGTTCAGTGTTCTCCTAGGCAAGAGATTCACGGGCTCTTCACTGCTGAGATAAAGCCTGGACAGACATTATACAGCACCAGGTTTTTAGAATCACCAATCAAATGGTACATGATTGACAGGGGGCAGGTGCAATTGGTTTGTTTGGAAAGGTTTGCTTGCACAGTAAAAACTTGGGATTTAGTAAAAATTTAGACTCTATAAAAACAAACTTCCCATTTAAATGATTTTTTAAACCTATTTATTTATAGGAAAAGGCATGTACCAGGTCTGCAGTGCAGCAAATGTATCCCCAACTCTGAACTAACATTGTAATTTATCTCTTACATGAAATGCAGAAGCTGACATATGATTGAGTAGCTTTAGTTTCTGGATTGTATTATTATCAAGTATTGCTTACAGAACATTTTTTGATAATGTTTATGGAACCTTGTTGTAATTAGTAATCCTGTTTTTATTGTGTGTAGTGGGGGGCTCTGCAAGAATCAAGATTGAACAGTTTCAAGAACAACTATATTTTTTTGGTGCATGTTCTTTGCAGGAATACATGGTTTATAGGAAACATACCTACATGAGATTGGATGGTTCTTCAAAGATTTCTGAGCGAAGGGACATGGTAGCAGATTTTCAGAACAGGTAATGTAGTTTGCAAGGTATGTTCCTGCTAAAATAAATGTACCTAGGAAATTGGTGTAAGATTTAATGGAAATAAATTAAAATTTTACTTCTCTTTCTTTATATCAAATTGATCTCATTTATCTGAAACAGTTTCTTTGTTTTTGCTGACCAGTAGTCAGTGGTGTTGATATGAATCTGTGAAAGAGTACTGGAAGCAGTTTTAGTGTAGCCACCTCTTGTAGTTCTTGCCAATCCAAATAGGCTGTTGCTTAGAAAGAAGCTCAGTTGAAAAGCAGCAAATGTCCAATAGTTATTAAATGCTTTGGTAATTGACACTGTAAAGATAAGATCGAAAATCTTGCATATGCTAGAGTATTGAAAGTGACCTAGTTTTCTGCAAAACAAACTATTTAACCATATTTTACTAAGAAACCGTAAACTAATATACAAAAGATAAAATGGGTTTTTTATTAGCTAGAAAGGTAGGGTAAATCTTCTCATTTAGTAAACCAAAATGGATCCTGACAAATTTAATAAGCAAATCAGGACACATTACTTACAATGATTGAGATTATGATTATTAAGTTTCCTTTTAATCATGAGATACGGCTTGATACAATGTCATTTTGGTACGTTAGTTCACAGAAAGGTTATCCTTCCTGTATGTTGACATGAGCTTGGAAGGACGTCACTTTCCTATTTCAGTGGAGTTAGGTTCATAGATAGTTGTTTACTGCGGAGTGAAAGCAACATTCTAGACTTGAGAAAACCGCTTGTTAGTGGTCCCAAAGTACTGTAGCTGAAGATAGGAATCAAGGCTTTTCAGGTCACTGGTTCACAAGGCTAATGGACTTGAAGGACTCTCCTGCAATGATGAGTCATCTAGTGAACTTGAACATGTGCAGAAGTAAGTAGAGAGAACCATATTAGTACCTTTCTTTCTGCCTGTTTCCAGGTGTCAGAAACAAGTTCCTTGCAGGTTATGATGTCTCCTGAAATCCTGATGCTTCCTCCTGTAAGATCCTTTAACCAAAAGAAGTGAAAAAAATCATTTTACTAATGAACAGAATTTGGTTTTATTAGCGAATAAAACATCTGAAGAAAAAGAATAATTTCAGCAGGAAATCCCTTTGAAATGTACGTCAGCCAGTCTAAACAAGAATTCCTATTAAGATATTAGCTGAGTTCCTCTTATACATGATTTACTTACGAGAAATATTTCCAGGAAAAAAGTATGACTGAGACTAAACTATTCTGCAGGATATCCTTGCAAGGTGCTGAAAATACATAGCTATGGCATGATAATTTGTTCACATAGTCTGTGTCTCTGTCCACTTTGCTTCTCAGATGGCATATCCAGAAGCATATCACAGCTGCGTGTTCAGGTGACTGTCTATACACCCATCCCAGAATTACAAGAGAACAGATTACCAGGCCAAAGATTACCTTCAGTGCAAACAGGCACCTGTTGACTCCTTTGGCTTTGTTACGTACAAGTTAAAGTCTGAAGATTGACAACTTAGTTTTAGTTCCTTTCCATTCATTCTGCAAGAGTTTCTGGTACTTCACTGATTTTACATTTGCCAAGTTGTTCAGACAGTGTAGTATCAAAAGGATGTGGCATTCCAGACTGTCTTCTCTTAAGCAAAGGACAATGTGTCAATGTCTTTGGAGTCCCTACTAGTGTACTGTCTGCTTTGTTTATGTCAGCCTGTTCACAGATCTATAAGGTGTGGAACATAAATACTGTTGACTCAGCAGAGACACTAGTGCAGTTCACAACCTTAGCAGAAACTTTGATTTTGCTGTTACCACTTGAGTTTTCATGAGTACTTGGTCATGCTACATACAGGCTTGTCTCCTTGTTTGTTCTGTTTAAAGCATCAAATTTAGAACAAAACTTGCATCTGCACAGTTTTGACTTTTATTTTGGTTTTTTTTTATCAGTTGAGCATCATTAAGGCAAGTTTTCTTTAATATAGGGCTAGTTCTGTGAAACAATAGGTTGTTCTTTGTGTTTATGAAATCTTAATTTCCAGTGTGGGCAAGATAAACAAGCCCTGGTTTGTTTTGATGCAGATTAATAAACGGCTATTGCAAATTTAATGTATACATGTTCAGACAGTCATCTTTTGTAGATTACCTTCTTTCACTCTTTCATATGTTTCTTTTCCTTGACCGTGAATGAACAGCACAAAGCGTTCTGAACTCTTCAAGTAATAGAAATAGCCATGATTGCTTCATATGGGTAAAAAAATTGCTTCTGTGGTTATTCCTTGTTCATGCACAAAATAAGGGGGTTTAATCTCTTTCCTCTACAGGAATGATATTTTTGTGTTCCTGTTAAGTACAAGAGCTGGGGGCTTGGGCATTAACCTTACAGCTGCAGATACGGTAGGTGAAATTTGGTAACAATTTATGTGGAAAAATCAGTCATTCTGTGTGAAAGTTGGCATTCTTTTGCCCATACTGATCAATATTTTTAGTACTGCCATTCACATTGTGAAATTGCATATCCTGATTACTTTGTTATTAGCAATGTAATAATATCTTGATGATAAAGTTGTAGAATATTGGACATTTTGGTACACAGTTTTTGGTTACAGTTGGAGACTTCTTCCCACTCCACACATACTTCAGTACTAGGGTCCAGAAAGGAGTTGGATTACTGAAGGGGTTTACAAGTGCAAATGACACTTAGATGAACAGCGTGCACTGTATGAATGACGCTTTACTCCTAAGGTTCAGTTACAAAGGAACCAGTGGAATAGTTATCACTTACCCTTTTTTCTGTACCCAGAAGAATAAACAATGCCTATAAAAGTATCAAACCATTTGTAGTTGAGGATCAGCTACTCAGGAAGGATAAATTTCTTCCCTTGAGGTGTAAAGACAGACTGATTTAGGTGAATTGCAAGGATTTGCACTCTGGAGCAGCTGCCACTAATCACTAGGGAAGGAATACTGATGAACCATTCATCTTTTCATTAACAGCTATTCTTGTGCTTCTGACCTGCACCTGGCATGCTTGCAGATTTGACCTCAAGTCTGTAGCCACACAAACCCAAAGAATCTCTGAATCAAAAAAATCCTACCCTATCTTGCTGTCAGTCACAAGAAAGCAGAAGAAAACAAGTATCTGTAGGATTTTCAGGGTTTAAAAGAAGAAATAAACAGATAGAAGCTCAGGCAGGTTCCTTGCATGAGCACTTTTAGTGGTTTTCTGTGTAACTTTCTTAATACTTTACTTTGCTGTCTAAAATTTTTAAAATGCATTTGATCTTGATGCTCTTTGTGCATAAATTACTATTAGAGTTATAGTGCAATATGAACTTAATGTGGCATTTCAGTTTTTTATAGTCAAAGTACTAGAAACATTAGACTTCATCTAGGTTTTGAATAAAAATTGGAGTATTACGTTCTTCATGAAATTCTGCTACGATGCTAAGTAACACCAAAATGCGTCCATAATGTGGACTGCAGTCTAATTAATTGTATGACAGTGACTTAATGTGAAACAAACTTAGGAATTTTGTACTTCCCTATCAGGTCTGTTTAAGAAGATATTAAAGACGTTCTTTGGAAGTTGAAACATTCATAATGTCAGTTAGTTTTAATTCACCTGAAATGCAATGGAAGAGACTTCACAGGACTGGGAAAGGCTAGTTTAACACAGCCTACAGTGGGGCTGTAATTCTGTGAAACATGATTGAACTTTTATTGTTGTCAGTATATTAGATTTCTGTTCATTTAGTCACCAGCTGCTCTAAAAGTATGTTTTTATTTAATCCTTTCTGGTGTTACCTTGCAGGTAATTTTCTATGACAGTGATTGGAACCCAACAGTAGACCAGCAAGCCATGGACCGGGCCCACAGGCTGGGTCAGACCAAACAAGTCACCGTGTACCGCTTGATTTGTAAAGGCACCATTGAGGAGCGCATCCTACAGCGGGCAAAGGAAAAGAGTGAGGTAGGAATAAGTAACTCCCCTGCAAAGAGAAGTTACAGGAATGGTATCATAAAGCACATATTGACATGAGTAAAGAGACAGAAAAAGCGTCTGCAGGGAGACAGAAGAGAAGGCAAAAGGAAGTGTCATTGTTCAAACATGTGTCTCTAACACAGCAGCAGTCCAGTGACATATTGATAGAACTGGAAAGAAGTTAATTATTTACAGTATGACTTCATGAAAACTATTCCTTATGTTGCTGTAAAACTACACAGGCTTCTTGGAGACTGAGGCTTCTGTCTTTGCTGTGTCAGAGTTACTGATGCCTCTCACATTACACAACAGTGTTTTTTAAAGACATTTGGAAGGTAATCAAGAGGAAATTATCTGAGGTGTTAGGGTTGCCAGAAAAGCTCAGTGTCCTGAAGCATCAAGCAGTAAGCGTACTAGGAATTTTAAACCTCATAATACTTTATTGGCAAGAAAATAACCAAGGAGATTCATGCTTTTTGGTAGCAGTAGGTACATTATATACAACATTCAGATGTTTTGTGTACTTGGAGTTTCTTCTAGCTGTTGTTTTACTTGGATGCTGCTCATGATGTTGCAGCAACTGAATGCATACATATTTCCCTTGTTGAAACCACTTTTTCTGAGATACTGCACTAGAGTTACCTGAAATCAGCCTGAAAATTGGGTGTAGTCTGCTGGTGATCCAAATCATTGAAATAGCCTTATGTTAAAGCTTGTTCTCTTCTGTTCTTCTTAGTTGTTGGGTTTTTTTTTTTAATATAGTTTAGTGACAGAGGCTGACTGAATTGCTTAAACTGCAACACCGACTCGGGATGGAGATACAATTTTCAGTCAAGGAGACTAAAAATGTTGCACCCTTTAAGAATGTGATCTTCATGATCCTCTGTGCAATTACTTGAAAATTTAAATGGGTAAATAATACTTGAGAGGGCTGTTGCTGTATTTTTGTTTTGTTTTGTTCAGCCGTATATGAATTAATACTATTCTAATTTGTAGTTTATTACATACTGCTTCAGAAAAAATGTAACTTTCCATAAGGAATGGTAATTTTCTCAGGGGCTTCCCTGAAATTTTGCTGCTAAATTTGCTATGATAGAGAAATTGGATCAAGTCTGAATCAGGAGAGATGTACTTGCATGATTTTTGCAACTGGCTTTTAGTGATGGGTAATGAGAAATATTTAATGGTGGCTTTGATTAATCTTTCCTCTTCTTGTCTTGTTTTTTTCCTTCTAGATTCAACGAATGGTAATTTCAGGTGGCAATTTCAAACCTGACACCTTGAAGCCAAAAGAGGTGGTCAGCCTTCTGCTGGATGACGAGGAGCTAGAAAAGAAATGTATGTGGAATTAATGTTTCAGCAATTCCCCCATTATCCACTTCATTACCTTATGAAATCTGTGTTTTTATCTCTACAAACACATGTATTGCTGATAACAACTTCTGTTTCCTGTCTCTTTTTGTATTGCCAACTCTTGTTAGTACAAGAGCTGAGCTGAATGAAGTTGTGCAAAATGAGACATGATGATGTGATTAAGTTTTTATTGGCACTCATTCAGGATCATTACATTGTTCCTGAATGACAGAGCTTTGACAAGAACTATGTGGGTCACGACAAGAAAAGTATTAGTAAAAGTGCTGTATTTTGTCATATTTTTGAAGTTAGAGGCATATTCTTTCATGTTGCTTGAAAGAATTTCCTTGTAAGACTTTTTAGTGACTTGGAAACAAATGGTTTTAATAGAGTAATTCTTTCAATGTGTTTTAGTTTCAATACAACTGACTTTTCTTCCCAGTTCTGTTAGAATAAGAACTTCTTGTAAGATTCATAAAAGGATAGGAAATATCTTTGTACTGGTGACAGCTTTGTATTTCTTTTCCAACAGTGCGTCAGCGTCAAGAAGAGAAGCGACAGCAAGAAGAAACAAATCGTGTGAAGGAACGTAAACGTAAAAGGGAAAAATATGCTGAGAAGGTACTTTGACATAGAGAGGTTACCTGTGCCTGTGTCAGTGATAGAGCCAGAAGAGCTTCAGGGTCACTGTTAGGGAATGTGGAAACATTTTATGCCAAGGCAGTCTTAATGGGTGAACCTTCTTGCCTTTCCTGTTGAAAGTCAGTCCTTGGCAGTTCCTTACACAGAAGAGGGATAGTACAAAATAAGTAATGCATAGTTACCTGTATTTTAGCCATTAGCAACTTCAAAAATAGGGAAGTACTGCCTGTCCAAATAAATCTGACAGTCAACTGATCATTAAATTGATGACTCTATCGATAAAGATTTTGTTCTGCAAGGACAAAAGGGAAATGTAAAGGAAGCACCAAACACAGGTAAATCCCATACAGCTATGAAACTTACAGGGAACTAGGGAAGATTAGTTTGTTTAAAAAACATCACTAAAACCAGTTTTTGAAAATTCTGAGTTTTTAAGACAGGGAGGCTTTGCATTAATTAATTGGAATTCTGTGTAATGGTAAAGAATTTCAAGCTCACTCCAAAAGGTACTAGAAATCAAAGTAATTTTTTAAGAGTAAAACTCCATCATCCCAGCTATTTTATGAAGAAAAACAAATAAAACCCTTCTGAAAACAAAAGAAGGAACATTTAAGGGATCTGTTACCACATCGTTCAGAAACTTGTTTTGGGAAATTCTTCCTATGGCACTCCTGAGTTAAAATACTGCACTAGATTTTGAATTTTTGGGTTGCTTGTTCCCATTCTTCTCTTTTATTGCCTTTTCATTCCTGGATTACTTCATTTATTTCAGAAGAAGAAGGAAGATGAATTGGATGGGAAGAGAAAGAAAGAGAACATGAACCTTGTGATCCCATTTGTTCCCTCAGCTGATAACTCCAACCTGTCTGCTGATGGGGATGACTCTTTCATTAGTGTAGACTCTGCCATGCCCAGTCCTTTCAGTGAGGTAAGACTCACCACTGCTTTAACCCCCATACTGTTTCAGTTGTGGCCCTACATCTTGTGGGATTCTTGCTGTCTGGTACTTTAGCTCTTGTAGAGCTTTGAGTGTGTGGGGAAGTGACATGTCTTAAAGGTGAACCATGCAAATGAAAATAGTTTATTGAAAATGCATTAGCTGCTAATAGACTGCTTTACAGCTCCTCATGTACACATTCCATTATTCCCCTCTTCCTTCACCATCTGCTTCCCTTTTCTTACACTGAATTTATCCCCTGACTTTCCTCCCTTCCAGTCCGTGAAATTTTTCCACTCTTATCTGGAGTCCCACTTAACTTTCTTCCTGCTTTCTTGTCCCTTTTTCCTGCCTTTCTCATGCTCACATTTATAACCCATGTGCCCTCTCCCATACCAATATCTTCCATAGCAAGAACACTCTGCTCCTGAGCCAAACAGTATCCCTCAAATAGCTCCTTGACATTCAGTGTCTTTGTAAGTACCCCTCATTAGTCTCATCTGTGTCTCTGTCTCTGCTTCCTCACTTGCATCATTCTGAATTATTGTGGTTTTTCTCCTCTGGAATTTAAATTAAAAATTTTCAGTGGCATAATCTTATTTTCCTTCATCTGTGTGTAAAGAATTGCAGATTGGTTTTAGCAGCAAATGTACTTTGTTCTGTGCCATGTCAATTAAGATTTCTGTATTGTACTGTTCCTTTATTGATCAAGATTTTTATTAGCAGTAGTAGTGGCTTAAGAATCCTGTTTTCTCTTTTGCAGTTGAAAATGCACAGTTGAACAGTTTACTTAAATCTCTGCTGAGCCCATTAGTCTTTTGCTTCATAACTTAACATGTATTTTCATGAATTGAAGTTAAATAGTGGGTGGGGGTCTTTACTGCTGCTCAGTGTGTAAATAAAGTGTGGTGCAATCAGGCAGATGATGTATCATGCTCATGCGAGAAAATGGGAAAGAACAAGTACCAATTACTTGTGATTGTACAGGTTTTGAGGATCTTACTATTTTTGTACCCTTTCCTAACCTGAGGAGCTAATGGCTTTGCTGTCTGTCACATTTAGATATCTATCAGCAGTGAATTACATATGGGCTCTATCCCTCCTGATGAGAGCAGTAATGATATGCTTGTGATTGTGGATGATCCAGCTTCTTCAGCACCTCAGTCAAGGGCAACAAACTCTCCTGCTTCCATTACTGGCTCAGTTTCAGACACCGTGAATGGTCAGTACTCTTCTTGTCTTGATTTATTACTAACATTTATTAAACCTTAACTTTTCATAGATAATTTATAGGTTTTCTGCATTCTGCCCTGATATATGAGTGGTTGACAAGATTTGGGGGGGAAAATAATTGCCTTTTCATTGCAAAGTTACTTCTGATTTGATAGGAAATCTGTTTATAGTCTGTCATTTGCCACACTTACCTCTTTTCTTGTGTTAGTTACTTCAAAATGTTGTGTCCTTTGTTCCTGTGTTATTGAGGGCTCTCCTTCCCTTAAGTTTCTTACCAAATGACAGACTACTACTGAACTATTAATCTCTAAGCTTTTCCTTGAATTTGCTATTGGGTTAATAATTAGTTCTTTATCTCCAGTGGGTGGTTGGAACAATTTGTTTGAAGTGTAATGTGATTTTAAATAAAGTCAAGTGGTTTTAATTACTGTAGTTTTTCACAGTGAAATGAGTAGAATCATAGTTCTTGACGAGTTTCTTTAGAGATAGCAGATGGAAGATAACTGCATCTCTATCTCCAAATGAGAAAATGCATCATCCTGAAGTAGAACTTGAAATACTCCAGCCCTTTGTAGGTTGGATTCATAATAGTACAGGCAGTTGCAGTTAAGATACTGTTGCTAAAGAGTGAAGTTTTGTATACATGATTTCTTTCATGAGACCGCTGCTTGCTTGCAGTGTCCCTGTTACTATCAATGCCACACAGGAACAGTATTGATGTAGCTGCTAGGCAGCTTTGATGCCGGGCTCACTTGTGAAGCGTGTGAAACACTGCAGGAGTCGCTGGTTTAACATTCTTTCCTTGTTCAGGCGTTTCAATGCAAGATGCATCTCTGGCTGTGAGAGGCCAGTCAAGTCGAAACCGGGGTCGTCCCAAAGGTGGCTCCAAAGGTGGCACTGGGAAAGGCAGGAGCCGGAAGTCAATAGCGGGGAGCGCAGCAGCGATGGCAGGGGCCAAGGCAGGGGCGGCGGCGGCCTCTGCGGCGGCGTACGCAGCCTACGGGTACAACGTCTCCAAAGGTACGTGGGTAGGGCAGGCACCAGAGCACAGCCAACGTGAGCTGGCCTGATGGCTGCTTACAGCCTGTCAGGAGATTGGTTAAATGTTGTGTTGTTGGTATGGCTTGTCCATTGTATTCTGAGATCCAGGCAATACAAAGTGTGACATAGTGAGGGTGTGAGAGGATAGCCAATTTCACCTCTGATGACCTTGAGTTTCATCTGTCCTTTGAATTATCTCACACCAAATATTTTTCCCATTGCTTTTTTTTTGTTGGTTTTGGGGTTTTTTTAATGTGGTATTAAGACAGATCAGATAGTGTTGTTTATGCTTGGGCTATGGCTGTGGTTTTCCTGCATTGCATCATGTAAGTTACAGTATCACATTCCAAAACTTGCTAAACTGATGGTGATTGAGCTGCAGCTTTACACAAGCTGAAGATAGCCCAAGGTATAACTGTGAGATGTTTTGTATCTTAAGGAGAGCCCTCTTCATTAAACTGTTGTAAGTCATGAATACAGAATGGTCTTAGGACTGATTGTTAACCCATTGTCTGCTGTTGAAGAACCACAAGTGGAATAATATGCTCATGTAGAATTTGATTCTCTTTTCCATTGCTAGGCATGTCTGCAAGTAGCCCTCTACAAACAGCAATCATTCGGCCTTCCGGACTTGCAGATTTTGGACCTTCAAACGCCTCTTCTCCCTTGAGCTCCCCTTTGAGCAAAGGAAACAGTATTTGTGGGACCCCCAAAAGTTTAAACCTGACCAGCAGTCTCATAACAGAAACTTCAATTCGGAAGCAAAGCAAAGGTGCCCACACCTCAGGTGGTCGGTAGTAATTTTGAACCCCCAAAGCTTGTCTGAACTGTGTTGGCTTTCAGAGTAGACCACCCTGCCAGTCGAAGGCATGCTAACAAATGCCTTGTTGCTGTCCAGCACATGTGTGGAAAGAAAATCAAAGCACAATGGGAGTGGGTGGTTGATGTGAGCACTTTGATTATGTGTATTCCAAAAAACTATCTTTGCAGACACTGCAAGAAGGAGGGAAGGGAGTCTGGGGTAAGAAAGATCCAACTACTCCATGCAGTATCCTGCAGCTGTGTGTGCTTGAAATCACACCAGTATACTTCCTGTCTTGTAGCCTGAGGTGGAGCCCAGCATTAATTTTGTCCTATGAAATCAGTATCTGAACCCCAGGAGAATCCTGTAGAATCACATGACATTTCTGTCCTGGCAGCTGGTCAGTGAACATGCAGGAGTAATTGGGGGCTGTAGATGTGTGATCAAAAAAATTCTTCTGGTGTGGATCTCTGAGTTCTTTAAAGACTTGAAATTCAAAGGAATGTGTCTCAGGTTGTTTCCAGGGGGCAGACTCTTTTCAGCACCATTTGTCAGGAAGATGTTCAGCGCTGCAGAATACAGGGAGCACTGTCAGGCCTCGTGAGAGCAGCAGCACAGCCTCTGCTTCACACAGTGGGAGAAACCACAGGCCAATGATTGGTTTGCATTTCAGAGTTCTCATCAGCACAAACACTCACCATGTTCAGAATGATTTCTCTCATTTTTAAGGTGCACAGAACTCTTAAAAGCTTAGAAACAAAATAATGCTCTATTTATACAAATCTCGAGAAGGAGGAAAACTGAAGTGTTGAGGAGGAGTTTGTGCTGCTCCTCTCACCGTGCCGTAGCAGAGCATGGATCTGCAGTGAGAGGAGCAATGTAAAACAATCCTAAGAGAGAGAGAGAACAGTGCCATTCCCCCTTCCAGCCAAATCCTGGGAAAAAAATTGTCTCATATCCCAGCCATCCCATTGACTGTTCCTGCAGTGTGTTTTCCCTTCATCTTTGTGATCATCACACATACTGGCGTGGTTGAGTTCCCTGCAGTGTGGGCAGTAGCTGTGTCCCATGAGGCTGATAGAAGGCAGTGCTGCTAGCACCCATCCATGTTCTTGTTCCCTGGTTGTTCCTTCCCCATTCTTGATGCACAAATCCTGCCCATAGCCCCTTGCTTTGCTGTAAGCGTTGTCTGCATTGCACTGAGATTTAGGTGTGGGACAGTTGTTCTGTCTCACACATTGAATTAAGAGGCTGTTCTGCCGGGGCACTTTCATCCCTTGAGAGAAGCAAGTTGAGTTGCAGGTCTGGGCTGTGACAGTAGAAGATGATTTTTTTTATTATTATTTTAATTTTTTTCTGACCCTGAATCCTTTGCCTGGCGTCCTTCAGTGTAGAGCAAGTGCTTCCTGTTGGTTCTGCCTCTAATTTGCACACCTGAAAATAGCAGAACTGAGCTTAGTTAGATTGATTTTTGAACAGATTTGCAGGGGATAATTGAGGGGGAGGTGATGTTTAATTAACTCATGAAGACTTCCCCCTTCCCCTTCTATTCACATGTATATATGATATTTAGAGGGAATCAGACAAATGCCAAGCCTTTTTTTCTCTTTGAATGTGCTGTCTATTTTTGTAACTGAACTTGTACATATGTATAAAGAGAGACACATCTTTCTTTTACTAACTGGAGGAGAAAATCTTAAATAAAATGGAGTGAGATAATTTTATGTAAATCAGTGTCTTTGTGGTTTTTATGCATGTAGCTGTATGAATGAGAGGATTAGGGAAGGGAGCATTGGAGGAGTGTGCATCTGGAAGTGCTTCTGGAGACAAACGCTGCTCCATGTAAACCTCTAGAGTGTCTGTGCTCTGGCAAGTGTCATGTTTGTAACCTTCTTCAGTTACAACTGTACCCTTATCCCATGTTTGTATTCACTGATTACCTCATAATCTATTTTGGAGTAAGTGTGCAACAGGTCACAAGAAAACAGAAGCAACTATAATATTAAACAGTACCTCGACTTCAGTGGTTGAATTCAATACAGTTGATTGTTGAGACATCACTCTCTTACAGTTCTTTGTTTTTTCTTATTTTTTTCTTTCCAGTGGGAGTTAAAAGAACTTTTTTAAGCACAGTCTCAATCTCCAAACTGCTAGACAGTTGTATTAGATTATAATCCAAAGTGGAGAGGGAAAAAAATTATAATTTTAAAAGCTTGCAAAAATGTAGTATGTACTGTCACATGCTATACTTTTGGAAGATTAAATTATTGATATTTAAAACACTGATAAATATTAAAATAAAAATATTTATTTAAGAGTATAAATATATTTAGTGCATGTTTCTAAAACTAATCATTAAATATATTTACATAACATAAATAAAAATAAACATATTTAGAATAATTTAATCTTCAAGAGAAACACTGAATGACATCACAAGTTATGGCCAAAGCAGTGGTAGCACATCTGCTTGCAAAGTTTGTGTCAGTCCAAGAAGTTCAATAAGATCTAACATAGTTGTAAAATAAATGAACTGCTAGATCATATTCAGTTCAATTTCTATAAGACACTACATTTCAACATTCTTGGTATTATGCATGATAGGAGAAAAGATTCTGTGAAAGTAATCAAGGAATTGGGAAAAATCATGTGATGGCTGTCCTAGTCTAATTTCTTGGTTTGGGGAAGGAAGTAGTACTATAAAGACAAAGACTGGGAATTTTTAAAGAAAGTGGAGATAGTTTTGTAATCAATACCTGGGGAATGCTTCTGTTGAAGTGAGCAAATGGGTGTGCACACTGAAGCTTTGTTCTTTATAATTTCATTTTAGCATCTTTTCACTCCAACTGTGTGTTACGCACTTATATGCATTAATGGAAGATAAATTCACTTTACTCCAAGAGATCAAGGTATTTGCTAAAGGTGGACACAATGATTGAATGAACTGAGTTTGTTCATTGAGCTGGAATGGTGAAATAGCTGTCAGTATGGTTTGGGGAATGCTGGGAGTGCTGTGTACTCATCATGCTAGTTGATGATAGCATTTTCCTCACTGATTACTACAAAACTGTTAAATACGGTTCACAGCTCCTGTTGAAGACATTTAAAGGTGATAATTTTCTTAGATCCTGAGAAGTTAGGACTTTTAAGTGATGTAGTGTCCCAGCCTCACATGTTTTGTTAGTTTACCCTACAAGGGTTGTCTAGTTCTAAAGGGTCCTAGAACACCCTGTGTCCCCTAGCCTGCATTTTCTCTTTTCGATTATGGCTCACGTCTGCTGTCCCTTCCATTTAGCCAGCCACTTAATTTCCTTTCCTTATTCTGCAAAGAGATGCACACGTTACTGCAGGATGGTTTGAACCAGGAAATGTTTTAATTCTTCACTTTAGGATATTATTGCTGCACTGTCCAAATGTGGTGTATTTCTGTGCCTTCTCCCCTCTCTGTCGCATGCTTTCCCCACCACAGTGTCCCTGCTCTTTGCTGTCTTGTGTCCCCTTTGTAGAAAGCTGCCTGTATGCCTATCTTGCTTTATTTCCATATCCCCAAAGTATTTCCTTCAGCAGCATTTCCCAGTGGGGGAGGCACGCAAAGCTCAGTGGGAAAAGCTCCATGCAGCAGGAATAGGGGTCTGCACTACTTTGATTGTAGCTCAGGAACAGCTAGTTGCAGCTGAGAGGAAGAAGAGCAGAATTGATAAAATCACTCTGGGGCAGGATGTGGATCAGTGTAATTTGGGAAGTGCTGCCCTATGACCACTTCACTGCATGGTCTGTCCTGATCTTCTCAGTGAGCTGGCCTGTTTCTGCTCCCAGATAGACTTACAGGCTCCTCAGCTTATCACTTCTGCCTCCATCTTTCTTTTTTTGTTGACTCTCCAGTCTGAACACACATTATAGTTCTCAGGGAGCCTTACAGGCATGTCTTGTGCTCCCCTTCCTGCTTGAGGAGGGATGGTGCTGCACACCCTGCTGTCCTGTGGAAATTTCTGTTAGAGTGGCTGGAAAACAATTTGTAGTTCACTACCAAAAGGGATGTTGCTTGCATGTGAAGTATAACTGAGACATACATGCTAAAATAAAGGTAATAATATCTTACAATCCTTAGAATTGTGAAGGATTTCTTTTTTTATTTGCATCCTGCACCACTTGCATAGCAGTGAATGAGAGGGGAAGGGATGATTCAGCCTTTCTCTCAGGAGCATCTGTTAGGACAGATGACCCAGCTCTCAGATTCGACCAGCAGATCTGTAGAGTAAACAAGCTGTTCTTGTAGCACTCGCTTTAGCATATGCTCCTCTGAAAAGCCTCCAACAAATGCCTCTTGAAACGGAGGAATGCATGATAAGATGACTTGTGTTTTCTCCAGCTTCAGCCTCCTCTTTGCTCCTGCCTACCCCTTCAGAAAAGTGAAGTTACTCCAAAGCTAATGGGCCTTCCAGGCATTTTGTACTGTACTCTATCTATAGAATGCTCTTCTAGGGGCATATGAAGGAATTCCTTCGCATCCTAAGCATGAGGAAGTGTTTCAGTACTCAGGTATGAAACAGTAACTCCTTCCTTTCTCAGCTGATGAGCATCCCTGATAGAATGAGGGATGAAAACATTGGAACATCACTTTTGTGTCTTCTTGAGTTTCCCGTGAACTGTCTCTTCCTTCTTTGTCAGTACTGCCAGTTCTGTTAGGTCTACTGTACTTAACAGGTGACCATGTGAGCTTCTAAACATCCAAGCACTACAGTATCCCTTGTCATCTCTGTGACTTTCTTTTTGAAAGTAGTTGTTTTTCTCCTCCCTGTCCTCAACCTTATTCAACTCTTTTTAAGACCCATGTGTTGTCTTTAGTGCTTTTGCTTGGGAGGGGAAATGCTTCTGTCTAAAGTGTTAACTTTCAAATGCATGACCCTTATGCCTTGCACCTCTGTTGTGAGGACTGTGAATTAAGATAAAGCTAAACAGGAAAAGAAAAACTCTTACTGTTGCTCAGAGATTAGAAGTTATTAGGAAGTTTACTATGGATTTGGATTGTTTCACAAAACTGATTTTTTGACTATTTGTTAGATTTATTAAAATATTCATAACAAGAAACTAGCAGCTTTTTTCTCAAGATGTGTTTAAGAAATGCTCTCCTATTAGGTGAAGCAAGTCCTGTTAATCTCACCTCTTACCTATTTCTGTGGTTCCTCTACATCTTAACTTCCCAACTGGATCTTCTTCTAGGAAGAAATACATTACAAGTGGGAGCCCTCCATCCATACCTTGGTAGAATGTCATCTGTCTTTCAGGTAACTGTCGTCCAGGTTTCTTTTCAAGTGTGGTGTTACAGTTTCCCTTGATGTTACAGTAGAGTTCAAATACAGACATTCTCATTTTTATTCAGTTTAGTGAGTACATTTTGGAGTTTTGCAGCTGCTGTGCAGACAAGTGGTTTTATGATGCTTGTTCTTCAACAGTGTTCCCGAAGAATTCCCCTCCCAGGTAAGCTGTCTGCTGAGGAAGAACTTTACGTATGCTGGGAGCAACTATTCTATAAATCACAGTCTTCTGTAATTCAAGTAACTTTCCTCCATAGATAAGTCAAAATTTGTGTCAGGATTGGTCTAAACCCATCTGAGTTCCTCACAGAAGTGCTTCCAAAGCAGTCACCTTTGGCAGCCCTTGTACTCCCCAGTCAGTCGGAAGCGGCAGCGCAGAGTGCCTGTCTGTGTTTCACTCAGCCTGTGGAAGGCTGATGCGGGATTTTTTTAAGAATGGCAGAGTCAGCACATTTCACCTATAGTTGGCTGAATGTTGCTGTGGGTTTTTTTAAACTTCATTAAGGTTTTGGCATGTGACTGCAATTAGCTACCAGCGTGCTGCTGCACAGTAAATGCAATGGCACGTGGCCCGACACACCCTTGAGCGACGCTCCATTGTCTGTGACAAAGCTCCCAGGCTTTCCTTTGCAAGCAGGGGAAACAGAAGAGTTGCTCAGGCTATATGAACCTTCAAAGAATTTCGAAAACCAACTAGCCAAAACCTCTTTTGGGGGATTACTCCATGTATCTGGTGGGTGCTAATGGGAGGGCTCTTCTGAGTCTTGTTGTTCTTGCTGCTCCTGATCGTTCTTAGAGTTCATGTGAATGCTTTTTTGAACAATGTCTGCATTCCTGCAGACCGCCCTCTTCTTGACATTTAATCGAGATTTTTCTTTGATTTATTTACAGTCATAGTCCTATGGTATTTCATAGAACTACAGAATGGTTTTAGTTGGAAGGGACCTTGAAGATCATCTACTTCGAAACCCACTGCTATGGGCAGGGACACCATTTTTGTTGAAGTGGATCTCGAAATAGCTCTAAAGATGCCTAATGGGACATTCCAGTCTCTGGATTTTAAAGGCCCCTGACATAGTAATTCAGCTTCATAATGTCTGTTTATCCAGATGACTGCAGTCTTTCATCATTCTCTGCATGTTCAGAGTTTGGAAGAAACTACTGTAACTAAGTTGCAGTCACAAATCTAGTGAGATATTTATTTAATCTGGTTAGCACAATAAGAACATTTTTTCTTAGTATTCTAGTAATTTGACACTCAGATCAATTCCAATTGACTAATGGGAAGCTTACTGACAGTGTGATTCTGAATCTGTAATGCACAAGGAGGTCTCTAAAACAGTGTTGATGTGGGACTGAAGTCCTGACAATTCCTTTTATTGGCTGCTTTGAAGTGCTTTACATGATTTTGAAACAACCAATCATGAGCTTTGCAGCTTCCCTGGCTTTGATAACTTCCTGTTAGTATATGCAATCAGGGGTATATATTGTATAATTAATGTAATTCAGCTTCACTGCAGTTTGCTGTCATTTTTATCATTGTGTCTGTCTGGAATCAAGTAACTAAATACTAAGATTGAAAACTGGTTTGGGAGACTATTCACAGACAGATTAGAGAAGCCTAGCTCTGCCTTGCAATGGTATAATTGATAGCATATGGGAAAAGTAATGTTTAATTTTTTAATTTAGACTAGATCTCATGTTTGAAGTGTTACAGGAATTAACACAAGTGAGAAGTTTGGAACTGTCAGCAGGTAAAAGAGCTTGAGATACTGCAAGAAATTTAAGTGATGCCTATAAAGCAAAAACACCCCAAGCTTTATGAAAATGTGTCTCTGCTGAGCTTAAATTTTAGTTGCTTTGGTATGTAAAAGTTGAAGAATACTGAGAGCAAATCACTAAACTTGCAACCACAAAGATCCTCACTGAACAACCTCAAACATAAGAGTATCCATGAAAATACAAGATGACTCTTGCATGTTTGCATCAGGATGTAGTGCTGATTACAGGAGCACACACTGTTTCTTTTCCAGTGTGGTATCACTGAACACCCAATGTACAGTTCTGAGTACTCTGAAAAACATAATCTCTCAATATTTCACAATGTGCTTTGAAAGTCACTGTATGCTTTTGAAATCATATTCTTGATGTCTCAGCTCCCCATCCGTACAATAGTAATTACACTTCTTCACAAAGGTCTCATGAAGAGGAATTTAAGCTTGCCAAGGTGCCACAGTGATGTTCAGATGTTGCCATAGTTATCTGCCAGAGAAAAGTCAAAGTGAGGAACAGTCCTCCAGATTTGTGTGCATAAAGGCACAAACAAATATAGGACCATACAAGAGAAAAAGGAATTGAACTGCTGCTCATTTTTAAGGTCCTCCCATCAAATGAAATGAGGCAGCAGTCTTCTGGGAAAAAAATAGTGGATATTTATTCTGCATGAGCCTAGTTCCACAGTTACTTTTTCCCTCTCAGTCCTGAACTCATCTGCCCTCAAATTATAGGATGTATTCTCAGGAACAGATTCAGTATATATGTAATTTAGAGGCAGAAAGGCTTCCAGAATCAACTGTGCTGTGCAGCAGCAAGAGGCACTTTCATCTGGTTCCTGCCCTACGTGTCCAGAGGTAATTGAGTCTCTTAGCAGCTGCTGTCAAAGGAAAGATGAAAAGCAGCATCTATCATAGCTGTGGGGACCTGGGCACTCCTGCACTTTCTCTCTCTTAAGATGGGATTGTGTGTTTGTGGGGAGAAACAACTTGAAGTAAAACACACTCCTATAAAGCAGAGCAAAGAATGAATGTATGTATAACCTAAAATGAATTTATGTACAATCAAAGAACCTGCTAGCTGTTTGAAACATACTTCTGCTCGGTTTTACTTCAAGAAATGAGTGCTTCACTGGAAAACAAGAATAAGTGAGATATTTCAGCCCGTGACGCCAGTAGAGGCACCCTGAGGACAGAGCTGCTGACGCCAGCTGTCTGTAACAGGATCTCCCACCCCTGTGCACCTCCAGCACATCCAGCAACGTGTCAGCCGCAGTCCTGGGAGGTCGCTTCCAGCGCCGGCTGTCGCTTGGTGCTGGGACACGTGGAGGCACACGTGTCAGCGCTGCCCGCCGTGTGGGCAGGGCAGAGCGG
Organism: Taeniopygia guttata; assembly: GCF_048771995.1. NCBI lineage: Eukaryota > Metazoa > Chordata > Aves > Passeriformes > Estrildidae > Taeniopygia > Taeniopygia guttata. The sequence goes on along the minus strand of NC_133030.1, from coordinate 27,671,841 downwards.
CTCCCTGCCTGCCTCCCTCCCTGCTTCCCTCCCTGCCTGCCTCCCTCCCTACTTCCCTCCCTGCCTCCCTCCCTGCTTCCCTCCCTGCCTCTCTGCCTGCCTGCCTCCCTCCCTGCTTCCCTCCGTGCTTCCCTCCGTGCTTCCCTCCCTGCTTCCCTCTCTACTTCCCTCCCTGCCTGCCTCCCTGCCATGGCATCACGCTCTTCCTCAGTGCAGACTCGCAATTTGGAAAGGCTTGTACGCCGGTTAGACAAGGAGGGGATAAAAAGCTGCTTTAAAAAAGTTTGCTTTCTAAATGTTTTCAAATGTCACATATGCTTTGTGTAGACAGAGTTTAGTATCAGCAAGCTGGCTGGTTGCCCCTCAGGCGGCTGGTTGCCCCTCAGGCGGCTGGTTTGTAGGCGAGGTTATAGTTGCTGTAAAGTGGACTGGATGTGCGTCTGTGAAATTACTTCCATAAATTCTGTGCTGTTGGTGTCTCTCAGTCCTCAGGCTCAGTTTAAGGCAGAGCAGAGAGCTGAGGCCAGAAGGTGGTGAAAGCTAGTGCTCAAGCCATCCCGGACCGTTCCCTAGCCTCCCTTCACCTGTGAATGAGGGCACTGGGGTGGGTGTGGTGCCGTGCCAGTGAGCACATCCCACGGTGTTGTGGGCAGGTGCAGGGAAGCCCGCGGAAGCAGAGACAGAGATGTGGCTGGCAGTGCAGAGCGTGGGCAGGTGCCCAGTGTGCCAGAGCTCTCTGCTTGCAGGGCACAGGTGAGCTGCACGTACCCAGCCTGTGCCCAGCCAGCTCAGGTGTGGGCTCATCATGTTCTGAATCTCAGGCTTGCTAACCAGCACGGGTACATGAAACCTCTCCTCTCCAAAATCTCCAAAAGTCACCCTCTGCCTTGCCTTTTTGTGAGTGAAACTTACAGATTTCCAGCTGCTTCAATAGCTGATACCTGCTTGTAGACAAAGCAGCACTTTGGGGCTTGTTCCTGCTATGTGAGCCAGCAGGATTTGGGTAGTGGGATAAAAACTTACCCTTTCCTTTGGTGACATGAGTTTTAAGTGCCGGTAGTTATCAAGTGTCTCCTCAGCTGTCAGGCTTAGGCCAGATTGATCCCTGGTGGTTTTAATTGAAGCTTCATGAAATGAGTCTTTTTAAAACAGTGAGGTGAGGGAGGCAAAAAAGCAGAGTAAACAGGAGGACATAAGAGAGAAGTCTTTGTTCTTGTGTTCCCAGAGCAGCCCAGCGTGGTCTGGGAACAGTGTGGTGTCCCCAGCTAGGAAAACAGCACCTCTGTCTTTGAACTTCCCTGACCTTTTACATTATTTCAGTCTCATTCTCTAGAGTTCAAGGTACTGGCTGTGCTTCAGGAATTCACAAGCATAAACACTCATCAGTGTGGCTGGCACTACGATGAGATGAAAAGGGAGTTGAGAAGGAATAAAAAACATCCAAAAGCCAAACAAAAAGCTTACAGGGTTTGTAAACAAATCATGTAGAGCTTCCCCAGTGCTGCCCAGAATGCCCATATCCTTCCGCCCTCCCTCCACTCCAGGGCTCAAGGCTCCTTCAAACCCACAAGGGGCTTCTCTTGTAATTGTAACACAGCATATAAATCAGGGAGGTTTTCACCTAAGCCAAGGCAACTAAGTTAGTAGGAAATTCCTAAGTCCTTTGAGCAGCAGCTAGTTTTGCTGCAAGTGTAGTTTTTCCTCAGCTTGACTGTAAATCAATTTTGTTAATCCCTTCCTGTTCCTCCCATGCACAGGGACTGATTTTGTCCTGAGCTGGACTGAGTGCTGATGGCACATCACTGCTCAGTCATGCATTGGGACTGTCCTTTTTATGCTGCATCAGTCCTTGAGTTCTAGAAAACATTTGGATTTGGTGCTACTGAAGTCTGTGGCCTGTGTGAAAACTGGAAGCATCAAAGTGACAAAGAAGTCAGACTCAGGGAACATCTCCCATCCAAATTCTGCTAATTTGTTTTCCTTTCTGCCTTTGGGCTGCAATTACTGCACTGAATGTGATAAAACCTGATTTAAAGTTTCAGCCCTGGATTGACTACCAGGTTTTGGGACATGTCAGCTGTGCCCCCATTCTGATGCTGAACTATCTGGAATGTGTTACATGGAGAAGTGTCAAAGCACAGAGGTGACCACGTTGGGATACTTCATGCAAAGTCTGTCTGCCTTGTGCTGGTGCAGCTGTGCACCCAGCAGACCCTCTTTCTTTCCCCTGCTTTCTTTTGCCTCCAAGCTTTCCTGGTAGCAGGAGCAGAAGAACAGCTCTTACCAAGCCAGACGTGCTTTCTGGACAGATCCAGCCTGTGTTCAGTGTGCACAAAGTGCCTCTGCTGCGAGGGGAGTGTGGCCAGCACAGCCTCCGCAGGCTCCGGCTGCAGGGGCCAACCTGGAGCAGTGATAAGCATTCTTTGGGGTTTTATCTTTTGCTATTCCTCTGCCTGCGAAACATCTCTAAGCAATTAAATCCGTAATTCAGCCTGTCTCTTGAGCAGCAGGCTGGCACATATGGAATAACATGTGCTACATACAGCCAGCTGCAGTTCCTGTAACAGATGCTAAGTCCAGCGTGTGCCATTCCCTGTGACTTGCAGGCCACCTGCAAGACTCTCCCTGCCACACATGGCAGAGCCCCAGGGAGCCTCTCAAGCCTGTGGGCATCCATGCAGAGCTCCACCTTCCCCCTTCAGCTCCTCCTGGGACTGAGATCCTGGGCGGCTCCTCAGTAGCCCTTGAAGTTTTTGCCGGCCCGACTCTTGGTATGCTGAAATGTGCCTGTTCCTCAGGTAGCTTTGACCAAGCCATTGGCTGCTTTCACGTCTATTTGAGGAAATCTGGTTTGTTCTCTCTCCTCTTCTCTCTCCTACCACTTCCTTTCCTTGCCAAATTGCATGCATTTATTGTCATCAGCCACAAATATGAATTTGGTCTCTTTAATTTTCTGATCTGGAGAAGTACATGAAGCACAGGTAAGTTCACACCTTGGAGATGCTATATTTAAACTACATTTTTACTAAAGCTGGAATCACCTTGGTGGATTTACCTGTGTGGTCTCCTTTGTTCTGGACACTCCACCTTGAAACTGCAATTATACTGTAGCATCTGAAAACCAGATTTTTTTTCTTGGTTTAGTCTTCTCTGAATCCTTTTAACATTGCTGAGTTTGCTTATCCTTTCCACCACCTTTTAAGTACGGTTTGCCCGCAGGGGTGCTTTAACATATGAAGGCTGGGGCTGGATTAACTGTTGTCATCTACTTTATTTAGTGGGCTTGTGCCACTGCAAAGCAGCTGGGTAGGTCCTGTCTTAATGTACTCAAGGAAATGGTGACTCAGGCCCATGTTCCAAGACTGTGTGGGAACTGCTGGGTGGGAAAATGGAAAAGGCTGAAGGAGGAGCTGAAACCATATGAATTGTGCTGGTTTTAGACTTGGGAAATATGCAGTTGATAGCACTTGTAAATGTGTTTCCATTGCAATTGGTTTCTAATGTGAGGTGATCTGATAGGCACAAGCTTGTCATAGGGAAGCCAGAGAAAACTGACTTTTCCCAGGCCAGTTGTCAGTGGCAGAGCTGCCAGAAGCTGGAGCTGCACCCACAGCCAGCTGCAAGGCATGGCACGGGGACAGGAAAGCTACAGTGAAATATACCTGGGGCAGGACACTGTCCTGTGTGTCACCATCGACCTGGCACTCCCAAGTGCCATGGTTGTGGGACTGCCTCCAGGCAGCAATTACATTCCTCCCCCTTGGTTCATCAGAGGCAAGCAACCCCCACATTTGTGTAGCAGTACAAACTCTGGGCATGTAGCAAATGTTGCAAATGTAGCAAATGTTGTTCTCTCCTCACTCACATGGCCAAAGTTCAAATCTGGGATGTTAACCTTTTAATTTAATCAACTGACCAAAACATGACCAGCTCCCAGACTCACAGGAAACAGTAAAAGCCTTGAGAGAAAGAAGTTAACAAATTACCTCAGTGTCTTACTGACTTGAAGATACAGTGACAGGGTGACAGCAGCAAGCTGCCATATTTATTGCTTCTGATGAGAAAATGGGGTCTTTTTTTTGGAAGTCCACTACAAAGAATTCCTTGGGAAGAAAACGGTAGTTCAGTGGACCAGTGTACCTGTTCTGTCAGTGGCATCCTTGTGCCTGTGAAGATTGGAAAGGTGTGAGGATGGTTTTGTTTTATCTGGAGTTATTCTGGAATCTGACCCAATCTCGTACTAGTGAGGGAATGCTTCTCTGCAGGTAAATTCAATCTTTAACTCTTTGATTTTTCAGCTGGAGGATATCCCAGTCCCCAGGGTGCAGCTGCTAGGTAAGAACCTCCACAGGACAGTGAAAGTGTGTTTTTCTCTAGTCTGTTTTCCCTGCCTTTAATTAGTAGTATATTCAGTTGTTTCAATTAGTTTTCACTCCATCACTCAAGTTTTGAGGCAGGTTATACTGGTAGGTACAGTGATCTGCTGCTGCTGAGGGAGCTGGTAACTGGAGGAATGGGAATGTGCACATTACCCCTGTACACACCACGTGAGGCACAAGGCAGAAAAAAATAACTGACTCCCTTACTGTAGCCAGCAGATCTGGCTGCAGCTGCAGTTTCTTGTCTGTCCACTATTACTTCTTGGAAACAGCAATGCCAAATTACACTCAGAATGAAAATCCTTTCAGCTGCCAAAGAAGAATTACATTTCTGTGCTTGCCCTGCAGAGTTTGGAGGGCTGGCTTGTGTCTGTTTTCAGCACCAGCACTCCACAATCAACAAGAGCTGGAAAGAGAAAGTCACTGAACCCCCTTTTCTCAAAGGGAAAGAGTCAATCGGTTCTTCCACTATATTTGGCAGAGGCATGCTGCTCAGCAAGATGATTTAAAAAACCAAAACAAAACCACAAAAAAATCCATAGGAACTTCAGCAGCATTAGCAGTTAAGGCTTTGTTTAAAAGAAAAATCACCATTAAAAAAAACCACAAAAAAACCCAAACAAAAAAAAACCCACCAAAAAAACCAACAAAAACAACCCCCAAAACCAAACAAACAACCCACAAAAAAACCCAAAACCAAAACCCCAAGAATTCTTAGTTTGAACTCTTAAGTCAGTGAAAAAGACTAACACCAAAGTACATGAGACTGACTTTGTCAGTTTGTTTTATTACTGGGCACAGCACCGTACCACTTAATATGCATACAAGCCACAGTAATACAAACAGTCCCTAGCCTTTTTTATAATTAAAAAAACACATGGCATTTGGGAGGAGCCAGCAGTCCCGGGGGTCAGCTCTCAAGAGCTATTTTGCTGCAGTTGCAGTAGCAGCAGTTTTCTCACAAAATACTGTGGGGTTTCATGCTGTTAATATGTGAAGCTGAAAAGTCTGAGCTCGCAGCAGTGCCTCTGCTTAACACGATCAAGGCAGGCTTTTCAGCAGCTCACAGGCGTACAAGTATGCTCACTCATGGTACTCTGCAGTCAAATGGAAGTGTGCCAGACAGACACCCCTGTATGGAACTAGAACCCTCAAATGTTTCTGCAGTCATCCTGAAGAGGTTTCCATGTCATCCTGAAGAGGTTTATCCAGCACAGGACTAGTTAAAACTCTCCTGCATCCTGACAGTTTTCCTGCAGGCAGCACAGGCCTCCCACACAGGCAGGACCTTTCCTTACAGAGTCAGTTATGTCTGGAGCAGCACAAGGACAGTGAAGCTTGGAAAAAGCTTGTCATTAAAGCAGGCTTAGCTCCTCAGAAAAAGGATTTAAAACTAGAAGGCACAAATGCAAGGTTGAGTGTGGGCTGCATACCACTGTGGCATGTGAGTAGTTTAGATACCCCTCCTAAGAGGAAATGTATCATATAATAAATACAGTATGACATTTTAGAAAATAAGTGCATTACTGTGATCCATCACAACATCAGGAAGTAGGATCCACAAGAGCATAAATAGGATTGTTCACTTTATATTGCACAAACGTTCTAAAATTTAGTGTCAGGTCATTGTATTGGAGGTGGGACAAGGCAGGGAAAAAAAATAAATGTTTTATTTGGCGGAATCTGCCAAAGTCTCCACCACCACACAAACAGCTTTTTGCCAATGTGAGGTAGATTTACATATATCATGCTTAAACCCAGTCAAGTCCTGCTCAACTAGTCTTCAAAAAAAAAAAAAAAAAAAAAAAAAGAAGAGAAAGTGCACAGAATAGATGAGCCTCTTTCTCTACAGAAAACAAGTGCCTCAGGTTTGATTCCCAGAAGCAAGTATTACAGAGCAGAGTTCCTGTGAAGATCCCAGCTCCTCAGCTGGAAAGCAGTGATGGATATCATGATGCTACAGATATGGAGTGTAACAAGTACTAATTGCAAGTCCTATAGCAAGTGTTTTACTCTCCACTGCCTCCCTCCCCAACTACTTGCTAATTCTCCCTTTATTCACTCAGTCCAGTATATTTTATCGGAGTTAAGATTGTCCCCACTGCTTTCTTCTCCCTTATTTCCCTTCTATTGAACCCTGCAAAAAAATTTCCTATTTCAACCCTTAGACTTCTGAGGGACACTTGCAGTTTCTTCTAGAGACTCCTCTGTGTAGTATAGACAGGGAAGGATGGAAATAAGAGCCTCTTCGATGGAGAAGAGATGTTTATCCTCTGCTTGAGGACAGAAGTAGCGCATAAAGTCTGCCAGCCTCAGCAAGTACTCAATGTTATGACCAGCACAACCACTTGAGACAATGATTTGAGCTGCAATGTCCTCTTCAGATGCTGGGCCAAGGTAAGAAGGGTTCTGGGGTGTTGCAATGTAAACAAGAGCCAGGATGGGTTCCTCTGCATCTTTCTCCTGAGGGTGGAACTTCACCAGCTTGGTGTCATAGCCTCCCAGGACAGCTTCTCGCATGTTGAGATACTCGAGCGATGCAGCAATTTGCTCCCCACGGACTTCATAGGCTACACCCCACGTGCACGCCTAGAAGTCAAAGAGCAGGGTGGTTAGAGATGCTGTAAGTGCACCGGCCTGCCTAGCAGCCCGCTAATGTTTCAAATCAAGGCTCCCTTACTCCGGGGGGTCTCCGCACAAGGCGGAGAAGGGTAACGCACCGCACAACCCCCCAGGATCCCGGCGGGGCTCAAGAGCGCTCGGCTGCCACCGCGCCTTTCCAGGTGTGACGCCCCCCGCCCAGGCAGCTCCCGGTACTCACCCCGCGGTCCTCCAGCAGCGTCACCACCCGGCCGGGCTGTGGGCACGGAAAAGGGAAAAGCAGCGCCGTTAGAGCCCAGCCGCGACACCGCGCCCCGCGCCCCCGCGCCGCCCCGCCTTACCGTCTTCTCGCTGCCGCGGTGGAAGGTGTCCCCCTGCCAGAAGCGGCGGCTGTACCCGCGGATGAAGCCCACCTTGCGCGACGTGAACTCGAAGCCCGGCCTCCACACCAGCGAGCCGTACCCGAAGATCCACAGCGGCGCCGCCAGCTCCGCGCCCTCCGCCTGCCCCGAGGGCGAGGAGGGGGAGAGGAGCGGGTGTGGCGGCGGCTCCGGGCGCTCCTCGGGGCGCTGCGGGTCGCGCTTCATGTCGGGGCTGCGGCTGCGGGGGCTCGGCCGCCGCGGCGCTTTAAAGGCGGCCCGGGCCGGCCGCCCCGCCCCGCCCCGCCCGGGTGATGCAAGGCGGGCGGGAGGTGTCGCGGCGCCGTGTGGGGCAAAGCGGGCCGCGGGTTGCGTCAGGCGGGAGCCCGGCCGGGGTCGGCCCGGCCGGCAGCGCTGGGTGCGAGATGCCCGCCGGGGATGCCAGGGGATCAGCCGCTGCCAGAACCCAGAGGCCGCCGGAGCGAGCGCGCCGTGCCCACAAGGGAGAAGCTGGGCTGGAATGAGCGGGCCGGCCCTCCTCAGGAGCTGCCCCACACTCCCGGCTGTGGCTTTACTCTAGAAGCTGAGGTGCTGCGTTGAAAACCATGGAAACTGCTGGAAAACCAAGCAGTTAATATTTAACAGGGTGGCGCGACAGCACCTGACATCCGCAGCGCCAAGGTGTAAGGCACATAGGCAAAACAGAATAATAACATCCACACTTACGCGAGAACGTGGTGCTGAATCCAGCTACGTGAGTGCGTTTTCCTTAGTACTATATCCAGGCTGGAGTGTCACCTTGTAATACATAAGAGGGATGCAAGTGTTTTCTGTATGTGGGATGGACACCCAGCTGTCAACCAGCTCTTGCCAGGTTGTGACAATCAAAGAGGTCCACTTTTACATTACAAAGTAACTCCTTTTGGTGAGAGAGGAGGAGAAACAATCAGAAGCAAAATCACCAAAGTGTTTCTCATGATTATTCTTGTCCTTTGCACTTAATCAATCTAAACAGTCTATTTGCAGTCTTTTATTTAGTTTCCTGTTGGTCCCCATCCAACTGGCACCCACCTTTCCATTCCACTTACTAGGGCGTTGCAGCTGCAACACCCGCGGTCTGTGGTGGGTGTTCCCTGTACTGTGGTGTGCTCACCACGGGTGACAAGAGCCTGCATGGCTCTCACATCTGCCCTGCTGTTCCGTGCCTCACACAGCACGTCCTTTTCTCCTGCCCTGCACGAATGACTCTGACTTGTCACCGTGGGTGACCCTTAACAAGGTCAGCCTCGTTAGGGAGCCCAAAGCTCCTTCATTTTCCTCTCCACTTGCGCTTTCCCCGGTCACCTTCTCTGTCTTACTCAGGCTCAAAGGCATGGGGTTGGCATGGCGTGCTCCCAGCCCTTCACACCACACACCCCTGCTGGCACAGATTTGCAGCCTCTTAATACTTTTCTGGTGGTCCCTTTCCACAGGCAGAAGGTGAATCTGTCTCCTGTCTGTACAGCTGCTCTCTTCAGAGTCCTTAGTCAGACCAGAAAATGCTCCAGAAACTGTTATCAGCTGTCTGTATCAAAGCTCCAACAGGCAAAACAAGAAACTAATCTCTAGTTTTATTTTTTCTTTTCTTTTTTTTTTTTTTTAATCAAATGAAATCAGCATCCTCTGGCAATTAAACCAGTGTTCTGTGTCCCATTGTATATGTAAGGCAAGTGTATATTTTTCATATTTAGTTCTTTACTTTTTGTTTCCTGCTAAAATCAAGGCTATTTGAGCAAACCCCCAATATGTAGTTAATAAAAGCACTAAAACACTTGTCTGTAGGTGCATCCTCATTATTAAGAGCACAAAAAGAGACAAATCAGTCTAAAAGATAAGATGAAAGTCTTGCTAGGTTCTGGTCTCAGTGACACCAATAAAAATAAAGTCTGACCTCTTTCTTCAGCTTTTCCCAGGATGCGAATTTTATCGATTTTCTTGGTTTGTTCAGTCTGGAGGAGACTGAGGGGAGACCTCATTGTGATCTTCAACATCCTCATGAGGGGAAGCAAAGGGGCAAGTATCAGTCTCTTCACTCTCATGACCAGGGACAGGACTTGAGGAAAAATCATGAAGCTGAGTCAGGGGAGATTTTGGTTGGATATCAGGAAAAAGTTTTTCATCCAAAAGTGGCTGGGCAATGAGACAGGCTTCCCAAGGAAGTGGTCACAGGACCAGGCCTGTCTGGGTTCAAGAAGTGTTTGAGTAACACTCTAAGGCACAAGGTGTAATTCTTGGGGTCAGGGCCAGGAGTTGGACTCGATGATCCTGATGGGTCCCTTCCAGCTCAGCATCTTCTATGATTCTGTGATCTGAGAAATGCACTGAATTATGCATGTGTGACAAATAAAGCTCTAGGTATCTTATCTGCTGGTACTAAGCTAAGGAAAATTGGACCAAGAAATTCAAAATTGTATTACTGGGAAGTGACTCCATGCTTGCTGATGAGGGAGAAAAATTGCTCCTTTCCTCTGCAGAGCTGTCTCATTTGTGTGTCCGCCTTTGCTAAAAGGCTCTGCTGTATGGCTAAGCCAGATTTGCAATGGAGAGCCAAAGTGTACAGCAAAAGCCTCAGGGGACCAGCTTCAAATCCCACACCAGTTAAAGACTACAGTTCACTGCTGCCTGCAGTGCTGTACAACCAGATCAATGAGGTATGAGGTTAGAAAACTCCTTTTGAAGTCCCTGATTTTCTTGTGTAAATTGGGATATTGCTCCATCATTAGGAGAACAGCCTGAGGGAAGACTTTAACTGAAGTTGTACCATATACAGCAAGAGGTTAAGAATTTTTTGTTGTTGTTTCAAGATTTCTTTCATTCATTTATTGACTGTACCTTCACTGTACTTTGGTTAAATAAACTAAGGACATGAGGATCACCAGGGGCAAATGCCTGAGCAGAAAAGGTGTCCTGCAGGCAGTGTAGGTGCAGCTATGTAAGTGAAGCAGGTGGGTATAAAGGAGATGGCTGGAGCTTGTGTTCAAAAGGCCAGAGGAGCAGCCTGCCAAAGGAGCCACAGGAATGTTCAAACAGGTGTAAGAGAGGATGTGGAGCAGCAGTGGAGTTAACTGTTGGGGAATATGATGTAGATATTGTAGTACAAAAAAAGGAGATGGAAAAAAGCCATAGAATTTCATCAGTTTGAAAGTGCCTAAGGGAAAAAGAAATTGAATATAATGGTCATACTCTGTTAATATCATGATAATTAAAAAAAAAACAAAACCAGCAGTAAGAATGTTTGCTCTGCCCTGGAACCTTTGGGAAAAAGGCAATCATAGCTTTATTTGTTACTCCTGAAACAAGTTTTTTCATGTTTCAGGAAAAGGAGGAGCTAGTTTCTCTTTAGCAGTATGCGCTGTGCTTCCCCAGAGCAAGCACTCCCATGTTAGTGTGGGGTGACCAGCAGTGCCAGGGCTGCCTGTTTTTCGGGATACTGGTGAATCACCTTAGAGCCAGAGCAACCAGCAACAGGGCTGGCATGACACATAGCAGTGGCTTGTGTGTCAGACTCTTATTTACTTCAGTAAACTGAGGGCACATACTGGGTCTTACCAAAAGTTGATCTGTTCAGAAAATATTAGCTGGGGATAGGAGGATTGCCAGATCATTTCCGGATACCACACATCTTCCAAAAGCTTGGCACTGCTTTCCTCTCTACAGTGAGCAGACAGGAGAATATAAAAACTAATTGTCCTATTTTCCTGATGGCTTCAGTAAAGATTAAAGCTACTGGAATTGGAGATGAAGTTCAAACAATGCCACAGACTTTATAAAAAAATGTAAATCAGTGCTATTCACCTGATATTCACAAAGCCACATCCACGTGCATCACAGGAGTCTTACTCACTTCTGTTTGAGGAATCCGATTCTTATGGCATTCACAAATCCCCTCCAGATGTGAACACTTACCATAGAAACATGCAGTCAGCCTTGTTTCAAACATGGAAATGCAGAAGCCACATTGTCAAAGCTTCTGTATTAAAAATTTGGGATCAGGAAAGGCATATAGAACAGTAGGAAATAGGGGTATTTGAATTTGTTTACTGCATTCAAAGGGAACTCATATCCATTGTTAAATGCATTAACTCATGGGGTTAAATACAGTCTTGAACAAAGAGAACTAAAAATGGCAAAGGACATACCAATATGTTACAGAGAACAACTGTAAAATCCAGAGGCAAAAGTACTGTAAGGACACCAGACTGAAAAACAAGTCCAGGACAAGGTTGTAGTTTGGCTGATTCTTCAGCAGGACAGAACTTGAACTGATGCTGACCTTGTCCACATTTAGTCTGTTTAGCCCATTATTGCTACAGCTCTGACTGCTGTCAGCTGTCTTGGGAGATTTTGCAGTGTCCCCAGTTCACAGAGGAGAATGACAAACTTGATGGAGACATTACAAACTTGATTATTAGTTATATGAAGGGAAAAATAAATCAATATATCTAATGAGTCTTCTAACATGCCATCAATATTCTACCAGTGGTTGGTAGTTGGCTGAGGGCTCCCTTAAGAAAACCCAGCACTGGCATTTTGGCTTTTGAGTTGTACACCAGAGTGATCTGCTGCACAATGGGTTTTGCTGAGTTCCCCCACCATGCTCTCACTTCAAGCTAGTGGGCAGTTTTGACTCCTCTGGCAGGAGCTGGACTTGATTCCTCTGGCCATCCTGTCCCTCTCTCATATTCTGTGTTGCTGACAAAGTCCCTCCTAGCACTAGTACATAAAAAATTATCTATAAAGAATTAGAACTACAATTTTAGATTTGTTTTTTTACTAGGTAAAGGTAGATACAGTGAGCAGAGACTGAAGAAACTGTAGAGCTGTAGCAGCTTAGGGAATTTTATCTTTCCTCCCTTCAGGGTAGGAAAGAAGCTCAAACACTTCATACTAGCTTAGCTTGAGAGACTAACAAATTGGACATTGAACTTAAAATCAGAATACAGACTTGTGGAAACTCCTTGTTGCTTGAGCCCACAGCACCCCAAACCCAGGCGCTCAGCTGAGTGCCATGCTGTGAGTCATGGACTAGATTGGCTCATCTTTTGGTAAGGGATAACCCCCTGCTCCTTGCTCCCATGGCCTCACTCTGCTGCCCAAACACTAGAGGGACATTTTGAGGAGTCATGTGGATGTCCACATTGGCAGCTTTAAGATGAGACAGGGATGGAGGAGGCATGGGCTCACAAGGCCAGGGTTGCAAACTTCAGCCCTGGATGTAAAAGTCAGCATCTTATTTAGGCTGATGTAATTTCATTTAGTTTTTCTTCAGGAAACGATTTAGTTTCAGTTCCAATAAAAAAAGAAGAAAAATGGGTTTACAGCTAAAATTTTAAAGAGCTCTGTGGAAAAACCTGAAGGAACTGGTTGATACAAGCAGGTAGACTGAAGAGTCCAAAGACAGAAATATGGTAGAACAGCAAAAATTTTAATTCAAAGGTAGAAAGCAAATCTGTGATTTGCATCCTAAGTAGGGAAGGATAACTGTTTAGGGAAGTAACCAGCTGATTTCAATAATAGTTTAAGAAATAATAGGGAATTCATACAGGATGAAAAAGGAATAATGCAACAGAAAAACTTCTGTTTTGGCACTTAGCTATGTAATGAAGTAAGAACTGCAGAAGTTGGGGCCACTTTGCACATTTCCAAAGAGCTTAAAACCCAGTAAGAAGCTTTCTGGTCAAATAAAGAGAGGATTAAGATAAAAGTGAGATTACTGGCAGGGTTATGACTTTGGACAACACCAAAGATACCTTCAATGCAAACCAATAAGAGACAGGATGGTGATTACTGTGAATCCTTTAAAAAATTACCACATCTGAAGGAAAAGCACTATCCTTAGTATTCCTGGTGCTTGTGTCAAGGGAGGTGAAAAAAAGAGACACAAGCGAAAAGTTTATTAGCAAAGAATGTAAATATATAAAGGGGCAGGTACCATGACTGGAAAATAGTAAGTGGTTCCTGTATTTGAGACATGGAAATAAATCACAACTGAGGAAACTAAAGCCCTGTTATTGAGAATGAAATCATACAAAGGGATATGAGCATTAACTGGCCATGAGTGGATTAGCTTGAAGAATAAGAAGAATATCCTAACCTGCAGAGCAGCAAGTTTAAATCTGCATGCCCCACTCCTCTATAATAACAGAAAAATAAGTTCTTTATGTAGATTTAACTGCAACAGAGATTATTTGATGTCATTACCTCTATTACCTGCTGCCTTTCCATCCAGGGTGCTTGTTTGATGAGCTTTCATTCTTTTCAGTTTGATCAGAAAAAATGAAAGTTTTCATTTCAGGAGTATCACAGGAAGCAGCTGGAGTGTAGCCAAGCACCAGAATTTCCCCAGATATGTAGTGTCAGAGAGGCTTCATCAGTTTGCAGTGATGAGGTTTTGTCCTGATATGCTTGTAGCTGTTCTTGTCTGTTCTTCTGTGACCAGATTGTCACAGTGTCTTCATAACAAGCACTGCTTCTCTTCTGCTATGGATTAATTTTCTACAACACAGCTAGCTAGGGTATGACCACAAAGCTCTAAACAAGCACAAACTGAGAGTTCTGAAATATCTGACTGACACATTAATGACAAAACAAGGGCTGCAGAACAAATGCAAACCCTGAAACACCACCTCATCCCTTGACTACTGAGAAACCCCAGATAAAGCAACATTACAGTATCATCTGGAATTTTGAAGGGTAGAAGGAAGTTGAAATTCACATTCTACTTAGCAGTAGAGAAGTGAGCTGTAAAGTCATCCACCAAGCTTTAAGAAAGAACCACAAGTAGCCAGCATGCTTTTCAAAGAGAGGAAGCAGCAAGTTGCCAAGCATTATGAAGGCACAAGAGATTTCTCCTTGGGAAGAAAGCCCATAAAACACACAGTAAAGAGATGAGAGAGAGAGAGGCCTATAGAGAGTAAAGGCAAAGTCTGCAACAAGACTGAACAGCACAAAGAGGAACAAAGTCCTCCCTCTACCAGGCATCTGGTAACACTGACATACCCCACTGTAAGGAGCGAGGCAGCCTCCCAGCAGCCCTGCCCTTCTTTGTAATGGCCAGAGGGATGGATTTGCACCTGGAATAGTCACTAATAGTATTCATCTGAAAGAGGAAGAAAACCCACCTGCTACCTACTCATACAAATCCTTATCAAGGCAAAAAGGAGGGTAGGAACAATACGTTTTACTCTTGATTGCTCCAGGGCAGGAAGATGTGTGTGTCAACTTTTCAGTCAAAGCAATAACCCAGTCACTCAACGTGTGGGACTTACTAATCAATGTGGAGAAAAAGTGAGAAGTAGCTATCTCAATAAGAACTTCCTCCTTCACTGCATCCCATCTCTTTTACTGTTTTTAATGTGTCAATATGATTCACATATTTTGTATTCCACTCTTCTGAACATTTGAGCTGCAAGGAAATAACCTACCTAATGTGATGCTTAATTCAGAGGAAGACAGATGCTTTATGCTGTTGTATCAGTAAATTAGATTTATTTATTTATTTATTTATTTAATGACTAAAAGTCTCATTGCTGTGACCAAAACCCCAAAATAGTCCTGAGATTGTGGCTCATAGGAAGCAGATTATCATTAGTGAAAAGTACTGAAATATTTTGCTTTTAATGTGACCATGATGGGCAGAATTTTGTGTTCTGATGCAAAGACTACTCTGTCTGAAGGAAATTTGCAGTCCTGCTGAAAATATTTGCCTTTCTACTTGAGTATCTCCAGCACATACATTGAAAACTGTTTGTGGTTTGAAAAATAGATGCAAATGTGTTGTATGTGATCTGACATGTTTGGTTTTGTGGCATTAACAGGACAGATTCTATCTCAACAGTAGCTCCATTCCTTTTGTGATTTCCTAACTCATGTCTAATTAGGTTTTGGGCACTTTGTTCTCAGCTGTCTCAAAATAAAAAGTGCTTTCTTTGCACTTTAATTTGGTAACTTAGGTCTGCAGTTTCCTTTTCTGAATCTTCCTGTGATTAGCCCAGCAGATCCAAAGACCTGTCCTTCCTAATTACAGGTGCTCTTCCCAAAGATGAGGAGCAGAACTTGCCAGTGATCACCACCTTCCTTAAAGCCCAATGCTATTTATTTAGAACAAAATGCTATGGGAAAAAAGCTAATTAATAAGCCAAAACATGACTCACACACCTGCTAAGTGTTGCCTTTCTTCCTTGTGGTGCCCTGGCAAATAGGATAAGCAAGATCTGCCAGCTCTTTAATTCAGAGAGAGCATCTGTGTATCAGCTCGTGCTGTCTCTCCTCCAGAAGACGAAAATGAGTGCCAGGGTAACAGGCATGAGAACTTGTGTGAAGACATGCAGGTTCCACAGAAACACTTCTCATTCAGCCTGGAGCACAAATGCATAAGTAACATGTGCTGCCCAGCAGTCAGTCCCGGAACATCCTGTGGGCCAACACCAACCTTCCCATCCTGTGGGCCAGCAGTCAGTTCTGGAGCATCTCTGCGAAGCTGCGTAGACTCCTGCCTGTAAGCAGTCATGCTGCTCTCTGAAGTCAAGTGCCTGCCACCTTCTTGCATGTGGGAACAGCAAAAACTTGTGTGGCTGGACAGCTGAGAATACTCAAAAGTAATCAGTGGCCGTTGGATTTTGTGTATGGCCAATGATGGGCATTGTCCTCCTATGCTCAACCACATGCAAGATCGAAACAGGAGAAGCATCTGCCCAGACAGACCTGTCCTGCATGTTGGTTGTGGCCAGTCCTGGGTTGTCCTGGTGCATTCCATGCTTCATAACCTTTGTGGCAGTTTACTGTAGAAGCATTTGAAAGCTTGGTGTTATCATTTCCATCATGGGGATATCATGACCCTCAAATGCTTTAAAACCATTGAAGATTATGAAGATAAAATTATTTCAACATAGAACCTCTTTTGGTTGAGTTTTTAGCAGCAATATGATGCTTCCAAACCCTCTGGAATGGGAGGTCAGAAAGTGCAGCTGTAGCCGATGTGGAAACAAAGGTTTTCTAGTGAAATAAGATGAATCCTGTCTTGAAGAGAAGTCATGATTTTTGTGGTCTTGTTACCAGACAGGCAGTGTCTCTGGTCACAGCCTCATTGAAATCTGGTTTGGCTTCACAAAAACCCCAGATATATGTGTGCCCCAGATATATGTGTGCTCTTTTTGGGGAGGGAAGGTTTCCTTTCATGAACACTGGGGTCATGTAGCAGACACGTTGTGCTGTCCTGCACTAAGATGGAAACAGAGGCCTTCTGAGAACATATCAATTCATAGGCTGTGGTGGTAACAGAAGGTAGGTAGGAGGAACACCAGTGTCCAGGCTTCAGGCACTTGATTGCCAGGCCAAGACTGCTGCTGGAGTGGCTGCAAAGAGAGAAGCTGATCAGCAGGGTGAGTCAGGCACTAGCATAAATTGAGGTGAATTCCCTGTGGCTGCTCTGTGTGTCAGGGGGTGTGTTTGGGGGAAGCTGACTCCAGGCACGTATAAGACTGGGCTGATTCACCTGTGCTACCTGTGACACATGGCAGTGTCACTGCAGAGCCCTGCACTTCAGGGCTCTAGCAGCTGGGCTAACAGTGACCACTGGTGTTTCTGCCCCGGATTTGTGCCACCCAGACATGCCTGTGCCTGCAGGCACTGCCTTCACTTCCCTCCTCCGGGTAGAAACCAGGAGTCCCTACCCAGAAGCTGTGTTTTTGCTTTTGTTCTCTGGGCATAAGTCTTGGGTGTGCTTTGCGTGCAATGGCAGGCAGCTCTGTTGAGCTGCTGTGTCAGAATGCCTGAGCAAGCAGGGCTCCTGCAGCCCTGAGCAGCCTCTCCGTGAGCTAATTATAACTTCCCTGCTCCCAGTGCATGTGTGAGAAGATTTCTGTCAGCTTTTTGATGGAATGCATGGCAAGGAAGGGTAACTCAACAGCTTTTTAGGTGCAGAGATGTTTCTGCTGCACCTTCTCTCCGCGTAAGCAGTGTGTGGGAAGTGTTGACAGTGCAGTTCTGTGGCTCCTAATTGGGAGGCAACAGGAAGGTGACTCATGAGACATTGCATCCTCTTCTGTGCAGGCAACATGGTGACTTGAAGAACAGGCACTGGACTGCACAGAAGCTGTGCGATTGACAGCAAAATTATATAGGCTGACAGTGATCTTGGCTGGTTAAGATCCCGACTGAAGTCATCTGAGCTCCTCTTAGGAGTTCCTCAGCTATCAATGACCTGTGGGCAGCTAATAGAGCTCTGCTCTGTCCAGAGCTGTCATACTTTGCCAGGGTTTTAACAGCTATGTCCGGAAAGAGCATCCAGTGTTGATAGAACAAGGTATTTACTGTTAACCTGTCTGCTTGCGTAACTTCTCCGTGCATGTAACTGCAGTGTCAATCTGAACTCTTTCCTGCACTCACCGTCCTGATGTTGCTGCTATTTTGGCTAGCCCTGACCTATCAATGTTCTCTGTGAGATTGCTTTTCTCTGTCTGGTCTGATTCTGCTATTGATCCTGTTCTGGCATTAACCTTTTCCAGCTCTGCCATGACATGTCTCCATTGCAGATTATAATTCTTCTCATGTTCCTAACCCTGTCTGAAACCCTGCTACCTGCTGAGTTTTTTGGAACTGATGTGAGAGCAGAAGCTCAGGTGAGCCATGCTGAATTCTGTAACTTCATCTCTTGTATGTCAAGGCCAGAGATTTCCTTGTCATTCTTCCCATTCTAATGTCATCTCTCAGCAGCTCTCCAGTAGTCTGAGGTGCTGTGGTATCTTCCCAATGCCAAATACCCTGTCTAGTTATATCTGTCTGTATGTGTAGACAGTAACAATGTCACCAAAGCAGAATGTAAGTACAGTTTATCTGCCTTGTCTGGAGTAAAGGATAGTGTAGGGTGCAGTACCATATGCATCTGGGCCCATTTGGCTCTTAAATAACAATGGGACTTTTTTGAGAGGAGGTGGAAAAGAGGGAGAAGAGAGATTGTTTTGGTTTATGTGCTTTTTTAGATGTAATCTACTTAAAGTAATCCAATCTGAATTCTACCTGCATCCCTGTAACATTTGTTGTTTAACAGCTCATTCTGTCAAAGCCAATTGTAACAGCACAGAGTAATGTGGTTTGGTGATGTGATTTGGTTGAATCCAGATTTTAGCAGGGCACCCTCCCTGTTTAATGGCCACTGTGAAATCTGGCAGTGAGTGGTACAGTGCTGACCATGGGGAATCTGTTCCTGAGAGAGACTAAACCTGCAGACACTCTGGTTGCATGGACACTGGAAGCTGATGACTGGTGTGTCAGTGGAATATCAAAATCATAGCTTGAGTGGTTGGTATGTTATGTAATGATTGGACTGGAATGTTGTACACAAGCAGAGGCACCGTCACCACCTGTTTACTAACTCTGATGTTACACATAGCCTGAGGTTACATCAGGCTAAAGAGCACACAGGCAGATTCTCATGAGGTGGGAACACTAGCTGGTGCCAGAACAGCAGCTGACAATGCCAGCTTTTTTTGAGAGGTATTTCCCTCCCCTCATTTCAAGGAAAAGCCTCTAAATGTTCCCTTGATGGTATCCGCAGTATGAGAGTTCAGGACTCTCAGCTAACACATATATTTCAAACCCTCAAAGATGTGTGAATCCCACCTTGGTGCAGATTGCACTGTTGAGGAAATACTCTGTCCCATTATCTTTGTGTTTTGGACAGAAACAATTCCTTGAGTCCATCTTCTCAGTAAAAGAATAAATAAGGTCTTACCCCAGAGCCTCCAGACCATTATAACAAGTGGCTGTACAGCTGCTTGTGTTCCAGTTTCTGATGAATGTGGCATTGCTATCAGCAGTGCTGGGACATGTACAACCTATTCCTAATTTTGTACATACATGTCATGCTGTGGAACAGTGAGTGGTTTCCAATATATTTTAATCTGTTCTAGTTGTGTTCCCATTTTAGGAAATCTGTGCCAGCTAAGACAGGAAGGCTGTTGCCTTGTAGCTTTTAAGAGGTTAATGATTCTTCAGGATAATAATTTTCTCTTTTTGAAATTGCCCTCTAATCTCAGCTTCTTGAGAGCACTTGGCTACAATCTGCCAAGACCCCAGTCTAGCAGCAGGTAGTTTGCATCATCAGCTGGAGCACCTGGACACTGTCTAGAGGAGAGAGGGTTCATGCAGAAGTGGATGCAGGGTGAAAAGACAGTAGTGCTCTCCTCTCTAGGATTTTGGCTGCCAGAAGCTTATGCCTAAAGTCTGTCACTGTAAGCTGATGCCAGAGCCTTTAGCTCTATTCCCTGTCACACAACCTCAAACTGTGGAATGGGCAGTGACAATGCTGCCCTCTCACAGACTGACCATCTGCATGTATAATGTTATGATCAGACCCTGCTGTGTTTCAAAGCTTAGACAAGAAAAAAAGGATCAGAGGTTCCTGACTGAAGATTGATTAGAATGTGTTTAAATCACGTGATGCTGAATTTAATACCGTGCTTAAGATTAAGCAGTTAGTGATTCCTTTAATTTGAGTCTGAGCCTATGCATAAGAGAGGTCTTCAGAGTCAGAGGTAGAAAGAATCCCTCCAAATCTGCCAGTACCTTGTCCCTCTAATCCTGAAGATGGGTGTAGTGATCACACTATTGCCCAAGGACCGTTTCATGCTGCATCTCCAGTTGAGTCATCATCACCTATTCTTCTCCTATCCCCCACTCCATTACCTTTTGTTCTGAAATGGGAGCCTCTAACGCGAAGTTGCCTCAAACGAAGGCTGTGGATGGCTGTTCTCTTCTCCATCCCGATGGTGGGAAAGCTCCAGCTTTTATTGTTGCTTCTCCAGACCTGCTGGCAGAGCTGTGTGTATATATTTTATCCTAAATGAGCAGGAAAAGCAAACTGCTCTTCAGCAGTTTAAGATAGCATCTGATGGCACAGTAGCTTAGCGTGCACCTCCAAGCATCCCTGCTTTCCCTTAACTGCCTCATTAAACTGGCTTTACAAAATTTTCCCTTTTCTGTACTGCAAAGCATCACAGTGGAGCCTTAGGATTTCTTAGCCCTTGGATTTCCACAATGAGCAGACAAAGGGAAGAAGAGCAGACAATTATTGTGTGTCAAGGGCTTGGCTGTGAAAGAGCAGTTGTGGGTGGATGCACAGATAGGCAGGTTTAATGCAGTAGCAGAAAGGATTTAGATTTCACTTCAAGGTGATGGAATGGCTCCAAGCAGTGATGGTGTAGCTGAGGGAGGTTCCATTTATCTAACAAAGCCCATGTACTGCACTTCTTTGCAGTCAAGCAATACATATATGGGAGGCCATATCTAAGGCAAGAACCATCTCTTATCTTCCTCTCTTCAAGCAAGGGTGGCTTGGTGTATGTTGAACATAAATACAGCTTTGCCATGTGTCTTCTTTCAAACATCAGCAGGTGTGAGGTCTTCTAGTTCTGTCATAACACTGGGCTATGCACCAAAGAAAAGTCAAAGCTAGACTCCATAGCTCCTCTGTGGAGCCTTAAGCCTGAGAGGTAACCCCTCTGACAAATTTCAGCCACTTTCCTGTAACAGAGCTGGCCTGTTTTCTTTAAGCTATTTTTGGCTGTTCTTTAGAGATATATGTGGTAGAGGAAGGTAATGAGAACAATTAAAGAGGAATTTCAAGGTGCTGTGCTGGAGGCAATGGAAAGAAGGCATCATGATATGATTGTGCAATAGCCTCACGTTTTAGGTATTGCTCATGGTGGAATGTGAGTAAATGGATCATTGTGGCATGTTACAGCATCCATGATATATGTGGCAAAGACTGCATCATAAGAAGGCTGAGCATTAGCATCAAAGAGCATCTGAAGAGCCTTTAAGTGGGAGAAATCCATGTGGGAAGGCCAGCTGGTTTTCACATGTAGCTTTTCCCAGAAGATATCAGATCAAAATAGTTACAAGCTGAATCCCACAGTTTTTCTGTGTGTTTGTTTGGAACATAGTGCACTAGATTTGAAAACAATTGATTTCATGCTTTGTGACCAAGCTAGTCACAAAACAGCTACAAATGGGAAACTGAGAAACAAAGGCAGGGCAGGAAACAGAGCTGAGCTCTCAATATGACCCTTTAAATTGAAAAAGCTATAAAAGGCTGGCATAGATTTCATAAACAAGGGAGTTGGGGAACAACAAAATTTGAAAGCATCATTGTCTTTTGTCAGATTTTTAGTACAAATCTTTTTCCTGGTATGTTGCCTCTGTATGAGAAATTAAAGCAACCGCTTAGATACTGTTATTTAACAAATATTGTACCAATGCATCCTCTTAAGAAAACTGAGCGGACAAATTCCTCTTCTCATGCAGGTTTTTTTCCCTCTGGTGATCTCTCATTCTCCTAATTTCCAAGGGCCCTAAGCAGGGCCACTCAGAATCACAGAATATTCTGGTTTGGAAGGAACCCACAGGATCATCCAAGTTGAACTCCATGTCCTGCACAGGACAGCCTCAAGAATCACATCATGTGCCTCTTAGCAAGCTCCAATCTGCATAGGGAGAGGTGATGTGAAAGAAAGATGCTGATGACCATGGCATCTGAAATTAGTTTATGGCTTTAGTAGACCACAAGTATCATCAGAGTTTGTGTTGACCTTGCCCTATTCAGTGCTCTAGCCTGAGCATACCTCTTGCCTGAGCAGGCTCAGATGTTACATCAGTGTCCTCTAGTAATGAGCAGAACTCTTTTTACACCAGTTAATTGAGTCTAACTATCCCTCTTGGCAGATGAGTATCAGCCCCAGCTTACACCTAGGAAGAGTGGGAGGGGAAAGTGGCTTGAGCCAAGTTCAGTTGGCAGTGTGAGCAATGTCAAATACCCTGTTTGCTACCCGAGCCCTGTGCATGCAGAAATGGTGAAGTTCCTTGCAGAACATGGGAGAGGAGTTAAGTGTTGGGCTAACATTCTGTGTTAGATATTATATTGCATGTTGGGAAATGTGTTGAGAAATGCACGAGGGGAGTGGGCTCAGGGGCACAAGCTGCATTGCCAAGGAGAATAACAGTGCCAGTGACATGGTAGTCAGGCAACAGGCTTGCACTGGCCTGCTGAGCACTGGCAGCAGGACAGCCTGGGTAGTCTGATGGCAAAAGGGATGCTGGCCTCATTTCAACTGCTCAGTCTGGCTGCATCAGTGCCCTGGTTGGTATTTCCTTCCTTCCTTCTCCTCTAAAGAAAAGACAAGATAATTTGAAGCAAAAAGCCAAGCCTTTGCCCTCTGGAGGGATTCCAGGGCTGCAGATGGACCGGGCTGTTCGCAGGGCTGCTGGAAAGCAATTACATTTGCAGTTCAGGGGAAGGGAAGAGGAGGAGGGAGAGCCACTGAACTGACAGCAGGGATAAGAAGGTAGCTCATTAGCACATCATCTTTTCTGCACCCTTCTGTGTGGGAGCAGATCTCCATATGATGACATTCAGAGTCTGGCAGGAATGTCATCCTGGAACTAGTAGGAATTTTTCTGCAAGAAAGTGTGAGCAAGTAGGTTTAAAGAGATCAAAAGTTAGTTCCTCTGTGGTCCAAAGAGCATAAAGGTTCATCCTTCAAGGTTGTTCTCAAACTTCACCACCAACTGCTGACCTGGAATATGAATACATAGTGTGGAAGTAATGAGGTATTCATTAAAATAAAAAATACAAAAAACCCACAAACAAACCAACACCCTCCCCCCCAACCAAAGACCCCAAAACCCAGAAAAACCCCAAACTAACCAATCAAAACATTCTCTATGGTGGATGAATTTTTAACTGAACATTAGAATTAGAGAGCTGATCATATACTGAGCAGGTACTTGAACTTGGAGAATTCCAGCAGAAGCCAGCAAAAAACCTTCTCTTCATGGCATTTAAAACATTTTGGAGAGCAAGTCCTGTGTCAGTGACAGTGGCCTGTTGGAAACCCCACAGTACAGCAGTAATAAAGATATAATACACCTAATTATTCACTAAAGGGTGAATTCCTTATGGACTTATTCAAAAGACTCATGTGATTGCTTAACAACACTCCCATCCCCTGAGCAGTCTGCATAGTCCCACAGGAAAAGATAGAAAAAACATACCTTAACTGTTCCCTAAAGGAAAGTTGAGACTGGGAAATGTGTGTCTCTCACATCAGGCAAGCAAAAAGTCTGTGCACTGAGACAGTCCTCGGTGGCAGAGCTGCTCTCCTTTTTATGAAGATTTTTTGTTCGCATGTGAAATTATGTGTTGGGATCTTGAGTCCTTCTGTTGAAACATGGATGAAGGGGCGAAAAATGAACTCATGCCGAAGGCTTTTGAAGCCAGTGAAGCACCAGGTAAACACCAACCCTTCTTATTTTCTCTTAGTTCTTCTGCCTCCTCAGTATAAGGCTTGTCGAGCTCGGAGTGGAGGAGCAGGAGCGCCCGCAGGACCCACAGCGCCGAGCTGTGGTGCCACCTCTGCCTGGGCAAGCGCTCAGCGCTGGCTCAGTGCCTTTGCAGCCAGGAGGAACCTTTGAGTTCTGCCGCTTCAGGATTCACTTCGTGCCAGGGCAGAAGCTGTGCCATTTGCTTGGGCACACACGGTGCTAAGTGACAGCAAGGTGGAGGGCAGGACTGCACAGAGGTGTTTGTCCTTAATGGTAACAATTGCTTCCATAGACAGAGGCTCTCTGAGCACTGGACAGACCTGCTGTAACCTCCAGGGGATAAACAAAGCCTGATGGAGGACATGGTGGACAAAGAAACGGGATTCTGCAGAGGGCAGCTGCAGAGACTGTACAGTAGGAGCTGGGAAAGAAGAGAGGGAATGGATCCCTAACCCTGAATCCCTCTCATCCTGACTTACACAAGTTTAGCTGCTAGAGTCAGTGCAATTACATTAGTAGGAAAGCTGGCTGAGAAATAAAAAAATTAGCTCCACGTCACTTCATCAGTTGTTCTTTGTACTACTAGCAAAGCTTTCTTCACACTCCAGAGCACACTCCATCCAGTTTACAGAGAATTACATGCTGCAACTGTTCAGCAATGCTTTTTATATAAAACTAAAGCAGAGGACAAAAGGAGAACACAAGATGGGTGCATAAAATACTGCTCAGGTTAATGCAAAGGCATTTTGAACCTGATAATCACTCAGCTATGCAAAATTACAGGTGAGGCTGCTCAGCACCCTGAAGGCAGATGTGTGCCTCCATGAAGAGGGCTCTCTTTCATTTGGCAACTGCAGCCTGTGGCATTAGCTGCCACTGGACACAGGGGGATGGCTGGACTAACTGTGTTAGTCCACACAGAGGTGGTGTTTATGGAAGTGACCAACTGCACCTAGAAAGATACAGAGCTTGGCATCCACCCTCCTGGGAAAGGGCTGATCTCTGCTGGTCTGGGGTGGTGTCTTCTCCTGAGGTATCTATCCTGTGTGGCTGTCTAGCAGTGCCTTGAATGCCTCTGCCTCTCCAGAACATGACACAAAAAGGTTGGAGAGCTGCAGTTCATTACTCAGGAAGGAGGGAAGGGTCTGAAGCAATGAAACAATAGTGAAAGAGAAGCAGAGGTAGACAGTGAGAAATCCTTTTCAAAGCAGATGTACAGTGCAGCCATTTGCTATGACATTCTGGTGCCTTTTCTTAGAATCTCAGAATGTTTGGGTTGGAAGGGACCCTAAAGACCATCTACTTCCAGTTGTCCTGCTATGGACAGGGACACCTTCAATGAGACCAAGTTGCCCAAAGCCCAATCCAGCCTTGCCCTGGACACTTCCAGAGATGAGGCATCCATTTTTGATCAGGCTCTGTAACTGCCCACTGCAGAGTTCACCCTCTTTCTCTGTCTCCCATATTGCCCATCAGGTATTGTTATCTACTTCTGGTGTAGGTTTACAAATACCCCTTAAACTGTTCTAACTGCCCTTTCACTAGTATAATTCCAGCATGCAGCCTGAGAAAAGAAAAACTAAAGCTAACCAGCCACACCCAAAACATCAGTGCTGCAGAAGTGACTAACTGTGCTGGATCCTGGTGACATCTTTAGCCACACCTAAAGAAGCACATGGTCTGCTGTGGGGGTCAGGTTTTTTTAGCCTGCAGTCTCACTGTCAGGAGTGCTGCCTTTCCTGCAAACCTTCAGAAGCTCTACTCCATGGCCTCTCTCCCTGTTTGCCTTAGAGGCACTGATGAAATAGCTGTATGTTAATGAGCCTCTGACAAGAAACACAATGCTGCATGTCCAGGCTGCTGTTTGGACGTCTGGAGCTGATTCCTGCCCCCTGAGGGCTCCAGTGCTGCCAAGGACCCTACTGCTGCTGAAGCAGGTGTACAGGTGCCCCCTAAAGCAAAGGGGCAACTGAGAAAAGCAGAAAGCTTTTCTGTGCCTTCAAAGCACCAACTGCAGGGTGGCTGTGCTGCAGCCTTCTGGTTCAACTATTTTCAGTCAGCTTTGTGATTGTGGGCTGGGGAGAGCAACTTGCTCTCTCCCACACAGTGTTAGCCTGTCTTTTGTCACTGAGGAACTTCTCCTGTGCTACAGCTGCAGCCCACCAATCCAGCTCATGGCTAGGGAGCACTCCAGAGGAGAGTCCTGGGGTGGGAATCTGGTACTGAGGGGGAACGATGCTGTTTGTTTTCTCCCTGTGCCTGCTGCTCTGCAGTAATGCTCCCCATCTGGAGCTGCAGGCTGGAGCTGAAACATGAGCAGTGACTTTCAGAGAGATGCCCTTCCTGGCTCTGCACACTGGCACTGAATTAATGTGTGTTACCTGATGTGCTGCATCATGTCCCATGCACAAATTAATCACTGAAGGCCAGGGTATAAAACTTCCCTGATCCCTGGGGTCTTTTGAAAGGGTAGAGTTTGATTTATCTCTTATAGCTTAGAGAGGGTGTTAACATTGAGTCTCATTGAAAATGCCTGAGTTGCCTTCCCTTGGCTGCTGGGGAACGTCCTGGTACCTTGTCTGTGCTGTAATGTGGGTTTGGGTGCCACACACCCTCCTCCCATGACTACAGCCTGACCCTTGAAGGCAGTGCTTTGCAGTGCCTCAGTGCAGTTTCCATGGTTCTTTGTGACCTTGCAGTTGGGGCTCCAGAGATAACCAAAACCTTTTAAGTATGTTAAAAACCCCATTTTGGCCAGACATCTGCAAACTGTGACCGTGCAATGATGCACCTGTACTCCCAATATTAGTAAGGGATCCTCACAGCCACAAATCTTGCAACATTTACCCTCTGTTAGCCCCACTTTCCTGTTCCCCATGAGCCACAATGCACAGGGACAGAGCTTTGTGTGCCTTCAGTTCCAAGAGAGTCACAGTTCTGCTCGGTTAAGGTGCCTTGTGACAGGCAGATGTAGTCTGCCACCTACCCTGAGCTGCTGCAGGCTCAGGCTGTGCCGGCTCTACAGACCTCTGCCGGCTGAGCAGGGCTGCTCAGGGATGCTGCAGCGCCGGCTCCCGGGCACTGCAAGGCTTGTGGAACTGCTGCAAACACGTACTCCCTTTTCCTGCTCTCTCCCCACTCTCTGGTACAGATGAATATGCTCAGCTTTCCCAAGAGAAAATCTGAGTGCAACAGCTTGTCCATGGTGAATAGTTCCTTCCACACCAGCACTCTCTCCACTCTCAGAGGCTGCCAGTTTGGGTTCACCTGGCAGGATTCATTCCTCTCCAGCCTGTTTCCAGTAGTGTGCCCCACAGTTACTCATTGTTGGAGAGTTTATTCTAAATATAATGCACAGAAAGTGCCCTGCTACCTTTGCCTGCTCAGATTTCTCATAAGAACTCTCAAATGGAATGGTCATAAAGCTTTATTCTGCAAGGGGACCACTTGTAGTGGCACAGTTTTATTGCCATGTTTTAGTAAGAAAGCACTTAGTACAAACATGCACATTGTGTTCAGTCAGGGTCAGCTAGGGAAATCAGTTTTTATTTTTTATGTTATAGCTCAATTATTGTCACTTCCATGTCTTCACTTTGCAGTTTAGAATGCCCAGGGTCTTTCCTGTGTTGCATCTGTGAAACACCTGAATATTATGAATGCTGAAGCAAAGGATAAATCCTTCCTCAAATACTTTACAATTTAAACAGACTGAACAGGCAAAAGGTGAAGGAACAGGAATGTTGTTTTTTGTTGGTTTTTTATTTTTTGTTGCCTACTGTAGGTGAGATGTATGGAAATAAAAGTACTAGCTTAAAAGTTCCATACCTCTGGTGTATGT
The DNA here is from genome assembly GCF_048771995.1 of Taeniopygia guttata. Lineage (NCBI taxonomy): Eukaryota > Metazoa > Chordata > Aves > Passeriformes > Estrildidae > Taeniopygia > Taeniopygia guttata. Next base: position 27,644,305 of record NC_133030.1, on the reverse strand, counting down.
CTGCAAAGCTATTTATTTTTCTTCATATCTGAAAAGTGATGACACAACACAGTAAGTAACTGGCAGTATATATTATCTGGATCAGGCCCTGAACTGGGTACTGGAGGGGTAGGAACACCTACTAAGTCCCCTTACTGGGGAAAGGGACACCTTCTAGGGGCCATGAGTTCCTTGGGTGCTTAAACAAGGGTATAAAGAGTAGTAGGAGGAAGGTTTTCTTCCTGCCTAAGCCAGGGACCACACCTCAGCTTTAGAGGCTGTGGCATTCAAGGAGAGACTGAAAGGGCTCAGCTGCCTCAGGACAAAAACAAGACTGGGAACATCTGTCTATTACAAGTAATGAGAAAATACCACACACAAGTAAGCCCTAAATGGAGTGGAGAAAGGCATAACTAGAAATATCTGGATGTTAAAAACAAATTCAGTGATGGAAATGGAAGCATTTCTACCATAGGGGTGATGAGGCACTGGGGCTCGCTGCTGGAGACCACATTAATCCCTTGTACTCTGATGCCTTCCTGTGATTTCCCACAGTGTTTTCTTTAGGCAGCTCGGTGCCAGGTGTCTGAGTGAGCAGAAAGTCCAGTGACAGAGAGGGTGTCTGTAGGGATGGGGCCCATGAGTCCCTCATGTCACCACCTTCTCTGTCCAGCTGACCCACGTTCTGCAGCCTACCTTGCTGCCTTCTGATGGCTTGCAATAAAATCTTGGGAATTTTCAGCACTTAATTTTGTTCTCTCCCACTTTATAGAATGTCTGAGACTCATTTCTTTAGCTTGGGACTGGGCACCCCGGTGGGCAGGGAGAGGGCTGTACTTCACATGGCAGCCAGGAGCACGCTCTGCCCCCAGGACAGCGTCCATGATGGTGTTTTCGTACGAGTCGAAACGGGGGTGCTGGGAAGCCGGTTCAGGCCTGGGAAAAGCAGTTGGCATGGTCATAATCAGGCAGGAAACAGGAAATGGTGTTGAGAGGTAACAAACAGGAAGCCATGATGGTAGAACAGCGCGGCCCAGTGTGGGCTCGAACTGGAGGCAAACGCTGCTCCTCTGCCAGGGAGGTGGCGGGAGCGGTGTCTGCTCTGCACCGCTGTGCCCTGCGCCCCGCTCCCTGTGCCCACTGCTGCTTATCCTTAGCAGCTACTCAAACAATAAGAGCAAACCGGTAAAGGCTTGTTTACACTTCCGCAGCCTTGCGGAGACTGAAGGAGATGAACGAGCCCTTACAACATCCTTCCAAGCCGCATTGGCATTAACAATTCCACCTCATATGTCAGGAGAGAGAAACAGCCAGCCATAGAAACAGAGACCTCCTCAAGGACATGTAGGGGTTAAGTGTCTGCATCCCACTCCCTTCAGAGAAGCACTGCCTGCTCCTCAAATTCATGCTTTAGGATGCCTCTTGCACAGCTCAAACCATCTTAAAAGCAGTTGTCACGTTTCAGTTAACAGCACCGACCCTTCCAAGCGTCATCCTTCCCCCTGGTTATTTCAGATGCCTCTCCAGTAGCAAACATTGGAAGGATCTACCTTTCTCCATGAACCCTAGATAAGTCACACGGTTGGCTTAAATGAGACGCTTCACGCTTGGATGGCTGCAGTGAGGTGAGATGAATCTGCATCTGCTGGAGATGACTGAGAGCAGATTGTGCAGCCACTGCCAAAAAGACAAGGAAATTCTTCCTCCTCGTGTTTGAAAAATGTGTATCTGATGCAAGGGTTCCTTAACATCACTGTCTCCATGAAAAAGAAGATTTTTTGGAATTATAAGCACACAGGTATTTCTACCTCCTCCTAGGATGTAAGTGAACTTTACCTCCAAAAAATCTGGACAGGCACTGTGAATTGTATCTGCAGTTTTGAGGAACTTCAAAAACCTGCTCCTAAGCAACTTACGGCAAACATAAATACCGTTAAAAGTGGGAAAATCAGTGTAATGTTCATGAAAGGAGAGGGTTGGGAGGAAGAAAAGAGCCTCTGTACTATAAGGAGACATGAGAGAACAGGAAACTATTGATGAAGAAATTAACACCAGAACCTGGTGGGCTGAATTGAAAGAGGGGATTAGAACAGGGCCATTTCTTTTTTAATTACCATGCTTTCATCTCATGTGGGTTTTTACCCCCCAGATACATGTTGTTCAAATTGTCTTTTGTTTCTTTGTTGACAATCTTCCAGAGAACAAATGAGTTTATGATCAAGAACAAAATGTTTTGGCAATGCTTCGGCATTTTCTGCCAAAGCAGAAAATGTAAGGCAAATATTAAATAGAGTTAATAGAGAAGTACTTTCAAATGCACAGTGATTCATATCTGTATCAGGAATTTCAACCCTCTTCACAAACCTCTGTGGGAGCCATGTGCCCCAGTACAGGGATCATCACAGCTCTTGTGTGATGCCAGGAATGGCCAGATCCTGTTCTGACTGGTGAAGGCCTCTCCAGCCATAAACCTAACTCTCAGCAGATCTGTTTGGATGTTAAATACAACTTAGTACAATTTCATTTATAAAAACACACATGGTGTCTCTGTGACCTTCTAGGCAGTTAGTTAAAAATATAATCACCAAAACCACTGTGAAGCCAGCAACAAATAAGCTATAAATAATTCAACAAATAAGCTATAAAGTACAGCTAAAAGATGTCATCACTAAACAGCCTCTCCTCAAACTGCATGATTTCCTCCATTAAATGTCTATTTGCAAAACATTATTATGAGCAAGGTGCTCCTTTTGAACCTTGGGACTCTCCCTGGGGATGACCTGATCTTCATGCTCAGCACCTGGCAGGGTGGGTTGGCTGCAGGGATAGACGGAGTTTGAGCACTGTCTCCAACTTCGGTGGCAAGAGGAAAGACGGAATGCTTGCAGAGGAAATGAAGAAGGATTAAGCCCTTCCATGGTGTTTATGTACTATGCTGCTATCTCTGTGAGAGGCAAGTCCATCACTATTCTACAGTCTGTGCAAAAGATAAAGTAGTCATGGGTTCATCTGTGTTACACAGGTCACACAACACCTGGGGCTGTGTTATCCCCAGTGTAGAGTCCTCTGTGTGCCTTAGCTGTAGGTGTCCCCTCTCACGTGTCAGCCAGAAGTGACCCAGTCAGAGGGGAGGATAGGGAGATGGAGACGGGCAGCAGGAGTTATTTTCCAGTCCATTCCATGCCCTGCACTTTTAAGCTTGACCTACTCTTCCCATGCAGGGGAGCACTCCTGCAGTGTGGAGAGCTGTGCAGAGCCTGTCACCACCGAGTTCCTCAGGGACATGTGTGGAGTGCTGCTGGAAGGCAGTAAAGGCCTCTGGGTGGCAGTGACTGCTGGGTGAGCTGTGTAAGCAGATCAGTGCTGTGTCTCTTTCCCTTTGTGTCTCCCGAGGGGTGAAAAGCTCATTGGAGGGGACAGCTGATGTATCTGAAAATGGAGCACCTCTGGGAAGCTGATGATATGTCATCAAGATCTAAAAGAGAGGAAACAAGAGTACATTCCACAAAGTACAAAGGTCTTTGGAATCAAATGCTGAGTGGAACAATTGCATTGGCATCTGAAATTATTGCTGTGTACACAATCAATTACCTGATGGACCCAAGAGTTCCATCCTAACCCTGCAGCACAATAGACCAGTGTGTTGCAGAAATATGCCTCAGAACTGTACAGGGGAAGAGGAGCAAGGATGGCAGTGGTAATGCTCAGCAGAGGCAGGAGAAAGAGAAAGGGTAGCTTTATGGTGCTTGGCCACACCGTTTCCCAGAGAAGCTCTGAGAGCAGAGTAGGATGGTTTAGAGCAGATGCAAGAGTGACCAAGGAGAAATCTCACTGCTTTGGGTGTCACTGGCTAACCTGCCAGCTCTGGGAGCTGAGCTGGCAAAACTTAAAAAGAGATAGCAGGACTTGGGGAGGGAGAGGCACAACGTGGGCAGGGAATCTTGATGGAGAGGGTGTAAAATTGAAGTTGTGAAAACAGTGAAGTGTGGCAGAGGGCCACTGAGTGATGTCAATTCTCCACAACTGGAGTTTGGATTGAGAGCAAAATGTGCTGGGAGTGTCATATTTGCTGCGTAAAACTACTGTGTGTTTATGGGTCAGGTATGGGAGATAAGGGAATGACAGGCAAACACAGATACGTAACTGTCGCTTAGGCTGCTGTGGTGAAGGTTTGTTAGTGAACATTTCGGCATAAATTAATGAAAGAAAAGACTGAGGAGCAATGAAAATACCTGATACATTTTTGCAGAGATTGGACTAGATGGCTCCAATTGCACAATAATTAATTTACTTTTCCTCAGCAGCTTTTTCAAGGCTAAAAGCTGTTGCTGGTTAAGTCTTGTGCGTGTCCTGTATCGACCCTAACTGCTACAAGCACCCCTGCCCTACACTAACTTAAGTAAACTCCGTGCCCTGTGCCGTGTCCTGCTGCATGTTGTCTCAGCACCAGTGGGTGCTATAGCTACGGGTATATCCCGGCATCTGTGTCCCTCCAGCAGCCGAGCCGTCAAAGAGGAAAGTGATGTAGGGCTGGAGCCGAACATGAAGCAGCTCAGGGGAAGCACTGCCCGAGGCAGTACCTCTCTCACTCACTCCAGCTCCAAAATTACTTAGTCCGGAGGGCTCTGTGTGGCTGTGGAAAAGTTTTTAACAGGTGCTAATAGAAGGAAACATGAAAGAGTTTCTCAGAAGCAGAGTCCGTTCTTAAAATTGCGGTTTTGTCACATGGCTTTCAAGTGAATTTGTGTCTTTTGAAACTGAATGCCAAATTTAGCTGCAGTCCTTCTGCCAAATCCATAATCTTACCATAGTTACTGCAAATTATGATGAAAGCAATAAATTGTGCAGTTTGGTCTGAGAAGTCTATAAGCATGTCAAGAGCTTGTTAAGAGAAAAGGCACTGCTTATCACAATATTTTGGTCCTGACATGGTCTGTGGTCCTCAAGAGGAATCTTTGAAACTGAGGTTGAGGAGTCTTTTGAGCCAGAAGGATCTCAGCTCCTGCAAGTGAATTCACACTCCGTGGCTCAGAGATGTACTCACCTGGGGGGAGCCAGGCTGCTGAGCGGTCAGAGCCCTCGGTGAGGAAGGTTTTGGCCAAAGATGTGGGTTAAATCCAGGTCATATTATGTGTTCAGCTAACCTTCTTGTGGTTTCTTTGGCAAAGATGTGGGGATGTGCACACGTGCAGAGATTCACATATGCTTTCCATGTCCCCCTGTGTGGAAGCAGGCACCACTCCTGTTTTTCCTGTGTAGGATCTGTGATCTATTCCGGTAGCTGCATCGTGCAGTGCTGCCTCCAGTAAATATTCACAGATTTCCTTGTAAGATTATGTTGGGTTTTTTTTTCCTCTCTCCTGTGTGGATACACAAAGGCATGTGTTGTACCTGCTTTACCCCATGGGATCTACATAATCAGGTCCACAGGTTTTAATGGATTTCAACTCCTTTCTGTCTGTGGGTACAGTTTCCTGTCATGTTTTGAGCAGGAAGAGCTGAGTCTTTTTTGGTCTTAGCATTCCTGCTTGCTTAGGCATTGGGAAGAGTTCTCTATTTTCCTGTTTGATTTTTGTGTGTGTTTTGTTTTAAGCAGGACAGAGTGCATGTGTGTATGTAATCCATGTGCTCAATTAAGAGAGGCATCTGTTGGGTTTATTTCACATTGCCGAGGAAGGACTGCAAGCAGGGAGCATCTGCTCAGCTTTTTGTCAATGGCTTGTTTTTCATAATTTGCTCTACAGAGTGAATGTTTGGGGAGGGGGAGGTGGTTTTTTATTTCTGAGTTTCATCTTAAATTTATTTTTTATGGTAGCTGGGGAAATTGGCTGGGATTTGAAAGTTAATTTCGCTGTCAAAAGGTCTAAAGTGAGAGAAACAAAACCATCCAAAGTAAACAGTATTTATGTGACCCTAATAATACACTCAGAAGGACCCTTATGAATCGTTATTTGCAGTATTTTAATGACAAAGTAAAAATAATTCATTATGGTGCTTTTTGAATGTCACTGGGGTTTTTAATTTTTCATTTTTTTGAAAAAAAAATAGCAAATTTTGCTTAGATTTTATTTTGGGGAAAGATAGGAAGGGCATCCAATATTCAGATGATTTTTTGGCACTTTGTCAACAACAACAAAACCCCCTGATTTTAAAATAGAGCAGCAGTAGTTTCCTGTTCTTATAGTTTTGCTTTTGTGCACTCAGATCTTGGCTGTATTGCACCTAGCTGATTTAGTGAGAGACTTAATTGCCTGTAAATGTATGTGCTTCAAAGGCTACTAAACCTGCTGGGATTGTTTATACAAGTGTGCTTTTTACACTTTTTTTTTTTTTTTTTTTTTTTTTTTTGGTGGAAATGTCCTCCAAAAGGGCTGTAGAGGATAATGACTTTGTGATGCCCCGGGAGGACACAGCTGCTGATGTAGTGTAGGGAACTCAGGAGGAGAAAGCCCTAAACTCCCCCTAATCCCACAAGTGAAAGACGAATCTTACCCCTTGCAATCAAAGATGCTGTGCCAGAGTAACCTGTGGACTAGATTTGGATATTATTAAAAGTGTTTAAAGAAATAGGCTTACAAGACATGGTAATAGAGTTTTGTTCTGGAAGTGAGCCCCAAGACAAAGCATTTATTAAGCCACTTTGAAATGGTATTAAATCTGCATCTTTTGTGTCATGAGTTGTCAGGGGAGAGGAAGAGTGAAGCATTAATAAAAATAGCTTTTGTGACAGTTCAGTCCCACACCATAACAAGAGAATGTGTGTATATATATATGTGCGTGTGTATATATGTAATATAAATATTATTTATCACAATATAAATATGTATAACATTTCAAAATGTCAGATGAATGCCACTCAGCTGAACAACTTTGTTGACATGTGTTAACACTGTAACTTTTTAAAATAAAAAGCAGCTGACATCACTTAGTGTGCAAAATGTAAATATAGGACTGCAGGGACCAGGCAGACGAGGTTATTTCTGGTGGGCTTCACTAACTTTGTCACAGAATAACATGTGTAAAAGGACAAACCACAACAAACTTTTTAGTAGCAGGAAAGTATTTTCATTGCTTGAAAAAAAAAATAAAATTCAAACTTTGTCATCACATTAAAAACATTACATGAGAAGTAATAAACATATTTACACTTCTGTTTTGATTATAAATATACATTATATACAAAATAATGTTATAAAACGTAGAAAGTTCAGTGCTTCTGATTTTTTTTTAAATTACTGAAATACTAGTCTTCAAAATAAACTACAAACAGACAAACTAAAACCCATATTATTGATTTCTGAAGGTCATCTTCAAAATGGTCCTACGTGGTCAGAGCAGAAGGTCAGTAGTGGACAATATGAAGGGGTCTTGTCTGCACAATTCAAGGGAGTAGATGGGCTAGTCCAACAGGCTTTACAAGGGCAGGAATATCGCTGTCAGAGAGATAGCACAGTCCGGGTTTCCTCTAAGAGATCTGGTTTCTCCCTCCTCATTCTGCCCCATGCCCTGGTCTCATTCATGAGTGTCACGGCACTTTCCACTGGGTGTCCGGTATTATTGCTGTAAATATGGATAGAAGAAAGGAGCTCCTGCCTGCCTCTGGTTTCCAGGGACAGACACAGCATATTTTCCATGTAGCAGTGGGTGGGTATGAAAGAAACAGGATGAGCCTAAAACCTTTTAACTTCAATTTCCACCCGTCTAGGCAGAGGGCATCTCAGTGGGTGCTTCACTACTGGGCATTTAGAACCAGGCTGAAGGACAAGAGTTGGAGTTTTGCAACCAGATGAAGGAATGGCAGGGGAGTAAGTGGGTTGTGTCACACTGCTGCTGCTTCTTCAGAAAGTAACAGCTGCAATTTTGAGACTATTTGCAGTAAAAGGTGGCACCTAATTCAGAAACACTACATAAACCCCCAAATTTGTATCAAAATAAGGCAGGGGGAAGAGAATGAGGAAGGAGAAGAAAGTAAGTAATGTCTATTCACAATCACTGGTAGTGCAAAGGGCATGAAAACAGCTGAGACAGCTCAGCACATAAAGGTTCTAGGAGCTGATTGATTTAAAACGCATTTGTAAGGCCTTATATAGAGCTGGGATCACCTCCTCCCTATCAATGGGGACGGGGCAGTACACATTCCTTATCACAACTTCCAGAAACATCATGTTCCACACTGTGGCTTGAGTCAATCAGTTCTCCAAAGCATCACCAAATGAGTTGACATGTAAATTCAGTTTTCTTCTTTCCTCCTCCTCTCACCCCTTACACAGTCTCCAGTATATGCAGCAGGAGAGAAGGGATGCAAATGGATGTTTAGCAGAAGTATCAACCACCTCTGCCCAGTATTGTTCAGGTAACTGCAAAAACAGCAGTCAAGTTTCTGTTTGGGCTTGTTAGATTTTTTTGACACATTATAGGCACTTTTAAACCCCGATAAAATTGAGACCTCATTTATACTGTATCCATTATCTGCATAGCAATGTGTCTTGCTTCGCACCTTCCATGGCAACATCTGTGAAAGTTATGTGCCTCCTTAACTACCAGCACCTCCCATAACCAGAGTTCTGGAAAGCCAGGGGTCTGTCCATGAGGAACTGGCCTCAGCATCTTTTAAAACACCAACATTTTTAACCTCTCTCTTCCCTCTGCCTCCCCTTTTCAATAGCAAATGAGATTTCTAGTATCAAACTTCAAACAAGGGCAGTAAGAACAAAAAGGTGTATTGCATCTTTCAGTAAATTCACAGTCTGTCCAGTTCACTCAGTTCCATCCTCCGCCTGAGAGCAGCAAGTTGCATGTAATTAAAAACAGTCCAATCCAGTTCTGAATTGTAAACAATGCAGCAGGAACGTCCATCTACTGGCATCATCAAATCTGAGGTGCAAATGGTCTGATCTTCAGTCTTATACCTGTCAGGATATAAAATAACACCAGGAATGAGAAGGAATAACAGCATACAGTCGTGCAGAACTAACAGACTATAATTCAGCTATGTCAAACCAAAGCAATTTAAGCCAAACACTACTGCAGTTTAACTCTCAGTGCTTAATGTTTTCAGTTGGGTCCAGAGGCAAAAAATCACCAGCAAAAATACAATAGTCATGTGTGTGATAAGAGGCCTCTCTGCCTGGCCTGAGGGGAGAATGCTTACAAACTTGGGTGCTTAACACTAGGGATCTGTAAAAAAGTACATGGTATAGTTAGATAGCTTGTGTTTAGAAGCATTAAGCCTGAATGGTGTGCAGAGATATTCTAGGGGGTTGTCTTTCTGAAAATAAAACCATTTTTGGAGATGCCTGATGTAAATTTGGGAGCCTAGCTTTGGTCAGCAAATCTCTGAAGACACAGTATTTAGGTCACTTAATGGGAATGAAGCATCTAGCTGTCATTTGTATCTGTCACTTAGTCTTAAACTTTTAATATTGTTGGTTGACTTGTGTTCCAGCTTGCTTTCAAGGGGAAATCTGATATCCACTTTGGAAAGGGAGACTGAATCCTGCAGATCCGACTTCACAGATCACTGGTGTATGGCACACCAAGCTTCTCTTTCCTACACGCTGAAATTAGTCCTAAAGATGACTACACCGAAGAAGGCAGGTATTGGTTAAAGTCAAATTGCCTTTAACTTCCACTGAGACATTTTCCAAAAGGCTGGTAGTTCTTCAGGAACTATTTGGTTCCTCAGTATCTGCTTTTCAAAGTCTTTAAAGTTCAGTGTTAGACCTTTCCTTTTTTTGTGTATCCAACTTTTCAATATAATGTAAAAATTGAGATGTTTTTATTAGTAACAGCATTAACTTCTGCTAGAGAAGATTTAGCTGCTAATTTTATCAGCATTAACTTCTGCAAGAGAGTATTTAGCTGGAGCTTAAATACTAAGAGGTTGAAATTACCTTATAACAGACTTCCTAAATGGCTGTTATGCCTATCCACTAACACATCCTGCTACCTTCCATCTTCAGCTAGAAATCTATAGCTTTGCCTGTTTTCACAGAACAAAGATTATCCATTGTAGTCACAGGAAAAAACATGGCTTTACATCAATGGGCCTAAGAATGATTATTATTTGCATTTTTTCCTGACCACCTATTTAAAAGGAAATAATCCTACAATGTGCTGGATTCTTATGGGCTGATGTTCTGTGTTTTCATCTACCACTGATTTATCTATGCCCAAAACCTCTTGTTTAATAAAGTCGGAGTGCCTTATTTTTTTATTTTTCCCACTGTATGTGCTGTGTGGGCCGCAGAAGAGGAGAGGAAAATATTGGAAGCATCATGATCCCTGGAAATAAAAGAACCGTCTCAGATACAATACTACAGGATAATTTACCCTTTTACCTTGTGAATTTATGCCTGTCCACCTCTGTACTTCCTTACCTCTGTGGCTATGATGCACTCATTCCTCTCTTCTGTTATCACAAAGACGGACTGGTACATTGAATCCCTCGGAGAGCATATAGTTGATATTCTGCATTCTGGCTTTTCACTAAGACAGGGCAGAGAAAAAAGGACATTAGCTGATTACTCACAAGCCTGACTCTCAAAATCTACCATGAATATGGAGCGCTGGAACGAGATAGCCATGAAGGTGTGGAAGTGCATGGGATCAAGTTTCACACATTCTATGTCTCTTGGGATATTGTGCTAGAGAAGTGCAAATAAGGAACAGTGAGAGCTGTTCTTCCTATGCTCCTGCCATGTCCAACCTAACAGCAGGTTCCTCAGAGCCCTCGGCGTAACAACCACACACAGATCCCAGACAAGACCTTCGGTACATGAATCAGAAGACTGATAAGCCACTGAACACCTGCCCTTTTCTCCTTTTGACAAAGAGTAGTTGTTTGCACTCCGTCATTCTTCTCAGTAAGCAGATCATCTTGCCTTCTTACAAAGAGAAATATTTATTTTTAACCACTGTATGCCTTTATTGTTGTTTCTCCAAGATCTACTGACAAAGGAAAGATACTTCTTACTTTCACCACTGGCCTAGCCACTCCGGGTTCCTTCACAGTATCCATCCTAACACCCTGCACAAACACTCAAATTAATTGACTTAGCTAAGGATAGCACTTCGTTGTGACACATGTACTCCAATATGAAGATTCCTGGCTTTGTTCTTGTTTGTTTTGTATATTATCTGCTTGAGGCTTCTTTTTCCCTCATATGCTCACCTGCTTCTAGACTGATATGAAGATGAGTGGCTTTAAGAAAGAATGTAATAAAAACTGCATTCTCACCTGTGTAGTCGGAGGGGAGACTTCTCTCCTAAACACTTTTCACTTTTGTAATATTTATCTTCCGCTGTCCCTCTACTTGTCAGGTCTTTTACCAGATTGTAGTCCAGTTTATGATTCTTGGGTTTGTAGTTTGATTTCTCCAGCCCACAGTCCACTTCAAGGTCTTTATTTTTATTGGTGTTTTTCAACTGGGAAGCTGGAATGAGATTGTCCTTCTGGAAGTCAGACAGGTTGTTCATTGTCTCCAACTCCTGCTCTGGGTGCATCCTCATCTGCCTGATGACCATTGCTATCATGCAGAACAGTATGAGCAAAGCCACCAGCCCCACCCCCATGGATATAGCAATCCAGGGAACTGGTTTGGGAGGAAGTGTAACGGGCACTGAATAAACTGGCAGTTCACAGCGGTTGCCCATGAAGCCAGAAGGACAGTAGCAAACAAAGTTGGCACTGTAAAGTCCACTGTAGCATGTGCCTCCATTCTCACATGGCCCAGAAGCACATTCATCTCTGGTTTTGATGTCACAGTTCCTGCCACTGTAGCCTGGCATGCATGTGCAGGTGTAATCGTTGATTAGATCATGACAAGTTCCCCCATTGGAACATGGGTTTCTGGCACAATCATTGATGTTTATCTCACATTTCTGACCAGAGAAACCAGCCCGACAGCGGCACACGCGAATCTGTCCAAGGTAAAAGCAACTACCATCTGAGGGGGAAAAAAGTAAAATAAAAGTTAGTTTGCAATGCACTTCACTCAGAAATCTAAACCCTTCTCCAGTCAGCATGTTATAATACCTCATGGAGAGAGAGGTTATTTTACAAAACAACCGCACATCTAGAAGTTCATTCTACTTTACCTAATTGTATCACCGTGCCTTAAAATTATGCCTCTTCTAAATATGTAATAGAGTTAATTTAATTCGAATCTGCCATCTTCCCCACCACATGATAAACCTTATGCATTGTTTTGTTGCATAGAAAATGCTAGTGGAAGTCCCGCCCCAGAAAGAGACTAAAATTAGGGTGGATGTGGAATACAGCAGGGGAGAGAGACTAATGTTCTAGAGGTCAGATTGGATTTCTATCACTTCTGCACTGAAAAGCACAAATGAGTCAGGGTCATGAGATTTTTTGATAAAAAGACTCACCATTTGCACACGGGTTGCTTGTGCACCTGTCTACTTTTTTTTCACAGTTTGACCCTGTGAAGCCGAAAGGGCAAACACAAGTGTAGCTGGCCCCTTGCTCCTTTTCCAAGCACGTGCCACCATTGAAGCACGGGGAATCTATACATGTCAGAGCGCTGTGCTCACAATGAGTGCCATAGTAGCCAGGGGGGCACAGGCAGTGATAACCGTTCTCCATATCCTGCAAAACACAACATTAGGCCGCTGTTATTTCATGGAAACAAACGATAGCCCCCTGCACACAGTTCTGGTCAGCAGCAAGCGCTGTTCAGTCCCCTCTCATCCACATCCTGATGTGGCAAAAGCAACATCAGGAGAGTAAACAACTGCAGGTTGGACTGTGAGGGACAGAGCTGTGCATCAGCCCTGCTCAGCACACAGGAGTAATCGTGCAGCTACACACACAGAGCAGATGCAGTTGTAGGCAGCACACAGGCAGCTACACAAAAACATTGCTAACACCACTACTGTCTAATGGCATCCAGAGGTCTTCCCAGATGTCTCCCCAGAGCAGAGTGGTATGTGTTGACCTCACAGCTGTGATCAGGCCATTTATCCTCAGTGCGAGAGCCCTTCTTATTTCACAAGGGTTTAAGTTGCTTTGGCTTGCCTAAGTCCCACCACTTCAGTAACAACAAACTGTTTCTTCTTTCCAAGTACTGTATGTCCAAGGCCTTGGGAGAAGGGAGGTAGGGTCTTGTGCTTTAATCTAAAAATTGCATTGGCTTTAATCTAAACACGCATCAGATTACATTTGATATCTATAATCAATCAGCCTTTACCAATCCATCATTGGTAAGAATCCATCACTAACTGGATCCAAAAACAGGCTGAAACACAAAACTATGAGAATCCAGAAGCGTGGAATTCTGTTTTACAGAACGTTTCAGCTGAGTGCCCCCATATTGCTTGACACTATCTTCTCACTTTCTATAGCAGAAAGCAAAATTTTCTTTTATTTGCTATTAAAATGCAGACTTAGTGCATTTCTGTATGAACAGTGGTTTGAGAAGCTTATTTTTAACAGATCTGCTCCCTCATCAACCCTGGATCTTGCCAAGTTCTCCTAATGGCTGCCACAGAAACCCAAGGATCAGTTGACTAGTTCTAATCGAGATGATACATCTCCTCCTGTAACAGACTTCCTCCCCTGACACCTCTCGGAGAGGGTTCAGTATGATGGTTGTGAGCGTCAGCAATGAACCTGCGTCCTATCAAATTCCCATTATGTTGTTACAGAACCATTTCTGGAAAGGTACACCGGGGCTTGCTTCACACAAAGGCTTTACATTTAAAATGCCCCTACCGTGCAACTGCCGCCATTCCTGCAGGGATTGCTGTCGCACTCGCTGATCTCGTGTTCGCAGTCCACGCCGGTGAAGCCGGGTTTGCACGCACACGTGTAGCTGCCCTGGCCAGTGTTCATGCAAGTTGCTCCATTTTTGCATGGCCTGTGGTGAGTGCAGTAGTTCAGATCTGCAAAGACACCAGGAGTTAGGAGAACACCTTTGACAGCTGGGAAAAGATATACATACAAAAAGGCTGTAATCAAGAAAAAAAGACAGAATTTCCAATGAAGCATTTCATTTTGGTATCAATGGGAATACTGGAGATTGCTATCCAGGTTATTATCAGTCATAATCAGATTATCATCTATCACTTGAGCTTTGAATTTTGAGAGAGCTGGCAAAAATATAACTCTCTCAGTGTTTTCGTATATTCTCCTCTTTTTGTGGACATAAAACTGTTAGCTGCAATGGGATTTAGGTACCAAACTGGAAAATGTACTTCATAAGCATGTGTTCTCTGAAACACACACCACAGCACTATGGACACTTTATGTACATCATGTTACACACTAAAAGAGTGAGCCCCATCTTTAAAAGGCATGCTCTGAGGCACATTCTGGAAAGGCAGTGAGGAAAAACAAAAAATGTTTTGGCTTTGAGATTTAAACAAACACTAGAAATCTTTTATTGTTTATTTGCTCTATTGTTATGGATGTTAGTAGATTAAACTTTCAAAAGCCCTGCCAAGCTTGACAGTTATATTTTTTTTTCCTTTAAATTTGACACAGAGGTTAAGCATAAGTTCATAGGACGTAAGTAAGAAAAGCTTTATTATCTCTATAAATACTACAGAGTAATTTGAATGCAATTTATGCAAGTTAATAGATAACTATAAGCAGAAAAAAAAATCTGCAACTTTACTTTTCCTGCTTAATTCAGCCTTCACCATCTTAATCCTATAACTGCCCTGGAAACACTTAGCCTGCTTTGAGCACTTAATGATCTCAGTGCCAGCAGTGCATATATGGCCTTGAGGACATGACTGCTCAGCTGGCTACGGTTCAGTGATTCAGTGGGTTGAATAGGTGGAAGTGGTCTGGTGTACCTTAAAATGGAACCTGTACTTTTCATTCTTGCTTACATGATTTTTCTCTCATGCTCCAGACTTATCACATGAGTTAACTTCCTTCTATGCAAAATAAGGAAGGCCCAAATGATGGTGTTTACTGCTGCTGGAATTATTTAGTAAACTCTTATACAAGGAATAAGTTAAACTTTGCTTGAGCAGGCAGAAAACTTGTCTGTTCAACACTCATCCAGATTGTTAGGTCTTTCTCCAAGAGAAACTTCTTTTGCAAGAGAAAAACTGCAGCTACCAAAAACGTTTCCTTGTTTTCAGACAAAATTACTACAACAACTGGTATGTAAGGCTGCAGTGCTACAAACTGATGCCTGTGAAGATGTACCTTGGGGAAATTTAATTCCAGATCCAGCGGGTCAGATTCCTTAGTGTAGTACTAAGGAGTACCCAACCTGGAGCTGTAAGTGCAAGCTTCAGAACTAACCTTGATCACAGAAGAGGCCACCCCATCCTTCATCACATATGCACTGCCATTGTGTTTTACAAGTCCCGTGGCGGCAGCCTATATGGGGAATGCATTCATCACAGTAGCGGCCTTGCCAACCAGGACGGCAGCTAAAAGAAAAGTCCAATTAAAACATTAATGACATGGAGAAGAGCTTAAGTTTCTGTTACAAGGTGACATTTTAACTGATGTTCAGACTGCAATTGTCATTTACTCACATGCACTCGCCAGGCTTGTTGCAATATCCATTCTGTTCGGTACATCCAGCCAGACAGATGGCTGTGAAGAGAACATAAAAAAGCATAAATGTTTAGGTAAATACACATGGCGCTACAGAATACACTTTTATAGGATAAAAAGCTTTCTTAAACCACATTTTTTACACTTTCAAAGCTTTGTTTTAAAACTTCTTGGTACGGGGAGTTCTGGAACAGGAGGAAGTGAACAGGGAAAGCCAACACTTGACAAGTTGTCCTTTAGTTTTTCTGTTTATGCAACAAACATGAACTCTTGCAACTCTTGCTAGAAAAGCAGCAAGAGAAAGGGGCTTTGGCTTGTGCTAATGAAAGGCTGAAAAACCCCAGTGATACCCTGAGCTCAGAGTAAATGTTCCCACTACTACACTGCAACACCCGTCTCACGTCCTTTGGCTTCAGGAATGGTTGGTGGCAGACTTTGTGCGAGCAAGCTGCTGCCCTTTTACCTTGCAACAGCTACTGCTATTCAGGGCTGTCAGCCAAGGTCCTTTCCTGCCAGCTCGCTCTTTGCTGCTAAGGCTCGCAGAGGTGCAGCACAGCGCTGGGTGGCTGCAGCTAAAGGGGACAAAGTCCCCAGCGCGCAACTTTGCCTCTCCAGACAGGGAGTGGAGAGGTCGGCACGAAAAGACGGCCGGGCCACGGGAGGCCTCGGTGAAAGAGCTCCAGAGCCGCGGCCGCCGCCCGCCGCGCTGCCCCGCCCGGCCGCCCTTGGCACTCACGGTCGGTGCAGTACTCGCCGGCCCAGCCGGGCAGGCAGGCCAGGCTCCCGTCCGCCGCGCACACGTAGTGCCCGAAGCGGTCGTCGCGGCGCTTGCAGAGGCGGGAGCAGCTCTCGCCGTAGTAGTTCTCGCTGCAGACCACGCGGTAGGAGTAGCGCAGCTTGGTCAGCGGCCCCTGATGCACGTCCTGCAACCAGTCCTCGCCCACGGACAGCGACCGCTGGATCGACATCTGGCTGATGAGCCACTCCTGCGGGGGTGGCCGGGAGCCTGCGGGACAGCGGCGCGGGTCAGCGGCTCTGAGCCTGCCGGGCCAGCGGAGCGGGACACCCCGCTCGCACACGTACACACGTACGTACACACACACATACACACGCACATATATACACATATATACGTATACACAGGCACGCGCGTGGATGTCGAGGTACGCGAGGGTACAAAAAGGTGGCGAACCCGGGCCAAAGGGACGCACTCAGCCGAGGGGCCTGTGAAAGGAGGGTTGCTGTGAAATATCCTTTTCCTCTCCTCTCAGAAAAACATCCCAAAGCCATTATTCCTTTCCAAAGGGCGGAATTCGAGCAAGGTGTAAAATACAGGAAAAGGCGGACGGGGCTTGCTGGCAGGCTCCCGGCTTTCTCACCGCAGCCCGACTCGCTTTCCCACGCCAAAAATAAACCGGAGGAAACGCAATTGTGTTGGAGATTAGGCCGGGGCAGAATCAAAGCGGCCCCTGATGGATATCATTGGGGGACCGGCTCCTGATGGTGGGATAAAGCCGGCCCTGGAGTTATGGCATAAACAGCTGAGCCGGGGGGGCGCTGGGGGCGGGGGGGGACGCGCGGGACGGGCCCGAGCCGCTCCCGCCGCGCGGGCGCCCCCTGCCGGCGGCGCGCGAGGCATTCACCTTCCGGCAGGTAGTTGTCGGGCGCGTGCCAGGCCTGGATGATCAGGGAGAAGGTTCCCTGCGGAGAGAAACCGGCGTCAGCCGCGCACCCACCGCGCACCGGCCCTGCCCTGCCCTGCCCGGCCCGGCCCTGCCCTGCCCGGCCCCGCTTTTGCGCTCTCTCCCCGCGGCTACCCGCTTCCCTCCTTCCCTCCCTTCCTACAGACCACGGATACACATCCCTGCCTCTAAGCCCACCAGCCCTTTGCTTTATTTCTGTTAATAACGTTAGTTATCCCAAGTGCTTCTGATCTGGATAAGCTTTTTCTTTTCTTTTCTTTTTCTTTTTTTTTTTTTTTTTTAAAGGAAGTTCTGGAAATAAATCTTAAAGCAAAAGTAGTTTGTTTACATTAGAGGTTATTAGCCTGCTCTTGCCACCCTCCTGCCCCACCATCAAAATCGGGTTTAAAGTAGAATCTCACCGGCCACGTGAAGTTAAAGGGCAGCTTAATGGGGCTGTCAAATCTCTCTGTATCCTTGATGCTGAAGGAGTTTATTCCCAGAACCGGGGTGATGATGCTGCCGAAAGTGCAGGAGCCCGGGGAAACCACTGTCTGAAAATGCTTCAAACAAACGCGAAAGAAGGTCCTGCAGTGAGGGAAGCAGGGCTTCCCGCTGGCCAGAGACGCGTGGCTATTCACGAATTCGTGTAGCTCCAGCTGGAAGACGCCGGAGCCGGACACCCTCTGCACAAAGGGGAGACACACAAAATAGCCAAATCAGACCTTACCCGGCTTTGCCATGCAAACTTGCTTCCATCACCCACTTTACATTTCGCGAACCCTTTTTTTTTTTTTTTTTTTTTTTTTTTTGCGTATGTGATTACCTGCTGCAAAATCGTTAACAGAAACGTCAAGCCAAAGATGCGCAAGGCTGTCATCCTTGTGTTATTCGAGCTTCCAGCTCTTAGTGGGTTTAGTTTTCCTTCTGTATTCCTCAAATGGACCAAGCGAGCGCTTCTCGGTCGAGGGAGAAAAGAGAGGCGTCACGGCGATTCTCCGGGAGCAACCTGCTCTTCCAAATACTCCCCGAGTACCAGCAGAAATCGGAAGGTAAAATCCAGGTGTCGATCCGTCCCCTTCTGGGAATTAATCCTGCAGCCAGCCACCGACCTCTGATCGCTGTCGTCGCCTTTATAAACTCCAAAGCCGGGTGGGTTTGGTGAGAGACGCGGAGGGGAGTGCTTAGTGTGGAACCGCTCCTCCTTTAACCGGTGCTAACAGCGCTCAGTAAATGGAAAACTTGCTTCGCTTCGAGCTGTTTATATAGTTGCCTCGCATCCTCACAAGCTCATTATGTAAACTGTCAGTCAGACTCACGGGCGATCCCTCCCCTTTTCCATCTTTCCTTTCTGGAAAAAAGAACCAAATGTTGCGGAGAGCCCTCATATCCCGAATTAATACCCTGCTGCCGCCGCCGCCGCCGCTGCTGCCGCGCTGCCCGCCGAGGAGCCGAGCTGATTACGAACGAGCCGAGCATCTGTTGAGATATTTACGGCGCTCACATTGGGAGAGAGAGTTCCCTCGAAAATCAGACGCCTCTCCACAGGGCAGCTTTCTACGGCGGCCGAACAATAGGGGATGAAATGTTTCAAAAATACGCTTGTTAGTTAGTTCGTTTGCTCGTTCCCCGTTGCCCTCCACCCCACAACTCCACGCGTGTCCCCTTTCCCGGCGAGTCCCGGGCAGCGGGACGGGGCGACGCGGTGCCCTGCAGCCGCGGCCGGCCAGGAGCTGCCCTGCCCGGCGGGGGCTGGCCCCGGCTAGAAACCAAAAGTAAAACGGTGTTTGCCCGGCAGGCGGGCACCCGAGGCGGCTCCCGGGGCGCAGTGCCCGGCTCTGGGGCGCCCGTGCCGCAGGCGCGGCCCCATTCCTGACTAACGGAGCCCACCGAGGAACGGGTGGATGATGGCAGGGGAGGCGGGCACGGCGGGGATCGACGGGCGCTCGGTCGCCCTTCCGAATTCGGTGGCGAACGAGCGCTCCTGCGAGGTGGCCGGGGTCGACAGCAGGGATGGAGCTGGGTTTTCCCCGAGCTGCTCCGGGGAAACGTGGGCAAGGGGAAAACTCGGGCGCCTGCAGGCAAGCGGGGCGGGAGCGGGGCCGCGGGCCGTGTCTGGCCGCCTGGCCGCGGCCGGGTTGCGGTCTGGCGTGTGCCATAAAGCCCTTGGCCTGATTGCAGCGTGCGCTTATTGTTGGGTCGCGTGTCCCTCATTAAAGCCAAGCACAGAGAAGGCCTTTCATGTGGCTTTTTATTTCAGCTTGTTAAATGGATGGGAGGCCGGAGTGGGGGAGGGAAGGAGGGAGGGAGAGATAAACCCTCAGCTGTATGGTAATGAGGTCTTGCCACCTTTCTGCCAGCGCCCGGCGCGCCAGGCTGCGGGCCTCCGCGGCGTGGGTCACCTGGGGAGCAACGCGAGGCGCAGAGAGCTGCCGGCCCCTTCCGCCCTCTGCTCTCCCAAAGGGTCTGTTCGCGCGGCGTTACTTCCCCACTCCGAGTTCTTTGTGGGAGGATAAGGAAAATCGGGGGTCTGGATCGTTTGGGGGTGAGGCAGCATGGGGAGGGCACACTCCAGTCAGCCCTGCCCGGCCGTCGCGCTCCCTGGTACGTTTAAAGCGGCTGCTCTCCCTGGAGACCGACTTTGGCCCAGGATGTGGTCAGGGTCCAGACGCCCGAGGTGTCACTGGGAGGGCTCGGGGGAGGGAGGTGGGGAACACGACACGGCTTCGCAGATAAAGCGTGGGGGAAAGCCACGGGCACCGCCGCCGTGGATTGGTTTGGGCAGAGGAGCGGGCTAGAAATCGGGGTCGCCACCAAAAGAGGATTAAAACTTCTCCCGGTCCCCACTGCGCCTGTGAAAGCCGAAGCCGGGAGGCACAGACTCTGGCAATGTCGGGGGACTGCATCCGAGGCCGGGCATCCTTGGCTTGGCTCCGTCCCGGGTAGCCTGGCATCGCCTGGGGTACGTGTTTGTGCCGTGTCCGTGGTGGAGATAAACCGCGAGGCAGAGAGGCACAGGCAAGGAGCTCTTTTGTCTCGGCCTCGTAAACAAGTGGGAAGGAGGAATGTGTCGCCGCTGATGAACTCGGAATTTTGCAGCGATCCACCCGGCCAGATCCCGGCTTTACCAGAAGCAGCGTCAACTGTCAAAATCAAATCTGATGCTAATAGCTTCGGTACTAAATAAAATGAGAGGCCAGATAACATCAGTGCTTGATAAATGGTAATGAGTGTCTAACCTAGGGGAACAGAAGGGCTGTGGGACTCTTTAATTCAGTATTGAAAGGCTAGCTGGGTACTGCAGGCTCTAGCAGATGTTAGTATGTGTGTGTTTTGATTTTTGACTTGTATTGGACGTTTATTAGGCTAACCAGAGCCACCCCACGCATGGCCACTTGGTCCAGGCACCATCTGGCACAAGCAGGACGGCGTGCAAGAATAGGGCCTTGCTTTGGTGCTGAGGATCCACAGGCAGCATCTACCATATGGACCCGGAGCTAATGTAGGTTAAAGCAAGACCAGCTCATCTCTGCTTTTCACAGCTCCGCCAAACCTCTCTGCCATGCTGGTGGAGTGCACCTTGGCGGCCGGAGAAGAACTGCCACCTCTGCCTTTCCCCAGATCTGATCAAAGGGGTGCAAGCCCCCCAAGCACTCCTCAACCCACTCAACCGCTCCTGGGTGGCCACTGTTTTTTGAGTCAAGCTTTGCACCTAGCTTTGCTTGTTCCCGGTGGGAGCACAAGTCGCTCCAGCTCCCCATGTGTCATCCCCCGCAAAACAAATATTTTCAGAAGATCGAGTGAGTGGTGCAAAACAGACGCTGAATCCTCGTCAAAACTCCAGACCATTATTTTGATTGCAGCTATAAAAAGAGTTCGTAATAAAATAATAACAGGGGAATATAATAAACCACCTGCTGCATGTTGACACACACGCACAGGGAGTTCAGATAAAAACAAAAAAAAGAAAAAGAAAAAAATGAAAACAAAATAAAATAAGCAGTTTCATTAATAGCATCAAACAGCTGAGCCTGAAAGTCGGCCGAGAGCAGAGCAGATTAGAAGCACAACTCCCGCAAACTCTTTCCTGTGCCCAACACACCATCCTGGGTCACTTGGAGAGCAACAGCCCAGCCACTTCCCCTAAGATCCTTGGCTCAGTTCGAGGGGTACCTGTCCTCGGGACGGGGGGAAAGCCCGCAGAGCGCTCGGCTTTGCCAAGCCGGGGTCTGCCCGCGGCTCCTGTCGGGATGCTGGGCACTGACCGGACCGGACACACCCGGTGGTCGCTGCCTCCCCTCCTTTCCACCCTGCTCCCTCTCTCTCCAGCTCACTTACTCGAGGTCAGGGCTCTTTCTTCCCCTCTTTCGCGCCCCATTTGCTGCCGGTTTATCTCCAGGCTGGCCCGGCTCAGCATACGCGTGGCCGGGCCAAACGCATCTCGCTAACGAGACAACGTTAATTAATTCCGGGCGGGTGAAAGTTGCCAGCCTGCCCAAGCCATCCCTTCCCCCGAGCCCTCGTGCCAGGCTGCCTTCCTCTGTTCCCGGGGGAACGTCCAGCGCTGCCCCACTCTCGGGATGTGCCCGAGCCCCCCGTGCCCCGGCAGCCTGCCAAACCCGGGGAAAGGGGCTGCGGAGGGCTCGCTATCGCCCGCACAGACGCAGCCAGCAGCACCTGCATGGCGACCATCAGCCCCGCTTTCCTCTTTTTCTGAGGGCTTCCATGATTTCTAATCTGCCCACCTAACCCACGGGGGAAAACTCCCGCGAGGAGTGGGTCTGGCCGTGAGCGGCTCTCGGTAATGTTGTTACCACCGTGCGTTTTCTGCGTGGCTTCTGCTGGGCTGCTTTTAAGGTCCTGAAGATACAGAGCGCCCGTACCTACGGCCAGGGCAGGACCTGCCTGATGCTCCGGCCGCGCCGTAGTGCCGCCCGAGGTTTTTGGAATGGGACACGCCCGAGGCTGTCCCTGCCTCCCCTGTGTCCCAGATGTCCCGGGCTGTCCCCTGAAGCAGCATGAAGCCACAGCCAGGCTGGCCTGGCTTCCTGTCCGGGTCGAGCTTAGGTGAGGGCGTCCTGCGTCTTCCCTTTTCCCTTAACTCTGACCCTTCCCTGTGCCCGGGAGCGGTGCGGAGCCCGAGGGGCACGGCTGCTCACGCCTCCCCCCTGCCTTCAGCGCCAGCCGCTGCTTCTCCACACTCATTTGGGAGCGGATCCCGGGCCGCGGGGCGCGGATGAGCGCACTCGCGCCTTGGAGCCCTTTGGTCGCCTTTCCACTGGAGCCGACCCCCTCACCCCAGGGTCGTGGGCTGCGGGGTGCCCAGAAACCCCTCGCAACTCCAGAGCCCTGCGGGCTGGACTACACTTATTCAAATTTATCATAACAATTTTGTCGGTCAATGCAGCATCCCTAGCGCCTGTACGAGCGCGGTGCGGTGTTTCACTGTGCACCGTGCGCGCCTTTCTCGGCAGTGCTCCTGCTTCCTGGCACTGCAGTTTGTTTCAAGGCTGGCCTCGCCTTTTCGATCCCGGAGTGAGCTTGATCTCTTAGTCAGAGCCTCGTTGAGGGTTCGGCAGCCCTTCCATGTGCACAACCCGTTTTTTGAGACGGATTCCCCGATGGCTTTAAAACCCCTTAGCTAGAAAGTTGCGCATCGATTCAGAGCTGACACACCCCTAGAGCCTCTAAGAAAAAAAAAAAAAAAAAAAGAAAAAAAAAAGAAAAAAAAAAAAAGGAAAAAAAAAAAGGAAAAAAAATCTCCCTTGCTTGTTTTGTTTCTGCCTAAAAGCCCGTAGCGTGGAGCATCCCTCCAGGGAGCGCCGCTCGGAGGGGTGTTAATGTGGTCGATTTGGGGTACAAATGTTTGGAAATGTTTCCCGATTCGCACAGAAGGAGGGGGGATTTGCAAACTGTTGCTGCCACATGGCCCCTCCAGCCTGCCCATTCTCATTGTAATGAGGCCGGCGCGTGCCTCATCTGCCGCGGGGCGCTGCCACGGGCGGCCCGGACACGCCGCGCCGGGCCTGGGGCGGGCGGCACCGCCACGCAGCGCCCGCCCGCGCGGGGCCGGCCCGGTGCCGGTGGAGCCCGCGGCAGCCGCCGCCGGCGGGCCCGGGCCCGGCCGCGCTGCGCTCCCCGCTGCCCGCTCGCCCCGAGCCGCCCCGCGCCCAGCCCGTGAAAAAAAGCGCATTTCTGTTAAAGGCTGTAACGATCACCATTGAGCCTCTCGCTACAAATCGATGGCTTCTTTTCCATACAAATGCCTGCTTATGCCTTTATGTTCTCCATCTGTTTGTAGCTAACACCTGCCATTCAATAAATCGATTTGGCCATTTAATGTAACAGCTTCCCGGGACATTTTTTCATGCCAGATGCCACAGCAGCTCCAAACCTCTACCCCAGCCCAGCGCCCCATCAGCACAGCCGCCCAGCAAGGGGCTGTGCCTTGGCAGAAACCTGCTGCCGGGATATGGAGTAGAGTTAAAAGTATAGGAAACTTGAAAAAATGTCTTTATTTAAAAAAAAAACCCAAGCCACTAACCCCACCGATTTCACCTTTTTCTTTAATGCTCTGGTTTCTGTGTGCCTGTGGAAGTGGCGTCTGGTCCTTGCTACCAGCGGCAGGTGTACGGGTGGTGATGGGATTCCTGTGGGTCACAGGCATCAGGACAGTCGGTGACGTTTTTGGTTCCCTTTTATTTTACTCACAAATAGATTCTTTGCATGTTTTAGGGAATTTCATGTTTTAAGGACACAAAGACACTGCCTGCAGTTTACCACTCCATGATATGGGCAAGGTTCCTTACAGGGACTTGCGGGATGAGAGACCCCAATGTTCTGCGTGTTTCAGGGAATTGTCCCTTTTTGAGAGGCTGCTTTGACAGGCATCGAGGCTGAGCTCTACCAGCCTGCAGTCCCCAACAGGAAGAGCAAGGAGAGGTGAGTGCTCATCTGATACCTTGGAAAGCCTTTTGCTGCCCCAAAACACTTTCCCTGCTAAATTGACACAGAGAGAAAAAAGTGGATCTCTCTAGGTGACACCCTGTAGGTCTCAGGGGAGGGAAAACAACATCTAGGGATATGAGAAAGTGATATAATATAGCACTATAGTGCTATATTATAGTGATATAATATAGGGGAAGTCACAGCACTGTCTTCTCATTGAGGAAGTGGGCAGCTCTGGGCCAGCTGAGTTCCTCCAGAGGAAGTGATTTCAGTACTGCTGGGATTTTGTTTGACTGTATTTGTTGTATAATTTATTGTGCCTAGAGCCTTTGAAAGGTGCCTTTGCTTTAAATTTGAATAAATACATAAAATGAAACATAATAAAAGATAGTTAGGGATATGCACATATTTCAGCTATGTGGGTCTGTTGTTTGGCACTTTTACCCAGGAAAGCTGGATAAAATTGGGATTTCTCATAAAAAGCACCCCTGGAAGCTATAGCAGAAACTGAGAGTAGTTACCTGGGAGATGACCAAATCTTTATTTTGAGTCTGAGAGTTGTGGCTGAGTTTGGCAGGGGAGAGTTCGAGGGGAGATTTTTCACTTTGAGCAAAAGTTCCCACATTTTGTTTCATATACAAGTCATGTATGGATCAACATTCATGGATGGGACAGTGGCCTGAAGCAGCATAACAAAACAAGTACAAGCTGCCCTCTTAAAGGGGAAGAATTCCCTTTGCAAGCTCCATAGTAAATGTCCCATGGGCCAGGCTTTGGGAACTCCTGCATCAGAAGGTCTGTGTCTTCAAACAGATGGCCAGGCAGCCCTTGGCTACTTAGAATATGTTTGGGGCTATATTATATAGCACTGAGTAAAGAGATCTGTCACAGAAAAACAGTAAAAGGCAGTTTTAACCCTTCCCCTGGGGAGTGGCGTGGATCCACACTCTGCCTGTGTTAACAGTCCCTCCTCTCCCATCCCCCATCCCGAGCCCAGGGCATGTTTGGTAGGGGCCCAGCATTGTGGAGTTCGCTTCAGACAGTCAGAGGAGAAAGCCTCAGACCTCTGGCATGTGAGAGTTGGCAGAGCAAATCCCAGAGTATGGCCTCAGTGCAGCCACTGTGCAGCTGTCCCAGAGGACAGAGCAGAGCAGAGCAGAGTTGGGAATAACTTCTGGAGTGGCGAGAGGTGCATGGCGCACAACCCCGTATGTGTAGGAGGCTGATGAGATGCCATCATCCCAGTGGGGCTTGGGGCTGATCCCTTGTAGCAGGAGGTGTCCTGCCATCAAGGCATTGTGGCTGCACCGGGTGTTTGCTGAGCTCTTCTGCTTCCCTCACTCTTCTGCTAGTCTGTTAAACATCCAGGGCTGGATTTCTGGAGAGATGCATAGGCTAGTACTGGCAGGAAAAAGTCTGTGGGACTCGGTGGAGTTGCACCTGCTTGTGCACCAGGATAAGCTGCAGCAAGGCAGCAGCAGCAGCAAACATCTCAGAGCTGCACATTGGTAAAAGTTGAAAGTATTTAAAATACAGCTGGCCACTTAAGTAAGAAAATCCACTTTGAAATCCCTTCACCAGAGGTAAAACTTGCTAATGACTGGAGGGAAAGACTTTCCTGACTTATATCCCTAGCAATTATATTTACTTCTAGTAAAAAAAGGCTTTAACCAGGACCAGCTGCTCCCACAGCCAATCAAAACTAGTCCTAGATTGTCCAGATGGAGTCACTCAAGACAGAGCCTAGAATGAGAGCTGCCACCGGCTCCACGGTTTCTGGGTTTGTCCTATTTTAAGAAGATCTCACATCCTACAAACACTGCTTATGGGAAATGATTGGGTGCAGAAATCCTAGTGGGGGCCCATGAGGCAGCCTCATGTGAAGATGTGGCAATGTGGCATGCTGACATTTTGGCATAACATGGTGATGATTTTATGTTACCATCAGCCCTCCAAGAGGAAAGTAAATATGTGACATATTGTTCAGGGAAACAAAACAAACCAGACAATGAGGTCCTGTGCCGAGTGACTGATGTAGCCTCTGCAGGCCCATGCAAAACCTCTGTTCCTTTGTGATCTGGGGGTGCTGGGAAAATGAGTGCATCAGGGTATCCAATACCATCCCTGGACCATCCAGCCCTCCTTGCTTTTTGTCTTTGTGTGCGGCCATGCAGGGAGCAAACACAGAGCCCCCGCTGAGTTTCTATTGTTTCTCCTGTCTAATGGCCCTACTTAGCCACGGAGGAGAGGGATGGATTTGCGCCTTGTGCATATTGTTCTTGGGGTTCAAAAGAATACTTAAACTAGAGCAGTAGTTAGTATGACAGTCAAATAGAAATGAACATTCACTCCAGTGGCTGTGGATGACACAGGGGCTTAGATAATGGGACAAGAGAGAAGAAAATTAATGAATCTGTCTGTTTGTCTGTTGACCTATCAGCATAAATATCTTGTCACTCATATGTGACAGCAAATCTAGTTGGCCGGTCAAAGCCCGGCTTTCCTGAGCTCCCAGCTCTATTCTTTAAATCAGAAGTTTCATCAGGTAATTTAACAGACTGAAAAAAGATGGTACTTGACCACATAGTGAGCCCTAAATGGATGAGCAATAAACACTTCATTTGTGAGTTTTGAATGATGTAAAACAGTGGTTCACTAACGGCACGGGTACCAACTCCTTCTGCTCTGTGCCCATGGGTGGTCACAGACTCGTCTTTTGCACCCTGCACAGGAGCCTTTCTTGAACTGAGCCACTGTGAGGGTTTCTGATGAGGCTCTTAAGTGCCCTTATATAGGACTATGCTGCCACCCTTAGCTAGCAGCCAGGGATCAAGAAATCTGTCACCTGCTGCCCTTTGTCAGAGGCTGCTTAAGGGTGGCAACAACTAAAGTCTCTCCAGATGATCAGATCATCTGGAGGAGGGCAGACAGCAGCATCCATCACATCCTGGAGGGAATTAAACTGTCTTGAAGGTGTCCTGAAGCTGTCCTAAAGGAGCAATTAAACAGTTGGGTAAGGCTGATATACTGTTCTCTTTAAAAGCCTGGGATGAGACTAGGGCCCATCCTGTGTGGTTCTTCTCACACATATACACACAAATGCTGTATGGAGACCCTGCTTCTCAGGGTCTCTTTACCAACCTTTTAATAGGTACATAGACTACATTAATTATCTACTTTTCCTCTTGAGTCAAGTCCCACTGAGAGGTGGGACCATATCACTCATTCTGAGACAGGAGTCTAAGCTAGACAAGAGGAATCACCATCTGCAGAAACCCTTCCCTCTCCACTGACTC
Source organism: Taeniopygia guttata (assembly GCF_048771995.1). NCBI lineage: Eukaryota > Metazoa > Chordata > Aves > Passeriformes > Estrildidae > Taeniopygia > Taeniopygia guttata. Next base: position 27,616,856 of record NC_133030.1, on the reverse strand, counting down.
CAGAGCTCCCCACATGATTGATCGGGTCAGACCCCTTACTTTTAGAAAGCTAAGGTAAGGTGAGGTTGATCCCTTCCTTAGTGCCTCAGTAGAGCAGGGATGATGTGGTTTACCCTGATGCACAACAGCTCAGGTGGAATCTGAGCATCAGTCACTGGCCAGTGCTTGCAATGTCTACCTGAGGTTAGGATCAGGAGTGTCTTATTTCTGTCAGGAGCACAATCCTTATGACAAACTTGCAGAATTTGGTATAAGGTATAAATAAATACAGTCTCATAGGTTGCTTGCACTTTGGCACTATTTCCATTGAAACCTGCCTTATGCCACAGCTGGATGCCTGTGTAAAAGGCATCACTACCACCCAGAAAGGGTGTAAATTGGGATATCTGGATTAAGGCAGGGATCTCTGCCACAATCATGGTGCTGAATGGATTAATTGGTAAAATCAGGTTGTGTGCTGTGGATTACATTTTGAGCACCCTTTCAACTTTGGGGGCAGGGGAGTCTTATACAGGGTCTTGTTTTAGGCCCAATACTAATAAAATCTGGAGCATTGCAGAAAAGGTAGAGCAAAGAATGTTTCACACAACATGTACCAGAATTAATGAACTCTTTGTAGGTTACAGAGCATTTACATTCTATTGTTTGTACATTGAGAATGCTCCAAAACAGATAGTGTGATGAATCAATACCTTTTAAAATATGTTTGGGTTTTATTACTTCATTAGGGGATCTCGTAGTTAACCCTTGAATAATCAGCTTAAAAGCAGAAGGCAGATTTACTGGCATACGGTTTTACATGGACGCTTTGCTGGTCAAGTGCCAAGATATATAACAGTGTAAATGTCCAGTGTGTTTATTATCAAGTATCTAGCAGAGGCTTTAGCCTTCACTCTCAAATGATGCAGGGTGACAGCTCAAGTTGTTGGATGTTATCACCAAACTGGGATTCTTTAACTCTTGTGCTGGGACACATCTTATTCTGTTCATGATGAAAAGACAATTTACATGCTTATTTTGGTGCCTGCTTATTTCCCTAGTTAAGAGTTTTGGCTGCATTTTCATGTTGTGTTTCATTTAATTCTTGCTTTAGACCCCCTGTGGATGAGTGCTGCTTTTTGTCTCATTTTAGAAACAATTCACAGCTGAATAATTTCTGCTAACTCTTCCAGTTGATGGAAACAGTAAGCATTCATTTGCAAGGACTAATTGTGGCCTCAAAGTATTCCTAAATGTAGCTTTTTTATTTGAGTTTTTGCAAGGCCATTATGAGCCTTTTTCCTCATAATTTCCCATTTCTTCTTCCATCAGAAAGGATAGGAAGAGTTGCAACAGGAGGGTAGTCCGTGTCCTATTGCCTTGAATTTTCACCACCATGATATCTTTGTTTTCTCAGACCAAGTCTATATGACAGGAGACAACTTGCTTTATGTTAGCTCTCCAGCAGTGACTGCCACCAGTGGATGTTTAACAGGGAAGCAATGACAGAAGATGCTGAAAGTAAAAGTCTGTCAGGAGTACAATTTGGTAGTCCAAATTCTGCTTGCTCTCTCCTACCTTCTCTTCTTGCCTTGGAGGAGCCCACTTCACTGGTACACTAAGGGTAGGTGGCACAGGAGCCATATAATCCTACAAAATATCCTTTGTGATGAACCTGTTTTGAAGTATCTCTTCTTTCTTCAGATGGTGAGAAAATGGTTAAAAATAGGAAATATATTCACCTGGCAATGTACTTCTGTGGTTCTCATAAGGCTCCTACTGAAGGTGGCATCACTATTCTTACCTGAGGCAAGGCAGCCCTGCCAGGAAGCTCTTCCTAAACCCAGAGGCCGGTGTTCCGTGTGATGTGCATTGACCTGAGCTCTGTTGCTAGCCAAGCACTACAGCAGGATAGGAGTGGTGAAATGGAGGGAGAAAAGCTGTGTGACATGAAAGACACTTATCCTTGGTCTCTTGCTGGTATAGCTTTGCTTGGAGATTGCAACTGAGGCCAGAGATTGTGGGGTATTTTGGATGGAGAATGAGCACTTGAGAGGTGAAGGTGGTGTTGCTTGCTAAGATCTCAGCATAAATAACGAAGGAAAATTAAAAAGGACATAAGAAAACAGTAACAGGAGAAGAAGTATGGAGGCAATTTCTTTATGTGGGGTGGAGAAGGAGGTGGGACAGAGGGCAGGGGGCTGGATTTAAAGAGGTGCCCATGAAGTCTTCTTTAGCTTACAAAGCCATGATATCCCAGATATGAGTGTATCTGCTCTTCTGAAGGCAAACATTTGGGAAAAAAAAATCAATCAACAACTGAGTGCCTTTGCTGTGCATTGGTTGGCATCAGTTCTCAGAATGGGTTCTTAGCTCTGACTCTTTCTCTTCTTACTTACAGATTGATGAATTGGTGAATTCAAGCTCAATTCTAAAGTTGCTGTGCACATTACTTTCATTCACATTACTTTTATCTGCACAGTCATTCAGAGGCAGCCAGCATGGGTGATTAGAAAATTCACAAAAAATCCCCACACTCAGAGTAGCTGCAGCCTGGATGAGGAAGTGCCAATAAAAGCTGCTGTACAAGTACAGTATTTAAAAAACAAGCACAATACTTTAAAAAACCTATCTTAGCAAAACATAACAAAGTTCACAGTATGGTTGAGTTTTGTGGCGTATCAGCACCAAAGTGTTTTCAGTTCACTCCTAAAATAGCAGAGATTGGCAAGTTTTGTTTTTTAGAAATCTGCTGGACAGTCAAAGCCTTGTATTGCTGTGGACATCAAAGCACCTCTAACAACAGACTCAGTGCTGCCATATTTATTGAAGTGCTTTGTGTAGAGCTTAGCTAGCCTGGAAATGTGCTGCCCATAATCCTATCAGACACTGTTAAACCAATGAAAGCAGCCACCACATTCTGTGTCAGTGGGTCATGGTTCAGACCAGGTTCCTGTGATGCCCCAAACTAATTTTGCTTGAATTCAGTGCAGCTGGAAGACTTTTGACACACAATTTTATAGGCTGATACTCTCCCATACTAATGGATCCACTATAGCACAAGCAGACAAAGTGTAAGGTATTGTGTGCCACTCATCTGTTCTGGTTTAACTCCAGCCTCTCGCTCACTTCCTCACGGTGGGATGGGGGAGAGAATCAGAAGGGCAAATGTGAGAAAACTTATGGGATGATATAACGACATTTTACCAGGCAAAGCAAAAACTGCACATCTGGGCAAAGCAAAACAAGGAACTAATTCATTACATTCCATGGGCAGGGAGGTATTCAGCTATTTACAGGAAAGCAGGGCTCAATCACACATAACACTGACTTGGGAAGACAAATGCCATAATTTCAAATATCCTCTTACTTTCTTTATCCCCTCTTCCCCGTCTACTCTATGTACTGAACATGAAGCCATAAGGTATGGAATATCCCATTGGTGAGTTTGGGTCAGCTGTCCTGGCCATGTCTCCTCCAAAATCTTGTGCACACCTAGCCCACTAGCTGGTGGGGTGGGGCAAGAGGCAAGGAAAGTCTTAGCAACTGTGTAAGCACTTCTGTGCAGTACCAAAAACTTTCCCGTGGTATCAATGCTGTTTTCAGCACAAATCCAAAACATAGTCCCCTACTAGTTACTACAATGAAAACAAAATCTATCCCAGCCAAGACCATCACATCATCTAGTGTTCCTTCATGTCAATGTGGAGAGGTAGCCAGTAGCATTAGGAAGTTTGTACTACACCCATCAGAAAAGCTGCTTGCACACTTTCTTGTGGATTGGTACCCACGGGCAGTAAGGCAGAAGCCATCCAATTCATTGTATGTAAGACAGGTCTTATGTAGGGGTAGCAGTGTCTTTAGGTCACTGACGTGTTGGGTGATGACTTGAAGAGAAGCCACAAGTCCCTGAGCCAGCAGGTCTTGCTGGTGATTTTGCCAAGACTGCTGAGCTGCTGTTTTCCAGCAGTGGTTAACTTTGGTCATTGTGGTCTAAAATGGATGAAATGTGGAGCTCTCAGTTGCTAACACATGGAGATTGATTTACATTGCTTTGACCTGAAGGTTATTAAGTCACAGAAGTAATTTCTGTCTATGAGTCCTTTGTAATTTCAAGTCCTTGAAATGTGGAGTACTAAGTTTGTGGCTATACTTGGTAAATTGTGTAGGGATGGTCTGAAAGTACCTGACTCTCCAGAGTTGTTGTTTCTATCCTGTCCTGATACAGTGCCACAGGAATGGGAAGACTCCCCTTAGCTGGGCTCAGGGCTGGGCTGTACATCAGGATTTAGATACTATTACTTTCCTCTCGCCTGTCTAGGTGAAATTCAACTCTGGGGTGTTGGACTGCCATTGCCTGCTGGGATGTCTGCAGAGGGAGAGCATTTGGGTAATAGGGAGCCGAGCAGCACCAAGCAGGCTGTAAGCCTAATTCAAACATGCAAATCAGGATCAATGTTTTGCATTGATCAGAGAGGAGTTTTTTTGAGAGACCCAGGTCTCCAGTGTCTGTGAGTAAGTGCTGAAAGCTAGTCTAGCAAAGGAAGCTATTTCTGTGGAGATAACAGCTGATAATCTGTGACAGTTCTTTATCAGTAAAGCAGCTCACAAGTCAGAGTAAACCAAAGACTCTGGGAGCAATGACTGTTTGGCCCCGGCCATTTCCCCAGAAATTGAGTGTGTGGATGTGTGGAAGTATGCATGCTAGTGTTCAAGTGAGGTTTCTTACTGGACCTATTGTTAAAGTATGTTTTCTCTCTCCCCGAACCAGGGAGTTACTTAAATAAATTGCCAGAGGTTTATAGATATGTGAGGATTTCTGTGGAGTTTGGTAGTGAGCTTGCTGGCAGCACCTAACCCTGGGTAGCTGTCTGTTTTGGTGGACTCTCATTCCAAAAGGATCAGAGAACCTCACCACTAATATCCAGGCTGAAAACCCACTGCTTTTCCAGGATATTACTGGATACTGCATGGTAATAAAAGTCTTTCCCTTGCTCTGTGCACAGGCAGGGCCTGAGTCCCAGGTGACATTTGATGGTCCCATGTTATGTGGCAGGTGGTCACTCCTGCCCACTGAATCTGTGAAGCTCTCAATAAACCAAATTGTCTCATGCTTGCTGTTATTTTCACACCTTCCTTTGGGAACACACAGGTAGAATCTCAGAAGATTTTATGACAGGACTTGGGGACAAAACTCAGCTGCCTGTACTTCAGATCTGCAATATTGTCAGCTTTGAAGCTCTGCACAGGGTTCTGGTCTTTCCCTCCACAGGAAAGGGACAGGAAAGGACTATAAAATATTTGAGGAGATGGAGTGGCAGCTCCACCCACATCTGCCAGCAGTGGAATGAGGGATCTGTGAGAACACACTCTGTGAAATCTGAAGACAAAGCTTGTACAGTGCAGTAACTGGCAATATACATGACCTTGGACTGATACAATGAGAAGAGACTGGAAAATACACTCAGTGGTGTATTTTCCATATAGAGAGCAAATGAATGCTTAACAGAAACTATATCTTTATTGCTTCTGTCCATCCAGAAATCAAAACTATAGGAAACCACTAGAATAAACAAGAGCTGCCCACTTCCTTGGTGCATTGCCACCCACACACAGTCAGGGGCTATTAGTGTGGGCAAGTTAGCTTTCACCTACAAGCCCTGTCACTTAGCCCATTAATGTGGTTTCTTTGAATCTTGGTTTTGTCTTGATACAACTATTTTAGTAATAGCTGAAGATGCAGAGAGCTGCTATCACCTTGAGATTATGGCCCTGATGTTATACTCCGGTGAACATAAAGCAGAGTTTAACTGCAGTGCAACTCAGAGAAACTGAAAGTGGGCTGTATATGCTCATTTATGGTAAATAAGAAGTTTGCTGAAAAAAGGTGGATTGTCTGTAAGTCAACACCTGTACCTGCTTTTGTGGTGTGTCATACCCTGGTATTTGCTGGACTGTGCAGGAAGGGCTGCATCCTTGTTCCTGTTATGATGAAGTGTTACCCCACCTGCCAGCAGGAACCTCTCTCAGCTGTACAGAGGGTCGTGCTGATGTTTTTCTGGGAGCAGAGAAATGGTGACTCTATGCAGTGGATCAGTGGATGTATGGTAACTTTTTCTGCTTTTAAGTTCTCCCTCCAAGGAGAAAATTCACACTTTGCTTTTATTTTCCCTTTTTTTTTTTTTCTTTTTATTTTTTCCCTAAAATCACAGAATTGCAGCTGGCTCAACCAGGGCCCATCAGAACATGGTTTTGTTGACTCAGGAATATTAATATAGCAGATTTCCATTGGAGATGCTCACAAACGTGGGACTTTCTGGGTTAATCTTCATAAAAGAAGAAAAATTGGCAGCAGAAGGAATTTTTGAGAAAACAAATTAAAGTAAAGGAAAGAAGGGGGTGTGAAGTGAATTATTTGCCATGGAGTGTTTTCCTTTCTGAACTTACAGAGAATGTAAGGGTATTTCCTGGGGACAAGAATGTCACCTTTAGAGGTGTCCTTCCTTTGCTAATGGAGAGGGAAAAATCCCTTAACAGTTAAATATTTCCTGCTCAAACATGCCCATTACAGGCAGAAGAGGTTCTGTGATTAGTGTTTACTGGATCTTTGGGTCTTTGGTTTAGTTCTTGCATACATTTAATTTGCGCTGAAGAATAAAGCTGCAGTACAAATAATAAAGGAAGTTTTCCCAAATCATGTTATTGTTTCATTTGTGCCTGAGCAATTCCTGCAAAGAAGGAAACATGAACTAATATAGCATATTTATCTCATATCTCAGAGAAGGCTGAGGCCATTGCCAGAGGAGATTTCTGTTCATAAACCTGCCTATTGGGTTTTTCCACCAGAGAGAAAAAAATTTCAAGGTGGTAACTCATTTCAGTGACCTGTCTTTTTGGTGTCTTTTTGAGAGCAGCTGAGCTCCTGTGAACCCTGAACAGTGCCACATTGTTCTTGAAACATCCCGGGGATTTTCATGCTACAGCAGGAGCTTTGGGTCCAAAACCTGGAGCTTTGGGTCCAAAACTTCTGGAGGCAAAGAGCCAGCAACATAAGAAATGAAAACCAATCAGTGGATTTCTGTAATCTCCCAGGTCTAAGCAACTAGGTCAGGGCATAGCCTTTTCTGGTAGACTCTTTGAGTCTGATGGACCCTGACTATTTGCTGTCTCTTTATCCCTTATAACCTGATCTGGTTGAAGATGTCCTTGCTCATTGCAGGGGCATTGGGTTACATGAACTTGAAAGGTCCCTTACAACTAAAACTATTCCATGATTCTATATTGCAAGCAGAAACAGTGTTTTCTGTCTTTATATCAACATTCAGCTTAGGACTGTCTTCAGGATCTGGAGGAAAATATGCAAGGCAGTTCTGATGTAGCTGATATGCTTATTTGAAGATGGCAGACATATCTAAAGAGTGCGTTTAGACCTTTTGGCTTTCTCTGCTGCAGCCAGCTGCCCTTTCAGATGAGCTTGGACAAGTCTACCCTCAGCTTAGTGCCATGCCTGACTTGCAAAAAAATGGTAAAATACTTCCTTTTTTCCTTAACAAGTAGGTTCTGCATGTTCCTCATATCTTGCAGTGGGTCTGGCTTTTTGATGTCATGAGTTTTTTGCCTAAAGCAACCTGGAATGACGCTTGAGAAATACTTCCTACACAAGGTCTCCAGTACTCTTGATCCCTTCTGAGTGAAGAGCATCTTGAGAGAAGTTTTCTGTCAGAGCTGGGAAGTGTAATCCCAGGTGTGATCCTTCCTTGCACTGTGAATGTGACTACATGTGTATGTGAGCGTGCAGGGGAGCAACACACTCAAAACTTCTGAAGCTGTTGTTGAGCCTATGGAGGTCCCATTGAAAATCACCCTTGCAATTTAATGTGTTCAGGAGAGTGCTGTGCAAACTGCAGAGCTTCTGTCCTGTTCTGGCTGAGGTACTTTGGGAGTTGAGCCCGTGGTTGTGCCCACTGCAGAAACACCATCACCCGAGAAGCGACAGGTTTGAGGCATGTGAGTATTTGGAGGTAGGAACAATTAAGAATCCAGGTTTCAAACACTGACTGTGAAATATGAAAGACAGTTTTTAATAACCTTTCAGCCCATTGTATTTCTGTCATGAATCCTTCAGTGCAACTAACCTTCACAGTAGGTGAACTTTTTCCTTTTTCCACTTGTCATGCATCTAGGTCCTACTTAGTGCCCATTCTAATTATTAGTGAAATACAGCATCTTTATGATGCCCTGGTTGTCCAGAGACTCCAGTCCAGGGCAGGAAATTCCCATCATTAAGGGTTTGCTGAACTCTCTCTCTCCAGAAAATGACATTTACTAATTACATCATTTTGATGTATATGATACCCAATCCAAACATGTTATAAATTAGCAAAAGCTCATTTGTTTCATGAAAAGTATTGTTCTTCTTTTATTCAATGACCTTTTTGTTCCTCTACATCCTGGACCAATCAAGTGCCGGTGCAGTCACTGACTTCTGAGCACAGACAATAGCTTATTCCGTCTATTCTGTTCAGATGACTGTAGGAATAGGCAGTCACTTTGTCATGTGGAGACTGGAGGTTGTATAAAACCCTTTTTCCCACCATTTACAGAGAGTCTGAATCCTGAGAGGAAAACCCTGTCATAATAATAATAATAATAATCCAGAAGCTAGAGCCCATTGAAGTTTTCTCAGCTTTATGATTTGGGTGGGGCTGGAATGCAGCCCTCCCCAGCCAAGGCTCCCCTGAATTTTTAGAGCTATAGCGTGGATTGCCTTTCATTACACTTCTAGCAACAGGTTGTGTATTCTTCAGTGAGCTTCATATGCAGTTTTCACAGAGAATCTTCATTCACTCACAAACGCAGTAGGTCCAGGGGGTGACTGGTGCAAATCCACTGTGTTCTTCTCCAAACATTCTGGGACAGGGAGTGCCTTTCTCCTGTGCTCTTGTCAAGCAGCCCAGCACAACAGTCCTGGGCTGGACTGGTGGTGGCTGTTGTTCAGACACACAACAATCCTCAGCCACCTTCTCAGTGCTGCAGAGCCTGTGGCCTGTTACCAAGGCATAGTGGCAGGCTCTGCTCCAGATGGGGAATTTCTCTGGGAAGGCTCGTGGACAGAGAATGGAAGGAGCGAGGTGATGGGGGACTGGCACCATAGCAAAATCCTTAAGCTCCTTTTGTGCATGGCCTCACAAACACCACCCTGGACTGGGGCAAGGGGTGTTGAAGTGCTGGGAAGATGCAGGTGGATGATGACAGGGGTTTCTTCTGTGCCAGGAGGCTCTGCCTGGCAGTGCTTTGTACCATCCATGCACCAAGACAACCGCAAGATTGGTGTGGCCAGCGGAAGGGAGCAGGGTCCAGTGGAACCTCTTGGGCAAGATGAGAGCTCATGGCTGCCCCACACCCTCAGCCTGTGCAGCCTCAGCCTGCATCAGCCTCTCGCCATGCCACAGGGTCCCAGGGAGCAGGCAGGGACAGAGTGAGCAGGGGGCAGAGGCAGGAGGAGGACTAGGACTGATGTAAATCCCAGAAACGCAGCAGCGCTCCAGTGCTGCTGCTATCCACAGGGGAAGCCCTGAGACACAAACTGAGAGGCGTCACATGCGTTTGGTAGGGCTAGGAGAGGGCTGAGAGACCTCATTAGCATCATTCATATATTTCTGAGCAGTCATTTGGTACTGCTCTTCTTCCTATCAGCCCTTTTGGAAGGCAGCATGTACCATTCACAACAAGTGTTTACCTTCCAGCTTTAAAGACGGACGTCAGAATATTTCCCTCCTTATTCATGCTCCGTTTTTTCTCACAGCCCAATTATTCATGACATCACCACCTTTTCCTCCTCAGCCCCAGACACAGTGTTTCTGTGGCTACAATTTCCTGGACAAGAGTTTCCAGTTTGCATTGTTGGGGGGGTGGGGGGGGGAACAGGAGGGGAAAAAAAAGGTTGTTTCGTGTGGAAATATTAAATGAGAAACACAGCCATGGAAAACTCAGATGCACTCACTCACACACACACACATGCACACATGCAGAGCAACAACAACAACAACCACCAAGGTTATTATAATTTATTTAAAATCTGTTTAGAAAAGGGTTCCTTTTATGTTGGACAGGCTCTTTAAGCAGCTCAAGGAGTATGAAAAACAGGAAATCAAACTGCCTCATTAGGAATTGACTCTGCTCAGTAATTAGAGGCTAGAAAACAAAACAAGGAAAAGCAGGTGGCGAGTGAGCTCCAAGCAAGCAGCTATTGTATCATTTAAATGTTTTGCAGGCTAACAGCATTAATTTTTTTTCAGAAAAGTGTTACTTCCATGAAAAAAATGACTATGAGAATCATCCAAAGTTTAATGGGAAAGTGCTGCTAGCTCAGAATCAATCCAGAGGCTGCTAACTTGGCTCAGCCTGGGGTTTAATTCATAATTAGGCAGTATTTTGCTGCATTTAAAATGACAACTCTGTTCTCCAGCATCGACTGCTCTCCCACGAAAATCATGTTAAAAGTAATTACCAAGTGATCCCATATTTTGCTGATACAATCAGATGAGATAACCCCAGACATTAATATCAATTATATCTTCTCACAATAACCTTTGCTGAGAAAATGCTGCCAGTGATTTCCAGCAAATAGCTGTTTATGTTTTAGTCATGCCAGAATAAGGCTTTGCTTGCTGTACTCACTTATTCCTTCATTTTTGAAGGAGTATGCTTTTTGCAGAGAGCTCATTTCCACCCACATTATTTGCCAAAATCAATTTTGAATGGTGTGAGAATAGTCATGCTTGTGGAGTGCCTACTCTGTACCTCAGGGATGGTTGCAAGGCATTCACTGATCCAAGATCCAAGAATGTCCACATTGCAAAGGGTAAACAATTGCAGGGACTACATAGCTCTTTAGTGATCCGTAATATAAGGTTGTTAATAAATGAAATAATTTCCCAACAATTATGTAGATAGATGCAAAATATCTAAAAATCCAATACAAACATCATCAAACTTTTTTTTTGTGTGGGGAATAATGATGACGGAAATGGCTCTCTTCACATGGCTCTTCTGTGGGCAGAAAATAGAAGCTACTTTTGTCGTACACATTTTTTTTCAGTGGGAATTTTAGTCCAGTTCTCTAAAAACAACAAATACCCACCAATGATAAAGCATGAGTATTTACCTACTGTTTACTGCTGACATCCTGTCAGGATATGGTGCAGCTGAGTGAGTGCACTTTGGCTCAAGACGGGCCTGGTGACTTTGCAGGAAGAAGCCCTTGATCAGGAATGCTGAGCAAATGGAGGCAGCAGAGCTATGCAATTTATCCCCTTGCTGGATGGGTATTTCATGGCTCTCTGGTGGCCTGTCCCTTTGGGCAGCCAGAGGCTGTAGCTTGTGGAGAGGGTAATGCTTCCCAGAGTGTCTGCAAGGGTCAGGCATGGTGCGAGGCAAGTCTGGCAAAGGGAAGCTGGAAGCCAGCTGCAATCAAAGCAGGTTCTCTGGTGTAAACAGAGTGTCAGTAAGATTAAAAAACAGCCTTCCTGTGGCTGAGCTGAGCCACAGAGCCAGGGAAGAGCCGCAATCGGCACCGGGCTGATTTACGCCAAGAGGGGTACTGTATGAGGGACTGTGGCTGCTGCAGGGGTTTGTGATCTCTGGCATATTTTTTGTCCTGTAACAAAACTGAGATGGACAAAGAAGGAAGTGTCTGCTGGGTGTTAAAGTTGACTTAGGAGCAGCCTGCAGCCCATTGCCCACAGGGACAGTGGGAGTACGGCTGCTTTATGCTTCTGGAGCAGTGCTCAAGGGGAGGATGTGTCACAGGTCTAGAAAACCCATCAAATAAAAAAACAAAATTAAAAACAAAAAAAGAGAAAAGCAGTTATATAATTTATTATTAATGATGAGTCCTTAAATCACTTATTTCTTCATGGGAAGGCTTCTAGCACCTAGGAGCGAACATGACTGAACCTCTGCAGTTGTGAAAGGAGCTCCCTGTAGCTTGCTGCTCTGCTGTCAGCAGTGAGCATGGGGACCTTTTTCACATGAGCTCTCTCTTTCAGGCTGCTGCCTGCCCTGGACAGGCTGCACAGGCAGGGCAAGGTCAGCAAGGGATGCAGCAGTGCACAGCCAGCCCAGAGCTGCCCTCAGCTGCACATCGCTGCCTATGCGCTGCCTTGGGAGGGAGCTTTGTGCTGAACAGCTTTTGAAATTGAAACCCAGGATGCTTTTCTGTCCTGAAGACAGTTGCCTTGTAAAAGCTAGCGAGGCCGACTTCTCCTGTTTGCATGAGTGGAAGCACTGCATGCAGCAGAAACATGCTGTATATTGCTGGATTTGTCCACTAAATCAAGCAATATCACATCTCCTGGCCAGCAGACTGATGTGATAAATCAGTCCCTTTGTGGAACACTGGCAAGTGCTATTTCTGGTGGAGGAGGAGGAGTGGGAGTGTCACCTTGCCAAAGGGTGCAGGTGAGCATTAGGAACACCCCCAGGTGCTTACAGGCTGCACACCCATATGGGAAATATGCCCCTTTCACCCTGTGGCTGGTGGCTGCCTTGGAGTACAGTTGTGGGCTGCTGGAAACCACCGTGCTGAACAAAGAGATTTTGTGCTGGCAAGGAAGATCAGATATGCTGGAAGCACCACAGATTGCTAAACCTTTCCTTGGTGGAATAGCCCCAGAAAATGTGGGTGCAGATTTGATGGAGCTTTTCCCTCCTATCACCCACCTCAGTGGGTTTCCTTCTGTCAGGCTTGAGTTGCTTTCTTGTGGTACATGTGTTTGCTGCAGGACTAAAGGTTTCCTTACAGGCAAGTTGAACCTTATTGCCAGATCTATTGACATTTACTATAAATGCTTAAGCTGGGCAAATAATCCATGAATATATGTTGACATTTCTAAACCAATTTGCTTTGGCTACTGCTACACCTGTCTAGGGATTACTCTTTGCAAACATTCAATAGACTTAAAGATTGACAGGAAAAGTCTTTCAGCACTTCAGAGGCCACATTTGAAACCAGCTCATAAATGTGTGAGGGTTGGACCTGCTACTCTGTGTATTTATTAGGGAGCAGATATACATTCATGGCTTAATTACCTGATTGCAAAGCAACATTGCTACTTAAAACTATGGTAACTGCAACAGGGGAGGCCTTTGAACCCTGTATTGCTGCGCCTAAAATACACAGCCAAACATTAGAAACTGCATAAACCAGCATCACAAACAAACCTATGAAAATCTTCAATATCTATAAACAAAGAGAAGAATCTCTGAATACATCAAATGTGAATAATTTGTTCAATTCAGAAGTTCTTAGCAGGCACAGCTAATGATTTCCTGTGGCTTCACAGCACAGTGGCCGAGAGGGATGTGGGAAGGAATGCCACACTGTTTCCCGTATTGTTTAAATCAGGCTCTTGTAGGTGAAATTTGTGAACTCATGAGAATGAAAGTTTCCCAGCCCTGGCAGGGATCCAGGCAGAGTTTGGTCAGACATTATGGAAACTTCCCCGTGCATCTCCAGGGGCTGATTTACTGCAGGATGAATGGGGTCCCCATCATCCCTGCTAGCCCAGCCCAGCACTGCCCACGTCTCCCAGTGTCATGGTGGATGAGTGTCTGGGCTGCCCATCATCGTGGCTCTGCCTCCTTCCATCTCTCTCTCCCTCAAGAGGAGGAGGTATTGCTCCCTCTTCCAAAGCAGCTTCTATCCTGATTTGCATCAGGCTTGCTATTGCAGTCCTGGGAACCCCAAAGATGCCAGATTAAGTTATTTCGTTGTTTTTACAAGTACCTTTGGGGCTGAGCTGAGCTGTTAAAAATAAGGCACTAAAAAGACAAATGGTTTCCGGGGGGGGTGGGGGGGGGGCGGATTGGGAGGGGAAGGGGAGAAGGGAAGAGGCTTGGGACAGCTGTAAAATGCTGCAAGGTTAAATAAAACTTTTGACTGCTTGTATATCTCTTCCTCATGTTCCTGAAACCACTGACGACCTGAAGAAGCTGGAGGAATCATTCTGCTTGCTGCATGTGGTTGTTTTGTTTTTGTTTTGTTTTGTTGGTTTTTTTTTTCTTAACTTGTTACACAAAACATTGTTTTTTTTCAGTTTCAGGAAGTCTCTTGATGCCCTTTGGTTGATTTTGTTTTGCTTGTTATCTGGACAACTAATATTTTTTCCTGTTAGGGGGAAAAAAGATTTTCCCAAGCAGATTAAAGATGTTTTTAAGCATATGAATGGTGACATGGTTCACTTTCATTGCTTTGTTTATTTTTAATAATGAAAAACACCTTAATTTATCGTAGCAAGACGTCCATCCTGGAGTAAACCTTGAATTGAGTTTTCGCTTGTTTTTCTGATTTGTTTGTGGCTTCTTATCTCAGGGAAGGCTGCAAGTGTTTTCTCATGCTTTTCTGAAGTCAAGGCACATGACAGTTTTCTTCACAGCACATCGATGTCCGCCAACAATGACAACCACATATGCAAGAAGGGCTGACTTTATTTCATAGTTTTGAAGCTTATTCTAAATGAATTAGTTTAAAGAAGGTAGGCCCATCCAGCCCCTGTATCAGGTGGATTGTTTGATGTGGTCTCAAGGCATTTTAAAGAGAATCAAGGAAATGGCTTGTGAATGAGGTGCAGGTCTGCAAAAGGGCAGTCGAGGTAAAGCCAACCATGCACATTTTTGGGAATGAGTACCTTAGCCCCTTCTCCTTTGTGTCTTTCTGTCCTTTGCAAAAGCAGCAACATTTCAGTGCCTTCAGGCTGGTGGTCTATTTTGCATCAATGCAGATGTAAGCAAGGCAAGAGGAAATCAGGCTGTTAAGCTTTACAGGAGAAAGGCCAAAACTAAGAAGGGAATAGGAAAAGGCAAAAATAATCTTAATTGTATATTGTGAGTAAAACCCTAGATGCTGTATGCACCACTGGTGTGTGGATGCCAGAGGAGCCCCATAAGGATGTCCTTTCCAGCCACAAATCCACAATCTCCCCGAGCCTCATGCCAGGTTGGCTGCAAGGGCTGTGAGCAGCTGGGGCTTGCAGGGGGGTCTGCCAGCCCCAGGGAAGCTGAAGTGCAGTGGCCACTGCTTGGGGAAGGGACACCGATCTCTGAACCAGCAGGTGGGCGTGGGTGGGCATGCAGCCAGCTCCAAGCACAACACATGTCCCTGTTTGTCCCCTTGCTCACCGGGCTGGAGGAAACCACTGGGGCTGTCCTGCTCACCGAAGGCTTGGAGGAAGTTTGGCCAAGGTATTTTTCTTGGCACAGGGAGCTCCAGCATTACAAGCCTGCACATGCTGCCTGACCCCAGCGAGCTGCCTCCTCCAGGGACTGAAAATCGTTTCCTCCTGCTCCAAAGGGGAGCCCTGCTGCCCCTGCATGCCAGTGATGGCATTGGTATCATGCGGGTCTTTTTCAGCTGAATAACAGCATTATCCTCCCCAAACCACACTGGTCCTTTCCCTGTAGGAGTCACTGAGTTTTAACTGCTTCATACATTCTCATCTTGGTAGATGTGCAAGTGCAAGTGATATCTTAAACTCATACTATGAATTAAAATCACAGAGAAATTGAGAAAATTTCATCTTCTGAAGTTGACATCCTCTCCCTCTCTAGTTATATGAGTTATTTGCCAAAGCTGCAATAGGTATTTGCATTATCCTCACTTCTGCGGGAACCTGCATTTTATTAAGCCAGCCTACATGCAAGATGCAGGCTAATTCTTACTGACCATTTCAATTGTACTGTAAGTAGAGGGCAAGTTTGGAAAACAGACACAGGTGGATTTATTAGTAGAGCTTGCAAGAGAGGTACAATCCCTTCCAAAATGAGAGCTCACCTTACTCCATAAAATGCCTGAAAGCAGGATTCAACTTTTGCCTTTTCTGACTATCTAATAACGAAACTGGCCATGCATCTCAAGCAAGTGCTTTCAAGGAAGAAAAACAAAATCCATCAGCATGTTTATGGCACAATTTCAACAGTAACTGAAAGGATCTGGGTCTGGTGGCGAGAACAGCTGCACCTAGAGACCTCTTGGACAAACAGCTGGACCAGACCCAAAAGAGAGCTGTAATTGCCACATTATTATGTTAGCCACTGAAACATGTAAGTTATTGCACATAATCTCTTTTCCAAATGATGGTGGTATAGCTACCACTATTTCTATAAGCTCTTACTGTGGCAATAAAAGCCCAAGTCAAGCCTGGAACCCTTGGGTAATAATTTCTGCACAAATGTGGGAAAAAAACATTAATAGAAGGGAATGATGGAAAATCAAGATGGGCAAATATTAAAATAATTTTCTGCCTGTGTGTGCAGACATATGTTGTCCTTGCACAAGGAGGACACACCACCTCTGTCTGAAGGAAATGCCATTCTGGGAACAGAGACCAAGAAGAGGATCCAGCCAGTGGCTGTGCCAGTCCTTGAAGGCACTGAAAAACTTCAGAGGTCCAGACCAGTCTCATCTGGGGCTTGCCTACATCCATGGACCCAGGGCTCTATTTAAGCTCAGCCCAGGGCTCCCAGCCTTTTAACCTCCTTGTCTTAACCTCTTTGTCAAATGCATTCAGAAGCTCATTGCCCTGTTTTCTACTGCTGACTTATCCAGCCTTTTGTCTGTTTGACCTCATGGCAAGTGTGGGAAAAAGCTGAGAGGGGAGCGATGGAGGGTGGATGGGGGAGAGGGATAGGGAGTTTGTGAAGGACATGTCCCAAGTGGCAAACACCTCGCTGAGGTCTTGCTGCTAATGCAAGAATTCAGACTGCTTGAAGAAGTTCATAGGTTTGCTCTACAGCACTTCTAATTTTCTGGAAAATGGAACACTTTTTAATAACCGGAAAACAAAAGCTGGAGGGGGTATAGCCAGCACTCCAAGCACATAAAAATCAGAAAGGAAACCAAAATGTTTCTGATGAGGTTTAAATGTGGGCCTTGTAACAGTGCTGGGAAATGATGAAACATCCTAGGCATCCATCATTACCCTGATTTCGAGACAATAGGTCTGAGGGCCTACTTGGTGCAGGGTTAGGTCAGCCTTTCCTGCCAACCTTGCAGGCACAGTGAGCTGTGAGCCCGAGGACACCCTTGCCAGGGGCGCAAGGGGAAGCACAGGGGTGATGCAGGGAGTTGTGTGGACAACAGCTGAGTTGGTAATGCACAGCCAAGAGCTTTGAAGTGCAGATCCTGTTCCTGTGTCCTTCTTTACTCTGTGACTGCTGCTGCCTGGCTCACATGGGTGGCCTTTCTCATTCTTGCCCCCATTTAATGTGAACCCCAGAGACCCAGAGCAGAGACTTGCTTTGCTGCTTCCACCACTGGTGTAGCAGCACTTGGTTTGTCTCAGGTCCTGTGTTTGTTAGGCAGAGGTGATTACTCTTGCCCTTGTCACAGGGCTGATGAGCTGTTGATCACTATAATCTCATTTGCTCAGTGCTTCAGTGTCACTCTGTGTGGAGAGGGAGCACTTGCTTGCTTTTGCCAGTCTTCCCTCATCTCCTTGTTAAAAAGCCCCTTTCTGGTTTTCCCCAACTCCCTCGACACAGACATACATGATATTTCACAGCGAGCCTTGGCTTTGAATTGGCACCTTCCCAAAGAGCTGCAGAGTGATGTTTAGCCCAGAGCAAGGCTTGGCTTTCTCTGTTGGATTTCACATGTTACTTGTGCTTGCCATACTCTGCTGCTCATGCTAAATGAGTGACTGTGTAGGATGCTGTGATGCTTCTACCCTAACCTGGCACTCCAAACATGTACCCTGCAGGCAGCTGGCTTGCTCAGTGACTAGGTCAACCTCTTCCCCTCCCTCTCCCTCCCTGTGATTCCTATTCCCTGTGCATAGTGCTTTGAATGCTCTGGAAGGAAACTTGCACATGGAGTTGAGCCCTGTTGCCCTGAGGAGTTGCTGTTGCCCTTCTGCTCTGTAATCTGCAGCTCAGCAACCCCCAAGTGTGCGTTCAGTCCTGACCACGGCACCATGGCCAGCTCAGGGAGCATGAGAGACCCAGCTGTGAGAGACCAGGACTGTGTTTGCTCTGTACTAGGCAGGCAGAGCAAGACTAACTTTAGCCAACATTTTCTCTTTCATGAAAGCCACCCACAGGGCTTCACAGAGCAGCGTGTGTGAGCGTGTGTGTCCAGGGACACAGGGCGCGTGCTCCCACTTCTGCCCTTCAAGAACAGCAGTGTAAATGGGCTCCCCAGGGAGTCCTGGCTGCCTTGCTGCTGGAAGAGACACAGCTGCAAAGCATCACTCAGAGAGGAAAGAGAATATGGGAGAAATGGACATTGTTTCATATGCCTTTAAATTGCTGATAGTATTGAAGTTAGAGCTACTGCTTTCAGCCTAATCTCTTACTTGATTCTGGGGCAAGACATGGTATGGTCATTGCTCACAGCTGTACAGCAGTCATTTTTTAGGGATTCAGAATTATGAGTTATGATTCTGTGATATAAAATACAAAGAAAATCTTGGTCTTGAAGGGGGGAAAAGCCTCTAAACAGTTAGGCTTACTGCAAAAATAACCAAGAGACCTAAAAAAAACTTAGCCAAATATATTCCAGTATGTATAAATAAGCTGTCTTTTCTCCAATGTTCTTCACTACAAAAGGAAATGTCACATTGAGTCAACTTGTGACCCAGATGAAATTACATGTATTTGTTTATTTTTCTTATTCTCCTGTTTACAATGTGCTGCACTTGGTGGACATATTTTTGTGCATGCTGTTGCACTCCAGTAGCAATATTATCAAAATGCATTTTCATGTTTGCCACCCAAACATTGGCTGAAGAATTGTGATTCTGGGTACCAGTAATATAAATGAGCAAGGTCTGTGTGTGTTTTTGTGTGTGCATGTGCACTTGCTAACTCAGAACTCATAGCTCTGCAAACTAAACCTAATTATGCATGCAAAATGGTGACAAAAGACTTTCTGCTTTTTATCAGCTACATGATTTTAAGAAGGAGGAGGAGATAGGTTTGCTGCTCAGGCTATTTCCAGGAAAGCATTTCAGTGGACACTACAATTAATTTTAACCCTTTGTTTTAGGGTGTATTATGTATAAGGCACTGTAAGATACCACTCCAAGAAATATGGGATGATTCTTTCTGTTGTCTAGGTGAGTTTTTGTGGCTTTGCAATGACTTGCAAACAGTGAATGTGTATGCTTTGGTTGATGGTGGATTTGGTGGAGGGGATGGCTGCTCCTGCTGTGTGTTTGCTGCGTGGCATTGTTTCGGACTCCTCTTGGGGTGGTGTGCCTCACAGGTGGGGATATCTTCCAACTGCTTGGGAATTATCCATAGCTGTAATGCATTATTTTGCTTGATAAGAAGCTATTTTCTCACTAGCCACCTGGATGCTTCCCATAAAAACTGCACACCAAGGGTCTATTCATGTTGGCCTACACAATGGATTTCCTTTCATGAGCATTCTTGGAAATAAAGCTCTGCTCCCTGAATGTTTGTGAATAACAAGGTTTATGGATCCCATCTAAACAAAGCAACATTTTTAGTAGAAAGAACATATTGTTTTGCAGCATTTTCCCAGCTCCAGGTTATTTCAGCAGCCCACCAGTGGCTCCAGCTTATGTCTGAGTGTTACCACACTCAAGGGTTGGCTTGCAAAAGTATTGGCTCAGGAGAATGTTGCAGGATGGAGACCAAGAGCCCTGGATTGTTTTATTGCAGGAATTGGATTAACTCATATGAGCTCATTCTCTGGTCTTCGTTGCATTGTGTTTGGCAGTTCCTGCAGCATGATTGCATCTAGGTTAAGCGGCATTGTTCTGGAGTCAGTGAGGGAACAATCCTGTATTGACTAGGTGTGAGAGAAGGACAAGCTGATCTCATAAGTTTTCACCATTTTTGGTATCCGTGTTTCACTTGTATGTCCATTCTTACAACCTTTTCTCTCTGCCTGAAGGTGATAATTCTCCACAAGCAATGGAGGGGCTTGCTTCACAAAACAGTGGAGTCTGGCTCAACCAGGCTAGCGCATTTGGCAGAACAATGTGCTCTCCATGAACATTGCCCAGGAGACATTCTTACTTAGTCAGGCACTGGACTATGGGCCTGTCTTAAGTAAGTGACTTGTCAGCCATCCATGTTTGTACTCATCAGCAGTAGCTGTCCTTCTTTCCTCCTCCTCCACTCAGTGCTGCTCTCCTGAGGGGAGGCAGTGGAAAAGTCACAGTGCACTGGTGCAGAAAAGACTCAGACTGTCTTGGGTGTCATCAAGAACTTCAAGGATTACATCCTTCAGGCACACTGAGGTGCAGTGCACTGTGTTGTTGTGAGCAGACCTCATGCAGTATGAGCTGCCTTAGGAGCATATGTGGAGCTCTATCACTATGGACTTGGACTTCCCTGGGAAAAAAAAAAGGACTGCATAAGACCAACAAAAGCATTTGGACAGCTAATGTCAAAAAATAAATTTCTGATGCTGTGGAACTCTGGGTCTTGCTTTCTTTGTTACTGACATCCAAGCACTCTGCTTTTAAAGCCTTAATGGGTTAACGGTGAAATGCAGCTTTCACTGAACACATCAACTGTGCATCATAGATCTGAGTACACATCAGGCAAGAAGTCTTGATTAAAGGCCAGAAAAAAAATCTGCCTTGAACAATAAAAGTAGGGAAGTTTAGTTTTGACTTGAAGGTGAAAGAAACGGAAAGATCTCAATGTTTTTACTTCTTCTCCCTGGAATCCTAACCTTAATGGTGAGAGTGTTTTAGGAACAAGAATGTGAGTATGGAAGAAAGATTTTCCTACATCACTCCTCCAAAAGCAGCGTTGGGTTTCTCTTAAAGATTTGGAGGAGCTTCTCCACATGATTTGTTTCTGGTTTTGTGTCTTTTTGGTGACTCTTTTTGCATTGAATGGGAGCATCTGTAGCTCTTGAAAGGAAGATGTTAGAGAGGGGCTGATGAGAAGCAATGGTCCTGGGGGAAATGGGATGCCTGTTGGTGGAACAAAGAGTGTGGAGTCACTGTGTATGTTCCTGAGCTCTTTGTATATACCTAAAGACTGATCAAGGAGAATTTAGGTTCTCCTAGGTTTGTCAGAGGTATGAGAAGCTCTGATCATCTCCCTGTTATGGTGATGACAGACTGTGATCTGCACCCACCACCCTGGTGGGACCTGCAGCACTTGGACCTCTGCAACTTTGAAGCACATAAACTTACTCCTGAACCTCCACAGAAACCCTGAAATAAGGAGTTGTTGACTTAGTTGGAGGCAGCTGTTGAAGGTGGATAGACCTTTCAGTCCTAAAAATGTTTCATAGAAAGAACTTTGTCACCAGGACTTCCATTCTCCATCTCAATTTCTATCTGTCATCATCAGTTTCTGTGCAAATCCCAGTAGTTTCTGTGCAAATCTGAAATTTCAGTTCAGAGACAACTAGAGTGGCTTAATCCCTGTCACAGTATTTATTTTATCATAATCATGTTTTAAGCTGTGCTTCCTATACACATGTGACACTCAGTATCTAGGGACATGCTGTATGTGCCAGGCAGTAGGAGGAGTCTTCCTCCCGCTGGCTGCTGGACAGGAATTTGCCTGGGTCTCCCTCGTGCTGTGTTTTATGAACCTGTACTTCTGTGACCTATGGGTAGGTCAGATGCACCTGCCCATGGGTCAGAAGCAGCACAGGCATCTCTAGGATCTGGCTGTATGCTGCAAGGCAGGGTGAGCTGGAAGCATGGTAAGTCATGCTGGCAGTACTGGTTTGGGCTATTCTAAGGAAGTTGGGTGACAAAACTCTGTCCCAGGAGAATTTTAGAGGTTTTTCCTTTCTGCTATCACATTGGCAAGCTCCAAAGATATATTGCCTTTCCTGTTATAGGAAGCTACAAATGCAACTTTTCACCCATTCACAGAGACTTATCCAGCTTGTGTTTTGCTAAAGACATCAAGGAATATCTTCTGAAAGGAAACCAGTGATATTTTCCCGTTCCAGTGAGAGAAACTGAGGCACCAATCAGTGAAGTGATGAATAGACCAAGTGCAACTTGAACATTAGGAGCACATACTCTTACATGCCTCCCCACCATAGCCTCATGTATAAAACTCCAGCTAGGAGAGAGGGGCAGGGAGCTGAGCTTGCCAGAGGTGCAGAAAGGGAGAGGCAGTTTGCCTTGGGGATCAGCACAGAAAATAGCCTTGCAGTGAGTACTAGGTGCTGTTGCACAGGCATGTCAGGGAAAAGCCTATACCTGTCAGATACATTGGAGAAATTGTTTTGGAATGGTTCATTGGCATGAACATACATCCTCAAAATAGTGTCAGGAGCAGAGAACTGTAGTGATACGAAGGCAACATACCAGTTTTTGGCATTGGAGAGTAGGGTGATAGATTAAGAAGGAACATGGGTGCATTTACTTCTCCATTCTTCCCCAAATATCTCAAAAAACCCTGGAAATGAGGATGGTTTCCCAGCCAAGGGTGGCCTCATGAACATACTAAGGCAAGGTAGACTTTTACTGACATTGAGGGATCATGAAAAAAAATACTATTCCCTATGGGGTTCCCTCATCTCTGGCAGACATCAAAAAGTGGATGGAAGAAGCTGGTTAGGAGGTGGGATTTTTGGACTATATGGAACTTGAAGAAGTATCCAGAATTCTGGAGACCTGGGGAAATTTCAGACTCCTTTCCCAACTGCTCAGGTGGAATCAAGGCATGCTGTGGATGTGAGTGAGGGGAAGGGCTGTACAGCTACTTGATAGCTTGGGCACAGCAGTGTTCTTCCTGTGGCAGGACAATGTGGCTGGAGGTTATTTTATTTTCAAAGGTTATTTTCAAAGGATGGCATTGCTGTTTTCCCAGGCAACAGCAGGTCAGGAGGCAACTTGGATGGGCAGGTGGTCAGGGCAAAGCAGAGAGCTACTATCTCCAGCCAAGATGGGGATGTTATTTACAATAAACAGGAAGCTGTAAGAGAAGGGAGGGACTGTGAGAGGGAGCTGGGGAGATCTCCATGGAGACACTTAACCTGCTCCAATGGGTGCCTTCAGAGACTGGCACTGACCAAGCCCCTAGGAACAAAGGCACCTGGCATGGGCACAGCAGGATCCCTGCCACACGTGCTGTCTGTAATGAGATGGAGATTTCCAGACCTGTTATTCAGCACAGAAGAAAAATGGCATTGAAATGACATTAAGGTTGGGACCCAAGCCATAGAAAGCAAAGAAATTAAAGAAGTAACAGCCAGCTGTTTACTTTCAGCAAGGGGCCCAAAGCCATGGGAGGGGGTGGAGTGGGCAGAGGAGAGGGAGGGCAGGGAAAGGATGCTGCCTCTGCTGGGCTGATAGTGTGGTGACTCTGTCTTTCAGGGTGGCAACAAGTATCCTCTATTGCTATTTTGGAGCAATAGTGAAATCCTCTGAATTTGTTATTATTCTCTTAATATTTTGGAGCAATACTTGACAGTGTGAGAGAGGCAAGAATTGAGAGGAGACTTTCCTGGAGGATAAAGCTCTAGATGGTAATTTTGTGATTCACCTGCAGGAACTCACAACACCTGTTCCCCTGCCTGGGGATATGGCTGATTCCACTGCCTCCTCCCTGCCTGTTCCAGCCCGTTAGGAAGGCCTGGACTAATATCTGCAGCTGAGCTCTGACTACTTTACTTTGTGACACTGAAGTCAAAATTCCTCCCTCACCCTTTCCAGCCCCGGGGAAGGTGAGGATGTGTGCCCTGGTGTACATTTCAGCTGTTAACAGTCTGGGTACACCCTCTGTCACTGTGGTGCCTGACCACCCTGTAGCCATGGTGCTCTGAGAGGAAGAAAGGGGTCTGAGGCTGTGGCTGCTCCCTTTGTGGTCTCAGAGGATGTCTGCATAGTGACAAGACCAGACTTGTGACCCTAAGCTTACTCACAGCCAGCACACTGTAGCTGAAACGTTCAACCTCGGATTCAAATATTCCCCTCACTTTTCCTGAGGAAACTGGGGAATGCCACCAGCTCTTCCTCTGCAAGTGTTCTTCCAAATGGAAAGCAAGGTTCATGGCATTAGAAGCAGGTAAGATATGGAGCAGCTGCACTCGGTAAGCCATGGTGCTTCTGTGGTAGGCACACACCCAAAGCTGTGCTGCACGAGCATTTGCAAGTGTCCTGCTTGAAGGAGGAAGGCTGAGGATGCAAGAACTGCAGTTCCCATTTGCACTGGTGTGGGCGGGTGAAGGGAAATGACAGTGCAGAACCAACCCTTTCACCTTCTTTCCAGGAGAGCCCACAACGCGGAATGCGCTGAAGCGATGGTATGGTCTGTGCTCGGGTGCCAAGAGCTGTGTCACACAGAGGTGGAAACCACCGAGTCCACCTAGCATAAACAAAGGAAATGGGGGAAGTGATTTACTGTAAAATTAATAAAAAAGTGATCCATCTCAAAGGGGAAGCGCACAGACCACACTTGGGGATTTGGGAAGCATCAATAAGATAGGAGGGGGGTAAGCCAGAGATAAAGTTTTCATCTGCAGCCTCAAGTTCAGCTTTTGCAGTGCTGCCATACTCTGGGGTCTCTTAGGAGCAGTACAGCATGTCCAGGAGGACAGCCCTGAAGGAAAGTGGCACTGGTTCACACACTGAAGGTGTCAGTGGGCTCTGTCTCTGTATGTGGGGGGTGGGGGAGGAAAGGATGAGCCAAGCTATCCATCACACAGCACCAAAGTTCATTAAGTACTTTCTGGGGGAGTTTTCCCATGAGTCTCAGGTCTGTCAATGCTAACAGATCTATGGCCTGAACAGAAGAAGCAGTGGGAGATGCCCTCAGGACTAGAATGGCTTTTGGAGGGCATTACTCCTGACACTCATGTTATGTAGCCCAGGTGTCCTCTGACTTTCAAATGTTATCTTTGAGATCTCCAAAATATCTTCATCCTTACCCCCATGACAGTCTCTAGGCTCTTCTCCTTTCGGCTGTTTGGAAGAAAAGCTCCACAGGGGGGACAGAGAGGGATGAAAGAATGGCCACATTTGAATGGATACTATTTAGATCCAAAACAAGAGCAGTAGACCACTGCTGGGGGTGTCAGGATGCACTGCTGTGACTCAGGACATGCAATCGTCAATTACCTGAATTACTAATTTGCATTTCCACATGAAAAACCACTTCTCTGAGGTCTGACATTGCATATAACCTCTAAAAGCTACGAAGTTATGTAAACTAAATGATTAATAAACCAAAGATTTTTAACATCATTTTCAACACGATGTTTCTTTAGTGAAGCAATGCCAGCTACTAACACAGCTACTAACTTCTTCTGGAAATGCTGGATAAATGCCTGCTCTTACTGGTTTTCCACACAGCTGGAGAAAATTCCTTGAGTGGAAAAGTCCCCAGGCAGAAAGCATACGTCAAAAAACATCCTCTGTGGACGCCATATGACCATGCACATCTTCAGAGCCCTTCCCAGAAGCAGGACCGACCTGGGGAAGGTTTATGAGGGAGCTGGCTCTGCAGTGGTTGTCCAGAGGTCCCCATTGGACGGTAGGGCAGAGCTGGGCTGGTGTTTGCTGCTTACAAGTGACCAGGGATTTTGTTCACAGACGATCTTCCAAGGAAGGTACACCTTCTCTTGAAGGACTTCTTTGATGCCTTAGAGGCAACCTGTCAGAAAGCCTTCCAGCAGCTGTGTGGGATTATCCATGCTGGAACTTCGCTCTCCAGCAGGCTTGGCCCTGCTCGCTTTCCCACAGCTGTGTGGGCAGGTGGCATCACAGGTGTGTGTTTGTTGTCACTCTTACAGCAGGGTCAGCAGGTCTGGGGGTCACCATGCCTGCTCCTAGCTGGGGCACAGCTGGGCACTGGGACAGATGTGCACTGAAGGACTGGGAGACAGTGGGATCTGCCATGCCTCTGCCTTGAGTAACAAGGGAGATGCAATGAATCACAAGTCTGGACCTCAATCGTGTCCTGCCTTCGGAGATATTGGCTGTGGGCTGCCCGTGTTCAAACACTAAAGAACTGCTCCCACCAGATAGAATGATTTGCACAGACCCTTTTTTCCCTTTAATTTTCACCCTCTTCTTTATTTGCAGAGACCCGACAGTACTAGAAATAGTTTTGTTGAAGCATTTGGGTAGCTCTCTGATCCAGAAGATGGAAGCAAAATACTTTACTAGTTCAAAATAAAACCATTGCTACTGAGGCACAGGGGAATAGATGGGAGAGGCTATCTTTAGTAGTCTTAATGTATTGTAGTCTTGCAGTGGTTTTGTTCATTTTAATATAATTTGTCATTAAATATAATGTCTTCACATAGTGTGAAAAAATGAATGCTAGGATTCTTTTTCAGAACAGAGGACCTTAGATTAATTGACCAAAAATTATTGCTTGCACATAATCTTTCACTGCCAGACCATAATATTTTCTATAAATATATGTAGGGCCCTCTGACAAATTGTAAGGGCTCCAGACTAGCTCTTGTAATGAAGCTGAGGCAGTCTGTTGAGCAAATCAGCTATTTCATCAGCCTGTATTTATATTACAAGAAACTACACTGTAGTATGACAAATTCACCATCTGGTCACTTACTGCTCTACACATCTGTATTGTATTACTGGCTTAGACAGTGATGGCAGGACCCATTCTTTTTTTTATTTAGAAGATAGGTGATTAGTTGAAGTTGTGAGGAGGCATCTTCGAGTATCAACCTAATTTCTCCTTCCCTGCTAATACCATTTTCTTGGGGTGGAATGAATTATCCTTTGGAAATACCTCTCTTTCTCCCTCCATTTACTTTGAACACTGCAAAGATGACTGGCCTAGACCAAATGACGAAGTGTTATATGGCCTTGGGCTGCATTGACATCTCCTCTGGCTAGGCATGCAGTGAATATGAATGTGTGAATACAAAATATGTGTGTCAATATCTGCAGAGAAGGATGCTTTAAATGCACCCAGCTGGGCTCAGACTGTCAAGACTGAAGGCCCATAGCTAACAACCTAATGGTTTTATTTAGATATTAAATCACTTACTAGTTGAGGGGGTTGTCTGAATAAGTGTTCTGGACCCAGGAGTCTGGATTTAGCCCCAGTGTAGAGTCATTTCCTGGAAGTTTTTCTTTTGTTGTGTCTCTTATAACTATGAATATCTCCTCAATTTTCTATATTTACTTTCTTTCCCTCCTTTTGTGGAGTGCATTGTACAAATCCCTGGCTATGACAATGTCCTTTTTTTTTTTCAGAAAATGCTCTGAGCATCACACCAGAGCAGCTGTTATTTAGTGGTGAAGTCATTTCAAGAGAAAGGTTTTGCAACACATGCAAGGTTTGTTTTGCCTGGAGACAGACGACCAGGTCTGGGAACTCCAATCAAACAGGCACACAGAGAAATGGTGATGAAACCTGTGCTGTACTGAAGTCTCCTCAGTAGGAAGAGTGAGCAGAGTCCTTTGAGAAGAATATGGATTCCATGCATTTCCCAGGTGCATGTAATAAAGAAAAAAAACAGACTATCTGGAAAGCACAGAGCACATACAACTTGTAGTCTGTGGGTCATTCTGGGTCATCATGGTTGTGTCCACTAAGAAACAATTGTCTCACTAAAATACAAGGATCGAGTTAAGTTTTCTTAAGATATTTGATTCTTACCTTCTGTCATTGATGGCCATTAAAAAAACCAAAGTCACTTGGTACTATCCTTGTTCTTTAAAACCAGTAAAAACAAGGGTGTGCAAACTGAGTCCATGAATATGGCTGCCAGGGATCGTGTCTCCTGCATTCAGAAAGGTCATCTTAAACCACACTAATAGGGGCAATATTAGGCATACAAGCCTGCCACAACATGGAGGCTGTTGAGTACATGTGGCCCTTCCTGAGGGATTTTTGTCTTCCACAGGCCGTTAGTGGGAAAGCTGCACCTGCCTGTTATCTCTGCTCCCCTCTGTGCATTCTCGCAGCCTATGCTGGCTGCTCAGCTCTAGCTCAGTCAGGAGCAGGCTTTTGGAGCTGTTCAAACAGCCACTAAATTGCACAGGCCATTCAAAATTGAGAATTTGCTGAGGTGGAGATTCATATGCAACCCACAGTTTCCATGAAAGGAAAGTTCTGGCTTTCTTAAACTGGTGCTTGTCCTGCAAAGGCACCATGCAAGAGTTATCAGCCTGTCAGGCTGAATGGAGAGCCAGAATCAAAATAGGGTTTTCCCAGCCATGAACAAGACAGACACATGGATGGATCAAACTGGAGGTATGTGAACACACATATATTAAGCCTAGATTGAATGGTGCAAACTAGCTTATATGAGCCTTGTTAGTAAGACATTACTAACTGAAGCATGCAGAAAGTTTTCTTTGTTTTAGCAGTCTAAAACATTACCTCTTCATCTGGATCAGAGAACTGAGATGAAATGTCACATACTGTGACTTCCTCTACACTTTCAGCAACAGCAAAGCAAACAGTGCTTCACATTTGTTGCCAAATCCTATTGTAGTATCATTTATTCTTTTGTCTGGGAATGCACTGGCCTTCTCTGCCCTTCCACAGCACAAGCTCACTCTGATCCAAAGGCACCAGTGCTGCTGCAGGCTCTTCATCAGCAGTTTTGCACCCTGACACTTCATTTCTTATGAGAAAGGCTCAATGTGATGACGCCATAGAAATGCAGCAGTCTCATGCTGTGAGCTCAGGGTATCTCGAATGTGGGTTTTCATGCAGTGGTGTACAGTGCTCCACAAAAGCCAAGCACAGGCACTGTCTTGGTGCATTACCACTGAGAACTCTTGATGTGGATGTGGATGAATGGTCAATACCACATACAAGAAAAGTTGCTTTTTTTTTTTCCAGTTCATTTTTCCCGTATCTCACTTAGCAAATCCAGTTAAAACTTGAAACATTTCCATCAACAGCCATCTCAGAAAGTTTATGCCTCCCCACACAGGCCAAGGAAATTTATAGCTTGGTCTGAAAAAGTTCATGAGAATAGACAAAAATAGACAGTTTGCAAAAAAAAAAAATTGATATTTATGCATCTGTGGGGTGAAGTGAGATTCCCACTCAGCCTGAGCAGTACCATAGCCAGCCCCCGGAGTGTTCCTTTAAACAGCTCTCTGAAATTCCCAGAGTCCCTATCTGAAACCAGCATTTCAGTGTGTGACCTTTGCGGGTTACAGCAGAGTTAGGCACTGGGCCACTCTCATGCAAGTTCCGCGAAACCTCAGCCCATTGCTAAACTTACATATTGATATATTTTCTGATTCCAGTGGTGCATAAAAGAAACAAACTCCAGAAAGCCCCACTCTGGATTTTCCCTTTCTCTCTTGTGAATCTTAAATCCATGGTGTTATTTGTTAGTATTGTCCATTCTCTCACACAGGTTCTGTTGGGTGTCCAGGAAGAGCTGCCCACCTTCCAACTGCTGATGTACTCAAAACCCAGAATGGAGTAGCTGAAGATAAACTTCAGCGTGTTTCCTTTGCTTGGTTTCCATCTCAGTGACATATTTCTTCCTTTTTTTCCTCATTGTCTTTACATGGCAGGAAGTGATCACATTACATTTTGTCCCAATTCACCTGGGACAGCACCTGCGATGCTTCTTCATCAGTTTTACATTGAAGAAGGACAGCTTTTATCCTTCTCGCCACTCTGTGCCTTTGCAGGTGCACTGCATATTTCTGCCTGCAAAAACACCTCTGATGCCAATGAGCTCACTCAGAAGAAGACTCCCCTTCGCAAGGGATCCTTTGGGAATGCAATCTCTGTGTAAGCATCTCCTTTGTCGAGCAACTGATCTTTGTTGTCCTGATGACTCTGAGTACCCAGGTTAGCCCTTGGAAACATAAGTAACTAGCACAAATTGTGACCGCTGGGTACCTAAAGCCCAAAATGTAAAAGAGAACAAATCCTGCAGTTCTGCTGCATGCCCACTCATATTGGTGTTCATCTAATTGAGCCACTAATGTTTTTCATGAATTAGTGCCACATCTTTTGCCCTATCTTATTCTTCCTTTGCATCTCCACATCGTTCTCCATAACTTTAAGTCTCAGCTCTCTTGTGATGCATCTTCTTCTGGGGTGCCTCTAGCAGAAGGGATTCAAAGAAGGTCCTCCATGGCAGATGTGAAGTTAGATGTGATGAATGAGGACCCTGACAACTATGTTCCTACCTTCTTGGCACTAATGACTCCTGAGCCAAAATAGGTGGATAAAGAAGCTGGAAAAGCCATTCTTGAAGCCCAGGAAGGGCTAATGCAGCTGGATCTGGCTGGCAAAGGAACACAGTAGCAGGAAGACCCAAAATGGGGACATATTTGTGCATGGGGGACAGATAGGGATGGAAGTGCTGGGAGAGGCCATGCTGGAGCTGAGGCCGGTATGCCTTTGTTGCCACCTCATCCTCCCTGCAATGTCAGATCTTGCCACAGCTTTCAGTACTGCTAGTGCTTAATGACTTGAGTTCTCTGCAAATGAGAAAATGGGGAATGGGAAAGCAAACAACTCCTTTCTTTACCCTTTGCACCTCTCTTTGATCTCTTTCCTCACCTTTCTGTTGAGCCTCTCCCTTTTCTGCAGGAATATCTCAGCATGGGTAGTGCCAGTCTTTGCCCCACTTGGGCTGCAGTGGTGTGTGGGATGTGCAACTGGCCTGGCTCATTGGGCACTGACTCATTGCAGCTCAGTGACACATGGGAGAAAATAACCCCGGGAAGCCACACGGGGTGGCAGAGTAGAGGGCTTAAACAGTACAAAAGAAAGATGTTGTTTGCACATGGTGGAGCCTCTGTGAGCACCAAGGGTGGCTTGTCCTTTCCTGTCTGCCAAGCTCCCTGTGGGACACAGCAGAGTTGAAGAGCTGTTCACTTCAGCTATTTTGGGAGTAAATAGCAAAATAGTGAATAGCAAAAAAATTCTATTTAAGGTTTGCAGAAGTTTCTAACTCTCCTCTTCAGAAAAAAGAACCTATGAAAACCTTCTCAAAGTCTATGTCTTTGTAAAAAAATTGCCTTTGACTAGTGTCCAAACAGCAACCCACAAAGAGAACATCAATGTTAGTGAGTGAGTGCAGAGGGCCAGGATTACTGCTGAATGCATGATTTGTGGTTATTACTCAAGCCTACTTATATTGTCTCACAGTTTACCAGATGTCTTTGTTTCTTAATTTTCCACTTACAAAACTGGATAACAAAGATTTAAAATCCTGGATCCCTCTTTCCAGCCCTTTTCTTTTCAGTGGAAAGCTTCCTTCTTGGGCTCACATTTCATCCAGGGAGAGCACTCATATCCCTCCCTGTCCAAGGCAGTGGCAGAGCACCATCTTATTGCTGTCCTGGAGACGTGCAGATCCTCCTGCCTTGGGGAGTCAGCCTGATGCTGGAGCGGGCCTGTTCAGTGCATGGGTATTGCAGCAGGGTGGGCTTTCTCCATATGAACCTACACTGCAATAGGAATGGAGCTGGAATTTCTCCCGGAGTTTTCTCAGCCTTCTGACAAACCCTAATTGCTCCCAAAAGGCATCGATGTTTTGGAGTCACAGTCGTGGGCAGCTACTTGTGCATTTCTTTGTAAGTATTTTCTCTCAAAATGTCTGATGTTTGCTGCTTAAGTTGTCTGTGGTGCTTGGCTGTTTTCATCACGTGGTGTTGTTTGTATTTCCTAACTGGAGAAACAGGCCAGCCTTTTGAGCAGGTTTTCAAACATAGAAATTGGTTTATATGAAGCTTTACATCCACAGTTTCCATGATGGGAAGATGCTCACTAGCAGAACGCTATCACAGTACTCTTTCCAGACTTTGCAGGGTCTCAGTGCCAAATCAAACCAAAAATCACTTTTATGTTTTGCATCCTTTTCCAGTTAGAAAAGGTGAGGTTTGTTGTGCTCTATGGATGCAGTGTGATTCCCCTAGAGCAGACAGGGAGTCTCTCCCCACCCCAGGTTTCCCAATGCCGGTTCTTCACCCCTGGCTTTGCCATTCCCTTCTCCTCCCACAAATGCCTGTGATACGAGTCTCCCCCTTTTCCTCTCACTTCATCAGGCATCCTTCTCACACGGAGAGGTCAGGCGCTCTGCAGGCAGGTGCTCAGAGGGAGCGCAGCGGCGCAGGGCCATGACGGACAGGAAGCCTTTTACTCTAATTAGTCTTTGCAGAAGTTTGGCATTTCTCCGTGGAGCTGTTTCCCCACTGATGAGGAGCACGTATCCAGCTCTTCCTTCTCACCTCGCACGTCCGAGCCTCCCGCCGTCTCCTGCTGGGCTGCAGGGGTTCAGTCATGGATCACGTTGCTTGGAGGAAGCAGGCAGGGGGTATGTGAGGAGATAAACACTATTTTCTGATGCTGGGAGGGATTTCTTTCAACTCAGCCACGTTCACGACCTGAACCTGGATCATTTTTGCTACTCACTCCCACTTGACTCCTCCCTACTGGCCCAGACTCGCCAGGCTTTTGTCTGTTTAATAAGTACAACCCCTTCCAGGGCTTCCTGGGGGCTCTTTGGCCACTGGGTTATGAAGACCCATGAGTTCATTGTTTAAATTAAGTTCTTCTATATGGAAACACCACTGGTTTCCCATATGGTCTTGGCAAAGCCACCATCCGCTCCCCACCTAAATTAAATTTCACTAATTGAATTAGTTACCATTTTATCAGCTGCCGCTTTGCAGTACTTTGTGAACCCCCAGGGGCTCAGGCCACGCTCAGTCAAGAGCTTCCCCACCTCACTCTCTCATTTATCATCGTGACAATGCACAGCACTGGGAGAAGCAGGGGGGGTGGAGTGTACTGTGCCCTTCCCAAGCATCCCAGCCATCTCTGAGCATCCTAATGATTGACCTCTGTAAGTGAAGCAGCC
The DNA here is from genome assembly GCF_048771995.1 of Taeniopygia guttata. NCBI lineage: Eukaryota > Metazoa > Chordata > Aves > Passeriformes > Estrildidae > Taeniopygia > Taeniopygia guttata. The sequence goes on along the minus strand of NC_133030.1, from coordinate 27,584,086 downwards.
CTGCGCTGACCCCAGACTGCTGAAAGGAAGCATTCTCCCCTTTGTAAAAATCCCCCTGCGATGGTGGCAGCGTGGGCCAGGCTGAATGCAGACGTGTCAGAAGGGAAGCCCCGCACACAGGCAGTGGCGCCCTGGGACATTGCAGCTTCCATATGCCAGGGGACTAATAGCGACAGGCCTGGGCTCAGGGGACAATGCCATCACGCTGTCCCGCTGGCGAGAAAGGGAGAGGAGACACGTGGAAAGGGACAGCCTGAAGTGGGTCTGCCAGCGTCTGGCAGTGGAGCGTGGAGTGTGAAGCGTGTCACCTGCTCCAGCCCCGCCTTCCCTCAGCAGGCACCAGGGGCTCGGCTATTGTTGTATCCCAGCAGGATGCTGGGGACGCAGTGCCAGAGTGGGGCCGTGGGTGCCCAGCACTGCCACAGGTGCTTCTGCCTGCTGGACAGCGCCCACTGCTCAGGGCTGTGGCTGTATGCAGGTGCCGATGGCCATTTGGAAAAGTATTGGCTCTCATGTTACAGCTTGGGGGAGCTAGGGAAGTGTAAGAGGCACAGAAGCATCATCACCCCATGCTTCCTGATCCCCCACCACTGCACTATCATCTCCTCTCTGTGGGGGAGGAGAGGGATGCACAGAAGCATCAGACAGACTGGGGATGTAACCCTCTGGACTCAAGCCTCCAGGATATGTTTTCTAGGAGCACTGCATAATCTTAGAGGTGTGGGAATGCCTCAATGTTGAAAACCAGGGATAGTAAGCCCAGCAGGGATACGCAGACTTAGCAAGATGAGCTTAGCAACTCCACCAGTTTGTATTTAGACCCCTTGCTGAAGGTAGACCCCTTCACTTCACTCAGGTGCTGCCAGACCTGAATTTGCTTTGCAGATAAGGCAGAGACCCATCAGTAGTGACGATCAAGTTCCGTATTTGCAGGATGCATCCAAATGAGACCCATCAACATCTACAGCTGAACTCCACCACTTTCAATAAAATGTGCCAAAAAGTGACTTGGTTTTCCTCTGTGGACCTGCAATGCAGAAGAAACTTAGATGTCCCTAAACAGAGGGAAAGCAAACTTGAGAAGGAAGCTGCTACTACAGTTTGGAGCAGGGACAGCATGGTTCTGTCCACAGCCACCCACACACTTTGCCTTTCTGAGGCACATACTTGAAAACAAAACAAACAAACAAAATCTGGTAAAAAAGGATTGAAGCTGAATGTGCATTTCACTGAAGTCTGGCTAACACCCAACATATAACACATCCTTGATAAAATGCCGACTTGTTTCAGAAACTCCAAAATGGTGTTTGAATATCTGCAGAAAAACAGTCCCAGGAGTACTTGCTAGTCTTTCATGATCAGAAATGGGTTGATGCCTAATCACTGATTTATAGCCCCAGATCCATTTTAACTTTTCGTCATAAATCATAAAAATAGAGAGGTCACAGCAACAAATGAGTCAGAAAGTGTTAAGAACAGATTTCTTGGATAGTAAGTGGGATTTATTCAATCTGATTACTGGTTTCACCTTTTTGATTCATATTGCAGGTTTTCATCTGGTTCTCTGTTAAGTCATATCTATTGGCTTCTATTTTTACCTCTGCAAATAGACTGTAACAAAGATCAGTATTGATTTTCAAATCAGACAGTGACTGCATTAGTGAGGTTATTAAATAATGAACATAAGCTGTGAAAATGTGTGCAAAGTCTGGCACCCATCAAAGTACTACAAAAGCAGTAGGTCTGAAGCCTCAGCATGGTTCAGAGGTTTGGATCTACATCAGTAGTGGTGATAGCAATATGGGAGTGTCCAAGCTGGTGAGTGATTTAAAGCAGCATCTCAGCACCAGCATGAAGAAGAGGGTGTTGGGCCAGTGGTGGGAGTAGGAGGGTGGGGTGGAGGAAACAGACACTTGGGGAGAGACATCTGGCTGTGAGGTGTTGAGCAGTGATGGCTGGGACAAGAAGCAATAAGGGGAGAAGGTGTGGGATGTGTACTCTGGGTGGCACTGGGATGTTTAACCAGCCTGCCTCACCTGACACTGTTGTGAGGCATGGATGGAGATGGCCTGTGAGTCCATCACCTCGGCACCTTCCGAGGCAACAAGTTTAAATGTTGCTGAAATTGGGTGCCATCTCTGGACACTCCAGATGCATTGTTACAGGCCTGTACCACACCTCCACTCTCTCCCTGTCCATGCAGAGCTCTTGTTGAGCAATTCTCAAAATATTTACATTGCTTTTGGAAGACAATGGAAATTTACTCCAGAGTTTTACCTCATCAGTACTAGGACATCTGTGAGCAGCAGTGTTTCCAGCACCGTTTTGCTTCTTCCTCTGTCTGGCTCCTCCTCTACCAGAGGCATCTGGCTTTGCAGCACTACTATTTCACCCCAATTTAATTTAAACCCATTGCCTCCAGTACTTCTGTGAACATTTCATTCACATATTCTTCTGAATTTGCATCAGCCAAAACATTAGTCATTGAAACCTCCTCTCCTCTGCATTGAACAAAAACTGTCCTTTCCACAGATGAGCCCTGAGGAGCCAGGGGCACTGCATGGGATCACATTCCTTCTTCATGTAGTTCTGGCTGAGGGGCACCTCCAGGAGAGAAGACAGATTTGCCAGCACCCATCCGCTAGCTCCATCTAGTGAAAAGCCTACCGTAGCAGCCATCAGCTTGGGGACACGGGGCCAGCTCCTCAGACTCCCCGCGCCTCTGGCAGGATCGCCCTGGCTTCTTCAAATCCCCAGGTGGGTTGCACTGGGGAATGTGAAAGTGGCTTGAAACCTGTGGGTAGAGAACCACCGTGGCTGTGGCCCCAGCAGGACATGGAGGGGTATGGGAGCAGGACAAGGCATGGTGTGTTGGCTCCATGGGTTCTGTGGTTTCCTTGCTAAGAGAGGAGTGAGCCGGAGCATCTCCTACTGGTCTGGGGACCAGAGTGCTCCTTCTGCCAGGACAGTGTGGCTGCAGAGTGAATTTGGTCTTTACACACATCTGCTTTCAACTGTCAATGTTTTCATGTGTCTTGGCACCACATTTCTGTGATGACCAGTATCATCCACTGCCTGTCAGACATAGATGCCTGCACTAATCAATTTCTTCTTCCCCTAGACTGGCTGCTGAGGACAGAAAGATGAATGCAGTGAACCTAAGTTTGCATCATCTGCAAGAGAAAAATTGTGCTTTAGTGCGAGTCTCTTTATGTCTGCACAGGTTGAACAGTGTCCTGGTTCAACACGGACCCCCACTGTGCAGAGCTGCATAATTCCCTGGGGGAAAGAGGTGCTTTTGTGCTGTCCAGAGCTGACAAAGTCTTTCCTTTTCTGTTACCAGCACTCATGGTTCACCTTTTGTCAAGCCATGCCCCACCCAATTACCTGTTTCTCTAAGCCTGTTAGGACGATGGCTTAGCTTTGTATGTTCCCTTGGCTGCCAAACCCTTTGGCTTCAACCAGATTGTTTTTCCAAACTCTAATTGAAGTGCATGAGTTTTAAAGTGATCTAATAGATCATAGTAATTTTAAATTCTGCAATAGCATGACAATTTTGAGCTTAAGATTTGAGACTGAGACTTCTGGCATGTTCTTGGCTGCTGCTGTTGGACAAGATTAGTAGAAGTAGGGATTCACCTGGTATTTCCTTTGTTCACTCTGTAACTCTTTGCTTTAGTCAGTGGATTCCTTCAGTGACCAAAATTAAAGTTATCTTTCTGGTCTTCATTTCTGCCACCTCATTGCCTATTGAATTCATCACTTTCATGGGAACAACACCCTGAAACATTGTAATCTGGGAAAGAAATGGGAATAATTATAGATAAACTTCTGGGTATGATGACTTAATATGACAATTTGGCAAAAAAAAAAAAAAAAAAAAAAAAAAAAGGTCTGTACTGTTCTCATGCTGTGCAAAAGGGGGAATCAGGGTGTGTCAGGAGGTCGCTGAAAGGATGCACTTCTCTGGTGGGAACCACAATGGCTTATTGGGTCTGGCTTTGCTAGCCATGCTTGGAGACTTTGAAGGAGGCTGAGAAATTACAGATGTGCCAGATAAGATCTAGAAGAACAAAAAAACTACAATATTAAAACCCCTTCATTTAGTTTAACAACTATTGTCCTGCTTGAAGATGGTTGAAAGTGATTTTGGTTTTGCCTATAAAAATCTAGATCAAAAGGAAATATCTGATATAATTGAATTCATTTAGTCAATAAGACTAATACTCTCAACTGGCTGGAGGTTTAGGAATCTAAATCTAGAATAAAGGTTACATTTTTAAGAATAAACATAACAATTGTCTTCATTTGAGCAATCTGGGGAACTGCAGTGTTATTCATAGATTACATTCCTCTCGGCAATAGAAAAAGGATCATTAATCACTCTTGGTTTTTTTAAGAGCAGCATTGTAGTAATTCCTATCTCCCTTCCAGGCAAAAGCTAATTTTTATGTAAGTTTTGAAAATCATTTTGTGCTTGGTTCTCTACTGTGTGACTCACAAATTTTCTTGTGTTTCTCTATATTTTGTTTCATTCCCTCTCAAACAAAAATATTGGGTTGAACCTTTCAGCAGTCTGCAGGTTAAACAATGAAGGATATTTTTCACCCTCAGGCCATTTTATGGTTTAGCAAAGATGAAACCTTGTGCAAAACTGGCCAGTGGCATCTTCTCTCTCCCGTTCCCTCTGGTTGGAGCACATACTCAGCAACCATATCATAAGGTAAAAGAAAACAATGGCAAAAAGTGAATTCTGTCTAACCAAATTAGGTCTTCCACTAGAAGGAGAAAAACTATAGTCTTATGTCCTCTTTCTGTGTTGGTCAGGTTCTTCAACCTTGAAACTTTATTTTTCACAATAACCCTCCAGTGTCTCTCCTGTCTGACAGCTTGATAGAGATTTAAGGAAACATGGCGCATATCCTCGCAGTAATAAAAGCCTTGCAAGAATGGGAAGATTCCAGGAATAGCAAATGTGGTATTACTCAATAAACATTAAGTAACAAACACCCCCTCAAGCCATAAAAGAAAAAAAAAGTTAATTGACCTTTTTGGATAACAATGATTAAGAAAAGTGTGTGTGATTTGAAGACGTTTGATGTTCCTCTCCACTGTGAATGCTGGATTTATTTACTGGAATGTCTAAGGCTCAAACTGGAATGAGGGGAAGCAAGAGAGGGGTTTTCCTCTGTGCATACTATAAAGGAGAGAAGTCAAGTGTCTTTGCATTGTGCAACACACGATTTCTGTAACTTAATCAAAATGTGTGTGCAGGGGGGGGGGGAGTTAGATTGCGTTGATAGGGCATTGCTTAGAGAAATTCCAGTTCCTGAAGCTCTTAACAAAAGAATTCACCCCAAGGAGGGGGAAAGGTTGGCAATGAAGGCCTTTTTTTCTCAAGAACTCCCATTTGGAACATATTATGCTCTTGCAACACGGGATGGATAAACACTGTATTAATGATTAGATGGAGACCAAGAGCAGAATTTGTTTGCGTTTGATAAAGCAGTTGTTCTATTGACCAAATGTCTTTACTCTGGGGAAGAAATAGCTGTTAAGGGAAAGCACGTCTTTTTGTGAGAATTAACTGGACTCTGTGTAAAGGATGAACAGTCACTTGAACTTGCCTAAAGCCACTGACATTTTACCTCTGTGCAAGTTTCACTTTCAGAAACCAGCTGTCAAGTTATCAGTTATATAGTTTCAATCTGCTAGGCTTCTGGTGATGTGCATGACAAGCATCAAAGGACTGTCATGAACTGGAATCCAATGCATTGCAAGCAAAAGGAAAAAGAAACCATACACATTTATAAACACCTAAATATAGAAGTGAAGCATCACCTGGGCTGATGTGAAGGTGTACAGAAGCATCCAGATTTGCTTTATATAGAAATTCCAGCGTGTTCGTCTGGATCTTTTTCCTAAACCTACCTTTTGATTTTTAAACCACAGTCCTCAAGTTATCAGGTACTTTTTCCAGGTGCAGAATGTTTGGAAGAACCACACCAAAATCTGAGCAGAGCTTCCAGCTGATTGCCTGGACAGGCAGTCCTGTGCCCATTTGTTGGCTAAGATGGGGAAGGGATCCCTCAAGAAAAATTGTTTTCCGTGTAACCCAGATGGGCCCTGGAAAAGGCATAATCAAAATTGTTTTGCAAGATTTTGCACCTGCTGCTCTCCTACCAAAACTTTTAGGAATTTTTTCTCTACAACTTAAAAACAATGATTCACCTTTTAGATAGGAAATAATAAATTGGCAGCTTTTGACCTGGAATTTCTCTTGGACTTGTCTGTTCAGGAGAAAGACCAGCACTGGGATGACAGCATTAGATTAAAAAAAAAAAAATATTACCCTCAGTTAAATTTGTAATTTATTTTCAAAATTAACCATATATTCTTTGCTGGTTTTCCCATTTTACTGAAGCTGTGTGGCTTTGGAAAATCTGAATTTTATCTACATGCTGAAGTTCATCCCAGGTATCACAAATAGTGACAAACTAATTCTCAATAAAGAACTTTAAGTTCTTGAGTATTAAAAAATACTGGGTTTTTTTCATAAAATTAAATACTTTGTGAGAAGTTGTAACATCCCTAGATAATGATCTGCCAGTGCAAAGAAAGGGAAAGTCATGTTCCTCTGCTATTTGGGAATGACTCCATGTCAGACCATAGGATAAATTCCATGAGTGTGGGTGAGACTGTTAGGTTGAGAACAAATAAGACAATGCAAAAAGAAATAGGCTGGAACATCTACAGACACTTGTGATTGCTCAGGAATCCCGGACATGCAGCTGGAAGAGGAGATTATATATATGGTGTGGTTGGGAAGGATGCAAAGTGGGGAGCAGAGATACTCTTCCAGTTGGAAGGAGAGGTGCTGAGGGAACTGCCAGGGTCCCTGTGATCAAGAGCTGCCTGAGCAACAAGGCATTCCCAAGACATGCTTGCCAAAGGAGGGACTGCTTCAAGTGAGAGCAGAAATGGGGCATATCTCAAACAAGTACATGGGAAGGACAATGGCCAGTAATTTATCCAGATTAGACATGTTTCCAGGGGAAACACAGGAGATGGAGGCACCTCAGTGAATGTGTGAAAAGAGTGTGGGAGAAATTTGGGTGCCTCATAAGGACAATGTACAATGTAGATTTGCTGGGGCATCAAAACAGTATCCAGGCAGGAACAGTTTTTGAAGGATTCAGACCTGAGAAGGGTGTAGTGATGAAGACCATATTTTAGACATGATGTCTGGATGCTCCAGAAGTCTGGGGTTTTGGACCACTGGGCCCAGCAGAGCATAAGGGCTGCTCCTCTGTGCTGCATCCGAGAAGGGGGTTATCTTATCTGGATGTGAGTTATTGTTGTGCCACCATCTAGGGTCCACGGTATCAAAAGCAAAAGGAAGAACTTACAGTAGAAGTTGTTCCTCTCTAAGGGATGGTTTGCCTACTGCTTTCTACAGGAGGTTGCAATTGCTCCACTGCGGTGACTGCTAAAAAAGGAAATAGCCCTAAAGGTTGGGAGCTGCTGCAAGATACTTGCAAGCATGTCACATGCAATGACAAGGGCTAGGTGATGTCTTCTGCTGTTTTTACGCTTTGTGTTGAAACAAAGGAGAGGTAGGGTGTTTTTACACTTCATTTTGAAAGGGAGCTCGTAGTTAGGTCAGTGTGCCATACGGAAAAATTCTTGCAAATGTCAGTTGCCAGGTAGCACATGTTGGAAAAGTTTTCTATGGCTTGATTCTGGCTGAAGTTTATATGCACAGGGGGGTAACATTATGATTTGTGCACAGTCAGTAGCTATCTTGACCTAATACTGTGCTGCTAAATTCAGCTTGAAAGAACAGTTGGAGCTTTTTAAGCAACGCAGGAGCAGGCAAGGGAATGTAATCAGAACCCAGAAGCCTTTCTGTTTCCCTACTCTGGACATTTGTTTTTAGTTCATTTATATCAGCATTTTATGTCTGTAGACACACTCATTACAGGGCATCTCAGAAATCCTCATTACTGACCACTGGTGGGAGATCACATATATGTAAGAGCCAGGTGTAGAAGCAGAAGGTTGGAATCAGCCAAATTTGAAGGCCTTTGTGGCAATAGGAAGGATAACCTCTTCCAGCACATGCCTGAGATGCAATGAATGGTGAATACAGATCTATGGAATCACAGCTAGAATATCCCCACAGTCGATTGCCAGGGAACCTTCTATATCCAAAGCAGGTCCCTCTTGATACTTCTCTAGGTTTTAGGCAAGTGTCAACCTCCTCCTCAGCTATTGGTGTCCTGCACATATCTTGGCTCCTGACTGTGCCACTGCTCTCCAGATTTGCTTATGGGAAGTAAAAGCTGGTGCACCTACTGGGTTAATAAAGAAGAGAACTTCCCCAGGGCTTGCAGAGTCCTATTGGAAAATCATAAACTAGGCACCTGGTGAGAAAACAATTGTTTGAACACAAAAAGGATGCCCCCCTTCTCCTCACCAACAGTTTCCCAGGTTGTTTTCTGCATGCAATTTGCATTTTTGGAGACATTTAAAGACTACCAGATACAGATGACGGTTGCTGAGTGCTCTGGTTGGCAGCCTGGGAAAGCACTCTCCTAAAAACCCCAGGAGGGAGCCTTCTGAGCAGAGTGCTGCCAGCTCTGGGCCCACAAGAGCAGGATCTCCGTGGGGTACCGCGCTTTCAGGCCGCCGCGCTGCACCGCGGGCTGAGGGCAGGCAGCAGGCGCCTGGCACAGCCACGGCTCCTCTCACAGAGGCAGACCACGAGAGAGCACACAGTAGATAAAGGCTGTCCCTGGCAATGCTGGTGTATATCAGAGGAGTCTGAAATGTTTTCCCCTACTGTTCCTTTAATGTGGAGCCTGGCAGCCTCAGAATCCAGGATCCAGTGAAGCGTGGCCACACTCCATAAGACTTTCAAATTTTATTGGACCTCAGTAGATGATCCATCTACCCTTCATAATTTTTATTAAAACCCTTACGGGTTTTGATGCAGTTGTTTGATGTTACTAGCACCAGAGCTGCTATTTCCAAGTGTAGAGGAAAATTTTCAGCTGGTTTGATAGTGGTTTTCTCCTACTAAACAAGTCGACAAGCCAATGATCACAATGGACAAGGAGACAGGCTCTAATGTGCAAGTGCCTGAATTGCAATGGGGATGACTGATGTCCCCCACAGGAGCTTCCTCACACAACCATCTGCACCAGGAAAGCTGCTCCACAGCGTCATTTTCAGCCTCCTTAGCACTAAACCTTACAGCTGAAGGGTATTTACAGCACTACACATCCTCTTTACATTTGGTTTGGTACATGGATGTAACAAGCTCAGCAGAATCATTTACTATTGTTTAGCTCCAGGTAAAATAGACCAGTATTAAACTCATGCATGTCACTCAGAAATACTGTTAGAATGTTAAGGTAATATTATCTACTCTCCTATTATATGTCTTCTCTTGTGTGTTAAGGCATCTCTTTGGCTGCAAATAAGAGTGTTACTGTGCAATAGTCTCAACTACATTTGTTTCTGGCTGACAAGTAGATCCCTTTTCTCTCCTTAGTTGCTCCGATCAAATAAATGTCTGACCAGATTTTCTTTCCTTAGTGCTGTTGCAAAACATCCATGAGCCCACAAACTAAAGAGTTTAAATCTGGGCAGAGGGGTGGAGCATCTCCTGCAGCTGCAGCATGGTGGAGTGGAGCTGGCCACTCAGCTGAGAAGTTTGTCCAAGAGTGTCACAGCTGTGACAACTTGTATAACCATATTCATGACCACAGATTAGGATCCAGGAAAGGAGTGGTATATTTGCGTTCAAAAAATGACTGGACATGGCACTTAGTGGCCCAGTCTAGTTGACAAGGTGGTGATCAGTTGAAAGCTGGACTTGATGATCTTAGAGGTCTTTTCCAACCTAAATGATTCTGTGATTCTGTGATGTAATTCTTTGATAACCGCTATAGTTAACTGGCTTCCCAGGGTTAGCCCTTTAGGGAAAATTTTGCAAGAGTGCCATTAGGGAGACATTCCTAGTTACTTCAGTCCTAATCTGACTGCCCAGGAGCTCATGACTTTCCTCAGCACAGACAGATGCATATCAGGTTCCTAGAATGGCAGTGACATCTTCATTGTGGAGTGCTGAGGATAAGAGGTGCGTCAATCATGAACATCAGGGGACAGTCCCAGTCCTAATCTCTGTTGAGGACCTCAGCAAGCTCTGAAAGATGGAGTTTACCTGGGGTGAAGAGCAGTATTTCTTATTTTTCTTAGTGAAATCCACAGCAAATTGTAACATACGTGGATGTGTGAAAGGCTGGCAAGAGCTCTTATCTTCAGGGCAGCACACAGTGGTTCTGCTGAGGTGGATTTATTGCTGTCAGTTCTCCTCAGCTGATACCAGCACCCCAGACATGGGAACTCTCTTTTATGGTGCCATTATCTTTGAGTCCCTGAAATCATTTGTGTGACTGAGATGCTGCAGAGACCTTTTGTTGTCCTGTCCAATTCCCAACAACAATAACAATGTGTAAACAAATACCATTCCTGTAAATTAGCATTTAATTAAATTAGTGGAAGGAGTTCAGTGAGATGTAGCCTAGAAACAAGATTTCACAGAGAGGTTCCTGTGGCTTCATGTCCTGAGCACATCTGGCTCTGCAAGCAGGATGCTGAGCCTGTTGGGAAGACTGTGCCATATATTTGCCGAGTGCCAGCATCATCCAGAGGGTCCCAGCAAAGGGGTCCAGTCCCAGCTCTGCTGTGTGGGGATTGCCCATCTGCAGGCTGCTTGTTGGGAACCTCCCCAGACATGCACAGTGCTTTTCAAGTACACTTAAGAATCACACCAAGGGGTGCCAGAGGTTTCCTTGCCTTGTAGCTACAGGACCTGCAGTGGCTGATGCACCTACACTGACATCCATGCAGCAATGGCTGCCTGTGGCACCTTGAACTTCAGGGTGACATAGATACAGATTACTGCAGGTGTTAATTTCATCATCCCATGAGGCTTTGTTTGGCTGAGTCCTGCACTCATGCTGATCTTATTTCCCATTCTGGTCTGTTCTGTGTTTGCACTTGCCTTGCCTCCATCCTGAGGCTGTGCAGGATTATGCCATGACACCACCTGTCTTTCCCTCACTTGTGATGGAGGTGGAGGGAACTGCCTCCCGCACAGGAGATAATTTTTAAAATCAGTGCATTTATGTCCTGGGATGGATATGAAAATGCATACACCAGGTTTCATTGAAGAGGACTTTCTTGTTCACACCACTTCTAATCCCAAGAAAAAGGGCAAGAAAGAAAGTTGCTTGAACATGCAAAAAAACTCAAATACTTCTGTGAAGAACACATTGCAGTTCCTCCATTCATCACCAGTTTCCAGATAGTCCAGATTCTGTGTGCCAATATGACTTGCCTTTCCCTGTCTTCCTCCCTGCTTCTCTAACACAAAGAAACAAGATGGAGTGCTCACTTCAACAGTTATTTCCAAACTGTTGTATTTTCTTTTCAGAGGCTCTCAGCAGAAGCAGGGAACAGCCTCCTGTACGTGTCAGTATGAACTAGAACATTTCCTAGCTTGACCTGCTTCCAGCAGAGTAAACACAGATGCCTGAAATGTGAGTTAAAAATTGTACTGCACACACATAAATAATCTTCTAGCTATGGTAGTAGTAAATATAACTAGTAAAATAACACAGCTGTGCTTCTCTAGAACTAAAAGAGTCAGACTCTCATGAGGAAATACACTGATTTAAGTGGCTGCTTCTCTGGTCTTCTGTTTCCCTGAAAGCTATTTTTTTACCATGGAAGATAACACAGTCACCACTTTTTGGTTTTGAGATCTATGATGGTGCTGGTCTGTAGTCATCTCCCTGTATGCTGTTGGCTGCTGCCCTGTGCTGTGCCTGGGGGTGGTGTTTCTCCTGGGCTGTGAGTCTGTCCAGTGCTCCTATAGCAGCAGGTGTGGTGGACTCCCTTGGACTCATGTTTTATCTGTGCTCTGACTGGTCCTGAGCTGGATACAGCCACGTTCACTGGCCTGTACCCAGCCTCCTGCCAGCTCTGAGCAGGGTTGCTGCACCTCAAAGCCCTCTTGCTTCAGTTAGCAAAAGCTGCAATGGAGCAAAACCCCCATACCTTGGTTTGCAGGGCAGAAATGCTGTTGCAAGCAATGCCAAAATGCTGCCTTCCCTGTGATGGTAAAGGCAGGGAAGAAATGGTAAAGTCTTCGACCCTTCCTGTCAGGTGCCCAGGCCAGGTTTAGCTCATATGCCTTCAACTGGGTTGCTTCAAGTATTCATGGTGCTGTTCAAGAGTGAAACAAGGTTCATAAATCAGCTGGGTTTAAGAGAACAGTCTTTTTTTTGGTTATGTCTCAGGGACTGGTGAACTACAGAGCCCAGGGCAACACACTTACAGCGCTGCCTTCCATTGCTGCCCTAAAGATCTTCTGTTGTGGAGGAGGAAGGGGAAGGATTAGAGCTGGCAGTTTTTCAGTGCCAGTTGAGTCAGGGCACACTCAGCTCAGTCAGAGCACTGCTTTACTTGCCTCTTATCTTTATGTTAATCACATTTTATAATTTTTATGGTTAGGAAAAGGAAATAAAACCTTAGAGATACAGAAAACCCTGAACACAATATCCAGGCAAAGACTCTTCTGGCTGACGTAAATGCAGCTTTTGGTGTTAGTTACATCCAGGCTTTGATCTTCCTCCATGTCAGCTCCTTATGCTATCAGAAATAAAAATACATTTTGATTTACACCACTGCAAATAAGAGATGCTGTCCAACAATTCTGCATTTGTAGGAATAGTTTGGCCTGACTCACATTTCAGTTTCTTCCAGAGACTTCTGGCTGTGGTGGAATTGCAGTTAGTTGATGCTCATCTGCAAAGAGGAGCTATTTTCTTACAGTCACATTTGCCAAATCATAACACAATAAATGGTCCATGAGTTTCAGCATGAAAGGGGAAATTCCCCCAAGTTTCCTTTACTACTCTAACAGAAGTCAGCCACATAGATTTTTACAGTTTTGGAGAAGCTTAGAAGCAAAGAATTTAGGAGGGAGGAGAGAACTCATGAGATGTCAGATTTCCTTCTTGCTCTTTTCAAAACTCCTGGGATTTCCCTGCTAGTGAAAGACTCTGATGCTTTCCCCACTTCTCATTTCTGTGACTCCCTTAGGGCTGGGCTTGTCAAATCTGCGAGCTGCAGGTAATGCGGACCCAGTGGATCCAGGAGGGATGAGCTCTGTGGGAACAAGCACAATTGGGAGCTGATGGAAATGTCCCAACACAGTGGCTACAGGCTTCTGTGAACAAGCTCAGATAGGGCAGGAAGGCAGGTGGGACTGCGGCAGCTGCAGCTAATTTGGGAAGCGTTATGCTGCAGCTGCCGCAGTCCCACCTGCCTTCCTGCCCTAACTGAGCTCTGCAGTAGCTCTGCTTAAGCTCCTGCTACTGATATCTTCCTGTCCCTGGGTTGCAAAGAGTCTGGGCTGCTTCCCTTCCCTGTTTCCTTCCCCTGCCCCTTTGCAGACTCATCAAGTAGCTGAAAGGCAAGAGAGGAGCCAGTGCTTTGGCTGCAGGCATTTCTTGATGAGACACACATCCTGTGGGCACCACACAAAGATGACACTGTCACAGGTAAGTATCCTCTCCAGTATGGATCTGGCAGATGGAACATGCTCACAGCACGTGCATGGAAATTGTACACAGGACAGTTGGAATTTCATACTCTGAGTGAAGGTGAAACACTTGGTGTGGAAGGAGCCAATTTCTGTTCTCTTGGATTTAGGTCCCCCATTCTAGGCAAGAAAATTTCAATACCAGAGCACCTGGCAATACTTTGTCACAGATAATGACCTATTTACAGAGAAAAGGAACTATGCTCCCTTCTTGTGCACTTTCAAACCAGAGAAACAATTTCTGTATCATCATAGCAATCTAGCCAAGCTGGGATAACCCTTTTTATAGTCAAAATTAATTGATAGTGGCTGTCCAACTGTTAGAGTTGTCTTTTCTGTGCTCTCCACTTGTTTATCTGACTCCTGGACTGCAGTTAGCCTCTGTTCAGCACCATTAGCTTGAAGAGCAGTTGACTTAACTTGCATTTTTCATAGTCTTATCTCAGAAGTGGATGTCATCATTTTAGCTCAGCCATAAGTCTGCCAATTTGCTTTGATGAGAAGTGATGTTTTTCAAAGTGGGGGGTTGGCATATGCACTTGGCAGGAGGGAAGTTCCTTTCCTTCCTTTTCTTTCCCCCTTTTTTCCTTGAGTTGAATTTTTTTTTCTCTCTTAAAAATGGCTTTTTGTTTATTCACAGTCTTTACTCACATCCCTTCTTCTTACAGCTGTAATTCAGCTTTCTTCTTTATGCATCTTCAGTGTTATGGTTTCCTAAAATATCTGAGCAGAATCTCTGAGTTACAAAGGAAGAGGGAGGTCTTCTTTAGCCCCCTTAACATACAATAAATAAAGCGCTGAGAAAATGTTTTATTATCATGAATGAACAGCCATAGCTACTTCAAAATTATCACCCTAATGAAATGTTTTCACTTAATGGTAGAACCTTTAATACCAAGAGGATGTTTTTTTGTTCTGGGCTTCCCCAGAGGTTTCTCCCTGAAGCCAGCTGTGTTGCTGTTCACTTCCCAGCCCTACTTGGGTTTGGAACAGATACTGTGGTGGCAGCAGCAGGCAAAAAGTTGAATGAGCTCAGCCGCTTCTCTGCCCACCCTAAGGGGAGACACAGGCCTCCATCACCAGGGCTTCAGGTCACAGCCTCTCCTTAATCTGGCAGATTAATCTCTGCAGTAACGCCAACAGGGGGGAAAAGAGGGTTTTCTGATGGTGAGCTGTATCTGAACTGTGCTGCTGTTGGGAGTGGAACTCACAGTGTTAAACAGGAGAGCTGTACTTGATGCTCGCGTGTTGGTTTTAGTTCAGCTCATTAATCTAACTGAAACACTGCTGGCTTCAGCCACAGCGAGGATTGAGTGGGGCAGCAAAACAAACAGAAGCCTGAATATCTGCCCAGGTTATCAGCACCTCCCTTCCACCAGCAAACACCCTGGGACTGATCAGTTTGGGCGGTTCTAACCCCTACTCTGTTGTCTTTTTTATTACTAAAATTCCTCTTCAGGATTTCATTGTGAGGAATATTGACGAGCAAGCATGAAATACACAGAAATGAGAAGAAATCATTACCTATGCTGCCAGCCAGAACTGAGGACAGACAGGGTGGTTTTTCAGTTCATACTGATGAGTCACTTTTTTGCTCTTATGTACAGGATTGACAGTTCATTGTGACCTGAATAACACCATCTGTAGATAAAGTGCAGGTGCTGCAATCTGTTGAAGGATATTTCTGATAATTTTATCCTCAGACCTCTTGTTTCCTTATCAATGCTCAAAAGCTTTCCTTCTTTCAATTTTATCCTTTTATTTATTGGGAGGTGAGATGATTTTTAGAAAGCTTTCTTCTTCTGGATGGCTTAATTCAGATAGATCACGTTGACCCTGTTTGTGGCTGATTCTCTGTACAATTCAGGACTAAGGCTCAGATCTTGGGAGGATGTGTTTTTAAATCAGTGAACCTCAGCTTCTCTCCAAGACCTGTACAGATGTTGCACAAGAAACTGTACTCATACCAGGAGGGTTACACCCATGCAAAATAGACATGAACAATGGGGACAACAGGGCTGTACAATGACCAGGAATAATATCTGTTGACCCTCAGGGTGCAGTTTCCCATGTAGGCTTAATCTGATTGACCATGGGCTGCTGGTGAAAGGGTGGTCCTGCTCTTCCTGCCTGCTCCTACCCATGCGTTCCTGGAACTCCTTTGCACTGGAAGTTGGGATCTTAGAGGCTACAGAAAGAACCAACAGAATTATTTTTTCTTTTTTTTTAATTCTTTTTTTTTTTTTGTAATTTACTTTTCTGTAGAATTAACAAGCAAATCCAAATCACTACCAGAGCAATACCCCTAGGTACAATACAGGAGATCAACAGGTCACCTGAGACTAGAGCTGGACTGGATTAAGGATAATCAGAAAACAGATTATTCAATACCCACCTTTTACACTACAGCCTCTGGGGAACCACCCCTCTCTCGTAACAATACAAAGCAAGTCCTGCTGAGTAGCCAGCATGAGAGCAGGGAACCAGTATGAACCCCAGCTCTCTATGCTCATCTGTGCTGCCCAAGCAGTCACTTTGTCTGCATTTGCCATGCTCTATCTCCCACTGCAGTTCCAGCTGCACAAAGCATCAACCAGAAAATGCTTTTGAGGGAACCTGGAACACTTCCACAAGCTGTGTCTCCTTCAGCTGTGGTGGAAAAAATAAATAGGTGTAATAGTTTGATCTTGTTCTCTGCAGGTTCCTGGGAGGTTGGATGGCCGTGGGGATGACAGTGATGTCCTGATTCTCAGACTGGAATACCCCTGCCTGTGATGTGGCATGGTGTGGAAGTAGATTTCTTCCTCATGGATGGCTGCCATCCTGCTCCTCTTCAGGCAGTGTAAAGGGACAATAGCTTCAAGAAAGCCTCTACAGGTGTAGAGAGGTTTGTGAAAAGATAATGGCCAAGCACGTGCAAGTGCACAGGAGAGCCAAAGCCGTGGAAAGGGCTCTGAGTAGAAATATATTTTCCAAGGAGCCCTGAGTGGGAAGCCCATTTGCAAAGCCATGCTGACAAATGCAGCCTTGGAAGTGTATGTATGTCCTGCAAAGAAGAGACATGCATGCTCAGTAACACAGATTGAAGTGGCAAAACCCAGTGCCGCATCTCCTGGATATTCCCCTGTGTTGTTTTTATGCACTCAGCTGTCCATTTATATTCTTAAAACCCAGCCTCTTGTGTTTCACCTCTGACATGGGTTTCTTCTCAGGTTAATTCCCTCTGGCTTCTAGGAGAGCGGGATGTGACCCCTCCTGACATTTGTTTAGTGAGTTATGCTTGCCTTCCGGAGAACACAAACAAGCTGCTGGACTTCCTCCCTTTAACTTTAGCTCTGGTCCAGCTCCTTGCTGCACTTACTCTGGCCTCATGCCAATACAGCAGAGATTGGCATCAGTCTTCTCAATTTCTGCTTGCAAAAGTGCCTGGAAGATTTAGAGTTTGTGCTCTCTTTCCAAGAGGAACTTATGCCCAACCATATTAAAAGACACATAAGTATGTAATCCATGTAATCCCCTTGATTTCACTCAAAATGAGACTGTCTTTAAGGATCTGGTCTTAATCATTTGAGAAAGTCACTTAGATTTAGGTCTGTAAGTAGTGATGTCTTTTCTAAAAATATGCCCTATACTCCAAAGGCACCCTGTCAATGCCAGCATTATCCCTCCTGTCCCATCCTGCCCAGCAGGCAATTTGAGGACTATTATGAGAAAAATAGAAATAATTTCAATCTCACAGCAGCCAGACCTGAATGTAATCACTGATGAAACGTAAGCCCACCATCACAATAATGTTTGGAAACCAAAATGAAGCATCCTCTTTGCTCATGGGAACAGAAATTGTATTCATATAACAAAGAAATTAGATAAGAGGAAGTATATTGAGGAACTCAGGAAGTCAAAAGTCTTTCATTGCTATATTCTTGCAAGAGCTAATACAAAGCAACATGATTCGTCGGTTCTTCAGCAGCTTCCTATTTCCATCACCAGACTACTTTAATCTTTATGCTACTGAACACTGTTTTTCTGAAGGTACTTTGGGTGAGCTTGACGCCTGACAGTGTCTGACTGTGTCTCTGTGCACAGGTGTAGTATGGATGATCTCGTGGGGATCAGATTTCAGTGATATCTTTCACACCACTCATCAGCCCTCTTTGCTCTCTTAACTTTTCATCTATCTCAGCCACAGAATATCTTTGTAGAGGTGCTACTTCTTGCATTTTCACTGTTGTTTTTCAGTGCTACTTGACCATGGGATGAGAAGCCTATTGATGTGTTACATCTGAGCATCCCAGCTTTTGGCCAGGCTGACAACATTAAGGCAATAATAACGGACTGTTATTAATTAGCAAATTCCAATTCTAGGACCATTTTGGTGCGTGCATCAGTGGTTGGCCCAACTCACTTTCTTTTCTCTCAAATGGAGAATTTATTTCTTCATCTTTTCTCATGCCCACAGATTCTAGAGCTACAGGCTTCTATATCTTGCCCCTCTGTACCTCGTACCCCTGTGCAGGACACTGCCTAGACACTTGTGATTTGAGAGTTTGCCTGAGATGGGTGGCTGCAGCCAAAAAGTCCCTGGAGCAGAGCTGAAGAGCAACCACCAGAGTTTCCATATTTACCTATTTCTTCCCTGGAGAGAAGGGGTTAAGTGCCAACAGTACAATACATTACAATAAGGGTTTTCTTTTTTGTCAAAGCCACTGTCTATTTCTAAGGTGACTTTTAATGAAAAGTGTTTATCAACATTGCAGAGAGAAGGGTGAGGATGTTTTGCTTTCTGTCATGTTAATTCTCTTTCCCTTCATTTTAAAAAATAAGGATAGAAGGAAGGAGAGGAGAACTGGAGCTGAAGAAAACCAAAAACTGAAATGTTTTCAAAGGGAAGTTTTCTGTTTAGCTTTCTTCATCATATTTTGCAAAACATTTGCATATTTCAAATGGAATCACAAATTGAAAAGGCCAGGCAATGTCCTCAGTGAAGACATGCTGGCTCTGTGCCAGGCTGCCCCCATGGTAAGGGACCCAGCCTGGCAGTGGCAGCACATCTCCTCCTACACTCACTTTTCTTCTGGGGGACAGAACATCCCAGCCTAGTTTAATCTGCAGAGGAAAGGTAGCATAGGGACCTTTACGTTGGTCATCATCTTCCATAAAGCACCTCCATATCTGGGCCATTAATTTCAGCCAAGCCGCTTCGCATCTATGATGATCTGAGAGAAGGAGGCTGTCCTAAATATACAGGACCAGACTCCCATGGGCATAGGCTCATTTCAGTTACATTCAAGGCAAGAAGGGACAAGGTCTGATGCGTATGTGAAGAAGAGAATGAGGAAAATTGGTCTAAAAGCCAAAAGGACATAATAAAAATTACAGTGATTAAAACTAGCCAGGAACAACAGCTGTCTCTGCTTGCAGATTCGCAAAGAAGGCACCCCCCATTCTTCAGCACTGCAAACAGGGAGACAATTAAACAACACATACAATCCCCTTCAAAAGTTTAATAAGGACCTTGCTGTGTAAGAGGAGCCATGCTGATGTGAGGGTTCCCTGCTAGCCAGTCACCTGTCCCTGCAGCCAGCAGGTTGGGCAGGGGCGGTGGGTGCTAACCGGGGCTATTGTGCAAACACCTGGTGCAGCAGCGGAGAAATCATCGTGGCTGCTACCACCTGATTTCCCTTCACCTGTTTTACTGAGACCCACCTGACTCTTCAACACTTTCTCTGTGTCCAGTTTGAGAGAGGATAGGATTACAGATCATTTCAGGTGGCAGAAGGAATTTGAAATTATGTTTCCTCACATTCATCCTGTTCAGACTATTTATTGTTGGGAACATGTCCTGGATAAATCTGACAATAAAATTGATCAAGCTTAACTCCAGGATAACAGTGGCTGGCATGGCTCAGCCAGCAGCATTGATCTGAGTCTTGGGGCTCCTGTCCCAGGTGCCATCTGGCTGTGCAGCACCTTCCATCTGCAGAGGGAAGATCCTTCTGAAGCAAAATATATGTAACGTTGGATTACATCACTCATCCCAAAAATCCAACACACTCTTTCCAGCAATGGCCAGTGGTGCTTCAGAAAAGCATCTCCATTTAATATCGTCCCTTCCCACAAACCAAATAACTGGCTGTATGTGAATGTTGTCTGAGCTGTTCTCCTTGTTCCTCAGCTTGATGAGCCTCTGTGGGGTGGTGGCATTGCTGGGACAGGTGGGAGCTGATCCAGCATACCCAGCCAGTGCCACAATGGTGTGCCCTCTTGGGCACAGCAGGAGTCCTGTATCCCAAAGTTAATCAGACCTGTTCCTGAAGTGAGGCATTTCATCATCATTTTCTTCCTGGCTCAGCTACTGTACAAATGTTACAACTTTCTTACAATATTTTGGTACTTTCGCTTTGGATGCCAGCTGAAATTGGGAAGTGTGGTGGTGGGTAGAAATATATAAAACCTTGCTATCTTCAAAGCAAGAGCCTGAAAATGGGAGAGGTGTCAAGGCAGGTTAATTTAACAGCCTATTGCTGTTGGCAGCATCACTCTTGTTATTCCCAGAGCCATGCACCTTCCTTCTGACCTCACCGACGATGCTCGGCTACTTGCAAGGAAGTAAACAAAAAGGACTCATGGGGACTTTGGTTCCATAGAAACAGCAGGGAAAATGTCCATGCGTGCCAAGTGGAAAAGGACTAAATCAGTGGGGAAGGAAATTTTATTGTCACGAGTTCAAAGGGGATGTTACAAACAAGACAGTGGGGGGAAAAAAAGAAAAGAAAAAAAAAGAGCTTCAGAAAGCTGTCCCTGAAGTCAGATCACAAAATACTACTAATGAAACCTTGCCTTAGAGCAGTTGTCAAATATGATGTGTTATTTACATCAACAGTGACTCAGGCAGCATTTACTATTTCCCCTTTAAACACAGCAGGACTCTGCCTGCCCTCAGAGATTTGTGGATCCTAACTCTGCAGATGGATGGATGGACCCAGGGCTGGTGAATGGAAGGGAAAACAATGCACCAGGCAAGGGGATGGGAGAGCACGCAGACCAATGACCACAGCTCCGAGTCAGTGTTTGGTGTGAGCAAAAGAAGCAAATGGTGTGATTGCTGTGGTGGGCAGAAAGCCTCGAGACATTTCTGCACTGAGGGGCTCTGCAGCCAGGTAAAACATGCTCCTGGTTTCCAGCCTGGCAGCTCTTGCAGAGCAGGGCACTTGCTGTGGTGCGATCCAGGCTGGTGTGGTGCCAGCAGTGCCTTGGGGCTGGAGTGGGATCGCTTTAAGCTATGCCATCTGGCCACAGTCCCCAGGGCCACCACTACCAGGGCATGCTGGAGGGGGGCAGGCACTGCCAATGCCCCTTCCCATTCTGCCAGTGGTGGGAGGAATGGATCAAGGCTGTCTGGCACGGCCCATAGGGGAGTCCAGGGTGGGGTCCCTGAGACACAGCAGGCCCGAGAGTCGAATCATTATATCACATCCTAGCGGTGGCAGCATCTAGGTAGCACAGATTTGTAAACAGGCGAGAATATACAAAGGTTCAAAAGTGGAAATATCTGAAGACTGTGATGAATTTCACTGTGAGCCAAGCACAAACATGACTTCGCATCTCTGAGAAGGAGATTTAGGGTTACAAACGCAGAGGGATGGTATAGCTGCACCACTGATAATTCTTTTATTTTCCATTGCCTCCTCCAATTGTGGAAGACCTCCATAAATAAGGGAGTAGCAGGAACTTGTGTTTCACAGGACAAAGGGCTCACTATATTTAAGTACCACTGATGGCAATGGTTGCATGTCATTGTTACTGTTGCATACTTGTTACTGTACACTTCATGAAGGCTGAATAAAGGTAGTCTTCATACCCCCCCATTTTCCTGAGATCTTGAAAGGTGAAAGGGCAAAGTGCTGTGAACAAGAGGGATGCCCTTGGGTGGGCTGTGCCCTCCAGTTTGTGGAATAGCACCTGACTGAGTGCCTCCTTCCTCCAAGGAGCCCTGAGCTCCTCACAACCCCATAGAGCAGTGACATTGTTCAAGGGATCAGCAGGGAAATAAAATACAAGGTGCCTGCTTCTCCTGTTGCCATGTAACTGCTACTGCCCATCCAAGACAGCCTAGAAAAGGCTTTAGAAGTAGTAATTAATTTTGGTAAGTCTTCCAGGCTGTGTTGCTCCTGCTTGCATCAGTCTGGTGGCAGTCTACAGAATCTGCAAGCACCTTAATCTAGATTCTGAAATAAAACCTACAGCTGCACATGGTTGGTTTAAGGGTCGTGGTGCTGAGGTTTGCAACACATGGCAGCAGGTCCGAGTCACAGCAGCAGACTCCATCTTTGCTGAGTGAAACTTCACCAAATGGATCTTCATTCCTGTAAAGCTGTGGGTTGGTCTGATATCTCTCTTGGAAGTTGCTCCTGCTTGCATATTGGCAAGTGTGGACACTCACAAAGAAGGAGTAACTTTAGGGGCTCCTTTTGACCATCAGGCTTAAAGATCTTTGATTTGGGACTATGTGCTCTGGAAGTGGGAGGATATTTTCTAAATTTTTTGTGCCAAATTCACTCTCCTTTCACCCTCACTGTAGCATACGTGACTGAGCTTGTTATCTTTTCCTCCCAGATGATTATTTTTTCACATTACTCATTGAAACTTTGTGGCATCGAACACCCTCCATAAGGATTTCTAAGAATCTCTACCACAGTATCAAAAGCATAGGCATGTGCTTTGCAGTGCCAGACTCTTGGAAAGTTGTTTTAACAGGCTTCTGCTTTCAATTAGCAAGTAAACTCCTTGGGGCACGAGTCTGGCTTCCCGTCACTCCTGGCAGGCACTCTGGTACTTTCTAAGCAAATCATCCTCATTCTCATCTTCCTACTCAGGTTGGCAAAAATCCAAAGATAGCACAGATTTCAAACACCCCAAATTCTCCATCTAAAAGGCATGTAAGCTGTTGGTGGCTGGGACTTGTCTTAAAGAGAGGAACATCCCTGCAGCCTACCTTCAGGACCACTCCCCACAGAAGATATCATTTGAAAGAGAGTTTTTTGGAATTATGTCTCTCAGCAGTGCAAACAAGATACGAGAAAGGTGTAAATCACACCTCTGTGAGCATCACCTGGCTAGGCTTCTCCTCAGCTTCTCCAATGTACTGAGCTGCTGATGCAGTCAGGTCTCCCAGTGTTGCTAGAGCTTTAGCCAATTCAGAACTTGCCTGCTGGGATTTTGACCTCTCCCATCCCTCATGCGTTTGTTTGAAGAGATAACTCTTTACATATATAAATATATATATGTATACACTTGCTCTTTGGACGGTGGGGAAACCTTTATTGTTGTCTCTGAGCTTCTGCAGCATAAAGTTCCAGGATTCCTCCATTCCCAGCTGCTGGATTCAGAAAGCTTTTCCTTTTCAAGCTTCCTGTTCACACAGGGTGGGGGTGGGAAGTGGGGGATGAGGGGGGAGGTTAGGCATTGAATAAAAGGAATTAACCATTTCCCTTCTCTGACCTTTGGGAATTTCCGTATGTGAAAGTGGCAGCTTGTGTGTCTAAGAATTATAAATGATGAGACCTTGCAAGTTACTGAATGGATGTGTGACCAAAGACCACAGGCTGCTCCCGGAGCAGGACTGAGAGTGAGGAGGGCAAAGGGGTTAAAGAAGAGGCAGGAAAGGCTGTAGATACTGGAAGACTGCATGTTTTATAGGAATGAAAACTGCTTATAGTCCTTCAGAGAGCTTGTGAAATTGCAGCTTCCCTCCAGCATGCCTTAGTTCATCTCCTGTTCACAGTACACAGCAAAAAGGAGGCCAGGAAGTAAGTTTCCATGAGAAGCTCTCATGACTCAGATCTCCCTCCTGTAGGATTTCATCAGTTTCCCTAGAACAGGGTCACCATCCTGAAAGGAAAAGAGCCATCCTGACTTGTGTTTAACTGTATGTGTATTTAATAAACATAGCGTGTGTGTGCACAATTCTTTCTAGGCTCTTAAAATGGACTTGACAGTGCTTGAAAGTGGAACTTGCATTGCTGTTTTTGAGAAACTAGTGTTTGTGCTCTAAGCTATCCTTACTGCTGGTTCTTGGGCATTAGGCAGACTCTCAGTGCACACCCCAATAGGCTCACAGCCACTCCTGTGGCACATCAGTGCACACACGTGCAGCAGGGCTGTGGTATTTGCATTTACCATCATCCATTACCACTGTTATTTGTGAGGAGCAGAAAACATCCCTGTGGGGGCACCCTGGCAGACTGGTATGGGAGTAGCAATTTTATCCAGGGAGGTTTCTCTTCTCACTTTTTGTTCTTTTGCCCCCTAATCCACAGGGAAATTTGCTCTTAAGCCTTATTTTCTAAAGCCACCAAGGACAAGTGAGAGGGGCTATATAAGCCTGGAGGGTATGCCAAGCAGAAAGGAGATGGCAAATACTGGCAGCTGATGAGGGTCAGCAAGCCTGGTGTGAGTAGCAGAGATGGGGTTTCAGGCATGGCCTCATAAAAGCTGATTTGGCCTTCCAGATATCACCCATTGCTCAGTGCTCCCACAAATACACACACACACGAATGGTGGGACCTATTTGAGGGCCTTGGGCTAAGTGAGCCCACAGCCCCCTTTTACTTTCAGGAAACTGTTTGGAATCACTGAACATGAGGCACTGGCTGTCTGAGTTTGTGTCACATTATTTCATGTGCCTGAGAAGCGGCTCCAAGCTAAGCATGCACCTTCATCCTGACACCTAAAGCACACCCAGCTCTTCCTTCTCCACCAGCAACGGCAGAGAGATTTCCTAAACACAGGAGGGGAAAAAAAACCTGCTCACACTCACTGCTGGCTGCAATTTGCAAGACGCAGAGGAAAAAATATGTTGCTCAGCAGGGCTCCTGCTGTATCCTGTATGGCATTTCTGTGGAACTAGCCAGGCCCATCTGTCTAAGCATTTACAAATTGTAAACCTAACAGGGGTGACCTGGGTATCCCAGGCCCTGCTGCTTTGCCAGGATGACAGAATCAGACCAAAGATGCCTTATTCCCTGCCAGGCTGCCAGAGGATGGGGATGGTGCGAATTGGGTGGCCTCTGACCCAAACTGAAGCACCCAAACAGAAGCACCCAAACGGCATTTAGGGAGACCCTCAAGGGTGGTTTAGGAAGGAGCTCCTCCTCACCTTTCCTCTTCTTCCTCTGCTGTGGAGATGATGGGGACAGCTAAGATGGAAGCTTGTTTTCACTCTGTAGCTGAGCATCCCTTGTCCGCTGCCGCCCTCAGTACTTTCATCAGTCTGTAGATGCGACAGGGACCAGCCTGTGCATCAAAGGCTTGTTAAGTTACTGCTGGGCTGTGAAAGAGAGGCAAAAAAATCCTGTTGACTGTGACAAATTAGTGAAGTTCAGGGGTGGCACTCACCCTTTTATTGGAGAGCTGCTTGTGTCTGTGCACTGCTAAAGGGATTAAAGCAGCGTGTGGCATGTTTCTGGTTCTGACAGAAACTTGAACACGCTCTAGCAGAGCTATAAAGAGAAAGGCCATGTCAATGGCAGGAGGGCTGAGGAGGGCTGGGAGTGATTAGCCACACTTGGAAGGTACAGGGGGTTGTGAGCTGTACATGTGGTGTTAACTGTCGAGGTGCTGAATCCTACAAAGCATTGTGTTTGCAGCCAGAGGAGCCAGCTTTCTTTTCCTACCTGTGTTTTTGGACACCGTGAGCTCTCCCAAGGCCTCTGGTGGTGTTGGCTCGTGGAGATTGAGGCCCCGGGTGTGCAGCTCAGCCCCTACTGCAACAATCTCCTCTAGAGATGGAGAGGGCTTTGGGGAGTGAGGGGTGTCTCCATTCCCATTCAAACCTTGCTCATTCAGCAAAGTAAAAGCACCAGATCTTGATATCACGCAAGTAAATTGATGTTAATTAGATTTAAAAAATGAAAAAAGTCATAATTTATTGGGAGGTAAGACAGTCACCATGTTAAGGCTTAGCATTCATGTGAGCTTCCAAGGCAACAAGCTGATCATAAATGGGGGCTAACTTCTACCTGGTTACTCTAAGTTAGATTTCCTTAAGGTTTCAAGAAAATGGCCCTTTTGAATGTGGCACAGTGGGAGCCTGCTCTGAGAATAAGCTCAGAAACTAATCCTACTGCCTATGCATAACCTGAATGGTATATTCCTAAGGATACCTGCTCAGTAATAGCAACACAAATTACAAAGATGAAGGTGTTAAGAGCAACCTGGCACAACAGATTTGGAGAGATGGAACAGATATGTCTAGAAGGACATCACATCAAGCACTGCTTTCCCCAAATGTACCCCTAGAGCGGGATTAGTCAGGAGCTCTCCAGATGGAGGGGACAGGATCCAGACTGGTCATTCATGTACTGAAATTGATTTATATCAGCTCTCCAGGTTATCAGAGCTCACAGCCAGCTGGGTCCAGAAGGCTCTGCAATTGATGAACTGTAAAACTTGAGATGAAATTTAAGTGGAGCAAAACACTTCAAACCTCCAGGAAAACTGCTAAAAAATGAATAGACAGGCCAATGGGACAATGAATTAGAATCAGAATGAATAACAATTTTAGCTGCTGCGAGACATAAAGCCATTTTAAGAAGTCAGCAAGAACTCATCATCGTGTATCACACTTCCTCCTGCATGATGGCATCAGTGGCAGCTTGGTGTCTGGTTTCCTAAGAAGTAAATGTAAAGCAGAGATGACTAAAAGACAGGGGACTTGATGGAAGTAAGGAAAGAAATCAAACAACAATTCCTAGGAGGAATGCCCAAGAAAGAGATAGAAAAATGCCTGTTCAAAAAAGAGTAAGGTAATACCAGTGTGAGAGGTGACAAGAAACCCTCAGATAATGCCTCAGAAATGCAATGCTCTGCTGAGGAAGTTGAGAATAATAAATTTTCCCATTAGCAAGGTGTAAACAGGAGACAAGGTTTTTCACATTCTTGTGGAAAATATTTCAGATTTCAAAAATGCTATTATTCCTATTTATGTCAGGGAAAAAACCCAACACCTTTGGAAAAAGATCATGAGAAATAATCCAATTTGTTCCTTCCTTTCTGTTGCCTCAACACAAAAATGAGAACAGGTACACATGTGGGACTGAGATTTGGGTTCATGTCCTAGAATGAGGTGAACACACTGACCTCTCAGACACTAACCCATTTACAAATCTGAGAAAAGTCTGGATGCAACTGGAGAGACTGATGGGTTAAAGTATGTCAAAGTGTGCTCTGGGCTCCTCATCTCTCAGCTCCATGGAGCAAGAAGGAGCAGAGCTGGACGCCACCCAGCTTGTCAGTCCTGACAAAAGCAGACCATAGCAGAAGGGAGCAGGTCAGAACAGCTCAGAGCAGCTGAGCAACAGGGACTCAGGAACTTACTTCAAAAGCACTTTTCAGTTAGCTAAAACTCATGTATATTGTTCAGTTAATTTTCACCAGATACTTGGGAAATCTACCCCACAGAGTATCTTGGAACTCAAATTGCTCAGCAAATTTTTGTTTTTAATTAATAATAATTTGCATACACAAAAATTGAAATATTTTCAGAATTTTTCCATCTAGTTTTCTTTCTGATGGAAATGTTTACAGTGAATCACTAATAATGAACAAGGAGAGACAGTAATAACACCATAAATCCAGAAAAAAAATACATATAAGCATATAAACACAAAAGGGCTAGAGCTTGGGAAAAGCCTTGCACTGTAAGAAAAGACATGGGAGACACAAGACAAAAAATTAAATGCATTAATTGAAAGCCTGTTTGAAAGGTTTGTGATAGTGGATTCCCCAGCCAATCCATTGTACCTTTTAGTGCCATTGGAGAAAATCTCATGAACACTGGAAGACTGCTGCTGTAGTCAGCATTACTGAGAAAGGCTGAATGAACACGCGTCTAGCTGCCTTTTGGAGTTTTGTGCAGTTTGTTTTTGTGGGCACCAAAGGAGTAATTTTGGCAAAATTAAAGGAAAAGAGGCCTGAACATTGCCTTGAAAGATCAGATGCTGACTACATTTTTAAAAACATTCCTCAAAAAAAGCACAGGATGGAGGAAATCAGTCATTGTTGTTGTTCATAAGAAGTAATTTTCTAGCCTTCCTCACAAATTTGAAATGTTAAAATACTAATCATCCAAGACATTGGTTAGCCAGAAAGACCAGCTGAGGGAATTCATGCCCTAAGTTGTGCTGGAGAAGGAAAAGCACTGAATGGCTCAGGGCTTGACAGTGCAGACCCCTTGTGAAGTCTTTGGAGCAGATACCTAGAGCCAGGTTCAGACATCAGGCAGCCTTTTAAGACATCAGTGTTCAGCGCATGCTTTTGGCAATGTTCCCAGAAGATATTTGAAAGTCTACAAACTACTCTCCATTGTTATATAAATTAATTGCTCCATAGAGCACTTATTCCTACACTTCCAGAGTTATGAGTTACATGTTCAACCGGTATAAAACTGCACAACAAGTAGATGACTTCTTATCCTTCCTGTCTAATTCCCTTCTTTCAAGTAAACATTATTCTAATCACTCAAATGAGGCCATTTTAACTGGTTTACATTAGCAGTCAGTAAGCAAATAACTGGGCTTTGAGATCCTGGATTCCATTGATTAAGATGTTCAGGTGAATTAATACACCATTTCACTGGCTTGTCAGTAGCCTCAAGCTTTTGATAAGCAAGTAATCTGACCAACACTGAGCTATCAAACCACAGGCAAAAAAATTCCTGCAGCATTTTGAGGACTCCCTCGGGTGCTAGTTTCACATTCCTAACCAAAAAGATACAACATATTATTTTCTGTTATTTGCTGAATTTGCTTGCTTTGGCACATTACATTAAACCCCTCAATTCCCAAAGTCATATTTACAATATTAGTTAGGAAGTTCTGGGAAATGCACAGGGGATTGTCAGCTGCTGCAGAACTGGGGCATGTCTTGGTTTCTCCCTGAGAGTGGGAAGTGTCCGTGAACATCCCTTGTCCGCTTACAGTCTTCCTTAGATGATTTCTTCTGTTGCTTTCCCCTGTTCCAGTGCCATCCTGCTGGCTTTCACCCAGTTGGGCTTCTCAGCTGTCCCACATGACAGACACCACCCATGAAAGCAGAAACTCTGGCTGCCCGACTTCTCTGGCGGCAGTGCCAGTGCCAGTGTCAGTGCAGGCTGCATCAATCCTTCCCCCAGTGATGTCTCATCAGACCTCACTGGGTGCCCAAAAATGTGGCCTTCCTCTAAAGCCCACTGCATCCAGGCTGGTGCAGACCCCAGCCACGTCAGCTTCCCTGCAGCAGTGTCATGTCAGCCCCACCAGGGCCAGCTATGTGAGCCAAACTGAATTTAGGCTCACTTCCCATCCCCATCTCCAAACCATGAGTCAGTGCACCCACTCATGCCATCTGCCTGCTGCCAACTGATCCCAGTGGAGGGGTGAAGCATGCCCTGTACTGCCCAAGAGTGGGGGGCATCTGCTTCCTACAGCCAAAACTGAGCCAGAGCTACATCGTGCTATGGAAGAGGGTAAATCGAAACAAAACCTCCCCCTGACATATTGCGTGTGGTCAGCCTGACAGTGCTGCACTCTGTGTACATGACAGCTTCCAGGGGAAAGTACAGGAAGAGGTTAGGTATGAGAATCCCTGAAGCCTGCAATAAAACAAGAGGCTCTGGTTTAACAAGCAGTAAATGTTTCTCAGCTACACAGCACATACTAGTCTATGAGATGTCTCACCCCCCAGAGTCTGTAGCTGACACAGCGTGGATTAGTGAAACAGGCATTAAGGACAGGGTGGGTCAGCAAGCTGGGTGCATTTTGCAAAGGATGGGAGGGATACTGTAAGTGGGAGCTGAGTCTAGACAAATGTGTTCACCATGAGCATTCTGGGATCCTTCTCCTGCAAGGTGGGCTGAACAAGGATGTTTTAGGTGGGAATGTGCTCCTCTTCCCCTGCCATATGGATTATTCTCACTAAGGTGCCTTTGAGGCATCTAGTCAAGTAGTAGTTAACCTAGGTATGTCAGGGAAGGATAGCAAGGACACTTAGGTGATGGGTGTGCAGTCCCAGAGCACAGCACTGCCCTCAGTCACATGCAAGCTATTAGCAGCCCCCTGGTGCCAGAGGAAGGCACCTTCTTAGAGCACTCTATGGAGCAGGTGGTACAGATACTGTCTGCCGCTTGGCCCTTGGCAGGTGTCCCTTCCCCCGTTCCAAAGCCCTTCTGTCCAGGCCAGAGGGCTTTCAAAGGAGCAGCTGCTTTGAGCCAGCCTGGTTGACTCTTGCTGCTGATTGAATGGTGGCATTGATTTTGGTATCCCTCATGGATGTGACATCTGCAGCTGAAAGTCCTGTGACCCTGTGAGTGCACTGGCCCTCCCTCTGCCAGGGGCAGCTCTGGACACTGCCATGGGCTGTGCTGACCGGCAACACTGCTGGAGGGTCTGGCTGGACAATGAGCCAAGGCAGTGTCTCTGCCAGCATGTCTGCACAATTTAGGCAGGACTTAAAGTTCACCTCCCCAGAGACACTCAGTAGGGAAAACAGACATAGAAATACCTCCAGCAGTGGAAAGGCGGGTGAGCGGAAGATCTGGGAGGTGCAGTAGAAGGTCAGCCCAGCCCACGCCACTCTGTGCACAGCACACAGATGGGACCGTGGTCTGTTTATCTGTAAACAGGGGCACTGTTCAGCACAAACATGCAATCAGCCTCAGCTGGGGAAGCTTCACATCCTCCTTGGTAACAGCGTGATAGAAAATAAGACCTTGGCTTGTTGCCCTGAGTACACTGCTGAAATGGCTGGGTGAGGAGCAAGGAAGAGCTGGAACAGAAAAGATGAACTTTGATTTTCAACTCTAGTTAC
The DNA here is from genome assembly GCF_048771995.1 of Taeniopygia guttata. Classification (NCBI taxonomy): domain Eukaryota; kingdom Metazoa; phylum Chordata; class Aves; order Passeriformes; family Estrildidae; genus Taeniopygia; species Taeniopygia guttata. The sequence continues at coordinate 27,553,560 of NC_133030.1, read as the reverse complement.
CTCAACAATGTAATTTGGGCAGTCACAGCAAGGGAGACCCTTGGAGGTAGGTATCTGGGGACGATGCAGACTCCTAGGACAGCTATGAAGAACTGCTTAGAACCCTGCTCGCTTTCTGGCAAAAGCTGTCTGTGACATCTCAGGTTGCACACTTGAAGGTGCTTTCTGTTGATCATAGGTAGCTACAAGGCATCTATTACTCTTGTGTACAAGCATCCTCACAAGTCCCTCTCCTCTTTAAAAGTCAGGCAGAAGTGTCATCCCCATCTGACAAGTAGGGACATGAGGCACAGCAGGATCAAGTAATCATGCAAAAGCCAAAGGCTAAACCTCCACTGGCACAGCTGCTTAGCACAGATCAGAGCCAGCTGTGTGAATCCTAGGATGTATCTGCCCCAGCAAAAGAGCATCATCCATTCGAGTTCTCATATTAGGGAGACTAAATCCCAGTCTATTCGTTACGTGATATTAATTCATGTAACCCTGTGTGACCCCCTGCTCATTTTCATCAAATGGGAGCATATCTGCATTAAAGAACTGCCTGCTTCACAGGCAACTGGCAGGAGTAGAACAGCACTGAGTCCCTTCTGCTAATGGAGAAGGAACATTTCAGTTTTTAGCTGATGAGAAACTTTCTACTTACCATCACAAACACAGACAAAATCACTGGACATCCAGCTATATGAATACAGTTAAACCTAGGCATGAGTGTAACAAAAAAAACCCCTGATATGATAAAGCTTGCAATCCTGTCCCATGAGTTGAATTAGTGCTTTCCCTGCAGTAATTTGTTTTAGTTAGCAAGCTTTGAGTTATAACTTTCATCCATTAGATTTGCCAAATGCTGATAACAGTCTCTCTTAACACTCATGCACAGACAAGATCGTGGTGTTAAGGTTTCATCTGAGGCATCAGCAAACAGCACAGCAAACATCAAGGGACATAACACTGACTCCTCAAGCCTGTGAAAGGCTGAAGAGACTTCACAGTCCCAGATTTGAGTGTTGACACAGCAATATTCTTGATGTGACCTTCCAATTCCCCACCCACCCTTTACCTGGGGAACCATTCTGGGAGCAAGGACTGACCAAGGTGCATCCAAACCTAGGTTCTTGGTGTCAAAAGAGAGAATCATGCTGGTCACTTCTTTTACAGGAAAATCGCCATTACACCTCCATTTACCTTCCTCCCTAGGAACATCCATGAGTGACTGGCTCACATTTGCCACAGTATTTCTAAGAGTGGCCTGTGAGCTCTGCAGTTCCTCCCCAGCAGGATGCCAGAGCAGCACTGTGGTGTCTCTGCCAGGCCTTGAGGACAGAGTACGGGGAGGGGGTTTTGGGAGAAAGCAGCCATATTTTTCCACTGCACATGGGTTAGTTTATTCCCCACTCTTATTCCACTGGAGAACTCTTTAGAAGAAGATACGTGCATTAAATTTGCCTCCTTAAATTTACCTTGGGGAATCTTTCCAGACATTGTCCCCAACAGCATCTTATTTCTGAGACATTAAAAAGCCACCCTATTCAAATGCAAATCAAGTCCTTCCTGACAATAACTGTTGAGTAATTTTGACGTCAATACAAGCACTCTAGCCGGACGTTCCAAGAATAGACCTGGTGTTTGGGAACGGAGCAAAAAGGAAGCGACCACAGATAATACACAGGAGCAACTCTTTAAAGGAGAGACTGTGAGGGGAAGATAGCACAGCTGGGGGTATCAGGTACCAATGTATCAGAGGTTTAGAGCAAGGGACACACATGTAAAGGTAGACTGGAGAAGACTGAGGCTTCCTAAGACCTAGGGTGGGTAATGCTGGGGCTTTCATCTCAGGTGAGTCTACTTGCCCACAGCCAACCCCAAGCTCTTTCCCTTAGGCTGCATTTTGACAAAGATTTATACTTTTGGATCTTGCATAGGTGCCTCTGCTCTGTGCTGTGTTATACAATGTGCCCTCTGGAAGTTTTCTTCTGCTGAGTGCGTGCTTTTATGTTCCTAAGGCTGGTTGCAGACAGGACACAGAACTTGCTGCCTTCAGAGGGAAAGTCCTTCGACCAGAACTTGATACCAAAAAGTACATTCAGCCACAGCACTAGCCCACCCCAAGCAAGAGATGCACACAGCAGATAGGGCTGATGGGTTGATAGAGCAAACTGCTGGTCCCCTCAAGGCTCTCCAAGGCAAATAGCATGCTCTAGAGCTGAAGTAGACCCCTTAGGAAACATGATCCAGCAGAGATGCCATTGATGTGCCTGCGTGATCAGAGGAATACATGCAGGGCTTCCCGAGTGCTGTGGCATTTGAGCACTATATGGAATACAATGGCCTTTCTGCCTGTTTTGGAAATTTCTGACATTCTAAGTACAATTGTATTTGTACTGGTTACATCTGGCTTTTCTGATCTGCTTGCTCATCATCCAGTAGAGAGCCCTCAGGTACAAATCTCTTCTTAGCTCAGCCCTGTTCTACTACTTCATCTTGTGCTAATTAATCACTGAGGGCTCCAAGTTTTATAGCATTAACCCATTCACATCTGAAAAACCTCCCTTTCCCATTCACAATGAGTCACATATTTATCTGCTAAAGATTAAGTAATTGGTGAAGCCTGAAATCATCGCATTATGGTAGGCAATTATTCCATCACCATTCTTTTGCAAAGCTGACATCCAAATTCACAAGGCAAGATGGGGAATGCACATGGTTGTTCAAACCTTGAGTTCTTCTGTAGCCACTAGCAAAACCTTTTCATGAAAATGCTTTCTCATTATTTCATGCAAACCCAAGCATAACCTCAGCAGTCAGGAGTCCACCTGTAGTCATGGGTAGGACCAGATTTACATCTTGAGGGCCCTTCTGTCATTTTCTAGGAGAATACAGATATTCTCTTTCTACTAGAAAGTGTCATGGTAAAACGCTAATGTGCTGAACAAGGAGGTGTCATCGGTTAGTTTATGCCCTGCTAAGAACAGCTCATCAACAGATGCCATCTGCTCTTCTCTGTGGCCTGCTTCTCTTCCATGTCTTGGAGGACAACAGCACATATCTACACCATGAGAGACCTGCACTGCATATGTTCCCAAACCTGTTCCACTCCTCCCATACATTTTCTACTAGCTGTGGATCTCTTAGAGGGGACAGTGAAGACATGGTTGCTGGGGCATGCAGCCCCTTTTCTGTCACTGGCTTGTGTGATGTGCTACAGACCATGGCACAGGGTAACCACATAGCTGCACAGCCTCCCAACCAGGCTTGGCCTGGTGTTCCTATCTTGGCTGTGCACAGGGAAGAGAAAAACACCTTATGGGTTTCCTATTTCATCCCTCCTTTTATCTTCATACATGTTATGAACAAAACAGCCTGGCTGGGACACTTGGCTTGGGCTAAGTACTGACATTAAAATGTTAATTAGCTAGTTGCTCCTGGGAATCACCTACTGCCCCACCCTCACTACCATTCTAGGACTGGGATGCAAAACAGAGAGACTGGTTGAATCATGGGAGGGGGTTCTGGGGATGAAAACACCCCTAAATGGAAGGCTGGGCACAGTGGAGGGGGCTGGATGGGTGCGCTGGTTGGGGAAAAGGGAACCACATCTCTAGTCTGTGTTTAACCTGTCACCATAACCTGCAGAGGACCAGACTGGACTGGGATGTGGGAAGCAGGAGCAAAGGAACACACACATCCTGGAGTTACCAGTAGAGAAGGAGAGGGATAGCTGTTGCTGGACTTTGGCAGCAGGCTCTGCACATCCCCTCACCCTGCAGCTCCCAGTGTGCCAGGAGGAATGGAGAGAGGATGGTCTGCTGATGAGGACTTCAGATACAGATTGCACACTTCTTCACCTCCAGCTACCATTGTGCCATGGAGACTCCAGGGACAGACTCTGCAAGCCTTCTCACCCTTCAGCTACTGGGAAAAAGATACAACAGCAGGGGTTAAAAAGATACAACAGCAGGGGTGAGCTCTGTGTCAAGCCCCCTGCTGAGCTGATCTTTTTAATAAAGGGCTGATCATTAATTTCAATACAGGTTTGGAAACATTTCAGTACATTTAAAGGGAGGGAGATATTCTCCAGTAAATGTAGCTTAATCAGGAGGGGAAAAAGAGAGATGGCAGTAAACAAAGTGCACAATTGCTGAAGCAGTGGACATATGGACCTCAAAAGAAGTGCTGACCTCACCCTTTCTAATGAATATGATCTATATTGCTCATTCACAGAAGGCTACTGTCAGGAAATGGAGCACCACCTAAACCTGCTGCAGATCCTCCTGCTGGCTGCGAGGCCCCTGGCAGTGAGACCCCTGCCTTGCCTTTGGGCAAGGAAGGGCATGGGCTGTCCCAGGCTGGGGGGCTGCCTCAGGGTGCCCAAGGCACACCCTCATGCACCTGGGCCGCTCTGGGGCACGTCCAGACAAGGCCCTACCCTGCACCAGGCTCCAGACTTTCTTCAGCTGTACCAAGAAGAGGGAAACAAGCTCCTGAAACCCTTGGCTGATTTCATCTGGACCCTGCAGGTACAAAAACTATCTCCAGGCTCCCCCAGCCCAGGCTTACCATATTACAAAGTTTGCTTCATGTTTAAAGTGGAGAGACACCTCAGATATTCTTCAGACACCCAGTTTCCTTCTCTGGGATACCTCCAGAAACCTCTCATCATCTTCATCCTCGGGTGAGGCCAGGCAGACTGGCATTCCCAGCCAGCCATTCCCACCGGTCCCTGCCGCACCCACGCTCCTTCACTCGCTCCCCATGACCGCTGGTGTCCGTAGTGTGTGGCCTTCCCTCTCTGCGAGGGGTTTGCAGGGCTGAGCCCAGCAAACACGGGCGCCTGCCTGCGGCAGGCAGGGGCAGCGGGCCGGGCCGGGCGTACAGCGCAGGAAGCACCTGCTCCTGAAGTGACGGCTCTCTTATCTGACCCCAGGCACATCAGGTGGCTTCCTTGTTTGCCTTGGCAGCAGGCCCCCACGGCCCCCTCCGGCTGCCACTGGAGAGCTGCTCCTCCGCTCCTTTTTTTTTTTTTTTTTTTTTTTTCCAGGAAAAAGCGCTCATTGATCTGAAGAGAAAAATACCCAGCGACATTCCCAATGCACTCCTCTGGCTACCTCTTTCTCTGCTTGGGGCAATGGTGGGGAAAGGGATGAGTGGCATAGGATGAACCCCCTCAATCCCACACTAAACCTGTCGATGTGCTTGTCCACCCTCATGCAATGTTGATTCCTCTCTCCCGTGAAAAAGCAGAGGACGAGGATCCCTGTGCGGGGTCGTGAATGGTGGGCGGCTGTTGGACCCATTGTGGGCAACGGGAGAGGGGCACAACTCAAGGGTCGCCATGTGCGGCCATGGCTCCCTCGAGCCAGAGTGTCAGGGCTTGAAAAATTAAATCCCTCCCTCGGTCTGGATAATTTACGAATGACGGCTGGTCCCGGCTGCAGGGCGGCCCTGCCGGAGGCCTCCCCCAGGCAGCACCAAGGGAGAGCCCACCTGGCCACACCGAGGTGCCGCATGGCATCCTGCCACCATCCCGGGAGCCAGGAGCTTTCAGGAGCAATTCCCCGCATCTCCTTCCAGCTCTGCCCCAGGGGCAAATCACAAGGCTGAGAGGGCGTTTGTGCTGATCTGCATTTCAGCCACAGAAGTTGGCCAGACTCCAAGACAGTGCCTTTTTCAGTTTGACATGCACCTCTTAAATAATCTTCAAAATAAATTTAACCAATGGGTTAGATATTGGCGCATTGAAATGTAGCACTTCTGCCATGTAAAGATAAGAACAGACTCAGAGCACACACATATTTTAAAACTGTACCCTGGACAACAGTCCCCTGTAAGTTTTAGATGTATGAAAGAAATTGTTTGGCTTTGGATTTTATGAGACGTGCAAAGAACAGTGAACAGTCTTGCAACATATTTTCCTTTTTCCTTTTCCCTTTTTCCTCTTTTTTTTCTTTAACCTAATCCTTAGTCTTAGACTCTTCTGAAAAGAATTTCTCCAGGGGCAAAGTTTGCAATGAAAAAACCCACAGAAGAAACTTTTCATTCTTAATATACTATGCAAAGAGGACCAATAAGATAATAATAGGGCTGAATATTCATTATGTTAATCAAATGTTAATAAACCATGAGATAGTGTGCAGCTCAGTGTGGCCCTCATCTCCATCTTTCTTCATTGTTTGCTTGTTTCTCTCCTCCTTCCTTTTTTTTTGCTTCTCCTCCTGTCCTAGGAGGAGATCAAGAATATCTTGATCAAGATGACAAACATTCAGATTGAAGAGCATTATTTATTTAAGAGTTCTGCAAATAGTAAACACTGTCAAACAGATGTGCAACATCTGTGTAGTCCAGGCAGTTTGTGAGTATTTCTTCTCCAACCTTGGGGAAGCCTCAGGTCCAGAAACAGATAATAGTTGATAATCAGAGAAGCACCAAGCAGATGTGTTCAGGTATGCCATGTTCAAGACATGAATAATTAAAAGTGAAGACTACCTCACACAACTGTCACCTTAAAATAGAATAATAGTTATGTTTGGGCATCAGTCAGTCTCACAGTTATGTGGACAGTATTTTCATTTCACTGTATTAATTATGTAAGAAAACAAAAAAAAAAAACAAACCCCAAGGCAACACACTCATGATCAGTAAGAGCAAAGGCTTGGGTATAAGATCTGTAACCAGAGATGCACAAACATCCTGTGTCTCTAGTTTCAGGTAATCACCTGGTGTCAAATCCTTTGTGCTGGGGGTGTGCCGCAGAGCAAGGGATAAGAGACTAAAGCAGTGTGCAGTACTGAAATACAACCCAGCAGGTGACCCTCTTCCTCTCTCTCCAGCAGGATCCTGCCTTAGATATACCATGTCTGCTACAGCAGCAGGCTTCCTCTTTGCCTCCTGCACAAGTAGCCAGTGGAGCAGTCAGCCAAGCAGTGTTAATCTGAACATGGTGTGCCGTGCCCAAGCAGCTCTGGGATGCCTCTTTCAGCAGCAGCCTGATGGCTGGGGGTGTTGTGTGCCCTTGGTCCCTGAGCTGGGCAATCCTCACAGTGGGTAAAAATCAGCTCTAGTCCCCTTTGTTCTGATGACATTTAGGAAAGCATGGCATTGGCCTTGTTCTCTTTGGGTAGAGAAGAGACTGCTCAAGGAACAGCACAGCCACCACCTTACAGTTCTTGGAGGTGTCCATACAGTGCAGTAGCTCCTCAGTCCCCAGCACTGGAGGCTCAGGGTCTGTCAGCAGCACAGTCACAAGAGGCTTGGTCTTTCTCTGCTGGCTGAGCTCTGGGTGGCTGCGTCAGAGCTGCCCTGACATGGGCTTTTATTGCATGTCATGTGGGAGACACTCAGCAACTGCCCCGTGGGAGATGAACATTAATCTCACTAAATATGGCTGGAAAGGCTGCAGGGTCACTGCAGCAGCCCCACAGGGTTATTCAGGACAGGCCACAGCGAAGGTTGAATTAGGAAGGGGTGGGTTGTGTTGGTGGCTCCAGTGAAGGCACAAGCCTTCTGCCAGCCCAGAGAAAGGAGCATGCAGTGCCATAGCTTACTCTGGGTGTTAGCATGACTGCTGGCACCAGGGGACCACCTCCAGCCCTCTTGCTTCTGTCACAGCACTCCAGAAGAGCAGTAAGATACGAAAGGCAGCAGCGGTATGCCAGCCCCGCTTGCTTGATCTGCAGCTATGCTCAAAGAAGCTGTGCTCCCTCTGAACCCCAAACCCTGAGTATCCCTCTCTATGGAGAGACAGAAACACCAGCTCCTGCAGGCATGCTGCCTCCAAAGCCCTTATATCTTCTCTGTGACCGTGTGTGTGCCCACTCCTCACTCTGCCTCTTGACAAAGGTCAATAAAGCACGGACACCCAGACTTCTCGCGCTGCTGCCCCACGCTGCTGCAGGCCCTGCTCGCTGAGCTGCGTGCTCACGGGGACTTCCCAAGCAGCAGCAGGGAGTTTTCACCAGGCCAGCTGAAACTAGCAGAGTTTTGCTTTCTGGATCCTGGGTGTTTGCGCCACTCTGTGAGACCAGGGACTCTGCTGGGAAAGGTCCCTGTGTAGTGGGGAACTGCCTGCTGGGTGGGCAGCCAGCAGACTGTGAAATAGCTACAGTTTTTTTAAGATTGTAGCTTGGGAGTATGCGGTGGTCAAGGGACGGGAAGGAGCCGCAATCTCTTTTGTACTGAGGGACTTGCATGTGGCCTGACCTTTGCCAAACTGACCCGAAATGAATATTACTCTCAGCCTAGAACACATAGCAAAGCTGATCCATGTGGACTTGCCTTAATTTGTCACTGGCATTAACCTTCTTAGCCCTATTTGCTTTTCTCTCTACTCTGTAATCTACTTCACTGCCATACTCCCTATTCCCCAACAGCATCTTATTTCTGAGACATTAAAAAGCCACCCTATTCAAAGTGGATCCTCGGATCCACTGTCTTTTTCATGTGGTTCATGCTGTGTCCTCACCACCATGAAGGTAAAAAACAAAAAGAAAAAAAAAAAAAGAAAAAAAAAAAAAGAAAGAAAGAGAAAATAAGACCTCCCAGGAAGATATTTTCAAAATACAAACATCTTTTTTCATGCAGCTCCACTGCTTATAGTTATTCTGGGAAGAAATCAGCCCTATCAGCTGTACATACCTTCCAAATGTGTAGGAATTCAGGCGGATGGATGCCAGGCAGAGCACTCTTAGGCATGTATGAAAGCTGCCAGGATGCCCCCCAAGCCCCTGCTCAGGGAGACAGAAATGCTCCTGCCTTCCTTGATGCAGCTTCTAACCAGGATGAATATTTCAAAGGTCCAGGTGTTTGCTTGGAAAGCAGTGCCAATCTAGCTTAATGCCCATGTGCATTACCTTCACTTTTGCCTGTCTCTGAGGGGCTGCCTGTCGAGGGCAGAGGTGGGACTGCAGTGTTCCCTGTGTGATGATGTTAGCTGGTGGCTCTGCAGTGTAACAGCTTAGCCAAGTTGCTTGTCTCAACAGAGCAGATACCTGGATATCAGGGGCTGAAGGAGGGTGCTGGTGTGAAGCTGGGCATAAGCCTGTGGCTGCTGCTGGGGAGGGCTTTGGGTTTTTTTCCTTAGGTCAGGTTTCTGTGTTGGTTTTGCCAGAGCTGGGGTGCTGGTGACACTGTGGGCAGAGCTCAGGACATCACCAGAAACTGAATTTCTGAATTTATTTGTGTTGAAATAACATAGGCAATTCCCTCTCAGCATGCCACATTCTACCCACTCAGCTGCACTTGCTGAGGCTGTGGGACTCTGCTTCCTCCAGTCCATCCCCAGAATTCTAACTCTCCCCAGAAGAAGTAGGGGAGCAGCACTTATCAAGTTTCTTTGCTCACTGGGACTAGAGATTCCTGCCTTCCTCAATCCTTTGCAGAACACAGGAGAAGAGCAGAAGCTCAGCCTGTCCTGATGCTCTTACAACACCAATCAGGTGCTCCCCCAGGGAATATTTCCACAGCAAGAGGAAGGGGATGCAGCCATAACAGTTCCCTACCCCAGCTAATGTCACGTCCCCAGGGACAGAGACAGCTGCGCTCAGGCCAGGTCCACCTTGCCCATTGCAGAGGAGTGCAAAAGCAGGCTGGAAGGGAGGAAGCAGGACTCTGCACACACTGACTGAGTCACAGTGCATGGCTGCTACAGCAGGACTCGTTTTTATAAGCAAGACAAGGCTCCATCCCTTCACAAAAGCCAAAAGCAAGCAAACTTCTTTGGAGGAGATAGATCATGGAGTCCCATCTGCTTCAAGTACAACAGAGTATTTCCCTACAGTACTTCTCCTCCATCAAAAATGCACATACTCCTCTTCTGTCAAGCAGCTCCTGCCCTGCATATAACACACCCAGCACAAAGTGACTTAGGAAAGCTCACAAGGTCCCCAAGTCCATGTGGCATTGAGCATGTTGTGACAGCCATGATGTAAGTTCCTTGGTCATCATGTGGGGTGTCATATTCCCTCTTGAGGCATGTGGTCCTGATTCTCCATTTCTCATCCAGTCATTCTTCTCCAGAGGTTTGTTTGTTTTGTCCCTCACCAGAATATGCTGCTGCACGTTTAAGCTGAGAAATCGAAACAGCTGACTCAACAGCTGCTGGATTTGGGGAAGGGGAAGGGAGGGATATGCTTTCAGTTTTGACTTTTAACCACAAAATGCACATTGGGTTCTTCCTGCCAAAAGTGACAAGAAACAGAGCCATAGGTCTTTGCTGGAAACAAGGGAGAAAGCAACAGAGTATATATTCCCTGATGCTTGTGTTTCTCTGGCATTTTCTGGTAATAGCAGTGAGAGGAGGCAATGGATCAGGCAGGAGAAGGTACTGCTGTCCTCCACACAGCTGAGTAGAAGAGGGCTACAACTAAGTACATACAGTGAGCTGAGCAGTAGACTTGAAGGTGGACTAAAGTCTACAGCACCCTTAGGCATCCTGCTTTCATCCATCTTCTTGGTTGTTGTTCCAAGTGTCCCTGCCATGACTTTCTGCTCGGGTCTGACCAGGTTGGTGAAAAGCCCACAGGAGAGAGCTCAGCATCAAATCTGATGTTTCTAAACCCTGCTATTGCTCAGGAAGTGCACTACCTTAACAACTCCAGTGCTTTCCAGCATACCCAGTATTACACCCAAATATCCTGGCAGGAGAGATGCCTGCCTAATACATAGCCTTGTGCTGTGGTCTTTGACAGAAGCACACCCCCCACCAGATTATTTATTCAGGACCCACTAACATCCACCATTACTGAGTCTGACACACTTTTTACTTGTTTCTCACTCAGAGAATTGCGTGCCATTTGAAGGCAGAGTGATCATACAGTGTGTGAGTAGGGGTGGAGCTCTGCAGGGCTGCTGACTTGGTGTAGGGCTTTTAGAGTGGTCTGTGTCTATAGATGAAGATTTGCATCAGAAATCCCCAGAGATGCCTTCTTGTCTCCATGGCAGTCAAGACTTAAGGAAAACACCAAGTCATTCCCCCAGTGAGGATGTAATGAGCTCTGACAGACTGTGTCTGTATGGATATGAACATGCTCATGGACTTTCTTTCAAAAGAGTAGCAATAGTTTGTTAGCAGGAGAAAAGGCTACTTCTAGGCAGCATGTCCTTGACTGCCTCAGACAAGGTAGCACTACTCAGTAGGAAATGCTCTTTTGGATGCATTTACTCTATAAATAGAAACAAGGAAGGAAGTTAAGAGAGGAGAGAAGGACATGGTTGATGTGTCAAAAACAAAGAAACCCCTCAGAGCATGTATTTCTTTTCCAATTCATGGTGAGAGCTGCCTTGCAGATATAGGGTAATTGTTATGTTTGGTAGAGCTTCACCAAGTCAGTACAATTTGAGAGTGGACAAGGCAGGCTCCCCAAGGCTCACTCCTGTGGGGAATGTGGAAGTTCTTCAGACTGAGTCAGGGCTTTGTACTACAGTCCCCAGCAACAGCACAGGGTGGCTTTTTGCCCCCACAGCTAATGAGGGACCATGCCAGGGCTACACACTCCAAGGATGGAGAAGGCACTTGCTGTGTATCTGTTTTGCTAGTGAGAAGGAAAGGGAGCTTGCTCAGGTCTCAGAGGGGCTCAATGATTGCCCAACAATAGGAGGGGTTATTCTGGGATGGGAGGAGGCAGGGGGACCAGAGCTTTGTCATAGTTCAGGAGTGTGAAGTGATATGGATCCTTGTGCCCTCTGTTCCCCTCACACAGCAGTGCAGCAGCAATCAGGTGTAGCCAAGCCACACGTAGCCCCATCTCACAGAGGAACATTTCCCATTGTCCCACTATTTTTTTTAACTCCATTACAAATTTTATTACCTCAAAGGTATGGAATTAGGAAATGAAAGATGTGGAAAAATTCCTCAGACCAAAGCACTAATTTCCACCATTTCCACCTTGCCCTGGATTTCCTTCTCTATTAGTTCCAGCGGTGTCCTTGATTCGAGCCTTAGAATCATTAAAGTATTTTTGAAGCTCTAGTGCCTCACACCAGTTCTCATTGCTCAGCAGAATGATGCATCAGGAATAACAAAGTCCACTTTGATCAACTACTTCCATCCTTTACAGCTGCTTCTGTGGGGGTGATTAATCCCAGCCCTTCCTCCGCTAATAATAAGTGCAGAGCATCAGCTACATCCTTTGTTGTTGTTATTTTCTCTTTTCATTTCCCTTTTCGGGGAGAACTGAGGAAGGGACTCAATGACTTTGGTCCAGTCTTTGCCAGAGGAGTGGCCACAGCCATGATGGTGGTGGAGAGCATGGATACCTGGTGGGCTTGGGTGGGCTGACCTCTCCCCTAGTTGAGGCTGTGAACTAAGCTCCCTGTGCACCTGTTCTGGAAAGCTTTGCAGAACCACTTGTGCCTGAAATCCTACCTACGTGCAGGAGATTAGTGTTTCCTATTGGCAGGGAGCCTTTGGGAGGTGCAGGGCCATGCAATAGGAAACACAAGGCACAGAGACTTTGCTGGGAATTAGTCCATTTTTTAGTAAATCCTGCAGTCTCTTGGGCTGCTGATCTGGCACCTTGCTCCTCCATGAACTTCTCCTTACAAATAAAAATTATTCCTGGCCTTTGGTTTCTGTTTTAAGCCAACACTGAACCGGAATTGTTCTTGATTTCCACAATTTAATTGAGAGAAAGAGGAAGCACACTGTTTATTTAAGGACAAATGCCAGCTAAAGAAGAGGAGGTTGAATTATCAGTGACCATCAACTTTTACAGATAAGATTCCAACGTCTAGACCTGCAGTGCACTATGTTTTGAGGACTTCAGAGAAAAAAAGTCTTGGATGTGGAAAGCAGCCCCTAGAAGAAAAGCATTTCAGGGTAGAAGCAAAGCTGCAAATGCTTGGTAACACTTCCTGGTAATGGCTGACGCAGTCTGGGCTATGCATTGTGCACCCTGCCTTCAAGGAGAGGGCATCATGCCTTTTAAACCTAATCTCTCTCTACTGAAACAGCTGGTACCTGAAATATATCCTGGTATGCATATGCACCTCCAGTTATGTCTTCCCAGTCCCATTGTGCAATATTGGAATACCAAGCTCCATCCAGATTGGCTTGGGTATGATGAGGGAAGGGTTGGGCATGGCTAGCAATAGGAAAGTGAAAGATGAGAGAGATGGTTGATACCACTAGTTTCTGCCCCAGGCAGGGGTGAAAGAGAGAGAGGAAAATCCAAGTTCTGAAGGGAACAGATTTGTATTTTCTGTGAGATCTAGTCTGGGGAAAGACCAACTTTTTTGGGGCAGACTGTGGTGTCAGGCTATTCTTTCACAAGCTTTTGGGCCTTCCTATGGCTTGGAAGTGGACTGACAAACTAGACAGGATTTAATCAAAAGACCTAAACTGAAGAAAATAATTTGCTTTTTCAGTCTGAATGTAGCAGATACGCTTTGATTTCTAATGACATTAGGTCTCCGGAAAATGGCTTCAAATTCTGAGAAATCAGGAGAAGTATGTAAGAAATGTGTCGTGCTTCCCACCAAAGTTTTCTACTCATAAACTGGTCTAGATATAAACAGATAAAATAGTCTGACAAAACAGGCTGAAATTTCCAACTGCTTTGGAAGAGAAAACTAGACATCCTTGTCAGGGCTCATGGACTGGAATCCACATGTTCCTCTTGTAGGGCTGGAGGTGGCTAGGAAGAGTGAGTAAGGAAGAGGACACCAGCAGCTCAAGGAAGATACCACCACCACAGCACAGGTCAGAGCTGTTTCACATTTCAATAACATCTGGATTTCACTTGCCATTTCACTGGAAGGGCATGTTTCAGCAGTGAAATGATCAACCTTTCTCAGGGATCTCTATTAGAAAAGATATTGAGGGTGCACTTCTGACATTTCTAGGCAGTAAAGCTGCGTATATATGATTCCTGTGTAAATGCAGAGAAACGTGTACCAATAAACTTTGTGTTCCATGCCTGCACATTCCTACATATCATACAGATCAAGTTTGTTAGGCTGAAAGATGGGGACAGAGTGACAAAGTATAGTGCAGATTCACCCTTGGCCATCTTTGAAGCCAGAAAGAAAAGGAATATTTAGACCTGCTCATCTGATTTGGCCCACTTTACAGAAAATGAGTGATTTTAAATCTGGGTCCAAGCTGAGCTTCCTTCACGGCAGAGGTTATTTGGATAGAGTTCCTGCCACACTGCTGACACTACCCAGGAAAGTTAGTTTAAAGCAACTCCAGATGGGTACACATATCCTGACATTAATCCATGCCCAGTGGCCACCTATTTACAGCTGTAGTGTCTTCTGAGTTTTTCACCTGAACAAACTGTCCCTGGGATTGATAATTCACTCTTTTATACATGTCCTGTGTGGTGGGAGGATGGATGAGGGCAGGTACATTGCAAAATTGCTGCAGAACTCCTTGCAAGGCCTGTTTGCAATACACAGTGTTGATTCAACTCAAGTGCCTCTGCTTGCATGTGTTGTCATCAAAGGTTAGGAGATATGACAGCTAATGGGGTGCTATTTGCATCAGCTTCTGTTGTCTGCTGGGCTACAGGTGTGCTGAGCAGGGTGTGATTGCAGCTATCCTCCCTTTTCATGCACCTCAAAGCTTGGAAACAGTGATGAAGTCAGTCAATCCCTTCTGATTTTTTATTACCAAATGTAGCTCAAGTCAATTCACTAAACTTAATAGAATAATTCCCCCCTCAAAATCAGTATTGAGAATAGAACCAGGCTGATGTGTGTTTTTCTATCATGTGCTGACTTGTTCTGCCATCCTGTGAATGAACTTCTTGTTTTCTTCTCCTTGATAAGACAATTCTACTTAAACCAGGACTGGACACTGAAGTAAATCTGGTAGGAGAATACACTTCCCGTTTATAAAAATATCCTTCCTGTGTGGAAGAGCCCTCTTCCTGCAAACACTCATCTGTGCACAGCATCCCGGACCTGTTTCTGTGTGGACACAGGCAGAGCTGCTGGGGGCGGGGAATAGAGCTATTACAGATATTTCATCAGCCTGAAGCACCAAAAATATGAACATATTGCTTGTACCACCTCTGGAAATCAAACAAAACCCCAAGCAACCCCAGTATGGGCTCAAGATGCCATTCTTCTGGAATGAAGGGCTTTATCTCTTGCTTACAGTTAAATCTATCTGTGACGACTTATGGAACTGGTGTCTCGCTGCCATGAACTTATTTAGCCAACTTATACACAGTGGATCCACCTCTTGTGGTTTGGCTGCGGCTCATTGCTCACATGTTCACAGCAGCTGAGGATTTCAGCTGTGTGCATGAACTGATAAATTAAAAATAAAATCAAATCTGAAAAGGTAGTGAGCTGTATGTTTCTATTAATATCCCTCAATATGAGTTTTCCTGTAACTTCTGAAAGGACCTTGTTGAGATCTTCATCAGGCTGGATGTATTAATCCACTCCCCCCTCAGGTGGCCCTCCTTGGCACATCAAGCGATTAAGGGTGAAAGGACTGCACCCCTCCATCTGCCATGACTCCCAACAGCAGCACGAGACCCTGCCAAACTTCAGGGGTCAACAGACAGACTTCTTCAAGAACAAGTTTACGAAAGGCCCCAGCCACCATTTCACCTTTCCCCCTTGTTTCATCATCTTCCTCTGCTTTGTATCTTTCCAAGTCCTTTGGTGCCTGTGCGGCATGGTGTCTGAAATAGATTCTCACCTGTCCTGTCTTCCTTTCCCTCTTGGATGGGTCCTCCTTGCACTGCTCTATGTTGGAAGTCAATGTTTGCTATCAACGCCTAGCCAACATGTTCTGGCACCTGTCCCAGGTCTGAGTAGCACTCAGATGGTTAATCTGTTATCTTTTCCCCGCACAATCACAACAATGTTCATTTCTGCAAATTCTTGTTGCCAGTCAGGGAGCTGGTGACCTCACTGCACCAGCATTTATCACTTTATAGCCACACAGTGTTGAGAAGTGCTGGTTGGAAGGCAAGGTAACTGGGTCGAGGAAAGTTCACCTGGCTGGGGCAGTGCCTGCTCTTTGGTCTTCTCCTGCCCATATCACTTCCCACAGTCCTCACCAGTGTCCCCAAACATTGCTTCCCTGGGGATGAAGCTGCCTAAGGGTGTGTGTTCTGTGCCTGGGGCTCCTGCTCCGAGGTGTCCCAGGACCATGGGCAGCACACAGCCCCCGGGGCCGCACCTGCCTTGTGGGGCAGGTGTGCAGCAGCAGCAAACCCCCTCTGCTGCCGAGTCCTGCCGCGGCCGGGACCCCCCAGCGCTCTTCCGCCCTGCTTGCCCAGATTTCCTTCACGGGGAAAACAGGATACAAGCGGAGGGGGAGGGGAGCGGAGCGTGCCTCCGGCTCATCCTGACACGGAGGTGACAAACACAAACAAGTCCATCTTCAGGGGAGCGCCCCTGGGTCCCACGCTGTATGTACACGCCCCTCTGCTGAGCCCCCTGGGACAGGCACAAGAGACCGTGCTCCTAAATTTGGCACCTGTGTTTTGGCTTGGGGCCAGCAACGCAAACATCTCTTTTCATCTTCTCTTCCTGCTCCCCGGTTTTGAATAATGGTCTCCCCAGTCCAAGTAGCTGATGATTTGAAGGGTGCTTGCCCTCAGTTTGCCAAGCAACATCACTGTGTTCACTGGGCTCAGCAGCAGAGCCAGAGTCCAATGAAAGGAGTCCAACAAAAGAAGTCCAACTCCTTACCATACCACACCTAAAGAAATTTAACAAGTTGGCTTGAGGGAATCAGAGACTGACCTGTTCTCATGCTAGATGCCATCTGTTCAAAGTTCATGCCATGCTTGAATCTGGTTACAATGTCCAGGGAAAAAAAAAAAAAAAAGAAAACCCAAGCTTCACTTGGTTATTTGTGGTAAGACCAGAGGAGTAAAAAAGCAGTTTGTCTCTTTTTGGCTACTGAAATCAGCAGATCTGACTCTGCATGCACACAAGGATCAGACTGGACAAGTCCTATTTATGCAAAAAGCACTTTGCATAGAACAACTGCACTTTAACACCTTTCCTGTAAAAAAAAGGAAGGAAAAAATGGCCTAAGCATTTGAAGGAAAAACACATTTCCTGTAAGGAGGTTTAGCCAGTAGAGATTGTACCTCTGTATACTGGTATATTTTAGCCTCAGGTATGACTGCCCATGTGAAAGGGCAGGAACTGTGGTGTCCTCCAGAAAGTGGCACATTTCCCGGTGACCTTTGTACTCATAATCATGAAATCAGCTGATATTATGCTGGGGTTTCAAAGATGCACTACCACCCCAACCTTTGCTCTGGATTTGTGACCTTTATTCTGCTTGTGACACCTGAACTTTTTTAATCCTGCCTAGACTCCTGCTCAGTTATTCCTGGACACCTTACAAACTGCAGCTTGGCAAAGGAAAGGCACCAAGCTTACCTGCTGTTCAAAATTTCCAGGGTAACTTCTGCCCCTAAATCCACCTTCTCTTCTGTTCATAATTGTGGAATAGCTGTGAATCCCTCTCCACTTGCAAAGACCTAGGATGCAATTTCCTCCTGGGAAGAGAATGAGGGGCTAAGCTGGCCCTGGGCACAAGAACCTGCAAAACTGTCCAAAACTGGAGCCTGGGCATGGGGAAAGAAACAAGAAATTTATTTTAGCAAAGACATTTTAAAGCTTACCTCAATTGTTAATTGTGGTCTCACATTGCTAAAGCATAGCCCTGCCAGGAGAACAACCCAATATATGTCACTTTTAACTCCAAGGAGAATTCTGTGAGAAACAGAAAAAAGGCTTTTTTTTTTTTTTTTTGGATTACCCTGAGAAGTACAGCCACAAAAAATAACATAAGCACCTTGATCCTATAAGCAAAGAACTAATCCTTGCTTGTGCTATGCTAGTTATGAGCAATTAGGATAGGTATTGCACAGAGTCTTGGTTTTAATTGATAAAGAATGCTGGAGGGGCACCTCCTGCCTTTTACATATACAAGGGATTACATCAAAATTCCTAGCCACATTGCCACATTGAGACCATCCCCCAGTTACTTTTGGGAAGTGGGACAATCTAAAAAAGCATGGAGAGAAACATCTGGGAAGTAAACTGTCCTATCCAAAGTTTACATTTCAGCTCAGCCCAAACCATTCAGATAAAATGAGAGCTGCTTCATGTTGTTAACCTCAGAGGCTCTTGGAACCAGATATTTGTGTCAGATCCAAATAAAATAAAAGTCAATCTCAAAATGCAGCCTAAAATGCAAATGAAACCAGAATGGGAACCAATTGATTAAAGGAATAATCATATATAGAAAGGGCAAAAAAAAAAAAAAAAAAAAAAGGCAGAAAAATCGTGTTATTTCTCGAAGAACCTTAAGAGGTTGCCCCTCATTTCCTGCATCTAATAATTGAGGCTTTTACTCCCTGCAAAGAGTGGGAGAGAGGGGCTCTGTGTAGGCTCAGCTCATGCTGCCCTCAGCTCAGCTGTTGCTGGGCCTTTCCCAAGAGGCTGAATGAGCAAGACAGAAGTCCCAAAATTTGAAGCCCAAGACGCAGAGCACAAGAACTAACATAAGAGTCAGAGTAGCTTTACCTGATCAAAACCCTGCCAGGCTCATGTCAGTGTAGTGCAGTGTGGGCTGGGGGCTGTTGCATCTTGCACGAGGCTCTGCACAGGGGCTGCAACACCACTGCAGCTGTGAGGCCAACATCTCTGCTTCGCTGACTTGGAGGAGTGTGGTAACCAGAGCAAGCAAGCTGCAACAACTGGAGCTTGGCATGGGCTTAAAAAGTTGGCTCAAAAGCTGGAAAAGCCCATGAGAGCTTAGCTCATGCTGAGCTCCACATTGCTCCAGCTCGCCTGCTACTGCTGGTTAAGCCAGCCCACCGCCGTTGCTGGCAGGTCTGCATCGTGTGGTGGTGCTGCTGGGGTTGCTCCAGTGTGCAACTACTCTGAGGTGCTCATCTTGCCATGGGGCTTTAGTACCTGGGGGGTTCATCCATAGCCCTCTCTCTCCCAGATCTTTATTGCCCCCCCTCCCTGCTGATTTTATGAGTGCTATTCTAGAGCCAGGGTTACCTGAAGACATATTTTGAAGGATCAATACTTTGAAAATTGCACATCTACACATGTAAAAATCCAGGACTAGTTCTCCACTGCTAACTCCACCCAGATGAAAATTGTTGGTGTCATTCCTGACTGATGTTAGACTAAGTAAAAGCAGACTTGAGCCTTCAATTTCTGCATGTACAGAATTGCTGTTTTCCTTCATGGAAGAAATGTTTGAATTAATTGTTACACTTGCATAACATTACGCTGAAGTGCATTTTTTTTCCATTGTATAATTTCCAGATGAAATAGCAACATTAAAGTGAAGTTATACAATAAAGGACCAAAGAGAAAATGTATGAAAGATCCACAGAAAGTACCCTCATAACATATTAGAAATGCCAAAATTTTGAAGTTAAAAAAATAATAAAAGAACTCCAAATGCAAAATAACAAGTATTAGGAAAAGTATACACCCTTAATCCTGGCCCAAAATGAAGACTGAACAGGGAAGAGTGTGAAGGAAGTGAACAAACAAAAACTTACTCTAGGACTTTTCCTGAAAAACGAGTATCAGTTAAGTATGAATTGCAAACACTCCGATGCTCTTATGTCACTACAACTATTCCTGGAGCAGGTGGAGAGCTGTGGGCTGAGCAATGTGTTGGTAAACACGATTTCCTGAGTGTTTATCCATCCACTGCCCATGCAGCAGGTGCTGTGCCTCTGCCCTCCACGGGGTGAAGCGCAGAGCTGGAAGAGGACAGGGTGCTACGGTGTCTTGCAGCTGTGCTTCACGCCTTGGCTGACACTCCCTGCTCCTCCTTCTCCCCCAGGAGCCAGAAGATGCTGCTGCGCTTCCTCACAGCCAGGGTTGGGTACAAGGGACAGAGAGAGGAAACACAGCCCTTTTGAGGCCGTGCACTCACTCTGGCTTACATCAACTATCCTTATTTACCTACAGCAGGCTTATGAAAAGGACCTGTCTGCTTTGGCTGCACACTTGGGACACATCCTGCACACTGCTTTCCCAGCTGGGCCCATCCCATCCCGGCCAGTGACTCAACTGTGAGAGAGATGGAAGTGTCGCATACCCCATCATCCTGAGTCACCAGCTATTGTTATCGCACGCAGGTGGACAATGCTGCTGAGAGGAATTTCTCCAGGGTTGCCAGAAAAAGCAGGATCACCATCTCCACATCACCAGTGTAAAAATAGACACTCCTCTTTGGGAATCGCCACTGCAGATTGATTTCTAGAAGCTTGTGTCCTCCTGACAGAGATGGGATTAATTAATCCCAATGTAAAAGAAACTCAGGGATCATGTCCTGTCAGTAAACCTTGGGGAAAGGTATGTTTGGAAGTTCTGTTTGGGTTCAGGCTCACTTACCCTAAGCTAGCCCCCACAAAATGAGTACATCTGGATGCTGTATGGGACGAGTGCTGTCTACAGAGCAGATCTGCATTATCATGCTACATGTGGCTTCAGCAAAGCTGCGTCTGCCAAACTGAAAACTTCCCGATTTATCAGCTTTGATCACTTTGCCAGAAGAGCATTTCAGCACTTAACGTTTTGCAAGCCTGACTACATTGGTTTCTGGTGACGTCCCCTGCATTTTCATTTTGGGACGATTCTTTTCTCTGCTCTCCAAGAGTCAGCCAGGAGTGCCCCGAGAGTTCAGGAGGGAACAAACAGGGCCATTTCCCCTCCAGATGCTGGGAACTTCCAGGCAAACCGAGCTTCTGCAGAGAGCACAGGGGGTCGCAGAGCCCAGCCCGGGGCCGTGGCCTGTCCGCCAGCGGCTGCCTACGTGAGTTCCCAGCTCCCTGCGGAGGTGCCAGGGAATCCCGGGCTCCGTTTCCTAGGGCAAGGTTTAAATCCGAAGCGGGTTTTGGCTGCGGGCTGCTCACGGGTCCCAGCCGTTTCCTGAGGAAACGGGGGCTGATGGCACCGCTCCGCCGCGCTCGGTCCCGTCCTTCCGCAGCCCGGGACACCTGGTGCGGCCCAGCCGCGGGCCCGGCGCGGCGCAGCTGCGGGAGGCGCCCGCACCTGAGCCCGCACCCGGCCCGGGCCGTGCCCGCCGCCCCGAGCCCGGCCCGGCCCGCGGTACCCCCTAGCGGCCGCGGCTTCCCCGGCCCGCCCGGCCTGCTGGAAACACGATAGCCCCCGGGAGGAGCGCTGCCAGCGGCCTCGCCTGTGCCGCAGGGGCCCGGGGCAGCAGCCCCGCGGCCGCACAGCGGAGCCTTGGCCCCGGCACGGTGCCCCGCGCCTGTAGGCTGGCACCCGAGTGTCCTTCAGTCCCCTGCCCGCACTGCCCGCCCCGAGCTGCGGCCTTGGTGCGGCTGAGGAGATGGAAGGTGCCCCCAAGAGCCACGGGCTGGGGGAGAGGCTGTGTTAGCTCACAGGGGCCCTCCCGCATTGCACCGGGACTGTGGCAGGATCCTGGCTTGCCCTGCACCGTGTGGTAACAGCCACGTACCCGCTAGCAGTCACAACTCTGAGACTACACAGACATTTCCCACCTCAACCCCAGTGACCTCCTCAGATGTTACAGTATCCTACCTGCTTCCCAAGCAGAAACAAACAGCTGCATCTCGGATGTCTCTGGTCAAGGGGAGACCAGTGGCTGTTAACAACCTGGTTGATGTCCCTAGTTTATGCTCTCCCAAATGGGCTAGACCCTGACACCTTCACACAGGGAAGTTTCACCCATCCCCTTCTCATTGGTTGTTTAGTGGGCTGCAAAAAACATGCTGCTGGAGCTACTGCTGTTTTCTGCAAGGGAGAATGCATCTTCCTGTGCAAGACTGGTTTCCAGGTCAGACTAC
The DNA here is from genome assembly GCF_048771995.1 of Taeniopygia guttata. Taxonomy (NCBI): domain Eukaryota; kingdom Metazoa; phylum Chordata; class Aves; order Passeriformes; family Estrildidae; genus Taeniopygia; species Taeniopygia guttata. The sequence continues at coordinate 27,531,769 of NC_133030.1, read as the reverse complement.
ACTCTAACATTCATTTACCACCCCCCTTGACTCTCATTAGTGTTTGCTCTTTCAGCAAACCTTCAAAAACAGATCTTCTTCCCTGCTTCTTCTACTATAGTTGAAAACAGCTCAGAAATGCAGTCAGGGAGCCCCTCTGAATGACAAAGTAGGTTTGTGCAGGTGGAACAGGACTTGTCTGAAACTGGGATTGGGACAGGGTTTACTTTGCAGTTTGTTTAGAGCAAAGAGCAGAGCTGGGTCTTATTTTAATTCCTGACCTGTTAGGCATCTCATCTTCAACATTCCTCATGCTTAGTCAACATAAATTATCTATAAGTTGCTCAGATCTGAAGGGGACTTTTTAGTTGGGAAGTCCAGGGTGTATTCTTCTCTACCTAGCAGCTTTTGAATTTCATGAACCCAGTCTATATTTAGCCATAATTTGAAGGATGTGTAGACTGGACGTCCTGTTGGAAACACATGGAAAACTGCCTGCTGACCTGACCCGTGCTTGCATTTCACCTAGAAGCTGCAGCCTGATTGGCACATTATACACTTTCAAGTCATATTCTCATGTATAAAGAAATATCCTGAGCTGCCTTGGCTGTGAGCGGGAGGGGAAGTGACCTCTTGGGTCAGTGTTTATTGCAGTAGTTATAAGAAACCAAGGACTGTCTCCATAAGGAGGGGCATGATCCCAGGACAATGCCTCTGGTAGAATGAGAACCTCTCTCAAATCTCCCAGTTTGGAGAACCCCACCTGAAATGGCAAAAATAGGGCTTGAGGGATTGCCGTTTCCTTCTGCTATTGGTCTACTCTACAGCCTTACACTTTCCACGTTCCTCTCTGTAAAGCACCATGTTTTGCAAGACCCCAGTGTGACTTAACTAGATAGAGCTTGCATTATGCTGTGGGATTCCTCAGCAGCTCAGCTGTGCATGGCTCAGAAGAGGAGACAATTCAGTCACCTCTTAGCTTGCAGCGACAGCAGTGCCAGGATGCAGATATTGTGAGTCCTTCTGAGACCTTGGCCTGCACAAACTGGCACTTGGAAATAGTTTCCAGCTTGTCCAGTCTCCACATTCACACGTCCACCCCCAGTCTCTGACCTAGAATGCTGCTGTCCTTCCACACACAATAATATCATTTACGTATTAGGCCATGGGCTTTTCAAGGTCAGTGCCATCAATATGTGGAAAGCACTAGAGGACAATAACAGGTTGATAAATCACATGGCAAATTAGGAAAAGGCCCTCGAGGGCTGAAAATGTATCAGATCCACTTATCACAATGCTTTCTGATAGTTTCTCAGAATCCCTGTAGTAAACATCCTGCTTATAGTGCTAAGGTTGCTTCCTCATTGTGTGGTATCAAGCAGATGTCAATCCCAACAACTTCTGATTTAAACCTGACATTCTCCTTTCTTTCTCTTGACAGGAACAACTTGAGTCACTCACCCTGCAGAACTGAGCAATCTCTTCTGCTTTCAAAGCTTATGAGACACAGGTGTGGGCTCTGTGAAGAAACACTGCTGAATCCCTTTGGATTGTGCCAAGATGTTTCCACTTGTTGAGGAATACTTTTGGTATTGTGAGCTCAGTGTGCAGCTGAAGGGCAAATGACTGGACACTCAAAGGCAGCAGGAGCCAATGATGCCAGGCTTTGGCACGCTTAGACTGTTAGGGTATAAAAGCCAAGAGTTTCCCTTTTTTGGGGTCCCTCCTTGGAGGCACACAGCTCAAGTTGTTATTTTGTTGTTCCACCATGATTAAATTATTTTAAGGATCCTGACATCTGAAGGTCTGCTATGGGGGAAACCTAGGGCTGAGCTGGTAAAGAAACCTGGTCTGACTGGGATGGGGGGTGGTGTGTAGCCATGAAGGGGCCTTTGTCCCAGTTCATGTGGTGCAAGTGTGACTGCCAGTGTGGCTCCTGAGTGGTCACACAAGAGCAACCCTCATTGCTTTGCTCTACTCAGTAGCTGAGAGGGGAGGGTTAACACCCTCTTTGCTTTGCTCCAGACTCAGTAGCTGGGACTACTGACTGGAGGTGCAGCCAGAGGTGCTTTGGGAATGGTAGGGCAGGGCAATATTATGAGACACCTGTAAAACAGCGATGTGGATGGGGTAATATAGGATCTAGGTTCCTCTATCCTAGTAAAATTAATGTTGCCAGGTGCTGCTATATTGTCTGCTCTGTCAAATAGAAGTGTCTATTGCACAGTTTTGTCCTGTGAAGCAGCTCCAGGCATGGCACAGGAATTAGCACAATATGGACATGAGTGGTTCAATGCTACCTGGCCTCAGTGCTGAAAAAAATCCCAAGTTCATTTAACTTAATAGCACAGATGTACCATATGTCTCCAGAGCTGTACTTTGCTGCCTCTTGGAAGAAAGAGCGCAGACCTCTTACCTGTCCTCAGCATCTGATTCCTGGGAGTAAGGTGGCTCAGCATTCAGTTTATCAGAGCAGGGACTGACACACCACTGAGCAGCACAGGCACATCCAGTAAACACACTCCTTTCTATCCATCCTTGGGGTCGGATTCATCTCCCCTGAGAACAGCTCTGTCTCCCTGCAGAAGGGTGAAGGAGGACAGACACCTCCAGAAGGTGGTTCCTCCCACCTTGGCCAATGCTAAGTGCCAAATCTGAGTCTGGCTGAAAGATGTTTTCTCACAGCTCATGGGCTGGGATATGCCAAAAGGGTGATTTGTGTTCTCTAGCCAGAGAACAATTCTCCCCATAGTATATGGACACAGCAGACAAGTGAAACATTCACTGAGGAAGAAATGACCCAGTTATCTTCATCCTGTTGGCTCCGTTCCTGCCAAACTGGATCCAGTGTCAATTGGAGATAAAGAGCAAGCACCTTATTATCACCACCATGTCTGCCCTTGAGGGTTTATTCTTTCACCCCCTCCTGTCTTTGTTTCTTTCCCCCTTCCCTGATTTTTTCTGTGTTGTCTCCCTACTTCCTACCATGCAACTCCCACTTCCCATATGGGTTTCATTCCTACCCTGTCCCCATCCTGTCTGCTAAAATAATCAGCAGTGAAACCCTGAATATGGCTGTTCACATTGTTTCCATGGGACTCGGTGGCAAGTCTCCTAGTGCGATGAATGAAGGCAGGACGCACTTCTCAGAGCCATTGTTTCAAGCTGTCTGCTGTCTCAGGAAAGCACTGCCAGCTCCATTTACACCGAGTCCTTGACTGCTGTGTTTTCTCCTCCATCTGCTGTGAGTAAGAAAATAATCAGGTCCTTGCAATTTAAACAGTGGCTCCTTAGTTTGTGGAGTGAGTGCTTCATCACCATGCTTCCCATGGGCCAGAGTTGATCCATGGGGAGGATGTCAGATGAGAGCATCATGAGGTGGTCCTTTGTAAGCAGCCACAGACTATATTCACTCCCTGATGTGGTTGTTAAGAGCAGGAATCTGGCTCATGACTGGAATAGAATTGACAAACCTGAACTGAGGTTCTCCTCCTCCCTGGAAGCCCTAATGTCATGTTCATCACATTTACAGTTTTCAGTCCGCTGAAAGCATGGAAGGAGACAGCCCACATGTGTTTGGAGTGAGCTGCACAGACATCTCCTAACTCAGAATAACAATAATGAAAACATGCTGCAGCACCTTTTGGCTACCACACATGGTACCTCCAGTCTGTGCTGGTTATCTGAAACATTTTAGTACACGATCTAAAACTGCCCACAAGGAAGCAGGAATTATGGTAGATGAACCTGGAAGACATCAGTAAGATTTTCAGGTTATAAAATAATTTCTTTTTGGACATTTTGGATTGTTTTAATAGTTTCCAGGCTTCCAGGATACAGGCAGGACCTTGTCCAATGTCTGAATAGCTGAACCATACAGTTTACAAACATGATTCACAAAAAATAAGACTAAGTGGGATCTGAATACAGACGTAACAAAAGTGAATATGAAGTGAGACATCCCATCTGCTGAAGAAACCAGCTTCCTGGTAATTTACCAGTTCAAGTACCAGTTTTCTGGTAATTGAAATTTCAAGGCAGTCTCATCTATTTCCGTAAAAATATCTTCCCATACCAGGAGAACAGCTTCCCATCCATGTTCTGCCCAGTGTTGCAAGAAATTTGTTCTGTCTATTACTGCTCTTCCCCTTTTGACCCAAGCGATGGATCAACATTCGTCTGTTTGTATATGTTTGAAGTGTGTAGATAGAGGCCATGGTATAACAGAGCCTGGAGGGTCCCAACCTCCTATCCTAAACAACAGATTCCCTGAACACAGGGGAGGGTGACAATTTCTTGTAAAATGCCATTCCTTTCACAGCCACAGATAATCCCCCAAAGCTCTCCTACTTCCCCCCATGCAGAACCAGGCTGTGACAATTCCTCTGTGGGCACAAGGAGGGCGTTTCACTCCTTCAGCCTGAGCAGGAGGCAGCTGTCCTATCCAAAGGTCTCTGTGAGGATCTCCCAGCTCCTGTGATCACAGTGTAAAGTCCTTAGGCCTGGTTCTGGGTTTATTTCTGCTTTATTTCTTTTTCTGGGTTGTTTCTTGCTTTATCACATATAATTCCAGGTAAGATTGAAGATTCCTGGAAGAAGGGGGATTCAGCAGCCAAACTCTTCCAAGCCCGATTCCTCTGAAGAAGGAGAACCTAAATTACTTGTGATGCTGCTATTCATCACAGTCCCTGCCTAGTCCCACAAGAGAAACAGCTTCAGCCTGACAATTTAAGAGTGCCCTTCCTCTCCAAATGCTCCAAGAGGTGGAGCATTTGCCTGAGACATGAAGGTCCAGGAGAGAGAGAAAAACTCCTCCAGCTGTTCCTGTGGAAGGAACCACTAAGGACTAGAGAGCAGGCAACATGGACAGCAATTGAGTGTTTAGTGTTCCTGGATAGAAAGAGGGGTGGATGGGTTCAGGCTGTGATAATTGAGCAGTCTGTGCTCTTTGTATGACAACTGCATATTTTACAAATACATCAGAATGCACAGTGCCCTCAGAACATCAGTGGCATGGCTACAACATTACGTGAGTGGGATTTCTGCAACACATGATTCACCCTTGAGGGCTGAAGTCCTTTCCCAGACCCAAGCCCTTTTCTAGATCTAAGCCTAGGCGACTCATCAGTTTGCCAAAATCAGCTTGCCTAGGGTGAATAGGTCCTTAACCACTGTGTTATCCTGTGTCTTTTGTTATCTCATAATCTTTCCTAGGCTGCTGACAGTTTCAAAAAATCAGTTCTTTTAGACGTAATTACAGTTTCAGTTTGCTTTCCCCAACAGCTGGAGAAGGCGGTACAAGCACAAAGCACATATGTGGCCTTGTGGGTGGGGAGGGAGAAATTCTTCTGCAGTATTTGTAGATTAGAAATATGGCTGCCAAAAAGCAAGTTCCCAAGTGCCTGGGGTCCACATGTTGCATAAAAGCAGAGTACCATCTTGGCATGGAAAAGGAACATTACATGAAGGAACTCAAAATCTCCCCAGGTCACATTGTCCTTACCAGAGATGAAAGTCCATGAGCTGCAAAGTGGTACCCCATCAGCTGCCTTTGCCACCAGGCAATGTATTTTGCTTTGACTGCTTTGAAAGAAAACCCCTTACAGGAAACATGTGCTGGGTATAAAAACGCAGTGTTTCGTTTATTTATGACACAAATACAAAACCAAACAGGCTTTCACAGTTCTAGGCCACAGATGTCTTTAACGAAAACCAGCTATTTGAATGTTAATAAGAGCTTCTTGTATCGTAAGCAGCAAGTCCACCCAGTCATGCTTTTAGGAAGTAAACAGTTTCAACAGATCAACCTATTAATCACTTGGCCTCCTAATAGTTCACGTAAGGGCAACTCTTACAAATTTTTTAGTGCGCTGTGCTGACAGTTTGCCGAGCAGTACGTACAAATGCCCCAGATTCTGCTCCTCTGAGGTCCAAAAATGACAGGATCTCCTCTGAGATAGCAATGAATAATCCATTTGACCCAAACTGCTTCCATTCATTCAGTCTTTAGTCACTTAGTTAACTTGGAAATGCTGCTGTGGCTAAAAAATACTCATCAGTACTAAGAAGATGACAATTCATGACCCCACATCAGACACTCTGGAAACCCAAGTGACAAACTGGTGTAAAATATTGTCCCTTAGTGCAGTCAGGGAATGATGATGATTTATACTAACCATGAGAAAAACTGTAAGGTGAAATTTTTGTTTTCTTTCATTGGTAAGAGGCAGGCAGTCTGGGTAAACAGTTCTAAAAAGTGTTAGCTTGGGAAAATCATGGAGTTCTCATAGATTGAATCTATGAGAATAGGTGTTTTCCTATGCAATGTCTGGTGCCTCTGCTCTGCAGCTTCATTCCTCAGAGCCTTTATATCAAGCTGCTTAAATGGATATGGAATGAAACAGACAATGACACCTGTAGGTCTTGTCCAATTTTCAGCCAGAAGTATGCACAGTGCTAAACTTCACCATGTAAGCTCATTACTCCTCTTTATTTTTAGACATTCTTTCAAGGTTAATCACTACTGTTGCCATTAGAAAGCCAGGAAAGATTAGCTACAGCTGGACTTTCCTCTCCTAAAGCTTCAGCTTCAGAAATAAGCAAAGATTTTGTCATCAGTCCTGGTGCATAGCACAGAGGTACAGCCCAGAGAGGATTTAGCTGTTCTCACTCTCCGGTTCCTCTACTGCAGCCCTGTGCTTAATACAGTGCCACAACTCCTCTCTGGGTCCTGAGGCTACTGGTGGGTGGGTTGAGCTAAGACATGATGTTTCCCAGTGCAGAAGCAGGCACATATCATGGTGGGGATGGCAACTTCTGGCACAGGAACAGGGTGGGGAGCTGGAGTCATAAGTCTGATTGCCAAACCTTTAAATCAGAAATTGGTGGCTGTGCAGAATGGTGTAATTTATCCTCTCTGCTAAAGGCATGAGAAATGCCTGTAGCAATTCTTCATGGAAGAATACAAGGCAAATGAAGCTGCCCATTCTTTGTTCTATATATGTATCTTACCCACCGTTTGCTATATTCCCTCCCCTTCTCAGAAGTAACTAGCTGTGTAATCAAGGTGACAGCCTAAAAAATATTTTCCCTTTATTCCTAGCAAAAGACACAGACTCATGTTTTGGACCATTTTGGACTTGTGTCCTCCAGCTGAAAATCCAGGTCATATCACTCATAGCAGTGAGATGCTGCTACAGCAGCTTACCCAGTGCTGGGCAGCTGGCTCACAAGGAGGGACATGCTTTGCAATTGAAACAACACTGTCTACAGAGAGCAGTGCAGACCAATACTCCAAGTGTGCAACCCTAGTCCTTTGCTACACCTCATTCCAACAGAAGCTCCCATTTTTAATCAAGGCATTCCATTATTAAATGAGAAACCTGTGGCTAACAGAGCTGATTACATGGTGTAATCTAATACAGTACTGTCTGCATGGTGTACCCAGGTTTTCTCCCCATCTCTACTCATCCATACAATTTACTACCCTCACCAGGTAAGCTGGTATATTTTCTTCATTGCAACCAATCATATTCCATTTATAGAGACAATATCACAACTTACATCATAATGCTGGACTGCACATTTAATACATGTGTCTTGGGATCTCTGCCCTAATGGGACATAAGCACTTATGCCTACCACTTTCCTGCCAGTGTCACCGGGCAAGGTCTGTGCTTACCCCAAAGAAAACACAGTCCCCACAAACATGCACATCTAGTAGGAAAACCATCATCTCTTTCTCAGCAAGATCAATTCACAGATAATAATTGGTTTGTGGAAAAGAAAGGGGACAAGTAAGGAGAACTGCTATAAAATGCAATGGTTTGCTACGTAACACTGATGCTTAGCCTGCTGTTTCAGAGGTGAAAGTTTAAGAATGAAGCATCCTTGCCTCCCCATGCTGCATGAGAAAAACCAGCGTCACAGCCCACAGAAGGCAGTTGTTTTTGTGCAGGGTTCCTGTTTGTTACTCATTTCCCCTCCTGTGTCCCAACACTCTGCGTCTTTAAAGCTCTTCCAAGATTCCTTATAGGAGAAGGTCTGTTGCCAGCTCAGAGCTTCCTGTTGTACTCTGAGAGAGCCTTATCTCTGCAATCTTCATGCAGACTGCAAGGAGGTTTTGTGTTTGTTTGTGTTTTTACAAACCAGGCAATTTCTATGGACTAAGCAGTCTCTCAGTTCTGACTGTGGTGGGGCACTTTGTCAGAAAAGTCATTAAGTAGTTTTGTTTAGTTTGCAGGTTCCAAATAATTCTCTACCTCTATAATTTCTGACAAATTAATGCTGCTAGGTTGCCTTATTTAAAAGTACTTTAAAAAGTTCTTTAAATGTCCCAGAGAGATGCCTAGGGATCTGGCAAGTGGGTCCCTCTGCCTTTCTTTGGTCTGTTTTGTCTTTTGATTTTCTAGCACAGCTCTCATCTCTGGGCCTCTACATCATAAATGTACTCAGGAAATAAGCACTTCATTTTTTGTAGTTCTTCTAAACAGCAAGGGCATCACTGCATTTTTCAGATCCACTGAAAGTCTGTCAGCATTCAAAATTAATGTAAAAAAGACTTAATTTCTGAGTTCCTCCTTAATTTTAGATGTCTCCTTGCCTCTGCATTTGTGCATCTCTGCATAGAAGCTGTATGAAAGTGAAGCTTTAAAAATATTATTGTATCAATAATCTTTTCTTGCCGAGTTCTACTCTGGCTCTGGATAAAGATGGCTGTTTATGTCTGTTCAGAGGTACAAGAATCCTTCTGTTGCAAGGCAATGATGTTACTTCTCCAGTGGCATCCCAGCCAGCAATGGGATGAGAACACTGGCTGTAGCTGCCAAAACAACTTTTATCCAGGAGAAGTCAACTTGAGCTTGCTCACAAGTCAACAACACAGGCTCCCTGGATCAAACTCCAGATGCTAAATTTATTGAGAAGTAGGTAGCATCCTGAGGATACCTAGGATTATGACCCCCAGAATGTTCCACTTATTGTAATAACTATTGAGAATTGATATCCTGGAGCATCTAGTTTGTTAATAGCACCAGAGTGACCCACAGTAGGGTTAGTTCTCAGGAAGGTCCCTGCCAGAGCAGAATTCAGAGCAGGGAGTCCTGAATCTCAGCTCTGCCCTGTGCCCATTTCTCTGAGGCCATTGGATATATTTCACATGTTTGGAGGAGAGTTGTACTGGCTACTTAGACACCTCTCATGCTAATGAATAATTACGGACCTTCCCAGACACTCAGTCTATATTAGGAAAGGATTTCTCTACTATTAGTTAAAATAAGAACAGCAGGAAGGCCTAATATCCTGGATCAGTTCTTCATGCAAGAGGAGCCAGGCTGAGCTGGCTTTGCTCTCCACATGAATCACACACTTGCTGTTGTGATTCTGTCTAGGAATGAGGTATGGATGCCCTGAGGCTGCTCTCTGGGGAAGAGCTACAGTATCCCAGTGCTGCTGTGGAGAGAGTGCTTTCATATTTCTGTTCTTCTGATGAAACTGGCAGTGAAAATGTTCTGGTGGTGCCCAAGCAGATGACAGTATATCACCCGAGATGCTACAGTGAGCAGTTTGAACATGCTCGTGGCTTTGGGATCCACAGAGGCAGTGTCATCTACACACACCAATAGTGGCTCCAGAGATGGACAGTTCCAGAGACCTTAGAAGTGAAGAAGTGGCAGTTTGCTCTGTGTTGGCATGAAATAATGTAAATTCCAGCTTATTCATGTGTTTGGATTCAATATAATTTGTGTGCTGAGTGGTAGCTTTCCTTTCCCTTGGTGAGGGAAATAAGTGGGTCAGAGCAGTTCGTGACACACAGTATCGATGAGAAGGTGAGCATTATTTCCAGGACTCAGAACAGAATAGTGACAAATGCTGCACTGTGTGACAATATGGGAGCTCCAGGTAATGTACAGGGTGGCAAATGCTTTGTGTGTGCAAATGGAGAATGAAGAACTGTTAAAATCGGTTAAAGGAGAAGGAAATAATCTGCTGAAGGAAACTAGTGAGATTCTAACTGGGGGCTTGAGAGAAAAAAAGGAATATGGAAGAGGTGAGAAAAGCCCTTCTGGTGCTTGAGATCAAACCAGCACAATGTAGTATGGTATCTTCTCAAGTGAATTCTCAAAAGAGGAGAGCAATATATAGCTGAGAAGTGTGGTCTGGCCTCCCACTTAACAAGCCAAAGGGTGATCATCATTACCAGGAATTCACTTGTGAGGTCATGAGAGGAAAACATCACCTTTGAATAGATATGTCAAACTGAGAATGTTAACTATTTTGCCTTTTAGAAAAAACACTTGTGGACTTTTCTACAGCACTGACCTTCCAAAATGATTTCATGCACTGCAAGAACCCTTTTTCCAAATAGCCCCATGAAACTAGCAGAAACAAATTTTACCTTTCACTTCTCAACGTTTACTCTTTTTTTCTAATGAGGTTGTTTCAACTGTCCTCACCAGATACCTGTCAAGCCAAATCTGGGCAGACTGTGACTATAGCAGTGTCAGATGAAGAAGAAGCAGGTGGCCATGCCTCTAAGCTCTTTTCTTCCCCCACTGTCACCCTTGGAGAATGGTTATCAATGCAGCAGCCTTGCTTTTGGCATCAGAAATTAATTTCCTAGCAAATTATTGAAAATACAAAGTTATTCTCATTTTCCACACAGCATCAAATAATAAACTATTAATGTTGTCGTGAGTTTAAGGCCTGTGTGGTTTGCCAAAGCAAGATAATTATTTGGCTACTTTGAGCAGACACCATCAGGTAGCCTTTTGTGACATCCATTTACTGCTGGGTCCCCAAAGCCTCATTATATGGTGCCCTGGGGAAGAGGTAGAAAACTCCTCTCTCTCCACTGTCATCACAAGACTATATATCATGCTCTGAGCCATTCAGAGCATGAACATGGTCCACGCTCTGGCCCCAGACAGTTTGGAGGTGCTGGTGACACTTGAGGTGTTACTGGCCCTGTCTGAAGGAGGTATCAGTTTGGCTGCTGTACCCATCTAGAGCACAAGATCAGGCACTTCTAATATATGGTTCACCTCAGCCTAAAGCTGAGGGCTGGAACAGCTCAGATTATTTGCTCTCTCTCCACTGACTGAAAAGATACTGGCTCTTAAATTTGGGGGGATCGGTTTGCTCTATTTACCAAAAGCTTACTCTGACAAAGCACTCATCTGGGGGTCAGAATAATATTACAGTGTGACTTTATATTAAAGTGTGATATTTAATAGAAAGTCCAGGGGGGAGGCAGATCTGCCTGAGTCGGGCAGTCTGACCCTCAGCACAAAATGTGATGGGAGCAACATGCTCCCCAAAGGAGAGCTGCAGCACCACAGCTCCAGCAGAACCACTGAAGCACCAAAGCACCTCAGTTGCCTCCAGCTGCCGCCACCCTTATTGCGTTGGAAAAGGAAGAAGTCTTGGGTGAAAGAGCAAGGTAGCCCAATAGCCAAACCACTTCTGCATATGTGGGTTTGATCCTTGTGTGAGCCATTCAATTAAAGATTGGACTTGGTCCTTCTGGGTCCCTTCTGACTGAGATTCCGTGATTCTGTAACTTCTGAATGCTTTTGGAGAGCTACCACTATCACGCTGATGGTTTTGCTTGGTCGTCTGTAATCAATTCTTCTTCAATCTCCAGACATTGTTTGTCTGTTACGTTTTCAGGTTCCCCTTCCAAACATGAACAATCAATCTGCTCTGGGTTAAACATGGACCAGCCCTGCCAGCCCATGGAGTACTGAAAACTGCCAAGAAATATACCAAGAAAGGATCAAAGAGTAGTTCCAATGTAGGGTAAGTGAGGGCATCCCCTAGCTGCTCACATCACACTCCAGCTCCTATTTTCTGTCTGCCCAGGCTGGTCATCCTCTCATTTGAGACAGTTTTCAAAGTTGCCAACTATCCTCAGCTCTCAGCTTCACAACTCCAGGCTCCTTTCACAAATAACCTGGTGAAAAAAGGAGGAGAACAACAAAGATCTCCTCTTCCACTTCTGACCAACATCAAGAATTTAATAACAACAATTAATTTGATATTTTCTTTTTCCCTTTTTTTTTTTCCTTTCATTTCCAGACCAGTTCAGGGAAGGGAGGAGGAAGTGGCAGACAGTATTTTGAATCTATCAGTCATGGTGTGAGATGAAACTGAAAAGTTTCTAAGTCACTGCAAGGTCTAAGTCCCTTTGAATGTTCTTTAGATAATTGACCCCTAAACCACAGAGGAAGTCAGAGGTAATGATAGTCTTAAAAGTCTAAATTACTAGATCAGAGGCTAGCAGCTGATAAGTACACTCTGATACCTTGCAAAATTTTGCCTATTTATAAATGAGCTTTTTCCCTGGCTTTTCTCAGTGCCAATTGAGTGCAAATGTTGGCAAGATCCGTGCTAGTTTGTCTGGACTCCGAACCACTTTGCTGAATACTTAATCAAGCTGCTCGCCTCCCTTTCCCAACAGAGGCCATTTATACAGCAAGAGAATCAGCTGGTCGATGAAGCAGACAAGTGGAGCAGGGGAGAGGGAGCGAGCTCTTTGAATGGGATGAGAACAGAGCCACCGGCACCTCAAGAAAGTTTATCTGTCTCCAGTGCCAAGCATACACAGTGCTAATCTTTTGTTGCCATGAATATTCAAGCCCAGCTGCCAGCAACAGAGGGAGCAGCTGCAGTGGCAGAGCTGGCAGGTCCCCTCGTGGTGCCCTCGCTTGCCGACCCTGGCATCTGGGTCTGTCTGGGTGTGGGGAGGGGGAGATGCTGCTTGCATTGCAGACAACAGACAACAAGCCATTGAGCAGCCCAGCCCCACGCTTCCTAAGCAGCAAAAAGTCAGGAACTCACTTGCCCTGGAGAGCCCAGGACCATCCTGTCTTGCTAACATGGGTATGCCAGATGCTCCAGATGTTTGGGGTCACGTGAAGCCCTGGAAGGAAGAGGTGTGTCTGGGATAAGAAAGAGCAACAGCTGGGGCAATATAGGATTGAAGGATGTCTGCTGCTGCTTGGAGAAAATAGTGAGACAAAATCCTGCAGGCTCCCTGGAAAGCTAGACATACATAGCCCTAGGCAGATCACAAGTCTCATGGCTTATTTGGCAAAGATGCCTATTTGTTATGACAGGGTGGGCTGGTGAAATGCCATTACAAGAATGCAGCACTGGTCACAGACAAGTTGGCAGGTGACTGCTGCTGCAGTGTCATGGAAGACTTGGAGGATTTTTGTCACGTGAGGTGGGAAGCAGCAGTAGGAGGAAGCCATAACTCTCTTCAGATGACTGACTTGTGCTTCTCCACAATTTAGGGCAGCATTTCAGGGACAGGGCAATGTAAGAGCAAGTCTTTGCCTCAGCATACTCCATAGGGGCAGATGAATGCTCTGGTACAAATGTCAAGAGACAACAGGTCAGAGCAGACATTCATCCTGCCAAGGAATCACTCTGCCTAGCACAAAGTTATCAGAGGCTTGTAATGACCCTATTTTGGCATGGAAGATCACCGAGCCCCACTTTGCTGAGATTTCCCTTGTAATGCAATGAAATACACTAGGGGGGAAAAAAATCAAGCAAACAAACAAAACCAAAAACCAAACAAAAACCAACCAAACAAACAAAAAGATGGGAAAGGCAAGACCAACCTTCAAGAAACACCTGAGGGTCGGGTTACTTCCAACCAAAGCCAGAGTGGTCACTGTCATAGAGCTTTGGGAGGCTGGAGACTGCTGCTGAACTTTTCCTTCTGTGTGTTGAAGAAGGTGGCTCCTGGAGCCCTTGCTATGGTCAGCAGTCAACTGCTGGCATTCAGAAATATTCATTCCCATTCTTCTGAGGCTCTAATTCCCTTCAGGAAAGCAGAGCCTCAGAGCAGCAATACATTCATCTTACAATGCCACAAGCACAACATCACCTAACCAGAACAGCAAATGTCCTGCTCTCTGGCACACAACTTTCCATCAAGCTCAGGCATACAGCCACAAAACAGACCAGCTATCCAGGCCTCCTTGGTATAGGGCTCAGAACCATGGAGTAGTTGATATTGCTAGAAAAACTACCAGAAACAGAGATAGACAGTTATCCTAAGAGAGGGAACAGCCTTTGAAGGCTGGAGATGGACATTGTGCAGTTAGCTATTGATCTCCAAAAACGGAGGACTGGAATTTTCCAGTAGAGGATCAGACCTGATCATCTGGGGGGTTGTGTCCCCAGAAGAATTTCTGTGAGCAACCCATAAGGAAAAATCAGCCACAGACCTGCCTTGGGATTTACATTTTAGAACACAGCATGGACCAGGGTAAGTGCTCTTAAGCAAGCAGTAATGCAGCACAGCAAAGGAAAAAAAAAGGGATCTCTTGATGATGCTGAACTTTCCAGTCCTTAGTCCTGTCTCTAGCCTTCCAAATTAAAAAGGAAATTCTATCCTAACTGTATCTGCAAATAGGCCATCTCAGACAAAGAGGGAAAAGCAGAATAAAGGCAGGAGAAATCACATCTATCAAAACATTTCATGTTTTCTTTGCCTTCTTTGTATCAATTTTTAAAAGACAACCTAAATTGAAAAAGCTAATGACATATTTTACATTTAAGTAGGAGCCTTAATGAGAAACACAAATGTTATAGTACCTACTTGAATAATCTGATTTTTTGCCTTAATGTAGTTTTCCCAATTTTCTGGCAAAACCCGTCACAGAATAAGAGCCCAGCCACCCCACAGTCCACTTGCCTGGCACACATCCCATTCAGTATGTGAATGGACACAGTATATAGATGCTTCACATAGATTTATGGCTATCTTTGTCCCTAGATTGATATTAAATTATAAACAGTTTGTGGAAAAGAGCTTTATCCACAGCAAATCCACCTCCGCCTGCTGCTGCTTTTTCACACTAAGAGGTCAAGGGTTTAGAAACTGATTTCAGACTCCCAAGCTGTTACCGACAAAGTGCTGATATAGCAGAAGGAAGGGCCATGGTCACAAAAGGTATCTTTGTTTGCAATAATTTAAAATCCCTTCTCATATTCCATTACTACTGTATTTCCTTCCTCCAGGTTTCACCTTGGACTGAGCTACATCCTTCTGGCCTTAGTATCATTAGATATATTTTTCTCACGCTTTTTTTCTGGATTTGAACACAGTGGATCACATGAAATTCAGTAGCACCACTCTGTGCTCTGGGAGTTAGCATGACTTTAGCCAAGTGTTCCTGATGATCCCTCATTGCTTTGAAATGCTGCTCTGCACTCTCAAACCCATCAGGTGTGTGCACACAGCGCTGCTGCTGTGCCACACAAGCACATTATAGACCAGATGAGCAAGGAACAAGGATCTGATAAAAGGAAAATGTGGACAGAGCTGTACCTGGGCTCCCCCTGCACCACAGTGCTCTGGATGGATTCAGTTGGCTCCAGACCTGGCCAGTGTCTGGAGTGTACATGACATTTCTCATGTACAGATTCACTTGATGGAGCTGGATGCTTGATTTAAGGCTACTTTGGGATAGGAGAAGGGCCTATCCAGCAAGATACAATCCAAAACGAGAAAGGCCCTTCAAACTCTCCTCACAAACCACTGCAAAGGGGAGAAGAGTTTTAATAGGGAGGGAAAGCAGGAGAAGTTGACAATGCCAAGAAACAGGTGAGGTTCCTACATATCAAATTTAGGAAAAGATGGTCAAGGGAATATTTAGACTTTATTTTTACCTCTATATTGCTAAAAACATAGCTGAAATGCCAGCAGGGTATACTCAGCACCAGGTGCAAAGAGTTTTAACCCCATCTGAAGGAAGCTAAGGGACTTGGTGTAGCCACATCCGGTTCCCTGATGCCCAGCATCCAGAAAGGAGTCCAGATCCACAGGCTGGGGGGAGGCACTGAGTCTCCTCAAAAGACTGCTCCACCTTGCAGATGTAAATGAGATCCCCAAAACTGACTGAAGGGAAGTGTGCACTTCCCACAGAAGAAGGCAGCTCAGCAGAGAAGGGGGTTTGGGCTCCCAAGGGGATGTGGAGTGAGGATCCCTCTTGCACTCATCTTCTGACTTGATGGATATTGAGTTCTTTCCCACACAGTGAAACTTTTTAATAGGAGCCATCAAAACTATTCCCCAGCATCCTGTGTTTTTTTTCTTAGCAAACACACAGCTGGGAATGGTTTAGGTGAGCTCTGAGGAAGACAGGTACTAAGTTGTTCAGAACAACAAAAAGCTTTTTCTGGGCATGTTGATTTCTTTCGAGGGTGGGGAACAAAAAAGAGGAAAAAAAAAAAGACAGGAGAGTAGGAATTGCTGGGTTTACAACCTGAACTCCACAAATTCTGCCAAACAACCTGTTCAAACACCAACTCTTTGCTTAGGCCAAACAAATAATGAGTACAGTTAATCAGCTATATTTGCAATCTGGGAATAGTTAGTGCATGTGTTGTAGTGGGAGGGAAAGTGTCATGCAGAGACTTGCAGACTAACCTTTGCTTGGTGTACACATTTCCCTTCATCCCTCCAGTTTGACATAAGATTAGTTACACAGAATGGAAGGGTCTCATTTTGTGGTGATGTGGAACTTCTCAGCACTGCATCCCATCCTCTGCTGGGGGCCAGCTCCAGCAAGGACTGCTGAGGGGAGCGTGTGTGCTCAAACACATCAGCTGCTCTTGGTGTTCTGGCTGATCCCAGTACATGGATGAAGCTGGCAGAAGCCTAGCAAAAGAGGAGGAAGAGCTGATGGGAAATATGTGACATGTCTCTCGGGTGGCAAAAAAATATCTTGTTGCAGCCCCAACTTGAGGGCAATCAGTGAGAAGGGGACTGATTCAGAGGGCTTTCTTCTGATGTTCAAAGGCAGGAACAAACCATGCAGGCAACACTATATTCTCTCCCCCCTCCTGAAATCCAGCCCATGGTGCCCTTTACAGGGAAGCATGTGCTGCTCCCTGGAAGCCCCTTTTCCCAGGTGGGCTGGAGGCACACCCTCAGCCCAGTGTTGTCTCCAGCCCACTGGTCATTAAACTTTGCTAAGCCTCCCACTGCTTCCTGCATGTCTGATATCTTCCTCTGCCAGGCTAGTGTCTGGGCTCTTCTCCCTTTTTAAATACAGGCAAGATGTTTTTCTGGTAGTTTCTTAAGATATTTCCTGTTTGGTTGAGTTTTTTTCATTTTTTCCTTTTTACAACACATTGGGTTTTAATGCTGTGTATTCAAAGCAAGAACCTGCCCAACCCACAGGCCAAAGGACATCTGTCTTGTTTTGCCAGGTGCCAGAAACAGCAACTGGATGCTACCCACTGCCTGGTGGGTGGCAATAGTCTTCACAGTTTCTACAGCACTTCCAATTTCCAGTTTTGTAGAATTCCCTCCAAATCTGCTGTATAACACAGATGCTGCTGCAAATCACTCTGACACTGGTTTAACATCTTTCGTGTTTAATGCTAGAGTGATCCAGAGAGCAGAGGGTCATGCCAGCAAATTTAACTGAGGCTTGGCACAGAAAAAACAAAGATCTTAGTTCAATATTTTCAAATGACCCTGAGGACCTCACACAGTAAAAGGAGATGTATAGTATGATCTTAATTCTTTCTCTTGTACCCCCCTCATTTGGAGTCCTCCAGAAAATCTGTGCCCACAACAATAAATAAGGCCAAATCCATACTACAGCTAAGCCTATAACAAGCCAAAACCAGCAGCATAAATTTCTTACCAAGACTCATGCAAAAAATCCAGTTCTACCCAAAAAAAGTGGACAGGCAAAATTCCTTGAGCTTTTCTATTGTCACAGGGACAGGCTGGTGCGCTGAGGCTTTTGTCCTCAGTGGAATACAGGGCCACTGCCTTGTCAGGTGCTGGGGAAGACAGGCTTTACAATGTGCATAAATTAGAGGAGAAGCTGGAGGATGCACCTTCTGCACTCCATGTTTCAGGCAGTACTGAATCCTACATTCATTGACATGACATGAGGGGACAACTCTTTCACAATCATCTGGCTGTTGGGCCATGGAATACCACAAACCAGCAGCCACCCAACATGTGTGTCAGACAGCTCAGGGCTGCCCGTGTCTCCCCACACCCCTTCAGAGCCAGGAAGCTGCTGCTGCTGCACTTTCCACGTGGACAAGCAAGCAGAGTTTGCAGTCTACAGTTCTGCTGCAATCCTGGAAGCAGTTTGAAACTCTGGTGGAAGTGGTTCAATATAAGTGTCTGCAGCACACAAGGATGCTTTGGATTCTTAACAAGTGACAAACCTTCCGTTTCAGCATGAGAAGAAGATGAAGCTGTGTCACAGGGCTGGAAAGGGATATTTCAGATACTCTTATGCTACCCCTGCCTATTTTTATCTGCCTTACAGGTTCTTAACTGCTGATGTAGTTCTTTTAAGCTCTGTGTTGCTCAGGTCTGTGTTTTTTAACTTGTGCTATCTGTTTGCTCCAAGGCAAATTCATCAATAAGAAAAGTTTGAAGACATCTGTAGGATGAGGACTTGAAACTGAGCTCAGCCCCATTTCATCCAAGTACTTCAATGCAAGCACTTTAAGTGGGACCATAAGTCATAGCATAGTAAACTTCTAGACTGATATCTGTCCAGAGTAACACCACAATGCCATTTTCATATGCACATTGATACATGGCATTAAAAGCTTCAAAGATTAAAAAAAAAATAAAAAATGGGGCACCTAAACCAGTGATTATTTCTGAGCCCAAATAACTAAACAAAAATCCTAATCTCTGTTTTGTTGCTCTCTTAGTAGTATAATTGTGGCCAGATGTATGGTGCCTATTTTTTCAAAGTAAACTGAATTTTAGAGTGAAAAAACTCATTTCGCAATTTGCTGATGCAGTACCTCAAGCTGATGCCAGACAAGATCTGGCTGACATGCAAATTTTCCAGTTCATGCATCTTATGGATAAATTATCATATTTATGCTTATATGCTTAGTTCAATACTAGAAACTTTTCTAGTGAGTCACTAGAAAACTTTATAGCACGTCTGAGCAGTGATTATCTGATGCACAGTGCTTCCTGCCATTCGAGTGCTGCATTGCACGTGTGTCCAGATGCAGCTTGGTACCATGGTGCTGGGCACAAAGCTGTGTCCCACCCAGGCCCCCCAGCTGGGAACCTCAAAGGTCCCTGCAGGGGCAGACTGGCTCTGGAGGGGGGAATGAACTACAAAAGGGTGAAGACATTCCCTGACATTACACAGCTGCAAGAACCTGCACCTGAGAGGGCCCAGCCAGGGAGGAGATGGAAGCCTTGAGCTGCAGTGGAGCTCTAAGCCCAGCTGCCCTTGTGGCAGGTGACAACTGAGGCAGAGACAGGGGTATTTTGTGTGCCTGTCAGTCATGTGCCATTGCCACAAGAGCAGATGGGGCAGGCACGGCACGCAGGGACCTGCCTGTGTGACAAGAAAATTCACAGAGCTCATTCAAGGCTCTTGCCTTGGACGCGCTCCCTGCTTCACCCTCAAGCCCAGTCCCGCGTGTGGGCAGTCGGCAAATTTGGCCTCAGGCCCTGCCTTGAGGCTGCTCTTAAAATTCAGCGTGGATGCAGCGACAGGGTCGGCTCCGGCACCGCACGGCCCAGGAGCGCGTTGGGCCCGGCCTGGAGACACGGCGGCCGCCATTGCCCCAGGACTGCTGCTCGCTCCTCGCAGGGCTGCAGTCGCAGGCCAGAAGGAACTAGACTCTTCCCGACAAAGCAAGCTGCATGGAAGCAACGTGTTCGCTTACCCCAAACTGTGAATCACTTCTGAAAAGGCAGACCTCTTCCTAGTGTGTTTATACATATAGGGAATCTGCATAAACATGCCACATGTCTAAGCACATGGAGCCAGCCATATGCACCCATGAATACACGCACGCTTCCTTCCGTGTGTGTGCATGTGCGTATGTATCCCTCTGCCAGCACCAGATTTCTGGCAGGAGCTCCTTCTGCCCTTGCCCCATAAACAGCAGGCACTAATTCTCCCATCTGCAGGCTTCACCCTTCTCCTTGCCTTGCTTTCTTGCCTGCCAGCAGACATGCCCTCTCTTTACCTAGTCAGTCTTGCAGTCTCCCCACCACTTCCTAAACTGGTGCTTTTTATCAAGCAAATTCTCTGTGGAAGCACGGTATAGTCAGGGGAAGTGCTGCAGGGGCCAAACGCTGCAGAGATTAAGACAGCACAATGTGCCAAAGCCTGCCTACACCCCACCTCTGACTGGCACTCCAGAGGCACAGCTGGGCACACCTGAAAACCCCAGAACCAGAGCAATGACATACCATTTATTTCTGCCTCGGCTTATTGTGAATGGTATTGCATACTGAGGATAAAAACACAATAGCAAGAGACTTCAAATATGCTGATTTCTGGTTTTCTTTTGTTTTCTGAATTTGTCTATAGGTTATTGTAATTCTGTGTAGCACAGTGATGCTTTGGCTCGAAGCCAAAGGCAGTAGAATTTTGAGGCAGCTGACTGAAAGGTTAGAAATTGGGTTAATACATTTTTAAAAACAGCTTTAATATTAGGTGGTCATCTGCTTTCCCTATGAGATCAGTCTTTTTAATCTTTAGCTATGCTATTTAGCTGCATGCTGTTCATGAGATTTCACAGTTATTTGAAAACCAGACTTTTTCCCGGCACTTCTATCTTATGTGTTTCAAACCAAGCTTCAAATCTAGCCTCATCCACTGAAAATATTAAACCTTCTCAGGGAACTACCTTAGGTTTGATTAATGTAGGAGTGCAATTATACTTTCTTTTCCTGACTCTTTACAGAAGTTTTTTAAACCCATACAAGTGTTAAACACTCTGAGGTGAAGCTGGTGAGGATGTTTGCTCTGAATGATTGTTCACTTTTTACCACTTTCAAAGAAGAATGACAAATTTGAGAACAAGTGCTGTAGTATTTGTTTTGACAGCTGAATTTAAAAAGTTTGAAGGACCATCCTGATATCTCTTCAAACCACCTTTGTAGAATTTTATCAGACATGATTACCACGTGTCTTTCTAACACCATCTCCTTAAAATAAACAATCAGAGACAAAGGAGGGTAAAAAGAAAACAGAATGTGTAGGTGAGGAAAACTTTTTTTTTTTCTTACAACAAAAACAGCTCCAAATCTGGCCAGTATGTGCCTCTCACATGTTTTATCCTCTCCCCAAATCTTTCCTAGGTTGTGTCATTTTAAAAACCTGCAAGCTGGAACATCAAAGAGAGTCCTTGCATAAGAGGAAAGCTAGCATGGAGGCACTGTAAAGAATTAATACACAAAGACCTGTGGGATTAGTGCCTGGAGATTTAGGTCTGTTCACAGCCACACTGGAGACTGTGCAGGCAGGGCATGAGAAAAGATCTGCCTTGAGTATCAGAGTTTCCTGGTCAAGGGTTTTTTCAGCTCTGTTTTGCAGGATGGGAAGGCAAAGTCAGCACAAGGAGATCTACACTGAAACAACAGCTGAGCTACTGCCTCAACTCAAGATGCTTTCCTCCCAGGCAGGGCTGTCACAAAGGCAGGTTTGGTTTCGTTGGGGCAGTTTGTTTTGGTTTTGGAAGGATATGCTTTGTCCTTGAGATTTTTTCTTGTTGGACAACCAACATTTGGGGCCATGCCATAGATTCCATCAATGCGGGAGCCTGCTGCGCCTTTTCTTTCTAGGCTGAGCCCCCAGCCTGTGAGACCAGCATGGTGTCTCTTGATCCCTCCAAATGAAATTAGGAAAATGGGCTGGCTGACTTGCATCTGCCCTATGCTGCACGAAGCGGCATTGCAGAGAGGGCGCATTTGCAAGGAGAAGTAATAAATGTAATTTCCTCCACAAATTAACTGAGCCACACTGGCTCCAAAGGGGTCGAAGAGAGAACAAGAAAAGAGCCACTGTCTGTTAAAATAGCAGCCCCTGACTTATCAAAGGAAATGGGATATCAGGTCATACTTCAAAACCTAATGACAGCAGTTCAGGAGATTTGATCAGACCCATTTCCTTCGCCCAATTTTTACGGGGCACTGGGTACCTTAGAGTGAGCACGGAGCCCTCTGTGCCTTTGACGAGAAGATGACTAAAGGATAGACCAAAGGGATGGAGAGGAGGGCAAAGCAGGGCACTGGGTTGTAACCAGCTGGCTCTGTTGGTGCCTAAAGTGACCTTGTGTAGAAGCAGGAAGAATTTCAGGTCGGCAGAATGTAATTACTCTGGTTGGAAAGTTGCCAAGATTCTGGCATTAACATCCCCATGGCTCTAAAAAATGCCACAGGGCCAGAACTATAGATTTCTCCATGACTAAAAAAACAGCACTGGAGAGGTAGAGGACCCTGTAAGCTTTGTGAGCAGCTTGAATTATTATATAGTGTGGGTTGCAAGAGCAGTTAGGTTTTCCAAATATCTCTTTTAGCTTAAAAAAACATGGATAAACAAAAGTAAAATGGTGGATATTCCCTTCCCCTCTCCATCTGCCCATCCCCCACACTTTCCTCTCTCAAGCAAGAAGACATTCCCATAGAACTATAGCAAATACAACCTGGTAAAATAACACACATGGATTATTTCTCTTCCCCTCTTCCCCCACTGTCATTGCTTTTTGCAAATCAATCTCATTCAGGACAAAGTCTATAACAGACAGAACAATACTCAATTCTGGCACTATCCTATCACCAGATAAAGACTGAGGAGCTACAGTGCCCCCAACAAGACAAAGGTGAGGTTCTTTTTACTAAGCAGCTCCCTCTACTTTGTGACAGTTCAGAGGAAGCTAAACTGAGTGTCCTACAACTGGATAAAGTTTAACAGGACTTTCTGTAGCACAAAGGCAATAACACTATTACAGGGTATTGAGTCCTGTTGAATTCATTGGCCAACAGAAACACTTTGTACAATCAGGTGTGGAGGTTTCCTATACAGGTCTTCAAAATCCAGGGGCCCACATCTGGTGCCAGAGGAGAGGAAGTGACACGCTAGGACAACAGCTGTATTGGATTATATTCATAATTCTCAGAAATGTACCAAAACACTTTCCAGCATGCGAACACTTGTGTTTCAGGATTAGTCTTGAAAAGGCAGAATCAAATTCTTCCCTTTCCTGGCACTCTCCCCTTGACCCACAGGGGATCAATCAGCTTGTGAGCTACAGACGAATATTTGCACACACTAAAGATTCTTTTCAGATACAGCATTTGGCAGGGGCTCATTAGAGGAAAAAATGGCACTGATTTAGAAAAGGAGTGGCATTAACTTTTCTCCTTGCAAAAGGCAAAGGATGTAGGTTACACAGAAAACAGACACAAAGTTCTGAGAATGAAGGCCCAATAGACAAGCCTGAGTGACTTTGAGAGACCTATGGCATGGCTGCACACTGCATGTGCAGCCATGCTATGTGACAAAGTTGTGGCTATGCACTATGACTTCCCTTTTGGGTCAGAGCTGTGTCTCTTCATGTGACAGTTATACAGAAGAGCTTGAAAAAGCAAGATGGAATAGTCACTGTGACAACTCTCACATCTTTCTTTTCAAATGTTGTTTTAAAGCCCAGATTCTGAAAGAAGACAATTATTAAATACTTGTATTTTCAAAGTTTGCATCTGTCCTTCTCTGCTATAGAAGAATGTATAAAAAATGCTGGAGGTTCAAAACAGAAGCAGCAGAACTTAATTTTGTGTCAAAATTTCTTGGTCTCATGCTCTCTAGCTGGCAAGATTGTTTGAAAGCTCTAGGGCCTTCTTCCTCAGGAGCTTGCCTGACCTGCAACATCTAAACAAACATGCAGGAACACATCCTTTCATTGGTTTCCTACAATTTTTGCTCCTATAATTATGCATACTTTATGAAAGCTAGCAAAAGAGGTGAATAGTCTAACTCTCCACAAGAGCTGTCTTTTTCCCAGGGAAAAAATCTGTAAGTTTCCACAGTATTGTTGCTGTTGTTTGTACCTAAGGGTCTAATAAAAGTTAACCACTCCTGCACAGATTTTTGGTGGAAGCGCATTTGCTACTTTTTATAACAAGAAAAAACAGAAGCAGACTGCCAAAGAAACTCACATGACTGACTGCATGTGAATCACTCAGTGCTATTTCTTGTGTACACATCAAGTTTTTCAGTCCCAGCATGCCCAGTCCTCAGAGAAGGGTCTCTCCCTTGCTCTATTTTGACTCACTACAATTGCATTTCTTCTGTAGCGTCAGCCCAAATTGAAGCCCAATTGTTCTGCATGCCAGAGAGAACAGTTCCACTGCCATTAAAAATGGCAGTCATGACATGTCTCAGATTATGCAAGGTGATGCCCTGATACAGAAAATACCCTGAGAGAAGGGTAAGTGGGAAAAAAAAAAAAAAAAGCTGGAAAAATTGACCACAAGCTTGTGTTTTAGGCAGGGAAAGGGAGCTCAGCTGGTGGCATTCCAGTACAGACCAACTTTGTTTCACAATTTAAAATGTGTTGTGATTGAAATTATTGAAATAAAGTTGTCCATACAAGCATTGCCTGCCTCAGAGGTACTCTGTAATTCTAGGTCCTGCTGAGATTTTGTGCTCGTAATTGTTGATAATGCTTAAGTGCTCAAGCAATGTATCTGCACCCTGAACCATTCCAGGTACTGCTTTTATAAATAACAATTTTCAAAGACAAGTATGTATTAGTCAAGGTTCAATACTGAATTGGTATGTTGCCCCCAGATGGCAGCCTTTGAAGTATTCCTCAGTTCCTGAGGAATAAAGACATGAAGCAAGAGCAGCAAGAAATCACCAAGGACTTCATAGATGCTCCCTGTAAGGTCGCTGGATTGCAATATGATAGTCCCTGTGGAACATAAGGAAAGAGTATTTTCTTTTTTATAATGACAACAGTGTAATTTTTCTGGCCTCCCCATGAATGATTGGAGGTCTCACATTTCTGGATGATCTGGATTAGTGTAACTTTAATCTGTTGCAGCATTCATTCCATCACCAGCTCTGGCAGCAATCCAGGCAGAGGACAGAAAATCTCCAACCTTCACGTACATGGTGACAGAGCTTTTTCTGACTCAGAAATAAGCCTGTCTTATACTCCTGTTGGCTTTGAGAGCCTGACACAGCCACACAACCATCTGCTACAGGTATCATTCTTCTCATTTTATCATACCACTATGTGACTCAAAAACTAGAGTAGGCAAGTAGCAGAACCAGGAAGATGTACTAAGTTTTTTACACCTTCAAAGAATAACAGCATTAAGCAGATGGCAACTTATCATGAACTATTTTATTTGGTTCTGATTTGCATCAGTTTTAAGAAAAAGGTGTTGACTGCTTGAAGAGTCCATCATGATATAATAAAAGGGGAAGAGAAAAAAAATCAATACTCAGTTAAAAATAGACTCCCCCAAAAAATAGACTTTCTTTTGGTCAACCCAGTAAAATGAGAGCAGAAAATGGAGTCCTGCTGAACAAAACCTATAATTGTGGCACTTCTCAAGTGTGGTAGCAGATTAAACTGTGGTAGTTATGGAACAATCTCTCCATCTCTTCCTGCAGCCATCTACCATGTCTCCCTCAAGTGAGAAGCTGTACCCTCACTGCAGGATCAGCTGCAATCAGGTGAAATGGCATAGCAGCTCCTGTACCACCATCATGTATCTAAGTCAAGTTCACAATGTGGATTTTTTTGCTATCTGCTGGTAATTATCAAGAGGTAAGATACTCCTCACCACCAGATCCTCTTTCCCACTTAGCAGAGCTGTTTAGGCTGGTTCAAGAAGATAAGTTGTTGTTCTCTAAGAGTGTGAACACTGATTTTTCTCTTCTACTCAGATCTTCTCCAGCTAACACCACTGCAAAGCAACCATTTTGGGAAGGGACAGAACAGCTGAGGATGCTAATCAGTTCAGACATCTCAGCTTAATCTGTTGCCTATACACTACCTGCATCATCCCTACTCTGCAGCTCTTAGCACTTCTCTAGAGCTTTGGAGCACTGACAGACTTACAAAGTGTCCTGCCTTATGATGGCCTGACCAAGACTCAGGATGTATAGCAGAATGGAATGCATTGTGAAGGACCCAAAAATTTACACCAGTTTATGGCTGCAAATCTTTCTAGCTCTTATTAAAGATTAGCCTTTACAAGTATCCATTCCTCTTTCAGAATTGCCCACTGCATGACACAAAAACCACAATCAGTTTCACTCTAGAGTTGGGGCTGCTATGAACAAGCCCCTTTAAAGATGAATTAAAAGTGTGCCATCTGTAAATAAAGCAACCTGCACTTGTGAAGGCAGACATCTTCACTAGGAAGAAAGGCTCTCAAGTCAAAGGCAATAAAATATCTCAGTAGGACCGTTGCAGAGCTTGAATTCCCTCTTTGAAGTAGCACATAGCACTGTTGTTATGTGTGCTAATGAATAGCTCAGCATTTTCAGACTAGTTAGTTAAGCACTGCAAGGAATTAGAAATGCCTTGTGCCAGACACTCTTTTCTATGAAGCCACTGGCAATATTTTTGTAGTAGTTTGTCTCTGAAGCCTTAGAAGTGATATTGATGAGGCTTCTCAGAGAAGGAGGAAAGGAAGAAAGTGAAAGCAGGTGTATTGGATAAATAATGAAAACTCTGCAATTTATTTCCAAAAAGTCCCAAGATACAATTTCAGCCGCAGCAAACACAGGTGTTGGGCAGTACTCTGAACAAGCACATGCAAATAAGGATGAGACAGAGACATGTAGAAATGCGAGTTCCCTATTTCCTATTAGTCCTTTTGGTTATGTTCATCTGAAAAAGGACTGAGGCCAGAGAAAGCAGTTAAGTATCTGTAATCAGTAAAAAAATCAGCTGCTTTTGAACAGGAAACTTTGCACCTCTCTGCTGTCTGAAAAAAGTAGTGAATGGGACATCTTGCACAGGAGATGCACAGTATTATTATGTGGACCAAAGCCAGGATACCAGCAGAGGGAAAATAACTGTGATAAGCTATTAACAGCAGTTCTAAGCTTAGCCTCACTTTTGCCAACAGAAAAGATCCTGGATACTACTTCATTGAACATAACTGCCTTGAGCAATATAGCCTCATTTATTTGAGCATCTGTTTCACCTGCTGAAGAGAAGTGGTTTTGGTCTTGTATAGGCTTGAAGTGACAGCAGCCTTGAGAACACTTTCAAGGAAACTTATAGAGAGGGAGGCTCCTAAAAACATTAAAGCCCCTCTGCTTTTATTTTTGCATTCCAGATGCACTTCTATTTGCCCCCTAAATAAACCCTCACTCTCTCCATTCCTTGACTTAAAAGGTTGGTGTAGAAGTTCCAGTACCGCTGTGGATCATTGTAACTAGTGTGACAGCCTCAATCTATGCATGGTGCCTGGGAATTCAGTGGCAGAAACAGTCCTGCCCAACCTCCCTTGGAAGGAAGCAGGCTCAGCAGCATTACCCTCTGCCAGCAGTCACGTAACTCTGCTCTACCAGCTAACAAATGCAGCTGCCTTTTGTACAGGTTAACAAATCTAGGGTGGGGGGAGATGGACACAGTCCAGACCCCATCTCTTCTCCTGGTAAACCCTCCTTCCCCACATGCAGATACCCATAACCCAGCTAAAGTCCCCTCCCCACCTCTGCTGCCTGACAGAGCCCATTACCAGCAGCCTGTGCTGTCACAGTCTCCCAAGTGGCCTGTGAAGACCCAAGTCCTGCCCCAGTGTGCCTCTGTTCCCCATGGCAGAGAATACCTAACCCTACAACAGTTGTGCACCTTAAAGTCAGCCCACTACCCTGCAACCAGCTAACACCAGGCAGGTCCCTGGGTAAAGAAAGATGCATTAACACACAGTGCTCCTTAGGAGAAACATAAAACCCAAAACCAACTCCCCTCCACCCACCACACACTTGTTTTTACTTACACTCTGATCAGTTCCAAGAAGTCTGTTTTTCACCCAGCATGCTGCTGTCAGGATACACACAGTCTCACAGTTGACTCCCATTTGTCATGATTATTGTTTCCACCAAGAGAGCTCCTGCCTTAGGAATACATATCATCTTTACATATCCAAACTCTCAGCAGCATGAGACACAGTAAATTAAATAGCTGACTATTACCAAGAGATGAAAGTCCTTTCCTCTTTGTCACCTCTTCCCTCCCTACACATAACTTGTCAGATCTTATTGCCCACTGGTGTCATCCACAAGCCAGAAGAATCAAATGCCAGCTCAGATGCATATGAAGTTTCTGCCTCAGGCTTTTCTCTCTCCCTGCAGGGCTTCTGGGCAAGACCCAACTTAATCAGGGGTCACCTGTTCAACAGAATGGCTAAAAGCTCCATCTTTCTTCACAAACGTCACTCTCTAACACAGAACATGGTTCAGCCATTCTCTTTCCAGAAAATAAATAGAACATGTTAATAAGTGTCCTGCAGGATAGCCTGTAGTGTTGCAGTGGTGTTAAATGAGGACAGTCATAGACAGTCTCTGAAAAATCCAAGGAACTTGGATTTTTTTCCCTCACAGTGACTAGTTTTCACTAACAATTGCAGAAGTCAAATTAAAGAAGATGCCTGTTATATGAATTAGCATTTGAACTCTCATGTGTCTAATAAGTTCCAGAATCAGAAGAAGCTTTTCCTCTGGCCACAGCCTCCTCTCTTTTTCTTTCATGCAGATTCTCTAGTATCTCAAATTTTGAGCATATACCATGGGTCATTCCCCATCATCTATTTTAGGAAATTTACAGTAAGTCAGTAACTTTAAATGTATGTGTCAAATAAAATTGCACTTGGCAAATAAATTCAGAAAGCATAGAGAAAAAAGCCACAGGCACAGAAAAAAAAAAAAAAAAAAAGAATATAACAAATGTGCACAAGCTCAGATGCCCAGGCATTGTTTCCTTAGAAACCAGGCAAAGGACAGGAAAATCCTGTAACGAACAGCAGTGTCTGTAGCAAGGTCTCTAGTCTTAATAGTAAATCCTTGTCCTTTAGAGTATGAGCTCAAAAAAAAAAAAAAAAAGAAAATCCTCCCTCTCCTGGAGAGAGAGGATACAGCTGCAACACATGGACAGGAGTAGACAGTGATCACCTTATAAGGTTCAGATGCTAAAATTAATAGTGACAAGTGATACAGCTGAGAATGTGATAAATACCATCCTTGCAAAGAATTCAAGTCTGAATTTCAAAAATCTCCATCTAGATCTTAAACCAAGGAAAGGATTCCACAAAGTAAAGGGGTTTGATGAAAACTTGTCTATCATGTCTTTCAGTCCACCTGGGGAATAAATGGAAAACAGCCCAGCATTAGCACCCACATGTGTAAGGCTGTTTTTTGAGAAAAGTTCTTCAATCTAAATCCTTTGCCAAAAGTCATAGTAAAGGGTTTTTTTTTTTTGTAAGAAAACCCCAAATTATTTTTGAGTGAGTGTTATATGGCTTGTTTGAGATAGGGACAGTTAACTATAGAGTCTAAGCACCCTATAGATTTCAAACAGTGATAATCTGAACTACAGATCTTGTGCAGCATAGGAAACTGGTGTTATAAGATACGTAACTCCAGTAACACTGCTCTGGAGTATTGCAGAGAAGACTTCTTCCTGCAAGGACTCTGGAGTAGCTGAGGTGTAGACTTGTATGTGGCTGTGTCAGTGTGCAAAGCAGCAAAATTTGTTTGAAGAGCTCTAAAACACATTGAAGTGGGAAGTTGTTTTTTTCAGACTAGGTATTAGGCAGTGCAAAGGTGATGCTGGTCCAAGGGAGGTGGAGATCTTCTCGCCTTGTGGTACAAGTGGGGGAAATTGTCTCACAAAACAGAAAACAGAAAGTATTTCTGACCAGATTGGTCAGTTAGAGGTCTTGATCACAAGTGGACTGAATGTTCATTCCCAGCACTCTGGGTGCAGTCTCTGACTCTGGCTAAAATCTTAATCTGCGTGGTGGAGAGTGTGTGTACCTCCAGAAATCTTAACAGTAGCTGGAAGAAATTGGTTCCTCCCTTACTATTTCTTTAAGTCAAGAGAAGGTGCCTGGTTGTCTGACAGTGCAATCTTTGAGCCAGTGGAAACGGAAAAAAACCATGAAACCTGTTCACAAGCTGATTATTATGCAGATCAGCAATCATTATCCTTTCTCTCATTACCTCAAATGCTTTCTGCCATCTGTTGGTAACAAACCTGCATCTGGCAGATTACCAGAGGAGCCCTAATCAATGGGTAATTGGGGTAGAGGATTGTGTGGACAATCCTGGCAATGAAAGCACAAATAAACTTAGAGCAGGAGAAGAAAGTTTGCCTGTTACAAAGGTGAGATCCTACACCCAGCGTTTCTCTGCCATTCTGACATAATTCCTTTTTGGTGGGAAGTGTGTGGAGGGGTTAGACAGGGATTTGTCACAGGCAATGGGATGAATTATACCAGCCTGTGTAACAATACCTCAAGCAAAAGGTTAATTTCTGACAGATTATGCCAGCAAGTGCTGCCAGGAGAGGCACAAGCAGAGCAAGCACAAACATGCATGAGTTTGCATTTCCACTGTTGCCTTTTAGAACCATCTGTTAATGAGACATAGAGGATGCTATGGACTCATTCAAGTAATGGCTCCTAATCTAATCTCGCAGTGCCTTCTGATAGGAAATGCTCAAAATATGTCTACTGCAGGTTTTCCTTCTCCAGCCATGCATTCATGGTTCTACTCCATTCCACATAGTCCTAAGTCTTCATTGCAGCAGCTCAGATCTAATATTCACGTTATTCCTCTGGCTTCCAAAGGAAATAAAACTTCCAAAATTCTATTTCTGTTGCTGAACTCCCAACAGAGACATACTGACAGATTTTAACTGAAATCTCAGAATGAGGCAGAGTTACCAGATTCCTACAATATTTTGAGGGAAATTACATCTGAGTAGAACAGAGAAACCCAGACAGAATCACCAGCAAGGGAAAGAAAAAGGGAATTTGCTGCTCTGCATTCCCATTGTCGGCTGGCTGGTCTGTCAGCAAATGCTTTGAGCTACTCTGCACATGAGGACCTGTCAAGCAACTACCTCTGCTGATGTCCTTCTCCACCATGAGCACATAGGAAGTAAGATGAAACTTCAAGTGACAATTGTAAAGATTTCTGTAAGAATTATATTTTATTGATTCACATTTCAAAGAATGGATCAAAATAAAACCAAGATGATACTGTTTGAAAGTTCCACCCTTCTGCCACTCTATAGATCCAGAGGAAATTATCAACCAGAAAAATTGTCAGGGCATTTGACTCTCTCTCCCTCTCTAACTACATTGTAATGGTGCTTGAGACGTCAAGATACCTGACTTTAATAATGACACAATAAACCAACAAGGCTAAGTAATCTCCCAGCCCTGTATCTAAGGGTGTGAAAAAGGTAGTATTTTTTTCCCCCTTAGTGCCTCGCAGGCCAGTGCTGTGCTATGCCTGTTTGCACTGGCCCTGGCAGCTGGGAAGGTACATACATAACATCCCCTGCCCAGACACCACCCTAGAAGGGTTGCATTCATTAGTGCATGGAAGAAATGAGGAATTGGTGTAGTAAGAAAGTGGCCCAAAGAAAAGAAGGAAGTAGAAATCCCTATAAATATCCAAGTGCTGCCAATACCCACGCATGCTGGGCTGGGATCCAAGCTCACTGTTTTGGGTTGATAAGAATCCATGTTAGGCACCTGAACATGGGAGAGGAACACCAATACCCAAATTAAGATGTTAGTAGGACTGTGATTAAAAACCAACACCCTCGAGTGATCTAATATCCAGGCAGGGATGACTAAAATGACAATGTGAATTTTTATTATTCAGAGGAACTAAAAGGAGACATAGGAATGCAAGTGAAAGTTGGTTTTAGAAGCATGTTCCCAAGAGATACAGATCTTATTTCCTTCCTGCTATTAAAGGAAGGGGGCCTTTGATATGTACTGGACTACATAAGGGCAGAGAGCAACACCCCCATTTATTCAAATTGAACAACTTTGCTTTTTTTTTTTTTTTTTTTTTTTTTTTTTTTTTTTTTTTTCAATTCAGAGTTTCAGGGACATTACTGCAATCTCCATCTAACAGCTGCACTCTGCAACATGTTGCATTTATGTCCCCACTCAGAAGGCATCTGAACACAATAACTTCTCATAGACTACCAACTTGGATTGCTACCAAAACCCAAGGGTTTTGTATAGCTTGTAACCCAAATTAGCTAACTTAAAACTTCCAGAGAGGGAACAGAAATAAAGCTGGTTGCTGGGGGGTTGTTTTTCTTTTGAAATAGAGATATTGTGTGGCCCATCTTGAAACAGGGAAGAACAACTCAGTTCTCTGCAAGATCAGTTTGTCAATGGGAGGAATAGTTTCTCCAGTCATCCTGAGCCTCCCATACTCACTAATAGTGTAAGTCAGAAAGATGGAAGTACAGTGAAAAGCCAAATCCTCTTCACATGTAATTTGTGGCACTGAAAAAGCAGTGAAAAAAAGACAAAAAAATCCAGACTCATATGAAGATGATATACTATTGAATATGATATACTATTGTGGCCAATTTCCGTAGACTTAAATCACAACCCTTGCTAAAAGTGCAATCCCATTGCTTTGCTACTGAGACATCTCAGCAAGCTATGCTGGACATGCAAGAGTTCAGACAGCAGGACAATCCAACACTGGATTGTCCTGCTGACACCTCAGGAGTGACTCTGCTGTGCAAGAATCCGAGAGCCTTTTAAAGATCCTGAGTATTTCCATATATGCACAGTGTTGTTTAGGAAATAAAATCACTTAAAAGCCAGGTATGATAGTCAGCAGCCTCTAGGAAAGCTGTTTATACACCAGTGACCTTCCTGAATCCCAAGTTTGCTCTGTTATACTCTCTAACTCCTCATTTCACTAATATAGAAGGCTTGTAGAGCATCCCCTGTGTCTTCTGCAAATTATAAAATCTGAAACACTTTTTCCTTCACAAACCTGTGATGCTCCTGTCTATGACTCAGAGAAAAGTAGTATACTGTTCAGGAAAGAGAGACTTGCCAGAAGCAAGAATTTTCACAGCTTGTACTAATTCAGCTGTAGTGAAATAAGGATTGCAACACATCCATCACACTACCCTGGCACAGCTTTGGTCTGTATCCCATGTTTCATCCTTCTGAAATCTGAAAGCCAGTAAGCCTCTTGTTACCTTCTTCATATAATAATCTTCCTTCCTTAGTTTTCAAACATAGTGGCAGGGAGTTTCACCACTCCCCATGTATTAACCCTTTCTCTATTTATGTCAGAATCAGTTCTTTGCTAAATCAGTGAGCAAAGGAGGTAAAAGAATTAAGTGAGAGACAAAGGTAGCTGCTAAGATGGTACCTGTCCCAGTGATAGAAGAATCAATAAAAATTATTTTTTATGTATCACTCTTGACTCAGGGTCTCAAATGAAGGTAGTCAGCTCCAAAAGTGTCCTAATTTCTGAAGAACAGGATAAGAAGAGAGCATTTTGAACTTCTGCCCAAGGCCCTACCTACAGATTTTTGTTGACCTACTGAGAGCATTTAACCTTGCTCTGACCCAAACAATGCAGATGTGCTGAAAAGGACTCACAGCAATATCTATGTTGTGTGCAGAAATTCTTCCTCTTTTCTCATTTTAACATGAATTTCTCAAATTGTTGATTTCATTCAGGGCAGAACCCAGGGCAGGACAAGATGCCTGGCAGGCAAATAATCCACACCTTTACCTTTGGTTCAGCTGCCACAGCACCAAGCAAAAGCTGCTAAAACACCATACTGAACCAATTTCATGAAGTTATCACTTTCCAGGTAACCTCTCCATAAGGGTACAAGAGCTGTTCAAGATTCTTCTGAAAACTCCCTTCTGTTTCTGTAACCATGCTGCAGAGAAAAACAGCTTTCAGGGAGAAAACTCTGATTCTACACCAGCAAAGAAACTACTGCCAGAGTCTTGTCTTGCTGCCTCCTGAACACTGCTACACATTGTTGCACTGCACTGTTTCCTAGCACTGGCTGTAGGTACCAGTACTAGGTGCATCCAGGAACACAAGACATTTCTCAATCAACAGCCAACAACAAATTTAAGAAGATGCTACTTATAAACAGAAAAGTCCACATTAATTGATTTGCACCCCCTCAAGTTCACAGAAGATGACATTTCTGTTCACCCTCCATTAGATGTTTCCTGTACTATTTTTGCTTTGGAAATTCTGTCACTGCTAGTCTTTGAAGCATATATTGTGGATTACCATAAGCAACTTATCAGAACATAGAAAGATGACATGGTCCTAGTTGTTCCAATCTCAGTAACTGGGCAAGCAGGCAAGTGTTTGAAACAGACTGCAAAACATAAGGAAATGCGTTTCTCCCAAAAAGGCTGCTCTGAGACAGTCATGTTGGGAAACACAGGCAAGTGTTCAACAAAGAATTGGGGCATCTAGGAGAGTAAGCCTTGAGTCTCTTTCCTCCTCACCCAACCACTGATCAATTCTCTCAAACAACACGAGCTCATCTAAATCTACAGTTCTATTATCAAGGATGGCAACATATTGTTCAACTTCATATGGAGCGTTTTATTTAGATCGATGATACTGATAATTTGATAGCAACTGTGAGAAAAATTGGACAACAGATATTTTGCTAAAAATGTGGTAATTAGTCAAAGACCAATTTTTTATTACTCATGCCTTCCTAGGCTCTTAGCAGAGAATAAATATCTTGTTCCCATGGTGAAAAACATGCAGCAGCCATCAAACACAGCCAGGGCAGCTGCTAATAATTGTCATGCAGAGTCTATAGAAAAGAGTCCTCCAAAACTAATCCATCAGACTTTGTGCTCCTCTTTGCCTGTGACATTTCTCAAAACCACACTGCGTACCCCACTTTTAATTAATGTGTGAAAATAAAAGAGAATCTGTAGATAGGAACAACTTTCTTATGAACCCAGTTTCACAGTAATAATTTGTTTACTAGAAAATCTATTCAGCATGTACACACAAAGAGATGAAAAAAGACTGTTGAATAACTGACTAGTTGGAAAACACAGATGTCTGCTTAAGCAGAGTCCAGCAGCCTCCAAGTTCAGGCTGTGTTCTGAAGATCATGCCCCATGCCAAGTGAGCAGCACATGGATTTAAATTGCATGAGGTAGGGAATATCTGGATTTAGACACCAAACCAGTTGTTCAATCCTTTTCCTCTTAGCCATTACCTACAATGAACCATTCAGGATGGATCATGAAATGAGGAGTAGGCTATAGTTCAGCTCCTCTGGAACACTTACATGGTAACAAAACTCTACCAAAAACTAGTATTCTCAGTTCAGATGAAGCAAAAAAACCATGTGTTAAAACAAAAGGCTGTATCTAATCCTCTTCTGAGGACAACACAGCAGGAATATATGAACTCCTGCAATATAGAAAAATGCCAGAATTACTACCTGTCACTTATCAGGTACAGCCTGTATGGCCCTTTATAAAGCAAGGGTATTTATGTGGCGCTAGGAAGCTCGTGATGAAAACCTCTGTGCATGAGGCACCTGATCATCATATAGACTCATCAGTTGTGCTTATTTCCACACCTACCAAGCTCTGCAGCTCAAGTTTTGAATTCAAACACCTCTCCCATCACCACAGGGGCCTAGAAGCACTGTGGCAAGTCTGAACCCAATACAGACATGCTGCAAGTTGGAGACTCCTCTACTGAGCTGCCCCTCCACGGCAAAGACAGAGTATAGGATTAGTTATAGATGTACTTGTAAACTTAGAGTGCTCCTGTAGCTTCCCTGTTTCTAAGCAACCAGTCCTACTCAAACAAGCTGCCTCCAATACCTCAGGCCATGACAGAGAGGAAATGCCTGAGCCCCTTTTTCTCTCCATCCCAACAAGTTTAAACGAGCAGATTTAACAAGTTTGTCTAATCCTTTTCCCCCTCCTTTCACCTCAAAGCAGCTGCAGGCCAGGTTGCTTTGACATTCATACCCTAAATAAGTAGCCTGATGCCTTTCCGTGAGATCTGGGAGTGAAAAACCCAAACAGGGAGTTGAGGGGGAAGTACCACAAGTCTCCAAAATCACAGTATTACCATAAAATGCAAATCCCAAAGGGTTCAGAAGTTGTAAAGTCAGGACTGGGAATAATCAGAGATAGCAGACAGTTTAGGAGCTGAATCCATGCATAATTACAATGCAATTAAGGAATGTCTGAAATGTCCCTCTTTCAAGCGCTAAGCTCTTCAATTTTAACAAAGTCCTTATTTCAAAGTAATTTTTTTTTTCTTTATCACCTCAGCATGAGAAGTACAGATCCATCAATATCACAGTTTCACTGGAGAAGCTTCCCTGAAGTCAGATACATGAAATTTGGGCAAATTATTTTACAGAAACCACCATTCCCTTTCCCTTCTAGTGCATCACTTCTTTCATGTACAAAACCAACAGAAGACCCTGGACAGTCCCTCTATGCTTTGTAGATGCCATAAGGTTCTCTCGTAAACACTACACATACCACAGTGAATCACATCTTACTCCATCTATTTTGGAGGAAAATACTTAATCCATCTCAACAGTAACAACTTAAAATTCGAAAATAACAAAAATCTTGTACATTTCAAACCTCAAACTTCAGCTCAGAACCCTTACTGTAAGTAAGAAGTCTAGTTTTAGTCTGTTTTCCCACAGCTACGTACAGGGTTGTTGGATAAAGTGAGGCAAGGAACAACAGGCTTCCCATGAAACCCCCACTAGAAACTAAGAATTTGCACTTGTAAACATAGACAACCTATATGTTGGCATTGACAGGGCAGGGGTGAATGGGAACTACCCATTCCAAGAAATACATGCTAATACATGACTACAATTAGAGTCAAACTACACCTTATTTTGATAGAGTACAAAATGTACCTACTCCCTCTTGCTGTTTTACAGGGATTATGATGCCACAACTCAAAAGGTAAAAGCAAACATACTAGCTTATCTGTTTATGCAAGTCAGTGTCCAATGTCACATTACAAACTCAGCTTTACTGGTGCTTTTAACATGACAAACTAAATGTGAACTCAAGCAACTAAGGAGCTGGCTTATACTCTGCTGTCACAAGAGTATGAAGAGGAAACAAGCAGATGACCAGACCCAAGGCCACCAGATTTTGCAACTCCAAGCCCAGGGATGATCTCTCTGCAGTTTACTAAATCAGCCAGGTCTATAGGGAACTTACACTAGAATACAATTAAACAAAAGAGGTCACACCTCAAACACCACGTTCAGTCTCAGGCCTCTCACTACAAGATACTGAGGTGCTGGAGCACCAAAAGGTGTCCAAAGAGCAATGAGGGCTCAGAGCACAAGTCTTAGGAGAAGTGGCTGAGGGAACTGGGGTTGTTTAGAGTGGAAAAAAGGAGGCTCGGGGGGGGAATCTTATTGTTCTTTACAACTACCTGAAAGAAGGCTGTAGCAAGGGGCCAGTTGGCCTCTTCTCCCAGGCAACAAGCAACAGGATGAGAGGAAATGGCCCTTAAGTTGTGCCAGGGGAGATTTAAGTTTGGATATTATGAAACATTTCTCCACTAAAAGAGTGGTCAGGCACTGGAACAGGCTGTGCAGGGAAGCTGTGGAATCATCAGAAGGCATATGGATGTGGCATTTGGAGATGAGGTTCAGTGGTGCATTTGGCTATGATGGGTTAGTGGTTGGATTCGGTGATCTTAAAGGTCTTTTCCAACCTAAATGATTCCACAATTCTATGATATTAATTTATTAACAGAGTAAATCCAGCTTTTGATGTTCAAAACATTAAAATCAGTGATCTGTGAGCTGAAATTACCATTTAGTTAAAGACATTTTTTTAGCATCTTTACCTCCAATCCTAACACCAAATCCAAACTGCCTTACACCAAAGGCTTTACACCTCTCCAAAACTACTGGATCCTACTTCAGTTCCCCACTTTTGTGCCATTCTTCCTTCTGCTACAGAACACTTTCAGCTGTCTGCCGCAAACCTCAGTATTTAAATGGTCAGCATTGACATCTAGTGGCCGGTTAAGAATTTGCCTTTCTAAATTCCCAGCCTGGGCATTCATTTTCAGAAGGCAGACAGAGGCCACCGCTTTCAGCATTTCACTTAGCTGCTGCCAAGTAGAGGAAGTGAATCCGAAATTTTCTACAAACTCTTTGAAAACACACACCACTGTGTCCCCCAACTCAGAGCATTTCACCCCATCCCTTGCTCAAAGCCTAGGAGAGGTCATGTAGTAGGCACAAGTTTGCTCTAGGCCTTGCCTGCACAACTGAATTTCTTCAGTTTAGATGTAGCCACAGATATTTGTTCTGGGTACACAGGTCTGGGGCTTCCATGCACCCTTTTGGTTGTGCTGTTCTTCAGCTGCATTAGGCTAAGTGCTAAGAGTTATTCACACAGACAAGGACAAGACCCAAGGCCACAATTTTTAACAGCTGGTACAGTTCATTCATAGCTTAAAATACATACAAAGGACTGCAAGTTCTAAAATATAACTGTGCTGAAATTACAAGGAGAAAAGATAAAAATGCTATTCTGAATGCAAAGAGGAAGAGATCTCGCAGATTAGATTTATGGGAGAACAGTAAGTAGTTGACTTCCCTCCACCACCACAAACCCATCCCACCTCCCCAAGGAAAAAAAAAACCCTCTTACCTTTTTCACTGAGTGATGTTGCAAAATTGCCAAGAAGCACAGATACATGGTTAGTGAAACATTTTGAAGCATGTGACAATATAAAGAAAGTTCAGAAGAGACCTTTATGTACCTTTTTGTATTACTGGCACTAGTAATTTAATCACTGCTGCAGTCTTTATCAGCAGTAACGCTCTCTATAATCTTGACAACAAGTCACTTAAATTATTTTTCAGTTAACAATGAGGAAGAATGTTAACAGTGAGGAAGAATGAGATTTGTGGTACATGTATCTGGTGCACATGCCTACAGCCCACAGAGAATATCACATACTAGTCATTAAAAAATACCTACTTCTAGTTTTGTTAACTAAAATCTATTAATACCCATGATTGGAATCAGAAGTGCATTTCCCCACCACCCATCTCAGGCAAAGACTAGAGGGTTTTTATTTACTTGCTCTGCCTCATTTCCCACAGCTTCTTCCAATATTATGGACAAGCAGATCACTCTGCAATGGTCTATTTAGTGATGTGCCTTCTCTAGCACAAACAGGACAAGAATGGAAGACTATAGTAATTCTAATATACCAGGAAAGCATCCTGTAAAAGCCCAAAAGAGATGGAACAAGTATTAAGAACATGTCAAAATAATCTAAAATACCCCTGCATCAGAATGAGCTGATACCCATGTTCTGCTAAAGGGCAGAAAAACAGTCACTTACCTTTGACCAGAAATTGGTTTAGGTGGGAGGCTACAGTTGCTTTATAATGGCATGTACAACCTTAAATGTCACACTGCTTACAGGAAAGATGATGATTCACAGGAGTGGCCAGTTATAACAGGTTTAATGGTAAACTTCAAAAGACATCACATTTAGCTTTCATCATAAATTCTTCTGCCAGACCCACCAATTTATTCAAAGCAAAAGGCTATGCAGAGTCAAAGAAAATCACAACATGTGGGTTTTTTGAACTACCAAAAAAAGTGCTTTCTAACAATCCAGCAAACACACACCACCAGGTGGTAATGGGACTCCCTATCCTGTGGCTCCATTACAGATAAGAAGATCTTGAAACCTTAGGTCTTCCTACTTTTATATCTGTTTTTTATTACTTGTGTAATTTCACACGGATAAAATTCATTCATTTCAGGCTGATGCACCAAACAAAAACATAGATATTCTTCTGAAGTTCTGAACTCAGAATTCTTAAGTCAGATCCTTGAGGAAACCAATACATATTCTCCTACAATAACATGAAGACCCATTTCTACAACCCTACAAACAGGGTAAGTGGTTAGGAGACTGAGAGAGGTATTCAAGACAAGTACATATATTCATGTGAGAGAAATGAGGTGGCTTTTCAGAAGACAGTATTTTCTATTGCCTTAACTACAAGAATTGTATTTTTTCTTTTAGAACATTCAATTCTTCTGTCAATAACTACCTTTGTGAGTCCCAAACAGCAAAACCTAATTAAAATCTTATTTTCATAAGCAAAACAAGGAACCTTTGCTAAAATGCTAATGACAATTTTCTCTCACTCACAACGTAGTGATTTCCCAGCTACCTTCTGGGAAATATTTTCCAAGTTGGAGCAATAGACAGATGCATTGACTTGCAGCCATCTCCAAAAAGTTGAAGGCAAAAGACAGTTTAGGCACAACGTACTAGCTTCAAAGGGCAAAGCAAATTTCACACCAGCAGAACATTTCTGTAGACTACCCTTGAGCAAACCTCTGACTTGATCTTGAGTCTCATGCTCAAGTGTAGCTTGAAGTAACCACAGCAAGATATACAAACAGATTGTGCTCCTGCTAGCAGAGTGTTAGTTGAAACCTTACTACTGCATCTATCAGTTTTGGTTTGGGTTGAAGAGAAAAACAAGACCCACTATACAAAGGCAGTTATAGTAGAGACAGGATGGAAAGAGGAGTGGTGAATAGGCATTTAGAGAAACAGTACCTACAGAAAATCCAAATGTGCTTGGTCTCATGCATAAAGCTTTTGAGAAAGAGAATTATACACCTTCAATTGTAGGCAAATTACTTTTATAATTTTCCTGCAAAGTTGTATAATTGAATAATTGAAAATTATACACATTCTTGTATCACATTGTGTAGAAACATGTATTTGTGTAGCATGATGTTTACAAAATATAAATATGTAAGAGCTTCTATCCTTTCATGTTCTTTCTATGTATGTGGTTATAGACTCTCAACAAAAAGGAAACAGAGGGCAATTCTGGCTTTGAAAATGATTAATGAAGACTACACTGCTTAGTGGCCTTCACTACCTTTCTCTTTCATCTTGTCTTCACCAAAACAAATACCACACAACAGGGCAGATAAATCACAGGCTGTTCCAAATTCCTTCTGGACAACAAGGCACACCATTTAGCTTCACACTGAGAACCTCAGAAGAACTGCAAGCAGAAATATCTGCTAAATATATTCCAGTAGGTTAGCTCTAAGTATTGTTAAAGTTCTTAGACAGCCATAGCTATATCTCCCCACTTCTCAAGACTAGTTCTCCCTAACCCTGGTAAAAAGACTGCACTACTCTTTGTTTAGAGTTGCACAGAGGTCACTCTGTTCCTGCTCCTGGAGGTTATATCCCCACCACAGAAGCTTCACAATTTGTTTCACAGTTGAAGATTTGGAAAATTACAGCCAGCTTTGCATCTCCTCTTCATACTTTTGGGGATCAATAAAAGGCTTGTCAATGGACCGGATCATCAGCTCACCACAGTACACACATTCAGCTGCCACAATATCATCAATGTCAGCTTTGATCTGTTCCCGGCTCTGCTGCCCCTTCCCCAGGCTAATGGTGTCTGCGTCCTTGGGACGATGGTGGCTCTTGGATGGCTGACTGGTAGCTGCCAGCTTCTTCTGAAGGTCTTCAAGTTTTGCCTGCTTATAGGCAGGAAGGCTAGAGAAAACTGCTTGGAGAAGACAGTCATAGTGAAACATGTGACCACACAGGAAAAGGTAAAAAGGGCGGTTTAGAAGTGGAAAGTCACAAGCAGCACATTTTTCCTGAGGCTCCACAGAGCCATACTTATTTCTCATTTCCTGGATGTCCTCTCGGATCCTCTTGGCACTCTGTGTCGCTTCCTCCATCTCCCTTTTCAGTTCCTCAATGTGTTTATTGTAATCCTCCAGGGAGTTACAGATTGCCTCCTTGAAATGGTCAATAGTGACAAAGTCTGGAAAGAATGGCAGCACATCTTCAATCTTCAGCAGAGCACAGCTGGAAAGGCAGGCCATTGCCTTCTTGACATCCTTCTCTTCCTGAACAACATGACGAGCAATCTTCAACCACAGCTTCTTCCGGAGTTCCTCATCATCTTCAGGAAGATCTGCACAGGACTTGGCAAGATCAACATCCACCTAAAAGTTGGACAGATAAGGAAACAGAGTTAAGCTTCCCTCTTTGTTTATCCATCATTCAACTTCAAAGCCTGCTGTCCATTTTAAGAGGCATTTAGAAAACCTCTATTTTTATCTCACTGCCTAGGACTGCACTACTGGCCTGCTCCTTGTTTCCATGGAAAACACCTCTCCTCTCCACCAGTACTCCACACTGAAGATTAGCTTGCTACCCAACAGAGAATAAAGGCCAGCACAGAAAGGGCAAATTCATGTTACAGTATCTTTGCTAGCCACACATTACAGTGACGACACAGAAATTCCAATAGGAAAAAAATCCCTGAAGGCAAGACTAAGCTGACAAAGGCTTCTGTGATAAATACCAAAGTTAGGAATAGGTAATTAGAA
Organism: Taeniopygia guttata; assembly: GCF_048771995.1. NCBI lineage: Eukaryota > Metazoa > Chordata > Aves > Passeriformes > Estrildidae > Taeniopygia > Taeniopygia guttata. Next base: position 27,489,486 of record NC_133030.1, on the reverse strand, counting down.
TCCTTAACAATAGCTACACAAATCTTGCATAAATGTAGATATGTTAAAGGTATTTTGTATCAGAGACTGAGCTTGAGACAGACAGTACTCCTCCTTGTACTTTCCATGCCTCCACCCTCAGTTACGGCTTGTCACTCAGCTGCCTACTTAAAACAGTTGTGAAAGCACAGAAAAATGTTAACAGAGACAGGTCATTCTTCCAAGCCTTAGCTGCACAGCTTTGATACCAGTGAGTCTGTCCAGCTTCTCTCAATGCTCTGCTGCTCAAGGTAACTTGAACAAGCTATATTCCCATGTATCACAGCATGCACAGATACACATATACCTGCAAGGCGAGATCCACGGCCTCCTCATATAATTCCATCACTTTGTAAATGTGGACACAAGCACGGTGGTGCCCGTGCTCTGCACACAGGCGTAGTGCATACTTCAGGTCATAGTGGATCCTGTTTGGGCTGGTTCCTGCTTGCTCCAGGTATGACAGCAGTGAGTCTGGCCGACACAAAGCATAAAGAGACAACAGGTAGTTGTGAATGGCTTGCTGGGTTTCCTCCAGCTGATAAACACAGAATTCCATATATCTAATGGCTTCATTGATCTGCTGAGTGCTGGCACTCTGGCTGTAGTTAACAAGGGCTGGAATGAGGTTCCTGGCATCCAGTCTAGAGCCCATAGAAATCCAAGCATCAACTACCTTCTTGGGAATATGTTGGATGAGAACTGGAGAGAACTTGTAGAAGAGTTTCTCGTCTCTGTGCCTGGACAGCACATTTAGAGCCTCATCATATTCATCATGCTGGCAGTGGTGAGCTACTACACGCTCATAATCCTGCATGATGACTGCAAAGTAGACCATGTGCTCTGTGTCGCCATGGCTCGCCAACAGCTCATAAATAGATGCCCGATTATTAAAAAGACAGTCTTTGTTTTTAGGACTGCTCAGGAAAGTGCGGAACTTCTCCCGTGTATCCAAATAGAGATTTCGCTGTGAGGGATCTCCTTGCAATATGCCCAGCCAGTTCAGGTACAGCTCTGTCAACCATGTGGTCAGCAGAGTGGTTTGTGTCTTCTCTGAAGGCTTTAGGTTACTTAGCTTCTTAATCAGAAACTCCATCAGGGCCTCTTCTTGCTTGGCTTCAATGAACTTCAGAGCAATTTCCTCAAAGTAGTTCTGGGTCAGTGCATAACATTTGGCACTGTCCAGATACCTCTTGTTTTGGAAACAGTGCTCTGCCTCTTTGGCCAACACAATGTCAAGACACTCTGGACGGTCCTTACAATATTCTTTTGCTAAATCAAATTTATTCATATTCATATACATCTTCCACACATCTCTAGATTCCCGCTGGACATGGTAGCGGAACACTACTTTCTCAGTGTGGATCCATATCTGCTGGACTGTGGGATCTTTAATCATGCGTGTCAGCAAGCCAAACTTCTCCAGGAACAGATCCTGAAAAACAACCTGTCCATTCAGAGTGCAGACAGCCTTCACCCGGTCAGACAGCAGCAACAGAAAGTGGAACTGGGTAAGCACAATGGATATTGGCTTGTTCACAGTTATGTCAATATCAGGAGGATAAACCCAGACCCGTTCATCACTCAGAATTGAATCAGGACGACTGTAATCCAATGTACCGTACAGAACACCGTTTCCCATCATCCAGGCAAAGGAGCGTGGGTTGGAACGCAGTTTCGGAGTGTAAAAGGCTATCTCGCTGAAACCCAAGTTGGCTGGAAACTCCCGAAAGCTGGGCAGATGGTCAGCATGCACAGCAAATATGGAGCTGAAGCCTTGCTGCTCTGTCCCTTCAGGCACTTTGCCAACAAACTGAAAGAGTCTCTTCCTAGTAGTGGCTATAATAAAAAATTTCCCTTCTATCCCTCGTTCAATTTCCAAGCAGCAGACTGGGGCAGGGCCAGATTCCTCCTCCAGAGTGTAGACCTGTCGGAAGTACTGGTCAGGGTTAGTGCTGAAGAGGCTTCCTTCACTGACAGAGATTTCAGCCTCATAGATGTGCCCCTGGGATGTCCCCACCAGGATAGGCCCTGTGTTGGTTTCTGAACCAAGAAATTTGTTCCAGCCCACACTTTCAATCAAGTGTCCTTTCCAGCGGGACAGTGCCCGCACTTTCTGAACGCTTCTGTTCAGGTAAAGGCATTCACTGGTGTTCAGAGCAATCAGGAGATGAGAGCCTGCCAACAGCAGAGGGGTATGGGAGGCAGAAGGAGAGAATAAATCAAGACTGTGCCTAAGCAAGCCAAATTCCTGAAGCTTCTAATCCTAACATTTGATAAACTCCAATATCAACATACTTAATCCAAGACTTTCCCAAGCATTCATGGGAATGTGGGGGATTTCCATGCTGGATCAGAACAGTAGTCCATATGTTGCAATGTTAAATAACTAGTACCAGATGCTTTAGCAAGAAGGTATTCTGTTTCAATAAATGTTCTAAGGATAAACACTTCCCAGAGCTCCCTCCTATCCCTGGCAGTTGGCGAGAGATATGGGCATTGCTGTCCAAATTTTTGGTTAGTTTTTTAAAATCAGTCTAGGCTACAGTGAACTGCAGATGTTTTATGGCCTTTTTTAAAAATTCCTATATAAACCATACAGCAGAGAGTGACTGCAAATCTTACTTTGATTGGTTTCAGCTTTGCTCAGAATGGCCTAATTGCACGTGTTCATTTCAGAGTCTGAAAGCACAAGCCTGTGCTTTACCAATAGCAAAAGGGCAAACCAATGCACAGGCGCCCTGGTAAACAGTCTGGCTCACGAAAGATTGATCTGTTCCCCTTATGTACAAAGCAGAAAGAGAACTCCTTCACCAGCACTTGCTCTGCTCTCTTCACTGTCTGTAAATATCCATCACCCACTGCCTCACCTGTGTGGTCCAAAAACATCTTGTAGACTTTGGCTTCATCTTTGCGTCCCAGCTCTACCTGATTAGGTTCATCTGGCTTCCCAAGATCAATCCTGCAAAGAGAAACCATGAAAGCATGCTGCCAACAAAAGTTCACATACCTATAACTCCTCACCTGTTTTCCATATTGGGCTCGTGGCTTTTTATCCAGTTTTCAAATGTAAGTTCTCTAACAACTTAAGGAAAAAAATGAAGGCAGGGGAAAAACAAATAATAACTTCAGGATTCTGGCAGCATTACCTGAGAAGGGTGTCTTTCCCAAGGCTCATACAGAGCTGGTTAGAGGAGACCACTAAGCTGTTAATTTTCTCAGGAGGAGCAAAATCAATCCTCTGCTTGTTAAATATTGGCGTTTCCTTCTCCAGTCGTGCATTGACATATCCTGGAGAATGAATGTAAACACTTAAAAACTGAACAAGACAAAACCCCACAACAACCCCAAACTACATCAAAATCCAGACTAAAAGACTAACAGGATTGTGTCCTGCTCCAAGTTCTACTGAATAGTAAGTCTGCTCCATGTAGCGGGAACACAGAGGAAAAAAAACTCTAATTCCAGCCCTACTGGTATTGAAAAAGACAATGTAGTAGTGCTACTAGTAGACAAACCCTTTAATTGTCTATTCCATCAATGCTTTCTCATTGCCTCTGCCTTACCTCTAGACCAGCTACAGGATCCTTAAAATACACTTTTTCCAGAAGAAAGATGCACATGTAGGAAGAAACAAAGCAACCACAACCTGAGTAGGCAGCCTTTTGCTCAGCACATGCTTTTTTCTTACACATTGATCCACACCTTAAACACCACCCATTTATACAAGTGTGCATTCCTTTATTTCCAGTTAGGTAGAACTGATGTTCATCTTTTCAGATTAGGGAGCTGCAATGCCACAGTTTAAATTGGCTAGTATGAACTGCAGTTCAAAACACATACAAAAAGCTCCCAAAATACAGATTCACATGATATCACAGCTAACCAATAAATACCTATTTATATATATATATATAAAAGTGAAGAATCACTCTGGAAAACCTACATCTTACCAGATCGTCAAGTCACACTTATCCAGATAATCTGAAATATTTTTCAGACTGTTACCTGGCAAAGCAAGGCTGACTCATCAAGGGAACTTAGAGGCTGGAAGTAAAGGGAATAAAAGCACCTGTACAGAGGCAAGGGTTTAGAGTTAAGGAGAAGCTGTTTATGGTTTAATTCTGTCATAGTTCAAGCCAAAGTACTCAATTTCATCATTCTGGGCTCTTTAGGCCTCTATCCGTTACATTTATAATGCCCATAGGATCATCACCGTTAACATGAGGATTTTAGCTAGTGCCCTAAAAGGAGAAGGATGAGCTTCCTTAAGATACAGTTCTCTATGAGAAGGAGATATTTTATAACATTCACTCCTTTCAAACAGCTTCCTCCCTCATCTTCTCCCCAGTGTCCCTCTTCTGTTTAATCGAGATTCTAATGTAGCATTTCACACCCTGATTTCTGGGCAAAGCTGCCTATTCCTCAAACCTTTTAATCTGTCCAAAGATCTAAGAACAACAGTATGGTCTAGTGGGTCAAAGTAGGCTTTTCAAAGCTGGAGCTACAGTACTTGAAGTTCATAATGCAGCAGAACTTTAGGTTGGATACCGAGCCACTGCTTATTTATCAACAACCTTGAGAAACAGTACCTGCAGTTTAACAAGCACAGGGAACAACTCCCTGAAACTGAGGAATAAGTTTCAACATCATCCAAAATTGCAAACCTAACCTTAAGGACTGCTTTCAGGAAGGTAACTATTGTATCTTTTTACAAAATAAATTTACTTAAACTTCAGATTGTCCACAACTTTTACAAACCCAAGTCTTATTAAAAATTGCCTGTATGGCCTGATTGAAGAGTAACTGAAATCCTGATTAGGCTGTGCCTTTGCAATTAAGCAGTTTCCCAAAGTTCCTCAGCCAGTATCAACTGTGAGCAAACAGGCAGATTTCTCAACTCTAACACAGCCATGACTAAAGACAGTGTTGCAGCAGTCAAGAAGAAAAGCTGAGTCCTGGAAAATTTATTTTCCATTACATGACTTGTCCAACACTGTTCTGCACAACACCTATTCAGGCCACTTATTCTCTATCTAACATTACACAACAAAATAACCATGCATGTCAAAACAAACAAGCTACTTCAGTACCTAGACTCCAAGTAACTGCATCAGTGTATTTATGCTCCATAATATACATACCATGACAGAATTTATTAATTCTTAGCACATAGATGAACCTCACAACCTGGTTTCCCCAAAGGTTACCAGTGGGCAACACTATACAAGAAAAAAACTTGAAAGAATGTATCCATGTATTTCCAAACTTGTAACCCAAAGACACCAGCTCTGCATAGCAGCTGGTACTACCATGACAATGCCAGGTATAACAGAATTCTCTCATAACCTACATTTCCCTGCCGCACTCCAAAAACATTGAGAAGTGACATCTAGTAGAAAATGGTAATTGAACCTAATAAATCTTGAATTTATCATGGAAGAATAATGGAATAAATTTCTCTAACATGAAAGAAAAAATGGACTGGTCATCACACCATTACTTTACAGTGATGGAACACCTTCCTGAACAGTACAGTACACCAAAGCCTCACATCCCTTGACAGAAAAGCGCAGTAGTGATACAAACTGTTTTGTTGGCCACCTAGCCATCGTCTAGTCAGCCTAAAGCAACCACTCTAGACAAAGTCTTTGCTAAACTGAGCCTGAGCTAGGAAAGGAACTCTGCAGAACAGCTGTGCGCACATCTGTAACACGGAAAAGCGTGGCTTCCTCAGAGAGGAGCAGAAAAGAGAAGCCAAGTGCCGGGACGTTCCCGAGGCGCTGCCCGGGGCTGAAGCGCGGCTGGGCACAGCCTGTGACCGCGCAGGCACACGCGGCACCCGCACCCGCGTTCGCCCCGCGCAGCGCCTCGGGCCAGGGCCTCCACACAGAGCAGCACCGCGGTTTCGCCGGGCCGGCCTGCATCACCGCCCTGCCCAGCCCGGAACCCAGTGGCCCCATCTGTAAACACCTCCCACAGCGAGCCCTGGAAAAAGCACGCCGCAGCCGAACGCTCTGCCCCACGCACACACAGCGACACACCTCTGCCAGGCAGCACCGCCCGGCGTGCCCTACTCCCCACCCGCCTCCCCCTCTCAGCAGGAAGGCCGCACACGGGAGGTCCCGGCGCACACGTACCGGAGTGCGGGATGCCCACGCTGGCGCGGCCCTGCGGCACGGACACGGAGCGGTGCAGGGAGTCCTCGTACTCGTCCAGGATGGACGCCATGGCCCCGCGCGGCCCCGGCGCGCCGCGCTCAGCTGACCCGCGCCACCCGCCTGCGCATGCGCGGTGGGGCGGGGCCGGCAGCCGCTGCCTGGCAGCGATGGCGGCGGAGGTGGCGGGGCTGCCCGGCTGGGTCCCGGTGTTCCCACCCCGGCTCTTCCACCCCGGTTCTCCCGTCTCCAGAGCTGGCCGGCCGGCCTGTGCCCTTGCTGCCAGGCCTTGGTCTCTGCGAGGTTCCCGGTCACTGCCGCGGATACCTAAAGGCTTATGTTGAATTAAGAAAGGGCCCACTCGAATAAACAAAGTCAGCATTTTTATTTGCCAGTAATAACCAGAAGTTCCTCTAGGTGGGTTGTACGCTCTGGGTTTGTTGTCGAATATAACAAGATACCAAATACCGAAAATTGGATTTGCCACCAAAGAGGGCTAAAAAGACGTAGGGTACCATCCCACACGACCACCAGAGACCGTTCCCTAATACATTGTGGGAATCCAGGGCTTCCCTCTGGCTGCCCTGGCAGGTCTGGGACCCTGGCAGGGGTCAGGAACCCCCCTGTACAGAGCCCCAAGAGACACTGCCTGTGATCTCTGTCCATGAAGAGGAGTTTTCAATTTTGCAGGATGAATTACAAGCTCTGAGTGTTTGATAAGAGTAATAATTAAGTGTGACACGGGTGCAAAAGTAAAATTTTAGGTTTCTAGATTAGGGGTTCAGAGGGGACAAGATGGAGGAATTGGGTGTGTCTTGTCCTTTTCCTCCTTCTTCATGCCCTCCATGTTTCACTGTAGTGTTGGCATTTTTCTATTGGTTTGTGCTGGGGACACGCTGTTCAACGTAGATGATAGATATTGGCACATTATTGTAAATATAGTACACGTAGTTTCTGGGGTATAATGTTTATAACATCCCACTGGGGGCAGAGCCCCACACGCTGCCCTGCAGGACAGACCTGCGGCAGGGCAGCAGGACATGTTAGAGATAAGCAAGAATAAACAACCTTGAAAACAGCACAGACGAATTATGGCTTCTTTTTTGGCAACGGGGCAGAAAGACAGAGACTTTCTACAATCTTGGAATCACCAATACCCACAGATTCTGACAATACATGACCATGTGTAATAAGACCTGCACAGTTAATTAGCATACGTACAAGGCTGCTTGGAAATAGCAGTAAACTTCTTGGAATGTAAATACATATTTGTATAAAAAATTGTATATAAGTAATAGAAATGTGAATCTTGCTGTGCATAACAGGCAGAGAGAAACCTCCCTACTCCCCATTTACCTGGCACTGTAACAAAGTAGTGTCAGCTTTCTAACCTGTAACTCTGGTTTGAAGGTTTTCTTTCCCAGTTTTCAGTGACACTGGCATGTTGTGTGCAGCTACATGCGTGAGAAATTACCTCATTAACGCAGCAGTGTGCCTTGCTAGAATCAGTCCTGGTTGCCAGAGCAATTCTACTGACTGCAACTAGGAATTATCTGGTTTAAAACACTCTGTAAAAACTCCTGTGTTGTGGCTCTCGTGTAGCACTGGGGGGCAAAATCTTGGCTTTGTCGCTAAAATGGTCATGAAGGCACAGCATAAGAGGATCCAGCATAAGGCGGACCTTATGCTGAACTGTAACTCTGAACTATACTAGACTTGCTGTGCAAGTTTATCCCAGGTTTCTGTGTTGTACCCAGCTTCTGTGTTGCTAGACAGTATTTATAACCTGGAGTTTTCTTATGTTCTGGTGTGCCAGTAACTGTTATTTACAATTTTACCCTCTAGCTTAAACTAGCAGAATTTATAACAACAGCATTAACAAAAAGACTAGTTTCTTACACAACCCTTTGGGTTTCATCCTGTATAAAATGAATAGAGATGTATATGTATACAATAAGTTTGCTATACACCATACTGTAACTATACTATATATTGCGTATTAGATACAAGCTTCACTTTCTGGAAGCAATGGAGAAATGTCTCTCAGGGTACAGGACAGCTTGCAACATGGAGGGAACCATTACAAGACACAAGAGTTCTTCCCAAACTTAGTTTACACATCAGGTGGCAGTAAGGCACCACAAGTAGCAGTTGCATGCAGTTGGCTTCTCACAAACAAAGTTACACCTCCTTTTTCTCTGCTCTTACTGGACACCGCACCTCAAAAACTAGGGCTGTGGTCTGCATCACTCAGCCTCAGGCCTTCTCCCCAGGCTGAGCCAGACATGCAGGTCCCACGCTAGCTGGGTTCCTGGAGGCTCCCATGGCACGCCTCCACACGGTCACCTCTGCCTCTTTGCTAAAAACAGAACATGGCTTTTGCTGACCTAGCCTGCCTGCAAGCACCAGTCCCAGCCTCTGCTGTTTACCCTCTTTATGTGGCAGCTCTGAGCCAAAATAGCAAAACCACATTCATTTGCTGTCTTATCATCCTGATCTTCATAAGCAACAACTGTTCTCCTTCAGCATCTCAAAAGGCACAAACAAATTACATTAGGTTTAGGGTAATGAGGTAGGAAGGGACTTCTTGGACTATCAGATCCATTCTCCCACTCTTGTAGATACCACATCATATAGTCCTTTCTCTAGTCCTGTCAAGCTCTGTCTGATAGTGTGGGTATTTTTTCCCCTGACTGCTCTAGCTCATACCTGTTCCAAACACTCCCATGATTTTGAGCTGTGATTTCCAGTCTAACATAAGCTGTGGCTAGTCGGAATCCTTTTGTTCTTGTTCAAATGCTGTCCTTTAGTATACAGGACATTATTGCAGTTTCATTTCCTCTGCAAAAAGCATCACCAATCATAGCCTTCATTCGGATGTACCAAATCCAGGATTTATCAAACCAAGAAGTTCTTGACTTCTCTTAAAAAGAGGAGATGATTAGTTCCTTGGAGCATCCTACAATTCTCTACATTGTTTGCAGCTTCAGCTCATGTTTATGTCACAGGGGTGAGCACAGTTGACCCCTCATTTGAGATGAGGTCTCCCCCTGTTGTTTTCAGCAATGATGCTTCTACTTTTCCTTTTTGTAGTCGTATTTTTTGGAGTAGAAAACGAAAGGGTTATTTGGTAAGGGGGAAATAAACTGTCTTGAAATATATCTGGGTATTAGGGTAAATTGACATTTGTGCGCAAACTTCTCAGTGTGCAGCTCTGTGGGCTGTTTCCACTCAAAGCCTAAATCAGGCCATATTTTATAATGAGTCTAGAAATGGAAGAGGTCAGGTCTAGAAATGGAAGAGGTTTTTGTTCTCATTGTCTCAGATATTATTGCCTGTTAGGGCTCATACCTCATGAGAAACTTGTGTCTGATTTTAATGTGGTTACATTGGAAGCCAGATTTTCACCTTATTTGGAAGTAAAACATCAGCCTAAAGCCAAGCCCACAAGCCTGCTCCATCCATCTGCAGTATCATCTGCTGTGATTATTTAATTTACAAACATGTGCAATAATTATATCCCAGTGCTACATTCACAGATTTGGTATTCTGAAAAGAAGGGAAGAGCAAGGGTTGCAGATGAAAGATTTATCAGCTCTTTGATTCACCAGAAATGTGTGGAGAATCAGATGATTATATTTTGTGTGTAGCAGTGGTGTAAATCTATAAGAGGAACTGTGTGAGAGAATTTAGGAGATTTTGGTGATATGTTTGGATTGGAAACCTAAATCCTTGTCTTGCTTTGGTATGGCTGTGTTCACAGCAGCAATTTGCAGTAATTTTGACTTAAGCAGTTAGCATTTTCTTCAAGCTGTGGACACAGCTATCAACATCTAGGTTTTGCATGGCATGCTATTCTCTTCAAATGCCTAGAGGAGCAGGTAATTCTAGATAACTACACTGACAAATATATAATGTGTCCAAGGTTCAGACTCCCAGCCGATTAACCCTGTCTAAATTTGGGCTTCCTCAATGCTGTCATTCCTGACTGCCCTGTCCAACTCCTGCTAGGTGTACAATAGTGGGTATATGATTGCAGAGTGAGACAGTTCATTGCCCTGCAGCAGATAACTCTGTGATCCATGATCTAAGCATGGATGCTGGTGCAGAGAAGAGGGCAGGAAGATGTGGTTGTGGAAAAAAGTAAGGTCAGAATCTAGTGACGCAACTGAAATTTGAATTAAACCCTGGACTTCCTCACAAATTTCCACTACAGACGGTACTGGTCATCACTCCACCTCACCGTATATAGAATATTCCTTCACAGTGATCAGCATAAAAAAATACCCTATATTCTTAAAAGCCATAGGCAAATAGGTGCAACTCCCGAAATGCACCAGCCTTCATAAGATACCAACAAAGGTTAAACATACGTCCAGGCTATGAGACACCCCTGCAACTGCTTTGAGGAGAGTGCTGCAGATAGCTGTGTCCCTCACTCAATCAAGAGACCTTGTCCCAAGAGAAGGGACAGTGTTTCTGAGTGACCTTTTGAATGCTGTATACTAATTTAATGCAGTAAACAGGATTACAGTGGCTGTGTACCCTGGGTATCACAGTTACCCATGAGAACCTGAACTAGAACCTATGCAGGGAACCATACAACAATTAGAATTTACTCTGGAAGAGATCAAAGCTCAAAATCTTGCCAGAGCCTGCCTTCTAACCATTAACCAACCTCCCAAGCTCTTCAAACCCATTGTCAGAAACAGACTCCTGCAGACCAGTAAACCCTGGGTGGAACTGTATCATGCCCGAGCAGCAATTGCAGACCTGTAGACCACGGTTCCCCTGACACTTTGTTTTCTCACAAGTGAACTACCAATGACTATTGATGCTACATGTGCATCCCAGAGCAGGCTGCCCTTTGTAAACCCACCGAGTGCCCCCATGGAAACCCTAGTGTGTAACCGATCTGTCCTAGAGTGTGAAAAAAGCAGGATTGGAACATGCTTTTGCAGTGAGAAAATCTTTTTCCCATCACCAGCACCCTGTGGCTAATCCTTCAGTTTTGATCCTCAAGGGAGATCCATAAATGATAAGCCTGAGAACTGAAACTGATAACTTGGCAGAGACAGTAATCTTACAGCATTTTATGGTTTTCCAATCCCTCTTAAACACAGCCCTTCACTGTTTAGTGTTATCTTCCTACCTTTCCTTGTTTCACAGGGGGAATATGAACTTTATCACCTTTCTATTTATTGCTAATTCCCTCACCCATTCCTGTTAAACGTTAGCACCTCTTTTTGGTGTAAAGTGTCCGACTGAGTGACATAATTAAATTAAGCTCAGACCATTGTCTTCCAACCTGTCTTTAGTCTGAAAGTTGCTGTTTCTCTTTCAGATTTAAAGAAAGTCTTTGAACGCCTTAAACTTTGTCTGTTCTTTCACATTCATCAGTTGATTCATTAACATATATACTTTCTCCAGCAGATGGCAACACACTTCTAAATTATTCACAGCATGTCTGAGAGGTTGGACTAGTTCCTAAGCTAGTCAGATCGGAGATGAAGTTGAGTTTGAGAATGGGACTTCGTGCAATACGGTGCTTGTCTCCCTTTGGAACGTTCAAGAAAATATTTTTGAAGCTAGTGCCATTGTTATTTCATTTAAATTTATTATTCTTTAATCTGAAAAAGTAGTATAATATTGTTGTGGCTCATTGCCTCCACGTTTAACAACAGTGGCAGTGAACAGATGAACCAGAACCTCTCTGTGCATCTCCCCGGCATTGCCTTTATTTCCAAAGAGCAGTGAAGTAGTTCAGAGGCCAGGATAGTGGGAGCTATATTCCAACATTGTTTCTCTCTCCTTTCTTTTTCCCCCAAAGGCGTTTCGAAAGCACACATCTCCAGTTCACACCAGAAGTATCCATTAGCTGCTGTAGAATTGTAAAACATTTTTATTGCTGGAGACTCAGGAACTATGGAATTTCTATCAATCAAAATCTCTAATACAGGAAAGTAAGTACTAGAATAATTCTTCCTTGGATTTCTCCTGTCGTAATTTTTCTAGGAATAGGTACAGCCTAATGTTTTACTGACTTTGTGTTGTGTCTGTTTCTGCCTCTGCGAAGTGGATAGAAAATGATACAAAGAAGCATTTGACATCATTTCCTGGAGGTTACAGTAACTAGACAAGACACACCTCAAGGGAAAACCAGGCTCGGGTTCTTGTCTTCACCCTTTTGTCTGTCACTCCTTTTAAGTGGTAATTACAGTTAGCTTGATTTTTCCCAGGCAGGAAGCACACTCAGGTGCATGACAAACGCTGGGTGACTCAGAACTGAGTTTGCAATTACGAATTCGAGCAGCTGGGCAGCGGCTGTACCTCGATTTCTTCAGTGTCTCTTGACATCACGGGATCCAGTTTGCTCTGGCACCTGCGCTCCAGTTTAGCCCCACTCTCAGTGTAGGTCCCCACCCACCTGCCCTGTGTGTGATGGCATTGTCACCTGTTCTCACGCTGCCCGCATTTTTCATTGTTTAGGTTGCTCTTGTGCAGCACTGTGAACAGACTCAGAAATGGGATCCCAAGGCACTATTTGCTAAGGAGCCATATTGACATATGCAGCCCACTTGTACAAATGCAGGTAATGCTGAAGGCTGGGTTTGCTCACTACCATGTAAGGAGGGGCTGATATTTTTTTTTCCCCCTTTCTCTTGGTGAGAAGGGAATGCTATTTTTAAAACTGCCACCTCCCATAACATGCAATGCATTTTCTGAGGCAACATGAGTAATTTGCTAGGCTTTGCAAAAATGAGAATGGCGTCCACTCTGTGAGTTTCGGACAAGACTGGGGAGCAGAATATGCTGACATTCTGCCAAGAAGAATATCAGAACAATGTTGTCAGAGGAACAATGTCAAAGGACAATTTTGTCAAATGAACAGAGTACCAAGTTGTTGGAGGTCAAATATTGCTCAGGAGCCACTGAAAGTCAGGACCACTATCTGCTAAAAGGCTCAGTGTCACCATTTCCCCATATTATAACACTGCACTTCAGTTTTTGTTTGGAATAGTTTGAGCTGATCTGTAGTTTCATCCCCACAAAGGACAAGCCTGTGTGTCCTCCTCATCCAAATTGGCTTATGTACTGCTCTTGATTTGGTCCATAGGTGGTCCTGCCACAACAGCAGTGAGAAAAATTACTATAATTAAAAGAAATGTGCAGACCAGGAAGTGTCTTCCTCTAAATAACCAGGTTTTTTAATAACAGGACTTTGTACAGATGCATAAAGTTTGTTTGGTGGTGACAGTCATACACTGCCTGAATATAGAAATCTATTTCCACTGTAAATCACTTTAATGGAGCAGCTTTTCTGTGCAGCCTAGATAGTGCAGCCTAGCTGAGTAATTGCTAAACACTAACAGAGCCTGAAATCTGTATTTGATCCCCCTGGAAAGAGTTTGATCTTTTGCACTTAGTTCCTGGTGGATAGGAATTCACATAATGAGAAATACCATCATAATTTGTACTAATTATAATTCCTGGGAGTGAGGCCAAATACAGCCTTGCAGACTGTGTATTTCCCACTCAGACACAACTGATTTTGGCAGAGGAGTACGTCAGGCAAGCAGCATGCAGTGGGGCTCTCCTAAGTACCTGCTACCTACACAGGCAGAGCAGACAGTCACCAGAACTGTTGGTTCAGCAGCTCAGGGAATGGGACAGACTTTCAGTGCAGAAAAGTCATAACTGTGCAAAATATCTGACTGCTCTCTGCATTGTGAAACTAAACCTGCATCCACTGTTAGCTGTCAGGACCAAGGCAAGATCTGAGAAACTAATCCATGGGAACGGCCCTGTTTGTTTGCTTAATCACTTTGTTTAAACATAGATTAAAAATCACTTAAGCTCATTGACAAATTAAGTGTGTGTCAACCAATGGTTGTCAGAAACTGCAGGGAAAATGAAGCGTGGTCCCAGAAGGAAGAGATTTTAAGTAAGGAATAAGAGAAAAAGGGCTGGATGCATGGAGTGGGGAAGCAGTGTATCTTCTTAAGGGAGATACATTCCTAACTAAACAGCAAATAGGGAACTTGAACTGTCAACTTCTCTTCATCTCTTGTCCCTGCCAACAGTGAATAATTTGGTGAATAATTCCTCATTTACATTCATTTCTTCTGATTAAATGGAAATGTCATAGTTCACAGAAAGTCAGCCAGAGTCTGAAATGCACTGGGAAAGCTTTGTAAGATCCTTGCTTACTGTGCTGCCTGTCCCAGCTGCAATGTAGCGTGTCCTTGCTGGTCCCATTGGAGGCACTGCCACTCCTCACACACCTGTGGAGTATGGCCTGCCCCAGTGCATTTTGCCTTTTCTGGAGCAGTTCAGCTGTCACCTGGCTCTGAACTAGCACTGAAGAGCCTGGCACTGGAAAAAGCCAGTCTAATGCAAGCCAGTCCCTTGAGATAGCAGCTACTTGCTGTAGCAAGACTACCTGGCACATGTTTTAGCAGCAGCCTAGTTTCTAATACCATCCCCATTTTTTGTAGCTGTAGAAATTTAAGGCTGTGCTATGTGTAAAAATACATAAGGGGTTGATTTAAACAAACTGTTAGAGAAAACTGCAGAGGAAAAGCCTTCTTGCATTTCCCAGGAAGGTTGTTGGCTGTCTCCAGAGTGATTCAGTGGACACAGTTTGTCCACTGAACCTGAAGAGTTGTAGTGCTTATGACTTTCTGCCAGCCATAGGGAAAAGCACTCTAGATTGTGCCTGACTTAAAGATTTCTTCTTAAGTGCAACATTAGTGTAGGTGGAACATCTTTGTATCTTCTCAGCATGGATGCAAACTACAGCAAGACAAACTCATGAACTGCTGATCAGCAGCTGCTTGAAGCACAGAGCTGCCTAGTGCAGACAGATCTGCCTTGCTGAGAGGACCGTGAAGGACATCATGGTAACTAAATGAGTGTTGTTCATTGACAGCCTGAGTTTAGCTCCTCCATTAGGAAGCAGCTCCACCTTCGAAGCTAATGTTGCAATATTGGGTATTGCAGGAATTAATACTTTCCCTCCAGTGTTTCCAGTCACTTGGAGGTGCTACACTGGCGTGCAATGATGGCTGAGATAGTGTGGCTGTATCTCTCCTTTTAAGTGGTGTGTTCCCACTCCTCTGTTTAGTCATACTTCTTTAGAAGGTGAGCTCCTCGGGGCAGGGATGGAGCCGTCTTCTTAGGTCTTCTTAGCTGCCAAGGGCACAGTGTGGCGTGTGAGCTACCAGAGGTGAATATGAAAAACAGGCAGCAGACTGGGAACTCCTGCACTTGTCCATGCAGCTGGGAAAATACACTTTATGGCTTTTGCCAGCAGGTAGCAACAGCTTGGCTGAGTCCCAGCAACCCAGTAATGGCAATCATTTATTAACAGATGTGATGACTTTTGGCCATTTGTTTTATATTGTCCTTCACAATATTGACCAGCACTGTTGGTTTTACTTCTGTCCTGATTTCATGGCAGAAATCACAGATGTCCCAAATGGCACCGTGGAGCTGCTTTGAAAGATCAAAAAAGAAGCAGGGGCGACTTGGATGGAGCGCGGCTTTCCCATGTGTGCGCGGTTCAGAGCCGAAATTCCGAGAGCAGGCGCAGCTGGGGGGCAGCGCGGAGGATGGGGTGCAGCAGCGGGACCCTCGCCCGCGGGACGGCGGCGGGAAGAGGCGGCCGGGCCGGGCCGGGCAGAGCAGGGCTGGGCCCGGCCACCTCCCGGCGGGGCGGGACAGGGCGGGACTAGGGAAATAGGAGCTGGTTTTGTGCGCAGGGCGGCAGGTGTAGTGATGAAGAGCGAAGCTCGGCGGGCTGGAGAGGGTGGCCCTGCACGGTAGCCCCGACAGCAGCCCGCTCTCAGGAGCATGGCAGCGGCCCCGCCGCGCAGCTCCCCGCGCTGAGCCCTGTCGAGTCCGCCGTGCCACCGTCAGTGCCATTGCCATGCCTCCCCAGGAGCTCCTGGATTACGCGCCCGCGCTACGGAGACACAGCCCGCCCCGGGGCAGCGGTCCGGAGCTGGGGATCAAGTGCGTGCTGGTGGGCGATGGTGCCGTGGGCAAGACCAGCCTGGTGGTCAGCTACACCACCAACGGGTATCCCGACGAGTACCAGCCCACCGCCCTCGACACCTTCTCCGGTAGGTGCCCGCCCGGGCTGCGCGGGGCGTGGGGCGGCCGGGAGGATCCAGTCTGGAGCAGCGGAACCTCGGGACGCGGTGTCGGGAGGAGCGGGGTCCCGGAGCGCTCCTGGGGCCGCGGCTGCCCGTGCGGGGCTGCGCACCGGCGGCTCTGCGGGCGGCGCAGCCTGCGGGCACACAGCCCGAGGAGATTTCTCCGAGGTTTTGGGAGGTTCAGCAGGTGGAGGTCCTCCGTTCTGCAGCTGTGTCGAGCTGATTTGCAAGTTCTATGAACTTGGGCATCTTCCAGTTTTGTGGTGTTGTCATGACTAAATAGAGGGGGCTTCGTTTTTTGGTGTATTTTTTTTTTAATTGTTTGTGGTGGTATCAGCTTCGTAACGCTGTGATTTTAGCTTCAACTGATACTCAGGAAAACCATCATTTTCCCTTCATGTCTGGTGAAGTTAGCATTGAACATAGGTTGTCAAAAAGCTGACGAGCTTTATAAGTCTGGCTAGAATTGCAAGCTGATGAGCTCTCATTAGTTTCCACTTTTGTAAATGCTATCTTTGTTCTTCTACACTCCTCTTCCTCTGGGCTCAAATTTCTAATATAAACCCCAGGAGAATACAAAGCCCTTTGAAAGACTTCTTATCTTCATTTGATATGAAGAAACACAGCACTACTTGACAATGTAGTTTGGTAGATTAGAGATGTACTCAAGTCAGACCAGGAATGAGACATCTAATGTGTTTTAGGTGTACTTTGAGGGAGTATTTTGTTTGAATGTACCCCCTCAGTTGCTCACTCTGAGAGCTGTTGATTTACCTTGACTTTCTCCAAGCTATTCCACTGTCACTTGAAGGAACTGGCCTGGGAACACACTGATGTTCATGGTCTAGAAGCCCTTTGTGCACAGATGTAAAGAATCATGAGTCCTCCAAGGGAAAGGTTACTGCTCTCTCTGCTCTCTATGCATCAATGTGTATAGATTAGACTAAGAGATTACTGTAATTATTAGACTGTACATTTCTGGAAGGGCAAATCCATAATAAAATGGTCGAGAAAGGTGAAGGCACGATGAGTGCAGAGACACCCTGATTAACAGCAGGTAATCTGAAGATAGCTACACATGGGTTTAGTTCCAGTCTGGATGTCCCAGTACTGAGTCTGACTTCAGAGGTTCACAGGATTTGTAACTGATAGAAATCAAAAACATTAAAGATGTGTCTTGTGAAGTTCACTTTCTGCTTATTGGGAGGAAATGGAAGAACAGACAAGTTTCCCTTTCCACTCCTACTCTTACCCTGGATAAGCCTGAAGAAAGTCCCTTCCTGGAGTCAAATATTTTGCTTCTGGATCCAGCTCAGAAATTTCAACCCAACTCCTTCCACTTTTGGGGAATACCTGCCGTTGAAACAGCCAGCATAACTCAGCAGTTTAAATTCTAACCTTAATCCTGGTCACAGGACTGTGATGCCAATAACAAGATAGGAGAAGGTGTTGCATTATCAGGGGGATGTCTCTGGGACAGTGACCCAGCCAGATACAGATGTAGTCTGGCTTCTACCTCCTGCCGGGTGTTGCTGCCAGGTAGAGCAGCCTTGAGTGATTGAGTGAAATACGTACCCGGTGACCTTTCTCCACCAGGCTATCCTGTTCTGCCAGCCCCTTCGCTATTGTACTATGATCCATCCTCATCCTGAGGGTGTGGACCTTGTGAGGGCAGTATTTGGAGGGCTGTTGCAGAGTTGCTAACGTAGCTCAAGCTAGCAACAGATGGGATGAAACTTTGTGCAAACGCTGGAGCAGTAGGTAATATATGTGGTAAGTTTCTTCTGAAGATGGCAAGACATTTCAGAGATGCTAATTCCTTCTCTCAATGCACTTGTGAGACGAGAAAAGCAGATACTAGAAAGTCAAATGCCTGCTGCCTTGAAGATCAAGTCAGGATCTTGCAGGTTCTTTGATGAGGAGCAGGTTTCTCTTCCTCCTCTGGGGCAAAGATATGGTAACAGCCCAACTGTTTCCCAGTCACACGGAAGCAATGGCTTTCAGCTATGCCACGAGGAGGAGTGGCACTGTGGTGGACGCACCCACCCCTTCATTTTTCTTCCAGTCTTGGTCTCCCACCAAACTTCTTCTTTTTGTCTGTGTCTCCCTTTTTTTTTACCCCAGACTGCTTTCAGGGAGCAGTGCTGTCCTTCAAAAGCTAATGTTAAACTCTCTTGTTTCTGTCACTTCTCACCTGACAAATTACTTCAAGAATCACTAACAATTGATCCTGCTTCTGGTTGGGAGATTTTTTGTTTGTTTGTGGATTTTGAGGGGCTTTTTGGTTTTTTTGTTGTGTGTTTTTTTTTTTTTTTTTTTAACAAAAAGGACAATAAAGCCTCCTACCTGCACAAAGCAGTGGAGTTTTGCTAACTCATGTCAAGTGCCAGCCATTGTCAACCTTAGCCATGATGTCTGCCTCCATTCACCCAAGCACAGCTCCATCCACCTTGTCAGGACTTACAAGTGATTTCCAGCTCCACAACCCCTTTTCCCCTC
This sequence comes from Taeniopygia guttata, assembly GCF_048771995.1. Taxonomy (NCBI): domain Eukaryota; kingdom Metazoa; phylum Chordata; class Aves; order Passeriformes; family Estrildidae; genus Taeniopygia; species Taeniopygia guttata. Next base: position 27,470,651 of record NC_133030.1, on the reverse strand, counting down.
TTCTCAGTTCCTAGCCTAATCTCTGTTGTGTCCATGCACTTAAACATCTAACAGTTTCATTCCTGATTGCCATCAGAGGTCCTGCCAGCCCTCAGTCTGAGTCAGCTGATACCACATGAAGGCATACTGTGATTAGGGTGTGAAACGGGAGCAAACCTTACATGTGTAACTCAGCAGTTTTTCAGTGTGTGGATAGTCTCTGAAAGGGGTTTCACTCATCACTATTTCCTTAATAGCTTCTTCATTACAAAGGTGGGTTTTTCCTTAGCTAGGACACTCATGTAACATTTGTTTTTAAGGCCAAATATCTGGTCTGGATGGGAAAAATCTCCAATAACTTGTTTGACGGAGATTGCTTTGAATTTGCTTGGCCAAGAAGATAGGAGGAAATTGCCAAAGTTCTCTGGTTTTATTCTTATCCTTTTTCTTGGGTAGTGGAAGAAGAACAAATGGTTCACAGGGAACTGTTTGGCTAAGGGCTCTTCTTGTCTAGAGGAGCAGCTGTCCAGTAACATGGAACCATTCTTTCAAAATTATGGAGACAAGCAGAGAATACCTGAAAGCTAACAAAAACAGGTCTGCTGCAGTTCTCTTAATGTTTCCAGTGCAAGCTTCAACAGTCTTGGTGAGGTTTGGGAGGATGCTCAGCTAGGAGGAGGAGATGTGAGTGACTTCACTGAGTCTGTTCAGCAGGGTATGAACCAAAGTGCTCAGGAAAAGCCTGTATGAGTGTGCATGTGCATACTGGCCAGCTGCTTTAGACTCATCCTTTATTCTCCTTCTGCTACAGTGCAGGTCCTTGTGGATGGAGCCCCGGTCCGAATTCAGCTGTGGGACACTGCTGGACAGGTAAGTCCTATCAAAGCAGCTGCCAACTCTGGATCTGTGGGACAGGGATTCTTTTCAGGCTTTGAGGAAGGCAGTGTTTAACTGGGAAGAAAGGAAATGCACTGGTCCAGCCATTTGTTGGTATGGCAGTCACAGACAAGTGAATGACAGATGTCCTCAACTCTGAAACTTTTGTCTGAAATATGGCATGGCCACAAAGTCAGTACAATGCCCTGCCTCTGTTACTATCCTAGTTAACTCGTAGAAAAGCTACTGCAGCATCATAGTGTTAGAAGAGCAGTCCAGTGAAGATTTTTTTTTCCCCTCCCTTTTCTACAGGAGGACTTTGACTGTTTGCGCTCCCTTTGTTACCCTGACACCGACGTCTTCCTTGTCTGCTTCAGTGTGGTAAACCCAAGCTCCTTCCAAAACATTACAGAGAAATGGATCCCTGAGATACGAACTCACAACCCCCGGGCGCCAGTGCTGCTAGTGGGGACACAGGCAGACTTGCGGGACGATGTCAATGTCCTCATCAGCCTGGATCGCTACCATGTGAAGCCCGTGCCCCGGCCCCAGGCAGAAGGTCTAGCTGACAAAATCCGGGCTGAAGCCTACCTGGAATGCTCAGCACTGACCCAAAAGAACCTTAAAGAAGTTTTTGACATGGCCATTGTCAGTGGTGTTGAGCACAAGGCACGTCAGGAAAAGAAGATGACTGCTAAAGGCATCAAGACTCTCTCTAAGTGCCGCTGGAAGAAGTTCTTTTGCTTTGTCTGAAGCTGCTTTGAGGGAGGGGAAATGAAACACCCAATGCCAGTATTGGCTCTGCACCTTCTTGGAGTGACTGCTCCTATGGCCCCAGCAAGGAGGGTATGATAAGCTGCTGGGCTTGGAAACCTGTCTCTTGCTGGGTACAGTATCAGATGCCAAGGAGACATGAACTAGATTTCCATTGTGCTGAGATGTGGAATGGTCCAGGCAGCTGTAATACCTGCTGGACATGTCTGTAGTGTCCCAGACTAATGGGAGCCTTTAGTACATCAAGACTCAGTACCCTAGAACAGGCAGGTTCCTTACATTGTTCAAAATTACCAGTTTTCTGGTTGAATCTCAGTTTCAGAGTTCTGATACGCATAATAAACATGAGGGACTTCTGAAATCAGCCTGTATTTTGGCTGATTTACAGACATGGCAGAGAATAGGGCAGGAGCAGTTACATGCAACTGCAATGTGGTCAGGCATGGCGTGCAGAGTTTGTAACATGAGACTTGGGTTCCCTCTGATTCCATTTGCCAAAATAGGTAGAATTCACTTGGCTGTGAAAAAGCAGCACTCTTTCTTAAAGGCCCTGCACTAGGAGTACTCTTGAGAAGTTATTTCCTAAATAAAGGCCATTAGCAGGCTGAAGAGAAAACATACTGGGAGCTACAGTAATACTTTGTGCAAAACCTTCTCTGAGAGGACTCTCTAGTCCACTGGGTGCAAGTGTTACAGTCCTATCCTAAGAGGCAGTTGTGGACCTAGAGACCAGCTTTGAAAGGCCTTTTGTGTGTGTGGTGTTTCAAAAGAAAAAGAGGTGAGGAAGAGTGAGGTGTGGCTCTGTCTAGCAGAGAAAAAACTGTGTCAGCAAAGGGTTTATAACACTACTAAGGGGTCAAATATACATGGAGAGAGAAGGAAGAAAAGGAAGCAAATTGAAAGGAGAAAGATGGAATGAAGAAAGGTAGATGGAGAAGGAAAAAATGAATGTCGTTAAATTAAAGTTGTGATTCTACTTAGCTGAGATGCTAATATGCAGGATAACTTTTAGAGACCTGAAAGCTTTGCTAGTGATATGAATTTCAAAGTAATATTGTCCATACATTCAGTTCTGAATCAAAAGGAGGGGGTTATAGTGAGAGAGAGTTTCTCTTCATTAGTAAAACCCTCCATTTCAAATCTACACAGAAGAATGGAATGTACCTTGTACTGTTCTTCCTGAGGCTGCAGAACAGGGACACAGGACTCAGGGCTTCTTTCTGTTATGCTTCCCTTTTTTAAAAGTCACTGCTTGATCTGCTGAAATCAAAAGCAAAGGAAATCCATGAAGTTTATGCTGGAGAAAATAATTCCTTAAGTTACACTCCCTTCCCCTCTCACCTGTTTCTCAGGGTGATTAATATCTCTGAGAGTCTAGTCACATTTTATTATATTTTATTACAGAACTTGAATCAATTTATAAATCCTCTTTTGCAGAGACATTTCATTTTGGTTTATGTAGCAGAGAGCATGATATGTCTGTCAAGCAATGTTTTTGATACTCAGGGAGTTCTCTACATCTGGCTACAGCCCATCACTTTGGGAACGCTCTGGAGTAATGTAACAGAAAGAGAAATAGCTGTGGATGGTTTGCCTGAGACCAAAAACAAGCATAGGTGAGCTAGCAAGCCTGTAGCAAGGCAAATGTGACTAATGCAGTCTGGCTCCAAACAAATGCCTCCCAACATCTCTGACAGCCAGCTGGTTTTTTAATAGTGCAGCTTCTATAGTTCCCAGGATGTGAAACAAGACTGCTGTCTCCCTGGGCAGTATTGCAGGATGAAAGAGGTGAAGTGTTCCTGTGAAGGGCAGTGGCCCACAGCCTTGGAGCTGCTTCTAGGGTAAGGCTCAGAGACCTGACAAGGATGGTACAGCAAAATGAGCTGAATGTTGAAAGGACTCCTCCAACTGAAATGCCATTTGAGTCCAGTGAGGAGTCCTAAGAGATGGTGAGCACAGAGACAGTAACTAGAAGTGACATGTCTGACACAAGTCTAGGTAGGACTCCATTTCCTGACAAAGCTCTCACTCAGCAATGCATCCCTGTGTGCATATCCTACCTGTACAGGCACCTTTGCTGTATCATAGTTCAGTTTGTCTGTTGGGTCTTTACACATTTCTTTAGCCTGTGAGACCAAGGGCTGTGGTGTGACCTGCCAAAGAGCATGCCATATCCCTGTGGAGCAAATCCACAGGTGGAAAGAGCACCAGCCTCCTTCCTGCTGAGGACAGCAAGGGCTGTCCTGCAGTAGCTTGGTATGAAACAGGGGTTATTTCATTCTGGAAAACAAACTGTACTGAGAGCTACTTTCATTCTATGTGATTGTGTCTAAAAGTTGTTGAAATAAATTTTTTTAATGTCCACAATTTGTGTTTGTAATTTTGTCAATGCAAATTAAGTTGGGCTTTAATATGGAAAGGGAGTTACTCCATTTTACTGACAAAAAGCATGACAGGGAAATAGCCCCACTTCTCACTCCATGTCCTAACCCCCACTAGCAATGGTAAAAATCCCTTCATAGCTGAAACTTTCCAGGTTTCTTCTGTTACTTCAGTTAATCTTTCTCTACCTCAGCAGCCACTCAGTATAGAGGCTGCTGAGGGGGATGGAGTAGCAAATATCCAGGGATTTCAATGCCTCTCCCCAGAAGCCACTCTCCAGGGACCAGTCAGGAAGCCCTCCCAGCACTCACTGAGCCAAGCCCATGCAGGACATGCATCTGGCACCTTAATGACACCATGCTGCTCTGTCATTAGGCTGATGGGTAGTTGAGCCACCAGTTTCACTTAATTTACCTTGGCAGTTTAACACTGCTCAAGTGCTGAAAAATTTTACCTGTGCTACATAGGATGCAAGGGCTCCATCCAAGACAGCTCATAGGACTGATCCTTGTAGGCCTGTCTTCAGTATTACAGACAGGGCTCCTGCCAGTCCAGATGTGGGGCCCCACTGCTGCTCCAAAGTCAGAGGGCTGGGAAGTGAGGTTGCTGAGGGAGGAGTGTGGTGGTTCAGCAGAGAGCTAGGAAAGAAAACGGACAAAAAACAGAGTAGCAGAGGTAATGAGAAAATTCAGAAACTAGAAGGCAATAGGAAATTACTACCAATAAAACATGACTTGGGAACTTGCATTTTGGGTGAGGAGGTTGTTGGGGTTGTTAGGATTTGTTTGGGTTTTTTGAGGGGGAGGGGGCATGGTTGTTTACCAAGTCCGCAGTCACACTCTCCTTACACAGAACCACGGTTTACTAGATATAAAGTAACCTATGGGAGTATTTGGAGCTGGCTCCCAGCTTTGTAACTTCCTGGCACTAAATCTTACAGAAGCACCTGTGAATGGAAATAGCAGCAAAGTGTGAATTAACTTTACAGGGAGTGAGTCATTCCACTGAGCCATATCCTGTCATATGCACAATAAGCACTCTAAAACTCCCTGAAATCTGTGAACAAAGCTGAACTCCTGGGTGTGGGGAGGTGAATCTATCTCATTAAATGGAGTTTCCTACCAAAGCCACCTGAGGTGTCTGTAAAACCTTACTCTCATCCTCTTACGGTGCAGTACTGGATCTGTGCTACTACCTGGCTTTGGTAGAGTCTGGGCTTGTTTCTGCCTTGCAGTGCTGCTTGACCAACCTGTATTTTCAGATGCTGCTGAGAGCACAGAGGAGTTCCTGAGAGACTGTTGCTAACACAAACCACCCCACCAGGCTGGGTGAAGCTAGCCCAGTCCATTGCTAGGCCAGCACAATTCCTCACAAGTGCTGCTTAGTTTCTTACAAAAAGGATCCATATGATTAGTTGATCTGACTTGTTCCATAGCACAAAGCTCAGCATCAAATGCTAAACGCACCAACATTCCTACAGGGTAGAAACTCTCTAGTACCTTCTTTCTTGCTCAGGGCTCTGACTTGGATCCTGGATAGCAGATTCCTGCATATCCTTGCATCCAACAGAGTAACTGATAAGGAAGACTGCCCTTCCTGTACTGGAGAATGCTGGTTGAGACCCAACAGAGGTAACAGTACAAATACTTCAGTACAGATATGCACCATGTTTTCTAAATCCATATGAAGCCAGTCTGCTTGCTGCCACTCTCAGCTGCCATCTCCAAAGGACCTGAGCTTGTATGTCAGCAACACTAGAGACACAGTATGGAAAGACCCTTTAGTTTCCTTTTTCTGTAGATATCACATCCTAAATGGGCTTAACTGTGCCAAAAAGGTTTTCAGCTAGTAACACTTCCCTCAGCTTCCACTGAACCCTGACTGGGAATTAAACTCCAAAATAATACCAAATTTCATCTGACTCAGCATGTCCTCCTTCCAGCACTGAAAGGGCAAATCTGAAGGTCCTTTTGGAGATCTTTATGCTCTGTAGGTTACATCTTATTTATTTTGAAGGGACAGGCTGAACTATTACCAGGTCAGGAGCTGACATGAGCCCAGCAGGAGGAATCCTGCTGAAATGCAATTACCTCAGAATGGCATCCTCCCCCCATTTCCTGAGAGGGTGTAATTACATTAACAACCTTATCACTTTCTTAACACTCCCCAATTTAATCCTCAGGTGCTAACTGGCTTTTTCTTCAGATTGCTCTGGGTTCAACATTATTTATCAATTAGGCCCAGCTTGGAAGCAGGGTTTGGTTTGACTTTTCTCAGCTGGCAAATAGGTAACCTTCTCAGTAGTGGCCAATAGGTAACCTGTTTCAACTCTGCTCTTAATGCATTCCTGCCCCTAATTTGGTCCTTTTCCATGGTCCTTTCTGGAGTGTCTGAAAGAGCAGCATGGGAACACCACAAGAGCAGAAGGGAGCAGAGGCACTGCTCAAACAGATGCTGTCACCACAAGGAATGTTTGCCCCTCACAGCCTGTGTGCTAACTGAACTGCTGCTCTTCCCTTCTGCTGAAAGTCCTTTTTGCCCAGGATTCTGCCTTGGTCATATGGTCTGCTTGTACATCTTGAGTCTGCTTTACATCATTGCCTCTCTTTGACTGTGCTAAATCACTCTGTAGTGAGCCTGGGAGATAAAGCATTTTTCCAAAGAAACCACTTGAACTTTGCAATATGGCTCTAAGACTGTCCTTCCTGTACTGGAGAATACTGGTTGAGACCCAGTACTTTGTCTGCATCTGCTCCCAGAAAAGGAATCAAAGAGCTGGCCCAGCTGGCACCTGGGCCTCCTGGAAGCTGCTTACTCATGCCTCTGCAGAGTCCAGCCCTGGGCTCCCCATTCCCACCGTATAAATACAGCATTGTACTTGCAAAGACCTATTGCACAAGAGGGCAGGGTATGTCTCAACTTATCCCTGAGACAGGTTCCCTTTGCTGCAGCCCCATGTGATCCTCGTTCCCAGGGTGACACCATGCCCTTTCCAGCTCCCAGACTGAGCTGCTCAGCATCCAAACTTGCAGGACTTGTTCTAGAGGAGCAGGAGATGTGGCTCCCATCCTCCCCCTCCAACCCCTTATCCCCAGCACTACCCCTAGGGCAGTGTTGTGAACTGAAATACTCTGGTTTCTGCTGCTATGGAGGAACATCAGGTGCAAAGAAATTTGGCTGTGGGACAAGTTTCACCACGAGTCACTGAGCCAGGCTTTTCTTTCCCATGAGATAATCTTGGGCGGGGCAGACAATCTCTTAAAATTAAAATACAATGAAAATACACGGGCTTCCCAGGGTCTAGGGTAAAGCTCCCTTTCCTTGTTTTCTCAGAAAGCGAGCCAGGCACTGCTGAAACCTTCCCCAGGCTTTCAGCACAGAAGGAAGTACTGCAGTGGTAGCCTCAGAGCTAGGCCTGGTGCCTGCTGCTCCCCCAGCTGGCAACAGGAGCCCACCCATGGGACTTCGCTCTGCTGGTGGTAAGGCTGGAAGAGCTCGACCTCGTGTGGAAGAGAGCATAGTTTAGCAAATCAATCACAGACAGCAAAGCCCCCTTCCTGTGGCTGCATTGCCAATCATTGTGCTGGTGGCATGGTGGAATTGCTTGATGGGGACAGCCCTGGTGATTGCCAAGCAGTTACCTTCAAATGAATGGTGATGCTGGTGGTACCATCACAAATGTTAAACTTTGCCAGGAGCTCAGGGCGCTCAAGCTGTGGGCTTGTCCCTTTCTCCACCATCCTCACAAGCATCTCACTCTGCCACCAAGCTTAACTCTCTACTTCTCCAGGTAAACACCTGGTTATGTTGCTCAGTGGCAGCAGGGACACAGATCTGGCTGGAATCGGCAAGGATCTAGCTGAGATCTCCCTTGGAAGGCAGGTCAACACCTCAGCCCTACAGACTCGAGATCCTTTCTCATCCGAAGGAGAAAGTCAGCATCACGTGCTGAAGGAGAGCTAATCGTGGGAGGATTTGGTTTTCCCATCAGAGGCTGCATCCCTGCAGGGCTGGACGGGAGAGAGGCTGGGAAAATGCTGCCCAAGCAGCGCACATGGGTTTCGGATGGTATTGCAGAGCCCTCGCTGCTCTCCTGCAGGGAGCCCTTTGCGGGGCCGCCCGCCTGGGGAGCGGCGTGCGCCCGGGGACAGTGGGTGCCGGGGGACAGCGGGTGCCCGGGGACAGCGGGTCCCGCGCGGCCGGAGCCCCCGTGAGGCTGGAGGAGCACCCAGCTACGGGCAGCGCTTCAGAAAGAGCGCATTCATCTTCCCTGCCAGTAAGCCAGGGAGCGCCCGGGGCAGACTGATGACGCACAGCACACCTGAGATCATTTTCATGGGAATAGACCCGTGAGAGACAGAGAGAAGAGTCAGGGAAACTCTCCCAGCACTTCAGTCAGTGTCAGCATTCACGGGGCAGATTTCACAAGATAAACAAAAGCCTTTAATAACCACAGTGGAGGGAGACTTTGAAACCCTGTGAAACCTCTGCCAGGGAAGGAGAGCAGCAGGCTTCTTACGGAGTGCCAATGCCACCAGCCAGCCAGAGTCTTGGCAGGCATGGGAAAAAAAAGGCTTGCAAAACCTAAACCATAAAGATCCAAGTGTGGGTATGCAGGCTGTACTCGCAGCTGTGAATAGTTGTACACACAGCTATACATAGCACAGAGAAATTTTCATTCCGCTTGCTAAGGGGTTTTAATAACACAGAGCAGATGAAAGATGTCAGCCACCCTGGAATATTATCTGGGCAGCAGTGTATAATTTGAAGGGAGGGTAGGAGAGGATATCTAATGTTGTGATATCTTCTGCAGGATGATTTGTTTTTTTTCTTATAAGCCAAATAGATTTGTAGAATAACAAATTATTAGCACCTAACAGTAAAGTCTTACATGTACAAAGCTATCAAAGGATACTAAACCTGAAATACAGGGACTCTGTGCTAATAAAAGAAAGTACAACTATACTTTGGGAGGAAGAGGAATTCCTGCAGTGCCTGCCTGCCTTGTGAGTACCAGTAACGACAGTATCCTAGCTTTACATGCAGTGCACTTATTCACTATCTCCAAACATCTCTTTTTGGAGAATAAAGATACTGCATTACATGTTGAGGGAGAAGGTAAGTCTAAATATAATTTAGGTCATCAGAAACCTGGAAATGCTATCCCAGGCTTTAACATAATTTCCCTGTGCAGTTTTGGGTGAATGACTTCCCTTTTCCATTTGCAAAATGGAGTTCCTTCCCCTTAATGGGATATGATAAACATTTATTAACACACAGGGTACCATAGCAGGGGAAGGGTTATTGCCAGGAACATCACAATGCTTGTTTTAATGGTCCTCAAAATGCAATAAAAGTCCTGAAATGTGTCCATTATTGCCTTCTGTGAGTTTCCAAAGAGAACTGGAAAATCAAATTCTCTTGGTTTACCTCCAGCTCTGGGGTTCAGGTAATTAAGCGAGAAACAGTATTAATTGGGAGCAAATATCTCCCAGTTTAGTGCTGTTGAAGGAAACATGAGTCCTATGTTCTGCAAAGTTAGGAGATTATTAAAAGGAAGCTCTATGCCTATTGCTACTTAAATAGCGCATATGCCACCTTGGTGATGTGGTAGGAGAGGAGGAAGACTGAAACATGGTATCTTCACACAGCCATCAAGTCCCCAGATAAGATAAAGAGATGGGCCCAAGAGCAGAATGTGGGACATTTGTGTCTGTTCTGCTGCTTTCACGTGATGCCTGTAGCACAGGCAGAACTATCTGAGCACAGCCACAGCCCATGTGGATGATAGGATACCACATAGGAAGTCCGGGAGCCCAGCAGCAGCAGGAACTCTTCCAGAACAAGAGTCTGAACTAGCTTAAATTATGAGCATCCCATTCTGAGTCTATCATCTTTAGGAGAGGCAGAGGAGGAAGAGGCATTCTGAATATTGAGACACCTCTGCAGACTTTAGTGGGCAAAAGCAGCTGATGAGCAGCACAGGCTTCCAAGAAGGCCAAGGTCTCTGGGTAAGCAGCTGGTGGCCTGGTCAGTCATGTACAAACCCACACTGAAGTCTGTGCTGCTGTCATGATACTCGACCTGGCTGGATGAACAAGCTCACCACCACCAAGTTCTCACCATGCCTCCAGACTGAGGTGCAAACAGATGCATCCAAGGGGCATGAAAGCCTTGCCACCTGCTGTCAGGCATGGCTTGGACCATTCCCCTCTCCCTCTTCCAGAAGTGAGACCAGAGCACGGCTGCTGAGCACCTGGGATGTTCATCAAGAGGAAACAGCACACTCTGGAGTACAGCCTTCTTCCTGCCTCATCCACATAAACAGCCGGTAAAGATACAGTTTTTCTTCTGCTAAATATCAGTGCTGACTTCACTGATGCTGCCCTTCCATGTTTATTGGCATCCACCAGAAACCTCTGGCTATATCTGTTGTCTAAATAGTTATAGCCTCTGAGCAAGAAAGGGTGAGGGGGCATCACAAGCATTTAAATGCTAAAAATGGGACTCTACAGAAATCTTGGGGTGCTCTTCCCTAAACTCCTTTCTATACATCAAGGATCACAAAAGAGTAGGAAGAGACCGAGTCCTGTTCTCAACCCTCTATTTTAGAGCATGGCTTTATTGGTAATTAAAAACTACATCTCAGCTTAATTTTCTTCCCACACTTGGCTGTACTCTATCTTACCCCCATCTCAAAGAGGCATGTCAGGCCTTTCATATCCTCATTGGAGTTCACGGAAGTTTGCCAGCATTAATCAGAGGCAATTACCTTTGCCTCTTTGGGCAGGGATATCAGACCTGAGCCTAGGGTGACTCATTGCAAGATCGCTTCCCCCTGCAAGGTTCTTCCAAATATCTCCTTTGACTGGAGACCTCAGCTGCTGTCTTTGGTCATTCTGCTCTTGGGAAACTCTCCTGGCAGGGAGCAAGCACCAGCTACTGCACAGCCTCAAGTACTCTGCATACCTGTCTCACACAGTGTGACTGATAAAAGGGTAACAGGCTGGTACTGGCCAGGAATTATCTAACCAACATTTTCACATTTTGATAGAGTATTTTTTTTTTTCAATGGATTTTTGTGTGGAACAGTCCAATTTGGTGATAACCCATTGCAATGCAACCAGGACTCCTGGATCACAGGCCTGTTTGCATCAGTGAGTCTTTATGAACCCTGGAAAAGACCCAGTCACACTGATCATTCCTGATTTAGTCATCTTCATGATTCTTGCCTTCCTGCTGAAAAGAAACAAGTTGCACCTTCAGCCTTTGCAGCTCTGATACCATCAGAGCCCTGGCTGGAAGGATATCTCTTTCAAGATCCCTTGTGTCTGTGGGAAAAGAGATTTCTCAGAGGTGAACACACCATGCTGGTTCTTTTATATATGAGAGAAAGAATTCATGGTTTCCTAGAGGGGAAGTTTTATGTCCTACAGAAATCCTGGGGTTCAGTGTAGCTCATAACAAAAGCCTGCATTGGAATATTTGCCAGAAATATTCTAAATATATGCCTCAGAGAAGAAATTGAGTTCCAGCAAGTTGCAGCACTTGGAAGAAAAGTGAAAATTAGTATTATGCACAATATGAAGTAGATACTATGTTACTATTAGTAACTAATTAATGTTCACGTTATTCAGCTCAGCCTGCCAACACACACTCCTGAATGTTGGCTGTAGGCACCCTTACCACTGAAGTCGGTGTCAACCTCTCAGAGGCCCTGACTGTGCATAAACACTCAGGTGACCCTGGCCTACCAGTCTGCCTGTACCTCCAGAGATCCAAGCAAGCATTTACAGGAGAGCAAAAGAAGTCTGGTGGTTTAAAGTTGCACTTCCATCGTGACTTCCAGCACAACCTCTCTGGCTGGTCAGAAAGCAGAGCCTTTCACATCATGCCTGCTATGCTATGAAATGAGATTGGAAAAGTATGAATTTTAGGAGCCTGCTGGGATAACTCCATGAGAATCACTGCCCTTTTATTTCTTCCCTTGCCCTCCAAGCAGACAGAATTCTGCTTTTCTGCAATAACATGGATGCACTTCCTATGGCTCTGTCTGCTGTGCAAATCCACTGCTTTGCTATTTTGGGGTCAAGAAGGAAAAATGAGCAGGAAGAAAAGCAACTGAGTGAAAATAAGCCACATCTCTGTAAAGACATGAAAGACTCTAAGGGATAATCTAGTTTTGTGTACAAAGATCAGAGTTCTAAGAAACCCAGAGAACTGGAAAAAGGCCTGCCTTTCATAAAGGCTGGAAAGCATCTTGGAGGGACTCACTCCATATGTGAGATGCTGCACAGAGAGTCCTGCCTCAGCACTGCTGAGTGAGCAGGGCATGGATGCTCTATACAAGGCATTCCCTTGTAAAGTAAATACTGCTCTGGGTGTAAGGAAGCTGCCCAGTCATAATATGGATGGCTGATTGCAGAGTTGCACAAGAAGAAGCTGATTCTGACGTAGGTGAGAGCACCCTGGGATGGCAGGGTCTGGCTGGGCAGCAGCTCACATCCCACAGTTTCCCAGATGATGCTGAACACAGACAATTTCAAAAGCAGAACCTCAGCTCGGTAAGAAAAGAGGAAAAATGGACATGAGGAAAAAATGTAAATGGCTTTTGCATGCTATTTAATAACATGCACAGATGTGCTCCACTGCTGGCAGTGAAGGCAAAACAAATGAGCTGTCAGTTCCATCCCAGGCACTGCTGGTGACAGGGAAATCCTTTGATAATAGGGGCAGATTTGCAATGAGAAGAACATTATTTTGCTTGGCACTTCCTTTTTTACTAAAACCTTTTCTTCATCTCCTTAGCCAGCAGGTACATCCCTGGCTTCTGTTCTTAAAAGGTGGAATTCCTTACCAGCAGGAATTATTACCTCTGTGCTGTGAAGAGGACAGGGACATGAAAAGCATGCTTCTCTGACAGGGCAAGCCTTTCCTTCACAGCAAAACACTGCAGTGCATAACAGGCTACAAAACTGTTTTGGTGCCCATGGTTCCTTTGCATAAAAGCCTTTGAACCAGAGTCAGTAATTATGGGAGCTGCACCGTGCACAGCTCCTCAGCTGCTGATATGTTTATCGGCGGAGTATCAATCTGACTTGCTTCCTGGAGGTTTAGATGGCATGGGGTCATGCTTGCATCAGCTAATAAACTCCTCAGAGTTGGGTTGATCTCTTTCTTCTGTATCTGTGAGGCAGAGAGCATCAATGGAGTTCCCATCCCTAATTTAAATAGCTGCCTCAATTCAGCAATGACAACATGCAAGGCTTTAAGGCTTGGGGACTGGAGAGACATTGCAAAGGGGAGGGGTGTGTCCTGAGAGTTTGGGGAGGTTGAAAACAGATGGGCTTTTAAACTAAATGAGCAAAGAGATCTTGCTATGTTAAAATGTATTTTGTCATGAAAACATGGAAGTTTGCTTTCTTCTCACCCAGTCTAAACTTTGGCCAAGTATGGCTGGCAAACAAGTGACTTAAAAAGTGTCACCAGCCATGGCAGAATCCTCTTTGATACTTATCCTTGCCTGAGAGGAACAGGGATACTGGGGCAGCAGAGTAGTCCCTCTAATTTGTCCTAGAGGGGATCAGCCATCTTAGCTTCTTTAGACACCTCAAGAATTTCTGAAATCTCTCTTATTTTGTGAGATTCACTGCTAACCCTATGGAGCCAGGAGGTCCAATACTCTAACCATCACTCTCTGCAGTTTGGGATGAACTGCAAGGAGAAGTTGAGACATAGACACTGGCTAACCTTGTCATGAGATTCTCTGCTTGCACATGCTAGGGATAGAAAAAAAAGCTTTTTAAACAAAAGAGCAATTTTGGACAAAAATTAAGTGGATGTGAGCTGGACAAAATTCAAGACAGGTTAGAAAACAGATTTTTTTTCATCAGAGAGCCTGCAGGTTCTGAAGAGGTTAGCAGATAGAACACTGTAAGGACAATCCCTTCCCCTGGAGACTTGAACATGTCTTATTTGTGAAAACTGCTAGATGACAAAGTTGTCTAAAATAGAAGATAAGTGGACATGAGTCAGGAGGCCCTTTCCAGCCCTGCACTCAAATGCAGTTTCAAAGGACTGCTGTGCCTCACAATTACAGTCAGGCTGGGGCTGGCTCCTGAGCTTTGCCCAGCTCCACAACACCCATCTCTATGAGAAATTTGGACCACACCATGTGCAAAATGTATTATTCCACTCTAATTGCAGCACAAACAAGCATTAACTTGGTTGGGAGCCAAGCATGGTTTGTCTTAGCGCTTTCAGTGGCCACTTATAACATGCACCGTGCATCATCTTTTCCCTTGTAACTGTGTCCTTAGTAAGGAGCCTGGGTTCCTGATTGTTTTTTTTTTTTCCAGGGAAAACTGGGCAGAGAGCTGATTTCATTACTGCTTCAGGTGGGACAAGGATTCTGCCCCCTATAGGTTTGGAGTCACAAAAATCTACCCAAGACACCTGGAGCACATCTCAGCAAACAGCCTCAAACCCATGTCACATAAGCAACAGTCTGGTCACAAAAAGGTGGCTAGTCAAGCTCTGAACATTTTAAGGTGGAGTTGTTTTGTCTTCTGCTCTAAGAAGATAAAAGGTACTCTGGAGAGGACAGTGTGGTTCATATTTGCTGAAAAGCACCATTTAGCTGGATGAGAGAACAGCCAGACCATTTTTATCTTCACACAATTGCTGGACATTGTCCACAGATAGGAGCTGGAGTGTGGGTCCAATGTGGATATACTGGGGTGGGTGAACATTTCCTTATCTTGAATTTTGCTGTTTACTCAACTGAAGTAGGCTTTCTTCAAATCAGAGGCACTATTTTTTTTTTTAAATTTTTTTACAGACAGGTGTATTTTCAATCATTAGGGTTCCTGTGGAGCTTTCTGTGAAGTTTGCAGGTGTCTCACCCAGACAGCTATTGGAGTGTTTTGCACAGTGCCAAAAATCTCCTTAGTGGTTCAAACTGGAAAAAAATTATTACTGCTTCCTTTTCTAACACCCTTACATCTGGTACAGAAAGTTTACAGTGTCCAGGAGCATACAGAGAGACATGGGGCTTCTGCAACTGGAGAAAGATGCTATCTCTTGCCTGATGCTGTGATATTTACATTGTGCCACATGATCTGTCAGTTCCAGATATCTTGCAATGCATATCAGAAGTCTCTGGGGAAAAAAATAGAAAGACAAGAAAGGAGGGCGTGCTGAGAGTCAAACAAAGGTAGAGTTTATGGGAAAGTGAACGGGAGAGGGGCAAAGGAGCAATAGGAAGTTAAGACTTTGAACAAGCCCAGTCATGCCTCAGGTACTGGTTCTACCTGTCTGCTGCCTGACCACAGCCCAGTCTGCCCAGTGACTGCAGTGGGAACTGGGGTGCTGAGCAGCACTGAGCTTGTTTGCTGGTCGTGTTCCTGTGGAGGAGAGGTGACCGAGACACGCTGCAATGAGTGTGCCAGTCAGCTGGCAGCCCTGGCCACAGGTTCATGTGCAGGAACCAGAAATGGCTCTGGAGAGGAAACACTAATCCACGTGTGACATCTCCATTGCAGGACTTAGGAAGGAAGTGGACGGTGACAGAGGATCTCTGCAGCACACCTCAATGTGCGTCTGCTTGCTGAAAGGGAGGGCAGAGGAGGCCCTGGCTACAGCACCGTGTAGATTCACAAGTTATTGCAGTTTAACATGATCCTCTCTTTACAGAAGAGAAATGACCCTCTCTATCAAGAACTTTTGCCTTTCTCCTATCCTACAAAGTATGATCTTTGTATGGTCTGACCAAGCTCTGAGTTTGGTAAGAGGCAGCACTCAAATAAAACAGCAAACAGATGGGCACACAAGCTCTTCTCCATTTTGAAACAGAAAGAGCATACGCCAAAGCCAATTACAAACTGAGATTAACTGTTCTGGATTTCATTAATTATATATCAATTACGCCATCTCAGAAGGAAAGCTCATTAGGAGCTATGAAGAAGAAAGGGCATTAGGTGGACAGAGTCAGGAAAGACAGTTATCTCCCAGGGAAGGACAAACATCCTGTGCTCTCTGCCATCCTCAGTTTGGAGACAACCGCTATGCATTTCTGCTTTGCTTCTGCTGAGGACAGCGAGTAAAGGGAGGCTCAAGTGCCCAATCTGCAGGTTTTCTGAGACTTGTGATAACTCAGCCATGAAACTTCAGGAGGCACTTTCTTGAGTACAGGAAGGAGAGCAGGGACTAAGGGCTTGGTTCCCTCCAGCCTAGAAACCTGCTGAGCTCTTCAGCACTACTGAAAAAAAAAACCAAAAAGGCTTTTCTCCTGACCTGCTGATGGTCACACACACAACCCTGCCAGGAAATATTTGGCCTGCTGTCTCAGGTGACTTATGCAAAGTAAGTGGTTGCTTTTCTCTCCAACATAGGTTCTACTTGACTCTTGGGCATCTGTAGCCTGTTCCTCCTGCAGCAGAAATCCAGGCTCAAGGGAGAAGCTTTTGCGGTTTCATATGCGGGCTTCACCACCACTGTTTCCGGGCTCTTCCTTCATGGTTTCCTTGGAAAAGACAGTCAAAAGGGTTTCCAGTCCACAGTTAACTAATCATGCACAATTAACATAAACCTGAATGCAGTGGGAAAAAAAAAAAAGCTGGGAAAGCCCCCTTTTCTCAGCAGGTGGATGAGGCAATTTGCAGAAAGCCTGGAGGCATGGGGGAAGCAGGAGCCTTTCATGAGGAGGGTGTGGTCCCTGTGAAAGGGTAGATAAGGGCAGTTTAGGGCAGCACTTGGGCTCCCTCAGCTTCAGCACTGTGGGCCAAAGCAGGACAGCAGGGAAACTGCCTGCCCGAACACCAGCCTTGCTACACATGGTGTAGGGGAAAGCTCTCTGAGCCATGGCGAGGGCCAAGAGCAACGTGACTTGCAGGACAACAGACAGAACCTAGCGCTGTAGAGCCAGAACATATGGGGCTAGGGGAGATGTCAGGACAGACTGGTATGGTTTGATGTTTCTGGGGAGCCTCCCTCAGAGATGCTCTCCAAGCCATGCTCCTCTAGGTTCTCTTTTGCCAGTTCTGGTTCTCAGCTGGCGCCCTGGGATGTTGGTTCAAGGAGCTGTACTAGCAGAAAACAGATCCCTAAAAAGTGAATTGCTTTTTTCCAGGATGTTTCAGGGGCAGCAGCACTAATGTGAGTAAAGCTAAATGAGTGTAGAACTACTCCTTCTGTAGGACAGACTGAGTTGTAATGCTGAGTTGCTCCTTTGGGCTCAGTTTTCACCATCAGCTCTGCAGGCCACTGCTCACCCAGGGGTCCTACCCTGCCCTGCACCCTTGGCTGGAGGCTCCCACCACACAGAGGGCCAGGACAGCCCAGCAGAAAGCTCACCCACCAGAGAAACAGAATGTCCCTCCAGCCTGTCCTATGAGATGGACCTGCCTGGCACTTGGCAATGTGAAGACCATTGCCCATCCGAAGGAGCACAGCTCACCTCCAGTGCACAGAGACAAACACGTTCTGGAATAAGCTGTAGTGGATTGTGAAACACCAGCTGTGAGATCTTAGATCAGTCCTTTGAATCCAGGGCCTTGTGGAGAAAGAGGAGCCTGGTGGTGAAAAAATACTGATGAAAACAAATAGCTATTTTCTTGGTACTTGGACTTCCTTCTGGACCTCACCCACTTGCCCCAGGGTTTGCCAACAGTGGAAGTTACCCCAGTACACAACGCTTTAATATTTAAATTGCAGTGTCTGGTACATTGACTATTTCTAAGCAGAGCCCTCCAGATGCTTACTCATTTTGTGATGGCCGGGTATTTGCATTGGGCTTTACAGCCTTGAATATTCAAAACGGTAATGTGATGGGAATGCAAGAGAAAAGAGAGAAGTTAAAGCTCCCTGACTGAGAATGTGCATATACAAGGCGATGAGAAGAATGGTATTGGGCACATACCCACTGTGCCAGCAGCTCCCTTTACCTGAGAGGTTGCACTCTGCACAGGCACTCTGTCTCTGGCCAGGCCCTTAGCTGCTTAATGGGGAGATAAATGGAAGTAGGATGGAAATTGTATGGCTGAGCAGCAGAGGAGTGGTGGATAGATCAGCTAGCCGAAGACATGACAGTCAAGAGGCAATTCCTGAGGAAATTAATTTTCCATTGAAGTCAGACTAGCCCAGGTTTTGGGGTAAGGGGGAGAAGAGTTCCCCCATCCAAAATTCTAAGGGGAGAGGGAAAGGAAAATTTGTTGACAGGGTGTAATTCTACAGCATAAGCAGGGATAGTTTCTAAATATGAGAGAGAACCAGTTCAAACTGGTTTAACAGAAACTCCATGCACCAAAAACCTCTAGTGAGGACATTAGAATAAGAGCGTTGCATCCTTGCCGGCAGCTCCTGTCTGCTCGCCTGCAGAGCTGCATGGTCCATGCAATGACCCCACAGCTCCCTAGAGCTTTTGAGCCTCCTCAAGTGGGTCACAAATGCCCCGTCAACCTCTAATGTAGATTTGCAGGGAAGGGTTGTATGGCAAAGCTTGGGAGACAGAGCTACCAGCTTCCAAATTTGATGACAGTCTGTTAAAAGAATTGTTTTGGCTTGCTTTGGTTTTAATGAAGGTTCTACTGCCTGAAGTCCTCTGATTACTGGAGAAGTCTCTTACTTCTTTCAAAATGTAGTGTGTATGTTGGGGAGAGGAGTAGAAGTCAGCAAAACAAATCTGGGAAACTGATCCAAAAAGCTGAAGAGAAGCACCCACGTGTTTTTTTTTTTTTAAAGTTGCACTGCTAAGTTTTTGGGGCTGGAGTGGTGACTCCAGTGTCAGGGGCTTCCTCTCTGTAACCCATACAAAACCAAAGGGAAGTAAACCCAAGGCACAGAACACCCACAGGAGGTGTGGGAGACCCTAGGTCAATCCTCTGAAGGTTCTTCTGAAGGTTTTGCCACCTCTCTCCATCTTTCAGGACAGAGACCTGGGGGAGTATGGTAATATGGACCATAACATTAGACCATGATATGGATGGGGGTGAAGGGAACAGGACCTCACATCTATGGAGCTCACAGAGGCTCACATCTCACACCTCAGCATCTACTCCAGCACTGCACCGTGTCCCTGCTGCTTTGACAGTACAGTGTTCAAGGCAGCACCAAAAGGGATACTAAGATATTGCTGCCCCCTCTTGTGGACATCTCAAAAGGAGCTGGCAAACCACCCTGGGCAGCTGCTCTGGCTGAACAACACCCCATACTGAATAAAAAATGCAGCAGTGCAGCCTGGAGCCCATAGCAGAGGCAGAAGTCTTGGGGCCCCTGGGGATGCAGCTGAGGGAGGGAAAGGCTCCCACAATGCCTACATGAGAGGGCCACTATAGTTTCATTTAAAGAAGAGTTTCTGGCTGGGGGAGTCCCAGCAGCTCAAATTTCTAGACCAATGTTTTACTTCAACTGCTCACAAATATTTTTTAACAATCCTGAAGCAGCCGTCATGTGGGTCAGGTGTGTCAGGGCAGACAAGAAAGACACAGGCTCTTTGTATGCACTGAGACTTGTGGAAAAATTCCCTTCCTATCAGAGCGCCTGGCTGGCTCCAGCAGGGCTCCTCTTCCTCTGCCTCTCTCATCAGTTGCTGGCTGTCATTTTGTGTGTCCTCTCATGTAGGCTGGCTCTGGGCAGCCTGGAGAAGATGGTAATTAAACGCTGGGTGGCCTCTGCAAAATCTTCTAAAGCTGTTACAGGAACTGATGGTTAGTTTCGAAACTCCTGACAGAGCTGGAGATGAGGACATCTTGGAGAGGCAGCTATTGAATAAGGGCCACACAAACTCTGTCACGCCTCATGTGGCAGCTTGCCCAGGAAACACTTACTGGTCAGCCAGGTTTCCTTGCAGAAAAGTTCCTCCATGCCCTGTTAGGTGCTGCAGAAGAGATCAGAGCTGCTAGAATTTCTAGAGGTGGCTGTATTTCTCTGTGACTGCAAGCTATTACAATAACATGCAGTTCTGCGCTTGATAACCAAGGGACAGTATTTACAATTTCTCTCTCCATGATTCCAAAGAGAAAAAAAAAAAAAAAAAAAAAGATTGTCTGGGAAGATTTCACAGGCTATTTCTCACACAGGCACTATTTTAGTGAGCAAGGTTTGCTTATCATGTAGTGGACTAGACTTCAAATCTGTATATGTGCCATTTAGGAGCTCAAAGCACACTGCAGTAGGAGCAAGTCTTGTCATTCCTAATGCTTGAAGGTGGGCAAAAATGCAATTCAAGGTCTGTCTTTACATTATGCAGTGCTTGGACCAAACTGTTCCTTCTTTCCCCCAGCTTTAGAGCTGATCTTTCTAACCAGAATGAACAGTTTAGTCTCAAACCCAAAATTTCTTCCTCAGGTAATAAATTAGGCCTGAGGGCTAAAGCAACTTATCAGAAAGTTTCACCCCACTGAGGCTTTTGTGTGTAGAACAGTATTCTGGCCTGCCACTGCGGAGCCATCCCTTGTTGCATCAGGGCAGCTGCTGCATTTGTTTGCAGAGCCATTGTGCCCAGGGAAGCCAGAGACACATGATGGATGTTTAGCTTCGAGCTAATGCTTCCAGGCCAGTAAGCCACACAAACCCTGTGAGGTCCCCTGCGGCCTGCTGGGATAATCTCAGCCAAAAGCTCAGGCAAATCCTCCTTCCTGACAGTGGAAGCAAGGTGACTAAACAGCTTTGCTGGCCAGGAAGGGCAGAGAGCTTCCACAGTTATCCTTCTGCCAAGGCGGACACCACCAACAGGCAGACTGGACAATGGGAAGGAGCAGCAGTTTCCCCTCGGTGAGGCAGCAGCTCCAGGGGCCTGCCAGGAGCCTGGCTCCTCAAGGCTTGCCAACGACCCTTTGGAAAACACTGGCCACCTTTGGGGAAGGTGGAGGCTGAAGGCAGGTGGGACTTTGGGGGTACAGGCCCAGAAGCTGCACGGAGAAGGGCTGAGGCCGGATCTGCAGCCTCCAACAGGGCTGTGTCCAACACCAGGGGACACAAAGGTGTGGTGTAAGCGAAAGAGGCTGCAAAGCACGTACCCACCTCTCTCTGGGGACTGTCACCAGAAGCAGCGATGGTTTCAGGTGGCGCTCCCAGGCCAGGGGTTACTGCCGGGAGGGGAGCAGTGACCCCGGAGCACTGACCCCGTCAGCCAAACTGAGCTGGGCTCAGCAGAGCTGCTCCCAGAGGAGCCTTCAGGGGACAGGAGAGATAATGTCTGCACTTACACCTGTAAGTAGCTGGAGATGGCACGATGGGAGGGCTGGTGTAGAGTGTGTGGTCACAGCAGAGCAAAGCCCACAGCCCAGAACAGGGAGAAAGCATTCCTGCTCAGGCAGCACTTGGAGGCCCAGCCAGGGTGGCCAGGTCAGTGGTGCAGGGCATGTCCACCTGGTTGCCATATAAACCCACTGCCAATTAGCCAGGTACATTTAGCTGACTTTACATCGCAGTTCTTGAGTGAACACCAGCCTGAAGATACAGTTAGAGCAACTCCTGTTTGAAGAATAGTGTCTGCTTTTGGTTTCAGACCCAAAGCCCAAACCAGTCTGACCAGCTGGAACTCAGTTTCAGGTTACACCCTGACTTGCTCTCTGAGTGACTTAGTGGGTAATAATCTTTCTCCCAGAACACCTCAAGCAGTTGTTTCCTCTTCAGGTATCCACATATGTTGCACCCCTGGTTCCAGCCCTCCCCACGCCATGGGACTGCTGCTGCAGCAGCTCTCCCAAGGTACCACAGCTGAGACAGATGAAAGGGGGTGAGATAGCAGGCATGGGAACAGTACCTGCCCCCTCTGCTGGTCATTGCTCCTCAGACACCACTCCCAAGCCAGATAAGACAAACATCTCTTTATTATCATAGTGAGAACACAAAAAAAAAAAAAAAAAAAATCAAGACATTAGGTTTATTGCATAGGCCATGATAGGCTGTGGGAAAAACACAGAGATGGAAGAAATTATATGAGACATGTCACAAAAAGGAGGAATCTGACCCAGGAATGCTGAGGCAGATGCCTGTAATGGGGAGAGGCATGCAGTCAGATTGCCAGCAGACTCTGGGCAGCATTTTCTTTCCTTTCAGCCCAGGTATCAGCCCAATAAGGCAGCGGTCCTGCCAATGCACTTGAAAGGACCTGAGCTGGGAATGAGCTTCACCACAGCACTCCAGAACGAACCACTGTGGCCTTGGCCCTGAAAGAGTCACAAGCATTTAAACTGAAGCCTGTACATAGATTTATGCTTCTTACACACACACAGACACACACACACACGCACCAGTTTCCTCTCTCTTCACAGCAGTTTTTCAAGAGCAGCAGGTACTGGAAGTTTAGGGACTGGTGCCAGCCCCACAGCTGACAGCACATCAGACCCTTCACAAATAGCTTCTTCTGCCTCAACAGAAATCCTCAGCTCACTGAGGTACAAGCCTGGACCAGCAGATGCAGGACAGAGCTCACAAGCATCTTATTGCAAAGGGACTACAGCAGAACATATAGGACCAGGACTGGGACCAGGACATTGGAAAAGTGGGGATTCCACATGCTGCCTTGGGGCCAGAGATGAGCTTTGGACCTCCCAGAGCTGGGCTGGGCTCCTCTTGCATCAGGAGGAGCAAGCCAGTAGGAGCAAAGAAGCCTGCGGATATTAGCTGGTGGTATCCAGCCCACTCCTGTGCTCTGGGAGATGCCAGGGACTCAGGTCAGTCAGTGTGCTCAGAGGAAAATGCAGTAAAATCAGAGCTGCAGCTTTCCTGCACAATCAGCAGGAAAAGTACCGACATTTACTTCATGTGAGAATAAATAGATATTTTTCTCAACGTGTTTGGGTTCAGCCTGAACATTGGGAAAGCAACCAGGGCAACTCACTGAGAGAAATTGATAAACACGTACTGTACACAAGAGACTGAAACACAGCAGCCAACCAGCAAAACATCTAGATGTGCTTTTCTGTTAAAAAACAAAGCTTAGTGACTTAAGCAGGTATTTCTGTTTCCATCCATGTTGAAAACAGGAACTGCCGGACAGTGTCAGAGAGCCCTTGGATCAGGTCTGAATGATTATGTGAATCCCACAGACCTTGAGGGATGCACCACAACCAGGCAGACTGCTGAAAGGCAGGACACCTTCCAGAAGGGGAGGAAAATACAAGGTTAAGTGGCAGAAAGTGACACTGAAAACAAATTGCTGGCTCTGGTGAGTTTGCACCATTCACCAACATGAATGCTACACAGATCCAGTTCCAGGTTCCTTCAGGAAGTTGAGCAAAGTTGTGCTCCAGATTTGAGCAGGAAGAAAGACATAATTCAGAATTTCACTGGATTGTTTGAGGTTAGGAACTGATGGATGTCAGAGAGCAACAGAATGCTCCCAGTTCCTCACTTTCCAGAGCAGCCATTTAGCTTAGACAATCACAAATACTAGTACTGCCAAATCACAGTTAAATCTTGGCCTGATGCTCCAAATGTCTTCACAGAGAACGAGTCCTTCAGGCACAAACCTGTGTCTAAAAACAGAACTCCAGAAATTCTGGGGAGTGGCCCAGTGCTGAACTGGGGAGAGAGGCTGTAGGTCAGACTGGTTTGGTGGCACTGCTGTAGAACAGACGCTCAGTGTCCTCTGTGGTAGAGAGGGTTGAATTGGTAGCAGTGGGAGGCTGATGGCGGTGGCTGCTCTTCTTCCTTTTCTTCAGAAAGAAGTAGCCAATGAATGCCAGGACCACCATGATGCAGATCCCGAGGAGCACAGCAATCACTACCTCAAAGGCACCTGCAGGAATAAATGAACATGTTAGAAGGGATGCTCCACAAACTCTGATGCAGCAGGAATGGCCAGGACGAAGCAAGCACAAAAGCTGCTGCAGAAACTGTGCTGGCAAAGAGAAGAGGCAACAGCTGACATGACAGCACAGACATGACAGCACGGTGGTCACTGCACAACCAGCAAAGAAGAAAGATGGCAACTGCACGGCACAGCCAGCCTGTCTCTCCCGAATGGTATCTCCCATCATTTCCCAGATGCACCACGCCCTCTAAAGGCTGTTCTGTGACTTTGGCAGCCTTGGCCGTTTGACAACCCCAGGAATATCAACTCCTTCTGAAATAGCAGCCTTGTGTCATACCTTAACAGGAGGCCACCAAAGGGTGGTCACAGAAAGCACCTCCTGGCTGGGACAACACTGAGGGAGTGAGCTATGGAAGATGGGCTCAGTTTGTGGGAAAGTACTCTTGGCAGTGGTGTGAGTACTTCTCCAACCAACCAAACCCCTGCATCATCAATGGAGACAGTCAAACATGATGCTATTGAGAGACAGTGTGAATTTAAAGACTAAACCAATCTCCAGGATTTAAGAACAATAACCTTCATGTCACATTTAAAAAATAACTTGTATTTCAATAGCATTGGGCTTTTTTAGTGCTGTAGAGAGGTTGTATAGGGTCATCACATTTCCCCACAGTCTAGCACTTGATATTATTCACATATCCACTTGAGCTTTCTTTCTTGTAGAAGTTAGTAGTCCTTATGTGAAATTGGCCCTTAGGAAGAGTTTTACTTTCCATTTTTTGATGTTGAACTGTGGAACATTCATACAAGTTGATGGAAAGAAAAACAGGAGTCTCTGTAAGAGCTAATGAGTCACAGACACAGGAAAAAATGGACCACAGTTGCACAGCGCACAAGTACCTCTTGCTACTGCCAGCATCCCACAAATCCCACACTGCTCCCCCAGCTTCAAAAGGGGTGTGGGATAAAAGGTTACTCTTTGCAAAGAAAGACAAAGTATTTTTCAGGACAAGGAAAAGCAACAAGAAAGATTGGTTGGGAAAATGGTTACTCACTTAACATAGCAGTTTGGGACTCAAATGATTCCCATCTTCGGCCAATGACATCTGCTTCTGAATTGGGAACACAGAGGGGAGGAAAAAGGTTTTACAAAGAAGGCTGGGAACAAGGGATCAGACAGGTTTCTGAGGACATATTTCCAGTGCTCTGAAGTGACTGAATGCCCACAGCATCCCTCCTGGACAACCCTGGTACTGAGCTCTCAGGGTAGGCTGTGAGGCCCAGCATAGCTGAGAGAGGTAGTTTGCCTCTTAACAGATGCAGTTTGGCAGATTTCTTCCTAATGGCCTCCAAAGCAATATGTACCAAGTGTACAGTGTAACCCTTTCCCTATTTTGTTTAAAGCTTCAGACTAGTATGTATGATTGAGGATTTTCTCAGTTTCTTCCCTCTCACTTGGGGAGACCTAGAGCCAAGACAAG
Source organism: Taeniopygia guttata (assembly GCF_048771995.1). Classification (NCBI taxonomy): domain Eukaryota; kingdom Metazoa; phylum Chordata; class Aves; order Passeriformes; family Estrildidae; genus Taeniopygia; species Taeniopygia guttata. Next base: position 27,445,400 of record NC_133030.1, on the reverse strand, counting down.
AGGTTAGATTCTCTTCCAAGCAGATATATCTCTGGTTAATTTTCTTATCCTCCTTTGTCTCTTCTTCTACATCAGCACCCCAAATGATTCCAGCTCTGTGAAATGACAGGCTGCATTGCAGAAAGATGCTGTAGATCCTCTATACTGTGGGTCATGGCCAGAGTTTGACAGCAGAGCAGCTTTGACTGAAAGCTCCCAAGACACTGCCTCTTTGGGACCACAGAATTTAATCTCAAGTGGTTTTCCCAGTTTGATCAGTAAAACTCCAGCCCACGCTATGTATGCTTACTTGTGATGCCTGAACATGATTTCATGCACTCTTCCTCTTGTTCAAAGTTGTTGCTGTTGCCACCACAGCCCCCATAGGTGAAGGGGTCACATTTCTCCAGGAATGGGTTATAGTACCAGCGGGAGATGCTCTCGGTGCACTGTCCAGTATCAGGCAAGTCCACACAGTGGCCTGGCAAAGCAAGGTAGAGGTGCTTTAGCCCGAGCAGTGTCTTCCCAGAGCAGCAAAATTTTCTGCTTGCAACAAAAGAGCACAAGCACCATGGAAAAGGAAATCCATAGTCAGAACAGTGGCTCTCAGATCCCCACTGCTCAGTTGCCAGCTGGTCAAATTTGCAATGCAAAGATGAGCTGGCACCTGCCATAAATCCAACTAGCAAGCAGAAAAAGGAACTTCAGAGTGTGGAGTCATGGTAAACCCTGGATTCACTCCCCTGTGGAAATGACCTGTCCTCCCTGGGAGGCAGAAGGGAAGATGAAGAGCCTGGACACACAGAAACCACAGATCAGCTCAGGTCTCCTCTGCAATGAGCTGCATTTAAGTGACCTGGAATATATTCTTTTAGCCTTGTGATAGGTCTACTGTCTACAGTTTAACAAACAAGGCAAAGATACGGGATCAAGCACAGACATTGCTGTATCCCCCACACTTCTTTGGTTTGCACTATTAAAAAAAAAAAAAAAAAACACACCAAAAAAACCCCCAAAAAACAAACAAAAAAAAAACCCCAAACCTGCTGTAGGGTTGTGTACAGGCCAGGTACTGTGCCCAGCAAGCAATACGCATGAGACCTACCTGGATAGAAAAAGTTTAGGCAGGAGAGTGAATGCCTGCTGTCAACAGCTGTCTTTAAGATCAGAGAACAGGCCCTTGCTCATTTTCAGCACAGGGACTATCCAGATGCTACACCTGGTTTTGGATTTATAGAGGGAAGCAGTTTTACCATGGAACAATAAACTGAAGAAAAAAACAAAAGCTGGCAGAGGTCAGCCTGTGCTCTGGATGGTACATACCTTGCTTATGTGTGACATTGATTTTCTGCAGTCTATTGAACTCACGAGCATCTGCAAGGGAAACATTTAATGTTAAAACTTCTCTCACCAGCTGAAAAGAAATGCCTCTATCCATGCACACATTGGTAGACAGGGCTTTCCTGCACCTTCCTTTGCTATCACAATCCAGAGGAAGGGAGATATCATTTGATGTTCTTACATATCTCAAAACTATAAGAGGAACAGGGGAAATATAAAATGTAATAACAAGAAACTCTTCTCAATTTCCAATCCATAGATACAGAGACAAAACTAAGGAAAATAAAGGCTGCTTTCTTATTTTTGTTTTCCATCAAGAAGTATTGGAAAAGTCACTCCAGGTTTTAAGAAATATAAAAGAGCTCTAGTGCAGAATAAATGAGAGGGCAAGGGAGATGAATAATAGGGTTGCAAATCTAAAAAGGCAAGAAAACACCCACATATAGGAAAGAGATTATGACAATTCAGAAGAGGTGAGGAGGGATGGAAGAAGGGAAGAGATAGGGTGGATTTGGGCATCTCACCACTGTGCATTTACATTAGCATAAGAAGATATTAAGGGGACTGTGCCACTGGATAGACTTGGAGAAATAGTGGTTTCCTTCCCCATTTTCCCACTTTTAGAGAGCAGGTAAGGTCATTCAGTGAGAAAAATATTGAAAGGGGACAGAAAGACAGGCCTGAAGTCTTACAGATAGGTGCAGAGAAGAGACTCAAAGCGTATTTAAGAGGCAGAAAACATCACAGAAGGAAGGCCATCTCTTGCAGTCAGTAGAGATACAGGAAATGGCAGAACCTGCAAACATAATACTGTGGAAAGAGATAATGTAAGGTCAGGAGATAAGAACAGAAGACACCAAACAGTATTGACTCAGCACCTGTAACTTACATTGGACTGGGCAGATGGTAAGGTTGTCTGAGCCAGAATTTAAAGTACTTACATTGCTCACAGTACATCTCATCGGATTCATCAGCACAGTCGGGAGTTTCATCACACTCTAGATAGGCATCGATGCAGCAACCATCCTTGCATCTGAAGAAGGGGGCCTGACAGTTCCCATTGCATACTGCATCAGAATCAGTTCAGATAACTCATTAAAATGCATTGTTTCTCCCTGCCAGATGCTTTACAAAGGACTTAAAAGCTGCTGATAGGGCTGGCAAACAAGAAACAAGGCAGACCGGTAAAGGTCTCTCCTCAATGCCACCCTAGACTCAAAAAAAACCCCACCTATTTATAAAGGAAACATTACTCTAGAAACAGCCATGTTTCCTCTCAGAAAGAAGTACACAGCAGGTGGAAGCAAGAATGAGCTTATCAGGAAGAATGTGGAGACCTTGCCAAAGCATGGGGGATTGAATTGGGAAAGCCAAACTGAAACCTGCACACTGGGCTGCAAAAGCTTCAAACCTCTTCACTCTAGAGGTGGTCCCAAGTGCTGAGTACTGTGCCCAGTTCTCAGCTCCCCAGTGAGAAAAAACATTGGCATACTAGAGTAAATCTCAGCAAGAGCTTGGAGCACAAGACCTAGCATGAGGAGAAGACAGAGATTATAGAAGAGACATTCATTTTGGAGCACAGTAATAGGATGAGCAGCAACAGACAGGAGTTAGTTGCAACAGGGGAAAGCAATTCAATATAAGGGTAAAAAAATATAATGAGGGTCATCAAACACTGGCATAGTTTGACCAGACTAAGTGTAAACCTGCTTTTTCAGAGATACCCACAACTGAACTGGATAAAGAGCTGAGCAACCAAGCATGACTCAAAGCTGGACCTGCTTTCAGTAGTGGTTTGGATCAGATGACCTCTAGAGGTAATCCCCAACCTAAATTATCCTATGACATGAAAGTGAAAGGCTTACTAAATAAATTAGTCTCCAGTGCCTCACTTTCCAGACAGAGTCCTAATCAAAAGCCACAGGAATGGACATGAGACACTCAGCCCAAGCTTGCAGTAGGATGACATTGTCCTATGGGAGACTCACCTGGTTGTTGTCGCCCACCAACAGAACCTGAAGAGACAAGAGGAAAAATAACATAAAATAAACTTACCACATAATTTTGTCAGCTTAAGACCAGCTTTATATTGCTTTCATGTATCACACGAGAGGAGCATATTTCCTGGAAGAAGGCCCTGGATTACAGAGGTGAAATATGGATGCCCACTACTCAGAGGTCCAGATGAGTTGTACCTACGTGAGGCAAGCCTGGAGGAGTACAGGGGAACTTCCCTCCACAAGGTAGACCATTTCTTTTCTAAGGCTTTAAACTCCTTCTTAAGCCGTGCACTGCAATGGGCCTGGCAGAGGCTCAGCCCATTTATCTGAGCAGCACTAAATTGTTCTCAGTGGCTTGAGGATGGTAAGGAGGGAGATTAATTTCATTTTGGGAACGAAGCACTTCTGGCCCTCCACTGCATGATGCTGCTCTCTGAATTTAGGCTTCAGATGCAACACAAAGATTTGATGAGGGCTTCTGCAGCCAGAGCACACTGCCCAGCACTTTAGGAGCTGGGTCAGATACGTTGGCAGCTTAAGACAATCCCATCCATAATTAGCCCAGTCTCCTCAGCTTACTGGGCTCTAACTAGGTGTCAGCCAAGAGGCTGCAGTACTTGTCCATAGGTTCATCCCCATCCTATGAGAAAGAGGGGGCTGGATTTTTGAAGCACTCACCTCTGACATTCTTGCAGGCAAGTGCACACTCTTCTTCCCGTAAGTAGTTATTCTTGTTGGGCTTGCAGCCACCAAAAATGAACTCCTCACACTGCTGAAGGCTGGGGTTGTAAAACCAGCGTGGAAAAGATCCCCGACACCAACCCACCTTCTTTGGAGTCAAACAATGCTCTATCAAGAAAGTTAACACAAAAGGGTCTGAGTTAGATAAGTCCTTTGGAAGATTTTCTGTTTTGTATATGTGAAGGCAAACAAAATCTTCTACAGGACATATCTGAAAGGTTTATAAAATCTTGACCAACATAGAGAAGGAGAGTAGGGAATCATGGAATTAACTTTTTTATATGAAAGAGAGGTTCACAAAACCAAATTAGAAGGTGCCACATCCATTAAATAAAAGCAGCTGCATCCCCATACAGCTCATAGTTAAGCTGTGAAACACCTTGCTTCAGGAGGTTTCTGCTTTTCAAAGATTACATGAGGTCAAAAAGGGATTCATATATCATTAAACACAAAGATACCATCTTCTGTTTAAAAACATCTCCTAGCTGCAAAATCCTTGGGGATTATTCAAGCATAGTAGAGATTTACTGATAGCATGTCATGTTCTTGCATTCTTTCCAAAGTACCAACTTCTGCACACTGTTGAATGCAGTGTATTGGACTTTGGTCAGACCTTTAGCATCACTTGACATTGCTGCTCTTATATTTTTATGGTACCTGCGATAAGAGACATCCCCTGCTTAGCTACTAGTCAACCATTTGTCCAAGAACTCCTTACCCTAATACACTTGTCATGCTAAACATTTTCATTGTTAAATAAAGCTATTAAGGAAAAAAAAAAAAAAAAAAAAAGGCAAAAAACAGGGATACATTGAATGCCCTGCAGATGACCCTACCTACCCTGCAACCTGAGGGTCTTCACAGCAAAACCACAGAGTCAACGAGACCTTTCACATTCTCCTGTTTGGCAACCTCAGTTGCACCCCAAGCTTCATCTACTCTGGTGTCACCCAGCCGAGAGCAATGACAGCAGAGCAGATGGAGTTATTGCAGGTACCATCTCCTGCAAGGGTACATGAAAACTCCAAAATAGATCACTATGAATGCAGAGACCTTGCACTACTGGTGCAGGCTATTACTGGTAAAAGCTGACGTGCAGGTCCAGACTCTTGGTTGTGCTCTTCTCCCATCCACCCTTCTGAGAAAAGCATCAATAATGCCAGAGCAGCACCCAGGCTTGAGGACTCCAGGTAGATATGTGTGGGCTCAGGCTCACCTTCTGTCTGCTCAGAGCTCAGCACCATGATGGTGATGTTGGTAAAGTCTTGCTGCTGTGCAGTGTCCGTGACAATGAGCTGGAAGACGTAAGTCCCCACTTGGAGGTTGGAGAGTTCTACCTGATCTTCTTCGTGCTTCTGAGAATGCAAAAGACAGTCTCAGGTAGGAGAAAACTACTTCTAAGGAAGAAGTGACTAAAGCTATGCAAGGTTCATGCTCCACATTAGGGGGAAAGGAACTTGGATGGAAACCTTTGAGCAGATGTCTGGGATGAAAAATGTCTCAGTACCAGACAATCCCCCCAAACCCATGGACTGGTACTCAACTGGAATAGAGAGAGAACAAGTACCACAAGCATAATTAGATATTTCACATTTTGGGGCATTGTGAAAGCACAGGGGAAAATAAAACTCTTTGGAGAGGACAGAAATACCTGTAGTTTTTACGTAACTTTTTAAAACTTAAAACCATTATGAGTAATTTATTTAGTACATAGGGAATAAGGTAGCTGTATTTAATTATTTTGTCAGAAGAGAAAGCTACGATATTATTGACACACTTTTCTTCCAAATTTGCAATAGAATTGGACCTTAATTTCCATGCTATCTCTGGTTTTGATTAGGTTTCAAAAGAACACAGTCTTGCCATAAATAATTTTTATGTAGTTAATACAACATAATATTAGGGGACCTCCCCCCAGCCCCAGAAGTTGCTTTGGTTGGGCTAGGGCAAAGGGAAAAGGAGCACTTGCTGAATTACACAGACCCCTTGGCACTCTAGAGTTTGTTACCAGTATTGCTCAAAATCAGTTCTGGGCCTGATGTACTCATTTGCTAATTCTTCCAAAAGGTGCCACAAGAACTCCAAATCAACTCCATGGCTTTCCAATGTGTTTTGAAGAAGTTAAAAATAAATAATTTTTAAATTATTGTAGCCCTTCTAAAGCCACAATTCATGTTTAATATCTAGCAAATAGGCAGTGTTCACACCCCAAAGATCTTGGATCTCTGCTCCAGCTCAGATAAAACAGGAGGAAGAACTTAACAATTTAAAGAGAAGCAAAGTCCAGGAAAAGCCCCAGGAGAACAGAAGCAGAGCCTCAGACCAGATTGTTCAGAGACAGAAGAGGAAATGCACTGAAGTGGACAGACTGAAACCAAGAGAAGGCCCTTCACTGAACTATAGGATCTTGGGACCAGAGGCAGCTCTTGCATGGAAGCTCTGCCCTCTCAGCTGCTCCCACCAGGCAGGTCAGGTGTTGCTCAGGAAGGCTTGTGACAGCATCCTGTGCAGGGAGCCTGAGACGTAATGAGGCCAAAAATGACACTTCTAAATAGTGTGTGAGAGAGGCAGGGCAACCACAAGGAGTGCTCCACAGTTTTTGGGAACAGGCTCCTGTGTGGGCTGACTTGAACAAGGTGACCTTTAAGTCAGGGCTCTGACTGACCAACCTAGTGCAGACCATGGGTGCCACTGAGCAAGCTGCTTATTCCCTGCAGCTCCTTACCTTCATCTCCACAGAGGGGTTGCCAAGGATCTGTTTCCATTCATAGCTGACTATCCCATGGTCATCCGTGCTCTCTGTGCCCCTCAGCATCACTGGCTCCCCTGGCTGTACCCTCATGTCCTTAGCAGCACGGGCTATTGGAGGGTGGTCATCTGCAGAAGAAATGTAGAAGAATCTTGGGTAAGAGGCTGAAGGGTCCAGTCCTTGTCTCCATTACAGGAAGACAAGGGAAAAGGATTCTTCCAGGCTAAATCAATCCAGATTTCAACTGCTGAAAGGAAAACACTTTAATACAGCTGTGCTCCTTGCAACCTGAACAAGCAACAGGCAATCAGTACCATTAATACTGCCCTCACTAATTTAGTAAGTCCACAACCCACTATGGCAGTTGGCTCTCTTTGAGCCAGTTGGCTCCCTGGGCACTTTTGTCCACAGGAACCACCATAGGAGGGTGGCCCTGTGGCTACAGCCATTGTACTTCTGAGAGTGGGACCACATCCTGGCAGAAGAGCACAGAGCAAGGTCTGCCTTTCACTTAGTGAGACAGCCTGATGTGGGTGTTGAAGAATGTGGAACTGACTCTCATCGTTCCTCCCACTATCTCTAAGCACTACATTAGTGTATTTAGCCAGAGCTACAGAGTTAGGGATTTCGATAGGAAATATTTCTCTTCCAGTTCATCTTTCACCCCACTCTCTGACATACATGCCTTTAAAACAGCACAAAAAGACCATTACTGAGATTATTATTTTTGTACTGTTCCATGGATTAGCTTACCAGCACCTTCCACAATCTAGTAAATGTTTTTCTCAGACTGTAAGTAGAAGAGATGTAAACTGATCCCTGCCTGTGCCAGCAAGAACAGCCTATACAATGACACTACAGAGCCTGACTCATAACTCCTTCTGGCCTGAACATCTCTGATTGCAGGCTTTGTGCATAGCTCAGCCTGTGAAACTCCACCTGGTAGCACCTGTACCAAGTCCAAGACTCAGTGTTCCAGCTCAGCCTGAGTCTTTTGTAAAGGCACCAACCACCATTTATGAGCTAGACAGAAATTGCCATTACACTGTTATATTGACTGTGACTGAAGGAGAGGATTCATGTCCAAACCCCTTAGAAAATTACTCCATTAGCTGATTATTTTCACTGTTGCAGACTTGCTCCTAATTTCCTGCTTGAATCTTGTGTATCTGGATTCAGATCCTAGCCTCTGACTCTTGCTGCAGTCTACTGAAGGGACATTTAATACAAGGCATGTGTACAAACAAACCTGACATTAAAACAGGCCACTTATTTCTTTTGTCACCTTGTACACACCACTGCAAGCTCTGGAAAGGGGACACATTCCTGCCATTCCTGCTAGGCAAACACCAGGAGCCTGGCAGGGAGAAAGGCAGCCTACTCCCTGCCACTGTCCTGCCAGGGTGAGCCCAGAGGTGGGTGCAATTGCACAAGGAAGAGACCGGTTTTTCAACAACACAGAAGCTGATCCTTAACTTGTGACTCCAAATCATGCTTTTCCTTGACATAGGTAAGTATGTACACTTTAAACAGAAAATTTGCAGGCCAAACATCCAGCTACTTTGGGTTGTGGGTTGCATGGTTGAGTAAAAGCTCAGTTCTATTCAATAGGTCAGCAACTTCTCCAGTTCCCATCTCTGATTAGCCAAATTTACTAGCTCTCTTCACATCCAGAAGAAGAGTCAAGAATTTGTGGTGACTGCCAAGGAGTAATGCTCACTAGAATTTAAGGACTTGTTTTTCAAGTCTATCCCTTTTCTCCTTAGGATGCCTGAAAGTTCAGTGACTTTGGAGTATTTCTGCCACACTGACTGTAGGAAGCCTTCCCTGGCAACATGGCTGTTTTCCACCTGAGCTCCAGAACCAAGTGCTGACCAACCCAGAGTGAGTATCAGCAAACTGCTCGTACAACGGAGACTCCACTCTGTTTTGCTCTGAAAGTCTGTAGGAAAAATGAAAGTTACCTTTGCTATAATGCTCTCTCAACCATGGAAAGTTTCTGCTGTAAAACTCTGTAATTAACAGGGAGGTTAAAGCTTTATAATGTTATCTGTGGCATGCTTTTTACTGCGAAACATAGTCCTGGAGTCACGTCGTAAATGACAATTTCCTCTCCCATTTATATAAGACATCAGTAGGTTTTCTTCATTATTCCAGAGAAAAGTATGATAGAGGGAATCCAAATTGCTTCAAAAAGTTTTATTACTCACACTATATTCAAGCCTGAGACCCTGATTTTTGCTTTTTAAAAATTTTCTTCTTGTTTAAAAGCTCATGCAATCAGTGGCTTGTCTGGCTTCACCTCTAATGAGTTAACTTGAACTAAAATTGATGGGGAAACAGGCATTTAAAAGATAATAAATTTCTACAAGGGCTTCAAAAGGAAGCATACATGTAGGGGAGAGACCCCACTAGGGACCTTGCTATGCAGGCACCATTGAAATCCCATGGCAGAATGTACTTGCAAAGCTCACAGTTTGGAGGTTTTTCTCTTCTGGAATTCAGATATTAGCTTTTGCCCTTGAGATCTATGGAAAACCAGATTTCCTCCATTCCAGAGCTCATGCAGATACACCCTGAGTAGCTACAATGCAATGCTTAAAAATACCTTGGAAAGATTTGAGGTTGTCACTAGAAAGAGCTGGAAAGCTTTCTGGTGGTGACTGAGGGGCCCTTCCAGCCCTCTCCTGACTCTGCAGGAACAACTTTCAAACAAGACAAGTGTGGTTTGCACTGAGGAGCACACAAGGGAAAGACCTCATTGGGGACAAAAGCCACTGCTCAAAGCCACTGACCAGGCCAGCAGCAGACACAGGAGCAAAAATGAGGCCACCCAAATTCCAGCATCCATGATACACCAGAACTTGGAGATTACAAGAATCCAAAGCCAGCAGAACCTGTCTGCTGCAAAAGCAGGTGGGCAACAGCGTGGCTCTTCCCACAAATGCTTAAGCTCTGCTCCTGCATTGCTTCCAGGGAAGTCATTCATAAGTGAACAGCTTCCTCATCCATCCACACCAGAAAACTCTCCATTTCCATGGGCAGAGGTAATGAAAAGGTTACACTGCTGCCACAGTATTAATTTGCCTGAGGTGGAAAGAGAGGAAAGGGAACAAGGCACCACAGTGCAGTGCCTGGAGAAAGAGAAATACAGGCTTTTTCTTTAGGGCTTCATGCTTGCTTCATGATAAAGCCATACAGTCTTCTAACAGCTCATGCACAGCCAAGCAGCTCTCAGCATTAGTTTCTAGAGGTTTTTGTAGTGGTTTGTAAGTGATGCACACAGCAGATCAACTTAACCTTGCTAAAACAACACAGTATGACTGAATGGATTATATTTTCAGAATAACATAAGATGCTACTGTCACTAGGTTCCCTCCATCCTTCCTCAGATTGTGGGAAATCAGTCCTATTTGGCAGGCAGAGGGAAAGACTCTCCCACAGGTATATACCATTTTAGTGAAGATTGGTTTGTACTTCCAGTCTCTTTGAGGAGACTGGAGCTCTGGAGACAGGACATGATGTAGCCACTTCAGTAAATGCTGCATGACAAACACTAATTTCACAGCAAGCAGAGTGGAAACCCCGCATCACCCACTCTGAGCAGGGAGCTGGACCAGCTGGTCTTCCAGGACCCTTCCAGTACACATTAGCCTCTGAATCTGTGCTGTGGGTACTGACTGTGCAACTTGCCATCCCCTGGCCTGAGTTTAAGGATGAGCAGCTGCCTCAGGGCTCAGCAGTATCAGCCAAAGGGGACCTATCCCAGCCCCAGCTGTGATACCAGCGCTGCTCATTTTAGTTGTCCACAGAACAGAAACCAGCATGGGACCGAACATTTGAGGAGAGATGAGCTTTGCTCTTGGGGAGCTCTCCTTTTGGAATGCATTACCAAAGTTTTAGCCTGAAAATCTCCCTCCATGGTGAGGCAGGAGCAGACATATCTGATCAGAACCCTGTGGCTCCTAAGAACTTCTTGTCTCCCACTCACAAGCCCTGGATTCAACAGGAGTCGAAGAGTGTCACTGAGCATTTCAAAACAACCACAAAAGGTTCAGCAAGAAATGGACAAAGGTTCAGGGAGGCTATTTTCCAGTTTCACACCCAAAACTGGTTTGCCTAGACCAGAATAAGCTGGGCTAGTTACTTAAACACTGGGCTCCATTATAACCAATAAAGTGCATGGTGAGCCTGCCCCTCCCGGATGAGCCAGGCAGAAAACTCGCACCAAAGTTCAGGCTCAGGAATCATTTAAGAAGACCATGCCTTTTAACAATAACATCAGAGACTTAAGCCTGTACGTTAGCTGAAACAGGCAAGAGACAGTGTAAAGCTGTCATCACCAGCTTACAAAGAATTCAGAAGCTCTTGTTCTGCAAAATACTGCAAATGTATTCAGAAGATGTGCAAAACCCAGATTTCAGCTGTGTTCATTGTTGCCTGTAGCCACAGGTTTTTCTGAAGTCATAACACTGTAAGCGTGGCCACAGTGGGTTAGAGCAGGTACCCCTGTTCCTGGGTTCACTTGCCATCCATCGCTGTGGATGCTTGAACAAGAGCAAGAGCACTGCAAGAATATGCTCTCCCTGCTTTCAGCTACTTCCATCAGGCTTCAGAAACACCCCAAGATTAAATTAGCATGTCCATTCAGCAGCCCCCAGCTGTGTGCTTTCTAGTCTCCTAGGTAACTAGAGTTACCTAGTCTCCTTCTAAACACATATAAACTTCTTAATTCAACAGCTTAATTCCCTGTAGTAGCAGTAGTACAGGGTCTCATAACCTGTGACTTTTCTGTTTAATGTCATCCCACTGGAATCACTAACTGGGTATTTCATTATTCACTAGAAAAAACATGCATTTAATTCTTATCATTGCAGAGGATGTTGGAAGAGTGATTCAGGTAAAGGCTCCTAGGACACCTGACAACAGCACATACAGGAAAGGAATGCATGATAAAGCAGCAGATAAGCTTCCTGCAGACCCTTAGGGACAGAATCAGGGGGCTGTCAGTAACCTGGGATCCAGAGTAGTCACAAAACTTCACATTTTAGCAGTGATACAGCACAACAGCAGGAAAACTACAGTTTTGTCTCAAGTCCAAAACCTGGGCCAAGATTTTGGAAGGAAGGCCTGACATGCCAAAACTGGCTTCCTTTAATGCTTGTTTCACCTGGCCTCTTCATGCATCCCTAAAAGGTTGAGAAGCAAAAATACCGTAGAGCTTCCTTATGCTGCTAGGCAGACACACTCAGTGCCCAGAGGCTCCTTCACATGGCCTCCTGCACCTGCTCCATTGTGCCCTTCCCCTCTTCCCCCTCAGTGACAGCCAGGCATCCACCTTCCTGTCCAGACAGGTCCTGCATGGACCCAATTCCAGCATCATGGCTGGAAGGGCCTGGGGTTCTGGTTTGGGTTTCTTTGGTTTATATCCCAATCAAAATGGACATCTGCATTTTTAAGTGTCTCATCAACTGCTGTAGGGAAGAGGACTCAGTTATTTCTCCAGTAAGATAACTCCCTTGGTCTTTTTCCCCTGCTAGCCCTCCAGTGTCATTCAAGGTTATTCAGAGAGCTTTTGGTATAAAAGACAATGCCTAAAAATTTCAGGGAGAACACATTTCCAATAAAAGCACAGCATGAACATCATATCCTGACCCAAATAACAGCAGCAAGCTGCCCAGCGTCTGTCACTACAGCTGGAGAGCTGCCTGGCACCCAGCACCCTCTGAAAGTCAAAGACAGCTGTAGAGGAGACTGAGCTCTTCCTACACCCACAGCAGTCTGAGGCATGAGCCCCATGAGAGTAAGGAGAGGCACCCAAACTGCATTTCTGGAGTGCTTTTCACTTCTCACTGATAAGCCCTCCTGGGTCTTCCTGCCCCACTGCAGCCATGCCAGGATCGGTGAAAGGAGCACTAGAGATGGATTACAGGACAGCAATTTCATATTGGTGTCTGGGGTGCTGCAGCTCGGTGTCATATTTTAGCAAACATGTCACTGCTGGTCACATAGAGAGGTCGGTGACCCTGGGACACTTTCTAAAGATCCGCACACATGGAATGCCAGACCCTGGGACCAGTCAAGGGATGAGGGTCCTGCAGTCTTATTGTATGAGGCACTGCTCCACAGAGGTAAAGAGTGAATTGCTCAACAGTACGTTATATTTTAATCTAATCTTGTGAAATAGGATGTACTAGAGATGATGCATTCCTTTTTCCTCCTACAGCAAAACACGTAGGAGTTAGACAGCTGCCAGCATGCCACCTCCAGTCTTGGTGATGCGGCCTTCAGTTCCTCCCTAACTGCAGCTCCTGTGAAAAGGATTTTGAGCCTGGAAAGGAGATGTGGGAGAACTACTGAAACAGTCAGACACCTTTACCAAAAGGCCCTAAAATCCAGTAGGAAGCCACGAGTAGGGACAGAGGACCAAGAGGATCACTTCTGCCATACTGCTGTTCAAACCAGCTACACCCAAGGGCTGCTTCAGGGAAGTCATGCTGTGCTCCAAACCCCTCACACTGCTACTCAGGATGGAGAAGTGGTCGTTGTGAAGTTTGGGACCATTTCCCTCCTCCAGCGCCCACAAGGCCTCAGGCTGCTACATCCTAGCAGAAGATCAAAGATAATTCAGCTCACATCATCAAACCCTTGCACCCACCTGGATGCTCCCCTTGCCATCTTCACAGATTCTTTCCTTCCCACAGGTGGGCTGGGAGGTGGTGTGAGGAGGATTACCCATAGAGATATCCCCTAACAAACTTGCCCAGGGACCAACAAATGATAAACTGGTTATGGTTGCCAAAGACCCAGCCAGGCTAGAAACATGACAGCCTTCTTAGGCTTCAACCAAAACACAGAAGGAGGTGGCGGGGGGGAAGGAGAAGCGACTGTCCCCTATTTTTAGTGTTTCTGAGCACACTGCAGCTCTTTCGAGATGGCAGATGGCCAGCTTCATATTAGTTCATTTTCCACCTGGCTCTCTGTGTCCAGGCGCAATCTTTTAGAGCAGGGAAACAGGGGTTGCGGAAGAGAAACCCACCTCCAAAGAGGAAATTTTATGACCAGCCTCCCCCAGCTGCTCCTGTCCCAGCAGCAGTGACCAGCCCCAACAAGCAGAGAAATACTGACACACCTCACCATCCAGGCTGCTGTTAAATAAAGGTAAGTGAATTACATCCTGCCTCCATCCTTGCCCCTGAGCAATTAAGAGATTAATGCAGCCCTTTAAAACCTGGTTATGTGTAGATTTTTAGAGGATTTCACTTTCCAACCTCAAAGGCCATGGGAAGGGAGAAGAAAAATAACACCTTTTTCTCTACATTGTCAGGTAGCAAAAACTCTGACTTTGGTAATCACATACTGCACCTATTTCAAACAGGTTAAAGAGAGATTCTCTATTCATTTACTAACAAGTAAACTGAGGCACAGATCTTAAAAATGAGTATTGGAATTTGGGAAAACCTTTGTGGCAGAAGAAAACACAGAAGCACCACTCTACCCCGAGTGCTTGGCAGCGCTGCTGCTCATATGATGGCCGGAGGAGCTGGCACCAGGGAACCATTAATGCTCTTCCAGACCCGCTTTGCAGGGATCCATTACGGGCACCTTACCACTAGGTCTGTGATTCTGCATTGCCAGGTAGGAATCATACACGTCCTTCTTCAAGAAGTTGAGAAAGCCGATTTTCCTGGCAAACCTGCAAACGAAAGCCTTCTCATAGAGGCAATTGAGGAGAAAGCAGCCCTGGATGCGATCTTCCTCCGAGCCCGGGCCCTGCTCCACGAGAGCCAGGTTACAAGCGGGGTCCTTACAGCAGGCTCGCATGCAGTCCCTGCTCCGATGCACCATGGGGGACGACAAGAAGGTGGCTCCGTTCTGGACGGAGGCGTCTGTATCCAGCACCCAGTCCGGCAGCCCTGCCGTAAAGTCCTCCAGGCACATTTCACCGAAGGGTTTTTCCTCCTGTCCTTCGCTCAAGTCCAACACCAGCACCAAGCAGAACCAGGGTACAAACCATGGACCCGGGCCCCTTCTGGCCATCTTGGCGCCCCGATTCTCACTGTTTTAAGACTTCAGTCCTTTCCTAAAGGAAGGGAGAAGACATATGAAGCTAAGAGGGACAATGTTCAAGTGCATGCCAACCCGGGGCAAGCGGCAGCCGGAGCACGGCCGAGGCTGCGCTCTGGATCCCGGCTCGCCCCGAGGTAGCCGAGGTGTCCTGACCCTGCACCTCACCCCCGGGCAGGTGCTCTGAACCCCACCTGGGCGCTCTCCGCTGAAGCTGCTGCCGGGAGCGGGGTGTCCCCGCCGCCCCGCCGTGCCTTCACCCCTCAGCTGCGCCCTCGGCTGCGTCCAGCAGAGACAAAGGCTCGGCAAGCACAGGAAGTGAAAACCAACTCCCTGAGAGAGTGAAAAAAAAAAAAAAAAAAAAAATCAAGTCACTCCCTCGCATGCTGAGTTGCGTAAGAGGAAGGGGAGGAGAGGCAAGCTGATACGATCTTCTACTCCCCTTGGAGCAGAGCCGAGATGGATTCTCTCGCTCCCGCAGGTGCGGGGGCAGCCACTCCAGAGGAGCATCCCACCTTCTGGGTGCTAGCTGCATCCCCGTGTTAAGGATGCTCCAAAGGAACTGAAAGCCAACAAGCAGGTGATCTATGTCCTGTGGCAGTGGCTCTTGTGCTCCGGTGTCGTCACTGGCACTATTAGCCCGTGTCTCGCTAACCCAAATGAGTCAGCCTTACAGCCATCTCTGCAGTGCCCACCGCCGTTGGTGCTGCAACAGGTTTTGTGCTCAGTGCCGGCATCCCGAAATCATGAATTCCCTGCTCTTGGGACACAGTAGTTTTTGTTTTTTTTTTTCCCCCCAGCAAAAACACTTGGGATCGTACCTGGAGGCTCCCTGAGCAGCAGGACCTCTGCTACCCCAGTAGTGAAAATTTGAAGTAATTATCCCCCACTCATGAACAACTCTTCATTGCTCTCCTCAATCTCATATAGGTTAGCTATGGTCCATTTGTAGTGTCCTTGCTTTGCAGGACAGTGCTGTTTGTGGCCACGGGAATGCAAAGGCTGCCTGCCCATGTATTTTTCCCCTTCATGCTTTTATTTGCAGATCCATGATTAAATTCCTCTGTTCAACACATACACCTGTGTCATCCACCCCCTCTGTCTGTAAACAGTCCTAAAACCCTTGGGCAAACTGCTCTTATCCCTCTGTCATTGTCCTTAGGAAAGCTGGGAGTGTTGGTAATTTGCTTGGACATTATTTACAATGAAATATTTCATCACTTAAAATAACAACAGCAAATCTGAGATGGCATTTCACGGTGTGTCTTCAGAAGGAGGTGGTAAGCAGCAGCCATGCATCAAACAGCAGTTGGCTTTGTGGTTTGGGAGACCTCTCTGGTGTCTCTCATTTTAATTCTTGCTGTTTCTTTCTGTAACTCTGATCCAGCCTTGTGTATCCTCACAGGATTTCTTGAGAGTCCTTAGCAACATGGTTTCTGCCTCCTGGCTGTCACAAGCACAACAGGAGGAATATAATATAATGTATTATTGTGGGAATATAATTTTTCCATATCTCTTATGACTTTCTATGGCATGATGTTGATTTGTATAATACTGACATCAGTTAGGAAAAGGGAATTATTTTGATCTGGCAGTGGTAACATATAAAATTGGTAAGAGAAAACACAAATATCTGCAGAGCAAAGAGATGTTTGCTTTCCTCGTTGGCTTTATGAGTCTTTGTCTGAAGAAGTGTGGGTGTCTCCCACCCCATTTACAAACCAGATATTTTGAACCTGCCTGCAGACCATGCAAGCAGTAAAGGGGGAGCGGATCTTGCTTGTTTATTTGTATTTAAACATCTAAATACATGCAGAAGGAATAAAAACAGCAACAAGGTTGTCTCCTTCTTCTGTTCTGCATTGCATCAGATGCTCTGCTGGGAATTCTCTCTTGTGTTTAATCTGGAATAGATTTTTCCTGAATAAAGTTTCAAAGCCTTCAGAGTGGAGCCAGATGAGGCTCAGTGCAGTTCTCTGACACAGGAGCAGGGAGCTCAGGGAGCTGTTGGACCCATGGCAAACCAGTGACTATGTTTGGATATCCCTACTGGCAGAATTGTGCCTAAACACTACAGTTTGGTATTTTTGTCTCACTGGCAATAATTTAATCTACCTCAGCAGTAGTGTTGTGTTACAAAAGATGTCACAGATTTCCTGCAAACCTGAAGGACACAATGTCTCTTCTGCTTGTGCCAAACAATATCAGAGTAATGTAATTCCTACAAACACAGAGCTAGGAGGATTCATTGATTGACATTTCTAGTGCCTTCTTGCACTTAAAAAATATTTATGAAAGGATGAGCCCCTTCATAAGATGATGAAGCCTAGCCTTTAGAAAAGGTGTTTTATTGTCTTTTACTCTTAGCAGAAGACTGTGCTAAGTTCTGCTGCAAGGTTTTCTGCTGTTCACCCTGTCTTTATAGTCACTTCATATTTAGTTTTATTCAGTATATTCAGTAACAGTAGCACAGTTTCTAAATATGCCCAGTTTATTCTGGAGGAATTCAGTAATTAAATTTTAATTGAGACTGGACCCAAGATCAAGGACTTCTACTAGAAGCCCCTCACTGTGGCAGCAGCTCTTCTTCCAACTCAGAACTCAATATTTGCTCTCCTAACCTCAAAATTCCATTACTGATCTCATCTTCTGCAAAATGAATAAATGTCCACAGCTTCAGCTGAGACATGTATTATTCATGTTAGCATGAAGGGGAAGTAGGGTGTGTGATTTTATAATCTGGGAGTGCTTTTAAGGGGTCCTGAAACATTGAGTCATTGTTAACTTTTGTCTGTCTTTGAAGTGTCTGCTCTCAGTCTGGAAATAACTATTCAGAGGATGACTCAGGAGGGGTAAACCACACAGTAGTTTAATATTTGACTAAGATTAAAAGAGGTCTTGGACACACATGCCTTGTAACAAATGCAGTGCAGGAGCCTCCATCGCCTGCCTTCTTTCTGTGTGATTGCTCTTGAGACCACAGTACCTTTGGCAGCTGGACGCTCACCTTCCAGGAGGAAGTGACTGCAACAGGCAGAAAAATAAGGAAGGCTTGATTCAGGTTCCCCTTTGCACTGCTGTGCAGCCCAGCTCCATGGCATCATCATCCACAATGACTTCCTCACAGCAGCTTGTCCCACTGCTGCTGCAGATGAATCCGTTCTGCTGTGTTTTACCTGGGAACCGCTCCATGTGTAATTAAGACTTGGGAGACAGGTTTGCTTGCTTGTTTTGTTGTATTTGCCTCAGGTTAAACCTCCTGGTGTGGTTTAGGGGTGAGACCCGGATGCAAGGGATGGCACAAATATGTGGCAAAGGAAGGAGACAGGAAGGGATCTCATCAGGTTATGACTAACCACTGGTCTTGCAGAACAAAGCAGGAGAAAGGATGACAGCCTGCTGAGTCCTCCTGAAAGCCATTCCCATTGCATTGAGGTAGCTCTGGGGAAGAGACTTACAATGAGGGTATATTGTTTCTTTGGGGATGTTCTTGTCTGTGGTTTCACGGCACTGGTTTTTATTTTAATGTTGCTGATCAGGGTAAGCCCTTAAAGGCAGGAGCAATGGGAAAGGAAGAAGTAGAAACAGTGTCTAGACTAGTTACACCAAGAACGTATTTGCATTTTTGTCCTGTCTATGCTAGGTTTTTACAGGGAGATAGGTATGAAAATGTGAAGCAAAGAACCTTCAATTTGCAGGAACTAGAAGAAACTTACATTTCCCACTGAAGTTCTCACAGAAAACTTCGTCTGTTCTTCACTGCACCTGTGGCTGGAACAGGTTCAGTCATTCTCTATAGACTCTCTTCCATTACTTCCTACAGCAACTACATCCACAGAAATCTTTCAATACCTTCAGACCAGCCTGGGAAAGTCTGCTTTCTCCTCCACTTGTAGATGGCAATTTCCCTGCAGGTGTGAGCAGTACAGTCCCTGCAAATGGAATGGTACCCTTTCAAGGGGACTAGGTCATAATAAGTTTATTAGTGCAAGAGCTGTACAGCCTCTGCAAGCCTAAATTTTTGAAAGCAATTGGAAAACAAGGAAGACCCCCTTCAACTATTTAGACAGTGCTTTTATTGTCTCCAACTCCACCATTCAAAGACTTGCTGAAACTTCTGTATTACATGAAAACATTGATCATGCTATCTGTGTCTCAGACCTCTTCCTCTAGGGAAACAGTAGTGCAATGAGGGAGAGCAACAAACAAGAGGGATAGAAACAAACAACATGGGCAGGTTTTCAAAGATCTCCAAACAATTATTTTGGCATCTAATTCATGTTGTCAGCTTCACCTAATTATTCAAGGAGAAGGGGGGTCTTCTTCGTTAGTGGAGATGCTTACTCAACTTGCTACCTCCAGGCAGGCTGTAGATGGACACAGACAAGGAAAATTGGTGTGCCAAAGGAGTAGGTACAACTATTTCTCATTTACCCTTCCGAACTGCTGATGTGACATTAGCCTTTATGCTTCTCTTGACTGCCAGTAACTGAGGCCAGAGGAACGGCCAGCTCACCTGACCTCTTTATTGCTGAGACCTCTCTATTCTCTGAGACAGTGCCAAATAGTTCAATTTGGGCCAATCAGTCAAATTGGGAAATGTTTTCCTCTGGTACTTGTCATTATTCCTTCCCAGGGCCCTTTCAGTGCCTTGTGAAAGGCGAGCCTGTCAGGAGAAAAGAATAAGGCTGATTACTGACACCTGGCTGAAGAATGTAGAGGCTTCTCAGCCTGTGCTGATGGGAAGGAGGTTGTACTTCTCAGGTGAAGCTGGGGACTATATGAGCTAGATATCCCGTTCTGCTTCCCTGTGTCTCCAGAAGCTGAGGCTGAGAGATGATGCGTTCTTCTTCTACTTGCTAGAACTCTGGGGCAATGATGCAGACATTTTGGTTTCCATGCTCCCATGGAGAGACTGAAAAATAAAGAAAGTGGATAATGGACATCAAGGTGCTGGGTGTACTGGGGTTGCTTGCTTAGGGCTCTGAATTTTTTAAATCTCCAGTCCTGGTTACACTGTCTTATTGCACAACATTTTTTCTGTGCCTATTCCTGTTCCCAGGAAGGAACAGAAGCTCTTTACCTTGTGGTGTCACTGTAGTATTGATACAGTCACCTCTGCTGGCTTCACTGGTTTAATTTGGGTTAACCATCACACTTGCAACCACAGGGAAAGTTATTATTTTCTAAAGCAGGTGGAGAGTGGCTTCTGCTGTCTTGAAGGGAAATGTTCCTCACTAGGCTGGGGCTCAAGGGAAAGGGGCCAACCTGGTTGTGTGGAAAGATGAGCTGGGGCCCTGCTGAATTATTAAGCACACACCAGAGTCATCAACTCAGGAAGAAAGAGAAGCACCAGCTTAGGTCACAGGTGTGGGATGGAGATTACTAGCTTCAAGAACAGAGGAGTGTAACTGGATCTGACTCATGCCCTTGCATGCTCTGCAGCCTGGATCAATGTCACAGCTCTTTGGTACTATGATGCCTAGGCTCAGCTTGGTTGCCCTCTCTGGCACTACAGAGAGTCATAAAAGTCCAACTCCACAGTACTGAATCCTCCCCTCCTTTCAGAGGCACCTCACTTTTAGGGTAGGCCTAGAGGATCAGCTACCCCAGGTCACACACACGCACAAACAGAGGCATAGTCTTTCTTTCAGTCTAACAATTCAAATATGTTGGCCATGTTTAAACACCATTTATTCACCAACATAAAGAATGCACAGATTTGCAGAGGAGATGATCACAAGCAGCTGCAGGTCCATTGGAGCTTACGTGTGCACAGCTCATGTGAAAAAACAGATTGTTTGATTAGATGACTTAGTTGCCCAAGTATGTGTGTTCACTCCAAAAATTTTGCTCCAGGTTGTATGCCTGAGGCTATAGGGAGAAATAACTAAGTTGAAAATAAGATTCCATCTCCCAGCCATGCCTGAGATCTTTGAGATTCTGTCCAAACAAAACCGTGAGTATCTTTTTGTCCCTTTGGCCATGTGAATCTTCTGTGATGCCAGCAAAGGACAGGATGGGGTGTGGCACTGTGAAGGAAGTCTTGAAGCTGCTTTTATTTTGGTGGCAGCTGGCATTTACTAGCACTGGCGGGTGGCTGGTGCACCCGTAGGAGATGCTGCCTCATTCAAGGGATCAATATCCCCTACCTTGAATGAGACACCCAGTCCTGTTCCTGCAGGAACTTCTGCCACACCCTCAAGGACAGATCTTGCACTGGTTTTGCTTCTTCTTGCTGTAATCATAGATTAAAACATTTTATTACTGGAGGAGGCCTACTTTATCAGTAAACATTTGTTTCTATATCGCCACCTTCTTATTACAACAAGTTCATGACTAAGCTGAAATAAACCAAAGCAGTATGATGAACATCCTGTAATCCGGCTCATTTTGGTTTGCAGCTTCCTGAGAGGGCCACTGACATCCTCTGAACGCCTTGTTCAGCTGTGGGGTGGCACTGATTGAGCAGCAGGAGGGCTTGTGTGCCTTGTTTGTTACTCTGTTGATGGAGTACAGGCTGTGGGGTGCCTGTTACTCAGAGAAGAGGCCTCTGGACCTTTTCAGATGTGGTATCTCAGCTCAAGTAATGTTACAACTTAACAGCGGTTCAAGCTATCTGAAGAGCCACTAGAGCACGTTATGTTCCCTTTTCCCTCATTTTCACAGCTCTCCTGAGACTTCTGGATCCTCTGCTTCATAAATTAAACCATACTGGCAGAATATTAACAGGGCAAACCCTACCTTTCATGTAGAGATTAACTAAACTGCTCAAGAGCACTAGAGTTAGTACAGGGGATGGAAGAAAGGGGCTTCCCTGCCAGCCCTTCAGCCACTGCAGACGTTTGGAGTGACTCTGGTAGCAAGCAGCTTCTCCTTTAAGCCTGGTCCTCTTTCTCTGCTCTTAATACCAGCCTCTCTGGAGATTCTTGGGACCAAAGAAGTACAGTTTCCCCTGCTCTTTTCCCCCTTCAAATATGTCAGTCCTTGAACACCAAAATAGAGCACTTCTATTTGGAGACAGGAATTTATCTCCTGAATGTGCATCCTTTGGTCCAGAGTTACCTTGTCAATTTAAAGCCATATTAACCTTTGAAAAGTCAATAGTTGTAAAGGCATTATAAGTTGTTCAATGGGTTTTACAAAGTTTCCACTAGTTAAGAATCTCTGAAGAATCTGCACTCACTAAGTATGCTACAAGCCTCTCAACACTGATTTTTCTGTGTAACTTTGATCTAAATAAGGAGGTTTTAGGAGTGGAATTAGAGCAGGGATGCAGCCAAACAGTGAGGAAAAATGGATAAAGCTGCTAAAATTAAGTAGCTAACAGTTGTCTTCTGAACAGAAATCTTAGGCTGTCAGAGAAACAGGGGAGATAATATCAGTTTCAGGTATACTTTAACACTTTATTCCTCATGTACATGAAGGCAAATTGCAGAGTTTCCCATCTGAAAAGGATTTTTTTTTTCCTTCACATTAAGAATAAAAAACATTGTAATGGCCTTGCTCTTTTTTCTACTACCCTGTGTACAAGATTTTGCTGGCTGGCTGTACCGCCATCCCTCTGGGGACAGAACTATGCCAGGAGACTGGGCAAGCTTTTGAGAGACCAGCCCCTCTGCAGACTGCCTCATGCAGCACCTTTCAGCGGGAGAAGGGTCGGTTGCTTTTCCTTTGGCTTATCGAGTTCTGGGCCTCCAAACTGGAAATACCTTGGCTCCTGACAGCAGAGGATTACTTGCTTTTTCCATATGAATCATGAGACTGGAGGTGCTTGATCTGTTTCAGGATGGAGGGTCTTGATTTGTCCATGTGGTGGGGCAGCTCCCTGGACAGGCGGCTGGAGGGCTCTGGGAACAGTTGGATGAAGAGGTGTGACAGTGTCTGGAGGGACACAGGTGTCCCGGTATCCTGGCACCCTGTAATCACAGCCAGCCTGATTTCTGTTCCTCTGAACAGAACAGCAGTGTGTACTTCTTATACATATTCTTCAAATGTTATATGGCAATAATGCTGCAGACCTTTAACCGGGTGGGGAGGAACTGTAAACCAAGAATTGATAATAGATAGTGGGATAGCCATTTATGATGCCTCAGCAGGTGAACATGTTTGTCATGAATACTCTTCTGTGGGAAGGAGATGGTGCTATATCCCTAGTGAGGTCTTCCCCTGCAGTGCCATCACATCAAATACTGTACTTTTTTGAGCACAGATATTTTATTTTATCCCAGAATTTCCTTGCTAAAATAATTTCAAATTCATGTTACTGGGATTTCTACAGAAATTTCTGAGAGGGCTGGACTTAACTTAGAGAATATAGAACAAAAAAAATGGAATTGCTGAGCTCAACTTTGGGTTGCAGTGTCATTTCCTGACCTACTTCTATAAAATAATGAATGACCTGCCCAATTCCAGACTACTTCGTATCTGTGCTGGGTCCAGTGCATTACCTGGAAAAAGTCAAATATACCATCTCATAGAGAGCTAAACCCTGTAGCTGCAGGCAGTTTACTGAGCATGAACTGCAGCAAGATTCAATGCATTATGTATGGATCAGCCCTCTGGAATTGCACATGCATGTAAGTTATGCCTCTAGGAAAACAGTAATTTAAAACCTCCTTCTTCCCCACCTCTTGGACCTGACTTGTGTTAAATATTAACAAACATGGTTCATCAATTCCCTGGTTCACTTGGCTTCTTTTAACAACAGATGTTATTACAACAACTCTGCCTACCTCCCTGCTCCTGTCAGCACATCTGATGGTGAAACACAAGAGTCTGCGGCTGTAACTCTGCCTGCAGAGCCTGGCTGCTGCCCCAGCTCTGTGGCCACCCCTAACTCTCTCCCTAGAATCACCAATGCCTCCCACCCTTGGTGCCTGTAACTAGCTTGTGCTGGAGGACACTAGTTGCAGAGAGGCTTTGGTTAAAGGAGACAGAGAAAAGGTGTGAGGGAGCCCCGAGGAAGGTGAGCTCCTGCTGTCAGAGGAGGAGGTGGTGAGGATGGCCAGCAACTCCAGTGCACTGCCCCGGGTGACTTTCCAGACACCAGAGAAACCTGGGGAGGAATCATCACACAGGAAACTGGGCAAGCTGACCATAAAGTACAACCGCAAAGACCTACAGCGCTGGCTAGACCTGGAGGAATGGATCAACACCCAGCTGCAGGAGCTGTACCAATGCCGGGTGAGTAGCTGGGGCACATGAACCACTTGCTTGTCAGGTGAATGGATCTAGAGGCCTGTGTGCTGGCACAGAGGTTTGCTTGCTCTGTTTCACTGGAAATAGTTCCTTGTCTTCAACTTCCAGCAGATATCTCCATGCCCCCTCTGCAGCACTCTGACTGGTGTGTTGGCAGGCAGGGAAGCTTGCACTGATGCAATCCAACTGGCTTTGAACTGCCTGGGGTTGCACCCACTGAGGGGGTGTAGCTATTGCTCAGCATGAGTAGCACAACCTAGAGAGTTGTATAAACCCAGGATGATTCTTTTTGCTGAACTCCATGTGGTGAGTGGCTTTGCAGTGAGCAGTATCCAATCTAGCTGGGTTAGAGTGATCAGGGTATCCCTGTTCCTTTTTGATGCAACAGTGAGGCTCTACCTGCTGTTTGAATAAAACACTTTGGAATGTGCTGTGTCTATAACTGCAGAGTCTGGACACCCTACTAGCAAGAGGGAAGATTAGGAAAAAAACCTCTTTGCTCAAATGTAGAGATCTTATGCCTCAATTCTCACCAATCCCCAGAGCTGTCTCCCTTGCCTGAGCTTCCCTTTGCACCTGGAATAGTCCCTCCCAAATTCTTCCTGCCTGCCTGGAGAGCTGTCTCAGTAGGAAAGATCCAGGAGTGCCTATAGCACTTGAATGGTACAGGTTTTTACTTCAGCAGTTGCATTTTTTCACTGAGTTAGTGAGATTCCAGTTCCAGCACTGTCTGGATATATTGAAATTTTAACCCTGTACTATCACTTCTACTCATATATTGTCCTTAGATGCATGACACATGCTGGGTACTTTCAGAAGCAATAGTGTTCTTCTGTGTTTGAGATAACCATTTGGAGTGCGGCACAGTAAAAGATGAAAGGCTTTCCCCCATTGTACATCCTGATTTTAAACACATTTAAATAGCTTGATTAAGGGTTTTGCTTTTCTCTCTAGGGCAGTGGCTAATACAGTAAGAGAACACAGCTTTCTTGACTCACAGAGAATCGAGAATCTCCATCTTCAACAGATGACACAGATGGATTTAACAAATTGTGTAATACCGCTTATTTATGTCCTGAATAGGGATGGACTAAATGAACTCCAGGCCCTTTCTGTCCTGTATTCTGTATTTGCACCCCAGTGCAGTGTTAAGCACACTTTTGAGATACAAGGAAATAAGAGCTGATGATTGCTTAGAGTCTTCCGCTCTGAGCATCAGCAGTTTCAAATTGCAATCAACAGTGAAATGGACATGTTAGAACAGGGCACAAATGGTGGGTGCTACTTGCCATGATGGTAGAGAGAAACTTTTGTCTGCACAGGCTGATTTTCTGGGCCTGAGAACTATAGGATTATGGCTTTCACAGCTGAAGATGCAGACTTCAGGAACTGCTTCCAAGTCTGTCCTTGTTATTGTTGTTGCTGTTGTTTTTATTATGATAATCATTATTGTAATAACTTTCAGTGTGACTGTTTCATATTTGACATTTGTGTGGGAACATGCCAGATTCTCATGCCATGTTGGGAAATAAAAATAGATTATTTCTGTTTTAATTTATGCCTTATGCAAAGAATAGGCAGAAAACAAATATGGAGAAAAAGGTCCTTCCTTCTGCTGTAAATGCATGGTTCCTCTGAAAATAAGTATATTACTGCTTCTGTTCTGTTAACTGTCTTAGATTTCCCAAACATAGCTTGCTCAGTAAAAATGACTAATCTCTTCAAGTTAGTTGTGAATGTCTAGTTGTTTTCTATAGCTTATTAAAATGGTAATAATAAATTCTCAGCTGTATCTTAGGCCTCTCGATAATGCATTATGAAACATTATACAGTGCACATGGGAGCAGAAGTTACCAGCAGACCCAGTCAGACAGGCAAAATTCAGTGTGTCTGAAAAGTGCTAGCATGGTAGTCCTGGTGAGTGAAGGGTATTCAAAAGAGTGGCAGTGACAATATTGCTTCCCAACCATGCCTGCACTGGCATTTAAGGGACTGTCCCTGGAGTTGGTAGCTCAATTCAGAGTCCTCTTCCTGACTGTTGAGGTTTGCTAGAGATAAGCAAGGAGAATGGCTCCTGCTTTGAGTAACAACATCTTGCAGTTTGGCTGCAGTTTTATTACTGCAGTTTTAAAGAGTCAAATTTTTGTCACTGTTTTTTTCTGAGACAGACAAGAAGCACTTGGTATGACCAGTAAAATGACCCAAGATGGGGTTCTGCATGTGCTACTCTTACTTGCTGAAGTATACAGAGATAGACCTTTTCACTTGCAAAGGTGTCAGAAAAACAAGTCAGTTTGTGTTATCACTTCTTTTTTTCCAGAGAATTAAGAGCTGTTTACTGTCATCAGAGTAGCTGCCCAAAGGGGATTCTTTTTCCCCACTGCAGAATCCCAGCAGGCACAAGTGAGAAACCCAGCCATGTCCTTATAGAAACAGATTGCCAGTGTATTGCCCTTGCTAGCATCTCTTCAGCACAACAGATTTCCCTGCTTCCTATGTATTCAGGCCAGCATAAGAGATTTGCTACAGAGACTGTTAACAGGATCTCTTCAAATACATACATGTGCCACAGTAAATCACTTGTAATCACAGAGATGTCCAGCAGGTCATCCTGCCCTCCTCTGTGCATTGTGACAAGACTATTTAGTTGCCCTGCTTCTTTGGGCTCCCTTGTATCCATCAACTTCCATTACAATTGTCTCTTTGTTACCTCTTACTTTGCTCCGCCTGCCCTTGGCAGTGCAAAGTTCCTGGGTATCTTCCAGAGATTCAAATGACAGCAAGGTTAGCTCAAACATCATTCCCTGATACAGGGAATGTTTACTGTCCTGAGGCTTTTAAGCAACAAAACAGACTCTGATTTTAAGATGATTCTTTGCATATGAAATCCAGAAGAGCATCCACACCAGGACTAAAAAGTACAGGGATTTCCTACCCTATCTCACCCTCCCAGCCTACTTGGCTTCTTAACTAGAGACAAAATCAGACTGGATCAACACCTGTTTTCTAAAAAGTCACATAAAAACTATTACTTTTAAGAAGAAATACTGTGTGGGTCACAGTGCAATATATTTAACTCTAGTTTATTATTTATTCTTAAGTCAGCTGTGTATCAAAGCTAAACAAGGGCTTTCTACTTCCTCTCTGGGTTGGTATCAGTGATTGCTCAGGAAAAATTTCTTTTTTTCCTGTAAGTATTACCTTTAATGTTTAATGTTTTACATACACATCCATAAATGCCACAGCCTAGCAATCAGGAATTGTGCTGTTCACCCAGTATCCTTATCTTACTGATTACTATGCCAAAATATCACTACTGTTGGGTTGTGAAAGATTCATTTTGCAGATACACTGGAAAAAACACAGGCTGCTTTCCTTGCAGAGATTTGTGAAGCTAAAATGTATCTGTGATCAAGTGTACAAATGTTTCCAACTAACACCCCTATGCAGTGCAGGTTATTATTCCAGTCACCAAAACTCAGGGTGCCTCTTAGATTAAACCAGACTATTATATCCCTCTCATATCTATTAGACAAAACTGGCAAAATATTGTTAAGTCTTTCAATAGCATCAGTTTCTCTCCATTACTGCAAAAAGCCTTAGTGTAAATACAAAGTAGATGAGTACAATTAGCATAAAAACTTAAAATCTCCTTCTATTATTTATGCCTTTCTAAGATTAAGCCTGTTGGAGTTCTGTTTGGTGAGCTCTTCATAGAGAAAGGGTGTCACAGGCTGGTACACATAGCACTGCAGTTTGATATCCTTGAAAGGGTCTTCCAATGATGGGTGACGATTCCTGAGCAGTGTAGTGGTTGGAAAAGATGAAGAATATGCACCTCAGGATGTGTGGCTGTAGCAGACACTACAAAGGGGCTGAAATCCATGTCCTCATTACAAGAACCTCCCTTTTTTGAGAGGATTTATATCTTGACCTCAATTTTGCAGCATAGCTTTATTGTAACTTAGCTGCTTAGCTCTTTAAAGATGGCCTCTAGAGTTCTTAGAAGTTTGAAGGTTAATTAACTCTGGTGGTTTTTTCCTTTCTAGCTAAGGGAGGAAACAGAGGCAGCAGCTCCTGAACCACAAATTGATCTTGAAGATCTCCTGGAGGTCCCTAATGAAGAACAGAAATTAAAACTACAGGTCAGATAGAGGCACTTGGTGATTTTAAGTTAGTGAAGTTTTCTTCATAAAGACTAGTGGCATGTGGGGTAGAGAATAGGTGTTTGTAGTGTTGCATGATGCTTTCTTGTGCCTTCCTTTTGTAGGGAGGGGAGAATTAGACCAACTCATAAAATACTAAAATGACAACTCCTTGTTTTTTTAGGAAATCCTCCATGAGTGCTCCAGCCCCACAGAGGTGAGTGAAGCACCATATAAATTTACATGCATACATGTTATACTGTTCTGCTACAGTGTCTTTGATGCTGCTTGGCTGAGTAGCCAAGACACTACCGTGCTGCAGATTTGTTTAATCATAATGGGAGGTGTTTGCCACTTTATTCTGTGATTGCAAAATTACATATAAATGCACATGAATGAGCTGAAGGCAGAGCACTAGAGCAAATAAGGAATTATGCTTTACAATCAGAGGAAGTTCTTTCCATGTTTCAGACATCCTAAGCTGATCAGTCTGAGCTGCTATTTGATCCTCAGTGTAGAAAAGCCATAGACAGTGTCATAGCTCACATAACCATTTTTACACTGTTAACTGAATGTATTCTTAGCTTAAAACACTCTAGGGTTATGAGTGACAAGAATGTAGAATGGACTGGGCAGATAACTGCTGTGCAGTGGCCATGTAGGTTAGTTTTACATATGGATGATTTTCCCCCACATAACTTTGCAAGTTTTTACTTTGAAATAGACAGTTAAATCCCACAATGTTCAGACAATTGGAGGCAATACTGTGTGCATGCACCACAGAGGGATTGCCTTTGCTGCGTTGCAATCCTGTGCAAAATGTGGTCCCCATCACTGCTTCAGCCACATGCATTGCATGTGAACATTCTACTTGCACATCATCCATCAGAATCCATGTATTGTCAAGCTGATGTGGCTGTGCAGTGATGAACATACAGAAAATTAGATGAAGGCACGACTGAAATTCAGTCACTGAATCAATATTAGTATCACTGAAATTAAACTGGGCTGTAGCAATCATCACAGATACTGTCCTAGCGGGGCTTTCAGCAAAGCTGGCAATATGAAATAGTTTTCAGAGTGTCTGAATGCCAGATCTGAGGCAAGAATCTCAAGCGGTAGCTGAAGAGAGTTCGCTCTGCTAAGTCAGAAGCCATGAAAGTGTCTTGTGGGCAGCACAGTAGCTGCTGAATACAGATCTGCTCTCCCATTGGCAAAAACACATACTTTCACCTGGGGATCTTGAACCCAGTCCCCTTGAAAGATCACAGCAGTTTAACTGCAGAAGGCAGACAAGAAACTGAAAGAACTGACTGAAAAGAAAGGTATGATCCTAGGCATTTACTTCCAGAGCATGTTGTGGCAACTTCTGATCACCCAAGTGAGGACGCTGGGCTTCCACATGGCACAAATGGTAACAAGCTGCAATATTTCCAGTGACCTTGCCTAATTACAAGAACATGTAGCGATGTCTTTGGGTAAGAAAGGCTGCACACCTCTTTATGGGGATGTTACCATGCAGAGGGTAAAGTTTGTGCTAGTTACATTGCCTTCTGCTTGGAATAACCAGATAGGCCAGTTTAGTTCATAGCCCTTGACTGTGTCAGCAAAGTAGTCAGGGTTTGTCTCCATTAACTGCCCATCTATCTGCTCTGCCTGTTCCTGAACCCCTGCTCAACATTATCATTAGTCCTACATGTTTTGCTCCACCTCTTTTCTGCCAGCCACTTCCTTGTAGAATTGGCACAGCTCCAGGATGGTTTGCAATTCACAACATGGAGCTCTACTGGTCCAACAAGAGGGACAGCTTGCTTTGCCCTAGATTGGGAGGGCAGCAGAAGTGGGCAGGAGGTTATGGTGGCAACAGGAAGCAGTGGAACCTAAAAGAGAACAACAGCATCCTGAGGTCATCTCACAGTGGGAAAAGCAGGTATCTGGAATACAGAAATCAGGCTAGCTCCTGAGGAGAAAGTAAACATGGCTGCTCCAAACTGAGACAGGGGAAGGGGAGGAGTTTTAGACCCTTCTCATCCATCACAAGGTCACCTTTCCTAAGCTAAAAGATAGGTTTGCTTAATATATGTCAAAACTTTGGTTTCTGCTCAATGTGAGGGTGAATGTGGGAATGATGGAAATGCCATAGTACTCTTTGGGCTGATGAGTGCTGGCATTAATATGACATCCTTCTTCACCCAATTCTTCTTGTAGGACTTCATTACAGAATTGCTCAGTCGATTGAGAGGTCTCCGAAGAGTCACCAATCCTCAGAAGAAATGACCTTGCTTACACGGAAAACCCAGCTCTGGTTATAAGGAAACGTGTATCTTCCTGACAAAAACCAGGATCAGCAACAGAACTTCTGAATATGTTTAGGACTTCTTATTACTGAGAAACATCACCAAGTTTGTGAACTTTGTACCGGTGGTTTGAAGTCTCCACTCCTTCCAGATCTACACACACAGCAGGGAGTTAGATTGTGCATTTTCCTGATTATTAAAGAGTGTGTTAACCTGAGGAACAGGACAAGATGTCCTTCCTTTAGATTCTTCTAGGAATTTCCATGCTGGCCAAGGAGCACTGAATACAATCCTCAGGAGCTCATCAAGACTTCTTTTTTTTTTTGTCCACTGCAAGGAAAACAAGGCATTGGTTATCACTCATTCATCAACAAGGAAAATCAGCCACTGTTAAGCTGCACCTCATTTCAGTCTGGCTTGAACCCAACTGTGATCTCCTGCCTGTTACTGCTGTACCTGACTCTACAGCATTGCACATACTTTGTAAGTCTTAATAAGCCTCTGTTTTTTATGAAGGTTGGACAGAAAATATACTATCGTTTGGGTGCACCTGGTCTACTTAAGGGGAAGTTTGTGAAACACCTGCTAAGACTAATGGCTAATTTTTTTTTCCTTTTTGTGGAATTTAGGACTTAAAACTTAGAAGGCTTTTCTAAAGGAACAAGGTCTGGGAATGATTTTTCTCCTAGTTTAAAAAGATGTTGGAAAAATACTTATTTTATATTAAAACAGAGAAAACCAACTATGCACTGCTTGATTTTGCTCTTTTAGATTTTAAAGAAAAACTGAAGTAATAAAATACCTGCTCCCAACTTCCCTTCAGGGAGCATCTTGGAGTGAGTCTTTTGCAGACAGGTGGGTCTCAAAAACGAGCAATGAAGTAGGACACAGTACTTTGCTGCACAAATGCTTCTGGCTACAACTAATATTTGCCTGGAAAAATACAGAGGAAACTACATCCAGCCTCTCAGCAAGTCAGTAACCTGACACATGTGACTAGGCAATAAGACAGCAAATGGAGGCTGATTGCTTAGGTAGAGCGCTCTCACATTATGCCGTCCCTATGTTGATATCTGCCACACAAACACAAGAGATGAGTCTGAGTCACATCCAGAGGAGCTCCTACAGTGCAGAACGTTCAAGGCTAGCTTTTGAGTACACCTTTTGTCTGTTTGGTGAGCCAGGGGCAGAAGGGACCAACTATGGAACCAGAGGGACATGCAGGTTAGCTAACAAAGACAAACAAGGATACTTGGGCTGGACTAGTAATATCTTAAATGCATTAGCCTTTCCATCTTTATCAGTAGCAGAGTGATGGCTGCTATCTTGTTCTCCCCTCCTATTTTCCAGTTGTCAGTGAACAAACTGTAGGTTGTGTCCTCTGAGAGGACAAAATCCAAGCTGCAGTAACAACTGTGATGTAAGAGCCTGCTTCCTTTTACGTGCTTTTCTTGTATCTGACTGGTATCTCCACTGAACTGGAGAAATGGTCTTTCTTTATCAGGTCCGATATATATCTTTGGTAGTCCTGGGAATATGCCAATTTTGGCTTAATAAGGGGCTAGTGGGACATGCCTATCCTCATGAAATCTCAACTTAATCAGTAAAATAACAACAAAAACTTAAATCCAGACCGCAATGGTTGCAGATCTGGCTTATGGATGACACCTGCTAAGACTCATGTAACACACCCCTTGAGAAAGGAGAGCAGCATATTGACAAAAAGCTCTGAGCACTGGTAAAAAAAAAAAAAAAAACTAGGATCAAACAGAAGTTCAGGTGGAAGAGCTAGGTGAAAAGGACATGAGGAAAGTGGCCTAAACTAGAGATGCAGTTAGCTACAGTACAACAGTATATGAGTTCAGATTAATTACACACCCCGCTAACAGGCTTTGTTTTATTCTGCTGAGCTGCAACAGCACAAAGACATGACATGCCTCTCCTCTGGCCCAAGAGAAATAGTTTCTTCCCCCTGGGAACTGTTCTGTATTCCCTCAATATGGAGTGATGCAAAAATAAGTTTTGTCTGTGCTTTAAGGTATTGCTAGAATCAAAGACAAAGCAGGTTCTGAATACTCTGTTTGACCAAAGTTGTCTTCGTGCTTATTCCGCAAGTAGCAGGAAAGGAGTAAGGTGCAGATCCTATCATGTGCACTTGGTTCTGATACATAAGGAATTCTGATACATAATGATACCTGAGAGCACTTGAACTGAGCACACTGAGATCAGGGGAGAAAGGCAACATGTGGCCAGCGGTAGATAGTTTCTC
Organism: Taeniopygia guttata; assembly: GCF_048771995.1. Taxonomy (NCBI): domain Eukaryota; kingdom Metazoa; phylum Chordata; class Aves; order Passeriformes; family Estrildidae; genus Taeniopygia; species Taeniopygia guttata. The sequence continues at coordinate 27,412,611 of NC_133030.1, read as the reverse complement.
AGCTCAGTGGTGCAAAAGAAAAAACAACATAATGCAATCAGAGTAACTTCTTTTTTGTTTCATTCTTAAGCAGTAGTAAATCACACTTGGTTTGATTTATGTTTTGGCTTTCACACTAGACCACAAGGATAGATTAAAATCAATGCTTGAAATTTTTTTTTTTTGCAAACATCTTCCAGTTAACTTTGCTGTTTCTCAGCTCCACCACTAGCATAAGTATGTAGATACTATCTAAGAATGTTGCTTGAAAGGAACTTTGCCCTCTTGATTATACCCAGATAACCCAATGTATGAAAGTTCATGCGCTTTTCTAATTTGAATTCTTGTTGGAGTGGAGCCCACATTTGATAATTCACATACAAAACATTCTGAGAGGGAAAGAAAATCCCTCATGACTTGCTACAAAGACAAGAGCAAACAAGTTGAATCTCTTTCTGAAAGATGCCAAGCTGTCTTCTGTCATTGAACACCTATGACTGAAGCCTGATCTAGCCTGTCAGGAATTGACTGATACCAGTATCTTTGTTTACCAGCACCTTTTCAAAGACAAGGATAGGGAGTAAGCAACACAGCTAACAGTGCACTGCCCACTTAAAGGTCATGCAGCATTCCTCTTTCACAACACAGATTCAGCTAGGTATGCTTCCTGCAGACAGCCCATCTGGATACCCCTCTGCCCCTCCTACATGGAGTTCACTGAGGCAACAGCTACAGTGGGAATGGCTTTTCAGGGGAAGGTGATTGGGCTACTACTAAAATACCCCATTACATGCAGAAAGTGCAGCAGCCACAAAAATGTCCATTAGTGGTGCAGGGAAAGCAGCAGCTTGCATCTGTATGACTTGAAGAGAGTCTTCCATGTATGACTAAGTTCTATTTCAGGTAATGGGTTGGGTGCATTTCTGGATTCCTTGGGATGGCCCCACAGAAACCAATCTGGGAATCTAAATAAACTGCTTCCGGCTGCAACCTGCTCCATTACTACTGATGTGAACAGGGCAGGGCTTACAAGACAGAGGCTGCCTAACTGCAAGGGAGCTCAAAGTTTTGTTGTGGCTGATGAAGCATTCAAAAATGTTGCAAGTATCATACCAACTCATACTAAGATATTGAAAAAAACCAGCAGCTGTAAATCAAGGAAAAAAATTACTACTAACTGCTTGGAGAAGACAAAGACTGAAGCTCAAAGCAGTGGATCAATTTAGGAGAGAAATAAGAACAGATAGTTGCACCTTCCCCTGTATATGTAAAACATGAAGGCTTTAACCTCAAAACTGGACTGTCTTACTATCAGACTAATTCTCCATGTCAAATAGCAATGAAAAAGTGTCCCTCCTATGATAACATAAATAAAGAACACCATTTTGTTTTGATTTTTAAGACTGCAAGCTCCTCAGGGCTTATTTAAATAACTTACTTAAATTTTGTGTATCACAGGGTTAATTGTGAGCTCTTGCATCAGAACAACCCAAGTAGTTTTCTCATCTACCTGTCCCTAGGAGACAGGCACTGATGAAGCAAGGGCTACCAGGAGAAAAAAGATCCTCCTCAGAAGTCAGGTTTTGCCACCCCTACCTAAGAAAGGGTTTTAATGGCACTGCTGGATATGCTTGCCATTTTTAGTGTGTTAACCTAAAGTATTACTACTCTATCTACATTGCTTGAATCAGGTTTTTGTTGAAGAGTCTGATCCAGCAACACATTAGCAGAAATCCACCTTCAACAGTGGTTTAATTCATTTGCTGTCCTCTGACCAGAGGTGCAGGTAAACACTGTTTCATCACTTCACCTCAGAGGCATTGACCTTAAGCACGGGGGCAAGGCAGACAGCTGGGAGTGGTAGTGTCAAACCAGACACGCAAGATTCATTGGAAATTCCCTGTCAAGGGCAAATCCTTTATTTTGTTGCAATTGGAATTTGTCAGCCTTAGAGAGCTCTCTCAGAAGTCACATTATTTGGAAAGAGTTCATCCTGATGGAATAATAGAGCACGTTTACAGTCAATTTACTTGGGTATTAGAAGCAATTCTGGGTGTTCTGGGCACTGGGAAGTGCAACTTGCATCTGGATTGTCTTCCCGGAGGGATAACCAGATGAAGAGCATCACACAGGTAATATCTTTATCCTACCAGGGGATCAAATAATAAACAAAGTCAAATCCTGCTTTCAGACTAATACTCAACTCTTTCAGACTAACATGTTGCTCTTACAGATGACATGACCTTGGCACAGCCACTGCAGGCCACAAAACTGTATCAGTAGCAGATTATATTTTCAAAGGATCCTTCCCTTCATGTCAGTGAGCAACACTGCCCTGTACCTTTTCCAGACATGTCACAGAAACATTTTTTATGACTTCACTATTCTTCATTTCTTTCCCTAAGCCACTTGATACTAGGACTAACGTACCATTATAAGAAAGCAACACGTTGTTAAGGACTATCAGGCATTTTCAGGAGAGACTTTAACCACAGGCCGCTGTAAATAACTTTTATTATGCTTTGCAAATTCCCATCACACACATGATCACAATGCAGAAATTTTTCTTGGTGCAAAGTGCTTTACTGCCTGTTGAACCAGTGTATAAGCTGTTAGTAAAAGCAGGAAGTTATTCATCAGCCAGTCAGTACTGCCTTAAACACACATCTTTCCTGCTACATTGTTTTACCATCTTTATTTATGGACTTGTATCCACCTCCTCATAACAAGTCCTCATTTATCCCCAAGCATGCACAGCAAACCCTGCACTTCTCAGGTATATTTGTGAAGACCAAGTCATATGCCCTCCAAGACTCTCTCAAATTACAGCACATCCTTTAACTGTCCAAAACATCACCCGTTTTGGCTGCAAATCCACTTAGATTCTTTGCATCTGGCCGGCTCCTCTGTTTTCCCATTCTTCAGTTCCTTTTCTGCCCATAAGTGTGGTCACTTCTGTTTGCAAGGAAGATGATAGCGGGAGGTGTGGTGGTCCTTCAGGTCAAACTCCTCATGGCCTTCCCTAAGAAGCAAATACAAAGTGCATTCAGAAGTAAATACCCAGGCCAGGAACTTACCCTTAGACACTGCACAAGATATCTCCCTCCAGCAGCCCTTAACCAGAAACTTATCCCGAGGGTTGGCTGTGAGGACCTGACTGGCAGCCATGTGGACTAACTACTTAAGATACTTGCTTGCAACAGAAATTTCTGAAATGCTTTATGGGAAAGTCTGTTCATCCTTGTCAGCTGGATTTGAAAATGACAACAGGTCCTTCTGTTTCTTTCCCTCTTGAAGAGATTCGTGTAATTCATGGCTCATTTTCAGCACTGTGTCTGTGATTCCAGGAACATTAGCAACTGTGACAACAGACAAAATTACAGTCTCCTTCAGAAAACTTTGAAAAATTACTGAAAATTATGCAGTGTATTGGCAGCTGTCTAAACCATGCTCAGGAGTGGGCAGTGTTGAGTAAGACACAAGCCTACATCTGCAGTGTGTGGATGATACACTCACCTGCCAGACTGTTAAATCTGCTTTTACTGATGTTTGCTGTCAGATACTTTTGTTCATATGCTTTGTTTTTAATAATCTAACACTGCCATATGTTTTCTGAACATTTTCATATGGATTTCCCCCACTGCATTTGTGTCTCCCTACAAATACATATACAGGAAATGAGAGAATATGCACAAAAAACATCTCTTATTATCCCAACCACATTTGGAGCAACCTGCTGTTACTGATCTGAGTACCGAGCCAACTACCCAAGTCTTCTGAGGCATGAAAAAAGAGAAGTCACACAACCTGTTAGAAATAACTTTGTATTCAGATGAATTAACCATCCAAATCTGAGACATGAAAATTTTGTCAAAAATCAATCTACACACATTTAAGAACAAAGACTACAGCTGCTGCATGGCCTGACTGGTGAAAAAAGGCTCACACATACATATTTCAATGAAGAATTTTTTTAATATGGTTTAGGATTGCAAAGTCTCAACCTTAGAAAACCCTCAGGAATTCATACAATCTGATCTCCCCCCTTTAAGGGAATCCAGCCTAGGTCATCCTTCAATGGCATTTACAAAGCATAGGAGTCACTGAACAATGGTCTCATTTATCCCATCCCACGTAATGCAGCATATCAGCTGCTCCAGAGAACACTCAGACAATGTGCCCAAACATGCACTGAAACATTTCTGCCTAGGACCAGTTTAGTCCCTGAAGCCCGAAACAAATACTGATCTCACAACATATTTCTCTAACAACTAGCATTCAGCTCAAATCTGGATTCCTCAAATCTTGCCTCCTACTGCCTGTTTTTCTGCCTAATGAGAAAAACATACAAAGGGGGCCAAGCTTACCTTTGACCCACCTCTCGGACCCAGAGGAATTGCCAAGACTCACCAAAAACAGCGCTGACAGTAGAGGTCCCCGTCACAGCCATGACAGCGCAAAGTGGCATCTTCGTTGCAGATGCAGCACCAGGGTAACTCATCCTCATCACTATCATCTGCCCTTGCAAGAGCTGTGGTGGCTGGAGTGTGGCTCTAATTCACATAGAAAACAAGAGACAGAGAGTTCAAACCCCAGCACAGACAATAAAGGACCTTAACTGTAATGTATGATGGCCCCAGTGACCTGTCCCAGAGTACACAGCTTCCTCTCTGTTGATCCTAAGTCTGTGATATGAACTTGCCCAGAGTGCAGGGACAGGCTCCATCTGCATCTAGTTGTTAAATAAAAACCCAAGGTACTTTCTAGAATTTGGGTTTAAATCTATGTTGCTTGGAATGTAGACAGGTATTCAGCCTCATTTATTGTCTACATCGATGTACACCTGCTCAGATATTCTGGCAGGCACCACAACGATATCATGCAACAGACAATTCCCGCTGCTGAAGCAAGAGATCAAACAGTTTTGCTGAAAGGGGCTATGTGGGAAGGGAAAGGAATGTGGAGGTGGGGACATTGTTTTCTCCCTGTTGTGGGAAGAAAACTGTGGGGCAAAGGAAGTGCTTTGCCAAAAGTGCTTTGCCTACTATTCATTCATACCTGAGGCTGGGACAAAAAGATCTTCTGAAATCATAATCTAAATATATCCATACAGCCAACTATGGCCTCTTTCTCCCTTACAGAGAACTCTTGTGGAACTGAAAACACACTGAGGCATAGTGCCTGGACACTGGCAAAGGCAGCTTCATGACACAATCTTTTCCTAACACTATCTTTTGCATCAGTAATCCCAGAAATGCAAGTTGTCATACATGAGATGGATGTTTTTGATAATGTTTACAATTATATAATTTCTTCCACTGGGAGCAGACCTGACAGGTGCCTGAGTCACAGGTGCATTTAATTCTTGTAATATACATTAGAGATTATGTATATATTTCCACAGTAGGCCAGAATCCACTCTGAGCATAGGGTATCCTGCTACTAATTCCTTCCTCTGACATTATATGAGAACATGAACAGTAGAATACTATCTAGAGGTTCTATTCTGCACATGCTGAAAGCACTGGTAAACCTCCCATTTATTATGCTTCAGACTGTATGGTATTAGACCATGACCTTGTTTGATCTTGTTACACATACATATATATATATATGTACATATAATTCTCTAATATCGATATTGTGAGGTGTCTACCAACTTCTCTTGGTTTACACGACTCTGTAACATTCAAGACAAAGCCATCCTGAAAGGAATTGTATTCCAGGGAACAATTCCTTTTATAACTACAAGGATGATTCACAGATGAGTTCAGAGCTGGTCAGCCTTGCAGAAGCTGCTTGGTTTGTTAGCTCTGGAGAAACTGGTTGGTTAATTTTTTTTTTTTCTGCAGCAAACCTAGGATACAACAAACTTTTGTTGCAGAACTGTACTCTCCTGACACCCTGGAACATTCCAGATGACAGTTCAAGAGATCCTGACCAGTTCACTGACCTTTTGCTTTGGTGGCTTACACAGGTTCTGTTGTGAGGGTCCTGGTTGGGTGGTCTGATCTGGGGGAATGTTGAATCCACTTGCTTCATCCAGGGCTGCTTCCTCTGTGAGCTGGTAACAACACAAAGCAAGAAGTCTCTTGTTTCATACACAGCTGCGAGCCTCATTCTAGGCCCTAAACCTCCTGCATTTGATGCTCTCATGCAGTAACAGGAGATGACAAGCCTGAATGCAGCTGTTGTTACCCACACAGATGTAAGCTTGCTCTGCACTCGAAATGCTGTGTGTCCATTGTAGACCATCTGCAGCAGCAGGGGCCTGCAGCTCACACACTCTGCTTTGCAGTGCAGATAGCAGGCCCTCAGCATCATGCTAATCACACACATCTTACATATCAGACAAACCTAAGCTCAGGTCTGCCTGCAGACAATTCAGAGACATTTTGGGGTGAAATGTAGGTGTAAGCTGAGCTACACAGCACACATCTCATCATCCATGTTCTAACTGGATGGAGGAAAACACAGAACAAGAAGACAGGAAGTACCAGCAAAGTGTGGTTATACAGGAGGCATATGCAGACCACAAGAGACACTAAGCACAAATGAGAAAGACAATGTGACAGACTAGAAGTATTGTTTTAAATTGCCTGTAAAATAGTTGAATGGCCCATGGGAGCTAGTATTGGAAAAGCACTAGGAAAGTAAGGAAGGAAACTCTTCTCAGGAACAGAAATACAACCTTTGTATGATCACCAGGTACCACACACATGAGGCATAACCAAGAAGAAGAAAAAAAAGGCCACAGCTGCCATTTCTGACCTGTTTCAGCACTCGGCGAATGGCCTCCTCCTCAGCCACTTCCTCATCACTGTCAGGGAGCTTATAGGTTTCCAGTGTAACTGTAGGAGTAGGAAATGTGAGACTGTAACCCACACCCATCTCAAGCCTTGTGCACACTAATGTACCAGAGACAATTCTTTATGGTGTGAACTGGCTGTGGCATTCTGGCTCTGACCTTTTAAGGTGCAGGTTCCTCATAAAGGATGTTACTGTTTATTTTTAATAATTGGAAGAGAGATGGAAAAGATCCCCACCAAAACCAGAGTTCTGCTTTTAAGTTTTGTTAAGCTCACCGGAGCATGCTAGAATTATCCCAAAGAAGGGTGCAAGACAAAGCAGTCTGACCTTACAGTCCCAGCCTTTACCCTCAATTTAGATCTTTCAGATTGATATGACAAATCAACCTGTACCACTTTGCAGACAGAACCAAAGCTCAGTCTGTTTCTTGCAGAACAGAATAATTAAATGGATAAACACTAATAAAGAATTTACTCTGTCATAGCAGCTTGATTCCTCTCTTGGCGCTGTATTTTCATCTGCTACCCACCTTTCTCTGGGTCCTCGCCTTTGAGTGCTGCCAGTCTCTTGGCAACCTGTAGGATCTTTTCCTGCCTAGTGTTCTCTTCCTGCAGCTCAGCAGCAGCTTCTGCCAGAAGCTTATTCTTCTCTTCCTCTAGCTGTTTTGGGTCCAGATTTGCAGGGCAAACACAATCTTCACTTCCCCGATTGAGATCATTCAAACTTTGACTACTAACAGCTGCAGACAGACACACAGAACACACTGTTGACTCAGCAGCAATGTTCCTTGGGCACAGAAAACATGACAAATAATGCTATGAGAGCAGCTTGCTGCTCTCCATGAAATTAGATAATGAGTGGGAAAGGCATGCAAGTAGGATCTTCACTGTACATGAAGAGAAGAAAATGAGCTGATCTTTGGCCGACAGTGAGTTTACAGGGAAAGCAATGCAGCCAGGAAGATAATGGTATGCCAGATTCTGATGTTTTGTAACAGTGCACAGGTGCATTAAGAGTAGCAACAGCTCCTCCCCAGGGAGGAGTCACTTTAGAGAAAGAGAGAATCTGAATAACACAGCCCTGACAAGAAGGAACTATCTCCAAGCAAAGACACCGAGACACAGCATGGAGCCAGATGGCTGCTCTTGGTCAGTGCAAGGGATTATAAGCGGAAGATATGGACAAATTGGACACTCAGCTCACCTGTAAGTTACATAGGGAGGCACAAACTCCCTTCTCAGCATCGTACATACATTATTAGATATAAACAGGTCTTTAGAAGCCAAAACAGATACCTTGAGGCTGAACTTTTGGTCTGTAATGCTCATCAATGGCAACCTCCTCAGACAGTTGAGTTAACAGGTCATCTGTCTGCTGGACCAGACTTCGGGTGTCTGGGGGTTGGTGTACCTAAGAAACCAGGGGAGCGTGGGAAAGGTAAATGAGAGAAAAGCAGCATACTCAATCAAAGGAGAATTCTGGTAACCAAGATCACTCTAGATGGGAGCAGTATACAAAGATGCCTCCACTGACATTGAGAAGCTCAGTTTACAGTTATGTGGTGTAAGATTTGTAAGGGCTTCATTTTCAGAGGTGCTCAATGTACACAGCTCTAATAGCAGCCACCCAAACAAGGCAAAGGGGTGCTGAGTGTATAGAAATACATGCTGCTGGGTCTCAACTCCAGCTCCACCACCACCTCCAGTATAAACAAGTGCCATTCTCAACAGTGCCAGCCAGCAAGCCCCACAGAGACCTATGATAACAGCTGGGCATACAGCTGAAAGAACCATAAGGAAATGGTATCTTGGGGGACAAGATCATTCCTATAGGCTTTCAAGGCATATATCTGACAAATTCCTCTGCAAACTCAGACAAATCACGCTGGGCTTCCATTTCTGGAAAAATTAAAAGGACTCTGCCCAGCTGATAAGCAGTAACTAGAAGATGTAATTAGAAGATAGGGCTGATAAGCCTCCAAATCAAACAGCTCTGAACAACTATAACCACTCATGTACATAAATGAGTTGAGAGTAAAAAACCTCAGCATCTATTGTTAAAAATAAACACACAAACTACAGCTAGCATGAAGGAACACGCTGCATTCAAATTGAAGCAGTGAACAAGTAAAGGCTGGTGATTTGTTTCTGGAGAAATGACACAATCAGGAAACAGAGATTTCTGAAGAAAACTACCTGGACACAAAAAAGCTGAAGAAGGAAGAATGGTTAGCATACTGTGACACCAGTCACTGTGTCAGCTCAGAATAAATTGCTGACTAAAGAGCTGAGGGAGCTTACAGGTCTGGGAGCTTGGGAAGGAGGATCTCTACCCTGCAGAACAGCCAACCGGTCCTCCATTTCCTGTGTGGATGGAACACGTCCTCGGTCATCCTCCTTCAGGGCTGCCAGCCTAGCTTCGATCTCAGCCTGAGTAGGGATGGACTCTGCAATTCACAATAACCCAAGGGAGAAGATTATTCTGTTATTGAAAGTTAAAAGCTACATGTATTTTTCCTTAAAATTATATTTCATTCTGGAATCAGACTCTGAACACCTGAGCAAAAACCTTGCCCTGCCCTGACGTGAATGAAGGGTCATACTGCAGTGACTCAGAGACTACCCTGATGCTAACTGTTATTCCTTTCTTCCAAGTCCTTGCCTTCTTCACAGTTAATCTCCTAACTATAACACAAGTATTAGGGTGATGTCATTGGAAATCAGCTGACTTGGGATTCTAGGGACAGGTATAGAAATGAGTGTAATTTAGGCACTTCAGTTCCATTGGTCCCACATCTCCTAATGCAATCCCAGACTTATCAGACTGAAACTCTCCCCTGCCACATAATGGATGGGAGGCAATGGCTGCAAGCTATTCCAGGGGAGGTTTAGATTGGATATTAAGAAAAACTGCTTCACAGAAAGTATTGTCAAACACTGGAAAAGGCTGCCCAGGGAAGTGGCTAAGTTACCATCCTTGAATGTATTCAAAAGATGTGTAGATGTGGCACTTTGGGATGTGGTTTAGTGGTGGACTTGGCAGTGCTGGGTTAATGGCTGGATGATTCTATGACAACCAGGTAACCAATCTAAAGGGTGTTCTTTTTCTTTTAGAGACCACATGTAATATTTAAAATAGTTTATTCTCATGTAAGCACCTCAAAGCAGTCCCAGAACCTGACAGTTGTGGACTGGGAAGAAAATCCTTTCCTTTTTTGTGAGACAAAGCTGGTCAGAACATAGTCCCACAGAGACTGGAACTACTGCTGCTCAAGACAATGACTCACAGGAAACCTTCTTCAAAATAGTTTGGCCAAAGACTTTAATTTCATTCTACTCCAAGTCGGTTTGACACAGGTTTTTACCCCAAAAAATGGAAAATGAGGAAGTGATTTTGCAGTTAAGACACTGCACCAAAATAGAGAAACCCCAAAAACCAAAATGAAACTGGAACATTGATCTAAAATCATTCTAGCAGTTGGCCATTGTGGCAGCAGACCTTGGATGCTCTGTCCTATTTAAAGCCTTCATCCCCCTAACATCACAGCCACTTAAAGCCCAGCACTTCCCTCTCCCTCTAGGTTCCTTGTTTCCCAAATAGCAGTGTTCCCACCCAAGGCATTTATGGTGTTCTCTAAAACTCACTTGGTTTCCTTTCCTCCCTGAGCCTCTCCAGTCTCTCTGCAATAGCTCTATCCTCTTTTGAGAGCCCCTGGTATCTGCAGCCTGCTCGACCTGGGGGTTTTGTAGCTGCCTTCTGTTGGTCTTTCAGCTGGTTTTGTTTAGCCTCAAAAGCTGCTACACGCCTGTGACAAGGATGGAAATAATACATGTCAATTGAGAACGGGGATTTTAACCCAGAGATAAGAAAACATCCTCTGTGAACCCAACAGGCTATCTGAAGAATACCAGTGCAGAACAGAAATGAAATCACTCTCTCCAATATCAGCACAATAAAGTACTCCTAAGAGTAAGGAAAACCTTAGCTCACAAGAACAACATGTCTGGCAGCACTTCCCAGCAGACAAGGAACATTTCACCACAAGGTTCCTGTTTCCAAGCCAACTCTGATCAGACATAGATAATTGCAGGAAGATGGCTGTTCAGGAGTCTAGTCCAAAGAGCATACCCCCCACCCTTCCAAACAAACTAGCAGCCCAAACAGCAAAACAAAAGCTCCATCGTTAATCTAACTCTGAACAAGCAAATACCCATACCACAAGCCCCAATTTTGTTAGTATCCATAGGGGAAAAGGAAGACCAAAAAGGCTCATCTGCAGTAGAAAGAACTGCTTGGCAAGTGCAACTCACTTTTTGTAGTTTTCTGGTGGTGACCATTTTGCTGAACTGCTTTGAGATTCTTCTCTGAAAGACAAAAATGATTTATCTGAACTCAAAATACCGACAATACTTGACAATACTGACAATCATCTGGTCTCTCAGCTCAAGGGGAATCAGTAGGTGTTTCTTGACCTCTTGGTACAGTCTTTTCTTAACCTCATTAATACTGAGAGGAATCAGCTTATGCAAGGGATTAAGACAATATAGCTGCCCAGGACAGTGGGAGCCATCATCTCTGTCCTTTGGTCCAGTTGTTTTGCATCTGGACAAAATACAGTCACCAGTGATCCAAAGGAGGTGGGGCAGAAATACCCTTGCCTCCCACAGCCTGCACCTCCCAGTTCAGTGCAGGTAGGGAGTACTTAGGTAAGACTGCCAGTGTAATTAGCTTCCATGCAGCAGGACATTCTCTAAGGAGATGGGGCATGCAACAAACACAGAATTATATAACATACAAATAAAACAAAGTGTTACGAAAGTTCTTATATAACATCTTACAAAACACTTGAACAATACACACCTAAAACATGTCTAACTCTTCTACATTGCTGTGTTCAGGCTGAGGGACTAAACTCGACACTTATGTAAGTTAGTTAGCATATTTTATTCATTCTTAGAAATCACAGCTAAGGCCCATATAGTAATGACTGAATGCAACATTGCTGGAATACTTTCCAACATTCTAAGGCTTCAATTCTCAAAGCTATTTGAATGAAGAACACCAACATATGCAGCTTACAGAACTGCAGCCTGTGTGTATTACCTGCAGGATGCCATCCACAGGGACCTGGACAAGCTCAAGAAGTGGGCCCTTGGGAATCTCATGAGGTTAAATGAGACAAAGTGCAAGGTGCTGCACTTAGATTGGAGCAACTCCTAGTACCAGCACAGGCTGCGGGATGAGCAGATCAAGAGCAGCCCTGCCAAAAAGGATTTGGGAGTGCTGTGAATAGGAGGCTGGATGTGACCCAGCAATGTGTGCCCACAGCCCAGAAAGCCAGCTGTGTCCTGGGCTGTATCCAGAGCAGCATGGCCAGCAGGGCAAGGGAGGGGATTCTACCCATCTCTTCCTCTCTCATGGGACCCCACCAGCAGTGCTGCATTCAGCTCTGGGGTCCCCAGCTCAGGGCAGACATGGACTTGTTGGGGTCTGTCCAGTGAAGGCCACCAAATTGATTAGAAGGATGAAGCACATCGTTGAGGAAAGGCTGACAGAATTGGGATTATTTAGCCTGGAAAAGGGACAGCTCCAGGGTGACCTAACTGCAGCCTCCAGTACCTGAAAGAAACTTCCAGGAAAGATGGAGAAAGACTTTTTAAGAAGAGCATGTAGTGACAGGACACAGGGGAATGGTTTTAAACTGAAAGAGCACAGCTTTAGATTAGATACTATAAAAAATTCTTTACTTGGAGAGTGGTGAAACACTGGAACAGGTTCCCCAGAGAAGGTGTGGATGCCCCATCCCTGGAAGTGTTCAAGGTCAGGTGGGATGGAGCTCTTAGCAACCTGGTCTAGTGGAAGGTGTCCTGCCCACAGCACAGGGGCTGGAAATAGATGATTTTTAAGGTTCCTTCCAGCTCAGACAGTTCTATGATTCTATAATCTACCTGCTATCCAGTCAGAGAAGATTGTTTTTCTGCTGTAGCTCTCTAGAGCTGATATTAAAATTATGAGACAAAAACACCCAGAGGAAACGTCAAGACAGGCAGCCCTGTTTTCTTAATGGCTTTGAAGTTGTGAAGGGAAATCAGAAAATTGTGAAACTGAAAAGACTGAATACTGTCCTTCACTGTTTTCAGCAGCCCATGAAGATCTTCACTAATGAGGCTCTTCTCTAGACACCTGCAGAGCCAGAAAATTCCCCTCTTGCTGGTGAAATTTTTTTGCTATAGGAGAAAAGTGAGGAAAAGGAACAAGAGAAATGCAAGAGAAAAAGGACACAGAAGAATTGGTTGACAGAGGAATTCTGGTATACACCTGTGTTCTTGTGTTGCTTGTTCAAGTGTATAATCCTGCTGCTACTGAATTACATGTTTTGTTTTCAACAGGAAGTCTACTGGTTATGCAAATAATTTTTTGCAAAAAAATTATTTTGCTAAAAATGGTTTGCAAATAATTTTTAAAGTTTCCTTTTAAAAGCAAAAATTTTATAGATTTTAGGCTACAAAACTTTATGTCTTCAGGACACACATAGCAGAGATCCCTCAACAAGAAGGATTTATGTCATTGTTTGCCCACAGAATTAATAACACTTTGACCATCTTATCGTCAGGCTACTCAACTATACACATCTGAGAAGACTGCCAGAACTGGGCAAAAACACATTGTGGCTTAACCTTGGCCCATCTAGTTAAACTGTCCAAAGGAATTCAGTGTCCATCCATGAAGATTTAAACCTGATGCTTTCAAACGACTTTATCAACCATAGAACAAGAACAAATCCTGCTTCCTATTTTAGGACTGCACAGCTCATATAACAACAAGTTCAGAGATGTCCTGTCTTAAAATTCCAGGGTACAGGCAGCATCCATGCACATACGGAAAGTAGAGCTCTCCTGTAGAAATCTGCAACATCACATGGAATGTAAACTGAAGGAAAAAAGCAGCAAACTGTCTTTGGGTGAAGAAGCACTCCCGTCTTACCCAGTTAGTTTTCCATAGCACTGCTTGCACACCTTCTGCTGAGTGTTCCCACAGCGGGGAACAACAGCACTGAAGCTCCGGCAGCCCGAGCAGAAGGAGCGTCCGCAGCTCTTGCAGCCACACTGCAGAGACAGGAGAGAGGGGCACCACAGCGCTTCAGCACCTCGCCACCACACTGGTGCCGTTGGCGGGCACAGTGCCCGTGCCGAGGCACACACAAAATAGTGCTGGGGTTATGCTGATTTTTTTGTGATAGAACTGTTTCACCAGCTGCTGCTGAAGATATGGAGACTCAAGAACCTTGGAGCACCAGCAGATAACTCCTGCTGGGAGCATAGTCACCACTTCACCCCATAGTACAGCGAAGTGTGTGTGTGTGAATTGTCTGAGATCATGCCAGAATCCTGGATTAGAGGGACGGCATTCAATGACTTTTTGGTTTTTTGGTCAGTAATGTCTCATATTTGAAGACACATCGGAATTAGGCACCAGGAGACTCAGTAAGCCAGGGCAACAGCGCCAGGATGCTGGCCGGGAAGCGTGTCTCGGCGCCGGGCGAAGCGGTCCCCAGTTCCCTTCTCAGACCCTCGCCCGGCGGGGGAGGCACCCGCGGGACCGGCCCGTTCCTCACCCCCCGCAGCAGGACTTGCCTCTTTCTTGAAGACAGAGAACTTGGACGCACACCCATAGCACCGGCTATCCATGGCGCTACCGCCCCAGCCCGCCCTCAGGCACGGCGTTGCACCCCCGCTATCCCAAGCTCCATGGTCTCTCCGGGTTGCCCTCCTGAGGCTGTGGTTGCCTCAGGCCCAAGGATCGACGGCGAGCGGGGCTGCCACAAGCCGGGAGCCGGGGACACCACCCTCCCGTCCCCTCAACACAGAGCTGGCGACGCACGGCCCTACGGGAGTTGTAGTCCCTTGCTTCTCCCTGCCCGCCTTCAGGTGCTAGGCGGCTCTCCACAAATAAACTACACTACCCAGAACTCCCCACGATCCCAGCCCCTGGCCGGCTCGGCTACCATCGCCGCGCAATGCATTGTGGTACATGCAGTCTGGTGCCCCTGCCCGCCATGGCCCAGAGGGCATTAACTGTTCTCGGGTGTTAATAAAACAAGAAAGTGTATTCTCTAAGGCTGACAGTGTTGCGCTTAAGCTACTCTGGGATTTTTTTTTTTTCGTCCTAAACCTGTGGTGAGATCCTGGCTCAGAATAGCAAGAATCAACTGAACTGCAAAATTCCAGTTATTCCCAGCCCATCCTTCTGCCAGTGTTGATCCGCCTGCCCTCAGGAGTTAAATGTCTTGCAGTGTTTGCAGAAAGAGTCACGGAGTGCAAATGAGTCATCCTGTTAACAGCGTGGGTTTGCAGGTACATTGTGCATTCTTTCCAGTTTAATATATAACCCCACGTTGTAAAGACATACACAATTAAATTAAGAAATGGACTGATTTATTCAAGGAAGTAAAACTCATTAATATCTGAATAAAGGGGGGAAATGGAGGGTTCTCTCTCAATCTTTCAATTTTGGCATTTGTTTGCTTGTTGGGGTTTTTGTTTGGTTAGGTTTTTTTAATGGTAGAAAACATTAGAAAGACAAGTGGAAGCTAAACTTCGTACCTGTCCAGCAATTGTGTTAGAGGCCACCCGGACATTCCAGGTATTGTAGGCATAAAGCATGGAATTGAGACAAATATTAACCCAAATAAAAAGCTTCATTGTCTTTGCTATTGAGCTGCTCAATGGGAAAACAGGAACAGGAGACTTCAATCTTGATGTTACAGTGCAACCTACCGACTGACAGGTGCCATTTGGAGTGCAGCTCTTGTAGAGAAAATACATCTCCGTGCCAGCGCGGCACGGAGACGTCGCTCTCTCCTCTGGCTGCAGAAGCTGCGCTGCACGCTCCGTGCCCGTGCCCGCTCCCGCTCCCGTGCCCGTGCCCGCTCCTGCTCCCGTTCCCGTTCCCGTGCCCGCTCCCGTTCCCAAGCCCGCTCCCGTGCCCGCTCCCGTTCCCGATCCCGTTCCCGTGCCCGCTCCCGTTCCCGTTCCTGTTCCTGTGCCCGTTCCCGTGCCCGCTCCCGTTCCCGTGCCCGTGCCCGCTCCCGTGCCCGTTCCCGTTCCAGTGCCCGCTCCCGTTCCCGTGCCCGATCCCGATCCCGTTCCCGTGCCCGCTCCCGTGCCCGTGCCCGCTCCCGTTCCCGTTCCCGTTCCCGGCACATGTCCGCCAGAGGGGGCCCGGGCCCCGCGGTTCTCCGGCTGCTGAGCCGAAAGCCATTTGGCAGCCGAGCAGCAGCAGCTTTCCTTTAATTTCTGTTTTTTGACCGCGGATGTTTCCCATGGTAAAGCGAACTCGATTATAAAATCCTATGTGACGACTTAGCCTATAAGGTTTTCAATTTCTATTTGAAGTGCAGGAGAGATTAAATGGGCTTTGGATTGTGTGTCTTCTTGCCAAAGTCAGTTTTGCACAGTAAGTTTGTACATTCTCTGTACTACATAGTTACAGCTACTCTGCTCTGGGCGGCTCCCACCTGGAGTGCTGCATCTGGGTCTGGAGTCCTCAGCCCAGAAAGGACAAGGACCTGTTGGAGCACATCCAGAAGAGGGCCACAAAGATGATTAGGAAGCTGGAGCACCTTTCCTATAAGAATGTGCTGAGGGAGTCGGGTCGAGTTGAGTCAAGAGATGAGAGGGCTCTGGGGAGACCTTATTGCAGCCTTTCATACTTATAGGGGGCTTATATGAGAGGGGAATAAGAATTTTAGCAGGGCCTGTTGTGATAGGACAAGGGACAAGGGTTTTGAACTAAAGTAGGGTTGATTTAGACTAGCTATAAGGAAAAAAAAATTTTTATGTGTGGGGGGTAAGACACTGCAACAGGTTGCCCAGGGAGGTGGTGGATGCCCCATCTCTGGAAACATTCAAACTCAGGTTGGATGGGGCTCTGAGCAACTTGGTCTAGTTGAAGACAATTGCGTATTGCAGGGTTTTGGACTAGGTGACCTTTATGTGTCCCTTTCAACCCAAACTATTCTATGATTCAATATCCAGGGTTGTGGTCATGCAAACAAGTGTCATCTCAACCACAGTTATTTGTTTATGTAAGGGAAATATATTTTAAATTAAACACAAAAATAGACCTATGAGTAGTACATTTTTGTGTGCTTCTGTAATGCTTTATTCCAGGCTGTTTTTCTCCTGCAGCAGTAATTGACAGCTCTCTATTCTGGTTCTTACAGACTACAAAAGCATAGCACTCAAAGGCTCTGATTTGCCTCCCAGGCAGGAACCAGGACAGTCTCAAAGCAGGTAAAAAATGAATATATGGACACAAACACTCTTACTTTTTCCACACACACAGGCCTGTGGAAGCACTTCTCTCTTTAGAAACATCTGGTTTTGTATGCAATTAAGGTAATACCTTTTTGTGTCATGAGTTATGTACATCTGTGGGAATGCATATATTCCTCACTGCTAGATACCTCTGTGTTTTATGGTCAAATCCTTACATTTTAGATTTCAATAGTGTGTTGAGTGCTGAACTTTAATATTAGAACTTCTGAAAATCCTCCTATTGTGGTATTTGATTCCTAAACTTTTGACTATACTGTCCCTTGTGTCTACTAGCTGATTACTCTTACTTCATATAGTTCAGAATATGAGTGTATTTATACATGGGCAATGTTCTACTTAAAATCATATTTCTAGTGCAAGACCAGTATTCCTGTGCGTGGTATATTGCTTTTGCTCTTTTACCAAGTATGAGTAAACATCTAAAACATTGCACGTCTGTAGAGCTCCACATCAGATCAAGGGAAGGGAATCTAAAGTAATACTCAAGTTACAAAGCTGTTCAGCACTGTCTGTTTAAAACAGGGACCTGTTCAACTTTGTTATATAATGAGAGTTGTCATGGGGTTGTTACTTTTGCACCTCCATCAAAGTCCTCAGATTCAAGGAGAAGAATTAGCATTTTTACAGTCTGAAGCTGAGCTTAAAAATAGAAGTAGAGTTTAATTTTCTGACATACTGATTAAATGGTTACATTCTCCAAAAATATGCCAATCTAAATTGTGAGCCAAATTAAATGAAGGAATGCTTTTTATAGCCAGAAAATTGGAGCTTGTAAAAAATACAAATATTTGTTGCCTGCTGTGCTTGCACTTTCCCACCATGATGCAAGAAAGCTCTAAACCCTGACATCCACAACTTATCAATTATCATTCTTCTGTGGGTGAAAATTAACCAGTGCCTAAAAAGCAAAACATTACAGATTTAAACCTGTCCCTCCCACTGCTACAAAGTCATCATAATTAAAAATTGTTTTGGTTGCACCAGGAAAGCAAATTGGCAATTTCTACATGCTCTTCTTCACGAAGACATAACTTCAACAAAATCTTTTATTATTCATTATGTTTTTGCATCTCCCAGTTTGGCATTAGTATTTAATTCTGAATACATCAAGTCAACGCAGTGTTAGGTGTTTACAATGGTAATTTCTTTCTCCACTCCAGCTATCTCTTTAGAGGAAGAGGATTTCTCTCTACAGACAAGGTACTTCACACCTTAAATGCTCACCAAAGAGAACATTCAATGGTCTTTGCATTAGGTCTTCAGTTCTCAACACATTTTTAAAAACTATTTTGGAAACACCTTATGGACAATTTCAATACCTGACTCAGGCCGCAGCAAAGTGGCAACAGCAGGTGCTTCATTCCATTCCCTCTCCCTCACTGCTTGCTTCTGCCACTCTTAACTTTAGTTTCTTTAGTTAAATCTGTTCCCTGACCTGGTTCATCTCACAGAGGAGTAGTGCAAATCTTTAAGGTGAGGTACTCTACATCATGTTGTTCTATGACACCACTTGTTCACTGTCAAGTGGTGATTTCCAGGCTAAGCTCTGGTGCTAGTATGAACTGTGTAAGTGATCTTGGCTTCAAAATGTAAATAAATGTGTCTGAAGATTTTTCTGTATGCACATTTAGGTTGGGTAATAGCATTTGCCAGAATACAGGTTAAAGTTGCTGCACAGCCATGTTCTGATTTTTTTTATGGGCACTATAAACTATAAAGTTTCTACCACTAGAAGTTCTTGAAAATCTGCTTACGTAGTTTCACCTCTGCTATTGTGTTTGGCTGTGCAACACCAGCAATGAGAATATCGTAACAAAAACCTTACTGTCTCAGACAGAAGCATCTAGTGGGCAGGAACATTTCTGTCCTTGATTCACCATGGAAGTTACACCACTGTAGATGTAAGACTAAGAGGTCAAACTTCATGCTTATTAAAGGTATCAGTCTATATATTTTTTTTCTGAAATTGGTGGCACCTTCACTTTTACCTGTGGCTAGCTGGACTCTTACTCTCATTCTGTTTTTCAAACCCTGTCTGTATTATACTTACCTAGCAAATGTATAACTCATCACAAATCCAGGCAACTCCCACACTAAATCACTGTGGAATTCAACCAGCACAAAGTTCCCAGTGGAAGTAAAGTCTGCAACTTTCTCTGTCCCACAATAAGGGCCAACTGCAGGTGACATAGGACGGCTTCCATCATGTATGAGCAAGTAGTCAAAGATGCATCTGTCACTATATTCCAGCTCAAAGGATAACATTTTGAGAGATATCTGGAGAAAATACAACCAAAGCATTTTGTTTCTAGGTTGGAGCCTTTCATCTTACCGATTTTTTAACAACAACAACAACAACAACAAATACTCTGAACTCATTATGTGCAGGCACCATTTTTTTATTCTGTGTGTGCACCACATCCTGATTCCATATGGCAATGCAAATTAGTAGCAAATTATTTACTTAATTCATCAGTATTTGATTTGGAAGGAGAGGCAAGGGACAAGATTGATCTTCAATGCTTCACATTTTTTCCTCTAGAGAAATATAAAAACAGCACCTGGGTGATGTTTCAGTTTTCTAGTGGGAGCTCTTACCTAGGGATTATTTTGAACAAAACCTTGAGGTACAGGCTAGATTCATAAGTTCACTTGCACGTGTAAAAGTTTTCCCTTGCTGAGCACCTCAAATACAAAGTCCAGGATAAATTCTTAAAATGAATTTTTACTGTGAGAATATCTGATGAAAACATGACATAACACCTCTTATTCTTCAAGGGAAACAGAGGTTTCATCAGAGAACAGTGATGAAACCCACAAATGAATTAATCTGTGCCTTACCTTGTATCCTACTGGAGAAGTGATGACCCAGAAACATGCTCGGTTTTTGGGGTATTTATTGGGGTAGTTTGGAGAGGTGATGACTCCCTTTGAATCTCTGAAAGTGGCTCCACAATTCACTGAGGAGTAAAGAAGAAAACCAGATATATTAACGAGAGTGTTTTGTCAGTAGAAATGAGCTTGCTTACACCCTATTGTACTATTTCTTTAAACCAAGAAAAAATGTGCTACCATGAAAATCTACTGCTGAAGTACTTTATTTCTTCACTTAGTATTTGTATCAGCAGCTGTAGTGAAGGAACTAGAAACATGTCTGATAAATAGTCTTTGGAGGACAGGGAACATCTGCATCTAAAGCTGTATCGGACTTTCCAATCAGCTGTTACCATATTAGCATAGCATTCTGCTGGCACTGACTGCCCTTCAGAAAAAAAATACTTCAGCTCAGGTATTCAAGATTGCATTATCAAGCTAGATCTAGTGCTTTCTAGAAATTATTCCAGTGAATAAAACAAAAAGAGTAAAAATAACACTTTTCTAAGACTTCTTTGATTTATGCTCCAAAGAAGCTTGGATTTTCAGTTGAAATAAGGCAACTATGGGCTACTGCCTTCTTGCTGAATGCATGATACAGAACAACAGAATTTGGTCTGGCAGTCCAGAATGCATTTGTGTGTTTGCAAAAAAGACACCCCTCACATGATTACAGGAAGCACAGTGTTCTGTGTAAATAACAGAAGCTTTTAATTCAGAAGATGTAAGGTACCAAAGGTACCTCTGCTGCTGCATAAAATCCCACAAAACCTTGAATAATATCTTGCCCAGATACTGGCTTTGCATCTCATTGGTTGAGGTCTCCTGTTGATTCTGCAGTCTTTGTGTTCTTTGGCTGTACTGCTCTTATTAATTTCAGTCATTGCATTGTTTTTATTTAAAGACATTGTTCTGGAGATATGAAGAAGCGTTACAGAGGCTCTCAGAAGAATGTGAGTGAGATCTCGGGATAATAATATGAGACCCATGTGACATCCCATTTTCTGTCTCCTGTGAACTTGTAGACACATCATTGCCTGGCCTTCTACATTTCCAGTTGCTATGAAAGTGTGAAGAATGACAGCAGAAAGACCTACTCTGCAGTTTTCAGTTCTTCTGTACAAATACTACTAATGCTCTTCTGCAAGCTTTGTAAAGGAGTGTTCATACCCCTGTTGTAGGAGGCTCTGAATCCTGTGGCTGTAATGCTCTCATCGCTTGCAAACTCTACCAGCATTGTGGATCCAGATGCTACTAAGGAGGGCAGTGGACCCTTCCCACAGTACTTGTCCAGCAAGACTGGGGAGCTCTTGCTGTTCCCGTTGTAAATTTTTATATAATCAGAAGAACAGTCTGAGGACCGTTGGAGATCAAAAGCCTCAAACTGCAGGAAAATCTGGAGAAACAAAAAAGCACAAGTTGGGTTTGGTGTTATACACAAGGAAAGTCTTGAACCTTCATATTCATTTTACTATCCATGTATTATGGAAACCTTACTTTCTATATAAAAAGAGCACAGAATTTCATCTAGCTGTCCTATTACTGAGATCCCAGAGACTGATGTCTCACTACTGCTTGTCTTTGAAAAGCCATCCTATCTGAACTGGATAAAAATCAAGTTAAATAATCCCTCTAATAGTCTGAGTTCTTATGAAAATTGTTGAGACTTTCATTTACTGCATAACAAAGTAAATGTCTTGATCCATGAGCTGACTTCCAGGAGTTACTCATGGTAATGAAATAATGCTGTGTAGCCTGGATTCTGTGCTTGAAACCTTTTTCTTCCTAATAAAAATTACCTTGCTTCGACGGATGCGGATCAACCACAGACAGTTGCTATTGTTCGGGTATGGGGATGGGTAATTGACAGATGAGAACGAGCCTTTGGGTTTAGGCAACACAGAGCTACAGCAATCTGAAGGGAAGAACCAAACAACATTGAAGAGAATGAAAACTGCACAAAAATATTCCCATAATGCTTGACAAGTCTCTCCAACCATTTGCAGCAGTCAAGCTTGTATAAATGAATTATAATTCTTACAACTGTATTGCTGCTCCTGGTGTAAAAATTATTGAAAACCTGGAAGTGATATAAAGGTAGTTAAAATACTTGCCTGTTTCAGCTACTAATGTTTTTTTAAAAGACAATAGGGCTTCATTCACATATATTAGTTTACTAAAAAAGGCCCGGATCTTTTGTGAACTCCCGTAACTTCAACCACAGAAGCACTTTCAATGACAGCAGTACATACATTTCTATTAGCAACGGTGTGTATTCATAAGTGTGTGTAAAAATCAAGTTTGAAAACAAGATTTTGTCAAAGTAAAGAGAGGTAGTCACTAAGGGAAAAATCTAACAGAGAGCACTGAAGTCAACCTACAGACCCAGTGACTGGTATACAAAGTCTGATCTCATCTATCTTTTGTTTTTCCACATCTTCATTTTTTGCATTTTATATAACTCCCCAAATTACAAAATATGAATATATGACATCTGTTCATAGGAATTTTTGACATTTTTCTCTTGCTTCCTACTTTTCCTGAGACAACCAGAATTTTTATGGTTTTTTTTTTAGTTCCTAAGTTTTTCTCTCTTTTTAAAATTTAATGCTTTTCTTCCAAAATATATAGATCTAATTATGAAATTGCATGGTAATGGTATTGAAGTATGATTCATTCCCAGCCCTACTGTTGAGAATAAATATCACTAAATACTTGTTATCACTATCTTTGAGACCATCAATTGTAAAGTTGTCTCATCTGCAGTTGTGAATTTGGGGGACCCACTCTCAGCAATGATTACTGTACCTAATAATCCAACTGAAGGAATGCTGATTCCTTCTAAATTCTAATTATTTAACAAAGTTCTAACATAAGAGTAGAATTTAGTGTACTAATATTTAGGTTTTGTTAATGCTTCTTGCTGTTTTGGTGGAAACTAATTGAATAACATCTCAGAAAAGTCAAATACCATATAAATCAATTAGCCTTTGTCCTGGGAATTAAAGCAAAACCCGTGCACTGCAGGAGCATGATGTTATACCTGTTTTGTGCATCTTGGCTGAAGAGTTCCTGTCTACAGAGGAATGTTAGGTATTTCTAGACTTCAAGATACCACAGGGATGAGCTGAGAAGCAGATGTGGCAAGAAAGTAAGAATCTATACAAAATGCCTATGGTTTTCTCCTCCAGGGGGTTCTGATCAGGCTGAATGGCACCCATGCTTACAGCCCTGCAGACATTTTGTAATTAAGAGAAATCACAAATCTGGCACTACTGATGCATATGACTCTAAGCTCACAGCTGAGGAGAGCTTACATGCTTTGCTACCTTCAGAGCTTTCCTGAAATGAGAATGTGACAGAGGTAGCAACCATGAGTTCTCTGGTGGATTTTGCTTATCTCAAAGAGCAGGGATTAGGTGAGGATAACTCAAAATGAGAGTGAATTATTGAAAGTAAATTGTCCTTTCCAAGAAGGCAGCAGTTTGGCACAGGGACAGTTCTGTTTCCTGTTGTAGGGTGAAAGAGATGTAGTGAAGGGACTGTGGACTGCATTCCTTTGGGGGATGTCTGTCAGTACCTACAGACATCAGCTGTATTCATATGCCTTCTATCTACAGCACTTACTGCACTTGTAGAGCTTGTTGATTTTAGCTACATCCAAGTTACTCAGCCCTTCTCTCTGCCCAATAGGTATAGAGGGGTCAGGAACTGGTACAATAGTTGGTTTTCCAGGTGTGCTGGAGAAATCATACCTGTAGAAATAAGGAAATCACATTTCTAGATTGCTTTTCATAGACAGGGACGTTCTCTAACTGCATTATCATTTCTCGTGTACCATGTAAACAGAATTTTAAGGGAAATTGACAAGAAGCTTCTCAGAGACCTAGTACCCTTCCCTGAAGAGGACCAGCATGGCAGATGTTTGGTGTTCAGCAGGTAAAAGCAAGCAAACAGAAAAAGCTGCTCTGTCCTGAGTGAAAAGGCCACTAATGTCCAGCAAATCCCACCTTCTTGGTTCCTGAGGCAGAGGAGCAGAAATAGTTCTGTTTCAGTTACTAATTGCCTATTTGCTATCTGCAACTTCCTGCCTTCTGCTAGTCTAGTTTTATTCAATGTTATTTTTTCAGAAATTGTTACTTGCTTGTGGAAATAAAGGAGAAGGTACATGATACAAGCTTGTACATTATGGACTAAAATGCAGCCTTAGACAGTGTTCCCAGATTAACAGAAGGCAGCCTACAACATCTCAATAATATAAAAAAATTCCATCTTTCTTGCCTCTACACTTGAATGTTGTTGTCTATGATCAGCTGTTACTACATTTATGAAATAATTTAAACTTCAGAACTGGTTTAGATCAGTGGTTCAGTAGAATTAGACTTTGGACCACAGACCTGTCAAAAGGCCTTTAGCAAGAGGCAAGAGTATATTGGAAGAAAGATTGTCCTATGTTTTGTTGCTCTCCATATCAACCCTTGTTTTCCAGGAATCCTTCTGACAAAGAAAGTGTGCTCACCCTTAATTATGTCCATGCACTCAAATGAACAGCAAAAGTCGCTCCCTGCACAGAGCAACTTCTTCCTAGATCTTCTTCCTAGCAGAAGATCTGAAAAATGTTTGCTCATTTGAAAGGATATTTCCGCAAACAACTTACGCGCCATAGTGCATCACTGAAGAGTAATCATAGGGAAGACCCAGGTTTTTGGAATTAACTTTTCCAAAGTTCCCTTGTTCCCCTGTAAGGTGGGAAAGCAGCATTTCAATTATTCAGAACAATTATTACTGTTCTAATAGTACACTGCCTGCTGTCATAATCCAGAGAGTAGCATAGGATATTAATACGTGTTCTAATGAGATCTTGGATCTATCAAAACCACCAGAGATTTTTGAAATCCATGAGAACCCATTTTTATAGTCTAGTAGGTTTCAGAATAAAAAGTTAATCAAGTAAGTTTTCATATAATCAATTAATACATTCTACTCTTCAAACAAAAATATTCCTCTCTTAATCTTCCTTAGTGTGTCTCCAAATACATTTCAGTGCCATTATCTTGAATACTGTAAGCATCCAACCTATGTCCCCAAAGCTGTATCTGTACCTTGAGAGGGAAATCTGGCTGACCACCTAGATGAAAAATTAGGAGCTATGCATGGGCGATGTCATGCTGAGCCCTAATGCACAAAAGAAAGGAACATATTTTCCCTGCTACTTGTCCCAGAGCCCATGCTACCAGACATGTTCAGGCTTTGTCTCTGATCAAACCCATCAGCAATGACTAGAGTGAAGTGATATGATTCACATGAAGCAGAAAAACAAATTCTGTCAGAACAGCTGCTGAGCATCTCATCACTTTTCATCAGTGTTAAAAAGTGAATATGAGATAAGGTGTTACACTGATACAGGGCTGGGGCCCAGGGATAGAGACTGGATTTCATGTCACCTAGCTTTATTTCTTCAAGTTAGGCACTGAAGCTATTCCTCAAGGCTTCTAGGATAGTCAGAGGAGAGGGAAAGAGACACACAGTTGGAGGGAGTTTCATGTGAAGAACGCACTTATTTTTCTCACTGGCTGGAAATCATGAGTATGAATTATGTGCTAGGTCTCTTCTCCATGGTGAGACAGGCAAACGAGCACTGTCAGAGCAGGGAGCTGAATGCAGCCAGCCTGGCATTAAGACTAAAGCCCTAGCCACTGAGCACTCCTTTCCAGTTCTGTACCTTCATTATTATAACTACAAATGTGGTTTGTAAACCACAGACCATCTGGACAAGAGTTCAGAGTTGGACATCCTTGAGATCTACACAACTCAGCTGGTAGGCTTCCAACCAGAGCAAATCTCAGCCAGTAATGTACTTCAGCAGTGGTCCTGGGCTGAGGGCTAAGAGATGCAAAAGGAAGATTTGAAATCCCAATTAATAGAAAATTTGGAAATAAACATGAATTTAGAGCTTTTCATACCTGTAAAACTCAGTTAAGGCTTAAACTGTTTCTCAACAGCATTGGCCTTCCTGACTGTGTTTTAATTTCAGTCCTTATCTGTATACTAAGTTCAGAAAGAGTTATCATCAAGTGTGCAGCTTTTTCTTGAGGTGATGAACAGAGAACACAGTTCAAACGTGGTGAAACACTGAAGCATATGGCTACAGTTTGGCAAAGAAGTGCTTTGCTGAATTAGTTTTCTAGATAAAGAAAAAGTGACAGCATCCTAGCTGGACTGAAGTGCTGCCAGCAAACTACTACCTACCTCACCACATGTCAAAGAGATCTGGCTGTCTAGACCTGCACATGTTTGGAGCTTACCCCATCTTTTCCACTCTCAAAAAAGGAAAAAAAAAAAAAAAATCTACCTCTGCCAGAATGTAAGTGCAATGACTCAGAAGAGCTGAAAAGGAAACTATGGCTGAAGATTCTGAATATATCTTTTTTCCCAAAAATGTAGGAAAAATAAGCTGAGTTTCAAGTAGCTAAGTGGACAGCAACCGATCAGGCTACATTTTGTCAAAACAAAGAAGTAGGATGTCTTCCAAGGTAAACTGCTGGATAAAAACAAACCCCAGAAAACATTCACAATATGGAAGTCCTAGCAGGAGAAAAACAGCTTGTGTGAGAGAGCTGAGATGCTGGAAAAGGTCTTAAGGTCTAGTTCTGCACCACCAAGGTCAGCAGGAGCTCTGCCATCAGCAGTGTTAACAGCAGCAAGATGTAACATTACAGGCCTCATGAACATAACTCTTTCTCCATTTCCTTTTCCCTGCATATCTTTGCATTTTTTCCCTGCAGTGCTTGAGCTGCACACTCTGCATTCCAACTCCCTTGCCACACCAACCATCTCATTCTCCACCCCTGGCGAACACTCAAAACACTGATGATACACCTCATCTCCTTTGGCACACCCTTGTCTTCTTTACCTCTTCCCCCTCATTTATCATTTCATGATACTGTGCTTGAATCAGAGCTTAGTTACATCTGTATCCTTTAGGAATTATGACATCTGAACCTGTGGAGTTCCCTTTGCAAAACTACTGTAAGACTATGTGTGTTTAGTGTATATAACTTCATGTTTTCAACTTCTCTTTCCTAGCACATCCTTTGCTGACATTTCATGGCACACCCTTGTTGTACAATGGCAAACAACTCACAGCAAAATTACACCTTATCACTGGAGCTGAAACCTCAATAAAGAACAACACAAATGGAATTTACTTAGGATATCATGGGAATAGCTGAAGAAAGTTTGGAGAGCAGTGTGTTAGGAATTTGCAATAAAAACAATCAAGTTCCATCTGGAGAAAGAGATGGATATATTTTTAGCTGTGCAGGATATTGTGTAGTTGAGTATCTTATTTGTTGAAGAGACTTAATAGAATTTGGTATTCAATTGTCTGGCCTCATTTACTATTATTTTCTATAATGAACTAAATAGATTATTGTATTTTTACAATTGTTATGGATTACTCAGCTCTCTAAATAGCTGCCAGACAAGTGACAACCTGCATACTTTCTTCTGGTATTTTCCTTCTATGTACCACTTTCTCCCTTTCTCTTGGATCTCTTGCCATTCTCTCTACCCTTTCCTCCCCAGAGCCTGGAGTTCTTGTAAATTGTGAACCCATGTTCCCAGCACACAGATCATGGGCACATGCCCAAACAATTCATTCTGCACTCCTTTCCATAAAGAGTATCCACTTGCTTTTCCTCTACAGAATTGACACTCCTGATTGCTTCCTATAGCTCCTTCTTTTCATGTGTATATGATCCTGTCCACGAGGAGGATATAATTACAGTCTTTCCTCTCACATCAAGCCAGGTCCCAGAATTTTGGAAATGCTAATGGTTGCGTGTTTCCACATTTAGTCTCTTGTTCATATACATTTTTGGATATGTGCATTTCAGTCACTGCCAAGATGCCTACTGGCTGCCTTCCCCTATTTCCATGGCTTTCCTGGGATAGAACTGTTGTGTGATACCCCAACATGATCTTGAATGTCGCACATCACCCCCCTCACTTAAGGGTCCCATAGTCTCGCCTCCTGGCCAAGTCTTTGCAACAAGATTTTGTAATCCTCATGATCCTGGTATCCTGGGGTCTGGGCTCAAGATGGCAATCAAAACAAGAATATAGAGCTACTTTTAGGCTGCATCTTTCACAGTGCCATAGGTGAAACCACAGAAATTCCCTTAGTACAAACATTGAACAAGAAATTCCATCACACGGAATGTGCTGCTGCTGCTGCTGCAATTCAGCCAATATTAATCATGGTTCTTATTTGCATTGTTATTCACAGGAGAAAGGTTCTCCTATAACTGTAAGTATATATTTTCTAAGATTTAGTGGACATACCTGCCACTATGTGTTCCCACATAATCTTGACAAACCTGTCCCGATCACTCCGTGCCTGTTCATGGATGAAACCCAGTGCATGGTTCATTTCATGCTGAATTGCTCCTTTATCCATGCAACCATTTTTCACCAGGCCTACTGCTTGACGTCCTCCAATCTTTCCAAAGTAAGACCAGCAGCTAAGAATAAGCAATCAATAACCAAAAGGATCACATTTAGCAAATACAAATATATAGATGTATTGATTAAGTCACCAAGGTCCTCTAGATATGCAGCCACAGCAGCGGACATGAAAATAGTCACTGGCATGAGATATCTACACTTATGAAAGCTGCCAAATGTCATGGTGGGAGGGAAATGAAACCTTTGTGATGAGGATGGCAAATTTTAAACCAGTAAATTGGTTATATCAAACTAAGGCGAAGCAGTATAAAGTGTTAAGCAAAACCTGAAACAGTTATACTTATTTAAATTTTTACAGCAATTAAGGAAAATTCCTTATTTTGAATTACACCCCATTATCTTTAAATCCACACACACATTTATTCCTGCAGCCTATTAGCTGATGTAACTACCACTATATCTAAAGAAAAATGAAAAATTGCACCTTCTCTCTAAATCTTTACTGCTAGCATGGAAAAAAAACCAAACCCAAAACAATTAATTATATCCAAAACAAACCAGAAAAAAATTGAAAAGACCTTTTGAGTGCTGCCACTCTCAGGAGACAAGGAGCTTACCTCTGCCCTCGTTCAACATAAACATAGTCTGTTTCTGTAGTGCGATTTATGAATTGCACACAGGTCAGCGTGGAGATCTCTTGCAAAGCATCAGCAATCCAAGACCTCTCTGTTATTGCTAGAAAGAGAAGGGGGCAGGAGAAATCTTTCATGGTTAATCAAAAACAAAGGTGCATTGGTGGGGTGCATTCCTTAAAAACTTCACAGCACTCATTAGCTCTTTATCATACAAGTATAATAAAAAAAGGGTAACAAACATTCAGAGATCTTCAAACTGGTTGGCCTTTTATGGGGAAGTATAGCAATTACAGCTATCCCATACGCATATTATTTAGGAGACAGCTGATGGAAAGCAAAAGATTGGCATTGTTCCTTCCATTAGGCAGAACAGACGAAATGAGGCAGTTTCAGATACAAATAGTTGGATTGAAATATCCCAAATGAGCCAGCTGATTGTAGCTAAGCACCAAAACCCTATTTTGTTTATCAGAAAGAGCAAATGCCTGCCACAGCCCCCTTGAAAGCACTTGAGACAGCCAAGGCTCTGAAGATCACGGTGTTTCTATTCAGATACCAAATAAATATCAGAGTGTTTATCTACATTTCGGCCTAATTTGACTTCCTCAGTTATGAATCATCTGCAACTGATGTGTATCTCAATTTCCTAATATTTAAACTTTGGAGAGAGGCAGATAGACGGAATAACCCTCACCTATCCACAAAAGTATATACTGCAGTTCTGGAGGCACATGGGCAGAGAAGCAGCCCAAGAGATTGAGCTTTCCTCTGTTCCTTTCCCTGAGGAACAGGAATCAGGCTCAGGCTGTATTTTTCTTCCATGCCATTTATTCTCAAGGGAAGATCTTTGAAGAAGGGTCTGTATGGAATTCACTTCTGCAGCTTTTTGCATCGGACAGAGCTATTGACTGACTAGAGGGAATCAGCAAAGGAAAAATACCTGCAAGGATTTTTGCTCCATTTTTGTCTCTACACGGGTTCTAGTGTGGGAATATTTCTATGAGAGATTTAAAATAAAATTACACCATTAGAAAACAAGTTCCTTGTGGTAATTTTGACAAAAATGCATTCATAATGGGAAAAAATTATGCCTCTTCTAATGTCAATATCAAAGTACATTGATAAATATCAAAGTACATTGTAGCTAACAGGAGCAAGCTAATATTTGAAATTACCTGACTATTGGCCCAAGTAACCAAATATTTTAGTGTCATCTGTTTGGAGTCTTAGCCAAACTTCTATGGGGCTAACATGATAGAGAAAGAGACGTGTCAGTAAATTCTCACTTGTCCAAAGGTTGCTTTTGGTGCATGACATAGAAACATAAAGTAACAGGGAGTTAGGGACTGGAAAATCAAGGCTAACTTATAGCATCCATTTGCATGCACTCACAGAAATCAGAAGAGATGTTAACTGGAACCTTGACCAGTCCATCTTGTGACTTGGGCCACAAACAACTCTCACAGTTAATTGCACTGCGTCGCCCTCTTCTCAAGAGGATGTCTCCTTCATACACAGTTATTTCACTACCTGGCAGGTGCAGAAAGTAAAGAACATACAAGGCACTGAAAAGGCAAATACATGTACAGAAAGGGAGATGAGGTACACTAACCAAGATTTTGCATCTTTCAAAATTTCTTTCACTGAAGTTAATTTCCTAATAATGTGAAGAAAGATTAGTATGCTGAAAATGGTTAGGTTTGTCCTGCTTCCTGGATAGAAAAGTTTAGTATTAATATAAATGTCCTAGTGTAGCTTTAATCAAAGTTGTGACTAAATAAACTTTAGCTTAAGAAGCATTGGGAGGGTTCAGAGGGGACTGCTGTTATAAGTCATTGTTCTCTTCATTAGAGCTTGTGGAATTAAAGAAAAATCATAACTGACCTCTGTAAAAATAGGATTGATCATACAAAATAAATAACTATTTTTATCATGCATATTGAATGTATGCAAGCTATTAATGACCAAATTAGCTGTGAATTTGTCATAAGACATTGAACATGCACCTCAGTTCTGACTCTAAAATACTGGGAATGCATTTCTCACAGACAAAAGCTATCTGTTATTCGGCAAAAAAATTACAGAAGTCTTGGGTATAGCAGACAGAAAAGTACCATATAGCACATAAGATAGAAAACAAAGTGAAAAATACTCTGATTTGCTAGGGCTACATATGGAAAAGAACATTTCATGTAGCAATTGTTCAGTAATTCTTCATAATTTTTTTATCACAGCAGCATAAAAAAATCACAATGAATGTGACTTTAAAACACATTTGAGTTCTGTGAATTGCCTTCCACGGATGGTGGGGAGAAAAACCCAAAACATTTTCAAAGAGAAAAATATACCAAATCATGATATTGAAGCATACAGATACAGCTCCATCAAAACCTGTAGTTATTTATATAATAATTACAATCAAACTCACCTAAGGCATTCTTTCTTGTAGCTTTCTGGAAAAAAAATAATACATATATTTTAGTACATGCTCATCTCCATAACAGGAAACCTCTATCAAGTAGATTCACAGCAGTAAGAGTTTCTAATTAATTTTAAGATAGAGCAACTCAGCAGCAGCAATGTAAATTCTCAACATCTCAGAGCAGGGACACACCTGGACGGGTTTACTGAATGCAAAGCTACAGAGAAATGCTAAATGAGTTGGCAGAAGAAAGTACTTCATCTTCAAATTTCCAAGGTGAACTTCTCTGCTCTGCAGCTCAGTTCTCAAAATTGTGGTTAGTTTACTTGGGGCAAGTTTTATGGGAAAGCTGCTGTTGTTGTTAACAAGCACAACAAAATTAGATAACAAGAAGTATTTTCACAAAACAAACAAGCTGCAGGACCTCTCAAGAGAATTTCCAGGCTCTCATTTCTTATTTATCTTTAGAAAACAGAGGAAGTGGAGCAATAGGAAAGAAAATTCAGTAACCTTTAAGTGACTCATCTTTAATTCTAAGAAGAAGCCATGAGCTGCTGCAGGTCTCCTCACTGCTGACCAAGGGACAGGATATCCGGCTGCAGTCTGTTTATGGCCAGACTCCATCTCAAGGAATTCTTTGATCCATCCACACTGACTACCTGTAATAGTTCCTCCTCAACTTGCTGCCAGGAGACACCCTGCTCTGCGAGCCCATCTACCTGCCTGTCCCCTCTGTGCACAGCTCCCAGCCAAGCATTTCTGCCCAGGAGCACTCAAAATCTGTTGGAGTCAGAGATGAATCTGATTGTTGACAGAAATTGTTTTTCCAACATGGTATCTTGCAATATCATCATTGCTGCCAGAAATTTTGTGTCTTTCTGCAAGTCTGCAAGTACATAAAACCACCAGGTCACAGAGTTTTGGCTTCCCTGCCTCTGGGAAGCCCTCCTTTCTTTGATGTCCATGAATAGAAACAAGACTAGAAAAGCAGGATGAATCCTAGAAAACTCACACTGTTAGAGTAAGGCAAAGAATTAGAATATTCATGCTAAAGCCACACGAACATCACTATAGGCAGGCAGATCCTGTTTTCTTTTCCCAGCTTCAGTCCCTGCACAAATACTGAGGAGCTGTAGAAAATTGTAAAGATTTACTGTATCAGATCTTTAAGAAACAAGCAAGAAAACTTTTGACATTTTCTAAAAAGACAGTATTTTGAGGAACCTATGTGGTTCACAGCAAATCAAGAGTGCGAGTACTTTTCCAGAGAGATATATGGGCTGGTCCTTTGTTTTTAAGGAGTACTTTGCTAGGAAAATTTTAGCTGATACTATGTAAAGCTTTGCTACAAGTATTTTAATTTTACCCTACTAATAATTTGCTCCTCAACTTTCTAAAACAGTCCACATATCTGTGACTTCCACAATTTATCTGCATTTATCATTTCCATGTTGAAAAATAATGAGGTATAGATAAAAAGGGCCCTTTTTTCTTTGGCTGATCAGAGGATGAAGTTCAGAAGTCCTCTTTAGTCTGTTGTATCATTGACCAGAGGCTCTGCAGTACAGTTCCAAGCGAGCTCTGTGTGTATTCAAGTCCAGGCTCAAAAGAGAGACAGAAGGAGTCACAGGAGCTTATTTCTGCGGGCACACATCACAAAATGACACAAAAGAGGAGAGAGCAGGTTATTAGGCAATAAAAGCAAGAGAACAAGACCAGATCACTGTGGAGAGCCTGCAGCTGGGTCACTCCAGGTGTGCAGCAAGCAGGGATGGGAGGGCCCTTTGAAGTTCTGCCATACAGTTTTGCATATTCATTCCATGGGAAAAAAAAACCAACCAAACTCAAATAAGAGATTTATCCCATGGTTTAATTAGTTTTCCTGACTGCCAGAAACAACTGGATATTTTTCAAGGCTAATTTATAGACCAAAGTCTTGTATCACCTGATAACACATTATCGGGAGCTGTCTCATAGATGCAAATTTCCTTTTTGATGCTGCTTGTCTACATTATCTGTTTTGATATTCTACCAGAATACTCTTCAGGTCTTGGTTTCATTATCTATCCAAATAATTTGACTACATAGCTCTAACTTGCTTTACGTCTCCCATATGCCTTTTCTTATATTGCATTTGAGAGTTCTCATTCTTACCCACACTGTCCTTGATCTACCACATATTTTATCACTACTATTTGTTAGAAATTTTAATATTATGTTTATCACATTTTAGGGGATTACTTAGTTTCACCTTTATTCCATGATAGAGAATGGTTTTGCAGTTTACAGTCAATACAGATACTGCAAGTTGCTTTAACCATGTAATCCAAATTGCTCTTGGCAAAGCATTAAATAACAAAGTTAGAAAAAACAAACACCTGAATTTGTTTAAGTAGAAGGTTTTTCCCTAGTTCTGTATCAGTAACAGGTATCATCACAAGCATTAAGTATAGTATGTCCCATGTTTTTTCCATAATGAGAAAGTACAGAGGCATTTTCCCTGGCTATAGCATTAGAGTGAATGAACCTATGAAGGGTTCCCTTCCTGTGAAAGGAAACAAAATTCAGGAGGGTGAATGGCCATGTGATTGTCTAAGCATCCAGTGGAATATCACATTAAAGCTCAGTTCCTCAGCTATTCACTCAAAGGTTATGCAGACAATTTCTAGTGAACAAACAGTTGGCATAACTCAACTGTGTGTTCACCTTAGGAAGCTTATTACCTTTGAGGTGGAATCACAGATATATACATGTTTAAAGAGGCCAACTGTCCTTGCTACATTAAAAACCCCAGTTTAAAAAATAACAGTTATAGAAAGCATTGCACTTACTACATGACAATTCTTTTTAAGGCTGTTTTGAGCAACTTTGCATTTAGCAAGAAGTCAGGTTCTGAGGAAGAGCATTTTAAAATGACTTTGTAGCCATTTAATGAAGCTATTATACTACACTATAACAGGCTGAGAAGAATTAAACAATAAAAACATACACAAAATTTCTTTGTGTTTAAAATGATAATATTTTACAGTTAACTGCTTGGAGATATTGTGTCTTTCAGTATGCTAGGATTAGTGAAAGCATGCAATTCATGCCTCATTAACTGATTGAGAG
Organism: Taeniopygia guttata; assembly: GCF_048771995.1. Taxonomy (NCBI): domain Eukaryota; kingdom Metazoa; phylum Chordata; class Aves; order Passeriformes; family Estrildidae; genus Taeniopygia; species Taeniopygia guttata. The sequence goes on along the minus strand of NC_133030.1, from coordinate 27,377,971 downwards.
AAGAAAATGAGCTTTCCTGCTTTTGAATTGTCAGTCAGTTAATCAGTTTAGAATAATTAAATCACTGACCTTGATCAAGTGCAAAATAGTTTTGGCTTTTGCAGAAAAGGTCAAAATCACAAAAATAAGATTTAAATCTGATCCCTGGTCCTTACTTTGTCCCAGTTACCGGGCAGCAAAACCAGCCTTTCGTAGAAAAGGTTTTGAGCAAAGCATACACTTGATACAAAAACCCATTGGATGCTAGTTTTAATATAATCAGTCAATTGAGATGCATGTTACAGCATTTTATTCCACTGCATATATTGACACATTTCCACATTTTGGGTATGTTTTTGTTTAAAAAAAAATATTTATTCTTTAAAAGAAAAAAAATCACCAGTGTCAATACTGAACTATGTTGAAATCAGTTTAAAACCAACATGTTTTAACCAACTCTTTTCCTCCCAGACCTCCTGCAGCAGTGTGATCTCTGCTATTTTACCATCACTTATCCTTTACCTTCCCAGTGCCAGAATGATACCATAATAGTAGAAAGGAGAGGTGCAAGTCCAAAGACTTTGCACTGGAGATAACTCCAGGGGTCAGTGAACCTTAACCCCAGATGATGCCTAGAGACAGGAATCAGCTGAAGCATTTACAGCACAGTTGGTTTTCTCTGATATGCAGTAGTTGTAGGCTGAAGAGAACTTTACTGTATCTTTTGAACTTGATGCATGGGGAAAGCTGGGTTCCTGGTGACAAGCCACAAAAGTTGTTTTCAGTATTTGAGTATTAGGCACCCAAGGACAGAGCCAGATGGGATTGGCTGGTCTAGAGCTTCCCTGGTTCTGATAAAATTCTGGTCTGAAACCAGTGTCCAACTGCAAACATCACACTAAAGCATTGTTTTATGTTCAGACACATAGCAGGAGTCCTGATTTAATGCTGCTCTCTAGTGGTTTGCCATTTGTGCAAGTGGGACACATATTCAGAAACAGTCAGGAATGCCCCATCACCACTCACAGCCTGTTTGCTCCTTTGATCCCTGTCTCAGCAGGGATCACTAACTACTTCCTGCAAAAAATGCTCACAGGCATGAAGAGTCTGTCCTGTAAGCTGTGCTGAGAAGTGATGCATCAATTTTAGCCGGAATCATCTCAAAACTATGGTTTAGCTTCTGCAGCTTGTGGCTGCAGTATGCATGTCCTCCAGACACTGACAGATTATACATACAAATGCCACAACGTGTTTCTGAGGTGCTGTGAGAGCCTATCAGGAAAATGGGCCATTTAACTGCACCATATTCTCTAAGATTCTCAAATCTCAAGATTTGTTTTCTTGATGAGTCCTCCTAGGAGCTTTTACTGCTAAACCAAATAATCCTCCTACTCTGTTCTAGCTCCACTTTAGCTACACAGCATAGTTCATTACCCCTCTCCTGATTTGCCTTGAAAGAGAACCAAGACAAATGAGTCAGAAGGGAACAGCCTGAAAAGGGCTACTCTATAAGGGGGGCTCCCCAGAAGAGCACAGCCTGTTTGATGTGAATTGCATCCAGAAGCTGAAGGCAGAGACAAGACTAAAGACGAGGACGCAGCATAGAACCAAAGTCCAGGAAAGAAAGCAAGACTAGGCCAAAGACACAGTAGGGAAGAAATGCAGTTGCTAATTCTGGATCCTTTTAAAAGTTTGATTGCACTTTCTTGTAGCTCTGGCCCTGTGGTGATTTAAGCAGTGCTTACTGAGCTTACTCAGCAGCTGAACAGTTTCATATGTTCAGCTGCCTCTGAACTCCTGGGTGAGCCTCATCTGCTCCTAGTAAGTTGTTACTATTTACTGCACTGATTTGTGCTAAAATCCTTTCTTGTCAGCAGTGATATTTGCTCTGAGACATTCTTCTGAAATGCAAGATTTCCTCAGATCAGCTCCTGTAAGGGATGTTTTATCAGGAATATCCCTATTCTGCTCTGTAGCACATCAACCTAAGGGATGCACAGCTTTGCTGCAGTAAACATATCTTCTCCTTTACTACTTGCTTTCCCACTGATTCCATCAAGTTTGATTAATTATTGTTGGTTTTCTTTTTAAATTCTCATTTAACCCATGTTATATGATGCCATTTGTCAGAATATACACTGCTTTTTATTTTCACTATTCAGATCTTCCATTCTTTATTTCTGCTGCTTCCTGTGTCTAAGCATGATTGTTTAATTTTTACAATATCTAGTACACATCTTATTTCCATTTCAGATAATGATATTTTCTCGCCATTTTCAAATTTTTATGCTTTTAGTTGCTCCTTTTGTTTAACTTCTTTGCTTTTTGGGAATATTATAAAGGTTCATATTATAAATGTGCATGTTTCAGGTCTTTCTCTGCAACCAGAATTTGGACTTTATAAAAACACAGAAACATATATACATCTACATACATTTCCACAGCAGCTTTCAGGGCAAGAAAGAAAATAAGCATTGAGTACCTGGGAGAAAGCAAACATTTCATTCATAAATCTGTCAGGCTGATACTTCAGAAATCAAATAGGTTCAGTTTCTCTGAATATTTGTAGGGACAACACATGCTTTGGGACTACACTGCTAAACTAAGAAAGGTCAAAAAAATGTACAAGTGGATTATAATGTTCAGAATTTTCTTAGCATGTCTCATTGAAATGATTATGAAACTATATTAAAATATTACACTGAAAAATGAGGAGAGTAGCTGCATTTCATCAATAAAGAAATTCAGATGCTGACTCATGGAAAAGCATATCCAGGATCTCTCAGTAGTAGAATGAGAACTGAGTCCCATGTCCTCACTCTCTATGTGGATTGCTATACTTTCCTGACAAGCAATATTTGTCAAACGAACAGAGCCTCCAGTTTTTAAGCATTCTCTTGTAAGCACTTACAAATCATCTGCGTGCTATTATCTCATTTCTACACAGAAATTTAGGTCAAAGCTGAAACAGGGAAATCTGAGAACCTGCTGTAGAATCTTAGTGCTGGTTGATATTTAAATTAGATATTTTAGATGCTCATGTTCTGCTAGGAAAAAAAATTAAAATTAACTTGGTCACTGTCTTTCTCCTGAAGATTAAAAGTAGCTAAAACTACTATATAAAGGTACATTTCTGTATCTGTCAGCTGAAGAACCAGATACCTCATGAACAGTAAAATTAAACCAAGGAAAGAAGGAAGAGAAAAATATGGTGACAGAATCTGAGTCTGTTGTATCTGAACCTGTGCTTTATGACAGCTGTGCCACAGCATTTTATGCAGTTCTGCTACGCAATCTTAGCACTTTCCCTGCTGCAATGGAGAACAGACACCTTTAGCATTTTGCTTTTCAAATAGCTCATATATTTTTCAACAGTTACTAGAATCCATATAACTTGCCTGTGCTTTTATCTCCAGGGCAATGCTGGTATCCTATCTCCATGGTATGTCTACAATAGGCAAACTGAGGTCACTTTTTTCCTTTTAGAGCTATAATTATCAAGGCACAGCCCATTAGTGGAGAATAGCATGAAGGAGATGAAAGTTCCCTTTCATGGCAGTAATGGTCCCACCACATTTCAACAGGCTCAGAAAAAGGATTAACTGTACGTGCTAATCCCTGTATGCAGACATAAAAGCATAAGTGCATAAACACAGAAACAGAGTTTTGCATAGGGGCAGTGTCTCTTGCAAGACCTAAGCAAACAAACACCAACAAATATTTGCTCTGCAAGGGGTTTCTTAAGGGTGTATGAAATCTGTAACAAGCATTTAAACAGTCTGTGCAAAATACTTCTTGGGTGGTTTTGTGGTGAAGCCAAGGTATGAATCTCCCTCCCCACCCTCTACAAACCACTGCTGTGAGTTGGGTCTGAGATGGAACTGGATTCCTGTCAAAATAATGGTTTTGTATTATATCATCAGCTCTGAAGCATTGTTGTCACCCACTTTGTGTGCAACTCCAATTAAATATTCAGAAATACATGAGAGTGGATCCTTTGATTAATGTACTGCCAGGCATTTTTTTTATATATGTGCCCTCATCATTCCTGTTCATACATCCCCAGTGCAAGGTTTAATTCACGGTAAATTACTCCCTCTTTCATGCAGCTTTTGCTTCACGTAATTATCTGAGAGTCTCTGTTCTTACTAAAGTGAGACCAGCACCTGCAGAATGACAGACAATCCTCTGGAGTTCATTTATCATCTGAGCACTGGGACTGGCTCTAACCCTAATCTATGAGAAGAGAGTCAGTCACCTGTGGCAGCTTGCAATATCTGTATTGATTGTAAACCTACACATGGCTTGCATATTGCACCAAATAAGGGAACCCTATTCTTTGTTTAATACTAGACATTCTGGGATTACGTATATTTGGTTTGAAGTGCTCGACACTCTAGACACCATTCCAGGTGCTGACATCTGCCCTAGCCTGACATGACAGGCAGCTTGAACACAGACTTGCCTCTGTGGAGCTGTCTGGGGGATTTTTTTTTTTTTTTTTTTTTTTTTTTTTGCCTAGTGATTGGACTTACCCATCAATGTTAAAGTGTATTGTCAGCTGCTCTTGGTGGAAACTTGTTCTGAGCAGAAGCTGTTGAATGTGGGTAGTTTTAAAAGCTACACAGTGTGCCTGTGTGAGAAGTGAAGCATTTCTGGCAGTTACTGTGTAATGTGGTGACACTGACTGTCATTTTTCTTTTTGCTATAGATTCCCAGGTAGATGGTCCCTGCCTGTGTTACCCCAGTTCAACCACACTGTCACTATTCCAGAGGGTGTCTTGGAACATTAATATGGATCTAATGCAAGGCAGTGGGTGCTTTTTGGATCAGTGGTCAGGCTGGAAAGATGATCTGGGAGAAGGAGTAAGAGGGTAGGACAGAGACAGTTGGCTAAGGCTGCACTGGATAGCAGATCTGGACTTAGTTACAGCCCAAAGTACATCTGTAGATCTTAGGAATGTTCACACCGTGCCCAGCAGAGAAACAAGCCACTGATGTTAATCTCTCATCTCTAAAAGAACAGGGGAAATGAAAACTCCACTTACTCAAAAGGAACACAGAAACTCAGCAAAAGCTTAACCAAGTCAATATTTCATTACGTCTTAACACAGAGCCATTAGTATTCTTTCTGGACCACAGATTCTAGGCTTGAAGGCAGCTAGTTGATTTTTCATCCCTGTTGTCAACATTGAGAAGAAATTTTACCCTGGAGAGTGGAGATCACACAATGGATGATAAATTCATTAGAGGATGTTGGCCAGAAGCACAGATTATAGGAAACACCATAACTCTGCAAGCATTATCATGCCAGTGTCTCCTTTCTGTAAAAGAATTTACTGTCTGTGTAGGTGGAAAAATACCAAACTTAAACTGGTCAAAAATGCCCTGTAAAGAGAGGAATTATCATACGAATGTTATTGTTCATGATAGGGGTGAATTATTATCAAGAGTCTTGTTCTGACATCCTGAGAAAAAATCAGTGGTGATTCCAAATGTCAGCAGAATCTAATAGCAGAGCTTTGCTGTCTGTACAGCTCCAAGTCTTTGGCATGAGTTCAGAGTAAAAATTAATCTGAAAATTCCTGAAATCTGGGAAGCCCATATGTGAATCCTGTTATGTATCCTGGCATTTTGGCAGAAACAGTTTTCTATTGCAAGACTTTGAAGCCTACATAAAAATGAAGCTGCCTTCATGCTCTGTAACTAAAGGCATATGAAATAGTGCAGCTTTGTTTAAGTGAAGCCAAAAGTTCAAACTTGCTTATTTCAGGTTTTTTCCCTCATTAAAATTATCAAAATCTGCTTTTATTGCCAAACACATGGCTTTTGATGAAATGCAGCTTTCAGTCACTTTTTAGGCTGGATTTTGCAATTAATCTCATTTGAATTTTAATTTTGGAACTGTATAAATATAGATGCTTTTGCAGTTTATTTGGTATGAAGTGATTTCAAATCTTGTTAGTTTATTTTTCTCAGTGATTCAAAGTCAACAATATACTACATGAACAAGCTGTCTACCTTTATTATATTTTAAACTAAAATTAGTTTCTTCTTAATTCTCAAAAAACATGAGTTCTAACTAAAAATAATTCTTTCTTCAGATAAAATAAAATTCTGGACCAATTTGAGAGTTAAATAGATATGGTATCTGATGTATTCCTCTTGTAATTAAACAAAAGAAAAATCCTATGGAAGTTAGTGAGACTTTTGTATGACCTCAATGATGAAGTCCTAAATTTAATATCTGAATGCTCCTATAACTATTATCTAATGAGCAGGAGATGCAACCATTGTAGTTTTGCTTCCATAATGGCTCTTTATCATTCATGTCATCCTTATAGGTTGTAGCATTTTCTATCTATTGTTTGCAGAGATGTGCATGATAGAAGATGTAGGTGAAAAATCAGGCTGTAAGAACCCTTGGTTGCCAACAATGTGCCCTTTTTTTATACAACCCTTTTTGTACAAAATCTCACTAGAAGATGTCATCATCTGTTGGTGGAAGTGCTGTCCATTTAATAGAAGCCTCATGAAATGCCTCCTGCCATAATGAAATAGTAACCCATTATTTCTTGGTGCTCTGAGAACAAGCAGACCATGTCAATAGTCAGTGACTCCTCATATCATCTTCAGTGTATTTATTTTCTTTTCATGTAACAGGTTGAGAGAGGCTCTGTCGCAGGCATTAAACAGCTTGCTTCATTTAACAATGCTCTTTCAACGAACTATAAAGAAACACAACAAAGAACAAAAAATAAGAATAACGCAAGCTGATGTTTGGGGTTCAGGATTTTACACAACTGAGCAAAAAGCATTTGCATTCAGAGAACTGGGAAGACTGACTACAGCTCTACAAGGTAATGGGTAAGTGCTCTATCTTTGTGCAGAAGGATGTTTAATAGAGCTTTGAAATGGATTTTAGATAAGAACTTCCCCAATAAGAGGGATATATGGTCACAAAATGTGGTTGATATATAAGGAGAGTAACACATTTTTACTTTATCACAGAAACATCAAAATCTCTTCCTTCCATGGGCAAGACCCAGATGTTATATACATGAAACAATATGTCAAATCCAGTTATAACTAATTTCAGAAACTATTAATAAATCTCCTACTGTTACCATCCCCTAAGAAGGCATTCAGGAATATGCTGACTACTTGTCTACACTTGATTCTATTCCTTTTCTTGATACCTCTCCTATTTCCTGATAAAAAGACTTCCCACTGCCCAGGGGGAACTGTAGCTTATCTTTATTTCATGCAACACTGAGCCATTATTTTGCATTTATACATACCTGTACACTTTGCACCTGATGCTAAAATGCCATGTGAAATACCGATATTTGCACAGGGGAAAAACCCGTGCTGCACATGAGCTTTTGGCATGCCAAATTCCTCAGCTTGAGTACCATGGGCCCTTCACAGGAGTGGGCAGGTGGAAACCTGTGGACCTCTAAATGGTGCTTCCTACAACTATGAATCTGATGATCACAAATCACAAGACTGTCTACGCTTTTCTTGTTATACCATTAGGATTTAAGGGTCTTGAAAATGAATAGGAACGCCTTAAAAGGAGTCAGTTTTCTCATTGCACCAAACCATCCACTAGCAGAACATGCTTCTATCCATGTGTATGGTTGTGCTCAGCGATAGTTTTAAAGCAATATATGAGAAATAAAACTTTAGATGCCAAAGATTATGTCCAGATTCTTTTCTCTTTGCCACCAGTCTGTACACCCTTGCGTGAAGCAGCAGTATGGGTGCAGCCCCATCCTGTGGGCTGGAGCCAGGCTCCTCTGGCTGAGGATAGCGGGAGGAGAGACTCGGAAGCCCCACTCCCTCCTGGGCACCCAGGTTGTGACTGGGACCCTTGTCCTGCTGGTGAAGGGTCTGGAGGAGCGGCTGAGGGACAAGGGGAAGTTTAGCCCGGAGAAAAGGAGGCTCAGGGCGACCTTTCTCTACAACTCCCTGACCAGGGGTTGTTGCCAGCTGGGGGCTGGTCCCTCCTCCAGGTAACGAGAGGAGAACATAGTTTCAAGCTGCATCAGTAGAGGTTTAGGTTGGATATTAAGAGGAATTTCTTCACAAAAAGAGTGGTTAGACACTGGAATAGATTGACCAGGGACATGGTGGAGTCACCGTCCTTGGACTTAAGACTGGCATTTAGTGGCATGCTCTAGCTGACATGGGGGTGCTTAGGTTCGACTCAGTGATCTCATAGATCTTTTCTAACCTAATTGATTCTATTTGATTCTGTGAATGCCAGCAAGCCTGCAGCGAGGGCAGAGCTCGGAGAAGTGGCTCCTCATTTTGGCCAAACCAACACTGCTTCCATGTTTGACTTAAGGCTGAGTCAATTCACCTCCCTTCGCTGCATTCCCAGCAGTTTACACTGGCAATTGGAAGAGGCCAGCATGTCCCACAGGTGAAGCCCTTCAGCCGGCATGCCGGGAGCGGCGTTGCCTGGCGGGGTGTCCCGGCGCAGGCTGCGCGGAGCCCCGGCTCCCTCGGGCTCCCTCAGGCGCCGTCGGCCCCGAGCCCCGCAGCATCCTCCTGAGCCCCCCGCCAACATGGCGCCCCTGACCCCCGCGCTTCCTCTTCCGGCCGGGTTGCCATGGCGCTGCCCCCCGGCCCAGCCTCCCCCCGCCCGCCGGTGTGTGTTTACATCGGGCAGGAGGAGCCGGAGCCCCAGCGCCGGGGGAGACGGGCACGCAGCCGCCGGCCGCCCGCCCTCCCTCCATCCCCGCCGGGCGGTGCTCCGGGAGACGCGGCATGAAGGTGATGCTGGCGGCTGTCCCCGGGGCTCGGCTGGGCCGCGGCGGCTCCCGGCGGCCTCGGGGGGGGGCGAGGGGCGGGAGCCGGGCCCGGCGGTAACCGGGGGCGGGAGGTGGCGGTGGCCGTGCGCGCTCGTAACCAAGTACACAACTTCCAGAAGCTTCCAACTTCGCGGGGGCCGTGGTGTCGCTTCTTGGGTCCGTCTCCCTGGAAAGAATCCTCCCTTCCCTCCGTGCAAACCCGGCTAGCGTGGGAGCCAGGGGAGGCTGCCTGCCCCTGTCCCCGCTGCCCTTCTAGGCTGGTGTCTGCACGGAGAAATGTCCCTCCTTCCCCGGGCATCTTCCCTCATCCACAGCATCTCGTGGCGGTGTCGCTGCCGGCGCCCGCGGGGTTCGTGCCTTGGCGTGCGGCCGGGGCGGCTCCGGTGCTCACCTGTGCTGCTGCTCTCGCTGCCCCTTCCCTAAGCCTGGGGGGATCGCCGCCTTTCTCCGTAGTTTGCTGTGGAAAACTGTTAGCATAGAGAACGTCTAATCTCAGCCGGCTATTGGTGTGAGTGCTGAGGCTGGCTGGACTGTAGAAGTAGGAATATATAACACTCAGGTGTGAGGTTGTTAGGAGTCGGCAATGGTGTTGTATTGCTTTTCCTTCACTTTATGTTGTCATATTTCTTTAATTTTCAGGTGTATGACTTTTGAAGGGTTTTCTCGCATTAATCAGAGGCACACCAAACATTCCCTGTCTCCTGAATTTGTCTAGCAATAAAATAAAAAATGTATTAGCTAGGCTGTAAGCTTTTTGAGACGGAAACTCTATAGGTCTGTACTGATCCTGATGAAGAAATACGGCTCAGGCCTTTCTCCAAGCCTCTGAGTCAAATGTGTGTTAGAAGTTCAAAAGCTTGTGCAGGTGCTGGGTTCTGGGAAGTGCACGTGTGGCAGTCACTGGGCTTAACAATTGTCTCTGGGCACCAGGGGCTCTTAACCATAATATCTACACAGCTGGTGGGTGAAAGAAAAGGGGCAGCCTCTGCATACATGCAATAAATATATGTAAAAAGAGCATGTCCTTCTATGCAGTCTTATGTTTTGTTGTGCATTTGTACAAAGCCTGATATTAAAATGTGTATTTTTTCTTTCTCTCTGAGTATTTGTTAGTTCCAATAGTGTAAGATAATAAAAGGTATGTAGTGAGAACATTATTGTTAAACAGGACTATGGCTTCGAGTGTTTTGTTTACTTACACTGTAAAACAAAAACCTTAGAGTGCTGTCTGAACAATACATCCAGTTTGAGGTACAAAACTGAAAAGTTTTTCTTCAGCTTCTGTTTTATTGCATGCAGAGTAAACAGCTGCTTATTCTTGTGAAGACTATTACTTTTGCTGAATTCCTTTTTTGCCCCACTAGAGTGGGGAAACCTTATGGCTATTTAAGATGAGCTTATTCAAAATACAACAAGATGGGAGTGGAATCATGTTCTGACTGCAAGAAAAAATGAATGTGTTTGGGGGGAAAGTTGTTTGTTTTTAACCAGTCATTTTTCAGGTATAAGCACTGTGTAGAGCTTTTCAGTATAAAAGGGTTCACATTTTTTTTTATCAAAATGGGTCATTTCTTTCAGTGCACGTTTCTTTCCATGTGTGCCACCTTTTGCTGTAGGAGTTGCTTCAAGTTTCTTCTAGGTAAGATCGTTGTCAATGCAGGATTTAAATTCTTAAGCTGGGGGTGGGGATAATTACCTTTTCATTTAAGAAGTGGAATGCATTGAAATAGCAGTGTTTTCACCCCTTTAAAAGGGTGAGGAAAGGAGAAGGGAAGGGAAGGAAGAGGTGTCTGTGTGGTGCAAGTTGGATCTGAATCCCTTTTATGGGCCTGCTCGTGAGTGTTCAGTGTGACTTCAAAACAAGTAAATTTAAGTTTTTGATCATTGCAGGTATGACATCAAAACTAAGCTTTTCAAAATAATTGCATCATTTCTCCCCTAATTGTTGTTGTATCTTGGGAAATACATTTGAGTTTGTTTGTTTCTGTCAGCATTGGTTTTGATGCCGAGCTCATTGATGCTAGTTAGCATGTTGCTGAGAAGGCAGAGCAGTCAAAAGAAAACAGGTTAATGCTAGTGTGCATCAAAACGGTCTGCCTGTTTAGGGAAGAAGCAGGAAAAGGGAAGTAAATGGTAACATCAGGGGATGTTCTTCTGCTATAGAAGTGATCCTGTCAGGATCCATTACTAATGCTGATCATTGCTGAAGAAACTGAAGCCTGATGTGGTTTATTTTTAACATAATTACTTAATAAGTTTCCTGTTGAAAAGGCAGAATGAAGTAAAGTAGTATGGCAAAGCAATGCTTTGAAACTTGGTGTTGAAGCTGGAGTGGATTCAAGATAGTCTTTATGTCTACTTTATTCCTGTTCCCATGTCTTTTGAGCTGTGTCCATGCTGAAGGATGGTATCTCTGGGCCCTTCCAGGCTATGCAAAGTACAAAACTGGCTAATGTCCCTTTTCCTTCTTTGTAGGACAGGAGTGAGAGGCAAGCAGCTCAGATTGTGTCAGGAAGTGGACCTTTTCTGTATGTAGTGATAAGTGATACCTTTTGAATATGTCAATAAAGTTTGCTTTCTTTCAAGGGCAGATGATCCTGATGGTAAGGAAATACACCTTTTCAGGCTGCATTAGGAGCCTGGGTAATATGTCTGTCCTGTGGGGAGGGCAGTTCTATTTATTAGGGCAGTAGGGAGATAACCAAATCCCTGCCTATCACAGTCAGCTGCTAATCAGTCAGCTGCTGTTCCACAACATAGTATCTTTCCAGTATTAATCTCTTGTGACTAAATGCTTAATTTCTCAAGTCTTAGGCAGCACTGGAGAAGGTTCTTGTGCCCTTGCTAACAGAACCTCTTCATGCTGTACCTTCAATCTGTGAATAGTTGAGGCATTAGGATAGTTCCTGATATGGTTCTGCTGTGGTGACTGCTTCTAACACTGCTGCTGTCACTGGGCTAACCTAAATCCGAAATCAGAGAAATTAAAGGCATTGAGAGTGGCAGGTCATATTGAAGTTTTTGTTCGTGAAAGCAAGCTCAAGATGTGATTTCAGTTAAGTACCTGTTCCCCTCGTTATTGAAAGGATTCTTCAAAGTAGAATGAAAGCTTGTGGTGCTTTGGCATGTACTCACAGTTAAGTTATATAGTTTGGGTATGACAAGTGTCATAAATGTGACATTCTACTTTGAGAAACTTAAAGCTATATTTAAGAGAAAGAATGTGAACTTACTGCCTATAGTTCTCTTTTTCTGACTGCCTGTGATAGTAAGTGTTGACAGATAAATTTTAGAGATCAGAATAAGGCAAGATATTTTGAAGATGCAGTATCAAATTTATGGAAAGCTCAAGTAAATATTTTTCTTGCTTGTGTTTACAGACAGCTCTGCTCCTTAAGGATGTTGTGGGTTGTCCTGTCAAAATGATGTGTATGTAATCTTTTTTTTTTTACATGTGTCCAATCCTGTTTAGCAAGCCTCTTTATAGTTGAAATGAAAAGTACTTGGAAAAGGAAATATAAAAATAAGAGACAAGAGTTATTGCTTTCTATGGAGTATATAGTAATATTTCGTTTTCCTAGCATGTAGTCCTAAATGTGGAGTCAGGAATCAGGAGGAGTGTGAATGTAAGTGATAGAGTAAAAGAAAACATTGAGTACATATTCTGTAGATAATTTTGATTTAAATGTTTGCCTGTGGTTGGTCACATCTGTTTTTCTTTATTGCTGAGCTGCCCTACAAACATTGTAGTGGTTTTCTTTTCCAATATTTCAGCTGAATTTCAGAGATATAGGAAAGGGTTACATACCTTCAAAGTTCTGGGCAAAGGTATATTCTTACATAGACGGGACAAATAGTAGAGCTCTTAAGTTTCTTCAAAAGAATGTTCTGATTGAACTTAGTGGGCATCACAGAAGTGGTTTGTGGTGGTAAGTCTTAGTCTTAATATGTCTGCAGAGATGCTCAAGGTCTACTGCAATTCTTGGGCTTTGATTCATTCTAAATACATTTTGGAGAGAGAACTTTTGGCCCTCACAGATCTTTAAAGTAGAAGGCAGCATTTACCAAAAGCTATTGCTTCCTGAATGAATTCTTGCTAATGTGTTGCTTGTATTCATAGTGATCAAGTGCTTTTTCTGTCTCATGGCTGTTTAGTTGCCGAGTGTAGTAACTGGTTGGAATCTTGTATACAGCAAGTTGTGACCTTTCTTACTATTTCTTGGAGTGAGTTTGGGAGAAAAAGAGCTCTCAATGGAGCCTGAAAGAAAAGGCGTGTTACTGCTGGCAGTGCTTCTGGCAGTCAAGTTTTGACTGTGCAGGCTAGGTGTGAAATTGCAGGGCTTAACAGTACTAGAAGATGTAGCTTTTGTTCTCTAGAGTTAGTAAATATTTTATCTGAAATGTTTCTTCTTTAAAGCACTACAATAAGTGCATAGCATACAAACAATACTGATCTTGAAAAGCTCTGATGTGAGTTCAAAACTCATTTGTAAGAAAAGAAATATTTAACTACCTAGCCATCCACAAAATAAATTTAAAAGTTACTCTTGCAGTAATGTCTCTTGTGACTCTTTTAGGGGAGAATGCTTATATTTTTCAAGCTGTATATACACTAATGTACTTTGAATTTAAGTCTTATAGTAAAAGTTCTGGCGTTCAGCTGTAAAAACCCTCGAAAATTACTTAAATTTCACCTCATTAAAGCTAAAACAGTAGTAGTGCACTTTTAAGGAAATAAATGCATGGAAATTGAATCATATGAAGTCATAGTTATAGAATACTGCTTAATGCATCTTTCTGTGAGGTGTTTTTCTTTTTGTTAGTTTGTCTGTTTTTTATTGTGACTCTACTAGGATAGTGAAAAGGGTATTACATTATAGATCTCTAGCATGGTTGAGAAAATCTTAATGAGCTCTGTCATCTATGCCTATATTATTAGGCAAAGGACTTCTCATTTTTCAGACAAATTTCTCATGCTATCTGCAGCTCCCTAGAGTGATACTTCTACCTCTTGTTAGGAAAATGGAGAATATTATTTCTGTAGAGTGCGTTATCTCATTTCTTTAGGCAGAGTAAAACTGGCATTAATCACTAAATCCATCTGTCAAGGACCAAGCTGGAAAAGTACATTTATAGTATATTATAGTATATTATGTTAGTTATTCTCTTTAGGCCAGGTGAGCGCATGATCAAACGAAAAGTGATTTGTTTGGTTTGGATTTTGAAAACCGCTCTTATATTCTTTCTGTGCTAACATTGATTTAGTAGGTAAAATGCCGATGGAAAAGACAAAATTCAATACAATAATTAATTCAAAATCCAGAACTGTCTGAACTCCAGAACTGAGCAGACTGTATTGGCTGTTTGTTGTATAAATGGTTCTATCTACCCCATACAAAACATGAACATGGAGAGTGTAAACCATCAGTTTACTGGCTTCCTGAATGGAGAATAGACTATGGTGTCATTAGTACTCTTGAAAATTTATTTATGCCAAATAAACCCTAATTTGGATTACTGACAGTACAAAGTTGTTTTATTGCTGTAAAAATAGGATTTGACTGTTCTGCTGAGAATAGAACATAATCTTGACTTGGCATTTGTAACATTAAATCTTGCTCTCATTGCCTTTCTCCACCAGTTCTGTTGTCAAGACAAAATTAAGTGTTAAAATTGTAACCTCCATAATGTTTGTCCAAACTCAGAAAACAGTAAGTAATCTAAGCAATTTTTCTATTCTTTGTTACAGTGTACTTTGAACAAAGTGCTACAATTTTACACTACTGTCCTCAGCGCTTCTATTTCTGTACTTTACTTTAATGTTCCAGGGGATTTAAAACTGCAAATCAAATTCCATTTGGGCTGAAACCTGGCACAGAAGCTCTCATTATAAGTGAACTTTGTTTTGCAAAATTAAAAGCAAAGCATCCATCAAGAGGCTTTCTTAAATATAGAGGAAAGCAAAAAAAAAAAAAAGTTTATAGTTGGAGATCAATTTTATGCCCGCTGCAGGAAAAATCCAGCTGACATTGGAAATCCCAGAGGTGTGGGTGTGCAATCAATAGTGATGGCAGATTCAATGGAATGCTCTTATTGCATTTAGAAAACTTTAAATTAAAGTCTTAATTCCTTTATGTGCTGAAAATTCATTGCTGAAGTAAAAGTTGCAGCTACAAACTGCCTAACAAAAGTACAGTGATAGTTTTGAACTTGTTCCCAGTGTCTGAGCGTGGTAATCTGAACAGCAGAGAATAAGGAGATGGTTAGGTGGTTATGTGCTGCAGGTGAAGACGACCTGTAGGTCCTAAGCTCCCTGGAAAATGTTGTCATCATGTTGACCTACCTACTCAGTGGCTGGTTGTTTAATTTTTATTTTTCTTTAAACAACATACCCCCTTTTTTTCTGTAGGATTTGAGACTTTATGTAATTCTGTAAAAAGCAGAAAGGGCATTGTGAGCCACAAGCGATTTTCAGATATGGAAAATGGAACAATTTAATTTGTTTAAATATGAAATATACAAGATAAGTTCTGAGAAACTTTGTAACAGTGCCTGGATAGAGAAGAGATCCCAAATTAACAGTGTCATTAATGATGTCATTTTAGGAAAGCCTGATGAAGGTCAGCTTCATTGTTACTGTGTCTGACAAGCCCTTTGGCGTCTGCATACATTCGGTTGTAACGTGTCATCTCTCACACATTTGGAGAAAGTTGGGATGAAAAGAGCTGAGGTTTTGATTTTGTGGTGTTAGGAAGGGGCAAAGTATGCTAATGTGCAGGAAACTGTGGGTTTTAGTCTTGTGGATTTGAAGTATGTATTCTTTAAACCTGATATATAAATATCTAATGCTTTCACTGGGATACTTTAGCATCCCAAAGCACTTAACAAACTGTCCTGTGTTTGGGGATTACTTCACTTGTTTCTTCACACAGCACCCTGAGGCTTGTCATTCTTTAGGTGTGCATCTAATCTTTATGATTATCACTTGACAGATATTTGATACTCTATAAAAAGGCATTGGACCTGTGCTGGGAAGCTTACAAGGGAAATCATAGATGTGGAGGTATGAAGCCTGGGCTGCCATGAATTTTCCTCTGCTTAATTGCTTTATTGGAATTGTGCCTACATCGAATACCAGGTCTGAAAGTTGCTGTTGGGCAGGACAGAGGACATGTGATTTATGGTGGCAGTTGAGGATTTGCATAGAAAGAAGCAAATCTGACCTTCTGGGCTCTTAAGGAGAGGCTTTAGGAGGAATGAGGCAGTTTCTTACAGTGCAAGAAGTAAGATTCTAGGATCAAGTCCAGAATGTAAATGAATGAAGAATAATGTCAGAAAGGGGAAACTGGAATAAAGTGTTTAGAAGCAAGAATGGGGATATGAAGGTTTAGATCAGGTAATAAATACCATTTTCACTTGAAAATACACAGGGAAAGTAGTAGCTAAAGCTGCAGATTTTAGAATTATTTCCGAAGTGTAGTCTCAGAACTGAGACAGTAAACTGCTGCTGAATCCATGACTATGAGCTTTAGATTCCTCCAACTTCTGTTCTGAGAGGGGGATAAGATTACTTATAAGTTTGAGTATAATGGAGAAGAGTATTTACATGGTGTATTTCCTTCTGGTTCTGCTTGGTAGGGGATTTAAAAAAAATTTTTTGCCATTTGCAAGTAGAGTAGGAATGGTGAGAAGGAGCAGAATTATAAGATACGTGGTTCTCTGAAGAAAATTTGAAGTTATTTGTCTCAAGCTTGCTCAATTTCATTAATATTTTTTCACAAGATGTATATATACTTTTTTTTTTTTTTTTTTTTTTAATTTGATTGCCCTCCATCATAGTTGCCCTTCTTGGACTTTGTTTTGGAGTTTTGTATTTTGCTGCTCATTAACAAAATGAATTCCTGAATCAGTGAAGAGTTAATTGACAGACTTCAGTTTAAGATTCTATACCACAGTTAGTATAATGCTAAGTACAAAAGTAGAGTTTAAAAGGCCTAAAAGTGATGGTGGTGCAGGTAGGATTTTTTGGTTGCTTCGAGATGACTCTTTAGAAAGATGAGCCATATTGGGGCATTTGCAATGAAGTCTCATGTTGATATTGACTTAGGAGCAAAATGAGCTGACACTGATCGCTTGGTGTTAGGATTGCTCCTGCACTGTGTGGGTATTTTGAATAATTTGAGATTGAGGCAGTATGGCTCTTTTTGTGATTGAGCATGCTGGTATCACTTGTTAGTATAAATGTGGTGATAAATGGAGCTCTTGGTTTCAGTGTCATAAACATAACTCTGTACCTTGTGGAAAATGCTGACCCTGACTGGATAGGAACTTGCTTTCTGTCATGTATGCATTTACTACAGCACTTGTACAGCCTGTAAATATATTGAAAATCTGAGCATATATTATCTCAAAATATCGTGTCCTGTGGAAGAGCATGAGGTATACTCTGAAATGCTTGTATGCAATTTGTCCCACTTGTTTAGTTCAGTATCGGCAGCTCTCTCTATTCATAAATACATAGCCTTCTATGAAACACATTATAAATCCACAAACACTAATTTGCCAGGTCACAGCAGTCCATAGCATTTGCCTTAAACTGCATTGTAAGGCCAGTAGTCATGCCATGTGATCAGGACAGGGGATTTTATGTTTCTCAGTTTCTGTGAGAATTCTGTGAGAATAGGATTTTGCTCCTGATTTTATAATTTGCTGAATTCATACAAAACTTTTCAATTTCCTTAACACTTCATTGAAACTGTTGGGGGACAGAGTGAGCTACCTTGAAATCTCACATCTGTAACTTCATTTTGGAAGGGTGGGTGTTAACTCTGCTTGAGTTTACTTGTTCTTGTTCAGCTTGGAGGTTGTGTTAAAATATGACAGAAAAATTGCCACTATGTCTTAATGGTGCTCATAGTCAAGTACTCATCAAGGAATTGTATGAAGTGCTTGCTTGTCCCTCCTTGAGGGCACGGACTGTCTTTGAAGAGCTAAGAGGTTTTTCTTAGTTATATATTCTTAGGCTTTGTGCCATAACCTTTCTGTTATAATACCTATTTAAGTTTGTGCTTCTCCACTGGTTCTAGTGAGAAATGGAAACTCATTCCCAATTTAAGAGGCTATACAAACCCTAAATAATTGAAAGTATATTGTACAGTAATATCTGCTGACGTTTCTGAACTGTTGATACACCTTCCTGCATCCCAGATGCTCCTGAGGGAGTGTCAAAGCAAAAGCAATCTGTGTACATTCCTTCTGCCACCACTCTCTGCAGCTCCAGAGGATGATTATAGAACCTGCAAGCCAATAATTTACAAAGTTGTATGCATCCCATTCCCCTCCTTGTCTGTCATGGATCCTTAAGAATGAAAAAAAGGTGTAACTGATGCCTCATTTTTGATATGGTAGTGTAAAAAGAAAGATTGAAGCAAAGTTGTTGGACTCAACCTTAGCATAGTTACAAACCTTCTCAGAAGATAATTTCCTGGATTTTTTTTTTTTTTATTGTTGTAGATGACTGTGCTGCTAGAACTGTAGATATGGTAAATGTTCATTACCAAGCTTGCAACAGGTCCAGTGAATTGAACTCAGCAGATGTAGCTAAAAAAGCAACGGACATGCTAACACAAGAAAAAAAAGCTCTTGTAAAGAGACTTTGTAATCTTGTTAATGACACCTCTCAGTGTTTGAGCTTTAAATATTACTTCTGGATATGTATATGAGAACCTGGAGTTTCATCTACTGTTAACTGCTTCACATTTTCATTAGTGAATCTCAGTGCCATGCACACGTACTCACTGGCCTCGGTAATTAGACAGACATGCTGAAGTCCGATAAAGTGATGTTTACTTGACTACTTTTAGAAGCTCTTTCAGAATATATATTGTGATGAGATATTAGTGAGCTGAGAACTGGATTTATTCTGTAGAAAACATTTTGAACTTTGTTTTAGGGACTAGGAAATCTCAAGATTGCTAAGTTTCCTGCAAAACAATTCTTGAAAAACTTAAAATTTGGGATTGCTTGACATGTCCATGCTTCAGTTGAGACTTTTCTTTTTTAACATTAAATTGAGAAAAAAAAATTGTAAATACGTTTTTTGGGGAAACATTCTCAAAGCTATACAAAAAATGTATGCCAAATACAGTTAAAATATGCTGTGTTATGGTTAAGTGGCTTTGAGTAGTGAAAAAAAGTCCACATAAATTCTGGTCATGTTTGTTAGACATTCAGCATGTTCTGTAGAAGCAGTAGTCTTGGACTGAGCATTTTTCTTCTGCAGTATTCCAATAGCAAGTGTTAAAAGTTTTGAATAGGAGGGAAATAGGTGATGGCAAACAGTGACTTGGCCATGGACTTCACGGTGGTCTGTAGTGGGCTCTGTTTTTTTCACAGCTGGATTTGTTAGTCCTAGCTTAGGTACAAGGCTGACCTTCAACTACAATAAATCTTTGTTTTGGAATAAGTGTTCTTGTTTTTTGTGTTTGTTTTGGAGTCAGTGATATCCACCATACTGGAGCATTGTATTGCTCATGAACACCAAGCAGTAAGTAGTTAATGAGTGAGGAAGAAAAAACTGTAATGCCACCTACTCACTTTTGGTAGCATTTTGCATCTTCTTTGTATTTACTTAGATGACAACTGTAACCTGAAGGAGCACCACTTATCATAGGCTGTCATTCAGAGAAGCTACTGAGCAGGTTTGTCTCGTAGGAAATTGAGAATACTGACTATTTTGAAGAAGGAAAGATAAGGCTTTTCTTGCTGGCTTTTCCATAGTCCCTGGAAGTTGGATTGTTTCCTTGAGCAGCATACAGCTAGTATGTGCAGATGGCTCTTACTTGTTTTAAGAAATTAAAGTAATTTTACTGTTGTAAACCAGAAAGTACAGGCACAGGATTCGCATTCAAGACCCCTGCTAGTTTAGGAGTTCCATAGTTGTAGTTCAGAATGCTTCCAAGGCAGATACTGGTGGCTCACATATTACATGTCCACATTCTTTATATTAAAAATAAATCTTCTGATCTAGTTTACTACTGTAGCCTCATCTTCCCTTTTTCTTTTCTCTCTGTGGCACTGATGGGTAGGAAGGAAGTGTAAATAAATATATTGCCTGTTGATGTAGATACTTAAATACATACTTTATATTCAATTTGTTCCTCTTACCCAGAATTGTTTACATGTTCTTAATATCTAGACCACATTATTTAGTTGAAATGAGGAGATGGTTATATCTTGATGTTGATTACTGATGCCTGTTTTTTTTTTTTTTTTTTTAATTGGACTAAGGGGACTTACTACTTTCCCATCTGTACCATGTGGTAAACACTTTCTTCCCTTTCTGTGATACCTACGACAAGGCATGACTTAGTGTTTGAACTCTTCACTGACCAAAGCTGGGCAATGTTGATACTGGGTGTTTTTAAGTGAGGAGAAATAGGTAAATAGCCTAGGTAAAACTTGCATAGTCATGGATGGCAGAAATCCAGGTTGTGACCCTAGCACCATAACAGCAGACCTGTACACTTCACCTGGATATTTTCTCTTTTCCCTGCTGTGAAACATCTGAAAAGCATGATGGTATTGTTTTCATGTCCATTTTTTGAAAAAGAGGGGGAACGGATGAAAATGGATGGAAATTGAAAAGTGTGTTGTTCTTCATAATGTGCAAATTGAAGAAAGAAAGTAGCCAGTGCTGCTGAGGGTAACCTCTCAGTCACAGGGTTTGGAAAGGATGAAATTAAATACTGCAGCTTTAGGACCATGAGCCCCTTTTCTTCCTGAGTTCAAATAATAACATTTTGCAAGCTGTTGATGTACCAGCTGTATTTCTGTAACGTTCCAGCTGCATATGTTAGTACACATTTTCAGATAGCTCAGACTACAAACCTAGTCATGTTTTCAAAGTGCACAAAAGCTTCATTTCCTAATGACTGCTAAGTTTGTCATTTTACTCTTTACTGTACTAACATTGCAAAGAAAATCAGGGTTTTTTTTTTTAAGGAAGCCCTCTAGCTATGCCTAGTGTTTACTCTTCTGTAACTTGAAAAAAAATAAAAGGTAAGTTGGGTGGAAGAAGATGGTGATTTTTTTTTTTCCTGTGATAGTTTAAAACTAAAAAAGCAACTACACTTTTATAGCTCCACATGTCATGAAAATATTGTGTGTGTAAAGTGAGTTCAGCTGAAAATCTTTTAACTGCTCATGTTCTTCCAGCAGTAACATTGCAGGCTCTTTACAGGATAAAGAAGGCTAGAACATGGAAATGCAAAACCTGGGAGAGTAGTCCAGTAATTTTTCAGGAATGATTAGTTTGGCATATTACACTTGGAGGCACAAATGGATGTATTGGGCTTGTAGGGGAAAACTCCATGGTCAATGGACCTGCTTAGGTTAGAAGATAGTAAAGGAGTTTGCTTTGTTTTCCTTTGAAAAAAGTGACATTTCAGAATCTAGTCTTGATAAGGCAAAGATAAGGGTTTTTTGCTGAAAATTCCAGTTGATGGTGGATCTGCTGCTACCCTTGATAAATGAAAATTTTAATGTGTTACCGCATTATACGTTTTGGAAATAGTAACTCAGAAATTGTGTTTTATTCATTTTCTGGTTTTCTGTCAATGAAGAAATTAAGACCCTTGTGATTTTGCTCTTTGCTTTGTGTGCTGTCTTGCTGTCTTGAGAAGTCCTCTTCTTTTGTTTTTTTTTTTTTTATTTTATTTTCCCCTTTCTGTAATTTGACTGCAAACAAATCTCCCAGCTCTTTCTTTCTCATCAGCTAAAGTGTATCCTTACTGTCCAGTATATTCTCTAGTCCTGTAACCATTTTTGTGGTTCCTGTCTGAACTTTCTGCAATTTACCTCCTCTTGCTATTCTGTTCTGCAGGGCCCTAGCTTAGAAACACAGATGGTGGATGATGAAACTGAGACTACAAGTGAAGAATTGCCTCCTCATCTGCGGGAAGAGCCTCCCGAAGGTACAGTGCTGGCATTCAATATAAACTCTTTGCAATCAATTGAAGAAAATGTTCTGGCCAAGAAGTCTGATTTATCTGTCTGACTTGAACCTGTATCTGCCTGTTTTCTGAGAGGGATAAAGCTTTGTCAGAGCTGACAGTTTAGCCAACCTCCCAGCCAGAGGTCTAGCCAGCCCCTAAGCCTTCTTTTGCATTCAAAGGGAGGCTTTACTTTACCCACTGAGGTGCAGACACAGTTCTGCATTCTCTTGAACAATATGGCTTCTGATTAAAATTGTCCTGCTTGATCATCCTGTCTTCAGGCTTACGAATAAAATGCTTCCTCTACTATCTTGTTTGTGATGTTTTGAATCTTCATTAGAGGAGACTTCCTAAGCAGTCCTCTCTTCTCTCTTTACCTCTCTCTGCAGCATCCTGCTATTGAAATTGTCCCCAGCAGGGACTTGTCAAAGTTAGGTATTCTAGTGATTTTGTTTCTTTCCACTGTCTCTCTTGGGAGCCAGTTTAGCCATAGGAGGAGGAGGCAATGAGATGCTGTCCGTCAGCAGGAGGCTCAAAGATGCCAATTTTAATTAAAAACCTTGTTTGCAATGACATGCCCTGGATTTTTACAGGGAACAGATTTTTTCCCCGCTGTGCAAAAGTCACAGACATTGTATATACACAGCAAAATAGGTTCTGCTTTCTTCTGAATAGAAGCTGCTAACATTGCTGCAAGTGATAATACATCCTGAGCTTTGTCTTCAGTTCATTGTCTTCTAAAACACAATCACTCATAATCACTGTGGATGTCTTAAACAACCCAGAGAGTGCTGAGATCCTTATTAGCAACTTACTGTTAAAATACCATGACATGTCTCTGGGAAACATAAATGTGTTTTATATTTTTCCTTTAAGAGAAAAAGATGCTGATATAGCATTTATACTGACAGCCATTCTTAAAGAGAATATGAACCAAGTGGGTGGTTTTAGGAAGTTGCTGCTCCCATCCCTTCTTGTTAAGCATTCTTTTAAAGTTTTCTTATTAAGTTGTAATTTCTTGTTCTGCCATTTCATGTACTTTGTGTTGGTAATTACAGTATATAAAGGTAAGTGAAAGGTAGGTTTCTTTTGTAATTCTTATAAAGCTAGAAGCAAATAAATGTGGAGGATGTTGTGATTATTCTATGAATACATGGAGGATATAATATTAATATTCCCTTCCCCTCCTTTCTTTGTAAGTAATGCCAAGCCAGCATGTAATGACAGTTCGTTGAAGTAAGAATTCTGGTCACTAGCCAAAGCTGATGATTACGTGAGTCTGGAGACTATATCCTGGAATGTAAAACCCATCTTGTCTCATCAGTTTATCAGGAATAGGCTTAGATTTTGGATTATGGCTTTGACTTGTATAATCAAAAGAGGTTTTTTCAATGTATTTTTGCAAACTTACTTTTAAAAATGAAATTAAGTTCTTCTACCTGCAACCCTGCTGGTTTGAATGACAATGAAATATGTCAGTGTTAATATTCTACTTCTGTGACTTACTGGATGGTCTGAGAGAAGTATGTGGTCTGGATATACCCACTTTATGGGTGTGAGGAAAAAGAACTGTAGCAGTTGAGCTGATTAAATTAAGCAGTGGTACAGTAGATAAAGTATGAGCTCATCATGTACCTTTTGAATTTGCGATGACCTCAAGAGTAACAAAATAGGAGGGATGTTGAGAGCACAACTGAAACTAGAGTCTGCTTGGGGAAAGAAGTGGAAAATTTGTCCTGAAGGAGAGCAATCAGGATTATGCTGAACTTATAGCTGACTTTGGATATTGGTGGAGTTGAGTAACAGAAGTGTTCCTTAGAAGCTGCTGTCTACCAACATAGACCTACCAGAATTATTATAAAGACAATATAGTTGCAGGAATCATTGCAAATGCCTCATGAAAGAAAAACAGCTCTGAAGTTCTTTGACTTTAGATAGTACTCTGAATGGTATTTATCTTTGCTGCACTTCACATTTCTTGTTTCTTCTGACAGTACTTTCCTAGTTATATCAGATGCTTTTCAATACATAAAACAATGTTGTTGTGACTACTGCAGTCTTGTTTCCTGGGATCTGTGAATTGGAGACCATGTCTGCTTGCCTTCTGGTAATGAGTGCATAAGGGAGGGGAAGGCTCTCCAGAGTCTCTCTGTCTAGCACTAAACCATTATTTCCCCAGATTGTGTCATAGTAACTTCATTTCCCATCTTGCGCAGCATATCTTCTGTCCTTCTGAAAGGAGCGGAATTGGAAACACTGTTCTATGTACATATTGCAATAAAATAAAAGGTTGCCTTTCATGGGGTGTCATATTTCTAAACAGTGCTGCCCATTGGCCTTCTACAAATAATGGGACAATTTTGCATGTCCATCATGTGCATAACTAAATGGAGTAGGTGTATATGTGGGTAACAAGTGATATGGAATAGCAAACGTCGGTCCCAAGTGCAGTGTGGCAGCCTAGCAGCGTGTGAGGCAAGATAAATGCCAAGACAGAGGCTGGTATCTGTGTGTAACCTGAATCTGATTGTTTTATCTGCTATTAAATCTAACTTTTTTTTTTTGTATTTAACTAAGTTAACAGAGTAAATGAGTGAAAAGGACAGCTCCTGCCGGATCCCGTGCAGTAGATTAGGATAGGAGAGGTGGCTCTTCGCTCGGTGGCGGGGTTGCGTTCTCAGGGCGGCCGCGCGGGGGCGCTGCAGGCCCGGCCGTGCCGCGGCGGCCCGGCCCGCGCTGCCGGCAGCGCTCACGCAGGGCCCGGCCGCAGCAGAAAGCGCTTAAAGCCATTAACTCCTCTCCCCTAAGCTGCCTTGTGTATCGCAGGGGCTGTTTATGCCCTACGATACTTCTTGACATCGTGATTCATCTGCCAAATTCACGTTTTTTTTTTTTATTCTCCCTTAATCTTTAGCATCTCTGTGATCCTTGTGACACAGTTTTTTTTATCCCTTCATTTGAAAGGCAGGCACAGAGGAGCAGTAGCAATTAGCATCTGGAGTGCTGGTGTGTTTAGCACTTCACAGGGCAGGCTGTGTAGGGCAGGTTTGCCATCAGCAGCCAGTGGGCAGTGGGCTCTGCAGAGGAGTGCACTGCTCTAAATTATATGAACTGCTTCCTTCTTTGCAAGAAATTCAGCGTTGCTTATCTGTGCTGCCACACGTCTGAGCTACTTTCATGTAGTTTTTGTGTGATCTTGAATGTTAAATCGAAGTGTGATTGCACGGAGAGAACTAGATTTAGTTACTCAAGTACAGCAACACCTTGCTGTATCTGCCGCTTCTTTATTCTCCATTTCAGAGTTCTGTTGCTGATCATTTAATACAGTGCAGTGTTAATTGATATGATCACTTTTCTGTCCTCTTCCAGTGAATTAATCAAGAAAAATGATGGCAGTGAAATCTGATGGTGATTAAAACTTCTGTGATGTTCTCCATTAGGTAATATCAGTACCTTCTTTGTTGTATACATCTCCCATTTACTGCACTATTTTGCATGGGAGAAGTAGTTTTACTCTGTCAAACTGCTAAAAACTATGCCTTTCAGGAGTGTCTACTTTGTTGATATTGGGGCATGGCTGTAGTTTGTTTTGGCCATTCATTACCAAGTAGCGCTGCATATACTAAAGCTCATTTCAAGGGGGTGTGGTCTAGTTGCAAAGCTATGCCACTGGTTAACAACGACAGTCTCTCTTGGGAGTTTACAAACCATTGCTTTCTTCCATGGCCTTTAAGTACTTAGCATGAAGATTTTATCAGCCAACCTACTATGATCAGTTTGGCAATAAGCCTGAGTCTTGTATCTTAGACCTAGCAGAGATGTTCCTTCTTTGTTGCAGACAGATTGGACCCTGTGGAGTAAAGTTTTATTAAAAGCAATGGGTCTTAGAAGCTCTGCAGTATATAACAGATCTCGGGAAATTTCCTTTCCAAATAACTGTGGTGTTCTTAATTCAAATTGTTTTACACTTGCTGTGGGTAAGGAATACACAGAGATAGTTACTGTAAATCAGATGATTTGCAGGAGTTTAGAACATAGTATCTTGTGTGAGCCTTATAATCTGCCTCCATGGAGACATGTAGCCTTTGCTGTTTTATATCTTCTGCAGGATAAACCTATATTGCATGCTTCTGTAGGACGCTTTAGGACTCCTTATCCACAGTTTGAGAATCTCCAATCCAAAGAATTTGGGAGTTTTGTGGATTGCTCATTCAGGATTGAGCTTGATACCAACATTTTGCCTAGATCTTTATGGATCGAACTAAAGACAAGTAGAGTTGTGTTTCAGTTGAGGTACTACCATCCATTTGAAATGTCTGAAATTAATTAGACTGTTAACTTCATGTTGGTGTATTCACTTATAAGAACATGACAGTTTATTGAAACCAGCAGATGCCAGAGGAACATGCCTTTTCAGGGATCTCATCTGTGATGAGACCTTCAGTTGAAGTTTATGATACAGGTGTTTAATTTCAAAAAGTATATGCCTATAAACAGATCCAGTTTTGATGAGTGGACGGCACTTTTCCAATTATTGCTAGGGCAAATGTCTGCTGTAACTGCAGACATTTGCAGACTGTAACTTGCCATACCAAGATTTAGATGATGCAAACTTTGTCTTCACTGTTTTGTATTTTCTTATTGTAAGTAATGTTTAGTATGTCTGTCTCCCAACTGCCTATATCCAAAGAACCTGAAAAAAATTACCTTGGAAAATGAAGCAGTTAATAGCAGTTCAATTTCCTTTCAGGATCAAGCTTTCTGCTAAATTTTGTTGCCTTTTCTCATATAAAGGAACTTATCAAAGTTGCACGTAGTGTTGTGTACTACATACTTAGGTAAGTATGTGTGTACTTAGTCTACCAGGCCAGTATCTTGAAGTTCTGTGAAGCTGGCAGGTGCAAAGCTGTGGTATCTGCTAAGCCTTCCTCTACTTTCCTGAGTCAAACCACTCTCTTCATTGTGCTACCTCATAAGGTCCCACAGTCAAATCCTTCTACAGAGGACCTCTTTAAATGATCTGCTTTTTTTGTCTAACTGCCAGTCAGCCTGGATTGACCTCTGCAGCTCTGTGGTCACGTAACAAAAGCAAAAGACTGGGAAAAGGGACAGCTATAATCTATCCCAGCAGTGTGGCTTGGCAGCCAGGAGGGCCAGCCATGCCCTGGGGTGCATCAGGGACAGCATCACCAACCAGGCAGGGGAGGGGATTGTCCCACTCTGTTCTGGCACAACCCAAGTCCTGTATGCAGTTTTGGGCACCACGATGTAAGAAAGACATTTAACTATTAGAGAGCATCCGAAGAAGAGCCATGAGAATGATGAAGGGCCTGGAGGGAAGCTGTACGAGAAGAGGCTGAGGTCTCTTGGTTCCTTCAGCCTGGAGAAGACTGAGGGGAGATGTCATTGCAGGCTGCAACTTCATTGTGAGGGGAAGAGTAGGGGCAGACGCTGAGTCAAGAGAAGTTTGCATTGGGTATGGAAAAGGTTCTTCACCTAGAAGGTGATTGGGCACTGGAACAGGCTCCCCAGAGAGCTGATCCCTGCACCGAGCCTGACAGAGTTCAAGAAGTGTCTGAACAATGCTCTCAGGCACATGGTGTGATTCTCAGGGTTGTCCTGTGCAGGGCCAGGAGATGGACTTTGATGATCCTTTGTGTCCCTTCCAACTTAGATAGTCTATGATTCTTAACTCTACTGTTGACTTATTCTGTGGCTCTAGTCAAGGAGTTTGGCCTTCTTGAACCACAGTATTATTTGTGTATGAAACAGAAGTTACTGTTCTTGTTTATAAATGAGGATGGTGAAAAAGCAAACTTAGTTTTTGGGCTTTTATAGGTGGAAGATACCTGAAAATTGAAACAGAAATTGTGATCGTAATATATAAATAATACAACACTTTGCCTGATACATAACTTGTCCATTTTTCTTTTTTTTTTTTGTCTTTTTGAGTCCTCAAAAAGATGATTGGACTTGTCAGATAACCTTAAATAGAAAGGCCGGTTTCTTAAAAAGAAAAAGAAATTAGCAGTGAGGCTGTCTGTTCTTTGGACCTGGGACTTAATGTACCTGGCGTGTCCTCTCATCTGTGAAAGCATTTCCTGAGCTACTTCTGTAAATGCCCTGAAGCTGAAGAGCAACGTTTCAGTATCATCTGTCTCTAAGGCACAATTCCTTGCAGCTGTGCTCTTCTGTTGGCCAAGCCGGTTCTTGTTTCTGCAAAAGAAGTGACCTGTAGTGTCACCTCAGTCTTGTGCACAAAGTCTGGCTTAGTATTTCTGTTAGATTATAAAACACTTTCATATCCATCAAAAGTTCTAGTGTGTTTTTATTAAATTTATCATCACTGTTTTAGTAAAGCTGGGGCTTCTGTAAATTCTCCATTGGCTATGCTGGCTTACTCGTGCTTAATTTGGTTCTCTGGGGGAAATTGACAACCTGAAATGTGATTAATAAACATGTCTTGTATGTTCCTCTTTCTCCCTCTCTCAGCCCCCACCCTTCTGTATTCCTGTGGCTGTGTGCTTGTTACTGGCAGCAGGCATCTTCCATTCAGCAGCTACGTTACATTGTCTTCTACCAACAGCATGAAAGCTATTTAAATTGCTCTTATTCCACTTCTCTCTATATCCTATTCTTTCCTCTCCACTATTTTCATATGATTTAATGAGAGGTTCCTTTGACAGCTCAGCATCCCTTTTTTCTAGCCTACTCCATGCCCTGCAAATCATTCTGTCACTAAGTGTTGTATGTGTGCACAGCATATGCTTTTAAGGGCAGCATAAATAGCCTCCAAGTGCCTGGTGGATTGCAGAAGAAAGGTTCTCATAACCTGAGTGTGGGAAACCTCTTATCAGTGGATCTTGTTAATACAATAATGTTGTGAAGTGTGTGAGTAGCCATCTGGTTTTCCCTGAGGGTCTCTGCCCATAGGGTGGGGCAACAGTAGTTTTACCATTTGCCTGTGGTCAGCAGCTGTAAGAAAAGTGTGAGATCCAAATGAAAATATATTTCAATGTGAAAGGTTAGTGGGAAGCCTCTGTCAGAAGATACATCTTGGTCAGTTGCTAGTGAATGCGTTTTATTCTAACAATAGAAGTTTGTACTGTGTATCTTATTACCTGGTTGAAGTGGCAGACATTTGTCACTGTTTTTATACTAGTTAGAGATAAATGAAATGGTGTAAAAAATGTATGTTCTTTTACTATGTATTTTTTATTTTGGGGGGCAAATACATTAACATAAAGATGCTGACAATTGTTCTTAAATAAATGTTGTGGTTTAAAGCAAGCCAGCAATCAAGGCCCACACAGCTGCTCACTCACTCACCCATCAGTGGGCTTGCAGAGAGACTCCGAAAGATAAAAGTGAGAAAACTCATGTGTTGAGATAAAGACAGTTTAATAGGGAAAACAAAAGCTGTGCACACTAGCAAAGCAAAAAAAGGAATTAATTTACTGTTTCCCATGGGCAGATAGATGCTCACCCATCGCCAGGAGAGCAGGGCCTTGGGAAGACAAACATCATAACTCCTAACATCCCCACTTCCTTCTTTCCTGCATTTTATATGCTGAGCATGATGCCATATGGTCTGGAATATCCTTTTGGTCAGCTGGGGTCACCTGTCCTGGCTATGTCCTCTCAACTTCCCATGCACCCCCCAGTCCCCTCACCACTGTGGCAGTATGGAAAGCAGAAAATGCTTTTCTGTTGGCTTTTCTGTATAAGCCCTGCTCAGCAATAATAAAAACATCTCTATCTTATCATCACTGTGTTCAGCACAAATCCAGAACATAGTCCCATACCGGCTGCTGTGAAAAAAATTAACTCTACCCCAGCCAAAAGCAGCACAATCAATCTTTCAGGCTTGTAGTTATCAGTCCTGTTTGAAAGCTGAAAAAGGAAGCAGTTCCTGCTTGTTCCTAATGGACTAAAAAAAGAGTCAAGTAAGTCCCGCTTTTACATATAGCTACAGTCTGAAGTACTAAATAAGAATGAGCAATGCAGTAAATCCAGGTCAGGAGTGAAATTGAATCAATATATCAGTGTGTTAACAATGATGATATCTTGAACTGCTAAACTATCAGAGTATTATAGCAGGCAATTAAATCATAAGGTCGGTACATGAGGCTGTTAATTCTGCCTCAGAACTGAGTGAAATGCCCAGTTAACATTTCATAAACATCTGTAGTCTCAGCCTGGCTGTCTGCCTTGATTTCAGCTGTTCGTGAACAATGTGAGCCACTACTTTGATTACTAGTATAATTGTACAATTGCATCAATCTGGCCTCTTCTGGACTCATCATTTTGGATCACAAAAACCAATCTGATTCTGAGGAATAGCTTTTTTCAAGACTGTTTATGAACTTATGAATAAGCCATAAAATTAGGAGGTTTGTGACAGTTTGCTCACCTTTAGGATAATATTCTAGAAGAAAATAATCTAATTTGAAACTGGGTGGAATTCTAGAACAATTTTTACAGAGAATGGTCTTGCACTAGTATGGGCACGTGTAATTCTATCTCTATTTTATGAACATGATGAAGACCAATGCATGTTCCTTATTAATGTTTTGGACTATTAAACAATTGTGATACATTTCTTTGGCATATTATGGGAATATGTCCTCTTTCTATCGATCTGAAAGTTGTGTGGTGAGAGAATTTATCTAAGGCTACATTTTGTCTCCTTTGCCCTCTCTCTACCTAGATGTTAAAGTTAGGGTTCACTTTGGGAAATGCAAATTGAGACTCCAAGTTTGGTTTAGTGTTTTTATAGCTTAAAAATGCTGCTGTTACTATTGTTGCAGTATTTTGTTCCTAGCATCGTAAGAGTTGTTTTTTTTTTTTTTCTCTAAATATTAGACTTAATTGATCAAGAAAGTGTTTAGGTAAATTCTTCCAGTCTATGCATCTTGTACTTTTACATTGAAAAAGGATAAAAAAACGCATTTACTAAGTTTGATTTTTATCTCAGAATCTACTTCACATTATCTCCAGTTTTCTCTGATATCTGGAGATGTTTAAAAGATTATGACTAGATGAACCCAGTTCTAATTAAAAACCAGTTTGGTCACTGGTTTAAGCTGAACAAGTGCTCACACAGCTCCTGAAAGCTACTCTGCATTCCACTCTGGCTGCAGGTTACCAGTTTCACCCCTCTGCATGGCCACGTGTGCTCGGTGCCAGCACAAAAGCTGCTGAGTGCCCGTGGAGACAAAATGCCTCTGTCTCGAGTGGGTGTAACTGGAGTGAGTGAGCCTTCACATCATTCCCGCGATCCAGAGGCTGAAGGATGGCTTGTCCAGCTGAGTAGCAGCTGTTGTGTGCGTGTGAGCTTGTATGGAACACAAGGACAGGCTTGGGGTCCTGTGTGTGCTGCAGAGCTCGCCTGGCTTCCCCGTTGTTCTAGCGAGGAAGAGATGCAGCCGCAGGCAGCACTGAAAACCTATTTTGTCATAGCATACAAGAGGTCAGCTCCTGGCGTTCGTGTTTCTGGCAACTTCTGTGTGTAACACAGTGATTAAGATAGTGAGGAAAGCGGAGGGATCTTGGCTTTTACTCCTCCTGGGTCTGATCCAAGTAGCGTTAATACGACATAAGACGTTCTGTTAATATTTGATTAACTGGGAGGCTTGTTCTTGTTTTGTGTGACACGTTGTAAGTTAACCACCCGGCATGCCGACATGTGCGATTAAAAACAAACACTTAAAACTAAATTGAGAAGCCGGTTGCCAAGCGTGCCGCAGGGAGGGGCTGGAGCAGCCTGCCCTGCACGACTCCCCTGGGACAGACCTCACCCGCTGCTCTCCTGAGCTTGCGTCGGCACCTTCCCAATTCACTGCTGTGTTGCCGATATTTGTTCTAAAACATTTTATTCAGCTGTCTTGCGCACTTAAAGCACTCCCGACGAAATGTGGGGACGGCAAATGGCAACTTAGAGCCGCGTTGCTGAAGCAGCCCGTCCTCGGTGACGGCCGCAGTTCTCGGGGGCTGTCGGCCCCTGCGGGCGGGGCGGGAATGCCCGGCGGGAATGCCCGGCGGGAATGCCCGGCAGGGGGCTGCCGAGGGCCGCCCGCCTGCCCCGGCACCGGCGGCTTTTATCCCATCCGCGCAATGATTGCACTTGGGTTTTCCTCAGCTTCAATTCCGGGACAACAAGAATGCGTCTGGGCTCATTTTATAATTAGCTAATTAATTTCACAAATAACACTTGGAGAGTTATCAAAGATTATTTCCCCTTGTCATTGCCTACTTTAGTACAAGATTTTTAGCCTCCCGTCCTTGCTGTGGAAACAGTTCCTCGTTTCTCAGTCAGCAGCAGGCTGTTTTTAAAGGTAGTGTTACCCAGACATGGAGCTGGGTTTGTGGGTACTAAGCGTCCAAAGCATTGAAAGCCATGGCATGCACAGTAGCTGTTGAAGTCTTGGTAACCTTTAGCTTTATTATCAGACGTGAAGTGTGCTTTCACAGCGTTAACGAGAAACCTTCTGCTGATTCAGTGGGCACTTTCAATTCCACTTAAAGCGAAATGTGCCCTCTGACCTGTGCACAGATGTGCAGTGATTGTGAAAACTCACAAATCCTCTTGAGTGGAACTGCTGACCTACCATTATGTGGTGTTGGGGCGGCCTGGGAGGGCCCCTGTTAGCGCCTCCTGGAAGGAACCGTGCTGGGAGAGGTGCGGGAAGGAGGGCGCTCCTGCGCCTGGCAGAGTGCGGGGGCTGGCGTTGCTGCAGCACACGGCTCCTGTGGCTGTGGCAGGGCTGTTCTTGTCAGCTGAGAGCTTTTCTTCCAGGTTGTGCGTAGAATTGTTCCTGAAGTAGAGTAGTTCCTTAATTGATTATTGACTCTGTTAGAAAGTATTTTGGTGAAGGGCTAAGCAGACCTTGTATAAAGCTATCTTGTTCTTCTGCAATATCAGTATCTGCTTTCTTTTCATTTGAGGCAAATACCAAGGAAAAAATATACCTTTAAATGTACCTGCTAATTCCCAAGTTGAGATTTTAAGCCTTTCGTGTGTACTGATTTTTTTTCCCCAGAGGAACAAATTTTATACTTGCAGATCAAGGACTGACTAGATTAGAGGGAAAACAGCAGCAGCAAGTGAACTGCTGGGAGGGGACACACATATACACACACACACATATATTCCTGCTGCTGTCATGAATTACAGCCAAGACCAGAAATCTGTAAAGACACTTAAAGTGTGGAGCAAATCAGAGTGTTTCCAAATAGCTGGAGTCTCATGACATACCAGCAGTTCTTTTAAATGTCCTGTGAATTTATAGTAGCTTCTGGCTAAAAACTATTTTCAGAGTACTAAAGCAGAGTGTTTTTTCACCTGACTTCTTCCTGCAGCACAAAAAAAAAAAAAAAAAAAAAAAAAAAAAAAAAAGGAGGACTTCAGATGGAGATAAGGAGGGTTTTGCAAGGACAGGTTGGAAAAATTATTCTGACAGCCTCTCAGAAGGACCTAGTTGGAGTCCATTAGTAGTCATAGGTTTGATTTGAGATCATGAGAAAGCTTTTAGTTCAGAGAAGGCAACCATCCCCTGCCCTCACTTCATCCTGAACAAGCTCTTGTTCTCAGATGATCACTTGAGCTACATTGCTTCTCTCTGCCACACTGGAAAATGGAACTGTGAGTAATGAGTTGACAGCAAAGCAAATCTTCAACCTTCCTTGGAGTACCTAGGATATTTTTTGGCTGCTACAACTGATAAATAGGGAAAGGGTAGTCTTTGAATTGCACAGCAACTTTTAACTTCAGATTTAGCTCTTGTTGCTAAAACTTGTCAGAATTTTCCTTTCAGATGTCCAGCCCTTCAGATTTTGAAATCCATCTCTTGTTGGACAACTAGGAGTTTCACAGCCTTAAAGGGTGGGCTTGAGGGGTGTAAGCCTGACCCCATGTATTTTTCCATTTCTGAGTGCTGAGTATGGAATGGACACTATTTGAGCTTAAAGCTGTCTTCATTGCTACAGGTAGAACAAGATATCCTACTTTGCTAGAGAAAACAATGTGATGTTGAAAACTAAAGCAATAAATATTTGCACAGCTGAGTGACTTTAGGACAAGGAGGGAGGAAGTACAGGAAGGGAAGAAGATAAGTAAACTGACTCTGGTGAAGGTCTTGACGAGAACCTAATAATCTTAAATGAGATTTGTCCCCAGCAGACACTGAAGACATCCTGACCTTTTTTAACTCTGATTTATTCATTATGGGAATGGATTTTGTACCTCATCTACTCTGTGACTGATGGGCAGGAGTAATTTCTCTCTCAATACAGAAGAGTATACTGTGGTAGACTCTATTTGCTGCACTGACAGGAGCAGAATGCCATCAGCCACAGAGTTGGCTTAAGAAATATTTTCCTGTTCAGTCTTGCACTCTTAATGTGTGCCTAATATATGTGTAATGATAGGATGGGGGAAAGGCTACTGAATTGTATGGAAGTTAAGTCATGAATTTCCTCTTCTGAGATCTTCTCAGATTACAAGGAAAAGGAATACCTATGGATTTACTTGAAAGAATTCAAAGAAGAAAAAAAAAAGCAATGAAGAAAATTTCACACACACCCCCAATCCAGCTCATGCCTTTCTCCTGTAACATAATGTTATGAATCTTTGCTTGCAAATATGTTCCTTCTATCTGTAGATTCTTTAATCACCATGATCTCTGTATCTTGAATTTGCTCTGTATGTCTGTCTTGTCATAGGATATCATTGAAAGTAGTAGTGGTCAGCCTTTTAGAAGGGACAGTTATATCTTTTATTTCAAAATACTGCAGGCAGATCATTTTTCACTACTTTTTCTTGTGGGTAGCACTGGGGCAAGAGTGGGAAATACAAGAAATGAGATGGCAAGATAATAACCTGTCAATCAATACCTGTTAGGTGTCTTTGGAGAGGCAGTAAAATATATTCAGGAGCCCAGACAGCATCTCATTCAGACAGAGAGAATACTGTGGGGCAGGACTTGAGGGGTTTTAAAAAGATTTGCACAGTGGGGCAGCAAATCATTGTTTCACTGATTTGTTTGGAGTTCTGTTGCTGGCTGATTTGAGACTTGCTTGGGATCTCAGCTTCTTCATTCAGAAGTCTTTAAAACTTCTGAAGGAAGTGTAAGGCAGGTGTAAAACTGTTGCACAAAACCTGTGGTATCTGAGGAAGTTGGCCTGCTCTTTCTGGGAGATAGTTGAAGTAGAGACATGTTTATAGTGACTTAAGAAATTGAAATGAATAATAGGTTGATATTTTTCCCTTTAATCTTTTTCCAAGGTTACTCTGGTCTGTTTGGTTGCAGAGAACACTTCAATGAACTAACTTAAGTCACAGTAGGGGCAAACAGGTCAAGTAGTCAGCTTGAAACAAAATCTTCGTGTTAGCTTCCTCATTTTTAGGGATTTTTCTCTAATGACGCATACACTGAATGCAACTAGTAGTCTCAGAAAAAGACTGATCTTACTCTAATTATCCCAGCAAATCAAAACTTGTATGTTAATTTCACACGACCCTCTAAGTCTCAGCTGCATCTTCTGAGGCTGACTGTTCTTTATCAATGTCTGCTGTGCTATTATTAATAATAGAAAGCTTTCCCATACTAGGAAATTAATATAGGAATGCCATCAAATATACTGGACTTCATACTGAAATTAATGGAGGTCATGTGTGATTTTTTTTTCTTTTTTTGTAATTCATCTATAATTATAAGGGAGCTTCCTTTTATCTGTCCGAATAAGCCTTTGCAGAGTATGAAAATTCCACTACTGAATTTTGCACTTGCCTATTACATGATAAACAGTGCCTTGGTATTTGACAGCTGCATGATAAAAGCCTTGGTATTTGCAGAAGAATGAGGATGCTTGCCAGGATAGGATGATTTAATTCCTTCACACTCCTTGCTGCTACTGGACATGGGACTTTTTTTCCCTTTTATCTTTAGTGATTCTTTCCTTCTTTCACTTTGAAAAGATCATCTACCACCCCCTCTTTGCTTTCATGGCTGTTTGCTGCTGACCTTTAACAAGCCCTGTAAGCGCTCAGCCAGGTTGTAGGATTCATACACTTTTTAACCAATAAGGAAGTTACAGAGACGATAAATGTTCCGGTAGCAATGAAGCTTTTTTAATTGCATAGATCCCAAAACTAATGGCTCTAAAGGGACAAAAGGAATAACCATTACAGAAATGTCCTTTCCCAAAGGGCTGTTACCTTTTTAATGGAGTTTCTCTAGAATACCAGTTCTACTTTGCATTTCCCCTTCTCACCATAAAGTGTTGGCGCTAGAACAACAACTGTGGCATTCTGAATTGTTTCCACCAGCTTTAGCCCCCAGACCAGAACCAGGGATACAGCTTGTGTTGATTGCTCTCCCCAAACTCTTCACCTTTTCCTTATTTGTGTCTATATGGATCTCATGATAAAGCTGAGACATACTGTGAGACACTGAGGTAGGACTCTTGAGGGTTTTTTTTTTAATGTTTAATTGTTTGGGTATTTAATTTCAAGCCTGACATTAAGTTTAATAAATTCAATAATTCTTTAAAAAAAAAAGTCCTTAATTAAACAATTTCATGCTGCTGTTCCAATACAGCCTTCCAGTCTCTCTGTAAAATGTAGCCATGCTGCTGCTTAGCTTGTGCATTAAAACCATAATGGCCGGTGTGACAGAGTCCAATGTACTGTGATGTTCCCAAAGCTTAGGATTAATTTTGTTTTGGAGGGTGAGAATCTATGCCTAATCAAATGAGTGATTCTGGTGTTAACAAGATGCCAAGTTCTCTAGTATTTCCAGCTGATGGTGGATAATAGGTGCATTGTTGATGGAATGCTGACACCTCTTCCATGCTTTTCCTTCTCAGAGGGCTTAAATAAGCTTTTGAAATAACCTTGGGAATTTTAATCATTACTAAGTACAGCATTTTTTCTTTGGTTTGCCTCTTGCTGCTAGCCCTACTGTATTTCATTGCAAGTGCTGCATGAGAGATAATAACATCTAGATGCCTGAAAGTGATAAGCTGGTGTTGTTTCTCATTGAAAGAGAAAAGAAAATTCTGTTTGCGGGTTTCTACCAAGAAACTCCTTAGCACTGGCGTGGCACTGTCCAAATTCACATGCAGGATCCAGATCCTAAAGATAAGTAAAAATATTTTTTCTGGTTGTTTTTTTTTCCTCTTAAAATTAATGTGCTTAATCTGTTGTATTCCGTAGCCTAAATATTTTGTGGGCTACTTGTGTAAGATTGGCTAAAAACGCAGCCTTGTAAGGACTACTTGGCCATGTGCTGTTAGTTTCCAAACTATCCACAACATTTAAGGAAATCTGAAATATATTCTGTTGTGCAACACCCATAAAGCACAAAGGATTGCAGAAGAGCCGTCTCCGTGAAGTGAAGGATTCCTTCTTGCAGCTGATCAGTCAGAATTTTTACTGGAGTATATTGGACTGGGTTACAACTGCAGTTTTTGGGGTCTCTTGTGTCGCAGGACAGACAGCTTAATTTTCAGTTCTGCCATTCATTCTTCAAGTACCAAACTGCCTCTTTGGGTTTGAATGACTACCTCCTTAGGATACTGTGCCTGAAAGTCTCAAATGACATATACTAAAAAAGAACCATCTACCTTAATTTTTAACTTGTCAAAGGAATAAATTACTTCTTTGTTGTTATAAATGACTAATTGTTTCCCCTAAAGCTGTTAAAACAGGTGCATGTTTGGATGGATTATGATCTAAAAGATCATATTTTATGGGAGGGGTCAGCCTTTTCTCTCAGGCATCTAGTGACAGGAGAAGAGAAAATGGCTTCAAGCTGTGCCAGAAGAGGTTCAGATTCAACATCAGGAAAATTTTCTTCACTGTAAAGGGATTTAAGCATTGGAATGGGCTGGAGAGGTTGTGGAGTCACTGTCCCTGGAAATGTACAAGAAATGTGTCATTTAGTGCTACGGTTTGCTTGACATGGTAGTGTTCAGTCAAAGGTTGGACTTGATGATCATGAAAGCCTTTTCCAACATTAGTTATTTCTGTCATGTGCATCCTGCCCAGTCCTAGAGATAGCAGTGTAATCATTTATCATTTAAAAACCAACCAATACCCCTATAATTTGCTGTATTATTAGTGGCCAGTATGCAGTGCAAGTATATAATAAATTTTGATCTTACCTTATATTATAAAATTTTCAAGCAGGCAAAACCAGTCTAAGAACACATTAGTCAATAATGAACTCAAAAAGGTAGGTCTAGGTAAGGAAATTCTGACCTTTATTCTGACACCTCTGGGCATACTGTTTGCAGCAGGTTTTTAACTTCTATTCCAGAACTTCTGTTGCTCTTGCAACATAGTGGGACCATTTTGATACAATCCTTTCATTTTACCATAAATCATGAGGAGGGGAAAAGTGCTGGAGAAGTTTTCCTGAGCATACTTTCTCTAGTGCACATCTAACCCTTCTGATACTCTTCAAGAATTCTTGGTTATTTTTTTCTTGGTTTTGTAAGACTATGTGGATGCTTACTATTTGGTGGAAATGAATTTAATCTGAAACTGATCTTGTTTCTTCTGTGAAAGATGTGAAGTTGTCCTGAGAGGATTTTACAATAGAAATTTCTTCTTGAGCAACATTATGCTTTTGGAACCCAAGAGATGTGAATTCTATCGTTAAGCCTCTACATATAATTAGAAGGATAGTGAATTGGGAGGCTAAGGTTCATACCTCTGGTGTCTGACCTGAATTTGATCCCTTGGATTTGATTCATGTTTTACCCTTCTGTTCGTGCTCTTTCAGTGTCTGCAACTTGTGATTTAGCAATGTAACTAATTGTATATTAAAAAAAAAACAAAAACAAAAAAACCCAAACCACAAAACAAACAACTCTGTTGCTACAGATGTTATATTTTAATTGGACAATTGTATAGCTTAGAGGATGGGCCACAAAGGAACAGCCAATTACTCTGTATCTGTCTAAAAGCCTTTTTTGTTACAGAATACTGATTAGGCTTGTATAGTTTCATACTGTTTCATGTTATTGATTTCTACCAACCCCAAGTCAATGGTTCATTAATTGACAATTACCTTTTTTCACCATGTTTCAGAAAATTGACGTGAGCAACTTGAGGTGTTAAGTTCAATTTCAACTAGGTATCAGCGTGCCTGTTTAATCTCTAACAACACCCATTAGGCTCCCTGTTTCAATTTTACGCAGAGCATAAAGGCATCTCCACAGGGAGGCTATGACCCTCTCACTCTAAGGAGAGCAAAGATAGTCTTTACAGAAATAATAGGGAATATCTGTGGAAGGGCTTTTTGCCCGTCTGTGTTGACAGGAGGAAATCGATATTTTGCCTATCAGAAAAGCTGCTGTAAAGCTGGGGGCCACTGACATGTAGCAACTTACTTGAATTGTGCCTTTAATTTGTTTCACTGTGTGTGTTGCATTGGAGTTGTTGGATGCAAGAAGTGAAATCTTTGTTTTACATGTCAGAGGTCAGAATGTTTGAAACCTAAAGCACATAGCTAATTCTTTTTGGGGCATGAACCTTCTGTATAAAACTTTGATTTGTAAGAGAAACATGTTCTTTGTTCAAGACTCTTAACTTCCCCAAAATGCTTGCCTATGTGTAAAGCACTCAGCCTTTGATCAACAGTATGCTGCATCTACCCTTCTAGCACCTTCATCTAGGTCAACTAGTGCCACTAGTTAGTCCTTCAAGTTCCATGTCCTACCAGACAAGACAAATCTGTTCCTGAATTTCAATCCTTTTGGAAGTGGCAGTACAGAGCTTGAGGACATCAGCATGCTGATCATGCCACAACCCCGGGCTCTTCATGAACTTTCCCAACAGTGCTCAACCACAGTGAGATCCTTCTCTATGCTTCAGGGCAAAGGATCAGTTGGTACAACACCCTTTGAGTTTAATCAGAAAACGGAAAATAGAGCTGCTTGAGAGCAGCTCTACCTACTCTGGCCTATCTATGTCAGCAGGACTTTATAATTGTGAGTGGCATGAAAAGTTTTCTCATTGTGCTTACTGCTTGTTCAAGCAAAGAGCAAAAGTTATCAACGTTGTGGTGCTTCAGTTGGTGTTTCTTGATCTCATGAGGGGGCTCAGTGCTATGAAGTTATGCCAAAGTTTGCCCGTTTGTAAAGTAATTGTTGCTTTTCCCAATCCCTGTCATCTTGTGCACTTCTGTGTCCCACTGTACTCCACTTGCATGCTCTTGACAAATGCATAACAAGTTGCATTTGCCTTGGAAAGGTTTGTCTTCTGCCTGTTGCATGAGCTGCACCCCTACCTGACACACATTGTTAAGAGTAAGTAGATCCTTCAAATACTCATCAGCTTGAGGTGGAAGGAAATTAGCTTGTCAGTGTAAATGAACTCATGTTTGGAGCATGCAGTGCCATGTGCCTCCATTGATTTGAAACCTCCTGCTTGTTACACAAAAATTCAGAGGGCAAAGAGTAACTTGTGCTTACTGTTGCAAGGCCAAAGGTCAGGAACTTGATTCCAAGTGTAGAGAGAGGTGAGAAATTTTGTATTATTATTTTCAAAGAGTTACCAGGAACTTCACTCAGATTTGTAAAAATTATTAGTTAGAGACAATCTCACAGAGCCCTCCCCAGCCATGACTATTGTGTGTTGCTCCACAGGACTCATCTTTCTGTCTTCTTATTTTAGTTCTGATTCACTGGGTAACCTCAAAATTAGAAGATGATCTTCAGAGAGTTTCTTGGGAAACTAGTGTTAATTTAAAGTATTCTTCAGAATGTCTTGGGTACTGTCCAAGTTGAGACTCTAATCCCTCTTTCCCAAAGGTTATTAATTCATTGATTATTAATTGTATCAATGTTATCCTCAAGAACTTGTGACTGGGACACAAGTACTCCAAGTTTTAGAGCCATTCCTCTTTGTTCTTCATGCTTTCTTTCCATTTTTTTCCTGATATGGATTTTAATAAGAGATCATTTTAATATTACTTTGAAATAATATTTTGTTTTTCTACTGCTAAGTATATCCCTGTAAATACCTACAGTTTTGTTTTATTCATTTGATCTCTCTAAGAACAAAGGAGATTTATGGTTCAATTACAGACACGTCGATCTTTAATGAATTGTGATAGAGGAGATTGTAGCAATTTTCACTGAGCCAGAATGTGTTACCACAGTTTTCCAAAGAAACATGACAACGTTTTTCATGCTGATGAATTTAAATATTAATTTTAGCTTCTCTTCAGGTTAAATAGTCAATCTGTTTGAAGCTGATTTCAAAAATTCTGCTGACTTGAAAAGCACCAGTATTTTACCCTTCATTTCCTCTTTCCCATCTTAGAAAAATATTATTTTCCCTTCAGCTATTGCATCAGGCAGAAGTGTGTTTCTGAGATTACTGTACATTCATTACATACATGCAGTCGTATACCCGTATTTGTTTCCCACAACCTCACTTTTATTTATTACTATAACCTCACTTGTCTTGATCTGTTTTAGAATTGAATCTCTCCTGTGCTTCATTTCAGGATGAGGTAATATGAAGGAAGAGGTGGTTGCTTTGGTTTTGTTGTTCGTTTGTGTGTTTTACTGGCTTTTTCCCAGAGGAGAAGGAGCTGTTTTTAACATTTCCTGTCCCTCTCTCATCCTTTCCTTGCTTCATTTGGTTCTGCTTCTGAAGTGAGTTTGGAAGGGTAAAAGATACAGTAAACTGCAATTTTATTTTTCTTTCACACTTAAAGGATTTGAAGCTTGGTAAGTCTCCTTTCTTTCTCTTTAAGCCATTGGTACAAACCGAATTGATGTGAAGCCTCAGGCCTTCCTCTCCTGAATTTGTCTAGCGCATGAAGAATCTCATTATTACAGAGTGCACTTGAAGCTTGAAGTACAGAAGGGATGATGACTACATTGATAGTTAACTGCTGCACCCTATGAGTCAGTGTCATCAGTGCATTTAATGTCTAGGCTTGTGCCAGCATTCACATTCATGTGCTTGAGTGATGGCAGACAGTAATGACTCATGCTTCATTTACTGGTGTCCTATCACTTTTTCTCTGGCTTCATGGACTTTTCCTGTAATCTTGAAGAGCAATTACTGGGAAAGAATGAAGTCTCTATGCATGACTAAGGGTCAGAGAACTCAGAGGGATGCTAAACATTGTTTTACCAAAGAAAACAATGTTTAGCATCTTGTCTCTTCAGTTTTTCTGGTTTGTGTCATGTTTTCTGATTTTATGTTGCAGGTTTAGCCCCCCATACAGTAGGTGGCTGTGTTCATTTGTCTACTTCTTTGTTGAAAAGTAAAGTAGATTTGGTTGCACTAATTTAAAAATTAAAGCAAACAGAAACTGTGGTATTTAAATATGTTGCACTAAAAGTGGTTCCACAATTATCTATATGGGGAAAATAGGGTGTTGTACTTATAAAGATCTGGAGAGATTTTAAGCTAATTATTACTTAAATAAATACTGCTTCAATAAACTAAATTTATTAATTATTTAGTATCTAAATTGAGAACCTTTGAAAAGTACTAGACAAAAGACATGTGGCAGTTACCATCCTGCCTTCTCTCTATTCCCTGTTTTCCTTCTTGGCAGAAGCAATGCAGAGCAGTGTAGCTGGTGCCATAACCATGTAACTGTAAAGTGGCCAAACCAGGGTCTATTCTAAAGCTGCTTTTTGATACAACATCACATGGTCTGAAAGTTGCAAAAAATTGACCACTTCGATATGTTTCTCAAGGAGCTGTAAGCTAAGAGGCATCCACAGCTACTGAATATGGAATATTGCAAAAAGGAAGTTTTAGGTCATATTCAGAAATGAGAAAATATTTTCTGGCATGACTAGTCAGACATCTGTGAGAGCTCTGGGATTTTTGTGTGACTCAAGTCAGATGTGGAGTGTTTTGCAAATTCTCTTGTGTATATGAAC
Organism: Taeniopygia guttata; assembly: GCF_048771995.1. NCBI lineage: Eukaryota > Metazoa > Chordata > Aves > Passeriformes > Estrildidae > Taeniopygia > Taeniopygia guttata. The sequence continues at coordinate 27,335,250 of NC_133030.1, read as the reverse complement.
AACTAAAATTGTTTTCTCATTAGTGGGACTGAGAGCTGTAAACTCAACTATTTACAAGTGGAAATAAAGAGATATATTAGAAAATGTTGGGTGAGTAGCGGATTTTTGAGGAAGCTTAAGATGATCATGTTGGCTGCAGGTCTCCTTCTTCCTCCAGTTGGGAAAGAAACTGAGGCCAAAGCAACTTAGAGGGTCTAATGCATGAATTTTAAGGCAGCTTTGCATGTAGTCCGAATAGGTATGCAGAGCAATGGCTGTGATTTTTTAAAAATGAGGAAGCTGATATAAATAATAGTTCTCAAACTAAGTTATTTCCATGTAGAGATATTGAAAAGGAAAGCTTGGGAAACAGCTCTCTGCCACAGCAGCTGAGGACCAAGTTTGTTACTTAGCAAACAAGGATGAAGCAATGTGAGATTGCCTTCTGACTGAAACTCTTGCTATTCCTTAGCTGAAGAGGTGCAATCTCTGTTGCAGATGTTTAGGCCCATGCTATATACATTTGCACTGCTCCTTGGAGAATGGTGTGTGATTATCATCGATTCAAAAGTGCTGTATAAGTGCACAGTGTGTTAGCTTCCTCTCCTGCCATTGCAGACTAGTCCTTCTGAAATGGTGCAGCATTTGAGACATCAGTAGCACCCTGACTGTCAATAACAGTGGCTTCTGTGCCTTGTTACATTTTAGGGAGCAGTGGTTTGAAATCTGTCCCTTTTAAAGCACGGTTTTGGGTCAGAACTTAATTACAGCCTGGCAGGCTATGATACCAACTGGTGCTGAAAGATGATAGCATACACTTACACCAGCCTGAGACACACTCATGGCCTTACTTGGATCTCTAAGGTGTAAGCTGGAGTTGCAGTCTTAACTCTGCAACAAAATTGTGGTTTTGTTCACTATCTAGGCTTCCCCTCACTGACACATTAGGAGCTCTGTTCACGGTCACTGGGGCTGTGCCCTGTCTGAATGCTCACAGATGTACTGGGCTATTTTTGAGGCAGTATTCCTAATTGAGTATGTTGCCCTTGGAACAAGATAGACTTTTCTCCCTGAATTTTTTCCCCTTTTAGCCATCAGTCTTTTTCAATTGATTTTAAAAATTAAAAGCAATTAGGAAGTTTTAATAAAAGATTGAACATCAGATAAACTTGCTACCCATTAACAAAATCACTAGAAGACAGTGCTTCCTATAGGGAGTTAGAAGGGATGTAAAGAGAGCAGAGCTGGAGTTTCTTCCCTGAATTATCATTATGCTGTGTAATGAAGCAGAAGCTTACACAGCCATGAACTAATTTGTTAAGGCTCCTCATGAGGTCTGCAGTCCAGCTGGAGAGAGGTAAAGAGATGACAGTAGTTTGTTAGGGAAGGGAAGGAAGAAGCTTTCTTTAATAAATTGTTTGAATTTTTGGATTTTCTAATGCCATATCTGTTCAAAAGACATTTGGATTAAATCAGTTGTGGCTGATCCATAAATTGTTAGTGCTTACCTCCTTCCCCCATTCCCCTCCTCCTGTACTGTTTTTTTTTTTTTTTTTTTAAGCAGTATGAGTGCAAAAAGAGAAGATGGCTAAACACTGACGAGCAATGCTGTTCACACATTTTAGTCATCTGTTACCAGCTTTAAGTTTAGGATGCTGTTTTGGATCTGTTTAAATGAGAAATATGTTTATCACAAGTGTGCTGAGCTGTGCTTCCTTTTTGATTCCTTAATTTTTAATGTGTAATGATTCTGCTGAAAGCACTTCTCTTCACATTTCTCTTAAAGCACTGCAAACTTCATTAATAAGAGCAGCACTGTAGTAAGGTGCAGTGTGTTGCTGCTGTATTAAATAATATATATTTGAAAACTGCATTTAAAATGATGGTTTGAAGTTATGTTTCCCATGAGCAGAACAGAGGAACTGCTACTTTGTCCTTAATTCACCTTGTTATGTTACAGATTGCAAGAAATACAAGAACAGTAACATTTGGAGAAAGTTGTTTTCTACTTATGTTTTTTATCACTGTGATGTGTTGTTTTCAACATAGGCTGTAGATAATGTCCTAATATTTTTTTATTAACAGATTTCAGTTTATCATGCAATGAGAAATATGATAAAACATGTTTAAATAATTTAATCCTATAGCTCAAAAATCTCTTAAACTTTTTTTTTTTGAAAACATGACTAAGGATTTCATCTATGAGGCTAACATCCTGGATGTAGAAAAGAGGTCTTTCAAGGTCTTTACAAACATTTGATGCACCAAGTACTAGAAGTTAGTTTTCCTGCTTGGTTGCTCACCATTCTGTTAGATGATGTCTGTTTATGTAGCCCTTTAACACATGGATATTTTGCTTTTTACAGATGAAAATGGTATTTTTATTTTATTGTTTATCTTATTCCTTCTTGTAGAGTTCCTTCTTTAGGATTATGGAGTCCTTGACTGAGATTTCAACAGCAAAACAAGCATATGTGCTAGTGTGAATCACAGTTGCTACCAGGTTTGTTTGCAAGTGGTCCCAGAGTGCAGCTCTGTCTCTTACAATCTGGCTTTTCTGGCATGGGGCTCATCTGCTTTCACTTGATATGGAACAGGGATTTTTTCTGAAGCCCTTTATCACTCAACACCTTTCCCTCCCCTGCATGAAGAGTAGCAGACCCAAGAGTGCAGAGTGTCTGTCATTTTTCCTTAGCTTCCCAAGGACTTTTTGGAGGAAAAAAAAATCCAATTCCTGTGTTGCAACAAAGGGAGTGATACCTACTTGTCACAAACAACCATTCTAGCTCTTTTGGCTGTCTCTTTTAAAATGCTAGTGGTATTTAGGAACAGCACTCTCAAATTTTAGGTATGTTTTACATACTTGGAGAATGCCGCATAGTTCCTCTGAGCTCCTCTGGCAGTTTTAGACAACTAATGTCTTCTTGCAGGAAAGAAGTATGCAGAATGCTTGTACTTCCATTTTGAGTTTGTCATAGTGAGCTTGGATAAATTGACATCTAGGGAATATTGAAACAGCACCTACTTATCAAACAATGATAAAACATTTATACGTCTTGAATCTAATGGTGTACCTTGCCCTTTTCTTTTGTATGGGAGAAGAGGGTGAGAAACTCTTTTGTTTGTTCATCAGGTGTGTTTGCCTGCCTGACTCCAGCAACCATGCGCACTCCCAGCCATGCCAATACCATGAAATTCAGGGTAAATTCTCAGTAACTGGTCATCAGGTTCCTAATTTGTCCTGTACAGAATGCCTAACTCCCCTGTTTGCTGAAACCTACAAAAATTAGTAGAAGGGAAAAAAACAAAGCAGAAACTCCCTGGTGAATAAAACGCCAAAAAGAAATTAAACACTGGTCAGAGCAAAGGTAGTGAGTGTTGCCTTGCAGCTGAATTCTGGCACTGTCTGTCAGGTATTTTATGTGTAGGGTAAACTAACCAGTGGTTAAAAAAACTCTGGAATTTTGGTGTCATTAACAAAGTAAATGCATTTCTGTCTCTTAAAGCCGAAAGCCTCTAAACTGCAGAAGCTGGACATAGTCAGGAAGACTCTGAATTGATAATCATAGAGACATGTAACTAACTTGTGAATTTGCTTGCTATGATGAGTATCTCTCCTTTAGTTTTATGAATTTGGTTGTTGTGAAAGATAGTATTGAGAGCACAGTAAAGAAGTGTCATTTGTAAATAAGTCTCTTGTCTACTGGTGACTGCCTTTCTGCTTTACTGGTAGCGTGTAGAGGTTGTAAAAGGACACTCTGTGTGCACTTCTAAATAAAAATACGTATATGTTAAAAATGCACATACAGAATGGGGGAAATAAACAGTTTGTTATGTTAAATAAAAAGTTATTTTTGAGCAAACATATTGAATTGGCACAAAAATAAAGGGTAGTGACCACTGCACAGGCAAAAGGAAGCAAATTATTCCATTGCATAAAACTGTATTATGTGTGATTGGCAGAAAGGAGATGGGAAAACCTTTTCCTTCTCTCACACAATAACAATCCAGAACAATAATTCTTTTGTGTGAATAACTCTGTTGCCAAGTTCCAAAAGTGAATCCACATGGTTCCAAGTTGGTACATTTCTCCCACTTGTATTGTTGGCTGAATTAAATTTCCTTTTGGAGATCTTGTTTGATAGCTCCTTTGGTCACTCCATGTAACAAGAGGATTCATCTCACAGTGTCTATTTGGTAATAACATTTTGATGTCAGAATAATAAACCAATATGCTATTGGCAACAGATCAAGCATTGCTAGGCCATAGTGTACTTTGGACATGTGAGAAAGCTTATCTTAATTTAAAAGTAAAATCTCAACATGTCTCAGATGTGTCTGAGGATAACTTAGGCAGAGAGTGCTATAATGGTGTTCTTCTGAAAGTAATTTGAAGTTATTTTGTTTAGTGTATATAAATACAGTTTAAATATATAACTTTCATTTTTTCCTCCCCATTAGCTTTCCCAGCTTTACAAGCATCCTGCTTGTAAAGCCATTATCTTTAAAATCAAAATAGATAACTGTTAAACTGCGATCTTAAGCAGTGTGCTTAGATCTTAAGTAAAGTTTACAATCTGATGCATTTAGGAACAACAGCTGCCACCGTTTTATTTTGCTGTGACTATCACTATGGTAGAAAATAATGGAAAGTGCATCCCTTGTTTTAGCTGCTTCAGACCAGTCCACTTCACTATCTTCAGCTGCTGAAAAAGGTGAGTTTGAGATGGATTGTGACATAATGTGCATGCACACACACACTGGCTGGGCTTTGTAATGGAGGTTGTGACCACTGAAAGTGATAATATTCCCATGTGTGATTTTTTTTTAAGGTACAGCATTGCTTTCAGAAGTCACCTCATTTGTAGTGTGCTTTTAGGTCATGGAGCCAAATTGTCAGTGTTAGTAGCCTGAAGACAGAAGGATGTTGGCACTCCAGTATGTTCTCAAAATAATACTCTTGAAGATGTGTAGCAGAGGGAATGTGGTGTATCAAACCCCTAGCTTTTCATCACTGTTAACACTTTTGAAACCTTTCAGATGATGTTATTCTTTAGTGTTAGGGCTTCTATTTATGTAGATAAGGAGGATCATTGACTACTTGGCCCCAGTAAGTTGGCATATGTGTGATGGTTCTTCCACTAGACTAGGTTGGTTAAAGTTCCATCCAGCCTGGCATTGAACACTTCCAAGGATGGGGCATCCACAACTTGTCTGGGATGTCTCAGTGCCTCACCACCTGAATAGTGAAAAATTTCTTCTTAATATCTAAAAGAAGCCTACCCTCTTCCAGTTTAAATACATTCCCCTTGTCCTTATAACTACATGCTTTTGTAGAAGTTGCTCTCCAGCTTTCTTCAAGATCCACTTTAAGGTTCTGGAAGGTTGCTATAAGATCCCTGAGAGCCAACCCATGTGCAGGCCATGTTGGACTTCATAAGGTTCACTCAGACCCTCCTCTCAAGCCTGCCAAGGTCCCTCTGGATGTCATCCCTTCCCTTCAGAGAGTCAGTCACAGCACACAGCGCAGTGCTGTCAGAGCCTTGCTGAGGGTGTGCTCAGTGCCACTGTCCATGTCACCGACAAAGGTGTTAAACAGTGCCAGTCCCAGTACCAACCCCTGGGGAATGCCACTTGTCACTGATCTCCACCTGGACATTGAGCCATGGGCCACAACTCTTTGAGTGTGACCATCCCATCAGTTGCTTGTCCACCAAGTCATCCATCTGTCAAATCAGCCCATGCCTCTCCAATCTGAGACAAAGATGGCATGTGGGACAGTGTGAAATGCTTTGCCATGTCCAAAATGTTCATCTTTGTGGTTTTCAGAACATTACCATGTGGTCATGGAGCTGTACATTACACTGTTGTTTAGCACCCTCTTTATTTACAAGGTTTTTTTAAGGTAAAAGATAACAAACTTATTACTTATAAATTATATTTATTTATATAAATTATACAGTCAAAATCTCTTGCTTTGATTCTGTTTGTAGCTTTGTCCTCAGCCAGCTGTTATGCTAGGGCTCTGCTACTTTGACAGCTGTACTAAATTTTTGACTTCAAATAACATGAAAATAAATCCAGCCTGCCAACCCTGCATTTAAGTCCAAACAGTGCAGAGGCACTTGTAACAAAGCAGTGTGAGAGCTCTGGTGCTCCTGTCATTCAGTTTCTTCCTAACATGTGTCACCTGGCTGTTTTTGTGATTCTAAAGTTTCCTAAGTTGAATCTAGCACTGTGAGACCTTGTTGTATTGTATTTTGTTTGACTATATAGGCTAGAGTAGTGCTTCTTTACACAGTACTCTATGGCTTTTGCTCGGAAGCCTATGGATAATGTAATCTAGCCCTGCAGTGAGAGCAGAGGCTTGGGCTGTTTTTCTGTATTCCAGCAGCCGTGCCAAAGTCTTCACTCTGATAAGAGTACTTTATCCTAGCTCATGCTGATTCAGCAGTGCAGTGTCTGAGTCTGTACTCCTGCTTTGTGGGGTGACATTCTGTAGGAGGATGGATTGCGAGCAACGTCCCCCTTGATGAGTTGCAGCTGTACTAATTATCAAAAACAGCCTTGCCCCTAATATGGCCAGTAAGGATGGGTGTTATAAAAGAGTGGGTTAGCTGGTTGAGAAGAGTGGTCTGCTGTGAAGAGGTCAGGATCTGCTGGCTGTGCTGTGAGGAGATTGTGTGAGAGACAGACGGGGTAGGCTGTTCTGTGTGGAGAAACAAGTGTTTCATCTGTCTGTAATATCAGGTACGTAGTGACAATGTTTCAGTATTTTTTCTTTCTCCAATCTCAATTCCCCCTCCAGTTTTGAGAAATTGTGAGCCAGAATAGCATTTTTATATGTACTTTTTTGTTATCTTGAGTGCTGATGAGATAGATACACTGTAGATCTGCCATGCAGAAAGACTGGCCATGCTGTTCTGTACACTAGTGTCAGTGAACACAGCTAGACAGAAGGCCTCCAAAGGGTGGGCAGCTTTCACTACAGCAAGAAGCATTTGTGTATTTGGGTCTTTGTTCCGGAGATAATTTGTAATGCTACTGAAACTCTGAGTATCTGCAGGATAAAACATATCTTGGGAGTTCAATAACCATAAATGACCCTGGTCTCTACTCTTTGTCTCCAGGCTGTGTTGTTAGGTACCATAGACAGCATATAATTTTACAAAGTTATCTGTTTTTGCTCTTTTTCCCGCTAATTCTGAAGATATTGGTACTTCCTCAGATTGTTATATATACAGAAACAGTACGTCTGTGGTGTTAAGCCTTTTACTTTTAGGCAGGTATGCAGCTGTGGGTGGAGAAATAGGAGGCGAGTTATTTTTCTACTTTTATGAGTTCCTCGTGTCTCTGGAGAAGCGTACTATTGCCTACACCGTATGAACAAATGTAGGAAAATTAGAGCATATTCTGGTAGCACACATGCAGTAATTAAGCTTAGTATAGTTTAAACAGGAGCTCAAAGGTAAAGTAGGATACTTAAAATGAGAACAACTGCAAATAATCTTGGCTGATGAAAACTTTGATCAGCAATGGAGGCTGATCTTGTTCAATCAGGTTATTATAAGGTCAATTTCTAGGAGAATACTACTGCAGGAAGGCAGTGGCTGTAGCCAGTGTGGGAGGGAGGGAATTCTTTGTTTCCACTTCATTAATTATCCAGCTTGCCACAAATTATGATCTAGCTGGGAACCAGAAACTCTCTTTGGGTACTTTACCCTAGGCTAGAAGCAGCAGCACAAAGTGGTGGTGGGACCCTTTTCCTAAATCTAATTTTCTCAAGGCAGGGAAACCCATTATATTGGTGTAATTCTTTCATGCATTTTCAGTATCAACAGACATTGCCACTCTCCCTTCCCTTGCTCCCCAAACCAAAACCTAACCCAAAACCTTAAAAAGTAGCTGCTTTGGTCTGACGTTTTTTGAGGAAGAGCTTGGCATCAGCTGGTGCTGCAGTAGATTGGCTGTATAAGGGCCAATGTACAAGGCCAGCAGGCTGCAAAGAAGCACAGAAAACATGAGTATTGTGAGAGTGTACTAGTATTGATTCCTAATGTTTTGGATATTGCTTGGTTGTGTTGTTTGTGTTCAGAGTTGCAGTATGAACACTGGCGGTCTCAGATCAAGGGAAAAAAGTGAAATCCTGGCCCTAGTACAAGATGTCATGCTGGACAGCTGGAAGTCACTGTACACCTTCCAGACAAACTTTGCTAACTCCTGAATCTTAAAATGATCCAGTGTTTCTTCAATAAAGACTGGCTCTGTGAGTTCTCAGATTGATGCTTCCCCTATCGCTTTGCTAGAAATCCATTTCTAATCCCTTTTTGATGGGTGGACATGACACTTCAAGAACTTTAAGGTGATGTCAAATTTGACTTGAACAGAGTTGCAGCAGAGATGCAGTGGTATGATTCAGATGAGTTCTCATTGTGTTTTAATTTTGGGAAAGGAATTCTTAAATCTGGTTGTATACTAGTGAAGCACAATCAACATATTTTCCATGCCACCTCACCTCATGACATTGTTTTTTCTTGTGGTTCTTCCTTTCTGTGACTGAGTATATGATTTTTTAAGGCAAACAGTCCCTGTGAGAAAGGACTGTGTAACTTTCTGACAGATTTAATGCAAGTGTGCAAGTCCAAGGCAGGTGTTTGATTTTGTAATTCTAATGAAATGGGGTTAAAGGTGGAAAAGACTTAGAAGTCATCCTGTCTATCCCTCAGCTGATGCTTGGGTCATGAAACGTTACACTCTTGTGGTGTTTGTTAATGCTGCGGCATGAGATTGTCCAGACTGATTTGTTCATCCACCCATCATCATCTTGGCTTGGAAAATGGTGTCAGATATGATTGTCATTCTTGTGTTTTGTGCTGGCACATTATTGTTGTTGGTTTCAAATACCATTGCAGCAGGCAAAGAAAATAGGCCTTTTCCTCCCCTCTCAAATTCAATTACAGCTTTGGTTGTGGATATCAAATACATTCATAGCATCAAAGAACAAAAATAGTCTAAAGATGTTTGTCATAGCCATGGGCTGCAATATCATACTGACTCATTTCTGTGTGCAGTGAAGTATTAGGGAGGGAGAAAAAGGGGGAGATGAAGCAGAGTGCAGATGCTACACCAGGCTGTCTAATGCATAGAAATAGATGAGTAGCTTTTGTGGGGCCAGGCCTTTTCTCATAGGAAATCTTGAATTTACAGATTTGTTCAAGGTGATTTGATCTGTACCGTTTCCTGTCACACAATGTGCTGTGTTCAGATATTGCCATGCATCTGTTATGACAGATCTGGTAGATTTGGGGAGTTGTATGAATAGTGAAGTGGGGAAGCTGAGCTATTCATAATTCTCCTTCAGGATGGCTACCAGAACACAGCCACTTAATTTTGTGGTTAGTGTTTATTCACTCAGTTTATTGCTTAAGAAAACAAAAAGAAAAGTACTCTGGCACTCTATGTATTAACCTTTGCTGAAAATTCAGCAGGTATTCTCTTGCTGCTGCTCTTGGTCCTCTTTCTGTCTGTGTCTTTATTGCTTTTTTGTTGTATCATATCTGTAAGTGTTTTCTGTGTTCCTTGAGATAGTAAGCTTGGCTATTTTGGTCGGCATTTAGAGGCTTTTTGAGTGCTTCTTCAGGAACAAAAGGTGAAATAAAAATGTGCCTGCCAACTAGCAGAGAGGTTGCTTCCTGGCTCTCAGAGCTTCCCTGTTTGTTGATACTCTGTGCAAACAGGAATGGATCTGGGGAGAGCTGTGTGAAATTCCTCCTTTTGTCTTGTGTTTCTTTGGTATAGACCTTCTTAGAGTAAGCCATGACTGAAATAGCATTTCAGAGATGGGGCAATGTCTCAGATGTTTTTTGTTTTGGATTTTGTGTGTAGGTTTTCTTTCCTTCCTATCTTTCTCCTATTAACTAATCCTGTGTGGAAAATCTGATCTTCTTGCTGATTGTTGCCTTCATTATTGAGTTGTAGCACTAAACAATTGCCATTATCCCGTGAACTACTTTAATGTCTTTAATAAATTCACTCTTACTACATTGCACAGTGTGTTAGATCAATAGAAAAAGCTCAAGATGAGAGAACAAGTTTCTTCACTGTGTTGTGCTGATGTTCTGTCTCCTTTGAGCTGCTAGCTGTGGTCCTTGAGCCATAGGCATAAGGAGCACAATCATTTAAATTGTTGCTTTTCAGTGAAAGAATGAAAATGTGTTACAGTGGGTGCCCCATCTTTATGAAATGGCATGAATGTGTTCATTGGAATAATAAAGCCTGACGAATACACACACAGATGGATTTTTTCCACCTTGAAATGAATGTGTGTTTATGATTGTGTATGTGTTCCCAATATCAGAAATAAAATAAGAGAGATCCTTGCCCAAAGACAAGCTTCTCCCTTTTTTTACTTCTTCAGATGATCTGATTATGCCTTTGGGCATTGAATGACTTCTACCACTAGGAGAAAATAAACTAAGGCCTTGGAAGACTTTCTTTAAATAGTCCAGAAAACAGTTGTTGAAGTTGAAAGAAATCTCATGTATTGATTATCTTTTATCTTACTTCCCGATCTTGGCCTCACAGTCTTAGACTAAATCACAGCTTGTCCAATATGGTAAGTTTTGCAAGTGAATTGATGCTTGTTTCTGGTTCTTCAGACCACTTATAGTAGAAATTAATTTCTTGAGTAGCTAGGCTCTAGGACAATCTTAAATGTATGCTCATGCTTGGAATGACTCCTCAATCCGGAATAACAGAGCAGCAAAACTCATGTGAGTGTGTAAAGCTGTGCCATCAGAAGAGTTGTGTGCCTGTTTAGACAAGACGGGGCTATGGGGAATGTATTAGTTTTACCTACTTGATGGACATTAAATCTGCATAACCCAGGATACAACATATCTCACTGATACTGTATGATAGAGTTTGGCCCTTGTCCTTGTGTTTCAATGTGGGCTCAGGCAGAACAGTGGCAGCCAATCCAGCATACTTGTGTTGAATTCTCTTAAAGAGAATACCGTGTTCATCAGGATTAGCAGACAGTTTTCTTTCATAGCTATACTGTTATATTATCTCTCTCCTCCATGACACTCTCTCCTCCTCAGTGAAAGATAGCTATATTTTTCTCCTACAAGTAAGACTGATTACTTGCTATTACTCATGTGAAGGATGAACTTCACCTAAGTGGGAGAAACTTGCAAAATCCTTTACTTGGATAAAATTATTGTGGTTCTTTCTTGTGTCAGGTAACTTAATCTCTTCAAGCACACAGTGCCTAAAAAAGGGCATGTCCTTCAAAGCCAAATCATTTGTCTACTTTTCTAACCTGAATAAAGTTCTGGTATGTCAGTTACCTCCATGGATTGTGTCATTGTCACTGAAGGATTCTACTGGATTTTTTTCTTTTGTTAATCTTTCAAAAGTAAGATTTGAATACGCAACCAATAGTAATATAGAAAGAGAAATCTGTAGTAGATAGTTGCATATAGGCAGAGAAAGCTGCCTTAGTTTGGCTAAAGATGTTTAGAACAGCAAAGTGGAGGCAGGAACTAGTTGGTTGACTAAGTCTCATGTAATTGTCTATTTTTCCTTTATTTGGCATCTTCTCTGAATTTACCACACTGCAGAGAGGTCTTAAGACTGATACAAAGGAAGTGTTCACAGGATAAAGATGAACCTGTGTTAGTGACAAGGTGCCCTCTAGATTGTCTTATCAGCCACAGCAGATTGGGAACAAAGTTGCCTTGGTATTTGCATATTAATGGTTTGTTTTTAATAAACTCTTTTTGCAAACTCTTAAAGGGTAGAGTTAAATTCATTTTTTTCTCCTGGCAGTCAACTTCCTGGGGAAATGTCTGTAAATGCTCTGTGCATAGTAAAGCTGACACTTAGATGGAAAGAGATTGAGGTGTTTGCTTCTTCCTATGTGCAGCAGAGCTGCGTGAGTATGGGTGTCACAGTGCTTCATGTCCCACACCCCTTTTCTGCCTAGTCCAAAGCACACAAACTGCAGCAGTAGTTTCTTTAGAACAAAAAAGATATGGCCATTTCTGTGTGTGCTTTGCTTACAGCATTGTTGCAAGTCTTCTCTAAGTGTTGATTCCCATGACTTCTGAGAAAGGAAACAGAGGTAATTTTACATCATGGGTGAGAAGATTGAATAAAAAAGAAGCTCACCGAGTTGTCTGAAACTACACAGAAGACAGTGATGAAGGCAGGGAATCTTTAATATTCTACCCCCTACTCAGACTGGCCAAAGCAGAATTTATAACCTTAAAATTGTGATGCAGACTGAAATGTTCAGGAAGCATGCATTCTGTTCCTGCATGAAGGAGTAAGATCCCTAGATTAGACCAAACAAGGGTTGTAATGCATTGTGTTTGTGGACTTGATTATTTCCCAGTGAGCCATCATGTCAGTTGTGCAGTTCTAGTACACTCTGAGTTGGGTGCTCAAGCTGAATTACACCACTCTGCCTTCTGCTCAGAGCAACCTTTATCTCATAGGGAAACTTTGAAGAAGGTTTGGAATGGTGGAGAAAATCATCCCTTTGAAAGGAACATAGTGCAGTCATGGTGGGATTTGTATTCTCAGATTTATCATAGTAATTTCTAACTGTACTTTCCCACTGTTGTTAAGGATAAACAGGATATCTGATTTACAGTTGAAAATCAGTTTTGTTTAGGAGATTGTTGTTGTGGAATGTGCTATTTAATGTGTTTTCTGTTTCTGCAAGGACACAGAAGTAGCTGTTTCATCTGATGAAAGGGAACTTTTTATTAAGAGGCAAAGTAATGCAGGGTATTTAAAGCTCTCAAATGACTGTGGCTGTGGTGAAAATACTTTTTCTCTTAAGACTTTACTGTGGGCGTTGTGCCTTCTCTCTAAACTTTAGTAATGATCTTTGCAAGCTAAGCTGTTCCTCCCATGTGCTGCTTTTGAGAGAAAGCCGAACCTTGTATAGTTACAGGTATATCTGCAATGTAATTTACTGTGTCTTTTCTTCACAGTCTTCGTAGAAGACTTTGTCTGAAGATGGTGGTATCAACCAGCAGGACTTCTATACAGTACTTTCAGCTCAGCCTTTCGATTATAGATCTCCCCAGTGAGCGGCTTATCCTCAAGCTCAGATGTTTGAAGTGCTTTCAGCCTGACACTAAATGTAGAAGTTCTCTGCCTAGAAGCACTCCCCACCCTAATATTCCCTTAAAAGCAGGTTAGCTGCAGAGAATGTCATGTAATCCTCTGTCTGCCTTCAGCAGCTTCCACATGAAAGTGTTTAAGTACTTTTGCAAACACTAAAGTAATACTTGCAGCACTTCTGTCAAATCAGTGGCTTGATACCAGGGATAAGTAGATCAATTTCATACATATGAAAACAGAAGAGCAGAGTGGCATACAGAAGGTCATGATTGCAGAGCAAGGAAAACAGGAGTCTAGTGTCTCAACTTCCAGCCTGGTTTAAGAATAAGAGTCCTTAAAACAGCTGAGGAGTTGTTTGATTTTTGTGTATCTTCCCTCTTATTCTTCCCAGAGATTGGTGTAAGTCTGATTTTTCAAATGTGCTTGTTGGACTCTTGACTAATTGAGCCAACTTCTTGATCTGGATTTCTGAAAGTAGCCTTAATAAAATAATAAATCATGTTAAGATTTTGTAACAAATGACCTAATTATATGTCACTGTAAGTAGGGAATATACTGCTTTAGAGCTTCCCAGCATCTGCTTTCAAAGCCTTCTTTAAATGGATTGCATACATAGGTGTATATTTCAGTCAGGCAAAATAAAGTTAAGCTTTGCATTGTATTTATGCTAAGAAATATATCACATTGAGGATGGACTCTTTTGTTTATACTTGACATGATTATGCCAGTTTCATTCAGGAAAACAAAAGCCTTTGCTGTCAATGCTCCTGTACTTGTAGGGTGCAGTCAGATTGTTGGAATGTGTTTTATAGTAGTTTGACCAAAGAAGAAAACTTATGATCTGCATACATTGGATGGCTAAGTTTTTTGCTTTAGTTTCTGACCTGTTCCTCTTTTTCTGAATTCTTCTGGTTTAGTTCCAGCAGATACAAAAATGGAAAAAATATTATTTTGATTTGATTTTGGGATGTCATTTGAGTTCTCTCTATCTTCTCAATGTGTATGTCCTCATGACACATCTTAGCCCCCATGATTTCTTTAGGCTGCTGTTCTTACTCACTTGCCTCTAGACAGTAGCTGTCCTATGCCTTTTTTGAATGCTCTTCAAAAATGTTTTCCTGTAAGCAATTGGTCACTGAATGTCTGTATAGCTATTTCCTAGTCTAATTACCTACTCAGCAACCAGTCACTGTGCAGTTGATGTTTGGCATGGGTGTTTGGAGAACTATGAGAGGCCTGGGTATACAGAGGTCTTGGCAGATGCTTGAGGCAATCATCTTGCTTGTCTAACCTGAAATCTTCCATCTGGGAGATGGAGATGTATTGTAGCATGAAACAAACCATTTTCCGAAGTGTTTAAATTTATAAAGAAGGAAATGGAAGATTTAGACTTCTGCAGAGTCTTTGTCTAAGCCTCTTGTGTCTCTGTGTTAAGACAACTCTTTGCTATGCAGCAACACAAATAACTGAGTTTCTGTGCTGTTATCACTTTCAGACCAAATGGCAGCATTTATATATTTGTGTTTAATAATACAGAATTGAGTGAAGGTCTTTAGTTTCCTGCAGAGACAGGAGATGAAACCTGTGAAGTCTACACAAATGAATCAAGAATCTGAAGATTGACCTACTTTATGAATTACAATAGACCCCTGTTTGCTATTGCATTTTAATGGGAAGATGAAGGAGGAATGCGATAAAGACACAGCGTGCGTGGAAACAGCGATTCCATTAACCTGAGATCCTGTAGCTTCTGATGCTTGAGCATCACTCAGGAAGCATCTGCTCTCAGGATGTAGTTACTTCATGGCACAGCTTTATGTATATTGACCCAGGGATCCAATGGTGACTTTCCAGGTCTCTGTAGGGCCAGATAATTGAAGTGACTTGTGCAACTGCGTAACTGACTGGAGCCTGCATCTCATGTTTGTTGCCATGACGCGAACAGGGAGACTGCTGAAAGAGATCTGAAGTAAAGTCAAAGGATACAGTATAATCGGAGGTGGTACTGTTGAATGCTGGGGAGGATGCAGAGAGGGAGAAAGGAAACAAATTGTTCAACAACAAATATTTCAAGTTCGAAATGCTCTAGGAAAAGTAACCTGTAGGTTTTGATTTTGACTTAATGTACTGAATTTTAGTTTTTCATCTTCCATAAGCAAGCAAATTAGGGACAGATTTCAAAGGAAAGTTTGCAGTCTTTTCTTCCCCCTTAATCTGGAGCTCTGTTTCTTTTATAAAACTATCTGCATTCACAAGGCAACCAGATCATTGTTGCTGAGAGCTGTATGGCTCATGTTAAAAAAATGTACACACTGGAGGCAGCATTCTGGCTAACACCTGTTTGCAGTTCTTACCCACATAAAGGCAGTTCACAGGTGACATTGTATTCAGGTGACTTCTGCCTTGTGCATGAAGTACTGGAGAGCTTCAGATAACACTTAAATCCCACAGAATACACACTGCAATCAAACCTACTGCATTTTTTATGTTGCAGTTTTTTAGTGTAGACTGTTCACAAAGTAGTTTAGTGTTTTTCTTTTCCATTTTTTCTTTTTACATTTGGAAAAATAAGTCCTGTTCCTCAAAGTCAAGAATATGTGACTAGAAAGCTTTTTTTGGGTCTTTTGGAGTCTCTGGCACATATTGGTGCAGAAGTCTGACTCAATGATGAGCAGACATAAATTTTCAATTTGCATTCCTTTTAAAAACTCCCTCGATGCAAAAGCTCCTGTGAGCTGAACTAGAGCAGATTAGCTTCCCGTGTCCCAGCTCTCCACAGGGACAAGGCTGCAGTCACGTGACAGGGATCTATTAAAAACTGTTTATATAGATGAGTTCTTGTGATCATGTGAATGTGAGTACCTATAGCAACACTGTCTGCAGTTCTCCTGAAGACAGAGCTGTACCAATAGCTAGCACAGTAGGTGGGACTGGCTTTTGTACTGCAGATAGGCTTACAGATCTGCTTTGATGTATTGCTAGAAATAGAGAGTAAAAGTTCATGATTGGTTTTATGTTGGTTTTTCTTTTTTTAATAACTTGTATTTTGTTCCTTGCTTGCTATTCTTTTTTCCCTCACTGATAGTGGAGACAGGCTTTAGCAAACTTCACTCTGCTTTTGTCCTTGCATTCTGCTGTGAAGTGTGTTCGTACTTTGCTTATCCACTCTGTGGTCATGTGAATATTGGATTTTTTTTCTGGGAGTAGATGGACTGAAAGACATTATGAAAGACATTTTTGAGATATTGTACTGTTGGGAGAGCTGTTAGAAATGAGAAGAAAAAACCATTATAATCAGCTGCTGGATGATATTCCTCCTGACTTCCATGCAGAGAATTGCTCATTAATTTTAAAATTAGTCCCAAAAATAGGTATCTACCAATTACAAATTCTGAGCATTGGTTGACCAGTCAAATTTAAGTTATTGCTCCTGGCAGCCAAACTGCAAAAAGGAATAGTATCTTGGCAATCGGACATGAAAGACCTTTCATCCAAGAGGTCCTCTAAGTCTTTCCCATCAGAAAATACCAGATGCAATGATAAACTTTAATCCTGAAAGTCACAGCTTGTTTGTAACTAGCAAGTCACTGAACCCTGAGAAGCCAGCCAATACAGACTTTTCACAGCTGCTAGATGTTGCCATGTGCTGTGCCCATGCTGTTCTCTGGGGACTTGCCATGACAGCATTGTCTCTGTCTGCCAAAATGCAGGGTTGTCATCCCTGCCAGGGAAAGTCTATGTGTTCTGAGCATCTGTGATGCAGGTAGAAACTAACAAATTAGGCCAAGATGGGAAAACAGAGACTTCTTGTCAAGCTGTGGCCATCTCTAATTCATATATGTTGCTACCAGTGTATTAATGTCCTGATGTTTTGGTATTTGGCAAGGGAGAGATTTTAAGATAAAACTTTTTAGTCCTTTGGTAACGATTTTTTTTCCCCCCATATTTGTGCTACTTTATTTCCCTTGACTCTCTACAATCAGTGGAAAAGTTTTCCCAAGGGAGACAATAAAGCAAGAACCTGATGTAACTGTTCTGGATTATCTCCTAGAAGATTCTTCATCTCCTTTGTATTGACTATATGGGGATGTTGTAGAGCTGCAGATCCACAACCTACTATTATGCTTTATAAACAGTTCCAAATATTTTTAACCAAGGTTTATAGAAGTGGTTTGAGGTAGTAAAGTACTAGAATGTTGGTTTCATAATGATGCCGCTTTTTAACAAAATGGTGACTTGAGGGATTTACTTTTGATGATCTTGAGAGCACCAGAAGTAGTTTGGGTATTGTCTTCTCTTTCTCAAAGGTCATAGCCTACACATGTGAGGTTTCAGTCTTTTGTTATAGGCCAAAGTTCCTAAGAGCTTTATGGACATCTTTTTTTTTTTCCCATGGACATCTTTCGTTTCCCTGTGCTCCTGGGTTCTGTGAGTCTCTATTGCATAGGATCTTTTGATGTTCAGTTATTGTATGCTCAGTTTCTAAACACATTGAAGTTATGCCCTAATCTGAAAACCAACCTTGCCACCAGTGGTGGTACATTTCTGGCAGAATTGAGCAGAATCTGGACTCTTGCAGAAGCAAGATTTCAATAACACAGTTTAAAATAAAAGCAAAGGTTTTGAGGGGCACAAATCTTATTTACCTTTTCTAAGATTCCAGCTGCATGCAGGTGTCCACTGTCAGTCTTATCTTTGGTCTGATAATGCTGTCTCTGTAATGAACATCAATACAAAGCTAGAATGTGATTATGTTGTCACTCTGCAGGTAGGATATAAATAGAGTTTTAACGGATTCTGTATCGCTTGCAAGGCTCCTGCTGCTCACTGGTGGTGGTGATGCCTTAAAATGTTTATTAAAATGACTTGAAGTGTTGTTTAAGCAGAGTGTCTCGCAGAGTCAGCTAACTTAGCTGCTGTTTTCAATTCACTGTATCAATCGGGACTTTAGGTCTCTACATTTTAATTTCTTTTGTGTCAGAATCAACTTTGTAGGCTCATTTCTGCACCTCAGTTGCATAAATTGCCTCCTGAGCTGTCAAAAGTAGGTAATAGACTGCTTTGTAAAGAGCCTGTACTCTGTGGACTCTGGAAGGCTTTATCCAGACCAGACATTTTTTAAGTCCAAACTTACAAAAAGCAGTTTTAGCTTTTTCTTCTGAAGTTTAAGCATTACAGCCTAGGCACTGCCTAGTATTTTTTATTTAGCTGATAGTAAGGGTTCAGCCATGGGACTTTGTCAGCTGCTAAATGTTGACAAGTTCTGTCAAACATCTGGACTGTAGATAAATTTGGCAGTATTTTGAGATTCTAACCAAGCAGACAGATATAGAGTACTGATGAGTGTCCAGGACTCAAGTGATATTCTTTTTTTTCTTAAACTTGAAAAGCTTAGAATGCGTGCTTTAACTTTCCAGATTAATTCCCTGTCTGCCTTAGGGAAGGAACAGGAGAGAGTGTTGAAAGCAGTGGTGCTGGCCTCCTGTAAGCATGAACTTGCACTTCAGTAGATCTAATGTTTGATACAGACATTTTGTTTTAACTCAACTGTAATATTTCCATTGTAAAATCATAAAATTGACCAATGACTTGGAATTTTTATGATCTGAAACCTCTGAACAGCCTTCAGAAGAAACATGGCTTCTTCTAGCTTTTCCTAAAAATGCGTATGAATGAGTTTACTTTCTGTATTTTCATCCTGTGTCATAATGTGCAAGTCTGGTACCTTGTTTTTATCAGGCAGGGCCATATACCCTTCTATATAAAATGATGAGAAGTCCTCCTGAGGCTAGTTAAATTATTGGTCCTTGTACTAAGTATCTCCTCTTGCAGTTAGAATCTCTTAACTTCTTATGTAAAAGGGCAGTAGAGCATGTCAGCAATTTGGATCCTTGAGACTGCAAAGAGATTAGTCACAACTTCCTTCTCAAGCTTCAGGACTGACCTTTTTGATGAACACAATCCATGGCTTAGGTGCTAAAAATTAAAACACTGTGTGTTTTATTTACATATGCTGCTTGTCTTTTTCTTCTGTGACTAGCGGAATTATACAGCAATCAAAATCCTGTTGTTTTCCTCTACCTCAGAAATTATTGTGCCAAACACTGAGTATATTTTATTATTTCAGCCTTCTGTTCCTTTTACTAGAAAATATTCTGTCTTTGTCACTTTCATGTCACAACCTTTAAAAGGTGAGCTGTTTGGATAACTCTTCAGGGACAGTCAGTTCTATCTCTTTCCCTTAAGATGAGACTGCAGTGAGGTTGGCAGTTGTTGGAATTTGAATTTCTAATGACAGTCAGAAAAAAAGGATCTCTGCATTAATGACTATTCATGATACTTTTAAAATACTCATAAGCTTTCAGTGGCTATTTCCAAGCTTAAAGAGTAAAAGCTGTGGCTGGTCAACCCACCATAGTGATTCATAGCAGCTGGCAATTTGAAATTTGTTTGCAGAAAAACTCCTGTGTTTCAGTGTTTAAATAATAATAAAATAAAGAGTTGAATTGTGATTCAGGTAGCAATCAGGTCTCTTGTGAGATAAAGGAGGCTGCTGCTTTTTGGAAACCAGGGGTAATACAGTCTTCATGTCCAATATTTGATCCTGCAGAAGAACTGCTGGAATGGCTCATTGTTTTTGACTGTCTCATTTTAGCATGTTTGGGGCAGAAAATGGTCTAGTTATATGAAAAGTATCCATTGCTCAAAGCCTGCATAATCTGTGGCATCTTAAAAAAAAAAAAAAAACAACAAATTTCACACCAAACTGCAAGATCACTGCAGCTCGCCATGGATTTAGTGGCAGTAAGAATAGTGTGGTAGTGTGGATCTGAAAAATTCACACCTACAGTATTTCTTCACAGTTTTCCTGAAACCGTGTTCCTGTAGTAACAGGAGAAATGCAAAACCCAAACTCTGAATTTAGGTTCAATTAATGCATGCTTCAATCCCACCCTCAAACTTTCAGTTTCTCATTGCTGTTTTCTTAGTAATGTGTTGGAAGTGCAGCATCCAACATGAAATGCTTTTTTTTTTTTTTTTTTTTTTTTTTTTAGCTCAAGTGAGATTGGTGGTTCTAGATGAGATCTTAATTGCTTTTGGTTCATAATACACTCTGTGTTGCTCGGTAGTACATAGGGCAGCACAACATCAGTCTGCTGAAATGAGTCTCAGGAGAGGAATAACAGAATTGCGGAGCTTGCAAATTAGGTGTGATGTACAATGTCAGAGAAGTGGTGATGAAGCGGCCTTCAACAGCTTCTTCTAGTCCAGGAATAAGAGAAACTGACACAGAGATAAATTTAACACACCGGGTCAGAACTGCAGTAGCTGTCTGGACTGCGGGTCAGAGCTGAGGCATGTCATCAGGGCTCTGTCTGAAGGTTTCAACAGCATCTGCCTTCTCTCTGCTGGACTTTGAGTATATGAGCTTGCCTTTGTGAGTGCTAAAATATGCTCATATGAAAATATCTATCATATACTATGTGTAAGGCTTTACTATAGATTTCACAGGAGAAGTGAGAAGGATATAGACTCTTTTTGCAGTGTTTATTTGTAGATGACAACTCAGCTTTGTCAGCTCTGATGTTTTCTTTGAAAGGGCATGCTCAAAAGATAAAGCAAAAACACTGAGAAGAGAATGTTTTTAAAAGGGCACATACTAGATGAATATGTTGCTGACAGCCCCACTGTATTCTTAATAATCCATTTCACAAGAAGAAAAGCTTATAGTTCACAGCCTTGAATTTATTTTACATCTATCATGTTTTGCAGTCCTGGCACTGCCTCTGATTGAGATTTTTTTTTAAGCTCTTCATCTCCCAGGTAAATGAGATAGTATTGAAACAGCTGTGTGTTACCTCTCAGAGTATTGCTTTTATGTGAAAGACAGCAGTGTTCCACAGGACCGAAATTAGATATGCTCCTCTGGGGCAAAATACTTGTAAGTCTAAATGCCAGCCAGTTGAGTGCAGCACCTATATTCTCATGTGGTTTTCAGTGTTGGTCTCTGCTATTTTTGCTGAAAAGATGTCCTGACACAAGAGAGACAAATGAGAATGTCTGCAAAGGATAAGGGACAAAAATATGTACTTCAGACATTGCTGATTCAGAGTATTAGATGCATTTGAACTGCAGTTGTTGAAAACTGCATCTATCAGATCCCTTTCATTCACTTAGTGCAATAATTTTACAAAGTCTTGCCCACTTTCTTTTGGTAACATTTAATGCTTGTGAACTCAGTGCTGCTCTTTGCTCACTGTTTTTTTATCTGGTTCTTTATATATTTTAAAAGTATTTTTCTACCAAAATCTCTGTATGAAGAGTGGGGAAGTTTGTTTGTAGAACCTGTGTTACCTTCTCATCTTTCTCCTCTATATTTTATCATTCTTTTCTTTTCCTGCAGTACTTGGAAAAAAAATGATGCACTTAGCTATGCCAGCCAATATTTTTGTATTCTAAGATGACTATTATTTTGGTCCACTGATGCATGTTGGAATTTCTGCATATACCTAGACTACATTAAAAGAATATGAAGTGCTGCACTTGTTCTAAAACAGCTTTGATTAAACCTTTAGCCACTGACTGTTCTGTATTATGATACTGATTAGTAACATGTTCACATACTGCTATAATTTCTCACAGAACAGCTGCCTTGGTGTATTGGCTTTTATTTTTTCTGTGACTACACCTTAGGTACTGTACACAGGGCAAATCTTATGGTAAAGTCAGAAATAATTTCTTCTCAGGAATGGTTCTGTAGTATTACTGTGATACCAATGACAAGTGTGGGTACCAGTTGCATTCGTAGCAGTGAAACAAAGTATTTCCATCCCAACAGAAATTGCAGCATAAGGGGATCTGTGGTTCGGTTGTGCTGGGCTTCGTGCTCAGTATCACAGCAGGTGGCTGGAAAGTGTCCTTGTGTTGGCAGGAGGGTGGGGTGGGAGCAGAGCTCTTCGTGTCTCTGCTCCAGTGCCTTGACCTAATGTAGTGCTACAGCAGTGAAGGCTCCACTCCGGGCAGCTGAGGCAGGTGGAAGTGGAGGCTGTGATCTTCTTCCCTGCTGAGATGTGTAAAATGGATTTTTTCAGAAGCTTGTAAACAAATCCACAGTGGTGTAGATTTTTTAGAGTGGGAAAATCAGGGTTCACAAGTGTTATGTAGTTGTCACGTGTTTTGCCTCCAGCTTGCTCATAATCTTTAAAAGTTAATGAGTGGTGGTTGGCCTTTGATTGTGTCTTAATGTAATGTCACTCTCCTGTTGACAGCCCTTGATAATTAATTGTTAGTGGACAAAACGTCTCTGTGTGAATCATTCACACCTTTGTTATCTAATTCCATCTGCCATCCAAAACGTTTTAGTTCTATCTGGTCTCAGTACAAAACAACTGGATACCAAATTGCAGAAGTTTGAATATCTCCCCTGGTAATGTGTAGGAATTATTTTTTCCTCCCACAAGTGTGCTTCTGTTATAGAACTTCACAGAGGGTCTGCCTTGGTGACACTGCTGTGAGTATCTCTGAGCCTATAGAAAACACAGGACCAATTGAAGTTGTTAAGAGAACATATACAAACATTTCTTAATAAAATCAATGTTCTGTGGGAGGTAATGATAAACCACTTTTTCAGGGCTTTCTTTTCTGTTTCCATTGACCTGTATAATGAGGTAATTCCTTTGTAGATATTGTAGATATTCTTGGTTTTGTTCCTGTTCTACAAGGGAAGTTACTGCACTGGTATTTTTTGTATCACATCTCATGTAGCAATTGTAATGTGTAGCGTGAAACACTTTGTTTAATTATCCTCAGATTAAAATAATTTTTCTTTGAAGTAATGGAAAAGCTTTGACTTTCCATCTTGGATAAAATTGTTGTAAGGAGTTAAATTTTATCTTCTGATGTGTTAGAGTGCCAAATAAAATTGATATCCATACTAAATCTGCAAATAAAAAAACCCAAACAAACCCCCTTTATTTTCTGTGTTTAACCTCTGGTGTTACTAGTTCCCAACAGAGTTTATTTAAACACTTGAGACTATATTTTTATTTAGATATATTTTAATTTTTTATATCTAACAAAAATAATCATAAAGGTACTCAATGATGCAGGCAGTCAGATAATTCTAACTTGAAAAATTTGTGCAATGTGGAAAAACAAATAAAGGCAGGAGGGCGAGTATAGAAGAAGCATGGGCATCAAAGTGTTCTGTCCAAGAGTGAATGAGAACTATACAGACAAATGGGACCTGGACAATCCTCACTTCCAATTCAGCAGGAGCCAGGAAAGAATATGAAGTCAGCTGGGAGTTGCTTAGCGGTCTTTATGGCATGGTCCATAAGACTGAGCCCACAAAGCACGGAGCCAGTCTTGAATGCTTTTAGCAGGAGAAATAGCTTGTAAATCTGCAGCTGTTGTGTGCAGAAGCACAGGATGTGTGAGTTTACTTGCCAAGCTTTAGAATTGTAGCTGGGGTTTTGCTTGAACTGGGAAATCAAGGTCTTAGGGAACACCAGGCAGATAGGCAAGAATAGGCATGAACGGTACTCGAGCTGAAGCAATGCTGAATGTTACTGATCAGAGAGCTTCAGGTCAACTGAGCAGGATCAATGTGTAATGTTGTGAAAGGAGTTAGGAGCCCTTGTGCCCTAAGCATCTGCAGTGCTTTAAAGTGGCTTTGTCTCCACCCAGACAAACTCATAGCTGGAGCCAGATGTTCACAGCTCTGACTTCAGCAGTACATGCATCTCTAAGGATTCTTTGTCCTATGTGCCTCTGCCAGCTTAAGGCTGAGGTGCATCTCTGAGAAACTGTTCTTTTCAGTTTTGTTATGCTTCATTAGAGCTCAAATCTATATGTAATCCTCTCCTAGAAGAAGGTAGATGCCACCAAGGAACAAAAGAGCTATGGTCACTTCTGTAATTTCTGTAGAACAATATTAATGCCACATTAGCATCTCTAAAGCAATGCCCAGATGCTTTGGAGAGATGTGGGGTATAAATGAGTATGAAAAGTGGAGTTCGAAAGGCTCTTGATGGTAGGACTAAAGGAAAACTAAGTCATACCTAATTATTAAATGAATGGACAAAGTTCGTAATCAGATTGAGTATCTGGCACTAAATGCTGCTTAAATTGGTAACATGCAGCTTGTCTAGTGCCTCTTGGGTAATATATGGAGAGCAAGGTCTGAAATCAAAGTTTTTCATGCTCCTGAGAGTGACTCAACTTCTGACCTATCGTTTCCCAGATCTGCTTACCAGTTACCAGAGTCACACAGTATTACTCATCCATCTCGTTAGCACTGCCACCTGCAACAGGGTTTTATGAGCAAGTAAGCTGAATTTTAGTCCTGAACTACTGTTCTTTGTTTCCTACCTCTGTTTGCTTTCCTGAGGCTCCTGTCCCTCTGTAGATAAACTGAGGATGTGTTTTGGAGAGATCTAGCCTGCAGTTCAGCTAAAATGACGTTTTAGAGTTCCAGGGAGGCTTCTTTTGTATTGGTGCTGGAATTATTCTGTAGATGTCCCTACTTCAGCTCTGATTAGATTTTACAGAATAATTTAATGCCAGATAGAAGAGGTACTGAAGACATGTCTGGTCAACTACTCTCTCCTGAGTCCTTGTGGAGTGTGAGATTGACTCTACTGAATATTTATGAAGACTTATCTTTTTTATTTCTGAATATTTGTCCAGGAGTGGGTGCTTCCACTCTTGCCTTGAAAAGTATACCATATTCTTATTCTTCTAACTCTGGAAGCTTTTCATCATGCCAAGACTCTATTCTCTCCAGAATTATGTTCTTGCTAACATCTTGAATAGTATATTTTACTGCCTCTCCAAAAACACTTAGCAGGTATTGATTGACAGGTTATTATCTTGCCATCTCGTATCTTTACCTTCAAAACAGTAAATATTTTTCTGTCTTCATTTGTCTGCTTCTATGAGTTTGTTTTTTTTTAATGTTACTTATGGCTGCCGCTCTTGTTTTGCTTCTTTTCATCTGAAGTGTCATGACTTTGGGGAAAAGCTTGTTTAGCTCACTGCATACTGAGTCAGCAAATGAATTAATGGAACAATTTAGGGGGCCTATATACTTGCAGTACTGATTTCTCCCTTGCCCCCCTTCAGTGGACTAACTAAATTGATTTCCACCTGGAGAGATCTCAGGGGTACCATTTATACTTTGAGTAGATTGATGAAATTTAGACACAGTTCGTTAGTCTGTGGTTTTGTTTTCTTTGTTTTGTTTTGTTTTTCTTTTACATTTTCATGCTAACCAAGCATTGCCATGCAAGTGGCTGGTACTATCACCTTGTTCCTTTTCCATGTGCAGACCATGTAAAGCCACTGGATTTGGTACTTGACCACAAGCAGAGTACTGAAATGTTCACAGTGGGGTAGCTGTGATTTGAGCAGCAGAGTGAGGTTTGGGGACTCATTCTCAAAACCTCTTTCTGTCCTTAGGACAATTTATATCCATATATATCCCTCATCAACCTTTCAGTTTAAAAATTTAAGGCAACTGAAAAACCACCCCCAACAAAATCCAAACCCATTCTAGCTGCCTAATCTCCTCATGGGGCATTATAGACTTTTCCCATGCCTAATAAATATTAGTAAGTTACAACAAGTGTTATTAAGTATAACTTTGCAGCATGTTCTTTTTTCCTGACAAAGGGTTGGCTTTGATCATTTACATGGATCAGGTTTCTCTGAAGCCTTTGAAAAGAAATACCAGCTAGTGCAGCTTCTGTCCTAGAAAGGGGTTGGCATGCTCTCCTTATTCAAGTACTGTGTTTGTAAAGGAGCCCAGGCTTTCTCCTGAGTTACTGATCTCAGCTGAAGACTTTACCTGCTGTTGATGTGGAAGGTCAGAGGTGTCTTCTACCTGCAGAAAGGAGTGATCCTGGGGGCTTCTCAGACAACTGTACAAAAACCAGTTCCATTCCTAGGGGAAGAGGGTAAGACCCTCTCAGCCAAAGCTCTGGTAAAGAAGTGCTGAAAGTAGAGGAGAGAGGAGGAGTGATCCAGAACTCTTCTTCAAAGGTCTGTTGTGCAGCATAATGACCCATGGCCTGTTAAAAGCTATTTGCTATGTTTAAGTGAAAACTGGAAAGAGATGTGAATATAAAGTTAAAAGTAATATCTTTAGCTATTTCTTAACATAATTCTCCAATACTCTCAGTAAAATTGTTCCAATTCCAATTGTTGTGGATATTCAGTTCCCATTTGGACAACACAGGGAAGTGGTCAGCTGCCATCTGCTAACAGAAGTACCAGCCTTCCCTGCAGTGTACACAGATGTGGCTAGAAGATCTAACTTAACAGCCAAATACTGCATGTGTGAACTCCCAAGCAAAACTGGTGAGAATGCCCTGGGAGTGTAGCTTTCTGTGAGTCATGCCCATCACCAAACTGATTGCATCCATGTGTCTCAGTGCTCTGCAGCCTTTGAAATGAGTATCTCTAATAGAGGAGGATGTGATTTTTTAAGGAAGATCTAAAACTAGGTAAAAATAAGTGAAATATGCTGGATAATGAAGTCTTTGAAAACTCCAGTGATGCATGTAGAAGGGTAATGTTCATTGCTTGTTTTTATCTTATTAAATGCATGCTAGCATTTAAATTGTATTGTTTTAACAACTCCAAATAGCACATGCTCTGAAAAAGAAGAGTTGACATCACGGTAAGTGTTAGCAAGGGACTTTCAACTTGCACAGCATTATTACTCCTGTTGTATATGAGCACGTGAGTATACAGATAGGAGGGACTACTGGGTCATTAAGTATGTTCCTCCATAGCAGCAACAACTGTATTAAACTCAGAAACAGTCACAGAAAATGAACTCCACATATTATGGGTGATAATATGCTTCTTATCAATCTAGTATGAATTGATAACCTGTAGTAAAAGATCAGATATTGCTACTAAAATGTGCCATGAAGCAGAGCTGGAAAGTTTTAGGCTATCACTGGAGTGTTAGACCAATGTATTTGCATAGCATTTATTAGCAAAATTTGTAGATTGTTCTAGGAATTAGACTGTCTATCTCCTTATAGACAGTGACAAAAACCAATGTAAAAACACCTCCTGGCATTATGACTGGACTGTGAGGCAGTGGTATTTCCTTCCTCTCCAAATTCTTGGAAATTATTTAACATCAAACATGAGCAAGTCACAGTACTTTGGCTGCTGTCCATACCATTGCAGTAAGAACAGCAGCACATGGAGAGGTCCTTTCCCCGGCATCTTGGAGCTTTGTTTGCCCTCCACAGTGTTACTCTATGCATGTGTTTAGACCCCTGCCCTCCCACCTCAGGAGAGAAAAACATGGAGGCCAGAACATGAAGGAGAATTTTATCTCACAACAGATTTGCTCTAAAAAACAAGAGATGAGGTTGGGAAAAGTGTTTGGCAGTGGTTTTTCCTGAGCCCCAGGTGTGACAGTCTAGACTGGAGTCCTCTGTTCTCTGCTCACACAGTTTCTGAGCTCTTACAGCTGCTTGGTCTCTCTCTCTGCAACTGTTTCACTAAGCTTTCCTACCTGATTTGCTCATATCTTCTACTGCTTTTGGACTGCATATCCATCCCCAAATCAGGCTTACCTTCTCATCTCCTTGCTTGAGCAATCAGTGTATAGTCTCTGTCAAGGAGAGAATGAAAGTACGGAGTGGGAGGTTTGTGATGACAGCAAATCAAGTGCTCTCAAACACTGGAGTAAATACAGAGTAGTTTTTGCTTGGGCTCTGCATAGGTGCTACCAGGGTCAAAATACTGCTCATTTGTAAATCTGTCCTGAAATGCACACAGATGCCTACTGAGTACCCAAATCATATGGAGATGAAATGGAAACAAATCTGCTTCCTAGTTTCTCAAATATAAAGTTAGCAGATGTGTGTATATTTCTTCCTCATGCTGCAAAATCCCTTATGACAGTAGTTGGGACAGAGTTACAGATATTTGCTGCTTTTTGAAATTGGTCTTTGTTTTCTCCTTTCTTTTGAACTTCTCATGTAATTGGTATTTTTTGCTTACTGGATGAAAAAGTGACCAAGAAAAAGATTTTTTTCTTCATCTTTACCTTGGAAGCCTGACAGATAGGGACTCTTAAGCCGGCATACCATTGCTAAATTATGATACATTATTGCTCTATTTCTCTGCTTTTTTTGCTGCTGGAAGGGTAGGGAGGTTAGGAAAAAACAAAGGTTCAGGCTGCTTTTGGAGGTGGGAAACCTGAGGAAGAAAGACCATGACTAAAGCAATAAGAGAAAAGACACATTGTAAAGGGGAAGGAAAAGGAGCCCAACAGAGGTGAGACTGCACTAGCAGGCAGGGAGTCTGCACCAGCAGTCACAGAAGCAGGATGTAAATACTGAAAGCAGTCCTGAAAGGAAGGTTAAGATGTGTTTGGAGCTTATCACTGGAGGCACAGGCAAGCTTGCAAATCCTGTTGAAGTGGTCACGCAACAGTCTAACCTTGGCACATGCTGAAACATTTTGTTAAAGCATTCACTTAGCGAATGTGTCTCCATTTAACACACAGAAAAGATCATGTGTGTTTTGTAGATCTCTTCCAAGACAAGAGAACTAACATGTAAATATTTAGTTCTATTCCCTTTGGTGGGATGGAGATATTTGCCATGGCTTCCTTGAAGCTGTGACCTGTTTCCATGTGGTGTGTGACCTGCTTGCTGGTGCCTCTGTGGGGTTTCTCAGCAGGGCAGGTGCACTCTGCTAGGTGCTCCCCCAGCTTGGGTTCTCAGGCAAGGCTGAAACAAATGGTTCCATGTCTTGCTAATGCATAGACTCTTCTCAGGCTGTGGAATTTAAATGAAACCAATGGTAAAGCCTAGGCTTGTCAGAAAATTAAATAACAGGTGAAAGACTGTATATAATATACATATAGGGAGACTAAGAGATTTTTTTATAGATATGTGTCAAAGAAAAAGGAGTAATTTTCATGTACAGCTGGAGGAAGGGAAGATTGAAAGACTGCCTTGAAAGAACAGGGGGTATGGAGGAGGGGCAGGCATAATGTACTTTTTTTCCTGATGGAAATTAGAGTTCAGAATTTTGCTGTAACTTTTCTGAGCAAGAGCAGCAGTTGATTGATTGTGTTTTAATTAGGTGCTGTAATGCGCACATGCTGTGGATGCATGTTTCTGAAAATTATGCCCTAAATTAACTCAGTAGTAAGAAGACTGCCTTTTTAGTGCAGTTAACAAACCAAACAAAACCCAAACAGAAAAATGCCCTTAATCTATACTGATCTGTAGACAATTAAACTCCTAATTTAGTAATGTTACTTAAATTGTAAACTTATTTTCTGGTGTGGTATAAGAACACCTTTTAATTGTTGGGTCACTTCAACAGTGATTCAGGAAAAGAGACTTGCTAATTGAGTGTTTCAGACAACAGTTAAATCCAGTTAAAGTTTGGGTGCCTTGAGCACATGTTGGTTTTAAGACATGTATTTGACTGCTTTGAGCATGAATTTTACAAACCTGTATGTCTTTAGAAAGCATCCATTATTCCTCAGAGGAACAAGATACTTGCTTTGACACAACACTTTGGTTGACTAAAGTGTTGAAACCAAAGCACTTTAGTTGAATAAGGTTTTAAATTGTCTACTGAAATTTTGGGAAACCATTTTTACTCTTCTCAACACTGTGAAAAAAGTAAAATTACTTGTCTTCATTTTGGGGTTATTTATAGTTTTAATAATGCAGCATTTCCCAAAATACTGCCATGCTATTTTGGTCCCCCTAAAGAATTTTGGAAATGTAAATCTAAATTTTAAAAAATAAATCAGATTATGCTAAATTGAGCATCAGTACTTTTGCAGGAACTGTGATCTAGTCCATTAAAGCAGACATAGAGATTTTTTTTGACTATTTATTCTTTCCATATTCTTCTTCATTCAAGAGATGAAGTTAAAGCTTGTCAAGCTGTGGGATTCCCATCTGAATTTTAAGAAGCGAGCTAAAAAATTGCTAACATTCTGCAGAAGAGATTTTAAATGTAGATAATTGTGTCAAGATTGTGCATGAATGTTATTCTGAGGAGCAGAAGCTCTGAGTTCTTGGCACAGTCAAAGCTCTCAGGCTGTTGGCTCATGTGTTCCTTGCCTTGCTTGTGGCACTGAGTGGCTGATGAAATGGGGGTGATCTCACAGGACATGGGCTGAGTTTCAGATTTGAAGAAGTTTATCTAGCCAGCCTGAAAGCTGCAAGCCTGTGGTTTGTCAGATGGTGGTGGTAGCCTTGGTAACATTTTGTTTGTAATGAATCAACTTCGAATATAGACTATTATCAAGCATCATCCTTCATATGTGTATTTCATGTGTATTGTATGTAAGCAGAGGAGCAAAGAATAATGGTAATGGAGAGGGAATAGCTTTCACTGACTGCTCAGGTGTATGAACCTCATGTTTGTTTAATCCTGGAATGTTAATCAGTAGTACTGGAAAGAGTCTTCCAGAATTAAAGTATTTTATTAGTTGGGAAGACAGTAAAGGAATTGTTTTCCAATTTCTGCTTTTATGGTATGCAGTTAAAATGGAGAAGTAGAATCCCTCCCCCTCCTCCGGATCCTGCCCTCTGGCAGAAAGGTCAGTAGACATTTGTGATCTCTGTCATTTGTATCTAAATTCAGCTGGCATGCTCTGTTGACTTGTACATTTGTAATGGATCACAAGTTCATAAACAACAACAGCTATATAACATGGATAGAGGCCTAAATGCAAAGGGATTTGCAATGTCAGCTTTATTAACATGTAAGCTTCTCTCTAATATCTGTGATAGCTGATATTGCATATCTCTCCAATATTTTGATTATCATTGACAAGAAATTTAGCTTGTGACTTTTATCTGATTTGGTACTTTGACTATAAGTTGTGAAACAATTAATTTCTAGTGAGTGCTTCAGGGGAAGTAGTATTTCCAATGCATTTGCCCTTGGAAGCAAAGGCCCCTTATTAATGGTTCCAGTTTTATTAGTTGGCTAAAAACAAGCCTTTAGAATATATAATTATCTTTTTAAAAAGTTATTATTCACCCAAATGTAACTTGTGGAGGTAGAGTGAAAACTTTGAAATGGAGGATTAAAGATTATTTGTAGAGACCTTCCTCAATGTATTCTAACTTTCTGAGATGTAGAGCTCTTTCAAGGATAGAAAATAAATTACTTTTCAGGGTTTGGATGAGAGCTAATTCCATATATTGCTCTGGGTAGTAAACATTGATTTCCTCTTCGATTGAAGAAGCTTAGAATGTGAAATCCTCTTTAAGAGGAAGAGCTCCCAGTGCATCAGCAGGGCCAGCTTTTCCTGCAGTTTACTGCACTGCTTACACTGTTGTGAGTTGAGCAAGGACTTCTATTCTCAGTACATAATTTTTCAGAGATCAACATGGGAAGCAAAACCTCTTCCTCGTGCTACACTTTTGGAAGGCATTCTGCATGTATTTATTTTCTAGTTATAGTCTTTACTTTGCAATCAGATGTTTATCACTATATACTTCTCATAAAAAAACATTGATGATCATTTATTGAGAATAAATTACAACATTACTGTATTGGTATAAGGTAGGCAGATAGATGTCTGCCTAATGTATTTATTGCCATTCTGTTTTAGCAGATGTCTTTTCTTTTCCTGACACCATGCTTAAAAATACATGGCATATATAGTTATCCTAATGAGCTAGATGCATTCCTGAGTTTAAAAAAATCTAGTAATAAGTTTTTGAATTCCAGGGCAAATAAAATTACTTATTTCCTTTATAACCACTTTAGGAGTTGCTGGTAGCTCAAGTTCAGTGTTTCATCCTGCCATAGGTGGTCACTGAACATGTACTTTAGCAGACTTTATTAAAACAAACTCTCTCAGCAAAGCACTGTCATTACTTAACATACTTTATCTTCTGAAGAAGTGATGCCTTTTTCTCAACTTCTCTAAAGTCAGATAATATCAAAACAAGAGCTGTAGTAAGGATGGATGCATATATAATACGTGTTTAACATCTCCTTGATGAAGCCTGTCAAAGTATTTCCTTTCTGTGGACATAATCAAATGCCTGGATTCACTTGAGGTATAGAGAAGCCAAGTCTGTCCTCATCTTTATCAGGAATAGAAAAATTAGTTAATGTACAATCAACACAGTGCAATTGTATTCAGAATCCCTGTTTTTTCTGGTTATAGAAAGACTAAAGCACTGGGGTTTTTGGTGCCTATCAAAATGTTCAACACTTGAATTTGTTACTAGTGTGTTTATTTCAACTGCCTTGTATGTGAAGATACATCTGCTCATACATAAATGTAATTTCTCAGATAAAGCTTGAGACAGAGGTCCTCTGGTGAGGAGAGAGTAGATTGCTCTCTTTGTCTCTGCCAATATAAATTTCAATAACATGTTTAATAGTATCTGAGTATCATTTTGTGGGCAGTTTGAGTGTCTGCCAAAGATCTATGTTGGGAAATAAAGTAGGGGCTTCCTGATGTAGTATTTGTACCTGGAAAAGAGCTGAATCTCCAGTGTGAAGAGTGTAAAATAAATTACACATTACATCTTGCTGTACCCATTGAGTCACTCTTGGAGGGAGGGAGATAGTTCTGGACCAGTAATACTCAGCACATTCATTAGTGTTTTTCATTTTGTCATCTGGATCACAGTTACTAAGTTTGCAAATGATGTGCACTTGGGAGAGACTGCAAGTGTGTTGAAGGACACAGTGAGAATTGAGCATAATCTTAGCAGGTTGGAGAAGTGGTTTGGGAGGAAAGTGGGATGACCATATGAAGAAAAGCATCAATTCCTAGACTTTAGATTAATAAGCATCATAAAATGCATGAACACAGAGTGGAGAATAACTGGCTAGCGGGCAATTGTGTAGAAAAAAGATCTGATGATAATGTTTAGTCTGTGGTCCACCAAGGCTGAAGGGTTAGACTTGTGAAAAGAATGTCAGAGTGCACACAACGAGCCTTCTGAAGTAATCCCTAAGGCTCAAACTGAAGTGTGGTGTTTGTTCTGGGCGGCCTTCAGGAAGGAGGTGAAGCAGTGGGAGTGCAGAGGAGAGCAGTGAGGATGATCAGCTTTAGATAACTTGGTGCTTGGAAGAGAATTGAAGTATCTAGGCTGGTTAATCTAAAGAAGAAAAGATAGGAGAGGGGATTTTAAAAATAATCTTCTAACACTTAAAAGTCTACTGAAAAAAAAATCCATTGTGTACAGGGTGGATAGGAAAAGTAGTAAAGAACTCTAAACTGCTCTAGTAAGGTAGATGGGAAAATACTTCTAACAGAAAGAATTCTGTTAAAATTGTGAAGTAGACTGGGATATCATGGAGTCTTGACTGTTGGATTTCTTTCTCATCTGCTGTTGGATTTTTTTCTCAGGAAAACCATAAACCTTGATTCTTCTGTGGACAATGGATAGACTAGATGACTTTTTATAATTTCTTGCATGCCTTTTATTTGTGTTTTTTTGTTTTGGTTTTTTTGTTGTTGTTTATTTGGGGGTTTTGTGATTTTTTTTTCTTGGTTGTGGTTTGGATTACTTTTGTTTGGTGGTTTAGGTTTTTTTTTCTTTTTGGCACTTCATGTTGGACTGCAGATTTGTCTCGAGTGCTTTTATGGATGAGACATTTTGGACACTGAATATGTCTTTTCAAGTGTAAAAAATACTATGATTTAGCCTGCTGGGTCCAAATTTCTCTGAACAATTCTCTATGAGATCTAGTAGTAAAAGCAAAAATGTTTTTAAGAAAACTGACTTCTAGAGATTATCAAGAATGGGTAATTTTTCTTCTGTGATGATTTGAGAATTACGGCTTGGGGTCACATCAAAAACTGCAAGCAGATTGAGAGTGAAATTGTTTCATTTGTCAATTGTTTCATTTTATCAAACTGGCAATAATGGAGAGATGTTTTAATTTTTCATGTTTCACTTTTTAATTTGATCTATTAAATTAACTTTAAATATAAACTAGCTTCCTGGACCTACTTAAGGCTGTTTTAGAGTCTGAATATCTTGGCACATTTAATGTAAATGGAATAGTGTATAGCAATTTCTTATCATCTATTCTGTTTTGCTTTTTACTGCTGACCTCATCATTCAAATATACATAGCACATGCCCAGCTGATATAACTCAATTATGTTCAATTTATGTAACTTAATTATTAAACACCAATTTTTAGAGATTTGATTTCTATGCTTCTTTGAGCACTGTTGTTGGCTTAAAGGAACAGCTGTATGGAAGAATACATTTTAAAGAAGAAATGCTTTAGAATTTACGCCTTTGGTTTTACGTTCTGTTTTCCCCCTTTTCTTTCTGGGATGCTTTTCTTTCTGAATTTCAATTAGGTTGGTAAAATATTACTTTAAAACCAAAAAAAGCAAATTTATGCAATAAAAACCAGAAGATAAAGGTGTAGTTTTCCTAAAATTTATTTAAAATACAGTTTAATTTAAAATTAGACTGTAGTATGTTCATGAAATGTGACAGTGTAACAGCAGGATAATTTTTTTTCCCGGCTTCTCAGCAGAAATGCCATGGAATGGTTGTCTGAACATAGTGCTGTGAGTGGCAGGCTGAAAAGTTTGCTGGTGGCACTGGAAGGCCATGGATCATCTGTTGTGTGTCTGATTGGGCAAGACTTTTTGTGGGATGGAGTTAGACTGCTCAGGAACTGGAGAGCTGAGTGATGTGTACATGTAGACATTGCCCTTTATGAATGTTCATCACTCCCTCCCTCCCGTGGTCAGTGAGGCACTTCACAAGGGTGATTCAGAACTTGGTGTGAATCATCTTCTGCAAGTCCTGTTTGTGTAGGAAGATAAGGAAAATTGTGCCTTTCATTCAGGGATTCAGTCAGCTGCTTAAAACTAGGCTGGATAGATCTAAGCCAAGGTCCCTGCATCTTTGAAAAGTAAAAACTATAGAACAACAGAGAATTCACATTAGGGTTACCTGCCTCAGTGTGTTAGATCCATTTCAGGACATGAGGTGACCTTTCAACACGAGATACTGGAGTGCTGAGCCCCTGTCCCATTTTGCATGTGCTCTGGGGGTGTGTGTCAGGCCATGTTCCTGGCTTTAGAGTGGCACAGCAGTTTCCATTTTAGAGCCACCATGGTGCACGTGGGCGAAAGTCCCAGATGGGAACTTAGAGCAGGTGAAGGCTTAGTATGGTGAGTAGGTACACTTACTACTTACTGTAGTAAAATAAATAAATGTATACTCACACATTCAACAGCCAGTGCCTGCTTCCCTAACACCTGCTCTCCCCTCATTTCTGGAATCTTTATTTGAGGGAGAAGTATGGTCATACGCATCCATCCATCCATTAATCCGTTCGTCCCAGTTCTACTTCTCATGAAGTAGGAGAGCAGTTCTCATCACCACTGTGGTGATGTTATGAACACATCTGAGCTGAAAACAAATATGGTTAGCCTAAACAATTTTTTTTAGCACAGAAAATGTTTTAGCCTGTATTTTGAATGTGTATTTCTAGAATACCTGCCATTTTAAAGCAAAAAGTTAATAGTGAAAATGTCAATAATTTTTCTTAAACTGTTTTGCTTAGGAGTTGGTTTTATTCCAAGAGGAAAGATAAATTCAGATGTTTTTCTTTTTCATGGATTCATTTTTTCCTATCCATTCATTAACCACAGCAAAAATACTTGCTCTGCTTTGTTAGGTGTGTCCTTTTGGACTGCATCTTATAGGCTGTGTTCAGACTAAATTTAGCGGGAGCTTCACCATTCGTTGCAGCCCTGTAATTATAACTGCAGCAACCTCAAAGCTGATCCAACTAAATTAAAACACAAATTGCTTCTGCTGCTCATGCTGTTTGGATCACCTGAGTATTTCTTCAGTTAGTGATTCTTCTGAAGTTGGAGAATTTTTGATTTTGAAGAAGTGGGAGAAAAGTAGCCCAGATGAGCTTTGACATTAGAAACCTCTATTGGCCCTATTTCTGATGATTTCCCTCTGTTCCCACTCTCTGGGGGCTTTTCACCAGTCACAACCCCTGTGGCAAAGTGCCTGAGCCCTGCTGATGAGAAGACGTCAATAATTCAGATCACATTATGCTGGCAATTCAATCAAATAGAAAGTTACCTATGTTTCAGAAACATTTAAAATTCCTAGTTATGTAGGAAGTTAATTTGAAAGAGCAGCTGAATGCCTCCTGGAAAATTTGGAGAGTTTCTCTTTAGTACCCACTTTGCTGGCTTGCTCTTATCATATATTTTCTGAATTTCTCTAACCTTGTTCTTGATGACAAAAGACATTTGCATGAAAACAGGATCTTTGTTTCTTAAGTGTTCATCTGTTCCTGCTGTTTATTTCCAACCTAAAGTCATAATCCTCTGTTTGTGGCATCACAATTGGTTGCAGTGGAAATTATTATGCCATCACAAATGGAGGATTATGTCTTCAGGTGGGGGGGATAAGCAGCAGGAACAGCTGAACTCTTAAAAGCAAAAATGCTGTTTCATGTAAATGTCCTTGGTAATAAAGAAGAAAGGGAAGTGAAATACAGAAAACTAGAAAATTGGTATGGACAGACTTGTGTCTGAACAGTAGGGCAGCAGATTTTCCTTAAGGCAGGAACAGCTATTTTAAATTAAGGACATGCCCATGTAGAATTTAGGCTTTTAAATGTTTCCCCCACAATTAAAAAAAAAATAGAAATACTGATGTTGTTACTCAAGTACTGAGATGACTACGCTGTTCAGGGAGAGATTTTTCATCTTTGCTGAGCATTCTTTTATTCCTTTAAGTATCTGTTTGTCAAGTCACTTCTAATCTTAAGGGAGTTTCCCTTTTTGTGCCTGCTTGATAGGATTTTCAAGGCCAAACTCCACCATTTGGAATGGAGCTTCTGCCCTGTGTGAAGCAGGATGACCATGGTGGAAGCTCATCTAAACCACACTGCTGAGCCAATCAGTCAAATGCTTTTCACAGGCTGTTTCCATTTAAAACCACAAGCAGCAAGCTGACATTTCTCTTCAGCATCATAAGATGGAAAGCTCTGAAATACCCAGAAGCAATCTCAGCTTGTACCTTATTTGGCTTTATCTGAGCATTTTCCCTCACCCCCTCCATCCTACAGCTGCTCTATTCTTTAGTAAAAGGAGGTTAAAAGATTATTGATGCAAACTAAAAGGTTTATATAGTAACAAAGCCCAGTGTCTGTTTTCTGTGGTGGAAGCCAATTTGACTTGATTTCATTAAAATTCTCCTTGTTAACTTGGGTGATGTGCTGGTGATGGACTATTTGATGTCTGAGAAGTGGTGAGAAGTTAGTTGTCTAATGATGGACTAATTAGAAAGCCCATCCTAGCAGGATCCATGGAAATTGATTTGTACAGTGCCATTTTTGCTAATGACAGTCATGAATACGTTTGCAGTCCTTTACTTACTCTTCCTACCCACAGCTAATGAAAGGGAAGTGATCATTAAGAGCTCGGCTGTAGTCTATCTGAAGTTTTCTTTGCCTTATTGGAATAGACATACTTTAAGAACTTCAGCTTTAAGTAATATTCTTATTAGAGAAACACATGCCTGATGTCTGCCTCCTCTGAAATGAGCATGTTTTTCTGTTGTATCTGGTTTTGAGTTATCCTCACTGAATAGAGAGTAAGTGTCCTTTCTGTGCTCTTTACAGAAAATGACCATCACTGCATGGGACTAGAAGAAGCCATAAATATGTGGTCTGAATAAAATTAAAATTAATTAGACAGTTTTTCCTACAAGGGCATAACATGTCCATTCACAACTAGGTCAAGCATTTTTAATATTTATCAGTCTAAGGCAAACAAAAAGTATTATTCTTAGTATCTCTTCTTGTGATTTTATTTACCCATTTGCTTTCAGGTCCCTTTAATCTGCCCAGATGGTATTTGCCCAGCCAGGTCCATATGGCCCAGTATTCACATACTAGAAGTTTTTACACAAAGACCTGAATAAAATATGACAGTCAATGCAGTGTGGCTAGCCATAAGTACATCCTTCATTGTCCATAGGGCTCTAGCTTACTACCACCTTCCAAGCTTCTCAAGGATGCCTCTGGTGAATAATGATCTGGCATTGCAACTACTTTTCTGTTTACTTCCTCTACTTTAAACTTCTGTTTTACTTCTGATTAAGTTCCTGTAAATTCTGCCATAATTAAAGAAAAATACAGACCTTTTCAACGATCCTTAAACTTATCTCTTTTAGGTGTGTTCTGACAGATGAAACCAGTAGCTGGGGGTATTGCATCAAGTTCCAGGAGTTAGCTGTACCATAGTTTTGATATGTTTTTAGTGAAATGGATGTCTTATAAAACCTGTCAGGTAAAGGTGGAATCTAAGAAATAGAAGTGAAAAGTGTAAGTGGACAAGCAACTGAGAGTTGAAAGTAAGAGGGCAAGCAAAGAGAATGGTGAAATGTCATTGCTGGCAGCAGTGAAGGAGCCGGAGGTTGTGCAGTGAAGACTAGAAACAAGGGGGATGGATAGCCTGAAGCTGCTGGTATCTGGATGGATTAGAAGAAGGGACAGCAGAGGAATCAGAGTTATCAGAGACAAAATAAGAATAGAAAATGAAGGAGGAAGGTTTGAAGGTTTGAGTTTCTTAGGTATCTTTGTAGTTAAAAGAGGCTAAAAGAAAACAGGAATTCTTGGGGAGCCAGAGACAGCAAGAAAGTGGGGAAAACTTGGAGGTCTTCATGAGAGATTCTACTAAGAGGACAGCCAATTTCCTCTGGAACAGGGAGATTATATGTAGACAGTATCACAAAACAACATAATTTTGGTTTCAATGTCTGATTTAAATATGAACAGGAAAAGTCCACTTAATTGTAATGAAAATTAATTACCTTGACATAACAAGGTGGGGAAAAAAAGATTGTCCATCTTGCCACAAAGGAATTTAGGTGAGGTCAGCACTTTAATTTATTTCTGAGATTAAGCCTGGCCAGTTTATCTTGTGCCTGCATTCACTCTTTTACTTTGAAGTTGTTCCTATACATTAGTTCTTATACATTAGTTCCCTGAAGCAAAAACCTTATCTGATTTTAACAGTGAAAACAACTCTAAGTATATTCAGCTAATGGCTTGGAGTTTCTGCTGAAAGAAGAAATTTTCTAATTTAAAAATTTATTTCTAGCCCCTCCATTCAAGTTTTGTTTTGTAGCATCTGTAAAATATATATCTTCACACACATATTATACCTGTATATATATGAGAAGCATCTAGTTCTGATAGGTGCAAGATTTTGAATTTCTTTGCTGTTTCAGTAGTACTCCCCAGCACTAGCTACTCATTAGTTTTGTGGGTTTTCATAATATTTATTCCTTTTTGTTTCTGTAGTGCATCCTATGAAAGATATTAAGAAGAAATAGCAAACCTTTATGTATCTCCTGTATTATTATTGGAGACGGCTTTCAGTGGTCCTTTGATGCATAGTATTCAGCATCTAAATATGCTAACACATCTAAAGAAACACCTAACCCTTTCTTTAAATTAGCCCTTTTTGGCATTTTTTGTATGCTAAACTTAACTTAAAATTGCTGGGAAGCAATTGAATGGATGCATAACTCAGATAAAGATATTCCAAAATGGCAATCAGGGATGACTATCCAATAGATCAGACTAGAGAAGATTTATATGTAGACCATACTAGGACTTTGAGAACTAATACTTAGAAAAATAAATTATGAAAGGTATGGGTATACAGTAATGTGGTCTGCTAGCATTACATAACATACAGTATTGATGACTGATCTTTTAAAAGAAATATTGCTATCTACAGGCTCAAAGTTTGGTTTAATTTAAAGTTCAGGTCATGTAGCTGTTTACTTCCAAATAGTCTAGATTAATGACTTG
Source organism: Taeniopygia guttata (assembly GCF_048771995.1). NCBI lineage: Eukaryota > Metazoa > Chordata > Aves > Passeriformes > Estrildidae > Taeniopygia > Taeniopygia guttata. The sequence continues at coordinate 27,295,258 of NC_133030.1, read as the reverse complement.
TTGGCATACTTAGAACGAAATAAATGTCAATATGGACAAGTGGTTTGTAGTGTCATTTACTCCTGCAATTTAATTCTGATAAACATATTAGTTAACTGTATTCTATTGTGTAAAGCAGATATAAAACCATATTGAGTGACAGAATTTTGCCAAGACATGATTAACATTGATCATGTGGCTGAGTATCGGTGTGCAGTACTCAAGTCTGATGTGTTCTTTCTGTATGGAAAGCATCCCTGTTTGTGAAGAGCTGCTGTATTTTAGAAGATTTGATAGCTGTTGATAATGGATGTGATGGGAATAGGCAGCCACTGGGCAGTGAGTTCACTATAATAATTTAAAATGCTCTGTGAATAAATTTCTTACTCGTCCAGTTCAGGTCAGAGGTGTAACCTTCATAGGCACTGAACTACCTGGCTTCAATGAAGCCAAGCAGTAAAGGAAAGGCCACATTAATGAAAAAGCAATGAATGATGTCAGAAACCTAAGACACTTGGAAAAACAGTAGTGATCTGACTTGCTGGTATCTGGTGTCCGAGCATCTGAAAAGAAGTCACCTACACAGTTCTGTTCTCACCTAAATGCAGCCTTTGTTCTGCTTTACACTTTCTCCCCCTTCACATGTGCTTCTCATCTTTCTTCCCTTAAAATACCCTTTCCATTTCATATTCCCAGTGGAATTGCCCTACCTCCTATGCAGACTCTTTTCCTTTTTCTCACTGCCAAGAACTTTGTATTCTCTCTTCCCTTTCTTTGTCATTATATGGTATTTACTTGTCACTAAAATTTGCTTTTGTGAGCTATAGTATTCTTGCTTCTCCTCAACTGTATTTTAAAAGAAGAAGAATTCGGGTTTGTTTTGTGGTGGTCAGTGTTTTAAGGTGGATGTGTACCATGGAATTTCCATAGCTCTCCACTGGGAGTTTTCCTTAAGCAGAGCCAGTGGCCTTGCAAAGCAGAGATTAGATGATTGCTGTCACTTCTTGCTCAATCTCTTGTTGAGATTGTTTCAATAGACTGGCTGAAATATCCAAAGATACCTAGCTTCTGTGTCATGCTTTGTTGGGAAATTTCTTTTACAACATGTTTGGATTTACTTTCAAAAATTAAAAGAAAATAAATTCTGTTGCCCTTGTCACCTTCAGTTCCCTTGAGTTTGCTGCAGTCCGAGAATACTGGTGAAAGCCGAGGCAACAAGTGAGCTTTGGGTAAACTTAAACGCTAGGAACTTCTCTGGAGCTGCCATTGCTTGTATGAGGAATCTCTTCTGAGTTTTGCTCCAGGTTTTACTTTGTTGTAAGAAGGTGATAAAATGTAGCCCTTCATAACCAGGGAAATCAAAGCCACTGTATTTCTATTCTGGAAAGCCTGTCCTGGGTTTCATCATTTATTCAAGACCACTGAAGTCTTGGAAGTATTTTCATCATTTTGAAGTGTAATTGAAGGAAGCAGTTACAGAAAGCCTTTTGTGTATTTTCAGTGGAGTGGTTAGGAAGCCTAGATGGGGAACAGAGAAAGTCTTCAGAATTAAGGTGATGAATCGCAATGTTCAAGTTCAGCAATAATGACTATTAGAATAATTTTTGGAGTAACTCATTGACTGGAATATGTTTTAATAGTCATATTTCATGTTACTTAAAAAATGGGAACCTTCAATTATTTTTTGTAATATAAGGGTTGCACATAATGAATAGACAAGTTATCTTGGTTTAGTTGCCTATTTAGAAGAGAAATGAGTAGAATATTCTTGTGTTACCTATTCATCAGTCATGTAAATTTTCTCTGTACTCCGATTTCACCAGAGAAAAGTTATTTATCCCTGGGGAATTGGAACAGTGAGCTTGTGAGTCATTCTGCATTGGGTAGCCCTCCTAATCTGCCTTTTCCCAACAACCTGTCCTAGCAAAACCAAAAAATTAATATGCTTTGGACTTCAGTGTCCCCTCCTACTCCCATGATTATCCTTGACTGGGTGTAGTCTGGATTTTATTAAATCAGGTGAGGCGAGGAAGAGGGCCTCACTGGATTTTCTTGCTCACCATGTTGCTTGGCTCACTGCCTATCTGTAGATATAATTTTATTTTTCTCTTTCCCCTTCACACTTGGGTGGCATAATTTAAAGAAAAAAAAACCCAACAAAACAAACAAAATCTTCACAGCTTTGAAAATCTGTAGTAAAGTATCCATAGCTTTATTCAGAACTTGAGAACAGAATAAAAAAGATCAGATATATTTCTCTCTACTGTCATTTTCAGGCTGTGCTAAAAGGAAATGAAGACCTTTGCTTAGAGAAACATCCTAGAGAAAACAGGAAAAAATAGTTAACTGGATTTTTGATAGGTTTATTCATTTCTAAGCTTACAGCCTGAAGTCCCTCAGAGCATTATGTTTACATAGGTGTAGTCATGGGTCATAGAACACCATTGTTTTCAGCATTAGGAATAAGTCTTTGTCTCAAGAACCCCCAGAAGTTTGATATCCCAGAAGTACAGTGTATGAAAGTGAAGAACAGCTACAGGAATGTGATTATCAGTGCAACCACTGCTGAGTGTAGCACTTTGCTCCTGTAGCCTCGTTTGCTTTGTTCAAATGACTTAACAGCACAAGAACAGGAATTTTGAAAATGGCAGCTCACTTATGAAGCATCTGTTAACACCAAACATTAATTAACTTAGAAATGGTTGTGGTTGGTTTCCCACAGCAAATGTGCCCTACACAAATAGGCTTTGTATGTGTTTGCTCTGTAGTGTAAGAATTTAATTCTCTAAGTTAGGCATGATTCCATTTAATTTCGACACATACATTTTCATCCAAATCAAGTTATGCAGACTAGCTCCTTGATTCAAATAAATTTAATTTTGAAAGTCCTAGCACTGCCTGAGAGACTCTGGACCCAAACTCTTCCTAGAACCTCACCTGTCCAGAGATGCGGCACAAAATTCCAGGCCATTCTATTCCAATTCCAGCAGATAGCAAAGGCTCCAGTGCTGCCCTAACTCTCCAGAAAGGTGTGTGTTTGTCACCTTGTGTTAAGTTGGCTGTTACTGATGCCCTGTGAGTATTCTGAGACTTGAGTGAAGGAACTGTGCTTGTGCTCTTGGCCCAGCTGCTCCTGCACCTGCCAGTAACAACTGGATTCCAGTTTACCACATGACTTACTGGATTTTGCAAAAAATAGGTTTCATTCCCATGTGTCTGAAAACTGGGATAGTCTCCTAAAACTATGAAAAAGCTGTAGGGTGCTGTGAATAGTGACAAAACAAGAGACTGGTTTATTGTTGCTGGGAGAAGAAAAGTGCATGGTAACTGTTACTGAACAAGGCATCCAGCTTGCTATGACAGGTAAAAATCTTAGTGAGCACAGGTAAGGTTTCTGTTGCATTATGGATGCAAATAAAGTTAGAGAGAGCAGCTGAAATACATTATTGTGTATCGTGTCTGCTTGAAATACTTTGGATTTGTTGGTAATGGGGAGTGTGCTTGGAAAATTGTACCATTTAGCCAATGTTCAAAGCAATAGACACATTTGAAGTAAGTCAATGCATCTTTCCCTAATGACATTTTAAATATGAGAGTATTTTGCCACATAATTATCTATTTCTAATGTGTATGAGGTATCTTCTTGGTTGAGTATTTTACAGTCTTCTGTGCAGGTCAGTGTCTACTATAGCAGGACCATTTTCTGACACTGAAAAAAGAGATTTATATTGACTAACTAATGGCCCATCCAGTGATTAAACTTGCTGATTCTTCTGAAATTCCTAGCTACTAGAAAGAGAAGCCAAAAATGAGAGGAAGTGAAGGAATAAAGTAGAAGAAATACATCTTTTAGCAGTAAAAGCACAGAGAAAATATTCTCACTTTACTAATGGATTTTTTAAATCTTAATTTCTCCATGTGAGTGGATAGGCAGTAGATATCTATGCCTGATGCTTCTGCAAATATATGTTTCAATTTATACTCATTTATTGATTATATTAATTTATATTCATGTAAGCAAGTAGAATGTGACTATTCTGCTTCACTGAGTTGGAACTATGTACTGCAATATTGATTTCATCTGTCTCCTGTGTTAGAGACCAAGGGTGAGGCAATCAAGAATCTACTATGGAATATTTTTGTCTGGCATCTTTAATCCCAGGTGCCTGTTGGGATGTAGCATGTTGTACAATGTTCCTCTCAGAGTACTTGAGTTCATGAGATGCTTGTCTTTCCTAAAGTTTCTCTGTCAAAATGTTCAGCTGTATTTTTATAGTAAGAGATTCTGGAATTATGCTCAGGTGTGTCCACAACAGTCTTCTGCACCTAGTTTAATAATCTTGCTTTGTTGCAGGAATATTAATGTTAATCTTGTGGCAAGAGTGTCTTCCCAAGATTCCAGGTCTGTCTCTACAAGCCTAGAGATCTATTAAAGAGACTATTTTAAAAATGGAGACATATATGGGCTAGACCTCTAAATATTCAAGTTTTTCATAGGTAGACGTCAAAGGCTGGGTAAGGTGAGAGTTCAAAGCACAATTATTTACTTCTGTGTTTTGAAGGAAAATGAAAAATTCTTATTCTTTCTAGCAGTAAAGTAAGCGAAGTAGGTGACATAGCAAGGAATGCTTAATGGCAGGTGTGTTGTCTCATAGTCTCAACCTGAAACTGCTGGGGAGAAAAAACTAGATGAGATTAAACACTTTACAATATTGCTTCTACTGGAGCTCTATGGAGGTGACTGGGTAGCTGGGAAACCATGAAGTGTCAGATGAACTGGCAGTGTCAGCTGCTGACAGTGGTGATAATAGTGATTGCTGAACACCTGAGCGATGCTCTCTAGTAGTTCTGCTGCTCTAAAACTAGGGACTTCTTATGAAATCCTGCTGTAAAAGTGCTGTGGTTGTAGCAGAGTGAGCCTGAGGTTTCCTGACAATGCAACATGAGCTACACATAAGCGGGACTTGGTACACCGGCTAAACAGTGTAGGTGGCTTTGGAGCAGAGATGTTCCTTGAGGTCATTTTTGGACCTGTCTTCAAAGGCCACAAGTAGCCTGTGTAATTTATGGCAGTGCTTACTTATGTCTAGCTGTGACAGAGCTGCCATCATTTTCACACATCTAGAACGTCTGTCAAGCTTTGAGGAGAATAAAAGCAAAAGATTAGTCCAGTCTCCCCCCGCTTTTCTACCAAGGAAATTTAGGACAAATTTTTTGAGGAAGAAAAAGGATAAATACTAATACAATGCTCTTAGGTATTGCCTCTGAATACAAGTTAATAAGTTAGATTCACTGGTAAAATGAAGAGAATCATGACTGAATCTAATAACCATCCAAACTGACCTTAGGAAGAATGGGGCAGAAAGAATTTTGCTGAGACTCGGAGCATTGTGATAAGATTTGAGACAGGATGTTCAGTTTTTTAATGAATATAAATAGCATTCAAAATCACCACCAAATAGGCTTCAAATGCCCAACTTCATGTTAGGAATGTTAGTGACTGTTAGGAGAGGAACCCAGAATAAAACTGAAAACATAATTATGGCACTGAATAAATAATTTGAGCATCCTCATCTCCAGTTTTTTGTGTGGCTTGTGTTCCTTTGTTCCTTCTATCATCAGTTCCTTCATCTCGGGGGGGGGAAAAAAAAAGACTGGGAAAGATGTAAAGTGGCAAATATAATTCAAGGTTTGCAACAATTTCTGTATTCAAGTAGACTACTTCTCTATACTGTGAAAAAGAAACTATGTGGAGGAAATCTGGGATACAGGCTTCTTAAATTGTGGGTATCAACAGTTGTTCACTATGTCTCCTCATACAAGAACTGGAGATCATTAATAAAATTCTTGAACAAATGAAAGGCGATGTTTCTTTTTCCTCATAGCATCTGTAAACTGGGATCTTAGTGCCATGGGTTATTTTTGATGCAAAAGTTCACAGAGGTCTGAAAAGGGAAAAGAATTTGAGAAAGGAAAGTTCATTAGGACCTTTTAAACACAAGGCTCCCAGGTGTAGCTTAGTTCAGATGGAAATACCTAGAATCTAGGAGAGCATACAGAAGAAGTATAATTCAATATAAACTTTCTTTGTTCGTCCTTTCATTTGTGCCCAGGTTTGTAACCAAGTGAGAGAGATAACCAGGTGGTGTTTTGGTTTGATCCATTTTTCAATCATTCTCACTTTAAACAAAAAATAAAATTCACTTAAAAAAAAATAAAATCCAAGGTTCTTGCTTTAGGACATAACTGATGTTTCCTTTAGGCTAGTTAATTCCTTTATGTGCTTTTCCCAGTCTGCCTGTAAACATCTGATAATGATTGCTGTGGAAAGAAATCTTACCCATTGACCCTTTCAGCCAGTGCTTTGTATCTCACTGTGCCTATGCATTCCAGTATAAGTTTCCTTTTTCTAAAATATAGAATACTTCTATACCTGTGATATTTCATGCAATTGTGGCAAATGCTGGAATTATTAAAAAGATACTGTGAGCTCTAAAGTACAACAGGCTCTTAGGGACACAAGTGATATGCACTTAGGAGTGCTTTACTTATGGTGTTTAAATTCCTCTTCCTTTTTTTATTGACACCTTTATTGTAAAATTGAAATCCAGAGCTACAAATGTTACGTAGTCCTATTTAATGCCCTGTGTTGAAGATCCAGTCCTTGCCCCGTGTTTGGTCTGTTTGTACTACTCAGGAGAAACTAATGAAGCACTGAATATACCCGAGCATGGCAACACCTCCAAAGGCATTTGTATTATGGTCACAGCAGCAGCAGCAGCAGCGGTGTATTGTTATGTGGCAGGTGCAAACCTCCTTTGAACTGCAGCTGCTCAGGACATGTTACTCTCAAAGTAGCTGCTCAAAGCTATCCCCTCAGATGCCCTGAGCAGATCTGTGCTGTGTCCTGCAGAGCTCTCTCACTGTAGCATTTCCAGCCCCCGACTGGGAGGCAGCCTGTTGGAGAGCGCTGCCAGCCTGCTGATTTACATAATGCGCAGGCCACTCCAACTCACTGTGGGGCACGCTAAGAATAAGCTGTACAATGGAATAAGCAGCTTATTTGTCAAGTCATACTAACATTTTATGGTCTCTTTTTAATCAGCATAATGCATTTTACAAAATTCTAGGTAGGTAGATACTCAGCTAGAGGGTGTGTTCTTCTGCCTTCCCCTTCTGTGTCCAGTTACATACATCTCCCTAACCTTGAAGATGGGGTGAGCAATCTGCTACTCTTCTCCTCTAGTCTGTGATGTCTGGCTGTGTGGAATGGAGTTTCTAAATGCCTGTCACAGAGTGTTTTGCACACGAGTGCAAAAAGACAGGTTAGCGGGAAGTACACAGAATTAGTGACATACTGAGTTGCAAAACAAATGTCGGTTGCTTCAAGGCTGTAGAAGGCAATACATACAAATGTTAATTCATTATGTTGATACAAATGCTCTCCTCTTTCAAAAGCCTTGGGATGCCCCCAGCCATGTGGTTGTCATATAACAGCACATGGCCCTTTTCATGTAACAACATATGGCCACTTTTGTCTTCTTCATTAATACTACATTAATTTCCAGAATTAAGGAATATTTTGCTTGAGTTTCAGATATGTCTTCCTTTCCTTATGTTTTCATTTAAATAGTTTCATTAGTCTCTGTCTCACTAAGGCCATCTATTATAATGCAGTTCTCCTTGCTTTTGTGACTTCTCATTCCTTTGTAGGAGTTGCCACAATCAGGCTTTTGTTCTGTCATTGGAGAATTTCTTATTGTCATAGCTGCTAACCAGGAATAAAGCAGTTATTAGCATTTTCAGATACAGAAGGATAACTGACACAATTGAAAGAAAACCAATGTTTTTCACCACTGTTTGGGGTACAGTGTTACTGATAAGATAGTTTTCAACTTGTCATTTGTCTAAAAAGGGAAAGGACAGTCTGTTTTTTCCAAACTGAAATGAGTTCCTTGACTCCTAGCCTCATCTACACTCATCTTGATGATGAAACCTAGTTTTTACAGATAGAGAAGCAAATATGGGATCAATGGCACCTAGGACAAGACTCAGTACCTACTGCTACTGGAGGGCAGGCAGTGCCACAAACAAGGTCCAATGCAGAGCAAGTATGTTCCAAGCCAGCCCAAGGATGTTGAGGTTGTTGTCTGACAAGTACAGAGGGGCACTGGAATGCTGGGTTGATTTCACCTTGGGTCAACCGAACTTTCTTCTTAATTTGAGCTGAGAGTTAGCTCTAAATTTGTTTAGATTTAAAAACAAAACCCAGAACTTCTTGGTTGGTTTTTCATTTTAATATGGCTGCTTATGTTGCTGTTCTTTTCTTATAATTAATGAAACAGGTGTGGTTAAAATTGAGTTGCTAGCTCACTTATTTGGGTTATTTTCATTGCAAGCTCAGGAAGAAAAAAAGTATGGATGGAATCTGTTCTGAGCTGTCTGTGCAGCTCAGTGCAGCATGCAGTGTTTACTGCAGACAAAAGAGAAGGAAGTATAGTTAATTCCTGCTGCACCATTTTCTGCAAAACCTGAAAAGAATGGTAGGAGGATTTTGATTCCATTTTTGTAAAAGCCATTTCATGTTTCCTAGGGTGTTGTTCACAACAAGCCAGATGTCAGCAGAACCCAGACCAGAACTCAGCCCTGCTTTTCCTAACGCCTTGTGGTGCAGTGGACGCCTGGCAGGAAAATCTGTCATCCATCCTTAACCCATCCTATTTTGCCACCATTTTCCCTAAACAGCAACCCAGCAGAGTCCTGCCCCACGCTGCTCTCGGCTGCAGGCTTTTCAGTCTGTGCCGATAATTAGACTTTGAGATAAGCCATCTGCTCGCTGGCCCCTGGTGGTCTGTGGGCTTGGCACCGAGCTGCCGAGGCCAGTGACAGGTGTGCCGCAGGAGAGGCCGGCGGTGACACGGCAGCTGCTCGCCGGTACCGAGCGCGCTCCGGTTGGGCACCGACGTGCCGGGGCTTCCAAACGCCGCTGCCCGGGAGCGGCGTGCGCTAATGAAGGGAAGTGCGCTGGGAGGGCAGAGGCCTGAATTCCGTAACGAATTCATTATTTCATCATGCTTTTCAGCAGCCAGGCAGGGATGGGAAGGCATGTTTTGCCCAAGTTAATTCTGGCTGATTCTAATGGAGGAGAGCAGGGGAAAACCTGGCTCTTAGATGTTGTTTGCTCTGTATTTTTGGCAGTCTTACCGTCTTTATTCAGATCAGCATTACACGAAGCTGCAATGGGGATAGATAGCTCAAATTAACACCTTTTAAGTTGTAAGAGGTTTAGAGGTACTAGGCATCAGTTTCAGGTTTTGTACTGTGAATGAAAGACCTTCCTTCGTTTAGACTCGCTTCCAGTTCTTTTGTTTCTCCTCTTGCCCATTAGAGGGATTTGGTTAGAAATCCCTTCCCTGTTGCTGACTTCTGTCTGCTGTGACTCTAATGTTGGAATGCAAAACCATTGTTATTATCATTATCATTATTCCTCCAGTCTAGTGCTGTTCTTACTGATGAACAAAGAACCTGTCTTATTCTTCTTTTTCCTGTTCAGTAAACTTCTGTGAATGGAGAGGGAAAAATGTTTGGCTTCTTTGCAAAAGTGAGCAGCAGCTTAGCTCAAATCAGCCTCTTCTCTCCTGGCTAGATTAACATCAGGATAGCTGCAATTTTTGTTTTATTTGACAGGAAACTCCTTACTTGTAAGGGTAATCCCATGAATTCCAGCTCGGTGAGTCGGCTGGCTTCAAGGGCATCCCAGAGGGTGTAATGGCCTCATTCTGGATGTAGGAAAAAATTGAAGTCTTTCTATTAACTTAATGGTCATAAGCTTAAAGCCTAATATTTGGGGGCTAATTTAATATGCTTTTCTAGTGAGGGGGTGAAATTGTGAACAACTGCAAAGAGAGGACTTGGTGCCCACCTCTGCCTTCAGAAAAAGGAAACAGAAGTGTTGGTATGTTAATTACTGGAACATACTTCTGATTCTGCAGTGATGGAAACTGAAAACTCCTGTGTTCAAAGCAGATGCAGCAGTGACTGCCATATGCAGTGTGGGGGCAGTGTGGTGTGAACAAGTGCCAAACCATCGATTTAATTACAACTGGGGTCTGATATCCCAAGCAGCAGTTGCCTTTCTGCCTTCCTTGGTGGATGAGATGATACTGGTATCAAGAGAGGAGAAGGACTCAGGAATAAGCAAAGGATAACTGGGCAAAAAAATGAAAGACTATCAATGGAAACCATATCAGATTAACAAACTTTAATTACATTTAATTTAAATCCTTAATATTTATCTAAAATGTGATTGAGGGAAGGTTTATTAGGATTCTGTGTCCCTGTAGTCCTTTGAAAGAACACTGAACAAGATGATTGCTTGTGTCTCTAATTAGAAGTTTTTCCCCTCTTGATCACCTAAAGTCAAATTCATTTACTCAGCTTGAAACAAGGTTTTAATTTGATTTTTTTTTTTTGCATCAAAAGATGTCTCTTAAACATGATACAGAACCACAGCCTGCTAATCAAGACAGAACCCATTACCAGCCCAGTTTTATGAATATTCACATCAGAGGGCAGCACCAACCTCATTAGGAAGGGTGTTGCAATCATTATTAAACTGTTGGAGTCCATTATGATTCCAAGTGCTGTAATGATGACTGATACCCGCTGAGGGCAGCTGAGAAGAATACCAGAGCATTATGACCTCACCTTTTTTCATAAGCCTATAGGGCTTTTTGAGGCTTTCAGCTAGTGTAGTTTGTATTCTTTTAATCAAGTCCGTGAAAGTGGTCTTTATATCCTTGATTCTCTTGCTCAAGTGATGTGAAAAGGAACACAAGAGCAATTAGGGAATCTGGAGGTTATGTTTTGGTGATATGGAAGGTCAGTAATATGAATTCTTTCAGATCTTAGGTCTCTGTTAATGAGTAGATTCTTGTCAGTTGGACTAAAAGCTCAAAATTGATAAGCTGGATTAAGCCCCTTTTGTTCCTTCCTTATAGAGTGAGAAGACATGCTGCTGCTAAACCTGAGTTTGATCATTTGGGCAGCAGAACTGCTGTAGTTAATGGACCATCAGTACTGTCAGCACAAGCCCTTTCTCCAGTCCTCTTCTGCTTCTCTTCTCTCAGGATAATACCCACTTCAGGTTAACTGTTGCTACAAACAATTTGCTACCCCTGCCTTGCTTTCTTCAGATCCCTGCTTTAATCATGCAGAATGGAAGAAGGTTAGCCTGATTTTCTGACTCTTAATCCTAATACTGCCTTAGTTATATTTGAATTAATTTTGTGCAAATTAGCACAGTATTGGTGGATTTTTTTTTTTTTTTACATATACAATAACCTGGAGGATGTGTGTAGCTGTTAGTATACTGTCTGAGCTCAGAAAGAAGTTTCTGATCCCAGCTTCCACGTAATTAGGAAGTAGCTGTACCTAACTAGAGAAATTTGTATTATTCTTGCAGTGTCAAGTGTCTGAGATGTCTATTGCTTTTTTTGAATCCTCAAGACAATTTACCATCATCTTTTAATTATACTCCTCTGTTCTTTTTGCATCCTAGAGATCACCTTTCAACCCAGTAAGAAGCTCCCTCTGGAGTCCTTTGGGTTCCCTCTTTGCTCAGCCCTGAAGGGTGCTGAACAAGTTGTGAAGGCTGCTTGTGCCACCTGTTTCTCCTGCAAGCTGGGACTTGGAACCTTGGTGTCTCTCACAGTGCATCTGTTTTAATGTGTTTTTAATTGACATTTCTTGCTATAATCTTCTTTTTATAAACTTGCAAGAGACTGTTAATGCAACTGGTGAGGCTGATTGTAAATTACTTTGTGATAATTATGCTATAAAAGGGGAGGCATTATGGGAAACCAGTTGTAAATTTCATGCAGGACGGTTATGTGCCACCAAGGAGCATCATCTCTTTCTTTATACTTCTTCCAACTTGGCTTCCACACTAAACTGTGAGAGATCTCTTTGACTTGAGAGCTCTCCCTCCTTCATCTCCCCATATTATGAAATGCCAGTGAACATGTCCTGATTGTATGTTAGAGCAGCTCATGACAAATGTAACATTGGTCTTTGTAGGATACAAGAGGCAATAGCTTTAACCAATTCCAGTATTAATTAAATCTGGTGAAGGGAGTGGAAATTAGGGCTCTTGTAATAAGCAGGGAAGAATCTGCATTTAATCAATGATATTGCCAGGTGAATTAATTAGAAGACAAATTCAAATACTGCCTCGGTGGGTTTGTGGAAAAGAATGTCTAGCATTTCAACAAGGGAAACTGCAGTGGGCATCTTACAAAGACTGGGACATATCTCCTTTACGGTGATTTGGCAGAAATGCCAGGTTGTGAAGCAGCCTGTGTCTGGCAGCTGAGAGCATCTCCTAATTAGACAGTTTGCACAACACTTGCTGGCAGGAGAACATATCTTATTTGCGATCTTTGGGGATATTCCTCAAGTAAACCATTCCAAGATGAGCATTTAGATTAAGTCTTTAATGTTTCTGTCATGTCCTGATTCACCCCAGTTTCAAAATTTTATTGCTGGTAGCATCAACCATTTATCCAATAATGTTCAGCAAAGATGGTCTCTGATCTGAGGTAAACATGGACCTTATGAGAGGCAAATTTTAGGCTAACCATTGTTGGATGGCAAAATTATTTTTACCACTTTCTAGGTGAACTTCATATTTTGCTGAATGATGCAAGGTCACCTTCTTAGGTTGACATGTTGCTTCATTATGTGGCAATAAGCATAAATGGAAAAACTACAATTCAGGCCTTCCATGTCTTTTGGAATCATTGTAATTTTGTATTTACAAAACAAGTGTAGAAAGCTCATCACTGATCTTTAAATAGGGAATTTCCCTTGCCCTGGGTTACATTTCATGTGTCCTTTTAAACAGTTTTATTTCAAATAAGTCTATCTTAATTAATCCCCTGAGAGCCTCTGAGAGGTTCCTTGCTGCACCAGTTTTTGCTCATTAATGTGTTTTACAATTAATAAAGGTATGTAAATACCATGGATTTTTTTTAAAGGGTTTCACCTCCATTATTTCACAATAGGTTTTCTGTTCCTGCAGATATTTGCTGATGTTAGCTAACAACAATGCCAGTTCCTAATGATCATCTTGCCCTGCAAAATAACTTGTGGTATGTTTCATGGGCCTGAATGAGAAGCAATAGATGGGCTCCAGTAGCTATATCCAGTGCATCGAAGGAAAGCAGAGTTTGCTGTTCCCTCAGGGCTTAAATTCTCAGGAGACACTAAAGATGCTGGCTTCCCACCTGCACTGACTTTTGATAGTATTTCAGTACCTGACTCTCTTTATTTTCCTTTAAAAATGTCTCCTTTTGTAATGTGTGCAATCCTGACATTGCTAGAGAAATTTTGTCCTTATACCTCTCTGAAACTTGAATTACTGACTTTTTTTTAATCACTTGAGTACAGCTGCCATTTATAGCAGCTCATTTTGTTTGGGTCTTGATAGAACCACATAAATCCCTAGCCAGAAGAGTGATGAAAGGTAGAGGAAATGCACCCACCTTCTGAGATATAATTGTATGCAAGACAAATGATAGGAGAATCTTTGAAAGCAAGTGGAATTAAAGCACTGACACAATAAGTATAAAGCCTGAAACAGTTTTGTTAGCATCTCTTCAGTAGCCATCACAGTTGGTCTTTCTTGCAACTTGTCCAGTTTTCTCTTTGTTAGGCATCAGAGGATGACTAATACACTGCTATTCAGAAAAATGAGGCTTTTATTGGCAGTAGTCATCTTATGCAGCAGTAATGCTATTTTTAAGTTATAACACACTTTTTCACATAAATCTGTGCTGATTTCACTGTGCCTTTTTGACTGTTTTCCACAAAAAGCAAAGCAACCTTATTCCTCCTCTGATAGTTGGTTTTAAGTTATCTTTGGTCCACTGACATATAACCTGATGTTTTCAGGAGCACTAGGCATCTGTTTCTCCTGTTGGTTTTAGTGTGCTCTGTTTTTGTGTATGAGGAGTTGGTCATTTTTGGTGTCCAAATATACAGCTTGGAGTTTAGCTTTTGGCATCTAGCTTTGGCAGCTGTTAAGATATCCTGAAACTTAGAGTGAGAAGTTTGACCCCCAGTTAAACAGACATTTAGCCAGGAATTTTCAAGGGGCTTATTATTTCCAAAAACTGCTGAAGTATGACTCTGCCTGTCCCTTTCAACTGATGGCAAGGACTATATGACAGCTGGAGTTTGGGACTGTGTGTATCTGAAACACTCAGAAAAACAATCCAGTGCATTTCCCATCTCCTGTTTTCCATACCAAATAGTAAATCTTCCTTAGGATTGCACAAGCTAGGGGTGTTCTGAAAGTAGACTCTAGAAAGTGCTTGTTTTCCTTTTTTCCTTGCTAAGAAGTGACCAGCCCATTTATAAACCTGGTTGAGTAAGAGGAAAATAGTTTGTCATATCTTCTCAGGTTTCTGTACTCTTCAAATCATATGTCAATGGACAATTTCTTTTGGACAGATTCTGACTCTTTGGTGATGCTTTAGACATGTGCACATTTTTACACATGTTCATTTCAATGTAGTTACAATGCAGTTGCTGGAAAATCTGTTTCTGACGTGTTCTTTCTGATAAACCTCTTAATAGTCATTGTCTTCAGGGATAGGATACATTTCCCACGTATAATTAGCCTGTCTTATTTTAGACTTCACAAGGAAAGCTAAATGAGTGCTTTTCCATCATATTGAATTTGTCTTCTTGCTTCCAGCCCACAATCCAATTTCATATTTCAGGCTTCCTCTGTGAAGTGAAAACTCTGTTCTGAAATAATAGGAAGGAAGTGCATAGCAAATCAGGAGTAAGTTCACTTCATAATGTCTTATGTTTAAATGCGCAGCAGAATATGTTGAGTACTTGTGCTTTCATGTTTAACATCTGTGTTACCCATAACAGCCACTGAATCCTTTACCATAGTGAAGTTTGTGAGGAAACCTCAGCCAACTGGAACTGGGGTAGATTACATTTTTGCTTCCCTGTGATATGTATCTTTACATGTTTCTCTTTGACATAAATGATATGACCTCACATATACAGGATCTACAGTTATCTCAGTATTCCCAGTTTAATGACCTGTTTTCAGTCACTTAATTTTGGTTTCCTTGTCAGCCTAGGCATTAAATTCTTTGGCTTACTTTCTCCCAAAGGTAAATACATTTGAGAAATTTTAAGGGGGCTTCTCTGAGCACAAGAGGGGTGAATAAAATGTCTGAAGACAGTGGGTAGGGTTTTTCAGAGCTGTGTTGTATCAGTAGAATTGCAGAAGTAAGAAGCTGAAATTTATCATGCAAGTGCTTCCATGTGACAAGAAGTGATTTTGCATCTTCCAGTGAAAACTGGCTTGGTGCTTACAGTATGATTACTTGAAGACCTTTTACCTGATTTATTGTATGACTTTGGTAAGAAAAGGTGTCCAGCTCAGAAAAAAAACATGAAGACAAATGCTCTTGATTTGTAGTCCTTATAGTTCAACAGAAGACAAGCCCTCTGGATCTTGGTGTTATATATGGAGTTTTCTTTCTAGCATTCCTTTCTACCATCTGAGCATGCAATGTGAAAAAAGCCCGAGAATATTGTCCTTCACATATTTTTATGCTCAAAATTCAGGCAATAGCATCACTGGCACTGCATGCACAGCCTTGTTGCTTTTTCTTTATGTGAATATTTTTGTGCATACTATAATCTAAATGCCTTGTCACATATTGCCTCAGAGATGTGTGCATTTTTGTGCAATGCATAAATCCCTTGGATAGTACCTTTTACATTCCTCAAATCTTGTCTGTTTTCTGCTCTTCTCACTATTGCTATGGTTTAGGATCTTTATATTTTTTTACCTTTTTCATCAAATTCATTATATGGAGAATTCATTATATGCATTATGTGGCATGTAGAGAGTAGTAATGGAGTGCATGTGATTGTTCAGAGGAGCAAGTATTTGTCCAAGTGGTTACAGCTTTGTGAGGTTGGGGCTACAGATCATAAGCTTGGGTTTTACACATCTTTTTCAAATAACAGCCTTGCCTGCATCAGGTAATTTCCAGAATTACAAGGACCACAAAAAGGCACTTTTATTGGAAAAAGAATGTTGCCAGAACGCATGCACTTGCTTCTAATCTTAGAAAGTGCCCACATATCTGGATATCTGGAACAAAAGTTCATTCTTATATGTTTTACTAAAAGTTCATTCTTATATGTTTAATAACTATTGTAGGGATGTTACAGGTTTTAAAGCATAGCAATTACAATTTTCTTTTGCTGCCAGGGCATGCACAGTTGGACTTAGGGTATTAAGGTGACTTTTTTTCCATAGGCCATATGGAAAATAGTGCCAGTAAAATACCACAGAAATTTTTAAAATAGCCTAAAATAGAGCAGCTTGGTGGATGGGATTAAAAAAAAAAAAAAGTATTTTTATTTTGTAAAAGTATTTTATTTTGATGGACCTGTTGGAACAAGTCCAGAGGATGACCACAAAGGTTGATCACAGGGCTGGGGCACCTCTGCTGTGAAGACAGACTGAGAAAGTTGGATTTGTTTAGCCTGGGGAAGGCACTGGGGAGCTGTCACTGCAGCCTTTCCATATAATTAAGGGTCTTGTAAGAGAGGTGTAGAAAGACATTTTACCAAGAACTGTAATGACAGAGAAGGGTGAACTGAAAAGAGGGTAAGCTTAGATTAGATTTTAGGCAGAAATTCTTTACTCAGAGGATGGTGAGGCACTGGAACAGGTTGCCCAGGAAAGTTAACTATGCTTCATCCTTGGAAGGTGTTCAAGGTTAAGTTGCACAGAGCTTTGAGTAACCTGATCCAGTGAAAGGTGCCCCTACTCATGTCAGCAGGGATAAACTAGATGGTCTTCAAAGGTCCCTTCCTATCTAAACTGTTCTCTGATTACACCCATGGTTCCACAGTGCAGTTAAATCTTTTTTGTGTTCAGCTAAGAGAGAGGAGAGGCAGCTGGGCAATTAGAACTCTTTATTCTGTGGATCCGTGCTCCTTCAGGTGAAGGTCTTTGAGACATCACATCCTAACAAGATACTACCTTTAGTGACTATCTCATGGACTATTCAGTTTAGTTATGCAGCAGTCATGCTTGAATTGGAATGATGGAAGTAATGGTAACCCTGTTGCAGTGGTGTGGCATGATAGGACAGACAGCAGTTTGATAGGCATTTCTAACAGATATGAAATGTAATATCTAACACTTCTCAGTTCCTCCAGACAAGGGTAAACCCTGATGCTGAGCTCGCGTGTTTTGTTTATGAAAAAGGGAACATCTGGACATAGTTCAAATTATGTTTAATATTGAGGGTGAAGGAAAATTATGCCAGTGCCAAATGTGATCTAAAATTTAACCAATTTAAAAAATAAAGCTGTTGTTTCTTTGTGTGAGTCTTCATTCCTATCTCCAACAAAAAATGTGAGGTGGAAGGTGGCATGCTTTAACTCCCATATTGACATCATCTAACAGGCTCAGTTGCAGTGGGAGAAGAGTTAAGCTGACCAGGGACACCTGAAGCCCCCTTCTGCATCAGTGAATGTACACAGACGTGCAGGTGGGAGGTTACACCTTTTCTGTGACCACAGCTCCAGCAGCCAGGCTTGCATCTCACAGTTCAGGCACTAACTAAACTGATTTCCAGTGGTAGTGGGATTTCAAATTAGAATATGAACATATGGAAGGGACAAGTGTGCAGGCTTTAACATAACTGAATAGTTGAATTTAACTTGCAGAGCCTGTCTGCTGGGGCAGTCTGTCCCATGGAGATGGACCATCAGAAATGTCCTGAATAAGTTTAGAAAAGGATGTGTGAGAGTGCTAAAGACACATATGGTTTTGTTCTCTTTGTCTCAGGTGTTAAGTAGATGGTTAAGTCAGCTGGAGAAGATGAATCTGAAGAGGCCACTTACCTCAGTTAGATCAATTTTCTCAGGAACACAAAAACTACTGTTTACTGTGCGTGTTATCTTGAGAAGAGAGAGAGATAAAGGCAACTTTTCATGCAAATCTGGAAGTCTCAGCATTTTAGTCCAATATCATGAATCAGGCAAACAGGGTTGCTCTTACATTAATGAAAGTAAGCAAGTGTTAAGGGTGACAAATTGGATTAAAATGCAGAATTTTTAAGTGTAACTTATAACCTTACTGCTGCCCTTTTACTTTATGAAAATAACGGGAAACCTAATTGTCATTCAGCATAGAAATTTGTATGGGGAGAGAGAGGCTAGTAGTTGAGGGTTTTAAAATTTTTTTTTTGAATACACCCCTAAGTATGTCTACCAATTGCCAATCTGTTTCTAGTGGATTTCCCAGAAACCCAGTGTGCTACATCAAAGACAACTGGAGAGGTGGCTAGGAAAGATTGTCTGCCTGGTAATGCTGGCTTTTTATGACATTTAGCTACAGCAGAAAACAGATCACAGATCTGAGAGAAAACAGCCTAATGAGAGTATTCAGAGGTGTTGAAATAAAGATAATATTGTCTAGGTGGTGACATAAAAGACAACTTTGTATCTGGAATGGTAATGAGGATGTTTCCACCTTTTCGTCTCCTGGCAGACTTTGAAGTAAAAAAGGGAAGAAATATGGGCATAAGGGAAGAGTCAGTGGTGGCCGGAATACAGGGTTGGAGAAATCATAAAATACAGGCAGGAGTTACCAGAAAGTGCTGGAAATGCACCCATCCTATGCTTTGCCCTACATTGTAAAAACTAAATGGTAAAGCCATGGTTTTACTGTTTGAAAACTGGCTGATAGCTCCAAATGGGTGTAGTCTAAATAAAGAGCCTAAAGAAACAGTCTACAGAACGCCTTTTGTTAGCCCCATCAGAGCTCTCCCAGGACTGTTGCAGTGAGTCCCTGAGCACCATCACACACTTTAGTGTTTGTGGCTGTTTGCAGGCACTGCCCCACCAGGTCCTGCTGCTTGCTGAGAATTCAGCCAGCAGCAGGGCAGGTTTTGTCCTCCCATGAGATCTCACCCATCTCATTTCTTATGCCTTGAAGCTCCTGCATGACTTAGTTTACCATCTTGCAGTGCTTCCTTGCAGCCATCTTTTGAACAGGCCTTTCTGTATCTTAAGTTTTGTAAAAGCTGGGGTTGATTCATAGCCCACGATTGCTTGGAAGCTGTGTTAAATCCCCTCTTTTGGTTAGCAGAATGAAACCTGATAGCTTGACCTAGAAATTGAAAGAAAAGAGGCAGAAGGGAAAGGAGAGTTAATGGATTAACTCTACAGAGCAGCTGTGATAAAGGTTCCATGTTTCATTCTGCTGCTGTTTCAACAAAGAGAGGTTTTTCTTTAAGTGTCTGCTTTAACCTGTGTGGATGGATCTCTGCTAGCTGGTGACCCAGGAGAGCAAAGAACTTTTATCTGCACCAAAAGGGACTGCACAGGTCCTTTTTCTTCCCTTGCAAACTGATTTTAAAAATACAGTTCTATGTTATTTAGTGAGAATAATGAGATGCCAAAGGTGAGAGGCTAGAAAGACAGAGGTAAACAACAGAGGGAAAATGTTTTCTGGTTAGCCTAATGGAGAACATGGTTAGAAAAGATGTTGCATGTGGCAGGGACCACAGGGGGAGAGGTGCCTGTGCTGCCAGTGAGAGAAGGATCAATTCACTGATCAAATCTTACTTATATTTTAAAAATAAAACGTACAGTTATCACTGGGTTTCTGAAAGCACATAATGGTTCTGTGTATTTTGTGGGAGCCTTGTGATTGATTCATTGATTGATTGCGCAGTGGTCTAATTTCCATATTATTCTGAAGGATTCTTAAAAAAATAATAGTCTTTATTTACTGCCTTGCAGGTGGCAAAGGTCTGCACATTTTCTTTAGATAAGCCTGTTTCCTATTAAGAAGATGCTGATCATTGACATTTAATATCTGTGTTCAATAGAGAGCACACAGTTCTCTGGGGGAGCTTAGATTTGGGAAGGAGGCAGGGACCTAAAATTGTTTGTGCTCCACTGAGACATTTATATTTACTGATGTCTGAGAGATCCTTAAAGGGCTTGCCTGATAAATTATTCTACTGTCTTGCTTGACTCTGTGGCTGAACACTGGAAAGATCGCATTTTGCCGTT
Organism: Taeniopygia guttata; assembly: GCF_048771995.1. NCBI lineage: Eukaryota > Metazoa > Chordata > Aves > Passeriformes > Estrildidae > Taeniopygia > Taeniopygia guttata. Next base: position 27,275,137 of record NC_133030.1, on the reverse strand, counting down.
AAATGAAAAACACAGGGACAAGAAGGTGTCTGTCTCCCTGGTCTGCCTGTGTGATGGCTTTGCTGGCACCATCCATCTTGCAAAGCTGTGCACTTTTTAATGACCTAAGAGATAAACTCTGTGTCACACAGAGTACCCTGCTTCTGTTCAGCTGTTAAACAATCATTAAAAGAGCTCTGGCCTTTCAGTTTCTTTCCTTATGTGGTTTCTGGTGTGATCTAACAACAGTAGAGTAACAGCCATGGTTGGTAGTTCCCCAAATAATTTTCTTCTGTTCATTGAGAAACACTGTTCCCCTGCCAAGAAATTCACAACACAGTTTTTAATAGATTTTACATACAATTTTATTTTTCATTAAAAAGTAACAACTTCTCTTTGTTTGGGATTTGAGACATTCAGATTCACGGCATACGTAATATTTTGTACTTTTTCTTTTGTTTTTACTTCTGAAATTTTAAATCTGTAATTTGATTCTTTTGTAGCTTATAAACTTGATTTTTTTTTTCTTCTTCTGAGAACCTTTTTATTTTACTCATGTAATTTTAATCTTTTCAAGTCAAAGGGCAGTTCAGGTACGTGCTCTCTCTTTGCATTTAGACAGTATTTGAAGTGCAGGTCTGCAATTTATCAGAGAACTGAGATGTGACACCTGAGCTGCTTGGCCCTGCAAGTAATACTGATTACCTGGACACTCAGATGGTTGAACTGCCTTGTCTCCCTTAAGTGAGTGTGCCAGTGAGGGTGTCCAGGGTCATCTTGCACTTATGATTTCTCTTCTGAACCAGGGAGGGAATCCTGGAGGGGTGTCCTTATATTTATTGGTGGTCAATTAACTGAAGGTTTTTGAGTTTCAGTAACTGTTTCTTTGGAGGAATGCACATCGGTTAAGGAGCTACATTATCATCCAGAACAACTGGGCTACACAGCTAAACTGGTCATCTAGTAGGGATGGTCATAGGAACATTCTGAACATGACAAGTGCCACCTGAAGCAGGGACTAAACAAGCTGTACATTGAAAAATGGAGGTTTTAGCCTCACACATGTGCAGAGGTGATCTTCAGTGCTGTGGATGATTCTTTATCTGTACATTGCCAGATTTTCCAAACCATGACTTGGTTAAGTTGGGACTTCCAGTTTTTCTTGTGCCATGACTTGTTGCTCTATACTTGTTAAGCAGAATATGAAAGCTCAGAATATTAGAGTACTGGTAGGGAGAAATTAAATAAGACATTTATACTCTTATCACATCATAACTCTGTGTCTGTAGTGCACGCTTTGAGATAGACTTATGACAAGAATAAATTCTGCACTTCAGCTGGCTGGTGATGGAGTTCTTGATCCTTAAGTGAGAATGAAGGCTTGAGGCAAAATATGTTAGTTCTGTAATAGTAGTAAACGTATATATGCACACCTAAATGAATTGTAGTTAGGCATTTGAGACCTTCACTTGTGGTCTGTGGACAGGACAAAGTCTTATCATGAAAAGAAATGAGATTCAGGAATTTCAGACCCCAGACATGGATGAGAATGAAATCTGTTTGTAGCATTTGAACCGAAGTTCTGAGGTTGCCATAATAATGAGATGCTGCAGTTGCAGATCTTATATAAAAAATAAAAATGCACGTCATTTATATTTTTGTTCTTAATGATCACACACTCAAGATTTTTTTTTCATACTCCAGATGAGATTCTCCTCTCATTATGCATCTCGGGGAGCTTAAGCTTTATACAGAATGCTAATATTGCAGGCTTTGTGACAAAACCCAAAATACTGACAGTGCTATGAGAAGAAGACTAAGTTGCTTCAGATTATAAACATAATGAATTTTCAAGACCTGTGATAACTTTCAAGAATCTTTTGTTGTTCTGTTTTTTTGAAGAAGGTGTATGAAAATCATCTGAGAGCAAACAGCATTTAGAATGGCCCAGGAGGGAGTTTTTCATCACTGTTGTGTATATCATTTAGCACAACCTTGAGTTCTGTCAGACTTAAATGGCAAGCTTACTGTTAATTGCAAAGTTTAAAGTGTTCTTTAATCTTTCCCTTATTTTGCTCACTCATAAATAGCATTATGGTTTTCACTGATCAGTTCCAGGGTTCCCACCTGTACTATCAGGTTGTCCTCGATAGGTGGAAGAATCCATGTTGCTAAGGGTTCAAGAGATCTGTCTCAGGAAACAAGGCTCATCAAATACTGTTGAGCAGCAGGTCTGTTTACAGTGAGGAGCCTGAACATGCATTTGGTGACTGCCTGGATGTCAGAGCTGAAGAAAGAAATGAAAATAAAGAAAAGAAATACTAAGTACTACTAAGTACTTGCCAATGCACTGAGTAAAAGAAAGAAAATCATAAAAGGAGACACATTTTTATTAAGGAGTCTTCTTAAACAAGGATTAGTTCTTACTTTTTGAAATATGCTCATGGTATTTTCAGTTTCTAACTAAATAGAAAGGAATGTTTTGTGAGAAGCTCTTGGATTCAACCTTTCTTCCTGTACAGCTTTCATGCTAATGAACTGCAGAGATCCCAGAAGCAGTTTTCTATATGATGTGTCAGGTTTGTTAGTAGATTATGTGGTTGAGGTGGATTTATAAAGGGATTTCATATGTTTGGAGCTTGTGAGAGATTTTGAGTTGCAAACTCACTTCACTTAATTATTCCCAGAAGAGAGAAAAGTTTGGCAAAATGAGGGAAATCTCCCTTTTTAAGTAATCTGACTTGGTCCCTCACAATCTAATATAGGTGAAAGATAGGTAATATTAATATTTTCAGTCTTGGAATTACAATCTGGTTGGCTAGCTTTGGTGAGAAAGCTTTGGTCAGAAAGTGGGTCTAGAGCCCAGTCTGCATGTAGCCGTATTGATGTTTGGCTGGATTCCAGTCTAAGCATTCAGATTGGTAAATTAGAAATTGAAATTTCCATTGCTAATATGCTGAGCTGGCTAGCTTGTTTTATTATATTGTTTAGCAGCATGTTGCACTGTTGACTGAGTCCATGTCAAATTGGAATGAAAATATACTATGTCAGCTCACAAAATACACTATGTCAGTCTCTTCTCAGAAGCCACTGGAATTTCAAGATGCCGGTATGACTTTGCACTGATAATCTCCCACACAGACACTCACAAGACTATAATACCTTTGTTGTTGTACTAAAGAATTCTCATAGTATTTTTAATGATTTTTTTTGCTTTACATTGTCTGTATTAGAAGTGCATTTTCTATATTGTGACCGTAGGACTGCAACTGTTGTCTTTTTCATGGGATCAGTGTAGGTTACTGGTTTTGGAGCTGTTTTGCAAATGCAATTTTTGTGAACTTTAGTTTATTTTTTGTTAATACAGAATACCAAAAGGTGAAGGTACCTTTTCAGCTATTGATAATTCTCCTAACTTTTAAGGGCATAGGAAAGATAGTGAGGACAGTCACCATGCTGGTCTGATTGATGTTATACCTTCAGCTGTGGTGGGTTCAGTTCCCTGCTACCATCACCATACGTCCTTGAAGGCAGGAGAATCAGATAAATATGTGTATTCCAGACTTGCCACCATTGGGGCAGAATGTCAGCCTTGGACCAGTGATCTAATACCTGCTTTAATTCAACCCTGGGCATGCCTATCAAATCTCATTGAAGGTTGTCTACTCTGTCTTTATATGAGGAACCACTATCAGCAGCATAAAAGCTTGTTTAAAAAAGATGATGATAAAAAAAATGAGATTCCCCTGCTGATGCATCTGTAGCAGGGTCACATGTGCTGGAAGTCACAGAGGAGCTGAAGAGATCTTCTCAACCTTCTGAAAGATGCAGCAGTGTTAATTTAGGCTGTTGTTATATAAGATGTACCACTCTATGCAAGCAGATGCAGGTAGAATCACTGCTGAAAATAGTTACTCGTAAAATGCTCATCATTTTTTCATGTGTCAGTTGTATTTGTGAATAGCCTTAATTTCCCTCATCTGTGTGGCCTGGCCCATATTCCAAGGTCTCAGCTTGAAGGGCCATTTAAGGCCCTTGCGTTTGAAGAGTCCCAGGATATGGAAGAGTTGTTCCAGCCATTAATCTTTCTGCCAAGTCAGCAGCTGGTCAGCTCCCTCATGTCCAGCTCCCTCAGCCCTTTGTGCTGCCCACCTGTGTAGGGCAATGGGAGCCGAGGGAAAAGAGGGCAAGAAAACAAGTCCTGGCTGGAAACTGCAGAAGAAAGTGTTCTCAGGAACACTGTTTGAACTCAGCAAAAGTTTGAACATGGCACAGTTAGACTGGCTTGCTGGTTTTAGACTGTCTTTTATGTTGATAGAGCCATTTTTTTCCTAATCCTGATGATTCTGTGGAAGATGATTAATTTATGTATATAACCAACCTCTACTTTGATTAGTTGTACTTTGAGGAGAGGGGTTGTGGTTAGAGGAGGCCTCCTCCAAACTGACCGATTCCCTGGTTCTGTGGTTCCATACTGGAGGCTGCCAGTTCAGCTCCAGCCATGTCTCTCTTTGCAGTCAGCAGCTTTGTCAGCAGTGTTGACTTGCTTGTGCTATCTGGGGGTACCAGCTGGAGTCATTTGGAAATGCTGTCTGTGAAGTAAGTCACGAGGTATTTTCTTAGCACAAATTTAGTTTTCAGGGCAGTGACCATTTCCAAAATGATGTCAATTTGTCTGTCATGCAAAAGTCCTCCTTTGCCTGAGACTTCATAAGGTTTATGTTGATTATTTCTGGGTTTGGAAGTTACAGTCATAACAGTTCTTCAGGCCAACTATCTTTGCTCTTGCATAAATTTTGTGGTGCTTTTTGTTTGCTGGTTTGCAAGAAAATTTCTGTAATGTAAAATGTAAGGCTTCCATGTTGGGATGAAATATAATTTTTCTCAAAAGTGCAGATTATAGTGTGGGAAAGCAGCCAATTCCTGATTGAAAGTAATTTCATACTACTGTGTGTAGGCTTGACACAATTTACATAAGGTCACTGTTCTATCTGTTGATGCTTGTCACAAACTCAGGAGATTATGTAGTCTGTATGAAACAGAACAGGTTTTATTTGTTGTTGTTGCTGGGTTTGGGACTTCTGCATTTTTGTTTGTGGCTTTGTTTTAAGTAAACACATCCTACTGATGCCAAACAGGGTTTAGAACGTCTTCTTATTAAGGACGGCTGTAGCACCATGTGTTCTCAGCTTTATGTTCAATACACTTGACAACTGTGAAGCAGATTCCTCGTTTTCAGGCGATGAAGCTCAGCTTTGAGCTCTACTGGAATCATCCTGGTTAGGTGTACCTTGTGGTATGTAATTACATGTATACAGTGTATGCACATAGCTGTTTGTAAACAGAACAGTGCTCATATGAAGAAAGATTTGGTGACAGAACTGCTTTCAGGAGAAGCTTGAAGAGCTTCTGCTCCCTGTGATAAAGCAATTTCTAAATTTCACTGGGTATTTTAGCTGTGATTTGGCTTGTGATAATGTTTTCAGTCAACTTTGCCTCTGACAGGAGTAATTTCTCCCCCAACCATTTGTTCTCTAGTCCATCTCTTTTGTTAGTGTAAAAGTTTGTGCGACTTTATGGTAAATCAAATTGAGGAGCCAACATGGGGTTTTTAGTCAGAACCAAGGGTAAGCCTAAGGATAAGAAGAGACTGGGGCAGGGAGGAAGGACTGCTTTCAGCAGCAATGTCAGCTTATGGCAGCTTTGTCTATTAGTAATACTGCAGCCAGAGGCACTGGGATTTTTCAGAAAAGAAGCATCAGTCATTTCCTGAAACTGACTTTTGCAAACCACTCTAGACTAGATGTGGTGTGTGTTGGATAAAAAAATCTATCCAAATCGAAGAAACCAGTTTCCCCTTGATAATACTCTGGATGGATTAAGTATGTGTTTGACCTTTTAAATTGCTCTGCGTGCATTTGCCTTCATTTCCGTGTGTGTCTGCTTCAACACCAAGAGATTATAAACGTAGCTTGTTTCAGGCTCCTTAGTCCTGTTCTGAATCATGTCAACCATGGGCATAACACATCTGTAATTCCATTCTGGGGCTGAACAATATCAAGTCTTTTGCTCACAGAAAGCCTCCAGATTCAGTAGTCATCTGCCAGGTAACCAGTCTGGGCAGGACTCAGGGCCCATGTTCTGGCAATTGCTTTTTAGGAGGATAATGATTATGTGTTCAAAGGGTAGAATGTACATAAGATGACAGAGAGAGACCTTTTTCCACTTTTATTGTAAAGATGCTGGATTGCAGCTGGAAGCAAGTGATAAGGAACATAGCAGAGCTGGAAATGAGCACTGACAGTCTTGCCTTCTTTCAAGTGTGTTGTGCCCTCTTGGGACATCAGGGAGCTTTCTAGTTTATAAAGGCCAGTAAATGGCTGATTAGTGAACAGAAAGGAGCTGTAAATCCTTCCAAAAATACACTTTGCATTTTTATTACGTAAAAAGTCCCCTTGAAAGACATATGATCAAATGTGTTTGTATTTCCTATCAACTAAGCTAATTGATATGACTCACTGTACAGAAAAGCTTCTTTCTTGCATTTCATTGCTTTATCTTAGTCTAGATAAGCTAGAAAAATATATCCTTCTTGTAAACTGGCAGTGACCTTCAGGGCCAATAAATCACATAAGTTTTTAAGCAGAAATAACCATGTTGTTCCATTGTTCTCTGCCCTTTTCCCACAGCTAATCTAGATGCCCTCTAATGCTGCCCACCAGTAGAGCATGCACAGTTTGCTTGTTCATTGCTTTTGAACTGAGGAAAGCCTTAGGAAACCAAATTAACTTCATTCATTGTGAGATGTCAATGCAGTTATGAATGTGATCACCAAAACCAGGGAATGTAGAAGCAAATGATAGCAACCACAGGTGTCCTCCAGTTTCTTTGCAACCCCTATTCATGCTGTCAACTTCATTTGAAATGAGGAAATAAGGTGGACTGGAATTCCAGTACTACCAGGGAAGCCTGAAGCAAAATCTATGGATGAATGTCCCTGACTGACTTGAGAACTGTGCTGACGTGCCCTTACTCTTCTTCACTGTGAATGGATTTTAAAATCTTTCCTATTTTCAAGTGAAATAATGTAAGCAGCTAGAGAGCAATCTGAATCCACACTTTTGTTGTATGGTTGCTTTAACAAAATGTGTATTTTCATTAATCAAATACAAATGCAATTAATTTTATTGAATTACTTAATTAGAATGGAGAGAATTCTGTGGAGAAAATACATGGAACTAATGAACTTAATGCTATTTAAGCATCTGGAATTGAGGTAATCTTTAATTTCAGTGCACATAACAAAAGTAATTTGGGTTCAATTAATTCTTTGTTTTCTAGACTGTACCTTTAAAATTCTTAGCACCTGGTAAAAGGAAAACAGTTCATTGCCTTATCTTTCCATTTTCTTTGTCTGCTTTAGTTGAATTTGGGAGGGTGAGGGTTGCTCCAGTGGCAAGTGATTAGCTTGGCACTGTGCTTTTTTTTATCATTACTTGCCTGTAATTTTCAATCCTCTTCCCTAATTCTTTCCTATATAACATCTTATATGCATTTCTTCTATCATCTGGGCATCTTCTACTTCTCCTTTTCTCTACTTACTGATTTTTTAGTTTTCCTTTCAAGTGTGCTTATTAGTAGCCTGTGCTGTCTGGAGTCATAAGTATGCATGTTGCTTAGTTTTCCATGGCTTAGAGAGTTGGCTAGCACCTTCTTAAATAGTCTGTGACTATTTCTCGCAGATGGACTACATGCTAACTACGAGAAGGGATCTCTGTGCCCAGCTGTGCAGTCACCAGTGTCACCATGGCTCCTTTGCGTTGCATTAACTGCATAGTTCTATCTCGTTTCTCTGAATTTGCTGACTGACAGACTATAAAATGTCTCTCCCCTTTCTCTGTTTTTTTCACCTCCTATCTGGGTGTGTTAGGATACAAGAGAGATTCAGTGTGAGATAGGGTTGTGTTAGTGCTTGGATGCTGTAATTACCTGTGTAAATCTGAGCTACTCTTTCAACTGAATCGCTGCATTCAAGTGTTGTTTTCTGCTGTGCCAAAAAGCAGTGTATTTGGGCCTGCTTTTCTTTCCCCTTCCTTTTTCAATCCATGGCACAACAGGTAGGATGGCTCATTTGCTTTATGTTCTCAAGGCAGGCGTATGTGCAGTCAACTCCTGGAGACAAGATGCTGGGTTCCACATTGCTTTGGAACAATCCTGACTTTCAGTTTCCATTCATTATATACAACATTCACTTAAGTTTCAGTGTAGTGAAAAGCATCAGGGCTGTGCAGCTAGTAACACTGTTCTGTTCCCTTAACAACTGCTGTTCTCCAAAAGAAAGGAAAAGGGAAAGGAGGAAGGGCAAGGGAAGCCATAGACTTTCCCAGGAATCAAATTGTACTGTTTACATGTGTTTAATACACTCTTAAGGAAAGGATCTGATGGTAGTACTGGGTTTGGAGATTTTAATCCAATAATCCCTAGGACAGATGAATCTTAACTTGCTTTTTCTGCCAGAATGCATAATATGTATGACTCAGGGAGAAAAGAAGTGGCTGGGATTTTGGATTGCTCAGTGAGACAGCTAGGAAAAGTATGATTGCAAATCCATGCTGATTTGTTCATGGTTTGTTTTTTTTTTCTCTCTCAGCTTGAAAACAGAAGTTACTTCCAATTTTTTTTTAATAAGTATAAAACCAGAGGAACTAACCTCAAACTTTGTTTCCTCCTCTCTCTCCTTTTTTTTTTTTTATTTTGTTTTATATGCCACAACTTTTTATTTCTTGCTCTTACAGTATCTAGCTGTACTTCCAAAATGCTACTTCTAGTGCACACTGCCAGTGACTGGGACTGAAAGAAGAAAAGCCAAGGTTTTGCAAAATGAAGCACCACACTGCCAATGTCAGCAGATTTGTGGTCTGCCCTGTTCCTCCCCTTCCTACTCTTCCTGACCCAACATTGTGACTTCCTTCAAAGTCTTTCTTTGATTAAGTCGTTGTCTGTAGTGTTAATCAGCTGTGAATGCTCAGAGACACCTGGGAGGAGTGGTAGGTCTGTTGACTGAAGTACTGGCTGCTGTGTTTGGATGTAGCCTGGACAGGATAACCTCTGCTGAAATGCAGCATAATCTGTAGCTCATCTGTGGATGTGAGTGTCAATACACCTGCTCATTATCCAGATACCATTGCAGCAGAAAATGTGACTTGAAGATGGAGGAGAGAGCTTTGTGTGAGAGCACAGTCTGTGCTGCCTGGCATGGTAAATTGGTCCTGCTTGCCAGCTCATCACCACGTTGTTGTGAGGTGCATCCACACTTCACATTTATTGTGTCCATGGTGATTACATTAATTCTGCTCCTTTGATGAGCAGACTAGAAAAATCATTGGAAAGAGAATAAGAAAATGTAAAATTTTATTTGGAAGGGAGAAATGGAAGATAAAGGAGAGGCCCACAGCTGTGTAGTTTGACAGGTGTTCACTGGGTCCTGAAGGTTACTTAACACTTTTACTGTCTGTGTTGAGGCTGACTAGAACTTAAGGAAACTCCTTTACTGAAAAGAGTTGATCTAGCATTTCAGTGTGGTTGGTGCCATGTGATACTTTTTTTTCAGTCGCAGGAAATTCCCAAACATTATAAGACTTTAGAAGATGGTTTATTTCACTGAATTTTCACTAGGCTAAGATTATAAGAACTCCTGAAGTTGGTCTTTGAGACAGTGGAAAACCTAATTTTTCTTACTACAGCTAAGACATCTCTCCCTTTTCCTTCCTTCTGCTAAAGTTTGGAATAAAAGGATGTGGTACAGTAAAGAGTGTTACACTCAGAAAGTTTATTCTTAAAATATGTTGGCTCTGTATGTTTAAGACTTTACAGAAGGCTTTGCTAAATTTTCTCTGTGTGTTTGCCATACCTTCCCTGCAGAGCAAGAGCACCTTGGTGCTATAACCATAGATAATGGGCCTCTAGTGTGAATATTAGCCCTGAAAATTTGTTCTGTCAAACTGGCATGGTTGGAATTGTTTGGTCTGAGGTAGTTTAATAAATATGAGACTGAAAATAAGACTTAGCCTGGCTCTGGGTGCAACCAGATTGTCTCAGACTCAGACTGTATGTTCAGGATAAGATATTTGAACTATGTTTGTCTAATAATAATTTTTATAGACTGTGCAGCTAAAGGGAAAATCAGAGCATGAGTGCCAGACATGAGGGAAACAGGGTGGTTCAGGTGGTGTCTCGTCTGTGTTTTCTGCTGACTGAGAAGGAATAGTTTCAGAGGTAAATCCGCTCAGTTGTTCTCTAAACATTTTAAAGTTTCTTTCAGGCTCTTGTTGTCAGGGAGAGCTTGTAACACAGAATCACAATGACAGTGCCTTGCAAGGTTTTGTATAGTACTAATTAAGAAATGTAATGCATCAGAATTCCTGAAATACTGCAGCATTGTCTCTGTACTAGATGTGCATAGATGTCCATTTGCAAGAAGAAATAAACAAAGGAGAGAATTTTTTTGCATCCTCCAACTTCTTCATATTTGCTTTAAGTACTTAACATGGGAAGAGGGAATGAAACAGTTTGACCCCATGTCTATTCTGATTTTGGCCTTTTTGCTGACACAGCTAAGAGGAGGGTAGTTATGAATTGTTGCTGAAACTGCCTAAATTGTAAGTCAAAGATACACTATGAAGAGATTGTGCTACAATGTTCTCATATGTATTGAAGAGGTGGTTCTGCTGTACATTACTTTCTCATTTCGTGTGCTGCTTGCATTACATGCGGGAATCTGTAATCTTCTGCAGTCAATTCTTTATCTTAAAGATTGTAGGGCACAGTGAAAACAGAAAAAAAATGGCTAGTGAACAGAGCACAAGACTGATAGTCAAGTGAAATAAACCCATTTTCAGCTCTGCTACTGATGCTTTGTAAAGTTTGGCACATCACTTAATTTTTGTGCCTCAGTTTCAATACCTTTAAATGCCACGAGTCCCTAGAAATAACTTTGGAATAAAAGTGTTCAGTGCTTTCTCACAAGGGAACCTCCGTGTCACCACTGTATTAGACCCAGTTTTTAGATGACTGCTGCACAGCTGTATGAGAGGCCCTGCATTAGCAGAAACTAAATTTATCAGCTGCTGAGAGCTCCTTTGAAGGTCATGCTGTCCTGAATATTTACTGGATTCTGTTACATTTTTTTTGTCTGTCAGGAAATCTCCTGACTCCTATTGCTCTGTAAACAGCACTTTGAAAACTGGAAGGTTTTTTTCAAAAGTGTTTTGCTCCCTGTGCTGCCGCCCTGGTCTCCCTCTCCACCTACCTCAGGCTCCTCTCTCTCGCTCTGAGTCTCAGTGCTTCTGGTATTGCTAGCTGAATCTTGCACAGCCTTCTCTCCATCCCTTCTGACTCTTATTAAATGCAGTTTATCTCTCTGCTGTTAAGTAGTCTATTGATTCACTTTGGAGTTTATTAGATTATCGCTGTCTGGCTTTTGAATTTTTTTAAGTGCTTTTTCAGACGTGTACGTGTGCACATATGAAAATAAATCAATGAGCAGGGACAATGCACAATTATTTACACAGCTACAGCCACCACTCTAATGTAATATTATCATTTGAATGCTTGCTGAGTATTCAGTCAGTGAAGGTCTATACTGCATGCTCCACAGTGCTGGAGCCTGAGGGTAATGTTTTACATAGCTGTTTATTACTAAATACTCTTGATGGAAATACAAATAGTACCAAAGCTCCATATGTGGTTTCAAGTACTGGGGGGGCTGTATTGTTTCAAAAATGGCACTAAAATTTTAAAATGCGTCTGAAAAAGAAACTGAGATGCAGTGGGTCTATTCAGGAGAAAAGAGTGATAAAACCAAGTAGAAAATTGATCTGCAAAGCCTGTAAGTTTATTTGTAAAATTCCCCTCTAGCAGAAGCTTAGACACTTGGCTGAAAACATGCTGCCAGTGCTGAGGTTAACCCTTAGCAGCCCAGAGCAGTTTACATTGCCTGTGCCTTCCTAAGGAGACCTTTACTGTTGCCTCTGCATGATTTTTCTGCTAAGGAAAGGCAAACAATTCATCCCATCCATGCCTTACAGTTGTGTCTCTGAAGTGTTTTGGTTTATGGTTTATATTTGTTTAAGTTTGGAAATGCACTGCATGGTTTTATATTGTGGTGGAGCTGTGTCATGCCCAATGGGGTTATATTTTTCAATGTGCTGGCAGGGCTCAGACTTCCTCTGATGGATCAGTTTCAGTTTCACCAGCTGGTGGGAATAGTGACAGGAATTTGGGGATTACAGATGTTCATGCAGCCAAAAGGGAAACAAGCCAAGTTAAAAGCACATTGTTAAATCTATCCCAGGGGCTTGGCTTTTATTTTCCTGAAGATATGATGACCTCAAAAGACTTCTTAGTGTTGTAGTTCTTCACTTACCCCATTTCTTGGTAACATATCCTCCATTAGGAAAGCGTTCATCTCAGGATTGTCAGTTCACCAAAATGACATGGTTGCACCAGAAAAGACTCAATTTTTCCATGCAAAGCCTCCAGTTTACTGTGGATGAGTTTATATAGGCACAAGCTTCAATTAGCAAAACATTTAAACACATATAAAAACCTCTGCTGTGGTGATTGAATATTACATTTAGAATGACAGAATGTGCTCAGTTGGAAGGGATTCGCAAGAATTGCTTGGTTCAGTTCCTGTCTCTGCACAGGATCATCCCCAGAAGTCACACCATGTGCCCAAGAATTTTGTACCCAAGAACATTGAACTCTGTCAAGCTGGTGCTGTGACCAGTTTATTGGGGAGCCTGTCCCAGTGCCCAAAGCACCTTCTGAGTGAAAAACCTTTTCCTAATATCCAACCCATTAGTGACCAGTTGCCAGCCTGATGTAAGCCCATTCAGTATTACCCTTTGTGCTCAATTTGTGAGCCATTTCCTTACTCATCAATTGACGTGTTTGTCACTCGAAGTATCCTTGGGGACACTTGGGGCCCCACTCTTGTGGAGGAAAAAAAATAAGTATACACATAGGCATGTATGCTCAAAGGAAGAGATTTCATATCCAGTATTAAAACTGACACAAAGCCATTGATGTGGATTCATAGATTTTTTTTTTTTGTAAGGTGAAGTCACTTTCAAAGAGTTTCTTGTATGCCACCTCATTTTTTAACTGATTTTTCTTTCTTCACTGAACAATTCCTTTTTTGGTCCCCATTTCAGTAGTATATTTTCTTTCTGTGGCACAGCCATTGGTGTGGCACAATCAGAGCTCCTCTGTTCCATTCTTGTGCTAAAGGCTTCCTCCAGCCTAGCTTTATTTTACCATCAAAGGCTGATGAAAAGCAACTCTATTGCTTCCCTGCTTGTATTTGACAAGCTCCACTGTAAGGTTTGCATTAGTTCAGCTGGAGTTAAAAACACATAGTCCTATTCTATACCAGATTTTCTCAGCTGCCATATATACTGGTGTGTTTTGTTTTTAGTGTGGTTCTGCAGCCAGTGCCCTCCTGCACAGCCTAATGTGGTCATTTCATTGTCACTTACCTGTGGTTTTGTTGATACAAAACCAAGGGCTGATTGTTGATGTTATCCAAAATAGATTGCATTGCCAGAGGTGTGCAGGGTTTAATTTCAAGTGTTAAGAATTTCTATTCTGAACACCATGCATCTCTCTGCTGCTCCCCTTTTCTGCACCTGCTTTGCTGGAGCAGTTTCCATAGCAATAACCTCTTCAAGTTTTCCAGAGGTGTTACAGGAATGATTTTCTATCTCCTCCTCCTCAACAATTCAGGAAAATGGAGCTTATTAGAGATACTTTTTTGTCCTCTGTGCCTTGATAGGAGCCTGGCAGGGGCACTCTGCAATCCCAGGTAAAGCTGTCTGCAGCACACAGCTGCTTGTCCATGATGAGGACCCCAGCCGGGCTGCCCACTGCTGCAATTTGCTTGACCTAATATAGGTTCTCTTTGCTTCTCTCTTGACTCAGGCAACAGTGTTCTTATGAAAAGAAGGAGCAGGACAGATGGGGGAAAAAAAAAGTCTTCTGAAAATGAGGAAAAACTGAAGTCTTAAAGACTGGGAGCCAATAATTCAAGTTTCCATCACGTTTTGTTCTTTTGCCAGGCATGTGTGAACAACTGTTCAACTTGCAGCTCAGTAGCATATTGGAAAATATAAATTGCAAGAGAAGGAAAGCATTAAGCAGGCGCCTGGGAATCCCTCAGGAGCCTAACAAAAGGGGGAGTTGGATATTAACATGGGCTATTCAGTTATTATCTTAAAAAATATTGCATTTAGCAGCAGATATGAGATTGTGGTTTGAAAGTGAGATGTAGATGCTGAATTCTGTAGCAGTGTGGCAAAACCTTTGTGACCTACTAGGCCAGAGCAGAGTGACCTGCTGAGTGCAACTGTCTGTACAAATAACATCCAAGGAGCTGTTCTGAGATACTGCCCAGTGCTACTGCTCTAGCACCAGGTATTAGCCCACTGCCATTTCTAAATTGATAAGCAACCTATTTGGCTAGGAAAAGTTGTTACTATTGGTCAGAAATGTGCTGAAAGCAGTTTATAGGCAAAACTGTGAAGTCTTCTAGAGTGACACATGTGAAAACAGCTCCCAAGCACAATGAGGATAAACTCAACTAACAGAGACCTTGGCAATAGCTGATTTTTCTGAAGCACTGCCTGAGACACAAGTCTGTATGGCTGCTGCTTGATGTTCACATTTGGAATTTAAGTAGTCGGGCATAAATTTGCTTTATTTTTTTGTTCTCCGTCCAGATTTGTGACCAGGCAGCAGCAAAGTATTGAAATTCATGGGAAAAGCCTTTCTGGACACAGGAGATGAGCCCCATCCCAAAGCTAATGATCTCCATGTGCCCTTGCCCTTATCTGAAGTCTGTCAGAACCCTCAATGTGCAGGCTTTTTCTCTTTCACCATTTGTTGCAACCTTGAAAAGACCTTTTTGAATGCTTTAAAATAACTATGTTGTCATTCCTTAGTTAAAAAAGAGCTTTTCTTCTCTCTGTTTTTTCCCCTTCAACCTCTGTTGTTCAGACGTTTTAATAATTCATATCCCTTTTGACTTCACACGCTTGTGCTACCTGTAGTGCTCAGTGAGAAATGTGCTCTTTGCAGAGCTCAAAAGATCAGCTGAGAAATTAGTTAGAATGATGTAGGTTTAGGGTTATGTTTCACCTCCTAATTGAAGTAGTAAACCTACAAGTGTTAGGGCTCCTACAGCAGATTGGTCAAAATGCCAGTGTATTGCTGGCTGTTTTCTCCAGGAAGCATGGGTGCAGGCTTTGTAGAAGTGAATTGTTGCTGAAGAAACCATGAATTGGAAATTCCCTATCTCTGTGTGTCACGTTTCAGCTGCAACACTGAGCTCTTGTGTTTTGTACACAGTTACATGCACAGACTAATACAGCGAAGTTTGGAGAACAACAGTAGTCACCCGTCCCTTTTGCAGTTTCTCTAAGCTTCCTTTATGTGGAAATCCCAGGTGTTGTGCTATCTTACTGGCATTAAAAAATACCATTTTGACAACCTAATCTTGCAAAAAGACCAAGTCAAGTGTATTTCTTTGGGAAGTGTCTTAGCTGCATACATACAAGACTTGGTTTTTAATTATTGCTACATCCTCTAGCTATAATAAAAGACCTATCAGTGTATTCATGCTGTCCCTATTCATATTCAGAGAGTTGGAAAGTAAAGGTTTAGATTCATTCTGGATTGAGGTTAGGCAAGCAAGGTCTTTTCTTTGGCATAATGACTTTCAGCTCAGTTTGGTGACTGATCAGTTCAGTTATCTGAATTGTGTATGCGCAAAGAGAAGAAGGGTTGTGCTTTTGCATACATTCAATTTTTATATTTATAAATCAGAATCCACTTCCATTTAAAAAATGAAGTATCGTTGCCTTCAGCTTATAAAGAGCAGCTGCCACTGCTATTAAAACTTTGAAATGTTCCCTTGAGAACTCTGAGGATGCATCTATCTGAGCCTAGTAGTGGTTTGAGCTTACAAGTGGGAGCAAGTGTCCCTTATTGCTCAAGAGTTTAGGCAATAGATCAAAGACTTCAGGCTTAAGCAGCCATCTTTCCTTGGTGAGCCTGTCTGCATGGGTAGTCACAGAGTTCCAGCTGAAAAGGATAGTCCTGCTACAGCCAAACTTAGGCAGAACTGCTGTTGACTTTTTTTAGAAAGAGTTTGTTGTCTTGAGCTAACAAACCATTTCACAGCATAAGAAAGGCCTCCAGTTGCTTTCAGGAGAAAGCTTTTTCTCATTGTTCCAACAGCCTAAGTGTAGAAAGAGAAGTGATGTTGTGGAGATCTGCAGATAAAGGCTCTTTCCATCAGAGGTGGTGTATTGGGTGAAGGCTCCCCTGAGTATTTAAAAGAGCACATCCACACCTTATGATATGAAAACTCATAAGGTAGCTGTGAGTGGGTTTGCTCCAAAATGGGAAGTAATTGGTCCACAGGGATGGGTGAGGTACAAGGCTAAGGAACTGAGGGACACACCTTCAGTGTGTGAAGGTGTGACTGTGCTGATTTTGGGGCGTATGCTGGAGTTTCCATCTGGCATTGCACTGCACGGGCTGACAATTATGAGGGGAAGGAAGAAATGTAAGAGGTCATTGCCGTGCTCCTTGGCTTAGGTTCCTTAGCTTGTTTCCGTGGGGCTTTGGCACCATGGGCAGTGCTAGCCTGCAGCTGTGGTGCCACCAGCAGTAGAACGAACACCCAGGAGGGGGTGAGGGCTAAGGTCGCATCCAGGGTGGTGTGCTGGGACTGTGCTGCCTATAAAACTGTCTACCCAAGCCAGAACAGGTTGCATCCTCATGCCTGGCAAAGTTCTATTGTGGACATGCTAAGGTGCAGAGGCTGCTTTCTGAGCATCTTTTCCCACCAGGTCTCAGCTTCTGGCAGGTAATTGTGTCCCTGCTGTGCACACCACACAAGGAGAAGGAGGCAGCATTACCTCTCCTCACATAAACATCATTTGCCATGGCTGCACTGGAAGGATGCAATGGCACACTTGGAGCAAGCTTTGACATGTTGTGTTTGACCTTAAATGTTTAGCACATTAGTAAGAGATGCAGTTGCAGTCTGTGCTGCAGTTGTAGCCATGCTTCAGTTTTCATTACTGCAGAATGGTAACTACATTTCAAGGATCTTAAAAAGAGATTTCTGACTACATCTTACTGTAGCCTATACCTCTGGTTTTGCAGGGCCCAGTCACAAAAACTCTTGGGCTACATTTTGAGTTAATACTCAAATTTAGGACTTGGATTTAGTATGCAGAAAATGAGAGGGAATAGAAGAGCTAAAGTTGACTACTGGTGTAATTTCATGGTGTCTTTTGGCTTTGTGGGTTTCATATGTAATTAATGAACTGCCTTGGCATCTCTGTAGGTTGTACAGCTCTGAGCTCATTATTGGCGCCTTCCGCAATGACTAGAAAATGCTGATTTTTTTTTTTTTTTTTTTTAACAAACAAGGTCATCGAGATTGTCTTATTTCTTATGTCTTTTTCTCATTTTGTTTCCTTCTTCTTTATTTTTGAAGGTCTTTCCAAAGACCTATGTATGACAAAGAAGCATGATGGGTATGTGTGCTCCTCTGTGCTGGGCATCAGGAAAGCAGAATTGTCTTTTTTCCTCATGGAGCATTACACTCTTTGTGTTGAACTGGTTTCATTTAGCCATAGGGTTATCGTTGTGCAGTTCAGCTTTCAGTGCCAGAGAATTGAGTGATGACACTCGTTTAAGCCCACACTCATTTCATCTCTGAATCATGCCAGCTGAAGTGGGATGATATTCTAAGTGGGTGGGTTTTGGCCTTTCATTCCACAGTTAGGCTTGTGAGACTGGTAGGTTCATATACAGTAAATATCTCAAATGACTGCTGTGTATTTGGATGGATAAGTAGGGTATAAAACAAGTGTAAGCTCAGACCAAGAGTTTTGGCTGTGACATCAGCTGGTTTCACCTTGTCGATTGATGAGTGTTATCTGGAGCTTGGCAGCCGTGATGGGGCAATGGCATTGCTGTCTGTTTGTGAGCTCCAGGCTTCTTGTGTGGCTGTTTCCTGGGGCCAGGGGAGGACAGAGGAGCCAACAGGGCAGCACAAAGGTGGCCCCTCTCAGGGGGATCAGTGGAGTCACAAATGGGTAAGTGTCAAGCCTGCAGACCTTCCAAGTGCAAGTGTTTGACTGCACTTGAATTCTCTTTCCCTGGGGGAGAAAAAAGAGCTTTAATTTATGAAGTGAGGTGTCACATCACATTACAGCACATCACATCCCAACATGCTGCTACATGGAGCTGACATTTGTTTGCTTTAATTCCTCAAAATAGCTTTTATTTAGAGCAAATGTTCCCTGTTAATTCAAACAGTTCTCATTTTTCTGTGCACTGTACTTGCCAGTTCCCATGGGGACAGTTGTTCCTGTGGAGCTTAGCCCTGTGTTGGTGAGCTGTCAGGCCTTTTCAGAGGTTTCAGTTATTTTTCTTATTAGTAATGGAGAGCTTCTTCGTTGCCCCTCAATCCAAATAATACTAAACAGGAGGCAGTGATGCTTATACTTTTTAATTACACTTCTGTGACATACCAGGTGCTTTGCAAGGAATGGGGGTGTTTCTTGGCAGAGATGCAGTCTTTGTGCATTTGGTGATCACCTTACTGGCTGAGGCTAGGGGCTGCAAGCTCTGTTCTGGATGAGATTGCTCTAGGGCGGGCTGTGGCACTGCCCACCTACAGAAGGTCTGTCTGCAGAGTCACCTACCTAGGATCAATATCCTATTGCAGTGGGGACTACATAGGCACAAAAGAGATACCTACACCTGTAGTGAAAACCTAGAGAAGATCACTGCTTGTGTGTTCAGCAAGGAGTTTCCATCTGGTTTGTGTACATGTCTTGTGGGAGGACAAATAGTTGCTGGACCCTGTTCAGAGGTGTATGTGGACTCTTACTCTTTTCTTATCAACTTCAAGACACCTAATAAAGTCCTTGGGTCAGGATTGTGCTTCCATCTCTATTTGGCATAAGTAGAAGAGTGAGGTGAATGTCAGTGGTATTGCAGTTTCATTCCTTGAAATCTTTTTTCTTTCCCCCCAGTCTCCTTCACTATCCTTCATTTTGCTCTGTCTACTGGGAGAAGAGAGCCAGAGCTGCCTGTGCTCAAAAAGGATTTTTGCCTCTCACTTCTCCAAATGATTCAATGCATTAGCAAATGCCAGGTCTATGTTGGATCAAGTCCCATGTCACACTACTTCTGTGGAAAACTCCTGCTGTCAGAAAGTGTGACTATGAGCAAGGTGGGAAGGACACTGAAAAAGTAGGGAAAGCTCTAAAATTCCTGATTCTGTGTTATGTGCATTCCTGCAGACATTTCTTGGTCTCTGCTTGGAACCATACTCATCTCTAGGTAAGTAATGCAAAAACAAAATTGAAAATATCCATGTGACCAGCAAGCTTGCAATGGATGAGCATAATACATGAAAGAGGCTCCATGAACAGTTTGTGTCTGTGGTGCTTCCTTTGATTACTGTCTCCTGGACTTTGGGAATCACAAATAATTTAGCCCTTCTTCAAATAACACATCACACAAACAGATCTGCCTAGACTTCTGAACATATCTGAATTCTTTGCTTTGGATGGAGCAGTAACTTGGGCTGTTGGGTAAAGCAAGAACTTAAGATGTCAGAATAATGTCAGAACTGGTTTATTTTCAGAAACATTTTCCTGTATGGTTGAACAAGCTAAATGAGTAAGGGAGGCTGTTTTGGAAGAGAGAGTGTGTGGGGGAATAGTGTGAAGCAGGAGGAGATAAGTGAGCAAGCAAGTTGATCTGTTGATAGGGGAGTCTCAGTTCAATCAAAGCAGTGTTTATGTAATTTAACAGCAAAGTGTGCCTCTTGCCTTCCTTTTCCTTACGTCAAAACTGTTTTATTCTATTACGTTGTAACATAACCTACATACATTTAATCCTAAGTGGTCGTGATTTTTGCTTCCCATAGTGTCTCCAGATGTCTGTGTAGGACTTGGCTTCCTTCCTGAAGTGTAGAAACAAGGTTGTAAGGAGACTCTAAAATGCAGTGTCCTGAGCTTTGAGCATTTGGAGCAGTCCTTTCTGTAAACAGAGGGATCAGCTAGAGCTCCTGCCACTCTAAAGTTATCAAAATGGCAATGAATACCCATAGTGGGTAGAAGGTCCGGTTGCATCAGCTCCTTTTCTCACCAGTGTTGACACCACAATGGTAAGCTGCCTTTAAGCAGAGGCTAAGGGATCATTTGCATATAACAGCCTATAAAAGTTATGTATGGTATTTTTTTCCCCCTTCGTAACAGCACATTATTTCCCAGCTGTCCATCAGCATTTCTGTGGAGCTGATTCTTGTTCAACTAAATAGCATCCTCCTTCTCTGGGCAGAGACCCAACTCACTTTCCTCCTCCTTTTCTTCATTTCTATTCCTCACTATACTCTATATTCAATGGTAGATAAATAATAACTTCATAGAAACCACAATTGCACAGCTTATTCCATGTTGTCTGTGCTTTCTTTTCTGCTCACCATGGTGGGATTTTTTTCAGGGTTATTATTTATGGGTTAGAACGCAGAAAGCTTTTCCAAGTACAAAGAACGACAGAATTTTCCCTGCTTTGGGTGTGGAAGGTTTAAAAAAGTTTTGACAGTACACAAGAAGTAGTACAATTTTTTTTTTTGTGTGCAATTTAGTGCACAAAAAAATCCCCTCTCAGCTTATGAAAAACAGTTACTATTTTGTATTTGGGATACCACTCTGTTACCCATTGATTCTACCAAATCCAAGAGTCGTGGAATAAACCTCAAAGTGTTGATTTTCTGTCTGCAAGGATTATGTGTAAAACTGCTTCTGACAGTGTTGTTCCTTGTCTGAGACACATTTCTCTCAAGGGAGCTTGTGTCACTTCAGTTCCATGCCTGCCTTGCATTCCTCATGTAATTTAAGGTGTTGGCTTTAACCTTTGAAGCTTGAAATAGGGTGAGTAGTGTATAGTATAGCTCAGGTGCATCTGTTGATTTTCCCATCCTGCCAACAGCCAGTTAGCTTAAGGAGGAACAGTTTAACTGGAAGCCTTTGGCATCGTGATACCTGTCATGTGCTGTCTTGCAGTGTCTCAATATGTCATCCTTTAAGACAACGGAGAAGGTGGATTCTCCTGTGTGTTGGATGTTGGAAGACACAGGAGCAGTCCTATACTTGTAAAGTTCTGTGGGAATCACGAGGTATGAGGATATGCATTATGTGTATGTCCCCTGCTGTTATCCAAGCGTAGGATACCTAAAATTGTAAAAGGTGTTAGAAATTGCTAAAAGTGAGCATGAGGGGAAACAAATATGGAATATTTTCCTCTGACAGGTCAAATGAACAAGCCAGAGTCACACTGAAGTACCTGGTGCTTTGTGGAGCTGCCTTTCCCTTTCCTATTTTTTCTATACTGGGAAAGAATTGAATCCAGACCAGAGGCTTCTTCAGCTGCTGTACTCAGTTAGGCAGAGCCCATGGATTCACTTCACCTTTTGTCCTCTGACAAGGGATCTGTACTTCATTCACACCTACTCCTTGCTGCCAATTGAAAGTGATAAAAAGAACTTTCTGGAAAGCTTTCTCTTTAAACTATGTTTATTTGTATTGCCTAGTGCCTTAATGCATTGCTTTGCCTTCAGCAAAAGAAAAAGGTATTTGAATGAAAAGGAAGGGGTAATAGCAGTGAAAGAAGAGGGTTGTTATGTATCATAATGTTAGCATTCTTGGGAGAGATGCTACTCTAGTTGGAGGAACTAATCTTTGCTTGCATAAGTAGACAGAAATGCAGGCAATTTACAGCATCCGCTCATACCCAGATGTCAACTCACATTTCCAAAGAGAATCATCAAGTCAGGAGATAAACAGCTGGTACAAGCAAGAGGAAAATAAGCTTGTAAGTGTTTAAAGAAAAAAAAAAAGTGTTAATTTTTATGAAGTGTAGTGTGCTGGCATCTAAACAAATGAAAGTTAACAGCCAAGAATGGGAAAGTGGAAGGGCTTCTTTTTTTTTAGTAACATGTGAGAATTGAAGTCTTGGTACCTCTTGTAGCAGCTTTAAAGCATGCCTGTATTTTTGTATCAAATTCCTTCTTGAACAACCTTTTCTATGCTAGCAAAAAAACGAGAGGTAGTGTTGATGAATTTTGGTGCCTCGAAGTGCATTGAACTGACCTGAGTATCACAGTATGTCCACGCACACCTCTAATTTTAGATTTTTACCTGACACACGTATCTTGCAATTGGAGAGAGTCTCAGTGGCAATTTCAGTGGCTTCAGGGAGACTGCTGACTAAGAGCAAGGCAGGCCTTGGAGACATGTTCTGGATGACACATACTCAAGAGTTCTCAAAATCTCCCTTTCTTCCTGAGAGGTGAGTCATTTGCCTAAATGTGTAAGTATTGATCACTAGATAACGATTAAATATTTTCATGTTAAAACGAAGTGTTTCCATGGTCAAAAAGCATAAAATTGTAGCTTCAGGGAAAGCCAGTACCGGGGTTATTGCTGAAAGAGCATCTAATAGAGAATGCTGACTTGCAGCATCCTTTGCATGGAATGAGAAACAGCAGGTCTGCTGCTTGCCTGCGGGCATCTTTTTGTGCAGGCAGGAGGTAGGTTCTCATTCTAGTTGGCTTGATAACAAAGCAGAGTAAACAAATCTCAGCAAAAAAAAAACCAAAAAACAAAAACCCCCACCAAACTAAAAGATAACTGTAAATTTTGTACTCCTTGAAGGAAAATAAAGTATGCAGTGTTTACTGTCTTCTTCCCTCCCTCCCTCTCATCCCCACTCCAGTCTTCTAATGCTCACAGGGCCTAGGAGGGTTTAATGTGGAAATCACTGGGATTATCTCTCAATTTTTTCTCAGATAATTCAGTTGAAAGGTTATACAGAACTGAACAATTTGGAGACTGGGAATCACTAAGCTAGGGGCTTTAAGATGTTCTCAGGCTTCTATACAGCCAGAACAGTTCAATAGTTATTGGATGTGCTACTAGTTGGCTGAAAAATCCATCTTTCCTACTTTTAAAATGCTTTATCAAGGTCATTTTCTGAGGTTTGGCAAGGGCAGGAGGGAGAAGCAAGCATCCCAGCTTTCTGGCATCTCAGCCTGTCTGAGAGTACTGAAAATGGCTATGGTGGCTTTCAATTTAAACCACATATTTCCAACATAGTGCTTTCCAAATGGAACAGTGGCTTGCTGATGATATCTGTCCTGTCCTGGGATGGGAATCCCCACAGTTTAGCCTGACCCATGCAGCAATTCCAAGTCATACATGACAGTGCATGGAGAAAGCCAGGTAGCACTGCTTGGAGACTAGACCTGAAGGCATGTTTATGTGCCTGCCTTACTCAGAGGAGGACTCCTGGTTAGCAGGGCTGAAAGGTGCAAGTACAGATTCCCAGCTGCAGGTCACCACCAGCAGCCATGCCTACAGCAGCAGCCCCTGTGGCACTTCTGTTCCACATCTCTTCCAGTAACAGAACCTGCAGCTGCCAGCCCTTCCCTAGACTAGTGCTTGATACAAATAAATTATAATGAGCTGTCTTAGCTGTTACAGTATTTACAGGATAAATAGTTTCCACTTCACAGCCATCAATACATCCACCCTTTAAATCCATTAAATTCCTGACTGCTATATGCTCCCTTAGCAATGGGCTGACACTGATTTAAGGCTGGAAAACCCCTATTTAAAACTTACATTAGTGTGAGTGAATGTAAATTGTGACCATGCCATTTGGCCTGGGGCTAAAAATGGCTGCAAAAGTGACACATTTCAAACTGTGCTTTGGCTTGAAACACTGATGGTTCAGTGTTCTTCTAGTCTTAGTTGGGGGATTAGCAGGAAATCTGGAAATTAGTAGCACCAGCTTTCCTGTGAGTCTTTAATCTTAAAACTAGAGAAACATGGCTGTTACGGACTGCTCTCTAGCAGGTTTAAAACCTGGTTCTGCCCTGGACTGTCATGCTTGCTTATTTTGGTGATGTTGCTTCCCTGAATCAGTGAAAGCCTTGCAGAAAGATAAATATTTCAGCCATGTTCTGTTCCTCTCCTGGACCTGTCACAGTAGCATCAAATGGTAGCTGTTTTTAATCTTTTTTAGCTGATTGGTTTAGAGGAATTGAAACAGACTTCACTTATTTATTGATGGCTGGAAACAAATACCCTGCAGCCTCCCTCTTGCATTCGTAGTGTGACTGAGACAGGAGAGGTGTAGAATTGGAATAGAAGATCTATCACATTCATCCTTCAAGGCTATTTTTTGAGCTACTTCAGAAATGTTTAATTTTTTTGTTGTTGTGTTAAAACACTGGCAGTCAGATTTTGATAAAAATGACACAGGTTTTATTTGTATTCCACACACATGATCTTCAGGGATTTATATACAACAGAATATAAAGCTCCTTCCCATTTTTACATGTTGCAGATTGGCCTTTCTTGTCATGTGATACAGAGAGTGTACATGTTGCAGAGCCTGGGAGGAAGGAAAGGGGAGGGTGAAAAAAGAGGTGAGTGAAGTGCATCCTTCTTAACTTCCCCTGGTATATTTAGTGCACGGTTGGTTAAAGCCTCCACAGCCAGGACACTGAGAAATGCAGGCCATGCAAGGACAATCAGTCGTGTCTAGGCTAGTGATGGAATGCCATTTCAGGCTCCCACTGGCCTCTCATGGCCAGAGATTCTGTGCCATGTGTATCAGTGAACAGCAATTCTGTAGGTGGAAGTGTATGACCCTGAGCAGCTAATACAAGAGTAGCTGTACTGTCTTCATCCCACAAGAGCAATCAGCACTGAACCCATCTTCTCCAAAGACACAAACCTCATGTAATTTTGCTGCTGATGTATTTCTCATGAACCTTTCCCCTCCTGCTTAGATTGTTTCCAGTCAGGGACAAAGAGCAGGCAGCGAGAATATGATTTCTGACACTGTGTATCCTTCAGTACACAGTGAGAACCAATCTGATTGTCTTTTTTGCTATTTGTTTTCTTCCTCTTACTGGTAGGAGATTGACAGTCTCTATTAGAAATAGGCCTCCTCAACTCCATTTGAGGGAGGGCTATGTAGAGAAAATACATGGCAAGAACTTGTGAAACTCAGCCTGTTAGTTCCAGGAGGTGAGAAATGAAAGGGATGGTTGCTCTGCAGTCTGCCACCAACTTCTCTTGTGGAGTAAGCAAGGATGGGAGGCTTCCTACAGACCTATTTGTGGATAAAGCAGCAAGGATGTTGAGCATGTGTTTCATTATTAAATATTACAATTAGCTAATTTCTCAAAGCCCATGCAGTTTAAGAAGGGGAGCATTCTGCTTTTTGCTGTGTGTATATATGCAGGTTGCTTCATTTTCTGTGTGGATGTGATTACTCTATTTGATGGTTGCTAACTGAAAAACAGTAAAGTCATTAAAGGGCCATAGGTGCCCTCTGGAGCCACTTGCTGAACGTTGATAAAGGAAAATGCTACCGTAATATAAAATATAATCTGATCACTGCATCTAATTACAGACAAGAGTAAGCTGCTAAAGAAGGGTTCTGTGAGAATGTTATAATTGCATTCATACAGTATTTCCCACTTGAAAGCTATGAGCAAATATCGACTAATCCTTCCAACAGTCCCTGAGGGTGGGAAAGTAAATCTATTACTATTTATTAAGAATTTGTTTCAATTAACTTTAGCCACTGTTAAAATAACTATGAATTGATGAAAAAATTACCAGCATTTGCCTTACAACAGTTTTGAACATCTTGGATGCCCCAATTTTGAGCAGCGTTTCTGCTGCCTCTTATAGGTGGGCATAATTTGACTGGAATTAATTTTGGAAGCATTAGAGAAATGCCTATCACTTTTTATTTCCATTAATATCTAGTTCTTATTAAATACTAAATATTCATATTTGTTAAATATTTAACAACCTGTGTGAGGCTTTGTAGAATGTATTGTATTCAATAAACTTACACAGCATTGTATTATTATTTCTACTATTATTATGATTTGAGGAAATATTTTTCTGTACAGCATAAAACTGCAGATGTTAGTAGTAATGTCTCTTTTTGCAGCATTGAACCATTGATATTTGCTCCTTTAATTGGTAACATTCTCTCCCAGCCCCACGCTTGGGAACAGAGGTGGAAATTGGGCATAAAATCATTAAGTGCAGCCCAGGCCACCTGCAAGGCATGAAATGAACAAAATGTTGCTTTGGCTGCTCCTGGTTTTCAGGTTCTAGATGGTAGTCCTTGATGCTGATTGTCTGCCTGACAGCCCCGACAAATTTCTGCTGGTGTCAGGTTGTGCTATGGATGCTTTGCTCAAGCCTTCCCAGTAGAGGAGCGGCATATCCTAGGAAAGGCTGCTCTAGGAAATATGGTACTTTTTTTTCCATGTCATAGAGACTGAGAAATTCTTGTTTCCTTTTGTAGCATGTGTCTCAATGTCAAGTCAAAGATGGGGGGTAATTTTTGGTTTGTTTTTTAGTTGGTTGGTTGGTGGTTTTGGGGTGGGGTTTTTTTGTGTTTGCTTGTTGTTTAGTTTTGGTGGTTTTTTTTATAGTGGTTATACCTTTATTCCGAATTTATGCCTAATGTGTAGGCCAAAAAATTGAATATTCTATTTGAAGAATAAAATGGATCATTTATATTAGTCTCATGAGAACTTGGCTTAGATTAAGTCTGAGGATTTATGCCCTGGGCAATCTTTGGGGAGAAAAAACCCCATAGTTTTCGTATTTTGTTATTTATATTATCATACATCATTTGGAACTATCCTCTCCATGCAGTACATGTGGCAGGGTATGTATTGTATTCTTGTTGCTTTCCCAGTGAATGTTTCTGACATAATTTTTTTTAATATAAAACTCCTGGATTTGACTCAATGTTTAAATAGCTGTCATGTGCTTGAAATAGATGGCTGAGTGTCATGTGCTCCATTTTTGCTCATGTATGTTGAATGAAAAGCTGTTGTTTGTCACTTGTTTGGCAGGCTCTCAGTGCCTATGTGCGGCTTGCATTAACGCTAATGGGAGCTGCACACACTCTGAAGAGACAAAAGAGCCAGGTTCCTCCTTAATCTACACAATCAGATAGTGAATACTTTGTCATAGTACCCAAAGTGGCCTTTTGCTGCCCAGAAATTCAGTCTACCATGCCCTTATTGCTTAAACTGCGTCTAGAAACTAATCAGATTCCTCCCCCATTCTGACAGGTGACATACGGGATAGTGCATGAAAGACAAAGCTTGAACAAGTGGTAACAATTGAGTAGGCAAACGGTGTGTGCAGATCACCACATCTTTCTTCCCTTGGCAGTGGAAATCACTGGGAAATGCCAGGCTGGTGCAACTGAAGCTTTTGGGCAGCTTTCCTCATTGTTTGTTCTTGTTCAAATGTAGCTCCTCACCCTTCTGCTTTTGTCTGTAGGTGGTGTGCTGGGTACCTGGCACCTGCAGCAAACAGTCTGTCTGGGGAGGTGTGATGAGAGGGTGAGCAAGCAGCTGATTCTTCAGCAGCCTCTTGAACTCCTCTTGCCTCCCCTCTCCTTGGTCTTTTCATGTTTTAAGACTGTATGTCCGGTAGTTAAAAATTGCCTTTTTTTCTTCAGTGTCTCACAATAAAATTGCCAAAGGAGTTGGGACAAGGCAGAATTCTGCCAGAAGCTGCTTGAAAGCAGAGTCAGTACTCCCTGCCTGAATGGGTCTCTTCCAGGTGTGTTTCCTTTACCAGATCCTCTCTGAAATGACTGTCTCAATACAATACAGTGTTTTGAAGCTTGGTAATTTCCATACTTTACCTGAATTTCCTTTTTATGACACTTGCAGCCCTTAAGGACAAATTAAAGTGATTGAGCATTTTGGTGACTTTTATTTTGTGTTACTTTGTCTTTGGAAGCACAGATTGAGGCTCTTACCTGAGACTTCAGGCATACTTACTGTGCTGCCTGCTTCTACTTTTTTCTTGTCCTGGTGTGCGCCTGTTGTTCTTGAGTGCCTCAGCAGCTCCAGAGGTGCTTTTTCCATAGTCAGAGTTGATTACACTGATTTTGAGCAAGGAGAGTCTATTTTATGACCCCTTAGCAAGCCTGAGCATAGTCTTCCCAGTGGAGCTGCTGACTTGCTTTGCATGAACTGGCTGCCAGAGGCAACAGCTGTGGGTCTTCATCAGTTGTGCCCCTTTTACAGATTAACCTCTGCTCTTTTCCCATGGCATTATTTTGTAGGCATGTTGACAAGCTGCTTTGATAATGAGAAGTGGGTGTGTATCAACTGGAAAAATGTTTTGGCTCACCTTTGAATATTGTATGAGCCAATTAGGCAGCTGTGTCCCTCTGTAACTGGGATCTGGGTGGATAAAGCTGGTGGTTAACTATAGGTGGCAGCAGCTTTCTAATGCTGCTGTGTGTGCATGTTGTTGGGTTTCTCTAGAGTTGGGATGATGCTTCATTTGGATCTCAGCTCCCATTCTTCTTTGTTTAGCTGAGGCTTTTTTAGCATAAGCCTTTGTAGGAAAAAACCTAGCTCGGTCAACAATTTCTACTTAAAGGATTTCTTTATCAGCAGAACAGGATATGCTCTGATTGTCACGATCCTCGATACTTTTTAAACTTATATGTATTTCCAGAACTACAATTCCAGAATGTTCAAAAAGATTTCTGACTTGGCCTGATTTCTGACTACCTTCTCTGCTGTGCTGCCACAGGTTTTCTTGAACTTGGTAGAGGTGTACAGCTTCCTACACCAGCATCAGGCCAGTACTGTGTTCTGTGTAAAGAACCCTTGAACTGCCTTGCTGTGGCACAGCAGCAGCCTTCAAGTTGCCATCAGTGGGCCCTTGGGGACCCATGTGCTAATTGAGGGGGAGCAGTGGGAGTCAGTTAAAAGCAACTAAGAAAAATCAATTGACTGTGGACTCAGGCTTGCTTATAAGGCTCTGCACCTATCCTGCAAAATGCTTTCAGGAGTTTGTAAAATGCAAAGGCTGGAAAATACTGAGTAATATACTGTAAGGAAAAACAAATCTCTGTACTTAAAAATCACGTTTAAAGCTGTCAGTGTTAATGCAACAGACAAAAACATTTTTGACAGTGAAGCCCAAGCACTTCTCTTAACAGTGCTGTAATATATTGGTTTGTGACAGGGTTGCAGCAAATGTGGTGATAGACATTCTAGTGAAATAGAAGAAACCTGCATCTCTCTTAAATCCTTTGGATTGAAAACTGAATTAACTTACAGTTTTATTTGCTAGATCAAAACTTTGCACTTGTCTTCATACCTGATCTTTCATGGGCTTACTGTAGGCTGCTTCTCAGTCTGGTGGGCAGTGGTGTGGCACAGACAGTGAAACAGGGACTGCAACAGGACATTTCAGAAATCTTGTTCCTGAAGCTACCTGAAGGCATTTTGAGAAAATTAAAGACTTGGGAAATTATGGTTTGACAAACAAGAATGGTTTGCACTATGGAAACTTTTATTGGAATAGTATCCTGTTTCCAAGGAGAAATTTCAAGTAAAATTCAAGAGACTCCTTTGTATGTTCAATACTGTAACTTGCCATGTAAGAGAACACAATTCAGTTTCTTCCTCTCCCTGAGTTAAAAGCAGGGCTTGGGCTTCACTTTTCAAGACTAGGTGAGAGCCCTGGCCGCTAAATGACTTGGCAAGTCTTAGGAACTTCCTTGTTTGCTCTGGAGTAAAATCTGAAAAGCCTCTTGGTTTAATTCAGAATGTATGGAATTCTGGAGTGGAGTGGGATGAATTGCCACTCACCTATAGGCACACACCCTGTTTTGCATCTGGACACCTGTTGACTTCCGTAGGCTTTCCATCAGTATTCTGGTGAGTGAGCCATACACTTGTTCTGTACAGTGTATAGATGAATTTCCACATAAGGACTTTGGTGCTAAATGCAGCTGCACAGCTTTTAATAAACTATGACTAGTTTAGCTGTCATCTCAGTATAGAACCACTTACAGCACTGAGAAATCAAAGCTAACCCTTCTTGTATAGCTGAGAGGGTAGTGCTTCTTATTCCAGAGGGTTGGGTCTTTTCCTGAGCTCCCAGTGATAATTTACTATCCTTTTGTTTCTCACAATGCTCCTTTCACCCCCAGTGTTACACATCCTAACTTGACACTGCAGTCAATTAAAAAAAAGTGCTGGGTTTCCCAGGGGTTTGGTGTGTTCTTGCAAAAGCCGTTTTGCATTAGTCCGAGAATCAAACCACCAGGTGGGAGATGTGTCTCTTTTGCCCTTATGCCTGTTCATTCTGCAGTTTTCCACTGGCCAGGAACAGGCAGCAGCATGACTGACTGGTGATATTTCCAGTTGCTGCTGTTGCTTAATGAAATGCTTCAAAGCCAAGGGGATAATGTTCTGATTTGTAGTCCACGCTCAGAAAATGGTGGTTGTGAATGAGACTGAGTTCATAACATAATACTTTCTGTCTCCTTGTAGAAATTACAGAGCTCCAGCACTACTCATATTTTTTCAATCTTCTATTCCCTCTTTTTGTTTGTTTGCTATATACTTTTGAGAGGAGACTGTAGTGGGACAGTGAGTGAATGTAACTATTAAATTTTGCTGGAAATTATGAAATGAAAGTGCTTATTATATTCATACCTAATGCATCATTCTCCTGCCTTTACCTTCCGGCCCATCACATTCCAGTCTATTTCAGAGATTTAGATGCATTTATGTCAGATCTCCTGTCCCAGAATACAATCTACATCCAATTATCAACCCTTAGGGATACATTAGAGGTAACTATTATATCTTCTTCTGTCAATAAAATTATAATCACAAAATGCACAAATGTCGTACTTTGGTTTCTAAAAGCATCACAGATAAGATGAGATTAAATGAAAAGGCTGTTATGCTACATTTTACACATGATTATATGCAGAAGATTGCCAAAATCTCAAGCTGAGGTATGTCTCTCGTTTTTTCTGTCTGCTACTAACAAATCTCATCCCTGAGCAAGCAAGCGCCTGCACAGGATCTGACAAAATTACATACAAAGATGAATTAGTCTTTTCCTCCATTTGTTCACATGCCACGTTCAGGAGCATCACGAGTGCATGAGGGACTTGTAAGGGTTCAGCAAGGACTGTCACATACAGATTTCACAGGCCTGTCTACCCGGGAGTACTTGGTTAAGTGAAACCACGTTAATGAAAAGAGTTGAATTTCAGCTATATTAGAACTCACTAAACCCCTTCAACACTCTCAAGAAATAAATTGCTTGGAGTTCTCATTAGCTTGCTCAGACTCATTTTGACTTTTGACTGAAAACATCTGTATGGGAGTTCCTTAGTTAATGCACCTTAAATTTACACCTGTACATAATTTGGCTTACCTTACCTAAGTTTCTCTTAATTGCAGACATACCCTAAGTGAAATAAGCCATATTAGCTCAGGAGTGTCTGGAGAGCACCAGTCACTCTCTATCAGAGAGAAGTCCTGTTCCCCCTTTCAGGCCAGCATGGTTAGTTTCCTCTGCTCATGAAACAATCATCACTGATGGTAAAGAAAGAATTTTATATCCTTAAGAAAACTGCACAGCACTTAAAATTAAAGGGGAAAGGGAGAAATTATACTGTGTGCAGAATATTCTGTAATAGTCTGCTCCAGTGTAGTTTTGCACTCTTGTCTAAATTTTCTGGTATTGACTATTGTCAGAGAGCGAGGAGCAGGCTTGACAGTCTCTCACTGATTCGGGAACATGGGAATTTTTATACTCTGAGCTAAGCCTCTGCGGCAGGGCTGCAGGCAGGGCTAACAGACTGCATAAAACAGATTTTCATTTTTTAATACTTATAACCCAAGCATTTCAAAAGCTGAAATGCCAATGAAAAATATTGGTATCTGGTAATTTCTATTGTATTCTATTGTATTTCTCAGATTTTAAGCTGGAGCTCATGCCTGAGTGCCAGGGAAATGGGAGGAAGAGGATGTCTTAAAGTGCAGAAATATCTGAAAATACAATAACTTGGTAAAGGATCTGGTGATCACTACAAGTAAAGAGAAAACACATGGGCTAAGCTGTGTCTAAAAAAAAAAAAAAAAAACCCAACAAAAAAAAAACCAACAAAAAAACCCCACAAAACAAACAGAACAAAAGAAGCAACCAAACACAAGCTTCTATTTCCTTGGACTCTTCATTTAGTGGAATACCACTCACCGTCCAAGAGGAATTTTTTTTTTCGATATATCAGTTTAACATTTTAAAAATTGCCACAACTGAAAGCACATGATAACAGTTGCTCAACGATGTAATATCCAAGGGAAATGTTTACCTAGATTCAGAAACATACAGTGATATCAGTGAGATTTGTGCAGTAGCTTGTACATAGGCTGAATGGAAGAGAATGGATTTTAGGAAAGATTATGAGCATAAATCTGATGGTTAACATTTTAGGAACATACAGTTTAATGGGTAGTCAGATGTTCAGTTCTGCCATGAGATTATATTGACCAGAAATTTTGTTGTGAGATGCCATGGTGAGCATCTGTAAAACTCAGACATCTATTTTATGCAATCAAAAAGTTTGCAAGGATTGAACTGGACTAAATTTCATCCCAGACTGTAAAGGGTTTGTTATCAGTAAATCAGGTACAAGTTAGGACCGGATGAAGGAGGTTTTAAAATGAGGAGGCTTTGATCTTTTTTCTTTCCAAATTGTCCTTTGCTCTACAATACTGCCATCTTGAAGTGGAGGAGCTATCACTATAAGAAATTCTGTGGGTCCTTTCACTTTTCATTGTTACACTCTTTCTAGGTACTGCTATTTCTGAAATCACCAGCAGATCTGTAAGATGAAGATTATTTGTATGTTTACTTAAACTTCCTTGCAGAAATTGCTTTCCTTGGTGTGTATGCATGCATATGCACACATCTGTACACTGGTATATTAGACAAAAATGACTGGCTGTTTTGGAAGGCTACTCTTTTTTTACCCTTTTTCCTTTCTGTGACTCTAATTTACAGTGTCCTGTCAGCAGTTTGTGCTTGAGTAGATGACTGCAATATAAGTTCAGGAAGAAAACAAAGGAGACTTGGAAGCAGCAAAGCAGATCTGTTTGCAGGAGGATGGGTTACAAAAGAAATGTGCTGAAAAAATGCTCTCCTGCTCTGCACCTTTGGAGTGCTATATAATTTATAGCTGTTCTCTGCAGAGTGTCTGAGGCAGTGCCAGGTGGTGGGGAGTTAAATTAACCCCCGTGGCGTGTAGTTATCGGCAGAGGCCAGACCTGTGGATCGATACCTCGGTGCTGTGAGTCACCGTATCAGCTGGGGAAAGTGAATCTGTAAGCTCCTTATTTCTCCATTCTTTTAATCGCAGCGCTGTGTCTGGCTGTGATGAAGATGGAGCAGACGCAAATGCCTGATGCTTGAAGCTCTTTGATTTCTGAGTTGATGGGGTGAAGCCAACGAAATGCTGTGAGAGACTCAGAGATCTAATAGTATATTGTCTTTTTCCAAGTATCCTCAGTTCCTGTTGTCTTTTTCTTCCTTCCTTACCCACAGATCTGGTTACGCTCAGTAGCTGCGTGATCTGTGCTTTGCTTGACCGACACAGATAATTTCTAGCATCACTAGTTAAGCCTATTTTGATTATTATTAATAATAAAAGCTGTTTTAGTCTCGCTTAAATGGATTAACCTTGCTCCTGCCTGCTTTTTGATTATTTTTGCTGCTGGGGGCTCACTCTTCCAAAGAGAGTTCTTGCAGATAGAGTTATTTCCAAGCTTATCCATCACTGAGGCATACCTAATATGGATCAAACTGGATGGAGTAATTGGGTTTTCAGAGAGCTACCACACCAGGAGAACGTGTCATCCTTCAGGAATGAGGATTTTTGTTGCAGTTATGGAAGATACTTGCACAGCTGCTGAGTCAGCCACCTCCTTTTGTGCGCCCTCACACTTTGTGGGCGCACCCATTTTCTGCGTGCTGCCCCCAGAATTCGTGCTTGTTGACAGCTGTCTTCTTGCTTCCCTGAATACCATGTGTGTCTTCCAAATCTATTGCTACCCCCTCCACCTCTCTCTTATAAAAATTAATATATAAAATGCTATATCCTTCCCTGTTATAATTTCCTAAACTCAGACTTACCCATAAATTGCCCATGTGGAATGCACTGGTAAATTAAGTAATGTATTGTTCTTTCCTAGCTGCACCCACTCTCTAGAGGTTTGAAAAAATTCCATCTGTAGCCATCACCCAACGGAAAAATAAACAGGATTGAACAACTGCAGTTCGTTTTTTATAAAGCCAAGTGTGATATGCCATGCCAGTCAAAACCATTCACCTTCATTTCCCTCACAACAAGTGAATTATTTTCTCTTTAAGCAATGACAGTGACCCTTGGCCTAAAAACCAGTTGCCCTTCAGCTGAGATGTGAAGCAGTCACAAGGTGAGCTGGCCTTACAGTTGAACAGTGGTAGATGTGTATGAGCCTGTTAAGTTACTGGTTTTAGTGATTAATGAAATCTGAATTAAAAGTGGCTTCTCAGCTAAACATCTGAGCTTCTGGCTGTTGTTCTGTGTTGTATCTGTCCTTTCTCTCATCTTATATTTTGACTTTAACCTTGCTTTCTAGTTCAGTTCCTGTCTTTGTTCTGCATCCAAAGTTGCAGACGTTGATCCTTACCACTGGGCATGACCGTTCGTGTCCTGGTCTCTTTAACAAAATCATCCAAGCCAGGACTGAGCTTTTCAGATTTCTTACTGCTCCATTCTCAACCGACTGTCATCTTCTCCAGGCCATAGGGAGTAAATACATATGTGCAGATTTCTGCATTGCTGTTACTAGCATAGCATGGGACATTCCTGTATAACAGTGGGGGGTATAATTTATAATTTATCTATTAGTATGCTGACTGTGTTGTCCAAATTGGTTGTCCCCCTTCATCTTTCCCCAGCTTCTTGCATATGGCCAATTCTTTATCCCTTATTCATATATGAAGGCACATGTAATGCTTAGGTCAAATACAAAATACTTTATGATTAAACGTCTAGCATGTCTAGAGAGATTTTCATCCAATAGTTTTATTTGGAAAAACAGTGTGTAAGGCCACATTGGAAACTACCTGTTGTTTTTAGATACTTTGACTGGAAAATGTCTTTGTGAGTTTGAACAGAAGTAACCAGTTTTAATTCTTACAGCTTTTACTTCAATGCAAATTTCTTTATGGTCCCAAGGTAGTGGGTGAGACACATGTGAAAGACTCTCAGGGTGAATTTGTGGGTCTTTGAGCTTGGATGACACCAGCATGCTTCATCTCAGCCATAACAGAAAAATAACTGTGGTCATAATAATTTGTGTCAGCCACAGGCAAAGGGCTGATATTGCAGCAGGACTGCATTAAAGACGTTTTCTTTGGCTCACTGGCACTTGAGGAGTGACTGTAAACAAGCCACTGCAAGGAAGCCAGTGAACAAACAGGTAGACAGTAGCTGATATTGTCTGTATCCTGCAGATGGGAAGTTACTGGCTTTACTGGCGTTCTTCTGACTTGGCATCAGCTATGATTTGTGCATCAGCACAGAGGTTCTTGCAGAGGAGTAACTGAGATTGAAAAGTATTGATATGAAACATTGAGAAGCAGTGCCGTATGCATAAAAATGGGAGGAAGGATCAGTGTTCCATTTGTTCATCCCAGCATGATTTGTCTTTGGAGGGCTCTTGGCAGAGTTGTGAATGAGTTTTCCGTAGACTGACTGGCTAGGTGAGGTCATTGGCTTTTGAAATATTTGAGGTAGTGGTTTTAAACAAGTGACTGTCTCAATACAAACAGGAATAAAGCAATCTTGTATGGTCTTGGTCATACAGTAACCACTTTGTTCTGCCTTCACTGCTCACAGTGGAATGATTTGGCTTGTTAAATTAGAGACTTTGCATCCCTTCGTGTTCATCTGAAGTCTGCCTGAGTCTGCATTGCAGATTTTCTGTGCTTTGCTTCTCCATAACTGAATTTATGTTTTCAGTTCTTAGAGTGAAAGAATTGAAGCTTTGGTGAAAACAAATAGCTGGAATCAGATTTTTTTTCATGTAACCCTGACAGCATGTGATGCAATGCAAGGGACTGAGGGGAAACACCCTGCATCCTAGTTGATGCAGAACAAGCCAGCAGCTGGGAAACTTGCTGAAACCAGATGCCTTGTGGTAGCAGTGCCATGGTTACAGTTGTGCACTGAGAGGAGTTTTAATTGGGGTGTATTTTTTTCCCTTTTGAAAGAACGTGTCTAGCCAGGGACAGATTACACATAGATTTAGTTCTTAAATGTTACTCTGTAATTGTTTGGCTGATTTCTTTGTAAAAGTTTAGCATGAAGTCACTGAGTTTGGGTTAAGGCTGGATTACATATTTCTTGGCAGTCCTGGATTTCATTATTGACCAGAGAATTAAAAAAAACAACATTGTCTATGTCTGTGGGGATCCCTCAGAAGTGAATCTTGAGCAAACTGGCCTCAGTGTATATGTTTGGTTTTTTAATGCTGGATTTAGAATTATCTTTTGTTTCTGTTTTTTATGTATAAGCCTCAGTACTGGAGGGTTGGAAAGAGACAAGATTGAATGGGTCAATTGTATGAATTGGCAAACACAAGATTCTCTCTTTCACACACTATGCTTCTCTGTTAAATGTTCTGCAATAACAAAGAAAGATGAAATGTTTGGTCTGTGTGGTGTATGAGGGCTTTCTCAGAGGCTAAGCACTTCAAGTAAGTAAATAAGCAGCAGTTTCAAGTATAGAAGTTATTTGTGAAGCAGAGAATGATGCTACACATGCATCTAACACAAGCCTGCAAAAGCAAAGAAATGAAGAGCTGAGTCCTTGCTAGGAGGTTAAACAGCAGCTTTCCAGTAGTAGCTCAGGGCACTTTGCCATCTCCATAATCCTGGTGGATTATACTGGAGGTCAAGTACAGTCTCTGAAACCAAATGGTTCTAAACAAGGTTGGTGTTTTTTGCTTTCTTAGTAACAGGAGCAAAAAGAGGAAAAAACTCATCTTTTACCAACTCTTTTATGCCTGAAAGTTTCAAACATTGCTCTCATTTCATCCTCTTTCCTGTCTTTCACTTCTTGCATCATATTTGATGTGCAGAGACATGGCATCAGACACATTGTTTCTTCCCAGTGTGTATTGGTATCCTTCTGTAGAGCTGAGGTGGATTTGGTTGGACAAAAGGAAACCTGTGGCCCCAGGTCTACACACCTACTTCTGTCAGTCAACAAGCTCCAAGAGATGGGCATTCCTCTGACGTTTCTACCAGAAATACATGATTTTTTCCCTTGGGGACATTGCCTTGAATCAGCAGAACAGCTCCATATTGCCCTAGATCCACCTCATAAGCACACCACCCCACTTTGGAGCAAGGCCACAATTTTGCTGACAATGTGGGAGTCAAGTTTCCCACTGCTAAAGTATAGCTGCCTCTCAAAGGACACAGCAGCTGTTTTATGATAACCTTGTTTGAGAAAACTACTTCTGCAAATGGTAAAACATTGCTTTTCAGCATAACATTCATTTAGAAATTATATAAAATTCAGAATTAGTATTTCCTTCTAAACATGAAATAAAGGTGGTTTTGGGGTTCTGCAGCTCGAAGTAATGTACTTTGTAATAGGACATGCAGTGTGTCTGGGAGTTGTGCAGCATTACATGCGCCAGAGGTATATTCATGGACATATTGTGGGCAGCATCATACCTTCTACATCATGCAGTGTTCTGTCTTCCCACCTGAAAATAAGCTTTTTTAGCCTTCATGGCTTTGCTATCTGCTTATTTGAGATGACTTATCTGTAGTTGGCGTTGTTTTGTTGGCAGCATACATCAGGCATCTTGTCAGAGAGCAGCTGTTCATCTTTTCCCTCCCCATTATATCCCAACCCACTTGCATGTCAGCTTCACTGTACTGTTGTCTTATCAGTCATTTTGGAGAAGGGGTGGTTTGAATTATTTTCACCAGAAGCTTTGTGCCTACTAGTTTTCCATGAGAAAAAGGTTTCTGATTACCTCAAAAATAGAAGAAAGTACTACCTCATCCCTTGTGATGCTCAGTAGTGGCAAGACCCTTGGGGTTATATTTCCTTACCCTTCCACCTCAGAGGCTGACTGTTTTGCTGAATTGTGTAAAAAGACAAGGTGATTACCATGTTTCTACCTCATTCTCCTGTGTGTTGCCATTCCCTGTGTTTTTCTTAGGATTGACTTGGCACACGGCTCAGCATGGATGTTATTTCCTGGTTTCCATGTAGGTTAGCACAGCAGAATAATGGATACTCCAGTAACAGGACCTAGGTGGCCAAGTTGTATGCTGGATGTTCCAAAATCTCATGTTTTCACATATCTGATCCAGTAATTAGTGAAATGCCCATGATGCCTGAGTTTGTGAGATGTGAGCTTCATGAGGTGATAGGGTTCCCCAGAGAAAAGCTTACAAAAGGATCAGAACTTTCTCTGAGAGAAACCATTGGAAAAGGAGCATGTGCAATATATTATCACACTCAGTAGGAAGACAGATTTTCTGGAAATTTGAGCTAAGTAGAGCTAGAAATCAGTTGTGTTAAATCATCCAAACAGGGTTATGCCACCTGGTTGGAGATCTTATGACAATCTAATCCATGTGGATTTTTTTAAACTCATCATGGGAATCAAAATTTACGCTTGAATAAATAACTTGCCAGTGTCTTGATTTTGCCATCTTTGAGGTCAGCAGCAGCTATGAAGAAAAGGTATAAAACTGAAACACTTGGAGCAGTAGTTTGAGTCAAACATAACATAGATAGCATGCCACATTTAGAAATCATTTAGGGTATGCTTAAGTCACAGACCGCAGCAGTCCCTCTACTGCCAGGGTTTAGGCTTCTCTTGAACCTACTGCCAGATAATCAGTCATTGCTGGCAGAGAGCTTAGAGCTTGACTTGAGGGCTGAATGTAGTTATGAGGTTAGTATGCATGATGCTGTCCACTGGTGTGAAGACATTATGGTGTAGAGTAGAATGATTCCAATTACTCCTCCTCCTTTGCTCTCCTACTTCTGAAATTAAAGGCTGCTGCTGTAACCCACAGTTCACTCTGATTCTTCTCCGTGTGGATTTCAGGGTGTTCACATATAATTGTAACATAAGGATTTGTCAGCCATTATGCTGCTCTTGTGAGCATCACCAGTGAAAACTAGCAGATACGACCCATAATCTACACAAAATTTTATCAGGCAGTGACACTCCTGCCACTCTGTTCAGGCAAGCCCAAGCACCACACAGGCAGGAGTCTGAGCTGCCATCAGCATTTTCATTCTTGTTTCTTGTTATGCTGTTGATCATGGAGGTACAGAGCAACAGTGAAAAAATGAGGAAAAGCAGTTTTTAGCAAATTTTTAGTGGAATGATAGAGGTTTGGCTTAGCTTGTATTCAAATGGCCCGTCCTACTTGCATCTCAAGCATTTTCTTGCTTTGTAATGGGAGACAGCTGGTCTTGAAGTTAATCTCCAGGGTTTTAGAGGCTTTTTCTTCTCCTGGCAAACTTGAGAGGAAAGATGCTTCAGAAATATTAGCCATCGGCTGTCACTTAGTAGAAACTATAACAGTTGGTGATGGTAATAGCATTGGCTTGAAACTAGCAGGGAAATGCAGGTCTAGCATATGGGCATCTAAAATCTGTGCAGTGATGGAGCTGAGGAACACGACACATTCAACTAGCTTTTGAGTTGAGGGCTCTGAGTTCAAGTTTTACAGCATCAAGCTGTCTTGGAATTTGGCTGCAGTAGGCAGTTAGTGCTTCAGTAGAGAAATTTCCAGTTAATCTTTTTACCTGCATTTGCCAGGCAGACTGCACTGAGTCAGCTCAGCACGGTCCCCACTGTGCAGCGGCTGCAGCCAGTCTCACTTCATCACTTTTAATGAATCTGAGTCTCTGTGGTTTTCACTAATTTACTCATTCGCAAGAGAAATGAGGAGTGTTTTCCTGTCTCTCCCTGATAATGAATGAGATATGAAAGAGCTTCATGGCCAGTAAGCACCCTGGAGGGACATGAGTTTGTCAAAATGTGCAAGGCGTCTTCATCAAAGCAACAAAATTATTTTCTTTCCCCTTACTCTATGAATTGAAAATTCACATGACAACAGCCAGAAACATGCCCAGTTTTGCTTAGACAATGGAATTGACTGTGAAAAACTGAAAGTGTGGCGAAACTGATAACATCTTTCTCATCAGTGTTTTTCAGAGGTGTATCTTGAAATAATAAATGGTTGCCTGAGGCAGGCTTTAATATGGGGCTTTTGCTGTAGTCTGATTTGGTGTTTGTGAGCCCCCACTTGCACAGTGTGGTGTTTTGCACTCAGTGCAGACTGTGGGCAACAAACGTTTCCTTCAAGGGATGTGTTGCATTCTGTTTACCATGAATTTTCATTTCTGTTTGCTGCTGTCTTCAAATGTACTTTGTATGCATCACAAGGGCAGAGATAAGAGTTTACAGAAGATTAAACAGGCACAAACACATTAGGAGAGACAGTAAGGGATTCACATTTTTAAATAGAAATATTGAAGTCCACTCCATAAGTCTTCAGCGCTTTTCAGTACCCAAACTTAATAAAATTAGCCAAGTGCTGCAGCTTGGTTAATTTTAGCACTAGCTCTTACCATTTCTATCAGAAGCAGTCAATAGGAGATCTAGCTTTATATGGTATAGCTTTGAGGTACAAACTGTAGGTTGCACTTTGAAGTGAAGAACAGCTGCCCAGGAATATTGTGAGCCATGCACTTTCAACAAGGTAACTTGTCACAGTGCTCCTGATTGCACTCCTGTACTTCAACCCTTTTTAAGTCACAGTCCCCTTTAAAACATAGAGTAAATAATTTGAACTATTGCTCCAGTTTCATGTGTAAAAGCAGGTGGTGCTTGTAGGAAATACAAGTCTTGGAAGGTGAGCTGAACACTTGTTAGTCCAAGGATTAAATTAGCTGGCTAAGAGAGAGCTATCAACCTACAAACCTCCCATTAAAACCTGAAGGGGTACAAGTATTTTTTGCTGTTACGTTTGAACATATGGCTGTTCAAGTGATGACAAATATTCACTGAACCAGCTATTTAAATATTATTACATATTAATGGCATATTGTGTCTGTCGCATGCAGTTTGAATGTCACTTAGTAGTCCCCTGTCTCTAACTACTTCAGTTTGACTTTAGCATTTTCTGGGCTCTTAAGCATTTGTCATGTATTGATTCTCACGGAGTTCCCAATTTTTTATACCCCCACAGGGAGCCTAAATATGCTTGGTTCTCAGGTCTTTTTGTTTTGGATGTATACTAGATGCTGGCTAGGTGTGATACTATTTCAAATTTGTTCAAATTTTAAGATTTTATGGCTTGTATCTGACAGGACCTGGTGGCACCAAGTTCAGGTGAGTGTTGTGGTGTGTGCTTTACATGCTTATGACAAGAAAATTTCTGGTACAAAAGACTTGTCTGTGTTTTAAGATGAAACCCATCAAGTGAATGCAATAGGGAAGCAGAGCAGTAAAATTGAACAAACGTATCATTATATGGATTGTCTTCCTGCATCTTTTGCGAGTTCAAAATCAGTTTTTTATATGGCTTAACTATTAACAGCATTCAACCCTGTTAGCAAAGAGAATGTCTCCAATGCCTCCTTCTGTATGTGCAATAATTTACATCACAGCAGTTAATGCTCTGCAGTCTGTGGCTTGTCCCTCGAGCATGGAGGGCACAGGACAAGCTTTTCTGAGGTAAGATGAAGGTAGCTCCATTGCTCCTGCAATTTATCAGTTTTCATCTTAACCTAGCTTAAACCTAAAATGCAGATCTTAGGAAGCAGCTCCTCTGAGGCCATTTGGGCTCTTCTGTGCTGAGCTGTGGTTGTGCCCGCACATCTCCCTGGCCCCACAGCGTTTGTGGGGAGTGACTGAACAGCAGGAGCATCTATTGGAACAGCCCCTCACCAGGGCCGAACAGTCCCTGCCCTCACTGAAGACAGGTCTAAGGAAAGACACAGGCTGGCACATCCATGACCTTCTTCTGGAAGGAGCTGGATGTGGGGGAGCCATTTGGCCTGCACTGACATCTGGACTCTCCCTGGACACCTGTGCCTTATCAGTGCACATCAGCAGACCGATCAGACTCGCAGCTGCTGACGTTTAAGAAGTGATCTCTGAGGTTATATTTCCCTTACAGCCAGATCCTGAGCAACAGACCTGTCATCACCTGCAGTACCTGTTGCAACGCTGCGACAGCATGAGTTTGAATTTCAGGTGTTCCAGTGCTCTATGCAACATCTCTAATTCTTCACTTCCTGTAATGGAAGGTTTTCACAGTTCCTGTGCTGGATGACATTCTATGTTAATCAGGAGTGTGAAATACATCTCACCTGTACAAATACAGAGAAGTTTCTTCAAATAAATATTTGAGTCATTAAAGATGCATTTCATGGAGCAGATGCTCCACACACAGTTTCCACCACTGTGGGTCCTTTATCAGCAGAAAGAATGATTCTAAAAATCTATTTAAAATTAACAAAAAGAATCATTAAGCAGAGTAGGATTTTTAAACATGCACTTTCAAGCTGGGAAACTACCTCATTTAGTATAATGAGTGAGCAGATCCTTGGGCCCTGAAAAGAAGCAAATTGAAACAAAATGGCTGCAGCACAGACTTGCATAATGATGGAGTAAGCACGCATCCTCATGTAATGATCCCATCTTTCCCACGGGGCTTCAGCAAACAGCGCTTATTGTGACACTACCTCTGGCCAGGATACTGTTTCCATGAGGAAGAGGAAAAGGGCTGGTAACAGCTTGGATTTGAAGTAGAAGAAGAGAATGAGAAAATGTAGCAAAGTTTGACTCTCACAACTGGAGAGGAAAACAGTGATAATGCTCACAGAAGTAGAATGGGAGGCAGGAAACACCACATCCTTGAGCTGGGGCACTTGAAAGATGCTTCAAGGTGGGGGCATTTAACTGGGATGAGCAATTCCTGGTGGGATAACTAACCCTCACATCATCTCTTGCCAGTCCTATAAAACCTTCTTTCCATCTCCTTTTTCCAAAGCAGCTCAA
This sequence comes from Taeniopygia guttata, assembly GCF_048771995.1. Taxonomy (NCBI): domain Eukaryota; kingdom Metazoa; phylum Chordata; class Aves; order Passeriformes; family Estrildidae; genus Taeniopygia; species Taeniopygia guttata. The sequence goes on along the minus strand of NC_133030.1, from coordinate 27,232,002 downwards.
AGCTATTTTGAGAAAGAAGGAACCAGCGCACTGAACACCAATTGATAGCAGTAGTGTACCTGGTAGGTGCATGTACTTGCACCTGCCCCACACTCTTCTGCCTTTCCAGTAGAAATGAATGTAGCTGCATGTACTGGTATCTGCCTCATGTCTTCTACCTTTCCTGCATAGTGAAGATTTCCTTAAGTGGAAGTTTCATCCTTGGCCTCTCTAGTGAGTAATGTGGTGCAGATGTTATCTCCTGAGACCTGGACTGGATCTTTCAACAGCTATTTCATGTTTTCCATGCTAGAAATTATTGGGCAGCTGTAAGATGTAAATGAAGCAGTGGATCTCAGCTGATGGATGCTAGGATTTTCCTGTGCCACCCAGAAAGTCCTTTAAGGTCTTGCTCCATTTGTAAATTCCAACTGCTACTTAGTCTGTTCTGGCTAAGTAGGTTTAATGGGTCACTGTGCTGAATATTGCCCTGCAGCAAAATCACTTGTCCACTTTGCAGGTACATTCTGGAGAGTGGAAAATCCTTAATTAATGACCCACTTTGCAATGGAGGCAGGGGGATTGCTTTTTCCAGAGTGTCGGCTAGTGCAAATGTGGTCATAGCATAGGTAATTTAAAGCTAGATTATTACCCTTTACACTAACATCAGCGAAAGTCCAACTGTCCTTATCTGTGCTAGCTAAGAATTCAGGAAAAGCCTGGAACTGATGTAGCAACTTTATGCATACTCTTCAATACTCGGTGGTCCCAATGGAACGAGGCAGTGCACTGTCTGTTCTGCATGCAGCCTGCTGCTGCCTGATCTGTCATCCATTCCCTTTCATCTGTGATTGTGCATGGGAAGCAGGGAGGCTCTTTGCTCCTCTGTCTGTGGCTTCTGTAATTTTTTTTATTATTGCATACTGTCAAAATGTTGTCTCTCCCTACACTTCCCTTTTGCCTGTCTCCCTTTGGAATTTGTGATGAAAGATGAAAGCAAACCCATCTTTCTTGGCTACTAGAAAAACAGAAGGTTATTCTGACATGTGCACGGCCCATGGGGACACAGAGATCACAGTGGGGATGAAGAGGTGAATACTTGGGTGGAGAGAAGACATCTGTTTCTCTAGCTAGAGTATAGTCTACTTTCTTTTGGGCTCTGGGAGGTTTACTTACTGAAAGGACACTTATCATCTTGCTTACCTAGGCCTCCGGCCACTTGAATGTACCTGTGACCCAGTCTAGCACATTATTACTAGGCAACACATCAACCTCAGCTGTAGATAAGAGCACATAAATCTGTGTTTCGTACTCCTGCAAATTTCCAGTGACCACAAGACTGTCCTGCCTGCTATCTAGTCTTTCCTGGGAAGGCTGGCACACACAAATGTCAGTCCCTGAATTTTCACTGCATGCACCATTTAGAGTCAGCTCTTTCTTTCCAGAGTCTCCTTTCCATGGCAGAAACTCCTTCAAAATCACTCAAAGAGGAGGAGGGGATTTGAGAGCAGGCTGATGTTGGCATTTGGTGTGAGGGTCCCTGGAAGAACCAACAAGCACTTTAGCTGCCCAAGGGTAATGCTGGGAAACTGCAAGGGAAGCTGTGGTCTCATGAAATGTTGGTCTTTCCAGCAACTTTGCACATCAGCAAGATTTAGAGTGGAGAGTTGTCTTTACCTCTGATCTGAAATAGGATTTGTGTATCCCCTCATGTGTGTCACCATCCCTGCCACCCTGAGCAATAGCTGTGTTGATGAAGAACTTAAGAAATACAGTTTCTAATGTGACCTTTGAAATTTGGCTGTGCTCCCTTGCTCTTTTTGTTTCTTTGTTTGTTTTCTACCTTCTTTTTATATTCACTGTTTTGAAAACTTTCCCCTTCATGTTTAAATACATCACAGAAACAGAGTCATTTAGCTTGGAAAAGACCTCTGAGATCATCAAGTCCAAGTGACTGATCACCACCTTGTCAGCTAGACCACAGCACTAAGTGCCACATCATGTTGTTCCTTGAACACCACCAGGGAGGATGACTCCATGACCTTCATTAGCAGTTCATGTCAATATTTAACAACCCTTTCCATAAAGAAATCACTCCCAATGCCTGACCTGAATCTCCCCTGGCACGGCTGGAGGCTATGTCCTCTTACCCTGTTGCTGCTTGGCTGGAGAAGAGGCTGACCCCTATCTGGCTTCACCCTCCTTTCAGAGAGTTGTAGAGAGCAGGAAGGTCTCCCCTGAGCCTACTCTTTTCCAGACTAAACCATCCCAGCTCTTTCAGACACTCTTCAAAGGACTTGTGCTCCAGACCCTTCACCAGCCCCTTCTCTGGACCCGCACCAGAACTTCAACGTCCTTCTTATAGTGAGGGCCCCACAAGTGGACACAGAACTTGAGGAGTGGCCTTACCAGTGCTGAGTACGTGGGTATCACTTTTGTGATCCTGTTGGCCACACTATTGCTAGCACAGGCCAGGATGCCATTGGTCTTCTTGGCCACCTGGACACACACTGGATCATGTTCAACTACTGTCAGCCAGCACCCCCAGGTCCTTTTCTGCTGTGCAGCTTTCCAGTTTCCCTTCCCCCAGCCTGTAGTGCTGCATGAGGTTGTTGTGATCCAAATGCAGGACCCAGCACTTCACTTTGTTGAAGCTCGTACAGCTGGCCTTAGCCCACCAATCCAGCCTGTCCAGATCCCTCTGCAGAACCTTCCTGCCCTCCAGCAGATCAACACTCCTGCCCAGTTTGGTGTCATCCATGAATTTACTGAAGGTGCACTGGGTCCTCTTATCCAGACATTAAGGCTGGGCTGCGATGGAAGGGACTGAACTATGGTTAGTGCCACACTGACGCTGCAAAGTACCTGCATGTGGTAGGGATAGTTTTATCTCCCCAGCACTCATCTACTGCCAGGAACTTTGGTGCTAGAGAGGGATTTGTAACTGACTTCAGATTTAAGGATTGCCAAAACTCTAATGTTACTATTCAGAATTCCTCATGCTTCTCCATCCAAAGCACCATTCTTAATCTGGTTGGATCCTGAGGTATTCTTAGATGTTCAGGTTCCTTTTCAAAAACAGCTGAACTGTTGAAACCTGGTGGTCTGGTTGGATTTCAGGAAATGTGGCTATGACAATGTGCATCTCTCTGCAGTTTCAACTGGATTCCTTCGCGTTTGTTTCCTTCTTCAATATTTGTATAATGGTGTTATGTTTGTTCTGTCATACATCAGAGACCACTGGAATTTAGTGTTTATAAAGTATAAATTGCCTTTTTTTGTTTTTAAAATCAAATACTGATTGTTGTTTGAGTGCCTTAGAAGGCCATTAGATTTGTTCTGGTTTTTAGAGGCTTTTTTTAGTTAGTTCTTAGCTGTGGTTCTCCCCCTCACACAGCCCCCCCGAATAATCAGGCTAGCTCAGAGATCAGAGGCTGTGAGGGGAGGAATATCAGGAGATGGCAAAGATTTCCAAAAGAGGCTCTTACCCCGAGATAAGTTGGTTCAGCTCTCTTTATTCTGTGATGTCCTTGTGGAGAGCAGGGCAAAAGAGGACAAACAGGAAATGTCAGGGGTCTATATAGACTTTGGACAGGGTGGGCTTCCCTGGCTCTCTGCCAACCCCGTTGGGGCAGAAAGGAGGGTCCAGGGTTATCTTGATCAGAGTCACAGGGTCCTGGGGAAGGGGGCACAGAGTGCCCATGAGCTCACTGTAACACATAGCAACTTCAGTACTGTTACCATAACTTACAGAATGTACAGATGTCCCAAAGATTTCCTGCAGCATTAGGCAGAGTAAACGAGCTCTGTTATGTGCCGTCTCACCACACATGTCTCAGCAGTTCAGCTGCAATGCCAAGTGTTGGCACCTCACAGTGTGATCCCACTGTGACACTGACACTGACCTCCTGCAAAAGAGATTGCTGACAGCTAATAGAGCAGCACAGGATTAGGAGAGGAGGAGTGGATCATGTGAATACAGACTGATAGTAACTGATAAACAGAGAACGGAATCTTCCTGAGCTCAGAGGAAGGAGTGATCAGTTATAGAATAGGAGTTTTTCCTTTTCCCTTGGTAGGTATGGGATTTTACTTATTCTGCAGTCACAGTCCTGGCTCCCTTTTAAAGACAATGAAATATTCTGGTTAATATCCTTGCTATGTGAAATTGAAGATTTATCACTGTCCTTGAAAATAAGAATTAATGCAGTTGCTTCTATAGTGCCAATTAAATCCCCCATTTAATTCTGTGAGCCAGCTGGAGATGTTTGTGACTGAGACTTTAGATGTACTCATCTTAATCTGAGTTACTGGTGGTGTTTTCCCTCTCTTTGGTGTCTTACATCCAGGACAGCTGCTTCTGAGGACATTAGCACTTTCTAATCCCCCATGTTCACAGCCTCCTTGTTCAACCCCTGTCTTTGATTTCAGATGGAAAACTTCATTTAGCTGTCTAAATATGAAACCCAGGGTGGTCTCATCCTTACATGTGAAAGTGAACAGTTAAGAATTGGTTTAAAACTGCCCAACTGAACAGAAATTTAATGCTGGTTGTTAGGATTACAGTTCCTTCTAGCAAATCATATTTGGTGTGTGGAGGTAGCAGGAATGAAGTTATTTGTTAGTCAAAATTTCTAGATGTTGTCTAATGCTTCTTGTAAAGCTTGCCGGTCCCCAAAAAGTTTCTAAAGTAATTTCTGTTCTGGGATCTGCCCTTTACCAGCATTGTGAGTCTTGTTGAGCTTCTAGGAAGCCTTTGGCCAGTGATAGGGTGGGAAGAGCTACTACTTTATGGATTTCTTCATTTAATGCAAATTCCCTCTTTATTTTTTTGCTGCTGCAGCATCTTTCCTGCTAGTTGCTACAGGTACAAGCGAGTGAAGGCTGGTATTCAGGGAACAACATTGAATTCAAACTGAGGGCTCTGATTCATGACCTAGCCAATCTGTGTCCACCAAACTGGAATAGCTTCTTGTATGTGTATTGTTACCCAACTGGAGGTACTTTGGTTGATTTCACTTTCCCGTGAAAGAGGATTACTGGATTTGTGTTACCTTACTTTATTTTTCCCACTGATAACCACCACCCACAAAGCAGAGCCCGATAGTTTCTGAATCCCAAACCACAGTACCTTGTGAGTCTCTAATAGCATAAGTTTATGAATTGTGAAACTTTGGAGTGATAAATAAATGATAAATAGCAAATGGGGGTGATTTTTAAAATTCCTTTCTTTCTATGGTAATCTCTGTTTACAACGTAGTGAGCCTTTTCTGATTGTACCTTTGAAAAGCTGTGTAGACTTAACCAAGTGTTACTGTATTCAGAACTATTGGTATGAATACAGCTACTTCCCTGAGCAATGGGATTTTCATCAAGCTGTTTGCTCTTCTTGAAAAACTCCAAGGTTATCCATAGCTGTGAGTGTTAGAAACCTGGTCAGTCACACTTTCTGAAGAACCCATTCCTAAGTGTCTGCACAGAACCAAATGCCCTTTACTTAGGACTTTGTGAAGCAATAGAAGAAATTAATAAAAGGAAAGTGAGTCTTGCATGTTGTCCTGATTTGAAGAGCAAAACCAGTGAGAGGCTCTAAGTCAGAAATACAATTTATTAGGAAAAGGGAACAAAGAACCAAATATATACAATAGCACAAAAGAAGAACCACTGACAGTGTTGGAGATCTAACCTGACACTTGCTGGCTAGGGCGGTGGTAGTGGATATGGATCTGTCCAAGCATATGGACACCACCACCAAGCAGTGGTCCTGTAGACTGATGTAGTTTCCCTCTAGAGGTCCAGTGTAGAGAAGGTCTCAGCTGTTCCTCTTGGAAGAGGGGATCTACTTGCTGTCTGCACAACCCTGCTTATATCCTTGATGGCATCGTTTGGCTCCTCCCTCTGGGCGGAGCATCTAACAATAGAATGCTGTGATCTTATCAGTCATGTGGCTAAAAGAACAGGTCCTCCTGGAGGGACTTATCTCTGAGTCACGAGATAAGGAAAAGAAAAGGAATTGCAGCTCGAGGTGGTAATGGAATACTCCCCAATATAACCTAGGACACATGTTTTCTGGCAGTCAGTTCAGGCAGCGTAACCTGTGCTGTCAGCATTGTTGAGCAGGAGATCACTTCGCTAGTGTTCAGAACTTCCCTTTTCTCTTAGACTTGACTCACTGGAGTACTTGTCAGCTGGCCTAGCTCACTCATCATGTTATCTGTTGTGCCTCTTCAACTAGTCTGTCTCTGTTGCGTGATTGATAACTCTTTAATTGGGTTATTATGGGAGGATGAATGTGGCTGCAGATCTCTGTTAGAAGCCTCATCATCCATTCTTGAAATGAGCAGTGCATTGCCTTATTTCCCAGGAGTCATCTAGTCCCAGCTAACTTTTCCAATGAGACTTCTTTTTTTAATGAAGAAAACAATCTTTTTATTTTTTTTATTTTATTTTTTCCCCTCAGAGAGACCTGATATTAAGATATTCAGCTGTCTGTCTCATTTGCTAACATACAATTTGTCAGGAAGTGAGTTTCCATTAAATTCTTGATAATTAGCATACTTGGACTTTGATAGACATTTTTCCTTTTTGCAGCAACTTTTTTTTTTTACCCTCATTATCTGCATGCAAGATCAGTCAGCTAAATTCTTGTCTGTCAGACATCTCTATCATTGCTCATTTTTAACCAGTTGGAGATCCATAAGTTTTGCAGTGAATTGCTGCACTGAATCTCAGATTTTACATGGATCACAGGTGAAATGAGCTAGAAAGATTCTACCTAGAACATGTTAAATGCTTTCTCCTTCCATGCCACCTGTTTTGAAATTAAAATTTTCCCTGGATTTTTTTAATGCTAAAAAAGGGAGGACTGCTTCAGGTTAGGTCAGCAGTGGGGCAGTATCTGGACAGCCCTTATCCTTTAAAACAGGGTGTTTAGTACTCAGTCCTCCCTTCCTTCCTTCCTTCCAGGAAGGAACTGGCAGGACTTGAGAGAACTCTCTGTGTACATTATGCTTAGTTCTAGCTCGGTTTATTGGCACTATCACAGGCACTGGTCTCAACTAATTTTTTTATTATCACAAGGAATTCTTTGACTAAATTGAGTTTTCCATTGCTATTGCAGATGTTTTTTCAAAAGAACCAGTTGTAAATGCACGGCCTCTTTTTTTTTTCCTGAACATACTGCTTAAAAAACACATGGGACGTGGCTGTATTAAGAAAAAAAATCTCTTCTTGCTCAGTTACTCATCCACTTGTCTTTTCTCTTGTGGGTGGCTGTTTTAAAAGAGCTCTTGGAAGTGCAAACGGTGCTGCTAGTTCTCAACCAGTTCTGTCCAACAGCTTGTCAAGATGTCAGAGGAGAATACAGCTGCAGCAAAAATCCAAGCCCTTGCCCTGGATGACATCCATGGCAACATTCAGTAATTTTTGCCCCAGGGTAATGCTAAAGCAAATAACATATTAAAAATGAGGTAGGGGAAGTAGCAAAGAAGTGGTTAATCCCACTAAGCCATGGGCTGGAGAGAGCTTTTTTGCCATGAGCATGGAGTGGATAAATCCCAGCTGGCCACAGCAGACCATCCAGGCACATTAACTTCAAAGGGGTGCTCAGCAGCTCTGGGTTCTCCTAGGGATACTAACACCATCCAGGAGCAGAGAGAGGAGGAGAGGATGCTCAAAGGGGGCAGACTGCAGAGGCCACATGGCAATTCCTGCAAGGAGATTAAAGGAGAAGTGAAAATTGTCATGGCTCTGTATAAATACATTCCTCTCTGAAGAAGCATGGAGGCTCAGAGATGCTGTCACAGTAAGGCAGGAAGCACAAACAGCAAATGACATGAAAAGCTCTTCTCAAACTCTTCTTCCAATCAGTCCTCACTGTGCGTGTGTGCTGTGGTGGTGTACTTCATGTCAGGTACTGCGTAGCTCCGACTTCGAATCCAGGGCAGACAGCGAAATGGCATTTAGGAAGAGGGCCAGACTCTTCGTGGCCTGTGTTACATCCCTTCAGTCTGGAGTGCAGATGGAAGCATGAGCCAGTTCTTTGGAGTTTCCTGGCCCCAAGCAACATGGCTGTCAATGGGCCTCAGGTCCCCTATTTGCAACTGATTTTAATCTTGTGCAATTCAAAGGTACTGTCTGCAAAAGATTATGATGAATGTTATGCATCAGCCTGTGGCTTCTGGCAGTCTGACTCTAAAAGAGGTAGAACAAACTTTGATAATAATACCAGCTTTTAGTTTTAGTTCCTATCACTCTTTCCTATACCTAAACTTTGCTCATACCGCTGCCTAGTTAGTGTTGAGAGAAAGCAAGCATATGGAAATCAATGCAGAAGTTGAATATAAGCTAAAGAGCAGTGAGTCACACCATGACCTGACCATAATTCTGGGACACCGACTTCTTTGGGAGCCTTCAATCTGTGTGAGTGACTTGGACAACAGGGCAAGGTTGGACAACAGAATGCAGGTTAACAGGGCTTGAGTGTTTGCTGTTGAATTATCTCTTCAGATACAGATATTGATGCAGGATGGTGGGTGAGGTGGTCAGACTTCTCGTTCAGGTAGCTGAGTCACTTAAAAGCCACACAGCTGAAAAGTTAGCCAAGGATAAAGAGCAAGCTGCTTTCCCCACTGAGGTGGCTGCAAGCCATCACACACTGGGGTGAGGTTTGCAGGCAACTTGTCAGCGTGGTGCTGAGGGAGCTGCCTCACAGCTGCCAGCTGATCAAAGTCAGAGCTCCTCCCTTGCTCTGCTTCAGAAGGGGACCCTGTCCTCATTTCTGAGCTGCTGCAAGCCGAATGGCTGCTTTTAATAGTGTGCACAGAAGATGGTTGTAGGCAATTGAATTAGGATTGCGTTATTAGTCCATCTGTGCAATATGCTCTGTTTATTGACAATCTGGTTAGAGTGGCTGGAGCTTGTTAAAGGTAAAGTGTTTCCTACTGTTGAATTTTGGGAGTTGTCCACCTGTTAAGAAGCAGTGCTTGAGGAAGGGCTCTCTTTAGACTGAAAAGGGGCTCCCTAAGAACTGTCTGCACTACTTTTCTGTCTTTCTGGGAGGGGGAAGGATTGCATGGGAAAGGCTCATCAGATAGCAGGATTTGCTCTGTAGGTCATTGTGATGTGCACGTTCCCAACTCCATGTGATTGCGGCAGGAGGCAGCTGCTGGCACGTGGGATTGGGTGCAGGGCTTCTGGAAGAGATCTCTTGCTTACATTTCTAAAGGTTGTCTGATAGGTTCTGATCTGTGGCAACCATAATCTAAAGTCATCTTCTTAATGTCATTGGGTCCATGAAGCATCTTTGTGAATGAAATCTGTGCATCAGAAAGAAAAAGCATGTGCTGAGCTGTTGGTTCAGAAAAGCATGAACATGACTTTTGCAGCAGGTTTTGTGTGTGTCAAAACAGCCTCACTGTGGTATTTGAAATGGAAAGCTTATCTCTAAGGTTGGTCACTAAGAAAGCGGGGAACCAATACAGCAACTGCTTATGCAACAAGTGCATTGCTTTTTGAAGCTAGTAGGTGCACACTGTTGCCTGGGGAATAGAAAAATGGTCAGAATCATTACTCTTTACAAAAATTATTAGGCTTTTGACTTTGCTGCAAGCCTTTATTTCAGAGCTTGGCTGTTAGTGCCTTCCCCTTCTGCTCACCAGTCTCGGATGTTTATTCGTGTATACCAGAGCTATCCATAGTGGTGCAGTCATGGCTTGTAAATAAATCATTTTTCTAGGTCTTTTTCAGTACTGCATCCCTATAAGTGAGCTGAATTGTTGCACTTTACAAGACAACACAAAATGTCTTTGTTATCTGTATCTGCTTATACATTCACAGCGAACACCCCATATAGAAAAGCAGCAGTGATGACTAAAAAGGGTGTGGGAGTGACTTAGGAGAACAGACATTGAAAAGCTTACATAGGTGTAACTTGACTACAAGGCAATTTATAAGACATGCTGTAACTGTATTTGGAGTTTGAAAGTAACAGGAATATGGATAATTATTTAGGGTGATCTAATGGAGAGTCAATTTAAGCAAAGGATCAAGTATCAGAATTATTTATGATATGATTCTTCACTCTGAATAAAAAGAACCTCTGTCACTTTCTCTCTACAGAGGACAAAGTAGTCTTAATCTATTGAATAATACTGCATAACACAAGAGATTCATTTAAACATTTTAAAATAAATACAGTTTTTGAAATTATGTTAGGAAGGAACTTCATTTTCTAGAGATCCAAGCTACAAAGGACAACTCTTGAACACTATAAGGGTTCTTATTGTGGCTAATTATTTTCAAAATAATCAGAAGGAGCCATACAACAAGCTTTTACTGAAACACAGTACTCAACTTGGAAAATTTTAAGCAGTTTTGTTTGTACCAGCATGAAGGTTGATGTAAACCTGAGACAGCTTATCTTCAGTTACCTGAAGCAACACCTGTGAAGCAACACAGTATGAAAAGATGAGAGAGTAATAGTGTACAAGACTGTGCTATTCTTCAGACCATCAGCTTTTTACTGTAGTGTGTCAGTCCTGCACAGGAGCATCTCTTCACAGAGAGCTGTAAGACTGCAAAAGTTAGTCTGTATAAAAATGAGCATCACAGTTCAGAGACAGTCTGCAGTTACAGGGATCAAACTTTGAAAAGCCAAAGATCACATAATATATTTACATTGTGTATTCCTTCTCTTCATCTGGAAGAAGAAAAAGTTTAATAACTGAAAGCAAGACCAGGGAATCAAATCCATCCAGATACTACAGAGGGGGAAGACTGTGGAATATCAATGCACTTTGAAATCAGTATCCTGGTAGACCCTGGTGTATTTGTGATGATTTGCAAGTAACCTGACAGTGCATGAAATAATTGTCTTTGTAGATACGAAACAACATTGACATAGACTTTGAAATTTAAATGAAAGAAGCAAAGTTCTTTTAGATTCATAACCTTGGTGCATTGACTTACTTTTTTTCTTTTTAATAGGTTGATTACTTGAACAGGTATTAGTTAAATAGGTTTCTGGTTTATTACAAAACAGAAACAACCATGTAAGGATCCGTGTTCTTGAACAGTTACAGCATATTGCTTCTCACCCTGATGTAAATACAAGCTAAATCAAAGTGATTTAATTGTCCGGGAGTAAATAATTGTTACTCAGGAAATGCTTTGTTTGGACTGTCCTGTTGCCACTTTGAAATGCAAATCACAAAGCAAATAGCACTGTAGTCTCATGTGGTTGTGTGTTGTGTGTGGTGCACACAGCAAATGCGGAAGTGGCAGCTCTGGTAGCCAGTTAGGAAGCTGAACTGGTGTCCAGTGTCTCCAGTTCAATTTCTTTCTAATAAAGAGTTGTGTTTTAGAAGAAGCTTTCAGTGAACCATTCTGTCTTTTTCAGCATCTTAGGTTTGCTGTTGTATGGCATCTGCAGATTAGTAGGGAGCTATTCAATATGAATAGGTTTATTTTATCAATTTAAGCATTTATTAAAGAAAGTTCCCTAGTATATGATAAAATCTTTATTCAAAGCTATGAAAAAGTGGTAGAATTTAATGATCCTTCTAGTGCATTTGATACAAAAACATTTCACCTTTCCAACAAAGACCAGTGCTGCCCTAATTACAAACTGTTACACTCTAAATAATAGAATTTAATCTTGTCTAGTCTCAATATCAGCATTTACTTTATCAGTCTTGTGAGGTGGTGTATGCTGGAAGGGCATTCAATTTCATGCCGTTTTTAGCAATTTCACTGGCAAAGAACATAGAGTCACAATGTATTTAAATGGAAAATGGAAATTCTCAGTAAAAAATTCTGAAATCTCATTTGAATTAGCATATAGGTCTCTGTGGGACATAAGTCTGTGTGTAATCCTAGGTCTTTCTGTAGCAGCATCCTTCAACAGTCTCCTCCACATTGCTTTGTGGAAGAATAATGAGTTTAGTTTTACATTTGGCACCCAAGTTCCCTATTCAATAATTGAAGTAAATTCACAGTGTAAAATACACATAATTAAGAATGTCCAGACAAACACAGCTGAGGTGAGCTCCAGCTGTTAGCCAGAGCTAATGGAATAAGGTATTGTGTTGTGAGTAGCTTAAAAGTTATATTTTTCCATAAAGCCAACAGAAGAATGCCATAGTTGGTGTCATTTTTGGTGGAGAGGGAGGAGCAATTGCACTGCTTTCTGTGGCTTTGCCAGATTCAAGGTGTATTCAGAACCAAGTGCACTCTGAGGAAAACATGTTGAAGTCCTAAAAGCAGTACAGGTATGAGCACATGCAATGAAATGGATTGCCTCTTCTGCTATAAAACATGGCAGGGTCCCACTGGAGGAACCTGTTCTGGCAGGAGGTTGAGTGGTACAGAGAGACTTTTTTCTCTGGGGGTTGGATCCCAAACCTCCAGGTGATCTGCATTCTTTCCTTTTGTTCTTAAAACCACAGCTGTGGCAAGGTGCTGACTGCTGGTATTGTCCTAGGTGCTGATATGAGGAGAGTGTATGAGCTGTAGAGGAATATTTGCTTACCAGGATTTCTTACTTTCTCTCTTTTCCTTTTTTTTCCTTTCCTTACCTGTAACACAGGGGAATAAATCAGTAATAAGTGAGAAAATACTGCTTGAGTTTATTGTTTAATTCCCTCAGTGCTTGGTTTCTGGAGAACATAGGTTTAGTTTAAAGCAGTCCCTAAGCAACAATCTGGCTGTAATTCATGCTTTCTTTTCTTACCAAGACACAGGAAGCCCTAGGTCTTCACAGAGAGAGTCTTTCTGAGACTGGAAATATATCCTCATTGCTTTTAAGTGTGCTCGAGATGTTTTGTCACACTGGACAATAGTCACATCCTGATAATGGCAACCTGAGTTCCAGAAGTATTACATTTGCCCTGAAGTCTGGTTTTTTCACCAGTTTTTTCCAAAAGTTGTTAACATGAGAGCAATATCCAGCTCCCACTGAGAATCTGGCTATTTCTTTTAAGTGCCTCCATGGGAAATAAAATATTTTCAAAATCTGCCTCCAGTCTGTGCTTGATGAACAGGCTGAACGTATAATTCCCAAGCTGCTGTTCAGGCATCTTATTTTGTGTCTTAACTGCAGAAATCACTGAAATCAGGAGAGGTAGGAATGCAGCTGGTAATTTGTGCTAGCCAGACTTTTTAGCTTGCTGGACTTAATGAAAGTGCCATTTCAGTTTGGTAATATGAAGCCTGGTTTCATTACTGCTTGCACAGACTTTTCTGTGAGAGAGATCAGATAAAAGCTGGAATTGTAACTGCAAACCAGAAAAGGAAAGGAAGTCAGAGCAGGAAATGGGCATATCATGTCCCATAATTTGCCAGCACTTCTTAATCCTCCATTGTTGTAAACTTCATATTCTATTTCTGTTTATCCATCCTTTTCTCCAAGGCTGCAAACTCAGAATAGCTTTGCTTGTGCTATCCCCATCTGTCCCAGCTGTGTGCTATTTCTGAGCAGATGATGCCATTTGCAGCATGCTGCCATTCTGTGTAACTTCTGCAACAGGCAAATATCCACCAAAGCCTGTGGGGACAACACCAAATTTTATTACCCTGGTGACCTCACTCAGCTCTCCAAGAGTTGAAGGTTAATGCACTAATTTATGGTATCAGTCTACCTTCTACTGTGGTATGGTTTCAAAGTGCCTTCTGCGTTTCAGGGAGTGTCTTGAGTTCAGTACATTTAAATCACTTTTATATGATTTTAGGTTCAATAAGGTAAATTTGTTGCCAATATAAAATGTCTTCAAGTATTTTGGGAAGAAGGTTTGATTTGAGCTGGTGTTCATTATGGGAAGACTAATGGGGCCACTGATCCCATTAATTTGTTATTGACCCTTAACTTCCTGCAATGGGTCAGGCATCCTTACTTTAGTTTCAGGACAAGTTTACCCAGTGAACAAATTCTCATCCTGTTGTATAATATCTTTCTTTAGAAAAGTTCCATTCATAATTAGTGTCTGATTTGAACAATCTCTACTTTGTATCCAGTCCTACATGTGTGTAACTTGAGCTGTTAGAGACAGGTTACACAACTTTGCCAGGGTCCCGTACCACATCCTGGTGTCTCCCCACCCAGGAAGATAATCAGAGGGCTGGACCACTTCTCCTGTGTAGACAGGGTGAAAGTGGTGGAGCTGTTCAACCTGAAGAAGAGAAGGCTCCAGGAAGATTTTACTGCAGCCTTTCAGTAGTGACAAGACAGTGGGGAATGGCTTCAAAATGAAAGAGAGTAGGTTTAGTTTAGATGTTAGGAAGAAGTTCTTTACTATGAGGGTGATGAAGCACTGGAACAGGTTGCCAAGTGAGGTTGTGGATGCCCCATTACTGGAAGTGTTCAAGGCAAGACTGAATGGGGCTTTGAGCAATGTGCTCTGGTGGAAGGTGTCCCTCCCCACAACAGGGGCTTCAGATCTGGATGCTCTTCAAGGTCCCTTCCAACCCAAACCATTCTTAAATTTGATAATTCTGTAGGTGTTGTCATAATAATAGCATTCCTTAGTTTTCCATAATGCATTTCTTCAGGTTTTTGCTTCTTCTGTCCCTCTGAAACAGAGTCTGCATACCTTCCCTTATACGAGAAGCATTTCAGGAAGGACCTCTTCTGACAACTGAGAAGAATGCTGTGCGCGGCAACAGTGCCTTATCAGCCAAGCCAGGGTGACTTTTTGTCAGGTGTCTACTGTCTCTGCAAGCAGCTTTTCAGTCTGGCTTCCCTGGTTGTCAGCCTGGCAGCCAAAGCTGTGGTGAAGAAGGATAGTGTGTAGCTGTGCTTCTCTGTCTGACTGTAACATTCCAAGCCCAGGGTGCATTGTCTCATCTCCACCACACTGAAGCGACTAACAAAATTAGGAGGGAAGGAAGGAGTGAGTGAACTCCTTCAAAGCTTTATGACAATTTGTCTTTAATCTCCAGACAACCTATGCCTTTCCTTGAAAATTTGTGTGTCTTCAGGAATCTGTCAAAGACAGCGAGCTGGTCCAGGGTGGAAACCTGTGCTATCTCCTCTCCTGCTTTCCTGAAAGAACAGTACATTTTCTGCACCATCCTGCCTAGGGCTGAGGTGCAGTCCTACAAATGCAGTTTCAGTATGGCAAGGTACTACACAGCACCTCTCAGCCCACCTCCCTGGTTTGTAAATAAAAGCAAAGGGTGCCTTCATTGACATTTGCCTGTACATTTGGAACCCCTTTAACAGACGTTGCTGCGTGTACCATCTGTGCACCCTACGAGCGTGTTGTGTCCCCCGATGCTCCCTCATCTGCGTGGCCTGAAGGCAGGCAGCACTGTGCTTGTGTTCAACAGCTCATGCTGCCTTCTGTGCTCGGTGCTTTGTTGAATTGCTGCTGTCCTGTCACGAAAAATGCCTTCTGTCTTGACTCTCCTATTATCAGACTGGATTGTTACCTGGTAGGGGAGAACAATGGCCACCTCATCTGGCTGTTGGGTCTGGTCTTTTGGCTTGCCACTAACACTTCTAATGGCCCAGAATTTCTTATAAACTCTTCTAAGAAATTAATCTTGTAAGTTTATGTTTTCTAATGGGCCTTTTTTATTAGGAAATCTTACTTATATACAAACACACAGTAAAAATGTGAGAAATATGTACCTTGCTGAAAGCATACCGACTGCAACTTAAAAGGCTTTTTCTAAGCCTCTATTTTAGTTTCCGTATGCCTTTTATCTTTTGAACTACAGAGAACAATTTCCTCTCCTTTGAGGAAGTTCTGTAATTTAACTTCTCGTTTCCAACGTCCTCCTGTGTCTTTTATCTCATGTCTCAGAATTTTAAGGAATTTCATTTGCCACTTTAAGGACATTGCTTTAGCTGGAATCTGCTTTTCTCTGTAAAGCCTTAAAAAGTATTTTAAAGCCTTATATTTCTTAGAGTGTCTCTTATAAGGGTTGTATTTCACATTTCAACCAAAAGTACTCATCTTGCTAAAGTCTACATCTTCCCTGTAACTCTTGGAATGAAAAGCATTTGGAGGGTTTCCAGGTTCCAACTTGGTCTTGTTTCTGAGGGCCTTCCCAGCTCCTTCACTCCTCCCGGTAGGTCTGGACCTTTGTCTCTCACCCGTGCTCTCCAGGGAGCTGTTGCTGCGCACCCCATGCCATGATCTCTTTGGAGTCTGAGCAAAAAGGAGAAGATGATCTCAGCTGGGGGCTTGTTTTTCACATTGTCTGAGTTTCTTCTGCTTCTTCCCTGGAACCTCTACCTCCAAAGCATGGGCAGTTATAGTGCCAAATTTTCCAGGTGTATTTGTTCTAAAAGTATGGTCGTGTGTTCCTTTGTAACTTCTTGGAATAGCTCATCTCGTCCAAAGGTTCTGCTTTCACTGATACTGCTTAGCTGCAGATTAATAATGATCTTGTAGTCATCATGCTTATTAAATACTGATATTGTGGTAGCACATAAAGACTGTAAGTGGGGTCTAATTGTGCTGATTTATTCAGACCAGTTCCAAGACCTTTGGTACTACTAACTCTAAGCTGGAAACCCTCCTACGTGTCCCTGTCCTTCACTGTCATTTTCCTTGGTCAGCTCAGCTCATGAAATGGATCCCTGATTCCCTGGTGTGGAAACTGAACAGCCAAAAACTGCAGTGTGCCGACAGCTCCCTGCACTTGTTCTCTCTTCATCCTTTCTTTGATTTATTCTTGAGTTTTCTAAAAGAAGGGGACAGGGCAGCCTGTCTTCTGAAGTCCCCTGCAAATTTTTACCTTTATCGGTGTGTCTTTTCTATGTCTGTTGATTGTAAAGATCATGAGGCAGCACAAGTGAGCAACTGCCTGCTTCCCCCACACACATAATGCAAATTGCTTCTCAGCTCAAACTATATAGCTCAGCTGCTGCCTGTGCCTTATACATGTTGAAGAATCTTAATATCTTTGCCATTTTTAAAAATTTAATCTCCTTTAATCCTGGCAGCGCTGTAAAGTTCAAAGATGTTCTACATTATGTGCAGGTAGGATTATGGTTTATTAGTTAGTAGAAGGGAAAGATTGATTTTATTTTATTTTTTCATTGCATTCCTGGTAGTTTTTTCTTTGCTGAAATCCTGGTCGGTGCTTTTTTTCTCTGCTCAGCCTGACTCTGAAGAAGGTGAAGGTATAACATTCAATACAAAAAGTAAATGCCACAAGTCCTGTTGAAAGCAGAAAACTATCATTACTTTTTCTGTGACATATGTGTACCATTTTGAATCAAGCTGTGCAAGGTGATCTGCCTTTACACCATCCGCTCTCCTGTTAGCCACTGTGTTATCATCTCCAGTTTTCATTGTTTTAATGGGTGCTCTGGTCTAGAAGGAAGAGAATTTTGGATCCAGAGCAAGACATAAGCTTGTCAATATATATTCCCTTCTTGCTTTAGGATTTCCTTAAACTTGTACGGTCCAGTTGTCAACACAAATCTGTCATCTTAGGCAGCAAACCACTCTAAGGCAAAGCAAAAGAAATTCTCAGCTTGAAGTGCCCCTAAACCCTTATAGCGAAAGGAGCGCTGCAAGATGTGCTTTGCCTTGTCTCTCTGGGTGATTGAAAATGGAGCTTTGTTGACAAGCTACAGACCAATTGTTTATTTTAAGAAAGTGGAACAGAATACATTGTTGCATTACAGAGCAAACTCATCTAGCAGAAGTAATGAAGGAAATTCTGAAATTACATAGTTACCTTAACTTTGGGTTTGTTTTTTTTGGGTTTTTTTTTGGTTTTTTTTTTTTTTTTTTGGTTGGTTTGGAATTTTTTTAGGGGGAAGGTGTGGGAGTTTTTTTGGTTTGTTTATTTTTGTAATATCTGAAAGTCTTTATTAGGACTGTGATGAAGGTTGTAATCTTTTGTTCATGTCCTCATGTCCTCATGTTTTGTAAGCACTAGACAGACAAAAGACAAATGAGCCCTGGTCTTACAGGTCCTTATAGGACCAATGACTTGTTTTGCACAAGCACATTCTCTATTGTACAGCTATTTCTGTATATCAAAGTGGCTCTTAGGGCTAAAAACCCTTTGTGTGTCCTAGTCACAGCTCAGTTAAACCATGTCTGTAGATTATGATTACTAAGATCTGACATGGGAAGAAGAGTTTTAAGAATTGCAGGGGCTCTGTCTAGATTATAAAGTGGATGTAAACTATCCATGTAAGGAGAACACAGAGCAGAATTGGATGCTTCAACATTTGGAAAAGACACAAATAGGAAGTCTGGTGCAACTCAGCATGTCCAGAATTTACACAATTATCATGGTAAGTGAGGATATATGGACATGAGAAAAGAGGAGGAAGTACAAAAATAAGCCTTTCAGCAGTTCAGTCTGGAAAGTTTTCTGGCATGGTTCAATGACTGGTAATTAATATGCAAGGAAGATTCAGAAAACGAAGGGAAATATGAAAAAAATAACAAAAAGAAAAAACAACCAACCCAACAAAAAGCAACAGCAAACAACAGTGAATGTGTTCAATAAATTATGAAAAATGATTGAACACATTCAATAAATTTACATTCATGGCCATGCAGAAGAGTATGGGAATAGACCCAGATGCCTGGGGTGGGGATTCTCCATCTATAGTCAGAAACCTCTGATGTAACCTATAAGTGAGTTTGAAGATGATTAGAACATGGATGATTAGAACTACAATTAGAGCATGGTCACAGTGGTCTCAGCTATCCTGAGTATGGCTTTATGCAGCATCTGGAATGAAAGCATCTGCAGATTCATGTGGAGGTTGTGTCTGGGCTGAGAAGGAGTATTTGTGATCTGTGTGCTGGATGCCTGGAAATAGGTCTGTGAGGGTTGTGGGTGATCAGAACGTTATCAAACTTGGTTCCTGGTGTCCTGGTTTTAGCCTGACCCTGCTACGGTGCTCCATAAAGCCACTATTGGCACCGATGCCAGCCCAACATGGATGTTTACAAGAAGGAGCAGAGGCCAGTTACCTAAGCTGTAGCCAGAAATATGAAAGAGAGGGATCTCAGACTTACAAGGGAAACTGAGGGAACATTGTTTTCCTTTCTGAGGAATTCCTGTTGGTCAGGTATGAGGTAAGCTTCTATTCTGGCCATTATTAGATTTGTGCCCTCAATGCCTTAATCCTAAGGATTTTCATGCCAGCACTGTAAAGTTAAATAGTTCTGCTTTGTAACTGTGAACATCAAAACAGGCTAAAATGCACAGTGCTTCTCTTGCCAATGGGTTTTATCCTTGGTGTGCTGCTTGAAGACTGGATTGATTGTTTGGTCCTCCTTGTGGCACTGGTGAGACTGCCAGGAGTGAGACAGCCCATTAGATTCTGCAGTATTTAGATTTTTATGGTGGAGAGTTTTGACTGACTAGGAGCTGTTATGAATAAATCCAATTCCAGCTAAAACAATGAAGTTTTATATCTTCCTTCTGATTCCTGAGCCATTCAGTTTCCCTTTTACAAGTATTTTCAAGTAAAGAACATGTGAAGTTAGAAATGTAATGTGAGCCAGAGGGACCCGAGCAGCAGGGGTGAGACAGTCATGCTACTGTGAACAGAGGAAAGGGAAAGTGTGGCTTCTCACTATCTCCCAGTCTTTTCTAGCCTGCCACTTTCTTTCCCCTGTGTACAGTATCTGCCATCTGTGTGAGTGTAATTTAGTGCTAATTAAGAAGTGAGTGGGAGCCATAAGCTCATTTCATTTAGAACCTGGAAATGGCCTCCTGGGAGCCCGGAGAGGGTACCGGCTGCTTTCTTGCCACAAAAGCTTCTCCACCTCGCAGCCGTTATTCTAACCACCAAGCTCCAGATCTCAAAATTCAATGCCAACTCAGATTTACGGCGCATTAAGCGACTGAATTAAATCCTCAGCATTCACTTGGCGTCAGCCTGACTGAGTAAAGGATTTCACGGGCTGGGGTGCTCTACAAGGCCATAATTTATAACGTTATGCAGAAGCTGCTCCTGTGAGTTTCATTTTGGCTTGCCGCAATTTCTTTTTATTAAGGCCCCAGTAGTATTTGTTGTTTTTCTGTTTGCTTTGATGTGGGAGTTTTAGATTAAATCTAAATAAATAAATGAAGTTTAAAATTAAATTAGGTTTCATTTGCATGAGTTGGGGAGCGAAGTGCATCTTTCTTTCACCATATAAAACGTAACAGACCCATTACCCATCACAGAGCCCTCAGTTGTTCCTGAAAAAAATGACATTTCCCTCTGTGTAGAAAATACTTAAAAGTCCCAAGAATAGATTTATAGGAATATTTTAACCTTTTCTTTGATCCTTGAAATGTCATTGTTCTGTAGGCTACATTGCAAAACGTGACCTTTTATAGGAACCGTGGGATGGATTTGATCTTTGGAAGACGTTTTAGAGATAATGCACTACAGGGTGCAAAGAACTCATGAAAAAAGAGCTGGAAATGGTTTTGTCTGCAGATATTTGTTTGTGCTGTACCTGGAGGACAAAAGGATTGTTTATGATGAGGCTGATACTTCAGGGACAACAATGAAGAAAATAAGATAATACAGCATCTTCTGGTTTAATGTGCAACAGTTTTATTTTCATTACATTTCAAAGAAAAATGTAAGTAGCAGAGGTTGTTCACAGGGAGGATGCTTGCAAATTGATATGTCTGAAATGTAACAATTTTTTATGAGCAGTAGATGTTTGCTTTTCTGTGTGCACTCTGACTTCCTGACTGGCAAAACAAAGCTGAGCTGTTCGGAAGGAAAAGAACTGTCAGTTTGCTTCAGATTCGTGTTTGCCCTGGTAGTCGTCTCCTCCATGGTGCTGCAGCACGGCTCTCCTGAGCCCATACTCTAGTTAACTTAAACCCAGCATTGTCCATACCAGAGATCTTGCCATGAAAATATGTATTTCAGCATTTTCACAATGACTGCAAGAAGCTTCTGAGTGAAGGTAGATGTGAGTCCATGGAATCACACTGTCTGTGTGCTGTCTCTTTGCTTTGCTAGTAACTCTTTCAAACCAGATCATTCTGAAAAATGTCACAGATATTATGACCAAATACTGTCAGGTTATACTAATTCCATAATTCTTGCATGTGCAGAATTTTCACTGAAACCTATTGTTGTTGGCAATATGAATTGGCTTTTCCCAATGGAAAATGGGGAAAATATGGGGGAAACATCTCCCATATTCCCCAGAATATGGGAGATGTTTCTGTCCCACTAGAGCTTGCAGCCTAAGCAAATCCAGTGAAAATGCAGTAATAAAGAAAGTGTGTGAGGGAACAAAGATCCCAGGTTGGCACTGTAGTTATTGTTTATCCAAGTTTGGGATGAAATAGAAGGCAAAAGCACCGAATGAATTCTGAGGTCATACCAAATTAAGAGCTCTTGGCACTGGCTCTTTGGGCTGCTGAATTACCTGACCCCTACTGGGACTGTGCTGGACCCCTGTCACTTCAGAGCTTGTGATGGAGGTTTAGTCAAGACTTCACAAACATCTTAAGAAATCAAAGTGCTGAAGACTGAAGGGTAGGAAAGAGACACTGGCCTTGAGGAGATGAAGTTCTAGATGGCAACAACCCTATCTTGCAGAGACTGAGAACTCTGATATGTCACAGACAGTCCTAGGGACCTTTCAGGGAGGCCATGGAGACCTGAGCAACATTGTCTTCAGAGACACTGGGCCTGAAAGGATTTCATACACACCTAATGTGCCGGAAAAAAAAATTAGTGTCTGGGAGTCACTGGCCTTTTTCAGTGTGACATGCCTATTGGGAAGTGATGGCTGGTGACATTTTGAATGTAGGAAGTGAAATGAGAAAAACAAAGATAGCTCAATGGCAAGTTGCATCAAGAAAATGATGCACATGTATATTAAAGTAACAGTATAGATTCCTCATATTGCTCAAATAATTGATCTGTTACTCTGATGCTTTACACAGATGACTTTTTACAGGGTTGTCCCTCCACTGGGCAAGCAGGGTTCTGCATGGAACAGACACCTGTCTGGTGTGTGTATGATGTTTGGTCTCTGTGTGCTGCCAAAGACAAGTTGAAAAATACAAGTGCAATGGTATATTATTTTTTCTCTGATTCTGTGATAGTAGTGTTGAAGCACTTAAGTGTAACGTAGTTAACCTCAAAATGCTTTGAACAGCTAAGAAAAACTTCCAGATGAGCATGGGATGTTTTGCTTGTATTGTAGGAAAAAGGTGATGATGTACAAACTCTGTTGTCAAGTGAGTTGTCAGCAATATTAATGTGATGTGTACCGTATCTAGCTGCATCGTTCACTCTGTTAGAGGTCATGAGATTATCAGAAAATCATTATAGCATGAATACGTTTTGTGCTTGGTGATTCATGCGACACTGTGAGATCAAAAAGAGGATTTTGTTGTCTAGGGAAGCAGCCTAATCTGTGATAATCCAAGCATGTAGTAAATCATAAGAAATCACTGCATCTAAAAAGTCTCCCCCAACAACCAAAAGTGAACTTGCCCCCAGATGCATTTAGGGTTGCCTTCCTCCTATATGTCATTAAACTATAGCTGTAGGATAGTGTACTTACCTGTATTAAAGAGTAGGTGAGAGATAAAAAAGGCAGGATCAGATGCCTTAAGAAAAAATTCCGTAAGGAAAAAAAATTCTAGATGTTTAGTAAGACTATACTTCTAAGTCATGATTTGAATGCATGAGACACCATATTGCATTGTGAATTCAAGCCCTCTGTGCCAGTGCTTAGGAAGCATCTCCAGCTTAGTTCTCTGAAATAATACTCAGCAGTGAAGTGTTGCTGGGTTTGTCCTCTACACCTTGATGTGGGAGGAAGCACTGGACAGAATCCAGAGCAGAAAATCAGAATGAAGTTTCAAGTCGATATTAATGCACTTTGTTGTTTTCGTCATTTCCCCAGAAGACTGCACAAAACAAATACTTCCCAAGATCCATGGAGGCAATGAAGGTCTATGACAAAGCTCCTTCAGAATTACTGTACCTGTTTTTCTCTCAACTGCATAATCCAAATAATTGCCTTTGTTCTGTAATCCAGTGAAGTTGATTCATCCTATTTTTAAATCTCTTTCCAGCTGGCACTCCCAAGGTAATCTGTGATACTAGGCATACCATTCCACAGGCACAGTGAATCTGCCTGGGTCAGTGATCAGACTTGCCTTCAAAATGAGATGCTTTTGAGACTTTTAAGTGTTATTGTGTGTTTTTCACTCCACCACTAGAGGAGGTTTGGGGTGAATATTCCCCAGTGTATCTTTCTAACTTCTAGAAATCTGCATTTTAGACATTTTCTGAGCCAAATACTCCATCTCAGCCATCATGTCTGATAGTCACTGATAGACCTGTCCTCAATCTAACTACATTTGGAGCCATTTATACTTTTGACCTCCAGAGAAATCCATGGTCTAATTCCCCAAGTCAAGTGTGTGTTATTTTTAAAAATCCTTTATCATTTGTTTTAAACCTACGTCTTGATCATTTTACTGGCTGCCTCCTAGTTTGGGTGGTATAAAAAATAATGAGTAATCATCCCCTATTCAATTTCTGTATACCATTCGTGGTTTTAAAGCTTTCTATCATATTCATCCTCAGTCATATCTCTTCCAATCTTCAGAGATCTAAACTATTTATTTTTTTCTCATCTTGAAGCTGCTTTGTAACTCTCAACCAACAATTGCAACATTATTTTGTCTAGTTCTATTATGTTCTTTTGGTAGAAAAAAAGGTGGGGAAAAAAAAGGTGCATAGTATTGTAGATGTGAACTCCATGTTGATTTATCCAGTAGCATACTTAGAACTTCTTCGTTCCTTCTTGGTTATAGTTCCTTCATGAGGGCTATATCCTTGGTTTAATTTCACAGCAGAAGAATGTAGAGGGATGTATTTGGAAAGCTATGGTCTAACACAATCCAGTCGAGTCAGAAGAAGCCACGTTCTCCAGAATTGCACATCTGTAGCTCAGATCATGATTTATTATTTTCTTTGCTATGGTCTCCATCCATCACCCTTCATTTCACATTCTAATGATCTCGTTTCTTCAGTGTCATGAATCGCTCATCTAGAAAACTTACTAATGGAAGATGTCAGAAATGTAGGTGGATTCTGCTTCTCTGTTACTTAGAAAAATTAACTCCTGGATGCCTTATATTTCTGAGCTATTTGTTTTCACTTTGGATGCTGAATTTTCAAGGAGTTATTGCTTAATAATACCAAGGTGCTCTAGTTATTGCTTAAAAATAGCAATAATAGCAAAAATAGAAGGCTGAGTGCCTAAAATTTGTTTTACTGTATGAACTTAGTGCAACCCCTATCTCTTCAACCAAGACCACTTTCCTCCTATTTTAAGACGTAACAATCAGAGAATATGAGTACAATTATATTCCTCAGTTATTTTGTGACATGAGCTACATTGCATGAGCCCACATATTAATTTTGTCATTCCCATTGGCATTTAGTGGTTTTCACTGTGCCTAAGCTTTGCCAACCCTCCTACCCACAAAATGTAGTCTTTGAGTTGAATGTTCAAGGGAGCATGAGTTTTGAAGACTGAATTGAATTGCTAAGTTCAGAATTTTATTTGTTTTCATACTGGAAATTGCATCCGTATCCCAAACCTTTTCTTTCATCTGTCACTTCACTCCTCCACTCCAAAATCCACATCCTATTAAACCGATTGATAATCTCTTGTGCCATTGTTCTGAACTTAGGAAAACATGATCTTGGGGAATATCTTCTCAAGAAGACATTGTTGGGAATCTGCTGTAGAAGTGCAGTGGGAAAGATGTGCTTGGGAGAGAGTGGCTGTGTCCTGGGCAGTTCAAGAACTACACAGTTGCATCTGTCTAAAAAAACTCCAGCTAACCAAAAGGTGAACTCAGCAAACAAAAACTAAAGCTTTCCAGAAGCATAAAAGCAAGGTGCTAGATCTTGGACAATTATTATTATTATCCAGAGTTGTCCTGGAACTCTTGCAGGATGCTGTGGCCCAGCTCTACTACTCTTGGAAGCCACAAGTTCCTTTTTCTCTTCAGTATCACCCTTTTGCTGCCAGTGATTCTGAAGATGGACAGTCACAATACAAATGACCCACCCCTCTACAGGATATAATTTGAAACTCGCCACACTGCTTGCATATAGAACAGCATATAGGCTGTGGAAAGCATTTGCAACTACTTTAAAGCAGATTAAGATTTTTGCGGCCAGTCTCCTGACAAGTTGTGCTTGGAGAAACAAGAAGGAAAACCAGATGTATCAAATTATGGGCTGAAAGTTCCTTGTATAGGTCTGTTTGAGATTTACTGTTGTCCAGTGCAAAAGCATGATGCCTGACCAGGGATCACAACTGTGAGCCTGCCGGGTGGCTTTGTCCCCAGTGGTGTAATGTCACTTGCAGTGATGAAAGAAAACCTCTCTGGCTGTGTAAAAAGACACCTGAACTTTTTGTCACCTTGAACACTGCGCTTATCCTAGCTCTTCTCTTCCCCTCTGAGCCTTCATCTTTGCTAAGGTTCTTAGAGCAACATTTTTTTCCAGGTGTTTGGAGAAGTGTTTTTTCCCAAGGACCTGTATGTGCTGTCATATACTGTAGCTCTGTGATGCACGTTAGAATATTTCCTCTGCTTCCACCTCCCAAAGCCCAAATATTAAATTTTCCCTTCCCTTCCCTTCCCTTCCCTTCCCTTCCCTTCCCTTCCCTTCCCTTCCCTTCCCTTCCCTTCCCTTCCCTTCCCTTCCCTTCCCTTCCCTTCCCTTCCCTTCCCTTCCCTTCCCTTCCCTTCCCTTCCCTTCCCTTCCCTTCCCTTCCCTTCCCTTCCCTTCCCTTCCCTTCCCTTCCCTTCCCTTCCCTTCCCTTCCCTTCCCTTCCCTTCCCTTCCCTTCCCTTCCCTTCCCACAGCAATGCACAAGTGATGCATTAGCAATGCATCTGAACTCAAGTCATGGCTGTCTGAAATTTCAGTCCTTATGAGAGACAGCAGACTGTGGAAGCCACAATTTTTTATTGTGCCCTAGGGTTGTTGTGAATGAATCATCAAAAGAGTATGATTCAGTTGTAGCCATAACGTTGTTTTTCCTCTGGTGCCACAGGCGTGGAAATGCAGAATTGATATGCTGCAAGTGCTGGTCACAGGTGCTGCCTGATCCCTTTAATGCACAAACTGTAATGGTTCTTATTTCTAGTGAATCTAATTCCTAGTACACAACTCCTCTTCTCAGGCTAGGCTTAATTCAGGGACAAACAGTAATGTAAGGACTTTGCTCGTCTGGCTCTGTCTCTTACTCAGGTAGTTCACTCTCCAGTGACTTTTTAGATCTTTCCTATCAGAGCACAACCATCTCTGACACAGACACCAACCAAATGTGTTCAGACAGCCCATGCTGCAGGATTTTTGCTTGTTTCAAAATGACTGTCACCTATGCTTCACCAGTGTGGGCCTGGAGACCATAACTGCATAAACAAACTGTGTCAGGGATGAAAAGATGACAGACACAGGCACAGATTAAGACAAAGGACTAGGTAGTTCTAGAGACTTGATTTCTTGGTGTAGCTCAGGTTAGCTTGACAGATTGTCAGTCTGCATGGCATGATTCATTCATGAGATGTTAATTCTGTGTCTGGATCACAGACTAACAGCATACTTGCCTAAATTCTTACCCTGATGCCAAACCACCTCCCCTTCCTGTTCCTACTTATACAATGTGTTGTACTTGTGAACTTCTGGAATTAAACCCTTCATTTCAAACCAGGCGGTAGCTGCAAAAATCCCGAGGAAACATCTATGGGGAATTTTCTTTATGTGGTTTCTGTTTCTTCCCTGCTTCCTTCTCCTTTGTAACTTCTGAGAGCAAAACAATACCTCTGTGGACATGTTTCAAAGGAGTGAACAGGTTTCATCTCAGTGTTCCTCCTGTGCTTTGCAGACACGGTTCTGCATTCTTGTCTTCAGACCTAGGCTTACACAATAATTGTATGAGCCTCTGCTCTGCATCTCCTGCCATGAATCAGCTTTACTACTGTTCATTATTTCTGTGACTGTCAGGAAGCTAGATGGAAGTCGTCTCTTCAAATTTTCTCATTCTCTCTTTCACTATTGGACATGACAAATAAATGAAGATCTCTTCTCCAGAAAGTTTACGGAAGTCCAGAGGAAGAGAGATGCCATGCAAGGTGATTCATTGCATGGTTGCACTGGCTGGAGGTATCTTGTTTGCCTGCCTTTAGCTGATGTATTGGGAAGGATTTGCTCATGGTACCCATGCAGGTCTTCCTGGAATGGGAACAGGTGAAATGAAGCAGGAGGTAGAGCAAAGAGAGAGAAAATCTTCAGAGTGACCACTAGAAAAATGCTGAAGATTGTAATGGCATTAGCAAAGGCTTCAGTATGTGGGTTTGATTGTTTATCTAGCTCTTTCTTACCAGATCTCCATCACTTCCCTGAGCTCGCACAACTAGAGAATGATGGCAGGACTATGTAGACCTTGATGGCCCATTTAACTGATGGGAGAGGTAGAATGTTTGCCTGCTGTCCACTGATTTCCAAATGTCATTAAAGAACCTTCATTTTTCTTTGCCATTTCATGCACTTTCTTCTACTCCTTTACAAAGAAATAACCAGACAAAATCTAGACTTTTACAAAAGTCTATCTAAAATTCTGTATGAGTGGATTCATGTTATAGTGCATTTTCCAGAGTGCTCCCACTCCTTAATGCCCAGCTTTTGTGTTTGGTCTTACATCATTCCTTTCAAAGGCATCCTGACAAAGAAATCTAATGGCTGACTTCTAAAAGATTGCTCTAAGCTTGGCAGGGCCTCAGTTCATGGAGTAGAATAGTACATCAGTGTAAGACAATGTCTGGCAGTACTAACAGGGCAAGCAATTAAACTGCAACAACAGTGACCCTTGAAATGCAATGTCCCAGCATATGGTAAATTTTTTCATGTTAAAGATTATGTTGCTTCCACAGGAACCATTGTGTGAGATTTTTCACATTGCAATCTGGATGTAATTGGTGCATGCTGCAGATTTATTCCTCCAACAGGTCAAATAACCCATATATTTCATTGCTTAGCTGAGCGGGGCTTTTATTTTCTCAAATTATACTTCTAGCAAACATTTGTGTGTCTGTTTCATGGTTCACAGAAGATTTGGACCTTTTGGTGCTTGCAGTAAGTGGATTTACCCAATGGGTCTGTTCTTCCTCCAGCTTCTCCTTTAGTGGCAGCTGTAGCCAGCAGAGGAGTAGTTTGTGTGGCCACTAGTGCCTCATTCATGCATCCATGGGTTTCTTCCCCTGCCTCCCTCACTCCCCAATGAAAATGTGAAAATACATGACAAACCATCTTCAGTAAATGGCTTGTAAACTCCTACTATTGCAGCAGTCTGCCGTCCAGTAGCAGGTTCTGTATTTATTGTGCTTTCCAAGAGATGCAGGCTTCCAGTGTGAGCGGTTTACACTGAGCCTGAATTTCTTAGTCTGTGCCCTACCATGGCTCAGTAGAGAGTACAGGACTCTAGAGAGTCAGAGAGAAAGCAGGAGAACATTAAGGAGGCAAGAGAAACTATGCAAAATTCTGAAATTACATATCATCAGTTTTTGCAGAGAAATCCTGTCTCTGCTTTTTGCTGCATTTGCATTACAATATAATATCTAATAATACTATGACAATAGTTCTGATATAAAACATTATAATGGAATATGGTAATTTGTATGCAAGTTTAGAAACATTTGTAGGATTTTAATTTTCTTGTGCTATGTTTCCCTATTTTCATTGTCATGAGGTGTCTGAATTGGACCTCTTACAGACATTCTCAGTAAATAATTTGCACTAATAATTTTGCAAGTAACCTTATTAGACATGTTCTTTCCTGAAGCTGAGGCAGCTAATGATGTACCTGATTTGACTATTCATACACATGCTGAATGCAGTACTCCTTAGCTGTAATTTAGGGAATAAGGTAAATATATAGGGATCTAAATTATCTGCAGTTATACATTAACCCTACATGTGATTCAACTTCCTTTTTCCCCCAGGGAAATAAAGTCCATCTCTGGTCTGTTAAGGTCAGTCTGCGTATACTAAAATTTAAATTATGTTTTTTTAACTGCAATTATTTTTCATATCTAGTTGACCTTGGCAATGTTTTTTATAATATAAGTATGTTTAAGGAAAGGGATGGGATGTAATTACTTAAGCATTTTCTCATGTAAACTTCTATTTTCTAGTAATGTTCAATAAGGAAACAGCAAGGGGGAGGCAAGGAGCTGTTAAATGAAATTACTATCTGACTCCTGTCCTGCCTGTGGAAGACTTTTAGTTTAAGTGCTCATGCAGAAAATAGGAGAGGCAGATGCAAGTCCATCGTTTCGGGTCAGAGGGCTTTCCATTCTTTAAGAAAGTTCGTTTCCTAACAAGTTAGAGAGTGTTTTGAGGCCAAGGCCCTTAGTCATGCTTCTTCCAGTCTTGTGAAGGCACTGATGGTGAGAATCCTGAGTTGGCAGGGAGAGTGTTTTAATTCCACTTATTGCTCCATTGCATGTTTAATTATTTTTGCATAGAAAAAAAGTGCTAAAAGAAATCCATTCCAAAAAAAAACAAAAAACCAGAGTAACTTAAATATATAGTGCTCCACAAGCAGTTTAGAGATAAAAATTTGAATCTTTAGGGTCATTAAGCCTAGTTTTCTTCTATCCTTGGTGAATGCTCTCACCTCTGAGCTGTTACATAAAATTTAATGCACTGCCAGTTTTGTGAATCCAGCCATTCATTTTCATAATTTTTTTCCGACTAAAAAGCACTATAAAGGGTATGTTGTTTTCTGGATAAACTAGAATGTTTCCTGTTGAGAAAGGCAATGGTTTCTAGTTCTGTCTTCTCTGTGCTGGAGGATTTTATATTGAACTTCAGTTTAAACAGATCTTTCAGTTAGTATTTATTTTCATAATATGTCTGTTTCAACATACTTGGGATGGTATTATTGTTATTATTATCATTGTCGTCATCATCATCATTAGTAGTATATAGCTTGGGACCAGCTCTGGATTATTTCAAATGGGTCTGCAAAGTTTGTTAAAATAAGCTAATATTTGCAAACATTTGCAAAATGCCACATTTGCAAAATTTCAGAGAGATCAGGATCTCTGTTAGAAAGTCATTCTGAGACCAAAGGTTGAATTAATAGAAAACTACAGGTCAAGTCTAATCCAGCAAGGCACAGAGACACCTGCTTAATTTTAAGGAATATGCAGTGTCCTATGGACATTTTTATGAGTCTCATAGTTTTAGGAAGCATTTTTTGGGACTGAGGTAGAACACTTGGTGCAGGACAAAATCAACTCTTTAATGAGCTTAGCAGAAAACCCCACAGGCATACTCAGCATGTGCTTTTTAAACATGTATAATTGGGTCAAATGAAAACTAATTCCCACTGGAGTACGGCCATGCCCAATGAACCCTTCCAGGATTATTCTTTGAAATCCTTCAGGCAGAAATATTTCCATGCCAATTTCTACTTCAAAACCTTTTGATTGTGGAGCTGTTCAAGAATAGACTAATAAGAATTCTTCCTCTATGAGAATTTTTCCTGTTCCCTGTATACCTCCCCTACCATCCTTCTCCCTCTTGCTTTCCTCCCTGCTTCTCAGCAT
The DNA here is from genome assembly GCF_048771995.1 of Taeniopygia guttata. NCBI lineage: Eukaryota > Metazoa > Chordata > Aves > Passeriformes > Estrildidae > Taeniopygia > Taeniopygia guttata. Next base: position 27,201,415 of record NC_133030.1, on the reverse strand, counting down.
ACTGGAAAAGGTCAGAAGCAATTTGATCAAGTGTCCCAAGAAACGAGTGTCTTTGAAGAGGGTGCAGGACTGTGAAATTTGAATATGAGAGGTTAATCTTTTGAGGAATTGTTGCGCTGGAAATAGAGCTTTATAATGAAAAATCACCTTTGAACCTTACATCTAAGTATTTTAGGTTAAAGAAAAGTAAGTCCTTTCATTGAGAAAAAAATGCCTTCCTACCAAAGGTGTCTTCTCTTTACCTTGCTGCCTGGATAATATATTTGGGCTGGGTTTTTTCCCATCCTTTGATACATACTCTACAGACACCAAATGAATTAACAGTCCCACAGGGCTGTCAAAATGCAGAAAGTTATAAATTAAAGACAGACTTAGCCTAAATTGGTGTCTGAATTTGTGAATGAATTGACACATGGCTGTGCTTGTTCTCAACAGCAAGAGCTGTTGAATCTCTTCAGCTACTGACCTTACCCTCCCTCACCAGAGCTGCCTAGTCTTTTCTTTAGTTGATAGTGCATAACAGGTGCCGTATTTCTGTTGAAGTGTACTACATTTTTATCTGCTGGTAAAAGTTGCAAAGCTATCTGTTTGCTTATTGATACAATCTGAGACTTTAGTGGATCCCTGGCACATGTTAGAATATGATTTCTCCTTGATATCCCAGAAGGATTTATCTACATTGGAGACTGAGCATCTTCAGTTTTGCTATAGCTCATTTAAAAACATGCAGGAAGTCAAGCTGCAAAGCAACTAGTTAACTTTGCAAGTGGAGGGAAAAGCTTACACATGCCAGTGTTGTGCATTAAATCTGGTTCTGATTTGTGTTACACATTTCACTGTCGGGTGTTGGTCTTTTCAGTAGTAGCAGGATTCCTCCTCATAACTGAGATACGAGGTGAGAAACCCTCCAACACTTAGAGACAGGCTTTAACTCAAAGTGCTTGGTGCATTTCCTTTTGCTTTTGGTTCTCTGATTTCCACAAGTTCCACTTTATTTTGAGATTCTTGGGTTGTTGAAAGCTGACACGCAATGTGATACTTCTCATAGAAAATTACGGTGCACTTGCCAGAGGACGGTATCAGCCCTCCCTGGTATGGGTCGTTTAATGTGTCGTCTCTGCTGAATGCATCTTCTCTGTGATATTTTTCATTCTTGACAGTGAGGACAGACAATCTGTTGAAAACAAAGGGGAATTATTTTTTGGTTTTTGGCAGTGAGGTCTCTCTTTGGTTTAGGACTGCTGAGCAGAACAGCTAGATTTCATCTCTGGATGAACTTTAGTCTTCACACTCCTGTAGGAATACCTGCAGGCAAAGAGTGTTTAACTTCCAGCCAGTGACAGGAGAATGCAGCTGATATCATATACTTTCTCTAGCTGCAGTCTCCTCCTGTAATAATACATAGTTGTCACTTTGTCCGTGCTGGGCTGTGTCAGCAGGGAACTAATAATGTCCAGCAAAGGGTAGAAAAATGATGATATCTGTTTTCTTTTGAACAGAGTAGTTTGGCTTTCTGGCTTGCCTTTTTGCTTTTTTTTTTTTTTTTTTTTTTTTGGCTTTTTGCCCAGGAGGTTATTTTAGTGTTTCTATAAGCAAAGATAAGTGCTCAAGATGGCAGCTGCAGGGCATGGATTGGTCACCATGCTCCAAGCAACTCGGTAGAGCTGAGTTCTGCCGTAGGGGCAGGCTCCTGGTCCTGCAGAGCCCATTAAAAGGGAGAGGAGCCTCCTGGGTTTGCATAGCCAAGGGCAGAGTCTGGCCCCAAGCACAAAAGTGGGCTGCTGGGGAGTGCAAGTCTTGGGATTTTCCCATCAGGCAGCAGCCCTGCTGTTTGGTGAACTCAACATGAGGTAGACTGCAGTTTAGCCAAATGCACACTGGTGCTTTGGGAGGGCCCAGAGCTTTAGAGATTTGCTGCATTTAAACAAATTAACATAGTCATGGCAGGAAATGACTGTGATTTTTCCTGAAGATGAACAAAATGTGGCCTAATAGAGACCTGCTATTTCTCAGAAATTAAAATGTTGCTTCCCTAAATGAGGCCAGGGAGGATGATCAGATGTATAAAGAAGGAAAACACTGCCAGACAGTATCTGGGACTGGATAATTCACATGATGATACTCCCTGTGTCAGAATCAAGTAGTCACTGTGATAAGAAAATAATTTTTCCCCTGCTCAGAGGATATTGAGTACCAATATTTTTACATCCTCTTTAAAACAGCCCCTTGTTCCTATCAGTGCTGGTGGCTTATTTTTTTTTTCCAGTGGACAAACATTGATTTTTCTGGCTGCAAAACCCTGCATTTCTAATGGAGCTTGAAATTAACACGATTTTTTTGTGGTTGTTGTTGTTTACTTCCTTGTTTGCACACCAACAACCTAAATGATGTTGGCACAGCTTGAGGAACAGGTTTCTTGAAGTTTTAGTTGAATGAAAGAGGGAAAGCACAACACATCTTTTTCTCCAGGCCCTACACAAGTAATGACAGCCACATGATATTGAGGGGTGGTTTTGTGTATCTGTGACACTGATTGAAAGGCTTGCATTTGTTTAAGATATCTGGGATCCAGAGGACATTCTTTATCATACTCTGCTGGGATAAGTTCAGTGTGCTATACATACAACCCTGAGGCAAGCAGCTGCTGCAGTACCCTGTAATTCTGCTCCAGGAACCTATTCCTATGGAGAATCTATTCCCACGTTTTAGAGGAACCTTTTGTGAAGTCTGTAAATTAATCAGAGATATCTTGATTCAGAAAAAGTGGCAATTAAGCTGAGATGAACAGTGCTCCTAAAACTGCCTTATGTATCAGAATTCCCAGTCCCTCCCAACCTTATACATTGGGATGCTGAATTGGGGTGGTACCCTTGTACAAAGCCTTTGTTGATACAGTAATCTACTCTTGTCCAGCTAACTTTTGCAGTTTCAACTGGCTATAAATTACAGGAATACCTGTTACAATAAGTTAAAAATCTAAATATCTGAGTATTTTTTTGAAACGTCACAGCTGTCCTTTGGTCACAGTACCAGTTTCCCTTAATCCTCTCACTCAGAAGAATCCTTGTAGTTGGAGATAATGGTCATACAGTATGGCTGAGTTTCCTTGCTGTAAGTTTGATTAGATAATAATAGCAACAGATTTCTCCCTTCCTTTGATGTTCACATAACAGATTTTTTAAAATTATGTTTTAAAGCCTGTGACTAGAAATTATTAAAGATAATATACTCCTGAGCTCTTGCATTTGGACCTTTTGATAATGTGGGTTATTTGAGAGAGCTTTTTACCCTTCCACAGCAAGAAAGGCTATGACTGAATCCCAGCTCTGCTATCAGCAGTTTGGATCCATATGAGCCTAGTCTCATTTTCTTCACCATCTATTGAATAAGATGTGATCATGCAAGAGCTCATGCTTGCTTGTATTGAGAGTGGGAGATACACACCACAGAACCATTCTGTGTCAAACCTGACTGGTAAAGTGTCCAGAGTATTAGGTCAGCAATTTTCCATCAAATTGCTATCAGTTATTGTTGATCCAGTGTGAAGGTCATGAATTAAGCAGAAAGGATTTGGGCAGTTGAGGGTCAAGATCTGAGCAGCTTTTATTCAGTGAGTAAGAGCTTCATATCAAGGTCCTTGTTAGCTACTGCAGCTGGAAATACTTTTGAAATTATTCTGTTAATGTGCTGTTCTACTTAGGAAAATGACTGAGCAGCAGTGTGACACTCTACATTTTGTGTTTGTTTTCACTCACTGACTTACAAAATCTGCTCACTTTCCATCTCCAGCAATGATTTTTCTTCCTGCCAGAGGCACAGACTTCACCTGGGATCTGGAAAAATCAATCTATGGCATTGTCGTCACAGTGGAGCAGACATAAGGCAGGACTCAAGGCACATGTCCTAGAAGTGCAGAGCATCCTCGTTAGTGCTGTGCTGCAGATTCCAGCCTCTCTCTCAGCTCTGCAAGACCAGGAGTTGAAAATTTATACATGTTGGTCAAGTCAGTAGGTTTAAAGCTTAGGAGGGGCAGGGAGCAGACATGGTGGATAAGACCACCATCTGCACTCTGCCTTTTCTTGCTCATTCCCTTCAGTTTTCTTGGTGCAAAGCCCCCAGATATGAGGCTGTACACCACAATAGAATCACTATCATGTGGGGAAAAGCCAAGAAATTTGTGGTCTAAGACAGTTCAGAGGAATTCATTTGGGGGTAAGTCAGCAGTCTGCTGTCAGTGAGATAAAGATGTTAATGAACCAGCACATTTGTTCGATCAAGTTTATTGCAAGCCAGGATTAGAAAGATTTTTTCTAAGGACTTCTGCATCTCTTGGCCACGATGCTGTGGGGCTTGACTCAGCAGCATTCAGTGGCTTTCCCTGCACTGTGTTTTACTCCTATTCATTTCTGCTCTTAAGATTGAAATGTCTTATTAGATTAAGAGTTCTACACATGTCAACACCATGAAAGGCTTCCCTTTCACTTTAGCAGGAGGGGGGACTGAGGTACTGTGCTGCTGAGGGCGTCTGATGGAGTTTGGCTAATAAGATCTGATTTCATGAGGTTTGCATCTTATTAAGGCAGGAAGGGATCAGGCCTGTGAGCATGATAGAAAAGTGCAAACACAATAAAACTGCTCTTATGAATATTAATAGGCCTTGAAACAATACAAGGCAAAAATGGTGATGAGGTGGGGGTTGAGCAACTGCTATCTGGTGTAGCACAACAGCCTCCCTTTCACCTTGCTTCTGCTTGCAGCTCATCGCTCACAAACCCTGACAGATTTGGGGATGGGGCTGGGGAATTTGATAGCTTCCCTGAACCCATTTTAGCTCTGCAGCTTGCAGTGTCTGTGTAGGTATGAGTGCAACTAAAGTAGCTGATCCCTATGCACCAATTGTCAATCTTCCCTAGCAGCCCTAACCAAGCCAAGGTCTGCTCTTCAGTTATCCAAAGCATTCTTTTTAAAAGTAGCTTGGTTTATTCTTTATAATCCCCTTCACGGACGAGATACTATCCATGTCAATGATCTCTCTGCATCTCTAACCTCAATATAAAACATTGGTGGGTAAAGCTCCTATATTTCCCTGCATTTCTTGTACTGGCGCACAGCCATGGCTCTGTCTCCCTCTGCATGGATTGCTTCCTCAGCTGTAGCTCAGGCAATTGCTGGTTATGTTTTTGTATGATCTGTCCTGTGATGCACCAGCTTTGATGCTTTTCTGCAGTACTTTCACAGAGGAATCAATTAATGCCAGCCTGGTATCATCCATTGTAGCTCACTTTTCCTGCCTGCCTAGCAAAGAGGTGCCCTTATTTGTGCATCTTTAGATTTTGGAATGAAATGCAGATATGACCCATTCCATAATCCCATGGCAGACCTTCCCTTAGCCCCATTTTATGGACTGAGACACAGAAGCAAAGGAAATTAGGATCAGCGTGACTAAATCTTATGCTTTGAGTGTGCTCCCATGAGCGACCCTTCAGCAGCCCCCTGCCCAGCCGCCAGTGCCACTCCCATTTCTTCATGCAGCACATGGGAGTTGCCAGACCTCTGGGCTACAAGAATTCAGGGAATGTATTGGCCTTCCGATTTGTTCGCATTTTATTTCTTAGAATGTTCATCTCTCTGCAGAAGTGTCTGAAATCCCCAAGACATTGATTATATTTCTTTAAACACGTTTCTTTATCAATTGAATTATTTAGTAAAGAGGTATGTTCATCTTTTATTGATAAAATTTGAGGTGTAATCTCACTCCTTTTCCCTTAGCACTTGCTAAAAGAAAACAGCATTTCATCCTCTGTTGCTTTGGTTTGTTTTTATTTCATTCATCCCTGAATCTCTAAACATTTTAATTTTTCTTTGGGGGGAGAAAACTGACTTGTGGAGTTTAAGTGCTTTGCCATTTGTAGAAGCAAGCAGCAGTCAATGAGAAGCAGCATCTGGGTATCATGCCTGCAACTCTGGCACTGGCCCCACTGAAGTGGTATCAGGCAACAGATGTGCCAGTAGTGCTGTGCTTCCATTTATTAGTAAACTGCCCATGGAGGGGCTTTTTAAGGAGGCCCCACTTAGAGTGATGCTTTCAATTGCTTGATAATGGTTTCACAGCTTGCATTGCCTTTCTTGCTTAACTGCTTTCTTTCATCATCTTTGCTGGTCCTTTAAGTTGCTTCCTGCCTCAGTTTCCCACCTGTTAACTGGGGACAGCTGCATCAGCTTGCTTCACTGCAAAGGTGGATGCATCAGAGCCATAAAGGGTCTGACACTGTGAGGATTGTAGAAGCTGGGACGCCAAGATATCCATCTTCAGCAGTCTGGCTCTGTATTAACAGGAAAACTCCCTAGGAAAATGGGACCTGAGCAGGTTTGGCTGAAGCACCTAAAGCTTGTTAAAGAAGTCAGTATGGTAACTTCAATAAACTGCCTTCTGCTCTTTGGTGGTAGAGAATTGAGAAGCCAAGTCCTGTGCCTGCACCATTGTCTCTGGCCCCTGGTGGTGAGGGAGGTGTTTTATGCTTGGGCTGTTCCAGGAAAGGCTGCTTGTTTGCATTGTATTTGTGGCATAATTACTAATGGTACAGATCATTTTTATTAGCCAAGCTGTCTGCATTAAAATGATAGATTTTTTTTGTATTATTAAGAACATCCAAGGGAGTCTCCACAGCAGCAGGAGAAAGATGATAATTTTTCGTTTAGCTTAAGAGCAGATGGTTACAGAAACATTCTATGTAAATAAATTAAAGAGAAGCCACCCTCGCTAATAGTTAAGTAAACAGGTTTGGAAGCAGCCGTCTCAGGACCAGGCTTTTCTGTTCTCTTCCTTTCTCACAAGAGCTTCATCTGCTCTTCAGCTTACAGGCCCATATGGATAGGGTATTAATTAAACCAATTTGTTCTGGGGCCGAAGTCATCTAAAACAACTTGAGTCCTGCTAGAGCAAGACTATCACTCTCATGCAGCTTTCTTGAGCACTAGAGAATACTCAGTCAGCCAAAGCATCTGGGTTGTAATCAATGTTATTGATAAGCATTTCCACATGCCTTTTGTTATGGTAGCAAGGCTGTGAGTGATCTGAGAGAAGTATTACTATCGTTGCTGTATTTTAGAGTTGCATCCTGCAGTCTCTGATGAGTGCTGTATTCACAATGCCATGCTGCCCTCAAGAATTTCAACCCAACAAAACAAGTAGAAGTGGAGAAATGAGAGGTAATTAGGGGAGGAAAGTAATTTTGTAGCACAAGGACTGCAAATGCCTCTGATACGGTAGCTGCGGAAGAAAGCAGCTTTTCTTCCCACCATCCAAAAGCAAACAACAGATACTGTAAGGAGAAAATTGTGAAAGGGCTTGTGAAAGGAGCTCAATAGGTTCAAAAAATGAAAAGCTGCAAGAGCTTGGAGGACCAAGAAAGCTATGCTTGATCTTCTGTGAGTGGTTCTCTCTATCCATGGAATTTGAACAGGAAGGTAGGCTGGTACCCAGAAAACACTGCTGGGACAGGACAGTTCCCTCCTCTGTCTTTGCAACCAGACTGATGCAAAAACATCACCTGGGCTTCTTCCCAAAGTCTCCAGTCGCACAGCCAGGATTCAGTATGTTTATAAGAGGTTTTGGAGTCTCAGGGAGTAGTAAAATGCAGTTTGTGCTCATACCAGGAGGAGATCACATGCTGATGAAATGGTGGTTTTCTCAGTTGGTAGAGTCTGGAGCTGGAGGAAAACCAATCCTCTTCCTAGTCTGGAGCAGGTATTTGCCTGGGATGACCTGCACTATTTCTAGATTCCAGCACAGATTTTTTTGTTGGATATGGATATATGAAAAAGCCTGATTCAAATCAATTAGAATATTGTCATTACTGAGAGTAATGCTTGGATGTCATACAGCAAAAAGTGATGACTAATGGCAAATAGAATAGAAATGTGACATTTGTTAACAGTATCAGGGGAAAAAAAAAGACTGTAACCTAACTGGTAACAAGAAGTATGATATAAACTGAGAGCTCATTAGGGGGTTGAGGGAAGAGAAGGGTTAGAGGTTAGAGTATGTTAGCTAATGAAAGAAATTCCTATACCCTATATGTATACTGAAAACCAGATGCAGTTCTAGATTGTATAAGGCAAGCTGTCCCTCGAGGGAGAAGGCAGTGTCATGGCTTTGTCAGTTCTCTGAACACAACCAAACACCACATGCAAGGAAATCAACACTATACTGCCATATAGGTAGAGGGAAAGGCTTAGGGGGACAGTGGAGAATCCCTTGTATACAGGAGAACTAGAAGTGTTTGGCTTGTTTAATACAGCAAAACAGAGGCAGAGAGGAGATATGAATGCTCTCTGTAAACACCTCAGAGGAGTAAGCACCAGGGAAGGAGAACTGCAATTTAAACTAAAAGACAACATTGCCACAAGAGGAAATGGGTATAAATGGCCCATAAATCAATTTAAGCTGCAAATTAAGTTTCAAAGCAAAAAAACCAGCATGATATTTAGATATTCAAGTACAAATACTAGGTAAATAACCTAACTGTTTATAAAATAGGATCTGGTTACTTTTATAATAACAAAAAAAAAAGGTGCTTAGCTGTGACACCTCCACTACCATACGTGATACAGGCAGACGTGAAATTATTATCCTGTGGTTTTATATTTGCATATGGGAAGATCAGTCTGAAAAAAGCACTCTCCATATTTGATATTTCCAGAGTCTGAGACATCATAAGTATAGCTTGTGTGCTTCACTATAATTTCTACTGTTAAATTCTTCATAATTAAAAAGAAGTTCTAAACAAATGAGGGTCTGCCCTCAAAATTTAAAGTAAAACTTGTACTTACCAAATTAGCTATGGTAGAGTCCTAAATTATTAGAATAGGCTCTTTTTTTCAAGGCCTAGGACTGCTTCTAAGCTGGGAAATGCTTAGATGCAGGTATTAACAGCTATAATGTCAAGACTCATATTGTCATTTGTGCACAGTGAAAATTTCCCAGCCAATCTTAAGTGCTGCTGATCTTTCACCACCCAAAGCCAGTGACAAGCCTGTTCTCAAGCAACATATATCCTCACTGCATCAGTGACTCTGAAAATTGAGAAGTGATCTGTGTGTGGTCTACCTTTCTCTTGTTTGATAGACTGATTTTTTTTCATTCCTTACTGTAGCATTTAAACCAGTCTGTGTGTCTCAAAGCAGCAAGCGACTTTAAAAGAAGTAGTTTGCAGTGAAGAAAATTCTGTTGTTCGCTAGAAGTAACCACACAAACCACACAGTGAACTGCATTGACCAAAATAAAATATGTAAGGTTTTGATATATGACATACACTTCAGTGCATGACAGAAGTATAGATTGAGGGGGAAGTTTATGCCAACAAAAGATTTTTGTCTAGACAAACAACATTCATATACTACAGATTTAAGATTTTAAAAGCCACAGGCAGGTAGCAAGCTATATTTTTTCTCTAAAACTCCTTGTTAACAATTTCATATCCAAGTGGTGTAAGGTAGAAATGAAGGCAGAAAGTTTTAAGGAGGTAGAGTGGAGTAAAATTTCAAAGCCTTTCAAATCTTCCTATTCATTCGCTTTCTGGCATATAGGGTAGTTGGGAGTTAAATGTCTGAGCTGTGGATCTACAGCCTTCTGCTGGCTGGATTTGCAAAACTGAAGGCTTTTTACTTTGATTAACAGGATAATTAATGCTCTATTGTAAGCATAAGCCTCACTGAGCTTTGTAAGTATTAATTTCTTACCTTGACCTCAGAGACTCCCACGATCCTTAATGCTGTACAGACCAGACCTAGGGTGTCTATTTAAAGACCTCCAGTGCCTTTAGCCAGTGCCTCTTTTCTGCCCTGCATTAAGCTCTCCTTTGGCAATGGTGCAATTTCATACCTCCTAGGTGTTTTTTTTCCAGATTTCTGTCAATCAGCTTAAAAAATCCTCAGTGAGATCATTAATGCAGTGAAGTCATGTGAGCCATGAGAGCCAGGGTCAGGAAGCTGTGAGCCTCTATGTCACCAGGGGACAGAGGAGAGGCGACTGGTAGCATTATAATGGGCTAGCTTGGATGCCGCTCCCCTGTGCTGACCCAACACTAGTCCCCATATCTTTGTCCTCCCATTCCCTCTGCTCCTCCTTTCGCAGTGGAAATCAATCCCACAAGTCAGTCTAACTTGCAATAAAGTCTTTGTACTTAAGTTGCTGACTCCAGAGAAAAGCTGGATATTGTCATCAGTCATTTTGCCTTTACAATATCTCTCAGTAGGCAAATTTTCTGCTGGCAACATCCACTGTCACTCTTGAATCTTTTTTTGAAGTGCCCATTAGGTAACTCCAACCTATACACTAAACTTGAGAGAATTCAGAGTTACACATCAGGAATCTGTGCTGTTCTGAACTTCCTAACTGAGGGAGTTACTTCATAAGTAACAAACTGATGAACTGTGATCCTGAACAGGAAAGGTTGGGTGTGGGGCTGTTGGTCTGTTAGCTAAGGAAGCTCAGACATGATCTGGGAGATCTCCCAGAAATTAAACAGGTGGCACAGCACAGTTTGTTTAGCGTAAATCAATCAACATTAAATCAACACTGATTCTGTGTTTGCAGGTCTTATGTTATAATTAAATGGGAACTTGAGATGCCTAAAATTTGCAACCCCTGTTGTGATGTTAAAGTAGGGGGCACCTTCCGAAGATGGGATACATGGCATTTCATCCAGGTGGTTACTGCCCTGCTGACCCCTCTTGAAAACTTGTGATGTTTTCTGAGACCAGGAACAGCCTTTCTAGACAGATTTTAGTTTTTCCAGACCTAACAACTGCCTTTTCATTTCCCAGTGTTAACGGATGGAAACTTCGGTGTTCCAGAATCTTTCATCTTAGTGAAAGCTAATTCCCAGACAAGCTTCAATTTTCCATGGAGAGCCTGGACAGGTTGTGGGGCAGAGGAGGCAGGTGAAGGCAGAAGTGAGTGGACTGCAGTGCTGTGTCTGTGCTGCAGTTCAGTGGTTTTCCTGGCATTCAAGACCAGCTGGACTGAATACCTAGAAATGTTCCTCAAACATGCCAGCTCTGTCTTGGTGCACTGCCTCCTGGGAAGCTCTGCTATGTGGAATCCAACCATCCTCAGGGCTTGCCATAAGGATAAATTTGTAAGCAGACCAGTTTTGGCTCTTGCTGTAACAGTCTCTGAAAAGAGCCATTCTTTCTGTCTTTCCTCCACCTCCCTTTCAGAGACATGACCAATGTTTTCCACAAATGGAGAAATTTCCAGTTCTCCGCATATAGTAGCTCCTGCCAGAAATTTTGTTTTAGTTGCCACAGCAACAACTTAATGGATTTTTAAAGCCCCTGCCACTGGCCGTGCCTCTGCCCTGTTTGTTCTTCCTGTGCATTCCCCCAGCACCATGTGAAGCTGCAGAGGCAGTGACTGAGAGCTCTAATAATGCAGTAATGGATCCAATTATGGCCGTTGGTGCTTCTGTTGAGAATACATGAATAAGTAAATCCGTGCATAAGGATAAAAGAGTATGTTTTTAAAGCTGCCTGAGCAGTCCCAAGGAGTGATGGCCAGGTTGCTTTTGCCAGGCCCTGGTGGAGGATGGCAGCTGATGACTCAGCTCCCCTTAGGACCATGCCAGCCTGTGGGAACCCAGGGCAAGGGGAATATCCCCCTGTCTGCCCTGGGGTGCTCTGACTCCCAGGAAAACACTGACTTTGACCCTCATTCATGGAGAAAACTTCCAAAGCCTCAAGGTAAACTAGAAACCACAAAAGTGTGAAATAGATTGTAGAGATTGTAGACAGTAGTGTAGTATGTCACATGGGTGAGAAATTTAGGTTTTAGGATTTTTAGTATGTTATAGATGGGTTCAAGATGGAGGATATAGGATATAGTTTCTTCTTTCTTCTTCCTTCTTCTTCTAGGGTTTAGGTGGTATCTTGTAATTGGGTAGAAAAATCCACATTGTGGGTCTTTAGGGGTCAGTTATTGGATTAGAAAGGAAAATAATTTAGGTGTCACTTCTTAATTGGGTATTTTAGTTTTTGATTAGACTTAAAAAGACCTTGCAGCATGAGGTTGTTGGCCATTTTTGTGCTGTTTTCACGCATGCAAAGTCTGGGCACAGACAGTGTGTGCTGAAGTTTTGATAAGATAACAATAAACAGAAGCTGAAGACCAAAAAAGTCCAATGTGTCTCTCGTTCCTGACACAGAACTGCCCCAGGAGGGTCTCCCCTGCCAGGGAGCCCTCAGGGAGTTGCCCAGCTTGGGGCCCACAAGCTCACACCAGCCCACAGGCTCCCTAGCTTGTGGCTGTTGTCTTACAGGCATGGCCTCACACCAAAGTATTTGTTTATGCTGCTTCCAGTTGCGCCTCAAATGGCCCTGTGGGGCAGCTGAGTGCTGGTGTGTCTACTGACAGAGCCTCTCCCTTGATGGCAACCCTAACACAATAAATAGCACTCCATTTTCATTACTAAATGTCACTGTGTTCACATGGGCATGAAGGTTGTCACTGGGAATGGATTGGACAGGACAGAAAAAGTACTAGCAGACTTTTGCAAGAAAAGTTGCACGCTTTGAGTGCTGCTCTGTAAGTGCAGGATGATCCTTGCATCCTCTTCACACCACCAGAAAATCTGTTTCTTCTTGCATCACTGTGTTTCCTTCACCATCTACTGATAGAAGAGGCATCCATCTTTACCTGGCTGGCACACATGGTGACACACATCTGTGGCTTTCTACCATCCAGCAGTTGATCAGACAGGGAAAAATGCCCTCTTCTGTTGCCAGTCTTCCTTCCCTGTCTGCCTTTTCTGAGCTTATGCATGTAGTGGTAGAAGAAAAAATGTCTTTCGGACAGTATCTGGCAGATTTTGAAAAGGAGTCTAGAGTATCATCTGTTCCAGAAGAGAGCTGAAGGGACAGGTATCTGAGCAGGAGAGGTTGGCTGCAGAAGACATTTCAGCACCTTCCTTTTCCCGTTCCCTGCATATCTGTGGTGGCAGGAGGAGATAGTCATATCCAAGATTCAGGCAGTGAGCTCATCACACCCGAAGTCGTTTGTAGGCACCAACTCCTACTGTTATGTATATACAGACATAAATCATTATGCTTGTGCTAGCTACTCTTCCTCTTTCTCTGTCATTGTCCATTTGTCCCGTACCCCAGGGTTGCACAGCTGCACTGCCTGGGTTTATTTTTCCGGTATTCTTGGAGTGTCTCTGTATGGATTAGGTCAAACTGACTCCCAAGGCCATACTGGTAATTCCCCAAAGTCAAGCTTCTGTACTTTATGGGTAGAAGCTGATGACTCTCTTGAGAAAATTATGTTCTGTAAGACACCTAGTGGCCCCTGTAAGCACAAGGGTGATGGTGTCACATTAGTGTTCAGAAAGATCTGTGAAAGGGATACAGCATCAGCATTTTCTGGATTGAAACTACTATTTTCCAAGGAGTTGTTGGAGGGCTGCTTTGCAGATGAACCAGTGAGAAGTAGGCTGGGAAAGGCTAACAATACATCTGTTATCGGGTGGAGATCTCTCTTTGAAACCTGAGATTCATTTCTATGCATGTTCATTCTATATTGCCTTTCTTTCTGAAGTGAGGTTTTACTTTCCTGCCCTTCGAGGCTTGCAGAATTCACCAGCCCTTGTTAACTGTTGGAAATCTGAAATATTAGGGTAGGAATTACAGTTTGGAAGAGGTCCCTTGTAGTGGTTTGACCCTGCTGGTTGCCAGGTGCCCACCAAAACCACTCTTTCACTCCCCTTCTCAACAGGACAGGGGAGAGAAAATATAAGGAAAACTCCTGAGCTGAGATAAGGATGGGGAGCAATCACTCACTGATTGCCATCACAAGCAAAACAGACGCAACATGATGAGATTATTTAATTTCTTACAAACCAAAATCAAAGTAGGATAATGAAAGGTAAAACAAATCTTTAAAACACCCCTTCCCCTACCCCTCCCTCCTTCCCATGCTTAACTTTATTCCCAATTTTCTACCTCCTCCCCCCCAGACATGCAGGGAGACAGGATGGGGATTATGGTCAGTTCATCACATGGTTTCTGCTGCTGTTTCCTCCTTAGGTGAAAGGCTCCTTCTCCCACTCCAGTGTGAGGTCTCACCCACAGGAGACAGTCCTCCATAAACTTCAACATCAGTCCTTCACAAACTGCTCCAGTGTGGGTCTCTTTCCATGAGTTGCACTACTTCAAGAGGAGAGGCAGATCCAGATCCAACCTGGATCTGCCACAGGGTCACAGGTCCAAGCAGCAAACCTGCTCCAGCATGGGCTCCTCACTCCATGGGTCCTCAAGTTCTGCCAGGAGCCTGTCTCAGCCTGGGCTTCCAGCAGGTCACAGCCTCCTTTGGGCATCCACCTGCTCCAGCCTGGGGTCCTCTGGGGCTGCAGGAGGATCTCTGCCCCACTGTTGACCTCCATGGGCTGCAGGGACAGAGCTGCCCCACCATTGTCTGCACCACGGGCTGCAGGGAAATCTGAGCTTCGGTTCCTGGAGCACCTCCTGCCCCTCCTCTGCACTGACCCTGGTGTCTGTGCAGTTGTTTCTCTCACATATTCTCACTTCTCTGGCCACAAGTACTTCTGAGCAATAATTTTTTTCCCCTTCTTAAATGTGTTATCATGGGGGCATTACCACCATTGCTGATAGGATTAGCCTTGTCCAATGGTGGATCCATCTTGTAACGGACTGGCGTTGGCTCTGTCAGACATGAGGGATACTTCTGGCAGCCTCTTACAGAAGCCACCCCTGTAGCACCCCTGCTACCAAAAGCTTGCCATGCAAATCTAATACATTTCTGAATGCAGTTTCTGGTCAGGGAGCCCATTTCACATCCAGATCCTAAAAAAGTTGAAAGTACTCTGCAAAATAAGATATTCTTTATATTTGTCTCCCAGACATCAGGGGGGCTGAGAAGAGAGTTAAAGGATGGCTCATCTCCTCCTTGCCCAGCTGATACCTCCAGGTAAAAGGAGTTATTCTTTTCTCCCCTCTCCTAACCTCACCTAGCTGTGTCACTGGAGAGTTCATTTCTGGTATGCATCATTAATCTGAGTTTCTAATAGCAGTAAAAGACTCTGAACTTGGTTGACGGAGAAGTTAACAACCAGTTTGCCTGAGCCCTAACACTTGATCACTTAGCCTTGGTTATTAACTGCAGGCGAGGACCAGTTTCTGGGAGATAATTGGGGTCATAAACAATAGCTGTGTAATGGAGAGCATGCCCTAGGAGAGGGACTAAACATATTCAGCTGCAAGAAACTTACTGCCTTTGGACAGCATCCAGGTGCTGCCATCAGCCAGCTAGGGAACGGGCAGCCAAGTTGTTGCTGTAGGGGAAGAGAGGCCTTTAGTGCTTGGCAGAATGCAGCTATGTGTGCACAGGATGGCCCCAAGCTGGAAAGATGCTTGAATGCAGCCTCAGGAGGCTTGATAAAACTTCTTAAACATCAGTCTGGAAGTTGGAGGTTGGAGGCCATGTGTCTTTTAGTCCATTTCAGAAACAGGACTCAGCATTTAGGAGTAATAAGTTTTGCAGCTTGGGCTAGTTTTGGTGGTGACAACTGGATTTTCCAAGTTGAAGGCCCTCTTGGCCTGCCTTTTTACCTCATGGGGAGAATGTGGAGACCCCTGCTGCAACACGGGCAGCAGAACAGTGGCACCTCATCTGTGCTAACACCATCCAGAATGTGGTGGGATGTTTTGTTTGGGCCCAGGGAGCTCTCTGCCTCCTCCAGATGTGCCAGAGCTCCTGTGAGATGTGTCACCCGCTGGTCACTCTGTGAGCCAATGCCCTTCCCAGTACACTGCCCATCCCAGCCTTCTCCTCAGAGACCCCATGAGAAGGGCTTCACTGCAGCACCTGGTGCCAGGGCCTCGGTCTGTGACTCCTGCTCAATAAATTGAGGAGCAGCTGAATTTTGCTCTTGTGCTGGGGTCTCTGTCTCTGTCAACAGCTTTAGAAGTGGCTGCATTTTCCTCTTGTGCCAGAGTCTCTGGGCTGCCTGCTTGACAGACAGAGAGAGGCCAAATTTGGCTCCTCTTGTGCTGGAGGTGCAAGGGGTGTGGAGTGCCCCTCTTCCTCCGGAGCACCAGGCAAGGCTGGCTGGTTCTCTGGCACTGGCAGGCTTGCCCACCCTGCTGCCCCTCCCAGCTGCTCACTGGGGCCAGAGGCTTCCAGTCTCTCCAGCACTTCCTTTTTCTTGCCAGTGGCACCATTCATGTACAGGTCAGGAGGTGATTTCCACTTGTATTCCCAACAGGAGAGCAGGGGGTTTGCAGAGGTTGCCTGGTTCCCTCCAGCCAACACCTGCTGAGCCCTGTTTGTGCACAATAGGCACGAAATGCTAAGTGCAGGGGCTCCTAGGCCACTTAGGCTCTGTGTTGTTGGAAAATTAAGATTCTTCTGCCCAGAATCCCTCAATACAGAGTTGGTTTTGGTAGGGAAAAGCTCCAGAAAAACACCAATAAGAGCTAGGAGGGTGTTTAAAAATAGAGAAGTTTTTTGTCTGTAGTTTTTAAAATAAAATTCAGTTTCTGACTACTGAGCTCATTAAGAAACCCTGCTGGGAACACAATATATGCAGGGGCTCTCCAAGCCATGATGAGATGGTTTGTTTCAGGGGAAAGCTTGTTGGGACTGGAAGATACCTTGATGGGATTTCTGATGTGGCGTCAGCCCCTGATTAGATTCATGTCACTCCAGTGGCTCCCTGTATGCATCTGATTGGAAACAAAGGGAAGAAAATAAAGGTGCAAATGAGTTTCTGTAATGATTGCACTAGCCAAGCTAGCACATGGCATGGTGGGATCTGGAGTTTCAAAAGTTTTATTCTGTCGAGAAGGAGGGTAGCACGTACATGCATGAGGACCACAAGCTGTGCTGGAAATCCTTATGTGAAATCTGGGAAGAGCCTGACACATAGATCCTGCAGCTCTGCATCCTTGGATGCTCCCTCATTTTTAAAGGAATCAGTTGTTCTGCCCTGTTGCTCCCCTGTGTTTAGAGAACTGCAGAAGAAAATTTAGAGGAATCAGTAGAGAAGGGTAATGTTGCTCTTAATTTCCCAATAGCAAAAGCATGACAGCATTGCCAGGCTGGGCTGCATCGCAGAATCAAGACAGTAAATGTCTTAACTTGAAGGCCTGAAAGGCTGCTGTAGGTGTGCTGCTGATTTTTTTTCACAGAGCCCTTGTTCTGACGGCCAAGTTGACTTTGCTTGGCTTTGCTTCGCAGCAGAAGTATTAACAATGTTTTTGAAACGGATCATACATGAAATCCCTGCTGGGAGCTGGATTCCCCAGACTGAAGGGACATCTTCGAGTTAGGGAAGGTCTTGCTGAAATGGGTTGATTGTTTGATTTTCCCCCTCCCAGTGCAATAGAGATGCACTGCAGAATAGAAATTCTTCCAGAGAACTAAAACTGGAATAGAGAGGGAATTGGGCTCTGTCACTTCACACACTGTGATTCTACTACTTTATGGTCTGCTGGTCTTCTCCAGGCAGTGACAGACGATATCCCAAGCTTGAGTCAAGACTGGCTCAGGAGAAAGCCAAGAGGCAATAGGGGCTCCCCCCTTTCAGATAAAGCACAGCCAGTTTATCAGGCCCTCCCATGAGAGACTGAGAGTGTAGGGACTGATTTGTGCCAGCATGCCAAAATCTCTCTTATTCCAGATATTCCTCCAACTATGTGAAGCACTAATCTTAAATGGAGGCCTAGATATCCTAGCATTTCTGAGAGCCAAACTGGACCCTGGCTCCTTGGCAGTCCTGCCGCAATATCAAAGGAGTCCAATTTACCTGCAGCACCAGGGAGAGCCCTTCAGTAACCACCCAAAAGCCAAGTGTGCATAGGTTCCCTGCTGTCCTCTACTGAAGTCTGCCCTGGAAAGAGAAAGGACATGAATATGGAGGGAGGCAAAGGGAACTGTCACACCTGCAGGCTCCTGCTCCAAAGCAGCAGTTCTGTCCGGGCAGTGCAGAGGCAGAGGTTTTCTGTCTCTTTTGGCAGTGTTAGTGCTCTCATTTATGCATTCCAGGCTGAGATTCTCAGTGATGGGCTCACTGAGGAAGCCACAGGTAGAACCAGCTGGCTCTCTCTGAAGTGACAGGGTGAGGGGACACTGAGAGGTTTGGGTGCAGAACTGGGGGATGATTTTTGCACTAGAATAGGTCTAATAGTCTGAGACAAGGATGAGTCCCATCCTTCTCTGTTCAGCCTGGCTGTGGGGGAGGAATGCTCTGCCTGTTTGCTCCCAGAGGCAGCATACCTGCCCACTCATGACTGCAGTGCTCTCCCCTTGTCAGCTGAGATGTGAAACTGAGTTTTTGAGACTAGGCCATCAAATACCTTCCTCTAGCAGAATAATAAAGGCCTATCCTACCTGTTCCTGACATACTGGAGCATGAGCAGGCAAGCATATCTGTACCTCCCCAGTAAATCCCCCATTCAGCTGCTTCTCTAGGACACAGCTTTTAGCTTAACTGCCTTGTTATCCTTTGGATAGACAGAAAGATTCCTGGGTAACCTCTGGGATGAACGGGTCATTTCTTTGAGTCAAAGGTCACTTAAAATTTGTGCCTTTGCTTTTTGACCTGCCATTCATTTTTTTCTTCAATTCCTCCATGTTCCTTGGAGAGGAGTAGGGAACACGTAATCAGAATAAATGCAGAATTTCTGAGTATTTCACTGGTGCCAGCCATCCCGCTGAAAAGCACCAGCATCCATTGCTCAACTGCTCCAGGAGTGGAAAGAGGAAATGTCTGGACATGGATCCTTCCCTACTGCCAAGGCAGAATATGTTCCCAACTTTATTAGGAATATTTTTGAACAAATTCTTGGATATCTCAGCTGTACAATGCTCAAGTTGCAATCACGAATCATGTGTTTCCAGAGATTAGGATATGAAGCCTTTGATAATATAATGGCAGGGTACACAAAATATTCATGGCAGTTGGTGAACAAATAGAGGGAACTTTTGATGTCTGATCTTGGCAGCCTAGAGCACCTTCCTGTTAGTCTGTCTCACTCCTATGCTTCTCCTCAAACTGCTGCTGGGACCTAATTTCATGTGGTTTTTTTGATAAATTGTGAGCTAGCAATGCTGTCATGGGAAGGACTTTTAGACTCACTGGACAGAGGAGGCTTAACGGAGTCTGCCTTTGTTTAAAATCCACTGGGTAGCACTGGAGCATGGAAGAAAAGTTATTTCTTACATAAGCTTGGATTATGTTATTTACTCTCCACTGTTTGTAAGGGCCTCATGGCACCGTGAAAATTACCTTTATTTCTCTATGGATTTTGTCTTTTTTCACTTTACAAATATTGATTTTTTTTTTCCTCCTGTGTCTTTATCAGAGCTGAATTAACAAGACTGTTTAACAAGATACTCTGATTCATTTGTGGTCTCTTTGTGCCAGGTACTATCACAAACAGCTGAAAGCAGCTCAGTGAAGAATGTGCAACCACTGCTACAGAATTGACAGAGGAGGTGATGTGCCTTGACAAGAGCTGAGCTAGCATGGGTCGCAGAGCAGGCTTAAAAAGATGGTCTCTTCATCCTGGGCACAAATGCTAGGAAGGGTTATTTGTAAGGAATAAATTTTTCTGTTGGAAAGCTCTCCTCCTCATACCTTTAAAGCTTGAGGCCACTGAAAATCATTGAGTCTGCTGGATTACTCCTGTTCCACCCACAGATCCCCAAGTGAGCTCAAGAGTCCATATTCATGGCAAGAGGTGATTCCTGTCCTTGTGATCCAAAATCCCAGTGTAGCAGTGATGAAACTCCAAAGGAAAAGGAGCCGTTGGTGAAGCTTTATGTGCTCCTTCTTGCCAAGCTTTTAAGCAAGCCTCTTAACTGATCCAAGTGCTTGTAGGTAGAGCAAAAAGCGGAAATTGAAGACAGGCAGGAACATTAAGTTCAAACAAGTCAAGTCTGATTTTGATGCTTTTGATGCTTTTAACACAAATACAGGAAAGGTAGAGCCCAGTTGATAGCTGTCCCTTGCTGTTCATGTTTGCCATCATGCACCAGTGCATTTTCTAGCATAGGGCCCAGAGGGTGGTGAGGGTAGGGAAGAAGCAGTCACCGTGCACAGTTCTCTGTGGCAAGTTGGAATCTCTTGCCTTTCAAGATCATCTTTCCACTCTGTCAGCGATTTGAGACATCCTATAGGCTCTTCAGTGATCTGTCTGGCCAGCAGCAAACGCCTGTTTCTGTATCTATTCCACATGGAGAGAGATATTGCAAGGGAGATAGAAGGGGGAATGTTCAGATTTCTTTCTTCCTGAAGGGCTGACACCACTGGTAGTTTTGCTCTAGTTCTCTCCTGTGGGCTCATCTTTCTTACAACCTATACACCATAATAAGAGATGATACTTACATCAAATGAGACAGAAGTCTTAAACCAGCTGCCCATAGAAAGGGTAAATCCTCATCCTTAAGCCCTTGTGAGATGCATCAGATGGATGGCAAGCTTTGGAGAACTTTGTCCTGGTGTGCATTTGTTTCTGAGATGAGAGGCTAAGTATGTCAGTAGGAGCTGGGAGATTGTTTCTAAGTACCACAAGGCCAACCATTTAGTGTTCATTAGTTCCCCCTCGGCAAAGGGGGGAAACTTCTTCCTTTCCCAGCTTGCTGGGCTTAGAAGAGCTGGGATTGACTCCTGCCTTCCAGCTCGCTCCACTGCAGGTCATGCAGGATCCCCGGCATGTTGTCTGGGCAGTCACAGCATCCATGGCTGAAACAAGCCAGGAATGTAGAGAGCAAGCACAGGAGACAGCTGTCAGCAATAAGAACTGGGTCTCCAGACTCCTCCTTATCCATATCCTTTCTAGTAGATGATAATACCTCTCTGGCACTTGTGTTTTTCTGGAGCACATGGACCATTACCTCTGGACTGTGGGACATTCTGTCTTTAGACACCATCTCTGTGCACCAGAGTAGCTGAAGTCTTATAAGAATTAAAGGGTGCCAGGAAATCCTGGTTAAAGGAGACTCTGGCTGTTCCTGACAAACTGTTATAACTATATAAAAGAGATATTTCTGGATCAAAATATCCAGTCACCTCCTGCAAAGGAATGGCAAAGCAAAGGAACAACTATTTTTCAAGAAACAGAAACCCCTGTCAGAGGAGGTCTTGGCTCTGGTATTTGAAAGCACTTAGGAAGTGAGGGGCTAAGTTTATGTTTCTCCCCCAATTAGTATCTCTTCTTGCAAAGTAAAACAGTTTTTAAAAAGTGCAAATAGTTGCTGCTTGGGCCGTTTACTCTCTGTGTGTGTGGCTGGCAGTGTCCTTGTTCTGACTCAAGCCTGGTCAAATCCCTTGACCACCTGCTCTGAGGCCAATCTCCCTGAATTCTTTCTTCAGTGAAAGTTTGAAGAATATCCTCGTGTTTTTACAAAGAGTTTCTGTTCTGGTGACACGAAGCTTCCCAACAAAGAGAGTCGGGAAGCTCCCAATCAACTAAGCCTCACACTTCCAGAGTCAGAGCTTTGTCTGCTTCTCCCCCAGGGTTCAGCTGAGGAACATAAGCCACTCCATATCACTGTTCGTTTACCCTCCTGAACTCTGTCTCTCAGTGCTTCAAGGTAGATGCTTCAGCAGTTAATACTCATCCTGGAGCACGTGCAAGGAACAATTAAAGCTCCCTGTGCCAGTGAAGAGCCCTGGGGTGAGCTGGGCTGCAGAGACAGCTGCCCCGTTTTGCTGTGTGCAGCAGCTTCCTGAACAGTCCTGTTGCAGAGAGATGAGTATGTCTTGCTGATTGCAGAGTTAAAGTTTGAAACTCCAGGGCTAAACTCCATGTGGCATCTCTAGGCTTTTTGCTGGTGGCAGCCATCGTGGCTTGTAGCATTTGGTGCCTGGGCAGAGCAGGGCTGGGTAGAGCCCAGCTGCTGAGCCTGCAAAGCCTTTTCCAACAGCTGCAGCATGGGACTGATGGCAGGAGTGAAGCACGGGCATTTGAAGAACAAACACTTTGTAGCACTGCCTTTAACATTTTGCCTGTGACACTGCAGGATCTAGATCTTTGATCCAAAAAGGAAATGAACAGCAGTTCCTTCCTCTCAGACATAAATGCCTGTTGCAGATGTGACCTGCAAGATTCAGCTAAGCTTTCTCCAGCAGCAGACAGGGCTTGGAAGAGGGCACTGTTGGTCAATCTCTGGAGAAGGGTCCTGCTAGGTGATAGATAGTGAGATTTCATTTGTGCCCAGCAGACAGGTGGTCTCTGCCTGCTTCAGCTGCTTGTGCTAGCTGAGGAGCACATCACCCAAAAGAAAAGTCTCAGCTGCAGGATAAACTTGTGTAGCCCCGCAACAGCAGGTTGGCATGCATTGGGATGGGGCAAGTTTTCTTCTCATCTTTGTCTGGAAATTGGAAACCTCTCCAGAGATAAACTGGAAGTTGTCATTGATGTGTTCACTGAGAATGGGGTCAGGAATCATACCGGTGCCAGTCATGATGATACAAGTACGATTTATTTGTTTAAAGCACTGCACCAACTATACCTAATTAACCTTCATGACAGCACAGCAATACGAGGAAATAGGGATCATTAACTTCAGTTTTGCTTTAGCGAAAGGGAAGAGAAACATCAGTGCTGGCCCCATGCATTTCAAATTGAGGTAGGCTTGGAAAAGTCACAAGGTTAAAAATAACAATAATCCACTTGGGGTTCTCAGAGCTTTAAGAGGGCACTTGAATCATACATTCAGTTTTTTCTCCAAGAAACATCAGGACTGGAAACTTCTCTCCCACATATGCTTGTTTGTGACTCAACAACCAAGGCTTTCAGAAAATCACACATTTTCAGTCACAGTGGGGCAGAGGCAGTAAAGGTCAGAACAACTTCTTCAGTGTCTCTTAAAAAAGAGCTGGGAAAAGATGGAACTAAACTTTGTGAGTAGTTGACCTTCCACCCCCTGCTTGTTCCTCCAGACCAAACATTTTTCTAGGTGAGGGAACCTGCTAAATCAATCAGTGGCCACTTAATAGCTGTCAGAGGAGTAATTCAGGTTTGAGCTAGTGACCTCACCCCTTCCTCTCACATCTGCTGAGAGACAGACTGATGACACTGACTGTTTTCATTAGGCCTCTGAGCAGCCTGGCTGCATTGTCTGGGTCCCAGCAGGAATGGGAAGATGCAGAACTAGTGCTGCTGTCTGACACTGCTCTCCTGGTTTGGGGCTGTTTTTATAAGTTAGTAGGAAAGAACAACTTGCACAAGTCCTTCTTAAAGAGTTCACCCTGTCTGTCATATCACCTGCTGGCAAGGGCTGAGGGCAAGAGTAGTCCCTGTGCAATTTGTACTGGGCACCAGCACAGGCTCGCATTTTGTCTCTCCAAATGACTGCACTGCAAAGCCCTGCAAAGTGTCATGGCAGCACAGAAAGTTGTGTCTGTTATTAACAATCTCACTTCTGCCTGATTCATGGATGCTGTTAGGATCAGGTGAGAACTGCCCCGGTGGGCAGGACCCCTGCTCTGGGATAGAAACCAGCAGGGAGTGCAGGTGGCAGTGGCCGAGGAGGAGAGTGTGGGGAGATGCCTCTGTTGTGTGGGGTGCCAGCCCCAGCCCAGAATGCAGGCATTGATACAGGAGAACCTTTTAATCAACTCTTTTCTCCTACCTATTCTTCTGTTCTAAGCTGACATGGAGTGAAGTGAAGCTGAAGGGACCCTTGAAAAGGCCAGGTCATTGATGGAGAGGAAAAAGGTCTCTGCAGATTGTGAAGAGCTTTCATGAGCAGCATGGGCTGCAGCCAGCTCCAGGGAACAGAACTGTTCCCATGCTTAGGCGGTGTGTCTGTCTCTCTGATTATTTTGTGTATTTCATCTCTGCTGTCTGTCTTGCTTTTAATCTGGACTCCTCTGTGCCAACAAAATGCTTAGCTCGCTCCATTGTCTGAGAGACTAATTTGCACTGTAAATCTGATGCTTATCTTACATGACAGCTTACTGTGGGGTTTATTGCAATCCTAAAGACAAACTAAGCAGAGATGGGTTGAAAGCTTTCAACACATCATCTGGAATATAGAACAAAAATGACCCATTTCAGCTTGCCACCAGGTTAGGATGTGGTGCCTTGTGGTTGGGGTCACTGGGGTTTATCTTTTTTCTGTTCAGATCTATTCAAACCTGAGCATCTTTGGGTTTTGGTTTGGTTTTTCATATATTTGGTCAATAGGTTTGGGGGTATTTTGATGTGGTACATCTTCTGCTTTGAGTTGGAGCTGTTTGAGTGTTTCTGCAACAGCCTCCCACCCTTCCAGGGCCAAATCTTCCATGCCTTCTGCCTGAGGAGTTTTAGGGACTGTGAGAGTGGCTGCAGACCAGGTGCAGGCAGTGTGCAAGCACTGGTGCTCCAGTGCACTGCAGCTTTGTTGTCTCTGCCTAGCTTAAGCAGAAAGACCCTTTGTCCTTGCCTTGTCTTCATTAGTATTTCCTGACACTTTGTCCAATACGTTCTACTCTCTGCTGGCAGAGTAATGTCCTCCCTCAGTCTCGTTTGCAGTTGCCACCTTCTCTCTCTGGTCTGTAGGCTGCCCACCTGCAGGCATTTACATACCATGTCTTACACTAGTGTAGTTCAGGTAGCTGGGCAGCTCCAGAGGCATAAATCTTCCTACAGATAGGTTCCAGGTAGCCTAAGATGCAGTTTTACTGGGGAAGAGCCAGAAAGATTATTGCTATTTTGATATAGGGCTTGGTTCTGCAACTGAGCATGCCAGTAGGTGTTTAATGCCCAAAGCTTCTGCATTGCAGTCCTCTGGGACATGAAGGCTCCATTTCCTCACACAGGGGAGCAGGAACACAAGACCTGCCATCTTTGATGAACAGAGGTTGTTTGGAGGACCACTCTGGCTTTTACCTAGTCCTGCTTTACAGTTGCATGGATTTCTGGACATCTCCATTCTTCCTGCCCTTGGACTGCAGACAAAACACAGAAATGGCTGTACTCAATAAGCACTGTGGAGCAGTTGAGGACTAGCGCTAGACTGGACATGGAGCCAAGGGGTCTCAGTAACATTGAGGGACAGGAGAAAAAGAAAACCTCTTGAGAAACTGTTGAGGAATATGTAAAAAATAGGTTGTATACTGGGTAGAACTGTACACTGGAAACTCTTCTCCAACTCTATATTTCAGTCTGTGTTATTAGATAGATGTGCAATTTAAGGCTTATTACAAATCATCAGAGCTAGTGAACATCAGACTCCCTGCCCAAGGGAGATCTCTGTTCAGACTGGAAGAAGCTTAGGGGAAAATTAGTATGAATCCAAGAAAACTCAAAACTCTGCAGAATTTTAGAGGAATCCAGGTCAAAAATACCTAGGGAAGGATCATCACACTGCCTGATTCTGGTTTAGGGTTAGGGTTGAGAGAGTCAGAGTCTGCAGCTCCAGAAACACTGGGGCTTGAAAAGGCATGGCACCACTGCCATGGTGATCACAGCAGGGCCCCAACATGGCTACTCCCACATTTTTCTGATATGGAGACGCTGGATACTGTATTAGGGTTTCTCTTAGGCTAATGGGGAATATTTCAGCACCTTCTGCTGGGCTGTGATAAGCAGGATCTGGATGTTTTCACAAAAAAAATAAGTCTGATATCACTTTATGCAAATACAACAAAACTGCAGTGATTGAACAGCTAGCAGTATCCTTCTGTATTCCTCTCCACCTAACAAGATGCTCTGATGAATAAAGCCATGGGAGCGTCCATTCTTCAGGAAAAGATCTAACAAAACTGTTGGATAACCAAACATGTGCCAGCATCGCTCTCAAGTAACTGCTATTTAGCTTTTTACAAACCTAACTTATGCTCTGCCTTTTTTTTTTACCTTTTTTGTCTGCATTTTTTTGCTGATGCTCACTTTGTGATTCATTGAGGGGGTGAAAACACAGCCTATAAACATTTAGGTTTTCTTCTCCTCTTACACAACTTGTTGTCCATCTAAAAATTATTCCCACATAGCACCATCTGCAGTTGCAGAAGCACAAACATTCACTGCTTTGCTGTCTCTGTAACAGAGCTGGAAATATAATGTTCATTACCCCAGCTGAAGCTATTTTCTTACAATGTGAGGTCAGAGGCATTATTTCACGCTGGAGAATTAGGAAGATTAACAGATAGGGTGGACTGGCCACTTTCTGAACTGAATCACCCTCCCAGAATGGAAACTTCAATGGATTTGATATCACCTGCCCACCACCTCTACTTTTGTGGGTGTTGTCACTTGTGTTTGAACACAGCACATGCTGCAGTGAAATAATAAAAGCAGAAAATTAATTCTCATAGTTGGACCTGCAAACCTTCCACACCCTGTGGACTTCAGGATGAACGCACTCCTTTTTTCTCCTGCTGGGATTGCTTTATTGTGCTTTTCAGTTATTAGTAACTCATGGACAGAACTGGCATTGAATCAGAAGTCAGAGTATCCAAAATACCTTGCCCTGTGAAAAGAGCTGCTCTTGCTTTGCTGCCTGCACACCACTTCGTTAGCTGATGCAGAGGGTTGTGTGCAGGCCAGCAGGAGAGTTGTCAGGTTTGAATCCGTGAGAAGCAGTTCAGAGTCAACCCTTTCCCAAGAAGTGGTGAGCTGTGAACGTTATGTCTGCAGTGTTGTGGGCAGGTGTGATGGCAGCTTGGGTGGGTATATCATGCTGGCCTTGATCCAGCTGGCACAGGTAAGCCAGCAGTGACACAGTGTAGTAACTTAAGCACTGTCTTAACACTATTAAATAGATAGCTGAGATCTCTGGAGGGTTTGTACAACCCGAGGTGACATTTCTGTCACTGTATCTTTACTGCAGTTTGCTATCTCTGCTCATTCAATTACAGCTCTTGCAGATAAGTCTGTGCTGTGCCTCAGCTCCACGTCTGACACGAGCCCAGACCTGCTTCCAAACAGATGCTTCTGAGGACCTGCAGGCCACCCAAACGTCAGCTGTTGCTGTCTGTAGTTCATGCCTCCTGTGCTGGCATTAGTCTTTGTGATTTACTGGCATTAGCCAACACGCATGGGAGGGGAATTACATCTCTTGTAAAGTGGGATTTGCTTTGCACTGCAGCACAAAGGCTTGCAAGTTTGGGACTGTAACTGACCTGCCTTTTTCCCTTCTCTGTCACACAGGCAATTCTGTTCCCACTCCTACCCTCTCAAAGTCCTTTCCTGCTATGCTGTAAGCCTGGGATTGCCTTGGTTTCTCCTTCATACACCAGAAGGTCTAGGCCTGCAAGGCAAGGCATTATGCAGATGAAAGCATGTGCCATGTGCCAGGACAACTAGCCTCATCTGGAAGAGGTGCCCAGGGAGGTCTCCAGCATGACCACTTCTGACATTCCCTTTCTCTCTCTCCCCACAGATGCCAGCAAGGATCACCCACAGCAGCAGGCAGGAGTCATCTGGAGAGTGACAGGCGGCCTGTTCAGTATCACCCGGGGAGCTGTGGGGGCCACACTGGGAGGAGTTGCCTGGGTGGGCAGCAAGAGTCTGGAGCTCACCAAAACAGCTGTGACCAGTGTCCCCGCTGCTGGCGTTGGACTGGTGAAGGGCAGCGTCTCAGCAGTGACCGGCGGCGTCGGAGCTGTGGGTAGCGCGGTCGCCAGCAAAGTCCCTTTCACTGCAAAGAAGAAGGACAAGGCTGACTAATTCCTGTCACAGCTCCCTTCCAAAAGATCAACCTGCTCATACTGTCCCCCTGCCCAGCACCTCTTTGAGTTGGAACCAGACACTTCAGGGAGGGTCAAGCACCCGAGCAGACTCTGGCTGCAGCCTGCTCAGCACCGCCTGCCTAGCTCAGAGCTCACAGAGCCACTGTCAATGCCTTTCACTCCCATCACCTACTGGGAACCATCTTTACTCTGGGGACTTTAAAGGTGTGGTTGTCTCTGTCTTGTAGTTTCCTTCCTCTCTTGTTCTTGTAAGCATGGAGGGATGGGAGAAGGCATCAGGCTCCATCTGCCTGGAGGTGGAGGGAGTAACAGGGATGGGGGGGAACTGTGCCTGGTTTGAAGTGTGGTTTGTGTGGTCAAATTCAACTTAAGCTGGGAAGATAGCCTCTGAAACACCCCTTCCCTGTGGAAGGTGTGTTTGGGAGGTGTGTCTAGCAGAGAACTGCAGAAGTCCAGTCGACGCAAAGGAGAGATACTGTGAAGAGGGGGAAGCCTCCCTCTTGCCCTGCACCTCTTACCTTTTCTTTGCAGGGCCTATCCCCACAAGCTGCTCCCAGTCACTTACTCCCCAGCTGAATTGAACCCTTCAGAGAGGGAACCCTCAAGCTCAGTAGAGCAGCTCTGGGGTGATGCCTCACCAGAGCATGATATATCCCAGACCGTCAACTTCTGCACAGATTTTCTTGGTGAGGAGGAGGAATATGAAAGCTGCTGTATGTTCCCATTTGGGGAAGGAGCTGACAGTGGCACTCGCCAGGCCTCTGTGATATTGCAGTACAGCCAGTGATGTTCCACAGAGAGACCAGGCCTTTTGTTTGACCCTTGAAGTCCTTCCAGTATCCCACTCTGTAACAAGGGCGTTTTATCTATTGGCCACACTCACACTCCACAGACGTCACTAGTAACCAGGAGCAAGTGTGTTCCAAAATGCCACCCAAATTCTGCTGCAGGGATGGAGAGGAAGCTGAGAGTCTTGCTCTCCCCACAACTCAGTACCCTGGGAGTGGAGGCCTGGGTGTGAGTGGGCTGCACCATGTTGGAGAACACTTCCCAAAAGGCTGAGCGTGCTCCAACAGCAGTTAGCCTGCAAAGGGCACCAGCAACTCCTCTTCTGCACGCTGCTCCTGCAGCCCCAGCCCAGCTCCTCTGAATGACCACGTTGCACTAAATAGCCCACCCATAGTCGTAGTGCCGCAGAAACGCAGACACCTGCATCCATCTGGGAGTCACAGCCATCCTCAGCCTGGCCTGTGATAATCCAAGGGCCATGTGGCATTGTACACACACATACAAACACAAACGTGCACTCCCTCCCTCCCTCCCTCCCTCCCTTCCTCCCTCCAAGGTCCCCTGTAATTCTTGGGATGAGGAAAGCCACAGGCTCCACCATTAACTCTGCTGCTCCTGACTTTGGCAGGTGATTTGCTAGGTCTGTAGGTGTTGGATGCATAGGCAAGTGAAGCAGTGCTTGTGCTGTACTTTATAAACGTGCATCTGTGTTACTGTGTGTGTGTACATGTAAGTCCACAGGCATGTCTTCAGCCAGGGAAACAAACCTGTGCCACTGCCTCAGAGGAGTTCACACAGTCATCTTTGGCACTTTCAGTGTACAGTTTTTATATAGGGTCCTGGTCAAAAGAAAATAATGTTTTAGAGGATGTTTTGCCCTCTGTTGCCCAAGAGCATAGTTTATTGAAACCAAAGGAATGTGAAAAATCCCCTTTCTCCTGTCTGTGCTGTTTGTTTTCTCTCAGCCCTATCTTTTGGACGTTGAAGCCAACTTTCTTGATCTTCATTTCCCCTTGGAGGCTGTTGCACTTCCTGACTGCTCTCTTGTGCTTAGGACTTAGACATCAGGGAATATTTAAGTACAACACACACACACACCCCCGCCACCATTTTTGCTGAATGTTCTTGAGCTTGTGATGCAGTTTTTGTTCTGACCTTTATTAGATCCACATTTTGGGATGTATGTTGCTGTGGCCCTCTGATAATCATGCTGGTGTTAGTTACTCTCCATACCCTTTGCTAGGTAGCCCCTGCTGCTTGCACTGGTAAGAAGCTGCTGATCTCCACAGTTTGTTACTCTTGATAAGATGAGAAAGGTTTGACTTACATTTTTGTTTCTGAAGAAGAAGCAGCATTTGGTAGGTGTGTGTATTTCCTCACTTTGTGCCCTTTGTTCTGGTGAAGGCCAAGTTGACCCTGACATGCCGGTTTTGTCTCTGAAGGCAGCAGCTTCACAGAAAGATCAGGCCTTGATGTGTGCCTGTACTTTGCTGGGATGCTC
Organism: Taeniopygia guttata; assembly: GCF_048771995.1. Lineage (NCBI taxonomy): Eukaryota > Metazoa > Chordata > Aves > Passeriformes > Estrildidae > Taeniopygia > Taeniopygia guttata. The sequence continues at coordinate 27,171,421 of NC_133030.1, read as the reverse complement.
GTGGCAGTTGTCAAGGCCAGAAGAAGTCTTGTCTGTTCTCCCTTTGTCTCAAGTGCCCTGCAAAGCTGGGGGACAGTTTGCACTGCACAGATCTCTGCTCGCTCCTCTCCCTGAGCACAACTCATCTTTTATTCCAGAACACAGACTTCCTCTGAAGCAAGCTCTAGCCCCAAAGCTGAAAGCTGTTTCTGTGTAACTAGCTGTGTTGTCACCAACCCTCTGAGAAAGATAGCTTCTGGCCAATTGGGACAGAAGAGTCTTCTTCCTAAAAGTCTCTCCCAGGTCTTCAATAGAAGATAGACTCCAAGAACCTTCAGCAGCCAGCCCAGGGTGAGTGGTGGGAGGCTGATTGTGCTTTTGGCTAAATAGTGTCTCACACAGGCTCTTGCTGGGGGAGGCAGTACATCCTGCCCAAGCTCTTGTGTGCAGGCCCTGTGTGTACAGAGCAGGCATGGCAAATGGGATAAAGGTGATGTTAAGGAAGGCCACTGGGGCCCTGAGGGTTACCCCATCTTTCTATTTCTTCTTTTCTGTGCATCCTTGCAGGAAATAGAGTAAAGCCTATCATTTGTCTGGAACTGCCATTCCCTTGTAGGATGCCCTGCAGAAGAAGGGATGAGCTGGAGAGGAGCATTCACAGCTGAAATCGCTGTTCTTACAGCCCAGCTAAAGGACAGCTCAGGGACCATGAGTAGCAAGAGATCAAATTAGCAGGCACGGGTAGAAGATTAAATCTACTCCAAAAACAAGGCCTCACACTGCTAGACAAGCATTCAGGAATAAGTAACTCTCCAAGATACAAAGGCTTTAAGAAAGTCTGTGCTAGGCCTGCTCAGTTCCCCATGGTGACCCAGTCCCAGCCTGCTATTCTGGGCATGTACAGTGCCAGAGCAGAGGGAAAACAGGGTCAGTCTTCCTAGTCTAAAAGTAAAGATGCCTTCTGACAGCTTTGGTTGCAAGACAGTGGGATCTGGATTGGATGGGGAAGCTGTTGGCTCTTGTCAGATGCTCTATCTTTCCTCCTCCAGCCACCTGGGCCACCGGTGCAGCGCTTTTCTCACTGCCCATTCATGGTACAAAGGGCAAAAACTGTGTTGTGCATAAATCCCATGGCTACTGGATGGGGTAGCTTGGTACTAAATAGGAGGGGCTGGCATCAGGGTAGAAGGAAGGATTAAAGGGAGTTGATACACAGATGAGGAGAGAGCGGTGTGACTGGAGGAGTTGAGGAGTGAGGGAACAAGAAAACGGGGACCATGGAAAGAATTTGTTTCTTAGGACAGGTTTTGAATCAGAAGATGAGTGCAATGGAGTTTGTCCTAGGGAAGAGCACAGAAAGGGGAGTGGGTCAATATGGGTTTTGGTGTGTGGTGGTGGTACATGCCTGGCTTGTGCCCTGCTTCCTTAGTAATGATGATTGCTAACAATTTCCATTTTGACAGATCAGTGGATGGTTAAAGCATCAGATCAGCTCCCTTCTTATCACCAACCCTTCCCAAATCTGCCCCAGGCTTTTATCATGATCTCCGCATGATAGGGCTGGGTCTCCCCCATAGTGGAGGTGGGATGTGGCCCTGTTTGCAGTCCTGTGTCCCACCTTGCCTGGCTGTTCCCTGTGCCCAACGAAACATGTCCTGGCTGAAGGGAGACCCACAGGTGCATCCTCTCTTCCCTTTTCCCTGACCTGTCTCATTATCCTTTTCTTTTTATCCCTCCCTTAGCTTTCGGTCTGACCTGTGGATAGAGCTCCCCACGGCTTTTGCTGAGACCTTCATTAAACATCCACACTCACAGTGTCTGGGAGGGCAGAGGGTGATTGCCCCCACAGCCCCCCTGCCTGGGACAGAAGTGCATGTCTTCCACCCCTCTCTGTCCCCTTGTGTTTTGTGTGTGGAAAATCTTAACCCACTTCTTTTTCTCTGCGTTCCCTTGTTGGCTCTTATCCCTGTGGGTGGGTCATTTCCGTATCTCCATTGCAAAGTCATCCTTGTAAAAACAACAGCATGAGTGGGAATATGGAGATGGTTAGAGAGAGCTGAGAGCCCGGGCCCAACTCTGCTTCTGCAGGAGCTGAGGAGGCCTTTGGCAACCCAAAACCGCGGCCACGCGGTCCTGTGCACAGTGCTGGGCTCCGGAGAACACTTTTGTTCTTTATCATTTCATTGTCTGTAATTGGTTTCCTACTGAATTTGTTTGCTTGGTTTGTTTTGCAGTGTGTTTCTGGGAATATTCTGCATCTCTGTATTTTAATTACAGTAAAATTTGAGGATAAAAACTGTGATTATGCTGGCTCTTGTTCCTAGTGGGGGGAAATGAGGGGAGGAAGCACAATTGAAGGAAGATGTTAGAGATTCCTTGGGAAATTAGATCTCTCCCCTAAGGGCTCTAGATGAGGCACCAAGCAAGGCAGAATCTCCACCCCTGCTTAAACTGGGACATAGCTTTCAAGCGTGGTTCAAAAGCCATTTTGCTGCAGGCATCTTTCCTGACTGGAATGGTAAGAACGGTTTGGATAAGACTTCTAAACTCAATTTTCTGTGTTGGTTTAAAGACCAGTTCATAAGAGGGCTTTCAGGTTGGAGACAGCTGGCCTAGCCCTTAAAGTGGGATCTCAGCAGCTGAAGATGGGAAATTTTGCTTCTACAGCCACTGTTCCTTCAGGCAGGATTGCATAGCCACTTTTCCCAGCTGAGGAAACAAATTCTCCTCACAGCAGCCTGCTCGTTCTGCAGGAGACGGGGATTTGCCATCCTTCCCCAGGGCTGCAGCAAGCCCCCATGGAGCAGCCTGACCCTCTGCTGGCTGCCTGGCAGTGTTGGTGCTGGGGAGCACAGCCAGCACCTCCAGCCACCTCATCTGCTCCACGGGCATCTAACCCAGGGCAGAGCCACGCAGTGCTCCCAGGAATGCACAGCCCTCAGGGAGGATTGCAGGCCAGTGGCCGGGCAATGCTGGATCAGCCACGAGACAGGATGTCCCTTTTACTGGGTCGATGCCAGGAACCAACAGCTCAGCATTTAAGTGCTGACAAAAGGATTAATTTAGTAACTAATAACAGGGCAATCAAGCCATTTATTTGGTTGGCATTTTGCTGCCAGCTGCTTGGGAAGAGCAGCACACAGTGCACCAATAAGGCTGTCTGCAGCCACCTCTGCCACCTGCCCTGTTCCTCCGTCCCCACTTGCAGACTCAGCCAGTGTGGCTTGGAAGGCACCGAGCTGGTGGCAGGAGCAGGTTTGGCAATGACAGGCAGGTGAAGACACCTGGGGACGTGGTCTCTCCAGGGGCTTCCCCTATGCCCTCTGTGGGGAGGGAGATGAGGAAAGTGCCCATCCCACAGCAAGTGCACACTATGCCTGCATTCCTCCTCCCAGAGCTGGAACCATCCATGTAGCCTTGCAGACAGCACAGATGAAGTACAGGTGCTGGAGCACCTGAGAAGCTCTCAGGTACTTCACAGCTTCTCACCTTTCCTGCAGCCCAGCTGGTTTGCCAAGCTGAAAAACGCCACTAACAAGCTGCCCCTCCAGACGTCTTGTAAGGGCTGAAAGGATGGTGCAAAATCGCCAATAGGTACAGCTTCGCCCTGTCTCAGACAGCGTGTCCTGTATCCCTGTGTGCAACTGCAGCACCCAGTCTTCTCCCAAGTAAGAGTGGGGCAAAAGGTGGTGGGCAGCAGAGCTTGGAAGAGACCTTTGGAGAGAAGACTTGCCCAGGTAGGTGGGCTGTGGGTGGCTCAGACACCTCTGGGCCAGGAGCGGGCCCAAAGCTGGGAGTGTGCAGCTGTGAGTAGATGTCACAAGTTGTGGTCTCATCTCTCTGTGGGTTGCTGCCCTGCCTGGCTCCAGGAGCAACTGGAAAACTGCTGGGCTACTGTTGTCCTCTGTACCCTGGGCACTGGCCCTGGTGGCTTCCCATCTGCAGCTGCTTGTGGTCTGCAGGACATTTCTCAAGGGCTCAACTGTTGGGACTCTGCCAGCTGGGTTGGAGGAACTGGCCAGCTGTTTCATCAGACAGGGATCAAGTAGACCAGCAATGTCTTGTTTTGTAAGGCTTTCAATGTTCCTGCCCTGCATGCCTGGCTCCCCCATTCAGCAGCTTTCTGATCAGCCTGTCATGGTTGTAGCTGGCATGCAGCTGCCAGATAAATATGGCCATATTTAGTATACAGCCATGACACCTGCCCAGGTGTCTTGCAGGCAGCTCATGAAAGAATACCTGTGTATTGCCAGGATCATCTTGCTCATTCATTTTCATTCTGGCAGTTTCATGACCTGCACCAGAACACCTTCATTGTCCTCCCGGGTAGGCCATGCCAGCATGGGCATCAGCACTGTCAGACATGGTGGGGGGCAGCCTGATGGGAATGGTTTCGCTGTGCTGGTGCCATTAGCACTCTGGAGTCAGGCACTTCAGCAAGTCCCATGCCCCATGCAAACCAACAAGTTTTCAGGTCAATAAATAACCACGGGTTCTTGCTTTTGGCTTAACTGCTTGCATTTTGACACACTCCAGATGCAAAGATGCACACGCCTGAGGAGGTGGCTGCAGCTCCCTGACACCCTGAGGGCTGCAGTGTCTCCTCCCCCAGCCTTGTCCTACCCGCTCCCAGCCTCGCAGGAGCTGGGAAACCAGGAGATGCTGCTGTTTGCCTGGTGCAGCATCCACCCCACTATACTTGCTGAGGTCTTTCAGTTGAAGTTCACCCCCAGGTCAGTTTTATTGCACTTTTATTTACAGAAAACACCGAAATAAAGCATTAAATGTGTTGAGCTTTTACCAAATGACCCAGTCGCTTTTTTCCCTTTTTTTTTTTTTTTTTTTTTTTTGTGGGTTTTTGGCACAAAGAAATATCACAGGTGTTACCAAACAACCATGTAGGAGCAGCTGACCAACTGCCCAGCCCGATAATAGGACTTAAACAGACAGACATGTCACACTAAAATCAAAAATGAGGAGGTTGTTCCCCTTTCAGCTTCCAGTCTAACCTGTTCATTGGGGGCAGGGGGAGTTATTCTGGAGGGGATGACACCATTCATAAATAATATTTATATTTACCTCTTACATTGTAAAAGTAAACAGTGCAAAAGTACAGTACCCCAGATACCCTTCGGTTTGGAAAGCTTGAAGGTTGCTTTATACATTTTGTGTGTTTTGTAAACATTGTTACCCATCCAGAGTTCTAGCTCTTGATTGGAGAGACCCAACTTCTCCTGGCATCCAAAATGTATTGAGGGGCAGCAGACACTTCCCCTGGACTCGGCCTTTGAGATTCCCGCTCAAGGTTTAGTGCAAATTTTGGAGAGAAAAAGACAAGAGAGAGAAAGAGGGGAAACAAAAGGAAAGAAAATAAAATAAGGCATCAGTTAGAAACAGTACGCATCAAAACCAGGCCCGTTGGGGCTGCCTTAGGAGAAGGGCAGGAAGTCTCTCTCCTCTACCAGGCTGATGGAGAGGTTCTTCAGCTCCTCCTCGGAGCCAGCAGTTTTGTAGCCGAGCTGTGCCAGCACCTGTTGGCAGGCGTGCTGGGTGAACGCCACGATCTCGTAGGACAGACGGAAGCGCCACTTCTCCGCTGTCGCCGCCGAGTTGCGCACCGTCCCGTACTTGTGTTTGGAGGAGGACCTGTCTCCTCGGGTGTTGTTCTGTATCCAGCGCTCGACGTTGCTGTCCATGGGGATGCCCAGGAAATCGTAGATCTCCTCAGTCTTTTTCATGGGGTTCCTGGCCAAGTCTTCGTACCGCACCAGCATGTACTTGCCCTTGAGCCATGGTGGCCGATTGAGGCCGGTGGACACAGAGTTCCAGAAGTCCTCGCACACTGTGGTGAGCTGGGTCACGTCCAGGTTGTATGGCTTCCTGCCAGTGCCATCCCAGATCCTCCACAGCCTGTAGGTGTCTCGGAAGGTCTCACTCCGGGATGCCAAGATCCCCCGGGGGTCCCGCACCAGCTGGATGACCTTCAAGTTCAGCCGCGGGTCCTCCACCAGGGCCCGGAGGTCACTGACCTCGGGCACCCGTACGGTTTTGATGGCCACGTGGCCGTGCTCTCTGCAGGACTCAGTGGCCAGCGTCAGGTTCAAGGTCCCACACTTCTTCACGCAGTCTCCTTCCTCCAGGTGGAGATCCACAGCTCCCAGGGACTCACACACAGGTGGTGAGCACAGGGCCTTGCTGGCTCCCCTGCGGAAGAGGCGGTCAGTGGTGTGGTTGACAGGCTGGGGCTTGATGTAGTTCTCCAGGAAGTAGAGGTCGCAGTCATACAGACTCCTCAGCAGGTCTCGGCTGGCCCCCAGCATGACCCGCCTGTCTGTCGTACTCTTGCTCTGGGTCAGCTTTGGGATCAGGGTGTACTGGACGTGGTAGAGGGGCTCAAATAAATAGAAGACATCGAAGTGCTGGTTGAACAGCTGCCCAACAAATGAGGAGCCACTGCGGGTGGTGGCAAGGATGAGAACATGAGTCTTCCTGGAGAGGTTATACGGGAAAGTGGGATTCTCATCACACAGCCTGTCAGCCACATCAGTGTCCTGGCTCAGGCTGCAGTTCACAGGGTTAGGGATGGGGCAGCTGTGGAAGGACTTGGCAGTGAAGGTTCGAATTGCTGTGTACTGGATTGCGATGGATGCCAAGGCGAGGAGGAGTACAGCCTTCCAGGAACATTGCATGGCTGGTCACCTTCATGGAGCTTCTTCGCAGGTTGTCTTGGTATCTGCAACCCAACAGAGAATTCACAAGATGAACATGGACTGCCAAGTATCCAACTGATGCAGGTACCAACAAATGTCCTCCTAATGTAAGTCCATCAGTCATAACCATGTGAATCCCAGTCACACACTGCAGAGCCCCATTTCAGACAAGAAAAATAACAGGCAGAGGCTGGCAAGCCTGGAGAAACATGTCCAGACAGGACTTCAGCCCTCGGGACTTCCTTCCAGGCTGTGGGTGTACATAAATCTTGTGGCCCATAGCTCACCCCATGCACTGCAACCCAGGCAGGGGGATGTTAGAACCCGGCAGTGACGCTGTCTGTCTCTGTCCAGCTGCTGCAAACTCTCTTCACCAGCTCCCTTGCGAGTCACTTGTCACTTGGACCCCAGTGCAGGAGCTGTGGTAGGGAAAGGTCAGGGAATGGTGCTATCTTGTCTCCATCCATTCTTTCCAGCTGTCAGGATAAGGTATGGCCCATCCAGGCCAGCAACCTCCTGCCTAGGAGAGTGGCAATGTCTCTCCTGGAGCTGCGAACCTCTTTGTGCGGAGGAGGTTCAACAGCCAGCTCTGTCTGTCAGCCTCTGGGGATGAGAGCAGCCTGAGCTGTGCCCTCAGCAATGAGCTCACAGGTCTGGTAATATCCTGCTCCACTCTGGGATTCAGGGCTCTCCTATTCTGAGCACCAGAGGGGAAAAACAATACTGGAAAGGAGGAAGCATGTGAAACTGCATCTCTTCTATACCCTATTGCCAACCAGGGCAGTAGCCCGTGGCACCAGGGATGGGTACAAGGAAGAGTGGGGCTGTAGTTGCAAAGAACAACTTCAGTGGTGCTAGCCCTGCCTTGCTGCTGCCCACACATGGGCAAGGGTAGGGGAAACTGAGGAGGACCCTTGGATGGAATACTCAGTGACCATGACGGGAGCGGGGGGAGTACCTGTCATGCCTGGGGAGCTGGCACATTGCTGGGAGGGGATGTAACTGTGGTGGTGCTTCAATATTCCCCCTGTTCATTAACCAAAAAATGTTCATGGACTGCCTGAGGCTCTCCAAAACACAGACATTTCACATCCACATACTACTGCTCTAGGAGGATCAGTGGGGCTGGGAGACAGAACGTAGAGGATGCATCCCAGAAACTCCAAACAAGCTAAAACACCTGTGTATGGGAGACACACCAGTATAAGCAATGGTTTTGAAGTTCCCCTGCACCCATTTTCCCTTGCCCACCTTCCTTCCATGTCTCTCCTCCCACAGTGTGGTACATTCACCTGCCCATCCACCTCAGGCAAACCAAGGGGACAAGACCCAAGTATCTCTGCTCCTCGCCCAGCAGAGCCCAGTGTATCATCACTGCCATGGCTGCCTCTTCCCTGCTCTCTCTGGGTCCCCAGGGAGAGCAACGTGCTGGCCCCAGGCTCACGGTGAGTGCCCTCTCAGCCCCAGCACCAGGTCACTGTGGGTGGGACTGTCAGAGCCAGTGCTATTGCTGCTTATATGAGGTCTCTGGGGGAGACCAGTGGGCCAGCAATGGATTTCAGCATGTGAGGGCTGTTCTAACCCAGAGCACATTGAAATCCCTGATGGGCTTGGGACAGTGCAGTGTTCCTGGTGTATGGTCCCTGCAGAGCCCAAAGCAGCTGCCACGGTGTGTTGTTCTCGTGTCCTCAATGTGTTCCACGCCCTAGGGAGACCCTGTCACCCAGCAAGTGACACCAGGAGGGCAGCTCAGACCTGCAAGTGAGTAAAAAAAGCCTTGCTTTTTTTAAATTAATATTTTTATTGTTTACTGATTGCCCCAGCTGATTTGTGGAGGCAGGAAGCTTCAGGAACTATCAACTCCAGAGACCTGGAGCAGGGCTTTAGAGCAGGACCCCAGGATGGGGGGGCTGGCACGGCTGTTGCATGCAGCCCCCCACTAGCTATGTTCCCTGTGTCTGTGCACTAGGAGCTGTGCTTTAGATCCAAAATGATGCTTTGAATACAGGTTGCTTTCACCTGGACTGCTGCCTGCCAAGGATTGTGGCACACGGCTGGAGGACTGAAGTCAGAGATGCTTGGATTGGGGTTACCCACCCTGCAAAGGGGAAACCCGGCCCCAGTGTCTACATGAGATATTCTATCCCTTGATAAAGTGTTTTTCTAGGTCTGCTAAGGCAGAACAGGACAGGAGAGTCCCTGCTGGCATCTTCTGGCCCAAACGTCTTCTGCATGCTGCCCAGGTGGAAGCTGCAGTGGGAATGCTTTCCTGCTCTCTAGTGATGGCCAACCACACTGCATCCCTCACACACAACCTCAGTTCCTACTCTTTGCTTCATTGCTGATGGATGCTGGAGCAGATGATTGTCCTGGTTATAGCAGAAACCTGCTGCTGACTCCCCAGAAAAGGCAAATCAGAGACCAGATGCTTTCTTGGTCCCAATTCCCACCAGACCACTCACTGGCTGTGATCATTTCAGGTTCTCCACCCACGCTGACCCATTCCCCTTTGCAATGTCCCAAATGGCAGTGGGGAAAAAACGGGGCATTGATTCACCTCCTTGACTGAGCAAATGCTAAACCACAGCCCAGCTTCAGCCTTTGCTGCCCCTTGGTGTGTGCCCTGCCCATCTGCTGAGCTGTAACCAGGGAGGGGAAGATATTGGGAGAAGACTTCCCTCCCTGATGTCTCATCTGTGGCCTTTAAAGCCAGCCAGAGCCTCCTCTCACCTCCCAGCTGGCTCTCCTGCCTCCTCCCATCACTGCCTGTCCCTGAGGGGCTGCAGTTCCTGCTCAGTCCAGCCCTGGGCTCCAGGGACAGTGGCGACTGGCAGCTGGATGGATGCTCTAGAGGAGCTCCTGGGGCAGCAAAAGCACATGGCACCTGAGAGCTGCCAGGACAACTGGGGACCACTTTTACTCCCACTGCCCCTTGTTCATCTGTCAGACAGAGCCAGGCTGGTGTGAACACCTGCCAAGGAGGAGCTGTGCTGGGCTGCACATGGCTCCAAGTGGGCCGGCTGAGCAGTGGCTGCAGCCAACATGCCCCAGGAAGATGTGTCCTGCACACAGGCACAGCAGGACAGGCACTCACAATCCCATTCCTGCCCTGAGGACCCTTGTTCTTAAAATGGCCTGATATCCATGGCCAGCAGCTGGAGAGAAGGCCATGCCCACATGGGGCTGCATCTGAGAGTCCTGTGTGAGGCATGGATCGTTTTGGCTCCTCAGCCCCAGACCATGGGAGTCATCTGATATGCTGGCCTCGTAGATGTTTCTGTGCTAGAAGTGTTCTCAGCCAAAGTCACCCTCTGCTCTGTCTCCAGCTCACCTCCACCACCAAAGATGATGAGCAAATGCAACCCAAGGGTGGGAGCCGAGTTCAGTGTGTCCCTGCAGGCAGCTGGGACTATGAGATGGAGCATGGGGTGGGGGTACATCACTCACATCTTCCAGCCCCTGGCACTGCTGATACTGCAAGGGGCCAGCCAGAAGGCACATGGGCTCTTCTGGGACTGTGCTGGAGCCACCACTGCCTCTTTCCCTACCCTGACCCCCTTGTGGTGACAGCATGACAGACTGAACTCTGCTGCCTTGCCTGCATTTCTGTGCAGCTGCCTGCAGCCGCACTGGGACCAGGCTGTCCGCAAGGGACACACGGCATCCGGCAAGCGTCTCTGAGTGCAGCAGGAGGCCAGCCAGTGCCTGGCACAGGGACAGGAGCATTGTCTGTGCGAAGAGGAAGGTGCTGAGCCTTTCCTCTCCCCTGTCTCACTTCCCACAGCCTTGAGCCTAGAGGAAGGGAAAGGATGGGCGCAGGCAGTGCAACCTCCCCCACCCTGTGCACCTGCCAACAGCAGCGGATGCATAATCACCTGCCTTCCTCTTCCTCCTCCTCCTCCACTGACTCCCAGCACTGCTCTGAGGGAGATGAGCAGGCAAGAAGCCAGCAAGACAGCCCAGGAGTGCCAGGGAGATCGGAGGTGATGAATTAAGCTGAATGGCATCTGTGAGTCACCAGTGCGGTGCGGAGAGCAGGGAATGCGGCCGGCCAGCCATCGTGCAGCAGGGACTGGGACCGGGGGCTCCTGTTCTGGGCATGGTCTTCCTAGGTCTGATGGGAATGGATGCTTTTGGAGCCATGCAGCCAGGCCGTGGCACTGAAGGCTGCACTGCCAGCTGAGTTCAGGTCCTGCCAGGCAGGCTGGAGTCTGTGGGGAAGTTGCAGGGGTCAGTACAACTCACAGGTCTCCTCCACTCCAGAAGCAGCTAGGTGCAGGGCAGTGCCTCACAGCACTGTGGCACTCTCGTCCTCCTGGGGGGCTCCCACAGCATCTCCACATGGGGAGCTGCCTTGATTCCTGCCCCAAGCCTTCCCTGCCGGTTTCCTTGCTGTCCGGAGGTGGCCGTGTTCAGGCAACTCAGGGGTATGGCAGCTTAGGCAGGAGCCCTTGCAGTTACTGATTCTGTTACTGCTGTACTGAAGGCTCTCTCACAGGGCAGTCAAAAAAAAACCTGCTCTTTTTGGTTGCCTTCCAGGCTGTCCCCCTCTCTCAACAGCTCCCCAGAAGCTGTACCCTCAGCCTGGCTGGGCTCATCCTGAGCTCCCTTTCCACTGTCAGGGAAACCTCTCTGCTTCCCTGTGGCCGGAAGGAAGGGAAAAGGGAGCTGAAGAAGATGTCAGGGTCTGTGCAACAGAGGTGCCTGCTCCCGCCTTTGTAAGAGCCCTGGCACACTGGAGGAATGCCTGAGCCTTGCCAGTCCTTCCCGCAGGCCTGCCTGGTGCCAGTCCAGCTACCGGCACCCTCTACCCCCAAAACCGATTCCCGCCAGCAAGGCTGTTTCCATGGAAACGGCAGAGTGACTCAGGACTTTGGGACCAGCTGGAAAACACAACTGCGAGCAGCGATCGCCTGAGAAGCGCCGGGCCGGGCTCTCAGTGCCAGGGAGAGGGGTGGATGACTGCGGGGGTGGGCAGGGCTGCCTGCCCACCTGCCCACACCCTGGGCACAGCCACACCGGCACAGAGGAGCACACGGCACACCCTGCACAAGGCCAGCGAGTTGTGAGGCAAAGCCCCTCTCCTGACATAAGTGGGACTGCAGCAGGCTCACCAGGAGACGCATCCCAAAATGTGACTCATGGAAGACAACCCCTCTTCCCCCTTTCCCTTCCCCCACCCAGAGACTCATGCATGCGTAGTCACCCAGAGAATTCATAGCACCAACTTCAGCGCCTGCTCAGCCCTGCACCTGCACCTCTGTGTCCTGCTGAGCATGTAACACCCCTGCATGCCGTGCCCAGAGCAGTTCGGCTTGTTGAGGGCTGCTGGAGGGGACAAGTGGCAGCCAGCACCCTGCAGTGCCTCCCTGCCCAGCCAGCAGCTCCCTCCTGCAGCCTCAGTCCTCCCCACCTCACCACCCAGGCACAAAAGTTAAGTTGCAGGTTTGCAAAATAACTCTCAGCCCGTGACCCACTGGCAAAGGCCCTAACACATCCAAGCGCTCTCCCACCAAGCAAAAGACTGTACTACAACGTTGTGGCCACTGAGGCAGCGAATACAGGCTTCTGGTGGGGTGCAAGCACCCACTTGGTCACAGTGGCTTAGTCATGCTGTTGGCTCTGCATAGGCTGGCAGACTCCAAACATGCCTGTGGGCCACCCAGCCTGGATGCTGGCTGGCTGCACCCCACCACTCCCCAGAGGAAAGAGACCACTGAAAAAAAAGCAGCGCTGAGCTGTCCCCAGTCCCCTACTTGACTCTGGGCACCACCCAGGGTGGTGAGCAGGGCTGGTCTCTGCCCCCAAGCCTCCCCCTCAGCAAGCCCCACCAACATGAGATCTTACGTGGTGGGAATGAATTTTCAGCCTTGTCTTCTCTTCAGCCACGCAGGATTAGAGCTTTCCTACAGTCACAGCTCCAAATGCCATCTGGGACTCGTGCCTGCCACCTTCCTCGGGTGCCTCACCGTGTGCCAAGTGGAGGTGCTTTGTGCCCCCAGACTCATTCTGCTCTTGCATTCATCACCTCCTGGAGTACTTTTCTTACGATAAGGCACAGGACTCTTGTGTTCAAAACCACCCTGGCACCTGTCCCCTGTTCCCCTATCTCTGTTCTTTCCCTCTGCATTTCAGAGGGACTGACAGATGCTTTAACACCAGAAGATTACTGCCCACTTTGACCAGCACTTAAACAATCACAGGACTTTCAACAGGGAATCAGTCTCTTTCCCACTGGCACACAGCATACACATTTTCAGTTAATTAATCACTACCAAGTAATGCCAACCCCAGCCGGTCCCAGAGTTTTCTTATCGCAACATCCACCTGTGCCTGTTTATCCCTCATCCTCTGAACTGCATCTGCCTCTTCCCGAGGATGCGAATGCCTCAGTAAACCAAATACAGGGGGTTCCGTGCTCTCCACCTTCCCCTGAGCCATCCACCAGCCTGCTGGTGCCTGCTCACTCCCGGAGCACTCCCCGGCAGGAGCTGGGAAGGCTCTTTTGGGATGAACGCGCTCATTTACCACCTCTAAACACCCTTTTTGCAACGTTCCTAACCTAGGGCCGCGTCAAGAGCCCAAATCTCGAACGGCACAGCTTTCCCGTAGGGATTGGTCCATGCTATGGTGCGCGCCCCACTCTGCGAGGTCTCCTCGCCAGCCTGCGCCCTCACGGCCGGTTTCTCAGGGCGCCCGGAGGCTGAGAGCAAACGCCGGGGCATTTGCTCCGCCGGCTGGCGCGGCTACGCGGCCGGGCAGGGCATCTGGCCTCCCTGTGCCACCGGGGACTTACTCACTTGCTCCAGGCGCAGCTCCTCGCCCAACAGCAGCCCAAGTTTCGCGGCAGCTCGTTCCCCCGGGCTCTGGGGCCAGGGCTGCCGTACCCTCGCCGCTAAGGCAGCCCCGGGCGGCGGCTCCCCCTGGTCGCTCGCAGCCCGGGCCGGGGTCCCGCCGCAGCCGGGCTGGGCACCAGCGGGAAAAGTCCTTCCCGCCGCTGCGGGTGACGTCTCGCTGCCTTGGAAAGTTGGTGGCGCGGAAAGGGTTAAGAGAGAGCCCCATCCCGCCGCCCCCGCCGATCTGCGCCGCTCCCCGCCCCACCCCCGGCGCCCCTTACCTGGCGGAACGCGCCGGCGGGCTGCCCCCCGCATCCCCGGCCGCGGATCCTGGGGCGGGGGACGCCCAGCCCGGCCCGGCCCGGGGGCGGCAGCCGGCGGAGCTCAGCGGGCGGCGCTGCGGGGGCTCATCCCTGCCCGCGCTGCCGCCCTGCCCTGCCCTGCCCTGCCCTGCCCGTGCGGGCACCCGCCGAGCGGGGCCGCCTCTCCACGCCCTCCGCGCCGGGCGAGGGGCGGGCGGCGAGGGGGCTGCGCCGCTTCGCTCCCTCCTCCTTCCCTCCCTTCCTCCCCGCGCCCGGCAGCGCGCACGGGCGCACGCAGCACAGCGCCAGGCACCGGCATCGGCTCCGGCACAGCCTCCGCCCCGCGCCGCCCGCCCGCCCAGCCCGGCCGCCGGGCTCCCCGGCTTGCCGAGCAGGAAACTCCCCTTATTTCCCTCCCCGAGTGCCCGGCCGGGCGGGCCAGAGCCCCTCCCGTCGCGGGGGCGGGAGGGGGCCCGCTGAGGCACCCCCGTGAGATGTGTCACCCAGGCTGGCCGCTGATAAGGACGGGGGATCCCTGCGCACCGGCCGGGCGCGGGTCCCTCTCACCCTCCTCTCACCCCACTGCCGGGGCACCAGCAGCCCCTCGGGCCCTGGTAGCGATGATGGTGCACATTCATCCCCACTTTTCCGGTGGCCTTTGCTCGTGAAAAACAATATTGTAATGGGGACTGGTTCTCCAACGCCAAGAATCCTCCCCGTGCCGCCTAAATCAGGGCTCACCGCCACGGGCAGTGTCCAAAACCATCCTCAGTGGTGCCAGTGGAAAAATACTGGCAGGTGATGGCACCTTCCCACCATCCATCCCGCCTCGGAAGGTGGGATAGGACAGAGGAAAAGAAGCATGGGAGTGTGTCAGAGCAGCTGAAGTGGCTGTGCTCTGACAGACACATTCCTCCTGCTTCTGTTCGACCCTAGAAACAGGTCAGACATTTACTTTTGGCAACTTTTGAATGTTTCCCTTTTATCCAGCGCTTGCCAACTAAACTGCATTTTTAGCAGTTTAACTGCAGCTCTGCTGAAATGGCAGCTGCCAGCAAAAGATAGGCTGTGGTTCTGGAGATGCTACAATGGATATTCATTTTTTATTTTATCCCTGGTATATTTGGGGCGTATTTGGACCTGCCTGGGCACTGGGCACAGCAGTTTTCTTCTTACATCCATGTGAGCAACATCCGTCTCCTGAAAAGCCCTGAACTCTGCAAGGAGCTGCCTCCCCACCTCAGGGATTTCCAAATCTTTACCGCTGACTCTAGGATTTGCAACATGTAACTGTGGGATCACAGTACCGGCATGTTCGGCTCAGAACTACCCTTGGCAGAGAGCAAGCTACGAGTAGCAGTGGGACCCAGGTCTCTGTGCTGCATTTTGTCAAGAGAAGAATAAATCCCTGGGAACACTGGTCTTGCCTTCCACTCTCAGAGGCCAGCCAGGCTGCGACAGTGAGTTCAGGGCTATGAGATTTTCTTTAAAACTTGGGAAGCACAACGGAAGATTGTCACGTTTGTTGTTTTGCGTTTTGGACTTACATTTGCTGTTTTAGGAGCACTCAGATCTTGTGTGTCCAAAAATACTGGTATTTCTCAAGTTTATTACAATATCCTGACAGCCCTAGCCCTCTAATCTAATTTTAGAAAACTTTGTAGGGATTTTATATTTATAAACAGTTGGTGCTTAAATATTATTTCCCTCACCATAGCAACAGCTCCCCATTGTAGCATTCGCTATACAGCGCTGTTGCATTGGTGTATTCCTGTTTTGCATGAGAAAGCCCTGAAGCCACTCGCTCTCTTGCTTGTTTTCCTACACCTTGCAGAGGACAAGGACTAAGGCTCCTGCCTGCCTGACTCTTCCTGGAGCTGGGAAAGAGCCATGCCACCAGCTGCTGCTGGAAGCAAGCCGGTGGCCCTGGGGTTTCTGTTGCTGGTGCTTCTCAGGTGATGTGCTGGCTCAGGCCATCCTCTTCCTGCTGATTCATTTGCCATGGTGTAGCCCACCTTGTACCTGTGCAATGGCCCTGAGTGCCACCCCTGTGTGGCTTACAGGCCTTTGACAGCTCCAGGTGCCCATGGCATCCACAAGACCTGTGCTCCCACTTAGCTGCCACCTCCAGCGAGTGGTGGGGAGCAGCTGTGAGCAGGCATCCAGCTGGCCCACAGCCATGGCTGTGCTCCACTCCCACTGGGGGCCAAGGCAATGGAAGTGCAGGAATGGCAGGATTTCAAGGAGTTTGGCCAAAGGGGGCATAAACCAGTCCAGGGACCAGTGCCAGGAAGAAATCAAGGGGCTTGCAGTAAGAATATGAGACCCGCATGCTTCCCAGTCTTTCCAAGGAGTCAGGGTTTGCTCCTCTCTAACACAACACTGAGACGGCTCTAAAGTACATCTGCAGAAATCCAGGGTGTCCTGCAACTTGAAACAGTCCCAGAGATACTTGGACTCCTACCCACAGATGCTGTAGAGGCTGTTTCATACAAAATAAAGCAATTTGAAAGAATGGTGCTAAAAAATGAGGAATAAAACCAGGGTTGAAGGAGAAACAGATGCTTCTGATGATTTCAGCTGGGCATAATCATGTTTTCTGATGCTGACCTGGTATTTTAAGTGTTAATCTAGAGAGATGCTGTTTGTTAGTACATATTACAGCTGTCTATCTCTGACTGTTGTGTATTAAAATATTAATTAGGGTCTATGGTGTGTATTTGTGGTCAGTTTGTTTTCAGAGGGAAGGACTGCTGTGGCTGTATCCTACCCTCATCAAGCAAATTTGGTTCTGATTAAAAGGCATCATTTTTCCCCTGTGCGGCTCCAGGCAGGAGAGCAGAGACTGCTGTTGACTTGGTGAGTCAAGTAAACTCACCTTGTAAATTTTCATCTGAGCCAAAATGCATTTTGAAAATATCCGATTTCCATGCTCTTCAGCAACAGATTTCTGCAAAGGGTTTACATTTTCTTCTCTAAAGGTCCAAAAAACCTACCTTAACAACATGTTTGGGAATATATGTAATAAAATATCAAGGTGGCTGTTAAGGTGATATGAAGGTTACTGTTCTAATCACTCCGAATGCAGTCGGGAGCAAAGTTATGATTCCGTCAGTAACCTGGTCACATTACACACCCCACATATCCTGCACAACGTCGGTGACATAAAGAGCAATGCTTTAAGGCACGTAAATCTAAAGGTAAACTAGAAAACATTATTTGTGTGCCTCAGCACGGCATTGTGCACGTCTGTGTCAGACGGCAGTGTAGTGTTTGTAAGCCCACCTGCGTGCTACGTGGTTTTTCTGCCGGAGGAGGGGAGGCTCTCCCTGGGCTGCGGCGCCGGCAGCGATGCGGGAACTCTCCCGCCTGGCTCAGGCTTTCCGTGCTGGAGGGAAGCGCCTCTCCGGGCCGAGAAGGTAAAAACTTTGCTGCCGTCCCCGGAGGATGGGGAGGTGTGTCGCACAGAAGAGCTGCTGCTGGCTCGGCAGCGGTGGGGCATGGCAGCAGGCTGTGAGCCGCGGCAGGGCTGCGGCGGAGCGGGGAGCCGCTGCCTTCTCCCCGTGCTGCGGCTCCCTTTGAAGGGCTGGAGGGTGCGAGCCTCACCCCGAGGAGTTTCGAAAGTCTGCCAGAAACCGATGGGTTCTGAACTGAAATCGTTCCTAAGCCCCGCAGGAGCGCCAGCCGAGATTTCTCACAGAGTGATTTTTTGATATCTTGCTCTTAAGGGACAAAACTGGAATATTTAGGGACACCTGACTTGCAAAAAATGTTCTTTCTCATTGGCCTTCTTGTAGAAGCTTTAACAAAATACTTGACACTTACCATTCTTCTGTAATTTAGAAGGGCAGAGAAACAGCTCCTGCTATAATCCCTTCTCTTGAGTAGCTTATAAATTCTGTGTGTGCGGAAGTGGCAATGTCCCAAGGATGTGTTTATTTACCCCTGCCTTTCACTCCCCCTTTGTCTTCAGTTTGCCCTCCCAAGAGACACAAGAAGTCAATATAACACATAAGGTAAAGGAAATGGATGAGGACAAAAGTAACTGCCTCAGTGTTACGCACTCACTTTGACATACTCACAGAATTGTGGCTACAGATCAGTTTTAAATTGCTGGGCAGGTGTGATGGGAGAAATTCCCCTCCTCTATACAAAAATAAACTCAATCAACCACCCATTTGTAAAATCCCAGATTTTCGGTGCCAAATAGTCCTTGTGGCTGCTCAGCCTTGCCCTGTGTGTGACAGGCTACAGCCTTGTACCCAGTAATTCCCACACCAGAGCTGTCAGCATGGGCACACCCTTGTGTCAGGAGAGATGCCTTTGCTGCCATAAATGAGTTGTTCCAGAGCTTGATGTGCCTGATGGTGAAACATTCCTCTTATTTCTAGGCTGAAGACATTGAGTTTTGGCTTCCAGCCACTAGATCACATTATGCCTTTGCCTATTAGATTAAAGAGCTATCTGCTATCTGAACTATTTCTCCTGTGTAGGTATTAATAGATCATGATCAAGGCACCTCTTAACCTTCTCTCTGAGAAGTTAAATAGACTAAACTTCTTTATCTCTCATACTGAAGCAGAGTTTTCTAGGCTTTTAATGATTCTTGCTGGTCTCTCCAGCCTGCCTGATGTCTGTTTGAAAGCACACCCCCTACAAGCACAGAGAGCATCTCAAAACTGAGCACGAGAGCAGCTGTGCTAACTCAGCTAAGGATCCTGCCTTGGCTCAGCACACCTGCTTAGCACACCATGACCCATAACAGCCTGGGCTGGTCATCCCCCTAGCATCCCATCTTACTCCTGAGAAACCTCCCAGGAAAAGTTCAAACCTTATAAGCTCCTGGGGTCTGCCTTACTCCTAGCACAGAAAATAACATAAATGGGACACAGTGTAATTCTCCCCAGCTTTGCTCAGCCCCCAGGTCATCCCTCCCAGACCTGTTCCCACCTCCCTTGAGGTGAGGTCAAGTGGAAAATCATCTACTGATGGAGACCCCAAGCCAGTATCAAAAGCCATGTTGGACTTACACATATCTTTGTATTTTTGTTTTCTTCTCTTTAAAGGTGTACTTCAGCCTTCACGATGTTAAATGTGCCCCATAAATCATGCTGTATCCAAGCCAATGCTTTTACTCAGTCTGTATCTTTTGAAATCCCATTTCCTTGGGAGTTAGAAATACAGTAGTAAGTTTAACACTGTTTCTGGTGGTTTTTAATAAAGATCATTCACATAATACAAATCTGCAGAGGGGTTGGGTGTGAATTTATTAAGACACTCCATATTTCACTGGACTGAAAAAGGGGGATTCATGAAAGTGTCAGTGAGGACTGGAGATTGAAAGCCTGGTTAAAGAGCAATTTGTCTTTTTGACAACCCACAACCCTTCCTAACAGGTCCTGGGCCGCTGCCTCCCTGCCAGCCCCACAGAGCCTTCCCAGCTGCCTCACACAGGGAGAAAATACCCTCAGAAACTATCCTCAGTAATCCTCAGGTACATGGGTTGCTTTGATCCCAGAACAAATGACAGGGCCATCAAAGCCAGCCACGAGTGCCACCTTCATGCCATGCCAAGGTAAGGTGCTCCACGCTCCCACACTCACGTGTCCTGAAAATTCCTGTCAGTGATTGAAGAGCAGGGGTCATTCAATCATGGTGCAACACAGCAAGGTCTTGCAGAGGGGAAGGTGACTTTATTATAAAAAATCTCTAATGTGTTTCCCCATTCACATTCTCTTATGTACAAACAACAAGATAGATGTATGTCCCCAAGGGTTCCCTGTGACCCAGAGGACAAGGAATGCTGGTTGCTGGGTCCTCCCTATAATTCCTGTGTTCCTCTTGCTGGAAATCCTGAAGTAGTTTTTTGGGCTGATAGTGTCTGTCTGTTCAGAGCTGTCTTTTGCAACTATGTTCCTACTGGGCTAACAGGAAGTAATAACATGCTGCTGTCTTCTTGCTAACACAGCGTTTGTCCTGAGGCTTATCAGACCTGGGATTGGTGGTGCTCTGCTTGACTAACTGGAAATGCATCCTTGCTTATGAATACAGCCCTTCTTTTAGCCCTCATTCTGCTTTTCCTCCAGTTCGTACACACGAGCTTGCATTTGTCTAGCATCCATACCAGCCTTAGTATTTCCATTAAAGGACTCTGCAAGGACTAAGACAGGAAACAGCCTGCCACCTGCTAGGCCTGGATGCCGCATGTCCTGTGTGTAGGAGGAAATGAGAGCCCTTCCTTGCAAACTTCCAAGGCTGGGATGCTGGCCAGAGAGGAAGGTTTAGGTTCTGCTGGATCTCAAAGCAGGTCTGTCTCAGAATTCAGGCATTTTGGGTCAGTTTATTTTCCCATTTCGGAAAAAAAGGATGCAAGGTCTTAGATTGGATTGTTTGTTACTTGCAATGCTTTGGGGTTTTTTAAGTTGCTGTGAGTATGACCATGGCCACCACATTTGAGAGGGATCCCCACAGAGCAGAGGCATCTTGAGAGGAACTGGCCAGTCCCCAGGAAAACTGCTGCATCCTCTTTGCAGTACTTGGGACTAGAGAAAAGTCTGACTGGAGGGCTATAGTTCTGTCCTGAGATAGTTTTGCCTCTCTTCCAGCTCAGGGATTGCACTGGTGAGGGCATGTCTGCCATAAAGGATCAGGGTGCTTGCCCAGGGAGGGGTTGCTGGCCTGGCCATGCAGCAGCAGGAGGTGATGTGACCCGCTGTGCCCCCAGCCCTGACCCCAAGAGGCAAGGACTATCTCTGGCAGTGTGTCCAGGGCAATGGTACTCCGAGCAGCCCAGAGCTGTGTCTCTCCTGGAGAGCCGAGTGTGACCCACATCACCGGCATGCACAGCATCTGCTCTGCCTCCCCAGCCCTTCTGATGTGGTTGTCACACTTCTGCAGAACCTTAAATTAGCTTGGATCAGTGGAGTCTCTCATTTCATCCTAAACTGCCTGAAGTTCACAAAGTCTCTGCAGGAGCCTGCATATCACTGGGATGCACATGAGTTGGTGACATTGCCACTGCTAGCCCAAGCAGCTCCTGTCTCTCTAAGGACAGATGGGTCCCCAAGGAGACTCTGCCTCCTCCAGCTTGTGAAAAATATGTTCACTCTCCTGTGAAAATTTTAAAAGTTTAATAAAGGACAATAAAAGACAAAAGACAGTAAAGCAAAGATTACGGCCGGGTGCAGCTTGGCACTCAGCCAAGAGCACACCATCGCCTTCGGGGATACCCCTTAAATACCTTTTCCATTACATCAGTCCATTGCATATTCATAGACTTTATGCATAAACTAGTTTACATTTTCCAGGAGCTATTTTACATGGCCCCTCCTTGGGTCTGCTTTTTTAGAGCATGCGTATTTCTTGGCTGTGGTTTTGGCTCCTTCTCCTTATCACTTCCAGTTTGGGCCTTGGTCCATACTTTCTTCAGATTGCAGATGCTGATAGTTGGCCTGTCAATAGCAGGATCTTCATGACGTGTTCACTGGATGTTACCCTGACCACAAAGACAGTTCACTCCTAACTATATCAGCTACCACTACTACTATGTCTAAGTTTTTGTTAATAGCAGAAATAAAAGCAAAGTTATTTTAACATTATAGATATAACATTCATAGTAATGTTTGCAAAAAGCCAACAGCATAATATGTACTTATAACAAGCTACTGCTCAGAGGGTGCAGAAGACTGTGCTCTGAATCCATGTGCAGTGTTGGGTACCAGCCCCATGCTCCTTTCCCAAAACACCATGGCATCCACGAGCCTGAAAGGTCTTCCTCACTGGCAGCCATGCACTGCTCCTCGCTAGTGTGCAGGGCTGGTGGGGAGCTGCTGCTCCACCCTGTCCTGAAACCCCAACCCCTGAAACGCTGCCCACGTGTCCTGCTGTTTAACATCTGACAGGTCATGCAGCCAGGTCATCGTGGAAGTAATTTTTTCTTTGACACACCTCTCATGAGAGCAGGGTGGGAGAGGCTGGGGGGCTTTGCTTCTGGCACCCTGCCACCCCTTGCGAGGTACGTCCCAGCCAAGCCTCCCTCGGCTGCCGGTGCCGGAAGCCTTGGGGCCAGCTTCCCCAAGCAGGCATCCTTCCTTCCTCTGATTTGTGTGTGTGTTTAATGGTGGCCGCAGAAGCTCCAAGGGCCAGGGAGAGCTGGCATCCAGCCACTGCTCCCTCCCCAGCTGTCGGAATCTGTGGGTATTGGTGATTCCGAGATTGTAGAAAGTCTTTGTCTTTCTGCCCCGTTGCCAAAGAAGAAGCCATAATTCGTCTGTGCTGTTTTCAAGGTTATTTATTCTTGCTTATCTCTAACATGTTCTGCTGCCCTGCCGCAGGTTTGTCCTGCAGGGCAGCGTGTGGGGCTCTGCCCCTCAGTGGGATGGTACAAACGTTATATACCAGAAACTACCTGTGCTATATTTACAATAATGTGCCAATATCTATCATCTACGTTGAACAGCGTGCTCCCAGCCTAAACCAATAGAAAAATGCCAACACTACAGTGAAACATGGAGGGCATGAAGAAGGAGGAAAAGGACAAGACACACCTAATTCCTCCATCTTGTCCCCTCTGAACCCCTAATCTAGAAACCTAAAATTTTACTTTTGCACCCATGTCACACTTAATTATTACTCTTATCAAACACTCAAAGCTTGTAATTCATCCTGTAAGATTGAAAACTCCTCTCCATGGAGACAGTGTCTCTCGGGGCTCTGTACAGGGGGGTTCCTGACCCCTGCCAGGGTCCCAGACCTGCCAGGGCAGCCAGAGGGAAGCCCTGGATTCCCACACCCAGCCAGGCTGGATCCGCTCAGCCGTGTCCCAAGGCGAGGGGAGCAGAGGGCACGGGGAGCACTGAATGAGGGTGGCCTTGCTGAGCAGAGCCGCAGCTTCACGTGGAGGGGCTGGGGACGACAAGGTCAGGTCTGGAGAGCTCAGAGAGACGTGATGCTGTGCCAGGGCGGTGAGGCCGGCAGGGCACGGGGCAGGAGGAGCAGAGCCGGGGCTGCTCTCGTTTGGGAGCTGTGGCAGCACTACAAACCAGCCCTCTCAGGAGCCCTGTGAGCCCGGGGCTGCCGGCGGCCAGGCACGGGGCAGGCTCGCCCTGCGGCCAGCGGGAGCGGGGACACCCACCCCGCAATGCCGCCGGTGTCCCTGCTCGCCCCTGCCGACAGTGAGCCCTTCAGGGACCGCAGCAGCCCGGCCTGCGGGCAGGGCAGGGCAGCAGCCTCGGGAGCCACGGGAGCCAGGGGCTCCCCCTGCAAAGCCGGGGCATCTCCCACCCTGGCCACGCCACTCTGGAGGCACAGCTCGCTCGGATCCTGGGTCTGCAGGTTGCTTGATAATTGGGCTTCCCCTGCAAGCCAGGCTGGGGAAGAGGTGGAAGGTCAGGGCTTTGTTCGAGATGCCAAGAGGGAGTTCTAGATGGTCCCATGCGACCGTAAGGGCCACGTGGGAGCTTAGGTTGGGCACCAGGGAGCCAGAGAGGCCACAGCAGCTCAGCATGGAGCACAGGCGGGCTGGGGTCCACAGGAATTTTCACTTCAGACTTCCTACTTGTGTACCTGTGGCTACTGCTGTCAGTATCTCAGCATCGAAATCCTGGATTAGCTCATGATACGGATTCAGGAGGTACTTTCCAAGTTCACCCAGCTCCCTGCGAGCTCCTGCTGCTTCCTGCTTTCCCTGCCCTTGCTCAGGACTTGCCCGTGCTTTTGGCTGTGCTGGAGGGGGTACAGGGAAGCAGCCTTTTTCCCCACAGGACACTCTTCCGCTGAGTCTGCATGTTGGTGCTGCTTCTCCTCCAGGCATAATGTTGGAAATGATTCCCAGGCTGCTGACCCAGCACAGGGACAGGAGCAGGCAAGGACACTGTCTAGGGCAGGCACCCTGCCTGGTACCCCAGAGGAGGGCAAGAGAATGTCTTGGGTCCTCTCAGGCCAAAGCAGTGAGCAGGGTCTCTGGGCTGGGACACCCCCACTCTAAACAGGCACAGCCTGGCTTCTCCAGGAGATGCCCATGGAAAAGGTTCATGGCTGCAAAAGTGAATGACAGGGTACATTGTGTTTGTGCACTGTTCTCACAGCAGCCAGCAACACATCTCAGGACTGTCTCAGGGGCTGATCCTTCCCTGAGGAGAGTGGTTAGATAGCATGCAGTGAAGTCAGAAAAAAGGAATGGTCACACATGGAGCAGGAGGCACCTGCACAAGAGGTCAGCTGAGGCACAGGGCCTTGCTGGCTCCCCAGACAGGTGCAGGAAATCTCTGCGGAGAGCAGTGCCTTGGACTCCACAGCAGGATTCGTGGAGGCCTGACACTGGAAATGTGATGTCTTGAGCCATTTTGTTGCCCCACATATTTTGAGCTCTTACTCTTTGTTCTTCCCCAGTGGCTTCTCCTGCTGTCCAAGGCAGACGTGAAGCTCTTTGCTTGCACCTTCCAGTTTGATTTGGTGGGCCACTTGATTTTTCCACTTGTTCTTTTGTCGTGCCTGTTTTAGAGCTGTATTGATTTCTCTCTTTGCGTGACTTCCACAAAAGCTGCTCTTTGCTCCCAGCTGTGGATGCTGTTTTTTGCCATCTATTTGCTTCCCTTTGAACACATTCACTTTGCTAACCCCTGCAAGCAAGGAGACACTTAAAACCCCTGAGGATGGATAGATGAAAGGCTTGGATTTATTCCCCAGTGTAAACTACAGCAGCTTGGGGTCTGCTGTAGTTTAAACAGCCTCCTCTGAGCTGGCCTCATCTATAAGCCACCCCTCTAGAACTGGTCCAGAACTGGCAGCAATTTGATGAAAACCAAGGGTGATATTTTGGATTTGATGGAACTGCCCTTTCCCAAAAATTTATTGGATGCCATCTTATTTCATTGTGGCTTTCACCTGCCCACTGCTATTCCAGGACCAAGGGAACCCTCCTGTGACTTCCTAAGGATGAAATTAGAGACCATCAGGTGCTTGCAGAGTCAAGGTTTCTTCTGACTTCCTGTAGCCTTTGAAGAAGCAGAGGAGAGCTAAGCAGGGATTTCAGGCACTCACTGGGGATGGACTGTACCCACCATCTTTGCCAGATGAAGAGGTGGAACTGGGAAAATGCCCTGCTCTGCAAAGGGTCATGACTGGCTCCAGGGGAAGGGACAAAACCAGGTGTCTGACTGGATCTGAGTGGGTTTGTGTATTTCCCAGCCCCCTCTGGAAACCTGTCCCCTCTTCCTCCTGTCCCAAGGCAGTAGTCCCCAAAGCCCTGGGGGAACAGGTGAGAGGGCTCATTGCTTTCTTCTGGAGCTGGGGCAGCCTGAACCATCTGACAGTGGGGTTGCATCCAACAGGCACAGGCACCATCTGCTGCAGCACAATGCCACCTCTCCCTGCTGCCCTCACTGCTGTCCCCTCTCCCCGTGTGCTGCCTGGTCCCACCATGCTCCAAGCAGAGCCGACAAGCCAAGCACATTAAAAACTTAATGTAAAACTAATTTGTCAGCCATAAAAAAGTGGAAAAGGCTTCAGCACATTTTCTGCTCATTTTATTCAGCTCCCACAGCAGACAGTGTGTGCTTCCCATCTCTGTCGAGCCAGCTCTCATTCAGCACCATGGTGGGAGCCTTGCACTGCCAGGGAGAGAGGGGCTCCCTCAGGGAGACAGTGAAGGGGAAGGTTGGAAGGAGCCTGTGAAGCAGGGGAACCTTGGGGGAGGGAGCTTCTGGCTATGAGGGGAAAGCTTCAAAGAAGATGCTACCACAAACCTGAGCAAAGAGTAGCCCCTTGCAGCTTGGGAAAGGTCTGGGACCACCTCTCAAATTTGTGTTGGCAGGGGCTTAGGGCCACAAGAAAACCCACAGGACTTCATGAGGTTTCAAGTCCTACCTCCTCCTCAAATCAGGATCAGCTATGGGGCCAGACTGGACTGCTCATGGCGTTATCCAGTCAGGTCTTGCAAAATTCCAAGGATGGAGGATGCCATGATATTTATGGGAATTTTCTCCTTAAATAGTGGCACCAGACCCAGTTTCCAGGACTGTGAACTGTGTGAGGGACCTGGGCATCCACCTGCCAGGGGAAGGGTTGGGTGAGGCATGAGAAGGGAAAGCTTGATGGTCATGTTCCATTGCCTTGCTAGGGAGCAGGGATGGGAGAATGATGGATCCCTACAGGACTGCATGTTGAAACTAAGAGTAGCATTTGAGGTTGGCCATGTCTTTGGCATGTCTGAGGCAATCAATGGGCAGTCTGTGCCCCTAGAGAGCCCCAAGAGCATCCTGGGGTACCATGTCCAGCCCAGGGTGGCTGCCAGAGGCTGGAACAGGCTGGCACAGTTTGTTTAAAAGCAGGAGAACAGGCTGGAAAGCTGGTATGTAGAGAGCAAAGAGCCTCATGTCTGCTTAAGAGATGGAGCCAGGGTAGCAAATACCCAAGGGAGGAGGGAGAAGAGGGATGAAGCTAGAGAGAAAGAAGTGAAATTGAGCCAGATGCTGCCTGACAAACCCAGGTCCAAGGCTGCAGAATGGACCCTGGGAAAGAAGTGTAAATCTTTCACATGAGCCTGGACGAAAGTCCTCAGGCAGTCAAGCACCAGCCAGAGAGGGTTGTGGGCTGCGGGGGCTGTCCATGGCATGACCTCTCCCCAGGCTGCTGTGGGCAGAGCAGGCATCAAGGAGAATGTGACATCCCTAGAGGACTCCACTCTTCACATCATGCTGGTGACTCACTGGCACTGTGGAGCTAAGTGGCAGCCAGGCCCTGCTGGCTGAGCAGCAGGAGCTGAGACAGCTGTCCCCAGGAGGGAGCTGCTCAGAGAGGGCATGGGTGAGCCCTCCTTTGGAGTGTGTCCATGTCAAGTCACCCCAAAAAGCATTATATGAGAACCAAGACTGTTTGTCCTTTCCTGCTGTTCCACCAGCAGGGCCTGACCACCACTTAGCCCTCTGGTCACTGGATGCTTCTCCAAAATATTGCATTAGGGTCTTTGAAAGCTCCAGATTAGCACTGGCATCTGAATGTTGCCCATTTCATATTAGTATGCACATTAGAAGTGCAGCAATTCAATACAAACTATATACTGGTGCGTTGTACTAAATGCATATTAATCCAAAGTGCTTCATGTACTGAGTGTGCAGTGAGGTATTTAAATTTGTAACACCTATTACTACTGACTCACATTAAACCACATATTTATCAGAATTAGTGTTTTGGTATCTGTAATATTCCACCAGGAGCTGTGATTCTTTTTAGCCTTCCAAAATGTTTTTTCCCCTGGTTACCACGTCAGATTGGGTCAAATTCCTAGGAGCTCTGTAACAGCAATGCCCCCATGGAGACATCCCTGCCACAGGAGGTATTATTGTGGAAATCTCAGAGGTGGAAGCACTGGGACTTCCCTGCTGTCATTTTTCTGCTGGATCAGTCAGAGCAAATGCTGTTGTATTTCTCTGCTGTAGTCATGTGGCAGAACAGTGCGTGTTTGCCACTGCTCCCCCCAGAGCACACCGAGGGGCTGGAACTGCTCTGAGGAGCCTGGCAGGGAGGGAAGGAGGCATTGGTGAGTGGGGGGCTCAGGAGGGCAGCTGTGGCATACGTAGGCAGGCTGTACCTGGCTGTCAGGAGGGTTTGCAGGGGAGCAGCACAAGGAATGCAGGCACTGGAATGCAGGGGTGCTGCGGGCAAAAGCCCCTGCCTCGAGGGGTGGAAAAGTCAAAGAATGGGAGAGCAACTCAATGGAAGTGGCATCAGGGAAAAATACCAGGATAAGGAATAGGCTTCTGCCTCTGAAATGTTATGGTCTTGGGTGAAATCATTCAAGTGCTGGGCAAAAACTGGCCCCATCCTCTCTCACATGCCCATGCCTCTCTGTGTCCTGGGCTGCTGGTCACTCCAAGCCTCTCTGCTGCCCTCCCTCAAAGAGAGGGCGCTGAGCTCCCTCCTGGCAGTGTACAACCCATACTGCAGCCCTGGGGGGACTGCCCAGGACATGGCAACAAGGATGGGTTTAGCTGTCTATGATGCACAGTGGTGGTATTCAGAATGCCCCATCTGCCACAACTTCCATCTCCAAGGATCACTGCTGTGCCCACAGTGCCAGGCAGCTCCACGGATTTTGTTGGTCTTTGGAGAGTTCGAGGCAGCAAAGCCCACAGAACCGAGGTGTGAGCGTGTCTGGGATTCAGCAGAGGAACTGCTTGGTCCCAGCTGCCTTCCTCAACTGCTGTCTGGAGAAGTGAAGGATAATGGGCTCAGGCAATCAGTGATGGATGGCAGGGCACGTCCTGAGATGAGGAGATGAATTGCACTGTTTGTGGGAGGAGCAGGAGGGAGGCTGAAGGGCAGGGGCAGCGCATTCCCTGGAGCTGTGCAGAGCTGCTGACGTGGGAGCACTGCAGCATTGCAGCAAGGTCCCCGAAGGCTGAAGGCATGGGAGAAAGGCTACAGGAGCCACTGGGAGCAGTAGCAGTACCTGAGGGGCTGCTTAGAGCCCACTCCCAGCACCTTCTTGCTGGATGTGGGGAAGACACTGGGGTCAGAGTTTGTCCCACAGTGCTGAGCTGCTCCAGATGGAGAGAGCAACATCCTGCCGTGGAAGGGGCCTCCTTCCCAGAGCACAGAGACACCTCTGGCTTGGAACAAGGGAAGAGAAGGAGCAAACAGGTGGGGACTTGAACCACCTTCTCAGCCAAACAGCAGTCACAGCCTGTCCTGGGAGTCCAAGGAGAAATGGTGTTTGTGCCCATGCAGAACAACTTGGGCTGTGATAGTGCTTACAGCATGATTGGGGTTTGCTTTTATATTGATGGGCAAAAGAACAAAGGAGGAGTCTTTCTCCAAAGCATCAGGCAGCTCCTAAGCTTGCCTCCAGCAAGTTCCCCATTTCCCAACAAACCAGGCAGTGATTTTTGGGTAGAAAGGGATACAATGAGTCCATTACTATCCACAGGGCACCTGCTGCTTCTGTCATTTCTAACCAGCTCTGTGAGAGGAGTGAGTGGGAGTTACTCATTTCTGCAGTAATCTCTGTTTCCCAACAGCATCAACAAATGCAGCCTGTATCCCAGAAAATGGCAGGGGAAAAAAGCAATGTGTCCTTCTGGCTAAGGGCAGTGCTTTTTTCTCCAAGCAGATCCCTGCTCAGATATGGAAGATTTGCCACAAGACAGGTGGACACCCAAAATGTGCACAAACCCACCCAAGAGTAAACTGCTATCCTATCTTCCCCTCTCTTATCCAACTGGGAGGGAGGAAAGCCATGTTCTGGCATCCAGAGTTTCAAGCATCTTCCTCTGATGGATAGTCACAGCTGAGGTTCTGTCCAGCAAACTGGGGGAGAGGCAGCCCCTGGGGGCCACTGTGACTAGAGCACTCTTGGCTTCAATGTGAACCCACCTGAGAGGGAAAGTGGGTCAGGGCAGTCTCCCTCAGCTCCCTATCAGGTTAATTTGATTCCTCATTTAGTCGGAGCAGAAAGAAATTGGGAGCTCTGACTCCCACCCTTCCCTTTGATCTGTTTCAGCTGCTGCAGGCACTGGCTTCTTTCTGCAAATACTGGATTCAGAGCCCTGAAATGCCGATGATTGTTTGCAAGACAAGACTCTGGAGCAGGCTAAGATGGATGTGGGGGATGGGCCTAGGAAGAGCCCCTTCCTTCAGCAGAGCAGTTGTACGGGTCAAAGCACCAGCTTTTTGCACATCAGCCCTGATAACCTTGCCATGCTGCTGGGCTGCAGCAGCAGCTCCCCAGGACTTACCACCAAGGGCACCTGGACATCACTGTCCTCTCTGCAAAGTGCAGTGGTGAGTCCAGGTCTTCCTCTCCCTAGGAAACAGAGACACCATGAAGCACAGTGCTAAAATAAGCGGTTCCCATTTCTGCTACCAGTGGTGAGCATCCAGGCTCTGGGGAAGGGGAAGGCCATCCTTCCCTGGGCTGATGGAATGGGATCTCTCCTGCTCACCTAGAGCCTGGGAGAAGCTGGACAAAGAGCAGCATGGTGCTGGCAGGTGGCACTGGTTCCTTTGTGGTCCCATAGCTGTGTTTTTGTCCCACATGCCACAGCTGCCCTGAACCTGTCTGGTTCCATTGTGGCCTGGCTGCAGCTTCCCACACAGCAGGTTTTGGCTGAGCAGGCGCAGGAGCTGTGGGATTCACCTGCCCGAGCACCGGGCAACGTGGATCCTCCTGTCCATCCATGCTGCTGCTGCCAGGGCTGGCTGCACGTGCTTTGGAGGGGGAGAGTGAAGCCATCCAAGTGGTGTTGGTTTATTTTGCAGGCGACAATAATTTTCTGCCTGCTGCACACTCTTTAATTAACCACTCGGAGGATGTGGGGCGAGAGGCGTAATGAGCGCTCCGTTTGCATATCAAAGGCAGCATCATTAATATCCCTGCTCACAAGAGCTCTCAGAAGGCAGGCGGGTCACGGGCAGGGGGCTGGCGGGGGCTGGGGCAGGGGGCTGGTGGTGGCTGAGGCCAGGAGCCCTGCTCGGTGTGCTGAGGGCCCCTGGGCTGAGGGCAGGGAGCTGAAAGCCTCAGCCTCGTGCCCTGGAGTGGCAGCAGAAGGGCTTTGTCAAGGCAGGGAGGTAACAGGGCACTTTCTAAGCAAAGTGGGGGTCTCACGGTGGATTTCTGGCAATGTTGCCCAAATCCAGCCACAAACCAGGCTGCTCCACAGCAGTTTCTTTTCTTGACTCTCCTACCAGCCTGGAGGAGTTGTCCCCAGGCGACCCCCTTGCTGGCCAGTTCGAGTGGCCCTGGAAGGCTGCACTGAAGTGGCTGATTGTTCAGATAAAGCTTATCCTGTTACCCAGGCTGTTTGCTGCCATACAGCATTTGCACAGAGAAGTCCCTGTAGATCTCAATTTGGCCATGCTCAGACAGCAGGATTAAATGTTCCTTTGCTTCTGTCTCCTGCATGGAGGAAATCAGCTGCCCGGGTGATGTTTACTCCTACACATGCACTTGTCTTTCTCCTTAACTCTCTTCTAATTAAATATAAAAATTTCCCAGGGGATAGGGAAGACAGCATGCCAGGGCATCCTTGGCTCTCTCTGCATGTCTGGACAGAGTGTGCTTACTGGGATTCTGTCCTTGCCAGGCTCTTGAGGTTTTTTTTCAGCAAGAGAGTTGTTTTGAACACTTGGGTTAGCCCATGCACTTACCAGCCAGCTGAGCAGGCAGCCCCAGGTGGGACTTGTCTGGTAGGCACTTGGGTTCACTTCTGAAAAGCTGGGGAAAGTCTTTGTAAGCTTTGCAAAGTTCTGGGATGAGGAATGTGATACCCAGGATTTCTTCTGCTCTTGCTCCCACTTTCTCTCAGCTCCTCCTGCTTCCGTGGTGCCTGTGTTTGTGTGGATAACCTCACCTAGATGGTCTCAAGGAGAAAAGGATTTCCAGCTTCTAGAGGAAGGGGATAAAAGAATTTCTAAGGCTTGATTTTCTCCCTTGATAATCCTTCCTTTTAGACAGGACACTGAGAGATACTGTCAGGGGCTGCCTGTAGCTAAGAGCACACAAACTGAAACACCAAGAGGGAAAAAAAACCTGGTGGAGGTGTAGCAAACACCTGGCTCTGTTCCTCCCTATTCAGGTGCACTTGGAAATGCTTTTGGAGGAAGTAATCCTATCTGAACAGGAATACATGCACTCCCTCAGTTGATTAAACCCTTCCTGACTTCCCTGACCCTGCCTGGCTCCCCAGCAACCATCTCTGCCTGAGCCCCTCCATGGCCATGGGAAGGACAGGGAAGGCTTTGTGAAATACAGGAGCTCTGGTTCAGTAGCAGAGCATGTTATCAAAGGGAATTCTACCCTCAGAGTTCATTATCCATGCTGCCAGTCAACAAAATAAACTGATTTCTGTGCTGTGCCTCTAAAACTTTATATAAAAGCCAACCAAGGATACACTTAAGTTGATCATATTGTAAGGCAATTTACTACCAGGAAAATTTACTACCAGGTTCATTTAAGCCAGGTAGAGATAGAACAACACAATGATCAAATTAAGGGCACAATTAAAATTAAATTGATAGGTCTGAATCTTCAAGTGCCAAGTGAACACTGCAGGTAATCACATCAAACAGTGAGGCTGATATTAGAAAGGATGACATGGTATTCATCTTCCGTGTGCTCTGAGCATCAGGGGAACAGCTGAATCACTTTCAGGTGGGGTTTCTGCCAGTACCATGAGGGCATGGAAGCAGGGAAGCAGCTGCAGGATATGCAGGTCCCTAAGATCAAGCACCTGCTGCTGAGTGAAACTCCTGGTAGCAATCCTCCACCTTGTTGAAGCTGAAGGCACTCAGGGTAGGGTGGCACGGTGGTGCCATTGGACCTTTTGAGTCTCAGATTTGACACACATGGAAGAATAAAAGTAGGTTTAAATGAGTATTAGTTCAAAGAGCTGATCGTGGCCACCAAACAATTCCTTGAATTGACAGGTCTTTACAATATGTTGTATATGGATACTGAGCACATGGATTTTAGTATTTTCATCCTGCCTCATGAGCCAGATATGTGCTTTCTTCCATATTTGCTGTGATCAGAGCAAAAAAGTCCATGTAAACAAACTTTCTTGTCATCCCAAATGATCCCACTTCCTTCTCTAGAGGGTTTTCTGAACTTTTGGGTTTCATTTCTTCTAGCAACGCTGCTCTATCCAGAGCTCTTTTCCTTGGGAAGAAAAGGAGCTGCTGCCCATGAACCACCACAAGAAGGATGCGTAGCTCACACAGGACCTGTGGCGATTTGTGATTCCCAGCATGGCTTGCCTTGGTGAGCAGATATCTGGGATGAGGAGGACAGAATCTTCATATGCATAGCAAGGTCTCGTACTCCTGTTTTGGAGATCACTTTCCTGAGGAGCGTTTGGAAACATGTCTGTGAAGCAGGAGGAAGGATTAACCATGAGCATCATCACTGTCATATCTGACTGAAATATGGGGGCTCTCAGTACAGACACTCAAAAATGAGGAGCTGTTACAGTGTGTGTCTCATGCAGGTGCTGGGTGCTCCTTAGTCCTGTCCCTCTTCACTGCCTGTTATTTACCTCCACTGCTTCAGTGTCTCATTGCCTTTCCCAAGGGCTTAAGGACAGCCAGCTCTTCCCATCAGCAGTGTTGGCACATATGCATGTAGCATTACGTAGGAGAAGAAGCTCTATCCCCAGGCAGAGGGGACACAGCAGTGGGGGTGTCTGGCACAGCATCGCTTTTTTGGGAGAAATCCTGACCATCTTTGTTTTTGTCCAGGACAGTTTAATTGCATTTCCTCAGGGAGAAGCATTTCCATCTAATTCAGCTCTTAATTAACCCTATGCACCCCAAAGAAGCTCTGTAACCATTTGTAAATTAAATATGAAAAGCATTATTTATCTAGGAATAGCAGCCTAATAGCTGCAGGTCTGATGTTTATAGTCGCTAATGATGATGGATATGGGAGAAAGAAGTTGGGAAGGAAATGGAGGGGAAGAGTTTCTTTGCTCTTATAGACACAGATGTGTAAGGGGCAGAAATGTGTCTCTGGGCCTGGAGTCTTTCCTCCCTTGATTAAAAATTAGTGTGAAAGAAGCACCAGGATATTGGAGGAGCACATTCCCACTGTAATAACCTGTGTCCTGTACTGTGTTGTGGCAAGGTGAGCCGCAGGGCTAGTGTTGCTGGAAAAAGAGGAAAATCAAATCTTCCTATCGCAATGGGAAATAGTTTTGTGGCTGATAGGAGCCACAAAGCCACAAAGAAAAATGCTAGGAGCATTTCGACCTTTCCAAAGGAGGGCATGAGAGATGAAGATGCCATTAATGGGCTGATGCACTCACCTGTCGCCCCTATAAGCCCTTTTTGAGCCTGGGCTTTACCCCCAGCAGGGTGATTGCAGGGCTCACTCAACACTGGCTCTGTTTGTCGGCATCAAAAAGAAAAAAAATAAAAATGCCCACAAGCACAGCTGCCTCTTTGGAGGCTCAGAGGGGGAGAAAAACCAAGAGAGTGGCAGGCTGGGCTGATCCCAGCGCGGGGGCTGGCTGGGGAGAAGCTGGCACAGCCGAGAGCTGCGTGCGAGCTGGCTGGAGCTCGAGCAGCCCTGTGAGCCTGCAGCTCACAGTGGATTTCCTTACGGCTTTCCCCTTCCTATCCTGTCTCTGCTCAAAGGGTTTGTCCCTTTGAGCAGGCAGGAGGCTGAAGCCAGCTGCCTGCCTTCTCACAGGGGAGGTTTCTTCCTGGCACAGATGGAAGATATTCCCAGCGAGGCATTCCCCAGGGCTCGGAGTGGCTTCCCGTGACAGGTACGCAGCTGTCACGCAGACCAGGACAGGGGTGGGATAGTGCAGAGGTGGGGGGTGAAGGCCATGTTTGGGGCAGTTCCCCTGCTATGGGATGCTCTGTGCTGAGATTTAAGACTGTCAAAAGTTTGCAGGCACAGGGCCCAAAGAGGAGAATTTTTGTTGCTGGGAGCTTTCCTTGTGCCACCCTCCTGCTGTGCATTCATTGTCCCATTCAGCAGCACAGTATTAATTCTTGATAGCAAGGCTTGTTCAGGTAGGAGCTGCTTCTGCATCTCTGGAGGCAGACCTGGGGCAGGGTAAGGAGCAAGTCTGGCACAGCAGACATGGGGCAACCTGGCCCCCCAAGTCAGTCAGAGCCCCAAGCACAAGGCACAAATGCACAAAATGTAACCAGTAATAGTGACGCTCTGGGTTATGTGTTTATCTAATACAGCATTGAATCTCACTGAGTTTCTGCCTCAAACAGCCATTTCCTGTGTCAAAACCACCATTTTTAATCTCACATTGGGTGAAGTGTTTTCCCACCTTATCCCTGCTTTTGTTTCACTGATCATCCCTTCTGCTAGTCAACAGGGAAAACTCTGCTTTCACATCTCTCTGCCCCTAGTTAGTTTGTAAGGCTGGGTAGTGTCTCCCCTCCCTGACAGCTGGGGTCCCCATCTCTGGGTGTCTCCCCCTCCTCTTGCTGTCCCCACTGCAACCCTGGAGCCTGGTGCCATCCCTGTGCTACTCTGCACGTCACCCAACCTGTCCGGGCTTCATGAAGGCTTCACCAGCTGCTTCTGCTCTGTCAGCAGGGACTGTGGCCTGAGGTGTTCCTGGGGCATTCTCAGCTTCTTCTGGAGGATGGTACAGGAACCTCCCCAGGTTTACAAAAGCCTGCAAGTTTTGTGCTGCGAAGTGCATTTCTTTGCATCAATACAATTTGTCACTGTAGTACCCATCCACAGAGCACCTTTGGGACTTTCTGATGCTCCTTGCTGTATCCTGTGCTCACTAATCACCTGAAAAATTTTGCACTTGTTCCTGCCTCCCCTCTCTGCTCCTCCATCCAGGCTGTTAATAACACTCTTGCATAGCAGGAAGCCTAGCATGTCTCCCGACTTCACCACTGCTAATCTTCTGCCATTATAAACCCAAACTATTTATCCTCTCTGCTTTGGGACTCCTTGCCAGGTTCCCATGCAAGAAAAAGATGGTGCCTTTTGCCTTCTGGCTAATTAGCTTTTTTAGCAGCAGTCTGGACAACCTTTTGTCTGAGGAGCGCTAAATAAATAGCCATTTCGTTGTTCTGCATCCGCCACTGGGCTGATACGTTCAAGGAAATCTGGGAGATTAGTGAGACATGGTTTTCCTCTGAGACATGCACACTGGTCTGTATTATGAGATGTTCTGTTTTTAATTATCATTCCAATCAATTTGGTGCACGCAGATGTGCAATTTACTGATCTGTAATTCCCCAAATTACCCCTGGAGGCTTCATTTTTATTGTCAGTGTAACATTTGCTACCAACTATCTGCTGTTTAGTTTTTTTGGGGGGGAAGGCTTTCTTCTTGTTTTTTTTGTTTTTACACCTTCAGCCATCTGCTCTCCAGAAATCCATTTTGCTTCATTTTTTTCTTTCTTGTTACCTGCTGTAATTTCTTGTTGCCAGGCAAGGTTTTGATTTCCCCATTTGGGAGTGCCCCTGTGTGCTGCAGCCGAGCTGCAGGTACGCAGAGCCCACTCTGGGCTGTCACAGCAATCCACTCTGCAGCCAAACCCTTTCTGCTATGACCCCACCTGGGCTTCCCCGCTGTAGCAGGCGGACACCGATCCCACTGCAGCTCCACATATACAGCTTAATTAATTAGTGCTTGTAGAGTGCAGCCAGGAGGTTCTGGGGAAGATGAACGTGTCGTAAGTGCCCTCTTTACGGAGAGATGTAATTGCTCCTCTCGGGGAGCGGCTGGTATGAGGCAGACACAGCTCACAGGGCTGGCACAGGCACACCGTCTGTGAGGAGGGGGGCACTGGCTATGCCTCCTCAAGGAGACACAATTTCCTCTCAGGAAATGGGTGAACAAAGCAAAGAAACACAGCAGGATGGCGACGTCTGCATCTGGCCAACAGCTCTGCCACCTGTGGGGCATTCCCTGTGGGGCCTGGTGCCAGTCTCACAGACCCAGTCCTGGTCATTCATGGACTTGTCCATGCTCCAGCAGCCCTGGAAAATCCTTTCCTTATCTGAGCCTTGCATTTGTGTCCCCTGAGGATCCCAGAGCCCAGGGTTCTCCTTATAAATGCCCACATCTGTGGCTCGCTGGTTACCCACTCAGCACTGGCCTCCTCCAGGAGGTGCTGAATCTTGCACTCCTGGGGTGCTCTGTGTCCCATGGGCTGCTGCAGCCCTCCTCTGCTCTCCTCTGTGGGTGCTTAATTACTAATAACAAATTCCTCCAGCCCTGCTCTGACATAGGGAGCCACAGACAAGCTTGTGGCCCCTTGAGTCTCCCATACTGGACCTAGGCAAGAGACACGGGGGAGATTAAAATCCAGCCCTTGTGATGGTGGGGGACCTGGGCTGCCAGAGCTGCAGGGGGCAGGGCTGCCCAAGAGGGAGATTTAAAAAGCACAGTGACCTGGCAGTGGCAATGCATGGTACATTGGAGTTAATCTCCATTTAATTCTTTTTCAGATAATCAAGTCTTGGCTGTGGTCCCATGCTCCCTGACCCCTTAATCCTATTGCCACAGAACCTGTTTAATGGGGAAGATGGTGAGGGCTTCTGTGAAATGCTTGGGGCATCCTTCTGGGCCCCAGCTCTTTGTCTGCCCCACTTGCCTCCTCCATTCCTGCTGGCATGGATCTGGCAATGACATACCCCCTTTCTCCCCCTCCTCTTCTCAGCTCTCTTTCCTCCCTGCTGGCTGAGAGAGACCCTCAGCCCCAAAGCAAAGAGCAGGCAGGGAAGATGGATCCAGCTCCCAGGCACATTTACTGGGCAGCTGTGAGGTGATCTATCTGGCAACACCAGCTAGACACCAGTTCTGCAAGCTTTGCACGGCTTTGGAGAGGGGTGATTGTGATGGATGCAGCTGGAGGGGGAAGCACAGCAGCCATCCCTCGTGTCCCTGCTTTCAGGAAGGAGGCTGGTGCATGGTGAAGCAGCCAGTCAGCAGTGGTGAGGACATCGCCAGGAGGAAATTTGAGTTATAAATTTCAGAACTAGAGCTGATGGAAAAGCAGGTGGGTTTGCAGTACAAAGTCTCCCCCACTGCTCTCCTTGCTAGTGAGCAGGCTGCTCATCTGGGGACCAGAGCAGAGCACAGCCGCCGGGGCTGGGTCCTCCTCGCTTTGGTCAGCTGGAAACACATCCACCTTGCTGTTCCTACTGCTGCTGACACACATTTGCATTTGTATTTCCAGAGCAGTGGGGCTGGAAGCATTGCCCCTGGTGTGCAGATACTCTCACGCTGCTGAGGGCTCACTTGAGCAGCGCCCCTGGGTGCGCAGTGAGCAGTCTGCAGCTCACATTGCTCCTTGGGGATGGGCTCTCTGTTTGTGAGCGATCCACATAGCTCGGCTGGGGGGTCACTGCTGGTGCCTTGCCAGGGCTTGCTGGGTTGCTGCTCCAGCCCTCCTCTGTGGCTCTAAAGCCACTCATTCATGAACAAGTTGTTCCTGGGAGTCACGCAGTCAAGCAGTGTGGTCCTCTGGGGACAGGAGCCATGCCCGACTGCACTCCCTTGTTGGCTTCCCACCATCCTTCTCTGAAAGGCTGGTGGGGCTTGGATGCTGCCATGCCCTGCAAGTTCCCAGCAGGAGCCTTTACCCTCCACTGAATTTGGGAGTGAGAGCACAGATGTTCAGCTCCTTGGAGCCAGACAACAGGGAAACAACCTGTTCCTGTTCCTCTTCACGCTTCCCTGGACTGACACGAAGGGCAGATTCAATAATTTGTGAGCCTGGATAGGAAAGAGAAAGGTGAAGTGTCCTGAATTGCCTGGGAAAGTTCATGTCTTTTCTGCCTTGCTCATCACCCTGCATCCCTCCTCAGTGGGAGTAAGGCCACAGAAGACACGGGATCACAGGGTAGTGGGTTCAATGCAGGCTCTGAGTGGCTCCCAGGATCCTCTTTTTTGTCAGCTTTTCCTGCAATGTCTCTCCTTGGCTCTCCAGCAGTGCCCACAGAGCTGGAACCCCGTGAAGGTGGTGGATGGCTCTGCTAAAACCCTCTTTTGAACGCAAAGTTTTGCAGGGAGACACTTCATCTCTTGGTCCTTTGCTCTTGCATGCATATTCAGCCAGGAAAAGTGCTGTTCCCCTAAGGTGAAGTGGTAGGATATTAATTTTCTGAAGTTCTCTATAAGCTATTGAAGATT
Organism: Taeniopygia guttata; assembly: GCF_048771995.1. NCBI lineage: Eukaryota > Metazoa > Chordata > Aves > Passeriformes > Estrildidae > Taeniopygia > Taeniopygia guttata. The sequence goes on along the minus strand of NC_133030.1, from coordinate 27,132,965 downwards.
AATTTTAGGGAAAGCCAGGGGATATGATGGATTGGAGCCCAAGCTTGCTTAAATATGCAATATTAAAAATTGATCGTTGTCTCTCCTTGTCATACACCCTGTCCTGGTGTCTGGGGCAACCCCACAGTCTGACAAAATGCCATGAAAATACTCAATAAGCCCCACACCCAGTTGTGTGCAGATTTTAATAACTTGTGTTGTCATTATTACTTTTTAAATGACTTTTATGAGTTTTTGTTTTGTTTAATGCCTGTCTCTGTTGTGCAGATTAGCAGCTGGGGGCTTGGAAATCCTCTACATGCCAGGCTGTGAGACATCAGCACAACCTGCTTCCCTGTCCTCCCCACCAGCCCCAGCCATGGGGAGGATGCTCCAGGTGACCGAGGAGCCACAGTGACGGCAGCTCACGGTGGGATCAGGGGCCTTGGCCAGGGAGGCTGGCAGGTGCAGAGGGCTGGTTCAGCCTGGAGACATCCAGAAGTGGCTGATGCAGCATCATTCATACTTTGGAGGTTTCTTGGCTGCAGGAGGCAGCACTTGGTGCACAAGTGGAAGTTGCATCTCAAGTCTTACCTTCCTCAGTTGGGGCTCATGGGCAGTTAATCCTTTTGCATCAACATGGCATTGTAAGCATGGCATTCACTCTGATATTTCTCACTTGCAGAGAAACAACAACATATTGCCAAAATATTGAAGTTCGTCAAAGCTGTGAAGAACTCTTACAGACATTTTTGAAGTTGGCTGCAAAGTGGGGGTCCCTCTGCAGCATAGAGTCCACAATGACTCCATCAGGGCACTCAGCAGCAAGAAGAAAGCTCGGTGGGATTCCCATTCATTCCTGCCTGGCTGAAGGAAGTCCAGGCAAAATCCACCTTTCCACTCTAATCAGAAAGCTGCTGACATTATTTTCCTCCCTACAGTTAATGATTGCAGGAGGAGGGAATTGCTGGCATTTGCACTTCACAGAGAGCTGCGAGAAGAGAAAGCGAGGCCCACAGAGGTTTCAGGGAGAACAAGAGGTATGGTGTAATCTGGTATCAGGCTTTTATAGATGAGGTCCACAAGCAGCATAACAATATTGAGATACTGAAGTGCCTGATGCAAGATAACCATCTTCACAGCCAGTTTGACCACCGGCTTCTCCTTTGTTGTTGGGGACTGAGTCTCAGCTGGACTGCAGAGGCATGTGTGTGGGACCCTGAGGGGTGGCACTGTGACCCATTTTGCCACACATCCCCTGAGATGAGGCCAGCATAAGGACCCACAGTTGAATACAGAAGAGTAGCATGCTTGAGCAAAGAGCTATTGTTTGCCAAAGGTCTAGTCTTCCCTGATTTGCACTTGGGCTGTAGTAGCACTTGTCCTAATGATTCATCCATGCTCTCCATTGCAGCAGGCTGATGGTGAGGAGTGATGTGTTTCCATAGCTCCCAGGAGCGTGCTTGGAGTGCTGTGACCCTCGTTAGCAGCCCCTGCAAAGGGACAGGCTCAAAGCACTTACCTGGCCAGTTTGAAATAGATGCCAACTGGCCTCCACAGCTGTAGTCAGTGTGGCCACCTTCTTCTCCCCCATGTCCAGAGGTCCAGGAAGGGGGAGGCCCAGCAGAAGGGGAGGAGCACACCATCAGCAAGCCCTAGCTTGCATGGACAAGCAAAAACTGATGACAGGCTGGTGTGTGTGCTGGGGGAGAGTGGTGATGCAAGCACTGAAGAGTGGTGCCAAGCATGAGTGTTCCATAGGCATTGGTGACTTGGGATGGTACACGCTGAGGCCACACTGGGTCACTTTGGATGACAGCTCAGGACACAGCACTTTTGTGACTACACATAATGACACCCTAGAGTGTGACTCTCTGCAGTGTGACCCCCTTGATACCCAGCAGCTCAGGCAGGTGTGCTGATGTTGTGCTCTTGTGCAGATAAACCCACCCTGCAGAAATATCAGCTCCATGCACACAGCAGCAGCCATGGGTGCAGCATTGTGTTCCACCATTGGCAATGCCAGGAAAGGGAGGAACAACAGCAGGAAGGGGCAAGGAGTGGGGTGTTTCTTTTCTCCACCAAATGCAGTTTTATTTTTACGTTAAAAATTTATAGAGCCCTTCATTTAATATTTATAAAGTGAGTGTCTTGGTGATAAATTACTAAGGAACACAACAGGGCAGCCTTACTGCTTGTCTTGGAGTGCTGGATAGGGACTGGGAGCTCCTCTTTCATCCAGTCTGCCCATACCCTTCATCCAGCATCCCTAGTGATATCTCGATTTGTGGGACAGATAGAGATACAGAACTGGAAAGGAGGCTCCTCACTTTTCCTAGCCAAACTTCAGGGTCCCTCTGACTGAGCTGCTTTCTCCCCTTCACCCTCAGTTTGAAGAGTGAGACTGCTTTGAGCCATGAAGTGCTATGATGGACCCTGGACTGGGATCAGAAGGGGCTCCCAGGAAGCCTGCAGCTGGGGACCAGGAAAATAGGGGTTCAGGTGAGGCCAGAGAATCATCATGAAGAGCTCTGGTTGGAGAAAGACTGGGTTTCCATGAACTATGATAATATTTCTAAGTAACCTAAGCATCCTTTGAAAACTGGGCTGGATCAATGCTATTAATCCCCCTAATCATTTCCGCTCCAACCAAACATGGAGCAGAACTCCTGAGTTCACAGACAATCCATCAGCCTCCTGCCACAGTGTTCCAGGGACTAGCCAGGAGCCCAAGGACTCCCATCCTTGTGGATGTGGAACTCTGTGACACCTCCAGTTTCGTCATGGTGTGCTAGAGCTTGCACTCCCAGGGGAAGGAACACAGGGCAGTGAGGAGGGTCAGACCCTGACACTGGGGAAAGCACATTCCTTCCACATGGCTCCCCCACCACTGAGATGGGTGCTCTGGCACAGGGCAGGGGTGCTGGCAGGAGAAAGGGATGGTTATGACATGTTACCCAAGCTCTGGCCTGGACTTTCCATGTAGTAGCCACACATCCCTGAGTTTTCCTACTGCTGCAGGTCGTACCTGCAGCCAGCAAAACAGTGAAAGCATCAGTGTAGGCAAAATATCCTAAACGACCTGCATTTCAGCTAGAGTCACCGTCTGCTCTGGACCAGGTTAAATGACACTTCCCTGGAGCATTTCTGGAACATTTTCTCTCTCGCTCAAGCTTCCTAACTAGGCCCAAGGAGGCAGCAAGGGAGTAGACGAGGTGGCCAAAAGCAATTTCAGCCCTTCTAAAGAAATAACTGGCATGTAACAGTGACAGGAAATTGTGCAATTAGTACAACAGGGCAATGTCAACAAGCTCTTAACGCCAGTTGTTATGGCAACAGCAGGAAAAGCGATGCCGGTGCTGGAAAAATCCAGAGACTGAGAAATAACAAAAATCCAGAGACTGAGAAATAACTGCCGGCACGGCTCTGGCTTTGCCTGCGGGGCTCCGCTGGGACAGCATCCTCAGGGCAGCCCCGGGGTGTGACCACCGCCCCCAGGCCACCCCGGCCCAGAGAGCAGAGGACAGTGCCTGATCCGGCATGCAAGAAGCCAGAGCCAGCAACAGGGACCAGAGAAGACTCTCCTGCATGCAGCCCCACCAAGCTCTTCCCTGTGGCACTGCCCCGCAGGAGGGACAGCTTGGAGCAGCCTCCAGCATCCCTGGACACAGGAGCAGAGCATCAAACAGTGGGGAGCTGGCATCCCCAGCTTGGCTCATCATGCCAGTGAAGTGGCAACGAGTGAACCGCTGAGAGGGAAGATTGAGTGTTTTTCTGCTGGCAGAATTATGGTGCTTTGGGTCTGGCAGCACATTTTCTAATCCTGGTCAAACCTGCAGCTAGACATGTCAACCAGGTGTGTCTCATGTGGCTGTGTGGGCAGCTGGCTCTTTTGCATCCATGGCAGGCACAGCCAGGCCTTTCTAGCCCCCTGTGTGCCCCCACTTTGACCCAGCACCTCACCCTCCGTGCCCACAGTGGGGTTGGTGCAGGGGAGAGGATGGAGGCAGAGAGTTGCCCTGGAATTAGCTCAGCCCTCCGTTCCTGCCTGAGCCACGCTACAGCTGTGACCTGCACCAGCGCACCAACCCTGAGCCACTGGTTTGGCTTTCCAGCTTGAACCTGGACTTGCCTGGCCAGGCTGAGGCTGTCCTCCCTGTGTGTCACCAGCCCAGCTCTGCACCCCTGGCTCAGCTCTGGTGGGAAGTTCAGCTGCCCAGAGAGGCTGTGATTTGTGAGGTGCAGATGGAGAGGTCTGTGGTAATGTGAGAGAGAGCTATTGATGCTGGAGCTCAGAGCAACTGTGACACCAGTAGAAAGGCAGGGAATTTCTCAACATGCACAAAATGTGCCTCTTTTACCCTGTCCCAAAAATGTCAAAATGGAAACGATTTGATTTCAGCTCACTGGGGCATGCAGCAGCTCCCTCCCTTCTTCCCTCTGTCCCTGTGCTCCTGACAGCCAGGGCAAGTCCCTACAGCAGGGTTCCCCCAGGAGTCATTCAGACTTCTCTGTGGTTGTGCCCTCTGGTTTACCCAAGCATAAGCCAATCTATACTCCTTTCTCAGCATTGATAGAGCTCTCTTGGTACAAAATCTGGTATCCACAGAGCAAAGCAAAAGATTCGGATTACTCCCTGCTCCCTTTTTGTGTAACATTAGATCTTTTCTGGACAAAAAAAAGCCTTTGCAGAGGGAGCAGGAGAAACTGTAAGATGCTTTCAGAGAGAGACAGGACTCCCAGAGTCACAGAGAGCATCATCCTTTGCAACTCAGCTCTGTTGTTGAGGTCTCCTCTAAGGCTTGAGATTCTGGAGGGGCAGGAGCAGAAGGATGCTGGTCCATGAGAAGCTGCTGCAACATGCACGCCCATGAAAGTTAAAAGCATACGGCTTCAAAGGGAGTAACATTCTGAGCTCTTTGGAGAAAGCTGAGCAATGGAAAGATAAAAGCACTAGAGAGAATTATGTTTTGTTCAAAACTGTGGTCTTACAGCAGCTTCTGAGGGAATCTTAAGAAAACGTAATGGGATCTCTTAGAAAACAGCAATGAAAGCCTTGCAGCTGGTACAATGAAGACAACCAAAGAATTCCATGTGTTGTTTGTGAAATGTTATTGCCCTTGAAGCAGTAGCTGACTTAGTCATTCAAGTAAGATGTTGGTGTCTGAGTTTTTGAGTACAAGGGGGTGCTTTTCTACCAGCAGAGAGCTACGTGTTGTGCTTCCATCTGACCAGACACTAACACCTTTCTTCATTCCACAGAGCATCTTTCCATGGGACCTCTCTTATTGATTTTGCTGGAGCTGTTTGCAGAGCAAACGCTGTAATGTGCCTTTAAGGAGGCACAAGTGAGTCCTCAGTGAGGTGGAACGTGGCTGATTACCTGATGCTCTTGCCTGTGAAGGCAGTAACAGCATGTGTATGATGGTAGATCACTATAGCACAGCTTTGAAAAACCTCTAGCACTGATCTTTCCCAAAGATGACAGAAACATCAGGTCTTTGCGCTTCCAGGCCTGGTGGGATGTGATCTGGTGCATCAGTCCACTCTGCAGGTTAGGTCCAGGTGAAGGTGCATGACAGCAGAGTGCAAGAGAGTGGGGATGGACTTGTGCTGCCTCTGCATCCTTCTGCAGCTGCTATATCAATTTCAGAAAGAGAAAACTATTCCAGAGAGGTAACAGGGAGCTTTGATGAGCCTATTTCCCATCCCAGACCACCTGCTAGGAAACATCTGGAGAGCTTCAGCATGACATTCCCTCTAGCACAACTGGTTGATTCCTTGCTGGGGATCACAGTGAGTATCCTACACTGCCTGTGGCTGTTTTGGTCCCTCACTGGTTTCCCACCTGGGATCAGAAGCAAAGCAGGAGTGATCCCATATCTCACACTGACCCTCAGCTCCATTTCATCCTTGTCTTCTTCCTTCTCTTCATCTGTTTGTTCCCTGATCCCAGGTTATCTGCTGGTGTTATTTAGAATTGAGGGAGGGAGACTTTCTCCCCATCCCAATGAGCATGGTCACTCTCCAGCCCATGCTGAGCATCAGTGGTCAGGAGACACTTTGTCCACTCTAGGAGAGCAGCTCCAGCCTGTTAATACATTTCTTTCTTCCTTGATCTTAGTGAGGTCACAAGGAGAGCAAGTCTCTGATGTCACAAGCAGCCCTGGGACACCTGTGGGAAATCACCTTCCTCCTAAAGACACCATGGATGAATGTTTACTTAATCTGTACCAGCTCTCTACTCTGCATGAATACACAGAGTAAAGAAACTGTCTGTTTTGGAGTGTAGCTTGTTTGACTTCCTGAGAAGTGTATCTTGGGGAGTCTTCATCCTTTTTAGGAGGGAATAAAGTGAGTGGGCTGGAGAATGCCTGTGAAGAAAATGTGGGCAGGAGGACAGCACATTGGCAACACAGGAGGCAGGAGTTCTCCAGCAGCAATCCCAAGCTCACCTTGGCACACTTGGGCTCACAGCAGGGAGGGAAAGAGGAAAAATTTTTATCAGGGTAGTCAATTCTCTCCTCTTCCTGTGCTTCTTCTCTCAAAGACAACCTTGCACCTGGCAGCACTGTTGGTGTGTTGCCAGGACACATGGCTGCTGCAGGTGAGTGTGGCAAAGGCTCTGCTCAAACACCCGGTGCCTCTTTGTGCTGTAGTCTAAGCCCAGGAGAGGTCAGAAGCAAAGGGAGCCTGAAACATTGGAAAGGGCATGCTTCTCCAGCAGGAAAATCTCAGCAAGGACTTTTGAATATGAACGGTTACAGTTTGCACTGAAGAAGAATGTGCTGAGAGCACCAGGAATAGGACACAGGGCCTGTTGCCCTGGGGTTTTTGCAGGTGATTTTTGCACTCTTGTGTAAAGCTTTCCAGAGGCTGCAGCAAATCTGCAGATGAGAGGAATGCTGTCCCTGAATCATTGTCTTCTCAAGGGCCAGGAAGCACAATGTGAAAATACATGGTGAAAATAGTGTACACAGTAGAACTTCTCTTAATGACTGGTACAGAGAGGAGCAAGAAAGGAATCTGATTTACCCATCACCATGTATTTCAGCATCCCAGCTTTTGTGCTTCTGAGGCATGCAACTCGAGGGCCTCTCCTTCCTTCGGTAGTTAAGGTTTTTGTCCTGGCTGTTATGTCCTCTTGCTCCCAGCTCAGTTTTCCAAGTCCTGTGATCAGCTGAGGCTGCCCTCACCCCCTCCCTCCTGTCTCTGGATCGTTCCTTGGATAATACTTGCAGGAACAAGAGAGAAGTCATAACTTCTCCAGCCCTCCAGTGTAAGTTTAACTCCCAGAGCTTCTCTCCCAGTCCACTTGCTCCTTGGCCATGCTGAATATCTGCTGGTTCTGTGCAGCCTCCTTTGATATCTGCAGAGGAAGCCTTTGCCAGCAGTGGATCTGTCTGATTTTTCTCACTTCACTGTGGCAGCTTTGGAGCTGCTGAGATCCCTGGAGACTCAGCAAATCTTCAAACAGTCAAAGGAGCTGAGATCCAGTCTCCTGAGACATCTGAGCACAGCACAGCATCCGCCTTTTGATACAATGCTATCAGGACATTTCTCTGTATTTCTTTTTTTTTTGCAAATCAAGAGAATGGTGCTGGTTTCTCTCCTGCTGTTGTTGGGGGCTGTTGGAGAAGGAAGTGTTTTCATTTCAGCTCTTGAGTGAGAGAATAAAGGAGGAGGAGAAGGTGGGGGAGAGGGGGCAGGAAAGGAATATCTGAGAGGATGACAAGGGAGAGCATCTTCTCATGTCTTTTCTGTGGGGCTGATCCTCTCTGAGCCATAGGAGGAGGCAGTCAAAGGGCATTGCCTGGTGTGGAAAGCAAAGCCTAGTTGGCTGGAGGTGAGCAGTAGTGAAGGGAAGGTGGACAGCTGGGGGCCTAGAGGGAGCTAGGACATACCCAGCAACACTTGGCAGGACAGGACTGAAGGAGTCACTGGCTTTGCTGAGCTTCCAACCAGATGCCTTGACCCTTTGGAAAATAAGTTGATGTGGCACAAGCCAATCTCCTCCTTTCACCCTTGCAGGGATGTATTAGTTTTGCCTCCCCCCAGTTCTGTGAGGCACCTTGTTGTACCTCTGATGCCATGCAAAGCCACCCACAGGGCTCCCTGACCTGTCCTGTGCTCTGCCCTGCTGCCCAAGCTCCCCTTCAAGGACTCGTGGTTCCCTCATCTTGGAAGCCACCTCTGCCAGTGCTTCCTGGATCCCAGTCCCTGCTCCTGCCCTGGAGTGCTTCTCACTGAGAGTGTCACAGGGATCAAGCTGTTCAAATCCAGTGATGCTCCAGGTTATCTGGGTGAACACCCACGTTGTCCCTGGGTAGCACCTGCCAAGCAGCCAGGCTTGGAACAGGATCTGGCAGCATTCTGCCTTGAGTTGCAAGGCAAATGTATTATTCCTAATCCCCACTGAGCTCCTTCCTTGGGTTTAGCTTGCTACCATTAGTATAAAAAATAGCCTTGGCAAACATTGCCCCTCCTGCTTGGCTTAGCTCCAAACTTCTGCCCCACTGGACATCCCAGAGCCTTCTGCAGGAGTCTGCTTTGTCCCAGTTCTGCTTTGCCATGCTGTAATTTCTGCCTCAATAAAATCACCTTGAAACCAGAGCTGTGCTGAAGTCCTCCAGGCACACTCCGTGTGCACACAGGTGCTCTCTGTTCACTTTCCTATCATGTCCCTTGGCACCAGCAGGACATAGGATCTTCAGCCAAGTTTCTGCTGTCTTGGTGGGTCATCTCAGCAGGGACCTTTCTTTCCCTTGGAGCTGGCTGCAGGTATGGTGCCACTGATAATAGGCCCTTAAAAGTCTCTCTGTACATGCAGGGAATGCGTCAGCTGTTAATACCCATATTTCCCATACTGCCCATACTTATTCCCTGCTTCCATATGCATATTCTCTGACAAGCTTCCTTTCTTCTGCCCGAAGCAGGTTCATTTTTAATTCATCTGTGATTTCCTCTAGCTGCTCAGGGCATACAGGCTCTACGGCTGCATCCCTGCATGAGAGGGAAGGGAGAAATGAAGGATGCTGGCAGACTATGGCACTCCTCCCCCACCTCTCTGCACTTGATCCCAGCATCTTGAGAGTGCATCTCTCCCTCATTCTCCCCACAGAGGGTCAGAAGAGGCTTTTAAGCCCCCCTCACACAGGCATGCACTCAACTCTCCACTAATCTGTGGTGCTATTTATTAACAGACCCAGCAAAGGCTGGGCAAAACTTGTGAGTCATTAATTCAGCTGGAATGATGAGCTAATGAGAGGAACCTTGCGAGCTTCCCTCCCCACTCCTGGTTGTTCAGTGCATATTAATCTTCCTGAGTACCTGTGCCAGCAGCATCCCCAGCAGCTGAGCACACTGCTGCATGTTTGCTTTATGGGCCGCTGTTCCCCGTGCCCAAGACCTCTGCTTGACTTGCTATAGTTCTTCCCAGTGAATTTGTTCCAAACCAGATGATTTAGTGGCAAGTGGAGACCTCGAGATAGCAAGGAGAGGCTGTGCACATTAATGAAGCCCCTGTTAGCACCTATGTGCTGTCACCTGGGCAGGACCACAGCTAAAGTCCCCAATTCCCTTTTGCCTGGTGGGACAGAGCATGGTCCATCCTTCTGCACATGGTGAGGGGCTCTGGGGTATGAATTTGTCCAGATGGGCTGGATCACAGCACTTCAGCTGTATAGGGCAGTCCTAGCATTGCTGAAGTATAATTAATTCCATGCACTACCCAGGGGGCAGTGGGGAGTTTGAATATGAAGGCTGTAAAACTCTCCTGGGTGAATGCATCCATCTTGATCTGAGCTTTGTGAGCTTTCCCAGTTGTATATCTCCTAAAAATATTCCCACAGAGTCACAAATTCCTGTAGAGGAACTGAAAGGCTGCCAACAAGAGGCTCACTTTTCATACTGTTAGAAATAGCCCACAGCACTCTGGAGATCCATTGACTCCCAGCTGTAAACCACCGACCTGCAGCTCACAGGGGAGGCAAAGGAGAGGGCAGCACTGTGATTTCCACACAGATAAAGCTGTGCACTCCAAAGGTACCAGGGCAGGCTATTAGTTAAAAACCCCTGCCTGCCAGTACAAAACCTGGCCAAGGGCTGCATGGTCCCTGAGATGCTGGGAGCAGGCACTTGTCCAGTCCCTGCCAGGGTCCGGCGCAGGACGAGGCTCGGCACATGCTGGGCTCCAGCGCACATTGTCTGCAGCATGGTTTTCAGTTTATCTTCTGACCATAAATGTTTGGTTTCTCTTTAAAGGAAAATTTCAGAGGTCTGGTGGCTGCCCCCAGTGGAAGGACAACGACTGGGTCTCAGCCTGGGCCAGGAAACAGAAGCAAGTGTGGTTTGATGCCATCAAGCAACAACCCAGTTTTAGGTTTGAGCGTGGGAGGACTCTGCTTCTTCCTCAAGCTCAGATGGCTGCTATTGCCTGAGCCCTAGGAGCAGGATGTATTTAAATATTACTGCTAATTGGGAGTATTTTAGGTCTGTATTTCTCCTAAAAATTAGTTCTCTTGATTGGAATCTCTAAGCCAAGGCATAAAATAACTGTAGGTTGATAAACCTCATGTAAATATAAGTACTCACAAAATGCATGTTTATTGCTCAAAAGTGAATGCTGAGCCAAGAACTCAGGAGGCACCCAAAACCTGGAATGAAACACAGCACCAGAATATGGCAGCAGCAAGGGGCTAGGTGCAGCAAAGCACTGTCCTTGGCTCAAGGATGAGCTTGGTCGCATTTGAGAGTCTGCTGAAAATACCAAAAAGGAGAAAGGCTCATTTTCCACTCTTGTCCTAGCAGTGACATCTGCAAGGCTGAAATCTATACCACTGAAAATCCACAAGGACCTCATAGCCAGAAACCAAGCTGAGTTCATTAACTGCCTCTAATGCTGCCTTTAATAAATTGTATGGCTTTTAAATGCAAACATATTTTGAGACTTCTTTTGTCTTGCATCTAGGACAGGTAAGGCAGGATCATAAAACCAAGCACAGATTCTGACTTTGCACATTTCAGTTAATTACCATCCAAATTAAAGCTTATTCAACTGATGAATTTTAAAAAATCATCTTGTGAATAAATGCAATATTAAGCCTTTCAACATAAAGTGAAAAAAAATCCAAATAAATGTTAATTACATAATAGCTCTAATAAGCTAGTTTAACTACAGTGGAAGCTGACAAAAAGCAAGTATTGGGTTTTGCTGACCAGCACCAGCTTGGTTCAGGAAAACATGAAAGTATCTCAAATGTGAAACAAGATTAGAGTGGATTATTTACAGGCTTCCTGTTTACAGATTTAGATCAACTTGAATTGAAATCAATTCATCCTTCCTGCCTGGAAGTGATTTGCTGAGGCAAACTATGACAGTGGCAGATCAGGGATTGTGGCAGGTGTGATTCCCCCTCACTACCTTTTCACCTCTCTCCACAGAGAAGTGTTGTACCTAGATTATATTTTTCAAAAGAAGGCGATGAGATGAGTGGATCATCTATCAGTACTTCTACTGAAGAGACATTATTGAGCAAGGCATTTCCATTTAACCTAGGATGCCACAGCTGCTGGGTCATGCCATGTTACTGCATGGTTGGCAATACCCTCGTGAGGCACTCACCCTTGTAAGGAGGGAAGCAGGATGCTGGGTGCCTGGTCACAGTCCCCAAGCACCCCAAAGCTGGAGTTAGACCCTTGTGCCCCCATGTGCCCAGCCAGGAGAGGGCCTCCTCCTCGCCACCTCCCCACAGAGCTGCTGCAGATGGGGCCGGTGTGACAGACAAATCCCCAGCGCCCGGCCATGCCAGATGCCTGGCACGTCAGTGTTGCTAAGCAAGGAGAAGTTTTAACATGTTGATTAATGCCCTGACTCTGGGTGAGTAATTAGAATTAATGTGGGATATCAAATCAGGAAATCAGGCATTATTAGGAGGAATTAGTGATTTATTTTCATTTTACGCCTGGCTCACCCCAATCCCCCAACACAGACGGGGGATTTGGCAAGAGATGAAGTTCCTTACTTAGAGCACAAGGCTGGAGAAATAAGTGGTGATGGGAGGAGGAGAAAGAAAGTGGAGAGACAGCTCCTACATAGTTAATCTCATCACAGCCAAGTCTCATCACTGCCTGTGACTGCTGTGAGCAAGGTGCACAGCAGCAGTGAGGGACCATCGCTGCTGCTTGGAGTCCCAGCCAGCTACAGCTGGAGACAGGGCAAAGGCCCAGAAGCCACTTGAGCAGGGAAGTGCCATTCTGGCACAAACCCTGTCTCTTCCCTGCTCTGGTTGCTTTTGCTCATGCAGACTGTGGATAGGACAAACATGCCAGAGGTAAATCCATGCCGCTACGAAGGTAACATGGCAGCATGGCAAAGTAGGGAAGAACCCCAGTGGTGCTAATGCTGGGGATCTTGGTCCTCAGAGAGGTCCTGCTCTGGCACAGCAATGGTGGCCAAGTGGTTTCAAGCCCCCCTGGGCTGCAGAATCTTTGCCCAAACACCCTGCCACATCACAGCCAATTGCTCCAAAGCTGCTGTCAGTCACACGTGATTGCAAGCCAGCACATGTGGCTGACTAACAGCTTGCAGCAGACAGCTTCCCAAGCCACCACAGGGTGAGGGCAGGCTGGAAATCATAGACTTACAGAATTGTTAAGGTTGGAAAAGACCTTCAAGATCACCAAGTCCAACCATTAACCTAGCACCATCAAGTCCACCACTAAACCATATTCCTAAATGCCACATCTGCGTGTCTTTTAAATACTTCCAGGGATGCTGACCCCAACACTTCTTTGGGCAGCCAATTCCAACGCTTGACAACCCCTGCAGTGAAGAAATTTTTCATAATACCCAACTTAAACATCCCCTGGTACAGTCTGTGGTCATTGTTTCTTGTCCTATCACTTGTTACTGGGAGGAAGATACCAACCCCCACCTCATTATAACCTTGGTGAAAGGAGCAGGAATGCTTGGGATGGCTTAGCAGGGACAAACAGCAGCAGAAGCATCCCACTAGCCTTTCATCACCCCAGCTCTGCATTTCCAGGGAGAATTTAAATGCTAAGGAGACCAGAGCTGGTGGTGGAGTAGGAGACTCAGAACTGCTGGTGCCCAGCTGGAGTGCTGGTAGGAAGAGGCAGGGGGTAACCTCAGGGAGCAGTGCCCCAAAAAGCTCGCTTTCATGATCAGACCCATTTGCAAATTCATCTTCTCAGGCAGAAGTTTTAGGCAGATTTTTTTTCTCTCTTTCTTTTTTTTCCCCAAGATGAAAATGTCATTGGTATAGTTCATAGTACCCCCTGTAGCATCTCAGCCATATTTAGTGCCTTTGATATGTGCAGCATGCATCCTCTCTCCCTCCCATGCAGTGGGAGAGAGCTTCAGGAGCAGTGCTCAATATGCACAAAGGCTGTCTCTCAAGAAGTTTATCTTCACCAAAAAAGGCAGGCAACCTTTCTATTTATAATTACTTTGAGTCTATAAACAGGTTAAAAAGCCTTCTCTCTCTCTCTCTTTCCTTTCTGTTCATTTGCCAGAGAAGAGAGGAAAGCAAACAAGCATAATACAAGAAGCAGCACTGTGTGGCTCAGTCAGGCTGTGTAGTGGAAAAATCCTGTGCTGTCCTGGACATTGCAGATGGAGCCTGAGTGCTCAACCTTTACCTCATACCTCACCTTTTTGTCCCAGCTGAAGAGGCAGTCGATCTGCTCTTGCACAAAAAGAAAGCAAAACTTAACCAATGAGGTGCCCAGGAGAAAAACAATCCCTGCCCTGGCACAAAGTCCTGTGCAGGAAGGCAAGGATGAAGAGCTGGGTTTGGCAGGGTGTGAAGACAGCAAGAGTCCTGTCTCCCAAGCAGGAGGGCTTGGGAGGTTTCAACCCCCACTGAGGTTCATTGACCAGGCACTCTCTGAGGAGGCATAAGAAATTGCAGAACCAGCTGCTAAAATGCAGCCTGCTGTGAACCATCACAACGATTTACATGTAGATTTTAATCAGAATTGAGATGTATTTGTTTAATTAGCACCACAGGCTTGGATGGAAAAGCTTCACTGGGGAGTCAGGTTAATGCAGAGCTGGACACTGGGCACCCCAGGAGAACAGGCTGCATCCAAAGAACCTGTTACATTGGGACAGCTCGATCACTGCTGCATGAGGAGCCAGAAGAGGCTTTCTAATGTGGCACTAGCAGGGCAATCAGCTCTTGGCTTTGACAGAAGGTGCTTTAGCCTGAGGAAGAAAAGCTAGAGGCCATCACAGCAATCTGCAGTCCTAGCCCAAGTGTGGCAGGAAACAGTGGTTTTTCACCAAAAACAGCATATGTCACTCAGTTGAGTTAAGTGAGGCTTAAAAACAAAACAAAAAAACACAAAACAAATCCAAACAAGCCCAAAGAGAAAGAAACATGTCTTTAGAACAGTCTCCTTTCTCAGCCAGTGTCTGGAACATTTAGTCTCTGCCCGAAGACACCCCAACCAAAGCTGGAGCGAGAGGGAAGGGGTGATGCCAACTGGCACCTGCCAGCCCAAACACGAGGACACTCTTCAGAGCAAAACCAGGAGCTGCCTCAGCTGCCTCTGAAGGAGCAGGGTCATCCAGCTGGGGTTGCAACATACTCCCAGCTGCTTTGTGGTGGCACTGACAGCCCAGCTATGCAGTTTCACGTCAGTCCAACCAACAGCCAAGGGACATGAAGATACCATAAAAAGCCATCAGGTGTCTGCCATATCAGGTGTTTCCAACCTCACAGAAAGAAGCTGGGCATCTGCTCAGACCTGCTGGCAGAGCAGTGGTATTCTGGGCCCTGGGCTTGGGCACAGCTACTGAGGGACACTGTAGCAAGGGGCTGATGAGGGGCAAGAGGCTAGGGAGAGAGAGAGAGACAGAACTACATGAAAGAGAAAGCCCAGTAAAGAAAGATGTGAAATCACCAGTGGGACAAGGCAGATGGTAAGGGACGGAAGTCCCAGCTGGCAGGTACCTCTGGCTATGGAATAGGAACTGTGTCCTCCGGCCATTTTCAGGGAGCAGCAAGTGGACAGTGACTTTTCCTGACCAGCTGGATGGGAGAACTTGGATTACTGCAGGTGTCGCTTTTGGTGCTGACTCCTGTACAGGGCAGGAGCAGGCTGAGGATGTTAAATAATGAGGCATGATACGCCTGTGAGCTCAGTGATGGATAGAGAGTGGCATTAAATGGGACTTGGTGCCTGTCTTTATCTTGTCTTTAGCCATCACAGAGTGGGTGACATAAATGCTGAGCACTGAGGCCATGGGATCTGCTGCCTTTCCAGGTCTGAAGGCAGGTAATAGCAGCAGCAGAGTGCAGAAGGGCTGGGGCATCACAGACCCCACAGCCCTCTTTGCTCCATGGTGCTTTGGAAGGTCCCTTCTGAAAGGAAATGTGTTTCGAGGTCCTGTAACCCTGGCTTACTAACAATTCTTCTTATGTACATCCTCAATTCAAAAGAATTCGAGGAAGAACAAGTCAAATTAAAGCTTTTTTTCATATGAGGTACTCCATCTCATCACATGGAGCTAAAATATGTGCCTCCTGCCTAATTGTCCCTGTGAACCTCTTCCTTTGGTGCTGTCTGCCCTGATGTCACAGGGATGGGCTTGACTCTCCCTGTCCAGGACTGCAGCTCCTCCTCTCTGGGCAGTACTTCCAAGGGAGTCCAGAGTGGGAGAGGGTGGGTGGGCAATCCCCAGCGTAACCCTGAATGCCCAGCCCTAATGCTGGGCTCTGCAGAGCTTGTCTTGGGGGCTGCCATCCCACCTGGCACATGGGCTGCCATGCTGCCTTCCACAGTGTCCCTCTGCTCCTTCTTGTCCTCATCTCCTGGAACCTGCAGGGCACACCTCAGCCAGCCCAAAGCAGGGGGCTGCTGAAACAAAGCACTAAGGAAGGGAGCAGCAAGTGCCACGTGGGGACAGGCCAGGGGCCAGAGCAGGCACAGAGGTCCCTGGCTGCATCCCAATGCCCCACCTGCTGCTCTGGCCCCAGGATGAAGCCCTGCACTCCCAGTGCTGCAGGATGGGGAGCTCCCAGGCAGGAGAGAAGGCATGCTGGCAGGCTGGCCACAGGCAGGAGGCTGCAGGCAGGCTTTGGCACTGGCAGTGGCAGGCACACAGACAAGGCTGGGCTCCGCTGCTGCAGATTGATAGGTGTCTGGTGGAAAACATCCTACTGATAGTGGAGAACAAAATGCAAACAGGGAGAAATGACAGCTGTTCCTGTAGCTTTTCCATCATCTCTGCCGATAGCAGCCGCAGCGCCTGCAGCTCCGCGATTGATGCATCTCCGGGGACTCCGGGAGTGCGGATGCCACAATCAGGAAGGATAAAAGAATTGCTGCTGGAACCCAGAGGAGACTTCGGATCCTTATCAGGAACAAAAAGGACATCAATCTGGTGCCAGCACAGGCCTGTCAGATGCAGCCACACACTCAGCAGCCAGCCCAGCAAGGCTGGCAAAGCACATCCATCGCTGCCCAGCCCCCTCCCTCCCAGGGCAGCTGTTTCAGCCGAGCAGCATCGGGCAGCAGCAGCGAGACCCAGCCACTGCTTGGCCAAGAAGGATGTGGTAAACAGAGCAGGAGATGAATCTCTTGGGAGTCCCAGCTGGCTCTGGAGGGACTGGTGCTCTGGCCTCACACAGCCTGACAGACCAGCTGGCTGCCCTGTGAGCCCCAGCCAGAGCTGAGGTGCCCCCCAGCTGGTCCCCTGCTATCCAACCCTTCAGAGTCCTGGTGCCTTCAGCACATGGGCCTGCTTTGCACAACACTGCCAGTAGTATGCATCAACTCCTCCCCAGTGCACAAAGCTGGCATTTCTCTTTCAGGTCTACAATCAGGTTTAGTTTCTAGGCATGCTGAGAGGTAGGGAGGAGGCACAGAGCACACCTGTTGGTTGAAAAGCACCCAGGTGTTTGTGCAAACTGGTCTCCTGGGACTTCCAGCCAAACCCTGCTGTGGGAAGCTCAGCTGCTGCACCTCTGGTCTGTGTGAGGGGCCTGGTACTCATACGCCATAGCAAACACAAGCAGCATCCCTTTGTCTGCCAGTGCTCGTGGCTTGGAGCTCCCCACTCGGGGGCACAGTGATCCCAAAGGACCTTATTGCTGCCTGTCCTGCTGCAAGCTGGCTGGTATGCTTCCAGCTTCTTCTGCTTGGTAACCATACCTTTCAAACATGCAAAGATTAAAGGACAGTCTGTCACCTGGGCACAGCCAGCTCCTGAGCTGGCACAGGTCCTTCTGTCATGGGTGGCCAGGGCAGATGGGCTCATGAATCTGGAGCTGGCTAGAAGGATGGAGATTGCCATCACTGACTCTGAGGTTGCTTTCTGCAGCATCCATGCCTCCTGCTGAAGTCTTACATCCCCAGGGCCAGGTGTGGAACTTCTTTACTCTCTGGTGTGCCACGACAGGGCTGAGGGGACCAAGGCTGCTTTCATCCCCATCACCCACTGTCCTCCACCCCAAAGCAGATGTGTAGCACTAAGAGCACCATCCCCATAAAGCTAGGAAGAGATTATTGACATCACTGTGCAAAGAGCTATTGCCCAATGCGCTTGTGACAGCTTTTGGTGAAAATACAGCCATTTCTTAAAGTCCACCCCCTGTCTGATGGAGGAAGTAGGACAGCACATCAACAGCAGGCTGCTCTGAGCTGCTCCCCGCTTGCAGACTGGCTCAGGGATCATGGAATGTCATGGCACAGAGGTAGTCTGGGATGTGCAGGTACACCAAACCTCTTCTTTAAGCTTTCCTGGTCATGGTGATCAGTAGCAAAACCAAAAGATTTGGGTGGCAAAAACGTTTTTTAGCCACAGAAGTGTTTAGTTTGGCTCTTTCTTTGGCACACAGACACACGGCCCTGACGCGTGCGCCGCCACAGGGAGCCGCGCTGATCGAGTTAAGCGTGGCAAGACCGTGCTACGGTCAGAGCAAGGGCTGGTGCTGTGTGAAGAGTTCTGCTCAGTTTAGAACCCAAGCCGAGAGAGAGAGTTTTCAACATCATGGGAAAATTACATTGTGGCTATTGCAATGTCCACTGCTACTGCCCTCTGGAGAAGGCTGGAGATACTTCTCCCTCTTCTGGAACGTTTGTCTCTGGGACTCGATTTTGCATGAGCGCTTCAGCTGATACAGGGCTAATGGAGAGTGGAGCTCCAGAGGAGGAAGGGGTTTTGGGATGGGTTTGGAGTGCTGCAGGCCACACACGGGGCCGTGCAGGGCAAGCTGCAGTGAAGGAAGGTAGTAGGAGACACTTGGAAAAATATGAGGATTTGGGGGCAAGGTTTGGACACTCACAGCAAGATGGAGAGCTGTAAAGGGTGACCCCATTGCTGTGCCTTCCTCAGGACTTGCTGTTTCCTCTGCAAACCCAGTTGCCAATGGCAGGAGCATGTTTTTCTCTCTCTCCCACCTCACTTTTAAATAAGCTTCTATCCCTCACTGCTTGGAGAAACACTTTGAAAACCTGACCCTGATGCACCCTAAAAGCTCAGAAAGCAAGAAGTAAATAAAAAGAGCATTTTTTCTTCTAACTTAAAAAAATCACATTTAAGAAAAAAGCCCAGCAATCTCCTAACCCTTCTTGCCCTGATTCAAGAGAAATTTTTTCCTCTTTCCTTTCAAGGCTAGTGCCTCTGGGGGATTTGGATTTGTGGTGCCAGTGCAGAAGAAGCCAGTGTGGCCTCTGTGCCCCTTCCTGAGGACATTTAGTTGTCCCAGTAGCTGATGAATGCTGTCACCTGCCAACCAGCATTTAGTGGCTGTGGGGGACCATGGCACTGACATCCTTTCCTGATGTAGAGCTTTACCACAAGCATGGATGCAGCCACAGAAGCTGTACTTGTGCTGAGAGACTTGCCACCCTTCTCTGGCCTCGATGACTTTGCAAAGTCTAATTTATAGTCTGGCCAGGGGCATCCAGCACTCACCTAGAACTCTCTGGTGGCCAGAGCTCTTCTAGCTCTTCTGGTCCCTGTCCTAGTCCCAGAACCATGCCCTGGGCACATGGGGGACTCTGGCAGAGAGGGCATCCAGCCCTCAGAGCATCCATGGATGAAGGTGCTCCATATCTACTCCCCACTTCTCCTCATCAGCTGTAGATGCTGGCAGGAGATCTCGAGTTGGAAGGCTGTGAGGCACTGGCAGGTAATTGCTAAAGCAAGCAGAGCTGCATTAATGAAGGTGACGGCAGCCAGCAATGTGCTCTCCATTAGGCTTGGCTCTGCAGCAGCTTGTGGGGAGGCAGGAAAGACAGGGGAACAGGGGACAGAGTCTGCTTGGCTATAGTGATGTTTCAGGCAAGGCACTGCAAGGGGGCAGATGGGAAACCTGCCTCCCTCTGGGTACTCTGAGCATTGTTAGCTGCACCTCTGCCCACACCCCTCTGGTGTGGCTGTGCCTTATCCAGCACTGGAACTGGCTTTGCTGATGTGCACTGGGGGATCCCTGCCCGCTGGACAGCCATGCCAAGGAGATGCAAGTGGCTGACGCAGCCTCAGGGTGGGAGGCAAGCAGCCATCTGTGACAGGCATGTGCATGCCCAGCAGGGAAGGGCGGGGGATCTGCAGCCCCCCTTTTCACCCCCTCTCCTCCCACCTGTTCTAGAATCGTGTTTGGAGGTACTGTAGGCCCTGGGGGGATGTTGCAGCACCCTGTTCCCAAACGACTCATTAATGAAAAGGGAAGATATTGTTCATGCAACACGTGAGAGTGGGAGAAGAGGGAGGTGATGCAGGCCAGGAGCAAGGGGTGTAAGCAGAACTGAGGAGGGAGCTCAGGGTTGTTAAGGCAGAAATTTGGCCTCTTAGAGCTGGGGAGTGGCTGCAGACCTGGCTGGCTGGAGGTGCAGCAGGATAGAGGGGCACAGCGCAGCCTGATGTGGTTCAGGTCCTACTGCCTCAGATCTTGCCTGGGGGCACCCTGCCAAGCTGCTAGAGCAGGGATGCTTTGGGTTAGCCTGGACTGGCCAGACCAGAGATTCACAGCACAGTCCAAGGTTGCTCTGCCACTGTGGAGGAACTGGGAGCTGTGGCCACAGGAGCTAATGGTTGCAAAGTGAATGGGAAAGAAACAGATTTGTTGCTGTGGTTTGTTTGCCGTGACAATCTGGAATGGGGTGCCCAGAAGATGGGCAGCAGCCAGTGACCACCTGTGCCATCCTCCCTCCTGTGTGTCATGGGCTGCTCTGGAGGTGGATGCTCCTGAAGCAAGCGTGTCCCATCCACCAGAGATGCACCACTGCCCAGGGAAGGCTGTCACCAAGATGAGGGACCCCTGTTCTCTATGGGGGCCAGAAGACAGACGCAGCTGCCCAAAGCCACCCTAATCACAGGTGTTCCTTTCAGCTCAGCCACAATGATGCCCACTGAGCTGTAGGGGAATGCTTCAGGACAAATGGTTCAAAAAAACCAGCCAGTGTCACTGATGTGGGATGTGAGAGCCAAGGGTGAGGGCAGAGCCCCTCCCCTGTGTAAGAAAGGGGCCTGCAGGCACTGCATGGCCCAGAGATGCTCTTTCAGCAGTCTTTCTCTTCCACACCCAGCACACAGAGGCATGAGGAGGGACACCAAACACCGGCAGGAGTATAAACTTCTCCTCTGGCCCTGACCACCTGGGGCTTAGGGACCCCAAAGGCAGAACCTCACTGTATCCCATAGTGGGACAGCTGGCAGGGAGAAGGGAGGAGCTGGATGCAGCTGTTATGGCAACAGAAGTTCTCAAGACAGGGAAGGGAAAATGCATTCTTTAAAGCATGTTTCCATGGCAACAAGCATCTTCAAAGGCCTCTGTAAAAACAGAAATTAAAAAAAATAATAAAAGGGTTTCCGTAGAGGTGGGGACTTCTGTGAGCTGAGCTGCCTAAGGTGCTTTGAGAGCTAAATTAAGAGCCTGGGACTTCCTGGGAGGGGATAGGGCTGGCCCTACAAGGCAAAGGGGGAGTGGGGGGCAGAGTTTTGAAGCCTGGGGGCTGTGTCATGCCCCCTTCCTCCACCCCATGTTTGCTGTTTTTTTGCCAGGTGGGCCTTTGCCCCATAAGATGGCCAAGTCTGGCAAAGATGGCAGGAAACAAATAGCCTGCAAGAAGTTGAGGGGCAAAAAATGCCTGTGCTCTTGCTCTGGCTCTTCCAGCCCTGCTTTCCCTACCCAGGGAAGGACAAACTCACAACCTCCCTGCTGCAAGAGCTCGTGATCTCTGCACCTCCCAGGGGTGGAGGGCTGTAGATGGTGAGCTCTGGGTCAACACTGCAGCTGGGAACGTGCAGAGTGACTGCCTGCTGAGGACAGGGATGTGGCAGCATGGCCATGGCTGATGAGACAGCAAAGGGCCAGCTGTAAATGTGGGAGCAGCAGTGACAGCCTGCTCTGTGTGAGGAAGGGCTGGCATGGCATGGCATGGCATGGCATGGCATGGCATGGCATGGCATGGATGGTGCCAGCGTGGTCAGGCACCAGGTCCACCCTGCACAATTCTGAGCTCTTTTTGTGCCACGTGTGCTCTGGTGCTACAGGAACTCTGCAAGGATAGACAAAAAAGATTTTTTTTCTTCTTAGCACACCCCTTCACTAGAGAAATATCAGATATTCCAGGGCACAAGCTCCTGACAAAATTGTATTGGGCCCTGGTCCTGGCTGCACTGTGTGCTGGGGGTCTAGGTTACCTCAACTGGGCACCACAACAAATGCTTTCAGAAGGGGCTTCTGCCTGCTTTGTGTTCTTTCCCCTCTTCTCTTCAAAGGCAAATTTGCCCCACCTTTCCCTGTTTTGTGACCACAAGTCTTGGGCTCCCTTTCCTCATTCTGTAGGGTTGCTGTCTGGTCTACAGCAGGGACTGGCACACAGCACTGCGAGCAGAAATGGGTGTCCATGGGCTGGCTTTAGAGTCATGAACTTCATCAGCTGGTGCTGAACTGCAGCCCCTTTCTCTGATTTTACCACTGCCCTCACACACCCCCTTACCAGGCACCACTGTGGTTGTTCCACCCTAAAAACAAAGCCTCCCTTTGCTTGCTCAGAAATGGTGAGCACTGCCTTTCCTTTACTTTGGGATGGGGAAGAAGAGTGGTGGGTAGGAGAAGTGCCCTCATGCTGGAGGAACTTTTTGAGACTATGGAAAACCATGGGGGCTCCAAATCTTAAAAAATTGTTCAATAAGACAGACGAAAAGACACGTCCCAGATAGCCTTTGCTTCCTGGATCTCTTCAGTGTGGGCTGCTCTCAGTTTCAGCTGATATAATTTAATCTGTGGTCATTCTTCAAAAAAAAAGAGCTTGCAATTAAAAGGAAGAACAATAGCTGTCACAGTCCTGGCCCTGCAACCTCCACTGGTTTTCTATCAGACTACTCCCTGAGTGGTTATCGACTTCCCTCTCAGGGAGAGCAACCACCCTGTAGTGCTTGGCTCCACATCAGGAGAAGATTGTCCAACCCCTTCTCTGCAGAAATCTGGACTTCCATGCCTTATTTTAACACTGCTGCTTAGCTTGTTGACTAACAAACTCTACACTTAAGTGATCCTGATGCAGAATAATGCTCCTAATCCTGCCACTAGCCCCTTGGGATGCTGGAGAACAAGCACTTTCCAAAATCCATGCTCTACAATCACATGCTTCCTCTCTTTTATTCCTGGTGCAATAGTCCTGCACATGCTCTGGTCTCCACTATTACCAATAGATTTTGAGATGTAACCTTATCTGAAGAATTATTTGAGAGGCTTTTTTGTTTAATTGTCTGCCACAGCAAATATTGTTGGCAAGTGGTGCAGGAGAGTTTGGCTTCACACAGTGTAACAAGCTAGAGGTATATTGAAAAGGACAGGTAATAAAACAGAAGCACATTAAAGGGCTTCCTTCAAGTGCGTGAGGGAGATTCTACAAAACCAAAAAGGTGCAGCTTAAAGGACTGTCTGAGCTAGCTGCATACAGCAGGGCTGCATGGCAGAGCATTTTTCTAGCTTGGAGGAGGCAGGAGGGGAGAGATCCAGAGCACAGCATGGTCCCCTGTGCTGCTGCAAAGGCAGGAGGCACCACAGCTTCACCCCAGCTACTGTAAACTCCCACCAGCAGCTCCAGGTAATACCACCAGGGAAAACCACTCACTTCAGTTACATTTATCAGGCAATCAGAGTCACATCAGCAGCCCCACCAGCACAAAATGAGATATGAGAATCCATGTGCTGGGGAATGTGGAGCTCAGCCCAGGGTTTGTAACAAAGAGCATGGTTAGTGATCCTGGGGGGATCAGGGTGATGCCATTCGAAGTGTGCTGGGAAGTATGAGCAAGGGATGAGCTGGGGACAAGATGCACACCAACAGACCTCACTCCTCTCCCTGTAAGCCCCCAGGTACCTGAATCAGGACCAGTTAATGTGGGACATGTGTGGGATGGGCTGTGCCTGTGAGATGATTCCCCTCCAGCCTTTCATATTTGTTTTTCTCTAGCCTGTCTGCCTGTCCAGCAGGGGATCCTGAAGATCAGACAGAGCTGGAGTGGGGCAGAAGTTATGTGAGTGCTTGTGTGCAGTGAGCTCTTGGGAATTATCTTTATATCCTTTTTATGTCCTTTGATGAACAAGTGGAAGCAAGGAAGGGGTGCCTGCCTTTTGGTTCTTACTGTATAGACCCACACAGAACAGGGCAGCAGGGAGGCAATGCCACAAGATGCACTTCTGTTACCAGAATACAAGCTGCTGCAAGGAGCCTGGCAGCTCCTGGGTTATGTTACAGTAGCCAACAGCTCCTCTGTGAGGCGTAAACTGGCCCTTCTATGCTTTAATCCATGGAATAATTCAGGCTGCAACTTGCTGTGCATTGGAGCACTGTCAGCAGCCCTCTTGCTGCTCATATCCTGCATTCTTGATACACACAGGAAGATAAAAGGGATTGTTTCAGTTTCACTGCAGCAGGAGCACTGAGCCACCTTCCCGGCCCCATGCCCAGCCTGAGCCTGCTTCTCAGCCTCACACAGGCTTCTCCTCAACTGCATTTACATTTCTATTTACACAGAATCACAGAAGATGCTGAGTTGGAAGGGACCCACGAGGATCATCAAGTCCAACTCCTGGCCCTGAACAGGATCATCCCCAGAAGTCACACCCTGTGTCCAAGTGTATTGTCCAAACCTCTTGAATTCTGTCAGGCTTGGTGCTGGGAGCAGTTCCCTGGGGAGCCTGTTCCAGTGCCCAACCACCCTCTGGGTGAAAAACCTTCTCCTAATATCCAATCTAAACCTTCCCAGACACAGCTTCAGGCCATTCCCTTGGGTCCTGTCACTGATCACCAGACAGAAGAGATCAATATCTGTCCCTCCTCTTCCCTTCATGAAGAAGTTGCAGACTGCAATGAGGTTTCCCTTCAGTCTCCTCTTCTCCAGGCTGAACAGACCAAGTGACCTCAGCCACTTCTCATACAGCTTCCCCTCCAGGCTCTTCAACATCCTTGTGGCCCTCCTTTGGACACTTTCTAATAGTTTCATGTCTTTCTTATATTGTGGCACCCAAAACTGTACACAGGGCTCAGCTTTACCAAAATCCAAAAAGATTGCATCAACTGGCTGCCTTGATCAACCAGGTGGGTTTCCTTGTCATAAAAGGAAATCAGGTTTGATAAGCAGGACTTTCCTCTGATGAAGCCCTCTGGCTGTGGCCAGTGACTGCGTTGTCATTCAGTTGTCTTTCAATATCTCCAAGAATAATCTTCTCCATAACTTTACCAGGTCCTGATGGGAGATTGACAGACCTATAGTTTCTGGAGTTTTTCTTCTTGCTCTTCTTGAAAATCAGGATAACATTCGCCAGCTCACAGTCAGTTTAGACCTCTTTGGATTTCCAAGACTACTCAAAAAACATTGAGAGAGGTTTTGTGATGACATCAGCAGTTCATTGAGGCTTCTGGGATGAATCCCGTCAGGCCCCATAGATTTGTAGGGATCCAGCTGGAGCAGCAGATCCTGCACAATTTCAGGATCAGTTGGGAGGTGATCATTCTCACAGTCATGGTCCTCCAGCTCAGGGCTCTGAGACTCCCTTTGACCCTTTATCTGTGTTGAAGACAGAGGCAAATAATGCATTAAACACAGCTGGACATCCAGACACAGCTCCTGCCTGTGGGAGCCCCTCACTTGCTTTCCTGCTGCTCCAAGAAGTTTGGGAAGTCAGGGTTCCTTGCCCCATTTCCTCCCATCCATTCATGAGTGCTGGACTCCTGTGGGTCTTTCAATCTTCTTATTAATATTCTGGATGTTAGAATGTTCAACATCATGTCAACAGGAGCCAGAGGTTAAAAAGCACAAATATAATGTCATGAAAATTCTCCTGTGCAGCCAACTGGAACGGCAGGGGAGGAGGCAGCTGGAGAGAACTTTGCTGTCAGCCTCCACTCTGACCAGGACTTTTACTGACTTGGGTAGTAAAAAGTAGTGCCTCCTCAGTACCAAAATCCCAAGCTACAAGGAGGTCAAGGATTTCAGCTTATTAGTTTTAGAAAACACAGTTCCAAATTGATCCCCTGTGCCCCATGCCAGCTCCTGTCCTCCCTAATTGTTCACAGGTCCTTCAGGTGCAACAGAACTGGGTGCTGGCTTTAAAGCATCCACTCCTGCATTTGCAGCATGGTCTTCATGCAATACATATTCATTCAATAATAGCCAAGGCCCAGTGTATTCCCAGCCAAGCTTGACCTAAATTCAACAGCGATGTTCATTCTGCAGCTTGAATTGCAGCGAATGGGAGAGTCTGCAGCAGCTGAAGGAAAAAAAAACAAACCTTGAAAGGGAGAAATTTGGATTGAATTAAATCGGAATCAAAACACATCAATTTCCTCGGTGTTTCTTTAATTGGAAGTTCAAATTCCATTTATTGTTCCCAGCTCCATCATTTTTAGTTTCCAATGTGCTGCAGGATTTGCAATCTCAAGTGGCTGTAATTGTTATGTAGGGAAATTTTGACTGCTGTGGCTGCTAGAAATTGAGCAAGGGCTGTGGTTTAGTTTGGATGATGGTTTACCGGGTTCAGGGTTAGCAGAAGGTTACTACCTCTGTGAGACATTACTGGTTTGTTCTTTCATCACCTGTGGAAAGTATTCACTGGGCTGATTTATTTTGTGTTACTGCCATGACATTCAGGCATAAAGGGCATAAAGAGGTAGCTTCAAAAAATTCTGTTATTGGGGAAAAAGGAAATATTCAGGGCTTAGTAATGACAAGATGATCAGGTCTTACTTATGTGCCTTTAACCATTGTAACCCCAGGAGGGTTAGACCAATGATATGCTTAATCCTGGCCTGCTTGGCCAACTCTTAACTTTGTTAGTCAGCTCCCTGGAGGAGGAACAAAGCTGCTCACGTATGTACAGCTCTAAGCTGTTGGCTGTGTTCCAGAAAACGGTCCTCTCTGCTGCTGGAGAGGGATGCTCAGCAAAGCTTTGCTTGTGCTCATTCCAACACAGCCCCTTAAGAAATTAATGCTCAACAGATCCCACCTGAAATGTGCAGAGAAAGGAAAATGCCACTCTTCCCTGAGGAGTGGCATGGGCACACTGTTGGCTTCCAGTGTGGGTAGGAGCCAATGCTGGGGACTTTCTGTTAATGCCTTGTGCCCCTGAAGAAGCTCAGGCTCTGACACTCTCTTTAGCAAAGCCTTGTGTCCACTTCCACCATCTCAGCCAGCTCAACAGTGCTGGAGGAGACTGGGACCAGAGCTGGATGGAGTAGGATGAGGAGGTAGATGCCTCAGCTGGCCCTCCTTAAAATACATCAGAACAAACCAAACACCTGAGGGAGCCAGGCAGGAGTTTTCAGAGCCCAGTTAGGGGCAGGCACTCTGCCCAACTGGCCAGCAAAGCAGATGCCACAACAGATGCACATCTTACCTGAAAAGCCAACTTCAGCCCAACTGCAGAGAACGAAGTCAGAGCAGAGCAAAAGCAGAGTCACCCTTTGGCTTCTCCACCTGACCTAGCCTTAAAAACTCAATTTGAAGGTGGCATTAGGGAAGTAAGACATCGTTTATCAGGAGTGACAGATACAATCTATAAATTAGCATGCTCAGCCCGGGAGTCAGGAGGCAGAGGTATCTATCACTTCCTCCCCAGCAGGTTGATACAGGCACACAAATTCAGCCAGTTTCCCAGAGCATCATCTGGTCTCCAGCAGACCTGACAACCCAGAGTGCTGGGGAGGCAAGTGGAGATATTATGTAGGAGAGATCTGGAGAACAATGCAGATCCTGACTCCACACCATCCTGTCCTCTGTGACCTGGGGAAAAATGGACCCCAAGCAGGATGGGGTTCACATCTCAGTCCAAAGGCACATTACATTTTTAAACACACAGTCAAGGCATCTGAAATAGGATGAGTTGCAAAATGGCTGCAGTCCATTAGAGAAAGCTGGCTCTTTTAAGATACTTCTACATAGCTTGCATTCAAAAGAAAGGTTAACCTATGGAAATTATATTTGCTTTTTATCTATATAAACTACTGTCTCTGTGCTCAGTAAATCTGGGGTTTTAGCCCAGCCTTGGGAGGTTCTGAGTGGCTTTTGGTAATGCCTGGCATGACTTTGTTCTAAAGACACACAAACAAGGATATTCACAACATTGTCATGAGGCACTTGTCTCACAGAATCCCTTTTTTATGTAAAACCAGGGAAGCTGGCCCAAATGCTGGAAATGGGTTCATCAGGATGCCCCAGCACAGCCTCACTCTCACTCCAGGTACCTGGGTCTGTGAATCAGCCAGTCCCTGTGGGGAGGAATGGCTGTTGGGGGGGCTGAAGGGACCACTCCCTCCAAGGCAGATGGAAACGAAATGATTAGGGGGCTCAGATGGTGCAGCCAGGAAGACTGTTAAAGGGCTCGTAAATAAGAGCCCATGTAGACAGCAGGTACTGTGGGGCTTTATAGGGCTATAAAACACCCTGAGCTGCCACGAAGGCTGGAAGGGTTGGGTAGGAAATCTAATTTCACAGGATTTAAAGCAGGTGAGAGAGATATAAATGTATGTTTTTAATAGTAATTAATGCTGCCATTCAGAAGCACTTAAGCACTGAGTTTGGAGAGTTTCCAAGGCTTGCCTCATAAATCACAGCCCACTAGCTGCCTGCCCTGCTCGTAAGGGGCTGGGCTACTACTCCCTCACCTGACCTAGCCTTGGCAGCAGCGGCATTTCCAGCTGCAGGCAGAGAGCTCAGCATCACTGCAGCCAGGCTGCTCCCGAGCCATGGCAAGCAGAGCCATCCCCAGGCACCCTTTAAAACCAGGAGTCACCCTGGGATACTGTCCACCTTCCTTCAAGGTTATCCCCTCTTCTTCAGAGACAGGGGGCCAAAGGAACGTCTTCTTCATGTTTTTTGGGTTTTTTTGTTTTGTTTTTTTTTGCTGTGGGCTGCCAGTTTTCACCCTGCCTTGTAGTCATTTCTGCTGCACAGGCTGTCAGGTCCCAGCCAGCTCCTGCCTGCCATGAGTGGAAAGCAGAGGCTGCTGCAGCCCACAGGAATGAGGTGGATAGTAGGGGGTGCCCGGGAAACATTCAGGAACTGGGCAATGTATTTAATCCGTGCTGTTTTGTGGCATGCCGTGATTTCTAAATTGTCACCTGGGCCTTTAATGCTTGATTCCATACCGTTCTTGGGTGGTGACAGAGGCTAGCATGGGCAGCTGGAGATGTGCCCCATGCCTTAGCACCCCCATGCACCCCAGAAAACAGTCTGCACCTGCATCTCAGCCCAGCCCAGGCTCGTCCCACCCCCGCCTGGGAAGGCTCCAGCCGTGTGCCAGCCCTGCCCTCTAGTGTCACTTCTGCCACAGCCGCTCCTCGTAATCCTGGTCGTTCCCCCAGCGCCGCTGGTACGGATGTGCAGCCGGGACTGCGGGGTGACCCTGTCAAACAGAGCTTGGCTTTCACGCCAGGGGAGCAGGAAAGGGGAAGGATCGAGGCTCAGATATTTGCCAAATGATGATGATGTAATTTGGGGCGGAAGGAACATGCTACCTTTACCTCCAGTCTCTGTCCATGGTCAAAGCAAGTACCACCATTTCAAAACTCTGAGGAAGCCAGGAGAGGACAAGACAACCAGGAGAAACCTTCATTAACTCATTCTTATGCACTTCCACTTATGCACAGTGAGACTATCCCGGACAATACAGCATGCCCCAGATGCAGAGAGTCTGAGGTGTGGCCAATTTTATTGGCTGATGGGACACCTGCACTGCTTCCAGAAATAGCTCAGATTTGCAAAGCTCAGGGTTGCTCTGATGTGGTAGAGCCCTTACAGAGGTCCTGTTGCCTCTCTACAAAGCTGAGTCAGCCTGACTGCTCAGGGACCTGGCACCAGACATCCAGAGATGGAAGAGCTCAGTCAGTGCTGATTTTGATCCAGCTTCAAAGCTATTTTGGATCCAGCTGGGAATTAGCCCCTTCTGGGCTGAACTCCAGCAGATTCTGTGTGAGTGCCCCATGTT
Source organism: Taeniopygia guttata (assembly GCF_048771995.1). NCBI lineage: Eukaryota > Metazoa > Chordata > Aves > Passeriformes > Estrildidae > Taeniopygia > Taeniopygia guttata. The sequence continues at coordinate 27,103,512 of NC_133030.1, read as the reverse complement.
CTAGGGTCCAGGAAGGTGTCTGAGCTGGTGCAGCTGGATCCAAGCATTTTCCAGCTTGTATCACCAGGCTGCTGGAGTACAGCATGTGGGGGAGGCACCAAAGCAGCTGTCTGGGCCAAGAAAGCTGGCACAGAACCACAGCTAAAAAATGCACCTAGACAAAAACTGTTCCAATTCCGCAGTGGCACCAAGCCTCCTCTGCACTGGGCTCCCCTGGAGTTCAATGTTTTTCCACAATGAAACTGCAGCAACATCTATTATCCTGCCACAGCAGCAGGAGGGCTACAGCAGCAAAACTCTGCCAAGGCCATTTCTCCTACAGACCGGGAGAGTCTGGAAAGAAGCTGTATTGTAATGGGAAACAACGGTGCTAGAAACAGGTGTTGTTTGAGGACAATACTAAGAGATTACTCAATTGTCTCCCCTGATTAATGTTTACTACCTTAGGAGAGAAAGACCTGATTCAGCTAACCGGATCTGATAAATCTTAGATTTTGCATTGGCCATCTTTTCCTGTATTGATTATCAGCAAATTCTAAATGACAGCAGTATGACAGCTGAGACCTGTTGTTACCAAGCAATATCTGCAGTTCAAACTTGAAACCTCAAGCTCAAGCTAATTTTAATGAGATACACAACAAACCAGAGGAATCACCAGTAGATCCAGTAAAGTAATACCCCTGTCACAATAAAGTAATACTCCTGTCACAGATGAACCCTCCTGGGGTGTTAGTCCCTGCTTGGACACCATTGTGGCACCACACCACCTGTACATAGTCTGAGCATATTCACACACATATGCATATTTACACATATAAATATATGCTTGTATATATGTGTGTATTGATACACACATATTGTGTATTGATACACACATATGTGTGTATTGATACACACATATTGTAAGGAACAATAAATTATTAAATACATTGGAATGACCTCTCTGCTGAGTGGATTTTTTTCCCATGTCCCATTCTAGGTAGTGTAATGAATCCTGTTTCCAATCCCAAACCCAGAAATAAAACTGGCAATGTTTTCTGCTGCATTGTTTGCTCTTCTACATGACTTACAGAGAGCCTATTCCTATAATAACACACTGATCAATATGTGCAGGTCTCTTGTGTGGCCAGGAAATGCAATCTGTGTTGTCTCACCACCAGGTTTGATGTACACCCCAAAGCCCATTGCTGTTTTATAAGCCAGGCTGCTGGCTATCAGCTGATTTGCATACTTTCAAGTAGGTCACCTAATTTTATTGGGAAAGGGAGAGCTCTCCCCTCGGAGGAGCAGCAAGCACCTTTCATAGTTAAAAAGGTCTTCTGATCACATAGGAAAGAAGTAAATAAGATGCAGGAGTGTGTGTAGTGTGTGTGCACACCAGCAGCAGGCAGAGCATCAGGTGTGCTAGACACCAGCAGCTGTGCAGACACCTCGCAAGACATGGGAGCAAGGACACTACCAGCCAGATTTCCCTACATAAAGAACCTGTCAAAGCTGCTTATTTTCCAGCCTCAGACCTCGACTAGTGATAATTGCTTATTTCGTAAGCACTCAGGCAGCATGGAGCAGCACACTCCTAAGCCAGGAATAATCCTGTGCTGGCTCCTCACAATATGTGCTACCATGTTAATACACAACCAGGCAGCAGGACAGGAAAATATTGAGGTCTCATCTGCATACAGAAGGGAATCTTTGATGCTGTAGCATAATAAACATGTTCTGCAATGAAGTTAAAATTATCTTCTCCAAAAACAAGGCTAAAAGGTAACTTCATCTGCCTGTAACTGCTTGCTTATAAAAGAATCAGCAAAGCTGTAACAAGATACATTGAACCAGGCAATGCCAAGCATGAAAAGGACTGTGCATTATTTAGTGGGAAAGAACCAGCCATCAGAATAACATTGCTAGTGTGCTATTGAATTCAGTCTCTGAAATAATTTTTAATCAAATTTGATTTTTTTTTCCTCATAGAAAATCAGGTTTAATTCAAGTAAGCTTTAATTCAGGGAAGCCTAAGACTGATGTCGTGCAAGAGGCCAGGCTACATTGTCTAAACCTACTTATTCCTACCTTTACTCTGAAATTTCTAAATATACAACTTTAAACCACCTTCCCCCCAAAGCAAAACACCCTTGTGAAGCAGGTAGGCAGGCAGGGCTGTGGCAGAGTAATTCTGCTGGTCAGTTTTTGCACCTAGGAAAGCCTTTATTCAAAGCACTTGTCAAACCATTGCCATGCTGTAGACAAGCTCTGCCTGGGGAGACTGACCAGCGCAACTATCACAGAACTACCTCATTATTCAAGGACAAATCACTTTTATTTTGGAATACACTGTCAGCACCAGGGAGTTATACTGGCAGAGGTGAGAGAGTTATTCTGGTTGATTTTCCCATGCAGACGTGCCATACATGTGTGATAGGGCTGTAGGATAATCCCCCAGGAGAAGCAACAAGGATTTTATTGATTGGGATGTTTCAAACTCCTGCAGGCCAAAGCAATCTTCTGTGCACTGACGGAATCGACAAGATGCAATGGGAGGGGGTTTTTGCCTACTCCAACTCCCGTGTTTAGTTTAGAGAAGGCACTATGAACAATGCTAGCAAGTGGCAAAAAGAAGAAAAAAATTGTATCTGACTCCGAATTTGTCATTCTTGCAACATTAGTGGTAGGAGAGGCCAAATTCCTTGAAATTCAAGCCAAATTATGTGATGCTGAAGCCAGAGGTATGTGTAACAGGCCATGAGGACCAATGGAACCGGCTGAGTGTCCCACACACAGACTGCTTTCTTTTTTTTCTTGACTGACAATGCTTATGAGAGAAGTGCTGGCCCAGGCACTAGAAGAAGGTGGATGGAAGGAACACAGGATATGAAGTAATGAGTAAATGCTAGCGACCTTCTAGCAGCAGGATGATCAAAGCATGGCTGAGCTACAGGGAACACCCTGTCATTTCAATAACAATAACAATTTAAATTTCAGTAACAGCTTTCCCTGTCTTAATGCCAGCCCCTCTGCAGAGTCACAATCTGCTGTTTCCATGGCAGGAGCTGCAGGCCTGCCTCCAAGAGATGTCACACCCCATGTGAGCTTGGGCAAACACCATGCATGGGGTGGCTCTCCCAGCTGTGCAGGCAGAGCGGGGAGGTGGGTGAGGTGAGCAGGCTAAACTCACTTGGGTTATAAGGGCTCTACCAGGCAACTATCACAAGGTGCAGTGCTGAGAGATGTTGCTCAGAACACAACCTTGAACACTCCCTCACCCTGCAGGGCACTTGGTTAGTCCAAAGCAAGCACACCAGCTTTCATTGTCCAGAGGCAACATGATTCCCATCAGAGCCCAGATGCTGCTTAGAAGGCAAGGGTTGTGAGGGAGGGCAGCATAATTTACTAGACTCACTAATGCACCTGGGAGGAAAAAAAAAATAAGTGACTTCAGAGCTTTTAGAAAAGCACGTCATGCCTGAAATGTTTTCCAGCCACACCAACTGGCCTAATTAAGTACTTTTCTCCCCAGAACCCCTACTGTGCTTCCATCCTTCCCAACAGTAAGAGCAGCAACGATTGCCACGGGGGCAAATCAATGCTGCTAGCTTTGCTTCCAAAATCCTCTTAATTATGCCCTGTGCAAATTGCTGGGCCCCAGGACATTGCAAACCAGACACTTTGCAGCAGTCTCAGCTGAAATAAGTGAGGGTTACACTGACCAATGTTTGACAGAGCTCACTGCTGCCTCCCCTACCACATGGAATCCGGCATTAATTCTAATTTATTTCATCCTGTCCAGCAGTTTGAATTCACAACATGCTAGAGTTTGTTATTGAAAGGCTTCTTTGTTATAAAGCACCATTAAGAGAATGTGGGATGTTTTGGCATGTGATTATGGGCAGATGGGTGTTTTATACCTGGAATGATGATGTGGGACTGTGGGATGACTGAGTTAGCATGAGAATGTGTGCAGCCTATCCTAACACCCAGGCTACATTGAAAGCAGTTAGCCCCTGTATTGCTTGCAATGTAGTTGGGTAGTACACAAGTCAGCACAGGCTGTACCTCAGTATTGGAGAGGTAAATGGCATTGGCAGAGACATTGTCCTGGTGAGATATCAAAATTATTGATGCAGGAATGGGAAATAGGCAGCCAACTCTTGCCTGTGCTGCCCTTGCTTGCACGTCACCATGCCAACCAGCAGAGCAGCGTTGTTCCTGACACAAGGACCACTACCGGTCCCCTCCTGCCACCCACTGCCCAGCGATGCCAGGTGGATGCAGTGCTGGTCACCATCAGTATCTATGAGCGTGGCAGCCCCTCCCCAGCAGTCCCACAGCAGGGCCCTCCCTCCTGGCTGTGGAGGGTGCCCAAGGACCATCCTCAGGTCCTCATTAAACTGCCCCAGTTGCTGTCTGCCCCTTTTGTCCCAAAATAGGCTCTTTCACACGGTGTGCAAGACACCAATCCACATACAGAGTGGAGGTATTTGATTTATTTACAGTTCTGCACGGAAAGGGGTGGCAAATCCACAAGGCCAGTGTGACAGCTACCAAAACTTTTCACTATTCACACATTTTTGCAGACAAAGGCATTGTTAGCTATAGAGCAAATTGGCTAGAAGTTACCTAGATTTTTTTGTTGATTAATATTCTATCTTCTATCAACAGATTATTTTCTCAATTCTCATGGTTATTAGTGCTCAACTGCACATGCTCAAGTCTTTCTGTTCTTTTGGGTCAGTGAATTGGTGGCTATAATCTCCCCTGTTGGAATTACCTTTTACCCAGTTGGAGCTGATCTCAGTACAGTTGCCGAGTTGTCTTTATTAGTTTCTTCCTTTATCTTAGGGGTCCTGCCAAACGTCCTTAGGACCTGTAAATTCTTCATTCTTTGTGTGCCCTGTCAGCTTGCCCCCCAAGCTTTGCTAACTTCCGCCTGATTCACAAGTCGTTGAAATGTGTCGAGACCTAAACCTTAACAAGGCTATTCTGCCGACAAGTAATTTCTTTTTGACACCCGGGCATCACTTAGAGCTTGCTTGTTCGCTGCTCTGTGTTCCACGGATTAAATCTCCTTTCTTGTTGATTCAACCTGGAAGTATAAAAAGTTCAAACATCAAAGAGCATCCTTTCTTAAAAATTTTTTTATAAATTTCATATCCGCAACAGCAGCGCTGCCCCGGGGCGGGGCCGGGCCTTCCCCCGCCATGGCGGCGCGGCCGGGGCGGCGCCGAGCGGCGCCCGCGGGGCGTCAATAAAGGCGGGCGGGCGGGCGGGGCCGGGACGCGCGGGGCCGGCGGCGCGGGCGGCGGGAGGAGGCGGCGGGGCCGGCGGCCGTGGCTGGCGGCCCGGCCCGCCATGAGCAGGGCGCAGCTGACGCGGACGGGGATCCTGCGGATGGCGCTGGGCGGCGGCGGCGCTGACCCGCTGCTGCCGGCGGAGGGCGGCGGGGGCCGGCGGGCGCCCTTCCTGCTGCGGGCGCTGCGCATCGCCGTGGTGGTCTGCCTCTACTGGTTCACCTCCATCGCCATGGTCTTCCTCAACAAGTACCTGCTGGACAGCCCCTCGCTGCGCCTCGACGCCCCTCTCTTCGTCACCTTCTTCCAGTGCGCCCTCACGGCCGCGCTCTGCCTGGGCCTCAGCCTGGGGGCGGCCTGCGGGCCCCCCTGCGCCGGCCTGCCCGCCCTCCGCCTGGACCCCAAGGTGTCCCGCAGCGTCCTGCCCCTCTCCGCCGTCTTCATCGGCATGGTCACCTCCAACAACCTCTGCCTCAAGCACGTCGGCGTGGCCTTCTACAACGTGGGGCGCTCCCTCACCACCGTATTCAACGTGCTGCTCTCCTACCTCCTCCTCAAGCAGACCACCTCCCTCTATGCCCTTCTGGCCTGCGGAGTCATCATAGGTGAGGGGGAGCAGGAAGGGCTGCTCCCATCCGACAGCCAGCCCCGGAGAGGCGGTGGTGGGGTGCCTTTCCCTTGGGAAGTCATCCCCACCTGCATGGCAGCTCCCTGGTGAGGTGGGGTAGCTCAGGGCTCTTGCCTTGCTCTGGCTATGGCAACCAAATTTGTATGTCTGGAGGATGTAGGTGACTCACTAAGAGAAGAAGTTGCTCTCATTTGACACAGCTCCCTTTTGCCTTCGAGCACTAAAACTTCCCTACCCTCTAATGAAGTGTAACTTAACTTTTTGTTTCTTCCCCCTGTACAGGCCATAAAATAGCAGGTGGCTTTCTCCCTGTTCCCAAGTTCTTGTTGATTATTAACTTCAGTAACAATAACATTTATGTCAGCACCACTGGGACCATACAATAGAGCCAGCCAATTGGTTTTTACAATAGGCTGAATGCATGTGATAAAGGGTTAGCTGATCAAGCCAAGCGTTAAACACCACCAGAAGATCTGGTTGCTTGGTTAGGATGTAGGGCGAGGCACTGAGTATCTTAACAGGAATGTTTATAAGCTGTCCATTCCAAAGGCAAAATAATCCCAAAAGCTATCTTCCACTGAAGGGCTGTTTAGATGCCAAGAATGGTGAACTGTTGATTTCAGTCTGGTTACAGGTGTGCATGCATTAACTAAATGTTAGATGGCTGGATGGAATCAGATGAAAATAAGAGAATCTCATCTCCATGGAAGAGGTGAACAGGAACAGAGCTACTGTATTTTCTACAAGTGATGCAAGCAATTGCCTTCAGCTATTCTTTTGTTCAGGCACTGCCCAGGAGTGTGGTGCCTGGCAGCCTGACAGGGTTTCTCTAAGGTTCATACTGTCTGGCTGGCTCCATCTCCTTTCACTGTGAGAGCATCACCTGAGTGCCTATAGCAGCACAGCTGAGCAGCCTCTGTGGCCTGACACAAAGCCCCTGCTGTCGGTGTATGGAACCCATTTGTATCTGGGCTTAGTTTCAAGCCATTAGATGCTTTGAAGGCAACTTCCCAGACAGCCTCCGACAAGAGGCAGCTAATGAAAATGTGGTGCAGTTCTCCTTCAGTAGCTCGTCTCCCTTTTGTGTTTTGCTTATGAGCTGGGTGGGGAGAGGTCTCCCTCTCTGCCCTGGAGGTGCAAAACCCGTAGCTCCTGTTTTGGAGGTGGTTAGACAGTGCTTTGCCTATAAAAGTTTAACATGAAGATACTGCACACAGTTTCTGCCTTTTGATTTTTTTTTTTAATCATGCTTAATATTACATCCATGTTTTTACTATCTTTCCATCTTCTTATCTGACTTTCATTTTCCTTCCTGTTAACAGCAGAGAAAAGTCTATAAAGTTGGGTTTATTCAAACTTTGAAGAATATTTTTTCTACCCATATGTCAATTCCAGCCTTTTCAATTAAAAACAAAATGGTGTCCTGAAAATTACCTATATGCAGAGACTAGCTGGAATAGTACTTTCTGAACTGCTGCCTGCTCAGTGTGGGAATTAGTCCTCTGAGGTTGAATTACCTGCACAGTAAATTTCCTGCACTTGCAAAATAGGTCTTCCCAATCATGGCATTTTGTGGGTTCACATAATAGAAGGGGGAGCCCTTAAGTGTGTCACTGTTGTTGTTCACTATAAAGTAAATGATGAATTTTTGACTGTATGTTTTGAGCAGTTGTTCAGATGATGCCTGGTTTGTTTGGTTGCAGGTGGCTTCTGGCTGGGTGTTGACCAGGAAGGAGCAGAGGGTACTCTGTCATGGACAGGTATATTCTTTGGGATCTTAGCAAGCCTTTGTGTCTCTCTCAATGCCATCTACACCAAGAAAGTGCTGCCTGTGGTGGATGGTAGCATCTGGCGCCTGACCTTCTACAACAACATCAACGCTTGCGTCCTGTTCTTCCCCCTCATGGTGCTGCTGGGCGAGTTCCGCACCCTCTACCACTTTGACAAGCTGGGGAGCCCCAGTTTTTGGGGCATGATGACCTTGGGGGGAGTGTTTGGCTTTGCCATTGGGTACGTGACTGGACTTCAGATTAAGTTCACTAGCCCACTCACCCACAACGTGTCTGGGACAGCCAAGGCCTGTGCACAAACAGTGCTGGCTGTTATCTACTTTGAGGAGACAAAGAGCTTCTTGTGGTGGACGAGTAACTTGATGGTTCTCGGGGGCTCCTTTGCCTACACGTGGGTGAAAGGGCTGGAAATGAGAAAGGTGCAAGAGGATCCCAATGTCAAAAGCAGTGAAAGAAATGACACTGGTGTGTAGGTGGCTCCTGCACCTCTATTTTTGAGTCTGGGGGGGATAACCTTTGGTGCTCCTTTCCTCCTGGGGAGAAGAAGAGCAAGGAGCAGGAAAAAATGTACCTACAAAGTATATGGAGAATTGTGTCAGGAACCAGAGCCAAAGACCTGACTGGATCATGTTTTATCTCACCCCATGTCAGACTTGGGGAGAGCATGTGTTGTAGAGATCAGCTGGGTTGGGGTTCTTTTTTGTGATTGTTTTTTAAAATGGATGTTGTTATTTGCCTAATCTGGGAAATTTGCATGGGGGGGGGGGGGGGGGGAAGTTGGGCTCATACCAGACAAAGACTGGAATGGGAGCTTTGTGTAGTTAGGGATCTAAAATTAACTGAATGAGTGCAATCTGGAGTTATAAAATCCTGAACCTTCAGGAAAGGAAGAGGCAAGTAGCCAGACTGTTTGGGTTAGACTTCAGTAAACTGTTCTGCTGTATAAGGTTTTGCAACAGCTGTTCTTCTGTTGCCCCATTCAGTGCAGAGGATGGAAATTCTCTCCCTTCTGGCTATGTACAAGTCTAAGCAACAGCAGTGCCTCAAAAATGCCTTTCCAGAGTCAGTATCACATCCTTCTGAGGTTTTTTCCCTGTGTTGCTTTACACCCATTTTCTCAATTTGAGGAAGTATGCTAAGAGTCAGGAATTAAACTTCTCATTCTCTCTGCACTGTATCCAGTGAGGGAGAGGATGCTCCTTCCAGGGGCTTTTCTCATGGAGTGAGCTTGGCCTCTGTGTCACTCGGTGACAGGCAGGAGTGGAAAAGTTACGCTGAAACACTTGCTGCTGTAGGATCCCAGTTCACCCAGGGTTTGCAACACTTCTTACCCTCTTTGTAGGGGATAGGTTTGTATTGAAAATGACGTTGTTTCCCATTCCCTTGTTTCAGGGGGCTTATTCCATGTTTACCTTGTAGCTCCTCTACGAGTGTATTCAGTGCTTGCAGTTTGCCTTTTGATTTGTTCCTGTTAAATACCCCCATGGCCATCTCAGCAATGCAACTCGTTCAATGCAATGAGTTTTGCTCAACTGTATCAATCCCTTTGCTCGGGACCTGCTGCTGAACAGATCTACAGAAATCCCTGCCCAACCCACCCCACCCCTCCAGTCTGGTTCTCTGCAATAGAACCAGTACGTCTGTGCTGCGATTTCTAATTCCTGGGGTCAGCAGCAAGAAACATCCTGTGGTCAGCTGTGATGCTGCACCAGCTTTCTAAATCCCTGGCCCTTTTAAATATAAAGTTACTCTGGTAGTGATCCTGGGCAGTCCATGCCATTGCTTCATACCCTGTTCCATGGATCCTACGTGATGTACCATGTCCCGTGAGTGATGTCTGACCACACCTACCGAAGAACACTCCATTTCTGCCCAGAATATGTTCCTGCTTAATTTCGGGGGGTGGAAGGGGCTCCTGATCCAGGGTTGGTGGTCACAGGTACCTTTTCGATGCCATTTAGGGTCTTTGAACGTTTCTTTGGGGGGTTTTTTTGTTTGGTTTTTTTTGGGGGGGGGGGGGGTTGTTTGGTTGTTTATTTGTTTGGGTTTGGGTGTTTTTTGTTGTTGTTTTTTTTTTTTTTTTTTTTTTTGGACTGGGGATTTTCGACGTTGCGCTGTAAGACGAGCCCTGCTGCCTGAATTCGGGGCTCGCTGTCTGGGGGTGGCAGCGACATTTCCGGGGCGGTTTCCGCGACGCCGCCCCGCAGGCGGCAGCGGCGGCCTCGGCCGCTGGGGGGCAGCAGAGCGCCCCCGTGCGCCGATTGGCTGTCCCCACGCGCGGCAGTCACGCGGCGGGGCGGGGCGGGCCCCGCGGCTCGGGTGGCGGCGATGGCGGCGGCGGCCGCGCTGGGCCCGGCGCCGGCCCTGTGCCGCTCCGTGCACTGGTTCCGCCGCGGGCTGCGGCTCCACGACAACCCCGCGCTGCAGGAAGCGCTGCGGGACGCCACGTCGCTCCGCTGCATCTATATCCTGGACCCCTGGTTCGCCGCCTCCTCCGCCGTGGGCATCAACCGCTGGCGGTGAGTGGCAGCGGGCCTGCGGGCCGCGGGGGCTCCCGCGGCACCGGAGCGCTGTGGGCCGTGTCGCTCGGGCCGCACACGCTTCCGTGTCGGGCCCACTTACTGCTCCCCCCCGCCCTCCCGCGGGAGGGCGGCTGTGCCTTGTCCGCTTGGCCTCGCCGCGGTTTTCTCCGCGGTGCTGCCTGGCTGTGTGGGAGGATGCCTTCACCTTTATGTAATGTCATTAGGCTTTATCAGTGGGGCGAATGTATGAGAGCAGCAAGCGAGGGATACTTAGCTTTGGGAAACCCTTTCCCCTGAATTTAGAGACAGAATGCTCAGTTCCGTGGCTGCACCACGCCTCCCCTGTGCCCTTGGGCTGCCGGGCGCGCGTAGGCACGTGCGCACGCAGCGCTCACGTTTTTAGGGAAACGCACATCGGATGCTGCTAAGAAACTAGAGATGAAGCTGAATGGGCTTTTCCTCATCTCTGCAAATGGAAAAATGTATAGCATGAGTCATGTTTCTGCAAAGATCAAGATCTCACGTACCTGTAGCCAACATTACATAATGCTGTTGTGTCAGGTCTCAGCAGCCTAAACATTTGGAACCCCAATCCAGATAGGGATTCCCCCGGACAAGACTCCCCTGCATACAAGTGAAGCAGATCTCCCACTACCCCCTCGGAGGAAGTCGACAGACAACCACCTGGGTAAAGATGCTTTGAGGGCGCCTGGAAATGTCACGTGGCTGTTGCACTAGGGTAACAGTAGTTGTAATTGATTGCTTCTGCTGTGCTCCTTGGCTTCATTTCAAGGAATGGGGTTGTATGGGTCATATCTATGTGTTTCTAGAATCCCACAGCAGAGGACGACTTAAAAACTGTAAATGTGCAGAAGTTGCCTCAGTGTAGTCATTCAAAGTGCAGAAAATTGTGAATTCTGTATAAGAATCTGAATTGATCTTTCCATAGGCCAGACTTTCTGCAGGTAGCAGCAGACAGAAATGCCTTTCACGTGCTGCTGTTGTTGATGGCTATCCCAATTTGGAAGAACCAAAGTGGTGCCACAACAGATTAATTCCTGATCTGTTTAATCCTTGTTTGTTTCTACCAACGTTGCAGAGGGAGGGAAACAGTTAGGAGTCTTCTTTATGTTGTAATCCTAGAATATATGAGCAAACAAAATTTTTAAAAACAATGTTTTCTTGGAGGTGTGGAACTACTGCAGATGTCAGAAATGAGCACTACTGGCTGTTAGGCAAAAAACATACTAGCAAGTTACTTATGTTGGCCAGAGTTCCATTTATTCCCATTGTGAGCCTTGGCTTTGTTTTGCTAATTTTTTAAATCCAAATATTTGTATTCAGAGTTCTGTTCTTCAAAGGCAAATTCTTATGTTTTACCTAGTTCTCACAAATTTATCATGTTGAAAATCTCTTGTTATTCAGCTGCACAGTGTGTGTGAGCCATTTAAAATTTTTAGAACACCTCGGGTAGTTGATGCTCATACTTAATAAATGGAAAGTGGGCTGGGGCTCAGGGAGTGGTTTGTTTAGGTTACCTGGACCTGGTTCTGGGTGTTCTTCCTTGTGACAGAGTGCCCTTCTTTCTGTGAACCCTGCGCCTTTTTCTCCCTCCAGAAATGCAGAGTGAGTTGTTCTATCTGGAAGCTCACAGTTCACATTATGGGTGCTGCAGCTATGGAGAGGGAAGTTGCAACTTTGCAGTGCAGTTGCAGTAGCTTGGCTTTCCTTAGCTGTGGGTGGTCTTTAGGGAGCTGAGGCAGTTCTGGCAGATCACACTGCAGAGTGGGCATGGAGGATGGAGGGAAAGGTAAGGGTTGGCAGGCTCACTTACAAAGGGTTGTGTGTTTGCCAGCAGTGCCAGCTGCTGAGGGGACACTGAAGTTTTAGAGCTGGTGTCTTTTGCAGAGTTAAATAAAACAAAATGAAGTTACTATGTAGATGGGGTGATGTGTGACTGGGAAAGCAAATATTATACATTTGGTGTTTTACAGCTTAGTGCGGGATTAGTAAGACATACCAATAAATGCAGAAAGCACTTACATGGCTTCTTAGAGTTTTGGGGTGAGAGGGAATAGGTGAATGTCTTGGCATGCTCTCATCTCTGTGCCTTCATGGTGCAAGGTGAATTGCAGTTCTCTTTGCAATTATTCAAAGTACAGATAATTCTTGCCTCCAGAGATATTGGTGCTCAGTCTTGTGCTACTGATGAGCTAAGAGAGTACATTTCTCTGATGTGACATGGTGTATTTATAGCTAAAACTGTAAAACCTGCACAGTTCTTGCAGTATGTCATTGCTTTCCTTGGAGTAATGCATCAGAATTTTTCTGCTTCACATGCAAAATTCCATTTTGCCCCAAAACCTGTGAAAAAATGTACAGTAGGGAATTACATGGTTTATGCTTTCTCCATGTAATGCGGAGAGAAAAATTGACAAGGGTGTTCTCCCACCTCTGTGGGAGAAGGTGGGAAGTGGGTTGCAGTAAGAAGAACATCCTGGAAGCCTCTTGGATCTGGACAAGCACAAGTTGCATATGAGTGAATGGGAGCTGTCTGGTGCTGCAGTCTCATAAAAGTTGTTAGACCAGAGATAAATATGAATTCTTGTTTTCTGGTTCCTCCAATCTTCCAATTTGATTTGGTGGTACAGCTTTTCTGGAGTTCCATGCAAATTCTCATTTGTCTTTTAGCTGTAACCCATCTGACTGACACTAACTGCTGTTGTTCCTTCTCTGCAGATTTCTTCTCCAGTCCCTGGAAGATCTGGACAACAGTTTAAGGAAACTGAACTCTCGCTTGTTTGTTGTGCGAGGGCAGCCAACAGATGTCTTCCCAAGACTCTTTAAAGTAAGAGAATAATTTTTTGGAGCATAATGAAGAAAAATTAGTGACCTGGTGCTAAACTTGCTTTCACTCCCTAATGATTGGTGATTCCCTCAGCATCTCTTTAACTATTACTAGTTCTTACTAGTTATAACAAACTTTCCTCCTTAACTACAACTAACTGCTATATATAAGGACCACCTTGGGAGCCAGATCTGCACCTGAACTCAGACTTGCAAAGAAATGTAGTTGTAGGGTGTAAACTACTATCAGGGTGCTCAAGCTTCTCTTTTTGGATGGTGGCCTTGAATTTTGTTCCTACAAGTCACCTCTCACAGGGCTGCACTGTGTCACACAGACCCTTTGTTGGGAGTTTCTTTCCTAGTCGCTATTTGCTTATTGCAGTTTTTACTTAGGAAGACCGCTGTGTCTATAGACCTTTACAGACAACAGAAGAAAGTACACTGATCTGTATGTGAATTGCAAGTGGGATTTTGTGTTAAAATTTCAAAATTCAGGAGCTTTTATGTTAGCTGACCTTCCTTTTCTGTTCATGACTGCAGTTTAGTCATCTCAGCAGCAGGATATACTTGGGCCAAGCTTCCTGCTGATGTACTGTTTAGGACGTGGAATATGCAGTTACCTTGGTGATCAGTAATGGATTAGTGGGGTACATTTCTAAAGTGGTATGTCAGGGCTAACAAGAGCATCTCCTTGAATATCAGGGCTTCTCGTACAGTGTCATTCTTCTCCATCCTCCTCTAAGATTGTATTTCCCAATGTTTTTGAAGCTTTTTGACAATGTCTTTGATAGTGTTACAAAATTAAATGAAAAAAAAAGCAGCTCTTAATAGTCATATGAGTTGGGGGTGTCATGTGAGCTGTGCCTTACATATGGTTGACAGAAGTAGTGTCCCCTAAATCCTACTATAGACCAGCTGCCAGAGAAGGAGAGGTGAACTTGAATATGTACCCTCCTTCTGTAAATGTTTCTGATGTGTATGTTCTGGAGAAGGGCAGTTAGTACTGGGGAGGAACTGGACTGTGCAGATGAGAAGGGGCACTGATACTTACTTTGACTTCTGCATCCTAACACATGACACAAACTTTTAGCCTTTTCAGACTCTGGATTATTTTTATCTTTTGATCTGCAAGTAAGTTCCAGCTAATAGTAGTTCATGCCCTCTTTAGTTCAGGGTATTCACAGGATAATTAAAACTTTATCGGAGAAAAATGCTCATTTGGTTAAAGGACAAAAATTAGATGGCAGAGCCTGAAGTCTGGGGAGATTGATTGTGTAATCAGCCAGAACTGCTTTTTGCTGCAGTCTGCTTTGTCTGGGCAGGTGAGCTGATTAATATCTCAGATGTGCTGTAACAGAGCTGAAAAAAGTAGAGGGAAGTTGGTGCTATTACATGGTAAATGTATAGCTTTGGTAGGGATTGAGGCCTCTCCAGAGCTGCTGCATTGAAAACAGAATTAGCAGCAGCTTGTGCCTTGCTGTTAGGTTTTGTGAAGAGGAGAATTATGTCACATTTACTACTACAGTACTTAGGCCTAATGTAATTTCTGCTCTCTCTGCCAGTAGCTGAGCTATGTTATCATTAACAGTCACTGCAAAGGCATTGCTGTGCATGGATACCATGACAAGTGTACTTGTTAGCAATGTGTTAACCTTTGCAGAAGTTCTTTGTCTCACTTCTTCTGAATAAACATCTGTAGTTTTACCTCTTCCAAAAAAGTGCACTGCTTGTTCATGGAATTGTTTTCTCAATCCCTTTGGTACTTTTTCCCCTACAGCTTTTCTTTGCTTTAGGTTTGATATTAAGAGGCAAGTCATCAGTCATTTCTTTTGTATATCTGCAGGAATTTACTGTCATACAGGTAACAGATTTTCTGGTTCGTGGTGCTCTGCTTTCTGTGTACTACTGCATCACATGGAGCAGCAGCCTTCTCAAAACTGTAGGAAATACCTGAATTTAAAGTGTTGGGTACTTACCTAAAATCACTGTGATCCTAATGGTTTTTTATTCCATTCCATTCTTTCAAGGTAGTAATGTGTATTCCTTTGAGACCAAATCCATCTTTTCCAAGCCTTCCAGTTGCTCATGGCTTTCTTATAGAAGAAAGAAAAGTTTAAAATGAAGCTGTTAAATCACATAGCAGGGCAGGGCCTGAAATGTCTGTTTGACCTCTGCTCTGAATTATGGTTGCTGTCATGTTCTTACTTTAAAAAATGGTGGAGGATCTCTTTAAGATGTACATTCATTGGTACATAACTTGTTAATTTCTCTGTCCTTCCTAAAGTTAAGTTTAGGGCTGAGTCTGCAAGTTTAGACACATAGATAGCTTGTACAGTTTTCTGCTTCAAAATTCCCTTCCCCATCTTTGGCATTATTTTTAATGGTCTTCAGGGAACTAACCACATTTATTCTTTGTGTTTTGTTTCTGTTTTGCAGGTAGAAAAATCTTCTGTATATACTGGGGTGATTTAGACTGTCTCACTTGGATAATGTTATTCTTAGTTGTGTGAGGGTGTTTTTAAAATGTCTGTAGATTTCTGGTTGTGTTTGCTAAACAAATCTGTGGGCTGCTGCTCTGCTTGATGGATATCTTGGGAGGGTCACTGTGGAAACCATTAAACCTCTTCTCATAGGATTCATTTTCTGAGGAAAACTAGGCCATAGACTCTGAGAACAATCTGTGCTCTAGAAAAGCCTGGAAGAGTCTGAGTGCTCTTTCATAAGGCCTATGCCATGTAATTTGTGAGGGATCTATTAAAGGTATGAAGATGAGAATAAGTGCGTGGCTTGGCTAGGGGGGTTGGAACTAAATGATCTTTAAGGTTCCTTCCAGCTCCAACCATTCTATAATTCTACAATTCTAAAATAACTCCAAAAAGTCAGGACTTAAAATCTGAATTGCAGTATGCACAACAGAAAGGTTCACTCAGTTGCTTTCCTATGTCCTGCAATTTCCTGTTTCTTTCTGTTTGGAATGGATATTGGTTTCCTATTGTGTGATGTCTTTAAAGAGATATCAGGAAAAATTTACACTGTATTGGTTTTACTTAATGTTGCCACATAAAAACATGAGGGGTTGAGCAGAACTTCTGTTGAAGGAGTTTTCTGAAATGCTTTTTCTGCAAATGCTGGAAGAGGATGGTAAGGTTACCTCAGGACAGCACGTGCAACAAAACCTGTTATTGATAGGCTCAGGAACTGAGCTGAAATCTTAGAACAGTAATAGACAAGAACTGAACGTCCTCTGACGTGTTTTAAACCTGATGTCTACAAATTTGCATAGCAGATCTGATGTTTACTAGAGCTGATAAAATTGTTGCTTCTTTGCTTATCTCAAATTCGGATTGCTGTTCCTCACAGGAACACTCTCAAAGCTTCCACAACTTTAAACTGCTCAGGAATTCTGAAATCTTCATTTGTAATTGTGCTGGTTAGAAATAGTCTTGTATTTGACAGCTGGGTGTATTGTGTTTCTTGCAGGAGTGGGGAGTCACTCGTCTCACCTTTGAATATGACTCGGAGCCGTTTGGAAAGGAGAGGGATGCAGCTATCGTCAAACTGGCCAAGGAGGCTGGTGTGGAGGTGGTGATAGAGAACTCCCACACCCTCTATGACCTGGACAGGTAGGGGACAGAAAGGGCAAAGGTGCTGTCAGGGCTAGGCTGGGATTGTTGTGTCTGCAAAGACTTCAGTCTCTTCCATTACACTGATCACTGTCATCCTGAGCGAGCCTATAAGGATTACTTGGCACACTCCACTTTTGATTAGAGCACGTCAAAGTGCTGACAGTGACGTGAATGTGCAGAAAGGTGTTGCCTCAAGCTTATTAAACTCTGTACTTGAGTGTCATTTAATTTGCTCAGCTGTGTCCTATTGATTGCTCTCCTTGAGCATGTCCTCAATGTATGGACTGCTTTTTTTTTGTGTCATTGTAATAAAGATAGTTGAGCTGTTATCTCAAACAGGTTATGAAAGCAGGGCTTTTAACTGGTGGATGTGTCAGGACAGCTGGAAGAAGTAAAACAAGGTAGATTGGAACAAACTTTCCTTTTTTCGAAAACCTGAATGCTTTGTCTTTGTGTGTTTCCTGTGTTTGTTGTTTTGATGTTGAGTTTTTATATATATGTATAATGCCTCGGTATACATGTGATTTTAAATGATGGTGATGGTCTTTCAGCTGAGACTCTGAGGTATGCTTGACTTCAAAAGTCAGTACAGTGTTTTAGTACTATTCTTACAGGTTGCTTGCTTTTTTTTCTTTCCTCCTTTTTTTTCCCCTTTTCTTTCTGATGTGACTGGTGCCAGTAATGCTGAATGTGGATTTTCTCCTATAAATCTTTAACATCCATAATTTCCTATGGGAGGGAGCTTTGCAGTTAGCACATACTGTGTGGAAATGCTTGTCTCTGGAGTGAGGGGGATTCTTGAACCTGTCTCATGAGCAGGTGCTGCTTTCTAATTTTGCGTTAGAAGACCATGTTTATTACCTATGTTTATTACATCCTCGCCCCTCCAATGTCAATGGCTATCACATTCTTCTTCATGTCACCTATGTCTTTTCCAAAGTGGAAAGTTTCAGGTGGAATCTGATCTAAATCTCTTGTTTATCACCTTTCTTTATACTTCCAGGAATTTCTAGAAGTGGAGAGCAGTGGCGAAAATGACAACGAGAGTGCGAAATGTAGAAGCAGCATGGATTTTTAGAGTGCTATAATGTGTCCTGTCTTTTCCTAACAGTAGCATTATTTCTGGTTTTTTTTGAGTGCTGCTAAACATTAAACTGGTGTCTCAGGGCTTCCTTCCAGAATAATCATAGCTATTTGAGAGGCTGCTACTGTATAAATACTGTATAAATAAGTTTAAGATTGCATATGGAGAAACAACATGACCAACACTGCAATTTCATCTGATATTTTTGGTTATGTGGTATATAGGGAAATTTTTAAGTTGCCTTTTATCTTCAGCTATCCCAGATAGTTTATTGTGTCAGTAAACTTTATCATCATGCTCTTTTTTGTCCATTTCCAGATATTTTGTAAAAAATATTGAGCAGCAAAAGCTGTAGCTCAGCTCTATATAGGATTTCTCTTTCTGTTGGAAAAATAGATTCCTTCTTTAATTCTGTAAATCAAAGAATTTTCTGTCTGCATGGACCTTTCTCTTTACTGCAAATTATTGTGGTTTCTTTAAATTTTTTTTCAGTGGGGGGTCTAGTCAGATGGTTTTGTAAAATTCACATAGGAGATATCAACTAAATCTCCCTTGCCCCAGGCTCAAATGTATCTAATAGATTTTCAGGCACAACTTCCTTTTACCAAAGCCAAATTAACCCTCCAACATATTGCATATATCCATGCAGTCACTGTTTCCATTAGTGTTTTCTACCCATCTGCCTAGTGTTCATATCAGTCTATTCATTTGTCCCTCTGATGCCCCTGAAATGCTTTACAAATCTGGAGTGGTATTTTCTTTTTTTCCTCCCATAGTATTTGGACAGTTTTATATTACATGCAGCAAGCAGCTATTATTTTGTGTATTTCATGACGTCCTTTACTATTTCTGGGTGAATATTTGGTGGCCCTGGCAAGCTTTTCAAGCATAGCATTGTTTTGTGGCACTTTTTCCTGGTCTCCCAATCTGTCACAGCATCTGATAACATTTTCTTTAAAAAGCCAAGAGTCATAACCTCCCTAGATACCTCCATAGTGAATACACCTGCAAAAATATATGCAAGGGTTTTCTTGTGCTTTTACAGTCTCCTTTCTTTAATGAGTTGATCACCTCTTGGACCTATAAATATCTTGGAGTGTCTGTAAATGGGATTGTTTTGGTTGGTTTTTTTTTGCTACTTACACTTTTTTAAAAAAGGTTTCTCAAACTTTCATTTTGATTAGGAGATGCAAGAAGGCTGTGGGTTTTAATTTAACCTACCAAAGTGCGGCTTTCGGGGGTTAGTTGTGGCTGTCCCCCAGCCCCCCAGGACCCCTCCGGCTCGCTGTCCCCTCAGGGGACCGGGGTTTGCCGCTGTCCTTACTGGGCTCACCAGGCAGCGGCTGGGTTTGCACGGTCTGAGCTGCGGTGCGCCTCGATCACCGCAAGGACTTGAGATAAAGAGACGAAGAGAGGTCGATTGTGTGCAGTCCAGAGAGATTGTATTGCCTGAACGGTTGCAGGGACAAAAGACCCTGGGCTACTGCCCAGATACAGTTTTATACAGCAAAATTAAGAGATAAGGTCTAAACAATAGAGACAGTGTCTAGCCTGGGCTGATCAGAACCACCCCAGGGATCAGGTCCAATGGGAACTGCTCAGGGGTGGGGAGAAGGGGATTACAGAAAAACGCTGAAGCGAAGCTTTCCCAAAACAATGGGGAATACGTAAATGTATCTTTTCCTCAGTTTCCCACTCCCAAGGCCTTTCTAAAACCCTTCCTCCACACTACTGTGCCAGCGCAATAGCAACACCAAAGTTTGGTGGGTTTCTGTCTTTTTCTTCATTTTTCCAAAAGATTCTGTCTCTGTCTTAGCTGATGCTATTCTTTAATTGTTTTGACTCTTGTGATTTTTCTGAAATAGTGTTTCACATCTGTATTATATTGTTGCTCCTGGAAGGGTGCTAAATTGATGCATGCTAAAGTCACAGTTAGAGCAGGCAAGTGATAACTAACATTTTCAGCTATACCTTAGCACTGTCTAAGACTAAATCATGAATTAACACTTCTTGTGAGTTCTTGATTTCTTGTTTCATGGAGCAGTCATTTATAGCATATAGAAAACTGGGTTTTGGCAGGTGATGGGGTGTGATAGATACCCGGTCTCTGTGGATGTACTTGAAGTCTCCAGTTACTCTGGCATTTCTTGATTCGTGGCGTCTCTGAGATTTCTCAGCAGGTGGTAAATACAGTTTTTTATACTGTATTTCTCCTGGAAGTCTCAGACTACCTCTCCCTCCAGCTTCAAACCCTTGGTATATGCTGTCCCTCTGCTCACCCTGATGTTTTTCCTGCATACTTAGAAGGTGGGAATAATACCTGGTGGTGGCATCGTACTCCTCATCTTTCTTTAATCAGGTTTCTGACAAGATGTGTTAGCCCAGTTTCAAACAATTTAGACTAATCTTTCACTCCTATGTAAATTAATCCAGCACTACTCTTGTCCCCTGCAGTGTATTCTTGGTACGACTTTCACCAGCTTATTTTAAACATCTGCAAAGAGCCTGTTCAGTTAACTTGTGAATTTGACCAGTTTTACCCAGTAGGGAGATTAAAATGTGCCCCTTGTTGGCACTGCCACCATAGCTGTGTGATTATCAGAGCATCTTTCACCTCCTCTTCCCCAAAACAAGAAGAGGGGTGTAGAAAATGAACATCAGTGCTGGTAAATACTCCTAAGAAAATCTGGGAATTTCCAATCAAGATAAGCAATGTTCAGATTGTAGAAGTCAGACAGAAAAGATAATCTCTTGGGTACCAGCTTAGCCTGCTCATAAGCCTTTGCTTGACAACTATTCTCTCTGACAACTTCCAGATGACAGGTTGTTTTGTCTCTTCCCTGGATCTGCCTGTTTTCTCCTCCTTGGGATCTAAATCCTTTGTAGTGTGTTTACTTATGGTCAGCACTGTGGGTTCTGTAATCCCAGGCAGGTTGGGTTGTTCAGAGGGAGTGATTTAGGTCAGAAAAGAACACTATGATCTTGTGTGTTTGTAGCATGCATCAGGATCACCTTTTCCTGAAATACTCTAGCCTAAGGCTGAAATGACAGTAGAATGTGTTCTCATAGGAGCACGTACTAACTTAAAGGAATCAAGCATGGGGAAGTGTGCGTGCCTTGGTGCTTCTGCAGTTCAGTACACTATGCCAAAAAGGTGGGCTATTTCTAAGAAGGTTTACTCAAACTTCTGCCTGCCACATCTTGCTATCCTCTCCTGTCTTGCATGGTGCTCTGGTGTTAGGTGTTTTCCTCCACTGCCAATACCCAGCCTGTCATCAAGTCACTTCTTCATCTCTCATCTCAGTATGTGTTTCTGGGGAAGGTGAATTGCTTGTTCTTTGTTCAGCATCTGTTGGATGGACAGATCAGTTGGTTATCTCTCCATCTCCTCTCCGAATGTGAAATGCCCTTTGTTCTATGTAGACAGAGCCGTCCATGAGCTCTCTGGAGCAGGGATTTGGATCAGAGCAATTGCGTAAACTGGCAAGGCTAATGAAACAGTCCGTGTGAATTGGTGCTGGGGTGCTTTGGGCAGCCTGGGTGCTGAGTGCTGGCAGCCAGCTCTTCCTCCTGCAAGGAAGCAAGGGAACACATTCAGTCCCTTGCTAGAACCCAGCCTTCTCATTTGCAAGGGAGCTGAGGTGTCAGATATTTGAGGCCAGCAGCTTTCCTAAGCCCATTAGCCATCCTGCAGAGGCACTGCTGTGGAGATGATTCAGAAGCTGACACCTGTGAGGGCGTGAGTTTGAGTCTGCAGACACTGTGCTGTCACAGGTGACTGGTAGGATACCTTATAATCATAGCAGTGCTGGAATTGTTTGGTCGGGTTTGGGTTGCCTGCTTTCCTGAGCTGAAGTGTGACTGATGGTCAAATAGACCTTCATAACTTCTGGCATCAAGGTGCTACTGTCAGATAGTGCTGGGCAGCATATTGCTAGTTTGGTAGCACAGCCAGTTTTGGGTGTGCTCACTAAGATTAGTTTCTGCGCAATTAATACAGTTTCACTCTGTTCCACTTCAGGAAAACTAGAACAACTGCAGCATGTGGCAAATTGGGCTGGGGGAGACGGGTAAAGTGGGGTATTAAATCCTGGGGAAGGGCCTCCCTTTTTTCGTTATTGAAAGTCTTGTGAAAGTGTATGGTCTAGAAGGTCATATGGATTAGAAGGTCAGTATGAGGAAGGAAAGGACTCCTGCTTGGGGAGCTTCCTGTACAATTTTTTTTACAGAAGGCTGAACAGTACTACAATACACAGGAAGTGTAGTATAATATCCCATATTGTGCAATATCCAATATTCAATACTACTTTTCCTGTATTGTGAAAGGTCCAGATTTAGTGCACAATGCCAGTGTCAATGCTGTGAAATGTGCAGCTGGTCCTAGTCCTGCCTTAAAATATTTGTGTCCCAGATCCAATAACTCTTTAGGAATTCAAGAGCAGTACTAGGTAACTTCACTAATACTCACATCCTTGAGGATTTCAAGTACAGACACTAGCATCCATCTGCTAGTCACAGTGATTTGCTCCATGTAGCTAGCTGTCCACAGAAATTTTAGCTGTGGATCTTGTACAGTGGTGTGCATCTCAGACTGCACATCAGCTTTAGCAGGACTGAACAGAGAGGCAGTGTGGAAGAAGCTTCTCTGCCTCTATCACAAGTACCTCAGGGCAAATACGGTGCAGCTTTGTCACATTTTCTTTTCCAAGCTCTGAATTCCTATGGAAACAAGTGAGCCTCTCTAGAGTGCTGTAGTTGGAAATGCCTCACTTCTCATCCAGTGGAAGCACTGATTTTTCGGGGATCTTTGGCCGGTCTTGTTTAGGGATTTACAAAGCAGCCACAGAGAAAAGTGTGGTGAGTAGTATTCATGAGTTCTGTCATTTCTTGCCGTCTCTGGGGTGGAACATGGAGACAGTAAAAAATGGCATGCAGGAAAGCAGAAGAGATGTGCTCTGGTGTGGTGATGCAGGACAGAATGCTGGCTGTAAGGCAAATGCAAATGTGTCTGTCTCTGTGGCTATGTCTATGTCAGAGTGCTGTGCCCACACCGTGGCCATGTCTGTTTTAGCCTGGCACTAAAAATGCACAGTACTTAGCACTCTGTGCACATCCCGATGGCCTTCCCTCCCTCCTTGCCCTGTTCATTAATGCCTTTATCTCCCAGTGTTTACAACTTATAAGCAGAAGATCAGGAAGGAGCTGCAGGAGGGTTCATTTTCAGTCCGTTCAGCCGTGCTGCCCGTGGGGAAAGCTCGGTTTCCCAGGGCCGGGCCGTGCGGAGGGCTGGTGCCGGGGCGGGCGCGGAGCACACGTGCGGCAGCGGCAGCAGCAGCGCCCGGCGTGGCGCCCCGCCCCGGCACACGTGCGGCCCCGCGGCGAGGGGCGGGCACGGCGCTCGGCTCTAGGCCCGGCCCCTTGCATAAGCTGTTGATTGAAATGGGTGGGGAAGGCTGCTGTGCTGCAGCTCCTGCGTGAGCTGTGAGGATGCCTGCCTCCGCGCTTTATGTAATGCTGGCGATCCCTGCGCTGTCGGCTTTGTTGTTAACTCCTTCCACTCCTACAGAAGAGGGGTTAAAAATGACATCTTTCAGCCTGGAGAAGTTTACCTTGGCATGGGGGCTTCTCAAAGCTCTCTGTCCCAGGAAAAATAAGACTGTGGCCCAAGCAGGCTGTGGATGCTTGGTGAAGTAGAGGAATGGGGAACTTTGACTGTGTTTTTCCACAGTGTGATCTGACACAGGTTAATACCATGAGACAGGGCTGCTCGTGGCCTTGTGGCATGGAGGAGGGTAGTGATTTCTCTAATCACAGAGGGGAATGATGCAAATTGGGATTTGTCTCATCCAAGATAGGTAGAGGAGGGGTCACTAACAAGCTGAGTCTTCTGTGTCAGACAAGAAGGAAGTACAGTCAGAATCAGATTAGGATATCACAAGGTGTTAGGGGAACCAGATGCAGGTCTAGGATTTGCCACCTTGGGGAGACAGAAAGGCAGTAATCAGATAGAGATTTCACACTGATGAGGAGCTCCAGGAGAGAGATGTGATGCTCAGCTTGATTCAGCTGGAGCTGTTTTGAGTTTTTGGGTTTTTTTTCCCTACAGAGATGAGGAAGTATATGGTGTTTTGTCTTATGTGTTTTAGATTTTTGTTTGGTTGATTTTAATATCTGTTTGAGGGATGCACCAAGTGGAACGTAGGTCTGTAAGGATTTCTGTATTCAGAGTGAAAGGCTATCCTGAGCAGAGATAGCAGGGTCCAGTTTAGATGTCATTTCCTTGTCATCTGTGGTAGTGAGACTGTGTTGTTTCACCTTGTTTATTTTATCTCCAGAATAATTGAGCTGAATGGCCACAAGCCACCCCTCACCTACAAGCGCTTCCAGGCCATCATTAGCCGTATGGAGCTCCCAAAGAAGCCAGTGAGCACTGTAATAAGTCAGCAGATGGAAACATGTAAAGTGGACATCCAGGAAAACCATGACGATGTCTATGGGGTCCCATCCCTGGAAGAGCTGGGTATGTGTCAAGAATGAAGGCAAGAACTACTACCAGCTGAAACAGGATCTAGTGGAACTATTTCCTATGGCTGGCACATGTTCTTACCTGATGTGGGCTGCCTCTAGCCATAGCACAGCCTAATTTTTTCAGCAAGTGCCAGACCTTGTGATAACAAACTGGCATCCCTTGCACTGCTGTTGATGCCCAGCATCCCCTGTAGCACTGCTCTGAAGTGCTCTGCATCTGTCATTGTGTTCTCTGCTATACTGAGCATGTAACCTCTGTACTAGGATCTCATGTCCTTACTAGCTGCTTTCCTCCTACTGCAGTCTCAGGCATGTTGTGTAACAGACCTGAAGAGGTAAACTAACTGTGTACCAGGTTTAGATAATTTCTGTTATTGCCAAGCGGCACCAACTTGGGAACTTAGCAAGACAAAAGCTATTACAAAAACTTCTTTCACTCATCCTGTTGTGCCTTATAATCCTGTAAGATTTGAAGAAGGAGAATGAATAACTGAGGCATGAGGAATGCAAGACCTACATCAGGGAAGTGAATCTAAATGCAAGGGAAGAAAGGACTAATGCAGAGTACTGTCTGTGACTAGAGGCTCCATACCAGCTTTATAGGAAGTATCTCGTGGTACCTTAAGGTGCAGTTTCAGCAGTCATGTGAAAGCATGGGGCTTCTCAACAGGAGTATCCTAAGGGCTGCAGTCCTGCATGAATCTAGTTTCTTTATTATCTGGCCAAATATGAGACTGCCTGTATCCTTACACTGCTCTGCTTGCTGCCAGGGTAGGCACCTCTGCCCAGAGCACTGCAGGGAGACTGCATTATTGCATCCCCCTTTGCAGTGGTCCTTTTGTGCTAATCCAGTGCCTTCCCCAGCACCAGCCTCAGCAGAATAGGAGCCACACCAGGAGCAGCTGGGCTATCTAGCGAGCTGCTGATGTTGATGGCAAGGTGTTTTGTAAGGCAGAGCTGTGAAGTACATGTTTCATTGCCAGCTGCTCTGGCCTTTGGAGCAGAGCCCTGTGGGTAGTGCTGACACACCAGAGAGAATGCTGGCTGTGAGCAATGGGGAAAGTCACCATAAGGCTGCCTGTAGCATTGCAGGGAGAGGCCCTCGAAGTGCAGTGTCATGAGCAGGCTCTCCCTATATCCTACACAATTTGCCTGCTGTACAAGGATTAGAGCAGCAAGTAAGTAAGCCACTTTGGGCAGCTGTAGTATGTACTGTCTTGCTGTTGGTAGTGCATAATCCTGTATCAATGCCCTTTGTTAGGCATAGCTTCAAATCTTACAAAGTTCTTTCTCTCAGGCTTCCCTACAGATGGTCTTGCCCCTGCGGTTTGGCAGGGAGGGGAGACAGAAGCTTTGGCACGGCTGGATAAACACTTGGAAAGAAAGGTAACCCCTTTTTTAAGTAGTGTTTTCTGCAAACTGTGCCTCCAAATGAAAAATGTAGTGTTGCCTAGTACCCCATTCCCTGCTCTTTGTAGCAGTGGTCATAGCATTCACCTGTGGAAAGGAATGTATACGATTGATGGTGTACTCCTGTGGTGTTAGGTTCTGTGTGAAGCAGAGAGCTCATTGGCTTCCTCAGGTCCAAAAATTTAGAGCAGTATATTATTTATGCTGCTGTTTGAAGCACATTGGACTCTTTTCCGTGTTTCTACTTCTCAGTTTCCTTCAGAGGAGTGCAAACTTGGAAATTCTTCTGTTAAGTTGTTCAGTCCCTGCTGCACACTGCACGCCATGTCTTTTTATCTTTACCTTAAGTATTAGTGTGAGTACATGGTTATAAAAGAATGCCTTCCCCTTGTCCATCAGCTTCTTAATAGAGTGTCTCACTGGCTGGCATTCCTTAAGTCTCTTGTTGAAATAATCAGAATTCTTTTCAATGGGGCTGGTGTTCTTGATTATAATGCACAAAGTAAACAATTTCAAAGTAATGAAAGGGGACCCAGCTGCCAAAGCATGATTCAGTTTTAACCATTTTATACATCTTTAATTCATCAAGCTGGGCGGCTTGATGTCAGTTGTGGAAATCAAAGCATAGATACTTGTGCTGAAGAGGGAATAAATTATCAACATAATGCTCCACAAAAGGGTCTGAATTTCCCCAGTTTACTTGTTTGGTGTGTGAAATGAGATAGACATACTTGGACATAAACAGTTGTGTTAGCTTGTATCCCTAGGAACCCTCCAGGTTGTTAGCTCCTGTATGCAAAGCAAATTAATCCTCTTGGGCAAAATAACTGACTGGCTTAAATCCTGGAGCAAAGGTTTTGCAGTTCTTGATTGGGGCATGGGGTTGGGATTGCCTGCTGGCAATCTCTGCCAGCAGAGGTTGGAAGTAAATAGAAGAGACTGTGCTGTCAGATGTGAGTGGCCTCACTACCAGCACAGAGCCTTGCCTTTAGCAGTGTCCCACAAATACAAGGGGTTTTTGGCTCATTTCTCCTGAATCTGTCTAGGCATGGGTTGCAAATTACGAAAGACCAAGGATGAATGCCAATTCATTGCTGGCCAGCCCTACAGGACTCAGTCCCTACCTGCGTTTTGGCTGCTTGTCCTGCCGCTTGTTTTACTATCGCCTCTGGGAGCTGTATAAGAAGGTAAGACAAAAGGTTCACCTGGAGGGCACGTGGGGCTTGAGCATATATAGCATGATGCTGGTTGCCAGACAGTGTGCCAGAATTGGTGCAAAAGATGTCTCCCTAGTGTTTAATTGTTGGGCTGAGCTCATTGCTACTAAAGAGAAGCCTTTTGGGTAAGAAAGTAATTCTCCTGTATGTACTCATGCAGGCCTTGAATCTGGTGGTACCTTGTTCTTTAGTTTGGACTCCTGTGTTCTGAGCCATGTAGAGCCATTTACAGTTAGTTTTACATCATTCTAGTCACTTGTCTTTGTACTGTGTGACCTCTGTCAGTGCTCTGACTTTACCATCTGGGCTTTCTGATAAGGGGTGAGCTCCAGCGTTGAGCTCCTTTATGGCAGTGGTCAGTAGCTGACTTGGGAAATGTGTGTAAGTGCATGGGTGCCTCGTAGCTCAGCTTCATGAAGCCAATCCTTCTGTGCTTGTGCACACTTGTGTCCCCTCTCCACAGGTGAAGCGGAACAGCACACCCCCCCTCTCTCTGTACGGACAGCTTCTGTGGCGGGAGTTCTTCTACACAGCAGCCACCAACAACCCAAAGTTTGATCGCATGGAGGGGAATCCCATCTGCATACAAATCCCCTGGGACAGGAACCCTGAAGCCTTGGCAAAGTGGGCAGAGGGCAAAACAGGCTTCCCTTGGATTGATGCAATCATGACCCAACTGAGACAAGAAGGGTGGATCCACCACCTGGCCAGACATGCAGTGGCCTGCTTCCTGACCAGAGGTGACCTCTGGATCAGCTGGGAGTCAGGAGTCAGGGTGAGTCCTGGCATTTTCAGATATTTGCAGGAGGCCATAAGGAAAACATAGTCTCTCTGGCACTTGCTGCAAGGATGGGCACACAGGTATGGCTTTTGCTTCATGTGTAAACGGTGCATGGAAGAGAGGATTTGCTAGCAGGCTCTTGGCCAGCCAATGGCCTGACTTCTTTCTGCCTTCTACCTCAAGGCTCTGACTTTGTCACAAGCCTCAAGTAGCCATAGCTAAATGTGTTTGGGACCCACTGGTAAACACAGACTAGGGTTTTGGGGGCCTTTTAATTTTTTTTTTTTGGGGGGGGGGCGGGTTTTGTAAAAATTCTCTCAGTCCATCTGTTTTCTTTGCAAGTTTAATGTCACTTCTTAACCTGACCTTTTTCCTCATTATAAAATCCATCACCGTGCCGGTCAGGGAGCGCTCCATGACTGTGAAATCTGAGTCTAGAGTCTCTCAAGGAAAGAGGTAAAAGACCCTCCTCTTGGGCCATCTGAAAGGACAGACAGCTTGAACCTACCCAGTGTACATACTGCCCTACACAAAAAGTGGAGGCAGGGGCATCTAGTCACAAAGCTGACAAAGAGCATAATTCCAAGTGCTGCCTAAAGTGCAGCATCTGTGCATGGGTGTGAGTGAATTACTGCTGAAACCTTTCTGCCTCTCGGTGGTAGTGTGCTCTGTGACCTCCAGACGGGTTCTTTCTTCTTGCTTTGGTGCACGTTCTTCTGTGCAGCATCCTCTCCTTCCCAAGGTTGGTGCTTTACACTCGTTATGCCTGCCAGGCTGGGATCAATACCCAAAGCTTGCTGCAACACGAGGTAGTGATTTAGTCTGTAGCTGCATGAGAGATGAGCCAGCACTTTATCAGTGTGAGCCGACCATGCTTCTCTAAGTGAAAGTGTCAGGAAGTGAGATGCATTGACCAGCCAACTGACTTCAGCCAGCAGATCAGTTCTGTGCTGCTGCTCTGTTCTCATAGTTCAGTGCCTGCCATTTGAAATAGCATCCTGGGTCCTACTGCCACAAAGTCCTCCCCAGGGAAGGTCTCAGCGCCTTTTCCTCCAATTGCTGCAGGTGTTCGATGAGCTGTTGCTGGATGCAGATTTCAGCGTGAACGCGGGCAGCTGGATGTGGCTCTCGTGCAGCGCGTTCTTCCAACAGTTCTTCCACTGTTACTGTCCTGTGGGCTTCGGACGTCGCACAGACCCCAGTGGTGACTATGTGAAGTAAGTGATGTTAACTGGAGCTGATCTGTGTTTCTGCATCTGTAATCAGTGGCTCACAGGTGCATGGCACTTTCTGTGCATTGTGTATGTTACACTGCTTTTTACTTTTGTTGCAGGAGGTATCTGCCCAAGCTAAAGGGTTTCCCGTCACGATATATCTACGAACCATGGAATGCCCCAGAGTCTGTGCAGAAGGCAGCCAAGTGCATCATTGGGGTGGACTACCCCAAACCCATGGTGAACCACGCAGAGACCAGCCGACTGAACATCGAGCGCATGAAGCAGATCTACCAGCAGCTGTCACGCTATAGGGGCCTCTGTAAGTACCAGTAATTGCAAAAGTTTGTGTCTTTAATAAGAGATAAAATGCTGGGAGGAAAGGTCATGATTTAAAATATGTATGTATTACTTGTCTCTCTGGCCTGTCCTTCCAAGAGGAAGCAGTGCCTGCCAAATCTGCTCAATTGGTTTCCAGGGAGAGCTCAATTATGTTCTCAGACAGTTAAGAGTGGAGTGTTTAGGTCTGAGAGGTGCTGATAGCATGGCACCATCTACATACCACCAATGGTCCATTGTAAGAAAACCTAAGCAGTGTATTCTAAATAAATGCACAGCTGGATCACAGTGTGTGTCTGTAGTCATCACTGGGTCAGTGTAGCTCTGAAGTATTCCTGCTTTGGAATATGGATGTGCTGTTTGGTGATCACTAAGGTATTTCTGTGAAAAGCTTTTCCTAGCCCAGGTGTGTTTTGTTTCTTAACTAAGATCTTCTTGCCATTCTCTAGGTTTACTGGCATCCGTCCCTTCTTGTGTGGAAGATATCAGTGGCCCGGTCCCAGACTCTGCTTCAGGGCAGGGCTGCAGCACCAGTACAGGTGAGTTGGATCTATTTGTGTGCTTTTGATTTTCATGTCACATTAAAGGTTATAGGCAGGAGAGGGTCCTTTTCTAATAAGAGGCTGTGTAGCTAGGAAAACATTCACATTTCTTTACACTTTCTTCAGAAGTCCCCAGTGAGCCTTCGTGTCTAAAATGGCTGAAGAATAAGAGTTCATTAATGTGAATCTTTTATTGCCTGTATGGGATCATATGCAGCCACTTAATGGAGAAGTGCAGATTGCTGTAGGGTTTACCAGGTATAATTAAACTGTCCTCTGTCAAAGGAGGATACTTTTGTGTTTGTTCAGGGTGACTTAATTCTGCTTTTAACAAAGTTTCTAGTAAAAGTTTTCAGAGAGGCTGTGACCAAATGTCTCTGTGCTTGTGCAGTCTTCTTTCTCCCAGCTCTGTGGCAGGTTAGGCCTGGGTGTGCTTGTGAGGCCATCTAAATACAGGAGAACCACTGCAGTGACTCTTCTTCCTTCTACAGCAGTGAGACTGTCTCAAGCAGAACAGGCTTCTCCAAAACGCAAACACGAGGGAGCAGAAGAGCCATGCCCTGAAGAACTGTACAAACGAGCCAAAGTGACAGGTCTCCCCACTTCAGAGATCTCTGGAAAGAGTTTGTGATTGTGAGTACTTCCTAGTGTGACCTGGCTTAAACTACTTGGTTCTGGAAGCTAACAAGGCTCAATCTTTACTTCCACCATTTTAATGAACAAAATGGACTTCCTTGTGGAGGGACATGTAAGGCTCCTAAATGTAATTCCACAGCCCAGAAATATGGCAGTGGTCAGCCTGCAGGTTGTTTGGATTTTGTGTAACATGCTGTTAGCTCTGTTGTCTGGTGGTGAGCGGTGCCCTGCTGCTGGAGCTGTCATAGAGCACAGTTGTTGGTGCATTTGCTCTTGTGAGGCTGCTTCTCCTTCCAGAGAGTGGGCTCACAGCCAGGTTTTCTCATCTGGTGAGGGTATGGGCTAGAGCAGGGAGAGCAAGCAGGTCCAGTCATCTGGCTGCAATGCTCCAGATCCCAGGAGCCAAGGAGCTGGTCACATGTTCTGCCAACTTTTCAGTATGACAAGGGAGGTCAAGGCCAAATTCTCTCTTTTACTTTCTCCTACAGCCTGCGACAAGCACCTTGCAAGTGAAGAGAGAGAGTGCTGAAGAGGTGACCAGAAGAGTAGGAACTGCTGTCACAGAGGGACTGGAACTTGGGATCTGCAACAGAAAACCCAGGGTCTCATAACTCTGTAATTCCAATGGCTGCCACAGAATGGCAGTGCATTACTTGTGCTTGGGAATATTTGGCTTTCTGGTCTCCAGAGAGCTAAATGCGTCTCTTCTCAGCCATGCCCAAAATCTGCCCACATTAAAGAGGGCAAGAACACTCTGTCAACTTGCTCACTCCCAGGTGTATCTATCTTTTCTGACAATGGCTCAGTGCGCATGAGTTGATGCATTGATGTAGGAATTGGCATCTGCACATCTCAGAAATAGTGAGCATCCTTTCTCAGCAATAGTACTTGGTAGTGATGTATGCTGATTAATTCAAATTAGAGTAGGATATAAGAAGGAAGCTGCTACAATGTCAAAAATAGAGTACCCATCCTACGAGAGAGCAGAGAAAACTCAGTATTTCTTTCATTAGGCTAGGCTGAGGAGGAAGGAAATGCTTTGGGTAAATCAAGGTAATGCTTATGTGGGATGGAAACAAAATGAAAGTCAACTGTAGATACACTTGAAAGGCACTTAAAACTTTCCCTGCAAAAGAGCCTTGCCCCACTGCAAGGTAAGTCATAGTGCTATTACCTGGAATGGTTGGCTTCAGAGCTGTTTGACATCTGGGGAAGAGGAACTCTGTACAACTCCCTGGAAGGAGGTTGTAGCCAAGTTGGGGGTTGGTCTCTACTCCCAGGCAACCAGTGACAGGACAAGAAGACACAGTCTTAAGCTGCACTGGGGGAGGTTAAGGCTGAACATTAAGAAAATTTTTTTCACAGAAAGAATGGTTGGGCGTTGGAACAGGCTGCCCAGGGAGTCACCATCCCAGAGGTGTTTAAGAAAAGATTGGCTGTGGCACTCAGTGCCATGGTCTAGTTGACATATTGAGGTTAGGTCATATAGGTTGGACTAAATGATCTCAATGGTCTTTTTCAACCTAGTTGATTCTGTCAATCTGAGAAGGAGGAATTCTTCAGAGAATAAGATCATATGAGCAAAGCAGTATCTCAGTATAGATGTGATCCAAGTAATAAGGAAGCTACACCTGGGCCCAGCACTCTACAGCATTTCCTCCCCTGAATGAGAGCTCTCAAATGGAGCCTGTGTCTGGTGTGTAGCCTGTGCAGTGCCTCATACTGATAGAGGATGTATTACACACCAGCTCCTTGAAGTGAGTCTTCCTTGAGTTCAGAGTCTATTGTCCATTCTGTTCACTCTTTTCTGTATTGGCTTCTGTGTGTTGAATTTCCACACAGTAAACTCCTGTACCTGCCCACTGCTCCTTGCCATTTGCATTCACACTGGTGCTTTGTAGCCTAGCGAGGTGATTGTGTAGCTTTCCTGGCTCTTAACCATACACTCCTTGCTGGGTCCTGTTACTTGTCAGGTCAGCACAGTGCTGGCAGAGCGCCTCTGCCTGCCACCAGAGAGTGCAAGGGAGGGTGGTACTGCAGGAGATTCTCTCTTGAGGCTGTTTACAAGAGAAATCAGATTGAGTAGCTCATCCCGTGCAATGGGCTGCTGTTGGCACTGTTTTCATTTGCTGTCCAAAACCTTTCATCCCTGCCTGACACAGATAGTGTGGGGCTATATGTGAGCTTATGCAACTAACTGCTTGGGGAGTACAGGAGTTGTCTCCCACTGGGATAATCAGATTCAGTTTTGGAGCCTGTGTTTGAACCCAGAGCAACAGGGTTGCGAATAGAAACTGAGTCAAATGTACCTGAGAAACCTGAAGTGGTTGAATTGAGTCTGTGAATAAACTTAATGAATAGCTGAAGAATCTTTCCTTCCCGTTCCCTGGGGCTTTGATCTTACGTTCTTTTTCTGCTGAGAATCCACTGGGCAGACTGAACAAGTAAACAAAGAGTCACTTTTCTTAACCTTACTTTATTATAAACTATTCGTAGTCTGCCTGGTGGATAACCCAGTTATCAACAGGTCTTGTCCCCCTCAGTCTAACCCAGCTGTTACTCCCATTGTCTTGGGGGTAGAAGGGTATAAAGAAAAAGAGATACTCCCCTACCCCCATCTTCTGCTGCAGAGAGAAGAAAGGGGAAAGATGTGCACTTTGTCTAGGTTACAGAAATTGTGACTTCTGTCATTTGGAGAGTTTCATGCTTAGGCAATGGTCTGTAAATAAAACTTTTTATAAATGTCTTTAACCCTCTTTTTGCTGTCATCCAAATTATTTCACTTGGTAAATGGAATTTTTGGGGCTGGATCTGTGGGGGGTAAAGAGTCAAAGGGAGGGGAGGCCACATCTCCTCAGTGATCTAGAAGGCTTTGTGGAGGCAAGGGAGATCACATTTGCAAGGTTTTTGTCAATACCTGGGATATGGATGGTAGTATTTGGAAGAACTGCAGCTCAGGTAGTAGCACTGGGAATGACATGCATCAGACCAGTTAAAGAAAGATAAGGGAAAAGTTTCTTTCAAGAAACCTTGTAAGTAGGCTGGGATTCACCTACTCTGGCATCTTTTCCCAACTGAAATAATACAGGTGGGTAAAACTGTGTGACAAGTAGGGAATGACTGTTCATTGTTTTCATTGCTACTTAGAATTGGGCATGCTTGGTTAAAGTACAAGATGGCAGACTGAACAAGTCTATGCCTTGCTTAGCTTTGTGACACATTTTTCCTCAGTTGTGGGTGCTAACAGTTTGAGTTCAGAAAGATTTGGCCAGTTTGTGGGGAAAGAAAAAGCCATCAGTAACCATTAGAAAATATACCATCTTTGTTTCAGAAGCAGCAGAGGACTGCTGGAGGCTGTTGTAAAGGAAGTAGCATGAAATGGACACCAGTTTAGGGGTTTCTGTTTTCTGTGTCTCGGGGCAAGCTGGCAATGCCTAACCTGACATAGGCACCCCTAACACGGGTGAAGTGTGAGCTCTTTGCTCGGGCAGAGGGAGCAGTTGCCTTTTGATGCTGAGAGCAGTGGCTTTGGGATGCTCCCCAGGGTGGTGTGAAGGCTCCTTTCAACTAAATGTGGATACTGGAGCAGAGAAGTCCTATGGAGCTGTGAACAGTTGTTCAACTTGGGTCTCCTGTCAGTGATGGAGCCTTGGCTAATGACTTCTAAGCTAAGTCATGAACTTGTATTAAATACACTAGACTTAGCAATCTAATTAGCAAGGACAGAGTCAAGTTCTTGTGCATCCTGCCATCCTCCTTGGTGCTTCTGTGTCGACCCACTTACTGGAACCTCTACCTTAGCAAGAGTTCCATGACGTACATTAATTTTCTTAGTAACCAGCAAGACTTGGGAAGTGTGTGTAGCCATGCAGTTCTTTGTCAAGGTTCAGCAGTGGGGCTTATCTGGGACAGAAGTGCCTCAGCTCATGGTATTGCTGAATTGTTCTCTTGTTTCTGGCAAGGACCTTCTGGTCTTGGAAAAATAAAACTTCAGTGCTTGGGGTGGCTCACACATGGCAAAAACCTTCTGAAAACAGCAGCATATGCCTTAGAAGATGATGAGCCAGAATGACAGTAAACTCAGCCCAGCTTTTTCTAGCCTGAGTGGAATAATGTAAATTAAAGCTGAAGAGATTGGGTTTGAGGCTCCTCCTCTGTGCTGGCCATGATACCTGTTTTACCTGTCACAGGAATGATGGTGATGTGACTCAGGATTGGAAATGGCTAACCTTGGATTTTTAGCAGAACTGCCTGCTCCATGTGCTGGTGCTTGAGAAAATTCCCTTCTTCCATGTATGTCTCTTCTGTGCACAAAGAAGGAGCTAGAGTGGCTTCAAGAGGGGCTGGCTGAAAGGTCTGATAATAGAAAACACACCTAGATATGAAGAAGTGGAGCTGGAAATGTGGCCATTTGAGGCAGAGGGGGAAAGAACAGTAAGAAGGATGGCTGATGGAAGGAGAGGAGTCTGGTATCACAGCTGCATCTGGGTGGACATCAGATGGTTCAGCTGGGGACGAGGAGCAGGAAAACTTCTCTGAGCACATAACCTCTGCTCAGGTTTCCTTTAAGGCTGAGTTGGTCTGGGCTGAACCTGATGGTCAGTTGGACAATTTGAAGGAGGAAAATTAGCAGATGCCTTGTGGGCAGAGATACTGCTAGGATGGAAGTGCTGTCTCCTAATTTGCAGCAGATGTGCATGCACTCTCCCAGGGGCCGTGTGCTCTACTGTGCATCCGAGGAATAGACCTGACTGACAGTAGTGCAGGTAGGAAGGTCCATTTGGGTCTCCTGCCAGGCCAGCCTGAGCCAGGGCTGGTGACCTGACTAAAGGTCGTGTCACTAAGGGGTGAGATTTTGGTGCTTGGCATTCAAGCAGAAGGTGAGCTGCAGTGATGGCGATCTGGCTGTGGGACAAGGCAGCATCCTTACTTTATGGCCCAGGTCAGAGGCCAAATAACAGCCATGCTGCAGAGAAATCAGTTCTGGTGGATGGGGTTTATGCTTTGGGATGGAGCTACATCAAAGCTCCCCCAAAGCTCCTGGAATGAATGCTGGTGAGTCTCTTGGGTCCTGCATGTAATACAGTTCAGTCTGTGTATCCAAACAGCAAAGGGGACACTTAGATTGCCCTCAGGAGGCTGGCCCAGGGTTACCCACACATGGTGACCCCGGGGGTGTGTGCTTGTCTCCACACTAGTCCAGGAGTAACATCTCTTTCCAGTGTGTCTGGTAGGAGACTAAGACTCCTGAGAGAGAGCAGGACTGTATGCCTTGGAGGGCTCTGCTTGCTCTTCTCTGGAGGAGCAGCTGACATCCTGGGTCTTGGCCAAGAACTAATACATCACCTCAATGGCAGTCAGCTCTGCGGTGTGAGAAACACTGATGGGACCGGATGTTTGAATGGCTAAAGAAGTGCCACTCATGCCATCCAGGACTCTCAGAGACACAGACTGGCAGCACAGTGGGCATGCAGGGAATAAGGAAAGTTCTCCTGTTCAGGTACAGAAGTAGCCTTGAGATCTAAAAAATACTGATGCTGTCCACTTCTGTCCACAGCACAGTTTTCTGAGCTTGCAAAGCATGGGGAGGAGAGCAGGGAAGAGAAACCTGCTCAGGCTGGTAAGGAAGAGTAGCAACAATGAGTACCTACCCAAGATAAAATGCTTCTTGGAACATAGCTAGATACAAAAATGGGTTTGCCCTTTCTAGGAGAAGCCTGAAACCATGAGATTAATTTTTTTCCCCTGCTTTGTCCCTGTGGAAGGTGTGTATATGCTGCTTTTTAAACTCCCTTTGCAGTGCTTGCAGCCCTGCTGCAGGGGCTGGCAGACCTGTTGCCAGGTGCAGCAAATATGCCATGGGCGCCAAAGTGCAGCGTGGTTGCTCCTGCTGCCTCCAGGCACCTCCCCGCTGCCGAAGAGACCCCTGCAAGTGGCCCCTGTGTCCAGCCCCTCGCCCTGGGCTCCTGCCTGCCCACTCGGCCAGCCGGCCCCGCTCCTGGGGTTACTCCTCCCGGCCTTGGGAGACCCTGGCCGTCCCTCGCACCTGCCCTTGAGGGTGCAGCCTCCAGCTGCGGGCACATCTGTCCCGCCGGGGCCGGCGTTCCCCGAGGCCCGGGCGGAGCGGACGGGGTCGGGGTGCGAGGTGACGCCTCCATCCGTGCCGTGCCTGTCCTGCAGCTGCCGCCGGGAGCCGCGGGATGGAGCCTCCGGGCCGCGCCCCCGCTCCCCCCGCCCGGCGGCAGGTATGTCCCTCCCCGCCGGCACCGCCAGCATCCCCCTCCCTTCATCCCTCCTTCCCTGCCTCCCTCCCTCCCGCCCGCCCTCCGCCTGCATGGAGAGAGCCACAGAATGGCGGAGCGAGAGAAAGGAGCTGCATCCCCGCCCGCCTCACCCTTCCTGGGGCTGCACCTCGCCTCGCCCCCCAATTTCAGGTACCGGCCGCCGTCCCCCCGCGGAACCCCCTCGGGGCTGCCCCTGCCCCCTGCCCGGGGCAGCGCTCCCCATCTGCTGCAGCCCCCGCCCGCACGGTCGCGCCGGCCCCCGCCTCCTCCAGCGCTTCTGCCCCCTCGGCGCGCAGCCCCCCGGCCCGGCCATCCCTTCTGTCCCCCGCCCCAGCCACCGCCGAACCCCACCGCAGACATCGCTCCAGCCCCCCATGGCTGCTCAGCCCGCCCACCCAAGCCATGTTGGCCCTCACCCCACACATACACCACTGCAGCTTCCCAGCCCCCTGCTTGCCCTCATGTCCCCTCGCACCCCATTCCCGCCTCCTTACCTGTCTCATCCCTCTTCCAACACCTCTTCCTCATGGAAGAAAAAAGCTTCATCTCTCTCCCCTCCCCAAGAAAAGCCTTTTTCCAGCCCTTTCCTAGAAATCCCAGGTGCTTCTGCTTCCTTCCTACCCCTGTGAAACAGGAACCCCAAGTGAGACGGTGGGAGAGTGCCAGAATTGATCCTCTTAGCAATACTAAGTGCTCCCATCGATTTGGGATGGAGGGGGCTGTGTCTCCTCTGAAACCCAATGAGGCTTGTCACAGGGACTTCTGATGGCGTGGGCCAGGCCAGGGATGTCTGTGGGTTTTGGAGCCTCTGGTGCCTGCTAAGGGTAGCTCTGGCACACGGATGTGCTGGGTAGGTAAGGGAGGAGCCCTGCCCCTGCCTGCAGGTGCGGTGTTCACTTGCCATGAGGGGAGGCTCGCTGCTCCTGGCAGCTGTGCCCTCGTCAGCCATTGCTCTCTGCTTGCCTCTGCCACACAGGGGTGCTGGGGGGAGCTGCCTGAAAAGAGGGGAATGGTACCAGCTGCCTTG
Source organism: Taeniopygia guttata (assembly GCF_048771995.1). Classification (NCBI taxonomy): domain Eukaryota; kingdom Metazoa; phylum Chordata; class Aves; order Passeriformes; family Estrildidae; genus Taeniopygia; species Taeniopygia guttata. Next base: position 27,065,752 of record NC_133030.1, on the reverse strand, counting down.
CGTGCTGAGATTTTGGGTGGAAAGGAGGGGATGGTCCACACTTGGGACCACAGCCAAGATCATGCCCTCCTCTGTCAGGCCCAGCCCCCGAGGCTGGGGAACCCATGGGTCCCTGAGAAGAAACAGATGGGTGCATTTGAGCAAAGGTAGTGCTCAGGCAATTAATATTCGAAGGGCTGTGCTTCTGGACCCCCGTTGCTGGTGGCTCCGGGTCTTTGGCAGCTGCCTCCTATTGCAGCGCTGCCTGCGAGAGCTGCTGGGAGCTGTTGCAACATGGCTGGTGTACCCTGCAAAGCCAGCGATTAAACGCTGCCGCTGGAATCACCCACCATGGAGAAGGGGCTTGGCCACCGAGCCAGGGGCTGGAGGCTGAGCTGCCGAGCAGCTCTGGGCCTGCCGCCTGCTGTCCTGGAGGTAGCGGCTGTGCCCTCGGCATCCTCCTGCTCCCCAGCAAACAGCCATGGCCTCGGAGGGAGAACGAGCTGCTGCTTCTGGCTGGGCCTCAGATCTTTGGAAAAGGAGCCCCGTGTGCTGCCAGCCTGCTTCAGGGAAGAACTGACCTCGTGAAGGAGGCTGTGCAGCTGGGTGGAAAACTGAGGAATCAAGGCAGGAGTGCAAAATCTTCCCCGGGCACCGAGCTCAGGGTGTAAGTGGAAGTAAATGCAGTGATGTGTCTGAGCCTGGGGCAGGGTCTGGCAGATCAGAGGCGATGTTGTGGCAGGGAGTGTCGTGCGAGAAGGGAGCTGTGCTTGTGTTTCAGAAGCTGGGTTATGTGTCACAGCATGGCTTGTGCGTGTCCCAGGTCCTGCGTCCCTGCTGCAGGGCTCAGCGAGGGGGTGTTCCCCGCAGATGAGCTGGACCCAGCAGCCATGAATGCGGTTCAGAGTGAAGGCTCAGACCATGGCTGGCAGTGAGGTGAGCCCTGCCCTCTGCCCCTGCCTGCTGGATGAGGTGTTTCAGATTTCTGCCCTTTGGTACATGCATCTGCACTCCCAGCTCCAAGTGGTGACATGCCAGCCCAAGCATTAGGTGATCGGTTGGCTTGAATTGAGAGAGGGCTTGGTCCTGGCCAGCAAGCACACTGAAGCTCTGAAGAGACCAGGCATAGTGGCCTGGCAGTGATGGTTTGGTGTTGTCTGAGAAGAAGTCGGAAGAAAAGGATGGTGAGATAATCCGTCCTTTAGCCAGGAGGTCCTCCAGAGGTGTCTATTCATCACAATGAGAATAACACCATTTTAGGAGACAGCAATTAAAAAAATCATGCTCATCCATCCTCCCTTAAGCTTCTCAAAGCCTTGCAGTGTGGTCTGTGTTCACTGGAGCTCCATAACATCTTTCTCTGGGAAACGGTGTTGCAGCTCCTTGCCCTGCTAAGAAGCTTTGGCTGTGCTTTGTGGCAGGCTTTCCTGTGAGGGGCTCTCTGGAGCCTCTCTGGGTTAGGGGTCCCTCTACCCAGCATTAGAGGGACAGGGAGGACTGGCACAACTGGGATGAAGTTGGATGCAGAGCTCACAGTGTTGCCTGTCCCACTGTCCCCAGGACTGTGGCTCTAATGTAGATGGAACCTGGGAGGGGTCACTGACTGATCCCCTCTATCTCCTTCAACTTTCCCTGATAAAAGTAAAGGGCATCCACCTAGCTACTGGGCAGGAAGGCACCTAGGGAAAGAAGCCCTTAGGGAGTTATTTCCATAGGTCAGGAGAGAGGGAAACTACTACTCAGGGAGCCCTGTCAGAAATCACAGCCCTTTGGGAAGGGAGGGGCTCTCTGGGGGAAGAAGTTCTCTCAGTCTTGTCGGGAAGTTCAAAGACGCACCTTCGGGCTGAGGCAAAAATCAGTTTAGTTCTGTGGTTTGTTTTATGTGTCTGTCGTGCTCATCTGGAGCTGTCAGCAAAGCCTGTTTGGAGGCAATGAATAAGCTGGGCATTGGAATGGAGCTCCCTGTCTTCTTGTGAGGGGAGATGGAAGGGTTGTCTTCCTCTGATGGAGGGAGAGAGGCGCTTTCTCATCGGTTCGAATAAAGCGTCTCTGTGGCCATTGAGATGGAAGAAAAAGGCAGGGGCCAGCCAAATGTAGGTTAGTATTATTTTTCCCACCGGTGCTGGTTACAGGACTTGCTCACAGCACCTAACAGCAGACTATGGCTCGGGCAGCTGGGCCTGGAGCACCCAGCTTCATCACATCTTTTTGTTTGTCCTGGTTTTGCCCTGTGTGGAAACTCCTCTGCAGTGGCAGTGGGCTGACAGGGGATGGGGTCAAGAGAGGCACAGCAGGCAGGTCTATCTTGAGGCACAGTCATCTAAAATCTTGAGATTTTAAGGCTGTTCTTAGGACTGTGATCAAGCTGCTCCTGCCATGGACAGGTAACATCTGCCTCTGTTCATGCACCCACATGTGTACTCTTGCTCACAGTTCCTGAGAATCCCAAGTTTATCAATTCTCATGCATACAGCAGGGCTGCCCACCTTCAGGTGCCTCTTGGCACATCTCTCAGGAAAGCACTCATAACCTGCAAGGACAGGGTTCTCCCACCTTTACAAATGGAGACAGACTCCCATATACCGGTGGTGCTGTGGCCATTGGCAAGGGAAGTTGGCCAAAATAACACGTGTAGGTCCTGCTCAGACTTTCACTGCCAATGATGGAGCTGAGAGGAGTCAGAGCTGTTTCATTTTCCTGGTATTTTTAGCCTCTCTGAGAAACAAGAGAGGAAGGAAGGGGTGTTTCCAGCACAGGGAGCAGAGGTGGGTAATGGAGAGCCTTCCTTGTGTTTCCTAAGAAGTCCTGGAGCATCCATGTGAGAGGAGCAAAGGGCGCGAGTAATACGGAGATAGAGATTCCTTTTATTCCTTGCATTAATTGAGGTTTCAAGCAGATGAAGTGCCTCCAGGCAGAGCTGATAGGGGAGATAGAGTCCTGGATGCTGTTCTTGTGGGGCTGAGTGACAATGACCTCAGTATCACGAGTGACATTCACCGGTGGTGTGGCACTGGTGGGGAGAGAGCTTGCAACAGGTTAGCTCAGCAGGGCAGTCCAGGGACTGAGCTGGGCTCCTGTGACATCACCCACCTTAACCTGTCCAGGAGCAAAGCAGGAGGTGGGAGATGCACCCATTACTTGAGGCTCCTGGAGTGGGTGTCAGTGAGAGAGCAGTGCTGTGGTGGGTGGCAGTGGGGGTGCCACCCCACTGTGTGTCAGAATGGGTGCAGCTCGTGGGGAGAGGGATGCCCTGTCCCCATCTCTGAGTCCTGGTGGGTGCCTCTGCTAGAGCTACTTTTGCTTCATCTTGATGGGGCAAGGAGTGGGTCTGGGAGGCATGGGGGTGGTGGAGGTCTATCTGAGGCTGCTGTACCAACAGTTTGTCAGCAACACCTGAGAGGCCCTCCTGGGAAAGACCCCTATTTTCTTCACCAGCAGAAGAGGGGTGGAAGCTGGCAGAGCAGCTCACCAGGTATTTCTCTGGCCCTCAGCATGAGTTAGAAGTTGGGGAAGCACAGGAATGCTCCTGCCTGAGGCAGGAGTGGGTCTGGGAGTTAGCTTTGGGCAGACAGGGAAGGGGCAGTGCTGCTAGCACTGCTGTGCACTGACTGGGCTTGTCCCTTGGCAGAGGTGCTCCCCTCGGCTTGGAAGTGCAGCTGGCCATGACGCCAGCCCCGCTGTGCTGGAAACCCTCTGGCCTTTGCATCAGTGCTGGGCCTCACTCTGTCTGGTGAGAAGCCGGACAGATGCTCCTGCCTGTGTCCCCCTGCTGTGGGGGACAGCAATGCTGCAAGGGCCGGAGGAGGCCGGGTGCTGAGGGTTTCCATGATGGGGTTAGCAGATCCCCTGTGCCCGCTCTGGGTGCTGAGGAGCCGAGTGCTGGAGCAAGAGCAGGAGCCAGGCTGGCTGGCTGGCAGGCAGAGGCAGTCAGCATCCCCAGCAGAGTGCAGGGACTTGGCACTGGCTCAGCTGGGGAGGTTATTTTTTTTTTTTCCCCTCCAGGACAGCTGATTCCATCTATTTTTAATGAGCTTCCCCAGGTTGCGCAGTGAGGATACAGAGCAGCGCCGGCAGCCACAGACTGCGACGGGGCAGGCGGAGAGGCAGTGGGCACCCCGGGCTCAGCTGTCATCTCCCTCACCACTCCTCGCAGCAGGTCTGGGGGTGTTTTTTGGTGTGGGAGTGTGTCCCCCAGAGAAGGGGGGTCCTTCTCAATGCAGCTGCCCTTGAAAATGGAGTCGAGCACCGAGGAGGAGAGCTGGCTGGAAGATCAGTGGGAGAAATGGTAGGGGACCGGCTGGGCCTAGGGAAGGGGGGAGTATCCCGCGGGCATGCAGGGGAATGAGGGGCAGCCCCTTGCTCCTGGGCACATCACCCTGCTCTGTGAGTGATGGCCACAGGACAGGAGCAAACTTGGCACGCAGTTGAGCCCAAAGTTTTCCTGGCTGCACAGGGAGCTGGTGACAGCCAGGCACCAGAGTGGCAGAAGGTGTCTGGACACCTCCTGCTGTGCCCCAGCATTGACAGGCAGGGCCAGGGCTGGGGAACCCACTCAGCATCTCCCCATCCCCAAGAGCGTGGACAGGGCTGCCTGTCCCCATCCAGGGTGGGGGGCACTGCCACCCTGTCAGGCTGCTCCTGCAGAGCCAGGGAGCCCCTGGCAGCCCCTCGGCAGCGTTGTGCCTCTCACCAGGGACCCCGCAGTGCTCACTGCGCTCCCACAGCAGGGCGGGTGGAGGCCCCAAGCATTAGCAATGGATGATGTCCCACCCTGGCGACCCGTGTAACCGGAGAAGAAATCAATTTGTGCTTTGAAGGCTCATCGTGAGCCTCCTGCTCCGCGTTGCCTCCCTTCCATAGGAGGAGATAGGCAAAGGGGTGGGTCCAGTCATCCCACCCTGTGCTGAAGGCTGTGTCCTTGCATTCCTGTTATGTCTTCCAGGGGCTGCCTCCATGGGTGTGGTTGTTCCCAGTAGTCTTCACCCCAGGAGACCACTTCTAGTGGGGTCCTCAGAAATATAGAGGGAAGATGCTGCTTCACCCATGGGCTTCTCCCACTCTTTTCCCTCTCCAGGAGCTGGGGCAGGGGAGATGTTACCCCTCCATGCCACTGGGTTGGTCCCACTGCAGGGGGGAGCCCCAAGATGTGCAAGCAATGCTTAAAGTGAATGAGGGAGCTCTGCAGGTCACAAAACACCATTCTCATTCCTTTCTCACTGCACTGCTGGGGACCAATCCAGAGAAGGTTGATGGACTTGGCATAGCCTTCATCCAAGTGTCTCCCAGCCAGAGGATCTGGGAGCAAAGGGAAATGGTGGCAAGCAAAGAAGTGTCCATAGCCACTCCAGACAAACTCAGGGGTCTGAGTAGGTTGGCCAAGGCCTTTTGATTTGAGCTCTTTTATTTACCCCTGTGGTAACAAATAAGTGAGAAGAACATTGAGGTGCCACTATGGTGATATGTTTTAATGCTCAGAAGCCAGGAGAACTTCACCACTCCCCTGGGGCTCATCAGCACATTTTCAGCTTCTAAAAGGATCTCTCTTGTTTTGAAGGGGTGTAATGAGTCTGTGTGGCTGGGGGCTGACAGCCCTAAGGGGCTCCTGAGGCCATGCAGACCAGCTCAGCAGAACCGATGTTCACAGGGATGCCCACAGTCACCCTGGGGGGTGATTTAGGTGCAGAGGGAAATCGCTGCCCTCTCTTACTGCAGGCAGCTGGGCTGGGACATCCCTCCCAGCTGCAGCTCAAGGGCTGGTTGTGCCATGGCTGAGAGGTTTGCTGTGCTCAAAAGTTCTGTGGGTCTTGATGTGGTCACCTGTCCCAGCAGGTCCATCCTCCAGCTGTGCCCTGGACACTGCCTTTCCACTTCCTGTAACCCCAGCCTTTGCCCTGTTGGGTGTCTGTGCCCAGCTGGGACAATCCCAGAGGTTACCTGGGATGGTGTGAGCCAAACAGACTTCCTGTAATGGGGCTGGCTGCACTGTCTGTTCCATGTTCTCTCAATCTCCATTGTCGCTGCTGTCTTTGGTCAGGCAGGGGCTGCTTTGGGACACACTCCTGCTTCCCAACAGCTGTGGACCATGCCAAGCCCAGCCATTCGATGGGGACAGACCTATCCCCTCTAGGAAGAAGCTGCCTTCCCAGTCTTTCTTCCTAGTAGATACTAGGAGAGCCTCTCCTGGGGTGTCAGTGCTGCTCCCAGCCCACAGGCAGCACAGCACCCTGCACCCTCCTGTCCACCACTGGGGCAGTGGGTGACCAGGCCATCTCCACTCCCTCCAGGCTCACCCATGACATCAGCCTTGAGGAATTTGAGGATGAAGACCTCTCTGAGATCACTGATGAGTGTGGAATCAGCCTGCACTGCAAGGAGAGCCTGGCCACCCGGGTAAGTGTGATGGGAATGGGGAGAGGGATAGGAATGGGCAGAATGTGCCAGTGGGGCTGGCAGGGCCATCAGCCCACATGCAGGACCACCAGATCCCCAGATGAGTGATGCTTTCTCAAGGAGCCCACTGCCATGGCCCCAATCCCCTCTGCTTGGCAGTGCCCTCTCCTCACTCCAGCACAGTGCAAGTCCTTTCTGCACCAGCCAAAGTCACGGGACTCAATCTCAAAGCTGGTGCATTTTGGTTCACACTGTGCTATAGGGGTTGGAGTTTGTTCCTCAGGGATGAGGCCAAGGATTTGGGTGCAAATGGGGGCATGTCCCCATTTGAGCAGGATGACCAGTGAGCATCTGGCACCTGACAAGCATTCTCAGGAATCAAGGACATTTGCAAGGTGGCACCAAAGGTTCCACCTGGGCTGTACCTCCTGTCCCCACATGCATCCCTGGACCTGGGGATGCCACTGGGCTGGCATGGTGAGAGCTGTCCTGTTCACAGGAGGTGTTCTCAGGCTTGCTAGCTGGCTTTAGCTAGAGCTGTTCCCAGGTCTTTAGGAGGCTGGAGACCTGGAGGCTGCTGAAACAGGGGTGAAGGAGGTAGCTCTGATGCCAGCAGGCAGCAGGTGAAATAAAGATGGCAGCTGGGAAGCCTGTGCAGGTGCTGCAGCTGGGTGTCCCATCCATCTTAGAGCAGGCTGTCAAGAACCTGATGGGTTCACACTACTGTTTGGACTTCCCTAGAAGGCCATGGGGGCAGAAATGTGGAGATAAATTGATAATTACATTGGTTTTGGGAATATGCAGGGTGTTAAAGGAAAAGGTATGGCCTGAGCCTTCTCACACCACTCAAAGAATCACAGACACACCACCTGAGACTTTTAAGTGCTGGGAGCAGAGTCTCTTTGTAGCAGGGAGCCCCAGTAAGCTGACAGGTTCCCTTTTCGACCCCTCACTCAAACACACACTCACTCTAAGGCTGCCTCCTCCTCCTTCAGGCTCAACCCTAGGTTTCTTGTAGCAAAGCCCCTGGCTCAGATTTTATAAAAATAAGTAGTTTAGTGGTACAGCACCAGGTCAGCTCAAGCTGGGTGCCTGTGGAGAGGGACCCTGAACAAAGAAAGCCCTGGGCACTTATACCCACACAACTCATGCACCCACCCTCCAGACACTCTCCATGCAGCTCTTCGTCCAGTGGTGATTTTTGGTCTGGGGTCTTCTAACATCTTACTGGGCTCTTTCTCTGTGTCTGTGCAGGCAGGCCATACACTGTTCTTATCTTGTGGAGTTACAGCTTCTGCTGACAGCTGGAGTCTCCTTGTCTTCTGGTTTGTACTTCTGGTGCACCTGCTCGCTGGCAGAGCATGGGAAAATAAAAAAGCCCTAGGCTTGGGATAAACACTATTCAGCAATAACCCCAGCAGCATCAGTGTGTTATCAATGCTCCTTTCATAAGAAAGACAAAACACCAGCTACTAGGAAAATTACTTGGAGAATTAACTCAATTCCAGTCAAAAACATCGCTAGGTGTAAACTCACAGCTTGTGTCCCAAGGCTTCAGCAGATCCAGCTACTGATGCTAGACAAGTAAAACTGAGCAAACAACGTACTAGATCACACAGTATTATAACCCTGTGAACCCATTCTAACTCATCTACTTAAAACTTACTTATTTAAGCTAAGAACTAATACCTCTGAACAGAGTTTCTGAATTTTGTCAATGTGTTTCATGCTAAAGGATGCAAATGCTGGAGGAGCAGCCAAGTAATTTGAGAATCATTCTGTACCTCAGAGGAAATACTTCCTCTGGAAAACTGATAAAGACCCAGCGAGGACAGGAAAGGCACAAGAATTTGTCGCAGATTTAAAATTAGAAAGTGAATTTGTGTCGTTTGGAATTCCTCACTGCAGGCAGGACGGTACAGGCAGATCTCATCCTTGGGAGGTGAAGGTGTCTTGCTGTGCTCCTTGGTCTAATTCATGACCTTCCCAGCAAAAATTTGTCTGTTCCCAGATATGGGGCTGCTGCTCAGTATCTCTGCTCCAACTGCAGCCTCCTCCTGCTACAGGATGTTCTGGCCAGACTTCCCTGGGACAGTCTGGGCTCGTGAGCTATGTATGCTGAAGGGAGGGGGCACAATGCTGCAGGGAAAACCAAGGGCAAACCCAGTGCTGGGCATCCATGAGGGCACAGCCACAGTGAGGGTCTGGCTTTGGGAAGATTCTGCCTGTAACAGGTGAGGCAGACAGAGCCTGTGGGTTTGTTGCTGGATTCTTCCCGTTACCTATCCCAGTTCCCCACTGCTGATAGCATCACTGGGCTCAGGGCAGGATTTGATTTTTCTTTTCTCTACAGATTGACAGCCCTTGGCTGAAGTTTGGCGGGGAGGGGAAGGGGCAGGGGGGACTTGCATCTCAAGTGCTGCAGCCCTTCCTTGAGGGAGAGGAAGACCGGTCTCTTCTGCCCATTCGAAACAGTTTACTCAGAGGTTTCTGCATCCCTGTGCTGCAACACAGAGACCTGACCCCCAGTAGAGGGTTTGCTCAGGCTCTGGGAGTGAGCTCTGTGCCTTCCCTGGGGACAGCTCAGAGCTGCTTTACACAAATGTCCGGGTGCACTGCGAGTCTACTGGAGTGGGAGGGGGATGCGAGGCTGCCATAGGGGAAGCAATGAGTTATTCATAAACACAGCAAAGGAGGAAGCTTATCATGCTCAGAAAAAATGCCTGCTAAAAATACATCCAAATGGTTTATGTGGGACACGAAGGATTGCCCGAGGAGCAGAACTGAAAGTGGTGACAACAATGGCTGTGAGAGGGGCTTTTCAATCCCAAATGTGGAAGGCGAGAGCCAGGGAGCTTTCCAAGCTGATTGCCATCCAGAGCAAGCTCGGGGCGACAAGGTTGCAGGATCTGCCGGATGGAAGCAGTGGGGCCCAGAGGGAGCAGCGTGGCCGGGCCTGCGTGCGGCGCAGGGCGGCAGATCAGCAGCGGGCAGCATCAGCTGCCTAACTGCACCCTGCAGGCTGGCTGGGGGGCGAGGCAGGGATGCTGGCTGAGTCTGGGACCGAAGCAGCCGTGGTGCAGAGGCTGTAGGGTTGGCGCTGGTCACCCCTGCAGGGCCGGGCAGCTGGTGAAAGGCTGGAGTGGAGCAGCGTGAGGTGAAAGCAAGCTGCTGGTCACCGAGTCACACCAGAGCAGAGAGCCACGGGCAAGGGGGAAACAGGATCTGGGGAGCACCGTGAGACAAGGGAGTCATCCAGCTGCCCAGCAGCAAGTCTCTGGAGAGGTGGGCAGGCACAGTAACCCAACAGGGAGCCGGAAAGCACTGACAAGGAACAAGGGGGACAAATCCTGCCTGAGGGCTGCAAAGGTGACTGCTGGATGGGGGCAGTCTGTGACCTTGATGAGGTGGGACGGTCTGGGCAGAGCTGGTTGATGACAAAACCTGTGGCAGTAGCAGGCGGCTGGTGTGGAGGTCAACACCCAAACAGAGATGGGTTTTGGGCATTTTTTGGTCCCAGAAAAACAAAGATGACCTCTTTATGGGCTATTTTAGCAGCTCTTCAGAAACAGTGGCTCAGACACACAGAAACTGCAAGGTGGTGTAGGCTGATGTTTGTGCAGGAGGGAACTATCCGCTGACAAGGACCGTGGATGGGAGAACCATGTTCTAAGAATGAGGAATAATACCACGTGTGGTTGAAAAGAGCCTTAATTTCAACACGAAGTCCCCAGTGAATGAAATGAGAAGTGAGATAGGCTGAGGAGAGGGCTCGTAGGAGGAGCAGAGATGTGTTTGGGGCTGTTGAATGGTAAGGCAGGAGGTCAGCTGGGAAGGGGTGAGGGACACAACTCCACCTCGCCAATGGCAGCAGTCAGATATGTTGAGAGGGATAGTTGCAACAAAAGCACCAGACTTGGGGTTTAGCCTTATTTTAGTGGCTTGGAAATCCAGGGTGACAAACTCTGGTTTCACCAAGATGGATCGCAGCAAACAGCCAGGCAGAGGTTAATAGAAGTTTAGTGCCTCATCTGTTTTACAGAAACTGTAGAAAACAGTTAATGCAGGAATGGGGGGAAAAAAAAAAAACCAAAAAAAAAAACCTCTCTTGGAAATACCAAGAGCATGAGAACAAGCGCCCAAAGGGAAAAGAGCTGAAGAAGAGCTGTGCTGAGCCTTCATGGGTCTGCATGAAAAGGTCTGAAACAACCACAAAGACAAAGATATGCGGAGGGAAAAAAGCAGGTTTTTTTAGCATAATAACATTGCTGGAAATGCCAGGGGCTTTTTCTTGATGTTCAGTGCCACTGATCCAAGTGTGCTGCTGCTGGCATCTGCTCCCAGAAGGCCAGCAGGACCCACTGCAAAGGGGGAAGCAGCTGCCATGAGCCTGAAAACCAGGGACTAGTGGGGAACTGGATGTGTGGGCTGGGAGCAAAGGAGCAAGGTGGCTGCTTATTCTGTGCAGCTTTTCACAGGCTGTCCCATGAAGCTGCCTCTGTGGTCCATGGCCAGCTGTGGCTGTGCCAGGCTGGGGGCAGAGAGGCTTCTCCTGGCGCTTTGAAGCCAGCTGCTGGTGGGGAGAAGGGGCACAGTTGTGCCTTCTGCTCAGCCAGTCTTCCTCACTTCCCTGTGCTCACAAAATGCTTGTCCTAGCTGAAGGTTTTGCCACTCCTCTGACAGTGAAGGCTGCGAGAGTGGGGGAGCAGGGAAGAGACTTGCATCACTCAAGCAATATCTTGTGTATCACCCCACTCCTCTTGTTCCCTTTGCCAGGGAAGTAAGCAACTGCCTCAGGTGGGCAGCATCCCCCACACATGGGATTCCCCAGGTTGAACCAGTGATCCCAGTATCTCTCAGTTGCAGCAGGGTTCATTCTGCTCCAGTCCCCTGGAACCATGGATCACAATATTGGGACTGTCAGAGAGAGACCAGTTGCTGGACACTGGGACTTTGCCATTGCGAGGCACCGTGCAGGTGGGAGGTAGGATCAGCAGGAGCACACCAGCATCACATCAATCCCAGGGATAGGTCTGTAAGGAAGCACGAATGTCCCCATGACTGCACTGGGGAGGAGGTGTGCATCTTGTTTTTATCCTGCCACAAGATTTGGGCACTGGTACTGCTCTCCCACACGCTCTAATCTCTCCCATAGAGTGAAGGGACTCTGCTTTGACATTTACTTGTTCCTAGAGGGCTCTCCAGGCAGCCTGTTCTGGTGTGGTAGTATCCTTGCAATTAGAAAGGCTTCCCAGTGTCTAGTCCCTGCCCTTGCTTTGCAGATCACTGCAGGTCTCACTCCCATGGTAAGATGATTGATTTCTGTGTGGTTTCAAAATCATTTTGTTGAGCTACAGGCCATAAATAATACCTGCAGTGGCTGTAGTTTTCTCCTAGTTTTTGAACCTAGAATGCTGCACCCCTGCTAGGGTGCCCTTCTCTTCAGAATGACGGTGATTTGCTTTTCTGCATCCTTCTGGGACTTTCCCCTCAGTGAGTTTTCCAAGTGATTGCTACAGCTACAGGATTATGGAAGCAGCATTATTAGCAGTCTAGGTTGAATGTCACCAGCTGACTCCAATATGCCCACTTTGGCTAGGTATAATCTATTCAGTTGGCATTTCCCTCCAGTTCTTTTCCCATGCCTCAGTTTCCATGTTAAAATCCTTGTGATTTGTCACAGACAGATCTGCATAACTTGTAGCATGAAGGCTAATGCTCAAAACAAGGGATTGAAATGTTTAAAGGTTCAAGAGGAGAAGTATCAGTAGCAGTGCTTCTCCAGTTGCTCGCCCACTGCAGGACTTCAGCAAGGACACTGGGGGGGAAGGACTCCCATGAGAGCATTTGTACTGTGCCTGTCCTGGCTTTTGTCTGACAGTTCAGGAACTGGTGGCAACAAGAGCTCTTGGAGTGACTGCCAGAGCTGCTGGGGCTGTTATTTCTTTCATGACTCCATGCAGCTGGAGACAGAGAGTATTCAGCTGCAAAAACCCACCCTTCCCACCTCTGCCTGCTGAGGAGCTTGCAGTCACCACTAACAGCTGATAACACGGGCAATTCAACTCGGTGATGCCAAGTTGCTGCCTTTATTGCTGGCTGCAGCAACTTTGCATGTGCAAGCTCCAGTTAATGCAAGGAGAGGGCCTTGGGAAGGCACCCACAGACCTTTAAACACACACAGAGGTGACATTGGTGCCTCTGCCCAGCAACACAGCCACAAGGAGTGTGGTGGCTCAGCAGTTGGGCTCAGCCAGGGTGGTGGGATGGGACACCTGCTCCTCAGAGTCCCCACAGGCCACAGTGGCCACCCTGTTCCACAAAGGTACAGGGGAAAGAGTGGAGCTGCCTCCAGTCAAAGCACAGCCACCACCTGCCGGTGACTGAAGAGCCAGTGCTGGCATCCCTCCCATATGGCCTCAGGTCTCATATATATGCAAATGAATGCAAGGAGTGGGCAGAGAAAACTTGTCCTCAATGAGTAAGACCGGGAAAGGAGCTGCTGGTTCAAGTGGGCATTACAGGGAAGGAGGAGCCTGACTCCTTTCAGAGGTGTGCAGTGAAAATTTCAACCCCGTAGAGAGAAAAAGCAGTAGTAGTAATGCAGTACCTGGGGCCAGAGTGGTGGTGGGTTCTCTTTGTTCCACCTGAACAAGGATGTTCAGGTGTGATGGACAAGACCCCAAGTGACCTGCTCCAGGCAGGGAGTAGACCAAGTCTGATCAAACTGATGACATGCTTGTATGAGTCCCACCTGCCAGGACAGGAACCAAGAAAGGGCACGGTCTGCCTTGGAAGGAAGAATCATAGGGGCAGCCCAGGCTGGAAAGGACCTCAAAGGATCACCTGGGCAAACCCTGTATGGGAAAGGGAGTCTGGGTGAGACGATGAGACGATCTGTCACACTCTCTAGTGGCATCTTGAAAATCTCATGCGACGAGGACTCTACCATTTCCCTGGGGAGGTTGTTCTGCAGAATGGTTGTTCTCACTGTAAAAATGTCCTTGTTATGTCGACATGAAACCTGGGTGTGCACGTTTGCGTGCTTCGTAGCGAACGTGACGGCTGCATGTACCTACAGAAGACACCTGCCGGGGATAGGGTGCCGGGGGAGCCGCAGCACTAAGGGAGGAAGGATGCTGCCCACGCCTGCCTGGGGAGGCGGGGAGGGAGCGCGGGGCTCCCCGGCTCCGGGAATAACATCGCTGCCCCTTTAAAAGGCAGCGGCCGCAGGTGCCGATGCGGCGGCCCCGGCCCCCCTGCCCGGCCCCGGCGGGAGGCGCGGCGGCCCGTCCCGCCCGCCCGGTGGCCTGATCGCGGCACTAATCCCGGCAGGGCCATGTGAGCCGGGCGGGCGGCGCGGCCCGGGCGGCGGGCGGCGGGGAGGCCAGCCGGCTGCAGGCCGAGATGCTCCAGCTCGACCTCATCGACGCGGCGGGGGACACGCCGGCCGAGGAGCAGACGGCGCCCGAGCCGCTGCAGAAAGATCCCCCGGCCGGGACCACCGAAGTCTACAGGCCGAAGCGACCCACAACCCTCAACCTCTTCCCGCAGGTGCCTCGCAGCCAGGTGAGGCGCGATGGGGGGCTCGGGGCGATTGGGTGGTGTGGAGGAGGAGGGGGAGGAAGGATGCTCCCGCCGTCTGTCGGGGCTTTTGTCTCGGGCGGATGGAGGGAGGGGAAGGGAATAGAAGGGGATGGTGGGGCTCGGCTCCGTTGCCGCGGTGCTCGGCTCCGCAGCCGCCCCCGCCATCCGGGGGTCCCTTCCCACGGCCGCTCGCGTTACCCCGGGCCGGGCCCGAGGGAGCCATCTGCGCGCCCGAGGGTCCCTGGGTGCCGAGGACCCGAGCACACCTTGCTGGGCCGCCCCTGCGCACCGCCGCCGAGCATCCCATCACTGCGCTCGGCGGGGTTTCTTTGAGGGGGCTTAGGCACCGGGTGGGTCCTTCTTTCATCTCTGCTGCCGAGGTGGAGAGGGAACACGTCAGGAATCGTGTCGGCACTGAGATGTGCCCCAGCAGGGTCCGGGTGGCCTGGCAGAGAGCTGTGCGGCAGGGGCAGGGCGGGAGCTGCGAAGGGCTCCCGTGGGATGGGGAGCAGACGAGGCGTGGATGCTGAACGCGTGAATGAGCCATCGCGGGACCGGGCACCGCGCCACGGACTGGCGAGCCCAGGGCCGGCACCAACAGCTGGCTGGGCTCCAGCTGCCCCGGGTTGGGGCAGCACCAGCTCTGGGGCAGGTTGGTGACACTAGGTGCCCCATGCCTGGCAGTGGGGATCTGGTGGCCTCAGCTTCTGAGTGGTGGTGCCTGGCAAGAGAAGCATTAATGTTAGAACCCCCTAAAAAATCTGAGAGGCAGAAAAGCAACGCCCAAAATGGTGGTCATGAGAACAAGGGGGTACTGTTGTCTCGCTCACGCTCAGATTTTGTAAAGATTTTGGATGGTTTTAGCCAAGACTGCCTGCCCCACACAGCCGTAGTGTTACTGTCACCCCTGGGGTGGATGATGTTTTGGTGCTCTGCATGCTGACCCCCGAGGCAGCGGCTGGAGTCCCTTTGCTCTGCCGCTTCTGCAAACTTCACAAGCCCACGCGAAGCGCGCGACGTGCAGGGCTATTTTTGCCACCCTCCTCCATTCAGCTCTGCCTTCTGCCAAGTAGGAGGATTTTCGTCGCGGTGACGTTCAGCCGAGGAGCATGAAGTGAGAGGCAGGTGTCCCCGTGGGTGACAGATGGGGAGTAGTCAGAGCTGGGTGTCACCAGCCCAGCACCGGCAGCTGATGCCAGCTCTCTGCCTGAGGCCATGGGTGGGAGGAGGAGGAGGAAGGCACAGAGCCAAGGATAGGCGCCCGCAGGCAGCTGGCACCGGGGACAAAGGCAGCAGGGCTGGGGAGGTGGGGGGAGCTCCACTGAGCATAATGGACAAAGGGACAGCAGCAGCCTTGTCCCACCCTGTGCAGGGACCCTGAGGAACAAGTGGTATGTGGCAGCCACATCCAGCTGGGAGAGGTGGGGTACAGCAGGGCCCTCTCCCAGACACTCGGTCCCAACCAGTGCCCAGGGGTGGGAGCAGGCGTCTGGAGAGAGATGGGGGTGGGGAGAGTTGCAGAGATGGTAGGCTGGGGAGGGGAAGCTGATGGTCCCCTTGCAAGGAGATGGTGGAGGCTGTGGAGCTCACTGGGAGGCGTGGGCACAGTTGAGCTGAAGACATGGTGAATGGGAGAGGTGTCTTTGCTGCAGCTGTCAATGGAAGCCCCGAGCCAGCGGGGATGGTGGCTCAGGCCTGTGGCATGGCTGGCCAGGTAGGATAGTGCTTTTGGTAGGATCTAGTGAGAGGTTGGCTGTAAGGTGCTTGGGCTTCTTGTTCTGGATGCCTACCTCTAGCCAGAGGCACTTTCTCCCTGTCTACATGTGGTGCCCTGAGGAGAAGACGGGTGCAGGGCATCCCTTGAGGACCAGCCTGAAATCTGTCTCCACTTGTGTGAGACACTGCACCCCCTTGACCTGCAAAGCTCCCTTCTCCTACAAGTAGTCAGAAGAGGGACCATGGCCATGCATCCTGTCTTGAATGCCCTGTTGGGGCACCAGCTGCTCTGCCAAAGAGAGTGTTCACAAGGCAAAGTATAATCCTACCCTCTGCTCCTGTGGGGCTAGGATTCAGAATGGTGATGTCTCAGTTGCTGCTGGGCATTCTATGATCATCATCCCACGGAGGTGGCCTGGAAATGGTGAGAGGAACATCCCCAGCTTCCCAGAGGGCAAGAAACCGCTGTTGTGACTGGCTGGGTTCATCCTCTAAGACTTTGTGAATGCCTCTCCACCCTGGCTGGGCATTACAGACCCCTGAGGGCTCTGGCCCCGTGGGCATGGGTGGGCTCAGTGGGCTGTGCCTGCTGCATTGCTGCCTCCTGTCCCAGTCCAGGCTGGCTTGTGTGTGCTGGCCCCTTGGCCCTCTGCACGCAGAGGCCATTGTTGTGACAGCTTGCCTGGCCCACATCCCGGCCCATCGTGTCCCTGGGAAAGGCTAGCAGGGACGTGCTGTTATTTGCCTTGGCACAGGTGGGACTCATGGAGGCCATGGTGGGAGGTTGCCAAAGCTCTGTGAAGGGTGTCTCTCCCTCCCCACATGGAGGCAGGGATCTGGCAGGCATGGTTCAGTAGTGTGTGACATGATGGAATTTTGGGGCAAAGGCTTCCTTCATGTCAGTGGGGAAGCAAAGTAAGGACAGGGCAGCTCCTGTGCTGCTGGGAACAGCTGCGGGTTGGTGATAAGGTCGTGAGAAAGTCCAGGGAGTCCCAGTGGTGGTTTGGTACTTAGGCAAGACCTAACAGTGCAAAATGCTGCAACTGGGGCAGAAACATTCAGTGCCCCATAGGAGGGGCTGGGAGCATGCAGCCGGGGAGGATCCAGGGATGGAGGAGAGGATGAGGGCTGGTACTGCACCAGGCAGGATGCCACACCCTGTGGAGGCAGGCAGGGAGGACTTGTCCCTCATCTGAAGGACAGTCCTCCTTAGAGGGGACTTGGTGCCCTTTGCTCCCTGGGTGTTGCAGTAAGGCTGGGCATGTGTTCCCTTGTGCCCATGCATGGCCAGCCACTCAGGGCTGGGCAGGCAGAGCTCAGCACCCACAGAAACTCACTCAGGCATGGGCAGCAAGGATGGCCTGATCCTGCCTCTCCTCTCCAGCTGTTCAGGATTGACACCTGCTAGTGAACTGTATATGTGTGGCTGTGTGTAGAGATTTGTATACATGCACACTGTCTGTGTATGCCCCTGTATACACCTAATACAGATGTCTCCAGAGGCAGGCATTAATTTAACCAGTAGCTAACTGCCTTCTAAGTGAGCAGCAGCACAACACCTGTTCCTTGGGATTTCCCCCATTTCATTAAGCTGGGTGGTTTGAAGATGGGCAGGGCTGGCAGGATGGGAGCAAAGCATGTTGGCAGGCTCAGGTCTTGAATTTTTTGTCTTGGGACTGTTCAGCTGTGGGCTTCTGCAGCTGAGTTTCCCCTGGTGAAGGAATGCAGCCCAGCTAGCTCCTTGCCCCCCCTGCTTCAGCCATCATGCCAGCTCTTGCAGCAGCAGCATGGTGAGATGTGGGGCTGTGGTCTCCCCAAGCATCACATGCCCAGCATGTCCAGCTGAGCTGGGTGCTGTGGACCCAGGGAGGAATGGGTGCTGCTGTGCCACATGCTGTTTACTGTTTGGGCTATAAGGCAGCTTTGTTCTTCTCCTCAGGACACTCTGAATAACAACTCTCTGGGGAAAAAGCACAGTTGGCAGGAGCGGGTGTCCCGGTCGTCGTCCCCTCTTAAAACGGGTGAGTTCTCAGGCTTTTGGCCAGGGTCAGCTCCTTGTACCCTTTCGTGGTGCTCAGGAGCTTGAGGCAAGTGGTCCTGGAGGTTGGGGAAAACATACCACATGGATGCAGGGTGCACAACTGTCTTGCTCTCTACAATTACCTGAAAGGAGATTGTTAGTGGGCTGGGAGTTGCTCTCTTCTCCCAAGCAGCACGCAGTAGGATAAGAGGAAACAGCCTCAAGTTGCACCAGGGAAGGTCTAGGTTGGATATTAGAAAAAATTTCTTCATAGAAATGTTGATCAAGCATTGGAGCAGGGAAGTGCTGGAATCACTGTCCCTGGAAGTGTGGAAAATTGTGTAGATGTCGTGCTTGGAGACATGATTTAGTGGTGGGTTTGACAGTGTTAATGCTTGGACTTGAGAATCTTAGAGATCTTTTCCAACTTAAATGATTCTATACTTCTGTGAGTCGGGGTGGCATCCCTGGACACCTTCCCTGTCAGGGAGCATCCCCTCTCTGTGGCTGTCTATGCTGCTCTCCTCTCCCTACAGGTGAGCAGACCCCTCCCCATGACCACGTTTGCCTGAGTGATGAGGTCAATCACCAAAACAGCACAACCTCCACCAAAGACCGGGGCACATCCACGGAGAGCCCATGCCGGCGCACGGCAGCCACACAGATGGCCCCAGCCTGCGTTGCCTCGTCCCGGCCGCCCGAGAAGCACCAGGCCACCAGCCAGGCCCCACCACATGGTGCCAGCATCGTGGTGGTAACGAGGGGCCCCGAGGCCCACCGGGACCGCATCCGCTACCAGACGGATGTGAGGCTGGAGGCCACAGAGGAGATCTACCTGACGCCCGTGCAGAAGAACTCGGACCCCCTGGAGACTGACAAGCCGTTCCTGTCTCAGTCCAGTGAGAACCGCATGTCCATCAGCTCTGACATTGACACCTCCGGCTATTCGGCCCTGGCAGGGAAAACCAACCCCTCCATCAGCGAGGAGGACGAGGTGCTGGATTACATGTCCTCCCCTGACAAGACAAACCTGCCCAGGGCCTCCTGTGGTGGCGGGAGTGGTGGCTCCCGGCCAGGGCACAACCTTCAGAGAGCCTCTGTGAGTTCGGACACCAGTGCCCTCTCCTATGACTCTGTCAAATACACGCTGGTGGTGGATGAGAACGTGCAGCTGGAGCTGGTCAGCCTCAAGCAGTGCTACTCAGGCTACAGTGATGAGAGCGACTCGGCCACAGTCTACGACAATTGCATCTCTTCACCCTATGAGTCGGCCATTGGCGAGGAGTATGAGGAGGACGCGCTGAAGCGTGACTCAGTCTGCCTCTCTGAGGACTCCACCCCCGAGGCAGACATCCACTTCTCCAAGAAGTTCCTCAATGTCTTCATGAGTGGTCGAGCACGCTCCTCCAGTGAGTGCAAAGTACTGGGGGGAGGTGGGCTGGTGGTTGCCTGTGTGGGCAGCCCTGCCTGTCTCTGGTACATGCTCAGGACATAGGAAGCCACCAGCAGACATCAGCCCTAATTCTGCTTGCTGCAGCCTGTGGCTTTGTACCTGGTGGTCCAGGAAGCATGGTGGGGCTTGGAAAAACTGTATGAGTGTCAGTGGGGGTGGCAGTAGAGTTTGAGGCTGCATTGAGGCATGCCCAAGATACAGCCATGCTGAGGGGGAGACTGAGTGAGCTCACAGGGGGCCATCATATTCCTGGCATGCCACACTCCTCTCCAAGCCCAGAAGAGCACTGTTGGCATGCTCCAGCAGGCAGGGTTTCCCGTGGTGTGGCTGGTCCCATGCCTGTGTCACGGCTGTTTGTGTTGGTGCAGGGAGGTCTTGTTCCCAGCAGGGATGATGGGCACCAGCGCAGCGGCTCCAGCCATGTCTCTCTGTATTGTGGTGTCACACAGCTTTGTCTTGGATGAGCCATCCTGCAGGAACCCTAGCAGATGGCCTGGCCCATGTCCCTCTCTTGGCTGTGATACTGATTCCTCAATGCTGACATGTCCTCCTCTGCCTTTGTCCCCAGGTGCCGAGTCCTTTGGGTTGTTCTCCTGCATGATTAACGGGGAGGAGCAGGAGCAGACTCACCGTGCTGTCTTTAGGTGAGCTTGCAGGCACTGGCAGTGTCCACAGCCTCTATCAGGGGAAGGCGGTGCTGCACTCCCACCACGGTGGGGCTAGCACAAACTCCAGTTTGTTTCTGGTGTGGGAAGCCCTGGGGAACAAACCTGTGGTCTGTAGCTCGTGCCCTGCCCAGGAGCAGCATTTGCCCAGGCTGCTGCATGGGCAAGACCTCCAAGGACAGTCAGGGCCTCTGAGAAGCAGCTTGGGTGGTGTGATAGGGGATACCCTTGCATTAGGTGCCAGGATGCTGCTGCCTGTTGAGCTCAAACCTCCTCCAGTGCTTTATTTAGAGTGTCAGGTCCCCATCGCTCCCAGGTCCCTGCCTGGGTTGGTGGTGAGTGCCCCAGCAGTGTGCCAGTGAGGCCACCAGCACTGCTAGCCAGCCAGCTGCTAGTGCCTCTCTGCCCAGGTTTGTGCCTCGCCACGCGGACGAGCTGGAGCTGGAGGTGGATGATCCTTTGCTGGTGGAGGTGCAGGCAGAAGATTATTGGTATGAGGCCTACAACATGCGCACAGGAGATCGGGGCATCTTCCCTGCCTACTATGCTATTGAAGTCACCAAGGACCCAGACCATGTAACAGGTATCAAACCCCTGTGTGCAGCCTGCTGATGTCCCCAGCTGGTACCACATCCTCCCTGATCTGAGCAGTCTGATGCTGAGCCGGGGGGTGGGGGGCGAGGAGCAAACTGGGCATCCAGCAGGGAACAATGAGCAGGTTCTGCTGTGATGCTGGGAGTTGGTAGCTGGTGTTGAGGGAAGCTTTTCCTGGGTAGGGAAAAGCACAGGGGTGGGAAGGTGGAGAGGGGGGTGGATCTCAGCCCACATAGCTGGTCACCAGGGATGATCCCTGCCATGCGCTCTCTCTTCCAGCTCTGGCCAAGAGCAGTGACTGGGTGGACCAGTTTCGGGTGAAGTTCCTTGGCTCTGTGCAGGTTCCCTACCACAAGGGCAATGACGTGCTCTGTGCGGCCATGCAGAAGGTAGTGTCCCACTCCATCCCAGGGAGCAGGAGTGCCTGCTCAGCAGGGCAGAGCCTCAGTGGGGAATCATCACTGCTCACAGTCCCACGGCTTTGTGCCTCTCTCCTACAGATTGCCACCACACGCCGCCTCACTGTGCACTTTAACCCACCCTCCAGCTGTGTCCTGGAGATCAGTGTGCGCGGGGTCAAGATTGCTGTGAAAGCTGACGACTCCAAGGAACACAGCAAGGTAGTGCCCCACTCCCTGCTCATCTCATCCCTTCCCTGATTGCTGCTCTGAACTGGCTCATGCCCTCTGCGCTACAGGCCATGATTGCATATGAAAATTATGGGTCTCCACCCCATGTCTGAGGGTGTGAGAAACATCAGCAGCAGCATTTTAGGCCTGCAGTTGAGGTCCCCCATGCCTACAAGGCCCCAGCTCTGGCAGTACTGCCAGCTGATGCTCTCACAGCTGCCAGGCATTGTCACTGCAGTGGGATGCTGCGAGCTGAGCCGTACCTGGTAATCTGTCAGCTGCTTCTAAACCTTTCTGCTGCTATTTTGAGTGGTGTCCTCCAGATCTGCCCTGTAATCTCTTTATCTGGCAAGGGCAGGCTACTGATTAGCATTCTGCATAAGTAGCCTAGTAAAGCACATTGGGATGCCGAGCAGAGGAAAGTGAGGCCTTTGCAGCAAGCTGTTGGGAAACCTCCCTTCCAGCTGAGGGATAGGAGTATCTCGTGGCTCTGAGTGCCGTAATAGAGCTGGGGTGAGGTTTCTACAAATCTTGCCTATATCTAGAGGATGCCATCAACTTAGCTGCACTTGTAGACTTGTATAAATAAGTTTTCATTTCTGGCTGGTACCCTTTGACACGCAGGCTTGAATTGACTTGTTTAGTTCTAAGTTATCCATTCATCTTCTATGTACTAGTGTTTCTGGGAGCCTTTTTAGTGAAGAAGGAGGGCTGTGTGTGCTAGTGAACAGCAGCACTGACTCTAGCCTGAGTACAGTCTGACTCAGGGCCTCCAGGGAAATCCTGCAGGAGCCACTGGCGGTAAAGACAGCTGAGGTGAGAGCCAGCAGGGCTGCCTGGAAAAGCTCCCTTTGTTCAGGTGCTTGGAACAATCCTGAAACTGCTGCTGATAGCAGCTCAGGATTAGTCTCCAATTAATTTCACTCCTCAGTCTCCCAAGTGCATATTTCCAGTGGCCAGAGACCAGCTGCACTGCAGGGTGTGGGGAGAAAAGCTCTGACAGTTCCCCTCTCTCTCTCTCTCTCTCCCTCAGGTAAACAAGTGTAGCCATTTTTTCCAGCTGAAGAACATTTCTTTTTGTGGGTACCATCCAAAGAACAACAAGTGAGTAGCAAGGAAGTGTAGTGCAGCTCTCAACACTAGTAACTCAGCAGCGAGGCTTTGCTGCCTTCCTGCTCCCTGGGGGTAGCATGACTGGGGCTAGGAAGGAAATAAGAGGTTTCCCAGAGCCCTGGTTTGGAGGGCTCTCTGTGAGCCCAGTGCTGCAGCTCTGGACATGGGCTTTGACATGACCCTGGGGTGGCCACCAAGTTTTTTTGGAGGGGTTTCAGGTCCCAAATCCCTATGCTTAAGGGTGGGTACACCTCAGAGATACTGGGGTATCTATGCCTGCAGGTCTGCTGGTCCAGTCACATCTACTTTTTTGCCCTCAGATATTTTGGGTTTATCACCAAGCACCCTGCTGACCACAGATTTGCCTGTCATGTCTTCGTCTCAGAGGAGTCCACGAAGCCACTGGCGGAGTCTGTAGGGTGAGTCCTGGCTGGGCAGAGAAGGCTGGCTCATAAAGGGCAGGAGGAACAAGACATCCAGGCTGAATCCTGCCATCTCCCCCTACATGTGGGGCTTGGACCTGGCTCCAGGCTGGCACCTTCTCCTCAAATGAGATGCTTGGCTTGAGAGTCAGGGCTGATAGGACTATGGGCATCATATTCCTGACAGTACTGGAACAAATCCCAGTGCAAGACTTTGCAAGCAGATGGCTGAAAGTTGTGCACTGGGCAGGGAATCAGAGCAAGGATGGAGACCCTGTGGCTCTGATGGCAGCTCTGGGGCTAATGCAAAAGAGGTCGGGGCTGGGGGGGTCAAACAGGCCACAGGGTAAGGAGTGAGGGTCAGGATGGAAACGAGGATCTAGAATTGCCTTGTGGGGAAGGTGCTGCTAAGCTTTGCCTGGTGCTGTGTTGCAGGAGGGCTTTTCAGCAATTCTACAAGGAGTATGTGGAGTATACGTGCCCCACAGAGGACATCTACCTGGAGTAGGGGCTGGCACAGGCACCTCCTGCACAGCCAGGGCTGCAATCTCGCCCCTTCCCCGTGTCGTGCATGGACAAGAGCTGCTTTGAGCCTGGAGGAGGAGCGGGCCCGGGGCAGGGCTCCCCGGGGCACGGAGCGCTGCCTCTTTTCGTGACTCCCCTTCCTCAGGCTGGGGGGACGGGAGGGGGGAGGGCTGGACAAATTGTGTTTATTGTACAAAATACTCTTAGTTTATTCTATTGGAGAGGCACCGGCTGGGTGCCCTGCTTGTGAGCAGTTGGTGGGGAGCAGTAGTGTGCTCGTGCCCTTTCCAGCTGCAGGCTGGGGTGACAGCATCTCCTCCTTGTGACCATGGCACAGCTTCCTGTCACATCCATCTGGGGTGACTTTTAATTGCAATGGCAGGGTCAGTCTCTTGCAGTATGATGACACAGCACCTACAGAAAACAAGACTCATATGCTGGCTCCTGCCTGGGAGATGGGATCACCTCCCTGCCAGGCCCTGGGGAGATTGCTGCTGGGCAGGGGTGGCAGAGGAAGCCCCAGTATCTCCTCTGCCAGATTCAGAATGAGATGAGACAGCTTTCCCCTGCCTCTGTCCCCATCCCCACCCCTTCCATCTTGTATCCATGCCCTGGGGAGAGAGAAAAATTCCCCTCATACCTCCCTGCAGTAACTATACCCTCGGGAGGGAAGCCTTTCTCTGCCCCTTTCCCCTCTCCCCCAAGTTGCAGGTGGCAGAGGCAGGGCTGGGGCTCCCCAGCTCAGTGGGGCTCAGCCCCTGCACAAAGCTGGGTGTCTGCCTGAAGTGGGGCAGGGAAGGGCTAAGGCTGCAGGGAGCCATGTGAAGCAACCGGGAGGTAAAAGAGCTCTCCCGGTCCCTGCAGCCAGTGATCTCTGTGCTTCAGCTGGATCTGCTGTGATGGCAACAACTATTAAATATGATGGTTCCTGGAGCAGAGCTACTGTGATGTTTGTTTCCCACTACAAGGGGTTTGGGCCCTTGCGTCTTCTTTCCCTTGGGACCCCAAGAGGAAATGGTGCTTCTCAGTATTGGTCCAAGAGCTCTGGATGCAATCCTGGGAGGCCAGAGGTCATATGATGATCCAAAGGGACTTGTGGCAGCTATTGCTCCAGCCCTCACCTGCTGGGCTGTGGCAGGCACCGGGGCACGCTGGCTCACAGGTGCCCATCTTCGTAGTACTCCAGCAAGTCCAGCCCATCGCGCTTGCTTTTGCGAGCTCTGCGCAGCTCCGCCGCCCGCTCTGGGGCCGCCTGCGTCCTGAAGCGAGGCTGCTTGGGTTTGATGCCGTAATCTGCGGGCGCAGCAGAGGCTGGGCTCGGCTCTGGGACAACCACCCACCTGGGGGGGTGAGTGCATGGAAAGGGGGTTCAGAGGGGCGAGGAGAGCACTGTACCATCCACCAGGCCGAAGTGCTTCTGTGGAAGCTCCAGGGGAGCAGAGAAATCCTCAGGAACTGAGTAGCTGCCCCTACAGAGGAAAACAAGGGCCAGGAATGAGCCAAGGTCCTACAGCACTTACCCAGGCTGGCACAAAGAGCTGCTGGCACATGTGCTGCATCTTCCACGCAGTCTGGCCAGCTCTTGAGGCCTGGTGCCACAACTCCCAGCCCATGTCAGGGGCCCTGGGGTACCTGCAGGTACCGGGGCAGGGAGGAGGGGAAGCAGGGAAGTGCCATCACCTCTGGTGCACTGGCTGTGGGAGGGCAGCCCCCAGCAGCAGCGCAAGGAGCAGCAGGCAGCACAGCATGGTGCACACTGACTGGTTCCACTGGTTCCGCAGCAAGGTCACAGAGGAGTCACCCTGGTTGCCCAGGACACCTGCTGGGTGGGGCAGGGGACATGGCCCCTTCCAGGTGCTGCTGTCCCTTTCTACCTTGTCCCCTTCAGGTCCTGGGCTGCCTCTGCCTGGGCCCTGCCAGCTGTTGAGCCTTTGTTGTGCTAGTGCATGTCCCTTCATGTAGTCAGAGCTCCAGGGCCGTCCCTGTCCCTCAGCACCTGCTCGTGCCTTCCTCTCAAACCCTCCAAAAGCAGGCCCTTGCGTCTCAACTCGGTACTACTCTGTCCCAGGAGACAACACTGCATCATCTTCCTCTGCTAAAAGACTGAGCAAAGGAGCATAGTTCTTGGTTACGGCTTTTCTGCACTGCTGTTACCATGTTGCAGGGCCTTGCCAGCTGAGGTGGCAACTCAGACCCCTCACTGGCAAAGTCCTGTTGTCCCCAGCTGTGGTGGCCCATGAGGCGTCTGTGTGTGGGACTACATTTCCAATGCTGGGTGCTGAGGCAAGAAGGCTGTGATGCCTGCAGCCTGAGAATCCCTCAGGGATGGTTCAGGTAGGAATGTTCCTGATACTTGAGGCACACTTAGGACCCAGACAGCTGCCTGTGGGGCAGTCCTGTGCCACCAGCTGACTAACCCTCGGTCCTGGCCAAGGGAGCCTCCCCAGAAGCTCACTGTGCAGACTGGTCCCTCAACTGTCCCCCCATTAGAAAAGACACAGGCCCGTCCTAGGCCCTTTATTAAATGTGGCACAGCAGATTTGCTGAATTAATCACTTCTCTGCCTTTGGCCAAGCCCCTAAGCACTAGCTGGCAGCCATTCTGCAAACCCTTTTAACACACATTAGGTACTAGGAAAGCAGCCTACACGCTGCAGCTCTGTGTACCCCCAGGGGAACCCCAGG
The DNA here is from genome assembly GCF_048771995.1 of Taeniopygia guttata. NCBI lineage: Eukaryota > Metazoa > Chordata > Aves > Passeriformes > Estrildidae > Taeniopygia > Taeniopygia guttata. The sequence goes on along the minus strand of NC_133030.1, from coordinate 27,039,975 downwards.
ACTGTGGGGACTGAGGCAGGCACTGGGAATTACAGAGGCTATAGTCATCAGCTGAACAACACGTGGGCCCTGACTGACACAGGCCAGAGCAAAAGGCTTCTAAAGGACAGAATATCCCAGAGTAGACAACTGCAAAAGCTGCTCTTTCTGGCAAAGAGAGACCTGCTGGCAATCAGATACAAGGGATCCCATGCAAAGAGGCAGAGGTTCTTCAGCTCAGTTCTCTCCATTCAGTCAGTTTATTTGAGAGACAAATCCGCTCCAAGCAGATAGGCCAGGCATGGCCAACACGAGCAGGTTGTGGGTCAGCCTCAGCACCCTGACATGTGAGACAGTGCTCTCCAAAAAACCACTACGCTGCCTGGCTTTATTATAGCGCAGCTGTACAAAAGAAGAAAAAAATCAAGTGCTTCAAAAAAGAAGTTGCCCCATCACCATCACTGCAGCCACAGAATGGTCCAGAGAAATAGGTTGCCAGGGTCTCCCTACACATTTAGTGTCCATCATTCATGCCTAGATCTGTTAAAAAATTGCATACAACCCCCTCCCTGCTCTGCAGAACAGGAACTTCTCATTTATGATTTAACTGAAAATTAGACGTTATCAACATCCCTCCCCCAGCCTGTTTGCCCTCCTTAGGAATGTCCAGCCATGATTTGAGCAGAGAGTAATCATCTTCTTATCAGCCCCAGTTATAGAAATATATTTTCTGCCAAGCAGGCAAGTAATCCATCAGTGGCCCTGAAACAAGAGAACATAGGGATCATTTATGAAGAAAGGCAACAATTTAAAGCTGTGTGTTTATGGGGTATATTCCCCACTTCTCATTATGATCCAAACAACCCCAAATCTCCACTTACACAACTCAGATGAACCCAAGAATAAAACAGTTACTTCTGACAAGATGTAAGGCAACACTGCAATGTGGTGTCAGAGATCAGAGCAGGACCAAGAGCGGTGTGAAACATTGTCAGCACAGCCATGGTGTGGGACACCAACTACTCCCTCAGAGCTGACATGTTCAAACTGCAGTGGGAAAGGGGGTCTACAATGTGCAAGGGGAAAACCCACGTGCAGAGAGTCAGGAGAACACTGCTGTGCAGGGAAGAAGTAAGATAACGCAGCAATAGTGAGCAGGTGCAAACATAGAAGCATCTGCTGTTGAGCAAAAATGCTTACATTGCACAGAGCTTAATGCAGGCTCCAAAGCCTCTCTGAAATCACTAACTGGAGGAAGTGGCTCCTGTGCTAGCCAGCTTTGTGACCTCCCCAAAGAAAGGGCCATGATGCCAGGCTGATGTAATGTCACATCACTGCCATGAATCACTCCACAAAAGGATTAACATCATCAGTGGAAGAGTGGAGGGAAATGAAATGCTGGCCTATAATAATAGGATCCTCTGGTGAAGAACTAGAACAGAGACCTGGTTTGGCTGTTTGATTTACAGTCAGTTTCTGCCTGGTTCAGTACTTCCAGGCTCCCATTTATCCCTCATGTCCACACTGCAGACTAGGGATCAAGGAAAAGAGTTCAGAACAGGGCTGCAAAGCTGGGGCCCTGGTGTACCATCTGAGGTGCAGAATGGAAGCCCAGGAGAACATGCCTAGGCGGCAGATCTCTGTAGCCTCAGGGCACACAGAGATTTACTACTGTCATCAAGGCAGGAAGCAATTATCTTTTCCTTCAGCACTTAAAAATTATTCAAGCATCAACACAGGGTGCTCTAGTGCTAACCTCTCTAGGGACTTCCCAATTCCTTCCCCAGATTGGAAACCAATTGATAAATGTTCCCAACTGCCCTCATTTTTTTTCACCAGACAGAAATGGGGATATAACAGTGGGACCTGCTTACGTGTGATGAAGCCAACTCCAGGAACATAATCAGCCAACAAGCGCAAAAGGAGGAGGATCCTGCCCCTAGAAATGGAGAGAAAATGAACAAGTTCAGCTGGACACCTTCTGCCCCAGCTGTTGAACACACAAACAGCAATGGCAACTGTTATACAAAGGCTTAGAATAACCTGGTCACAGGCACCCACACATCTTCAGATCTACACACCCAGTCCACTGACGCTATTTCAGTTAAAAGGGAAATTTTTAGCAAAAGCCCAGCAAGGGCACCTTACTCTGAGTATCGGTCATAGAAAGGAGATCTCAGCAGGTAGTACAGCAGCAGGATGGTTCGTCGCCTCAGCTCTGCCCGTTCTCGCCTGTTCAGGTCTTTCAGATCACTCAGCAAACTCAGACTGGAAGGAGGAGGGCAAAGAGCTAAGTCAGAGCAAAAGCAGTCAGCAGGGAAAAGAAAGCGGGTTTCTAAATCCCTCCGCTCTCAGCTCCACGCAGAGCAGCACGCAACAGCTCAGAAGAGAGAGCACTGTAAGTGTTGTAGAAGATGTGTCAATCTCCAAGCTAAAGACCATTCTGGGTGCATGTTGCTCTCAGTAGGGCCTGCCCAGGACTGGGGAATGGGGAAGTGTGATTCCCAGCTACCACCAAATCAAACAATAGAAAGGCTCTTCATCAGACTGACCTCGAGATGTCCAGGACTGCCGAGAGGAGCCAGGGCTTCCATGATCTCTGACCCCATACTCCTAAACTCAGAACTAGGAACACACAGTCAAGGAATGAAAAGATGAGAGATTCCTAACAAGAGGCACACAGAGAAGTGACGCCCTGCGTACCCACAAAGTTCTGCCAAGCACAGGCGAATACACCCTAAGGCAGGGCTGGGAGCCCCGGGGAAAGGGGCTGGAGGACTTGCACGCACAGCTCTAGTGGCTGCGGCCAGCCCCAAAGTGTTAGAAGGGGAAGAGGCCCGAGTCCCGTGCCCGAGCAGAGCCGCACAGGGAGCGGAGCTGGCGATCACTGCCCTGCGCCCGGCCGAGCCCGCAGCACCCTCTGCTGGCACCCGGAGCGCTGGGAGCCCGCACGGAGAACGGCAGGATACGGTGGAGCAGCGGGCGGGTAATGTAGATGGATTCCGCGATGGTTTCTTGGAGACCCAAAGGAGTGGGAAGCTGGTTCATCTCCTCCGCTCTTCGGCTCTGCGATTCCTCCCTCTGCTGGGGGGACCCCCAGTGCCGCGACTGCAGGGACGGGGCTGAAACAAGCAGTCTGGTTACTAACACAAATAAAAGCCTTGTCTCAGATGGAAACTGCGTATCACATGACTGCTAGCTCGTTCCACCTGGTCCTGGAACCCTTCACCCCCTGCCCCCGGTTGGATGGGGAGAAGAATCAGAAAAAGGTAAAACTCCTGCATTAACACAGAACAGTTTAATAATGGAAATAAAGTAAAACAACAAAAATCGTAACAATAATAACAGTAATGAAAAAGAAGATAGCAAAACCCAAGAAACATGAGTGAGTACAACCGCTCACCACCCTCAGACCGATGCTATCCCATTCCCAACCAGTGACTGGCCCCTCCCAGCCAACTCCCCCGTTTATACAGTGGGCGTTCTATGGTATAGAAGATCCCTTTGGCCAGTTCAGGTCACCCATCCTGGCCATGCTCCCTCCCAGCTTTTTGCACATCTCCTCTCTAGCAGAACCCAGGAAACCCAAAAGTCCTTGACTAAGAGTAACTGCTACTTCTCAACAACCTACACTATTAGTTACAATAATGCTATCAAATTATTCTCATACTAAACCCAAAACTCAGCACTGTACCTGTTACCAGGAAGAAAACTAATTATCCTAGCCCAAATCAGGACACCTTCCTATCATGTTTCCCTGCTTTCTGCACTGTGAAAGTGTGAAAGAGGAAAGCTTGAAGAGGTACTTGTAAGATCCATGCTCCTCAAAGCATAACCATGATGAAGAGCTGTGTCTGTTGCAGGGCTCACATGGGAAAACACAATTTAGTGCTAGCCTTGCAGCACATCTCTGGTTGCTTTGATACCCCTACCTATCCACAAGTGGCCAGATATGTCCCAATACAAGGTTCTACTCTTTACTGCTCACACCCATGTCATCCATGAAGGCACAGAACAGGAAGAGCTCAGGCTGAAAAACAGGTTCAGTTACTTACTGCTCTGTAGAGAGCGCACAACACGGCTGGAACGCCTGCCAACATAGGTCTGATCCTTCCCTGAGGAGTTGTCTTCCATGCCTGCAGAAGGAAAAAGCCACAGGGGTCAGGCTTCAAAGCAATACGCTTCGCACCCCAGAGCTGCCACCAAGAAGAGCAGATTGAAAGGCTGATTTAGTGCAAACTGGACCATTCTCTGGGGGCTAACAGTAGGCAGTAGGGTAAAAAAGTAAATCAGCCTGACATTGCCCAGGTCTAGGGCCTCTTTCTTTATTACTAGACCAGGGCACGTGCAGCCTGACTCATGGTTCAGCCAGAAAGTCCCAGCTTGGACTTCTCTATCCCCTCTTTCCAGATAGTAGGACAACCCTGCCACTAAGCTAACTCGTCCTCTGCAAAGGCTGGAAAGTTGAACACAGCTCAGCCTTGAGTACAGACACCTTATGGTTCCATGTGCTGCACAAGCCACTGCTCTGATGAGTAATTCTAGCAGGACAAGACGGGTGGCTCAGCAAGGCACCAAGCCAATGATGACAACACCACGGGCTCACCTTGAGGGTGGAGAGGCTGCTGCTTCTCCCTGTTCAGTGGCACAATGGGAGGAGACATCTGGATGCCAGCTTTGTACCACAGCAGGAGCAGGAGACGAAGGATTGCTCTGTGAACAGACATGTGGAAGTCTTCAATACCAGACTATGGAGCTGGGTTCCTGTTACACTGGAGAGATGGTATCCACAGAAGACGGAAACACTCGGGTCTCCTCAGAGCAACTGGCAAGGTGAGAGGTGTAAGTGCTCCCTTCTGTGGCACAGAGTCCAGTACACTGTGGGGCTCCAAATTCCCCCAGCCTCAGGGACTGGCAGCTCAGTCCTGTGTGGGATTTTTTGGAGTGCCCTCCAGGTCCCCTTTCCGAGCGCACGCTGCCCCTTCCCCTCTCCCGCAGCACTTACTTAGCCAGCTGGATGAGGACAATGATGGTCCACCGGCCCATCTCCCCCCACACCCTGGCTGTCCCCATCTCTGCAAAGACCTCCACGCATTCTAGTACACTCAGCCAGGTCAGCAGCTTCTGCTGGGGCAGCGACTGCAAAACACAGAGGGGAGGAGGGGGACAGGATGCAGGTTCTGCTCGGGAGTTAAAGATGGCAGAAACACAGCCCAGTCTGGTGGGACCCTCAGAAATAAGCACCAGATGGCCTTGGAAGTCACAGCTCCAGAAACAAAAAGCAATGTCTTCACTGCAGCTGAAGCCTACACACAAGCCCACCTCTAAGCAGGGGCAGACTGAGACATCACAGTATCACATGGAGTTTCTACTTCAAAAACAGGGAGCACATCACATCTGTGTTTTACATTGGCTCTACCCTAACTGACACAGCAGGATGTGGCACTGGTTGTGGCACTGTTCCTGAGCTCCACAGCAAAACCTCCTCCTCATCCCAGAGCTGAGACACAAGACAACCTCCTCTCTGGACAGAGCTGATGAAGGAGTGTACCTGGAGTAGAGGGAAGGGAACCCAGAGTCCACAGCTACAACAGAGTGAATGCTGGCTGAACACAGCATCAGACTAGATTTCAGGCATGAACCCCCAAGACAGTGGGTCCTCTTCCAGTCTAGGTCTCTGCTATCCACATGGGAGCTTACTACTGCTGTCAACCACACAGTTTGATCCACTGTGAAGCATCAATAAAGACAATACAGGTGAAATTCCATTCAGTTTTAACCAGGGAAGCAAATCTTGTGCATTTCTGTTTGTTACACCCTGATCCTCCATTCAGGGAGCTGCTGACACCCAACCCACATACTGGGCAGGTTTCTAACAGAAGAGCCTGGAAAAAAACATCCTCTTCCCCATTCCCCAAAGGGTTTAACAATGCTGGGAGCCAGCCTGGGGCTCATGCAAGATAGACATAGTACCAAGGTGCTTACATTTGTTTTACTCAATACACTATGCAAAGGAAGAGTCTGACAGATGGTATCAAGAGCTTCAGTACTCCAGAGCGACTGCTGTGTAAACAGCAATGGTTTATTCATCAACATCTCTACCTAGCTCAAGTTCTGAGGTTCTCAAAAAAGCTTGAGGAGCTTCTAGTGCAAGTCAGGGCCTGATTTCTGTGGTCCAGGGAGCGCTCTGGCCACACCTCCAAGCCAGGAGCTAAGGGACAGGGCTGCTGTTTTACTTGCATTCAGAGGTTGCCTCTGGCTTCTCCATACCTGACCGCAAAGAGAGGCCACAGCAAAAACCTGTAAAGTTTCTACAGACACTCCCTGAAAGCTCCTGCAAGGAAGAAAGCATGTGTCCCAAATCCCCCTCCCACACGCTCCAGACTTACCGCTGGCAGGCTTTCCTGCAGGTCCTTTCGGAGAATCCAGTCGTTTAACAGCACTAGGAGGTTGGAGGCAGAGTACACTGGAAAAGTAAGAGAACAGTGCAGAATGGATGCACAGAAAGTAAGCCAAATCGGCCCTGCTGTCTCTGTCCCCGACAGGGGATGAGGGAAGAAGGGCAGCAAGGTGTGCAGACTCCTCCCAGGATCTGCCTGGGAATGCATGGACAAAAGCAGGGCTCGGGGAGCAAGACCCGCATGCACCCGGGCAAGGGCACAGCACCGGCCCCGACCCGCTGCCCACCTACCCAGCTCCGACAGCGCGTGCGAGTCCGAGAAGCGACCTGCGAAGGGAAGAGAGCGGCTACAGCGAGCGCCCGGAGCCGGGGGAGCCCCCACTCCCCACCGGGTCCCGGTGCCCGCACCTCCCGGCCCAGAGCCCGGCCGGAGGAGGAAGGTTCGCCCGCCTCCCCGCTCCCGCACCTGGCAGCAGGTAGGACAGCCCGCGCACGGTGCCCTCCAGCTGGGCCGTGGCGGCCGGGTGCCGCCTCACGTACTCCTGGTAGCGCTGGCACAGCAGGCGCAGCCGCCACACCGGGCCGGCTCCGCGGGCACGGGCCGAGGCCGCCGCCGCCGCCGCCATGGTGCCGCCGCCGCCGCCGCCGCGCTGCTTCCGGGGCCGCCCCCGCCGCGCCCCGCCCCGACCAGCCGCGCCGGGCCGAGCGCCGAGCGGGCGATGGGCGGCGGGGCGGGGGTTTGAAGGAGCGGCGGCGGCAGCCGGGCAGGTAAGGACGGGCTGGGGGTGGCCCGGGCGGGGACGCAGTTGCCGCCGGGTGGGGAACCGGGGTGCGGTCAGTTTTGGGGGGCCGCGGGAAGGAGTCGTTCCTCGAGCATTGCGGCGGGCGGGGGTCTGCCCACGCGTGGGTCTGGAGCTCCGCGGTACAGCTGGGGGCGGTGTGCGGGGACCGGCCGGCTGTCGGGGGCTGCTTGGGTAGCTGCCGGGGCTGGCTGCGGCACCGGTGAAAAGTTCCCGGTGGCGCTGGGGAATGAGAGCGGGCACCGGGAGCGGTGCGTGCCCTTTCGGCACTCGCCGGGGAGCGGCGTGCGGCAAGCCCCGTCCCAGCCGGGGACTGCCATGGGCACCCGGGTCGCTGCTTGCCCGGCAGTGGGGAGCCTCGCTCCGCACCTGGCGAGGGCTGTGCGTGGGGAAGGGTGAGGTGTGACCGAGGAGGCAGGGACAGCCCCGCTCCGCTCGGGGCTGAACGGCCCGTGCGCATTCGCTGCTTGCGGAGCAGGGGAGGTGCTGCCCTGGGGGCACAGAAAGGTTGGGGGGCCTCGGGGACGGGGCTTTCATCCTCGCGTCCGTGCATGACAGTGTCTGTCCCCGCCCGGGCCCGGGGGGACCGGAGCGGGCAGCAGAAGGGCGGCGGTCGGGCCGTGCAGGGGGGCTCTCCTGGAGCCCACGCGGGACTCGCGCGGCCCCGCCGCGCTCGGTGTTTGCCGCACCAGCACGGCTGTCCCCGCTGGCAGGCGACGGGAGGCGCGGGGCCCGCCTGGCTGCAGCCTGTTGCAGAAGTGGCTCCAGCCTGTGCCCGGTCCCGCGACCTTCCTCCCGCCGTGCCGTGCCCTGCCCCGGCTCTGCCTCCCGCTCGGCCGAGGCAGCCGGCCAGCGCCGCTGCCCGCAGCCGGGCCTGGCTCCGCACGTTGCCCGGGGCAAAGATCGGCGGTGCCCGTGGGCTAGGAGGCGCTTCGTGGCCTCTCGGGTGCGCACGGAGCTGGGCCGAGCCGCCCCTCCTTCCTCCTGTCCGGTTACCTCCGCACAATGGGCACAGTGTGTGCCTGCGGCTTCCTCGGCGGGAATTACAGTTGCATGGGCAGGCACTTTATCCTTCCTGATCTCTCCTCTTCCCCCGAGGGTTTGTTTTCCAGCAGGCTGAGTTCAAAAAGGGCACGAGATACCGCTGGCAAGCAGTCTGGCGCTAAACAAACCTTTTTAGTCAGAATCATATGGAATAGACCCAACTTTCTATTCACATGCAGCGCTACCTGCAAGTTTCTCTGAATTTCACGGTGGCTGGGCTGCTACTGTAAGTGCGAAGGCGGGTGAGATAGCACCAGAAGCTTGTGACAGAGGTTTCCAGCACAGCTTAGTGGGTAGGTGTGTGCTGCTGGTGACTCTAGGGGCATATCCAGTGCAGACTGCCAGAGCTGCTCTCCTTCAAGGAGATGCTCTAGCTCTGCCAGACAGCAATCTGAGAGCTGGCTGCCTAGGAGACTGCCAAAGACACCTTGTCTTCAGCCAGAGGTGAAGCTTGATGCACAAAGTCCTTGGGCTACTCTGAACAGCACAGCTAGATTCTGTCCCCGAGTAAGGAGCATTTTGGCAGATGCTTTCTCTTCACCCCTTGCCCCCAAACTCTGTCCCACCAACTGTCATGTCCCCCTTTTGTTCATCTCCTGCTTGCAGCAAGGGAGTTTGAAGGACAGTTTGAATAGCAGCATGCTGCCTTTTTATGGTAAGTATGTTGCAAGGGAGCACTGTAGGATGGGCGGCTTCTTAGAGCAGCGGCAAGTCCACGGGACTGGGCACGACTTAAATTGCCTTGGCTTATGGTGCCCATGGTGAGTGTGGCGGCAGGAGGTGAAAGGCTGGGTTGAGGGACAAGTTTTTCTCTTGACTGTTCCCAGAATGTTCTAGGAGCAACTCTTTCCTTAGTGCTTGCTGCCAGTCTGGGTGCTGAGGACCGATGGCTTGTGCTTACTGGAAATCCACTGGCAGTAGCTGAGGCCAAATAGTTCCAATGCTCTGATGATAAGGGGTGCAGGCTCAGCACTAATGGTAAGAAAAGAAGCAAACCAAAAAAAATAGCAAATGTTCTGCCAGCCCATCTGTGGGTACAGTGCTGAAGTCCAGCTTGCTTGGCTGCCAGTGTCTTGCTCTTTGCTCAGATCCATGAGACCATGTCATTTCTGGGAAGCCTGACTCTGGGCACAGCACTGCCAGGGGTATAAGGCAGTTCATCCTAAGTAAGCCTCAAAACACATCTTTCAGAGTGCTGGGGTGAGGATGTTATTGTACAGTACCTGCCAGGGCTGGAGCTGGGGAGCAGGATGTGGGAGGATACACTCAGTATATTGATTCTTGGTTGTGTCTTGGGAGATGGGTAGTTGGGGTGGGAAGTGGATATTCTCCCTAACCTTATCTTCCTGCTCACCTTCCCCTGCGAGAAGGGAAGTGGCCTGCTAGTATGAGGTCAGGGATGTGAATCTTTTTGGCTGTGGTTGAAAGTGAGCAGTTGTGATGAAGAATGAGATGGCCTTTCTGGCCCTGTCTAATTAGGGTATGACTTCCTACCCTTTTCAGCTCTCACACCTTGGTCTGGCTATGTATTTTCTTTGCTTCTGGGTGAGCTCAGCCAATAATTTGGGATAGGTAAACTATGACTTGCTCCAAATAACCTGTAGATGGAGGCATGTCCAGGGAGTATTTTAGTCCCTGTTACATGAACCCTGCCTAGAATGGAAGGCCTTAGTTCCCTCATTATATCCCACTTGAGGCCAACACCTTTCAGGAGAGCTCCAGATCTCTGTCCAAATGAGGAAACAAGGGCAACGAAGCACACCATGCTCTGAGCATGGCAATGCTGGTGGTGGCAGCTTGTACTTCCGATCTTGGAAAGCCCTCCTAGGGTCTGGAAAGGTAACAGCTGGCAGGGGAAGCTGCTGGTGTAGTACCTAAGTTCCTGAAGTTGCTGACAAGTCTGTTACTTGGAGCAGTAGTTTGACGGAAAGGGAAACACAGGTCAAACAAGCTTAAGGGGCCTTTTAATGTGTGTTTTGACTTGGAGGCATTTTGTTGCTGTTCTCTGTCAGGGTGCCCCTGCCCTTCCCAGCTTAGCTCAGACTTGGCATCTCTGGAGAAAGACTCTTTTTGGCTTCCCAGGAGGAACAACATGTCTGGCAATGTGTGCAGAGCCCTGCTGAGAGATACTGACTGCCTCCTGCCTCCAGATGCCTTTTCCAGCAAGCCATTTAGAGCCACAGATTGTTACTCAGATAACTCCCTTCCCTGATTCATTAGCAAAGTGTAGTCTCTCCTGTAATACTCAAATCTGCCTGTGCCAAAGGCTGAAAGGGAGAGGCCATGTCTTTTAATAACCATGTGATGCAGTTGGAAAAAACTTTTGGACACGTAGTTCTCTGGTGGCCTGAGTTGATGGAAACACTCCAAGGGAGAGATACAACTGGGCCCTGAGGGAGAGGGCACTGCAACTGGGCACTGAGGGAGAGGGTAACTGCTTGTGATTTCTGATCTTTTTTTTCCCCCAGCATCACCCTAAGCTCTCTTCTCCGCACCTGGAGAAGGCAGCAGACCTTGAGATTGGTCCCAGCACGCTGCAGATCTTGCAGGTCCTGTGTGTGGTGCTGTGTAAATAACTGCTGGTGCCTGGGTTGCGGCCGTATGATGTGGGCTCCATCCTGGAGATGAGGCTCCTGCCATGTCTGAATGGGAACTCTGCTGTCCCATAGATGCTGTGGTGGATCCCAGTGGACAGTGCTGCTGTGTGACAGGCACATATCTGGGTCTCCCCACTCAGCATTATCTCTGCTGAAGGGGACTTTGCTTTTTGAACTCTTTGCTGTCGAAAGTACTCAGTGTTGTTGCTAGCAGCTTCTTCTTCCTAGCCCAGGTGGAGGGACTTGGCTCTTACCTGCTGAACTGGAAACACAAAGCTCTGGTAGCACCTGGGCGAGGGCTGTGGGGTCTATGCCAGAAGGGTTTGGCACTCTGGTTCAGATGTTCCATCTCCTGGGCTTCCCCTCGGAGACCCCTCTGCTCTGAGGTGGGAGCTGACTGATCCTGACCGATCAGGACAAGCAGAGTGGGGATGATGGAGGAGACAGATGTCTGTTTACTGACATATGCTGTAGGGTCCATACATATCCTCTCTCACTGGCTGCCACCTTGTAGCCAGAATCTGAGGGAGACTCAAAAAGCAGAAGTTTTGTTGGGCCTTGTTGCTGAAGAAGGGTTTTGCTGAGCACTGCAGTGCTGTACTTCACTCTTAGAATTGCTGGATTTCACTGTTCAGGTTGCAGCTGTTGTTACTATTTTTTATTTCCAGCCCTTGTTGGGATTGATGTCACCTCCCTTCTGTCATATTGTGCTGTGCCAGGCTGGTCTGGGGTTTGCTGTGGCTAGAGGGGAGCAGGAATACAGCACACTGCACACTTGTTTCTCTGTTTGGCCTTCTAAAACAGGTGGGACAGACCAGACCCATGCTTTTACTAGGTTTTTACCTGCTTTTAAGGTCCTTCTCCTGCTATGTCTTAGAGGACTGATGTGTGGATAGAGGGTCTTAAAAACAAAATTCCCAGTTCTTCTCCAATTCCTTTGCCTCAGCATATTAGTGTGTCTGTTCTTCTGGTTTGGGCTTTCTCCTGATAAGGATCTAAGAATCCTTCTAGCCTCCTAGGAGAAGGGTTTATCCATTTCATCCTGCAGTTACGGAATGTGTGTGCCCAACTCTGTGGCAGCTGGAGGAAAGGGGTGCACTGGAAAGATCTCAGCAGAGGAAGAGGATTTCCTCTGAAGAGGAGTAACATGTACTGACTGCTGTGCTCTCTTCAGCACAGGTTGCGTGTGTGATGTTTTTTGCCTGCTTTCTCTCTCCTCTGCCTTTACTCCTTCTCTCTCCTTGTGTGCATCTATTTGGATAGACTCTCTTAACTGCCATTATGGGGCTGCCCAAAGCATGTCATGGGGGCTCAGGTTACTGGACAAGATAGTTAATCCCTTTATTGCCTCGCAAGTTAGACACTTGCTGCTGCTATCATGTTTGAGGGGGGCCAGAGAACTTGCATCCCTCCCCCAGCCTCTGATGCTGCTGAAGGATTGGTGTGAAGACTCACTTGTGTTGAGATGGAACATGGTGGCTGTGGCTTTGCCAGAATTCTGGGGACACGTGTACAGTCCTCCTTGCATGGGTGGGGAGGGGAACTTGCAAAGGACAGTGCAGTGATCTGGGACTGGGATTATGCAGCATGCAGGTAGTCATTGTCCCCTGGGCTGTCTGGGTAGCCTTGGGTGACACGGAGCCGTGCTTTGTGGCAGGCTGGAGGATAGGGACAGGACCAAGGTGTTGGGTGCTCTTATCTGTGACTCCTGGATGTGCAGGGGCCTGTCCTCAGAGCTCCCTTATGCAGTAGATCTTCACGTGACTGTCTTTTGGGTTTCAGGTGACAGCATGCTCCAAAACTCTCAAGTACAGCTGAGATGTCTTATGTGCCCTTCAAGCTGAGAATCTTTGGTTAGAGGGGGGTCCTCACAGGCACCACCAGGCCGTGCCAACTTCTCCAGCTGTTCCTAGCCACTCCTGCAACATTGGCAGCCTGCAAAGGTTAGTCATCGTGTATGCTAAGTAGATGGTTTACATGTGGTTGCTCCCTTGCTGTTTTAGTGCTTCTATGTCGGTATACAGGGGATTATCACATAGCAGAAGGGCTTGTGTCTGTAGGTATTTGGGACCTGTGGGAGGCTCTGGAGACAACACTGGCACTTGCAAGCCCCCATAGCCCAGTTCTCTGGAGGGAAGGAGCAGATTCGCCACAGCAATCCTTTGAATAAGGTGTGATCCCATCTCTGTGGCTGTTCACCTGAGTGTGCATGTCTGGATCCTTCTCCCCAGACAATACTATGGTCTATTGTTTATTTCTTGCATAGTATGCAGTAAGTCACTGGGACCCAGACTGAGGAGCTGCAACAACCTCTCTGGGCCAGGAAAATGGGAAGACCCCCTTCTGAAGGCTGGGAGCTTGTGCTGGCATTGTTCTGTCCTAGCAGCTTCTTTTCCCTCTGTCTGTTACATCAAGTGTTTCTTTGGGGCCACTGTTCTCAGTGGCCACCTCTCTCTCCCTGCCCCTCATTAGTGTAGGGCTTGGCATGCCAGCAGGAGGGAACCTCAGCAATGTCTGCGCCTTGATCGGATTTGTCAAGGCTCCTTCTTTTTTCTTCCTGTTCATTGAGGTCTGAAACAAAGCAAACAGAGGAGAGGAATTCCAAAGAATAGGAGTGAGGGAAGAGAGGAACGCTGGAGTGACAGGCTGCCCCTGCCCACAGGCACCCCCCTGCCTTGGTCTGGTGGGGCAGAGCTGGTGGCAGAGCATTTCAGGAGGTGAGGACGCTCCTCAGCTCTTCTATTCCCAGCTCTAGCACTAGCTGTCTTTCTCCCCATGGTGTGCTGTGGGGCTCCTATCCTCACTGCTCAGGTAGTTTCCGGAGCCTCAGGCTTGCTGCCTACTCTGCACAGGCACATGTGCCTGAGCATAGCTTGAGGGAAGCAGGGCACTATTTGAACTGCTTTGTTTGTCTTGGGCTGTGGTAAAAGGTTTCCCTCTTTACCTGTGTCAGGAAATTTTCCCCTGCCAGGTAGATCCAAAGAAGCCCGACATGGAGCTGAATGTCCTGCCTAGGTGCCAGGGCAGTGAGGCACTGGCCCCTCCCCATCTTAGAGGCAGATAAGTGCTGGAACAAGGCCCTTTTGTGCAGACAGGTGTGTGAAGTGGAGACAAACGTGCTCTGGCACTCATATTGTTTCCCAGGAGGCAGGGAGACTTGGGAGGGGAGTCATGGCCAGCCAGAAAAAGCTGCCACAGGTAAAGCTTTGTCCAGTCTGATATATCTCCTTGCTCCCTCCTTTGTCATCCCCAGGCCATCACACAGTTTGCCCTTCGTCCTGCCCCTGGCCTTCCCATAGATTGGATCAGGGAAGGCAATAGGATGCTCAACAGCCCCAGTATGAAGCACTTGAGGTGAAATACACCCCTGCTAGTTACACCCTCCCCTTGCATTTAAGCTGCAAGGAACAGCCTTTAAGCCACAGTCTCTTCTTTCCTTTCCTTCTTCCTCCTTGTTCTCTACCTTCTGGCAATCTTTGCACTCACTCCATGGTTTAATTAAAGAGCAGAGCAAAGTGCTTAGACTCCAAAATGTACAGATTAAGGGATTACTAATCCTCTTCCTCAATGGGTGCTCACATCCTGTCCAGCCTGTTATCAAGCTTCTGTTCCCTGAGTGGAAACTTGGCCAAACTTGAGACCTCTTACCGCTCTTCCTGCTTGCTGCACTGAGGAGGAAGGGCGAGGGGTGACAGGAGAGCCATGGGGGAGAAACAAAGAGAGTTGTGGGTTTACAGAATTCTCACGTTGTGTTTGTAGCCCCTGGCTATCTTTGCTTTTTTGTGTCCTGTCTTGTTTTGGTGCTCCAGGAGCAATAAAGCAGGGGATTGGTGTTTTTCCTTTGGTTTTTTTTGAGTGCCGTCTTCTTATTCTGACAAAATAACCTTTCCGTCAGAGGAAGCAAATGCTTCCCTTTGTGTGTGTGCTTGTGTGTTTACTTGCTGGGTGTTTTGGTTCAGGTGTGTGCCTTCCCTGTGCATACACCCCTCTCTTGATTTCCTAAGAGTCTCTTCTGTGCTCTTATTCCCAGTGTATGCCCAAATGCTGCAGCACTGCTGAAAGAGCAGGGCTCCCTCACAGGAGTGGGAGGCTGGTGCCTGGCAGTGCTGCATGAGGCTGGTCATATCCTCATCTGGGGAGGCTGAATCCCTTTATAGGACATATGGTGCCAGTGAGAAGGAGAAGGTGGAGTATTTGTGGATCCAGATGGAGGCACTGGGAGGGAAGAGGGAGTAGTGAGGATGAGTGTGGTGGGAAGGGTATGACTCCTCCTGGAAGCATCCTGGAAGACCTGATCACAGGATGGTCTGAGATGTTAGGCCTCTCCTGGTGCAAGCTGGGCACTGCACAGAAGTTGCACTTCTGTGGATTGCAGAAGACATGAGCTTTTGTCCTCAGCCACTCATGTGCTGCTTGGTTCAGTTGAGTTATGCTGTTTCTTCCCTGCCTTTGTCCTTTGGTGTGCAAGTTCACAGTTTAGCTCAGCAGTGTGAGAAGCCCCAGGGACAGGAACACAAGGAGCAGCAGGAAGGGAGGAGGGCTGGTAATGGTTTGGATGCTGGGAGTATTCTCCTTTCCACTGCCTGGCTTTGGGAACTGCCTCACCTCTGGGATCCACTTCCCCTCCTTTTTGGCTCTTATCAGTCACTGCCTCATTTCCAGTTTGCAAGACACCCTATATGTTTTTTTTTTTTGCAGGTAAGTTTTGTGTCTTAGCCTGGACAACAACTTTTTTCTCCAGTGTTGTCAGAGTCTCTTGGCAACGTGCAAGTTTCTCTGTAGCTCAGAATCACTTCTGGTTGTACAAAATGCCCAGGGCACCCTGAGTGGATGGCACTATTGCTGCTTGGGTTTTTTAGAGCCTGCCCCATTCTGGTTTGCTATTTATAGTGCAGTTGTTCCATTCCTGTGTGGATGAGCTCTGCTTTCAGCCTCACTTGGACACTGAGGGCACTGGTGCCAGGAATAGATCTGGACAGGGAAGATGCAGGAGTGGCTGCTGGAGCACAGCTCCCAGTTTGAGCTAGTCCCTTGTGGAAGAGGTACCAGGCTGCATCCATGAGCTCAGCTGCTTTTCATGCAGAGGAGAGGGGTTGCCTTTCCTCGTCGGTCAGTGCCTTGTGTACCTGCCTGCTGGGCTAGAGTTTGGCATTGTGAGAGATGGAATTTGGAAGAGCTGCTCAGTGACCAATACTAGCGGGACTAGTGAGGCACCATGATGTCACGAGCCGATGGCATGAAGCTGTAGCAGCAGAGGATTAGGTTGGTTGTTAGGAAAAACCCAGAGGGTGGCTGGGCACTGGAACAAGCTTCCCAGGGAAGTGGTCACAGCACCAAGCCTGACAGAGTTCAAGAAGCATTTGGACAATGCTGTCAGGCACATGGTGTGATTTCTGAGGTTGTCCTGTGCTGAGCTGGGAGTTAGATTTGATGTTCCTTGTGGGTCCTTTCCAACTCAAGATATCCTATGATTCTGTGCAGGGCAGTTGGCATGGGAAGCCCTGCTCCTAGCATGTCCTCCAAGCACTGATACTGACCTTGTGTGTCCTGAACTGCTGCCCACTGTGTGGGTGGATCCCTTGTGGTGGGGTACCTGCCATTCCTTGCACAGGGCCCTGCACTCCTCTCCCCAGGGAATGTTTGATAACCCCGAGGGAACTCAAGCTAAGGCCTGAAAGGAGCCTGCAGCACAAAAAAAATCAGTGCCCTCCTCAGCACTGCTGCTTGGGCAGAGCTGCTCCAGCCTTTTGGCTCATGATGCTCTCAGCTTGTCTGGAGACCAGAGCTAGACAAATAATTAATTGCTTGATTTAGTGCCCAAAATGAAAAGCTGGAGGGAGAAAAACTCAACACAGACAGATTTGAGAGACCCTTTATCTTTTCTTTTAAATGCAATGCAGCTCAATTACAAACAAAACAATGCAAAATGAGACTTTTTTGCTTGGAAAATAAAGCATTTTGTTCTTGTCCAAAACTTGTAATGAAGGAGCAAATAGCTCTGAGCTGTCTGGAAACTGCAGTTTTCAATCAATAACTATTCAGCCAAAAACACTTACCCAGTTCTGCTGGTAACAATGAACAGCAGGCACCTGACAACCTGGCTCACAGCCATGCCCCTGGCACCTCCCCAGAGGTGGATGGTGTTGTACCTCTTGTGAGCTTTTCCAGGTAGAGTGCCAATATGGGGTTGTTGGAGTCCATTTGTCTCATTTTTTTGGTGTAATTAACCTAATTAATTTTGTCTGAGGTGGTGCAGACTCGACAAGCATGTGTAGGGGCTAAGTCTGGCCTGTTGTGCTGGGGTATGGTCTCCCTTGTCCCACCAGGGAGCACCACCTCGTGCAGGATGTTCAAGAGCATTTCCAGAGAGCAGGGGGATGTGGAGTTAGTCCCTACCCATATGGGCACTGCTAGCTGGAAACTTGGGGTGTCAGGACCACACGGGATGAGACTCCCACCCCTTGCTGTATCAGCATTTTGCCTGCTGGGTGTTCCAGCTGTGCTGATGGCAGAGCTGGAACTGGTGGAGGGCTTGCTGCAGACTGACTGGAGAAAAGCTGGAGTTCCTGGCTGCTGACCCTACTCAGCTCTGACCCCAGGAACTGTTGCAAGCCCGCAGCAGTCAGAGTGTCAGGAAATGGCAGGGTGAACAGGTATTGATGCCCGTAGCACATCCGGAGACCAGGACACAGTGAACTTAATGGGTTCAGAGCTGGCCATTAGCTGCAGCACAGACATCAGCAAAAATGCAGACAGTAGAAACCTAATCCCCTCAGAGAGGAAGGGAGCAGGAGATCAGCCCCTGTTGCTGCTCCTGTTTCAAGAGGTGGTTGGGGTCCTCCTGCACAGTGCCTAGGTCTGGTCCCTCCTGTGCCAAGCTGGGCTGGCCAGGGAGGTGTGTGGAGGAGATTTCATTCAGGACTCTGTGGCCTCTGTGTCTGTCCTCAGTTAGGCTTGAGCATCACCAGGCCCAGAAAAAGGGCAGTCAGTGTTGATATTTCACCTGCTGAATATCCTCTTAGCACCAAATGTTAGTCCAGGGAGGACTAGCATTTGTAGTCCAGGGAGGTTAAGTTGGAAGCAATGTGTTGAACACCTCCTCTGGGAGTTTTTTGGGATCCTTCCAGTTTCTCCTTGGGCTTAAGAGGAATGAGAGCACTTGGGGACTGTGTTGCTGTCTGGGTATGCCCCCTTTACTTGGCCTGAGAGTTGTGGCAAAATGCAGCTGCCCAGCTTGTAAGCACCACAGGATGTCTGGTAGGCTTGGACTTCCTACGGCACACGTGCACATTCTGCTGTGGCACTGCTCTCCCCACGTGTGCCCTGCATGCCCTCTGTGGCTGAGCTCTGCCGGGCAGCTGGACCCAGTGCCTGGTTGCAGGCAGGGAGACTGACCTGCAAAAGCAGACTGTGTCTAGCAGGGCCTTGTGATCAGAGTCCCTGCCTAGAGGAGCTGCTCCCCTGATACATTCCTGGGTTTCAGACATGAAGAGGGAAGCAGCATGGCATTCCTGTCAGTCCCAGCCTGAACTTGCTGGTTTCCTCTGGAAACAAGGAAACAGTCTGGTGACAAGAGTCTCTGCTTCAGCCAAGCTTGGAGCTTCAGCACCCTTCAGAGACTTTTAGCTCCTCTTCCCCAAGTGCTGTGGTTCTGCCAGAGAAGGAGAAGATGGCTTTTCAGTATGACCTCTGCAGAATAAAAAACTGAACTGAGAGTGGCAGAATTGTGTTGTGGTAATCTTATGGGCCTGAGAAGAGCTTGATGTTTGAGAATGAGCTGTACCTGAGGCACAGCTGTCTGTTGTTCCAGGAGGATCCTTTCCAGGATTTTCTCAATAGCTTGGTGGTGTCTGGGAGCAGTGAGGAGACAAGGATGCTTCCTCTTTTTACAGAATGTATTGGTATCCAACTCTGTGAGTGCTGCTGGACCCTACCTCTGGAACATGGTGGCTCTTTTGCCAGAGGTTGCTCTTTCCAGGGAAATACAAAGGTGAAACTCTCACTTAGGCTTTGCTTATCATAAGACTGGGGAGGGAGGGACAGCATGGTAATCCGGAGCATGGGGTTTTAATCCTGCTCTCCTGGCCAAATTCCATTCCGCCTCTGTAAATTCCTGCAGCTACCCTGCTCTGCACTGCCTGTGTGGTATCTGCTGGATGGCACAGCCCCCCTCAAGCGGCAGCATTTCAGGCATGGGGAGCAGGACAGAGAGGTGACCCTGAATCATAAGGCACTTTGTCAGATGGGCGCTGCAATGTACACTTTAAAGGTGATGTGCTGAATGAGGAACCAGCCTGTCCCCTCCCTCTTTGTAAGAGCAAAAGTGATTGTCCCCGGTTGCCTCTCTTCCAAGTGTGGTGTCTTTTCTGAGTTGCCAGTCTGGCTGTGCAACTCTTGTCGCAGCTTTTGGGCCCTTTATCACCTGCAAACCTGGGAAGCTGGTGTGTTGGACTTCTACTGAGGCAGTCTAAGCAGGTCAGCTAAACTGTCACTCTTCCAAAAATGAGACCTGGGAGAAGAATTTGCAGTTTCTGTCACCTACAGCTAGGTAAGACAACAGGCACCATGAAATCACTCCTCTCCTGGCTGCCCTGCATCTCTTTACTAGGAACAGCCAGGCTATCTCTTCACTTGTAATGCCTACGGGGGAGGCAGTAGAGGACTGTCCCTGTGCCCCTTTAGGCCTCTGGCTTAGTACCCACAGACAGTGTAGTTGTGCCTCAGTGTCCCTCTGCAGATACACATTAGCTCTAGAAGACACCGACCATGAGCCTTGCTGCCAAATGTGATGTTGTGGGAAAACAGAGCTGGTCCCGTTTGTGCTTTCAGGGCTGGAGAAAACATGGTAATGTGATGGCAAAATTTCCACTGCCAGCTCTCCCTAAACATTAACTGCTCACCTGATTATTACTGAGCCGTAGAGAGCGAAGGCCATTTAGGCTGAGTGATGTGGCCTACAAAGAAAAGGGGATTTCCTGCAAAAGAGTGGATCTTGTAGGAGTAGAATGCCAGCACATGGGCAGCGCTCAGGGGGAGCCAGGGGAAAGCAAAGTGGCTGCACTTTCCCAGGAATGAAGGTTGCTTGTGCGTGGAAGGGTGGCCGGCGTACAGCCAGCTTTGGGCTCCTGCCCACGCCTCAGAGGTTGGTGTGAGCATGCACTGGTGTTTGTGCAGCTGCCCAGCTCTGCGAGCATGACATTCCCTGTCCCCTGGCCATTGCCCTGTTGTCACTGGAGGCAGGGTGTCCCAGGCATGAGACAAGACCTGGGTCCTGCCTGCCCCTTCCCTGGTATCCACCCTGGTCAGCTTCTTCCAGCTAGAGAGGGGACAGGGGTGCTTTTTTCCCAGTGGCTGTATCCCCTGATCCCTGCTGAAGCAGGAGGTGCTTGCTCCTGGGAAGAATGTGGGGGAGGGAGGATAACCTGCTGTGAACAGCACTTCTGCCCCGCACCCGCTGGGGTTGGAAGCTGGCAGTATTGGGAAAGCTCTCGTCTTACTGCTGGCTGCGCTTGTCTGGTGAGCAAGGAGACTGAGGAGGGAGGGCGGAGAGGCCCCATGCCGAGACTGCAGGGACAGGGACGGGTAGAGCCGGGAGCTTTCCGTGCTGTGCCATGGCTGCTGGTACCCGCTGTGCCCCTTGCCAAGGAGCTGCTTCCAGCCTTGCCCTCTGCTTGCTCTGCCTCTAATTAGTTTCAGAGGGGGAGAGGCTGTGTAGCTGCCTTCCAGTTTGTCATCTTCACCCCCATGAACACCCCAAAAATGCCCCTGCCGTGCCTGTGCTCCCCAGCAGCCTATCTGTTCCTGCCCTGGCTGGAGAGGGTCGCTGGGTCTCAAAGCACTGGCTCTTGGTGCTGGGAGCAAACAAGGTATGGTGGCCAGGACAAGCGTGTGGAGAGGCTGTGGAGGTCGGCTGGAGCACGAGGTGAAAGGTTTCCTCTGCTGAAGCGGTGCTGCTGGCAGTGGGCTGCAGGAGGGCCGGACTGCTCCAAAGCATGGGTAAGCCCTGCGTGGCCACCGCCTCAGCTGGATTACACGATGGACACGGTGGGGCAGGGGCAGGACTGCAGGTTCCGGGAGCTGAGCACGGCCCCGGGGCGGCTGGAGGAGCGAGGGAAGGAAGGGCCCCTGCCCCGGGGAGCCGCCGGCTCAGAGGAGCAGCAGGGCAGCCCGGGCGTTTCCTCTCCCTGCCGGGGCAGGGCTGGGCTGAAGGGCGCTGCTGAGGAGCCGCTGCCTGTTGTAGCGGGCTGTGCAAGGGCAGGCAGGAGCTGCCCGGGCGGGAGCGAGCGTGCCTCCCAGGGCAGCATCTGCGTGCCGCGGTGGCTGCAAGGGCAGGCCGGGGCCCGCCGCGCCTCTCCGGGCTCTGCGTGCCGGCGCTCCGCATCCCGCTCCTCTGCCCGCTGCCGGTCCCGGCCTTCTCCCACCGCACCCGGCCCAATCCAGACGGTGCTGGACACCCCCAGCAAGGGCTTCTCCTGCTCCAGCCGCGGGGCCGGCGCGGTGGGGACGGGGGGAGCTGCAGGTAGAGCCTCTCTCTGCATAGTTAGCATTCCCAGCCCCGGCCTCCTGCTCCGCCTTCCGCCATCCTGCTCACTCCTGGTACGCTGGGCAGGTCTGGTTGAGCACTGCACCCTTTCAGTGGGGCTCACCTTGCTCTTCTGAGCCAGAGCAAGGATGATACAGCAGGGGAACAGTTCTTTCTGTTTCAGGTCCACACTGGGGCTTTCACTCTGCTAAGTCGATGGGCAAGTACTCTGGTGGTGGCCAGTATCTCTTCTCTCTGGGTAGCAGCGACATCCGCATCCCCCCCTCACCATATTTGCATCCCAAGTAGGCTGTGGAGCTACTCTTTCCTAGTCATGGGGAGAACAGGTGGGCTCTGCCGCCATCCCAAGGCCCCCAAAGATCTCTCAGTGAGGATAAAATCTTCTCCACCTGCCCCAATAAAGGAGGTGTAGGAAGGGGGTAGATAGTCCTGATGCTTCCTTTTTTCACTGTGAAGGAGGAATATTGAGGCCTGGGAGTGGGAAGGGAGCTGGAAGGAGGATGGATTCCTCCCAATTTACTTTGGGCAACTCTGTGCCCCTGGCGCTGGGGGCTCTTGAGTAGAAAGCGAATTTAATCTCTTGTTTTGTTTGTTCTTTCTTCCTCTGAAAGGGGGGCCAGCGGGGTGTGCGGGGGGAGCTTGGGTTTGAGAGCGGGGAGGAGGGGGAAAGTGTCAGATCTGGAAGGGAGGAGTAAAGGGAGGACAGAGAACGGCAGCCCGGGAGGGAGCAGTAGCAGAGGGCTGCCAGCCGGCTTAGGAGGCCCCTGGAAGGAGGAGGTGAGGGGAGAGGCAGGTAAGGAAATCAGCGCCTGCGGGGAAGGCAAGCAGCCAGGTGAGGAGCAGGACAAGGGGTGGCCGGAGGGGTGGTAGTGTTATGAGGTGGGGGATGGATGGATCCTTGAGTGCCTCTGGGAGAGGTTGTGAAAACTGAGTTGCTGCTGGTCCCATCTGGTCCCGTAAAATTGCCATCCTAGTTGTGTGTCTGCATGCAGGCTTGGGACAGTGTACCATTTCTGCAGTGAGGGGCCACGGGGGCAGGTGGGAGCAGGATGGGTGCTGCTGCGTGCCATCACCTTCTCTCTCCTTTGTTTGTGCTAAAGTTGCTCTCCTGCCCCTCAGCTTCCCCTGGGTGCTGCTGACCTCCTTAGCCTTTCCTCACCATGGCCCCCTGCCATTCCCCTCCAGCCTGGCCTGAACAGCCCTCCAACTTTGTGTGAACCTTGGCATGTGGGATGGGAGACAGGCTGGCAGCAGCACGTGGAGATCTCGCTATGTCCAGCATGGCCCGTGGCTGTGGCAGGGAGAAGGGGTGCCTGGGCCTGGTGTGCTCCATGTGTCCGCTCCCCTTTCCCTGCCATGCCTGTGCTTGGCCTGCTCGGTAGAGCACAAAAGCAGGTCAAGCTTGGGCCTGGCTTGCAGGGGTCTGTGATGCCAGTAGACACCTTGTCTGCCAGGAAAAGGGGTGCAGCTCTCTGGGGCCGTGCCCCGGGAGCTCAGCTGTATGTCCAGTGGGCTGGCGTGGCCATGTTCCCGCGGGCTGGCCATGCCCCAGCCCTTCTAGAGCCTGGGTGTCCTTCAGCGTGGGTGGATGGGGCCATCCGTCTGGAATTCTCCAGCGGGCTGGAGCTTGCACCCGGCCCCAGGGGCCGCGGGGAGGGTCGTGGGCGGCGGTGTGTGTTCTCCTAGGCTCCAGCCCCCGCGGCCCCACGGGCATCTGCACATCAATGGGCTCCAGCGGGGTGTGTGCAGGGGGGAGCAGCCCCTAATCCGGCCCATTCAGCCCGAGGGCAGCTTTTGTTATCCAGATGTGGCAGCGCCGAGGGCGCGGAGCCGCGGGCAGGGGCGCGGAGCTGCGGTGGGGGGCAGCGCTCGGGCCCCGGCGGAGTGAAAGCGGCGTAACACGCGTGGCACCGAGTGTTTGGGGTTTTGCCATCGCAGTGGGCGGGCGGCGCTTGGGTGCGGGAGTTTCCCGAGCCCCCAGGCCCTGCGTGGGCCGCGCCCCTCCCACGGGCAGGCTCCGGGACCGCCGCACAGCTCGGCAGGGCCTCTTAGCATTATTACCTCTCCCCTTCTTCTCTGTGAGCCCTAGGCCTGTGGGATGGCAAGGCACAAAGCAGGGGTAAAATCTCTTGGAAACCTCCTTCCTAAATCCTCATTCCCCTCCATGTTTGAGGTGTTTCCCCCCGCCCCCAGGCTCTGCAGTCCAGTCCGGATGGTGGGACAAGTCTTGGGGGGGTAAATGTTCCATCGTGGGGAGGAGAGTGCTGTCTGAAGAGGTTGCGGGTGTCTGTTTTGCTGCTTCAGTTGCCCAGGTGCTGTCTTGGAGGGAGCAGGTGATGGAGGATGTCCTGCTGGGGAGATTTTGGCACACCTGGGTAAGGGCTACTGGTGAGACCTCTCTTTTCCCCTGTCCCTCACAGGCTCTAGGATGCCAGGGCCAGCCGGACTTGGGTTGCCCACCTGATCATTGTTGATCGTGTCCTGCCAGCACATCATGTTGCGTTCCTGGCGCATGAAGCTGAAGTTGCTGCTTGCCACAGTGACCCTGGCCATTCTCCTTTCCTGGCTCTACCTCTTTGTGGGAAACCTCGAATGTGAGTGAGTCCTTCTCATCCTCCTCAGATCAAGGGACAGTCCACAACAGAGGGTGGGCAGCAGGGGATTAGGCCTTGGGGTGGTTGCTGTGGCCATGCAAGTCACTGCAGGTGTATCTGACTTTAGGACATCTCCAGGGACATCTCTGGAGATCAGGAGAACAGAGCTAAGATGTTGGCTGGGCACTTGTGAGGTGTGCTGGAACCTCTCAGTTGTGGGTCTGCCCCAGCATTCACACCTGGGCTCTCCTGGCCTTGCCATGCCCATGGCATGCCCCTATCTCTTCCACAGATGGCCGCTTCCTCCTGCTGCCACCCTGTCTGGGCGAGCAGCCGAGCCGGGATGTGGAGCGGGAGGCGCTGGCCTCACGTGTGCGCAGGGTGGAGGAGGAGAATCAGCAGCTCCGGCTGCAGCTTGGCCAGGCTCAGGCAGAGGGCAGCGATGGCAGCCCGCAGTGGGGGGCTTCTGCCGAGGACAGAGACCCCCCTGGGGGCGAGAGGAGCAACCACACAGCTTGCCCTAAGCAGCGGACAGTGCACAAGTGTGAGGTGGGTGATGGCACCAGCACGGTGGCATTGGGGATAGGGAATGTTGTGTGGGAGGCTGGGACCCTGTGGAGCATGGATATACGAGCAGCTCATCTGGCACTGCTCTCCCTGTGCTCTGGCCATGCTGGGGCCTCATCCTGGCTCTCCATGGTGCTCGGTGGGTGAGGGTATTTTGCTTCTCCAGAGGAGGAGATCAGACAGGAGGAGTGGTGGCAAGACTCCTGCTCCCCGCTTCTGAGTTAGGGAACTCCCACCTCTCTTTGGGGCTCCTTCTGCATGGGAAAGGTTGGGTTTTGAAGCTTCTTCCTGTAGTGTGGTCCCAGGCAGGAGCTGACAGCCCCTGCAAGGAGGGTTGCCAGTCTCAAAAAGGCACCGTTTGTCTTTGGGCAGCTCCTTCACGTCGCGATTGTGTGTGCTGGGCACAACGCGAGCCGGGACGTGGTCACCTTGGTGAAATCCATCCTCTTCCACAGGTAATGGGGACATGTTGTGCCAGAAGCCTGCTAGTTGGGGTTCTCAGATGAGCTGCTGCAGGCTGCAGCGGGTCAGTGCTGCAGAAGAGGGGCTCTAGGACCTCTCTCTACCCTTGTGCCACTGCTTAGAGGGACAGGGTGGAATTTGTTTACCCCAGAGGGTTTTTTTTCCATTTGTCTCCTCAGCTGATGTCTGTCCCATGTGTGGGATGGGGAACTACGTCCTTTTCATTCTGCTGTGATGCTGAATGTTGCTGTGCTTGTCCTTGGCAGGAAAAACCCCCTCCACTTTCACTTCATCACGGATTCGGTGGCCCACCAGATCCTCCAGACGCTCTTCCAGTCCTGGATGGTGCCTTCCGTCCATGTCAGCTTCTACAATGCTGATGACTTGAAGGCAGGTGCTTGCCCTCCCTTTACCCTGTCCCAAGCCAATGCTTAGAGGAGGGATGAGTGGATGGAGGGTGATTAACTTTTTCTTGCTGATCACTGGCTCACCCCCTCCTCTTTCTGGGCTTGTTGCTGGTGCTGCTGAGAGGGGAGCACAAGGCTAGTACTGGCGGGGTGGGGAGGTGCCTTGCAGTAGCAGTGCCTCTGTGGCAGAACTGGATACCCCAGTGAGACACTAGGGTCCAGGTGGGGGTTCTGGTGGCTGGAGGAAATGTTTCAGGCTCAGCTGGCTCCACAGCTCTGCATGCCCTTCTGTTGTTGGCCTCCTCTGCATGGGGTTCCGGGACATGCAGCTGTCCTGCCTGGGCAGGGGAAGGGCATGGCCATGCCCAGCCCTGAGGTGTGTTGCCTTGCAGCCAGAGGTGTCATGGATCCCCAACAAGCACTACTCTGGCATCTACGGGCTGATGAAGCTGACACTTACCAAGGCACTACCATCCAACCTCTCCAAGGTCATTGTCTTGGACACGGACATCACCTTTGCTACCGACATCGCAGAGCTCTGGGCTGTCTTCAAAAAGTTTTCTGGTGAGGACAGGATGCCCCTGAGGCCCTGGAAGGGCCTTGGATGTTTGGCTCAGGGTGGCAGTGCCTGCTTGCCACAGCACCAGCACAGTGGGTTTGCTTGGGCCCTCTGAACCAACAGCAAGATGAGCTGCATCCATGTCCCTCTGTTTCCTCAGAAAAGCAGGTGATCGGGCTGGTGGAGAACCAAAGTGACTGGTACTTAGGCAACCTGTGGAAAAACCACAAACCATGGCCAGCCCTGGGACGTGGCTTCAACACGGGTGAGTGTGGGCTGCCAGTGTGGCACGTGCAGCCTCATGGCACATGCAGCTGAGGTGGTATTTGGCACAGGGAGACTGGCAGATGCTGAAGTAAAGTAGGGAAGTGGTGGGTACAAGAGGAGTGCTACAGCATCCCAGGGTTGTGGGTAGGCACAGAGAACTGGCATGTCCCAGGGACTGAAGGCATGCAGGCAGCTGTGCCTCAGCTCTGTAGTGGCTGGGTGCTCTCAGTGACTCAGTGCCCTTTCCCCTGGCCAGGGGTGATCCTGCTCCTGCTGGACCGCCTGCGTCGCCTGGGCTGGGAGCAGATGTGGCGGCTGACAGCAGAGCGGGAGCTCATGAGCATGCTCTCCACCTCGCTGGCTGATCAGGTAACTGTCCTTCCTCTGAGACAGGCTGGTCCTTCTGCATTCCCATAGCACTGCATGCACAGGGGATCTTCCTCATCCACCCATGCACCTTTCTCTCTCCTAGGATATCTTCAATGCGGTGATCAAGCAGGACCCATCCCTGGTGTACCGGCTTCCCTGCTTCTGGAATGTGCAGCTCTCTGATCACACCCGCTCGGAGCAGTGCTACACTGAGCTCTCAGATCTCAAGGTGGGTGGGGTTGCCGCTTTGAGACTGCGGAGAGCCTGAAGGACCGTGCAGGCGCTGGAAGTCCAGGGGAATCAGCATGGGGTCTGAGGGCTTGGGGAGCCTGGTGCTGCTGACTTCCCTTACGTGGGGTGACATACTACTGCTCAGGTAATCCACTGGAACTCGCCCAAGAAGCTGCGGGTGAAGAACAAGCATGTGGAGTTCTTCCGTAACCTCTACCTGACCTTCCTGGAGTACGACGGGAACCTGCTGCGCAGGGAGCTTTTTGGCTGTGCCAGTCTTCCCAGCCCGCCCAGGGACCAGGTGAGGCTGACTGCGACTCTGTCCCCAGCCCAGAACTCTGGGTGGGCAGAGACCTCCCCTGGGGTTCCTACTCTCCCTCACCTTCATGGTGTTGCAGTTGCAGCAGGCGCTGGAGGAGTTGGATGAGGACGATCCCTGCTATGACTTCCGCCAGCAGCACCTCATGCAGCACCGCATCCACCTGTTCTTCCTGCAGTACGAGTTCCTGGCCCTTCCCAACCCCACCGATGTCACCCTCGTGGCCCAGCTCTCCATGGACAGGTACTTGCTAGTAGGACTGGTGGGAGGTTGGAATCCACCTCCACTCCTCTGGGTAGGCTCTACAGCTTTGGAGCTACCAGGGAATCTCATTTCATCATTCTCACACCAGCATGTGGCAGTGAGAAACAGCACCCCAAGCTGGGAACATCAGTTCTTCCTGCACCCTCCTGAACTGGCACGCAGCTCTCTGGAGGCGCCCAGTTCTGGGTTTGGTTCAGGAGCTGCCGCAGGGCAGGTCTGCTGCTCAGGCTGTGCCCTCTGCTCCAGGTTACAGATGCTGGAGGCCATCTGCAAGCACTGGGCAGGCCCCATCAGCCTGGCGCTGTACATGTCCGATGCCGAGGCACAGCAGTTCCTGCGCTACGCCCAGGCCTCGGAGGTGCTGAGTGCCCGCCGCAACGTCGCCTACCACATTGTCTACAAGGAGGGGCAGTTCTACCCCATCAACCTCCTGCGCAACGTGGCCTTGGCCAACACGCAGACGCCGTACGTCTTCCTGACGGACATCGACTTCCTGCCTATGTATGGCCTCTACGATTACCTCAGGTAAGGCTTTTTCCAGCTGGCTCTTGCTCAGCCTGCTGGGTTCCCCAAGCACCAGAGTTTTCAGGAAATGTCCTTGGGTAGCAGCTCTCAATATGCAGAAGCTGTTTCCTTTGTGTTCAGCCTTGGGGTCCTGCCTTTACTTCTGTCAGACACCTGCAGATGAGGACGGTGCTGTGGCTGTGAGGGATCCCCTGCTCCTCCTATCCCTGCATGGTACCACTGCAAATTCTCAAAACCCATTAATACCCATGTGGAGCAGTGGGCAGGCTGGAGTGGCTGAGGAGGCTGTTGCCAAGCCCTACAATCAGGGAGACCTCACACCCTTCCTACTACCACAGGAACTCCATCCAACAGCTGGAGCTGCCCCAGAGGAAGGCAGCTCTCATCGTGCCAGCATTTGAGACCCTGCACTACCGTCTGACCTTTCCCAAATCCAAAGCAGAACTGCTCTCCATGCTGGACATGGGCTCCCTCTACACCTTCAGGTAGGGACTAGCACTGTCCCTCCATCCAAGCAGAAGCCAGCTGTGTACTCCTGTGACTTGGGGCTGTGCACCCCCTGTCTCAGAGGGGGGTTGCAGACCCCCTGCATCCTCTACTGTCCCAGTCTTTCATTTCCATCTCTCCCCGTAGGTACCACGTGTGGCCAAAAGGCCATGCCCCAACGGACTACGCTAAATGGCGGACGGCCACCGTGCCCTATCGCGTGGCATGGCAGCCAGACTTTGAGCCTTACGTTGTAGTGAGGCGAGACTGCCCCAAGTATGACCAGAGGTTCGTCGGCTTCGGCTGGAACAAAGTCTCCCACATCATGGAGCTGGATGCGCAGGTGGGTGAGGGGCTCCCAGCAGCGCTGGGTGTTGGGGGCCTGTGGCTGGGCAGTGACATGCTGGTACCACCAGCCAGTGATGGTAAGTGCTGCTGCTCTATCCCCAGGAGTATGAGCTGCTGGTCCTGCCCAATGCCTTCATGATCCACATGCCCCATGCCCCCAGCTTCGACATCTCCAAGTTCCGCCTGAGCGCAGGGTACCGGGGCTGCCTGCAGACACTGCGGGAGGAGTTCCACCAGGACCTGTCACGGCGGTACGGGGCTGCTGCACTCAAATACCTCACTGCCGAGAGGAGCCTGTGACGCCTGGGGACAGTGGCTGCGGGGTACAAGCAGCACACTGGAGAAAGGAGGGCGCAGGGCCTCCCTCTGCCTCTGCCCACCGCCACAGCCCAGCCCGAGGGAGCAGAGGTGGCAGCACAGCCTCTCCAGCCCACCAAAGGGATGCCTGTAGATAAGATGGAAGACATCAGCTGCAAGAACAGGCAGTGCCTGCAGGTCCAGCTGCTCCAGCCTTCCTGTGTTACAGGGGAACCTCCCCATGCCAGGGGCCAGGGGTGGGGTCTCCTCCCTTCCTTCTTTTAGCCTATGTGGATTCCCAGTCTTTGTTAGCTCACCTCACCTTGAGGCCTGGCTCCTCCAGAGATCTGGGAGCTGTACAGTACCCTGTTCTGCCTCTGCTCAATGGCCCCAGGTCTCAGTCCACACAGCCCTCAGGGGCTTTGGTGAGTTGGAGATAAGGTTGTAGAGCAACCCTTTACGTCCTTGTGGAGCAGGCTCAGAGGAAGCTCCCAGCACCCTGGGAGGAGCGGCCAGAGAGTACTGCAAGTAGCTGGAGCCTTGGTCAAACCCAGATCAAGGCTGGCTGGTTAATAGGGGGAAGTATTATTATTCCCCATCTGTATGGATGCAGTCTCCAGTGGAGCTGGCCCCATACAGGTAGTGTGGGCATCACCCAGAGCAGGATGAGCTCTCAGACCAGGATGGGCTGTCTGAGCTCCCAGGATGGACCTGCACTTCCCATGGAGTAGCCATGCTGGTGACAGACCCTGTCTTGTGCTGGTATTGCCCCACAGGGCAGGGCTGCCAATCATCCCCATGGGCAAAATAGCAGCTTCATGGGCCAGCACAAGCTGGGAGAAGTTCCTGGTGAGGACCACCCTGTTCCTCACCAGCTCTCAGCACCATAGTTGTTGCCATCAACAATCAGGGACATGGCTAACACTGGACAAGACCAGAGCTGAACACTGTTGCAGGAACCCCATGCTGGAAGCAGCTTGACTGGACACTGTTCTACTGCTATCACACACTGGAGCACAGAGGATGCATTGCTTTCCTCGCACTGTTTAAATTATTTAATACTTTTCTCGTAAGAATTCAGTAATTAGGGTTTCTGGGTTTTATTTTTAATCTTTTCTTCTCAGATGATTTTGCTGGTGGCCCTGGAGGCTCTCCAGGCCAGTTGCTGCTGCAGTCTCCACTGTTCTCTTCTTAGCTTTGCTCTGGGCTGCAAGGGCCAGCTCTGTACAGGGTGAGGATTTCCGTCCATGGTGGGAGCGGCTAAGAGGAACCATAGAAAGTGCGGGGTATGGAAAGGGCACAAGCGCCTCTTGCTTATTCTCTCTTTTTAATTTAATTTTTAAATTAAAGCTTTTTTATTCTTTTTCACATTCTTGTTAAAACTGCCTGGTTATTAATTTTTTTTCTGCTGTGAACCTGCACACGTCCCCTGGAGGGAAGGCAGCAGGAGGAGAGCAATGGAGGAGTAGCCCAAGGCAGACAGGTGCCCTGCCAGCTCTGAAAGGGCTGGTGCTGCTGACTGAGGTGGGCTTAAGGCTGATGGTTCCTGTGCTGCAGTGGGACCCAGGCAGCCTGCCTGCACAGCCAGCACCCCTGAGCTGGAGCCTGGGGCATCACAGCCTAGGCACAGAATCAGTTTAATCACAGCCAAGTAGAAGCTTTCATGTGGCGGTGCTGCAGCTTGTCCTTGAGAGCCTTGACTTTAAGAGACTCTTGGAAATAAAAGTCAGCTCTGAGGCCCCAACGAGACACCAGCCTTGCATCTGCCGGGGGGAGGACGAGGATGGTTTGCCAGGAGTAAGTGTTGAGGCTTTATTTGGGAAAGGGCTGTGAAGACATTGCTCATCACTTGAAGCCAAGGGCAGCTCCACCTCACCAGTTCTTAGCATGCAGCTGTTGTTTAATACAGCCCAAGCTCACTGATACTGTGCTGCTGCTGTACAAAGCAAGATCAGAGGGTTTGATCAGATCTAGACACTGCTAGAGCCATGGTGGAGCAGGGCTGAGATGGAGCAGCCCTTTTCTAGCTGACTCCTTGGTAGATAGGAGGCAATGGAAATGGTGGTTGTTTTGGAAGGTGCACTGGTATGCCTGGAGCAGGAGGGGTGTACACCATCATTTTCAGATTATCCTTCCCAGCCCAGACAGTCACTGGCCCAAAATGTTCCTGCAAGGGTGGAGGTACCTGGAAGTAAGCCCAGCTTGGGCTGGTCTCCATGTGCCCTCTGCCGGGCAGCATCAGCTGGGAGGCACCCAGCGAGTCAGAGCCAGGGAGATGGAACTGAGCACAGCCCCTTTTGGAGCTAAAATTCATTTCTCCTAACGTAGTGCCCTTCACGCTGCCAAGAAAATGAGCCAGGGTGTTACACAGCCCTTGCACAGAGCCATGCTCAGACACCCCTCCTGGGGCTGGAGACTTGCTATGGGCTAGAACCCCTGTGCCTGTGGGACCGACTGTCCCCTCCTGGTACATACAGCTAAGGAGACAAGATATTTTACTGTGTTTTATTTAGTAAAATGTTAAAATAAATAAATACAAATTGATCAGATGCTCTGTACCCCCTCCCCCCAACTTTAATTTGCTAAAATCTAAACACATTTGTACCAAAACTGAAACCACAAGGAACCTGAAGGCAGCAGATACTGCAGATCACTATGAGCATCAGGCTAAAAAAAATAGAGATATTTAAAAAACCCAAACCAGTTCACAAGTGGGTGTTCTCATGGTGTGATTCTGTGACAACAGAGCAGTACCAGTCAGAAAGGGCATTTTACACCAGGGCCTGCAAGGAAGGGAGATTGGTGGGGAATGGGACAGCATAGGTGCCACTGGCTCATCAAGGACAGAGCCCCTGGCTTGGCCATTAGAAACCCAGCTGCTGTCACCCCGTGCAGCACCAGGCCCGTGGCTACAGGGACAGCACTGCCAGAACTGGGGGCTGGTCGCCAAAATCCCCTGGAGAAATCAGGCAGACTGGGGCAAGGAGCAGGCTCAGACACAGAGCCCTTCAGGGTGAGCTCCTGCTCTGGAAACATGCCAGGGCTCCCATTTTACAGCTCAGTTCTGGTAAAACACCAGGTGGGCACGGGGGAATGGGACAAGGCATGGCACACAGGTGGGGTGGTGGCATCAATAAATCTACAGAGATGGTGCTGCCGTGATCGTAGGAACATGATTGAAGCCTAAGTATTTTCTCCTCAACAAGCAGAGCTGCATTCACAATCCTCCTGCCCTCAGCTGCAGACATGGGGGGTGTTTGCAGAGTAGAGCCAGTCAGCTCCCTAAAGAAAACTCGGCATAGCAGCCACCCCAGTGCCACACCAGACCTTGCAGGTGGCAGCAGCTCACCACCACCTGTGTCCACTGCTCTTGACACAGCAAAGTTGTTTCCTTCCTCCACAGGAGCCTGGACAGGTTGACACTAGCAGGCTCCCCCACTTTGTGCTGTTACCTTGCTTAATTTTTGCTCAGTGGAGTTTGGAACACATGCTTTGCTTCTGTGGGGCTGTGACAGGAAGCCAAGAAACCTCTGACCATGTAAGACGGCACTTGGGGGGACCCTGCAGCTGTAATTGGAGTGAAGCAGCTTTGGGACATGACTACTGCTGGCTCTGCTTGTGTGGGGCTGCCAGGAAGCTGCCCGAGTCTCAGGGGCTTATGCAGCAGCAAAAAACCTTCCTTAAGGTGGGTCTTCGCTGCCTGTCACATCAGGAGCAACTCAGAGACAACACACCTTCTGGAAGGGAGAGCAGACAGGTAAGACACTGCCCAGCTCTAGAGTCAATCACTGTTTTGGTGTCAGTGATAATTTCAGTAAAGAAACATAAGACTATGATTAGAAATTGCACATCAGCCCAGAACAAGCAGAAACACGCAGCCTCCCACCGCACCCAGCACGGGGCTTCTTTCAACAGTGCCTACCCCAGTGCCTGCAGCCATGGAAATCTGCTCTTCCAGAGTCAGAACTGCCAGTACCTGCCTTACAGAGGGGAACATGAGGCACAAAGCAATCTCTTTTCCTACCCCAGCAATTCTGGCCCCACCTGAGACACCGATACCTGGATAACAAGCCAGGGGAATCCCTGCCCTTCCATGTGCACAGCATGTACCCAGTGCTGCTGTAGTATCAAACCTCAGTGCTGGGGATCCAGAATCAAGGGTGGTCACAGAAGACAGCCCCAGGAGCTGCCTCCCTTCCCCACCTGAGCTATACCCCCAAGGCTCACTAAGTTCTGGTTGCTCATTGAGAAAAGTGTTCTTGAAGCACAAAGGCAACAATACTTCATTTGTTTTCCAACATAACAGATGTAAGAAGGCTGGTGGCAAAATAACAGGGACTGGTTGAGGTTTACTTTTGCCAGTGTAAATTTAGGGAAAAGAAAAAACATGCAAAAGGTAGTGCTGAGCTGACCGATACTGCTCACTGCTGCTGCTGCCCTTCTGTGCCAGCTCTCTACCAGTGACAGAGCCACGCTCTCAAGGCTTTTGAGTTCCTCAGGCACTCCTGATAGTAAGCAAGTCCTTAAGTGCTTCTTCCTCTCTAGAACTAAGGACTGGGCTGAGTTGCTCTGTCTGAAGCCTTTGACACCTGCTTGGATACCAGAGAGTGAAGAGCAGGCACAGAGCTCATCCCTGGTTACACAGGAGAGCTGGGACAGCTGTTTTCCCAGGGGGGTGCCCCATGGTCTGGCTGCTTAATGTAGCCAAGAGGCAGGCCCTCAGCTCCTCACAGGTTACATTAACTTAACACATATCCCTTGTTCAGCTGTACTGGTGAAATACCCCTTTCCACGTGTCCCTAAAGAAACCAGATCCTAAGAAAACAGGGAGGCATTGCTCACACAGAGGTGTTTTGGCACAGAACTGCCATATATATGACAGCCCAGAGAGCAGGAATCTTCCACAGATACTCCAGGAGGTGGCTGAGAAGTACCTGAATCACACATCCTACTCCATATCATCTCCTTCACTCACACAGAACCCAGGACCTCTGGGAGCTGATGCTGGTTTCAGCTGGGCTCATTGCAACACTTGAACTAGGAAGGTGTAACAAAACCAGCAGAGCTGAACCTTTAGCTAGTTTTGGGAATGTTTATAGCCAAGAAAATATTTAATTAATACAGTCCAGATTAGAGTAGGCTCTAGCTGCCTCAAGGTCTGCTTGATCTGCCTTATCCCCATGTTATATCTTAGAAGTCAAATAAGGTTCTCATCAGGATGGGATCACTCAGCAGTAGAAGCAGAGCTAGGGATGACTTAGTGCCTACTTCCTTTTCAATCTGCACCTAAGTAGCTATTTCCTCCAACCACACCTGCTCCTTTTGGAATACAGACCAACCCATGTCAGAAATTGAGGTAGGATAAGAGAGTGGTTTTGTTCTACTCTTTCCATTGAACTTTCAAACCCTGTAACTACAGGAATACCTATCTACTAGAAAGGAGACCTGTTTCACTCCTGGATTTTTCCTACCCTCACTCTCTCACCTGATGTCTTTCCGTATTTTTTCTCTCTGTTCTACTTTACCCCACATAATCTTTATTTCCTTTGCTGCTTCTGCTTTTTCTCTCTTCCTTTCCATCTCCAGCCCTGTACCACTTCTCAAAAGAGGCTTCTGTCCTTTAATTTGTCCTTTTCAGCATCTGCTTTTGGCCAGAGAGATAGGAAGCCCTGGCCTGGCTATTCTCATGAGATACACTCCAGGGACTTGCACAGCACAGTGATTTCCACAGCACCCTTGCTCTTGGCAAGCCTCTTTCCTGTTCACTACTCAAGTATTTTAGTAATACTGACAGGGATACAGACAGACACACAGGTAAGCTCTTCGTTTCCTGATACAAGCCCACAATTAAATTACCCTCTGGGAGGGGCGTTTGTCTTTTCATGGGTCTTTAATTACCAAGCTTACCAGTGCATGGTATAAATAATTTTCTTTATTGGCAAGTTGATCAACTATGTGCTCAGCCTATACAGGACACAATGATGCAGCAAGTTCTTGTCCCAGGTAAGAGAGAAACAGGAGGGAAATGGGAGCTAAGGGTAAAGGATAGAGAGACTCATAGTACTTTTCAAATACTCATAATACTTTTCAAGTATTATATTCCATTCTGTAGGAGTTACAAACAGGACTGAGGCTTAAAGAAGGAGCTGAGTAAGAGAGTAATAACCTGGAGACAAGACATCTGCAGCTCTCACTTTTCCTGATCCCATCTGATTTTTGGGTCATTCCCTGGTCCATGTCTGACCACTGAAAACAAGGATCCAGCAGCATGTCACTGCAAGGTTTCCTCACACATCCTCAGAGACCTGTACCTAGTTGGCTTCTGGAGGGTTCTTTGGACCCTTTGTCTTCTGAATGCAGGAAATTACAGAATCCACAGTGCTTGGGAATGGACTTTGCTGAGGTAGTTTGTTGGCCAGGCAAGACGAAATGCCAAACGAATCAGCTGCACAACAAAACATCTTCCTCTTTCTCCAGGTTCCTGACTCCTATATACTCATCAGAAAACTCTTTACAGTAACCCAGCAAAGGTTAACTTGCCTTGGATCTCCAGAATTCCAAGGGAGGACGACAGGAGGTGAAGAAGGGTCAAAATGATTCTAAAAAGACACAAGGAACCCTGCCCAAAGGGGTGTGTGTCCACAAGGAAGTCTAATACCGGTGGCATCTGAGCAGCTCACCGAGAGAGGCCCTCGAGAAGAAAGTGAAGTTTGGTCTAACATCTTAATATGCTATTTTAAAAACACATTTCATTAAAAGCATGTATTTCATCATTAGTGCGTCAGAATCAAAGAGGGTGGGGTGCAATCCAGCTGAGGAAAAGAGAGAAACGTGCACTGCAAATCCACAAATGTTTTCTGCTGTATCCACATGAGAAAGAAATTTTGGAATTTATTTCCTGTACTGTGGGCTGCCACAGCTTGATGGGGCTAAGAGGGAGGTTTCACTCCAGGCTCTCCTGAATACTGACCATGCTGCTCTTCAGGGCTGTCTCTGCAACAGTACAGGGAGGATGATTTGAAGCCAAGGAGGTCTGAATTAGGTTTCACATTTCTAGACATTTGGAATACAGATTTGATTTCGTTAAGTCCAGCAAAGATAAAATGCAATATTATTCTTTCTGCCAACAATAAAACTAATAGATCTGCCTATAAAATTATCACCTCTTTAATTTCCAGGATTTTAATTCATATCCCCACTAACAGAAACTTGCTTGCAACACAGAACAAAGCTCTGTTTTGCTCATGCAGAACATTAGTTCATCCTACCAGCATGGTAACTCCTGGCTAACGATGTCTTAGAAGAAGCAGCCATGCTACTCACCCTACCTTCCAACCATCCCTAGAAGTATTGCTTCCTCTATGTTTTGTACGGCACTAAACCCACTGCTGGCTCTAAACAAAGACAATGAAGACACCAATGATGATGCTAATTCTTCTAGCAGGTCACAGGCTCACTTTCCCACTCTGACCACAACACACCTTTCCAGCAGTTTAAAGAACAGAGGGAGAAGGGAAAAAGAAACTTCTGCAATGCTTGCTCTATTTCTGAGCAAAGGAGCAGGGTGACTTCTTAAAGCTCTTAGCACTGGGCTGAGAGCCAGGACCATCTTTGATATGATATTCCTTTGTGGTCTTATTTCTTCCCTTATAACAGAGATTTAAAAGCCACTTGTTTCACACCAATGACAAGCAATGACATAAGAATTAGTTAATTTCTTGACGGTGGTTTGAAAAAACAAAACCACAGCCAGTATGACAGCTTCACAAAGAGCAGAAGTTTCAGTACACACTCATTCTATCTCAAATACTACATGAGAAAAAACCCCAAACCAATATGAACCCGAAAGAAAAGCTTGATCTTTAAGCTGTCACAGTTTAAATTTCTCCCCTGATTGGAACTTCTGACAGCAGATAGGAAATAAACCATTTTCATCTGTATTTAGCAAACACCAATTCCCCTTCCACCCTATTGTTGGTAATTGGGCAGAGATAACCCAAATCTACTGTGTCTACAGAGCAGCATCATTGACAGAGTCAGTGCAGCCCTAGGAATGCTCCTTGCCTATTGGCTGATACTGTTGCAGAGCCAGGAGAAAAAACATCCCAATAGGATCAGTGAGAGAGAGAGAGAAAGAAAACTACCTGAACAGCATCAAAAAGTCTAAGATAACTTTTCTGCCAAGTAATGATTAACTAAAGGCATCCTTTTACAGTCTGGAACACAAATCCTGTAACAAAAGGGGTATAAAATCTGCACTTATCTACTTGGGTTCTGGAGACAAGCAGATGCCTCAGGAAAGAAGTAATAGCTGTTTTAACATCTCCTGGTTGATTAACAGTGTACAAATTTAAATATGGCTACTAGTGGATTTAATTTCCATCCTCTCCTGAATCAGCAAAGACATTAGAAGGACTATTGAGTCTCCAGGCACAGTCTCCTACCTCCAAATAGTGCAGTGTGTCCAAGAGAGCTCAGGATAACACAGAAATAAAGAGCCTGAGAACCACAAAGACTCAGCACACCTGTCCATGGAGACAATTTCTTACCAGGAATGCTCAGATGCTGTTAAGAATCACCCAAGTCTTCAGCTGAAGACCAGCATGTTCCAAAAGGCAGCTTCTCTTGAATATCTGGCTGTTAGCTGATGGCTCATATTCTATAGAAGGCTCATGTTCAGTTTGTTTTCTTTCTTCAACCCTTGAAACAGACAGTCCTTTGTTTAAATGCTGTGGGTTGCTGGCCTAGTGCTGCCCAATGGTGATGACCCCATTGGCAACTGGATTGATGGAAGGACATTTTTAGCACATTTTAGTTCATTTTGACAGAGTCGGCCCAGCTGTCTCCCTGCCACTTCTGCTAACTTACCCTTCCAGCTCTGCTAGTTCCAGAACAGAACTCAAACATCAAAAGACAGAGTCAGGGTTATCACTGGTTCAGCTCAGAAGTGTGTATAAGAGTCACTTTCCCAACTTAGACAAATGTGAGAACTCGGGATATCAGTTCCGAGCCCAGAGCTGAAAACAGTGCACACTCCTACAGAAGGAACAGAAGTCCTTAAAGGGCAGAAGGGCAACCTAAAGGAGAGGGAATAAAGTCGCTCCAAGAACCCCACTTGGCTGGGGCAGCAAAGAAACTCTCTCAGGCTATGTCATGGCTGGAGTACTCACTTTCTCAGAAATGCATCCCTGAAATGCAAAGCTTTTCTACCTTCACTATGAACCGCTGAGCAGGTCTGCCTTGCCCCCCAACACGTGCTCTCAAGGCCACCACACTGGGGACACTGCCTCACTTGTGTGTGCAGTGGCTCACTCTGCTCCCACGGGAAGTAAGGAAGTAAAGGGAATTTTCCTGGTACTTCCAGGGGAAATGGGCTTTGCCCAAATATGTATATGCTGTAGTGAAACCAGACAGCTCTGGGACACAACACAATGTGAATCAGCACCCTAAACTGAGCCAGACCCCACAGTCAGGAAGCACAAGGCAAGCTCTGCTTTCCAGAGTGAAAAGATTATACATTAGAGATTAACTTCTTGAACAAGAGGAGATAAGGGAGGGTGATTTCAGTCCAACTCACTGTCTCTCATTCTCAAGCTCGAATCAGTCTGTATCACAGAACTCTTAAAGCCTTACACAAGCACACTGCCAACTGCTTTTCTCTGGGTTACAAACACATGGAAGAATGGGAGAGAGATGGTAACAGCAGAGACAAGCCTGGGAGATCCTCCAGGTGGGGTGAGATCCAGCACTGTAGGATTTGATTCTCTTTAGACTTTAGCCAGTAGATGTATGGTAGAACCTATGGAAACTGTCCCATTAGATTTTAGAACACAAACACAGCAGAATGTCATCATAAATAAGCAAAGTCTGCATTAAAAAATTCTAAGTACACAGCATTTTCTCCAGTTCTGACACCTTTTTAATAGAAATCACTTGTTTAGGAAACAAATAGCACTTTTGTAATTTTTTTACAATGTTTCTTACCTTGATCTTATTTTAAGTAACACTAGGAAGACCTCAATATCTTTTATTTTCCTTTTTAATTTAAAAAAGTTGGTTTTTTTCCCCCAGATACAAAGATTTTGCCCTTGCATAAAAAAACAGTGCCCAAAACGATGACACAAGGACTCACAAAGACTCACTGTATCTCACTGACACTATTACTTCTAATCTATACCATGCAAGGTCCCATCTACCTCTTTAATTAGACTGTCAGCCTGAAAAACAGCTTTTCTATTCCTTATTTAGTTCTTGTTACCAAAAGAAGAGAAAGGAAGTGAAAGAAAAGGACATTTCTCTGTTGAGTTCATACATCTGGGTTATGTGCTACTTTGTTCAGGATACCTGTGTTGTTTTTAAATACAGAAAAGGGATGGAATCTCATTTTCAAGTAATTGATGCACATTTTCCCTTGGGACACCTCTATACAATGCTCCAAGCTGACCCTGGCTTCTGGCCCTCTCTTTTCCCATTCCCAAAACAGACTTTCTGGATGAGTGTGAGGACCCATAGGCTCTCAGGCACATGGTGTGATTCTTGGGGTGTCCTGTAGGGCCAGGAGTTGGACTCGGTGATCCTGATGGGTCCCTTCAAACTCAGCATATCCTATGATTCTATGTGCTGGTTACTCAGTGAAAAGTCCATCTCCTTTCCTTTTGTACATCTCCTGTCTAAACAATAGTAAATACTGTTTATTTGATAGACTTGTCCCTTCTGGGCACTGGGATTTGATAATTTATATTTCTGTTTTTTTGGTTTAATAGTACTGAGAGTTTAGAAACAGGAAAAGCCCATAGGCTCTTTGGACTTGTTTTTGTTTTCCCCTAGCTAAACAAACTGTTCTGCAAATAGGAACTTGAAACCTGCTCTCCTCCCTTATCCCTGCTCCTCACCCCAAACAAAAATAAAACAAACCTATAGTGGCTGTGGAGGCTGCTGCAGGCACACACTGGTGTAAAATATAGAGAGAGTAAATATATTATTTCACTTGGCATGGTGCTGGCAAAGAACCCCCAGCTGGCACTATTCATGTAACATGATCCAAACTTCGCATGTACACACAGAATAAGAAGGATCAATTGGCAAACTCCGGTGCCGCCTGGCACAAGCATCTTCACGCTCTCTCTGGAACCAAAGAACTAAAGAATTCTGCACTTTCCAGAAGAAATCCAGTTTTGCTTTTCTAGAGTTTCTTTATTTTGCTCTTTCTCCTCGCCGCCACCTCCCTTGGCTCCTTCTTAACTTCACTGTGTTATTTAGTCTCATCGCCCTTGTTACAGTTCACCATGCAGCTCTGGGAAGGGGAGGGGGCTAAGGTGGAGGTGGCAGCATTAGTATTGTTAGTGGAGTCCATGCCGTTGGAGATGGCTACTGAATTGACCTCAGAGTTTATGGGTTTTGAAAGGTCGATGCCTTGGATGAGGCGGATCAGCTGTTTTACCTTCTCCAAGGAGCTGTGCATCTCCTTCTGTTTTGCAAGGATGGTATTCTTCATTTCCATGCATTTCTACAGCAAAGCAGAAAATCAGCAATAAGTTTGAGCTTATGAATGAAAGAAGGCAAGAGAAGGAATATGATGTTCACAAATCTAAATGTAAGTACCCAGAAAAGACCGCAGCTGCAACTTCACTTTTCCAGCCTAGAAGAAAAGTGTCTCTAGGCTGTGTTCAGAGGAGAATTCGTATTTGCAGGCTGAGGAAATAAATTGCCAAGACATAGCTGTCACCTGGTATGGCTCCCTTTCATTCCAAGGTGTGCAAATGAACACAGACAGCTCCATCCTTTTGTGTTTCTTTTGAGGGAAAACTTCCAAGTGTATGTTCTTACAATTCTTTCTATTAGTATTGCATTATTGAAATTTCTTTAACTCAGATCTGCAAGCTCAGGCATCCCACTGCAGCTGACTGCTGACAGTGTGTGTGCAAACCATTAATGGGATACAGCCTTTGCTTTCACATACATTTTAGCAGGAACATCACTTCCTTCTCTCAATAAGTAAAAGGGCACTTGAAAAGGAAACCAAACTCCTCTTCACTTGAAAATCTTATTTTGTGGCCACTTCATTCTTTTAGAAGTGATAGCAACATAGCTAGCTCATCAGCTAAGTGCCAGGGCAAGGTAACTTTAAAAAAAGCCCACAAATGATGTTTCAAAACTGAAAAACTGCTTATATGTGTATTTGAAACTCACAAAAATGAGGAAATAGTAGCTATGTCTGTTTCATTCAGGTTTTTACATGAAGACAGCAACCTTTTTAAAACGGTCCACATTTTAAAAATATTTTACCCATGTTGATCTCCAGACACTGTTGGTTTTAGCTTTACAGTTTTCACATGCAGCTCATGGCATCATAATAACCCTAAAGCATCAAGACCTAATGTGCCTGTTTTGGACAGGTCCAATGTAAGTATGAACATTCTCCTTGCCCACTGCCAATCCCTCATGTTAAGGCCTTGCATCTGCCTGGCTACATCACTGAGAAACAGTGTTAGTTGTCTAGTGCTGCCCAGGTTACACTCAGCTATTGCTAACCAGAAGGTGACAGTCCCCAGGACTGCTAGCCAGCCCCTTGCAATCATTTTATTTGTATTGACAGCACTGAGAGGTCTGTAAAAACAGGACACTTTTGCTCTAATAGGCAAAGACAGGCAGCTGGAAAGTGCATCTGTATCTAAAAAGTCTATAATTATGAATTCAGCCTTACAGATGCTGCCACACAGGAGATTATGCTTTATTTTCATTATATGATACTGACTAGGGCTGCACCAAGAAGGGCCTCAAACTCTATACTGGTATCTCAAGAGACTAATCTACACATTAAGGTTAGAAGAGTGACCAATCAATATGTATGCTCCAATTATTGCAATAAACTAAGGTGGAAATGAAGGTTTCTGGTTTGAAGTATGACATTGCCTGGTTAATACTATGCAGAGGCATGTGCAGTGTTCAGCTGCTGACTGCCAAGGCAGCATATCAAGGTGCTGAGAGTGAGCCAGAGTAAATGGTTGCTTTTGCATCAGAAAGGTCTGGAGAGTGCACCACGGCTGTAACAATCACTGCACACAGAGGCCCAAACATTCTTGTTTAAGTGAGCCACTAGAGAGTTGGACT
Organism: Taeniopygia guttata; assembly: GCF_048771995.1. Lineage (NCBI taxonomy): Eukaryota > Metazoa > Chordata > Aves > Passeriformes > Estrildidae > Taeniopygia > Taeniopygia guttata. Next base: position 26,997,807 of record NC_133030.1, on the reverse strand, counting down.
CAATCTACTGCCCACAGACAAAACCACTGTGGGTCATTTTTGTCACCTGCTGATATTTTACATCACCATACATCTACCTATATGTTCAGTATGGATCATGTATAAGAGAATCAATGTAAGCATATGTTGCCTTTATTTCATTCCTGCTTCCCAAAATCCTAAAAAGCAAAGGAAAGCACTCAATTCTAAATAAATCCAGTGGACAGACAGGTCTAGTAGATGGAGTTGCTCTATAATAGTTTTCTCCCTGCATTGTGGCATCAGAACACAGGTAAAGGTTTATTCAGGAGCACAATACTCACTGTTATAGAATTGCTGAGCTGTTTGACCTTCTGCTCTAGTTGTTCTCTTTCCTGTTTTAAATCTGAACTCCATTTAAGTAGTTTCTGTTTTTCCTCTTCTTTTGCTGAAAAACAGAGTATTAAGTAGAATATTTTAAATATTTATCTTACAATAGTGGATAGAGGGTCTAAGCTCCTTCATGTAAAGAGGGAAATTGTGTTTAAACCAATGCTTAACAACTTGTGCACTGAATCACTCCCAGAATTTACCTACATACACAAGCATGACAGGCTTAAGAAATATTCAGACTGCTATTTTCATTTCATTAGTGATTAAGATTATTTCCTTTTGTATGACAAAATTTCTTTTTGTAAAGGAAGTACCATTCTATCCTACTCCAAAAATAACATCTTCCATTATTAAAAGTAAAAGAAAAGTGCTCATCATTTTCTTACCTGCTTTATATGCAATATATGAATGAACAATTGCTAAAGTTCCTGGCCATGGGATTGCTTCTTCCTTCTTTAGCATCTGAAAGAAAATTTTCATAGAGATTTAGCTGGTAAAAAACCTACCTCAGAGAAAGCAAAAAGGAGAGAGAGAAAGGGAAAGATTGAGGATTTTCTTTCATGGCTATCATTAGCCTCAGCCCTGTTAACAAGAAGCTTCACAGACCTGATCTGAGCTTTAACAGAGGGAATTATTCACAACTGTATTGTGGCTCCCACAAGCCAAGCCTATTTCTTACAAATGTCAGCATTCTCCTGAATTCCCTTCATAGCCACAAATAAAGCCTGCTAATGATACTCAATGACTTAAAAGAGGAATGAAAGGATAGTATTTCTGAACTCAAAACTTGCCAGGGGACATAAACATTACTTCATGTTTCAGTCAAACTGCTGATCTTAGTTGTTCTGGGAAAGAAGTTTTCATGCACCAGACATTCAAACATCTCACTTCTAGCTAGTAAAACAAGACACTGTCCCATCACCCCTTCTTAGCAGAATCATCTTAATAGACTTGTCAAACTCTCTTTATAAGGGTAAGAACCATTTATGTCTTTCAGAGCCTTCCTACATTTTGCTTCTTAACAAACTTTCAGAGGAAAGACACATCTTTTTAATACGTGATCAGAGTGGTGTCTCAGAAGACAGAGGACTTGGTCAGTTTACAGTGAAGTTACTCAGATTTCCTCCTTAATTTTGATGGAAGCTATCACAGAAACATGAAGAGGAGGGATAAGGTAAGAGTAGGCAAGAGCAGGAGTACCCAAGTCAAATACTCCCTCCTCTCTGGCAGCTACTGACCAAGTCACTTGAGTTTTGCATTTTCATTCTTCTGAGCAGCACATCCTAGGTCAGGCTGCTTTCTTACGTTACCACCTGGCGCACCAAAGGCCATGTGGCTGACCAAGCAATGTCCTGTGTTAGACAGGATACAGCTTCAGACTGCCTATTATCAGCAACCCTTTGCAACTTCTAGAGTTCCATGGAAGGGTTAGGAATACAACAGTTAACTTCATCTTGTATGCAATCTCAATGCAATCATAAACAAAATATTAAAATATAACCTGCTTACTTCAACTGTACATTTTCAGAGAGTGATCAGGAAGGAAACTGTTCACCTATCCTCATTATACTGATGCTGGATATTATTAAAGAGATCACTGAAGAGAACCTTTCTGATGTTTGATTCATATAAGCAAGCAGAGGCTTATATTTGCTCTATCTATTGCAGCGGGCTTCTGCAAATGTTTTATTTATTTGTCCAGAAGAATTTGCTAATAACTTTTGAAGAAACAATGAGCTTAAGATGAACAGCAGAATTTCTATGGGTTGTAGATAATCTTTCCCAAAAGTCTGCATCCAGAAAAAGAGTAAAAACATAAGGGTAAAAAATAAAGACCCCAAATTCGGATGCAAGACCTGACAGTTTTGTATTAGCACATATTCCAACAGAGGTAATAATTCCATGAAATTCATGCAAACCTTATTGCACATGAAATAGATTTGTTCAGTGTCAGGCTGTCTTTAACACCAAAACATCTTCACATGCATTGTAATAACTCCCTGTCTGTCAAACAATACCTGGTCTTGACATTTGGGACAGATCCACATGCCCTTAGGAATGGTTTTCAGAGGCGGGTCCAGACAATCCAGGTGATAGACACGTGAACATGTGTCACACATCAGCAACTGCCCGCTTTTTCTGCACACGCTGCAAAAATCCTCATGGATATCACCCTACAAAATTGAGGGGAAAGGGTTTGGGTGAGAGAAAGCAAGAGAGAGAAGGCAAAAAGTGAACTTTGACTTTTGATATCTACATCTTAGTAGAATTCAAGGTTTACAGCACCAACTATTTTTAAGGTGATTCCAAAAGGTCAAGCCCTTTTTAGACTGAAGCAGGAAAACCATGCCAGATGTCAGAAACACTGACATCTGTCCTCTCAAACATTCTCTCTGTCCTCTCAAGGCAAAATGGAACAGCAAACACTTATTACTATAGCTTCTCTTAACAACTGCTAACCCACAGCCTTTCTTTTTTAAGATTCCCTCTTTATCCTGATCTTTCTATTTGCCTGAAGTGATGAGTTACCCACTTTCTTAACCCTCCTGATTTTTGGATTTAAGCCCAACTCCACTCCAGGAATGCTGATTAGGCTGTCTCTTGCCAGTAATAGTATGTAAGAAACCCCAACTGAGTGACTTAAAAGAACACTGTTAAATATTTAGGTCACCTTTAAAAATGAAACTGTAAGGAAAAGGTGTTGTGCTTCTAAATGAAAAAGAATAGAATTAATTATGTTCTGAGACAATTCTTTCTATTTCACTTAGGCTACCTCAAGTTGCACCAAAACAGCTGTGACTCAAAACTTTCTCATTCTCTATAGAGAGTGGATTGTTTCATCACTAACATAGACTGAGAGCCAGGATGAAAGAGTACCAAGAGAGATTTTCTATTTTTTTAAAAGAAAGAATTAAAAACATGACTGGCTGTGTCTTTTAAAACAACGAGGGTTTAGTTACCATCACATTTCCATCAGAGAGAATTCTTTTCTACAGCTATTAACATCCCAAAAAGGTAGGTCTGTTTTTTTGTTTCTTTTTCTTCTATGTCTCTTTCTCCTCCTGTTTTGATTTGACTTTCAGATATCTGAATGAAGAGGCATGATAAAAAGGTGGCTCGGTGTTCACAGAGGAACCAAGGGACACCCCACCCTCTCCTCCGACCACTGGGCTGTCCTGGCAACTCCACATGTTCAAGGCCCCATCTGGTGTCTGGAGTACACCCATGTCACTGACTTACAATGAAGTTTCACACACAGCCCAGATCTGCAAGACTGCAATCATAAGATGCGTGTGTGGAGCAGAACTGTGGGTACACACTCGCCTGTATGAAATACCAGCCTATGCAAGGTTTAATTTTGGTACAGATCATCTCTTCACACGTGTAAACAATTTCTATCAATTTGGAGGGATAGCAGATTTGGCTGTGCACTCACATGTTAAGGTGCCAGGCAAGGAAAATTACAGTAATCTCTGCTATGGATGATATAATACACATGTAAGAAGAATGACACATGAGCAATCTGCTCAGGTTTCTACTTCCCAGCTCTATTGCTGATGAGGCCCTTCTTCAAAAGGAAAGCTCTTCTTAATTCCCAAAGTTAACACTGATTTCATGTTTTGTAAAGGATCAATCTTCAGTGAATTTTCAGTGTCATATTTTGGATCCATAACTCCCAGGGATAGTTGAGAGCTGAGTTATGGTATTGCTTCACCTTTAACACCAAAGAGTTCCTCAGTGTTAAATGAAGATCTAAATGAGTGACATTTCATGCTTCTTGCGAAGCGTTGTGTTGTAACAGGCTGGAAAGAACTTCTTTCCCTCTATCATGCATTCTCTGAGTACAAGGAAAAGGCTGCAGGCAAGAGATATCATATAAGCTAAAATAAAATCCTCTTCAAGATAAGGAGAAGAGGGGAATTCCCTCATTTTAGAAAAAAAAAAATTCTATTCGAGAGAATTATGTATCTTACGATGTGTTAGTTGCCACAGACTACACAATGACTCTTTGTAACAAAGTGCAAAATATTGGTGTGCTGAAAACCAAACCTGTTATGTCTCATATCCTGCAGAAAGAGCCCTACAAAAGAGACACACATGCAGTTTCTTCTTGACGGGGAGACACTTATAAATTTAGACCCAAATTACCCCAAATTCAACTGAGTGCTGCAAAACCTGCAGTGATACAGGTGACCAGTGCACAGTGCAGCTGAATGCACAGAGATGCCAACACACATGCACAGAATTCACAGTCCTATTTTTAGTGATGCAAAATTCAGGGCAACTCCTCAGAGTTAACAACTGTCCTTACCAAAATCCCAGTCAGTGCTTGATTCCAAAGAATTGCTCCAGGTCTTATGGGCAGTTAATAAATATATGCATAAAGGGGGGGCTGGTATTAATGTTGTGACAGGAACACACTAACCCCAGCTTCTGAAGCCGTTTTTTGTATGTACAGCCAGCCAACTTAGGCTAGGGGAGAGCTCCTTGAGGCTGCTCAGACATGCTACAGCCTGAAGTGACTGAAGAATAATTTCAGAACAGATACCATAAAAGGTTATTTAACGTCACTTTCTGCTCTACTTCCTCTTCACAAGGGACCAGGAAAATAAATTTAAGCTTTCTGGACAGCTAACAGTTTTATTTATTTTGATAAAGTGTCTAGAGCAGCAGGGCCTGGCTTTAGGCAACCGAACTGAATAATACAGTAACAAAAGCAGCTTGTGTGCTTGAGTTTGTAATATATACACTTATATGTACATTTCACTGGAATAACATGGGAAAACTAAAAATTCTGCAGCAGGAAGTGTTCATGATCATATAAATAAAGATGATCATAGTGTATGATGTAAGTGAATTCAGTTATCAGAAGCAATACCAATTCTGGCATAGTCTAACTTTTATAGGCTTGACTTTGCAATCTGAACATTCTACAGCTGTCAATTGAAACACTGTTTTGATATAAGTGTTCACTAATAAAAAGGCATTTTGTGACCAAACACTTGAATCATCACTAAAAAAGAGATTTTTGCACAATTCTTACTGCTGAGTAATTGACCTCCAAAGGCAATTGCTATCTTCCAGGTGAATATGCCACTACTGCATGAGGGAGAACCACACACATCCAAGTACCTCATAAGTGGCTCACATAACTATTTGGCAAGACAAGTGCCAAACAGGAAAAGGGGGGGAAAAAAAGGGAGAATAAAAAAAAAAAAAAAAAAATTAAAAAAAAAAAAAAGAGGCTTTGCTCAATTCTGCCTACTGCATTATTTCCTTCCTTTTCCCAGGATCTAGACCTACTTTCTACCCCTCCATCCTTATCACCAATCCCATCTTAAGTTTCTGCTTCATCCTCCCTTCAAAATTTCTCCCTGTCATTCAGAGTGTAACATTTCAGGAGAAATTCAAGAAGGCTGTTCTGGTCTACTGTGCCTCATGGCAAGTGCTTGGCCTGATTTGCAGTTTTCATAGGCACTGCAGAAAAGAGAGCAACAACTCATCATACTCTTTTGAGAGCTCTTACACAGTAGGAAAAGACTGAGCAGTATACACACACATGAGAGATGGAAAAGACCTCCACCACATTAGCCAGTTCTCTTGGGGCCAATGTAAACTATGCGCTCTTCAGCACATTTGCAAGTCATCTGTACTTCTTATTTTTAAAAGTCCCCAGAGATGGAGCTGTCCCATCATATCCATGAGGGGCTATTCCACAATCCCATTTGTTTGGCTGTCAGGAAAGGTTTTTTTGTGGTCATGTGCTATCCTGCTCTAAAAAATTATTATATAAAAGAGAACCTTGTAATTCCACATGCGTATTCCCTGGGTATCAGAATTGCATCTATTTATTTCAGTGCTTCAAACACACTTGCACAACTCCAATTCCCTTTACCTCTGTAGAACAAGTACAGTTCAGAGGCAAGGAACTGGCCTCTATTCCCTGTTCTGCGTGGTCAGTAGAGTTGGTTTCTCAGTCCATGTTCTTACAGTGCTGCAACTATACAGATGAAAATAGAACAACCCAGCTTTTCCTTAAAAGCCATTTCAGATAGTTGGGCCTCAAGTATATATGACTCTTTTCTAAAAGAAGAACTGCAGAAGGAGAGTGTAACACCAGTATAAAGAAATAACCGAGCACCTTTTTATTTTTAAACTGTGCCCTGTAAATACCAGTCTTTTAAAAGCAAGCTCTTAAATGAAAGTACACTCCAGCTCCTGAGGACTGTTTTACCCCCACTGAAAAGTCCCTACACACTTTCTACCAAATCAGTGCCACAAATGCTGCTCCTGGCTGTTCTGTATGATGAAGCACTTTCCAACCTTCTCTCATTATAGAAACACAACTTTTTCTTATTATGGCCTGTAACTATTACTTTTCATTCTCCTCTTCCCCACCCACCCCACACACCCCCTGGCCCTTTTCCATGGATGACAGATTCAATTCAGTCAGACAAGATCTCAGAAACTACACAAAGGAAATTAGCTCATCTAGCATGCCTGGTGCCTCCCAATGTTTCAATCCACTGAAGGAGTTATAAATAAAATCTCTACAGGATAACAACACAGGTGCAGGAGGAAAAAAGGAAGGGTGTTATAAAAATGCTGGACTGTTTCACTGCACTGAATCGGGACAAATGATGAGTGAGATTAAAAAAAACAAAACCTGCAATGATTTTCCTCGTGCCTGTTTTGCGTAACTTTCTAAAAGTAACCCCCTCCCCAAGAGTTACTTACGTCGGTGGAGCTGGGGCTAGGCAGGGACACAGGCTGAACAGCTGCGGGAAAAGTAAATGTGGTCTCTGTCTTTTCATTTTCAGGGGAGTCAGGATAACTGGAGAGAGGGGACGTGGGGGTCAAAGCCCCGAACCCCAACACCGTGTTGTATTTAGGTGGACGACCTACATATTAACAACAGGGAACACAAACGAAGAAAAAAAAAAAGGAAAAATGATCTTACATACCTTTGGCCAGTGGTCCTCATTGGCTAGCGTGAAAAAGGAAATGATGTAGCACAGAGAGGAAGTTAATATAAAAGTTACAAGTGGAAGGACAGAAGCAAAGATATAAACATTTTTTAGAAATATTTAAGTAGAATTTTGCAAAGAAAGAACATTTAAAAGATGTATTTCAGAAGGAAATAGAATTAAGCTCTGTAGAGGGTCAAAGAATTATTCCCACAAAAGCAGCATGGGGACAGTTGCTACTCCTATAAATGAGGCTATTCGGTTTTTAGGGGAAAAATGTTGGCATCAAAACTCCTCAGAAGCTACAATAACTGCTATTAAATCCTTTTTGCAGTTATCCTACAGTTCCCTATCTTTCTAAGTGCCAGCATAAATCTATACAGAGGTTAAGTCCTTTATCAGAGGCCAACACTCACCACCCCCCTACTTTTCTTCCCCATTTTTTAAACCTGTCAATTCACAGATCAGCACTTTCTACCCTACCGGTACATTTAAAAAATTAGGCTACTTAAGAACAGGTCTTGTTTTCTGATCCATAACTATTACCAGTTTTAACCTATCACTAGTCTTCTGCTGTAACCCACTCCAAATTCTGTGTTCTTTCTTAGACTCTCTCAGCCAAGTATGTTTGATTATGCACAATTCCTAAATACTCCTTTAGACTAGCAGATGTGCAAAATGTCTTCATAACAATTCTTATAAAATTATGAATGCAAAGCAAGACAGCAAAAAACCCAGTATGCAACCATCATTTCTGCCTTCCTTCTCCAAGGTAATTTATAGATATGTAAACATAAAGGAGTTAGGATCTAGGAATAATTCCCCAGATCTTATGTTTACAGATTGTCAGTCTACACCTATTAACATGCTAAACCTTGCATTTAAGGTCTGGATATGTTCCAGAACTGAGGATGTCCTTGGAAATGGATTTCTGCTAGTGATGTCCATGGGTGAAATTTCTGACATGCTCAGCACCATCTATAATTAAACTAAAGCTCTCAAGGGCAAATGCTTACAAAAGCTTTTCACTCAATATATCGCTGTATTAAATTACAAAACAAATGTATACTTCCAAATCTTTTGTCAATTGAAAACATGTGCTACTAATTTGGTGCTGATGCAATGTAAAGGTTCACAATAGGGTGTGATGAAAAAAACAGAAAGTATAATAGTCAGTTGCAAAAACAGGCTAAGAGAGTATCAAGTACAAATACATGCAATCATTTGCATTGATAAAGTAATTGTTCATTATAAGGTCTAAAATAAAATTAAGAAATCATTACTAGAAGAAGGAACATTTACTTATCCACAGAGCAAATGCAAAAGCTTTCTATTTAAAATCTACATCATATCATTTTTAAAAATGCATTTTATGTTTTTAGGGGATAACAGTAGAGACACATCTTTTATTTAAAAACAGCATAGCTGCAGAAGTGTCAGCTTTGCCACATTGTCTGCTGGACTGAAAACATGGATTAAGAAGAGAATATGTCTAGTTAATATTTCATCTTGCAGCCAAAACGCCCAAAAGATAATGGAACTGGTCAATGCTAGGTGAGAGACTGGTTTATTTTTTTTTAATCTGATTTATTACTTTTTTAGACAGAAAACTTAGGATAGAGAAGGTATTATGAGTCTTTAAGGACTGCAGAAAATCATAAAGAAATCAGGTAAACATTGCCAAGTAGGTGTGGTCAATGCCATGCACAAATAATGGCATCACATTCTCTCCCATGCTGTTCTGTTTCACTGTAAACTAAGTTTTAAATTTTTACCTATTCTACAGAAGGATTTCTTCTGAATAATACTGCATGCATATATGAAAGACCATCTGTCATTTCAGGACAAGTGGCACTCTGGCTGCAGTTAAAGTGTTTAGTATGAGCAAGATAGCTTTTCTCACTCAGGGTAAGTTCTTTTGAAGGACCCATCCCTATTACCAGCAGGAAACAAGGCTTTTGTCACACTAAGTTTCCTCTCTTACTTAGGGCACAGATGCTTTTTCCATAACCACTTTCTCCTTGACAGTAACAGTACAATCTAGTCATTAACAAGGGGATCTTAACAGCACTTCATATCACTAAATGATGTTCAAACATCCCACATTTCTAGTGAATAGCTAGTGAATTGGGTGGTTTTATAAATAGTGGTTTTGTTTGGGTTTTTTTGAGAGTGAAACTGAAATGAAACACTGAGATGCCTAATAGATCTTGCTATGCTAATATCGAGAAGTCATGGTCTTTGCCTAACATGGAAATTTACTGGACAAATGAAGTACTGTAGAGTCCTTCTTGTCTTGCTCTTCAAATTGACAGGGGGACTACAAATGCAATGTGGAGGAAGAAGCACTGGAGAGGGAGACAGGTCTGGGTGTACCTCACCTCTTTTACGTGTCCCAGGATGCATTGTGCTGTTCAGGTACGTCACTGTACTCTTCTTGCGCTGCAGGGAAGAATGCAACAATTTCTGTTGGGGAACATTTCTGGCAATAACTATATGCAGTAGCTGAAGAACAGCACAGTAAGTATTAAGTGAGATTACTGGCTTTTGTGTTTTCTGAAGCACATCTTCAGAAAGGTTAGCTTTTTTACGCTGCTGCTGACATCCAAACTGCTTCAGCCTGATATGCAAGCAGACCAACACACATTGCCATTTGATGCCAGCTTTATATAGGAGAAGGCAGAAAAAGATATAAGTACTAGAAACACCCCAGTGTACTTACTATTTAAAAATCTGAGGGTTATGTCATTGCAATGGACTTTTGAACTATAAATGATAGCCTGCCTTTCCAGTTAGAACTGAGAAAGCTTACAAGGTAGCAAGATGTTAGAAAGACACTCAAGATCAGAATGAAAATATCAGCTTCCTCCAGCAAAAAATTAATACCTCAGGCTCAAAAACGGCTCCACTGTACACTGGATTTGCTGTTGTTCTTCTTTTCCTCTCTTGTCGCTTACTTTGGATTTCTTGTAAAACAAAAGCATTCAGGTTAGAAAACAATGTATCTCAGAAATTATATAAAGTTTACAGAATTCAGTTTGCATGTGAGAAGAGCTGCAAAGATTTCTACAGAACACCAGTCATGCCTGGTATAGGCAACCATGTTATACTTTTAACTTCTCACGGTTTGAAAACTAATAGCTGACAAGGAATACAAATACAGTGCTCAAGTAACTAATTAAATCATTGCCTTCTTCTCACCAAGTAATCTACGACTAAGACACTTAAAAATAATGATCAGTATAACTGAGATCTAAAAAAAATGCCTCTGGCAACCTTGCTGATACTTAAAAATACATACAGAAATATGCAGGTGATTGAAATGATAGGCTGTCTTTCAATGTATAGAAGTTTAAATTATAAATCAAATTCCAATCCATTAACTCATTCATTACAAATTACAGTCTGATGAAATAATGAAATAAATGAAAAATCTAGACGTAGGTTACAGTAAAACTATCCATGGTGTATCTGCAGATAAAGGGGTTGTCCAGAAGGCAGTGGTATTGCCACAGATTTCTATCATCAGAGCATACATTTTCTTCCCAATCTCCACTGCATAAATAACTGCTTTATTTCAATGTCATAAGAAGAACAAAACCTTATGCATAACAAACTAAGTTAGATCAAGAGTACAGACATCCCAAAAGTACTATTGTACGAGAAAGTACTGCATTTACTACAATAAATATTTTGGAATTCTACTTCAAATTCAGAATGACCATGAAACCAGGAGCTGAACAATCAACGTAAGACATTTCTCCTACCTTCCAGATGGTCATGAGTAACTAGTCCCAGAGACACCATGAAGGCAAGTTTCTGTGAGGGGGAAGAAAAAAGATCATGAAAAGCACAATTGTTAGGATGAGTCCTAACAATTTAGGCCCTTTAAAGGTAGCTGACCAGTAACTAAGCACCAAAAAAAATTTTAGTGATACTTTGCTTCTATAAATCACTTTTCATTCATGTATGTCAAACTTCTTGGAAAAGGTCAGACAAGAGTCCCATTTTCTAGATGGGAATGTAGACTGAGATACTGGGAAATGCCCATCATGATCACAGAGTGGGCAGAACTGGGAACAAGAGAGCATTTTCTTTACTTCCATTCCAGCACTGAACTGACTATTAGAAAATACAAACACAGTTCAATTGCCAGAAAAATATTGCTAGTTTAAGATCATTCTCCATTTAGTGTGATCAACAAGGAGCCAACCCTAGCTTAGATTTGCTATTTGCTAAGGGCTATGGGTTTCTTAGAGGATTCTAATTTTAATGCAGGAAACATAGAGACAGGTAAGAATCAGAATTTTATTGTCTAACTGACAACGGTTAGAGCTCACACAACAGTCAATTTGAATCCCTCTACGGAAACAAATGTAGCAGAGCATTTAGCTGCAATCAGTTCCAAAGCCCTTCATGGCAGAAAGGCTTTAAGAAATAGTCATTCTATCCTCTCTTTCATGGCAAACTAAAATGGACTAAAACACATGAAGAATGTGGATATATGTGACTCTTTCCTTCCTGCTCACCAGAGTAGAAATATTTTATAAAGGAAAACAGACGTTTCTTCAGCTTTGAGAATAACTCCAGAATCTAAAACCTCAAAAGAGTGGAAATCAACTCTGTAATCAAAACCCCTGTTTTAAGAAAGTATCACAGAGATATGACAATCTTCTAACTTACAAAAGGCTTAGAAGCCAAATGCATTCCACAATTGAAAAATGCAATGCACTACATTGATCTATTATTTTTATTCTGTAGCCTTATCAACTACTGCTCTCCAAAAGGAATGTATGGAATGTTAAAGTTAAGAAGTCTTGAGGGAACAGACGGAAAAAATATTTTCTGAAGGAGAGTGCCCTTTTTTTTTCTTAAAAGAAAGTTCTGGGTATGTTCTGATACCTGTGGATTTTCTTCTCGTTTTGGCTTCGGTGCAGCAGGTGGAGTGACTGTACGACTTTCTGTTTGCTTCTCTTCTGTTTCCACATGTGGTTTAATAGTCTGCATGAAAACAGTGTTTCTCTCATTCAGTGATAAGAATGACTTTTTTTTACTTTGACTATTAAAGCAAAACAAATACTTTCACAGATACATGAGAGAAAATGTTTAAAGCTGATAGTGTACTAACAAAGACTTAACTGAGGAATCTGATGTGAGAGGAATGTTAAATAAGGCATTTTCATTTAACAAAGAATGAAACAGCCTTCTCACCAATCCATTATCCCACACAGCCATACAAGATAAAACAGTGATTTTAAGAGTTAACTTAACTTAACATAACGTATGGGAATAACAGACATTTCAAGAAAACTCATCCCATCAAGACCTCAACTTAAAAACCATTCTGCATGGCACATACATTTTGTACTTCTCACTCCTCAGTCTTTGTATTTTATAGCATTATGAATAGCTCAAAAACCGTCTCTCTGAACCCCTCAATGCTAGAGGTTTCTGAAGCCTTTTTCTTAAGTCATAGATCTTCTGCATGACATTCCTTAGCCTATAGCATGGATGTTGAGGCTATAAACTGAGTAAGATGAGCTACAGACAGCAAACTATTCCCCTTTATGATATGGAGAAGCTATACAGAAAAATTCATGTGTTATTGAACCATCACCATTCTTCTATGTTTTTCTGTAGTTGCCAGTAATTATTCAAAGAGCAAATGTATATTGCTGACATCAAAAGGAGCAGGCATCAAAAGTCAAATATTGTAGAAGTACAACTTCCCATGGAAAGGACACACATTGCTGAGTAACCTGTGCAACAGCCCTGAGGTATGCAAGAACCTACTCTTGAGACTTCACAAGCACAACTGAGCATGAGCACAACTTTCATGCACATGATTTTCACAGTCTCCAGAAGTACTTCAAAAGCAGAAAGAAGGTAACTTCAAGGTACATTAGTCTAGGAAAGAGTTATAAGTGACATATATACTACTATTATCTATATCAATTACATAAATATTATGTGTTATAGTATGCAATATAGTATACAATGTTACACTGTTACTAACATACAATATACAAAAGAGTTAAAAGTGAATCAGAATGTTGCTTTACTTGAACAGACTGGCGAGGACTCTCAGTTGCAATCCACACTGACTTAAGTAATTTTTATTTTATAGAAGTTTTTTTCTGGAGAGAGACTTTAAACATACAGAATTCTCTGCTTCTGAAGGTCTCCTTTCCACTCATTCAATCCAATTTAGACACAGGGAACTATCAGACTTCAGAAGCTAAGTGAGACTATTTTGCCTCCAATCACAAGATTGCAAGATCAAGGGATCACGGAAGAAATGGCTACATTTATCTGATTAAGTATCCCTACAATTTTGTGCAATTTTTGCCTTTCACATAACCACCCCTTGAAAAACAAAAGGGCTTGTTATGAGGATGGATTTCAGCTTGTACTTGTTCAAGATACTAGTCAAACCCTGCAACATAGCCTGCTTATGAACTACTGACGGTTAAACAGTAGAGGGAGCATAAAAACACCGAAGCAGGAGAAAAAGGTGCCAATGGCCCATACTAAAAGAAATGGTAACATCTATCCCAAGAGCTGCCAAGTCATTCCATAATTTGTACTGCCATTGGAACAAGAATATCTCCAGTATCCACTGAAAACTTCTCCCTGGCTGTCGTCCTCTCCAAACCTGCACAGTAAAGCAATAAACCCAGTACCCTGCACTAGCAGACACTTTATCTGTACCTGTTTTTCAATGTTTGGTTTGCTGATCTGTACAGTCTGAGGCCCAGCGAGCCTGGTACCCGGTGCTGCTATCACGATGCTGGTGAGCTGTGCCATAGGGAAGGTTTTGGCTATGGTTGCTGTCTGCCCGTTAACTACACGAACTGGATGTATGGAGTTCTGAGAGTTGGGTAAAGAGGTGGGTGTGAACTTTGTTGTCAACATCACAGGCCTCTGAATAAGCTGAGGAGCTGCAAGCATTGGAGGAGGTGCAGGGGCAATAGGAATGTTATTTTGGGCAACTGGTTTAGGTCGAACCTATAAAAACAAAATAAGAGAAAAAAAAATCCAGAGATTTGTATATCAGTATTTCAGAACAAATTTTTACTGTCTTTCAATTCATCCTGTATAATCTGCAGGAGGCTGCTTGATTTTTTTTAGATAACGTAATTTTTAGCATACTGTCCTAAGTATGTTAAGAGGAAAAAAGCACCACATTTTCAAGCTTACTTACATAAAACCCATCTATAACATTTGCATATACAGTCATCATCCCTGAAATGGTATTTGGATGCACAGACACTTATACAGAATGTTTATTGCCAAATGCCTTATCTGTATCTAAATTAACATCTTGGTTTTACAGGCCAAAAAAATCCATGTGATATTTACAGGCACAGCTGAGGCGCTAGTATTAAAAGTGTTTCAGGTCTTTGTAATGAACCTCCAAGAAGTTGTGAACAGTTGATTTTGCCCTGAAACAAATAATTTTTTTTTTCAGCAAATACCTGTTATCTGTCAACTCTATATATTATTTAGATAACTGGAAAAGCAATCTTGATAAGCAAAAGGAGTGACAAGATTATTTATTAATCCCTTACTGAAAGTGCTGAACATACAAGTAAATGCAACCATTTATCTTCTTTCACAAGAAAGAAAAGAGCCACAAGAATCTTCTAAAACTCCATCACCAATACTTGCTTATTTCATGTCTCCATTAAGTTTGTACTTAACTATGGACTGAAAATATCATTACAGAGTACAAAGCAGAGCACTTTAAAAATAAAGCTTTTTTTTCCTTATTTGATTCCTGCAATACTCCATAAAGCATTTTACCATGAAAAACTAGATCCCATTCCAACCATACCCAAATCTTAATCAGATACCAGCCCTTACTTTCCTTTCTCGCTTTGCAAAAGATTTATTTTTATTCACAGCATCACATATTTCATACAGATTAAGTAGTTCATCCAAGATATTTTTATTTTTTTACATAAAGAAGCAATCCATGTCCTCCCCAAACCATGAAAAAAAAAAGTGAATTGCAAGTTTTACTACTCAGCTGAAAACAGAGGTCATTCTCCCTTGAAATACAGAAATACTTGGGAATAATCTAGAGACATCTCATTTTTTTCTTTTTTTGCTCATGAGCAGCAAGCAACAATTAGAGCAATTTAAGGCCTTGGGCAATGCTTTGATTTTGATGACACCTATTCCATGTGTTCATTTCACTTATTGCAAACACGATTATATATAATGCAAATTATGTAACTACAAACTCATACTGGCTGGAGGGTGGCTGAGGAGGTCTCTAATTTGACCTCCTGCTCAGAGCAGGACCATCACTAAATGCAGATTGGTTGGCTCAAGGCTTTGTCCAGATAAGTCTTGTAAAACTCCAAGGATGTAGCTTTCACAACATGTCTGGAAAGCCTCTTCCATTCCTATTGTCCTCAAGGAGAGAAGTGTTTCCTTATATGCAGTCTAAAACTTCGCTGTCCTAATTTATGAGCATTGCCTCTAATTGTCCTGCCAACCAGCTTCTGAATGTTTATTTCCTTGCTGATACTGGAAGTAACACTGCTGTTAGGGTGCCTCCAAAGCCTCTTCTCCAAATGTGAAAAGCCCAGATTCCTCGGCCTCTCCTTACAGGTTATATATTCCTGCCCCACCCAAGCTATCTTAGTGGCCTTCCTTCCCATGCTTCTCTCAGATTTATCAACCAGGGATTCCAAAACTGCAGGGTGTTTATTGAACTCAGTTTTACGATTGCTCAGGAAAGGTGGATAATCTCTTCTCTGAATCTACTGGCTGCAATCCTGCTGGTAAGGTCAATATGCTGGTAGGTTTCTTTGCTGTTAGGGCACATCACTCATTTAGCTGCTGTCAACCAAGACCTTTTAATCTGTGCAGCTCCTCAGCCAGTCAGCTCCCAGCCTGTACCTGTGCAAAGAGTTAGTCTATTCCAAGTAGAAGACCATCTTTTCTCATGCTGAGGCTCCAGAAATTCCTGCTGGCCCCTTCCTTTATCCTGCCTAGGGCTGTCTGCATGTCAGCACTGCCTTGAAGAATATTGACTGCACCCTCAAATTTGTTAACATCTGTAAACCTGTTGAGGATGAATTGTCTTCTCCAGCACATCAGCAGTAAATGCCACACAATGTTCATCAAAAGTCTCTTCTATCTATGCTATAATTAAGTTCCTTCTTCTATTGTTTGTTCTCTGTATACTCACCTGTGGAAGAAAATTTGGACGAGGAGTAAGTCTGGGAGGAGGGATGAACTGCGGCACTTTTATGGGCTGAGGCGTAGCCTGAACCTGCTGTAAGAACATGAGAAAGCTCAGTAAGAAGTAAGAGGAAACTTCAGCTTTTAAGTTTTTCACCAAAATAAATATTCTGAATTACTTTCAGACCTGATGTCCTCAGTTTTCACTCTGTAAATAATTTTTCATAGCAAGCGGTTCCTCATTAGAAATGTATTAAAGACAGAACTAAACCTTATTTTTTAGATCCTACACACCTTACTTCATAAATTGCAGGCATATTTCCTTTTAGTTCAACTGTACTAACTATTGTGCTCTGCAATCTAAAACCATTTCATCTGATGATAATAAAAACTTGTATTTCTTTTAATCATTAAAAAATGGCATTACAACAGACAGAAAATAGTAACATTTTCATGTCCAACTATATGAGCTATGGTCTTTTTATAGTAAATGACACAGAGAAGAATGAGAGAACATCTCATGCAAATAGCAAAGATTGGGAAGTTACAACTCTTTCAGCAATATTAATGACACTATGAGGGGCTCTAAATACCCAACTTGAAATTTTCAAAAGTAGGCTATTCATTTGAAACAATTAAGATCTGATTTTAAGGAAACCTAAGTACTTCCCTGAAAGTGAAACTGAAATCAGCTGCATGGAGCTGCCACATGATTAACCACTGAATAGCACTACCAGCTACCATGAGTACCTGGGGAGATTCTCTGAAATTAATGTCAATGTTATTTTATACCCTCCTATACTTCTGTCCACTGACACAAGATTGCAATTTTCTTCAAAAAGGTCTTGTACTGATTAATTAGTACTCAGGAAAATATTCTGATATTTTTGATGAAATTTGCTACAAAAACATAAATCATAGACTAGTATTAAAATAGAATTACCTCCTCAAATCAAAGTTATTCAGCAAGGAAATGAAGTACAGACACAAAGAAGAGATGACAGTGGTGCAAGGGATGACAAAGAAAAAGAGAATAGTAGAAATAACTTCAGTCAAATAGTCTTCTCTATTCTGATCACAAACATATGCCTCATTAGGGAGTAAAATTACTTCCATCTGCATTAAACTGTATTTTAATAAATATAGATAAATTGGATTTATGTTTAATAAAGCCATAGCCTTTACTTCTGAAGTAAAATTTCCTTGTCATGATGTTACATAATGCCTGGTTTCCAGACCAAGAAGCCTATATAATCCAGTCTTTTATTTCTAGGTGGCTAGCTATTCTGGAAAAGACTGTGTGGTGTAGCTAAAGCACAAAATTGGTATTTCCAAAATACATGTTTTTAAAGAAACAGCATGTGTTTACGTCTTTGAAAACGTGCTGAATGAAGACATGGTAGTGGGCAAACTTAAGGGATGTATCTAGCACCAGACTCTTTATCATGCAAAGGGAACAAGAGATTGACTCAAAAAAATCCAAGATGAAGACTCAAATTGATCAAATTAAGAAAGTCTGACATCTCCTTTGCCTAAGAAAAGAGTAGGAATTCTGCAGAGCACAGCCATACAGATTCAGTAAGGGCAAAACAATCACTACTGCTCCATGACTACGGTTACTAACAGGGGAAACTTTACACAGAGGTGATGACAGCACTGATTTAACTCTATAAAGCAAAACAGTAATAACAACCCACATGGAAAGAAGATGTTTTTCTTATAGACTATCACTTTAGCAATGTCAGCTAGTGAAGACTCACACCATGCCCCTACTATCCTCATTTCTGTGAGAAACCCTGACTGTTTATTTTTTTCTAATAGCCCTCTTGTTAACCAAACCCACACATATCTGCAGGGCAAACACATGAAACGCTTACCAAAGTTACTGTGTTTTTTGTCACTATTTGGACTGCCTCAGCTCCTGGCCCAGTGACCTTATTTGTTGTCTGGAGGTTGACTGGTGCATTCTGCGCATCAGTGCTGAGGACTGCTTTCTGATTGTTGTTGATAGCAGTAACCATGGCAATGGTAGGTCTCTGACCCACAACAGAGGCAGGCATGGTCGCAGTTGCTGCTTTCAAGACGAGAGGTAGTGTCTTAGTGGTGATCATAGAAGCTGTAGTTACAGTTTTCTAAGGGAAACAGAAAATACACTGTAAGAGACAGAGACACTCCATATCAGACAGGACGTGGGTTGGTTAGTCAGAAACAATAGACAGCATGAGAAAGAAGAGGCAGCTCTGAGCCTATCTACCTGCTGTTCAGACAAGCACATTATCTTATGCCTCTGAAAACTGGATAGCTAGAAGCATTCTCATTTGAGGCATATGTTCTGTTTTAATCACCTGCAGCACTGCAGATTGAATCAAAACCTATTCCTGAGAAAATTACAATTAAGTGTTAGCAGTGGCATACGCATTTTGGATCTTTTAGTTTCATATTACTTCCAAATATGCACTGTCAATATCAAACATTTAAGATGGAGGTTTATGAAACATAGCAACAAACTAGCTTTTCACTGAGTAAAACTCATATTTTCATATGGAAACTGTAGTTACAGTGATCTTCACAATCAGAGAAAGAAGGGGAAAAGCATTCATAAGTTGATTTTTTTAAAAACAAAAATATAATTATTATTTTGGGCATCCCAGTCTCAGCTTTAGTGATACATACAGTTACCTTGCACTGAACTTTCTTTCCTAAGAGTACCAGTAGGGTTGTCCTGAAGTTTTAAGAGCTGGCTGTTAGTCTGCCCAGCTGCAGGCAATTAAGTTTAACTTCTGTGGAATGGGCTAATTTAGGAATATGTATTTGACACCATGATTACTCTTGAGCTGTTTTAAAAAGAGTGGTTTTGAATCATGTAACAACAGCATTTATCTGAAATGCCCCAGTACATCATGCCCAAAATTCCAAAGCTGAAGCAACTATCATTTCACAGTTTTGTTTTAAAATATACTGTCTCCCAAGATGCTAAAGTAAATGGACTTTACAAATCTCATTCAAAAAGCAACAAGGTGAGGGTCTCCATATAAAACCAGAACATGATGCAAACAGAAAATTCATGACACGTGACACTCGACAGAATGGCAAATGATCTTATTTCTTTTCACTTTGGTGTAAAAAATCCATTGCACCAATGGCACTGCATCTTCAAAACTTTAGTCACATGATCAAATGCTCTTAGTACTAAATAACCAGCACTTGCTCCTGATGTCAGCTCTGTGTTTTACAGAGGAAAAAATGGAAAAACCGGGATCGCTCAGTCTTTGTGTTCTGAACATGCTTGATTTAGACTACTTGACTTTAATCATACAAGACCTTTATCTTTTTTCTAATAAAATAATATATTTCTAGTTGAATTCTGCAGTATTTTCACCAATACTGTTCCCTTAAACAAAAAGAGTTTACCTTCACACCTCTGACTTCATAATAAAGCTATGTCCCCTAACTGTTAATTATATACAAGTGTGAAAAAATTCACTGTATAATGCCAAATCAAAGGATAATTTATGCTTCGGTTTTATACATTTATGAAAAATCCAGACATAATTAAATTGTCCTTGTTGCAACTCAATTTTCTTAACTTTTTATCTGAGATCTAACAAGCTTATCAACCTCTGCTGCACCTTCCCCAAAGCAAGAGGCTCCGTTCCCATAATGAAGTAACATTATTAAAGCTTTTCCAATGAGATGTAACATGGTATCATTTTCACAAGGATTACATTCAACCATAAAACTTTTAAAGAAAGGTGTAATCAATCATGTCATGCAAGACTGTGACTTTTCCAAGGGGTTCTACTAATTCTGCAAGTGCTCAGAGTACAGCTTCAGTTAGAAGATCACAGAGCTTGATACCTCTGTTACTTTGCTGAGCATTAATTAACTTATTCTAAAAAGTAGTCAATACATTAATTCATGCTGAAGTTGCATTCATAGTGAGTCTGCATTATTGCACGTAATATTGCAATAATGACCTTTTAGCAGGCTTGTTACTTATGAAAATTTTAAAAGAACTTCTTACTGGACATATCATGTGTCACTGTTAATTATGGCATATATATCCAGATTCCTAAATTTGATTACTCTGAAGACAATCACTGAAAACATTCTCTGTAGTGACACAGACTTGAAAAATATGTTATTTACAAAAGTAGGCATGAACAAACTGTTCATAGAGAGACAAAGTATTTCACCTTTCTTTGCTGAAAGAGACTGAGAGACAGTTAAGACAGAGGCAAAACCTTAGATACAAAATGTGCAGAAATAAGTGAGAATACTTCACTATTTTAACAACAAAAATAAAATCAGAAAAGTGTTAAGGATAAAAGCTGGCTTATTTATCCAAGGGACAGGACAAACTGCCTTCCAAATTATAACTACTTTCCAAGCACTACTGTATCAATGGTAGTCAGAAGAGACTAGCAGTTTTTTGACTGTTTCGCTAGAGGGCTCTTTAACTTTGAACAAAATCTCAATTTTTACAACCCTGGAGATGACCTGGAAGTTAATGAGTGAATTCAAAGCGTGGAATACTGAGAAACACATGAAACTGTGTTTGCTGCTCTCATGTTTCCTGACTGAGAAACAGAGATTACTGATACAACAGTGATCCATTGCTTGCCTATAAATACTTTAGGACAGAATAATATTTGCTCCTTGTTCCATTTTAGCTTTAATATTGATGTTGCTGCTCAAAATGTGTTTTCCTTAGTTAGGTTTGCTTCATTTCAATGTATTTTTCTCAAAAATACAATTAGCTAAGCTTCACAAATGCATTTTAGAGCACATCCAAACCAACTTGCTGAGTTAATAAGAGAACTAACAGCCCAACCATGTATCTCTTCTGTGCTTTCAGAAAAAGGGAAGATGATAATCACAACCGGTCAAACCTGTGGGTGTGATTCACTGCAATTTGCATAAAGCAAACTTCATGGATGAATTCTGTCATCTGCCTATTCAGGTAAATATGAGCTCTTAAGATTGCATCAACAGGAAGACTTCATATACACTTCTTTTTACAGAACGCCTCCCTGCATTTTCTAGCTGTTTTATTAGCACACTTTCATGAATTCAAATATCTGAACAGGAGAAACTTGAAAATTCCCCTCTTAAGCAAACCACTTTGTTGAGTTCTGGCATTATGTCTCTAATCCTATACTGTAGTGAAATTCAGTTCACCTTCCCAATAAAGACCCTATTTTCTGAAACTTGAACTCTGCAATTAACACTATATGCTTTTAGACAAATCCTTGAAAATTCAGGTATTATTTGGTACGACCTACCTCTGTTTAGAACGAACCAAGCAGAAAGAAGAAGGAACTGTTTTCTTGCATTTTGTTCACATTTGTAGAGGGCATTTGCTTAGTCATTTAAAAATAAAGGATTTTAATCATATACCTCATACTGAGTGTGTAAAATATTTACTATTTCTTGAGACGTACTAGGTCAGATTCATCCACACACCTAGGGAAAAGACAGGCTCATGTGCTAAACTTTCACCTATTTTTTACACTGCCACCCTTCTTTTCTGTGGTGTTACGATTCAACTTTCAAACAGTACATTGTTTTTTAAACTCAGATTGGAGATTTTTGCCAAAAAACCCTAAAGACCCATATCTGCATATTCACAGAAGAAAAAATTCATTTGGTTCACTAGCAGGCATAAGTGAAAGTTTGCAGTTTTCTCTCTGCACTTTTCCATTTTTTTAATTTTCATTGAGTTTATCCTTTAGTAATTAAAAGAATTGTAGCTTTTTACCTGTGATCCTATCACATTTGGAGAGGGTGCCGTGGACTGTTGCTGCTGTTGATGGTGATGTTGCTGTAGTTGTTGTAGTGGTTGTGGCTGTGGTGTCTGTAGTTTGTTTTCTGACTGTGCCAATGGCTGTATTTGAAATTTACTGTCTGGCTGTTCCTGCTTGACTATCAAATTCTTTCGAAGCTGTTCCACCACTCTTTTCTACCAGATAAACAAAATCATAAACAGAAATGATGACAGTTATTTAGCTGCACATAGTAGAGAAAATAATAACACCTAAAGATACATTTATTTAGTGCAAACAAGGAACTGCTCAGAAAGTTAGTGGGGCTTCTCTTTTTGAAATTTTAAGTATTGGTGTTACCTAATAGACACAGTCTAAAATTTGCCACAGAGGAGTATTACAGCCCAGCGAGGTGACCTCACTGTTCTTGTAGAAACTCATTGACCAAAATTCAGCCTATTCACAAACCACTGCAAGACCTCGGAAACCTATATTTACATGATTCCACATGTTTTGACTCCTTCAAACACACATACTCCTAAATAGTGACAAAAAAGAACTTTGGGTTGAAGCCTCCCAGCTGATTTCAAGGCAATAGGCGTGACATTTTGTACCAGGCATTGAAACTGAGTGAGAAACAGTCAATCTGAGTGCAAAGGGGGAGTCAGGAAAGGCATGGATGCATGGTCCTTCTGTTCAATATTATTGTCACCTTAAAAAGAATCAGAGAGCCCTACCTACATGGGAAAAAAATGGCACAGATCTATTTCTTCCAGCTTAGGGGCTTCATATTACATTTTAGCTTCCATTGAAGTTTGAAATTATTATTATTGAAATTATGTCTTCTCCTGGTAGCCATTGTGCATCTCCTTTAGACAGTAACAGGATTTAAGATCAAGTGACTTGCAGCATAAGATACATGTTATCTGCATGGATAATAAGGGCTTACAATTTACGTTCACATTATACTTTAGTGTACACAACAGTGAAAACGCTGTGAGCCTTTTTCTACCTTCTGCAGGCATGAACAGAAACGGACATTTTTACCTATACTTTAATCACCCCCAAATTTGAACAGTTTTAAAAAGATTTAGCTATATACCTAAGCCCCCTTGATCAAGAGCATATGCACACTCCCAAGAAATTACACAACAAGGCAGTCTTTGGAAGAGGAGAATAAAGTTAAAGGCATGGGACAAGCTGAACCAAGAAAGCTCTGGTGGAAACAGGAATGGTCAGGAAAGCTCTACCAGAGCCAGATGCTGAAGTTGCACGTACATGGAAAATAAAGTTTCAAATAACACAACCATTTTGACAATACCAAATGCTTTAATTTTTTGTTTTGTTTTGTTTTGAAGCACAAGTATTCAGACACAGTACTAAACATAGAGATGAAGGAACAAAACCCCAAAAATCCAATTATTTACTACAACTGGAAGAATATTTTTCCTCAAATTTCATTCGCACATGTTTATGAAATTCTGAGCTTAAAAAAAAACTGTTTTCTTTTCTTCATTTTATGGATATACAGTAGACTTATGATTTTAAGTATCTTGCTTATGATGAGCTAATACAGCACAGTGCCTCACACAGCAAATGTGTACGTCTAGCCCAGAAGAAGACAACAAAAAGGGCAAGTTCTCAAATTGACAGATTTGAAAACTGGAACTTTAAAAAGCCAAATAAAAACTACAAGCAACAAACCCCACATCCCTGTTTCATAATGTTGAAATCTGTAAGCTCACATGATCGATCTTTTAGCAAAAGACTGAATTCAGCAACTTGAAGTTAACAGAAGAAGGACTGCAGGGCTTCTACAAAACCCACAGCCCTGGCTGAAGATGCCTGCTCAGCTCTGGCAAAAGAAACACTGGCCCACTATCACTGAAAATTCAGGGAGTTAGTAAAGTCCTTTACTAAAAGAACTATTTTACCCTGCATCCAGCAAAGTGCTAAAAGCTGTCAAAGCCTAAAAGCTGTAAACTGTTCACTCCCTTCTGAAACAAGGATCAAATAACAGAAATGTAGAAGGCATTTCCCTAATTCAGATATTTCACATAGTTTTAATGTCCTGTGTCCATCAGCTTGCTTATATACATAATACCTGGACAATCATTTAAAATTGCTTTCTGAAAAGATCAACCATGTTAACATGCAAATCAAAGTGTGGCGTCAGCAAGCAGATACAAGAGCTGAAAACGCAGCCAAGGGGGAGGAGAGGAGAAGGCAGCAAAGTAGGAGAGGAAATAATGCAATGTACTTATAGAATACCTGCCAAAAAATGGACTGCACATACACTCCTCCTGCACAGAAGGCTAAAGAATTACCATACCCAGCATGAACAGGAAGGGAGTTTTTGTCTTCCACAGCTACCAGTACAAAATTCAGGGATAATGATGCTCTTCTACTGATTCCCTGACTGGAGGAAATCAGCAGCAATGGCCCAAGAATGAATTTCCATCTTGTTCTTTACAATGGGAGGAACATTAGTGAAAGGATAAAAAAAAAAAATAGAGAGAGAGAAAGAGAGGAAGAGGCTGAGGGCTCCTCTGCCATACTGCTACAGCAGGACAAGAGCCAGCGAGGCAAGCAGGGGAGCAGGAGCGAGGTGAGTCACATGGCACTCACACACCGGGCCTGAAGCACGGCCTGCAGAGATGGGGTAAAACAGGACCGGAGCACAATTTGTATTGGTGCTTTGTGCAAAAACTGACGCTCAGCATATTTGGCACAAGATGCATAACGTGAGTGGAAAAACGCCGTTGCTCTGGAAGTCTACGCTATCCTGGTGGAGGCTGCTGAGAGCTGCCTGGCAGCAGCATATCCTGCCATCCATATCCATTATGCAGATATTAAATTGGAAGAAACATCTAATGCTTTTAAGATTCAGAGAGTAAAACTGAAGTTTGCACTGCATGCCAATTTCTTACGCAGTTTAATAAGCTGTTTCTACCAACTGTCAGTAAAAATAACACGTTGAAACGACTGAAATAATTTTACTATCTGCAAGACTGTTTGGGATTGTCTGTTTGTTCGTAATTATCGAGAGAGACGCTCTGAACAACATATTTCAAAGTCCATAGCTGAATTTGCAAAACCAGGCGAGTTTCTCGGGGTTGCACCTACACAGGAACTCGGAGCAGATCTCCCGTTTCCAGCGCTACCCTCTGCGTCCCCCCGTGCCCGGGCCAGCCCACGCCCCGCTGGCTCCGCACGCAGCGCACGGCTCCCCCGGCATCCCGCTGAAGTGCTCGCGTGTCTGCAGCAACCTCAGCAGAGCCTCCTTCCGCAGGAACTAAACGGGAGGCTGCTATGAAAGAAACTCTTGTTTACTGTCAAACTTCATTAACACCGTGTTTTAAAATTGTTCCTCAGTTATTTGACTGTTCCTAATCAATTTTAAAGACAGTTTGTGCTGCAGAAAGTACAGTCTGTATGTCTGAGATTTGCCAAGGCTGATATCAAGTCCTAGCTGCGTGTCTTAGAGACTGAATGCCAATCAGATTCAGGTGTTCTAAAAGCACCACAGAGTCCTTAAAAAATATTCCTAATTCTTTAAATGTAATCATTGCAATTTTTCCTTTCCACTCATATTTAAGAATATTTAATTCTTACAGACTACTTTAACATTTTAAATTGAGATTAACTCAATCACAAATACATCATCATGCACACAACATGAGTTTTCTCCGTGTCTTAAAGCTCTAGTTTTCCTCATATTCCTAGAATAGTTTATTTTCATGCCATAATATGAATGTATGAAAAGAATTTGTCTTTCAAGTTTATTGAACCTTCCTCAAAACTGAATGCCAATCCTCTCATTACATCCATGATGTGAAAGAATTTAATAATCTCATCCATTTTTCCAAACTGTATTCTACCCAAAAAGGAACCGCCAGCCCTATGCAATGGTTACTCTCAGACTACTTCCAAACCCATTTGTCGAACAGTGTCCCCGTAAGCACACTACATCACCTCAGAGCTCTTGCTGTCTTGACATCTTTATCGCTAATCTCATCAGGAACCATTCACGCTGCTGAGTTCAGAGCCCGAGACATCTCATATGACCCTTCCTTAAAGTTAATAATTGCAATCAATATTGTGACATTTTGCTATACCACTTTCTCATTCATGCCACAGGCCAGATCCTAACACAGCACTGGAAGATTATTTTGGTTTGATTAAGCGGGAAATAGATCTTCTTGATAACGTATCTGTGCCAAAAGACATCTCTGTGCTCATATAAAAACTACCATGAATATGTTTTTATAGGATAAGCAAAGTACTTGGAGCAAACTTTAAGTAGGTTTAAGGTTTTTATCCATATTAGCTAAGCATTATTTCCATTTTAATCAGTCAATCAAGCAAAATATAGTTCTCTGAGTACATCTCACTTCTAAATACTAGATCCCTGGTTGTATTTGGTGACACATTTTCCTCTTCTTTCAGGAAACATGTTCAGAAAAACATCCATACCTAAAGAAAGCTCTGCTTTTCAACTTCAAAAATGAATAAAAATCAAAATATAAAGAATTTTTAAAATGAGAAAGTAAACTAGCATACTAAATAATCTTGCAATGCATACATTTCATATCACAAAACCAAAGCTGATGTAGTTTGAGCTGCTCAGCTGCCTGCCACTGACATGCTTTCCTGCTCTCCCAATCTCAGGAAGTCAGCTATTATGGATCCTTGGTTACCGGTGCCCTCCAATGACCAAGATGTTCTCTGGGATATAAAAGCTGCCTGCTGCTGCGAGTGAAATGGTTTAGAGGAAGTAGTGATTTCAAGTATGCTCCAACTTGGAAGTGGGGAAGATGGAGGGAATTTCACTACTCTGCAATCTTCCTTTCCAGCCTCCCTCCTCTCTGTTTGTCAGTCCTATTCCCAGTCAGTACCCAAAGAGAAAGATACCAGAATTTCCATGGCAGAAAGAAGTTAAAAGCTTTTAGAGATCTGGTACAATAGTTTTTAACCTGCAAAGAGGGTGCATTCTGGGAATGGAATTTGGAAATGGAAAGATTACAAGCACGGAAAGTAATTGTACACTCATTTACTACTTTAAGATAGTATCTAAAATTTAAAATAGTGAAATCCAGTTATAGAAATTGATGACGCAGAATCTACACCAGTAATGAAAAAGACCCTTTTGTACAAACCAGCTTGAACTAAATTCCATTGAAAGAATGATCTAAGGACTACAAAAATATTTACAGCTATTTCTGTGGTTATCCTGTATTTTTATGGAGTTCTGCATTTGTGGCTGTGCTTCACTTATAGCCAGATCTTTATATCAACTAAATCTAAGCCAAGTAAATTAGAAAGAATAGTATTTCCAGAAAAAAGAGTGATACCATTTCCTACTTCTTAAAGGTGATCAAAACAGCTTCTATATCTTTCAGTCAGAAAAGGCTCCCCCGGAGTCAGAGGTGCTTGAATGCTGAACAGAAATGTAGCCGTGGGACTGGGAGGCCACTTTCACCGCATACTTGAATGCCTTACTGGGCATCATGACTGAAATGTGTCCTATTTCTTTTTATAGCTGAAAAATCTGTATTTCTTTGAAGTCTTAGTTAAAATAATTGGGTGTCTAACCTCACCTAGTCAATGGCTGCATTGCCACTCCAGTAAGTGTCCCAAAGAGCAAGTGCTGCATTCAGCTCACAGAAAACACAGCTGTAAAAGCAGCACAAAGACACAAGGACTTCTGCACATCTAAAAGAGGTTGCAGAACATGTGAGGGCAACTGAATGCTTCTCCTGCCTCTGCGATGATGGTCCTGTGAGGTGAACTTACACTTAGAATACTGATGAGCACTAGAGATGAACCACTTAGTTTTGGAATCCTCCAAATTAATCAGTTTTCTTTGCAGTGTTAATATCTTTAATACAATTTCTGATTATGGCATCTGGTACCTTGTATAAAATGGAATTTATATAACATTTTATTCCATAAAAAACTAATGTTATGTCAGATAAATATTATTAGATAGCATTGGTATGATGTGAAAAGTATTTTTGTCATTAAAAATGTTAGTAGACTTATCACAACTATATTTTAAATTAATTCCTATCGGTGTGATTCTGAAACAAACACACAATTTAGACATGAACATACATATTTTGAAAGAGATACTGAATATTTCCTTTACGAATGAGAAACATTACTTAAAGCTGCTAGAAATCATTCAGAAGTGGATTATGACAGTTCTGAAAATAATATTCATTCCTTCTTTCTTAACAGGGGAGAATGCTTAATGTTTTTTCTAAATTTAAAAACACAGCCGGAATTATAAGTTAAAATTGTCAAAAATAGCTGTTGTGCTATTCTGCTTCATGTGACTTCTTGATTGCTTTATTTTCACTACCGTGTCTTTTACTATTTGCAGCACCCCAAGTCAAATTAATTTGTGGAGGGAATGTTGTACCATGAAATGCCTTAAGCATCACTGTCTTCTTGTTTTAGAATACTCTTGCACAAAGCAAAGCACAGAGAATGAACAGGCACACATGAGGCAGCACACATGCAATGTATTCCTGCAGTTTACATATTAACTAAATGTAATATCTAGCTTCTTACCCCAGCACGTATGTTAAGAAATTTGCAAGAACAGCAACAATAATTAAACAATGAAGTAATTAATGAATGGGGAATTAAGTGTGTGACAACAGGCAAAGCAGAACAGGAAAAAGAGTTAAGTACAGTACTTTGAATGTAATTAAGGAATAATGAAATTACAGGAATTAATTTAATTATTTTTTTAAATTTCACAAGGTTTGACAAAGTTAGTCTTGCTTTAGGTTTTTCTCCTTTACAGAAATATTTCCAAGTACAAATACAAAGTGGTAAAAGGATATGGGGACAAGCTCAACATGAAAACACTGACGAAATTAAAGAATTAAACTGCTGACTACACTGGAAAAGGTGCTCATTTAAATTTTATCTTGCCCATCTTATTGTTCTACCCCCATTTGTCTGTTTCACAGTGGAAAAAAAAAAAAACATTCTTAAGGGAAAAATAAAAAAGCCATCTAGACATAGTTTCAGAAATGAAACAGGAGCCTTGTACTTCAATGTAAAAAAAAGTCTGTATGATCTCCAACTAGAATCATGTAATGTGGTCTTGTAAAATCTGCCATAGACTGAAACCTGCAATATAAAAATATCAGAATAAAAAAGTACTGTGCATTGTTATTCTTGCACAGGAGAATACACAGGAGCAGCTACCCCCATGGGAAAGCTGTTCACGTCTATACACAGTAGCTGTTTACTAAAGCTAAACACCTCTGCCAGGCCAGTCCCACTGCTTCTCTTCTCCTACCCATGATTTACCTCATAACACAACATCCTTTAAACTGAATTTGTCTGCATTAAGCAAGCAAAGTAGAACAATTTAAATGAGTGAACTTATTTCATGTTTTAGAAACAAACAACCTAAAGAGAAGTATACTTTTTAATCTGGTAACTCCTCATATTTTGAATAACTCAAAGGGAAAGGATAGTCATAAAGTAATTTTACAACATACTACTGCAGATTTTCAAGTGCACAGTATCGCAGTCCTTGACTAAAATTTAGTCAGCTTCAGTAGGGTTCTTGTGCATCCTACAGCTATTCTCATGACTGAATCACACCTCCTCTCTTCCTCACAAAAAGAAACACACATAGTTCATACTCATGTGCCTCATGCATGATCAAAAATATCAAGCTAGAGTACTAGATTTACCAAACCACAGAACAGAAATGCATTCTTTTGTGAATAGAAAGATCTGGATGCTCAAATTCTATCATAAAACCCCCTATTGATAACTCTGATTTTCCTTTCCTCAGTCGCTTTACAAATGCCACAAACACCAGCATTTCCCTGTTGTCAATCAAATACTGTTTAGTGCCAATTCAATTAAAATGTATCACTAATAACATCACATCACAGTTCACTGGTGATCTCTACTTCATAAGCAGAATGAGCTATTAGAGCAAAAAGTCACAGTTTCACCCCACTCAAATGAGAGATTTTTCTCCTCTTCCCAGTAATTAGAACAGTATATCAAAGACAGAAGCTCTGTTCAGTTAAACATATCTTCTGTCCCATTCTCTTTAGTTAACTAAGGACAATCAAAACAAAGAAAAATGCCTGCTTCACAGAGAAGACATCAAATGAAATCACTGCAGACATTCCAAACTGCTGGCCTTCAATTGTATCAAGGTTTGTGGACTCTCTGAAGCAAACTCTCTGAAAAACAAAGCCACGGTTCTTCCTTGCCCTCCCAATTTAAATTGTATGGGGAGAGGAACTGTGTTTATCATCACTAAGTATGGCTAAAACTACTCAACAACTGGAGATTTGCTGAACTACCACCATCTTACATTAAAACACCCAAGAACAGGCATTTTCCCAAAAGAATGGAAAGCTACCTTTTTCTTGAGGGATGCAGAGGTACTGGAAGAGGTTCAAGGAAGACCACAACCATAATCAAGGATCCAACAAACTACGCTGTGTAATGTGAAGCTTACTGAGGCTCTGCTTATCCAGTTTATTGAGAGGCAACTACTCACTGAGTACAGGTATTTATACACAGAAAAGAAATCCAAGGATGGGAGAATTTTTAATTTCTCTGAGAAATGTAAAATGATGATTCTGTATCTGCAAGTTGGAGGTAGACAAATTCAACCTTGAAATAAGATGCAAATGTGGTTATATGCTGGACCAGCCTAATATGAGAGGTAATGGCCTACCATGGTTTAAAGTCTCTAGAAAAGGGGAATACAACTGTCCAAAGGAAATGATTATCTGAATTTTAGAGCAGACTGTATAGTAGATGTGAGGGGGAGAGGGATCTGAGACTTGGGAAGCCTCTGGTCATTCTCATCTCCTATGAGGGACAGTGCAAATGCCATCACTGTTCCCAGCATGCTTCCCTAGCACTGAAACTCCACATAAAGCCAGCCTTACTGTTTAGAACGTGAACATGTCCAGAGGCACAAACAACCAGATATACTCAAGGTTCTTTTGTCACCTTCTTCTGAAACACAAGATACTGGCCACAGGTAGACAAAAAGAGGCAAAGCAAAGCAAGCTTTTATTATTCCTTTGATTGCCTTTTATTGCATGCCTTCCTTACATACTTAAGATTTTTTTTTTTTTAGATTTGGAATGGGGAAAAAAATTCTCCAGGTCGGACTTGCTGAGATTTTTTTTCCCTTCCATTGCAATGCAGAATGTGGATTGCCTGTTAGGACTAGCTGGGCAAATTTCCCCTTATCAACCCGCTGACACGATAAGGGCCTTCAGAATATCTGGCAGCATAATCCAGCACCTGTTGTCTGAAAAACAAAGATGTGGAAGACAAAAATTTAGTACACGTGATACAAACCAAACTGTCCAATTCTCCCTGAATCAAAAGACATCAGACAGAATTACTGGGGTAGACAATAATGGCCTCTAATATGCAGGAAGGAAAATCAGTAATTTCCTTGACTTTTGGAACTGATGTGAGGTGTCTCCCCTCTACTTCCTAGGTGCCATTTCATAATTAAAGTTTATCTGTATTCTGTTAAAAGAAAAAAACAAAAACAACCCACAACTACATGCTATAGATGAAAAACAAAAAAAACTCAACAATTTAAGAATGTGATAGTTTTCAACAGACATACATAGTACCTAAATTAACTCACAGGATCAGGCACTAGTATCCAGTCTCAATTTATGTCTGTAATCTAAATTCTGTTTAATTTCTGGAATATAAATCCCAGAAACTATTCTTGCTTCCACCAGAACTCTTCTCTATGAAAGCTTAATGCCTTGGTACCAGAGCCCTAGGATGGTGCCATCACTTCATCCTGCAAGGTAATGGTTACGTGATATGCAGACACGACAAAGGCATAAATGGCACACAAAGATCTTTCTGACATCAATGGATACTTCCCAGGAGAATGGATTTGAGATCTGCTATGTAAGTATGGACAATATCTTGCATGAAAAAAGTACTAATAGATTCCACGTAAGGGAACATAAACATCCCTACCCATAAGTTCATACTACTTCTTCACAGTGTGCCTGCTCGTTCAACAGTTATACTGTCATAATTTTAGACTGTTACACCTCTGCTCTAGGGTTTATAAAAGATCAGAGCACTTGTCACTCTCAGTGCAGGTAGAGTGAGATAGAGTGGTTGAGCAGTTCATTCTTCTTTCTAATTACACTCCATTAACCTTCCACATGAGAGCTCCCATGTGCTTTCATACCAGCAGCACCAACTGGCTGTGTTTGATAAGGCTCGGCAGCATTTGCAAGATCAGCACGTGTAACTGAAGGAACAGTTCAGCTCAGCAGCCCTCGCAGAAGCTGCGCTGGTGCTCTGTTACTGAGCTGCAGTCAGATTCAGCTGAATTACACACATGGACACCAGCCTCACCTTACCCACTTCCCTCACCACTCTGCCCCTTGAACTTTAGAGATACATGATCTATCAGAAAGCCAAAAGCAGATCTAGGGAATTATTTACAACAGGGAACCCAACAGTCATCACACTTTCACCTCACTGCAAAGACCTGCCAAGAGAAAAGTATGTAGAGCACTAAGGCATGTAGGGCAATAGAAGTTGTCCTTACATTCTAACTAGATCATGTTAGTGTATGCAACAAGAGTACAGGGAAGAAAAATTACTTTTGAAATTTAAATATTTTTAAATGCACTTTCTGCATCTGGGGTTGTTTGTTGTATGTTCCGAAGATCACACTGCTTACAAACAGCATTATATTTCTCTATAAACTTTCTCAACGGTGACCACATAAATAAAGCTTTTCTAAAAAGACAGACTTCTTCAATTAATAAT
Organism: Taeniopygia guttata; assembly: GCF_048771995.1. NCBI lineage: Eukaryota > Metazoa > Chordata > Aves > Passeriformes > Estrildidae > Taeniopygia > Taeniopygia guttata. The sequence goes on along the minus strand of NC_133030.1, from coordinate 26,964,692 downwards.
GTATTCTATGAGAGTTTTAAACTCAGTGCCAGGAAAGCTATTTTCCATGTGCATGAAGGTAGATTAGCATTTGTGTATACTGAGTAACAGTGTCAGCACATGCTTACACAGATAAAAGGGAAACAAATTTGGAAGGAGGGATTGTAAACAATCTGGAACAGAATCCAAATTATTTTAAAAATAAATGAAACATTACAAAATCTGCACTTTTGAATGACATTTTACAACCCCTTGAATTTTTTAACTGTTTCAAATTACTTCACAACATAAAGTGGTATATGGAACTGGTCTATATAAATGAGTGACGGCAAAACTCTTTTTGCTATTAGCTCCACTATCCTTTCCCATGCCTCTCCTGTTTTTTAACATATTTTGATACTTGCATATACATGTATCCCCATAAATATAACTTTCTTACACTGTGGGTTTCCCAACCTTCACCTAATATTTCAAAATGACTGCTGTTTTCTAAGACTTGGTAAGTTTCAAGTGTCCGAAACAAAATCTGTTTGTGCTAAAAGCCAAGCAGTGAATCCAGCTCCTTCCAGTCCTTGTCAGAATGGTTCAGGAATTTTATTTCAGAGCTCTGGTGCACATTGTCAAAGATCCTCTCCAGTACAAAGAGAAGAGAGATGGTTCTTCTCTTATAACAGGAAGGTAAATATTGATACTGAATCCACCTAAAAGTAACTTGAAGAGACTTGGTTTGCAAGGGTGATCATTAAACACCATTAGACTCACCCTCTATATCTATAATAGATTTTGGACCTTCTTTCTCCAATTTTCTTATATTTATTCTAAAGATGCCAATTCAGTCTTTAATGCAATCTAACTTGTGCCATCTAAGCCTGTAATATTATGACAGAAATTCAGAATTCATGGATGTGATCGAGCACAATTAATCTAAAACTGTCAGGCTACTGAGTTTGCTTCAGGAAAGCTGAATAGACAGAGGATAGTTCTTACTTCTAAGACACACTTGCTCAAAGTGTGAACACAAGTATCTTTTTAACAACAATTTATTTGAAGAATAATGAATTATCTTGTTGGGATACATTTGATATCAACAAAGTACAAGATTAATTCTGGTGGATATAATTTCTCTACTAAATATCACTCTTAAACCTAATAAATTTGAAACAAACACAATTAGGACATTGAAGAAATTTAACTACAGCACCTTTATCTCCTGTTCTGTAAAAATCTATCCACAGTGCTTCAATGCTGTAATGCAATGAAATCTTGTTTGAGCTAGGATTAAAATTTGTCAGACTAGGATAGCACTGAAGGAAAGCAGAAAGACATTTCTGTGCCACACATAGCTTTTACTTCTGCAAAAACGATTTTTATGTATGAATTGTAACCAGTACCTCTGTAACTTGTGCTGTCATATTTTTTGAAGTATGTGCTAGAATCATGACTTAAAGCTCCAAAATTCCTGGCTGTAAGCATCTAGTGTTGAAACTGCTTTCAGAATAGAGTACTGCAGAAGTGCTTCCACTTCCTGAAGCAGTCAGCCGTCACTGCTAGCCCCATCTGGAATACTGTTTTCTGACAAGTAGGCTATGCTCACCTCCGAAGAATGCAACATTGCAGCTGATGAAGACTTTTTTAACTCATCACCTGAGAAATGTACCTATTTCAATCTTTTTGGTAATATTTGTTATTTTCCCAATACCTCTTAGAAAATATTTCAAAAGGAATTATTTTGCTCTATGCTCTATTATTTTGCTCTGTCTTATTATTCTCTTTCTACAGAAGACCTCTCAAAAATAATCCAATACCTTCCTTATATATTATGTCAGTGGAGTAGATTTCTTGAGCATTTGAGGTGGGTGAATAGATCTTTTAACCCAGCATGAAGAGGTAAGAAAGAGAAAGTATGCAATTCTCAACAATATAATATATGTGGTTTTGGGGAAGTCCAAGGTTTCTTCTGTGCCACATTAGGCCCATATTAGATTTAAAAGGCAAATTAGTTGGGGTTTTTTCTGTTGTTTTTTTTTTTAAGATTAAACAAAAACATTAAACATATTTTCATCACATAATGAAGTGCAAGATCTTTTTCACACCATATGTTTGACTTGCTACTTACTGCAGAGTACATGCAATGTATAACCAGAAAAACACATTTCATTCTACAAACTGGTCTGACGAGCTAAACCTGCACTAGGAGGTATCAGACAGTCTTAATGAAACTCGGAAGTATTATTTCATTGACATTCACTCAGCATTTCTTGCATGACAATTCAGTTGCAAATCTGTTTGGAAGTGTTAGCCCAATATCCATGGACCTCTAAGAAACAGCACCATTGGGTCTCTCTCAGGTTTCTCTAAAAACACCTATCACATCTGTCTCTAATAGCTATAAATCACAAAACAGTAGTAGTTTGCCTCCACATGGTTTCATACAGATGGAATTTTTTTTAAAGGAATCACATGTTGCACTGTTGAGAAGGACTGAAAGATTACAGAAACCTAGCAACTGAAGCACAGGTTGTTACAGCAAGTCATCCTGCTTTGTGTCCTCAGGTCTGGTAGCTTTACTCACACTGGGATCTCAAGCTCTATTACTAACCCAGAAAATTACCTTAAAGCTGTGCTGTCTTTGCAAAAAGAATTTAATTAAAGTTTTATACATATAGTATTTACACTTCTAAACTGTTCATAAAAATAAGCCCCCACATAACGCTCTTTCTCAGATAAACTCCACAAAATGAGAAGCTGAAAGGAGCTTCAATATTAGGGAGCAAGTTCTGTGGGATCTGAGGTTGAGGGGCTATTAGATGAAAGAAACAACTGAGAAAACATTTTCCCTCACACTACCTCCGAATAAACCAAGCTGATGCTGAAATGAATGGCTGCTTTGGGGAAACAAACTTCAAGGTTTGTTTTCTAACAAATACAACAGGGCACATATTCAAGAAAATAGACCATAATTATTTGTTTGCTTGGTTAAACCATCCTCTATTGTAATTCATCTGGAGCTGAGACAGGATATAAGCAAAGAGGCTTTTAAAGATCTGTCCTACACAAATCTATGCACACTTTTATATCACTAAATACATGCAAGTGCATGTAAGTAAATAGTGACCTACCTTTACTTTGAAAAAAAAAAACCCATCATGACCAAAAACTGAGAAAATATCGACCAATTGTAAAAGAATGTCAATGTGTAATAGGTGTTGTAGAAATTAAAAAAAACCAAAAACCAACCAACCAAAAAAACCCAACAAAACCCCAACCCATTAACATGCAAACAGAAATACTTGACTTTGCACTGTATAGCCAATATTAATTATGAGCCCAGTAGGACTTTCATGGCAATTGTTTGGAGGATCATATAAATATGTTCATGCTCAGTTGGTAAGAGCATGCTGCCAATAATGCAAAGGTCACAGGTTCAATCCCCATATGAACTATTCACTTAGGATCTAGACTCGATGATCTTTCTGGGTTCCTTCCAACTAAGGCTATTCTGTGATTCTATATCAAAACTGAAATAAATCCAAAAGACGTCTGTCAATTTACACAGGAAGACAGTCAAGCTGTCACTGATTGTGAGGAAGCTCAGAAGAAAACAAAATAACACTATCAAAAAACAAAATCAGGAAACACAGAAAAGAGTAAGAAAAAATAGGTTTGCACAAGCAAAGAGTATTCATAGACAATGTACAGCTGAACTGAAAAGTAGTGAAGTCGGACAAGCAAAATTAGTCCTTTCTCACTGCCATGGAGGGCTTGTAGAAGGAAGCATTACATTTTATATGAATGACTTGATAAAAGGGCACACTTCAGTCATACTAATCCCTTTTAAAATCCCTTCTCACTGATATGTCAGGCCTATGCCCAGAGGGAAGTCTGAGGCGACACAAGTAGTAGAGGAGGGAATACTTTGAGATTTTTTTTCAATGTATTTTCATTGAAGAAAAAAGTCCATATTTCATGTATATTTCATATATACATAAGCAAGAACTGAGCAGTAAACTATGCTTGATTTAACCCCACAGACCCACATTCTTAATGGTTTTTCCTATTTTGCTTCCTTGCTGTTAGGTTGTACGATTTGCACACAATGCTCTGTAGGCCAAAAACCAAGTTTGCAAAGATCTTTTGAAATATTTAACACATACTAGCACTATGTAAACAGTAATAATAATTCAGAGGCCTTTTCCTACTCTGCATTTCGAATGTATTTATTATGAGCTAGACAAATAATGTAGGATTGTAGCACTCTGCCTCTACATTTCTCATATTCCTCTTCCAATTTACCAGAGCAATGACGAAAGAGGGGGTTTTGCTCCAAGCCTTTAACTCTTGCAGCACAGATTCTCCTACTGCATAGCTCTCTGAACTAGAGGATTCATCTTTTGCACAGGGACAGAATCTCATTTCCTTAATCAATTTAGAGAAGATCAAAAGCCTGCCCAGTGACCCACATTGCTCAAGAAACTGCACCAGCAGCAGAGACTACAGAGGCAGCTGCTTTCAGGCCAGCAACAGCATGCTCAGCATGAACAGACTGTACTAAGATTTTTCTCCCACACACAAAACCAAACTGTTCCTGTGCCCCCTTTGTGCTGACGGAGCCTGTCTCTCAGTCGATGAGCAAGTCACTATTTAGAAAATTATTTCTCAACCTATTTTGGAAATCCACAATCATGTACAATTGGCAGCACTGGCGAGTATTCAGCAGCAATTTCAAAGGTTCTTTGTCCTGGGGAGGAGACAGGACCATTCAGCAGCAAGCCGGCAGAACTGCTGAGTACACAGCTGGAGTGTATGTGGGGGAAGGGAAGCCGTATGTGATTCTGCAATTATATCTGGTAAATGCATACAGATTTGAAGAATGATCACTTGGCATTTCTACTATTTTGCAAGTGCAAACTTTTCAACATATCTGCCAGAAGTATTTGGCTGTTTTTGCTCATAAGAGGATAGAAGATCAGTGCATAGAAACATTAAACCACATGGACATGCTACATAATTGGTTCTTTCAGCCCCTCACAGCACAAATGATTTGCAGTAACATGCTCTGATCTCCTTACTAGTTAACAGTCCAGTCCAAGACAAATACATCAAGGAAAGATAGAGAGGAAAAAGCTGTGGACAAGATTAACCACACAAGCTTGTGTGGTTAAAAATTTTCACAATGCTCAAATTTTTTTCTATTGCCCAGCTGCTAGATATTTAAGAGAAAACAGGGTGAGCTGTAACAACTGCTACAACAGGCCACATGAGCACAAGTCCAGTAAGAACTCTTTCTGTTTGGATCTTCACCCGGCTCTCACTTGTACTACAAAAAATATCACTTTGATGCCCTGTTTGCATTCCATTTTCAACAACAATGAGGAGGATGGAGGTCTCTGGTTTCTATGACAACCCAGATGGGCCACAATACAAGATACTTACAAATGTTCGACTGCAGGGATGCCAGATCAAATTAAGCTAGAGTTTACGTTACTTCATAGAAACTAAAATAAAAGAAAAAACCCAAACAAAACATGAATGTCAAAGGAAGGATGACATTTCCTTGGTACATTCCAAAAGATTTCTGAAAGTAGGTGGTAAAGAAAGGAAGGCTTTTTCCCTTTGAAAGTAAATAATATTGTCAACACAAGCAAATTGAAACCCTCATTTACATGAGTAAATGTTTTCATTAAAACTAGAGTGCTGGAAAATTACCATCAGACATTAAAAGCAAAAAACAGATCCCAAAATATGATTTTATCAATTTACTTAACTCATTATGAACTGGCAAATTTGCAATATTTCACTTCAGGAAATTAAATTAGTAACAATGAGTTATTTTAGTTAACATTAACAAAACTACAAAAACATTTAATATGTGTTCTTAGTAATTTAACTGGCCTGTTGTTACACAAGTGAGGTGATCTTACATCTCAAAGGCATTGATTAATACAACATCCTGGGAAGGCAACTGTAATAGGCCAGCCAGTTTAGGCAACAAGAGTAAAATGCGTTCTGAGGAAACACCTGTAAAAGCTTTTTATAAGACTTTCAAATGTGACATGTAAAGATATGTTCCCAAAACAAACCAAGTTAAAGAATTTCTTAATAAATGTGTATTTTTAGGCACATTATTTTGAAATATCTTCTGCTACAAGTTAAGTTATTGTCTTTTTATTTAGTCACTGTCCTGTTCCAAGTTACTCTTCATTCTCTCTTCCAAATTAATCACCAGGTAATTAATAACATTCATTCAATATGTGATAGCCAGCAAGGCTTGTATTACAACAGATAACCATAGACTTTCAGAGGCTTATGTTCTTTGGGGAGAGGCAAGGGAAGAGAGAAAGGCTTAACAGCTGTGCCTAGTCAAAATAATCCAAAATTAGAGGGACTGTAACATTTAAAACTGGAACACAGAACCTTAAAATCTGGGTCTGTGCAGCTGTTGTAACACTTTATTTAAAACTGCAGACACTCTCTCTTCATAAATCGTTCCCCTCTGCAGCACTGCTACCCAGTACTATTTACAGAAGGACTCCAGTCTGGCTTGCAAGTGCCACCTCATCACTCGGGAGCGCCTGGCAATGCCAGCTGAGAACAACCACCCCTCAAAGGGCTCAGCCAAGCCGCCTGCTGCTGTTGAGCCTCTCCTGCTGCACAACACCTGAGCTAGGCCCCCGGGATCATGGAGCTAGAGAGCGTGCCCAAGGTGGGCTCTGAGACACCCAGGTTAGCACCTGCCCATCACCTGCTCCTCAGCAATCCTCTTCCACCCCAACCCTTCCTGTTCAAAGCCGTGTCCCTGAGGCTCCAAGGGCTGTTCTGTTGCTGACAGCAGCACGGCTGGCACGTGGCACGGCAGGCTGAGGCTGAAGAAAGCCTGCCTGCTCTGCTGTGCTCCCTGACTCGTGCAATGGCAAGCGGAGCCAGGGAGACACACCGCGGTGATGCTAACAGCATTTCATGAAAGACGGATTCAGGCATTTGCAAGGAGCTCCTGTAGAATGACCCGAGTGCCTCAGTACTACAGGGTGAGGAGCTGAGGGCTGAAATGACACATCTATTATAAAAATTAAAATACATGACAATTCTGCACAGCTAGTGGGAATTAGCTGCAAATTACATATGAGGATGCAGAAATGTGACTAAGGACATGGAGAGACTTGGTTAGCCTTAAACTCGGACTACACTGCCTAAACTTCAGATATACAGCTGGGGCTCTGCTCCCACATCATATATAACTGCTACCTGTGTTTCACATAAAAAGAGAAAGACAAGGAACAGCATAATGAAAAATGATAATTGGTAAAGTGCTAATGCTGACTAAAATTTTAACAGTTTAACAGGAAGAGCAAAATGGACTGGAAGTAAGTAGGAAGGAACATACAACCTTTAAGTTGTAAAGGATGGCAGTGTTGCAGTGAAGAAGCTGCTTGATGTCATACAGTTGAAGTTACTTTAATCACAATTCGGTGTAAGTATCAAGACACTGGGACAAATAACCAGGCAAGTGGGTTCCTCTCACAAAGTCTACTGCCAATCACATATTACACACATTTCAAAGCACAACATTCTACTCTGCAGAGATACTGCACAGATTAAAGTTGTGTTTGCAAGTTGCACAGCATCTGCTATTGCACTGTGTTGTTCAACTATAAATTTCACACAAGCACAACAGCATAACTGATTAATATTCCCTATAAGGAATTCGTACCTAGGATGCTATTCAACTCTTCTAATACTGTAATTAAAAAATAATCTCTTGCACTATCAACAATACAAACAGACTAATAGTAACTAATGCTCAGCATGTGCCCTGTCTTTACAAATCCCAGACAGTTTAGACTACTTTACACACCTAAATACTTTCGCCGCTGTATTTTCTTCAAAAATCAGTTAAGAGTACTAAACACTTCTGCCTGTTGTTTTTTTTTTGGACTTTTTTCCAAATCTACTCACTTATACAATGTATGTGCACACTAAAATAAATATGTTGTCCAAAACTCTCCTCTACAAATTTTTCTGTATTAATTTTCAATTAAGTAGGGTCGGAATGATATTCAGAGTAAGAAATCTGAATAGTGAAATTCTGGCAGTAAAAAACAAGCACTGAAAATAAACTCATGGTGTTCAAAGTATTTGCACTCCAGGATGTTTGCCACAAATTTACCTAAGAAAGAACTAAAAATAATGGATACTGCAAAAAACCAAAGCATATTAAAGCAACCCAAAAATAAACAAGAGTCTCTTCTACTGCACTTTTTTGCTTGGTAAACGACCACAATGGCTAACAAATCATCTAGTTGTTAATTCTGTAGTATAAAACTTTCTTCTTCTTGGAAGATACTGAGAAAATCCCAGTTGCGACGGAGTTTCGATCTTCAGTTTCTAAAACGCTAACAAACCAGAGAAAGCAGAAGCTTACAAGCAGGCACACACGTCATTAGAAAGGCGCGGGCTGCAGGCGCTCACGCAGCCGCTCGGCGGTCCCCAAGCCCGGGGCCGCAGGAGTTCCGTCCGGCCGGGCGGAGGCTCCGCGGGCGCCGGAGCCGGGAGGGCACGGCCGCCACCTAGCGGGGACGGCGGCCGCGGCCGCTCCGCCTTACCTCCCTCCCTCCCTCCCTCCCTCCCTCTCCCTCGGCTACTCAGCAGGCATCGGCAGAGATGAAAATTTGCAGCAATGTAAAAGGCACACTGCCACTGTTGAACTTAAATTTCCACGATCTCAAACTACACCTAAAGCTGTCTGCAGTGAAACTGAAGTACTGCTGTTATGCTGTACTTCAGTTTTCATTCACGCTCATCTCCTAAAAAAACTGTTCTAGATTTAACTCCACAGTCAGCACTAAACATCTCTTGTGTGACATTATTTACTCCTAATGCACATTATGTCTTTTGCATAGGCTCTAACAGAAGAGTGAACAAGACTTTTGAGACTTCCATTGCTAATCCCATTCCAGCTGCTGTGCACTGCTCCAGTGGTTCATGGCAGCTGGAAGAAGCCAGTGGGAGGAGCACCAGGCACCCCACCAAGACAGGGCCCCCTTCTCCTACATGTGGCACAGCTGGCACATGAGCCTGGGCACTGCTCACTGCCAGGCACAAACAAAGCTGAACTTTACATCCATTCTCAGTTCTCAGACTTATCCACCCGTGTGGCCAGTAGAGGTACAGCCAAGCAAGTGTTCAGCAAAAGGCTTTCAGGCTCCTCCAACTTACAGCAAAGGCCAGTCCAGTTTCACGTATCTTCAAATGAGAAGTACATAACCAAAACACACATATATACAAGAGATGTGAATAAATTAATATTACAAGAAATCTGTCTCTGCATTTCTAAAAGTTATACCAAAGTATGATTTACAAAATCACTGGATATTCTGAGTTGGAAGGGATCATTGAGTCCAGTTCTTAAGTGAAGGACCTTTACAGGGATCAGCCCTGCAACCCCAGCATTATTGGCACCCTCCTCTAACCTGCACGACGTACGAGGATAGATGCCTGATGTATGCCAAGATGTTTGATAACAAATACTAATTTCCACAGACTCCTAACAGCAATCTGCCTGGCCAATCCATGCACACAAAAGGTTTCACAGTTAAAAGCAGCAGGCACCTCTACTGCTGGCCTGACAGCCCGGACTCTAACAAGCACCACTCCGAGATGTGTGCCAGTGCCAACAGGTACTCCAGGCTTCTCCAGCATCACACATTTTAATGTTTCAGATCTTGAGTTAGTAAGTCCCTTCAACATGCAAAGCCACAAAGCAGAAGTTGAGAAAAAGGTTGTTCTATAAAATACATGGTCTTAAGGAACGTGTGGTGAACTCTAAGGCAAGGAATGCTCACTCACTGCTATTTGTGTTTCTGTTCAATTCTAACATTTTATTATTGAACATGGACACAAACCATTCAATCTGTCAGGGTGATAATTTTTTGGGGTTTTTTTGCCTTAAAAATGAATTAGCATAGATTGTATGAGGATATTTCTTCAATATCAGACACAAAACACAATCCCAATACAAAAGAAAAAAAGACTCACCCAGTCAGCATTTAAGTTGGCAGGTCAAATCCATATATTTGACTGTCCTGCATAAAACCACAGCTCTAATCTGGTGCTTCTACTCAAAATAGGAGGAGGTTCTAGGAAATCCAATGCACATTCAAACATTACTTTAAAAATAGCTGTACTTTTGGCAAACACACCAACAAATTGCTTTTGTTACTTCTCCCACTATTCCATTAACTCTGTCAAGACAGAGCCATGCTGAGAGCTAACGAAAGGCCCTTGTTTCAAATCTTCCTGTAATCCACTTGCACAAGGACAAAAAGTATCATATTTATTATGATAGCCAGTAGCAAAATCTGTTGTTGGTTGGTGGGTTTTTTCTTAGTTTTCTTTCATAAATAACTGTCAGATTAAATACACATGAATGTTTTCTAAAAAAAAATCATTGACAAAAATACCATAACTGAAATTACATGGACACACAACAGAAGACAGGTGTTGGAAATTTCACTTGCTTCTCATGTATTTTGATGATGTCCCACACACCATATGTCGCTGCGTGTGGAGGCTGAGGCACCACCCTCCTCTGTCCCAGCAGCTCTGTGGGAGCAGGAGCCCAAGGGGCTGACGGGTCAGCAGAAACTCCAGCATTGCAAAGAACAAAAATTGATTTTTCTTAACTCCACAGTTCTGAGATTAATGTGCTGCTCCCAAACATTATAAATAAAGCAGTTAAATGTATCCAGGCACTTAGAAAAAACTTCTCCTGTCCTCTGTCCTGATGTTTTTGCACTGTTTGCAGGGGAAAACACAACTGCCAGTACAATTGTTTCATATACTAGAGACTTTAATCCCAGCTAGGTCTTCTGTCTACATTAATAAGCAAAAATAAGCCTTTAAAAGTTGGAAGAGTTGAGTTAAACTGATATTGGTGAATGCAAAATAGACTGAACACATCAACCTTTTTATCCTTTAACTTAGGCTTGAACATGTAAGGAGGAATATGATACAAAAAAATCAAGGCAAAATTAGAATCCTGTGAAAAGGAAGTTTAAATAAGGTAAGTGCAAGGATGAACTTAGCTAAAAATAACAATGTAGTAATTAAGAAAACTTATCAGAACACATAGAATCAAACAGAAATGCAACCATTCTTTCTGTTTCATCTTGACAAGAATGTGTCTCTACATAAAACAGAAGCACCTTTTTTAAAAAGTGTGGAAACAGAAAGAACAGAGGTTTTAAAAATGAGAAAGCCAGATGTTGAACAGAGCACTCTACTAAATTGTTTTCTGGGATACTGTTGGAAATCACTGATTGAAGAGCCTTACTCCAACAATCTTGTTTCAGGAAGCTGCTGTTTTTGTTCCAGTACATTACTGACTTTCTGAGGTGTTATTAATAATTAAACTTTTATTTTAAAATTACTCATTAATATTAACTTTGTCTAAAGTCTTCCTGGAACCTAATACTTTTAAGGAAAATAAACCAGTAAAAATACACTAACCACAACAGTTAAATAAAAGAATGCATTTAATTTGAGAAAGAATTTACTTCCTGTAAATTCACTTTCCACAATTCATCCTCAGCTATACAGCAATAAAGCTGTACAAAAGATGTCTTTAGCCTTCACTTTTTACACCTAGGAGAAATGGAAAAGTAATGGCAATTTACCAACCCAATCTCCTTCCCTACTTTTGCTTCCTCTAGACTAATAGAGAGATTAAGAAAGCAAAATCTACAGTTCAAACCACTGTATGTAAGTCTCAAACCTAAAAGGATAGCAAAGTCATTTGTCATCGCTTGCATGTGAAATGTGAGGAATAACCATTAGTGAACTGAATCCAAATGCATTGTACAAGAAAAGCCAGTTTAGCTCCTAGAGCTACTTTATTCTTACTTTTCTAAACTTTTTTTCCTATTGCCTAGTGCAGCAGAGCTCCACACTGTGCAACCAAAAGCTTCATCCTGGCTAATAAACACAGAGTACTACACAGACTTTACACATGCAGACTCAGATGGCCATGCTGGTCACTACACTTAGGGAGAGCTAACACAAAAGAAGTATTTACAGCACCTGGAGTCCCATCAGTCCAAATCTGCCTGAAGGAAGTCCTGAAGAGAAAGAATGCCTAAAATCACATCTTTTCTGCACACTTAGACATCTACCCAGATTACTCCAGCAATGCTTGGCTGCACTTGTCCTTGTGGTTGGAGAACTTGCCCAAAAAGTGACAGATGACATTCATTTCCCCTTTCAGCTTAAGATAATAAAAAATACATCTCTTTTCCCCAAGAGCTTTCTAAGCCAAGGACACTTCTTATCTCCCCTTCTCTGCCTCAATATAGAAAAAGAACCCAAAATTTACAGGGATAGAATGAGAAGGGAAGAGGAAGTATAAAGCAGAGGGATTTCTCCTGACAGAGAATGCTGCACAAGCACCAGTATCTGTTTGTTTTAATTTTGTGTTTAATATCACCAGATACCATACATATGAAGTACTCCCCCACTCACCCTCTACTCCACTGCACACAAACTACAAAAATCAATCTTCTACATTAATTCAGAATTAATGCCACGTCTCCTCCCTTGGAGTGAACAAAGCTCTGCAAGACATCCTGGAGACATATTCTTACCCAGACTCTACCAAGAATTGCACACAAGGGCTTCTATCAGGTTTCAATTCAGTGGGAGGATTGTCTTAAAGCTCTACCTGAAAAAGCTACATGTTACCTACAGGTTCTATCTGCTTCACTTCAAGAGTCAATTAAGTCAATATTATTCCTCAGTCTTCTTTGGATTCATTTATTAGCTTCTGTATCAAACAGTTCTGGCATTTTTATTTTACCTTCTTCTTGAAACACTGTGTACAAAGCAATGAAAAATTGCATACAGAATGTACTGGAGAGAACTCTTAGAAATTCTCTAACATCACAACTCAGAAATTCTGGTCTGCAAAACTCTACCAACTATAAGCAGAAAACAACTGTGTTGCAACACACAGAGCATTAAATTCTTTAAAGCTGTTCAAGTAAGTCTCAGAGCCTTTTTCCTTAAAAACATTTTCTACCCTCAGTTGCCTCAGAAAAAAATTAAAATTAGGTTGTTATTTGTGGATAACTATACCTTAAGATTACAAATATTTTTTCCTTGTTTCTTACAGAGAGGAAAAAATGCTACAAAAGATGACAGCTTCCAGCAAATAAGCACTGTCAGGTGAGTCCAGTGGGTTTTCTTACTTGCATTTTGCCTGTAACAGTTACTGAGAACTCTCACATAATGCACACCACTGACTGCTGTTTTCCCCCTGCAAAAACCTTCTTTCCAGAGCAGAAGCAGTAGCTTTAAGAAGGTACTAGAAAACTATGAGACATGTCTCTTCAGGATTGCTGACCAGCAAGGCATGACAATACTCTCTGCCACTCAAGCTGAGGAGCAGCAGCTGCTGTCCCTTCTCAATCTGCACTAAACTTCTTCTGAAATGTCTATCATATCCATTAATATTTTTTAAATAGTTTTTTATTCTTCTAAAAGTACCTTTTCAAGTCCTTTTTCACATTGAAGTGAACTCCATACAGTATAAACAGAATCCACTTAAATCAGCTACAGAATTCCCAAACCCATATGTAGACTAGGAAAAATCCAAATGTTGCCTTTTGAGAATTTATAGTACATTTATTGCATGTTTTGGATTCTGAAACACACTGCACTAAGACACAGTTGCAGCAGAAATGACTGCAGTTCCTGATACAAGAATAATGAATGTTTGTGTGTATTTATGCAGATGCTCTGTGTAACTCCAGGTAGACAATGGGAAGGCAGTAAGAACAACTGACTGCATGACAACAGGACACCTTCCTTTTCTTCATCTCTAATAGCGTGCTAGTGTCCAGTCTGCTTCTCATGGAGATGACAAATTACAATATAGCTCAGTGCAAGGCACTGGCGAAAGTTACAAGACTTATCAGAATAATGTATCTGTATCAAAAGCATATCTCCACTGTGACAGTTCCAAGTTAGAGCAGCTACAAAAGAGCAGGGAGATTAAGCAATTAATTCAAAATTAAACTTCCAGAAATATACAGACGCCAGTATTACCTATTTGAAAGTCAGCTCCTAGAGGGAATAATGTTTTGAAAGCTTAGGCCTATCAGTAAATATCAACATTTTCTGAAGTTTCAAGTACTGTTGTAGATACATCAACACAATATTATTTTTAAATGCCTGATTTTGAAGTTCTCCACATGCTATCAGCTATGTCTTTGATGATTAAAAATTAATATGGTTTCTTTGTGAGCACATTATGACAGACACATTGTATTGTCTGAGGGCTAGCAATTTTTTCATTTTAAATAGTTGGCTTTTGCTTTAACTTCTTGAATATACAGAGGAAAGCCACTTCACATGTTTTTTAAAGCCTTCTAAAGCATTTCTGGAGTGTCAGCATTCTTATTTGCCACTAGAAGCTCTTTCTGATGAGCTCAGGACTTCGGCTTCAAATCAAGTTACATCAGAATGACATCAGCTGAATATTAATCAGGGTATGCACAAACAGGTGTGACAAAGGCGTGCTGTGGCTAAAATGTGAACTTCTAATTCACATCAACTCCCCCAAAGACTATCCATTTAAGTCTATCCAATAAAAAAAAACAGAAGAGCCTACCAAATATATTGAAATGACAGAAGTTCTCAGTAAAAAAGTCTTGCCCTGTAGAATCATCCTCTTGCAAAATCAAACAGCAAAATGTAAACTATGAGGTTAGCATAATTCCAGTATGGAGAATTACACGTTCACTCCTGGGTGCTGATGACAAGGCTGTGGTTACATGCTTCTATTATACACTGCTACATTACTGAAAAGTTCAGCCTAGTTGCTACTCATTCCTCCATCTCTGCTGTTCCTGCTGTGGCTGGAATAAAACACAGGAAAGGAGGTAATCTACCAACCAACAGAATAGTAACAAGGTACAGCAATCTACAGTGTTGCAGAAAAAGCACAATATTGTTGACCTTTGCTTTTAACATACCTCTCTCTCCAGGTATGCAGATAGTGAACATCCAGTGACACTGGATGGATAAAGTAGTGACATTATGAACAAAACAGATCATGTGGACAAAGAGAGACTTGGGCAATGCTGTTGCCCTCTGTGACTCCTAGACACAAAGATCTGTATGTACTATACACTATCAGATGAGTTAAATTAAAATCTATGGGTACATTTTCTTCATTAAAGTGCACATGAAGGTTTGTGAACTTTGATTTTCATTTTTTCCTTTGAACAGGAAGATCTTCATTCAAACAGCTGAGTTTTAATCTTTTCTGAGTTTGTATTTCTTTCTAATCTTGTAAAAAAAAGCTGGTTCGCACTGGAAGTGAATCTATAAGACAATGCAACAACCAGCCCCTAAAATGTTTACTTATTTTTTTCCTAACTTAGATCAATATAATCTTAAAGTAAAAACAAAATTAAACATGCATTTATTCAAATAATGTACATATAGACTACTATGTTAAAAATTATTATTTCATGCTACTAGACATTATTGTCTTAATCTCTGACTATAATTTATGGCAAGAAGAAGATTAATATTATACCAGAACACTACATGTTTTAAAGAACATCAGTACAAATATACTGAATGTATTGTGTATTTCACGGGAATGGAAGTTTATCAAGGATAGATTTGCATTTAAAACAGATGTATTAAACAGAGAAGGACCATCTGATAAGACAAAACTGAACTGTTTTTAGTAAACATGTCCTTCAAAATTTTCTTCAGCTGCCTTTTACTTATAGATTACGATAGAAAATATTTTCATCATTATTGTTTTTCAGCTCTTTATGAAGCAATTATAAACTAAAATCAACTGAATACACATAAATAAGGAAATACGCTCTTTACCTGTAGAAAGGACTACTACTGTCATAATTCAATTTAACACATTTTCATGAGGCAGTTCATTTGAGTTCTTTAGGATGTCAGAAACAACCCTGTACTGTTTAATATGATCTTTATTTAAATTAGATTTATTCAAATTGAAGCAGGGCATGACATTGATTTGCAATAACTTTAAGTAGGTGCATTTTAAAATAAAAGGAGATATTTAAATGAACAATCTTTTTTTCTTCACTTTTTTTTTTTTTAATTATCAACTGCTAACTACTCATCATTGAACAGTACACATTTATTTATAGGATGAACCAGGCAAATACCTAATAAAGCATAGTAATACTACTGGCAATATTCAGACCTTTATATAATGTTTACAAGCATAGTTAATCTTCACAATAACCTCGTAATGTTGGTAGGGAGTAAAGTATTCATTATTCTTTAACTTCACATATGGGAAAACTGAAACAGAGATTAATTTAGAAACAAAAATCAAGTATAGGTCCCCCAAATGCAGTGTCAAGGCCTAAGCATAAAAAGACTGATTTTAAAGGCACTAAAATCAATAAAAACAGATGGAGCTATGAGCCAGTGAAAACAAGTTTTCTCCAGGAGTATGACTTGGGACATTTGGCACTGTGGGCTAACATTTTTATTACGTTATAATATTGTATTATTATTACTATTATATTTTTGAATTTTATTACCTTCCTTTCTGTAATTAATGAAATGGGTGTCTAGTTCTGTAGCATGGTTGGCCAGGTCCTGTTACAGTGTCAAGGCTGTTATCTTACCTACATTTTTCTAATAATTAATTACAACTAGGAATGTATGTTATTTCTTCAGATATAGAAATACAGAGAAGCCTTTATTTAATACTGTGTAAAATAAAAAATTGTAGTGTGTCAATGCCACCTTTGTCAGAATTACAGCAACCAAAGCACCAGCCTGGGACCATTTTTGCTTTAGTTTTAACATAGAGCAGGACAAAGCTGGCTCCAGACTTACACAAGGAGGACACCTTCCTGCATGGATTTCTACAGTACAGAAGTAGAAAAACTACCATTCCCTCCTTTGGCTATCCTGATTATTCACCACAGGAAAATGGTATATGCTATGCCATATTAGCTCAAGGTAAATAACGTCCTAGCAGGACATTGGTGCTCTTAATTTGTCTTCATTTCCCTTTAGGGCACAGCATTTTTTCCTAATAACTGGTGAAGTTTTTCTCAGCTGCAATCTTACAGATCTGTTTTGATTTTGGGGAGCAAAACCTGACCTTGCTTTGGGTCAGTACTTTCACTGCAACTTTGGTTTATTCCATCCCCCACAAACAAAAAGTTTGTTAAAATAATTACAGAAGGAGCACTTCTTTGTGTGTGTGCTGAGGAAGGAGTAATGAAAGGAAATATATTCCAACACGCATCTGACTTATGTGAGCACACGGAAATGAAAAATACACGTCCTTGCCAGAGCTGGTCTGGTCTTTATTTCTGGGCTGGAACAGATTCCTGCCAGGGACATTAAAATCCAACAAGGAAAGACGGTGCAGTAGCAGAAAGATGACACAAGGTGGTGGTCACTGAAGCGCGGAGAGGAAAGGAAGCAGAAAGCCTGGCTGGGGAACGCCATAAAATGGAGATGTTGGCTCCAACCGTGATATCTGTCTATCGGGCAGGGGATGCTCTAATGGAAAGCACTCCCTTTGAATCTAAGCCAAAAACTTAAAAGCATCAGCACAGCTGCCTGCATTGTGTTCCTTTAGATTTCAAAAGGGGAGGAAAAAAATCCAGAACTACCCCCTGGCTCAGTTCACAAGATCCACCAGTTTTCTCTGGTTATGCCTGGAAACTCCTACAAACACCCAAGCTAGCTAAGCAGACACATACACACTAATGTGTGTGAACACTCCCCAGAGAGTATCCCTTTGGAAAAGAGCATGTGTTATACACCTGGAAGTCCAAACACTAACTGCCAACTTAAAACTTCAGAAAACTTTATGTGGGTCAAAATGCCTTAAAATAAAAGCAGGGAAACTGAAACACCAAGATTTACCAGAAAGCCTTTTACCAAACAAAAAAGGTTTATAGAAACCAGAAAATAAGCAAAGAACCCATACAGAATAGGAAGGAAAAACGTGAAAAATAACCCGTTTCACTACTGGTGTGATTGGAAAGGTTACTAGAGGCAAACACATAACCTTCAAAGGGAAAACCCACCCTTCACAAACCGTAGGAGGAAGCATCATTTATGACAGGTGAAATGAAAGATGGAAATAAGGAGACACAAGAGGAAATGTGAATAGAAAATAGCAGAGCTATACCAGCAATACCAAGGCATTCCCAAAACACATGAAAGCAGGAAGCCACCAACCAGATGGGCTGCTGAGGAATCAATGGATGGCTAAGGTCAAAAATTTGCAGAGAAATCAAAACTATGTCTTTGTGACAGATCTTCTTCACAGAAGATGAATATATGCCTATAACTTTATTTATGTATATTGATATATTTATATCAATATACATTGATATGATAAGGGTGATGCCAAAGAGATGATGTTGGAATCAAGACGATAAAATTACAGGAGAAATAGTCACTGAGGATTTATATAAAATACCGTGAAAATATGAAGGAATTTAATTTGAAGGACTTGAGAAAGTGACAGAAACAGGTATTTTATATACACTACCAGCCTAAAATATAAATACTATAGCTATACTAACAGATGCAAAAAGAAATTACAGCTTAACCATCTTTTCTTCAGTGTAAGTCATTTTGCTTAGCTTAGACAAGCCGGTCAGCAATGACATAGCAAAATCCATCAATAAATATATCTGACATTGAAAAACTGCAATGTTTCTTTGGGACTCTCAGTTTTTGCACAATGTGAAAAAATATTTTATAAAAAAGCAAAGATGTAATGCAGAAATGATACAGCCCTATATGAATTAGCAGTAGGCCAGGGATCCTGAGTATGTATTCTCCTAATTCTGACCTCAGAAACAGCTAAAGTGTAATTAATTCAGTAACAGACAAGACAAATAAATAAGATTTAGAAAGATTTTCGTATTAATTACACTTACATAATTGATTCAGATGAAGTTGAATGAATAAATGCTACAGAAAAAACAAGTCCTCTTAGCCCTTTTAAAAACTGAACAGTACAGGAATGGTGAAAAAATTTTATGTAAATGATTTTTGGAAAATAGGAAATAAACAAATTTTGTTTATTAACTTTTAGAACTCATAGCCATAAGGTAGTCTGGTGAAGATCTTGCATTCATTTATTTAGGTATTTATAATTATGTAAAGAAAATACTCTTTCTACCCTTTTATTTCCCATTTGTCCTCAAAAGACAGAAAGTCTAATTTTTCTCAAGGGTTAAGCTACCAAATCAATTACAATTTCATAGCACATTTTGAAATCAGGAAATCTAATTACATTATTTCAATATATAAAAATATTTTACTTGTCTCCTTGTCAGGAGTACTCCAAAGAGCAGATCAGGTCAAGATGAAATGCAACACTCCAAACTGCTTAGCTATAGAATAATCTTATTGTGAAACAATCCCAAATGTAAAAAACTGAGTTTTTAAAATATTTCTGAAGTTTGCCAGAGTTTCAGAGTAAAGGAGCTGGGGCTACTGGCTAGGTGGGAGGCAGGAGAGGAATGACCTTTACATGAAATCAAATCAGTTGGTAAAACTTCTGCATATGAGCGGTGAAACAAGTCACTTGGGCTCTGTGCCTTTGTGTGTTATGCAGACACCTAGGCAGAGATCACCTCCAAGTGGAATGAAAGCCTGCCATTATAGTTTCCCCATGTGACTTATAAATGAAATTGCCCTAGTGCTTAAAAAGGTACTTTTAAGGCATTACCACTGCATGTGTTTAAAATGTCAATTAAAAATAAGGAAAAAGCAAAACATGAAACAGGATGGGAAGTGTTAAGATCCATTTTCATATGCAGCCAAGATTTGTGTGATGTTCAATCTTACCTAACGTTGTCATTTCAGATGGCATTCAGGACATGTAAATAAGCCCTACTACTCCAACAGGTTTAATTCATACAAAAATTCAATAACAAACTGCTAAATAGAGCTTCTTTATATGGAAGTACTACACCATCCAAAATTATTTAAACCACTGAAAATTTAGTTTGGTCCATTTATTTAATTTCTTTAGAATGTGAAAAATATGCATTGCTTTAAAAACAAAATGCTGAATGTGTAGATACAACCAATCCCCACTGGTCTGGGATGTGTTAGAGCCCAGCACAGCACTCCAGCTCTCAGCCTGCCTGATTATAAATAGGCTGCCAATCTGGGCAGCAGCAGCAGCAGCAGCAGCTGTCTCTCATCATTCTGCTTTCTCCCTCCATTCCTATTAGATTTCTAACACAATGTAGTGATTTCTGCATATTTTCTCCACACTCTGCAATAGGTGTGACAAGCACAAATACATTTGCTTTTAAGATTATTTACAATAATACAATTCTCTGCTAACCTGTTACTGTTTACCTGATTTGTATATGTGTACACACTAACTAGGCCTGCCCATTTACATTGATTGCTATAAATTAAATGTTTACTATTATAATTCAGCTATCTTTGGAGGAACAACTGAACTGCCTGTGCTACAAGACACAGGTAAATAATATATGCACGCCAGAATACAGAAGCCTGAAACAACAATCACAAGATGGTCAAGTCTGTGTCATGCAAACAACACAAACCATGCAACTCAGTGAGGTACGTATTCAAATACCAACATACTGAAAAGCACATTTGGAAGTCTGCCAGCTCATTTTTAAACTACTATGAAGCAAAAATCAAAGTTATAATTGAAACCAACTTATTTCTCTGTTATGCACAGAAATGCCATTAAAATACTATACAATAATTACCATTCTGGAGTGATTATATAAAGCGTGGCTCTCAGAGTACAATTCATAATACAAAAAATATAAGACGTGATCTCTGGTTTTACGTTTTCTTCCATGAAGTCTTGACACTGTTTCCACTTGAACACTTTCTGTCCTTAGAAGTATTTTCTCTTGACTATAGACAAATTACTTTGTCAGACAAGTATTAGTTTTATTTCATCCTGTTGACAAAACTGGATGTTCAGATACCACCATATGAGACTATATTCTTATAAGTTGTATTTTTAAGACAGAATACACACGTGAAAACTTTCTTGAAAGGCTGTTAATGATTATAATGCTCCAAGTAACTGGGGATGCAATCACAATTCTTCTACACATTCCTTGACCAAACAGTTCAAAGTCCAGTTGATTTAGTGGCTATTTCAGTAAAGGCACATTATTTCGTTTCAATACACACATGTTATTGAACAGTCTTTACTTCAGAATTTTCAGTGTGATCAATTTAAAGATTACATTTTTTACTGCACATTTCCTCTAAAATACTGAAATAAACATGTACAGTGCATCTTCTGCTGTTTAAAGTTCAAGAAAGCCGGAAGCAGATGCTCTCAGCAAAAGACATCAGAACAAAGACATTGATCGGGGTTAATCTTATATCTTCCTTCTTTTAGAGCAACACAGGACAGAGATGTTTGCTTCAGACTTTTGCAGGCAGGATCCTACAACTAGAGACAAAACAGTGTTGTACCAATAATAAAAACAAAAGAAAAAAAAATCCCAAGGCCCAGCTACCTGCACGCTTATGTCAGTCTTAAGATAGTCATGCCGAACTAAAATTTTCAGTAGCTGCTAAGACTTTACCATGACAGCAGTATCAATAGAGGTGACACAGACAAGTAAAGAAATAATGAGCAGAACTTTTCACTTGTTCTTCAAGTTTTGTCAGTATTAAAAAGTCTAGATTCCTATTCCTGCCCAGGTTCTTACTGATACTACACAGAAACTCATTACTAACCTTTGCAAGTATAATACAAATTCTGTGTTTATGGGTTACCTGTTTAAACCCATTGTACAGCACTGGAACACAAAGAACAGACTGATTGGTTACTTTACATCATCTTGGGCTCCAGCAGAAACCATCTCATAATCCTCATTCCTACTTCTATGTTCTAATCTTCTGCAGATGAAAACTTGAGACCACTTAGTCCCAAGTTTGGCCACTATCACTTCTAAGACATTTGAAGTACTTGATTAACTGAGATGCTGCAAGATGTAACTGCTGCTGGTAATGTCTTAAATGATTCTAGACATTTTTGCAGAAGAGTATCTGTCTAGGCACTTAAAGGGAGCTGGTAATATGAGCAGCATACAGTTTATAGATACAGCAACAGAAGTTACAGAAGGAGGAATAATAAACAGGAAAGATTTTTTTTTAAATAAAGTCCAGCTCAGCTCCATAAAAGCGGCTGAGGAGTGTGCTGTTAAATGGGACTTGAAGGCGGCCGATCTAAGCACTTCTGCAGGTGAGTCCTGGGAGGTCACAGCATGTATAGATGGTAACATGGAAGATGACATGGAAGTAACTGCCTAAGTAGTGACAGATGGATGTGTGGGAACATTAAAGAAGTGGAGCGAGTGGGGGAGAGACAGGAAACTCATCGAGGAACATAAGTAAGGAAGGGCAGAATTATATAGAACTTTGAAAGTACTGAAAAGAGCTCAAATCTGATGCAAATATGGGTGGTGAACAGTAGGGGGAATGCAAAAATAAGACTGACAATTAAATCAGCAAGCAGGAAGCATTATTTTAACAGCTACATGTTAGGAAGTGAAAAAAGTCTCTATTCCTTCTGTCATAATAGACATGTCTAGAACAGAGCTGAAGATAGTGCACTGGTTAAGACAAGGCATGAAATAAGGCTTGCTCATAGGGATTTAAAAAAAAACAACATGTCTTAAGATGCTAAGATAGCAAGCACCAGATTTATACGTGACCTAGATGACTACAACCAATGGAATGAACATGCTAAAAAAAAAAAGTCTAAAAATTGCACACCTGAAAAACATAGAAACTGAAGACTGTATTGTCTGTGGCAGAAAAAGAAAACTAAGAATTAGAGACAGAAAGAGGACAAGAGATGAAACTTTGGCCTCACTGAAATAAATATGAAAATGTACATAAGCTTCACTGCTATCTGGATTTTTTTAAATGAAATAATTCTGGCCATTTTTCAGCTGATGACATGGTATCTGACAAACACTGTATGAATTACTGCCTAATACTGGAAAATGGACCTGAAGATACCATGGAGAAGCAGAATGAAATATAGTTTCTTAACATTTTCATATTAGTAAGATCTCATTAAATAACTGGGAAAGAGTCAAGAAATTATAAAAGGAGCTAATTTTCTTTTTTCTTGTACCATCTGAACACCAAACCTCAGATATTTTTCACTATTTACATTCTAATTTCAAAAAGGACTACTCAGTTTAATTAACTCATTTTACCAATGTTTAAAACAAAAGGGGCTGTATTCATACCAGTGCAATAAAAGACTGAACACTGAACAATTTTGCAAAATGTTTGCTCCACATTGTTTTCCAAAGAACTGTAGAGCCTGGCTATAGTTTTATACTCCATTACACCTGCTGCAATCTTTAGAAAATAATTTCAAAGTTAAATAAAAACAAATTTTCCATAATGGCCCAAAGGACTACAAAGTCTATTTTCCATTTGCATAAGGTGAATAGATACTTGAAAGTCTGCACCTTCATGGAAGTAAGCAAGTCCTAAGTTTGCAGATTTATTCCATTATTCCTCTTAAATATGAAATGGACAAACCCTGGCTGACTGCAAATAAAGTATACTTGAGAACGAACTACAGCCCACAAAAAGCAAGATTAACAATTTGTTACACATTAAAAAAAAAACCCAAAACACTATTAAAAGCAGTTTTGTTTAGACAGCACTTCTAATATGTGTCTTTGCAACACACATATTAGAATCAATAAAGCTGATTAGAAACTAATTTATTTTTTTTTACACAATAGGATATACAACTGAATAGTTGGTAAAAAACTTTGCAAATAATGTTATTGCATTAATTGCCTGGTTTAACTACTCTCAGAGATGTTGCTAATGGTGTGTTTGCAGGATTTTACTTTTACTTTCACTTTTACATATGGACTAAATACCTAAGCTACACACTTTTTTCAGTCCCAATATTTTAAGACCATTTTTCAGCAATTCAGTGAGTATTCACCTGAAAGAGCACTTCAAGGACTGGCTCTATTTTCTAGCTAGCACTTTTCCAAAAGTGTGTGAATCTCATTTTTGGATAAGGGAAAATTGACAGCAGGACCAGTGCTTAAGTACACACCCACTTCCACTATAGGCCTGCATTTTTACATTAATGAAAGACATACATTACCATTCATGCCTTACATGATCAACAACAATAATTTTTAAGTACTCAAAGTTCTGTCATTGGTATAGTGATTAAAAGCATTATGAACACTGTCACCTTTATTCTATTTGGCATCTTTAAGAGTCAACCATCACTACTGTTCAGAATGACTGCAGGAAATGCTGCCCTGAAGGCTGCTTTGCTCAGGCTGTCCATGGCTGGAGCATGTTTCTGGGTTCACCTCTGGACTGCATCCATTTCAAGATCTATAGTTTCATTTTCTCTGACAACAGAGGTAAATTTTTTATTTAAAAGATGAAAAGCAGCTTAGAGTTGAATTATTTTTATTTTTAGTGATATTCAGAAAATACAAGTTTTCCTTGGGATTCTTGATTCTGTACCAATTCAAGTGAACATAAAATGCATTTACTGATGAGAATAAATTTTGGGGAGGCGCTGGAATATGCTACACATTGCACCAAATAATTAAAAATACACAAAGGTAAACTCTAATCAGACTTTTTGTAAGTTACAAAAGTTAAATAAGAATTTTGCAAACTTTTATTGTTAAATACTGGTGAATCCATCCACACAGAATTTATTAAATAAATGTATTAATATCTGCTTCATATCAAGACAAATTCAAACAAACTTTTAAAGTTACTGTTCAATACCTTTGATCTATGTTTTTAATCTTGTTAATTTACTTAACCTGCTTTAAAAAGCAGGAAAATATTTGTTGAAACCTTTTTTTTGAACACAAACTTCTCCTTATAAATTGAAATTAAGAATACTGTTTTTAACAACAAAATAGCCTGTCCTTTTGTAAAATTAGCTAAGTAGTATAGAAAGGTATCCTTAGAATTTATCAGAAGTGAATATTCAATAGTAACCAAAATAACTGTGCTTATGGCATCTAACTCTTTTGTGAATATTGTGACACATGTATAGTGTACTTAGAATCCCATCATATGCATCAACAGGTAAACAGATTAGGCTTTCAATTAAAAAAAAAATAGTATCATTTTCTGTGCCATCTTTAGTTTGATGTTCATGAGTGGTCACCTGAAATTTCCTGAACAAGCAGTGTAAACTGATGTGCAAGTTAGTAATTCCAAGCACTGTCCCTATTAACCTACTACTTTTTCTAAATTTAGTTACCAAAAAAAAAACAAACCAAAAAAAACCAACCAAAAACTAGTCAATAGAACAGAGGATAATTCTGTTCCAGAACCACACATGTTCACAATCTGATGTTATTGTAAACATCAACCTACTACATTGATTTTAAGATATGATACAGGACTGAACTGGCACTCAACATTCAACCTGTTCCTTCCCTCCACTGACAGGGCAGCAACCTGCAACAGAAATATCTTGGCTACTTTAAGGCAGGGCCCTAGCTGCAGAGCTGCCACCTACTCATTCTTTTTGTGTCCTTCCAACACAAAGCAAATAACTAAAATCCCTTGCCTTCCAAGTGCTTCTCCCCGAGCAAAGGAAAGCCATCATTGAAGAGAAATAGACAAACCATAAACAAAGAACCAGTGGAAGACATGAAAATCTCAACTTTTTTCCTGAAGAAGCTCAAAACTTTCTAAGTAAGATTAAGTAAATATATCAGAGTGAAGATCACCAGCAGTAAATCAGACTATATTTTCTTTCCTTCCACACTTCATTTTATAACAAAATGAAGCACGAAAGTATGTTCCAGATTCACATGTGAAACTACTGAACATTAAGACCTTGTCCTAAATAGGTGTTTATATTTGTCGAAAGTATGTTCCAGATTCACATGTGAAACTACTGAACATTAAGACCTTGTCCTAAATAGGTGTTTATATTTGTAGGCTCGTCTACACAGATGGTTCTCCACCTACACACATCTAGACGGTGTCCAGACACTATGGCATTATACCAAACCAATGATATTATAACAGATTTTGCCCTTCCTTGTGTATGAGCAACCAAAGTAGCTTATAATAGTATTTTGTCCCTATTGCATATGAGACAATTTAATACTTCAAAGGACCACACAAACATTAACAAATTGATCTGGAAAGTCATTTTTAAGTTAGTCTACAGAAATAAATTCTACAAAGTAGAAATTTTACATTCTACAACTCTACATGTGGAACAATTTTTGCGCTTTCATTTCATGCACTAGGGAATAAAAATCTTCATTTTATGTGACTTCCAGCATAATTACTTCTAAATGAATTAGTTGAAATGAGTAAGAACACAACAGAACAAGACAAACTAAGCCTATACCACAATATTACTTTTCCTCATTTGCAGCCTTCTTCATATGGCTGTGAATGAGCTCTCTCTTCTCCATGTGTGGATCTGTCAAGGTATCTAAGTTTCAGGAGAATACATCTACAAACACTGCCACTCAATTCCCCAGGTTTGATATAGTATTAAATACACACAATAAAAAGTGCCAAAAGATTATTTTCAAAAGAAAACTACCCACTTTCAAAAATCAGCAGTTTTTTGTTCCAGGACAAATATGAATATTTATATCTAAAAGCAATGATGCCAGAAGCAAACATTCCAAACAGGATTACTGATGTGAGCATTTCACTTCAGCATCCTGAAGGACATTCCTCTAATAATTTTCCTAGCCCTCAGAACTATAAATTGCAGATTAGGTGGCTATGTGTGAAGAAAACAATGAAAAATTAATCTCTCTTAGAACCATAAAATGTGCATTTAATGATTTATATCAGGCCATTTAATAATTGAATTTGCAGTAAATCAAGGGAACAGGGCAAGTTTGGGTTTGTTGCTAACGGCTTTAAACATGTTTCCATCTTTGCCATACATTAACAAAGGTTCCTCACTGGGCACTGAGGTTCAGGCCAGCATAAACTTACCACTAAGGCACTGACTGAAACCCATTTCAAATCTGGGATCAACTGCTCAAGGATAGATTGATTCTGACAACTTTTAATGCATTATACTTGAAGACAAGAAGCTGAGAAACATTACATCCTACCCAAATTGCCACCAAAAAAAATTTACATCAAGACATTTTTTCTATCTAGATTAAGACTTATTTAAATTCAGCAGAAAGTAAAACTAGCTTGCTAGTCTCTGATCAGATTTCTTTGAACTATCACCCTGTTGCAAGGAGCTTCAACCAAGTTGTAATTCCCCCAGTTTAATACTAATGAACGTTTGTTTGCAAAGTATGTACTGTTAAAATGTGGTATCTTATAATGCTTAAATTTATAATTAGCTTAGAATTGGTTTCAACTGCTTTTGTTGGGAGAGGAGCAGGGGTCCTGCAGAAGCCCTCTCTTTCTTCCCTTCCTTAAATTCCCTATTTAAGTACTGCACTTGCACAAATATTACTCTCTAGTGAAAAAGCTCTTATTGCCTTGCATGCATTTTCCCGTGGAAGACCAGAATATATCTGAAAGTTTTTCCACATATGATTTTCCACATATAAAGGATTTTTTAAAAATACAATCTTTAAAAAGACATGATTTTTGAAATTAGAAGACATAGCATTTATACATAGCTACATGTGTAGCTATATTGACAGCAATATTCTTCCATGTCCATGCCCATGTGTATAGTATCCTATCTCTTATATTCAATAGTAATGTAGCTCTTTGCATACTTTAGGTAGTTTGTAAACAGAAATGAATGTATCTTCAGCTACTTAGACATTTGATGAAATAGTCTGAGCCATGTTTAATTGATCAGGGATCTGGCACAGAGAAGCAAAAAGCTTTTGTAAGCACATCTAGTGAATGACAGGAAAGTAAGAATTAGAATTCAGAGCAGTTCCTAACTTCCAGACTACGATTTTTTTTACCTACTCACTGAACAGAACGTGCTGTAAATGTGTTCTGTGAAGAGAGAATATGGTGAAATAGTAAGGGGAAAATACAGATGGTAGATGGTTTTTTCTCCTCTTCTTTTTTGTTTTAAACTTCATAATGAGAATGACCAAAACTGTAGTTCTCCCTTTCCTTTCATGAGTACCCTCTCAGTTCCTTTCTCCTTCTAAGCAACTGAAAATCATCCTCTGAGCATGGATGCTTTAGAGTGAACAACACAGATCAGCATATCATAAGTGCAATTAAATTTTAAACCAGCCTTTTAGGGGGCACTAGTTAAACAGAAAGCCCTTTGTATTTTTATCACTTCAACAGCACTAGAAATCAAACTTTCAAATTTGATTATCCCTGGTCTGAAGGTTTTCCACATTACAGAGCATCAATGTGCCCTTTCTGCACAGCCACAGTGTGCCAATGTGCCTTTTTTCACAGTATGAGGAGGCACCTCCTGCCTCTTTTTACTAAAACTCTTTTGACTCCTCAGTCAACTGTGCAAAATGTGGAAGCATTCGCAGATGGGATGAAGACGCATGTAAGTTACAGGAAAACACTGCAGAGCTTATGTTATTTATTGTGCATCCTTAAATACAGACTGACATCTGCCAGCTCACAGTTAAGAAAAATGCACATTTGAATCCACATTTCCAGTGAGCACCCTAGTCAAGAATGAAATTATGTCACATAACATGTATATGTATAGAAAGTAATAGGACTCAGAAAAAATGTAATATGCAAGGGCCAACCCTGTTAGAGCAGGACAGTCCCCATAGCCAATGTCACACATAGGAACCAAAACAATCAGCAGCCATGGCTGGCCCAGCAGGAATGATACTGACACTACCCATGCAGGTAGTGCCACTATCAACACAGCAGAGACCAAAAGGAAGGCTTTGGTGGAAATCAGGCTAAAACTCACCCTTAAAGCTGGACAGAGGAAGGGCTTTAATTTCCACACCACCACATCCTTGAAGGTGAGCTAAGCACTTTGCATATCAATGCTGCAGTTTGCTAGTATGACTGGCATGCAGATTCAAGCTGATGTGAGCAGGATACTCTTGCTATATCCCAGTTACTGTCTTCTCACTATTTGCCAATCGGATTTCAGGCCCTAGCACAGCTTGCTTTTGTGTTTTATACAGTAAGTGGTATGTCCTTCCCAGTTTTAGAACTTGCCTATCCTTCCAAGAAACTACAAAAAGCCATTAAAATCTATCACAATACAATGACAATGTTATCCAAAAGTGGTCGATAAAAAAGATGAGTCAAAAAAAAATACTGTCCAATATTTAATGGAGACTGCTGTAGCAGCTGAGTTTCAAAGCATGACAAATTCAGTGAAAGTTTGGTGTGTGCATTTGTATAGGAGTTTGGATAGAAATAGGACTGTGAAAACCTCTGGGAACTAACTGGGTTAATTCTGCAATAAAAGTGCCCACCAAAAGCATTATTTTATTTCTTCCATTAAATTTCATTAAACACAAGCAGCATTGCTACAGGTTTTACGGACTTCCCAGAGTTTGCATCTTTTCTTCTAGGATGGCATGCATCTGTATTTTAAGAACACAAGTCAATCTTTGAACAGTTACTTGTATAAGATTATTAGTTACTAGAGAGTTTTCAAATACTTGAAATACTGAAGAACATTTCTAAGTTTTCATTTATTATTGTTTGTTCCTAAAGTAACAGCTTAAAAACTGACTAGTTATTACACACAATGGTAAGCTGTGCCTTTCTATAGTTACCTATTTTACCTGAAATCCTCAATTTCTGCAAGCTTTACTTCAGAAAAGTAAAGCTTCACTTCAGCATAACAGAGTATAAAGCCACATGCTACCCCATCATCTTTCACTGTGTTTCTTGGAGGCTCTCTCTCTCTCTGTATAGCCTGCACAAGTCTCTGTGTTCTGCAGTCAATTCACACACCTCACTGAACAGCAAGAGCACATATCTAGGCCCTCAGCAGGGGGGTTAATTAACTGTGTAAGGGACAGAACTGGCTCTAGGGTTATCTTTTACATGTATACAGAGAATAAACTGAGCTGACACTCAGGGGAAAATGCAATAAGCTTTTCACTCCTTGTAAAACGACACTAATTTTAACAAATGAATACAAGTTTAGCAGCAGCTCTAGATTATACACGAGTAAGAAAGATTCCATCTGAAACACTGACAAAAGAACACTCAGTTTAAGACTCTTTTCAGACTGGAGTAAGACCTTGCAGATGGACAAATGAAAACATTTATCTCCTTGTCATAGCACCTGTTCAGATCTACTGCATTTAATAAAGGTTGTATGCACAGGAGAGTGGCATTGGTTGCTTACTTTCAGCAGATAATACAGTAACAAAAAACATTTGCATACAACACCCCTCCTTTTGGTGTTAGTGCCAATGGAGCTGCAGCAATGTTAATGCCCTGGAAAAGTTTTAATAAAAAAACACCAGTGTTTTCAAAACATCTTCCTAAAACACTTAAATGGAGGGCGCTTTCCATCCCAGGAAAATAAATTGTCAAATATACAAGTGAACATATTAAGACTGATGGCACATGGACTGATATCAGACAGGGATACTAAGTAATACAAATGGGAAAACAGCTTATATTTCCATTCAAATAATGCAAGCCCAGTCAATCAATCCTTTCGGGAGAGTGGCATCACTCTGTATTCATGAAGTACATATGTGCTTTGTGCAGGAGGTTGCACTAGATGACCTCTGTAACTCCCTTTGTACCTACAGATTTCAACTTACCCCATCAAAACACCAATTTTGGTATCAGCCCAGAATGAACATTAGAAAAATAAAACTTGCATTATATGCTCTTGAGTATACCCTAAGCCTGAACTTCTCCATTTTTTTCACTTTCTTGTCTCATAACAATCTTATTTCTTACCACTGAGGCATAACTCAATTCCAAGAAGCATCCTACAGGAGTTTGTGTCTCCAGAGTCAAACCATGTGCTCTATTAACAGGGCACTTTGAGGAGGGTGAAGTAGAACAAATATAAGCCCGGGTCAAAGGATGTAACAAAGCCTACCCCCACAGAGTGAGCATATCTGAGATGATCTAATTTGTGATATCTAGACTGTTTGACATTGGGAAGAAAATTTTCTTCATGTTTCTTTTTTCTTTGCAGTGGTTGTGGTAGCTTGGTAGGGTAGGAAGGGAGGTTTTGGACTGTTTTTAAGCACCATTATGTTAGTCTTTGTCATTTACAAATCTTTCCTTGTGGACGTGGCTGCTGGTTTGTCCAGGAACATCCTGACTGCATCAGCACACAGCATGCTAGAAGTTCCACAGATGTCTTTCCTCCTTACCCCACACCCTGCCACCATTTAAAACAATTATGATGTGGAATTTGCAGCAGGCAGAGGAGCAGAAAACTCAGAATCTGCCCTGCTTGGAAAAAGCAGAAAACCTCTTCTAAGTGCCCGCCCCAAAAGATAAATTTTAATTAAATCAAAATGCCCATATTCTTATGCTTTAGCATTCTTGAGTTTCTTGAGCACTTTTTTAATGATCAAGGGATAAGTGTCCTAAGAATAACTGCAACATATTAACCTAAAATGATGCTCTACAACATTGGACTGAAGTTACCATCTAGAATTCTTGATTCTGAAAGTGATTTTGGTAAGTCAATTCTAGCTTTGTTAGACTCAGCTGCACTTTGAAACATGAGTGCAGAAAAGCTGTCTTCTTCAGTAGCTCGATCACTACTTAAATTTAAAGTCTAAAAAAAAACCACCAAAGCCATCTTCCCTGTGATGGTTTGACCTTGGCAGTACACCACGTGCCCACCAAAGCTGTTTTGTCAATCCCCTTGTCAACTGGACAGGGGAGAGAGAAAATATAAAGAAAGTATCATGGGTCAAGAAAAGAACAGGAGAGATCACACATCATTTATTGTCACAGGTAAAATTGACTCAAAGAAATTACATATAATTCACTACCAATGAAATCAGAAAGATAATGAAAAGCAAAATCAAAACTTAAAACCATTGTGTCCCCCCACCCCTTCCTGGACTTAATTTTACTCCTGATTCTCTATCTCCTTCTGCCTTGAGGAGCAGGGAGATGGGAATGGTGGTTATGGTCAGTCCATCACATGTAGTTTTTGCTGCTGTTTCCTCCTCAGGGGAAGGACTCCTTCCCCTGCTCCAGTGTGGAGCCCCTTCCACACTGTAGGAGACGGTTTCACAAACTTTTCTTCCCATGGGCTACAGTGCCTCACAAACTGCTCAGAGTAGGACCCTTTCATGGGTGCAATCCTTCAGGAATGCACTGCTCCAACATAGCTTCCCTTGTGGGGGTCACAAATCCTGACAGCAAATCTGCTCCAGCATGGGCTCCCTTCTCCTCAGGCACACAGGTCCTGCCTGTGTACAGGGCTTCTCCAGGGTCCAGCAAGGGCTTCTCACAGGTCACAGCCTTCTTTCAGTCCTCCATTTGCTCTCATGTGGGCTTCTCCACAGGTGGATCTCTGCTCCACTGGACACCTCCATGGGCTGCCGAGGCACAGCCTGCTGCTCACCGTGCTCTGCACCAAGTACTTCAAGGGAATGCTTGCTCCAGCACATGCAGCATCTTCTGCCCCTCCTTCATACTGACTGGTGTCTGCAGAGTTATTTCTCTCACACATTTTCACTCCTCCCTTCTCTGGCTGCAATCTTCTTCTGCACAACAACTTCATTTTTTTCCTTCTTAAATGTGTTAACTCAGAAGCACTACTGCCATCACTGATGGATTCAGCCTTAGCCAGTGGCAGGTCCATCTTAGAGCTGGTTGGAATCATTGGATATAGGGGAAGCTTCCAGCAGATGCTCAGAGAAACCACCCCTGTAGCCTCCCTGCTGCCAAAACCTCACCAAGCAAAACCAGTACAACCCAGATGTCCCAAACAAATAACTTTACTGTTATTAAAGCTGAATCACCATTGAAGAACTTAGAAGGAAAAGAACATCCTTGTTTCTATTCCAATTCACGCACATAAAAAACAACCCAACAATTTTTAACCAAGCTCCAACTACAGGACAAATTCTCAGTGTAGCTATGGCTGCGTAAGACCACTGAAAACAAAAGTACGGATAAAAAAAGCTCACATCCTCCTAGGCAGATTTTACCAGCTTCCTCCTCTTTAAAACTGGGCAGCAGGAATAAGGATAGCCATAGTGGCCCACCGTTTAGGTCTGATTTTCTGTTGCCCATAAATTGTTTTATTCAAAGCTGAAGATTAAGCAATAAACAATGACTTCGACTGCATAAGGTTTCAGATACCTCATTGCTTCCTGCTTGGACCTACTACATATGATCTATCTAAACCCTCAGCATTTGCAACATAAGCTCTCAAGCAGAATTTAAAAGTTCTGTCTCCAAATAATTCAGTTTGAATTTGCATAACAAAATTATAATACTGTAAGAAAACGGGTTGCTCTCTGCTGTCAGCTTCCAAAAAGTCTTCTCAGCTCTTCTTCATATATACAACTCAAGATACAGGAATTCAGTTCTTCAAAGAACACTCAAGAACTACTTTAGATTTCTTTTTGTGCTTCATCTTCATACTTATAGTGTTAGGTAATACTGAAAATAGTATCAATTGTGACAAACAAAATGCAAAGCTTCAACAGAAATTTTCCATGTGCATCTATAACAAACTCTATCTTCTATACTTCAGTTCCAGTCACTTGACTGCACTGCCATTGTCGTGCCCGCTTCATGCATAGGGCTCCTATGTGGATCAGCTATTCCAGTGGAAGAAGCAAGAGGGACACAGCCTACCTTCTTTTCTGCCATTTAGGAGCTGCAGGTACATTTACTGGATCTGCATCCCTGGAAAAGGGAGACTACCAAACCACAGATTGGGCTCAAAGCTCTGGTTACACAGCTGTTTGGTCAAAGATAAAGACAGCTGTCAAATGAAAACTGTTTCACCCTTGGTTTCAGTCCTTCCTTTCTGCCACTTCCCTTATGCCAAAAGCTGTGTTCATTCAGCTGCACACAAGCCAAGTGTGCAAATTGGATCATGCTCCAAAAATGGCACATCTCAGAAATTGTCTTCAGACAGACAGCTTTTTCATTCGGTCACTACACTGCAACATGAGCACTAGTTCCAGCAAAAGAGAGGGGCAGAAGTCAGCAGCTAGACCAGGCAGGAGGACAGGTCACAGCTTTCATGGCAGCTGTCAAATTTGAAACATAATCAAAGTGGCAATATAATCACAACCTACAAAATTACAAGGTATGAGATATTAACTCAGTTTTGTCTCTGAAATACAGTGAATTTGATTCCTTGGAAGCATAGCACTGGAACCATTGGCTCAAGAGGAAGACAGCATAAAGAACTGCAATCTGACTTTCCTCATTCCTGCACAGAGCTTCAGTAATTCCACACAATGACAATACGCAGTGTTATCATCAGCCCAACCACAGGATGTTCTTAAACACATATTTCTCAGCAACCTGCTTACAGTCTTTCAAGGACCATTAGCAAAAGACAAAGAAAATAGCATTTTTTAAAAAGCAGGTTTGGGGTGGTATTTTCTATGTAAGTCAAGCATTTATTTTAAAAAGCAGGTACCTCTCTAGTCTGAGTTACCGAAGGCCTGTTACAAAAATAAAAAGTGCAAAAGCTTCTTAAATAAACATTTATGTTCCATAATGGGCAACAGATAGAGAATAACTCTTTCTATGCCTTATATGCCACATATCAATTAAATGATTTATGGAAATGCACTCACAGCCCTAAAAAATAGAATATTTCAAAACGGTCAGTATTTTTTAGGGCAGGCAAGGTAACAGAATGCACTGTGGAAAAAAGATACATTTAAGGATACTTTCTTATTACTTTGTTTTCTATAGAACTTAATTGGACTCTTTGCCAAAGCAGTTTAAATACAAACATTAAATTACCTGAAGCCTTATAGGAAGCGAATTTTATTTCTTATGATACTACACTTGCTACTCATCATCTTCACATCTTTCTCAGCACACTGAAAGCACAGGCCTTTGGGGCCATTTCCCAGTTGTAAAACCAACTCAGCATACAACAGTGCAAACAGGATATGCACAAGCTGCATCATCCTTTCAGGTGATGCTTCCCTCCCTCTCTCCAAAGTCTCTCCTCTTTGCTGACTTCCAGAAATAGTAAGTGGGTTGCAAAAAGGGCTTCATCTCCAGTGAACAGGAATAGTCCAAGCAGGAATGAGGTAAACATGTGGCACAGTTGGGCAGCTTCCCTTAAAAGCAGGTATGAAAACTGAAATGGACACTGGGAAACACAGAGCAAATAGAAACTAGATGGGCAAACAACGACAAGTCTTCTGTAGAACTGAGAGTGCATTTGGGTGTGACTGCTCTTACAATTTGAACCCAAGCACCAGAGGCAAAACTTTCTCTTTTGACATCAATCAGCATCTTACCTCATGACTTCTTCAATAATGGAGAGGAAGATACAGCCAGAGATACAAACGCTGCCCACCAAACACCAGTAAGGCATACAAAGAATTGGAGAATAAGCCAAGCTCCTACTAAACCTTCCAGTCAAAGTTCACATATCCCAATACCCAAACCCCTTGATAAGAAAGAAGACCCAGTGGTGACACCAAGCTTAGTGCAAACTTTGTCCTCCGAGCTGACTGCTAACAGAGTCTCTTGCAGTCCTGCCTTCCTCACTTTCAGTTCAGACACACTCCTGACCCTGTTCTGGTCCAAGCTAATTGGTTCATCTTTCAGCCTGACACAGCAGTAATGCTACCAAGTCTTAGTGCAGAGTTTACCGAGTGAGCCCAGGATTATTACAGCACCCAGCATTTCTGCATGGCCTTGGAATGTGGTGCTGGTATTAGACCAGCAGAAAATTGTAACTTTATATAAATTTATATAACTATTTTTCAAAATATTAGGTGAGGAGGGAGGGAGCAAGGAATCTATTTTCTGAGATTTACTGGTTATCTCAATCCATTCAAGAGAGCACTGATACTCTGTCCCATGGGTTGTGGATATAATTGCAATGAAAATGACCAAACAAATAGGAAAATACCACTTCCACATGCCTCAAAGTGGGGTAGACTTTCAATCAACAACCGATTTCTCCTCTCATACAGAAGTTTATGAGACATTGTGCAACTAATAAGTCTAACCTTGCCTTTTCAAGGAAGGGACTTAAACTAAAAAGATCTTAAGACTATGTAATATGGGTTCATACATGTAACTAAACACAGAAAAACCTCTAGGATCATAAGCGCTAAGATGAACTTTTGGTCTCAGCATTTTCTAGTCCTAATCAGCATTTTGCAAGAGCTGATCATTAATATTTTAAAGGCAAATAAAGGATGCAATAAAATTTTGGAGACATCTGACCCACTAAAATATTTTTGAAAGCTAAGGCTCAAAATTACTGTATGTGTGTCAGTTAAGTGGGTCTCCTGCTAACTCAGAAGAGGTCAGAAGGGAAGCTAACTATCTGCTAAATGCTATAACACACATGGTGTTTAAAACACCCTTTTCTGAATAGAGAAATTTAAAAGCTAGCAAAACTGACACCATTCAAGATAATTAAGTGAACTATGAAGATGAAGGAGATTCTATCACTGTAAAGCTTCAAATGATCAAGATTTTCATTCAAGCAACTTTTGAATAATTTGGAACCCACAAAGATTATTCTCAGAAGTACACCAAGTTTAATTCCACACAGCTAAAAGCAAATGATGTAAAGCCATTATGAAATGATGGAATAAAGTGTTTACATCATTTAATACAGTAAAAGGAGATAAGCAGGATAAAAAAAGAGGAAAGGGCAAAACCTCTTTATTTACCCTTTACTTTCTAAAAAGTGCTACCTAGATTACTTCATATGCACTGTGCAGTAGTGCCAGTGCTTTGAAAGCACACCTGACTATTGTAGGGGGATGTACAAGCTTATTAAATACTAACTCTTGTTCTAAAGTAATTTAGTTTACAAGTTGCATTTTCATTCAAAACTATAAAGCAGCACAAAAGAAATGCAGAATTTCAGATTAGAAACTTTGTTCTTGAGCATGAGGACCAGAACTGTCTCTTGCTATTCAAATATAAACTCCAGCATATTGTACATGGATTTAAATTTACCACTGCCACATTGCAGTCCAAGGTGATTCTACCTTAAACAGGTACACTATATTAATGTCCCATATAGTGCCACACTACTGCTGCAGGGTCGTCCTACATAATACTTTGATTATTGTCTGCAATCTTAAAAGAAAAAGGAAGGTTTAGGGATACAGAACCTGACACATTTTTATACTACATAGTGCACCTTCCTATGGCAAATTATAAACACAATGTATTTGGTATTTACTACAAAGACACAACAAAACTATCAGCCGTGTTTTTACCTGGTTTATCCAGGGAAATGTATTGATTGTAGAGCATCAGTAAGGTACACCCGGGTAGTACAGCTGTTTCCAAAAATGTTTGGCTATTTATTTCCTCTCTAAGTACTCAGGTTTTATGACTAATATTACACCTAGCAACCTTGAGGACCAACAAAAAAAATCATGTTTGCAGATCCATCCAGCTGGCAAGCTGGTTTGCCCAACAGACCATTTTGTTTGTCTGCTATTGGTGAGACTGCTTGACTTCTTGCAGCACCCAGAGACATTTGCATTCTAAGTGTCAGTTCTTGAAGTTTTCTCTATATAGCTCTCCATATAAGTGGGATTTAAAGGCCTTCAGACCTTCAGAAAGCTAGTCTAAGAAGAAGAATAGATTAAAAGCTGAAGTTTTAATCTAAGTTACTGAACTCTAGCCATAGGATTTATTAGATTTTAAAATCCAATACTCCTGTTAGCAGGAGATGCACATAGCTCTAAACAAAAGATTGTAGAGAACATTCAAAAATGCAAATTGATCTGCAAAGCCATAATAACTCCCAAATTTCATAACTAAAAGCCCTCTCCAAAAGATCTTTCTATTAACAGATCAAAACTGAATTTGTAGTACCTACATTTCTCATTTAAATAAATTGCATTTTGCTCAAAAATTAAGACCTTTGCAGAAGTTTCACTCTTGATTCTTGAAATTGTCAGAAACAAAGACATGCAACTACGTGAAAGCATTTAAAATAGTTTTGAGAGAAATTACTGAGTCTTTTGTCAGTTCTTTGTAACTGCTATAAAGTCCAAATCTATTTTGTGATAATCATGTCTGAGTGAATATTTAAAGGAAATAAATATACTAAGTTATTAATAAACTAAGTTTCAAACAGAGATCAGTATCTTTAGGTCACACAATTTAAATTGCCCAGCTCACAAATGTTAAGAGCTTAATGTACTGGGATGCTGTAAACAGCTTTCCCTAAATTATTTACTTGGAGAATGGGATACGTCTGTTTCTTGAGATATATGACAAAATTTAGAATGAGTTGGAGAACCCAGGAACCTAATTTTGTCCAATTTGATTGCTGAAGCATTTATTACTAGCCCAAAGGTGTGTGTGAAGCTTTTGATGCTAGAAAGCTGCTGACAATCACACACTTCCAGAGCACTCTGGGCTGGCCACAACTCTAAAGAACCAACCGCTGCTCTGAAAAGTGCCATACTAAACTGAAAATGAAGCAATTTATAAAGAGAGTGAATGGATATGGAGCAAGACTCCACAGGCTTAAATACTGCCAAGTATTCAAATTTTCAGAAGTCTAAAATAAAAGGGTAGCCACTTGCTGTTCTGCAGAATATCAGGCAGCTCTAAAGCATATATCTCAAAAATTCACATCACGTACTGTAGTTCCGATGTAATTTTTTTGTTTTCAAAGGAAAAATAAGATAAACAAGTTCTGCCTTCTACAAACAGTACATACAGTCACTGAGGTTTTTCTCATTGAGTAAGGAAAAAACCAGCTCATTTCTCCTTGCTACACAGGGCAGTCTGGGTTCAAGTCTTAAACACACTAATGACCATTTACTATTGACACATTGCCAACATTTTATTGAGGAAACTTTGAGAAAGAAAAGACGGGGGAAAAAACGTAATTATAACTTCTTAACTGTTTCTAATTCACCTCACCTAACTTTGGAAGAAGTTCACAGGACAAAGAATATATGCTCATCGAAACTCGAGGGCTTTCTCTCTGCTAGCTTTTAAAGGTCTACTCTAAGAAGTCACTTAAATTAAAAAGATACAGAACAGAACAAGAATTCTTTGTCATAGAACACATCAGATAAATTCTGTAGGGAAAAGAAGTAATGAACTAAAGCCTAATCTTCCTAATAGTTTTTTATAGTCAGTAGAGTGAGAGTTGCCTTCATAAAGTCAACACAGAACAGTAAAAATTAGGTTCCCATGTCTGAATTGCCTTCTGGTGGTGCTTTCACCACTCTACTGATCCCCCGCATTTGACTTAATTTCAGCAAAATTTCCATTGAATTCTGCAGTCACCATAGCCTAAATTAACCTGTTACATTTCTATTAGTGAGGAAAGTTGAAGAAGATCCCTTGCACTTCACTACCAGTTTGTACAAACTTAGGACAAAGGAGGAGATAAAAAGAAGCTCAAATAATAAAGGACCTAATTAAAACAAAAACATAATCACACCAAGAAAACTTACATTTCATCTGGCTACCACTTATTTTCCCTGACGCTATGTCAGGTGTCTCTGCTAACTTGCAATCTAACAGGATGGAGAAAATTGCTCTAAAGAAACTATTCACTTTCTGGAGTTTCTGAAGACCAGAACAAGTATTTGAAAAGTTAACCCAGAGGTGAATAGAATACTGAAAGAAAGTGACTCTGTATAATGACCAGAAATAGGTGAATTCACATTGACTTGGCCCATACTTGAAGAAAATAAAACACTCTTAATTCCAGGAACAGAAAATGAAAACTGACCCGGATTATCACTTCAGTGAACATCAAGATTTTCTAAGGAAGAAGACTGCATTCTCTGCCGTCAACAGTGCCAATATAGAAAAGTAAGCACAGACTTTAAGAAACTCTGTGAAGAGCATTCTTTTTAATACGTTAGGTATGTTCACCCATTAAGCCCTTCAAGCCTATCACAGTCTCCACAAAAAAAATGAGACAAAAAATCCATAGCAAGAGTAATAAGGACAGGCAACATTCAGTTAGAAAAGTGAAATCCCAAAAAAAATCTTTTTATAAAGTGTACATTCATTTGGCCCACTCACACTTCCCTAATATGTCATCTCTCTAAATCATTTCCAAAAAGATATATTTCCTCTTTATTTGTCCACTACAAAGGATCCTTAGTCCACCTGTAAAAGCCAGTACAATTAACAGAACATAATTCCAAACTAGCATTATAGAAGCAATGCAACAATAAGAATCACATCCATCTCAGTGCTTTTCCAACCTATGCAGCAGGAGTTGAACTGAGTGGTTCCTCAGTACCTTATGAGGGGGTAACACATGACCCATATGTGGGAAAACACCACCTAACGCTGCTTACCCAAGTCAGTCTTGTTCTTGGTGTGGTACAAACCAATAAGATAATATTTGGTAATAAAAGTATTTTAGCCCATGGCTGTACTACAGTCGGTAACTCATAGCGCAAAAAAACCCCACATTTCAGGAAGTGGCTTCTTTTCAAATCAGTAGAAGCAGAAGAGAACAAACAGCAGAGACAAGCGTTTGCCTGGATTCTAAACATTGGATACACTGTCTCTCTTCTTCCTTCCAAAATTCAACACACTTCAGAAAAGCTGGGGAACCAAACAATTCTGATAGCAGCTAAAGATTCATACATAAGGCTCTGAAAAGCAGATCCCTGGATTTGATTCCTTTTCTAACTTGCAATAAATCAAAATACTGTTTCTGTGGCTGTGAGGTTGTTCCACTGAGGCATGCAGAACAGAGCAGAATGAACTATTTAAATCTGTTTTAACTTATAAAAATTCATTAGTAGATTTAATCCCTTTTCCCAGCATCCAACTAAGAGGCATTTAAGGGTGCTATACAAAACAGTCTAAATCCCAGTCATCATCATCTAATGCTTCACTTGTCTTCCCTTCAAGTATAAAAGGGAAAAGGGAATAGTAGGTCTTGAAATAACTACTGATCTGTGAGGTTATCCAGCAAGTCAAAACATGCAGGAGCATCTAATAACCAACTCTTTCCATCAGTAGGGGATTTTCAAGGAAATACTGTAGTTTAATTGCCCATTTTCTATCTACAATGTTGATTTTCAAGCAGAGCAGGCTATTTTGGAGTTATGCCCTGGCTTATATGAAGATGAAAGATTTATCCAACTAGGTTCAATTAAAAAAGTTCTCCAGCTGCCTCCAAATCTGGCTTAAATACAGCATGAACTCAAAAATTAAAAGTTGAGCCAGAAAATCAGTGCTGAGGGAAAGAGTAGCAGGGGGGAAGTGTGGAGAGTTTTTCTTCTTTTTAATGACATCATGAAACGGTCACTTACTTTTCTTAAATTGAGTTATTCCAGTGTTAGTTGTACATTAGATATGCAAAAATTAAGTTCACAAATGAACAGTGAGAAGTCTAGGTGAAGTTACATTAAGAGAAGAATGGGAAATCCAAGTTTACATGCCAGTATGGGTTTAATAATGATTTAAGCTTTATAAAAGGTCTGAGACAGCTTAGCAATAATTCACTCATATACAAATGATTACAACACCAGTTTTGCAAGAGAATGTGGGGCAAA
Source organism: Taeniopygia guttata (assembly GCF_048771995.1). Lineage (NCBI taxonomy): Eukaryota > Metazoa > Chordata > Aves > Passeriformes > Estrildidae > Taeniopygia > Taeniopygia guttata. The sequence continues at coordinate 26,923,020 of NC_133030.1, read as the reverse complement.
AGAGGCAGCAGGGAGAGATACATCCACTTTGCCTATCTACAATCATCTGTACAATGTCCAAAATTTGCTTCAGCCAGTATATCTTGAGAATAAGGAAGATGATAACTTAATGAGAAGTCATTATATTCGCATTTTCACACAATATTTGGATGCAAATTAAATAAATACCAAAGATTAAAATAGTAAGCTTATGCAGATTTTTTGAAAACTCACCTCTAAACAGGTGCTGTTCACACCCATCAGCAGGTTCAAAAGGATCTAACAATTCACTGAGGTAGTTAACTTACTTCTTATGTCCAGATAGACCAGTATCTTTTTGACAGGAAAAAATGACTGAGTACTTCAAACAGTCTAAGAAGGATTATACAAACAGGTTTTTTCATGTATTTTACAACTGCTTTATAAACAGTTGGCACAAATGCATTCTTGTAGTTACATGCAAATTAGCATATCTTTATCATTCATGCCATTTACTTATAAAATATCAGTTTAGTACAGTTATATGTACAGTTCCAGATAAACAAGTGGAACTGAAATTAGGCATCACCTGCCTCTAGCTATTAGTAATTAAACTTTCATATGGCATATTTGCAGACTTGATCCATTACTGACAGAATAACTGGCATTTTAATATGCCCTCAATCAATCGTGGAGAAAGGAAGTATCAAAAACTCCAGACAAAACTGGCAGGAGTAAGTAGTGACTTTTTTTATTTCTTTCCAGATTTTTAGTCCTAAATTGTGATGGTGTTCATCTGGTATATCTATAACACATAGGCATACCTTGCCTACCTTCCTATGAACAAGCATGAAGTGCTCTTTCCTACCTGTTAACTGTACCCAGTTTCCCTCCTGCTCTCTAGCTTTCTTGAGCTTGCATTCCTCTCAGCAAACTGCTGCTTCTCTTTACAGAACATGATAGAACATGTTTCAGGTACAATTTTTTGATAATGTGCTCAAAAAGTCTCCATAAGAATTCACCTTTACTGTGACTAACAACTGTTCAAGAACAGTCTCATAGGATGAATTTATGCACACTACCAATCTTTTCATTACTAAAATATGGTACCTGTAATAAATATAGCAACACTAATGCTTAAAAGCTATTCCTGACAGTTTTTGGAAACTTAAATAACAAGTTTCCTTTGTCAGTATAAACCACATGTTTACATTTATTCAACTATACAAAGCCATGGTTAAATTACTCTGTTATTTTTTGTATCTATCCCAAATACCCTTTCTCATTACTTGCTATTTAGTGGCAAGGTTAAAAGGAGTCTCACCCTGAACATACAGGACTTAGAATAACCTCATCTATCTCAATTTGCTATAAACTGCAAATACAAGGAGAATTCACTAAATTTGCCTATTCATAATAATAAACTTGCTTTTATGGTATGCATTTTTTCTAATTATATTCCACAGTTTCAACTGCTCTTCACAATAAAGTAGGTTAAAGTTTTTCCCCTGTGAAAAAATACAACCACAAGTATCTCCATATAACATATATATGCTGATAACTATTTTTGATTACTTTTTCTTGCATATATGCAGAAATCAAAATAACAGAGGGATCCACTTTATTATTTCAACATCAAGAGGAAATACATTACAATACAAATCTAGTTTTCACAACACTATTCTTAAAGATTCAATGAATTTCACTGCAACTACAGGAAGAGATATTTGCATTTTATTTTCAAATATAAGGGAAAGAGACATTTGATTTCTTTCATACCTGCTTACCACCATCACCTGTTTATCACACAGTCAAAAGACTATTTGTGTAAGTTTTCTTTCACATTTAAGACAGAATATTGCTCTAACTTTTCCAGGAGACTGTGATAAGAGCACATTTAGAAATTCCCCTATATCTGACACAATATTGCTAAAAACTACATCTTTTTTGCTGCCCACAGGACCTCTTCCTTGTCTTCAAAATTAAGTATTATTATGATACATACTCAATCATGACATATCTGTAAGTGAATATTCTTTGTTTTTCAAATTAATTATGAAGGAAAATAGGCAGAAGAAAAGGTTCTACTTCAAGATTACATCTCTTCCTCCTTTATGCTAGCCCTGCTCAACTCCAGCCTTTCACCAGTGTTACTGGTAATGATTTCCAACCAATCTCCCAAAACAAACAAAAAAAGAAGTATACACAAAAAACTTCTCATAGAAACTTTTTAAAAATAAGTTCTTTACATTTTGGCATTGTAAAGAGTGTATTTAACCCAGACAAAAGCTGAGAAGTGCAAAGTAGTTGTGGGTAAAATTCTACAAATCAGAATGCCAAGAAATGACACTATCGTAGAATAAAAAGCAAAGGGAAAAGTGCTAGACTTTGTGAATTTCTTCCAAAGATGTGAAAACATAGGAAAAAACAGTGCTCCAAAGCTACAGAATCAATTCACATTTACAACTCAACCTTAGATTTGGCAATTACAACTGTTCTAAAAAAAGTTACTCTTGACTTCTCTATACTGAAGAGGGGGGTCAGGAAAGAAAAAGGAAACCATTTATAAAACCAATTCATTCAGAGTTTCCAGACTGCAGCTCTCACATTTATAGCTGAGGAGTAAGACTATTAAACTGAATTTCACTTATTGCCCACAGATTAGACAAGTAAGCATAGTTTACAACTCTGAAAATAATACAAAGAGACTAGCAGACGGAAATCTACTAGTCTGAAGAATCCAAGTTTACAGCCCTTCAAATGCAAGTTATTTTCAAGTAAGGTTTTTCCCTTTTTGCAGTTTTCCTTTCAAGTGTTAACACACTCAGCATATATTGCTTCATCATCTCTCAGGTGTAACAAGTCAAAGCCTTTATTTTTACCTCTGACATTTTAAAAAAACATATGAATACATGTCATATGTTAGGCTGTAACAGTTCAACCTTGCATCAGCTAACAATTTTTTTTAGGTTTAAACCGACACACTGTACAGCCTACTTGCTTTCTTTTTGTACTTTGCCGGATCACCTCGATTTCACAAACTTCTGAACAGAACTGTCATTATTAATTCTCAGCAAGACACCTAAGCCAGTCTGAATCACTGCAGTGACTGGCAGCAAGTGTCGGCACTCTTCTCACAATGCTTCAGAAACAGAGGGAAGTCCTAAAGCAGCTAAAAGCTAAACCTACCGCTGACTTGGTTCTTGCACAAGTCTTCATCCAACTTCATTAAATAAGAGTAAAGAAAAAGCATGTATTAGGGTGACATAACATTTCACAAGCCAAAGATATTTTATTATTCTGCCCCTCTAACACCAGCATCTCAGCTCCATGTCTCCAAGTAGGGACACCACACAGGCTGGAACTTTAGTTTCTCAAACTTCATTAAAACCTTATTGAACAGTGACCATTATGCATCCATTGGGCCCTCAGAGTTTACTCACTGGATATCAGATACCAGAAGTACTTGGCTCTAAACAAGAGTACAGATTACACATGTTGCGCCCCTTCTTAACACAGGCACTGCATGATGTAAACCATTATATTTACTGTACAAAACTGCATATTTTCCATGCTGTGTGAAAATTTAATTGCTGATTAATATTCTACCCATAAAGCAATTGATAATAATGATTTTTCCTGAAGAGAAGTGAAAGCGAAAACAGAAGAAGGGCTTTTGTTGTAGTCTCTAAGGTGCTGCTTAACTGCATTGCTAAGCCACAGATTTATATACAACAGATTCCTGCAAATAAAGAGGGAGTGAGCAATTCTCTGCACAGGGAAGTTGTGATTCTTTTCCCAGAACTTATATTTACCATGACCATTGCATTTTAGCAGTCATACTACTTTAACAACATTATCATCTGGAACACTGGCAGCTCTGCAGTCCAGTAGTAGAGATAACAAAACATTTAAACTTCAACAATCATGGGGAAGTTCACTGTTGTTCTGATAATCAAACCCAAAAAATACAAAGAAGCAAACTACTGCGAGTTCATACAGACTGTATTCACTGTGTGGTAGAAGAAAACGCAAACTTATTTTTCAACACCTTTTGGAAACTTAACCCATATTCATGCCATGAACAAGTGTAATTTAGTACTTTGAGTTCAACAGAAAAAATATAGGTCCATTTCTAGTGATGGGTAATTTAAAATATATTAATATAGACCATTCTGCAGTATAACTTTACAGAGTTATAAATACAAGTTTAAAAGTTATGGTAGGATGTACTTGCTTTCTTACATTCCATTCAGTGCCTCACTGCCTGTCCCATGCTCATCATGTGAACAGGTAGTCAATACAGTTTGCTTCGTGGCATCAAGACAAGCTCATTTTGAAATTACCATGGGCATCCAGAGCTTACCAGAGAATCCTGAAACAGCTTGCTGTGAGACATAGCCACATGCAGAGGCTCATGCTGGTTTTAGAGAATAAATCATCTTCAAGAGAGGCATGCTATCACATCAGCAAAACCTCAGTTTTTGTTGAACTACTATTCTCATAAAAAAATAATTTTCTTTATTATCCTTACATGTTTCGTCCTAGATTCACTGTTACCCTATTAAAACATACTACATTTTCTTCAGTAAACAAAGTTCCTAGATAAATGTCAATCACTGTCTGGCTATTTTTTAGGGATAGTAATATTCAAAACAGAACACATGCAGCTAGTAACAGACAAATAGAGGCATCTAGTTGTGACACTCAGGCATTTTACCAATGCTCTAAAATTTTTCCCTTTTCAAAGGTCTAATCTTTTGGTCTAATATGTTTCCATTATTGATATATTAAGCAATACAATAAGGGACTGCTTAAGTCAGTTTACTACGGATAGGATGATGTGGTGTATGAGAGGTTTGTGCATGTGTTGCTCTTTAATGTTTTAAAAAAAAAGTGAGAACAAATTCTGTAGATACCTCAATATTATGTCTTTTTCTTCTTGCTATTCACAAGGCCCATGTTCAAGTTCAACAATCTTTCTATTAAACATTCAATTGTAATGATTACTCATACTTTAGAGCTGTATTCCTACCAAATGGCAAGCATAAGACAATTGTGGTGTAATTTATCATGGTTAAAGGATCCAACTAATTTTCAAAATGTCTATTAAGTACCCATAACTGACATACATTTAGTTGGTCTTGACATTAATAACAATTCCAGCGTACTCACCCATATACACAGTGTGGACCTACTAAGTCAAAAATCTAAAGATTTGCCCAAACCAGAATGGTCAAGTTTAGAATAAGTTTCAAGATAATAATAAAGTGACAAAATTAATCAATTTTCCATCTCCCTTAATATAAAATGCTAGTTTCAACACAAGAAAAATTGCTGTAACTTCCACTGATTAAATAGTTTCTTGTTTGATAGACTCACAAAAACTCAACCTATCCTTTGCTGAGAAATCAAATAAAAATCAAAAATGTCTGGTTGCCCACACTTATTTTTGCACTTAAAGATTTAGCAGCACTCTTGGAAGCTGGGAAAAGAGACATCTTTAGAATACAGTGTTAAAAATACATCTCTGTTTCCCTACCTGTTTCTCACTCAGAGCTGTGATTTTGGCTTGAAGTTCATGAAGCTGTTTCTTCAAATCAGCGTTCTGATTAGAAAGAAAAAATATCTGTGAGAAAGATATTCCATTTGTTAACAAAGAGTAGTAGCAGGAAGGTGGATTTTTTTGTTTGTTTGCTTTGTTTTTGCATAGTGTATTACAAATACAGCACCTCTGGATGTACAGCAAATAAAATTCAAATGGCTCAACAAAGCCTTAGTTAAGTCTCTGAGTGCAACAATAATCAGAGAACCTTTCTAGCACTCAGAGAGATAGCCCAGTTTGAAAAGAAGATTTCATTAAAACATCCATTAGTGCTTATCACATTATAAAGCACATTTGTACATTTCATCAAGTCTACAAATTAAACAGAAAAAGTTTGTTAATATGTAATACAACAGTATCATACTGTTTATAGCAGTATGCTATGGTATGTTATCTAAAACATTCTTACCTATGATATTTATGCAAAGACATTTACACTTAACTACGTAGAGTATCAAGCATATCTATTAAATCTTAATTGACACATATATCAATTGAAGAGAAACATACATAAGTCCTTACTTCCATGTATGCTTATGCTTTAGACTGTGCTAAAGAGAACTACATTTGCCTTGACACGTCATTCATATTAGCACTTTGTTTACAGCAGCACTTTTCAAAGTTTCAGATTTTAAAGCCATAAGAAACACTAGAAAAAATGCAGACAGAAACCAATTTTTACTAGGACTTTTTCTTTTCTACTGAAATTAAAAAAAATTAAAATAACCATATGTCTTTAGTCTAAAACCTATGAAGTTCTGCAGAAATGTGACAGGGAATCAGGTTTTCCTTAATTTTTGTCCTTTCTCACTTTTTTTGTTCTCAATTATGTTGTAAACTTTTCATACTAGGCTATGCAGGTTTAGTATGCTAAGCAGAAATATTAGAACACAAGACTAACATAATCACAGGAATTTCATGTATGTTCCCTATTTTTATATTCCTCCAATTCTGAAATGCATTTTGATCTCAGCTTGCAGATAGTCTCTGATTTCAGCAAAACCAGATATTGACAAGTCATCCTCCCTACTTCTAGATTCTACTTTATAATCTGGGATAAAAATGCATTAAGAGCATTGGAAACAGAGACCAGATTTACTTTTCCTGACTGTAGGAACTTTGCATGGCTGTTTGCAGCATGACCTCACTTTCAGCAAGTATGAACTGAAAGCAAACTGCTCTGCAGACTAATTGTTAGCAGGCCTGACCAGTGAATTTCAGCAGCAGATCTTACCCAAATCCCATCAGAATAACAATGTTCAAAAAACCAGATTTTCCAATACACCCTGCTTAACCCTCCCTGTCGGAGCTTTAACTACCAGAGTGTTATTAAAAACTGTCTTCTTACTTCACTGAGCTCAGAAAAAAACGTACATTCAGAAAATTACAGGACATTTACTATTGTATGGGGATGGGAGCTCTTAACAGCAAGCCTCAAGTGAGCGGCCTTTATCCCTCTACTCAACATTTCACATTGGTTTGAGAGCTCCAGAGCACTCCCCATTCAGCATCCCGGAGTGTTTAACTGCTGTACAAGAAAACCCAGGGACCTTACACAGTCTTTGAGAAATGGATGACTCCTGCTGTCTATGCAGGGAGCCCAGTTATCCAATTTCAGAAGCTCTGAAACTTCCCAAGGCTGAGTGTCCATGCTATGGACACTACAGGGCTGGTAAGACACCCAGACAGGCAGTCTGAGCACAACCTCAAGCTATATTGTTTGGACAAAATTTCTCGGACAGAATATCCTCTGTCTTCTTGCACTGTGAACCTTCTATTACTCCAAAAATGAAAAAAGTTATTGCAAATTATGGCAGCTTTTATAGAGAGCAGCTTCCAATAGAATCAGAAAATTACTGCTCATCTGAACTGCACCATAGCCCAGAAAAGTCACTTGATTTAAACTACTAAGAATATGTATGAGACAAAAAGCTCCATAATAGCCAGAACTTTGTTTTGTTTTAAACAATCCAACAGTCATTGTTCAAAAACTTATGAACAAGTTTTCTTCTAAACACTGTGTTAGCAAGGTGATCTAGAAATATCTAAAATTTTAAGTAAAATAATCCAATATAAAAATAAATAGTTACCTGTGGATCTTGCTTCATTTGGGCAACCAATTTCTAGAAAGAAAAAAAAAATGCAACAACACAATGAAGATTTTAATTACTAATATTTTGAACAATTTAAAATTCAGTATTTTTTACTAACTCTTGTAAAAGCAAAGTATTTTCTTACAGCATTTCAATAGCAAAGCCTGGACTCCAGTATTATAACATTTCCAAACCCATTATTATTAATACAGTAAAAGTACTGTATTAAGCCATCACTTTTGCTCCTCCTAAACAGCTCTTGAACAAGTGATGCTTTTTATAGACAATTCAAGCCAGCTGGGTAAGATACTCTAATAGCTGTGTCTCCTCTAGAACTGCTGGCCTCTTTGCTTGCAGTCAGAAGAAACACAAACCACAGATAACTGCTGCAGGCACAAAAGCTGTTTGTATATTCAAGGGCAGAATGTTTCAAGTACTAAAGCTCTGCCTGTGTGTTGACTTGGCTGGTACCAGATGGAAGACCCATGTTCAGAAGTATCTTTGCCACTTTTCTCCCTCAGAGAGAGATTGAGATCATTGTAGAAGAGATGCCCTCCACATCCAAAGGAAAACAGACAGATTGTTACCATTCACTATTCTTCCTCTCTCACTTCCTTCAGGCAGCTGCAGGAGAATGCTGTCTATTGCTAAGCAAGGAAAGAGTTACCAAAGAAAATCAGAGCCCAGAATGAAGACACAATGTAAAGCAAAAACTCCTAATAACTTTTTTGGTAAATTTGTAGAAATTTACATCTCAAGTGTTTTCAAAGATTATGTCTTAGGTTTAGTAGCTACTAACAGACATTTATTTCACTGATCTGCTTTAATTACTTTTTGAATCAGGAAAACATTCTAGAGTCTGTGACCATAAGTTCCCAAGTTAAATTACAGGACTCTTATGTAAAAGGATGACCTCCTTTTTCTTTTGAATCTATTTCTTTACAATGCAAGCATGAAGGCCTAATACGATTACAGAAAACCAGAGCTGACTTGAGTCAAGAGGAGTTGGAACCTGGACTTGATGATCCTTCCAGATCCCTTCCAACTTAAGACACTCTATGATTCTATGGCTGCTTCTTTATGCAGTTTGTTATTTCTTCCACACCATATATTCCCCCATCAGTCTTCACCTCTTCAGACTGAACAACTCCTCATGCACAAATCATTCCATTGCTTTGTTCACTCTTGGCACTCTTCCATAATTCTCTAGATTGTCTCTATCATCTGGAGACAAAGTTTAAAATTACGTGCAACACTCAAGTACTCTGAACTGCAAAAACTCCTTCCACAGTGCCAACAGCCAGTTCACAGCCTGCTAGTGCAGATGTAGAACTGGGCCGGTTCTTCCAACGTGCATCACTTGGCATTTATCTACATTGAATATTATTGTTTCGTCATGCTGCCATTCAGCATCACAGGAACAGACTTAGCTTATTTTTCCTCGGTGCTTCCTGCCACATTGGAGCTTGACAAGCAACAAATCTGTTAGTTTTTATATAAAGTGCTCCTGCAGATGCAGTCATAAGACAATATAGTCAGCACTGTAAACTCTTTATAAAATATTGCTATATTTTTGGATCACACAGTACTACGTCATGCAATCCTAAGGAAAAAGATATGCCTCTTAAACATAAGCTAAATTTAAGGTATTTTAAAAGCTACTGATCTTTCTGCCATGACATAAGAGAAGGACAAGGATGCTTCAGGTTCCTTCTACACATCAGCTTGAAGAATTATCCATGAAACTCGACCCTTCTGTAAGAATAGCTAAATATAAGTCCTTTAGCACCTCTTGTGATCAAAACTATGAAGAGTAAACTGTTTCAAATTTATCTTAATTAAGTCAACACAGAAGCAGAATGAACTACTTAGACTTGATGCATCCCTTCTCAGGGCAAGCAATATAGCTCTGACAGGAAAGACATTTGAATATTCAAGTTGTGCACTCATATAGAAGTGATCTGGTCAGGTGTCATTCATGGTGGATTCTCTGATCATAGAAAATAGACAAAAAAGTAGCTTTTTCTGAATGGCTAAACACCTTTTTTGGGTTCTTACTGGTAGTTTTAGATACACTTTACAAAAGCAGCATTATGAAAACTTCAGAGTTCTGGAAGCGAAACAGAAGAGGCAAAACCCAAGGAGCTATTCTACAAACAAAACCACATCATACTGAGCATCACTTGTATGTAAGCAGTCACAGGCAACACACTGCATTAGGAAGCTGGGAGGGTTTGGCTACAGAGCTGAGCTGAATTCCTTATGCTCATCACAGACACATGTCCACCACTTCCAACGGGACAACAAACCAGGGCTGTGTGAGTGTTGGCAAGCTTTGTTAGAGAGTCCTCAGAAAAAGAAATACCAGAGAAGTAAAAGATGACAAGAAACAATTCTTCATAAATCTTGAGTGAAAAGAGGAACATATTATATCTCTTTAGGGTACAAAATTCAGAGCTATATGAGAAAGTTCAAGCATTTCATTTGAAGATTTTTTTTTAGTGCCAAAACCAGTTTAATTTCCATTGGTCTGCATGCTGACAAGCAATAACCACATGAGCACCATTCACAAAACCGTTACTGAAGCACCCAACATTTTGTTGCAATTGTTATTTTCCACTGTAAACATATAGACTTTTTCTTAGCCTTAATTATAGAAATATACAGCATCTTAAATTAAAAAAGACAACCTTTGATACAATGGTTTTTCTAGTTTCACAAACTAAAACTAAATCTAATTAAAGCTGATTTTTGTGCAAAGCTCACTTTTAATGTCAACTGGGCAAAGTAAAGAAAGTCAAAAACCCCACCAACTTTAAGCTGTTTAAAAAAGGTTTTTTTGGATATTTCTCAATCTTCATCCCTGTTCATCAGTGTCATTATGAACAGATGCAAAAGGTTATTTAGAATTCAGTCTTAACATTTTTGGTTCACTTGGGCATAACGGGGAATGAAGATGCACACAAGGGGTAAACGCTGTCATACAAACATGAGCATGATTAACATTTTGATTGCTTTACAGTAGTTAATACTTGCAAAAATTACTTACTGGCCTTAAACATTTGTAGGTCTCCAGCAAAATGCCGTGGATAATTTGAACTTCCTTACCTCCACAACAAAACTTCATTGAAGTTTTGAATACAAAGGCCTTGGAGTTACTGAGGAGAGCAAAATATTCATCCATAGTTCTGGAAATCTATCCTTAGCTATTTCAGGTTTTGCTCCCTGGCTGTAAGTTGTATTTTGTTAAAGCAGACATAGCTTGATTTTACCAACTTATCCACTCGGCTTATTGCAATATGCACAGCATTGCAGCGAGTACTGAACAACCCATCCAGATCAAAGTTTAGACAAGTCACCGAGTAATTCTGAAACATTTTCCAAATTTCATATGATGGACTACACTGATCAATGTTACTTATTATATTTTTTTTATCCATTGTGTAACAGTTGTGAGTTTCAGATATCTGAAGAGCATCAGAAGTACTTGGAGAACTGTGTTTAGAAAAGGTCTCATTAAATTTAACATTTCAAGTCTGCAGCTAGTCTGTGTCTATGACTGTAATAATTTTCTTCCAAGAATTAATATGCATGTCCTCCTATACTTACTACATTAGGTTTTAGTATCATTAGTTGTAATAGTTCCTCATTGGCATTGTAAAACAGTGACAAACTGCAACTCTACCGCCATATAGTATTGAACAGGCTACTAGTAAAAAGACCCAACATATAAAAATTTACAAAGCCCAAGCACTACAACATTTTGGTTATCAAAAATATCGTTTAGAAGCTACTGAAGTACAAGACACTCCAAAAGAGAAGGATCAGATTAAACTTTGCAGCACTATATACCTTTCACTTCAAAGTTCCTCCACCATATTCCTCCATTGCCAACTGAATAGTGAAGTTGGCTTCAGAACATCAGAAAAACCTTCCAGACAGAAGCAGCTGAACACAGTTTTCAGAATGTTTTTATTACTGCTACAAAACACTAAAAAAAAATCCACACCCACAGTTTGATATGTAGATTTTTCACATTTGCTAAAAAACAACAGGTGGTCAGGTCAAAATGCAGAGTACAAAATTCTGAAAGAGTTTCAAGCTTATAAAACAATTATTCAATTATTACTATAGTTGTAGTGCTACTGCTTAATGCTCCCATTAGTAGCAATACTGTCAACAGTATTAATGTTACTATTGCTTTAAAGCAAGAAAGTATATAAATTACCTGGTGAACCTGAATTTCCACTTTCAGAGCCTCCTGTAGAGTCTGCAGCTCCATTCTCTACCTTCTCCACTTTCTCTAGAAGTGTCTTTGCTGATTCCAGTGCCTTTAGCTTCTGGTTTCCTCTTTAACGCCAGTCCTATAGAAAAATAAGGGGTTTGTTTTGGTTAGTAAAGGAGAAGACTCCATTTGAAAAAAGGAGATTATAACACAACAGGAATTCAATAGTGAACTATATTCAAATGCCTAAATACAGTCAGTCTTTTGAACACAAGAAATCTGCAGGCTCTACAAAATGCCTGCCTTGGAGTCATTTAGCCAAATTTGTTACTTCCCACATATCCAAAAGTTGACATACTTATCCCTTATCTTAGTTTGCAGGCAGCTATTTCCTACCAATATCCTATTGCAGTTGCATATTAAATTAGCAAATTTGACTACCAAGAATGTTTTAAAAATCTGTGTCGATGAAAACTTATTCTGGAGAATAAAATTCTACAACCACAATAAATAGTTAAATTAAATGTTTGTGATACTATAGAGCTGTTCTTAGATGGGACAGTGTGCATGTTATTTAACAGAACAACATTAATATATTAATAACTCACTGCCTAAAGTTTGTGCCAAGTTAGTAATTTCAGTTGAAATCTGTTCTGAAGGAACAGAAGAGTGATATTTAGCAGCACAAGGCATTTCAAAAAGATTAATTTTATAATCTTTTTAACCTTGGAAATCTACTTGTAGATAAGTATAAAGTTTAGCATCTTCACTTGTACTACAAACAAATTAATCCCCCCAATCTCTGACATAGAAAAGCATTATCAAACATACTTCTAAGAGCCACGAATGCTGGACAAGAGATTTTTTTTTTTTCAGAAATATGATAAAAGTAATCAGTTTCTGAAACAGGATTAAGATTCCCATATGCTCAAATTATAGTGGAACCTGTGTAAAAACATCTATATATGCTAACACATGAAAGTCACTGGAAAACTTTATATAGCAATTTTTCCAGTCACTTTTCCATCCAGACACCACAATTAAGGAATTGCTGCAGTGTTAAAATAGTTCCTACTTTTTTATTCTTTGAAAATTTCTCACATTCATTGCACAGGTGTTGCCAATTCAGGGGCCTTCCTAATGAGACTACAAGGTTTTCAAAAGGATCCTGACAGCTTTGATTAGACATGCAGGCTGTAAAAAGAGAGTAATTCCCCTAAGTTAAAGAATTTTATTTTAATGCTGTCTCACTACAGTAAACTGAAGTAATGGACAAATTTGTGAACTCCTGAAAAAAAAAAAAAAAGGTTGTAGGTGAGTGTTTTGTTTATTTATCATTTATCTTTTCAAACACAAATATATTACAAAAAGAGTAGATTATAAATGGGAGTTAAAAAGCAGTACATTTAAACTTTTTGTCAGTGTTGTCTGCTGTTAGCTTAAAGTTACTTATTTAAATAACAAAGGCGTGATCAAACTTTCTAGCCAACACATGAAATTACCTTCTGCAAAGGCCTCTCCCACATGTGATACAGATGAATGAAAAAAGCTGCCTTTGCAGCACTAGTCTCTATAAAATTGTAATCTGTATCAAGGGATACATGGAAATTACATATAGTTCCCTGTCCTATTACCACAAACAGTAATGAGAAAACAGAATCACGGATTATTACTTCCACTCACTGACAAGAACAATTACAGCATTCTTTGAGTCCCCACCACTGCAGTTTCAAAAGAAGCCATGCCTCAGAAAACCACGTGGGAGACTGGTTAATGAAAACTGGAACCCACTGCAGAGGCCAGAAGTCTTTTTGACCCTTGAAAATTCAGTTTCAGGGTAAAGACAGGCAGATATGGTCAGTTTCTTTCTCAGTGCGTCTTCAAAAATTCAGAAGGCACACGTGATGAATAGTTCACACTGCTCTGTAGCTACATGCTAACTTCAAAGTTGACTGCAAAACAGTTATCTCAACTGAATGCAAAAGAGATCCAAAAGAATATAAAAAATATCCATCACTTAAATATATGTAAATGTAAAGTCCAATACATGTTCATGGCAAATATGACACGGTATTTCTGCAAAAGAACATATAAAGATTGAGCAACTTCTATTAATGCACAACTTAATTTGACAGATAAGAATTACAGTATTGATGGTTCATAAAAACTAATCCAAGCTAATTGCATCTATGCCTTGAACAGCTATCAAGATTTTTCAAAATTAATTTTTAAGAGGTTCAAGGAAAAAGTGACACTGCCTTGCACAAAAAAGTAGTTGCTCAGCCTAGCTATGTTTATAGCAGTATAAACATGAAAAAATATATTTCATTTAAAAGTTTGGTCCAGTCGCCAAATTCTGAATATGAAATATATACAATTGTTTCTTTCTAGAACGCACACGTGGCAGCTTCCCTTTCCAAGCAGGAATAACTATTCAGTTATCTCTGTCTAGAGTTCCCCCCAAGTACCTTATACACAACCAATACAGTTAAAGAAACAAAAATAAAAACCAAAAAAAAACCCAGTTATTCCTTACATCCAGCAAAAATCTAAACTGCTTTTTTCCAGTTTACATAGAATAATGTCTATAAATATCTATCAGGACATCTGGTTAAATATTGCTCATTTGAATATTACCTCCTTTGAATGGAGGTAAAAAAACTACATAAGTGGCTATACATTTTGCTAGTGCAAAAACTTTCAGTATTTTTGAACTTTTCTTCTTTTAGACCAAACTTAAAGGGAAGATTAAAAAAGTTCAGTAGCATTATAAACTACCTATAATACTACACACCAAAGAGGTGTAAAACCATCTCTGAATTAATTATAGAACATGGTGCATTTTACACTTTATTCTATTGGCAGTGCAGTTATTTCAAATAAAAAGCTTGTAGATGACTGAAATTGCATTAATGGCTTGGCCTGCAAAAATTCTTCATCACATTATTTTTAAAGGAAAACAAGCAAATGCCTTGCTCAATACCAGAATTGGTGATTTCTAAAAGGAAGGCACAGGATTCAGTAGTACATGCATCTCTTGTACATCCAGATATACTTCAAGTCTCAGCCAGGAAGAACACTGAGCAAGAGGTAAATGAGGCATTTTTGGATGGATTTCAACTATTGGAGGCAGCAGTCCTCCATTCAATTTCTTGCTTGCATTCATTTATTACCAATAATCACTTATTTCTTAAGTGGTTGCTTCAAGACTTACAATTTCATACTCAGATAAGTGCCCCAATGCACTGCATATAGACTATTTATATATTCAAAGACTGAATGAAACCATAAACACTACAATAATCACATAAGTGATTCATACTTCCGTTATCTAAATTAAATACAATCTACATGGGAACCTCTAAAATATCACAATACTATTTCAACTGTGGCTATTTTGGAAGCTACACTAGAAACACAGCTGACAAGGCATATATACTTATATAAACAAGGGTAGGACACACACAAAGCCATGGATGCCTTCTGTGCGTATGGAAGGACTCTGAATAACTCAGAATTCTAGAGAGAAGTCTTTCTAAGCCAAAAATTCCTTCAAATAAATTTGGTTTTCACATTACACAGAAAAAAAAATATTATTTTTGAGTAGATGAATTTAAATGTTCACTATACTTACAGACCCTTGAGCCCAAATCTCAGCCTTAAGGGATTTTATTTATAAAACTTCAATCAGCAACAATTACTTTTTAAGACTTAATTCCTGAATCTAAGAATAGGTAGAATTTCAGTTTCAGTAACCATCAAAGTTTTCCAGGAATGGATGTCAGCTCTTCATATCATCTATTCTTAGGTAAGCCATTTTAGCCTTGGGAAGAAGTACTTACCAGTTTTGAGTAAGTTATCCCTTTCAGCTCTCTACCCCCTCCTACAAAAGAAAAAAAACAACAACAAAAAAGATAATTACAAATATTTTTAACTAGAGTTTGAAACAAAAAAATAATTTCAAATATTTGAAAAGTTGTAGAGGGAAGGGTTGGGACTTTAGAAGGGGGTTTTTGGTTAGTTTTTCTTCAGGGGAGATGAATTTTTTTTTTTTTTAATGCTGAAGCTAACTATAAAACACCACTTCGAAAGAAAATCTGTTTGAAGCAGCAGGGAAAACTAAGGAGACCTACAACTTTAATCAGGATTAAAATACAAACTATTACTGTCACTGGGGAGAGAAGTAATCAGAGGTACAAATTTTTCTAGTTCCATGCAAGGTCATTGTACCCCTCCCATGGGGGAAAGACCTTCTCTCCATTACATTTATTAAGATCTCTATCATAAGCCCTGTCAGTTGCCACAGCTAAACATGATGAGGTTACCCACCCTAGACATTTGCCCACCATCTCTGCTAGAGGTTCCACCAACACCCAAAGATGGTAGAGCAGGTGGTAGGCCAGCTCAGTCACCAGAGCTCAGATCCCAGAGTACTGCTAGGGACTGAAACAAACAGCAGTGTAAGCCAATAGGGTGAGACACAAAAGGTGGAGCCCAAGAAGAGGCACTGTCCCTTGTCCCTTACTCTGCCTGGGTCATGCGTAGAACATTCTGTGGCACAGCAAGGTAATACCTGTGAAATCACCACATGAATCATAAAAAACTCATGAGTCAGAGTTCTAAAAAGATAGCTACAATATAAATGATAACTCATTTGTTCAATTACTTCGCCTGATGCTAAAAAAAGGCTCCAAAATACTCCCAATTTTCTAGTAAAATACTGTAATATTAGCGTATTTGAAGCTTTAACTTCACAGCTAACAAGAGCTTTGGAGGTATTCCTATCCACACATAAGTCATCACAGAGCTGAAGTTTAAGCCCCAGCCTTATAAAAAGATACAGCAGTAGAAAGTCAGGATCATCTCTCTCTCATTGGAGACCAGCACAAGTGGAGGGTTTCCATTTACTGACCAGCAGAACCAAGAGCTGATGGCCACTGAGAACAGAAAACAGGAAGCCTACTGCTGGCAGTGACAGTATTGTCAGTCTCCTAGTCTCAAATGTTATTGTGCATTTTGAACCACAGAATATTACAGATTATGTTTAATTTTAGAGCAATTTCAGGAAAGTTTCTGTAACATCCAGCTGCTACCACGACAGGTTATGAGCTGGGAAGTATGGACTGTTCTGAGGTTGTATTCAAAGTAAGTACATTCGCTCTGGCTGCTACAGAATTTTAAATACTTTAAGGTATTTTTTGAGGGTGCTGAAGAGACAGGTATTATTCTCAAACTCTAGTTGTTTCTATTTGGTACTAAAATCCTACTTGTCACCACCACCTCCCACTATCAATCAGTCACTTGATTGGTCCAGAGACCTACAGAGGAAGCCCTTTCATCATGCAAGTACTAAGTGACCTCTTCAACAAGCAACAACAACTATCTGTCCATGCTTATTAATAAAACTATAATAATAAAAAAAATCTAACTGCTCTAGATCACTGCCTTTGAAAAGCTAAACAAAACAGTCAGTACTACACATCTGCAAATGCAGTCTTATAATAAATAAGCACGATTTTTATTTTAAAAAAGAAAAATATCAATTTCCTTGTAACATAAGTACACACAACCTGACAAGAAAGCTGTCACTTAAAAATAACAGCAACTGTTCCTTCCTTCCTATTTTCCCCCTACGTAGAGACTCGCCTCCATAGCAGGACCCTAGCTCCATCAAGATGGAACTGTGCAGAATAAAGCTGCACAGTTACAAACCTTCAGATTGCATTTAACCTTGCTGCAACCTCAGACTCAGAAACCAGGAGCTCCCAAGGACAGAGTTTAGAACACAAGGAGTTTAATCGTGACTATCCAAGTGAACCACTGTGTTGCCTTGGAGAAGTCACTTAGAGAGGACCTATATAGGGAATGGAAATACATTTGCATCCTCTTCTGTAGATAATTTACTGCAGGCTTTTTCTTTAGTGTTTAGAACAGGTTAACCTTTGAATGTCAAACCTCTGGCAACACAAAATTCTGCCCTCACGCAGGTATACTATTTTTACTAACACCCGTGCCTCATTTAGTAGAGAGGACAAGCACAAAGAATAAAGTAGCAATTGAATTTCTTGTAGTTCTGAACTTTTGATTTGCATGGTTTTTTAAACTCAACATCTAAGCCCTACGACAAATAAAAAATTGGTTTCTTCATATGCAGTGCACTAATGAGAGCCACAGAAAAACTTGTGCCTGATACAGGCAAGTTTCCTTGAATAGAGAATTGAGACAGAGAAATGAACAACAAATACCCAAGATTAGTAATCCCAAGCATCTTAAGCAGATGTAAGTTTTCAACTGCTCTTAGCATTTTTATAGTAAGAACAGCATACGACCAATATCTGTAACTTTGGTTCTTGACAACTGCCTGTATTTGTGGATGCTGCGAATCAAGACAGAATAGTATTAATGAAAAAGGGATAAAGTCTGCTCTGTAGATGAAATGAGATTATTTCTTCTTCACAGCAAAAGCACATATAGAAACTCACACTGCCTCTCTCATTCTCACTACAAAACACATTAGAAAGTTAGGATTAGACAGTTCACAATCACTCATATCAACTGAAGAGTTTAGCATTATACAGGGATTTTGTGACAAAAACTTCAGCAGAAATATATCACAAAATCTCAGCAATCCAATTTACTGAGGTAGCCTTTTGAAGGCTCTAGAAACATGCTGTAAACTAGCCAAGGTAGGGGCCTGCAAGGTTAAGTTTCAGATTATTACAGTACATTCTGCAATATTTTGGGAATGGGTTTTAAACCCCTGGTCTGGGAGTCAAATTAAGAGCACTGCCTTATTCCCAATATATGTATATGATCTATGATTAGAAAAGTTACTCATTTCATGGGGCCGCTATGAAAACTAAGATTTCAAAACTCCTGTGTTTAAGGCTTGGTAGCACCTGAAGACATCAGAAAAACACATGGTGGTGAAAACATTTTCACATACTGCACCTGAAAACTTAAGACTGTTTAAATGCTAATTATCTGTATATTAAGATGTCTGGTTATAACAATTATACACTTATTACTACCTTCAAGTAATACAATAAAGTTTATGCTACCAGAGACTCACTTGGAAAAACTGGAAAGAATTAAATGTCACGTTCAGCAATTTTTTCTTTACATTTTTCCTAACTCTAGAAACTAGCAAATGTTTATTGTCAAACCATGGAACTCTATCCATCCATATCATGTTACAATATTTAATTATGCATCTTATACTTTTCACCAAAAGGATCTCAGCATTGTTCAGTACACAGAAAAAAAAAAAAAAGGACTAAATGCTGTGCACAGGCAGTTGTGAACCTGATATTTTTTCACATTTCAGAGAATTGCTCTACAATATGAGGGTAAAGCATTATTAATTTTGTGTGTGTGTGCACAAAATACACACCACACAGAAGGGATTCAGAGTTTTTTTCTTTGGACTTTTGTTTTCAGATGTGAACTCAACAAAGCAACAGCTCTCCCTCCCATACTTAAAAGACATCCTGGATATAGAGAGCACTCTACCACTATCTTCTAAGAAAACAAGCCATAGCAGGTACTCTACTGTGATTTTCAAGTCAGCAACTCATATTCCTTCACAGGGCAGGATTTCTGCAGTCTTAAGAAGACACAGGCCAGAAAGGGTATATAACCAATTTCATGTATTATTATAAGGCTCATGTTTCGATGACCATCATTAGTGGTGCTGGTGCTGTTGCTTCTGTGACAAAAACAAACCTCCTTTGTGGCAGTGCACAGAATCTGATCTCCCTGTTCCAGTCAGCCCCAGGAACACATGCCAGGCAGGTGGTAAAGGGACCAACAAGATTGCTCAAGATAACTGAGACTGCACTGAAGGGTAGAAGTCATGCCTTCCAATTTGTCCATCTGTACAACTGCTCTCTCCTCCTTGTTCCTTATCCTCACACACTATTCATAGAATAACTCTTCCTAAACTGGTCAAGGAGCCTGGATTTTCTGCTCGTGCATGCAGACAACTTACAGGATTCAAAGTACACTTCAGTTCTACCTAAAAGTTCTTCTGCTGCTATGATTCACCACGAAGCAAATGCAGTTTGGAGTTTAAGACACCTAAAGCTGACTTCACTTGGGGATAGATTGCTTCACCTTCCCTGAAACATTTTATAAAACCATCAAACTAAGTTTAAATAGAAGTGTGCAACACCATCATTTGTCTTTGCAGAAGCAGTACTATATTTAACACATACAAAATGAGCTGGAAGACTCATTACCGTTTAAAAGACCACCTCTAGTGTAAAGATAAAACCACTTCACAAGCTGATTCTTAAAATATCAACCAAAACTTGCCATGGCACCAAACACATGGAAACAGTTGACAATTACCCTCTTAGCTCTTGTCCTATGACTACAACTCCATTGGGCATTAGTAATTCTTCCTGAATACAGTCTTTCCCAGCATCTTGGGGGTGGGAAGGAGTATGAACTCGCCCTCTGGCAAAATTATAAACTACATTGGGCCTTGTAGAAAATTAGCACAAACATGTTTTAAAATCTCAGAATCATCTGTCACTTGAGCAGATTTAAGATATATTGCTCTCCACTTTTTACCTGTGCATAAACGCCTCTTCTTTGCACAGTCTTAGCCTATTTCTTGAATCAGAGAAGCCTCTCTAACCTATGACCATTAGTAAGCCTGGAAGATGTTCTTTCTGACTTGGTATCAAAGGTTCCCCATTTAACCTAACATTCATAAAACTGCCATCAGTAAAATTCTCCTTTTTGTACCCAGACACCAGTGTACAGGGATGTTTTACAGCACTGTTGCATTCAGAAGTTCTAGTATTGCAGAACCGCTAAGCCTCACTTTGCTCAGTGAGTTACTTTTCACCAGGTTCTAGGTGCGCACAAAATCATCTTATATGCAGTGTGGCTAACTTCTTGCTCATGTAAAAAAAAGTTGTATGACCTGGATTTTTATTTCAGTGAATTACTTTTCAGAAGGACTGTTTAGCTTAACACACACAAAGAGTATAATAAGGTCTGTTAGTTTATCTTTTACTAACAGTGCAACAGCAAAGTTTCATATTTGAAGTGGAGAGCTGAGGAATCTTTTGCAAAATTAAAATATTTACATGATGTGAAGGTATAAATCAGCAGAAGGCAGAGTTTTGCATTTGTTTCTAAAAATGTTTTACTGTATTATTTGATATTCCATAAAGTTGCTGGAAACCTGGGTTATTTGGGATTTTTTTTAAACATTGTTCAACAACTTCATTTCAAAGATGTCAGTTAATCTGTTAAGTCTTAAAATGATAATTTTTCCTTTTTGAATTTTTCAAGTATTTACAAAGTATATATACCATTGGGAAGGAAAATAAGATGGAAGGTCAACAAAAAACAGAAGGAGCTGTCCCCTCCTAGCTGTAATAGCCCACTGTTTAGGTCTCAAAGTTTATAAGAAATGCAAAGGGAAGTTATTTGAATGTTTGCGCTTTATGGTTTTGTTTTGTTTTTTAATAGTATGTCTAGCAAAATCAGTTTATTAACCTGTATTGTTCTTAACCAGTGTTGAAATTTCTCATTCCAGTCCCTGAGAAGTTCCTGCCTTCCTTTCATACTTCAGAGACAAAGAACTACTTGGGAAAAAGGGGAGGAGAGGGAGTTGAGAGGAGCAGAGAAGACTATTTCTAGAAAGAACACAGACAATAAATCCTAATAATTGATTTAACAACCAAAGATGCAAGGAACAAGAAAAAAATAAGAAAACTCTACCCCAGTACCTATTAAACTAATTTTCCCCCTGAAATTCCATTACAAAGTGAGGGATCTCTATTCCTAGTTTTATCCTTTTAAACATGAGGAGAAATTTCTTACTGAGTGCAAACCCTTTTTCCCCTCCTAGCAATCCACTTTATCTTAGAAAGAACTGGCTTGTCGGAAAGATATATTAGTGAGGCAGAAGTGCCTTAAGAGTTTTCATATGAGGTCCAGAGTACAAAAAGAGATGATCTGGGTAGTGTTGCAAGACTGCAGGCATGAAATGCAAAATTAGAGGTACCTCTGACTATCACTGGAAGTGCAACTGCACTTGTGATGGAGAGAACCTCAGATATGTGCACGTCCTGCTTGTACAGACTATTCTTTGAATTTTATCATCTGCCAGAGACGTTCAGAGGACACCAAAAAAATGTCAGAAGAGCAGCCATTGCCTCAACGACACAGCCACGACACTCAAGGACAGTCTCGGCCTTCCATTTCCACGGGGAAAGAGCTGCTGTTACCGCAGTCGGCCAGCAGGGGGAAATGCCAAACAAGTGAAGATTAAAAAAAAAAAAAAGTTAAAACACTAAACATGAGGAATAAAATTCGGCAAACCACACACATCTCCTCAGTCGAGATGGAAGGAGGAGATTCTGCTCTCAGAGAGGGAAAGCACGATAAATGAAGTACATATGATTCAAAGTATTCTTCCAGAATTTAGAGAGGAAACAGTGAAAGTGAAGTCCAAAACACAAGCAAGTAAAGGCAAGCTCTCAGTTTCATGTTAGCACAGAGTGACTGCAAATCAGTTAAAGTCTTCCTACATCTAGCGTTAAAATGAAAAGCAAAACATTGCGACTAAACAACTGAGAGGACTAAGCTGAAAGATTATCTATTTTAAAGTACTATCCAACATGAATGTACAAACTAATTTATTTAAAGTGAGCACACATATTCTAGAAGATCATTCTGCATTACAGAAGACTTCATATTACATTTATATAGAATCCTAAGAGTCTCGACTTTTTTTTTTTTCCCCAAAGAAATTTCAGAACAGCAGGGCTCCAATTAGAGACCTTGAATTTCCTTCTACCTTACAAATATTACCTATGCAGCATTTCCATGCTTACAAAGTATAGTGAAAACTACTTAAAGTGAGTGTTAGTTAAGTGAATAAATCTGTGTTAAATGCACATTGATGAAGGGCAACTTGGATGTAACAGACAGGGAAAAGATACAATTCCACAATGTGTTTTAAAATTAAGAAATAAAAAGGCAAAATGTGATAATTTGTTGAACAAAGAAATTTAACAGGCATTTCCAATGAAGAAAAAAAGACAAGCCCTGCAATCACAAGGGCTTCCTGTTTAAAATATCACTGGCTGAGAATCACAAGGAGCAGCAGTGAGATTTTCAGTGACAGATTTAGAGAGATTAGCTACACAAGCTTCTACTGATGTTACTGTTCCACAAATATCAGACAGAAGTAGGTACACATGTAATGACATGCAAACATTTAAAAATGCACGTGTACTGTGATATGGCAGGGTACCTTAAAATAACAGGTAATATTTTATAGTTCTTTATTTATAAAGTTCTTTCAAAATCGGGTGCTGTATTTTCAGTAAAACCCTTGTCTCAATGTGTCCATGAAAGGTAAATGCAGTTTGCTAGGCATGCACAAGGAAAGTTTAGACTATCAGTATATCAAAAGACCTAAGCGAAGCCTAGTTCTGCTCAAAGTTTATAGTTCTACCTTCAGTTTCTTTTTTATTATTTAGCCTGCAGGCTAAACAACACTCCCAGAGTCAGCTAATCTAGCTGGCCAAGGAACTCTCCTTCATGTCCTCTTCCAGCTGAGAGGTCCTACCTCCAGCAGTCCTCACTTTTTCTGGGAGGAATGGTGGCTGAGAGGGTGTCGCACTCCACACAAAGTTGAAGTGATTCACAGATTGGTCAGGGGAACATCATGCACAAGCTTCAGCAGTGGAAGCACTGTGCTGGCAGCAGAAGAGACCTTCCTTCCTTCAGCAGCTATAAAATACTGGATACAGGATTGAGCACTTTGCTGATTTTTTTAAATTAAAACGATCATCAGGAAGTGACCTTTCACTTTCCCTGCATGGTCAGAAATTTGGCCTGTGAGCTACATTTTCAGTGACAGAGTCACATTTGAACATCCTTTTCATTTTGAAACAGGAAGACCTACAGAACAACTAGGGGTAAAGATGCATCTGAGTTTGGCAGTCCTGAATTCTTTCTGTTCTGCTTGTTACTCAGGCAGAATAGATATCATTGTTCTTTTCTGTGTAGCCTCATTATGGAATAGGTATTCTTTAAATACTAAGATTAAGCCAATCTATACTGACTTTGCTATGGTCAACTTTTGTGTCAGTATACTGCAACAGGTACTGGCCCACATTTAGTCTGTCAAAGTCCTATAATAAACTGGACTCCTCAATTAAACTATTCCATCACATGTATTAAAAAGAAACCATTTAATGTATATGAGGTACAGTAGATAAACTTGAAAATTAGCTGATAATACACATTCTTGTACTCTGCATTTTATGATACTGAAAAATACTTAAAAGCATATTTATAAGAATATAGGCGTTCATTTCATCTTATGTGGAGCTTCCATTTTAACAGGAAGCGACACATAAATTCTTGCCTTTACAACACTACAGATAACTTGCTCTAATATATTAGGCTTCTAAATTATTGCCAAGAGACAATATTAAATGATTTGTTGGTGAACAGATGTTCACACAAAAAAAGTATCAAAAGAACAATCATTTGTTTCTTAATCTGTCTTCAGATTTTACAAACAAGATGAAAAAGGTAATGCTTCTCACCGCTAAAAGTGATTTCTTTTTTTTCTAGAATGAATACTGGCAAATCAACTTGACAAAGTTCTCCACAAAACATTGTCTCAGACTTTTGTCAGGTGCTCTGAACTCTGAAAAGGTGACTGGGACACTCTGCTGCTACCTGACAGGTATCACATTGTCCTCTCCCTTTGACTATAACATCTGTTCTAAGTACAGCCTGTTTGCATTTAGTAAAAACCATTCTCATTCTATATTTGCTTTCAATTTGCTTTTTAGCCAAATTTATTTCATTTTCACCAGCCATTATTTCTGTAAACCATGTTGTCATTTTGGCATTCCTGAGCACAAAGACCAGCAAAGAAAGAAAAAAAAAAAAGAAAAAAAGACCAGCTTGGGACCCTCCAACAATAACTACTGTAGTCCCTGTGTAGAGATTAATTAGATAAGTATCAAGAAGGTTTCCATGAGTTTTTAGTTTTGTGTACTGATAAATTATGATAGCGTATGTAAAGGTATCAATGTGTTTCACACATAGCCTAAATAAAAAGGCAGTAAACAGAATTAGGTAAAACATGCTTGTTTGAAACTCTGAACATAGCAGAATATTGAAAGCTCCTTTCTCTCCCCCTCCATCCCAAAATAAAAGCGTGAGTGAGAAGGGATTTCATTACATTCTTAGAACTGTGAGAAGCAAAGTCAAAGGCAGCACTGGCGTTCAGCACGCAGGCTGTACACACTGCCGAGCACGTCACGCTGACAAAACACGCTGCCGGAGCGATCTGCCTTCCCAAGGCCTACAGCGCACTGTCGCTAGGCCTAAATCAGGTAGCTCTGTGTGCAGTGCTGCTGCAGATGAGCAGGAGTCCCCCCCTTCTCTCCATTTCCCTTAGATTTAACTACCAGATTGTTCCAGCATCAGCTTTTTCTCTCTGCTTCCTTCAGCTGTAATGACTGTATTTAAAAAGACGACAGCATCACAATTTACTGTGAAAGATTCGGCCCTAATTTTTTCCTTCTTTACTAGACCAGCTCCCCTGCAGCTTCTGAGCCATTGTCAGCTGTTGTTTTTTGTTCCTTGAATGCAACAGGACTTGGCCTGCCAGGCTGCATCACTGTTTTCACAGCACACCTCTAAGAGGAAGAAAATCTCCTCTTCCCTGCTTCCTGCTGAGCACTGTGAATATTTGGATTTTTTCTTTCTCCCAACAGATACACAAGTCCAACACTGTTGAATATTCACACATTCCTCTCTTTCAACACCAATTCTTTCTTTCCCTGTTTATTTTCATACAAAGCTATTAAATGAAGCTGTAACTAAGCTGTAGCCCAAGTACCTCAGAAGTTTTTATAGAGAACTTGATTCTTCTGCCAAAGTAGTCCTATTCTGACAACTACTTTGAAGCATTTACTTTACTTAATGCAGCATTTTCCTGCTCTTAGGATTTCTAATCTACGCTGTAGCTTTGCAATACTCATGTTTGGGACAAAGAATTTTGTCTCTACAAGTCATGAACTTTCTCATTCAGGCAAGATGGAATAATGGTGAGATAAATCCCACATTTTCTCACAGCTTTACCCTGGATGACACCCAGGTGAACTACTCAGTGTAACACAGCCTCATGGGACTGACACAAAACTACTGGAGAAACACAATAGCATCAACTGAAGTATAGATGAACTCCCAAAATTCATCTTCACCAAGCCAAGAAAAAATCGGGTAACCTTCTGGAGGTCAAACATATATCAGAATGCTGCATTAAATAAATAAATACACACACCAAAAAAAAAAAAAAAAAAAAAAAAAAAAAAAAAAAAACCACCTTAAAAATCACCAAGACTTAAAGGTAAATAGAGATGCAAACTTTTCCTGAACACTGGAGGTAAAAATTTACTCCATTTTTTTCGTTAAAGAATTTAATTCTACACTCAAAAAAAAGTATCAACATGAAACCTAAAAAAATCACCAGTTTATTTCTTCCACGGAATAGTTCAGCTCAGTTCAAAGAGAAAAGATTTTTTTAGGCAAAAGTAGAGTTTCCAGAGTATATAAAACTTTTTAAATATACATTTAATTAATAAAACAGTGATTTAACCAGCTCATTGCAATGGAAATCCTGACAACACTTCAGAAAACATTTATGGCAGAGTCCTAATGAACTATTAGACAACAGCCTACACAAAAAAAGATGGACAAGTGAGAACAAGTTTATATACACACCTTGGAAAGACCTGTTTTCTATTCTCCATTACAGATTTGTTTTCTGATCTTAGCAGCTGTTTCCTTCTCTCTATTCTGCACAATATACCTCAACCAAATTGCAAGTTGTGTTTCAGTCCCTTGTTGTTCAAAAAACACCTGCCCTAGAAGGAAGGAAAAGAAGGATGGCACCACTCTCCACACTCTTTTCAGTCCCCTCTGCTGCAAAAGAACATATATGCTTGTCCCAGACAGAAGGTATTTAGGTTCCCAAAGCCAAACATGAGCATTTTACAGAATTCTAAACCGAGGTATTTAATGTTTCAGAAGTCACTCCCAGTGAGTAATAGTCCTTCTTGTCATTTTAAGCTGCACTAAATGGTATATTTTCAAATCATCTATTGGAGAAACAGTAAGAATTTCAATTTTTTCAGCCCTTTCTATTTTCTCAAGTTGCATTACCAAGCACATAACATCTGGCACAAATTCTGTGAGTGAAGAGGCTTGTACCTCATCCTTTCATACACTCTACAGGCTCCAGTCCTGGAAGAGGGCAGAATGGTAAGAAATAAATTTTTTTCTGAAGAAGACAGGAATGGTTGCTTCCTGAACGGACCAAAGGACCTTGGGATCAGCAGTAGCATATGTTGCCAATTTCTGAAGTTCATTTGACTTGACTCTGTCAAGTAACTTTAAGAGCTTAATCTTTCAAATACAAAATAATGAGACCTGATTTACAACAATGCAAGTATTTATTTCTTGGCTTTGTATGTTTTTAGAAGTGTCTGTTCACTAATACACAAAACCATGCTTTGTCCAATTAGAGACCAACAACCAAAGCAACCTTCAGCTGCTTAACTTCATGAGTTACAAAACCAAAACACAGTATTCAGTCTTCTCATTCATGAGCATCAAAAACTGCCAGTCTTACTTTTCAAAAATCTGCTTTAAAGTTCTTACTCAAGCATTCAAGGTAACAGCAATTTTTATGAATTAAACTTTTTGTGATTACTAAGTTCCTGCTGCAGTCACACAGTACACTAGAGACTGTTCAAATTCTACAACAGCTTAATACTAACCTACTAAAAAAATATTTTTTCTACAACTTGCAAAGCATCACAAGCATGCACCCACACAAGAGTACAAAGTCCTATGAGCTCTTGAATACAATAACGTGAAATTGTAATTCAAATTACTAAAGGCAATTACAAATAGCAAGAAGTTGAAGGAGGATTGATTCCCCCAACAATAACCTAAATCACCTAGATATCTGAAAATTTTTATAATCCATGCACACTGAGCAAAGCTGAAGTAAAGGATGCAATTCCTACAGTGGGTAAATCAGCACTACCATGTGTTGCCAACTTCTGAACTAGTTCATTTGAATATCCTCTGTCAAGTTACAGTTTGGATGTCACATCTGCATGTTCCTACATGACACATTAGTCTCCTTGTCCTCTGGCTATGAGTCTTCTGGACAGAAGTGTCTGTTGTAGCCCTTCTTCCTACCCTCCAAATATAGGAATGAACACTCACACACTACTGTTTGAGTTCAATTATTTAACACCAAATCAATACTTACAGCAGCAAAAGAAAGGTAAATTCATATATATAGAAGCATGATATTCAGAAGAAGCATTACTTTCAAGCAGTATTTATTCTGTGAGAGTATCTGCTCCCTGTGTCCTAACAATTCAGCTAGTTAATACAAAATTCCCCCATAATCAGATTAAGATATTCTAGTTAGACAAGGAGTAAACCTATGAAAGTTAACAGCTGCTGTTTGCCTGACAGTCAAACTGCTTTAAAACTCATTGATATCAATGCTAGGTGAGTGAGAAGTTTTGAGTTTCAAATCAGAGTATTAAATTTAAAAAATTAAAATTCTATCACAATAACAAAATGAGATGAGTAGGGGATTCTTGTTATCTATTACAAACTAATCTCACAGCTGACCATAGTAAAAACATCACAGATTTGGTTAAAAAGACAAGACAAGGACTTCCACAAACTGGAAGAGAAAACTGAAGAAAAGAGGCTGGGATGAGGCAGGATGTAGGAACAAATTATAGAGGCAGGAATTAATTATATCACCCTTTGAAGGTGATATAATTCATGATACTAAGATTACAAAGCACTGGCCATTTAAACAAAAACCCAAAACATAAAAAACAAAACCACACACACACAAAGGAAAAAAAAAAAACCCAGCAACAAAATTCCACATTTCTAAGGAACACTCTCTGCCAAGTATTCATATAAAAGATTGCAATCTTAATGAAATGAAGCTTTTGGACATCCAACTTCAAAGCAAATGAAAAGAGATGCTGGGAGATCTACATCTCAAATACCAAAATGTTCATACACCATATTGCAACAAAAACAAAAGAAAGCAAACCCATTAGTATACCTCACACCACCTTATAGAGCAAAAGCCATGAGAGGACCTACACAAAAGTAATACAGAAAATAAAATAAAAAGAAAGAAAACATTGAACAGTCAACAGAGAAGTTACCACAACAAGGACTGGGGTTAAGCCTGTGAACATACTTTTAACTTATCTGGCAAATAGGAAGGTTATACACATTGTGATGCTTTCCATCATTTCAGATAGTTGTAATTAAAGTAAACTTCAGAGAGTTATAGGGGATCTGGTAATACCAAATGACTGGTTTTCATTTGTCATTTTGTTGTCCCAGGTCAAGAAGTTCAAAATAATATACTCAGAGGAAAAAATAATCTAGCTATAAATATACAACGATGAAATTAAACTAGACATGACTAGTTACAAAAAAGATTTCAAGATTACTGCAAGCAAGCAGTTAACTCTAAGCAGCAAAAAGTCCGAGAAAAGTCTCAGAAGGTGTTAGAAACAGAACAGAGAAAAAACAGGGACCATTCTGCTGTGATGCACGCTGCACATCATTCTGGCTGCTTCACCTCAAAAAAGGGAGAAACAGAAATGGTACCAAGAGGAATGACTACAAGACAGCATGTTTAAAATGAATGAAACTATTTTTTCCTTGCACCAAGCTATCTCACACACAGAAAATGCAGGTAAACTGCACAGAACTTGCTGCTGTGAAACACTATGTAAGCCACAGATATTTATAAATTAGTTCAGAAAGGCAGCAAATTCACCTATAAATAGTTTGATGTTGCTATTCACAGTGCAATAGCCCAAATGTAGCTTCCATCTCAGACAGCAGCTAAACAACTGTCAGAAACCTACTGTTAATATTTCAGCGGCTGACAGAATGCACCCATTTCCTACACTGTTCAGTCAGCTGCTGCTGCTAGGCACTGATAAAGGCAAGATGCTGGATTAGATGGACATTTGGTCCAGCAGAGTATGTTAGTTCCTATGTTTAATCACATTGAGCAGCCATGATGGTATATGTCTTGGTTTGTTTTGGAGATTGGTTTTCTGGTAAATAAACCAGGCTATAATTCAAGCACATAACGTTAAAAGCAGAAATTGCAGCTTATGAAGCAGAAATCAAACTGGTTTGTGCAACATAATGCAACACTGAAATAAAGCCGTAAGCAAGTACTGAAGGCTATAGAGTTTTTTTGTTTTTATATACCCCACCAGATTGATGAAAAATTCTCCTCCAAGCCCCTCACCAATTAGGGTGTCAATGGAAGGAGACTCAGGCAGTCTCTCCTAACTGAGAAAGACTCAAAGTTGGAAAGCAGCACTAAACATAAGCCATGGATACTTGCTGCAAAAACTGCCAAGACCCATTTAAGACTGGCAAAGATTTGGCATCCTCCCAGCTGACCAGAGGGAAGATCTCCTGAACCAATGGATTCAAAAGGAACATGTAGATCAATGTCTGACTCCTCTCCAAGAAAACTGAACTTGTTTCAGGTCCTGCCTGACCCTGGAAGAGTGCAGGATGCTCTCTGTTTTAATAAGGAAATCTAGGTGAAAAAGTAGTACTGTCACAGAAAATGCATAAGCTCAAGCTGAGGCCCAGGACAAACATCGAACAGAATTCTGCTAGAAGTATTGCTAATCCTGCTAGAAAGCACTGCCTAAACAATTTGGTGAATGTCTGCCTTCTCATCACTGTCAGCTTCCTTCTCTTCTGACAGATGAGCTTTTGAAGATAGCCAAACTGAAAGCCATGTAGGATAAACAAGCAGGTCTCAATCTGTGGGAAACAGAGAAGTTTCATTTTCTAAAGCCCAAAATTACAACAGGTCTGGAAAACAAAGCAAGTGTCCAGTATATAAAACCTTCCAGCATTGCTGTAGGCAGTAAGATGAAGATGAACATACCCAATAAGCTTATCATCTTTACCAGGAACAAGCAACTATTAAGGATAAAAACATGCAAACAAACGAGAAGCAGCTTTATGAGCAGTTTCATGAACTCACAGATATTGCCTCAATGAGATTATTGCTCATCTACACTGTTGAGAAAGCTGACCACAATCCAGTTTATATGAGAAAGATGCAGCTTACATGAGAAATCCCTTAAGTCACATAAAAGGACAAGAAAAGAATTTCAGGCAATGCTATTTTTTTCCCTTCATTTCATGTAAGGGCTATTATAATTTTGTTATTTAAATAACTATCTCCTTACAGAATCATACAGATTGGTTTGGGGGTCTTTCACTTTGTTTTGCAGGGGGAGGTATCATCTAGACCAGTAATAGCATTGGAATTGGTCTTGCTGAAAGAAAACAGCAACACAATGCACTTATCATCCCAGAAATGTTTGTGCAAACTACACCAGCAACAAACAGCACTACAAACTAACAATTCAAAGAAATTGGCACTCTTGTTTGTAGTAGGGAACTTCTGATTTACTCTGTGTTTTCTCACTCCAAGCTGACATAGGCTCAATGTTTCAGGTTGAATTTGTTGGTATCTCTGAGAAAAACACAGGAAGATATAATCATGTGTGTGCACTGAGTTTATTCATGCTTCAGTACTTCCGTTAATCATCCATGGGGCAGCATTTCTCTCTTCTCCATCCCACCAGCAAATCCATCAAACATGCATAATTTGTCTTCCTGATACATAACTTGGAAAGTTTTCTTCTCAAGTGCTCCATGTTTCATTAAGAGTCACTTCTAGTGTACTTCCAACAGTTCCTCTCAAATCTCATTCACACTTTTTGCTCCCAATAAAAAACAAATGCTTATCCTCTTGCTCTCCTCTCAAGTTCAAGGTGAGTTTCTGCTCTTCCCTCATATCTACCGATACTTCTTCAACTACTACACAGGAAAACTCCATTGAGTCCCATATATTCCAAAATACAGGGGTTTTGATTTGTCTTCTTCCTTCTCACGCACTAGGTTGCACAGAGATGGAGGAGCAACTGGAAAACTGTACAGATATCTCCAGATTTATCCACATTTGCCTGCAATTCCAGGCACTGGTCCTAGTGATGATCAAGGCTGAGCTTCCCAGTGCAATACAGTTCCCATGAAGTTGCATACTTCACATTTCAGTGACACTTCTACAGAAAGCAAAACTGCTTTCTTTTGAAATACAAAGAACAAGAATTGAAAGTCTTCTCTCTGAGGAATGCAGTGCCAGCTAACAATGTCTCTTTGGATCTTAGGCCTTTAATACCACGGCAATATACCCTGCCCTGAGATTTATTTTACAAACATTTCATTAAGCAGTAGTGATGTATGCAGGACTAATTGCACATGAACAGAAGCACGTCAATCACTGAATTGTTAACACAAGATACTTTCTGAAATTTCATTACACCCATCTATAAATCAAGATGTGACCAAAAGAAGAATTCTACTTCACAGAAGTCACACTGCAGAGTGTGAGACGTAGTGGTTACTTAAACTGTCTTTTGTTTGGCCTTGAAGCTGTCTCCACAGTTACAGAGTAGAGATGTCACAACATACAAATAGTTCAGTAAAGACACTGTACTAACCCAGCTTACTAATGAAAGACAACTCCAAGCTTATGCAGAAACAGTCTCAGAACAACTCTTAACGAAACATGAGAGGGGCACATGCCAAAGTTTCTGTGCTTGACAAATACGCTAAAGACAACAGTGAAGATCACCAGCAGTGACATTAAGGGCTATAGCTGGAGATACTCCAGAACAAGAGATACGCATGTAAATGATCATGATTCAACATCTCACCAGAGCCCAAGAGCTTAACAACATGGGTAGCCTCAGACATGGGGTTCTAAGCATGAGACTCACAGTTTTAAGTGAGCCGTTTACAATAAACAGCACGGCATATAACAAAAAAGGAGTCATACTTTTCATGTTTGCATTGGAACATAGGTCCCTTATTATGCAGCACTAAGAGATAGTGGAAGCAACACTGGACCCAGCCAGGTGTGACAGATGCAGAAACTTGAGTATTGCCAACTCTGCTGATTTTTCACTTGGAAAAGGCATTTTTACAAATTAACAAGTTATCTGTCCCTGAGCAGTACTCACTTGGGAGGATTGAAGAATTCTGCACACATAAGCTGTACACAAAATAGTTTTAACAAGCAGTTAAGACTTCAGCACTGACGACACTCATTACTCAGTACTTTTGCTGTGCACTGAACCATTCCACCCAACTAGACCTGTAAAATACTTTGTACCAAACTTAAAGCATGGCACAGAAACAGGGATGGTATGCAGTAAAGCTACTGGTACCTCATTCGTACGCAGGACACAGACAAAGTACGGGAGGTGTTTTAGAAACAATCACACCTACATGAAAACATGTAATTTCTTGTATTAATACATTGCAACAGAGCTAGAAAGGCTAGAAAGCTAGAAAGAGATCCAAAGACAAAAAAAAAAAAAAAATCAACAGCAACAACTATCACAACCATCTTTCTTCTCTTTTTCTGATGTTCTGCAGAACTTAGGACTTTCTCTTTGCACCAGTGGTTACCCATGCAACTCAGATTTTACTGGATTTCATATTTATCATTATCTCCCCATGTATTAGAAAGTCTCCCATTCTGATTCAAGCCTTTACTTTTTCTTCAACCCAAGATAACAAAAAAAATATATCCAACATCTTAAAAAGAAAAAAAAAGTGCCCTATTTATTTGTACAACCAGTTTTACAAGAATCTCACCTCCATCGGGACAACAGTACCTATTTGTACACCACCCATACTTAATCAGTGTATCAGTTTTAGGCTCACTTTTGTTTACAATATAGCAACACTAAGGATATGAATGAAGCAGACAGTTTTCCGGATTAAACGCACAAGGGAAGGCCTTCCTTCCTAGTTTAAGGTCCTCAATAAAATTACTGCAATACAGAATAAATCAGTAAATAAATCGCTACCTCAGTTTCTAACCCACACATGGGAATAATGCTTCTTACCAGACTGACCTGTTATCTTTTAAGTAGAGTAGAGTCTCAAATAATAATAAGCACACCTATACTCCAATGAATAAACTATGCTGATTCACAACAGCAGATTGCCTGGGCCAAATTTTATGTAGTATTAACAAGTCAACAGGAAGCACTCCAAAACTATTACATTGATGTGCTCTTATCTTCCTTCTCTTACATAGCAGTCAGCTGGCATTCTCACTGCTCTCAGTACACAGGTATCAATCTCAAATACTGTCTTTCTGTCCCCTTGTATTATATTCTCCCTCCTTACCCCATAAAAGACTTTTTTTTTTCTTCTTTCTTCTCCTCAAAATGGGAACTGTAACATCTGGAGAATGGTATTTGTAGCTGGGGTAGTCACATGCAACGTCGGAATATGATGGTAGTCACTAATCTAAACAAAACTATGATTATTCAATACAAGTAAAAAGATTTACACACTAGGTTACAAACATAACACTGAATCACTAGGCCAATTTAATATGGAATCACATAAGCATACAATTAGCATTTAATGGAAGTGCAAGACTGCTGTACCATGGAAGTAGACTTCAGCTACAAGAAAACTAAGTGTCCAAAACAGTTTTACTCACACTGATTGCCACAGATTTTAACTGATCATTTACTTGAAGTTGGAAAAATAAATTGTAGGTTTTTCTAATTTTAGTGGCTACTATAAACAATTGAAAGGCATATAATTTTCAACTTTCACAATGCTGACAGAGAGTGAAAGGTATCACGGAGCATGGTATGATTGCACTTTCTGAACAAAAGGATTGGCAATTTTAAGAAGGCTGTTGTGGCAGCCAATTATCTGGGAGCAGAGTTGGCCCATAAGGGGCCAGGGTGATTCACCCAGAAGAGAAGTAAGTAACGTGCTGCTGAGGGCCACTTCTTCACATCCCCTCACACCAACATCATCACAATCTTCTCATGCTCTCCTGGGATCCACTGAGTCCATGCATACAACAGTCCTACACCAATATTGTCCTAGAAGATGGAGCAAACCACCCCACGGCAGGAAGACTTATCACAAGAGCAGAGACTAAGATGAGAGAAAACAGTGAGGAGCACTAAACTAGTACTGCATACCAGTATGCATTTGTATACGCCGATACGTGGTTGTATCAAGAGCAACACTCACACTACTGTGATATCAGTGCAGTGCCCATCATTGTGGAGACTACTTTGCAAAGTTACTCTCTAAACATATTGTTTTGTTTAAAAATTAATACCCAGATTTTTAATGATCCTATTGTTGTACTATAAAAGATGTTTAAACACATCCCTACACACAGGCACATACACACAAATTCTCATGGACTCCTTTCGTTACTTTGTCCTTACATATTCCTCTCCTTACCATTTCAAGAATAAGGTTGTTGTGGTTTTTTGGTTGGTATTTTTTTGTTTGGTTTTTTTTTTTTTTTTCTTTTTTCTTTTTATAATGTCTTTGAGAAAAATCACAGTTCCTATCAATTTAAACTCTGGTTATTATCCAGTGGGAGGGAGAAGGGGTGGTAGTGGAAGCCATGAGGACTAGAAATATAAAATAACGTTTACTGTATAATTTTAAGTCCCCTTCTAATGCAACTTCTGATCCCCAAGAAACCCATATGAGTCTTACTGCCAACTGGAATAACAAAGAGGTGTCATAGGTAAAGGATTAAAATGCATCCTGCATATGCGGGAATATGGAAAAATATGTATAAAAATGTGCAGATAGTATTTAACTCCATTTCCCAATTTATGCAAGAGCTTCTGGTTTACCTGAGAGAAAAGTACTGGCATGTCTAATGTATAGTACTTTCTACACACAAACAGGGATTTAATAGATATTTCTGCCCTTACTTAGTTTAAGGTTTCAAGCGAGTTAGAGTGAGATGATCTATATATATGATGATGAAATCACCTAATATATTAATAATTAATTTAAGGATAAACCAGAATTTTGAAACAAAAACAACCATGAGCACAGAAGTGAAGATTAAGTTGGCAAAAGGGAGGCAGAAAAGGCAGAAAGAAGGTCCCAAATGGTGAGGAATCATACAATTTTATTTTACTTCAGGAAGGCGCAAACCTAAAATCAGCATTTTCACATTACATGCAATTGTGTAGCAATGACAATGTCAGTGCACTACAACCTGAGGTAGGTATTTGCAGTGTCACTGACCTATGCCCAACTAATGGACTCTGCAGCTGAGAAGATATTGTTACCATAGTAGAGCACTAACCCCGCACCTGCATCTCCCCGGCCAACACCACCAGATTTGGACTGACTACAAAGAAAGCAGCTCATCACCATAGAAAAAAACATTTCATTACACTAAACACTATACAAGTTCTTCCTCAACAGTGAGGCATTCAAATGTAATTCCTGCAAGAAGGTAGAAGAAGACATTGTAAGTCTTATGCAAGAAGAAACTGCCACATATGAATGAGAATTATGGGAAGGGAGGGTATTTCCATGTTTGTTTCAGAGACTGACATTCAAAAGGAAGTAGAGCAGATGAATTACACCAAATTGCAGGTAGAAAGTGGAAACTAAGGCTGATTCTGAAACAAATTTCAAAGTGACAAATCCACTGACTTCAGCACAATTCTCTAAGACCACAAAATAAGAGCTATGGTGTGGTGGGTTTCCTCCTTGGGAGAAGAACTGCAGTTGAAGAACTACCTCAAGGGCAGGTACCTGGCATTCAGAAACAGCACAAACCTGTCTAGTGCTTCCCAATTTATTTCTGACCAGAATGTACTCTCTGAAAGGGTAAAAAGGGAAGCTCAGGTAGCCACATCCTTTCCATTTGGGGTCACTGACAAAAGCATCCTTAATACAGCAAATTCATGCTACACACGATAGATTTACATGATGAAGATGCTTCTCAGAGACAATTACTGCAAGCTAAGCATCAGTGAAGTGGTATCTGAGCTACAGCTAGATGCAAATTACAAAAAAAAACTTCATTATTAGTAATATAGGCCACTGTAGTACTTTTATAGTTATGAAAAAGGTTTGTTAGTGAGGTTCGGGGGTTGGATTTTTATTGTGCTTTTAATTGTTTTGGCTTATTTTTTTTTAAGTCCATCACAAGTCAAGTTATTCAAATTTCAGACCAAATATCTCAATGTCACACTAGCAAGAGGGACAGAGACAGAAAGTATTCCTTGGACACATTAAGGACTAATTTCTAGCTTTCATGCAAAATTTTGTCACGCTAACAAATTAAGTAAAAGTCCTGAATAAATAGATTCCAAGTCCTTACAAAGCATTACAAGAGCTCAGTATTAACCACTTTTTAAAGGCATAGCAAAGACACTAGGAGACAAAGTACCCAGAGTGAGATCCCCCAGGCATCACCAGCAGCCTCTTAAACAGGTGCCAGATTCTTCAAATTTTGTCCAGAGCTTCAGGCCTGCAAAATCCACCTAAAACTACATTTTGGGAGGCAAAAATCCTGGTACTCTCAATTCAACTGTGAAGCTTGAGCAGGGCCACAGTTTCTTTACAGATGAGAACAGATTTGCTCTTATGAGATAAGAAGTACTTACAGAAGTTTTTCTTTACAGCTGTGCATCAAACCCTTTCGTACATCCTGACTTCTCACTTTCCTTATCTAGGAAACTCTAATACAGCAGCATTACAAAGGGCACTGTTGCAGGCTCTCTACAGAAGGTAAAACATCCTTGAAGGACATCAGATACATCATCTTTCCACTACATACAGATTTATCATGGTTTCTTCTCTTGCCTGTTGTATAGGCCCAATCAGCCAATGAACGGGAATTTCATCCTTGCATAGCAACAATGTCAGCCTTCTAATCATGTCAAGATACTAATAGTAACTATTTCAGCTAAGTGCATGTCCTGTCAGCAATTTGCTCCACATGGGCTGTCAAGGGGCTGGGAACACTTTAAGAAAACTATATTACTGTTTATCAAGTCTTTTACAATTACAGAATCTGTAAGGTTTTAGACTAATCTCTTCACCTTTTTGTATCAGTTTTAAAAAGTGCCAGCAACATGTAGAGTGTACAATGTATCAGTGCTGACAAACTACAACCCTGAGTCAAGGACGCTATTACCACCTATATATCTGTCATACATATAATCTGTACAGGTGGAGGAATGAGCAACATTTTTTAGGCTTTGGGTGTTTTTTTTTGTACAACCTATGAAGCACATGTAAGTTCTGAATTCATAATGAGCAGAATTTTGGACACTTACTAAAAGAAAAAGAATTTTGTCACACAGCCCTAGATATTAGCTAATTATGGTGATTACAAAGAAGCTACTTTCCAATATTAGAAGCCTGGAGGTCTTAATCCTGCTGCTACTTATATAGATTCTGATTTCAGGCATTCAGCTATTCTCTCTAATTCCTGCAGGACTAGTGTTAAATAACATGAATTCTTGCAAGACTGGAGCTCTAGTTAATTTCTTCAAAAACATAAAAACAAAGTGTATTTGATATTGTCTGACACTTAAATACAAGCCTTTTTATATTAGTATCTCATACAAACTGAAGAACAAAATAATTGACAGGGATCAGTTAAAGTTAAGTGTTTGCTCACTTGAAAATGAACTTCACTATCTAAATCAAGACACACGAGATTACAGCAAATATTAAACTTGTTGCTGGATGAACAACCAAAATCAGCTTAAGGCCCATTCAAACTTTGGCAAATCTGACTGAGAGCATTGTGTGAAAATACACAGTTCCTACAGACATAAATTATTCTGAAAAGTTACTGTTCCTCTATACCTACTTCAGAAAGACTTCACATTCTTTGATGCGAGTCTGACGTGAGTTCAAGCACAGCGTTCAGGACTAAACACACCTGACAAAAACTACCAGATGTGTTCTGCTTCTGGTGGCACCTGCCAGTACCCGTGTTTGTGACTCTGTGTCCCCTTGGGAATCAGCAATGGAGTCACTAGCCCCCACAGCATGAACAGAAATTGGTTCCCCTGCTCTGATGCATAAGGCAGCTATGTCATCACTCACTCTCAAGAAAAACAGCAGAGAAGTGAGTTCTCATCAGTTAAAAATGCTGTTAAAACTCTCTTTCACTGTGTGAAAAGAAATCCACTGTGACCCACTGTCCTTCCAGCAACTGGGAAAGGACAACATGGCTGCCATACTGCCAGTAACAGAAATCCCCTTCTGCCAAATGTTTCCATCCATAACATTGCTCTGAAAGCTTAAAAATCCCCAGAATATCAAATAAGATACTTGCAATCACAGATTAAGCGAATACAGTTAATATATTCTTTACACAAAAACACATAAGCAGTTGGAAGACTTCCTTCATGGACTGATTTTCTCTAAACATACTACGCAACTATAAACCATTTTTGACTTGAAAACAAAAATCCCTGACTGCTGCACAGGTTTAAGCTGACCAACAAGAACTGGAAAAGGTATTGAGGACTGCATTTCTAGAATTATGCTAGCATCTTACTCTCTTCACCCCAAATCCCCAACTTCGGCTCAAGAAAACTACAGGTCCCAGGATGCCTTAGGATAGCACAATCCTGACAGGCCACTGCAATGAAAACACAGCACTGCACACTGGGGCCTGTAGTTTCCACGAGCACATTCCTACTCAAGATGAGACCAGATGTAGGCCATATTGCACACTTCCACAGGGCTGCAAACAACACACACAACCTGAACGGGGAGACTGCTGCTGGCAAACATCAGGTAACCTGGATAGATAGCAATTGCTCATGCGTTGTAGTTAAGAGGCCAAAGATTTCTGCAGAAATAAACATCAGCTAACCATGAGTCCTTATAGAACAGCAGTTGGGCTACTTTTAAACATGCACAGTTTGCTGTAGCTTTTTAACATCTTTCACTGAAGTGCAACAAGAATTCATGGGGTTTCTCTCCCAAGACTGCTACATTTAATAACATTAAAGAGTACTCTTTCAAATAGCAATAGGAAAAGTATGTTTGGTGAGGGGCATATTCTCCCTGTCCAGAATTCAGTTATCTGGAAACAAATTGCTCTCCTCCTCCATTTCTACAATGTGCTGAAGCAGGGGCTTGCCTCTCTCTTCTGAAAAGAAGTGGCTCTTAGCTGAAAATTAAATAGCTGTGTCTCAGCGTAGGCCTCAGAGAGGAATACGCTGTACTTCAGTAAAGGGAATGGCAGCTCCCCCTACCAGTCTGTTCTAAGAAGGTTTTAATCGAGGAAGGAAACAACCAGGGAACAAAATTTAAAAGTCCTCCTTTTTTTTTTTTGCCCTCCCGCTTCCCTGAACTCTGGATTATTATTATTAAAACAACTTAAAAACAATAATATGCATATAAAATTCCATCTAAGAATTTATATGCTTGCCTAGTCCTTGTAGTACAAGACAGGCTTTGCAGCATTTCCAGGCTAGCAGGCAGCACCTGCAGAAACATGCAAGAGGACCATGCAAAAGGAAAAGGCTGGGCCAAGAGAAAGACAGCATCCCAGTACAAGAGAAAGAAATGGTGATGCTTCAGTCACCTGAAAGTCATGCTGATGCACTTCCCTATAGAGGCAAGAGGCCTCAGGAGCATCTAAAGGTTTTGTCAATACAGCAATGCTGTCCGTAGGCCAGACAGCTGTTGCCATAGTTACTATCAGCCAGCTTATCAGAAAATAATTATTACGATTACTCAGAAGTTTTGTTAAAACAATTTAAACCTTCAATAGGATACCAATTAATCTCCTCAATTAACTATTTGCAACTATGCTGCGTTTGGGATCCATACAGTTAACTTGGATCTACAGGGTTGAAGTGGAAAAGGGGAAAGAATCAATGTTCCTTCTCCCTTTCATACTGACAGCTTGTATTTCATACACAGAAACAAGGAACCTGAACTACCCGTAAGCTTGGCTGCTCTACTAGAGTTCTCTCACAGGCCATCTTAGAGTCACAGGCTCAAATCTGCCCTCATTTGTTTTAACTACTCACACATCCATACTGCAATTCAAGAAACACACCAGTTACATTTTCAAAGCGTACTTTTAATCACACGTGCAAAGGTAGAGTCCCTCACTTCAGAGGCAGGTGACACAACTTCTGTACCAAGCGAACTTTCTCTCTTGTCCTACAAGTGCAGAACTGCCAGGTAGAAGGGTGGAATCCAAAACACACATTTTAAGAAATCAGACATTAAAAATGCATAGAAGCTGTATGAATGTGGCCTAGAACAGAGCTCACAGGAAGCAGAGCCTCACTGCTCCTGTACCACTTATAGATGCATTCCCACCAGTAACAACAAACATTAGGCTTGGGCTGGGGTCTGGGGGTGGAGGCAGAGTGTTTGTTTTGTGGTGTGCAGTTTTTCAAAGCATGCTTTGAGCATACAGTCTCTAATCAAAAGAGTGAGCATTTGTAATGACAGCAAACAAGAAATCTCGGGCAAGAGGGAACAAATAATAGGTCAAACCATCTAGGCAAAGAGCTTTTAAGGCATGGGGAACTTGATAATTCCAACAGAGATATTAAACTGGTGTAAACAATATACCAGAAAATAATGCTGTAGATAATCCTGTATCATAAAGCACATTTTTTCCTAAAAAAACCTGGAATGATCAAAGTATTAAAACAAAAGATTCTGTGCAAAGCTGGGGCTTTGTTAGGCCAGTAGGCAAGGAAGATCAAAGGAAGGGACCTGCAAGAACTTTCTACAGCTAAAAAATTATTTTAGGGATGGGTGATTCTAACTGCAAAGTCTGATTACAATGCAAGTGCATCTTTCCTCAGCACTAAGTAATTTTTTTAAAATCCTT
This sequence comes from Taeniopygia guttata, assembly GCF_048771995.1. Lineage (NCBI taxonomy): Eukaryota > Metazoa > Chordata > Aves > Passeriformes > Estrildidae > Taeniopygia > Taeniopygia guttata. Next base: position 26,881,261 of record NC_133030.1, on the reverse strand, counting down.
AGATTTCTGTACATTTTACAGCCCATGATCTACACTTCACTTTTGTGATGTTTTGACATAACAAAAGCAGAATCAAAACTTTAAATCATATTTTAACAATTTCAGTTCAGAGAGGAACTTTGTAAAGTGCAGGAGCCATAAATAAAAACTAATGAAAGAAACAAAGGAGCTGCATTTTATTTTTTTTAATGGGACTCTATGTGCCATAAGGCAAAAAATGAAAAGAAAATGAGAAAATACCAAGTTGCGTGCCCCCCCCCCCCCCCCCAGCAGTAAGTGTAAATAAATTTTTTTTTTGCCTGCATAATGTGTATCTCCACCACCAGGACAAGCCAGACACTGGCTTTGTGCTATAGCAAACATGAAAAATTACTGTAAGACACCTATAAAAACTATCCTTCTGTACCCTCTAATTAGAGGTACAGAAGTAAGTACCAGCCCTTTGCATTTGGCAGACATCTCAAAACCCTTCTGCGCTCTGCCCCACCTTGCCACTATATGGTTTATTCCTAAAAAACCTTTGTGCTGTTAAAATACATCAGAAACAGGATGTGAGCTGCTTTCTCACACAGAGTAATTGAACAAGGGCAGTTCACAAACGTACAGGAGCCAGGCCTTTCGTAGAGTCTTACACTTCTAGTATACAGCTACACATGTGACTGCACAGTTGCAAGCATAAAGGGTGAAGGGGACAGTGAAGAAATATTATTAGAAGCTTAATAAGAGGTTTTTAGCACTGCCCCTTCCACACAAGAAGCCTCTCCTGAAGGAAATGCTTTGGAGCTCACATCCCCATGAGATGGCCCTCCAAAAAGCAAAGCTCTATCACCCCATGAAGTTCTTTCTTATACTTAATATTTTAAACAAGCAAACCCGAAACAACAGTAAAAAGGTTAGGGTCACCAACACGTTTCTCACATGACTTTCACCTTGAGTTTATAGTACCTGTACAGAATGCCAATAACACATGAAATAAGATAGTCCATTCAGGTTCCTTCAAACTGGACTAAAATAAAAGAGAACTCTCCATTGCAAACAATTTCCAGTAGTATCAATTCTTTTGACAAAATAAAATTATTCATGGCTCTGAAAAAAAGGATAAAGGAACTGAACAGCTACAATGTGTTCATTATTAACAAACTGCATGAACAACACAAGTGATAGCCAAGCTCACTATCAAAGCTTTCCAACTGCACACAGAATCACACAACTTTTTAAGGAGTCAATAAAACACATCTTATTTTCTAGGAAAAGAAAAACCCATGAAAATTGGGTCCTTTGTAAGGATCCACACCAAGATATTTTTATTTTTTAAAATCATAATTTCTACAGTGAAGTTTAATAGGCACACACAAGACCTAATCTCTAAAAGTAAAGTTGGAATAAGAAATAGTTAGGACCGATATTTTAAACACACCTGAAGCTGAATAACCTACAATGAAGAGATAGCTTTACAAAACCTAAACTTAAAGTGGAGATCTCACTATTGAACCTGGGAAACACAACAGCACTTTTTTCTAAGCAGCCTAAGTTTTGATTTCCTACTTTTGCTTTTTTAAAGTTCTTTGAAGGAAAGTTTTTTTATTTTCCCTAAAGGAAGAAAACCACTTTCAAATGCCTGCTTCCATCAATAAAACCAGTTCAGGATACACACAGAGGAGAGTAAATATCAAAAACTTTCAGGTAAAAATCTTAAAAACACTAATGGCAAAAAAATTATTAATAACAAAGACTCCTCCACATAAAATTTTGAATTACACAACATGTTAGCTTCACTGGTTAAATGAAAGATCACCAAAACCCATAACAGGATCCACTCCAAAATTCTTATTGCTCAGGTCACTAAGGCTGAAATCTTGGGATATGACATAGCTGACATCCATCTGGTGGCAAGTACTCCCAGCGAGCAAGCACCTACCTTCTGCTAGACAATGGGTCCCTTAAGACCTTGAAGAGATACTCTATACACACCACTATACAACATGAAATGAATGGATAGAGAGGCTGCTCCATAATCCCTCTGTATCAGCTCAAACCCCTAGCTGATATAACTATCATAAAAGAATCTCTCTACCATTGTGAAGTTGAAAGTTTTAAAAACATTTGAAAACCTCATAATCTATTTTTATGCAGTTTTAAAGTTTCATTTACTGAGCTACAGAATTCCTTTCTAGAAATCAACATTAAAAAATGCCCCCAAAGAAAGTTTCATTTAGCTATCATGAAGCATGCACAGATATAAACAAAATTTCCAAAGACTGTAATCTTTCTCCTAAGATATGATAATTAACTTGTTTAACTAATATGGGTACTTATGCTATTTTTTTATTTCTTTAAGATCCTGTTCTCAGTAGTAATATAATGTCACTATTTAATAAAAATTATAAAGTTGTATAACTAACAAGTTCAATATTAAAGTTCTGTTGTTACATGTTAACCTGGTAGAAGTAATGAATTTTAGAATTGTATGGGCTTTTTTAAACAAGGCATTGAAACAAATGTAATTTTTTTCACAAATGAAGCCTCAAAATAAGCCTCCCTTCATCAAAGTTAGAAATTCCCCTGCTATGTAGCAGGTCTAGCCTCACCGGCTAACTCTGGGAAATCACGGGAAGGCCAGAAGAAGACAAGTTACAAAACTGAAACTAAGCAGGTGTCTTCATTGTTAGAAGTGAGCACAATGAGAAAAAGGGGCGGGGGGGGGTGGGGTGGAGGGAGGAAGAGGAAAAAAAAAAGAGTAAACAGCCAAAATCCATTTTATTTCTGATACCTGAAAACCTACAGCTAAGCAAAAAAAAAGCTTCTATCTACCCATATGGGTGTACAGGAGTATCTATCCTTTAACCAAACAAGCAACAGCACAAGAAAATTTGCCTGGCCCAAAGAAGCCTGCCTCCTCCTCAAGCCCTGCCATTACGGAGTGCACATCCCCACCTGATTTCTCCATGCTCAGACCCACCGTACATCATAGGACACAACTTTCTCGTGACACGCACGTTATTACCCCCAGTGGGACCTTTTTACATGCAGTCTTCACAGTGAACAAAAGTTCATTGTCAAGCTCAGTGCTTGGGCCCAAACAAATACCCAAGAGGATAGAAGGGGGAGAGAAAGGGAGAAAGTGCTCCTATCTGCAATTAAAAGATGTGCAGGCAATCACCGTTACTTACAATTAAAAAGTGGGAACAGGTGTAGCAGATATCATAGTTTGATAGCTGAACAAAGAATATTACAGCACGTGACTGAAATGTGATGACATTTGTTCACCAATCGAAAACAAAAGCCACTCTCCAATGGCACTCTTTCCTCCACCCCCAAGAATTAGGAACTTAGAAATTTCTCCATATTGAAACACATCTGTTCATAGCCTTATTTTTTGACACTTGAGAAGAAGTTGAATGAAGAGCTCCATGCATTAATAAAATACGAATTCACCCAAAAAACCTCAGCGTACTAAACCATCAGCATCCACCAAACTGCAGAGGTGATTGAGAAGAAAGCTCTACCGACAGTGAAGCATGGAATAATAAAGAATAGAAAAAAACAAAACACACACCACCACAAAAAAAAAAAAAAAAAAAAAGGAAAAAAAAAAAGAAAAAAAGAAAAAATCCTGCAGGAAGGCAAGTGAAGAAAGGAAAGAAACATGCATAAGAGGACTGGAGGACTACACCAAATGGCAGAGTCCCACATAGAGCCTCACTCCACCTACACGGGCGCAGGAGGGAGGGAAACAAACCAAAATAAAGTGTCCGTGCCCAGTGCTGGGGCAGGCGTGGGCACCCCCGGCCCCGTACCTGTGCGGAAAGAGCAGCCCCAGGGCGAGGGGAGCAGGCCCGGCTCCGGAATAACAAGTTGCTGAAGAAACGGAATTTTCCCGGCGCTGCTCGGGCCACAAAGACGAATGAAAGGAAGGAGGGAAGCGAAAAAAAAAAAAAAAAAAAAAAAAGGAAAAAAAAAAAAAAAGAAAAACCGCAGCAGCGGATTTACTACGAATTATCCATCACCGTGAGCGGCATCATTTCCCAGATAATAATAAAACTTCCCCGACAGCATCGCGGCGAAGGACCCGACCGAGAGAAAAGGGCCTGGAAATAATCATCCTGAAGGAAACCGGAGGGGAGGGGATAAGCCTCCCTCCCCCACCCCATCCCCAGTGCAATGTGTCATCTCCTTCCCCTGCTCCTCCCCCCAACCCCAATGTGTCACCTCCTCCTTTTACCCCAAGTGTCACCCTCCTCCACCTCTCCCGCTCCCGCTCGCAAACTTCTGCCGGGGAGGCCGGGGGGCCGCCCCGGGACGCTCCGCTATTCCCCGCCACCCCCCCGAGGGAGGGGCCGGGGGCCGCGGCGAAGTTGCTGCTCCTCATCGCCAAGTTGGCCGGAGAGTGCGGGGCGCGCCGGCGCCATCCCGGGGGGCGCGGGGGGGAGAGGGGGGACGGCGCCCGGGGGGCGGGGGGGGGGCAGGGAGGAAGAGGAGGAGGAGGCGAATCCGAAAGGTGGGATACTACACCCTGCTGGCGGCGGCGGTGCTGCTGCGGGCCGGCCGGGGTCCCCCTGGCAGGACCTCTCTGTGAGGGGGAGGACTCTTCTTCATAGGGGGAGGGTGCCGGCGCCGCCGCTCCTCTGGGCCTCCCTGTCCCCCTCTTCTGGGCGCCTCTCTCTCTCTCCTCTCACTTTCTTTAAGCTAAGCGGGGAGTGGAAGATGGTAGGTTGCTCCCTTCTCCTCCTCCTCTTCGCTCGCTCTCGCCTCTGTGGGGTCCTTTTCCTTCCCCCTCTCCGCGGGGGGCTCCTCCTGCGGCGGGGAGGAGGGAGCGGGCGGGGAGGGCGGCACGAAGCCGAAGAGGCGCAGGAGGAGAGAAACTGTAACACAAAAACAAGCCGAGAAGCTGAACTCTTCTTCAATCCCATTCACCCGGCCCGGCCGCAGCACACCGCTCGCCGGTATCCCTCCGCCGCCGGCCTCCCTGCCTGCCTGCCTGCGGCGCGCTCCCGATACGCCGCCGCGCGCGCCCCCGTCCGCCCCGGCCCGGCCCGGCCCGCCGCTGGAGACCCACCGGGGAACCGGGGACCGGCGGGCCCACGCCCACGGTCTCCCCTCCCCGTTGCAACGGTGGGACGCCGCCGGCCAGGCCCGGGCCAGGGCAAGGGGGGGAGCCAGGAGGGCGGGCTCGGCGGCTTCTCCTGAGGGGGGACTACTTGACGTGTCGGTGCGGCGAATTTATTTCCCTTTGCCTAAGGAACGGGCTGTGCTGCGGCACCCATTGCCTAGGGAAAAAGCCCGGATGTAAAGTGAGTGAAACTAAAGTAGAGTGAAGTAGGGCACCAAACTCTGCCGGAGCAGCGGCGCCGCCGGCCGCGGCCGCCGGGGGCACTGAGCGGCCGCACCGCCCCACACCGCCTGTCCCGGGCGGCCGTGAGGGCGCGGGGTCCGGGGAGAGCAGTGTGGGGGTGGCCGTGCGTCAGCCGAGGACCCCCCCACGCACATACACACACACAGATACACACACACACACACACACACATACATACACACTCACACCCCTCCCTCCCCGCGCCCGCCCGGCCGGCCCGGCTGCGCGGGGCTCGGCGGGGGCGGCGCACGGGTGCGCGCGCGGGGCCGCGCGCAGGAAGCGGAGAGCGGAGGGGGTGTGAGGGGGGGGGGGGGCGCGCTGGCGGGAGGAGCCGGCGCGCGGGGCCCTGCCGCGAGGGGCTCCGCACAGGAAGTTGATGCAACAGGGCCGCGGGAGGGGGGGCGGGGGGCGCGCGCAGGAAGCGGCGGCGGGAGGGAGCGCGGGAACGCGGCGGCCTCGGCGCCGTGCGTGAGGCGCGGGTGCGCCACGGCCCGTTCGCCCGGGCCAAGGGCCGCCCTCTCCCGCTCCCTCCCTCTCCGCATCGCTGGCCCTGCCATGTTATTCGAAGGAATAGCGCACACGCTCGCCGCGCGGCCGGGTAGGAAGGGAGGGTGTTCCCTCCTCCGCCTCGCCGTTCATGCAGCGGGCTTGGCTTATTTATTTATTAACTTACTACTCCAGTGCCGGGCGATGCTGCCATTTGCTTTCGTGCGAGCGGCGGCGCATCAGCCTTCGCTTTTTTTTTTTTTTCCTCCCTCCCCATTCCTCTTCTAATTCCTCTCCAGGAAGGGGAAAGAAAAAAAATATATATAATAAAAACGAAGAAGAAACCAACAAAAAGCAACCGTGGCGAGTCAGAAACTTTCATGGACAGGCTCAAAGCAGGGAAGTTAACACGCCATGGATTAGAAGGTTTCTGCGGCACTGGCTGGCGTGGAAATCCAATATACGTGACTTGTGCTTCGGGGGCTCCTCGCTCCCTCCCGCGCACCCCCGCGCGTTCCGGGCCCGCCGGTGCCGGCGGCTCGGGCGGCACGGTGCCCCCGGTTCCCTGCCGCCGCACAATGCGCTGCTGGGGGCTGCCCCAACGCCAGCGGCCAGCCCTTGCAGGGTCACTCCTTATCTGCAGTACACTAGCTTAAGTTACAGGCATGCCCCTGTGCGTCTCCGGCTTCTGAAAGTCTCCAGAAATACTTAAAACCTCGCATTTCTGTCGAAGCTACCATTGCTAAAAGCAGTGGGACATGTTCTGGACGCCGCGGGATTTGCATGAGCTCTCACGAAAAGCCGGGATTTGATGCAATGCAAAACTGTTTTTTTTTTTAAATAGCCTCTTATATCGCTTTATTCCTTTGAAATTCTCACAAATTGTGAAGAAGTGTTTGCGTTATCTCTGCAAATGCTTCAGGAAGCCAGGATGAACTCTTCTATTATATTGTGAAACTAAATCCATAAAGCAGTCATGATGAGTAACTCGGGGACAAGTCGTAATTGGCCAGAAACGCACAGTTTTATCATCTGGAGGATTCTAGAGGGCTCAGCGTGAGTGAGAACTTACAGAGAGGTTTTCTCTCAACTGTAAAAAAAATATCTGTAAGCCATTGTTTATTTAATTACCTTTAATTTTCCACTTCTTTTCCATCAGTTGGTTGCGAAGTTGTGTGTGATTTAATTGTGAACTTCACAACATTTAAGTGCCCTTCTTAAAGCTGCAGCTCCTGCACTCATACAATTATGCAAGAAACTCAGGCTTATTTTTTTTTTATGAAATTTCTAGCCTGTGGGTTTGTGGATGTGACCTTAAAGACATAAACCTTAAATGCACACAAAGGAAAAGATATGAAGTAAATAGAGTAATCTAAAAATGCCTTTTTTTTTTTTAATGTCATATTGTTTGGGTTTTTCTTTTTGAGGCAATCTCTCCTACCTTTTTTTTTTTTTTTCTTTTTTTGCAAGCTAGGTATGATGCTAAACAGTAGGGTTGACAGAATACTAAGAAAAGGAAAACACAGAAATTAGATCTGGGTGCTCATCAAATTGTTACTGATAGGTGCACAGTTCATGGGATATCAGGTAAGGTCACATGCACAAGACTACCAAAAATCTAGCAGCCATCACAGTGCAGCTGTAACAAGAAGTGTTATGGTTAGTATAACTGAGATATTAGATATTGCACCATTTCTAATAAGTATATATTTGCCTTTTATACTTCTTCCTACTTTATTTCGACAGCCTTTGAATAGATCAAGTGAGCTTTTTTACTCTCAGATCAGCTTGCAGTTTGCTGTGATTTCTCCTGTGGCTGGGGTGCTACCCAGCCCCCTCCCTCCTTAGCCCTCCAATCTCAAATCTGTAACAAATTTTTAAACCCCCCTGAAAATCTCAGCTTCAATACTCAGATTTTCCCTCCTCCGTGTAAACTTTTACTACCAGCACTTTAAGCTGTAGAGGCCAAGTGTTACAGCCAAGACAGCCTGGATTTTGATTTTACCTTCAGTTAGTTTGAAGCAAGGAGTCAGCTTACTCTGAAAACAATCAGACCAGAGCTGCTTTTGTCCTTCAGATTTTTTTGATAGAGGCACCAGAAAAATAAATAACTGAGTAAAGCCTGTTTGTTTTACTGCTTTTTTATCTTTCTGGTTAACAAGCAAGTTGAAAGAATCTAGAATGAGTGATTTAAGTGTTATTAGAGATTCGGCATGTTTATTTTGCTGAGGAGTCAATACACACAGCCTAAAGTTTGTTTTTGAAAGATGAACTTTGGACAAAGTTCAAAGGAAAAATAATCATCAGCTGTTACTGTAGATGCACGCAGAAATTTTTCATGGTTTGTCTTAGAGCTCAGACCATGATGAGTATCTCACACACTGCCCACAGTGATCTCTGGGTCATGGCAAGGTGGCTCTGACCATTTTCATAGAATCATAGAATCTTTCAGGTTGAAAGGGATCTTAAAGGTTGTCTAGTTCCACCCCGCCTGCCATGGGCAGGGACACCTTCCACTTCCACTAGACCAGATTGCTCAGGGCTCCATCCTGCCTGGCCTTGAACACTTCCAGGGATGGAACATCCACAGCCTCTCTAAGCAACCTGTTTCAGTGCCTTGCCATCCTCACAGTGAAGAATCTCTTTCTAACATCTAATCAAAATCTACCCTCTTTCAGAATAAATCCATTATCCCTTGTTCTATCACTACATGCCCTTGTCAGAAGTGCTTCTCCAGCTTTCTTGTAGACTCCCTTTAGGTGTTGGAAGGCTGCTATAAGGTGTCCTTCAGGCTGAACAGCCCCAACCCTCTCAGCCTGTCTTCACATGAGAAATGCTCCAGCCTTCTGATCATCTTCATTGCACTCCTCCAGTCTCTCTCCAGAAGATCCACATCACTTTTTCTTTGGGGACCACAGAGCTGGACAAATCACTCCAGTTTCTCCTAAGGTACCATGAGAGCAGAGGGGCTGAATCCCCTCCCTCGCTTTGCTGCCATGCTGCTTTTGATGCAGCCCAGGATGCTGTTGGCTTTCTGGGCTGCAAGCACACATTGCTGGGTCATGTTGGACTTCACATCAACCAGTCTGAATTCAGCAGTTTAAGCCACAGACCTTGATTATCACAGACATGCCAAAAGTCTTTTCTTTAAAAACTGCACATGTGCACTTTGTTCAGACTTGCAATGCTGACGAGAAACGGTTCCTGCCTCTGTGCTACTTAGCTTCACTTCCACGTCAACAAAAAGGGCCCCCATTTGTGTATATGAAGAATTCACCTTCTAGTAGCATGAGGTGAAACATGAGTTTCATGTACAAAATAGAAAGCAATGGTATCATCAGATGCACAGCTAAATGTTTGAATAAACTGGTTTTGTACGTTGGGTCTATACAGAGATATCTACCATTATTTCCTTTCAGTGAAAGGAAATCTTGCTAGAAGCTTAGGGGAAAAATCCTCCTTTGCTTGTTGAGTCTTTTTGCACAAAGTTGACCCACACACCTCTGCCTCTGAATGTGATGTTTGTGCTGCTTATCACAAGTCATAGTTCAGTTTGTCTGGGTTTTCCACTTTCTGCTTGATCACATCACTCTGAATGCTTGTCCAATCCCCTTTGCCTAGTTTTTGTCCTAGGAGCACTGGGAAGTACAAGCCAAATACAAAGCCTTATCAAAGTTAGTGGAAAAGTCACAAAACAACAGGATTTGATGAGAACTTGTAAGCAGCTGCTAGATTTTATTTCTCATTGAACATTAATTCGCCAGTTTGGGAGAATTTCAGAGAAAGAAGCACAGTCCATGTAAAGTATTTATGCAGGGGCATCTCAAGAATAATAGTAATTGCTAACAGTTATTGTACCAAGTGTTCAAAATAAAAAGTTACATCATAACATGCTAGCTTTGCTACAGTTAGCCCATCTTGCAGCGCTGTTTGTTGAGAATACTTAGAACATAATCTGAGAAGATATTAGTTAACATGCATAAACAGTCTTCTAGCAACTTGTGTTAAAAAGAATTCGCAGCAAGTGCATTGGCAGGTCACAGATTAGGTTGACAGTGGAGTAGTCACATAGCACTTTCTCTTCCTCTGGTTTTTAGCAACAAAACTACCTTAAAAACTAAACCAAGAGTTAATTACTAGCCTATTGCTGGTTTTCACTGTGCTTTTGGCAGGAATGCTAGATGGCTGCAACTAAGAGGGAAGATAACCTGTGCAGCTTAAAAATGAAAGCTATAAGACCATTTCAGGCAAGACATACCCCAGCCTAAGAAAACAGTTGGGAATCTGTCTTTCTCATCAGTGTTTGAGCACAGGGTTATCTCACCAGCAGGATCCAGGCAAAGAGTGCCTTCTACAAGCAAATATCTTCCCCTTTCCAGGTCAAGGAAGGTTAGGGCATCACTCACTTCCAGCCAATAAGGAAAATTAACCAGACTGTTTAGATCACCAGTTGGGACCAGAGCCTGAAAACACGATGAGCATGAAGCACTCACCATTAAGGACATCAGCCTAAGTGGAAACTGCATTGCTTAACACAACAACTTCTGACTTTGACTGTGGATTATTGCTTTACACAGGAGTTATTGCTTACAGCAGCCAATGAAGCAGACCCCTGCTTACCTTGTCTCATCCCAAAGTGACTTTCTGACTTGTCAGCTGTCAGTTGGTCCAGCCAGGAGTGGTGCACTTCTCACTCTCCTGAATGCTCTGCCTGGGAGGCAGCTAGGGTGAGCTAAAAACAGCCATAGGAGTGCATTGTCCAGGATCTATATTCAGGTAAAAGTAATTCAACATTCAGGCTGCCCTGTTGCTTTTGTAAAATTCATGTTCTCCGGGCTGCCCCTAGCAGCTGAGCCAGGGAAGGCCTGTCAGCACATTACAGCATTGTGTCTGCAGTGGGATTTCACTGGAGATGCAGGCTCTTCTGAGAGTAGCCTTGAAAGGAGACTGTGTCCTGCTTTTTCTTCCCCTGATCACTTACTGCTTTGCTTACCAGAGACATCGGTTATTTCATACAGAAAATAGAGGTCCATAGCTCAGAGGCAGTAGCCTGGCCTGTCGTCCCAGAGAGCATGGGGGACCTGTGAGGACTCATCATTGTCTCTTACCTGCCAGCAGCTCCCAGAACTCTTCTTCCTTGGCTTCCCTCTCAGGCTTCCAGCCTTGTTAAGGTTTCGATATGTAAAGTCAGGAAGGTTGTCAGCTCCTTATGTAATTTGACCTCCTGCAAAACACTATTTCAACCAGTACTTCTGTATCAGATCTGCAATTAGGGGAGGCCAGAGAGCATTTTACCTTTCACAAGCCATGCTTGCTTTCTTGTTCTGAATATGCATTTGCTTTCAGAGAGCCTGGTGATGTTGCTGCTTCCATACTAAAGGAAGATCTGAGGAGTGATACTGTCTCTGGGAGTCAAGAGCAATGGGTTTCCTTACCTTTTTTTTTTTTTTTTCCTTAGGTAGAAGTGAGCAGTCATAAAGGGGACATTGCTCATGGCACTCAGGTGGCTGGCCAGGCTGACTAAGCATGGTTTTGGATCTTGTACACTGTTTAGAATCACAATGAGCTAGAGATTTTGTGCCAAGATGCAAATGGTCCAGGGAAAGGATCCTCATTTTTAAGCCAGCAGTATGACGTATCCTAGGAGCAACTGCAGTTCCATTATCAGATACAAGAAACTGGTTTTGACTCATTGTCTTTTTTTGTTAAACTATATAATTCCCTCTAATTCAAGCTGATTTGTTGTAATGTTGGTCACCCCTACTAAATTTTTCAGCTGGTGATTGTTGGACCATTAGTGATTAGGGATATCTAGTCTCCATCAAAATGCTCTTTTCCAGATGCTTTCACAAGAATTCTTCCACTTCTATTTTTGAGGAACTTGGGAAAAAATATAGAATTGGAAAACTGTGGATGGAAATTAAACCACTGAGTACGTTTTCAAGGACTGCTGAAAGGAAATGACAACTTTTTTAATAAAGCATTTCAGTGTGTCACTAACCTGATAAGCAAATAGAAATGCAGAGTGGCAAACCAAGGGCATGAGCCACAGACAAGACAGCAGCTACCAGGATGTATTGCAGACATATAGACATCTCAACAGCAGCCTCCCACATGTACATATATTGTGATAAGCAGCAACAACAAAAAAAAAAAAATTAAAAGTCAATTTCTGTAAACAATAAAACACCAGTAGGTGGGAAATAATGTTATTTTAGTCCTTTTAGGTGTCAATGGTAATTTTGGCACCTTGAGGAGAGACATCATAGAGCAAAGTCTGCTCCAAAGTCCAAGGAACATATAATGCAAAAGGTCACTAAGAAGAAAGGCAGGGAATCAGAGGACCTAAGGAAAACTACAGGATTATGATTATTCCACAATATTAAGTACTTCAAATATAAATACTGATTGTGGTTTTCAAAAATACTTCTGTAAATTTGTCCCCTAAGCCCTTCAATATCACTAGATACATAAACAGCCTGGAGTTTGAGTGGATGGGACATCTGAAAAGCAATTCAGTTATCTTAAGTATTTAATTAAACATATATTTGAGCCACCAGTTTGGGACTACCAGCTGAGCAGCATCTTGTCCTATACAGTAATGTAGCAAAAGCATCAGTGCTTGAAAGCAATAAAAAAGTAGTAAGCTTTGAAATGTATTAAACTACTGTAATCTTGTGTATTTATTACAGGTTGCCTTGACTTTACCCTGCTGGAAAGTAGCCCAGCATAGGCACAGGGACAAGGGAGGGATGATGAGTTGTGAAACAAGTGTTATGAAGGGGTGGGGAAGGGGGATCTAGGAGCAGAGCTGTGCCTAGCTTTGCATTCAAGAATAAGAGTTAACAGTGACTCAGTGGACAGAAAGGTTAGTGCCAGTACAGGTATTCAGAGTGAGTTTTCATGGCCTAACAATAAATAGTGTTAGTCACCTCTAGATTATCTGGGATTAAGTGTATCATGGATAAAGATACCCCTGAGATGACTGATGCTGAATTAGCATGGTCTTGTTCACACATCACCGTGCCACACAGCATTGCATCTTCTGAGGAGCTGTGGCACCCCTGCCATCACAGCCTCTGGAGTCACCAGTCCTTCCCGATGGCATGATACCTCCTTCTCCAAGCTTCCTTGGCTATTTCTGGGCTTCTGCTTTGACTGTGTTATCTCATTTTGCTGCTTTCTGGGATAATCTGGAGTTTAATGTGGCTGGGTTTTCAACACAGTGAGAAGGGACAAGGTAAAGATCAAAAAAAAGTCAATAAACCTGATAGACAGGGGAGGCATCTGCACAGCGAGACAATGCCCTTTTTATTTAGTCATCTCTTATAATACAACTACCACATCATAAATTCAGAGACACATGTTTCTAGAGAGAGGTCCTCACAGATATTTTATTTATAATTGATTTTAATATCTTCCACACAAGTCTTCTGTTGTTTGAGTGATAGGCAAGTTGCAAAATATATCACTCAAGACTTAGGGAATTGGGCAATTAAACATGCTTGTGTGTTCTTTGTGTTCAAAATTGATTAATAACGGTAAGATACGCCAACATTGTGCTTTTCAGCTAAAAGACAGTTAGATAATGTCAATAATTTCACAGATCTCATTGGCATTGTGTCTGTATTTGAAGAGCACACATAAGCATACATGTATTTTTTTCTCACTAGGAGGAACAGAGTGAAAAGTCTGTTTCTTTCAAAACTCTTATTAGACTATCAAGTAGATATCATAGAATCATAGAATATCCTGGGTTACAAGGGGACCACAAGGATCAATTGCTCCAATTCCTGGCCCTACACAGAAGAGCCCCTGCAATCGCACCATGTGCCTGAGGACATTGTCCAAATACTTCTTGAACTCTGTCAGGCTTGGGGCTGGGACCTTTACCCTGGGGAGCCTGTTCCAGTGCCCAACCACCCTCTGGGTGAAGAACCTTCTCCTAATATCCAATCTAAACCTCACCTGACACAACTTCAGGCCATTCCCTTGGGTCCTGTCAATGGTCACCAGAGTGAAGAGATCAACATCTGTCCCTCCTCTTCCCCTCATGAGGAATTTGTAGACTGCAACAAGGTCTCCCCTCAGTCTTCTCTTCTCCAGGCTAAACAGACAAACTGACCTAAGCAGTTTCTCATACAGCTTCCCCTCCAGGCTCTTCACCATCTTCTTTGACCTCCTTTGGATAATCTATAGTAGTTTCATGCCTTTCTTATATTGTGGCACCCAAAACTGCCCCCAGCACTCGAGCTGAGGCCACCCCAGTACAGAGCAGAGTGGGACAATCCCTTCCCTTGCTCAGCTGGTGCTGCTGGGCCTGATGCACCCCAGGACATGCTTGGCCTTCCTGGCTGCCAGGGCACTGCTGATTCACAATCCACTGTCAGCCCATGTCCCTTTCCTGTGGCACTGCCCTCCAGCCTCTTGTTCCCCAGTCTGTCCACACATCCAGGGTTGCCCCATCCCAGGCACAGAATCAGGCACCTGCCCTTGTTAAACTTCACATGGTTGGTGAATGCCCAGCACTCTGATTTCTCAAGATCTCTCTGCAGGGCCTTTCTGCTTTTCAGGGAGTCAGCAGCTCCTCCCAATTTTTAGTATCACTGGCAAACTTACTTAGTTTGAGTCTTGAGTCCTGCATCCAGTTTCTTTAATGAAGGTATTGATGAGCACTGGCCCCTAGATGGAGCCCTGCAGAGCCCCACTAGTGACCAGCTGCCAGTCTGATGTCACCCCGTTCACTATAACCCTTCATGTCCAACCTGCAAGCCAGTTGCTTACCCATCATATTATGTGTTTATCCAGCTGTGGGCTGGACATTTGAAGGATGCTGTGAAAGACAGTATCAAAAATTTTACCGAGATCCAAAAAGATTACTTCAACTGGCTTCCTTTGATCAACAAGGTGGGTTTCCTTGTTTTATAAGAAAGATAAATTTGATGAGCAGAACTTTCACCTTATGAACCTGTGCTGGTGGTGGCTGATAACCATGCTGTCCTTCAGATGTTTTTCAGTAACTCCCAGAATAATCTTATTTATATGATTATTATATTTTCAGGTCATGACAATCATGACATGACACAATTTAATTAGTTTGTCTTGCAGTGGACTTGAAAACACCATATGGAATTTGAATAAAAGCCTATGATAGTTTGAGAACATTGCAAAGTTCCAGGTCACCTTAGTGTCACTGGTAATATCAGTGGGGCTCCTGAAAACATTCACTCAGTGCTTGCCATCAGGTAGGTAGTTAAACAAGGAGTTGAAAGTTAACTGAAGTGTACAAATTTCAATAGGAGTTTGTATTTTGTCTATTTATGAAGCCATTATGCATCCACTCCCTCAGAGCAAGCTGAAGCATATTGTTTCCAAAATGATACACTAGAATTAAAAAGGCAACAGAAGGGATAGGGAATAACTTTCACCAAGAGGGAAAAAACCAACCTGGGGTCTAGGATGTTTCAGATGAAATAACAGAAACTGAAGAGGGAACATGAGGCCTGCTAAAGGGAGAGCAGCATGGAGAAGGAAAATCGAGATCATTCACCATCAAGTTGCAAGAGTAAGTACAGAGTGAAATGATTAGACAATATTTGAAACAAACAAAAAGCAATACTTTTTTTCTCAATGCATAATCACATTTGGAACTCATTGGTGCAAGATTTCATGGACCCTGATAGTATAAATGTGTTCAGAAAGGCATGAAACAAATCTACTGAAGGATACAACATCTGAGTCAGCAAGCAGTTTTACCAATGATTGCCAGAGGCTCATGGGGAAAAATCCTTCTGGATACATCCCATTCCTTACAACCCACCTTAAACATCTCAGTTGGGACATTTTCAGACAAAACCTGCTCTAGAAGACCCACCTTTGGTCTCCTTCAGTACTGTCATTTTTATGACTTCAGGAATAAAGGAAGCAGTAATATTTCAGTAAAGGAGAAAAATATCACTGCAAGATGCTTCTGTATTCATGAGTGCCAATGGTATATAGGCTTTGCTCTTGAATAAAGTGAAACTGCTTGTACTGTGGGTCAGGTTTTCTTCTGAGAATGAAAACAGGCCTTACATTGTCATTCATACCACATTTTTTGAACAAGACGCAGTTTATCTTTTAATAAAAACACTGTTCTGAGAGGAATCACATAAGGGGCCTGCTTGAAAGCTGTAGAGGAAATGGACTGCATGTGCCTGCTAAACTTAAACAGCTTGATCCTTGATCTCCACCACTGTTCCCAGGCAGCCAGCACTAGGCAGGAGCCAGCCTGGGGACTGCCCAATGGTTCTGGTGCCTGGTGTGGCTCTGCTGGGCCTCTGTGGTGGGTTTGTAGCCATCCACCAACACACTTCCATCCCAGGTAGACTCTTCCCTGGAGAAGTGGAGATCAGGGCCAGCCCACACAGCAGCTTCCACTTAGGGGCCACTGCTACATAGAGGAGGAAGAGAAAGAAAAGGGAAGAATTCAGAAAGCATCAGAGTCTTACAGGTTTATTTCCAGGCATGAGCACATCTGTCTGTAAACAGCCTGGTGAGTGTGTGTGAAGTACCACTGGTTCTGTGGAGGTGCACAAGAGAAAAAGGATGGCCACGAGGAGCTGCAGGGGCTGGTTTGCTGAAAAGTCACCACTCTTTCTAAACCCTTCTTCCTGACCCATATAAACTTAGAAGAGCAGCAGATTCCTCATTTCTGAGGGAACATCTGAAGGTGAAATGTCCTATGCACAGCACTTCAGAGACAAAGCAATGCATGTTACACAACAATGAAGCTCTATTTACAAGTGTCAGTCTGAAATTTGAAGCTTCCAGTTTGGACTTAAGGAAAGGCTTGTGTGCCTAGAAGCTTGTTGGTGTTTTTCAGCAATACTGGTTGATTTAATAATATATATATATATATTACCTTCACAACTTGCCCTTCTTTATCCTTAGACCATGGCAATGACAGCACTACTAAATATAATATTGAGATTTGGCAAAATATATTTTTAACTCCCTAGTTTCCCATGAACCATGTCTTCCCTTGCTTGCATGGGATACTTGCAGCTTTCTAGAGCTTCAGTATGAGTAAAACTGAACTTAGAGGGACAGAGAGTAATTATGTCAATGGATACTTCTGGGGAATTTCCTCAAAAGTTTAAAATCCTTTCAGGAATGCCTCCTGGCAAAGATGAGAAGGCTGGATATTAACCTTGATGGATAAAATGAGAGACCTCAAACTCTACATGCTCTCATGGAGAAGAAATGCCTCTACTACAGATTTAGAGAAATATTCAAGGAAAATGTCAAAATACATAAAACTATTTCCCATCCACCACACCCCTCAGCAATTATACTTTCACCTAGAACTGAAAGAAATTAATTATTCCCCAGAAAAAAAAAAGTTTTCCTGCTATTTGTAAAATGCCAAGGGATAGGAAGTTAGTCCCTTTCTACCATGGAGTCCTTAGAGGGGATCAGATAGCTTGTGTTTATTTATCTTTACTAGCATAACCAGCTGTCAGTGGATTATCTCCTTCTGTCATCGATATGGCTTCCTTTCACAATCAGGCAGCTGCAGGAGAAGCAGAGATTTTTTTTTTTCCCTTGATTTTTGGCTTGTTAGTTAATTGTGTCTCTCACTTTTGGTTGAGGAAGCGAACTGCTTGGTGGGGAACCTGCCCCTGAGGCCAGTCTGTCCTGCTTCTCTGCTATGCAACTGAAAAATTTAGAGGCTTCTTCTTTGTTTCAATGGTGAGACTAAAATGGCATAATCAGATAAAAAATAACATCATTTTGCACTCTCTGGCTCAAGATACAGCTGCCCCATAGATATGCTATGAAATTATACAGGCATGGCACCTTATGCTGGGAAGTGGGGGGATTTTCCACTGCAAACTAGGATTGTCCCAGATGTACAATGTTGACCACAGTACAGCAGCATCAACACCTGATTCAGATGAGAATGATTTGGCACTGTACACATTTTTTGGCACAGTTAAGGAAAAGACTGACTACTTCCATCCCTAGAAACTTAATATACAGCATCAGCATTAACACACTCCCGCCCTTAGCTCAGTCTGAATCTGTGTGCAGAGAGAAAACATGCACCTGGCTTTCTGCTACTGCCACCCGCAAACCTGGGATTAACATCTGCAGGGGGGACATGCCTGTGCTCAGCACAGAGTGTGCAGCATTAGGATTATTCAGATATGGGCCTTATCTTCACCTGGGAGAGGAAACGGAACAGTAATAAGGAGGCCTCCTCAATGCCAACTTTCCACATTGCTAAAGCTTCTTTCTGCATTGCGCGCAGTTGGATCACTTTGAGGGAGACCCCAAGTGGTGTGGGTGAGAAAGGTCCCTGTGATGCTTTAATCTGTGAGGATCTAGGATAACTCAGCAGTGTGTGGGTGGGAGTGGGGTGATACCTGGATAGTACCCCTGCTTTTGGAGTGCTCCACAGTAATTTGAAGGCTGAGATTCCTTTGCATTTTAAGGTGGGAACAGATCATCTCCATTAAAAGGGGACTAAAATGCTTCTTTTGGGACCAGCTGAAGCTACTCAATGCCAGGGAGATGGATGATGCTTCAAGAAAAACATCTCAATGGGTGCCACAATTCAGAAGTGTCCCTTAAGCCTCCATTTGGGATGATATGAGACATCTCAGTCTGGCAATGAGAGAATGCCTCAGATTCACTGCAGAGCATCTATTCAGTGAGAGGCACATAGGGGGCACTCAACATTCAGGGACCTTCAGATCTGAGTCCATTGGCCTCAATATGCCAGTACTGATATTAAGGATACAGCCATTTGGATGGGAAGTTAGCTTAAGGAATACCAGTGTTTGGAATGCAGGACTGTATGACATAGAAGGGACCAGAGAACTTCAGTTTGTGGAGGGGAAGTTGCCCAGGGGCACCTCCATGGTGCTGCCAGGATATTGGGTATGGTGGGTATCAGAAGGGCAGAGCTTGGAGGTCTCTGGGTATCTGGATCTGGGAGGGCACCTTGCAACTTAGATACAAGACACATATGGTGCTGAGCACCATCTCCCCCATGTCTCTGGCTTCTTAAATTGGGGAAGATCCATTATACCTTCATCCTCTATGAAACCCCTGATCCAAACAGTGCTTCTGGCAACCTTTATGCAGTTGGTGGGAGGAGTATAGGAAAATATTGAAGTCCAAATTTGTATGGGCTTTCTGTGTCTACACCCAGGCTTCGTGGGGCTTGGCCAAGGGGTGATAAACAGGCCTGAGCAGAATTCTTGGGTATGGCAAGCTAGTGTTTAAAGCCAAGAGAGTGGTTGGTGTTGTATTAGTTCCTGTGCTGGAGAGCAAGGTGAGGGCTTTAAAACTACAGTGAGGCTCAGAAAAAGTTATGGTGAGGCACTGTCATTCCTGACAGGCTTCTTCCTTCAGAGGTCTGATACTATGTTCAGTTCTGGGCCCCTCACTACAAGAAAGACATTGTGGCACTGGAGCAAGTCCAGAGAAGAGCAACAGAACTGGTGAAGGGTCTGGAGCACAAGATGATGAGGAACAGCTAAGGGAGATGGGGGGTTTTAGCCTGGAGAAGAGAAGGCTCAGGAGTAACTTTATCACTCTCTACAACTACCCAAAAGGAGGTTATAATAAGGTGAAGGTCAGCCTTTTCTCCCAGGTAACAAGTAGGACAAGAGAAAACAGCCTCAAATTGCACCAGGGAAGGTTTAGACTGGATATGAGACAAAAATGTTTCACAGAAAGAGTTATAAAGCTTTGGAACAGTCTGCCCTGGAAAGTCGTGAAGTCACCATCTCTGGAAGTGTTCTAAAAACATGTGGACGTAACACTTGAGGACATGGTCTAATGGTGAACATGGTTGTGGTTCTCCATTGATGGTTGGACCTCATGATATTAAAGGTCTTTCATTTTTTCCCCTCTCTTTCTTTTCAGCCCTAAGTGCAAGAATACTACATTTAATTACTCTCCTCCATGAAATCTCCCTTCTCTCCTGTCTCCTAATGCATATCCTCTCTGACATCCTTCTGTGTTCCCTTGCTCTTGTGTATGCACTTCCCTAGCTTCCCATGACTTTCTCCGCCTCCTTTCTCGACATTTTTCCTTGCTCTCCTTTTTGCTGCCTGTATCCCAGTGAGTGCCCCTTCCTCTCTTCCTTTTCCTCCATCCTCTTCCTTGCTCTCTTGCAACTTCCCTGGCTCCCAGATTTCTCTTCCTGCTATTGCCCCTCTCCAGCCCAAAAGTCTCAAACTCTCACTCTATTTCTGGGAAGACTGGCTTGAGATAGCCTGTGAGGGTGACAAACCTGAAAAGAAGGACTTTAAATGAGAAATCAAGAAGAACAAGCCACAGGGAAAGCTGAAGAAGTGAAGTGTATAGGAAGAGAGTACAAGAAGGTAAATAAGACCAGGGAGGCAAAACCAGAAAGAGGAACTAAGAGTCACAAATCTCCCAGACATGGTAGAGGGAGAGAAAAAAACAAATAAAACATCTGGAAAATGCAGCAGAAAAGATAAGGCTCTTCCTAGTTATCTGGCACTGTGGCAATGAGTCAGAATCAGCAAGTTTTTGATCTCCTACTCAAATGTAAACAAATATTCCTTCATCTTTATTGCAGTGGTGCCCAAAGGATGCAATCACACAGCACAGCAGGTTTATTTGCCCACAAGACACCTCGCAACCCCCGGCAGCACTTCTGCTGTAAGGCAAAGTCAAAAAGAGGGAGGAGAGTACAGCACACCTGCAAAGCTGTAAGGTGGATATCAGGCTGAGGGTTAATAACTGGTTGAGTTTTTCCAAGGTTTTTTTCCCACCAAATCTGAAACACATGAAGATTATCTGCTGGAAAGATGACACAGTCTGACCTGCTGGAACACTGCTCTGTGGAGAAGGAACTGCGGGTCCTGGTGAACAAGAATCTGTCCATGAGCCAGTAGTACCTTTGTGACCAAGAAGACCAATGGTATCTGGGGGGCACATCAGGAAGAGCGCTGCCAGCAGGTTGAGAGGTGATCCTTCTCTACCCAGCCCTGATGAGGCTTCCTCTGGAGCACTGCGTCCAGTTCTGGGCTCCTCAGTACAAGTGAAGCATGGAACTCCTAGAGCGGGTCCAGAGGAGGGAAACAAAGATGATTAAGGGATTGGAGCTTCTCTCTTACAAGGAAAGACTGAGAGACTTGGGTCTATTCAGCTTCAAGAAGAGAAAATGGAGAGAAAGACCTCGTCAATGCCTATAGTATCTGAAGGGAGGGTGTCAGAAGATGGAGCCAGGCTCTGCTCAGTGTTGCCAAGCAATAGAACAAGAGGCAATGTGCAGAGACTGAAACAGAAGTTCCATGAACATGAGAAATAATTTTACCATGTGGGTGACCAAGCATTGTAACAGGTTCCCCAGAGAAGTTGTGGAGTCTACTTTCCTGGAGATACTCAAAAGCCATCTGGACACCATTCTGAGTAAAGTACTCTTGGGTATCCTGCTTGAGCAGGGAGGTTGGACTAGATCACTTCCAGAGGTCACTTCCAACCTTTCCGATTCTGTGAAGATGCTTGCCCACAGGTGAGCTGTTGGAATTTATGATATTTAAATGATCTTGAGATTGTAGAAAGTCTTTGTCTTTCAGCCCTGCTGCCAAAGAAGAAGTTGTAATTTGTTTGTGTTGGTTTTTAAGGTTGTTTATTTTTGCTTATTTATAACATGTTCTGTCTGACCTGCAGCAGGTCTGTCTTGCAGGACAGCGTGTGGGGCTCTGCCCCTCAGTGGGATGTTACAAATATTATATACTAGAAACTATGTGTTCTACATTTACAATAACATGCTAATATCTATTACCTATGTTGAACAGTGTGTCCCCAGTCTAAACCAATAGAAAAATGCCAACACTACAGTGAAACATGGAAGGCATGAAGAAGAAGAAAAAAGGACAAGGCACATTCAATTTCCTCTATCTTGCATCTTTTGAACCCCTTATCTAGAATCCTAAAATTCTAATTTTGCACTCATGCCACACTAATTATTACTTATACCAAACACTCAGAGCTTGTAAGTCATTCTGTAAGACTGAAAACTCTTTTCCATGGACAGAGATCACAGACAGTGTCTCTCGGGGCTCTGTACAGGGGGATTCTTGACCCCCTTGCCAGAGTCCCAGACCTGCCAGGGCAGCCAAAGGGATGCCCTGGATTCCCACAGTGAGCCAGCCCTCACCAGCTCTGGTCCTTCTCTTTGGCCTGAGATACATCAAGCAGCTAGATATTCTGCTCTTTTGCCCTTTGCTGCTTGTAACTGAATCCTACACTGTTCCAAATAACTCTTACCTCATGTATTCAGTAAAGTCTAATCCCCATGTTTAACTATGTTAGCTGGAGAAAAGTGCTGGAAAAGTGCTTGTTAAAACTTATTGTATTCTTGGACTGTGAAGTCTGTAAGTTCTACAGATTTTGCTCATATCTTTGGACCCAATTAAAATGAATTGTTATGATAAATAACCATATGAAAATAAATAGTTATGATAAAGAGGGATTACCTTTGCTAGGTACATCTTTTCTATATCTGACCATATGTCAGTGTGAAACTGCCTCACTCTTTATATTTGTCAGGAGAAGCTATGTAAAGGTTGTATTAACTGCTATTTACCCTTGTCCTGTGGTATGCAGGCAATGTGAAATTCAAAGACAATTTAGAATGCTGTCACCAGTCCTACTGATGGTATTTTGCACTCCCTTTACTTAGTACAAAGCGTATTGTACTTCATGTGTTTAATTTTTTTCTAAAAATTAAGACATTAAACATATTTGCTTTTCAGCTTGCAATGCTCCATCCCTCTGATGCAGTGGTTCTGACTTCCAGGGGGATGCCTTTCTAGAAATGTTTGTGCCCAGCTGATCACTGTACAAATATGCCCTTAGGATCAACTCATAGTGAGTACCCTCCCTTTAAATCCATGTAAGCTGGTTATGAAGGAGAAGGGTCATTCAATACACTTTGCAATCAGTCTCTAAAGAGAAGAAAGTTTCCTTTGGCAGTAGAAATCTGTTAATTCCATCAGCAAGACAGCACAGATTGAGGCTGCTGGCACTTAATATATGTAAATTGTCAAAAAGTCTAAGCCACCCATCCACACCAGCTCTTCTAAAGGCAAAGCACTGTGCCCCATGTCTCTCAAATCCAGCAGTCTTGACCAACTCTTGTTGACTATTTCTGGCATGAGCTAGGGAAGCCCTTACACAGATCTTAACACTTGAAGGGATCACACCTGTTGCAACGCTGTATTTCAAACATGTAGCAGAAAACAGAAAAACAAATTGCAAGAGAAGTGATACGTGTTCAGATCTTTTCTTTTCCAGTGGCTTGCTGGTGGTGCACTAGCCAAATCACTGGATTTCTCTGCCTCCTCTTCCTTATGCAAACAAGGGGAAGTGATACTTAGTAATTATTAGAACATCCAGGGATGCAAATTACTGTGTCAATGATTACTGTTTGTTCTCAAAATACATGCCATTTCCCTTTATCCCATTTACAACACTGGATTAGTCACTTCCAATATTACAGAATCATAACCATTCATTCCTTCAGATAAAGTACTAAAAAAAAGAGTCTCTGATCTCCGAGAGGTGGGCCTCTATTTAACGGACGTGTATGTGGGATCGAGTTGCATAGATACTGGAGTGATGGAGGCTATTAAGCACAGAAGTGACCAATAAACAGCACAAAAAAGTGCATAATATGATGAGGATATAGCAAATGCTTTTCTCATGTAACATCTGATGGCTAATGAGTATTTGTAACTCATCTGCAAGAACAGCTTTACTTTCTTGCAATGATACTGATTACATCAGGAACTTCACAGTAGTACAGAACAGTACATAAATTAAAATCATTAGACTGAGGGGATACACAGCTATTAGCACACATCAGCATGCTTTCTTGAATGTGGATTTTACAAAGTAGGAAATGCCTTCAAGAATCTACCTACCTCTTTGTGGTTTTGCAAAGGTGTTTTTTGCTGCTACATGTGTATTAGTGCCAACTTCTCCCTTGTTGAATTTGGAATTATTAAAAAAAACACCCTGATCTTTGACTATATATTGTAGCAAGGGAGGAAAATGTTTTATTGAAGCTTGCTGGAATTTTGAATGAGCTTTAATCACGGAGATACTGGAGACAATTACTCAGGCTGTGGCTACACACAAAATTGCAGCAATTGAACTGAAGATTGGAAACTGATAAAGCAGTTCAAGCCTGTAGAAAAATACCTTTCTCTGCTTAGGTCAGCATGGGCCACACACCCCTTTCTTTGCAGGTAAGGAGGAAGTAACAGTTGTCATTCGCCTTGATTGTTACAAAGTTTGAACACCATTATACACAACATTCTCCAAAGAAAACAAAGAAAATACAGTTTAGATTAAGATTTTCATAAAGGAGATACCTGACTGGTTAAAAAAATAGATTTAAAATCTAGTTAACTATTGTTCTCTGTCAGACTTAGAGGAATTTTCAAGTGGGATCCTTCCAACATCTGTGTGGAATCCATTTTATGCAGTATTTTCATTAACAACCTGTGACGAGGGAATAAAGAGTACTCATAAAATCTGCAGACATCATCTAGCTGGGAGAGGATGCAAACAGTTTGGCGGATGGACTGAGAATTCAAAATGATGTTGCTAAATTGGAGAAAATCAACGACTCAGTAAAGAAAAGTGTAAAGTGCTACACTTAAGAGGAAGAAATCAAAAGCACAAAGAGAAAATGGGGACTAAGTGGCCAGGCAGCAGTACTGCAGAAAAGCAGCTTGGGGTGTCAGCCATGAACTGAAGTCAACAGTATGATGCTGTTCCAAAAAAAGGCTGAGCTAATGCAGAGTGCTGGATGCACAGTGCAGCATGACCATTTTGCTCTTCCTGGCCTGGAGAATGACAGACACAAACGGAGGTTTCACAGGCCAGCAGCAAACCTGAGAAGAGGCTTTGGAAGTCTAAGGAGGTTTGTTTAACATGGGCAGGCCTAGAGAACAATACAGTAACCATTGGCTTCTGGCTGATTGCTGGGAGTGGAACAAATAGAGGTTTCTGCTTCAAAACAGAGACCCCAGGAAGTTCTGAAAACCCCTGCCATTTAGGCATAAGGGCATGAAGTCATAAAGCTACAGAGGTGGCTGTGCACAGTGTCCTTCACCATGCTGTGGCCAACTTCATCCAGGGATGCTCTAGGTAAGATCAGGCCTGACAGTGAGCAGCAAATGAAGGATGCAGATGGAAACAAGCTCAAGGCACCTGCTCAGACCCCAGCTGAATCATGCCATCCCAGAAATGAAGACAAAATTACTTATTTTGCTGTAAAGCCCTCAGATGCCAACATTTAATTTGACAGTGAAAGCAGAGCAAATTCCTCCTACATACAAAGTTAAGGAGAAACCCTGTGGCAGCTGGCAGTAAAAGGCCATGAATTATGTCCCTGGCCTTTCCCATTGAGCCATTTCTAAACATCCTGGTGAGGAGATCCTGGGAGGGTTCCAGGAGGCAATATAAAGTGCCTAAGTCCTTGTCAGTGCAAGCAGTCCCTGCTTGTCTGCCTGTATCCATGTGGACACTTTTCATTTCAGTATCTACTAGTCTCTGTTGTGATTTAAATGGGAAAAAATTGACAATATTTTCCTCCATGTTTTCAGTTTTCTCTAGAGCTGGCTGCACTTTCTTCAAATACCAGAGCTTTGAATTTCATTGAGGAAAAAATAAAACAAAAATGCAGAAAAATTCTGAAACCCACTGAGTTTTTCACCCTGTTTCTCAACCAGGAGAAGAAAAGCCTAGCAAATGCTAAGTGACAAATATGGGTTTTCCAACCCCCACTGCCCAAATCTAGTAACTAATATCTTCTTTCTTTTGGATGAAATAGGATTAGCAGATACTGGTCTTAAAAATCGATCAAGAGACATAGGTTTCTCAAAAAAGCTGGGAAGTTGAGAAGATCCATGGAGATCCATCATTACTGAGGAAGCTGTGTCCCCTGCAGTACACCATAGGTGGAAGGATTTGAGAAAACTGAACTATCCGGTTTGCTGTGGAGTGGGGTGGAGATGAACAAGAGCATTGTGGCTGAGCAGGTAGAGGGATGGATGGGCAGGTAGTGGGAGTTGAGACTAATTGGACTTGCTGCACTGAGGAAAATTTTCACCTGTCCCTGTGCCACAACATCTCCAACTATAAAATGAGATGAGCCTAGCTTTTCCTTATAAATAAATCTAACTATCTTTCTTTATGAATGACTTTCCTTATAAATAGCTTGCCTTATAAATAGCTTGCATGGCAAACACTACATAGGACATAGCAGGCTCTGTGGCATTTTTCATAATAAACACATTTCTAAACCCAAATAGCTCAGTAAAACAGTTACAGATGCTATGCTACTTAAGGGAAGCATGTGCTTTCAAAATGTGTTGTTAGGATACAAACCCAATTCATTGGACTGATTTAAATGCATTATCAAGCAACTAACCTGCAGTAATTGCAAAAATCTAATTACAAAATTAAAACTATTATCAATGTACCCCTCAATGTTCATGATACTACATCTATTTTATACAGAAATTCATAGTATCTGAAGCATCCCATAAAATAAACAATATAATCGCTAAGTAAAGAAGGAGTTGTTTTTTGCAAATCTTTTGGGTTAGAGTTAAAATAAGTAACTTTACCGATTAGTCACAGAGTGTTTGCTTACTCGGGCTGGAAGCCAGTCCATGTCAGCACTCCCTGGAGTAAATCCATGTGCAACAGCCCAGTGTCACAGAGATGCCCCAAGTGACAGTGACTAACAGTGCAAAGGGGTGTCTTGTGATCCCAGTTCATGTGCACACAGGACAAGACCCACATCTTCCAACACTTACGAAGACAAGCTGCAACATCAGACTGAGATGGTTCACCAGGGAAACTACTTCACTTGAAAGACCCCATCTGCTCCCCAGTCTTGAAACATTCTTGCCATTAAGGGGATTCTTGCATGGTGGATCTCCTCCTCTACTTGTAGATTGCATACGTAGATTGTATGATTGTATGCTATACATAGATTGTAGATTATACGCTGGGCAATGCTTATTGGTGACCCCAACATGATGCCATTTGTTGGAGGAAATAAAACACATCAGTCCATTTTGTTTATTTCTGCCAATGACCAGACAATGATGATTAGCTGGGAAATGTTTGAACAAGCATTGGCAAGTCAGTGCCTCTGCAGTGTGGATACTTTGGGATTCTTCCTGACTTTGTCTGGGGCTTCAGAAGACAAATTTGTATCAGGGCCATCATCTTCCAGGAACTGCTTTTCATTTCTGAGAATTTCCAGGTGCTAAGACTGATGGCTGAGGTGGTCGCTGGTGGAGCAGGCAGAGAGGATGAACTTGACCTAATTAGTAGGAACATGCTGATCTTGTCTAATATTTCTGACAAAGCATTCAGTGGTTTCATTTCAGTTAGAGTCAAAGAAACCTTCACTTCCACAAGATAAACAAGTCTCATTTAAATTATCTTAAGGCAACCATGAAGTTCAGTTCTCCAATCTTGTCAAAACAAGGGTCTTCAACCAGGTGCTCCTGGTACCACCTATCAACAGAACTATTTCTCTATACAGGCAGTTCTTTGTGAAACTCGGGTTAGCCCTTTCACAACACCCTCTTAGCACTTTCCAAGAGCCATTTAGCACTTAGCACAGCAAGCAATATGTGGCCAAGAACAGGGGAAAAGAAGAGGAATATATTAGGGCCGACTGCTGTTCAAGGGAATTTTCTTATTAAAGTAGATTATAGTATCAGAAATAGTAATTGGATACTGTTGTGGGGAAAAAAAAAAAAAAAAAAACAACCAAAAAAAAAAACCTCACCAAACCAAACCAAACAAAACAAACCCCAAAAGCAAAAGCAACAACAAACCCCAACCAGCTTTCCAGGGATAAATTTCTCCAGACTCTGGTTCTAACTACTCTTTAACCAAATCAAAATCTGCAGTCACCAGAAGCTCACTGGAATCTATGTCTTTGTTCAGTATATAATTTTTTTTAACTTAGTTTCCATCTCTTGAAGAATTTACCAATTATCCAGATATTTCCCCCTCTAAATAAGTATGCACCACAACTGAGAAACTGCCCATGGAGCATCTGTTAAAAAGAATAGGGTGTTTGGTGAACTGTTCCAGGATTAGCTGTTCCTGAGCAGCTTCCTGTTTCTATCATTGTCAGCTCTAGCATCCATGATTTGGACTTCAGACTGAAATCTTCCATGTCTGATGCTCCATTTGCTGCACTTCGCTGCAGTCTCTGCAGTGCTTTGTGGCTGGAATAGATCTGTCCATGCTCTCTCTGGAGCAGACAGCTCAGCCCTTACATGCATTTTATAATTCTTTATATTTCCCAGCTTATATACAGGCAATTTTCTGTGTAGTTCCTTACCAAAAACAATACACAGTATGTTCAGTTTCACCATGTTTCTTGCAGATTTTTCATAAGTTGGCATCGCTTTATAGATCTTCCACTGATTTCCACTTCTGTTTCTATGGATGTTCTTTCCTCTGCATGACCTGGAGACAGCTTGGCAACCCAAGGCAGCCTAAAGAGCTACTTCTATGCAGAAACTGCAGGTCCTAGAGTGTGCTGAGCCAACATCAAAGATAAAACATTAAAGATACTGACACAGCAATGGCACTGGCAATCAGCTCTTGCACGTGTGAAGAATCTGTAAGGATGCCCTTATGCAGCTCCTTTTCTATCCATCTAATTAAGGTGATCTGCCACCATTTTGCATCACTTTGTCAAACGTATGTTCGTCAGCGCAGTCTGCTGTCACCAAGAACATTAATGTCTGTTCGACTTCCCATGATCTGCTAATTATCCTCTATCTGATACAACTTTGATCACTTCTTGAATATGGGATTTTCCCTTTAGCCAAGCACTAAGAATGCTTTATAAATCCTAGTTTTTACAAGGGTGGGGAGCTAACCTGAGTTAACTCTGAACTTTAGTTTTCTAGCTTTTTTAGAATTTTGTTTTAAGTACTGGGTGGTTTGGCAAAAGGTAGGTGTTTGATGCAATTCAGAACATAAGTCAAAAGACTGCAAAAGTGGAAAGAATTAATTCCTTACTTTTCCCATCCTTCTGCACTGCAAACCCAGGCTCCTGCAGGGAACAGATGACATGACACCATCAACATACTGATGCACAGTGAGCAGTAGCACTTCTCACGGCACGGTCACCTTGCTGCCAGGGCCGTGGAGACAGACTGGAGGCAGCTGCCAGCTAGCAGCTCCCAACAGTACAGCCGTGGCTGCTGGGGGTTCGGTGTTGGGTATTTCCCCAGCCTCTCAGCAAGTTTGCAGTTGGCATGAAATGTCATGCTGCTCACAACATTCCACTTACAGACCAAGCTGCCAGTGGAAACCAGCTCCACCGTTTAACCGCTCTTCTAAGTGACAGAGTCAGCTTTATTTAGTAGGGAAATAGTCAGCTTGGACAGATAATTATAATCTCAGTTATCTCCTCCTTGAAAATCTTCCTCCGTGTTTGTATCTTGGACCTGTTTTGGCATTTGGACAAGGCTGGTGGTCGTCTATCAGTGCAATGATCCAAAGATGTACAGGAACCCCTACACAATGGCTTCTCCTATAAGAGGCAGTTTTAGTGTCGCCTCTGTCCTGCATCCACCAAGGAAAGCTTCCTTCTTGGATGGCCTAGTGAAACCAGTACGTTTTGAGCTGAAGTTGAAGAAGTGGCCGCTTAGCCAGAGCAGCCATTCGAGGACTTCTCTTCAACGGCCTTGCTTAAGGATGGAGGGGAGGCAGCTCCTCTCCGCTGGAATGGACAGCACGAGACAAGGGCTGGGCAGGCCTGACGCCGGCCCTGCAGCTCCGCCGCGCGAAGCCCACCCGAAGGTGTGACCCGGGACACCCGCACTTCCCGGTGTTTCCCGGGACACCCGCTCTTCCCTGCGTTTCCCGGGACACCCGCTCTTCCCTGCGTTTCCCGGGACACCCGCACTTCCCGGCGTTTCCCGGGACACTTGGCCCGGCTGCCCGCGGGAGCGCGCACGGCGGCGCTCGCGGACCCGCCCTGGCCCGCCGTGGCCGCGGCGGCGGCGCCCTCTGGCGGCCGTGCCGGGTGCGCGCGGCTCCGCGTGCGGCGGCTGCCCGGGCCCGCCCGGCGCCCCTGCTCCAGCCCGGCACCGCCGCCCCGGCGTCCGGCGCCCGCGGCACTGCGGCGTTCCGGGGCTTCGCTGTGGGCTCTTTGCTGTCTGGGTTTCTTTCCTGACTGAAATGACATTAAAGACCAGCGGGTTTTACAGGAGAGATTGCGCAAACTTTCCGGAAAATCACCGGTAACTGCGGGGGGGGGGTTGGGGGAAATACATCGGAGGAGTGGAATACTCACCTCTCCTTTTACGGCCTGGACAGTGGGTCCGCCGTATAGGTTTATCTACAAAAACAACCTCGGCCTCGAGGTTTGGCTCAACACTCACGGTGCACATGGTGCGGACACTTGCACGGCCATGGCTACAGCATAGGCACGGCATAGCCACAGCATGGCCAATGGCACAGACAAAGCCACAGTGACATTACAGGCACAGACAAGGACATGGGCACAGCATGGTCAAAGCTACAGCCACAGCCATGGCATAGTCATGGCTGCATCCAGGCTATGGACAAGGACACTTGTCATCGCCATGTTCATGGCCACAGCCACAGCATAAGCATAGCCAAGGACATATCACAGACTAAAAGGCCATGGGCAAAAAGGCACTTGGCCTTAGCCACAGCACAGGCGCAGGCAAGGACATGGACGTAGGCAAGGACATGGACATAGTCATGGCCATGGCCAAAATGCCATAGGCACAGGCACGGGCCAGGGCCATGCCACCAACAAGGCCACATGCACAGACACGGACAAGGGCACGGCCCTGGCACAGGCGCGGGCACTGGCACAGGCAACAAGTAACACAAACACGGGCACGGACAGGCACACGGCACGGTCAAGGATAAGGATGAGGACAGGGACAGGGACACGGACAGGGACAGGGACAGGGACAGGGACAGGGACAGGGACAGGGAGCCACCAGCACGCGGCAGTGCCGCCCGCCCGCCGCCAGGGGGCAGCGCTGCCCTCACGGGCCTGGTCCGCGCGGGGCGGGGCTGATGGCGGCCCCGCGGTCCGGGCAGCCCGGCCGGCCCTGCCTGTCCCGCTCCGCTGCGGGATTCTCCGCCGAGACCAGCGGCAAGGAGTGAGTGGGATTGGGGTCCAAGAGAGAAGATCAGATCATTTCAAAAGAACGGAGGAGCGAGAGACGGGGCAAATAAACAACTTCACGGCTTTCCCTGACTTTTCGAGTGGAAGGGGAGTATCTGTGGGGTCGGCGAGGCTCTGGCACACACGCCTCACCCGCGCAGGCGGTGGCGGGTTTCAGGACTAGAGCAGCTGTCAGTAGATTCCAAAACAGCAAGTTCTGTTTTCTTTTGATTAAGAGATCGAGTGCAAAGGGCCAACCACCAGTCAGTTTGGGGGGAAAAAAACCCACAGAAACAAAAGGGAATTGAAGCAATCCGTATCTTTTGATGATAAGGGTTAGGTAGCACAAATGTCATCCAAATTGCTGAGCATACTGCTATTGCCTGTGTTGCGCTCACGGGTCAAACGCAGTGTGAAGTCAATGAGAATACCCAACTGCCCGGGCATCTTGGCTGTGTTAGAAAGACTTGCTGCTCTCTGCTTCCTTAGAGCTAAAAGAAAATTCAATTTGTTGTGGAGTTGAATGCTTCATCCTCCTCCCTCCCAAGCTTGAAAAGGTGACAGATGTTTCCTCAGTGCCTGTTATTTTAGACACCTCCATGATTTATATATCTCTGCAAGCCTGGTGGGTGGAATTGCATGTCACAGATGAGCTGAAAATAACTTGTATATATATGCTCATATACAGACTGGTATCTATTGGCCCAAGTAGGAAAACTCTAAATTGAATCACATGATCATCTGCCTGGCAGATGCATTAAGATGTACTGATGGAACAATGGTGGGTTAAAGTGAAGTTGAAATGTTCAGTGAAGAGCACTGGCAAGGCCTCTGCAGTAACATTGTGCACAGCAGAACCACCATAGCTTAGCCCTCGTGATTGTTTTCCTAGGACATGCAGTCACGTATAGAGGAAAAATTAATATTTAGAACAATATGCAATTCCCTGTGGGATCATGGAACTGGACAGGCTGCCTTTGGCCTCTGCGTGAGAAGTTCGGAAGATACCTGGAAAGGTGGTTGCAGAACTTCATTTGGATGTGTGGGTCCTTCTCACTAGAAGCAGTACTTGGGGAAATTCTGCTGTGGGACCTTGGAGTGTCAAGCTGTTAACACCTGGTCAAGTATTTTGGGATAGCCTGGTGGAAGAGGCAGACAAATAAATATGTTACATCCACACATGCCTAGCAGTCCAAAAATCTGTTAGGTGGCACTGTGTATGGCACACAGGCACATACCAGGCTGAAAACCCAGTGTCAAAACTAAGATGTAGGGGAATGTTCTCAGGTGAACTTCTAAAAAGCAAAGGTTTGGGCTTCCCTCCATCTGCAGAACCCAGGGAGTTTCACCCAGCTGCTTATTAAGTTTTCCCCTAAGTGTTGTCTGGCTTCCTTTGGGTACAGCTCAGAACCAGCATTCTCTGGGAGGCAATAATATTTTCCAAGGCTGGGCCATTCATCCATGCCAGCCTCTAGAGAATATGGAGAAGCTGTGCAGAAAAGGCCCTGGGCGCACTTGTCCACACCCTGTAGCCCGCAGTAGACATTCACATCCTGCCAAGGTAAACTGTGTGAATGGTGTGCCTGATTCACAGCCAGGTCTGCAGCAAAAGCAGTGAGTGAAGAGTGGCAGAACTTTAACTCCTTGCAAGGGGCTGAAGACAGAATTCGCAGCAGACGACCCAAATTCTTGGCGGGAGCGTGTATCTCGCAGGGTTTCCTGCCAGTTTCTGCTGTACCACATGTCATCTCTGCACTTAAAGCCTTTTTTGTTCTGGGAGTTTTTTGTTGAGTTTGTTTTTTTTTCCCACTCAAACATCACCTTCAGGCATTTGTTTCCACTTACCTGAGTGCTTCCCAAACACTGCGCTTAAACTTAGTGTTGTCTAGTCCCCTTTGATCACCAATATGTGATGACTCAGATCTGGAGCCTAAACCACTGCTTTCACTTAGAAATTGTTCAACCTACCTGTCTAATTCCTCAGAGATTATCTGGATTCAGCATGTGCTCCTTTCCCTTTTGTCAAAGCCGCATGACTTCCACTTTTCCCTTGCATCTTCCAGTTTCTCTGTCCCCGTGGTTGTTTGCTGTTCCTTTTCCTTTTTTTGAGTCTCTCCGTCACAAAGCGTCACACAAAGTGATATTTTCAGATATGGTGGAGGTGATGGGGATGTTAATTCTGCTCTCAGAGGTTCCTTCAGAAAAAAATCTATTTTTTAAACACCCACAAGACAAAACAGTTTAGTTTTTAAGCTGACAAACAATTTGTCCGCAGTCAAATGTTTGAGATGATAATGGTGCTGTGCCCTGAGGGAATTAATTCAAGTATCATTTTCCTGCTCACAAATACTTCAGTCCAGTAATGTCCCATGTTATATCTCAGTCTGAGACTCATGGGCCCACTCCTGCAGGAGGGAAATGCTTGCATCTTTGGAAAACTTGGGTGAAATTGTAAGTGGCACAACAGGAGTAGAACCCAAGATCTGATGCTGGTATACTCTTACCCAACACAATTTAGACCCTTCTGTCCAAAACTTTGGATGATGTCAGTGGGATAAATGGTACAAAATTGCCATTTTGTCTGGGAAGATGTTGGATCTGTTTGCTCTTGCAATGTCTTGATATGTGTGTGGCTGTATGGGAGTATAGCAACAGCTCCCTTAATTTTCAGCCTGTGACTGTAGTGGAAAAAATAACATAGAAATGTCATGTAATTGTTTTTTTAAAAATTGTGCTGTGTTTTGCTTTTTTTTTTTTTTTTTTTTTTTTTTTTTTTTTTTTAATGCCTCCCAGTTCTCCTATACTAGTTGCAGTCCAGGAAACTTTGTGTTTATTAAGCACTGTGTAAATTTGCAGCTCTCTATAAATGTAAAATCAATAGCAGTGATAACAGCAGCAAAGTGCTCAGTCCAGCCCTGGTAATAACCCAAGAGTGCTAATTCCTTGATAAGGTCACACAGGCACCTCCTCTCCATGTGAAAACACAGGGTGTAGCACAGAAGATATTTGTGCTCCCTGACAAGACAGGAGACACTGAAAACATGTAATTTCCAGTAGGTGACAATTGCAGGCAACAACCTGAAGGACTCTTACAATCTATTGTAGAGGCCTTCATCCCTCCACTGAGTTCTGCAAACATGTTCTCTTCTAGGAAATCAAAATCTTAGCAAACATCTGCTATCCTTTTTAATCTCTTCTTATAAGCAGATGAGAAAGGAGATTCTCCAGTAACCTGATGGAGTGAGCAAGATTGTATTTCCGGAGGATGAGCAGAGCAACAAAGATAAAGACTTGTGTGGCTGACCCCTCTGAACTGTGGTCTCCAGCAGTGATGCCACCACTCATAGCCTGGGCAGTTTCTGGGGTTCTTTGAGTGTATGTAGGGACCACACCCCCACCTTTCCCCAGGTATTATGGTGCTCTAATGGTAGCTCTGCCTGTCCAGGCTACTCCACTTCCATCCAAACAGGCAGGTGGAAGGATTTTGGGCTTTTCACAGCTGCAACTTTACCACCAGTGGCAATAATTGTTTACTATGGAAAAATAGATTGTATATCCGTAATGTCTGATTGTCCCCTCTACCTTCTACTGTGGGGATTCTCTCAATGGCAGAAGTATTGCAGACAGCTTTCATTGGCTCCATGCAGTCTGCTCCTCTTCCCTTCCAGGTCCCCTTTAAATATGGTTTAGGGTTCCCAGGTGGCTTACAGCCATTCATCTGGCCTCTGTCATGAGCTCCCCATAGAGTTCTCTTGTAGACCTGAGAACTCAGGATAAATCCATTCCCTCCTCCCTGCCCACCACTGTCAGTAAGCCTGCTGTCATTCTGTTCTCCAGTGGGTCCATAGTGACCTTTGGGCTTTTTCTTTGACATACTGCTGCAGTAAATCCAATCCATCTGCACATCAGTACCCTTCTGTTTTCTTCTTCCCTGACCTCTGCCTGCTAACACATCCCTAGGTACAGCGACCTTAGTCACAGGAAGAACCCTCCTTAAGCCCCTATCCTAAAGGTGGCAACTCCTGCTATTAAATAATAATCATACAGTAATAATCACCAGAGGCTGGCAGGGACTTCGGGAGATCTCTGAAGTTATCGCCCCCTCTCCGAGGTGGGGTCACCCAGGAGCAGAGCATGACATGGGCATTAAATGCTTCCAGCAATTGGGATGCTGCAGCCTCCCCAGCAGCCCCCTGCGGCCCAGGAGACCGTCCTGGAGAAAAAGCACTCTCTCGAGCATAGCACAAATCCTTCCCCCTGCAAATAAGGCTGATAATTACTTGTCCTTCTTCTAGTGGATCTGGAGTAGAACTGATCATTTTCTGCTTTATAGAACTTTTTATATAATAACAAAACAGCTTTTAGAGTAACTGAGAAAGAGGCGTTTGCTCACTTGCAAAGTCAGGAAATTCCCTGCCAATGGACATTCTTTGTCGGAGATCCTTTGCCAGCATAGGCTGAGCATTAAGCCCCACAATCTGCATTTTCCTTTTGAATGACTCCCACAAAATAAACCAAATATCACATCCAAGGAGATTTATTACATCCCTTCCGAGGGCGAAGCATTCCTCAGCTACATTCCACTTCTGTCTTTTGTGCTTAGGAAAGGGGAAAAAAATCGCTGTGATGCCTCTGGATCCCACCCCTCCAGGGCTTCTGTCGTTAATAAAGTCGAGCAGCTGGAGCCAGATTTGTCAGACTAGTCCTGAATGGCTGGCTCGCTCCTGCTGCAAAAGCAGCACCATCAGAGCAGCGCTAGGATTCCTGCTTCTGCTGAAAGACTAATAAGTCGTGGCACCACGTTTCCTCAGTAAAACCACCTTCTGTTGTTCCCAGTGACACCTTATCCCCGTGGCAGCAGCTTGCCAGAGTGGATCTTCTCGTTTCCTAGCTGCTTTGCCTTCTCCTGCCTCTGCATGATGCAAGAGTTTGCAATGCTTTTTGGGAGCTCAGATGTGCTCTCAGAGACGCTGCTTGAAGCAATTGCTCTCTCCAGGCTTTGCAGTGAAGCTTTTACCCAGATGTATAAATGAGGATGTGTATAGAGGGAAGGCAAGGAGGTGAAACCTCTGTTGTGTTATCTGAGCTTAATTAACTTTCACCCCTAGGCAGCTGCTAATTCATTGACCCGAGGACTGTAAAAGGGAGCAAATTTGCCAGAGCTCATTAAAAGACCAGAGTTTGGAATTTGATTTTTTTTATTTTATAGATGAAACTTTTGACTGACGTCTTGCTGACTGATATTCGTGAAACAAACTCCATAGATGCCTGTTCATCCTCACTGTGTCCCTTGCCAGTATTTACAGGTATCACTTAACTGGAGCTCTGATCCTGCTTTCTGCCCCAGCCAAGGCTGTGCTAACCAGCTGGTTGTCTCTTCCAGCAAGGTATCAAGTACATTTCAATTTCACCGGATTCAAAAGCTTTTCACAAAATTAACAAAATAACCCTCCCCAAACCAAAGATCAGTTCACACACCATAAAATGCAGTAACTGCAGGTGTTGGTGAAGCCAGCTGTGCAACAGCACAGGGGCAACACCCCATTGCAATGGTGTAATAAGTGGAGAAGGGGAAAAGATGCTGTGTACAAGGGGAGCTGCAGGAAGAACAAAGTGAAGAGGATTGTCTTTTCCCAGACTGCTGGAATATGGACTATCTGAAATGTTCAAAGATCATTTCCAACCTGATGGTGCTCACATCTGTCCTACACAATCAAACTCCCATGCAGAGCAGGAGCCACCTGAGTGACAGTTGCCTTCTTCTCAAATACATCAGGACATTGTTTGCAGGCCTCCGCTTCAAGTACTACTCTTGACCTTTTGTTGATGAGGTTTGACACAAAGGAAACTCATCCTGTCAGGACTGAGACATAGCCAGTGTGAGGAAAAGGCTACAGAAAATAAGGTATGCAGAACAGTGTGGAGTAGATATGCACACCTGAAGATGTGAAGGATGAAGGAGACCATTATGAGCACAATGGAAGAGCAGCCGCTGCCCAGCTGACAGGTGGCTATTAGAAAGCCTACTTTCACAACCAGCCCAGCTGAAGTTCCTTTTATCACTTGGAGCAAATTCACTGCAGCTCCCATCAGCCTTAAAACCATTTCAGATGGGTTTTAAAGCTATTTATAGTGTGGAGGGGAAAGTCCTGTTACGTAGCAAATTCAAAAAGTAGTGTGCACAACCTGGATGTGAGAAGTTGCAGCATATTTGAAGTTTCTCCTGTCAGCCTGTGAGTTGCTTCCCTTTTTTTTCCTTGTAAGGACAGACTGTTGTCCTATTCCCTCCAGCTCATTATCCTCAAAGAAGATACTCATCTCTCCTGAAGAGATTTCATGCATTCTATGAAGACTTTCAAAAATTTGATGGAACTGTAAGCTGAAGAGCAACATGGACAAATGACCTGTCCTACATGGGTTTCACTGTGAACACATCTCTACAGTTAAGATTGTCTACCCCTGTCCTAGGCTTGATTTCCTCTATGCCCTTCAGAGCCCTTCTGAGTTGCTTTTCTGTCTCTTCTCTTTTTAAAATGTTTAACATCTGTGAGCACTTACAGGAAAGTTCCAAGTTTCATGGCATATTTGAAAGCTGCTGGTTTGTTTGGTCTCTGGTTTAGGTAGTGGTTCCCAAGAATAAATCTTTAGCTGTAGCTATGAGGAAGAGAGACTGTTACTGTCTGTATAGTGAAATGACATTTGTTGACAGGAAGAACTGACCCTCCAGGAGAAGATGTTACTGAGGAAAGAGAGGAAGCCAAGTGTCTTCTCTTCGGAGTACATGGATGTCCCCCTCCTGGGTGCACTTATGACCCTCACAACTGTCTCCCCTACTGTTTGCTCTGTCTGCTTCTTTCTCTTTCTTCTTTTCCTCTCTCCCCAGCCACACCCACTATTTAACCATTTAGATATAAAAATAAAAAATAAGAAAACCACCCAACCCACTAGACAGAGGGTTTGCTAAAGAAGGGTAATTTTAAAAGCAAGTCTTTGAGGTCACTGTGTAATTGTACCATTGGGACTATGTGATCTGAGACAAAAATAATCCACTGAGTATCTGGTCAAGAAGGAGAGGATGGCAGCCTGCAGAGAGGGAAGAATGACTTACATGCGATTGACCAGGCAGCAAAAGACCAGGCAAAAGTACTTGCTTGCACCAGAATTAATATTTGTGTAAAATACTGCAAAATATTCTGTCTGTGATGGGATCATTACAGCTGTTGCTCAGGTCATGGCCTCCCTTGGTATGTGCCAAGAAGCACTGGGTACTTCCTGGAAATTTAATGGTCTTCCACAGAAATAAAGATATGATATGAAGTGTATTTATATATTAACTTGCTCATGAGGAAGATTTCTGGTTTCATGTGGAGTTTAGGGTGCTGAGGTTTTTTAACAGTTCTCTATGTTCAAACTCCTGTTTCAGATGTTTTATGATAACCTGAATTCTGCAAAGGGTTCATAGGACTGTAAGCCATGCCCTCAGAATAAAGAAGGATGTTTTCACCCCTATAAATATCAGTTCCTTTCTTTTAAGTTCTTTCTCAGTTATACGTGACAGCAGTAAGTTATGTGGGCCATTCATATAATGTATTTTACCAGTACTTCCTTTAGTGCATTTTAAAGGAAGAAGTGAACCTGCTAAGTGCTCAAATATCTCTGCTGTCTGCTAGTCCTGAGAGTACAATAAAGGGGGTAGGAGGACCACACTACAGTGCTTTGTTTTGTTTATTGTTCTGGCAGAGACAGTGGCAGCCCCCATCACTTGGAAATAATGATGCTAATTCCCAATCATGATTCTCCTGGCTTCAGAGGTGGCTTGGTGACTCCATGCAGACTTTCATCTCTGTCGTTCCTGAGTTACTTTCACACTATCCCAGATAAAAGCACCATAAAAATCAGTTTTATTGTGAAAGAAGTTATATTTGAGAGAAGTGAGTACTCTTGTACATTGATGCCATGCCACTGGCTGGGGGTATAGAGCTTTACCTGAATTGATGCTACTTGTGTTTTCACTCCAAGGTGTCCAGCCATGAACTCTCCAAGATTTCACTGCAGTTCAATATTTTCCTTTCTCAAACCACTGTCTGTGCATGAAAGGATTTATTTTTAATCAGAGGCCAGTGCTGGTTACAGGGGTCTTTACTTTGTGACCTTCAATTCTGTTTCTAGGAGGAGACAGTGGGTTTCAGTACCTATTTGCTGTGGCTGTTTCTGGGCAAGCCCTTCCCAGAACAGATGCCACTGATTCAGGAGGTCTTGCTGCCTCCCCTTTATTTAAGTGCTGGTTACACAGCTCCGCCAGTATCCATTGCTGCTGTAAACCACGTTCAAGGGATAAGCAATTTAGGGTTTGGAGTCATTGTAGACCAGCCCTGGAGACCTCATGCGATTGTTTTTTATCCTTCTTACACCCACAGTTCTGTTAGATTAGTTACTGCACATTTCAGACACTCTCTGACTTGAATTTGAGTTGGGAAAGACACACATACAAAAAAGAAATTTGTGTTGTAAATTAGATTTCTCAGATTTCAGTGATTTATCATGGTAATGTGGCTCAATCTATGCAGTCATAGAAACATTTCACAAGTTCAAACTCTTCCAATACTATTAACTTCCCCAGTGTGGCAGGGTGCAGTGACTGTAGGAGGTAAGGTTAATTTCAAATCATCTGTGGTAGAAAAAAACATGGCACCCCATATGGGAAAGCATAAAACCTACAAAATGAGGATTAAACTAGAAAGCATTCCCCCACCCTAGAGATCTATTTGGGAAGACTGGATTCTTAGCTCAATTATTTTGTGCCCCCTCCTGCCCCTGTACAACTCCAACGGGGTATATGCTGCCTCTTGGTGCAGCTCAGGTCAGTGGGACAGCACTCAAACACTTTCCTGTGTGCATTGTGCTTGCCCACAAGCCAAACCAAAAACTGTAATTCAGAACTCACTCAATGGGGTGATCTAAAAATAATAGGATTAAAACCAGTAAATGATGGTTTCATAGGTTTGCCTGCCTATGTCAGAGCCAGCAGTGCACATTTTCAGCCAGTTCCCTGCAACTGTCAGAAGTCACCTAAGAGCAAGGAAGGCAAGAAATTTCCACATTTCCATGACTTCAGGTGCCCAGCTTTGAGAAAGCTCCTAAATATTCTGAGGTACTCGGAGAAAGGAAGATCTAGCAACATTGTTAGCCCTGTTTGCCACACAAACCAGAAAGTCTCATTTCTCTAGTAGATCTTTTCCTAGAAAAACTGGCTGCTCGTAACTTGGATGGGTGTTCTCTTCAATGGGTATAAAACTGGCTGCATGGCCAGACCCAGAGAATTGTGGTGAATGGAGCTAAATCCATTTGGCAGCTGGTTGCTAGTGGTGCTCCACAGGGCTCAGTTTTGGGACTGGTCCTATTTAATATCTTTATTGATGACTTGGACATTGGGATTGATGAGACCCTCAGTAAATTTGCAGATGACACTAAGTTGTGTGGGAGTGTTGATCTGATTTGAGGGTAGGAAGTCTCTGCAGAGGGATCTGGACAGGCTCAATCAATGGACCTAGGACAACTGCATGAGGTTCAATAAGGCAAAGTGCTGGGTCCTGTGCTTGGGTCACAACAACCCCATGCAGCACTACAGGCTTGTAGAAGAGGGGCTGAGAAACTGCCCAGCAGAAAAGGGCCTGGGAGTGCTGGTCAGCAGTGGCTGAACATGATCCAGTCTGTGTCCAGGTGGCCAAGAATGCCAATGGCATCCTGACCTGTATCAAGAATAGTGTAGCCAGCAGGACCAGGGCAGTGATCTCCCCTCTCTACTCAGTGCTGGTGAGGCCACACCTCAAGTGCTGCATCCAGTTTTGGGGCCCTCACTTTAAAAAGGACATTGAGATGCTGTGCAGGTAGAGAGACTGATTTCTTCTACCATGCCTGCAGTGAAGTGCAGAGGAAATGGCCTTAAGCTGAGATAGGGGAGATTCAGATTAAGTATTGGAAAAAGATTTTCCATTGTTAGGGTGGTCAACGTTGGGATAGATTGCCCAGGGAGGTGGTGAAATCACCATCCATGAAGCTGTTTAAGAGGCATCTGGATCTGTGATGGGTGATGTGGTTTAAGGGTTACCGTGATACTGCTGGGTGGATGTTAGGACTTGGTTATCTTAAAGGTCTCTTCCAACTTTAATGCTTGTATAATCAGCGGATGTTAGAAATGCACAGGTGCAGAGCCATGGCCAGGGAGTTCTTGAGCACTTCAAAGAGCCACTTTCTTAATGACACTGCCTTTGGCCATGTTTCATGTTTTAGGCTGCTGCTATACTCAAGTTCTTGATGAATTAAAAGCTGTACAGGAAATGGCAGTACCAAAGGGACCTGCTCAGTATGCCAAGGAGACACAGATACTCTGGGACAGAGGACCCAGGGACTCTACTGCCTTGCCTTGCCTTGGCTAAGCTATCTGCCTCACAGTCAGCTGCAGAAACCACATCTCTCCCCACTTCTGTTTCCTCTCTGGGCATCTCTCTAGCAATCATGAAGGATTTGCTCAGTGGGTCTTAACAGAAGGCAGCTGATAATTTTTATTTCTTTACTTCAGGTCTCAATCCGTGCATGAAGAGCATGCCACACTTGGCAGCAGCTGTATGATACTTTTTCATCCAGGTAGTCCCTCCCCTACTTTTTACAAGTTGAGAAAATGACACTAGGGGCAATTTCATTCACCAGGGCTTCCCCCAACGTAGTTCCTGCTCTGCAAGAGGGCAGTTGGCTGGCGCAGGTGAGCTCTCCTGAGGCTGGGAGAGCAGTGAGGGCAGTTCCCAGGAACAGCTGCTTGCCCAAGTGGTGTGGACAGTGCCAGCCTCGCCTGGCTTTCCTGCATTCCACCCTAGCCCCATGCACTGCTTGGGCAGGGAGAGGAGGGCAGGGGAGTTTGCTGCCAAGAGTGACACGTCTGTGTGTGCCTGACAGCATCTGTTGCCATGGCAATGCATATTTGAGCCTGAGCCGAGTTGCATCTTCCCTGAAGTTGTGAATTGAGCTTAGCTTTATTTATTTAAAACCAACCATAACGAGTGAAAGAAAGACAAGAGACACATTACAACTCCCCTTGCACAGGACGTAGCCAAATGAGTCAGAGGCACTGCAGGCTTTAATCAGCCCACCTGACGTCAAACCTCTCCATCAGAGGAAAGTGCCGCCTGGAAATGTCAACATGCCCAAATGGAAAGGCCAGAAGGTAAATCTTTTCCTGTGCTCACTCACTGAGTAGGAAAGAACAATTAAAATTCAGCCAGTTCCCTAGACACTTCTTAATAGCACTCTGATTGAACGTTTTTCTCCTCCTGGTCCTCTCCCATCCCTGCTGTTAGCTGCCTGGGGACAGGGCCTATTGGTTTGAAGGATCTTTCTAATGTAGCATCAAACCCCAGATCCTGCAAGAACAAAGTGTTACCACCAGCGACAAAAAAAGGCTCTGCAGGAAAATTTTGTCACTGACATGACCTCTCCCACAAACTGAGTTTTCCATGCCATGAGAGTGGTTCTCAGTTTCACACGTGAATAGGCATGGGTAAAAAGAGCAACTCAGCTTGGACCTATGCCACTTGTCAACAGAAAGTTGGAATGAGGAAGAAAAGCAGCAGGAATTAGACCATTTTTTTGCCAGAGGTGTCAGCCACCTGAGGGAAGGTCAACACCAAGCCTGACAGATGCACCAAAGCAATAGGAAATGATCATGGGCTGTAACAGATGCATGACCTACTGTGAAGAAAAACCCTCCCGCATCCTTTGTAACAAAACTCAAACTTTGGGCCCCTTAATATACACAAGGTAAGAAGGAACCCCCAGCTTTGAGTACAAACAGCCTGTTCTTGAATGTATATCTTAAGCTAGGTGTACAAAAGGGAGAGGGGTCAGCCAAGTACACCTACAGCTTTATGTGCCCCTTTGACAAACATCGAGCTAGGAAGCCTAGGAAAATCATCCATTCCCAACCCACTGGTGTTTGCCAGGGGTGACAAAGGGACACATCAGGGAAAACAAGCACCCAGAGAAGGAGGAAGGAAGGAAGAATGTAAATGCAAACCGCACCACTTAAAAGCAGGGCAGCATTCCAGTTCCTCCAAAGTGTTCCCCACACCCAGCACTGTACAGCAGCCAACCTGGTGGGCTTCTAATCTTCCCAAAACACTTAACACTTCTCCCCCTTTTATTTTTGTCCTAAATGTGTTTTTGCTTTGGTGGCTGATCCTGGCTATGTGCCTGAGACTTTACACTGGGGTTGCTTTTCCCTAGGAGATGTCTGTAATGAAGGTTTCTTCCACCGTGTTCTCTTCCCCTGTAGTAAAAGTCTGTAATTACCACTGAGGGGTGAGGCAGACAGCACTGAAACAATGTCATTTGAACGGGGGTGAGACATGCCTGAATTGCTGGGTTGTGCTTTTCTCCTCACAGGATTTCTTGTGGATCTGGACATTGCTTTTAACCCTTGGCAGTACAGGGAACATCATCCTCCCACTTTCCTGACCAGCCTGTGTGTGCTGTATCCACTTGGTTCTGACCAGGGCAGATTCTGTTGGATGTAGCCAAGATGCAAGTGTCTAACTTCTCTACCATGCCTGAGGGGTCAAGTGGCACAAATCTGCATAGATTGCTCTCTAGTCATTCATGTGGGTAAGTGGGAGTTTGGAGTTGACTCTACATGGCACAAATAGTGTGTCAAAGCAGAGTTGTTGCCATCCCTTGCCCTGATGCATCCAGTCCTGTTCCAGTAGCTCTGCAGCTGCCTCTTGTACAAAAGTCATCTGCTTCCCGCTCCTTGATGCAGGGTATCTTCTTGGGGTAAAATTCAGAGTGTGCAGCTTGTCATCCTCCCTAGGGAAAGATTTGAGTTGTAGGAAAAGGTTAGGGGAAAAGAGGCAATACGTTCCCCCAAGAATGACTCTTCTGGTTGTCTCCAGCCCTGTGAAGTCTGCCTGAATCCCTTCTGCAAGCACGTCTGGCAACCATGAAGACTAAAAGCCTAGTAAATAAAAAGTAGTGCATAGGAAGCAGAGGTGGCCACCGTCTTCTGCTGTCCTGCAGCTTCCCATTCACATAGTGTCTTTAAATGCTAACAAACTG
This sequence comes from Taeniopygia guttata, assembly GCF_048771995.1. Taxonomy (NCBI): domain Eukaryota; kingdom Metazoa; phylum Chordata; class Aves; order Passeriformes; family Estrildidae; genus Taeniopygia; species Taeniopygia guttata. The sequence goes on along the minus strand of NC_133030.1, from coordinate 26,837,075 downwards.
CTGGAAGGAGATGCCCTCATATTGAAGTTACTCTGCACCCAGTCAGCCTGAAAGTTGTTTGAATCCCCTATTGTCATGCCTATGGCAGCCTGTGCTCTTTCTGATGTATAGAGCAGGAAGGGGAGATTGTGTGTGACAAGGCAAAGGAACAGTCTTAGCTTGCCATGAAGAAATGAAGAAATTACAAAGAGATTTTTCCTCCTATATCAGTTACTTCCAAAGTGGTGAGTTTTTATTTCTCATATTTTGTTACAGTACCCATTTGTTACAGTACCTATTTGGGGGCTTTGCTTTCTGTCATGCTGGCAGAAAGACATACAGCCACAGACAGCTCAGCCACATTCCCAGGACACTAAAAGGGTTCCATGAAGGGATGTTCCTAGGATCCGGTGTCTTGTACTCAAGGCTTTCCTTTTCCTAGGTCTTTCCTTCTTCCTTGTCTGTCACTCGGTCCTTGTTTGCAAGGCTGATTTAAATCTATCCAAGAGCCCCAAGTTTACCCCAGAAAGAATAGTAATTGCAGTGCTGAGCTCTGTGGCTTCCCTTTCATTCCCCACATAGCATTAGGGTGCTCTTTGAAACCACAGCATTCATGGACCCTTGCCATATGCAAACATGCAATTAATATGCTCTTCACTTTCCCCTCTACTTCCTAAGCAATATGGGGGGAAAAAAGCACAAGTTGTGGTGCACACTTCCTTATGACACACACGTGTCTGCACTTCTCTTCAGTGCTCCAGCATGGCTCATGCCTACCTGGATTTGGTGGACATTAAAGAAGTGTTTCTGCTTGCAGGCAGACATTTAATTTGATGTCCTATGCAGCTGCACACAAAGCAATATGCAGAACATAATTCATTCCCTCTTTCCGTTGTGGAGGCAGATCTATGAACATTTTTTCACAGGTATTACCCTCTTTTCTGTTTTTAGCAGGGAGCTGCAATGGGTATGATCTCTGCACTGGCTCCCCTCCCTGTCCCGCTGCTGCTTGCTGGTGGTGGGAACAGGTGTGCTGGGTACCTGGCTGGGAGGGCACACAGCAGGAAGAAGGAAATGGAAAGCAGCCGATGCTGGCTGGAGAGAGACGTGTGTGTGCAAGAGAGAGAGTTTAAACCAGCCACTGGAAGGGAATCAAAAGGGAGACACATTTCCTGGTTGAGGCAGGGCTGTGAATCAGAGGGCAAAGAAAGGCTCCAGTGATTGCAAGTCCTTCCTCAAAAGTTACCTTTTGCTAGAGAATGTTTTGCTGTATCACTATCTTGACTTTTTCCTGAGTTTTTAATTGTCCCCATAAAAACCTAAATGAAGACATCAAATCCAGAGAAAAGACAAAGCAAAATGAAGGCAAGACTGTTGCAAAGAGCCAAAGTAGGAGTCCACATGACTCCAGAAAACCTTCATGACTAGGAAGACAGGCTGTGGCAGAAACTGTATATTCCATCCATATGAACACCAACACCGGAAAAATAAGGACAAATCATATCTTTCACACACTTGAAGTAAAAGCTTGTCTTTGGTGGCAGTCCTAAAGAGACAGCCTGACCTCTAAAGCAAAGCAGTTCTAGCAGCATGAATCATTCCCATACCAGCTGTCCAGGCTGCAAACACTACGCAGATGACCACTCCTGTAACAACAGAGCCTGCATGCAGCAGACCAAAAATCACCGACATTTCACCCTACATTCCTCAAGAAACACTCATCCTTGCAGAGTCTGTGAAACCTCTTGGCACAGTCCTTGGTGGGGGAACCAAAAGCTTCAGCTTGGCTTGCAGCTGAATGGCCTGGATTGCTGTCCACATGTTCAAGCCCCGGGTCTGCTTACCTTGTCTTGTGTGTCCTGCTCACAGCAATGCAGGGTGAAGGCAAAGCAAATGCAAAGTGATACGATGAGAGACTTGCAGTTCTTACTCCCTGGACATAAAGGCAAGCTGTGGAAGCAGGGCCAGGCAGGACGGAACACAGGAGAGCAGGATCCCATTCTTAGGAGAAATGGACTGATGATTCACTTCTCAGCAGTGATAAAATTAGCTTGGTTGGTCATACATGATATTTGCAGTACCAAATATTGTGAGGCCGGGAAGACTTACCTGTTCTCAGTTTGACTTGTTCAGCCTGAACATACTTGATTGCTACTTCAATCTCCTGCTGTAGTCAGATTGCAAATAAATCTAAGTATAAAATCAGAGAAAACTGGGCTGGGAAGGAATTTGAATGTTCATGTAATTCAGCCCCTTCCCCAAGGCTGCTTCCTGCTCTGCTGTATCTATGTCCCAAGAGATGACTGCAGAACTTGGTTTTAAAGATGCTATAGTAAGGATGATGCACCATCCAAGTTTTGCAAGCACTGCAGTCACCAGGCCTCTGCTTCAGCAGTGCCACTCAGCCTGTCCTATTCCCTCTTTGCTGCAGGCACCCATGACCAGTTGCAGCAGCACATCTGAGTTTTTCTGAACTGCAGTCACCTCCCCTCACCCATCAACAATTTACCTGTCTCCAAGTCTTTTCTGGAGCACAGAACTGCTTGTCTGGAGAAATAACTCTCCTTTTTGGCCCCAGAAGGTCAGTAGCAACACCCTCTGATCACCTAGATGACATTTCCATTGCCTTTAGTGAACTGCAGTAATGCCTGATATAAGCAAAGCATCCATTTCAAAGCTCTACACAAATGCTAGGGATGGGGGCTCCCATCAGACCTCCAAGATGGGACAGAGCAGCTTTCCTGTTCAACATCAAAACAGGATATTTGTTATGATTCTTCCTTGCCTGCAAAGGTGCAGCAGTCATAGGCAGAGAAGCTGCATCTGGGCAGTTGCACTCAATACTACAAACACTGAGTAGAAGCAGAATTTCAGACCAGGCAATTTTTTTTTTTTTCCTGAGATATTTTAATTTCCAGAATAGATTTCAAAGCTCCTATCTGACTGTGCCAAAGCATTTTCCCTTCAGAGCACAGACAAATAAGTGAGGTTTACTTTGCTTGACCTTTTCTGATGACACTGCCACCCATGCTGTGCAAACTGTAGCTGACACCATCTGAGCTTCCTTGGCCTGAGGATAAATACAGTGTGTGTCCTGAGAAGAGGCTTCCTTGTGTTAGCTTGGGCAAGGCACTGAACCAGAAGCTCTTGGTTTCACCAGTGAGCCTTCATCGTTAGGGAAGTGATATCCGTGTTTGGTTAGTGGCAGGAGGGGAAGCTGCCCCTGCTGTGGCTCTGTCCATGTGCTGTGACCCTGGCTGTCACTCCATTGCTATGGCAGGGCTCGGTCTGTCCACTCCTTGCAGCTGAGAACCCTGCTGACTGGGATGTTAAAGGAAAGGCATCTTCCCTCTTCCTTGGGACAGGTTTATGTCTTGCTGGAGGGTCTGGATGGATTTCTTCTTCCCATCTTAGTGTGGCAAAGGTTTTTGTGTTTCTCCCTTTAAATCCACTGGCATGCACATTAACAAAGGTTTCTTTACCATTTAGGAAGTAGGAACAGCATTATTTTCTCAGCACAACTCCATCCTGGCTGAATTTATGTCTCTGACCTTTTACCCAAAGGGTCTTTACACTTGACTGAAACATAAGGTAAAAGTAAATGTAACTGAAAGAGCTCATTGTGTGTGCAAGTATAAAGGCTTTTGTGTGCAGGATGTGGCTGCTTGTGCAACCAGTAGCCAAGGAGCACCTTGGGTTGTGTTGTTAGTTCTGACAGCCACGGAGAATGTGGAGCAAGAGCCTGGATGGATGAAAACCCTGTGTCCAGTTCCAGCTTCAAATCAGCACTTCTTTGACAGGACCCTCACCACTGGCAACTTCTGGCTAGGTTTTCCCCGGGAGAAATGCACTGCTATCTTTGGGGTTTTTTCTCCAGGTGTCTGTGACCAAGAAAACCCCTCCTTGGAGCTGGGACTCCAGTCTGTTCTCTGTGGGGCCATGGAAATAGGGACAGATTAATAAAACATCAGGGCTTCTTCAACGGGATTATTATAAGTGGTTTTCTTGAGTGTTGGTTGGAGTAATGATCAGAGAGGACAGGGATCCATAATCCTATTTATCTGAAACCATATAATCTTCCTGAAGCTCTTTAATAGTGCCCAGCTCTTTAATTACAGAGCAGCCGCACGTGCGGTGCAGCCAGGCCTACCTGCGAGCCCTCTGCGGGGAGCGGGGGCAAGAAGACCTCCCTGCGGCTGCCCTTCGGGCTCCGATCCCGCGGAACGCCCGTCTTTCCCGCCGCTGCCCCCCGCGGGATGCAGAAGGGCCACCAAAGCCGGCCGGCGGGCTGCTGAAAGGAGGGTTTGTTGGGTTCGTCAAACTGACGCGGCTCTGCCGAAGACCAGCAGCGCCCTCGGGTCCCTGCGCAGCGCCGGGAGGAGCACGGGGGCCCCGGGCAGCCCCCGGCCTCACCCCGCCCGGCGGTGCGGGGGCTGCCCGGGAGGCGGGGGCCCTGCCTCGAGGGGTGTCTGCGCGGGAAGTCCCGCCCCGGCGGCTCCCGGAGAGCGGCGGGGGCGTGCCGCGGCCGCCCGCCGGCCCCTCGGCAGCGGGGCACTGACAGCCGCCCTGCGCGGCACCGGCGCGGCGCTCCGCTCCGTGCCCGCCCGGCGGTCGCTGCCGCCCCGCCGCCCATGGGCCGCCGCCACCGGGGGGCGGGCGGGAGCGTGCGGCCGCAGTGAGCCCGGCCGGCCGAGCGCGGGGGGCGGCCGAGCCCCGGCGCCGCGGGCACCATGGACAGTATCCTGGAGCCCTTCCCCGCCGAGCGGCTCTTCCCCGCCGCCGGCACCGGCTTCCTCGACTTCGGCGACTTCAGCGAGGCGGACTTTCTCAGCAATGTGGTAAGGCACCGCCGGCAGCACCCGCGCTCCGGCGGGCCGGCCCCGGCAGCGGGGACGGGACACGGCGCCGGGCTCTCCTCGGTCCCCGCCCTGCCCCGGGGTGCCCCGGCGATGCAGGTAGCCGGGTGCCCGCCGTCGCACACGGCCAGCTCCTCGCTGGACTGGCCCAGCCGCTGTTACTCCGAGGAGACCCCGCCGGGGAATCTCAGGGCTGTTGTACACTATGGTTTTATGAGCCTGATGGCTGGGGAGAAGTGTGCGGTGCCAGGCGGGGAATGTACGACCTGCCGCGTGTGAGCTCGGGCAGCACCGGTGGCACGGCCGGTTGCCGCCGGGAGAGCTTTGGGCTCAGCGCCTCCTCCCTCCTCTGCCTGTAACTTTTCCTCAGAGTGGCATTTGGGAGATGAAGCATCTACCGCTTGGCGCTTTGGCTGGGCTGATTTACTTTGGAGAGAAGGGTGAGGAGGAAGAGTGACTAGGGAGGAAAATGTGTTGCCAGTCTCAGGGAACCAAAGGGGCATTGTTCACCTCTAGGGAAACTGCCCAGTTTCTCCCAGGAGTCAGGCGAGTTCTCAGTCCAGCAACTCTCCCTGAGAACACGCACAGACTCTTTGCTGTAGTGCCCGAGCTCTCCATGGGAGTTTCCATGGGATCCTGCCGCCCCTCTGCCAGGCAGGACCCAGCCCTGAGGCATAAGTGGGAAGGGCCCCACCCCGGAGGTGGTTTGGAGCGAGGGTATCCAGCGCTGGGCAGCAGAGCGCTGCCTGAATGCGAAGCTCCGCCAGCCTCTGAGCGGCTGCAGCCGTGGGACAGTGTGCCTGCCCCGGACAGAGATCCGAGCAATGGCTTGTTACTCTCCTTCCACAGTGCTGGCACCTCCCGTGTTCCCGGTGTAGCGCTGTGAGCGTTCCTGAGGACTACCCTTGCAGTGGGAGCAGGGAACAGGGAGACGGTGAATCCTCTGATGAATCCACTTCTGCTTTGCTACACAAAAGATATTTGAAGTCTTTTGTGTTGCCTCCTTTGTGAGGGAGACGGTAGAGATGCAGAATTTACATAAATATTAAGTGCACTGCACCAAGCAGAGCACACGGGGTCTGGGAAAGAGATTATGGAGGCAGCCCCATCCCTCAGAGATCTTGCCAGCTCCTAATTTCTGAGATAGCACTGTGCCTCGAGGACTGGTTCCACTGGGCTCTACCAGAGACAACAGAGTCTGCAGTGTTCAGGCAGACCTTCCAATGGCACATCACCCCAAGACTGAGCGCTTGCCTCACCTGCTCCTATCTGAGAGACCTGTTGTTAGGAGTTTTGTGCTTTCCCTAATTCCATACACATCCAGCGTGGATGAAGGTATCCTGATAGGAAGTGCTTTATGCAAAGACCATTTATTCCTTTACCAGAATGAAAATAGTATTGTATTGGCACCAGCCCTTTTACCAGGTGCAACATGGGCTGTGGTCAGAAGTCAGGGAACCCCCAATCAACATAGGTGGTACGTTTTTATAGTTAAACATAACTTCTGCCTGCAAGCAGATCCTGTGAAAAAAGCTTTTGTGTAAGAGTGCCATCTGGTGCCACCTGCCAGGACAGTGTGTTTAAAGTGTGTGGTGGCCGTGGGCAGGCTGGCTCTGTCCTGCCTCATTTAAATGGCTTTTCTGCTTGGAGAGCTGCCTCTGGAAGCAGCTTGCCGTTGTCTTCTCATTTAACTATGTTGCAGTGACTCAGACATCGTTGTGCTCAGATGACATCAGAAAGGCGCTTTTTTTAAGGCTTTTTTTTTCCCCCTATGGATTTTTTTCCCAACTGCCAGCACCGCAACTTCTGCTGGAGTAAGAGTATCACGCTGAAACCTTCTCTTCCTGCAGAAGATACATATAAGAGATTCTGTAGCCACTTCTCGCCTACAAAATCTGTTGGTGATACAAGAGCCAGAACATAATACATCACCCTCTTTGTTCTCACTCTGCATGACAATGGGAAGGATGGAAGAAATACACTTGGATTTTCTTACTAAATCCAGCAAACCTCCTGGGATCTTGCAATGTGCGGAGAAGTTCTTTTGACATAGAACTGTGCAAAACATCACCGTGCACAATTGCTTGCAAAGTTGCCAGTGTCTTTGCTTCAAAGATGGGCAAACTTTTCCAGATATTGTTCAACAGGCATTTTTCTTAAAACAGGGCAGGAATTTCAGCCATAAAATGTCATTATGAAATTTTTGCGAGGATGATTTCCTCTTTTCAGAAAGGAAGTAGAAAGAAAAGATGGATGAACCTTACTGCAGAGTCTGTGCTCCTTGAGGGCAAGAATTGCATGTGTCTACTACTGTCCTTTCCACAACCTTGGCAGTCCTAATGAGTCATCTTGGTCTTTAAAAAATGGTTCTCTGTATTGTTCATCTCAAGCTGTGACAAAGAATTAATTAAGGCACATATGTAGATGAGTCTTCAGAAAGATCTGTGTGCTTGCAAAAGAAAAAAAAAAAATTTAATGTGTCGGAGCTGCCTTTCAGAGACAGCTGCCCAGGTTGTAGGAATAGGTTGACAGAAACGTCATGAAATTCAGCAAGAACAAACTCTGACTCTTGCCCTTGGAGTGGATGGACAGATGGATGGGCTGACCCACCAGGGGTCATGGACCACTAGTGTGCCTCAGTAGCAAAGGCAGCTAGGAGCAGGAGTGACATGGTAGATAGGCACAGGGAAGTGATTATCTCCTTTTTCTTGAGAATCATAAAACTGTGTCTCAAATACAGTGTCCAGTTTTGGGCTGCCTGATAGCAGAAAGACATGGATAAATCTGAGTGCATCAAGAGGGTTGTCACCAAGGTAACTGGGAGATGGAGAATTTCTCCTGTGAGGAGTAGGTGAGGGAGCTGGACTTCCTTAGCTGGAGAAGAGACAGCTCCAGGAGGACATAGCAGAAGCCTACCTGCACAGCTGAGGAAGTTTCTGAGAAGGTGGAGCCAGGTGCATGGCAGGAGGATGAGTGGTCATAAATTGGAACAGGGAAGGTTCAGACTGGGTTTAAGGAACCGATTTATCACTGTAAGGATTTTGGGAGGTTTTTTTTTTTAATTGTATGGAGAGTGGCGTTTGCTTAATTGGAGGGGAAGTTTTCAAAGGACACAAAATGCCTCTCTTCACTTAGCTTTTGTGAACCAGACTTACACAGGATGGCTGCTAAGAGCACTGTCAGTCTTCTTTTGCTCTAGAGGCCATATACTGCTCTTGAACTTTGCAAGGCAACTTTGCTCTTTTTTTTTCTCCCAGAAGGACCTACCATATGTAAAGCTAATCCTTCATGCTGTGCCTGTTTATAAATTTCACCCATTTGTGTCCTGCCCATTCCAGCATATCTGATAATTTCTGGAAGCAACCATCTATTTGCTTACAGTCTATTACAATTGCACTCAGAGTACGATTACTTTCTCATTCAGCTCTTATCAGTGCTGTGAAACTCTTCAAAAGACTTATCTCTTGAGTCAGATTCACCACTGTGCTTCACTGGGTTTGTGACACTTGTGTCAGAAGGAAGCCAGAATAAACCAACCAAACAGGAGTCATGTGTTTCTTTTTAGCCCAGTACCACAGTGGGTTTGTTTCTTCCCCTGCTTCTGTGTTTTATAGTGTAAAAAAACACCTTCAAAGATGACTTTGGATATTTATGTAAACACAGCTTTATTTTGACTCTATGCTTTTCAAAGCATATACTTTACCTCCTTCAAGAGACATCAAGGCAAGAAAATAGCCTGCATGCTGACTTGGGTCTCCACAGTTAGAAGCTGCAGAATGGCTGTTCAGGCTGTCTCAGGAGTGCTAACCCAGCTCCTCTGGGGAATGCACACTAACCCACTCTTTCACTGTGTGATCCTATATGCCCAGGCAATGTGACAAATGGCATTTTCTGGAGCCTACAAAGGGGCAGCAGAATGGGAGAAGAACTGCCTGTCTCTGTGGGTGTGTTCCTTGAGTGCAAACTGGGTGTTGGACTTACAATGTGCTCTTTCCTTTAATATTGTCCTGGCCTGCAGGAGGAGAGTGGCAGGACTGTACATTTTGAGCAGGCTGAGGGTGATGCTGGTGCAACTCATAGGGAAAGCTTCCCCTGAAGATGAAGAGAGGCAATTCACCATGGATGACTGTCACTCTCGCAGGAAGCCTGTACACGCTTTTATTCCTCTTATGCCTACTACAGGGACATAAATAGCACTTAAGTGGTGCTTAGGTGTTGGACTGACCTTTGGTCTGAGTGAGTTTCATGCTCTGTAAACTCCGTCTCGCCGTCTCAGTGCACAGTGAGGATGGAGAGCGCAGGCAGATTTGGTCACCCACTTCGTATCCCTTGCAGTTGCTAGACAGGGGAGCTCTGCTGTAACAGGAGGCTGGGTCTCCAGGACTGATGGTAATCTCTTGTAGGGACACATGCAGCAAGCATTTTGGCCCTCTAGTCCTGTGCCTGGTAAAATTTGGTCAGTAACACATTTATGATTAGTCTGTCAAGTACTGGATATGGAAAGGCTATTTTCTTTACATTTTTCTTGGAACTCACCGACCAGATTCCTGTATCTGGAGCACAGAGACCTGATGGGGCCATCAGACCTGATGGAAATTAATCCAAAGATAATAGTTCCCATATCTTTCTTTTTCATTAGTCTCTTTGGATCCATCTCATAGTTTCTACACTTCATGGCCCTGCTGCTCCTTAGTATCTCATGGTGGGACTTACACTTGCAGAAGTGCTAGCAGCAGGATGAAACCAGAGCTGAACATGGGTCCATACATCTCTCAGTCTGAGTCTCTGAGCATCAGCACTGTAGAGTCACCAACAGGAAAAATGTTTCCCTTTTGATAAAGAAGAGGGGAAGAAACTTGAACTTCATTTAGAAAACTCTAGGTAAATACATAAATCCAGAGACTGTGGATCATTTGTGGGCCCTATCTGCCAGGAAATTGATAAACATTTGGGATACTCTTCCTAAATAAACACATTCATTTGTTGGACAACTGCCTGCATATGCTGGGAACCCATTGTCCTAAATGATCATCTCAGCCAAAGTGGCGAACCCATTAACTGTGCTCTTGGGCCAGAATTACGAGAGAGGCTGCAACTTAGAGCAGGAAGGTATATGTCCAAAACCAGGTTAAACAGTGGAGACAGAGCAGACAGAGCCATCATCTTGGTGGGGAGAAGCAGGAAGGTCTTTGTTGAAGAGCTTGCAGAGTAAACAAAGGGAGGGTTTGGCAGGAGGTGGAGGTACATCTGTGCACACAGTCCACTCCCACCAAGGGATCAGCACCAGCTGGGAGATGCTGGAGTTATGTACTGCTCAGTCCCTGTCTGCCAGGTGGTCCTCATCCCCTGTGCATAAGGCAGCCGTTCAATGCCACCACCACCATTTTCAGAGAGGGACAAACCTGAGGTTTCATTTGTATAGATCAGACTGTGAAAAACCTCTAAGACTGGCCCACTATACCTTCTCTTGGTGCAAGTGGACAAGCTTGTACTGTATGGTAGCTTCAGAAGCCACCGTAGTGTGTGGTGGCCTTCTGAATTTAATGTAATGTGTGGTGTTCATTGATGCAAAATGTCTTCTGCTGTTCAGGAGCTCATCTGGTACTGCACTGGTCCTATCCTGTGCTGCTCTGGTCTCATCCGTGACTGGTGCTGTGCTGATCCCATTGGTGCTGCACTGTTCTTGCTGAAGCTTGGAATGGAACTGTCTCAGGTAGAGCAGGGATTAGGAAAGAAGAGCATTTTCTGAAGCAACCGCTTGAAGGGGAATTTAGAACTAGGGATTTCATAGCCACACTTGTAGCTGCACTGTTTAAAATGTGGCCAGGCTGGCACCTCTGTGACTTACTGCTCTGTTTCCTTGGAGAAAATTTATTCCTCTGCTTGTGCCCTTTTTTCCTCAGCATTTCTCCATAAGTTTTAAGGTAGTATTTAATTAGCATTTAATAATTACTTATTTACTATTTAAAGAATTCTCAGTCTTAAAGGAAGCAAATGAAAATGCTTAACTCCCTGAAGTTGTCTTTGGGACGGCTGCATGGCAGATCTTCTACACATAACCACAGGCAGCATCGTTCTTGATAAGCAATTTGATTCTCAAAGCTCACTTGTTCCAGTGCATTTCAAGGAAGGGATGAGTCAACCCACTAAAGCTTATGCATCCTTGTCCTGTTGTGGACAGTCCACTGTAAGAAACCAGATGGCTCACAAAAGCCAGTTGTGATTCTCCTTGTTGCAGAGTTACGGGAAAACAGGTAGGGCACCAGCAACAAAATAAGCCATTATAGCTCTCCTAAGAAATGCCCAAAACCTGTCTCTAGGCCTAATCTGGCTGAGAGATTTCCCAGGGAAATTCCAGGTCTGTGCAGCAAGGTACAATACAGTCACCTATGCTTCACAGGCAACCTTCTGGTGAGCATTGTTCTTCAGGAGACTTGGCTGGAAGAGCCAAATGTGTTAGGTCCTCAATTCCAAACCAGTCTTACTCCTGGGATTACTACATCCTACCAATCTCAGCTTTCTGCCAGGGTCTGTATTTTCACATCTGAACTGCTGAGACTTCATGTCTCCACATCGCAGATGAGAAATAAGAACAAGGGTGTAACCAAAGCCATCTTTCTTGGCTGGCTCCCCATGCTGTCACCATCTTTTTCCTGCTGCAGCAGGTGGCTTCTGTGTGAGCAACCTCAGTGTAGTTTGGTATCCCCTGACTGAAATCATCGATCCAGTTTTCAGCCTGGCACTCGGACAGAGTGGGTGCTTACCTGGAGTTCAACTCTTACTTGTTCCTGTATCTGGGAGCTCAACTTGGTTGTAAGTTGTTAGGTGTTTCCTTGGGTTGGTGTCTGCATGTTTTGCAATGCTCCTCAGAGCAGAAATAGCTGAAAGGTTGGAAGAGCCAAGGGCATGGCCAGAGTGGCAAGGGACTGCAAGCAGCATGCTGAAAGGCAGGCTGTGTCTTTCTACGCAGTTGTTCCCCATGTCTGCCATGCAGTGTTTACATCTATCTAACTTATTTCCAGCTGCTCAAGAAAACAAATTTTACTTCTGCTTTCCTGTAAGGTTACATCATTCAAAGTTTTCCTTTCCTGTAATTTCCTGAACTGACCCAAACACTCCAGCCTTATCCTCTCAAACACCCCTTTCTGACTTCTTTTCCACATTCTTTTCTCTTTCTTTGTATCTCTCCTTTCACTCTTATTTTCTTAAACCTGTCCAGGGCTATCTGCCTTTGAAATCATGTGGTACTGCTCTGGCCTGGTCTGCATCCAAGTGGTAGATGCTTTACACTTACCTTGACACACTGATCAGCCAGAACAAGGTCTCATGAAGGTTAGAAGTGCACATATCCACATACCTTGTCACTCCTTTCTTTCTTGTCCTATTTTATCTTCTCATTTTCTAAGACTGGAGAAATTTCCCATGGAGCACTATGCAAGGTTATTCTCCCTGAAACTACTAGGTAATTTAAACCAGCACTGGAGTAATTAGTACCATCTTTAGAGCTCAAAGGTGATGCCTTGTGTGAGGTCATTTATTACAATCACTGTCCAGGCTGTTCCAGAGGAAACTCACCCCTGACTACCTCAGCAAAGTTGCTTTTGGCTTCTTTACACTGTGACTTTGTCTTGATTAGGAAAAATGTTCATTTAGGTCAGTCTGGCTGACCCGATTAGCAAACCCTGCTCAAAATGCAGTTAGCATTTTTTCCTAGAATAGATGCAAAACATAATGCTTTCAGCTGAGCAATTTGTGCCAGGAGTTCTTCCCCTGCAACAGGAATGTCAGGGCTCCCTTGGGAGAAAGCTGGCAGCTAAGGCTGGAGGAGTACTACAACTTGGGCCTGACACCAGCTGTGTTCCACAGGAGGAAACTGCATGCTACATTGGTTGTGGACATTCCTATTGGATTGTCAGCATTCCTCCTGCAGGTGAGCTTTGTTAGATCAATGCCCAAACAACATCCTCCATGCTGGCTCCCCACCACAGTGTCGTGGGGTCACTGGCCCCTCCTTTCAACAGCATGGCACATTCAGGGGGGAGCATTGCAGTTCAAGAATAACCCATCTCTGTTGTTCAGGGTCTACCATGAGAACCTGCTCTGGCTCTGCAATATTTGCAGCCCTCTCACTGCTTGGAGGAGAGCTTTCCCCTCCAGAAAGGGAAAAAAGGTAGAGGGAGACCAGGATGAAGAAGAGGACTCAGCTTCAGAGCCTCAGGAGTTAATTGTTGCATGTCAGAGCAGTTTGATGTTAAATGAGTCTGCTAAATTCACGACAGTTGAAGGAAGGAGCTGGGCAGGTGCTTTTGGCTAAGCTCACTGCTGTCCCGGGAGGAGGGACTGCAAGCCAGGCAGCTCAGAGAGGAGGAAACCAGCTCTGACATTTGTAAAGACTGTTGATGGAAGGTTTCTTTCAAAGACTTTTCAGTCTCTCAATCTGAGAGCTCTTTGCCCAGGGAGTGCTGGAAATGTGGCTCTTCTTTCCAAGCAAATGTGGCAGACTCTGACAGTTGATGAGGTGCTGTTGAGCCACAAATACTGAATTGCCAATTGAATGATGTTGGGTTTGTTTTTGTTGTGTTTCTCTGTCTTTATGGATAGTGCTGCAGTGAAGCTGTTGGGAATGGGAGAACTGTATTTTAGTCCTGGCTCTACCAGTTTCTTAGTGTGTGATCCTCAGGATGTCAATTGCAGTGATGCAGCTTTTGCTCACTATAAAAAAGTGGACATTCTTATTCTTACTGAAAAGGAGCAGTGTCACCAATAGGTGAAGCAGATTAACAAAAACTAAGACTGGAGTAGGGTTTTGCTAGTATCTGCCAGGAAAGGTCCATACAAGTTATTACTTTGCTTCCCTAGTTGGACTCTTTTTCAATGGCTTTACAGCTACACATGATATTTGCCACATTTTCAGTTTGGCAATTCTGTTTCTATTCTCTACTGATATCGCAGCTATCCTTCACCCCTCTCCTGTTCCTTATCCCTGTGGACTGCACGTGTCTCTATCTGACCTCAGATACTTCAAGCTAATCCAGAGTAATCTGTCTGTGTCAGTATGAATGACTGTGTTGGTCAGCATCAGGATTTAAACTAAAGTACTTTTGGCCCATGCTGTTACTGGCCTGACCATTCTGGGCCTTACTGAAAACCAAACAATTTGTACTTTATAAATCCAGTGAATGGGCTGTACTTATACCTCATCCTCCACTGTACAACCAGATCCCCAGGCTCAGGCACAAAGCTTCACTTCTCCACCGGTTTGGTGCTGAGAGCACCCTGTTTTATTTTTGCCCCAAACTGCTGCATGGTCGGTGCTGGGCTGAGTTCTCAGGCTCCCAAACTATTTCTCTGCTGGTTTTTAAATGAGATAGAGGTAACAAGCTCCTTCTCACAAAATACCAGAATGTCATATCTTTATCAGTCCCTAGCAGGATATTCAAGACCCATGTCAGTTCCTCCTGCTGCTCAGCTCACATTTTTGCACTGTCTCTTTCTTTGGAGGTACCTTTTCTTCACAGTAACTCTGTCTGACCTGTTGTAAAGTTAGGATCACCATCATCCATTGGGAAGAGTGATGCAGAGGTTGCTTTTCCACCCTCTGATCCTTCTCATGTTCTTCCGGTTTTGTCAAATACAGTTGGCAGCAGTCCAGCAGCTGGATTAGCAGTAATTAATGAGCAAATGGCCTGCAGCCTTTTTTCAGACCTGGCAAAGCAGATACCTTTCACTTTTTTCTTACTTGGTTTTCAGCTCTTTCTTATCATGCTGGGAGAGAGCGGAGTAGCAGCAGATGCTGCTCTGGTCAATAATGGGGAGTGAACAGAGGCTGCTGTGCTCTTTTCTTTGCTGCTAATTAGTACCAGGGTGTAGGTAGAGGCTGCTATCTAGGACAGCAAAACAGTTTTCTCCCTCCCCTTGTAGCTGCAGCCACAGTGAGCAGTCAGTGGCAGCTGTAAGCAACTGGGGTGAGCTGCAGCAGAGCAGGAGTAATGCTGGTTTCTTAATTTTCCTGCGTGCTTCAGGCTCCAGGCAAGCAGCCCTTACAACCTCCTCCTTTGTGACCTGGAGCTGAAGTCCCAGGTGAAGGCACACATTTCTGTGCCAAGCCCAGCAGCCACACAGTGTGGTGAGGTCACCCAGCACCTTTGATACCTATAAGTGCCAGAGACCCATGTCCAGAGCAGATGCCCATCCACTGGTCTCATATGCCTTGCTGATATTTGATGAAATTGAATTACATAAAGTTGTCAGAGGATTTATTTACTTATTCTGGGAAAGACTGAAGGATGCCAGAAGAGATGGAAAATAGGGAAAGAAAGAGGGACAAAAAACCAAAGATGAGAGAGGTAGCTATGTAGTGAGCATTCCTGAGCCATCTGGACCTGTTGGCATGGCCCCATCTGGATGGGCTCACGTGTTCATCCACAGCATGATGTAATCTTCATTGTCCAGCATTTGATTTTTCTCCTTGTACTGGATGGCCTCATATCTAGTGCATGTCTGGAGCGGGCATTTTGATTTCCTGTTGCTATTTGTGGACTTTTCCTGGCCGATCCTCAAGCTCGGCTCAGGCGGTTTGCATTCCTCAAGCAGAAGCAGCAATGCCACCCTGCCAGCAGGAGCAGAGGCCAGCTGCAGCCAGCCTGCCAGCCTGGGAGAAGCAGCCCTGCATGTGGAACCAGCTGTGGTTTGCGCTGTGCTGCAGCCTGGAGAGAGAGTGACACCTCTGCCTGGTGCTTTGACCATAGCACCTGAGCTCTGGAAACGGCTCAGCCTTCAGCACAGAGAGGGCTGGCGGGACCACTGGTCCCAGATGCTCACAGGCTTTCCTGCCCTGCTGGATCTTGCAGCAGAACAGGAGGAAGGAGAGTTTTACTTGACTCAAGACCTATTCCTCCCTTTGGTAGATGTGAGTAAAAAGCAACTAATGATCTCAGTCCCTCTTCTTTACAAATACCTGCACCAGGGAACATCAGGGCTCTTGACTACCCTGTGAAGCAGGTGGGCTTCCCAGCACACAGGAAGGAAGGCTGGGAAGGATCTGGTTTGACATTGCCAAGTACCACTCTTCATAGTGGAAGCCTGTCATCTCCTTCCCTCCATCACTCAGTGAGTGCCATTTGCAGGAGGCAGTGCAGTCCAGTCAGAAGGATTCACTCAGGTTCCCACCATGTTCTGTGGGAGACTGCTGTGCCTCACCAAGACCAGTCATCTGTTTTTTTCTTGTATCCTTCCTAGCACATGAAATGAAAACAATTTGTATGTCTGCCTCCATAACAGTACAGTTTGAAGGTCTTCAGAAGCCACAAAGGAACAAAACAGCCTTTTTCACTACATAAACTCAATGTGTAGAGGGGCAAACAGTCAAGCCATAGATCCCCTCTGGCTTTTAGAATCAGAGCAATTCCCACCCTCCTGCATGGCTGGGAAAGTCTGAGATGCTCAGAGGATGAAGATGGGATTTCTCTACCATGTTCCACTGCTGCAAGCAAACCTCAAACCCAGCAATATGAGGGCCTGCTTCAGATTATGCCATTCTCCCCTCTGACTCAAGATGTGGGTAGCTGTGTGATGATACGTTAGGCAACAGTCTGACCTGAGCATCCAGTACTCAGTCCCTTACAATGCCTCACCCTGCCCACATGCCTCCCTTAGCTTTGTTTCCTCCAGGGGCTTGGGAATGGGAAAATTGAGTGCAATGACCTCCAGGGAATGAAATTATTCTTGGTGGAGAATTTCTAATGCCTGGTTTAGAAGTCATCCTGTTTTCATGTGAAGAGAGCAGGGCTTTGCTTCCAGAATAACCCAGGGACAGCCTGTCCACCAGGGATGGACTCCCTGGAACCACAGAGCTGAGCTTTTCCACCCAGCTCAGCTCTGTTGAGTGAGAGAGTAGCTCTGGAAAATGATTGCCTCTTTTTAAACCAATTGGCAAAACTCTTGCATCTCTCCTGGGAACAGGCCAGGGATTCTGAGTCACTGCTTGAGTGGGTTGTGGCCAAGGTAGTCGTACCCAAGATATTAAGTGAGAGAGGAGAGATCCACCCAGGAATGCCAGCAGAAAGAGAAATAGTCATGACCATAATGAATAATAATATAATGATGAAAAGATTCAGAAATGCACTGCCCACTCCAAAAATAAAGTTTGAGGACAACTCAAATGTTGTAAAAAAAAGAGAGGAAAGAGTCGAGAAAGGCTGCCAAAGCCTGCATGTCAGCTGCAATGCAAGGAGTCCCGTCCAGCTGGCCTGGGTTCAAAGAGCTCCTATTGTCCAACAGCATTTCCAAGACACCATTCAAAACTTTCAGAAAATAAACCCAAGATGCAGGGTGAGATTTATCACACAATAAAGGCAAGCCAGATGTGTGCACCCTTTCAGAGAGAGACAGGAGGAAAATGAAGGAGGAGTGAAGTGGGGGGGCATGAAGCAGCAGAGGCATGAGGGAAGAAGGTGGCATGAAAGGCCTGATGCTGTGAGGATCCAGGCAGGAGCAGGGGACTGGAGCTGTGCTGAGACACGTATTGGGCACTTGTGAAAAGTTTCCTGTTTATTGAGAACACTCTACTTGAGAAAATTCACCTAACATCAAGGTTAAGGAACCAAGAGGGAAGATCTCACTGATGCTTTTTTTTCTTTTGTTGCACATAAAGCCATGATGGATACTGAAACGTTGCTTCTTGTCCTGAATTATATATCTGCAAAATAAAGACCCTGTCTGAAAGAATGTCCAGAAGCCAAACCACTGTAGACTTTGTCTTGATTTTCTCAGGCTCACATAGTCTTCATTATTGCTGTGCAGCACTGGCCACTATGTCAGGGATGTAACTTCTTCTGCCACAGTAATCATTCACTTCCACCTGTGATATAATTATGTTACAATCTATTTAACATAATCAAATAATAATAAAGACAATTAATTACACAGAAAGATAATTTTAATCTTTGAATATGCTGCTAACATGGAGTTACATGACTACAAACTACCATCACCAGATAGCTCCTCAAGTTCTCCCTGCCTGCAGAACAACCTGGCAAGGTGGCCATGCCATACTACATCCCCCACCACAGATGAAAAACTGACTTGAATTTATTTGTTCTCAGGAAAATCTATGGTAGTAAGTACTTGCTCACCTAAGAGCAAAAAACCTGAGAAAACATTTAGAAGGCTTAAGCTAGACAGTTCTTCTTTGCTGTGACTCATTTGTTGTTAAGTTTTTTTCTCTTTACAACAGTTGGTTTTTGTGCTGTGTTTTGGTGGCTTTTTTTTTTTTTTTTCTTTTTTTTTTTTTTAAAGGTCTGGATGTGCCTGGAGCCTTTAAACTGAGCTCAGTTGCAGATGACAAATCTGAAGCAGAATGCACTTAGCTCTGTAAGGAGCCATACTTGATTACCAGAGTGGTTCCTCAAACCCATGAGGCTATCCATCATCTCCCTTGTCCAGAGATGTCCAGAAAATGGATTCCCAAATCCACCAGCTTCTGCAGAGACCATTCCAATGCTGGGACGCAGATGTCTGCTTGATCTCAGACTCAGGAGCTTTCACAGCAGGAGTTCAGGGCATAATAGGTTTCCTGGCTTTAAAGGAACACGGGATCTTTTCTTCTCAGAAGCTTCTAACATTACTTGAGTACATGATACCATGTATCACCACATTTCAACTTCTTTTCACCAGCTGGCTGCTGGGCCTTGTTGTGGAGAAGTCTGGCTTGAAGAGATAGCTGGAGAGCCAATTGTTGAGAAGGGGTTTTCATAGGCTTCCTTTTCTCCTTCAGCTGTGATTTTCATCCCATGGTTGAAGGGACTGCCTGATCTCCGACCAATCAGAGATCTTATATCCATCCTTGGATATAAGGATCCATCTATCTTTGGAAATGCAGGGCTTTTACCCCTGGTTCACCAGCATCACATCTTCATTCTACCCCGGGATGGAGTTAATTCAGATTACTCCAGCAGTGACAAATGCCCAGAGAGGCCTTACTGCTCTTTGTGACCTAAGAAGGATTTCCCCATTCTCCAGAGACTGATTTTTGCAGTTCCACTGCTGAGGTGAAAATGATACCCTCAGCATTTGAGCTGAAGTTTAATTTCCTATCTGCTGCTTAGGGCACAGATTTTCCACTGAGATATTGGCAGAAGGTCAGAAATCTGCATTCCAAGTTGAATTGCTTTGAAAACTGTCCTGCTGCAGGACCCAAGTCTGCTGCTTGCAAAACCCAGCTTTTGCCCAGCCTGGCCACTGAAGAGAGTCCCAGCTCATGCTCTCTCAAGATTTTATGTGAAAATCCTTCACATCCTTGAGTCACAAATCAGCTGGCCCAGATTTAGTTGCTCTGTTAAGTGCCCTTTACAAAGGCCCAAGGAATGAAAGCCACCAGTAATGTTTGGTATTAGCTGGATGCCTCAGCTTTTGGACTCAGACACAGTAGAGCTCTTCCTCTTTCAAGGCCTGCTTTTCTTTATGGGTCTCCAGGGACCTGCCAGGGGACAAAATGTGAATTATCTCTGATTTTGCTCTCTGAGCTAAAGAGAAACAGTTTCAATGAGACAAATGAAGATGATTGTAAAGGCAATTCAGACACTTCTTCCTTCTCTGGTTATCTCCCAGAGCAGATTTCCTCTATCTCCCAGTGTGTCTTTCTTGTTTCTTTCTTGCAAGATGCAGAAAAAAAGGCCCATAATGGCCATAATGGCATAGGGCTGACGAGCTGTGTAAGAGCAGAGATCTGCCAAGTCTGGCAGCTTCAACTCCTTACTGGCCAGGGCCAGGAGCTTCCAAAAAAAGATAGAAGAAATGGTGGAGTGGCATTTATTCCAATTTATTTTGGTTATTGAATAAACATTCCCATTGTACTGACTGGTGAATGGCTTGAGCAGCAGCACCTCTCTAATTTATTTTAATTGTATTGAACGTTCATGCTGCATTCAATGTCTTTTGGTGATAGTGTGATGTGGTTTCACATCGGCATGGCAGAATAGTTCACAGAGTAACACAGAATAAGCCAGTATTTTCTTTCACTTGCCCTGCCTGCTGTCACACTGTGCATCCCTCACTATCAAGCAGAATTCTTCTCTAAACTACCCAGGCAGACATGTCACACACAATTAAATCCATGTAGATTTTACAGGGTAGATTTACCTCTAGTTTGCAGGGCTGGGCTAGGGATGCATCCCTTGGGTGTGCAGACATGGCTATGGACATCCAGTTGTGTTCTGGCTGCTGTGCCTCTGTGGGGATTGAGGAAGAGTGAATAGGCTCTGCAAGGGCACATCTGGGTGGAGGTGGATCAGGCTAACACAGCAGACAGGGCCTTCCTAAAAATGATGGATTATATTTTCACACATAAGGACACAACGTTCACATGAGGTCCCACCCCCAGATGCTACAGCAGCTGAAAACCCCATCGTGGTGCGGAGTTAGAGTGTCACTGGGAGCCTGATGCAAACACAGCTGAGGCTGCCATGTTCACACAAACAGGCAAAGCACCAATTCAGCCAAGACAGCAGAGATCTGGGGATAGAAATGACAATACAGCTTCTCTCTGTAAGGGCTACTGCTCTTGTGAAGTCTCTGCCTGGAGACTGACCTTGGCTTGGGGAGGACTGAAGAAGAGGAAGAGACCCCTGCCATCTTGCCCAGGGATACCTGGATTCCCATGGAGAACAGCGCCTACGCATCTCTGTTTGAACACAACCCAGCTGCCACTACAATGGCTTAGAAATAAGGGTGGCTTTGTTTTGTACCAAGCAAGTTTTGTCTTCAGTTCTCCAAGCTCAGAAGAAGCCTAGCAGACAAACTTTTTATTTACCTTTGACACACTCCTAGAAATTTGCCCCAAATCTTCTGCCAAATGAGGGTTAAGAGCAGCTGATCAAAATGTTTCATCCTGAGAGAGTTGTGTCCAGTTCTGCGTATGGTTTAAGTCCTGCTGTATTTTTTTTTTTTTTATCAGAGTCAGCTGCAAGGCTGTTGTAAGCCAAAGGAAATTTGGGACATTCATTGCATATGTAGCATACACACAGCAAAAGCATGCTGAAAAGCAGAGGCATTCCTTTTTATCCTCCAGGGTGCCGCTGCTGGGAGGAGAGGTGCTCCATCTCTGCAGGTTCAGCTAGTCATATGCCATAGCAAACCGTGTACTGCTGCTGCTTTCCACCCCCAGGCCAGCTGAGCCTGTTTTGCCCAAGGAGAGGCTGCTATTTCCTCTCCTCCCTAGCACATGCGTATCTGCTCTGAACCTGGCACCCAAAGGTGGTGGGAGAGCACGCAAATGGCCACACGGCTGTGGCCACGCTGCGATGCCACTTGTCTTGTGAACCACAGCCTGGGTTCTGTGCTGTTCCACAGTTATTCCCCTTGAAGGGCACTTCCAATGTCTCCCAAATCACCACTGCCCATGGTGCTGCATGACAGCTGCTAATCCCATTTGTGCTGAGCACACTGGTGCCAGGTGTGGAGACACCAGTGTCCATGACTTTAGCAGCACTCAGAATCCTCCGCTGAGGCCACTGGGAAACCCAGTCACAGGCTAGCAGATTTCAACTTTCCACATACTTTTTACTCCCTTCTTTTCTTTCTTTCAGGGGCAGAAGCATTTAAGTTAAAGACTTATATCGCCCTCTTCCCCTGCGCCTGGCGCCTCCCAAGATTCTCCCCAGTGAAGTGCGGGCTTGCGAACTCTGAGCTGGGTATTACACGGCTGCAATCTCGGCCGCGAAACTTCCACGCGGTCTGTGTTGTGCACACGCTTTTTAACAGCATCACCCGGCAGCTGTGTCCCACCTGCCGGGGCTATAGGGCAGGAGGGGGTGAAAGCACGAAGCGTTCCTGGCTGCCAGGGATCCGTGTGTGCCGGAGGAGCGGCGGGCCCGCTCGCCGTGCCGGGCCCCGTGCGCTGTGGGGCGGCCCGCACCGCTCCGTCCTAACCCTGCACTCCTCCCGCGCGCCGCGCCGCTGCCAGCCGCCTCCCATTGGCCGCCTCCCGCCGGCGCCGGCCAATGGGCGGCCGCGGCTGCGGGCCGCTGGCAGCGCGCCGCGCGGCCGTTAAGCCGCCGCCGGCCCCGCGCGGCCGGGGCAGCGCGCGCGCGGCCGCCCTCAGGGGCTGCGCTCCTCGGCCGCGCCCGCCCCGCCGCGGCTGCTGCGCCCGGCCCGGCCGCCGCCCTCCCCCGGCTGTGCCTTGAGCCGCCGGCGGGCCCTCCGAGGTCCTGTGGCGCCTAGCGCTGGAAATTGTAAATCCAGGCCCTTGGCACGGGTGCGCGGTGGAAAGAGGTTTCCGCAGCGAGTTGTGCCTGAGCCTTGCAGGGACAAGAGGAGGCTCTGGGGAGAGCTTATCACTCTCTACAAGTACCTGAAAGGAGGTTGTAACTGCATATCGCTTCATAACCAGGTGGGGGGCCACCTCTTCTCCCAGGCAACTAGAGACGGGATGAGAGGATGTAGTCTTAAACTGCAGGTTTATGTTGAACATTAGCAAGAATTTATTCAGAAAAAGGGTGATTAGACATTGGAATGGACTGCCGAAGGAAGTAGAGTCACCATCCCTGCAGGTGTTTAAGGAAAGACTGGCTGTGGCATTTGGTGCCATGTTCCTGTTCACATGGTGTTCAGTCATAGCTTCGACTCAATGATCTCAGAGGTCTTTTCCCAGCTAAGTGGTTCTGTGATTCTACAATTCTAGACACAGCAGCAAATTCTGGGTCTAGTTCCAGATCTAGTTCCAGGTTTGGTCAAACCCTGCCGCCCTGGGGTGTCTGGAGTGTTTGGCCCACCATACATGCCAAGGTTGTGATGCTGAAAGTAGTCACAGGTGACCTGGGCATTGATGCAGTGCCTGGGAAAGACGGGGTGCTGCTGCTCAGGATGCTGCCCTGCTGCTGGAGGGGAGTGATAGTGGCGCTCACAGGCAGTTTGGCCCTTGGTGCTTTGGCCATGCCACATAGAGAAGTAGCAACACCAAGGGGGTAGCAGGTCAGTGCAAGCTGTTCAGGCACACCAGGGGCCTAGGTGGACCAGGCATGCAGCAGCAGGGACCTGTGATATGTGAGGTACAAGAGCAATATGGGTTCAGGATAGAGGAGCAGCAGAGGGGTGGCAGCCAAAGTGTTGTTGGATGATTACTTGTGCCCCTTGGGGTGCACATGCACTGACTGGCTGTGTGGAGAAGTGTGCATAGCATCTGTCCATCCTGCCCAAATTGTATTAACACTGTTGAGAACTTCACTTTCATAAGGTCTAAAATTCTCTGCCTTTTAAAGAGAGCAGAAGGACTGTCTGGAGTGTATGGGCTCTTCTTTCCTGGAATGTAAAGAAAACCTCGGCTGTGCAGCTGGAGTGCAGGGGGCTTCATTCCTTAGTGAAAGCAGAGAAGGGAAATGCAGATGTCACAGCTGGGACAGGAGATTTATCTTGGCAAGCAAAGAGGAAAAAATTTTCAAAAAGAAAAGAGAAAACTCAGAAGAATCCCCTCCCCATCTTCCCTGCTTGCCAGCATGAGCAGAACCTCCAACCTGCAAAAGCCTTTCGTCTCCTGGGCCTGGGCTGCCGCCCAGCTGGATTTAGCCCCTTGCTGCTTTCTCTTTGGAGCGAGACCGTTGTGGTGGGATGAGAGAGGCTGTGAGAACCAGGCTGGTCCTGAAGGAAGACTGTGTCCAAACAACTCAGCTGGAGGTGGGAAGAGGAAAGTCACAGTCAAAGAATGGAAGCATGAAAAGGAGGGACAGATGCAGCCAGGATGAGTCCAGAGAAGTGGATCCAGGGGGAGCAAGTCATCACCTCCTCAGCCATGCATGGTGCCACTGGGCTACAAGAATGCTACCTTAAGGCATCTCATGTGCAACTGGTCAGGGGAGAAGGCTTTGTGCCTCGGTCTCTCCTTGGGGCCTCCAGAGTTCTAACACCAGCTCTAGGTGGGGGTATATGTAGAGCTTGTATTTGGATATCTGGATGCCTTGCATTAGCTCCCAAGATAACTGTTGTACAACAGGAAAGGGTGTTTGAATGAGAAGTGCACGCACGCACATACAGTGTGCTATTTAGACAACCCTATGCATGAGGTCAGGATGAAAACATGTGGTAGAAATATGTTTGGAAGAGTCAGTGCCTATGTCGATCACCAGGAGTGGGAGGGAGCAGAAGCCAGGAGCTGACAGATTCTCACTCTCTCCCCATGGCTGAGGTGGCCTCAGCCTGAGCAGATTCTACCGTGGCACCAGGTTAAGGCTCTCTGTAGGGCCTAGAGATGCAATGGTTTTTGCCTCCCCATACCTGTACACACTGGCTCATCCTCTTTGGGCGCTGCCTCCCTGTCCTCCTAGAGTTTGAGGGGGACGGGCAGCCAGAAATCAGGCTTGGATCAGGAAATCCAGCACATCCTCGCCATTGCGTTTCTGTCCTTTGGCTGCCCCCTCCCTGACCGCTCACTGGTAATACAGCTTTGGAAACACATCTCGTGCTATTTCTTGGCTTTGGAGCATAGTCAGAAGAAGAAGGAAGGAGAGTGTGAAAGGGAGGGGAAGATAACAGGAGCGAATAATGCAAAATGAGACTGTGCTGTGAGCTTTGTAACCCATCTGGAAACTGTTTCCCTCAGTACACTGCACATCCACTCCCTCTAGGCCAGGATGGTAAGGGTCAAGTTTCCCAGTTGACTGGTCCCCCTTGCTAAAGCCAGAGCCATCTGTGTGAAAGCTACTTGAAATATCTTAAAGGAGAATCTCAACACAGTTGCTGAGCCCTTCATTGTCACAATTAGAAACTCTTGGCCAATCCTCTGAGGATCAGGAGCTGGCTGATCTCTGGCCTGGTTGGAAGGCAATCTCAAGGAGTTTTGGTCTTGAGGAAGCTGTGAGAGGAGGAGGTTGCTGTGCTTGTGAATCTCTGTCTATTCCACCTTCATTCACACTCAAGTTCCATGGACTCTTTCTTGGACCTTCCCTGGTCTGCTGAGACCTTTGTTGCCATTGTGTTGGCAAAAGTCTCCCCAAAGCCCAGCCTAGTCATGTCATTTCGTGGCAGCACATGAAGACTTTTAGCTGTGCTGGCCCCAGCCTGGGTGGGAACAGGGGGCTAGTGACCACCCAGCACCTTCCATTCCAGCAAGGATAAAGCTACTATCCATTTGGTCAGGTGATAAACCTGCTTCTCTTCATTGCTCAGAAACTTGGGGCACTGATCTTGCCATGTGCTGCTGTGATTCCTGAGACCCCATATCCTAGTTCCCTGAACCCTCTCACACATGCGAAGGAGGAGTGTGGCTGAAGTTTTCTCTGAGTTTTGCCAGATAAGTGCAACTCGCAAAATTAGGCTGGATGGGACAAAATTTGCATATTCTGGGTTAACAGGCTCAATCTAAACTAATTAGTAGTGGTTTTGATGGCATCTAGCCAAAATACACTCTGTTGCTCCTCACTGTGTCCATCACAGTTGGATCTTGACAAGAGGACACTCTTTCTTCTTGCCATGTGGTTGCATACAAAGCTGTCTTATACAAATTAGAAGTCTAAATTAACAATACCTGTTGACTTCAGGAGAGAACAGTCAACCCAAAAGTCCCAGTAGTTTTCTTGGGATGTGTTAGCTTCCTGCTCGTGCCATAGTTTCCATTACGGGTATAGCCATCTACAAACCCATGTTATTATTTTTGTTTGCTTTACTCTTCCTTCTGCTGCTTTTCTCTGCCTCTTGCTACCTTCTTTGAGTAAAACAACAATCTTCTGCTTTGTGTCAGCTCTAGGTGCTCTCCCTCCTTGAGGATGTTGGATCCTTGGTGCCCTTTTTAATAATAACTATAGTTATGGCCAATCTCATGGGCTAGCTCCCTTCTCTCCATCGTCTGTGTTTGGAGATGTTGGACTGGTATATGTGTGAGTGGTGGAAGCTGAAACGGGCTGCTTTGATGAGAAGGCTTTGCCAGTATTCAGGGGGATAAGGGGTAGATGCCGCAACATCCTTGCACTCATTACTCATCTGTCACCCCTCAGCAGCTGCTAGGGTGATTTTTTTTTTAGTTACAGAATAAAGCCAGAGACACATCTCCACCTCTTCCCTCTAGGTAGGTTTGTCTAACAATAGAGAGATTGTTGACTGCCCAAGGGATCTTTGTTCTAAATGTGGGTGGGATGCCGCTAAAAGACAATCTGTGTAACTACTCACAAATGCATTTCCTTGACTCTTCAATCCCACCTCTGCCTTTGTTAATGCACAGTTGTGAAAGAAATTGGAAGCACGTAGCACTGTCACAGACAGCTCTCCCCACACCTATCCATCCAGCTCTGCTTCCCTTCCACGGCTACACAGTGGTTCTAGTTTTTATGCTCACAACATGAATATGATTTGAGCCCAGCTCTGCTGCGTCGTGGTGCATTAGCAGCTGACACTCTGAATCCCTTCACTTTTCTGTGGTTCTCGCCCTTACCATAAGGCTATCGTGTTCACATCCTGTGTTTGCTTGTGTTGTTTAGAGAACATAAGACAAAGAACAGCTGTTACATGAGCAGGCACTCTCTGGGGTTAATGCTCAGGACTCCAAACTCTTTATCCTTCTATGCTAGAAGGACAAAACCTGGGTTTCCAGTGCTTTTTAGATAACTATCTAACCCAGTTCCATCTGCTGACTCAGCTCCCTCTGAAGTTACACTCCCCACAGATGGTAGGTGTTTTCTGTTACTTGATTCAAGTGCAAAAATGCTCCTAGGCAACTTGGAAATGGCTGGGTGGATTTTACCAAACTACCCCGCCAACTCTGTTTCTGCTATGGGAACAAGTGGAGAAAACTTTAGCCCAGACATCGCAGGGAGGGCCTCAACACTAGGATTTAGCATGAGTGTGCCTTCTCCACCCTACTTGCACATGCAGTGTCTCCAGGGAAGCCTTGGATGGTCATGTGTTGGGCTGTCACTCCAGGCAGTTGGAGGACAAGTGGGAAGGAAGTGAATGGAGAAAAATCTTGTGTCAGGCAGAATGCAGGTGGCAGGGACTCCACCCGCACTTCCAGCATGCTCTGTAAGCATCTAAGGTTTTAAATGGAGCAGATGAAGAATGATGTTGGAGGGTGAAAGGCACTGACATGTTGGAGATTGCTGCCACTTACCATCTCCCTCCTCAACTTGGTGGGAAGTGTGGGTCTGTTCATCTAGAGACTACTTCACTCCTCAGCCTCACCCCAAAGCTCTGACAGCCAGTGCAATGTTGACAGAGTGCTACTGCGCTCAGGTAAAACAAATATACCTTCCAGTAGGAGCAGGAACTTGCAGGCTCCAGCATCCGGGGTCCTCTGGCCACCTCCTGCCTCAGTCCTAGCACTGGGGAAAGAAAGAACTGCACACACTCCATGCTTTTCTAGAAGGCGGGCTCTCTCCTGAGCTGAGCTCTCACCCTGGAATTCATTGGCATTCATGTCTCCACTCTAGGACCTACATGGTCTCTCCCACTCTCATTCATACCCCGTTGCTCTTGGTATTTCAGTATACTGCTTTCAATGCCTTTCTGCCCACCAAGATGCTTTTCCAGGCAGGGGTGGGGGGACAGACCCAGTCTGACTCTGCTTAGCTCTCTCTTGTTCATTTAAGTTACACAGTTCTGTCTGTGTAATATAGTCACTTGAATCTGTCTTTTCTTTCCTCTCCCTGAGCCAGAAGCCTCAATCTGCCAAGAAAGGGGATAATTTTTCAGCTGGTGTTTGGCAGCCATCATTTTTCTCCCTGCCTGACCAATGCTTTGTTGTAGCAAATGGAAAAGTTAGTGATTTGACATCTGAATAGGAGGATATGCCTCAAAGGAAGAAGGTTCCCTGTAGCATCAGGAGCTCAGCTCTGCAGCAGCACTGGCCAGATTTACTGACTGTTACTGGAATGATTAGTGGAATGATTGTTTGTTGTTAACAGCCCATCTGTAGTGTTTAAACTTCACCGGGGAGCTGAATTTCACAGGCATTATCTGGCTGAAGTACAGCCTCATATGGTCCACAGAGGGGCTGTTAAATCCCAGAGGAAATTAAATACAACAGGGGGCCTTCCTGTTATGTTGATCCAACTGATCTTTTTTCTCTGATAGAAATCAGCAGCTGGGTTGATGTTCTCTGGGGCATCAGTGTGCCTATTGCTGCTGGCAGAGAACATGAAAAAGTGTCTGTAACAGTCTGTCACTAAGGACAGTGCTGAAGACCATGACTTTATGCCACACTTACATTTTATCATCACAGGAATCTCTTTCCTTCTTGTTTTGTTGTCACAGTGAAATGATGTTTGGAAGACATGGATAGATACTCACAAAGGGAGGGGGAAATAAAATAATGTAGAAAAGTTTCATGTGTGTTTGTGGCATAGATATACATGCAGTGATGTGGAGCACCACATCCCTTTCTATCTTAATTTGAGGTGTTTTTGTCAGACTGATGCAGGTGAGGAATAGGAACTGGTTTTTACCATGCAAAAAGGTCTGATGCTGAGGTTTGACTCTCAGTGCAGAGGAAGGCTCTCAGATCCCTCTTGGGGTTGACACTAATGCTCTTTCTCCTTTTGTCTTTCTTCAGCATTTCTCAGAGAACCTGGATCACTTCTCTGACAACATGGAGGATTTCTCCAATGACCTCTTCAGCAGTTTCTTCGATGACCCAGTACTGGCTGAGAAGAACCCTCTGCTGGACATGGACCTGGATCCACCCACTCCAGGCATCCAGGCAGAGCACAGCTATTCCCTCAGTGGAGACTCTGCTCCCCAGAGCCCCCTTGTGCCTGTCAAGACTGAAGATAATGCTAGCGGTGAGCATGAAATATGCATACTGCCCAGCTTTGGGCACATCTGTTAGCAGAGGCTCTGGCTGGCTTTCATATATAAGGACAAACTGGCTATTCCTTGGACTTGCACATGGCTAATCCGGGGAAGAATTTGGTTTGCTGTTGTCAAATACAGTCCACATTTTTCCCTTCCATTTGTGCTGTGATAGTCACATTACTCCTTTGCTGGGCTTACTGTTATTTACGAGGATCATAATTGGCTGTGGCTTAGTGTGCTGCCAGCTTCTGGCAAGCAGTAGGCAATGTCTTTTTAGGACCCTGCAAACTTGGGTGTGGATGCCCTAGATCCAGCTCTGTTTTGGCATCAGGCAGCAGGGTTTTGGCTTGCACATAGGAAGCATGAGTCTCTGGCTGCAGCCAGTGCTGGTACATGTAGAAAGCTAAGTGGCTTCTTTACCAGCAGATCTTTTAGCAGGAGACAGTGAGGAACAGTCATTTCAAAACTTATTTTTAAAACAATTCATTTCAGGATAATTTATGATGGCTGGGTATTTTTAGAGCTGTCCTTGCAGAGAGTCCTGTAATTTGTGGGATTGTGTGGGTGTCCCAACAGCTGATGGACACCAGGCTGCCTGAAAAAGCAGTGGCACAGGCTCAGTATACACAGAAGACAGCTATTCCTTTGAGCAACAGTGAGACCTGGGACAGAGGCTTCCTCTCATGACTAGGAATGATCCCAGCTTTCTGGTACAAACACCAAGGCAGAAGGAGAGAAGGCTGGCCTCTGCTTCCTCTTTGGTCCTTGAAAAGGCACAACCATCTGCCACATTCCTTAGGGGCATCTCAGAGAGATGCTGGGAGAGAGTTTTATGGCAGGCCAAGCAACTCTAACTTAATACCAAAAAAGCTTTCAATTTGCATTTCTTTTTCCTTAGTTTTAATCCCAGTACAGTCTTGGAGGGGGCAACTAACAAAAAAACCCCAAACTAGGGTGAACAAATAAACAAAACTTTGTTTTGCCCCTGAAAATGAATAGGAGGAGATAAGACTTGAGAATGAGAGAAGCTAAAAGAATGTGCATTTGTAGAAAGCAGTGAAATGAAGACTGCCTGCATGAAGTTATCTCAAGGACTCCTCTCTGTGACACTTAGCACCACTTCTCCTTCTCTCCACTGTGTCTGCACATGCCCTTCCTTCAGCTGTTATGTCTCAAAGGCAAGACCATGACTCTTGAATGGAGTGTGACACTGATCCTTGGGTAGAGGCCAGCACAGGGTGTACAGTGCATAACCCAGGAAAGTTTGAGATGGGCCTGGCACTTGCTCTCTGAGCGTGCAAATCAGTTTTATAGGGGAGTAAGGCCTAGCAGGATGATGGCAGGTATAGGAGTATCCATGCACCCAGTCCTGCAGCTAGATAATTCAGTTCGTCTTTCCAGGGCTTTTTTGGCTCGTAATTGCATGTGAGTCATATTCTAGTGAAACCCTGAGTCAGGTCCAGTATTTGCAACACTGTGCAGTCCTTTTGGCACAGCTCCATCCAGTCTTCGTCCTTTTAGACATTCAGTTCCAATTAATTACCCAGAAATGGTTTTTCTTTAACATTAAGCAAGCTCTGCTCAGTCTGCAGAGCTCCTCAGGAATGCCCCTGCTCTGTCTAGGCTTGGAGCTGGCTGAGGCTTGCTTTTTATCAGCTTTCTCCCAGCTTTTCTGCAGATCTTGAAAACTCTTCCAAATCCTGCCCCTTCTCACATGGTTCCCACTAACACAGGTCAGCTAGGGCAAGCCACTGGGTGCCTTGTGACCTTGCTTATCAGTGGAGTCTGCCTTCCAGATGGCTTTTGCATACGGACTGGCTGTTTCATGTCTCAGTACCAGCCCTGAGTTTTGCAGGGTGTGATTTGATGCCAGGAGCAGGGAGAGCCAGGGTTGTGCAGAACAGTGGGCACTGGACCAGCCTCAGGTTAGTGCCTGCCCTCCTGTACAGGTCCTGCTTTCTCACTGCTCTTTGCCTCACTTCCTCAGCCCTGGGCAGCTACAGATACCGCTCAGCCATATTTCCTCCCAGTATGTACAGAGCATCTACAGAATATCTAGAGCAGAGGATGAGTGTCATGGCATGCCTCATCCACCAAGATACATTGAAATCTGCAGTGTTACAGTGTTACCTGTGAAACATCCTCTCAGGCAGCAGAACCTAGACGTGTCTACAAAAGATGCCTACTCCTTAGTCCCTCATTGAACCTCTGGTGGCTTATTTGTCTCTGATTCTATAACCCAGTCACTCCCCAGAAGAATCTCTGAGGGTGGGAAAGAGAGCAGGGTCAGAATGTAGACAGGAAATGGGAGGACGGCACATACTTATTTGGGTGTCTGCTCCTTGGCCTGTCTGGACTGACAGCACTGGGGGCTCCTCTCTCACTGAGTCAAGTCTGATCCGGGAGAGCCCTTGGTGGTCTGCTCTCCCTTGTCTGATAAGTTGCTTCAGCAGCAGCCCTCACAGAAAGAGGATACCCCACACATCTGAGAAAAAGAGAAACGCAGATCTTTGCAACAGAAAGGATGAGGAGGAAAAGGCTTCAAATGACAGTAAGGAATTTCAGAGTAGTCAGCAGGCAAAATGTTCTCACGGTGGACATAGCAAAACCACATAAGAGTTGAAATGGGGAAAGCTGTGAACTCTTCAGCATTTTTCAAAGTGAATCATCTGTCAGGACTGACATAGGTTTAGTTGAATTTGCCTAGAACAGTAGGATAGACTGAAAGATCTCTCCCTCATTTCTGTGAAAGGCAGAAGTCAGTCCAAATTTTTTGGATATAAACACTTGTGGCTGTGTGACACTTTGCCTCCTTCTACCAGAAGGGGTTTGTCGGCATACGAGGGTAACTACGACTTCACTGCTAGCTGTGGGTTCAGTGTCCTTAGCAGGACAGAGGAAATACAATCCACTCTGTGTCTGCTCAGCAGGTTCTGTGTTGTCTCAGCTGTACTGTGCACCCCTGCCTGAGATGCTGCCTGATGACGTTAGCCCTGCTGCATTGTGGGAAGCTCTAGAAAGCAACCCAGCAGCACTGAGAGCTGCACATGCAGCTGAGGCACACATGCAGCAGCCACAGGAGCTGCGGCTGTGCTTGACGATGTCCAGTCACAGGGGCAGATGGAAGGAGTGAACATCTGCTAGAGAGGCTTGTCTTGGCGGAAATAAGAGGCGCTAGACCAAAGATAGGAAAACAATATATTCCATTGGCAAGGCCAACATTGTGTTATCATATGTAATTCTTGTCTGGGTTTTAACACCACTCTCTCCAAGCAAAGGCCAGAGGCAGGTTTCTGCCCTGGCCTCTCCTGAAAACAGAGGCTGAGTAGGGCAAAGACAGTGTTGATGTACCTTTAAGTTAGACGTACCTTTAAGTTAGATCAGATGGCAGCTCCTGTGTGAACAGCTTCTTGTTTGTACTCTTCTTCGTGCAGCCTTTTCTGGAGCAGAGAAAGACCTTTCTCCCTCTCTCCTCTTGCCAGGACATCTTCTGGACTGAGGCCTGCACTGCAGAACTGCTCTGGGCAGCAGACAGCTAGACAGCACCCCTGGGCCTGACTGAGAGTGCTGCATGCAGAGAGCAGTACAGAGAGGTTAGAGAGTGAGTCAGACTGTGGCCTTGTGGAGGCAACTGGAGCTCTCTCTGGTGACACACTTAGCAATAGTCTGTTCTATGTCAAGCCAAATGTATTTTTCTTGTCAGATAAAAAGGGAAAGGGAATGGATGAGGATTAGGAAGGAGGGTGCAAGGCTGCAGGCCGGCTAGGAGTAGCCTTTTGGTAGGCTGAAGTATTTGAAGAGCAAAGACGGAAACTTTAGAGCAGAGCCCAGGCAGTTCTTCTGCCTAACAGTCCTTTTCCCATCTGATCTGCAGTTTATCTGCTGGTGTCAAGCCAGGCTCACACCACACACGTGCATGGGACAGAGCAGGCAGGAGGCAAGGGGAGCATGCCCCCATGGCTCCATTCAGTTCTCTTCAGACACTCCCTTTCCCTCACTGGCGCTTCTTGTCCCTGCCAGCAATGGCAGCAGGGTACAGCTGTGGACAGCATTCCCCTGAGCAGCCCAGGGTAGAGAAGAGAGCCTCAGAGGTGAGGCTGAGGGGAGCAGCTGTGGAAGCAGCCTCACAAGCAGGTGATGCAGGGCTTTCTTCCGCAGAAATGGACTTTCCTTCTCTTGTGTTGTGCAGTAAAGCCCTGGTAGTTGGCACAACATCATCAGGCGGCCAAAGCAGCACTGTCAGCCGTTCACTGTCATCATGCTTGCTCTCTCACCAGCTCTCCAGCACAGAGATACTGTTCTTGGTAAATCACCTGGCAGCTCTGTGATGCTGGCCATTCTGCCTAAGGAGCAACAGCCCAGCATCCTCCTCTCACTGAGCCCTAAATATAAATAAGCTCCAGAGGATGAGACCTAGACATTACTGGGGGAAGAAACCCTGCAGCGGTCCTGCAGAGCTTAGGCTGTACAGTCAGAGCCCAGCAGAGACACAATTCCTTTATCTCTCTTCTGTCTGCTCCCCACACCCTGGGGAGCACACACTGGGGGTTCATTCCCTTTTGTACTCTGTGTTGTGGGCCTGCACGTGCTTGTGTGATGAAATGCCAAACTTGAACAGGCAGCCTCCTCAGTCAGAGGAAGCTTTCTGCACAGCTTCATTTCTCCTTGCCCTCTTCTTGCTGGAGTTTGACTTTCATGTTGTGCATGTTTCAGAGCTGGAGAATGGAGTGTGGTCACTGGGGCCCAAACTCTGCTCCATCATGGTGAAACAGGAACAGAACCTGCCTTTAGACCTGCCTGAGTCCCAGATACCTGCCAGCTCCATGCCAGTGCTGAACCTCAACCCTCTGCAGAGACTGCCACTCCCTGAGGAGGTGAGCCCATTTAAGATCTGTCGGGAATCTGGGCTCTGACACAGCAGCACCCCTGGTGATGCAGATGCAGACATGTGACTGCAGGGTCCTGCAAGGTGATTTAGCTACTGAACAGACAGGAGAAGATATTACAAAGCCCAGTTACTGTATTATTTGTCATTCTCCTCTTAAAATGGCAGCACAGAAAGCTTTACAACCTTGGTTAAATATCAGCATGTTTCCTTGGTGCAAAAGCCAAAAGCTTTAAGCTTGCACCTACTGGAGATCTGTCCCCTCCAATATGCCAGTATTTCTGTAGCTGCTCGTGGCTTATTTTCATTTTTTGGAGAACAGTGTCAGTTAATCTGATGCCAGTGACCTCACTATTCATCCATATCAACCCCTGCTCTGCCACTGTCTTTTTCATGGCTTTGGACTTGTCACATGGCCTCTCACTGTTTGTAACTGCTCACTGGAAATGTTGGTCCCACTCCAGGTCCTGCTTGCTTTTTCCTATGAAGCAGCAGGGTTTATTATTTCTGCGTTAACAAGGGGCCAACCCTTTTTGGTCATATCTAGGTTCTTAAGAAGTCTGTTTGTCTGAAGGAGATTCACTTATGCCACTGGTATGTGTGTGTAAGTTGAGGGCTTAGTTCAGCTGGCCTTGAGTCCAGCTGTGTTGGATGAGAAGGTCTGACCAGTCTCACACAGACCTTGCCTATCCTGTAGCAGCTCAGTAGATAACAGTAGAGCATCTCTGGGGTTCACTTCCTTTTTTCACTCATGTTGAACATCTTCCCATTTAAACAACCATCCAGAACAAATGGGTTCTTCCAGCCAAAACTCTGCACAAACTTCCTCTATTATTTACACAGCTTGAACTTGCTGTGCCCTCCAATCTCTGCTGTGTATGCTCAGCAGCCATACCATGGTACTCTCTCAGCTGTGTTTACAGTCTGGAGGAGTTTGCAATGTGTCTGTTTAGTGTAAAAACTCCACCCTATGGTGGGCTGGGGCTGGCAAGCCAGGAGGCTGAGGGGCAGCATAACGCAAATGGGAGTAAATTTACACTTTATTCAGCTCTCAGTCCCCTCCGATTGGAAACATTTGCCCAGTGGCCCTGGTGAAAATCACATGAACAGGACAGCACGGTTGTTCTGTTTCTGTACAACCTCTATACTCCCATTTATAATGAAGGCTGATCAAAGAGGGATTTCCCATGGTAATGCAGAGGCTGGTTTAAATTACACTGTCTGGGTCTATCAAATGAAGAATTGCCAAGAATAAAAGTCTTCTCCCTTTTGGAGATACTCAGCTCAGTGCACTGCTTAGCAGCACATCCATCTGCCAATGCCCCTTCCTCTGTAAATGTGTTTGCACTCTGTGTGCCCAGCAGCTGAGATTTTGATTTCCTCCATGGTGGGAGACTCCCTTGGGGCAGAGCTGTGAGATGGTGCAGGTCACACAGCAGGGGATCAGTGGCTATGGACAGAACTGGTGGGAGCCTTCTGGGCAGGGGAGGTGGCAGTGGCCAAGAGCTCTTTCTGCTTCTCTTCCACAGATTCCTATAGAAATTACTCCAGCACCTGTGATCAAAGCTGAACCCAAAGAGGTGAACCAGTTTCTAAATGTACCTACAGGTAAGAAGATAGAATTCCCTGGTCAACTGTATTACTCAGCTATAGATTGTTATTACACAGAGCGGAAAGACATCTAAAGGCAGAGCTGCGCATATAAGGTAGCACTGGGGCAGAGAACAACAGAAGAGTGAGCACTGCACTGTTCTAACTCAGATCAGTGTCTGCATCAGGAGCCACAAACAAAATTGTTCAGACAGGGACTCCCAGGCAAAACAGGCTACTTCAGAATTGGAAATATGCAAGAGTGCCTTTAAAATCCTCAGAGAGACTGCAGAGCTATCCAAAAATAACCATCTGAAAGTCAGGAAATTCAGGATCCAGTTTAATTTGAAAGAAACCCAAGCATCTGAAAATCTGCCGATGCACAAATGAAAGCACTATGGGAACTCCCACTGCCGCAGAGAGACATTCCTTAGGCATATTCCCACCTCCATTAAGGCCCCTAGGGCTCTCCAGTACAAAGTGGGGACAGCTTTCAAGTGCTTGGAAACCAACTGAGTGACCGAGCCCCGCTGGATCAAGTGTGCTGGCAAGTATGTGAGCCCTGCAGTGCTTTTGGAAGAGCTTTGGTCTCACAGAGCTTCCTGTACTTGTGAACAGGCTATGGAGCAAAACATCACAGGCTTTTTACTTCATTTTGGTTGACACTGGAGCACCTTATTGCTTTGTAAATACCTTCAGTTCCTTGGCAAAGCCTTGCCAGCTCCTCTGCAGTTCCTAGTTTAGCACATTTGAGGTCAGTCTAACCTCTGTCTTGGGCAGCGCTCAGTCAAGCTTTTTTCTTAGACTCAACTAATCTTGTGAAATTCATCATCCTCTTCTTTCAGCCCTGTGTTATGGCAGGGGACATAACCCTATGCCTGTACCAACAGGCTGACATGAGAGCCATTGACTCGATCTCCTTATTCCTTAGTAGATGACCTGGTGCAGATGCCTCCAACTCCACCCAGCAGCCATGGCAGTGACAGTGATGGATCTCAGAGCCCTCGGTCCCTGCCTCCCTCCAGCCCAGCCCGGCCTGCTGCTCGCTCTTCTACTGCCATCTCCTCCTCACCTCTCCTCACAGCACCACATGTAAGGAGGCAACAGGGCTGGGACACAGGGCTCCTTGCTGCTCAGAGGGGTTTGTAGGATTTCCTAGGCTTATGTGGAGGTTCCTGCCCTTGCAAAGGTCTCCAAGATGAAATGCTCTGTCAAGGCAATGTGATGTCTTAGCACAAGGATGTGGAGACAAGAAATGCTCACAGGAGTGAGAAGAGGTACAATGAATCTTGCATATCTACCAGCAGCTACCTTGTTTTAGCAGGTGCTATCTTTCATCCATACTTTGGGAAGTGGCCTATGCACTAAGGGGACTTTCTGAGAAGGCTAATGAGAGAGAGGAATTACTGACAATTCCCATAACCAGACCATTTTAACTGTTGCCCAGAAGTTTGTTGGCAGAGTTCTGCAGGGCAAGTGTGTAGCCAGCCTCACTGTGAAGGAATAGATGCCCTCCTAGGTAAAAGAGAAAAGGAGCTGCTGAGCTGTGCCCCCAGGATCAGGTTGAGAGTAGGAAAGAGCACTGCCCTGCACCTGTTTGGTGTCAGTGGGCAGCAGTGTATTCCATTCTGATGTGCTCTGCACATGTCCTCTGTCTGCTCTGCAAGGCTTTAAGGAGGATCACTAGAGTAGAACTCCTTGCTGACATTGATGAATGCTCTCTATGTGTTTCAGAAGTTACAAGGAACCTCTGGCCCACTGCTCTTGACTGAAGAGGAGAAGCGCACCTTGATTGCAGAGGGTTACCCTATTCCTACCAAGTTGCCCCTCACGAAAGCAGAGGAGAAAGCACTGAAGAGAGTCAGGAGAAAAATCAAGAACAAGGTGACTGCAAAAAATGTAATAATTCAGTTCCCATGATTCCAGAGCATCTTCAGCTGGCCAGTGCTATAGTTACCCTCACCTCTCCAGCTGCACTGCAGCTCAGAAAAGGTGGGATCATGTCTTAGGTACACTAGCAGGAGCCTCCCAGCCCACAAAAAATAGTGCCGAAGGGCATCTCTACTTGCATGCTTTGCATACAGCCATACCTAGGAAGTGTGGCTTCCAGCCCAGCTCCTGGGAGTGTGTGGTGTGGGAAAGGTCCATAGATCAGACAAACAGCTCGGTCAGGCCTTGTTGCAAGGACAGGGAAACCAAAGCCATTGCATGGTGCAGGATGGGTGATGCAGAGTGTTCACTAGCCAGACAGAAGGCTGTGATACTTTAGACTGGGATTAGAAAGCATCCTGTGGAAGAAATGGTGAGACTGAACTAATCACCCAGTGACTCAGAAGTGGCCTGGGGCAGAATCAGCCCAAATGCCGACAGCACATACACATGTGAGTCAGTGGAGTGAAATGCAACCCTGAAGATGCTCTCAGCAGCGAGGGGCACAATGCAACAAATGGTTGCAGGCTACAAGCCAAGGAAGGCTGCATACCTACAGCATCAATCCCCCCCAGTTTTGGCCTAGAGATCAGGAATGGCAGAATGGAAAGCAGCCCCCCATTTTGCCTTGCACTCCTGCTGTGTGTGCATGAGACAGACAAGATGCATAAACCACAAAAAAAATATCCAGAGGCTTATGATACTGACTCCTCTCTGCCCCCCTCACAGATCTCTGCTCAGGAGAGCCGCAGGAAGAAGAAAGAGTATGTGGAATGTCTAGAGAAAAAGTAAGTTTCTCCTTCTCAGTCTTACTTTGAAAAAAGGAATCCTAACCATGCACAGGCTGCCTTTCTAGTGTTTTGTCTCTGAATTGCTCAAAAAATACAGTTCCTTGCAAGGCTGGCTGCCCAGGAGTTTGGTTTGGGATCCTGCCCCTACTCTCCTCCCTCCTAGAAATCCTTTTGCGGGATAAAGATTGGTCAAGAAATTTTGTGTTTCCAACTGCTTCATTTGGCTGGTCCCCTGCAAAAGCAGGCCATTTTGGCTGCCAGCATGGTGGGATTATGGGTCTCCCCACTAGAAGTTGCTTCTATTTTATCTGTCTCATAAGTGCCAAGCTGTTTGAGGGAACTGAACATGGCTTTTCCCCCCCCCTCTTCCCATGAAGGTGGACACACAAACACTTGACAGCAAGAAAAACCAGTTATTACAGTTATTCCCCACTTCCACTCTCTGCATTAACTTTGTTTTTCTCCTTTCAACCTTTTTTTTTTCTCCTATGCATGGTAGACATAAGCCTAAAATGATGTCACATTACACTGACTGAGTAGAAAATAACTCCTATACTAGCAACCCCTAATGCGCATTCCCAGGCAAAGAAGAATGCTGGAATCCAGGCACAAATTCATGTTTCTGTATAATTACCAGCTTCTTCTCAGTTACTAACACCATCTGAGATCAGCAAATGGAAAAAAAAAAAAAAACCAACCCCCAAATCCAACTTTAATTAACTCTTATCCCTGATGCTATTTATCTTCTCTAGTTGCACAGAAATGCTCAATTAAAGCAGATGATTCAAGATGCCTCTGTGTGCATAGGTACATCCAGGCATCAGAGCACATCACCTCCAGCTTATGTCCCATATGAGGACCTTCAAGCCCGGGCTGGGGAGTTGGCTGACTTTGCTCAAAGGGCAGGTCCAGGGTGTTTGGTACTGGGGCCTCCTCCCCAGATGTGGCTGTGGTGCCTGTATGTACTAAGCAGTTTGTTACGCTAGAGCATTGCTATGACAGATGGCTTTCAAACAATGCCAGGTTTAAATGTGAACCAAAAGCAGCATTCAGTGATTTTTTTTTAATAGAACATGTCTTTGGTCAGCTTGGCTTACTAAAAACTGGTTTGTCAAAACCTGTACTCGGGCCCTTCCCCATTCAGTTTGACACTTTTGCTGGAAGCCCAGTTTTTGCACGGAACGCCTGGTTTAAAGACTGTGATGTAAACCTCGAGCAGGATCAGGCTGTGTCTCTTGCCTTTCTCCCGGCTTGGAGGCACTCCCCGTCCCTTGTCCCAGCTGCAGCTCAACCACTTTCCCGTCGGAAGCCGTGGGAAGGAGCCTGCAGGTTCTCTGCTGCCCTCAAGTGCCTGCAGTCGGAGCTGGCCCAGCATTTGCACAGAACGGCCTGGATTTCACAGCCACTGCGCAGAGCCCAGGGCAGGTTCCCAGGGAGGGGTTTGACTTTGTCACCCTCCTCCTTTTTTATGATTCTTAGGTGGGTTTGGAAGTGATGGAAATGTCTGCATAACTTCGGGTCTGTCCTGACTTGACCTGTGTGTAACCAGATGTTCCTGTCTCTCTCAACTCTCAGAAGACCCTGAACTGAGAACTGTCAGATGTAACTGTCCACCTGCAGTCTCATTCCTGCTTCACTGGGGCTGGCTGCAGTCAGGTGGGCCAAGTAACATTGGATTTCAGGACCGTATCTGCAGGTGACAGATGAAGTCACTGAGTCTCCATACCCCATGAAAAGCAAGGACTACATTGTCTTAATCTCTCTGGCCTTTGTGACTAACCGGCTATGGATTTTATTCCCACAGGGTAGAGACATACACAACAGAAAACAACGAACTCTGGAAAAAAGTTGAGACCTTAGAAAATGCAAACAGGTAAGAGGAGCTAGACTTGACCCTCTGTGGGTAGGGCAGGGTGGGTAGGAAGGGAAATCAGGAGCACTGGAGTGGGGGGACAAGAAGAGAAAAGCAGGCTCCTCCAGTGCCTGGACGCGTGCTGCTTGGTGAGGTGCTGGTTTTCAGCCCATGACAGCAACGAGGCAGCTGGGTTTGGTTAGCGAGCCTGGAATGTTTGTGTTGGGATGCCAGGACACTCTGCAGTAAAGGGAGGGACGGAAGGCATGGTTCCCATATCACTTTGTCCTTCTCCTTGCAATCCTTTGGGCTCATGCTGCCTTCTCCATTCACCTCCAGGGCTCTGTCTGTCTCCAGGGCAGATGCATTAAGGGACACCCCTCACACCAGCCTCTCAGACCCACTGTTTCTGCTTTTGGCCTCTTCAGAGAAATACAAGGCCCTGGGCGTATTGTAGCTGTTTCAGGTTTCTCTTGAAAAAACTGAACAAACTTGGTGAATACAGGGAAAGCCCATTCTTCTAACAAAAGTAGAGATCCCAGCTCCCACCAAATTCAGGGCAATTCGTTGTGGATATGGTGTTCCAACCCTTTCTCAGCATCTTTTGGGCAAAGCAAGCCCAAAGAATCTCTGTCTCATCTGCTGCACTGCTCACCTGAAAAGAGCAAGCTTGCTCCCACAGTCCCAAAGTTCTCTCACTCAAGGCTCTGGTGAGCACTTGTGCTTCTTATATGCAGAGCTGGCTAGCTAATCACCAGGGGAATTTGCTTCCTTGAAAGCAAATAATGAAGACTTCCATCCTACAGTGGGGAAGGGCAGCTGAAGCTAGAGGAGAGCCCAGCTCTGCCCCCTCTTACTGGGGACAGCAGGCGTGAGCAAGGGCGGGGTAAACTGCAGGGGATGCTTGTTTCTATAGCTCCATTTATATCAGCTCGAATTGAAGGGGAGAACCACAGCCAGAGAACCAGTTCCTCACCCACTCCTCAGCTGCCATGACAGCTCTTGGAGTACTCCTAGAGGCTTCACTGCACACCTTCCTCCCATCCATGACACGAGTGCAGTGGCCTTGGCTTCCAGGCTTGACACTGGTGCTGGGACTGGGGTTTGCTAGGCATGGTCTGGCTGAAGTGTGTGAGAGCCAGAGGTCTCCTGTCTGCCAGAGATACAACTGCTTAGCTGTTTTCATGCATGGGGCACAGTTTGCCCCCTGGTCTCTCTGGGTGTATGGGCAGCCCTGCTGCTGCAAAAGTTTGAGCCCCACCCTGAAACATCAGAACGCTGACCTAAAAGCCAAGAGATTTTAATTTTTTTCCCCTAAAACACACATCATGTTCTTTCTAATTTGGTTTGGTTTTTGAGCACTGCCAGTGGGACAGTGTGTGCTTCTCTCCTTCCACATGTACATGGAGAAAAACAGGATTTGGAAAGGGATAAAGCTGGGATTCTCCTGCAATCTCCTGGTTCCAGGACCTGGCATTTTATGAAAGCTCAAACATATTTCTGTAAAATTGTCAGTGCTCCCAGAGGGCAAGTCAGCAATAGTCTTCATTTCAGTAATTATGCAACTCCTGGGAACTGTGTGCTCTGTAGTCTCCTTCATCTCAGATTCCTTCACCAGTTCAGTGAAGGGTTCAATAGCTCTTGGTAACACCTACCACTGTTTTGTATTATGTGTGCAGATGCCCATGAACAGTTAAATGGGGCAGAGAGACCTTAGCATGTGTTCCAATCAGGGCAGTCAGAGAATGAATTAATTGCTGAACTCAAGATTTGGCTTTGCCTACATCCCTCTGCAGAATTTGCCAAGACTGAAGCAGCTCAAGGGGATCACAACTGTTTCTTATTTCTCTCTCCACCACAGTTTGGGGCACAAGTCGAGCTTCAGAGTACGTGTCTCTGAATGAAGTGGGAACAGGCAAGCCTGTGCTAAAGGTCTGACCTGTCTACAAAGTTCAGCCTCCATGCCAGAGCTTGGTTTTATGGTACGCTGGCTCTCCACTGCTCTGGGAATTGACTGCCTGTGCTTTCAGGCACCCAGGAGTCCTAAATAATAGTCATTCATAATAGTGGGTAGGTGCAGTGAAGGTAGTGGTGGATCCACTGATAAGACCCTTTTTTCCTTCTTGTTTCCCAAGCCTGTTTGGTCAGAGAACTTAAGCAAAGGGGAGATACTTGTTTTCACAAGAATGAAAAATCAAGGTACAATATGAAGCGGGTAGTGGTATTCTGGGCTCACTTACTGTCTTCTACCTCTTATTAAGTTTTTATATGCATTGTTTCCTATCACAGGACTCTGCTCCAGCAGTTACAGAAGCTTCAGGCTCTGGTAGCTGGGAAAGTCTCCAGACCTTATAAAATGGCTTCCACGCAGACTGGGACCTGTCTAATGGTATAAGCTTCATTTCCATCTTCCTTATTGGCCATACTTCTCCAGACAGCTTTGTTGATTGCCTGTCTCTGCCCTCTTCCCTGCTGTCCAACTCTGTTGTCAGTTACATCTGCTCTTTCCTTTTGTGTTGCAGTCACCAGAGCTGGGCCCTGTGTCATACATACATCAGTTGTTTATGCAACAACATTAGAATTATTCCTGCATTTTCACTGCGTTCTTCTTTGAGCAAAAAAGCACTTTGTTTGCTTTTCATTAGCTATTAGCCATTCAGCAAAAATCTTCAATGAGCTTCCATTGTAATGGGCAGAGTTTTCTTTTGCTGAGCTGGTAATGCTTAATGTTTAACTCAGCAGGGCAGATGAACACTCCAAGTATTCATCCCAGTGGGCATTACCTTGTGTTTATCAGCAAGAAATGGCATCTGTTCTTGCTATGCCTGCACACAGGCTTTTTTAAATCCAGCTGGAATTCTTGTTCTTTTGACTAACCATAATAATTTTGGGGTTGTTTTGGTTTGCCTGTTTGCCTCATAGTGGAGGATCATGGTTAATAAATATTGGCTTCATTGAGGAGTTTTAGGGCATGCCAGTGTGTAGCCATAAATAAATTGCTTATTCTTCATCTCATGTTTTTTTTTTGCTGGGGGAAATTTCTGATCCATAGTAAAAATAAAATCTTCACCCTGTGATGTCTCTGCAGGATTGTTATAGTAGCTGCTCGTGACAAATTTGTCAGAGTTAGTTATCTGTATCTGGTTATCACTTCTGTACTGTTAGCAGTTATAAAATGCAAACAGATGGTGAGGTACTTGCCCCACTTTCTCAGCACCCTCAGTGTCCTGAGGGATTGTTTTTTGGTCCCGGTTCAATGAGTTTCCTTGGTTCCAGAGCCCCTGCTCTGTAATTTCAATCACTTCCTACTTTCAAAATCTGCTCAACCTTTTGCTACTCTTTGCTGCCCCCATGTCAGACCAGATTTTAATGACTGTCTTTTTTTCCCCTGCTCTCTGTCTTCATTCCCAAATTCTTTCCACATTTTTGGGTGTGACCCAGCTGAGCTCAGTGACTCATTGCTCCTTAATGCAGCAGCTCATCAGAGCACCCCTGGCTCCAACAATTCTTCCATGCTACTACCTGGAAAAAACAAGTCTAGAAGAGGTGCCTTGCAAACACCCCCTGTGCTACAGGCTGATATAATATCTAATTTAGCTTCCCAACAATGTCCTATGTTACTCCCTTTTTCGTAGGCATCTCAGCCCACACACTCACTTCTCAGACTTCCTAGCTGTGAATCATTTCAAGAATTTGTAATTTGCTTTTCTATCTTTGACCAGTTCCTTTCATAAGCCTCTGAGTTCTCATTTTCATTTTCAAATACATAATTCTTTATCATGACAGCTATGTAGAATCATTGTGTCTTGCAGCATGGGAGTGGAGCAGGCTACCCTTCTTCTTTAGTCCTGTGTCATTGCTGCTGAATATTTGTACTGCCACTTCTTGCAGGCCTCCAGTGGTGAGCAGTCCTCAGCCTCCTCAGGCAAACCATTCCAGTGCTATGCTGTCTTTCCCAGATAAAGCTTTCTTGTTATCTCATCTCAATCTTCCTTACAGCAGCTTAAGCCTATTATAACTTCTTCTGCCCATTGTAAGCAAGATCTGTTTATTCTCCCTTTGGGCAGATGCATTTTACATATTTGAAAAATCTTGGTTTTGAGCAACTCCCTTAATTCTGGTCTGCTAAATCACCATGATTTCTTCAGTTTTCCCTCAAAGGCTGAGTTACTGAATCACTTCTTGTTCCCAGAGCTATCTTCCAGACTTTCTTCAATGGCTCTGCATTTTCTTGGAAGTATAGGGCCGAAAGCTGGGCATAGTGCTCCGCCTGAAGGCCAGTACAAATCCAGCTAGAAAGCCTGTTCATAACGCTTGGACTGAGATTTGCCCTTTGCAAAGTGACACTGACCTGGACTCATGCATCAGTTTAACTCTCAGAGCCTCTTCTGTAGGACAGCTGAAACACATAGCCACTGATGTATTTCCCCTGTTAATCACTTCTGCCACCTCAGAGCTCTCAGCAGGTCCACATTTGTCTGTATAGATCTTCCCACTATTCTCTTGGACCATTTCTTCCCATGGTCAAGATCATTCCATATTTGAATACTGACCAAAAGTCAGTCTGCTTGTAGTCTCTCCCATCTGCAGATTTGATACAGTCCATCATTTAAGTCAAGCTTAAAAATGCT
Organism: Taeniopygia guttata; assembly: GCF_048771995.1. Lineage (NCBI taxonomy): Eukaryota > Metazoa > Chordata > Aves > Passeriformes > Estrildidae > Taeniopygia > Taeniopygia guttata. Next base: position 26,792,793 of record NC_133030.1, on the reverse strand, counting down.
GAATCTTGCCAGATCTGTAACAGATCTTTCTGCTACTCCATCTGCTACTTCCTCACAGTTTGACAGGGAACCTTTGATAAGTACACACTCAGTATGTCTTTTATTTTATTATTAATTTTTCCTCCACCTTTCCAAATGGTTTTGCAGTAGTTTTCTCTAGCTTAATTTCCCTCAATTTTAAGAGGTCAAATAATGAGATAGTCAAAAGCTGTGACATAAATGTTATTCAGAATCAAGCCAAGAGTTACTGTTACGAAGTGTTGAAGAGTTTGAACCTAGAAGTGAATCAGAGCATCAGAGTTAACCTGAAACAAAACAGTAAAAATAGTGCTGATTTGCAAAACCCCAGCTGAAAGCCATGTTAAAGCAAGATGTTAAGTATAATGCTCTTTCTCAGCCCAAAAAGCCTGGGTTTTTTTTAGAAGGAAAGAACAGACTTTACAGGGCTGGCTCCCTTTTCTCCAAGTTGTATGTTTGGCTGTGATAATTCCAAGCACCATCCATTCAGAATTTATTTTTTCCTTTGTTTTTGTCAAATAAGGATTCTAAATTCTTCATGTGCCTGATATGACATGCTTACATAGCATCTATGCTGCCTTCATTTAATGTCCTTTAAAACCAGCCATGAAGAGTCTGGACAATTAAAATCCCTCTTTACATAACATAGTATCCCCATGTTACTTCCACATCTCCTAAAATCCACTGGTGGTCAAAATTACCTTCATGTACCAACTTCTATGCGTTACTTAGGCACAGGTATTCCAAAATGGGTTACTTCTGAGAAGCAGTCAAGCAGTTGCTGGCTGTCCCCACAGGCATCCACCCAGATCAAATTTGCTAGTTTCTATATAGGTAATAGAAATCACCAACAGATGCATTGCCTCTTTGGCTGCTCAGTTTGAGCACTGAGCTGGCAGCAGGTAGTTACAGACCATGCATGGTGAATGAGTGTTCAATAATTTGGCTCTGCACCATTTCCCAGTTGTGCCTTCTTGCTGTGTACTGGCAGTTCCCTAAGCTCTATAAAATCCCTTATGATCAGCACTGGCATTTCACTCTGAATCTTTACTGTTATGGCAGAATTTCCTGACCTACCTGAGGGGGATTTCGGGGGAGATTTCATGTACCTTTCTACTGTTATCACTGCCTAGTGACTCTGACTGGTCTGTTTGATATCAGGAGGCACTGACACATGGTCCTGCATACCTACAGGTCAAGCATAAATTTAACCCTTTCCTAGAATTCTGCATCTTTACTATCAGGTATTAGGCAACTGCAGTTCTGCTGTCATTTCTGTCCTTGCATGGATAGTAGCTTCACTCTGCTCTGTGTGTAGTACCTCACAGATTTTTCCCAGTGGGCTTGTTTTCTTTACAGCCCACAACAGCTCCTGCTAAGCCAATGGTCAGGTTCCACTTGGTCAAGGCAGAGTTTGTCCCTTTTTTCAATTGTTTCTCAGCTATGCCTTCCACTATCTCTCCTCAATAGGACAGGCAAGTTCTCACAACTGAACCAGAAATACTCCAAATAAAGCAACAAGAGGAAGTTTCTAACTTCCCTTCTTGAATTTGCAACAGAGATTAGCACAGCAAGACCATTCCCTGTCTGGGGGAACACAGGTACCTAGTTGTCAGTCTGACCAGATCTTCTTACACAGCCTCATGTTGTTGTGCTGTGGGGGGAGTGTTTCTTCATGGCTAGTGGCACTGACTCTGTGCTGATCTCCTTTCTAGGTGCTGGCACTCTGCTTCGTTCTGATCCTGGGATCCCTGATGCCCTGTCTCCCTGAATTCTCTTCAGCATCACAGACAGTGAAAGCAACACCAGCACCAGACATTTACACAACTAGTAAGAGTGAGTCTAATGTGTTCCTCCACTTCAACTTGTCAAACCATTTCCAGCTCTTCTCTTGACACTCCCTGATCAGGCATAGCATCTTCACCTCTGTGCCTACCCCATATGCTGGGACTGTGGTAAGGGAAGTCTCCTAATCTGTCAGTGGTACAAACTCCATAACAGCTCCTTGTTGGGCCTGTTGTCATTCTGTGCTAACCATTGTCCCAACACATGACAAGTGTCAGAGGAAGGAACATGAGAGAAAAGTCCCAGGGCAGACTGGTTGTCTTCTGAAGAGGCCGTGTGTCCAGAGGGGGCATTTGCTCCATGAAGCTGGGGGGAGGAGGGTAACCTGCACAGTTCCACATAGACAAGGCTGGGTGAGCATGTGCTGAAACCACTATCATAACCCACACGCATTGCAATAGTCCTTGTCCTCATTGTTAACAAATGCTCTTTTTTTCCAGTTCAGTCACGGAGCCTCCTTTTCTATGATGAGGGTGCTGGCTCCTTAGAAGAGAGCTATAGCTCCTTCCTAACCATGGACCATCCTGAGGGGTGGGAGGCCAAAAAAAGGCAGTCTGAGGAAGGAAGGCCTCATCTGGCCAGGACACATGAGACGGCTAAATATCTGAGCAAAACCCAGGGGGGTCCTGACCAGAACCGAACTGACCCAACTCTCAGCCACCTCAAAGAGCAATTCCGTGAGAGGTAAGCAGGTGGGCCACCTTCTGAGCCCAAAACACAGCATGGTGTTTGGGGGTGAGCAGCAGGCATGTCCATCCCCTCTGCTGCAAGCTAAGGTCAGCTGAGCCACCCAGGACAGGCAGCCAACTAAGAGCCATGGCTGGAGGAGGCCAGTGCTGGCAGGGAGCATAAGAGCAAGTTCATTTTCTAGAGCTTGTCCATAAAGCAGTGTCCTACTTGCATAAAGATGTGGAGGGCTGGATGACTCACGTGGTCCCAGGTTTGTGTTCCATTTAGTGCCCTGGGGAAGGAGTTCATCCTGGTCAGATCTGGCAAAGTAGCTAGGCACACAGGAGGATTTGCACAGGAGGCTACAATGAACCTTGACTGACACCTTGTCTTTTCTTTTCCTCAGGGAGACAAGCTCCAGTGAGACAACTGAATTCTTGTAGCAGCTGCTGGACCTCAAGGCCTCATCTGTCTGATTGCAGGATTCCCTCCTCACCAAGCAACTGAGGGGACCTGGCAGGAGAGAACACTGCATTTAGACACTCCTAAACTGGCCTTGGGTTCAGCTCCTCCCCTTCCCCATCGTTCCCATTAGTGCTGATCTCTCTGAGGGGAGTCACAGGACTGCCAGAACCAGCAATAAGTGTCTGGAGAAGCCCCAAGACTCCCTCTTCTCTGGCCTTACCTCCTGCTTAAATGAGCACAACCCTATGGATGTGGGCTCACCTAGGAGAGGAGGGAGATCAGGGGAAGCCCACAAACTATTCAGCTCACTCCCCAAGCCTCCAGACCAAGGGGGCTGTCCCTACATATGTACCCCTTGGCTACATCAGATGCACCTGAAGGAGAGAGAAAGTGCTGGATTTACTGTCCTGCCTAAGGGTTTTAGGAGTGGGTGTTGCTGGTGCTGGAGAGACGGCTCCGGAGAGTTTGAGCTAATTCCTTGCCCTCCATATGTTAGTATATTTCTGCTTCCATTGAGAGAAAACCTAGTTCTTCCTTGCTCTAGTTTTCTCTTGATGGACATGCCTACGTAACTTCAACACCAACTATCTGCAAAGATCTGCACACAAACGGAGTGGGGGAGAGAGATCCCAGATAGATAAATCACCATAAAAATTAGCCAGCAGCTTCTGGTTAACCAGAGCTCTGAAAGAGAGAACAAGTTTCCCTCATAATCCACTTCTCCCCACCCTTAGGACCCCTGTTTTGGCAGGGGTGGTATTTTTATTTCTGTTCCCAGCTTGGGCCCTACAGTGCAGTGCTAGCCAGATCAGTGGTCTTCTCACTTTCCATTCTGCAAGCCTCCCACTTTGAGAGTGAGTGAGAAAATTACATTCCGATAACCCAACCCCCATCCCAGCTCTCCATCCCTGATTCTGCTTCAGGCCTAATGGGGTCTTCCTAGGAACCACCCAGGAGAGCTCTACAACCCATTGGAGGGCTGTCAGATTAGCCATCATTCCCCTCACATCCTCTGTGTGCACAATAGTGTTGTGAAAGCCACTGAGGACATACTGGCATTTCTGGAGACAGGTACATCTGTCAGGAAGGAGGTGGTATGTTGGAATTGGCCAGGGTCACCAAAGACAGTTTTAGACCTCTTCTTTCTAAATGCTGACAGCAAAGATAGCAAACTCTTGCCATACCACCTCTCAGGCCAGACTTGCCAAGTTTGGTGTTGAAGTGACATCATCTCAAGCCTATGCCATTCTCTTTAGCACCAGACACCCATTTCTGACCCTTCTTCCTCTCCAGCAAAAATCCTGCAAAAAGGCAGAAGTGTCTCCTCACTCCATTCCCTCAGCTGCCATTTGATAGAAGGACAATGTGGGACACGAGTGTCAGAGATCTGGATGTGGCAGGTTGCCCCGTGTGTAACACGGGAGTCCCTGTGCACTCTGCCAGGTCTCACAGCAGGCTCCTCTTCTGCTTCTTTCTCATCAAGCACCCTCGACTCACTCTGCACTGCCCCAGCCTCTCCTCCTCCCCGCCAAGATGGGAGTGGAGAAGGCTCCCTTTAGAGGAAGGATGGGATGGCTCTTGCTCAAGGACTCAGAGAGGTGAGGGAAGGGCCCTCACATCCTTCTTTTCTTCCTATTGAAAATTGGTTTTGCCCCTCCAAGTCATTTAGGAAAATTTGGACAAAGCTGGCTGCAATTGTGCATGCATGGCCAGTGGGGTGATGAAGAGGAAGGCTTTCAGCGTTGCTCTGCTCTCCCCACAGGACCCACTGGTCACCAGATACCACTGCATTCTCCATTCTCCACCTCCACCCCAGCACAAAGAACCACTGCCGGGTCCAAACACACCCTCCTCCACCCCAACACTTCCACTGAGCATGTCCCCATGCCTCCCACTCCCACTGTTGTACAGAGATCAAGAGCAGAACTCGTTTGTACATAATGAAACTTATTTTGTATTATTGCCGATCCCTTAAGATATTGTATTTTGGAGACTCTCAGATCCTATTTTCAGTATTGTATTTTATTAAGAATTAGTGCGGGCTTGGCATCTATGAACTTCTTTCTTGTAGCAGCTCATTTTCCACTTATACTCCAGCAGCTGCTTCTTCCCTCTTTTTTTTTTGTTTGTTTTTGTTTTTTTGGTTTTTTGTGGTTTTTGTTTTGTTTCTTTTCAAGCCATCCTTTCTCCTCCTTCTATCACTTGCTCTGCATTTGCTTTATGAAGCAAAATAAAAATAAAATAAAAAGATTCAGCATCAGCCCTGGGTTGACAGGTGCTTTCATTAAGGCATGGTTGTCATGCCAGCCCACATCACAGCTCCTCACCTCCTGCTCCCACTCCTGTTCCCTGGCCATGTGCAAAATTGGTTCAGTATTGGGACTTCATACTCCATGTCAGGGGCTAGAAACAAACCTTCATGTTTTATTTCCAGCAGTACTGTCATTGCCATTTCTTCTGTAGTTCTGAACAAGTCAGAATTCTTCTGCCTCAGTTTCTTTTCCCCCCTCAAAATACCATTGTCATCTTCTTGGAATGAGGAAGATCATGGAAGAAAGCATATGAGGAGCAAAGAGCTACTTCAATGAAGAGGCTGTGCAGGGGTGTGTACAACAAAGACATAGCATGATGGTCCTATCCTGTCTCAAAAAATACCTAAATCTTTTCATTAACTGTAAAAGCAGGGCAACTGCACTTATATGGGGAACGACCTGAGTTCTGGCTGTCTGTCAGCCTGTTCCTCTGACAGTCCATTTATACCTGTGAAAACTTATAGTTTTGTCCTGATTTTGTGTGAAACACAAAGTAACTGAGTGTCTAGAAAACAAATTTTCATTTTCTAGCGAGCTTCAAGTGGGTTCATTAGAATTTGGCCATTGAAGCAACTCCTTGTAGTCAGCCCTCCACATTTGGAAGGCAGCCCAAGCAGGAGCACCTTTCAAAGATGCTATAAGGGCTCTTTATCTCCCCCCACCTCTGGCTGGGCTGGTACAGCAGGGCTGTGCCACAACAGAATGTAAGGCTTGGGGATTACAAAGGTCTCTTTCTGCAGATAATTTATTTGTGGAGAGGAGTAAAGCTGTTGCCTCACTGTTTTGACTGAGCTGGCCATTGAACAGCGTCTGGGAGAAACAGGAGCTCTCTCTTTTCAGCTAGGTCTGTACTGCCAAGAGGGAGTTTGATGTGTGATCCATAGCAGGTTAGCCTGACATGGTTTTGCAGACCCATGCAGAGCTCCCTCCCCCCTGCCCACCCACCAATGCATGGAAATGCCTGACCTTGCCCTGCAGTCTCTTCCTGGACCAGAACTAGTTGTGAGTTGAGAATCTGATGTTTTTCCTGCAGCACCTCATCCAAAAGCAGACTTCTAACCCTGTGTCAGCAGGATGCACCTTCCCCCACTATGAGATGGGGCTGCTCCCTGCACTCATCAGATTTTGTCCAGAGGGAGGGCTCAGCCCTGTTTTGCTCAACCCTGTGGAACTTCACACAGCTCTTTGCCTTCCTGGAAGATTTTGGTCTGCATCCTTCATGCACACTCCAAAACAGGTGCAAGAGGGAAACTCTTAAAAGGATGAGTTCTCAGGCTTTGCCTCCTTTAACACAGCCAGACCAATCAGAACCCTTCAATCAGGAGAAAATTTCCATTCATATTGACAAATCCTCCTAATTCTGCAGTCTACCAGATATCTCTGAGCTGCTCAAAGCAGACACATTAGGATATTTTGATCCCCACTATGCCTCCCAAAATGCACCAGCCAATCACACTTACCAATTTGGCTACAGGAACTAATTAGAGCGGATTGAGAGAATTAGCAAAGCAAGAGTCACCTTCTTTACAAGTCACCTTCATCCTCACTCAGTTGTGCTTGGTCTGCTCCAAGTGCCCCAGATGAGCTCTGCCACAACAAGCATGGCTTCTGCCGACTCAGGGTCACATTTCTCAGAAGCCGCTGCACTGTCAATTCATATAAGCCCTGAACAAAAAATTGCTAACAGAACATGGACTTCATTTTTCAGAGACAAATTATTCCTGAGTGTTCTGTTACCAGGCCAATTAAAAACAATTAAAAAAATATAAAATACTTAAGTTTTGTGGCTTGCTGCTGCTGCCAAAAGTGTTACTGGCAGTGCATGGCAGTAGCCTGGTGGGTATATTTTGTTTGTTACAGAAGGACATGTGCTGTTAGGGCTCTCAGAAGAGTATCCATGCTCTCTGAGCCTGGCATGAGCATTCTTGCTGTTCCCTTTTGGGAGTTGTGCTAGCAGTTTTCTCCCATATCCATCATGGGACAAACAGGCTTTAGTCCTGCTACCAGGCAAGAAGTCTGGGCTTTTGGACACCTTCTGGGGAAAATCGGGCAAGCTGCATCCCCTCACATCCCCCAGGTGCCTGGGGGGCTTGTTAACAATGATAGCACCTGGATGGACACTGACCTGACAAATCTGTGTTGATTTTCTAACCTGGTTGCTGAAATGGGGCTTAGAGGTGAGCAGGGTGGAGGTTTTCCTTGTGCCCAGGGAAGGCGACTGTACCTTCAGAGAGCTTTGCTCACTAGAAATGCTGCTTCCTAGAAAGCTCATGTCCTGCCTATGCCTGCAAAAACAAGGATGGAGTCTGTATGGTAAATACCAATATGCCTTTGCACTGCATGGCCACACAGAAGGAAATCCCTACTCAAGGCACAGGAGAGGCACACTCCTGCATGTCCCCCGGGTATGCAGATAAGCAGATGACCTGGCTCAGCTGAAGGGTGCCAGGAGGACAGGACTGACCCAATCCTACTGTCCAGCCCCATCATCCTCAGACAGCATCTGCAATCCACTGCATCACCTCATGCAGGCATATCCTGGGATGTCTCCTCCAGACAAACAAAATCTGGTCTGCCCTGCCTGTGACAGCTATACAATCTGGCATGTGGGTAGAAAGGTAGAAATCCTCTGTTGGCAGCTCCTCCCCACAGAGAAGGTTTCTGTGGAGCAAGATCAGGCCCCTGGGGAATGCAGGAGGCACCCAGTGTCCAGCCTTTACTCTGACTTGACCAAAGGCGCTGTTAGTTCAGGGCTCTGCTGTGACTGGTTCAGGGGTCTCCTGTGCCTGCAATAAGGGCCTCTGCTTCCACCCTGAAGCTCCTTTCCTATGGCACTGATACAAACACATGTGAGAAATGCTCTGCCTTCCTTCCTACCTGAAAGTCTGGACCCTGTTCTCACCCAACTTCCTATTTGTATCCATCCTTGACTGGTCATTACTTCCTCAGCCTGGTGGCTACAAACTTCTTTAACCATAAAGGACAAAACAGGTGTTTCCCAAAATTCCCTGGTAGTAAGAGGGGACCAGCATCCTGCATCCCCTGTAGCTCCTCTGGGCAGCCCATCTTTGTCCTACCCTGACAGCCAGCTGGCACAGGTGAAGGTGGCTCCCATAGTCCATGGCAACAGAGGCTCCCTCGGCCAGGAAGAGCCCAGGGCAGAAAGAGAAGCATCTCACTATGGGTGGTGAAAAGAACAGATGCCACTGGGTACCCGCTGCTTCTCCCTTTCCACAGCCTGCTCCCAGCCTCTGTGGGCAGCAGGAGGATGTGGAGCAGGGCCATGCACCCATGCAGGGAGTACTGGCAAGCTCCCAAGCAGGTCTGTGTCCCCGCAAGGGAGGATGAAGCTGCTTCTCCAGGGCCAGCTGTGCTCGTGCACAGTGCTGCTGGGGGAGGGCTCACCCAGCAGCACTCCAGCTTTCAAGGAGAACAAAACCCCTGTGGGGGCTGGAGGGGCTGAGTCACACAGCGAGGAGGGCTGGGGCTTCCTGCCAGTCACGATTCCGTGGAGGAGTGGGCTTGGGGGCTGTTGTGCCCCTGAGAGAAACAATCCCCCAGGAGTGCAGCCAGAGAGAGATGTCATTGTGACTTTTAGGGCCAGACAAAGGTTCGGTAACTTGAACTGGAGGTGCCAGTAGGCTGTGGTTACCAGGAAAAGGCACAGCACTTCCTCAGCCCCTGCTGCTTCCCAGGTTGGATGAAAAGTGGCACGGGAATGTGCTGTTCCACAGCACCCTGCAGCAGAGGTGCCACAGGGCCATATGGAGGTGATGGAGAGTGCTGGCATGAGGGATGAGATGCTCCTGATGACTCCCATGGAGATACAACAGTCAGAGCAGGTTGAGGATGGGTTCCTGCTCCCATCATGCCAGACTTTCATGGGAAAACGCTGGGATTACAGGTGTCTGCAATGTGCTCTTTGTGCAATACATGACTGTAGGACCTTGCCATGATGCAGGGGATGGCTCTTATAGACACAAACTTTGAATTTTCCAGGGCCTAGCAGGTAAAGGCACAGCATGTGAATCTGGGACAGAACAAATCAGGCACATATGGGAGCTTTGTAGGGCTCTCTTACCCCAGCTGACATCCACAGAATGAGGGTGGGTTTGGACTGGGGTCACAAAGTCCAGCCTCAGCCCAGGACAAATAAATGATGCAACTATTCTGATATATGTGGGCAGAGAATAAAGGTCATTTCTACATCTGGATGCCAAGATTGGAGAAAAATTGACTTGAATAAGGAAAAATAAGGAATAATGCAGCCTCCCAAGTGGCAAGGAGCTGAGTGAGCCAACTGGAAAGACAGAGGCCATGCCACAGGACTATCTCTGCTCAGATGGGTATCACTGTCCACAGCTGGGGACCCTGTCCCTGGACAGATGTCATCCAGGATGGATGATTGGACACAACAGCAGGTACTTTGCTCTGCTGGGGCTGCTGCTGTCATGCAGTTTTCCAGGCTACCTGACTTCACCTGAAAGCAGGTCTGGTTAAGACAAGTGGCCAAGACCCAGCCTCCTGAGCAGCCCTTGCAGGCAGGCAGGTGCCAGCTGGACTGAGGGCAGAGAGGGGCAGCTGAGTTGCCACCCTCCTCTGCCTTCCCAGACTCGGAAGAGTTAAGTGCCAGTTTCAAGTGTCTCTAAGGTGACACCAGGCTGCCTGCTGGATGCAGCTCCCCGCAGCCCCCTCCCCACGCACACAGCACACACTCATGCTCACTTTCTGCTTTGTCTTTTGAGAGCTTCTCCAGGCTTTGTGCACAGGCACTTTGCTTGCTGCCTACCTTTCCCTGCTGCTCCTGCTCAGCTGCTGCTGCCGGGGACAGTGACGGATGTGCCTGGCTCCGGAGGGACCTCGCAGAAGGCAATCCAAGCTCTTTTTCGCTCACTTGCAAGCATCGCTATCCCTGGACTGTGCTTCTTCAGTGAACGCTGTGTTCCCCACTCCCTCCCCTCTGCTCTCACAGTGCCAGCACCTCCGAGGAGCAGCACCAACATCTCCGGGTGTGTGTCAGATGTTCCTCCGCTTCAGAGCAGCAGGGCAGTAGAGACGGCAGGAGGCTGAGCTGCTGCATCTGAGCTATTCAGGCTGCTATCAAGAGGCCAATAAATACCACTGCAAAAAGCTGGACACTGTTTTTTCTCATGCTTGTGCTCCCTCAGGGAATTAAGCCTTGCTGGGATTGTCCCACGGCCCTGGGGAGGTGAAGCAGAACAGCACTGTGAGAGCCTGTGGGACAAGACCAGGCTGCCCAAGAAGTTCTGGGGGCAGAGTGGGACTCCTCGCCTAGAGAGACACCTCACTCCAGTATGGCTGAAGGTCCTGGGAGCTGGAGAGACTTCTCCCCTGCCAGGAGTGATGGTGGGGTGGCCAGGGGAGCCACAGCAAACCTCCGGGGAGCAGCAGATACAGAGAGCACCAGGCGAGAACAACGCTTGGGCCCCCGCAGCATGGATCCAGCTTGGGAGGAGATGAGAGGGGCAGTGGCCGTGGCGGAGATGGAGGAGCAGTTCCTGCACTTGGCCATCAGAAAGCAGGTCTCCTACAGGTAGGAACACCTGGGTCCCCAAGTGTCAGGGCTGCACCGGGGCACTGAAGTGGCCTGTTTCTGAGGCATCTTCCTCCCATGGGGTCAGGGTTGGCTCTTTCCACCAACCACCAGCACATTCCCACCAGAAACCATCTCAGCACAGAGACAAGGCAACCAGTTAGTCCAGTCCCTCCCATTGCATGCAAAGCTCCCTCTGCAGTGGCAGTCTCATTATCAGCTTTGAAGACCCCTTTATTTTTCTTCTACCCAAATCCCCCTTCCCATCCTGGTGCTGTGATGCCTCCTAGGCAGTGGTCTGGGCCTTTTGAGGGCTCCTTGCAGCAAGAGGAGATCTGTCCTGGCTTTTGATGTGACTATTCTGTTGCAACTCCTGTGCTTACCCACCCCTGCTATCACCAAGCAAAGCTGGCAGAGATGAAGAGTGGTTCTCATAGTTCTCATGGGGGTTATGGGAGCCACTGCCTGGTGATACCCAGGTGAGCTCCTGCTTCCAGTTCCAACCATAATGTCAAAATCCTGCCTGAGTTAGTATCTCCAGCACTTCAGCTCTATTCTTCTCACAACAAAGGTCTGGTGTACCACCCTGTCTTTTGCTAGAGGGGTGTTTAAGCGCTTCTGTGATTTATTGCTCCCCGTCTTTGCAGAATGGCTCTCAGGTGTGAGTAGAAATCCTTTGACCCTGCACATGCCCTAAACATGAGCATTGCAGGACTGACCCTGGACTGCTGTGAGTCTGGACTGAGAGGAGGAGCTGCCTACTTACCATTCTCCAGAACCAGCTTGGCACAGAGATGTCTTCATCCTTCTGAGCTCCATGTCACCGTGTCATGCCATGCTCAGCAAGTGCCACATAGTTTACAAGCAGGTGGAAAACTGACATGGAGGATCTTGGTACCATGCCCACTGCCATGGCAGACAGAGGTTGCATGAGCTGTCCTGCCTCTGGTCTGGGCCTTGGGTACCCTGGGGTGCAGACCTCTGCTGGGGGAAAGATTTTGGGCAGGAGCTGTTGGTCACGCCCCGACCCCGTCTGCACTCCCATATATACAGCAGCCCTTTTTCCCCCCTTGCAAGGGCTTCAGTGCGAGCTGTGAGCAAATTGCTCTCTAATACTGCAGTAATGGGAACTAATGGGAAAACTTATCAGTGCCTGCAGAGCAGGAGGGGCCTCGAAGCTGACTCATCCCCAGCACTTGTTATTTGTGTGGTGGGTGGCAAGCAAAAGCCAGGGTGGCAGAGACCTCCCAGGTACCTAGTGTCCCTAAGCTTTGCCACAGGCTGGGGCAATGCACAGCTCTCCTGGTCCTCATTCTCTACCCCGGGCTGCTCACTGAGGCACCAGACAGAGCTGGGAGGGGCACAGAGGATGAGGAATTACTGTGTCAAGCAGAGCAGGATTTTCTCCTCTTAGCTGTCTTCTCCAGATGTGCACAGTGGATTTTGCAAACAGATTAGCCAGCTGCAATTTTCCAGCCTCCCCAGGGAAGGAAGGGACCATACTGCAACCTAAATTATCAGCCTGAATTTGTTCCAGAATTACCCAAGGTTAGTAGGGATTTTATACCCTGCCCATCCTGCCCCAGCCACCCCAAGCAGATGGCTCAGTTTACGTGCTCCAGCCTGTGCTGGCCTTACACAAAATCCCTCTGTTCTACACAACCCTCACAAGGGGTCTCTTTGCAAGGGACTTTGCCCTGTCCAATGGAGGCTTTGCAGAAGGGAGGCTTCTGAGATGTTGGAGTGCCACAGCAACCTGCAGGCCAGCAGCAAAGGAAGAAATGGTGCTTGGGATGAGCTGATTCCTCCACCCTGTGTTTTGGATGGTCAAGCAAAGGGAAGGAGAAATGGGAGAGGAAGTGTCTGGGAGTGGAAATCTGCTTGTTCTCTCCTGTGATGTCCATGTGGTTTTGGGTCTGGCTGCTTCTTCAGGCAGGTCAGGTGGTGATGGAGCTGCTACCCAGAGGTGGGCAAACCTTCCATCGTGTGCCCCTCCTGCAGCATGGAAAGTCCTAGGGGACTGACAGAAATCCCCTTGCTGTGCTGTTTAGCTCTGGAGACACTTACTGAACCCTGGTACAGAGTTTGGAGGACTTTTTCCATGAGCTGTGGGCATCACAGTTATCGTCAATGTCAGCTGAAGGTTGGAGGCCCCAGTCCCCTTGCTGCCAACCTACCTGCTCCTGCTGGGACCCATTAGTCATCACAAGGGGCAGGTGGCATAGGCTGCTATATAAAGATTTAGAAATGAGCAGAAATTATATTAATCCCATGGAAATAAAGTTCCTTCCATAAATAGCTGTCACAGTGTATGGAGGCGCCTTGGGCGGGTGGAAGAGAGCTCAGCACTCAGGTTATATTTAGGGCTTTGAGTAGCAGTTTCGTGCCAAACTTATTAATGATGCTGGCTTGTGCACCAGATTTGCACATTCTGGGACAATTTGCCCAGTAGGGAGGTGCCTCTGCAATGCCAGAATAACCCAATGCCCTCTGCCACCAGAGCAAACACCAGAGTTGTGTGCCTCAATCTCCAGACAGTCACTTTGGCCAAGGGAAGTCCAAAGTCAGCTCCTGCTTGCCTTGAGTGTCTCCACCAAGGTTTTGTGGTGAGACAGGATCATCTCTAGCTCCCAGAGTGGGGTAGCTCCAGTGGCAGTAGGGCAAACTAGAGGCCGGCAGAACTTTGCTGTATGGAAAGCCGACCTGGAGCCAGAGAGGCCTGGGACATGTGGTGGCAGATCACAGCAGCACCCTGCAACCTCTCCTGAGCAGTTGTGGGCTCCCTCTAAATTTCATCATTGCTTTCAGGGCGATGCTTGCAGGCCTTTGTCACTGCCACTGCTTCCAGCAAACCAGCCCGGAGGGGTGTTTACCTAAAGAGGAAACCACAAGCACACAAAAGCTCCTGTACCCGCTCTGTGCAGGCTCCGTTCCGTGCCAGGTGTCAGACTCCTACGCTTCGGCTCTCGGGCACGTTCAGAAGTGGCGCCCAGACCAGCCCACACACCAGAGGGCCCCACACAGCCATCTCTGGCAGCGGGAAGAGGGGCCCTATGTCCCTCTGTGCCCCCCCAGTCAGCTCCCGTCCCCGCTGGGGACATGTGCGGCACCTCGGCCCTTCAGTGCGGTCCCCGGCTGGCAGATAGGATGCAGCTAATGCAACTCACAGGCTGTTCTGTGCCAGGGAGCTAAATATAACCCACGGAGTGGAGCAGAGGGGGCTGCTTTGTAATGTAAATAGCAAGGGAGCTTGGTCATAGAGCAGGCAGGCCAGAGGGGAGAGCTGGCAGGAGGTGCTGGAGAGAGGGAGGTAGGAGCCCTGAGCAGCCCAGGGAAAGATGGTTGCAACTCTCTGTTGTCTTCTCTTCCTTTTGCCTTCAGATCTGGACTCTGGATGTTTGTGAAGTCTCAGGACAGCCTGGGCAGCTCAGGGGCTTAGGAAGAAGGAAAGGAGAGCCTCCACTGTCAGCATGGAGAGGAGACAGAGAGGCGATCTCCTTCCTCCAAGTCCTGCCTGCTGGCCTTTTAATCGTGTTAGCCCTGCTCTGCAGAGCAGCATAATCAAATTCCCATTCGTTTCCAACAAGCCAAGCCTGCTCCACTCTGACAGAGGCATCTGTCTCTGCATCCCTCTGTGCAGCAGGGGAGAGGAGATGGGTGGCAGGACAAAGGGAAGTGCTAGAAATGAGCAGGTGGCTCCTCACAGACTTTGGTCAGGGGTGACAAGCATCTCACTATCCCCTGCCCCGACTCTTTCCAGAGCCAGGGACAAACTCTGCTGGGCCCCACTGTCAGACACAGGCTGCAGTGCATGGCGCAGGGGTGGGATGAGTTTGGAGTTGGCATCACCCTGTGCTTGGAGCACAGTGCTGGTGTGTGTTCACTCTCATTCTGGATCTCACTCTGGATGTTCCTACATGCAAGGCAGTGGTGAACTGGATATGGGACTTGTGTAACAAGAGGGAGAACCATCCAAAGAAGCCATTTTGGAGAAACACTGAGTTTGTGGGTACAGCCTGGCTATGTAGAGACATACCTGCAGCATGCCAGGGAGGGATGGCATAATGCAGCCCCAAGCCTCATCTTAAACCAGACACACTCCCTGGTTTAAACTGACCCAAGACCCTGCTGTTGCCAGAAGGGATGCTCCTGCCCTTCCTCCTGCTGTGGTTTTTCTGTATCGAGCAAGCCAAGTCAGCTCTCTGAGGCAGCAGAACACAGCCTCCCTCCCCTGTTTGTCCCCACAACCACAGCTTCAGCCTTGCGTGTGGACTCTCCAAGTAGGCCAGCAGGGAGGTTGTTAGGGGCACTAACCAGGATTAGAGGCAATGCTAGCCTGGATCCAAACACTGCTGGGTGGAGAGAGCTGGGATCCCTGAACCAAGAGCCATCTCTTCCCCTAACCACTCCCTCCCTTATCTGATCCATGTTCACAATGAATCCCACAGGCAGGTATCCTGCTGAGTTTGGCTGAAGCAGGCAGCTTAATCCTTTCAGTAGCAGGGTGCTGAAGGGTACCTTGCATGAAGACAAGGGTGCCAATTCACAGCAACATCCAGTACAGTGATCCTCATCCCTCTCCTGTGCTGCCTGCAGAGAAGCCTCTGCAGCAGAGTCTGTTTCTTCTGGGTGTCCCGACCAAGAACAGCCAGAAATGGGATTTCCAGGGGTTCCTCCATAGTTTTGCCCAGGTCCAAGGGACAGAACTGTGAAAGGACACATGGACACAGCACACAGAGGATGGTGAAGGACCCAGGGCAGGGTGTGTTACTTTTCCAGCAGCCCCAACAAGCCCCAATACTCCTGATGCTCCTGGGTAAGTCTAGACTTCAACACCATGAGACAGAGGACGAAACATGAAAGGGAAATGTCTGCAGGCAGGGAGAAAATGCAACTAACCCATCATGGCATGCAAAGCAGCAGTGGTGATGAAACCTTTCCGTAATAAAAAAACTCTCCCCTCCCTGATCTGTGAGCTGGAGTTAGGCATCCAGGACCTGCCTTTTCCTCTCTCTGCACAGCAATTAATGCAGTGGGTTGTGTTCTGTTTCAGATCTTGCCTGGTGAGATCAAGGTCTGTCAATGTTGGTTGTTTTTCCTTTTGATGATGGAGTTTAAAGCGAGACCATGTGCCCCTTTAGAAATGCCATCTGTGCAGGCTGCCAGGACCAGCTTTGCTTGCTTGCTTTCCTCTGGCCCATAGAAACTGACCACAGACCTTCTTGGTGATCTGAAGCTTTCCTGGAGCCAGAGCACACCAAGTAGCATCTGGTTGTGAAGAGCTGGGGTTTTTGGAGGTGGGGACAGGCCAAGCCTGCAGGCTCAGGCTGTGCCGCCCCAGACAGGGGGATGGATGATGAATGTCAGGCTTTTTCTCCTTTCTTTGGAGGCTGGCTGGGAGCCTTCTACATGCGTCTACTTTTCACACTGCCCATTCCTGGTTTACCAAAGCGTTTTTTCAATGAGCTCCAGTGCAGATTGAGCAAATGCTGGAGGTTGTTTTCAAACCTGCCACACAGGGAGGACATATACACCCAGGAGTTGTGAGTGCTGTGGTGGCCCTGCAGGGTAAGGATGTGCATGGCCCAGGGTGGGTGGCAGGAGGACAACCCCATTGCCATGGCCTTGGTGTGCATGGCAGTGCTGGGGCAGCTTCGGGAGAGGGGGCTGTCTCAAGTCTGGGGGCATTCAAAGAACCACCCATCAAGGGAGGTGCGGCTCCTCGGCGTGCAGCCCAGCGTGCCAGGACGTGCTCCTGCTTGCTGAGGGTGCACACGAGGCTTCACTGGAGACGACCTGGCAGAGGAGGTGGCCGGCGCCGTGGGAAGAAGGCCCCGCAACCGGCTGCAATGACAGCCGCCCTCGCACTTCCAGGAAGTGCAGAGAGAGGAACCAGGTGGAGGGTGCAAACAAAGCCGGGGCCCCGGCCGGGCGGCGGAGCACTGCCAGGGACCTGCCCTCGGGATGACTCCGGAAAGCGGCTGCTGGGGGAGGAAGAGCGAGAGTGAACCCCGGGCTGGCTGAGCGCATCAGCTCATGCTGCGGCAGATGTGGCGGCATCGCTCCTGGGACGTTCCCCAGAGCCCTCCGGGGGACGTAGATATAAGGTACCCACCGAGCTGGGCTCTGCTGCCTTCCTGTTGTTGTTGGGGGGTTAAGGTGCTGTGGCGAGCGCTGACAGCCCATGATTTGGGGGTTGGGGGAAAGGCTTCCTGTGCTTGCCCAGCGCCTTGCCCGCAATCCCCTCCTCTTCTCTTAGTGCCTGGGCTTGCGCAGCACAACCTCCCAGCCAGGATGTCAGAGGGCCGCGCCAGTGCTTTTGACGCCAAGCCTGTGAGCAGAGCGGGCCAGCCCTGCGTTGCCTGAGCTTTCAGTTGCAGGGAAACTGGCAAGTGTGTCCCCATCGCCACCAGCCCTCTTGGAAATAGCTGGTGTTTGAGTCT
This sequence comes from Taeniopygia guttata, assembly GCF_048771995.1. NCBI lineage: Eukaryota > Metazoa > Chordata > Aves > Passeriformes > Estrildidae > Taeniopygia > Taeniopygia guttata. The sequence continues at coordinate 26,775,487 of NC_133030.1, read as the reverse complement.
GCCAGTGGGACCTGACCCAGGGTGTTAAGGGTCGGCAGGAGCACCGTGCAGCGGGCAGCCAGGGCCCTGTCTTGGCAGTCCCCGCAGCCCCGGCTTTCAGCCTGGCTCCACACCCTTGGGAAGCGGGGAAGCTGCCATTGCGGCCATGCAGAGGAGGGCTGGGAGGGATGCTCTTTGCTTGGACTGGCAACCATGGCAAGCAGGCCAGCCCCTGCCCCTGCCCCTGCCCGCTGAGCCAGCGATGTCGCTGGGCTCAGACAGAAACCGGGCAGGCGCTCTCTGGCCTGGGTAAGAGCCTCGGTGCTGGCCTCGGCGACAAGGCCAGCGGTGGCTCCCGGTCCCCGGAGAGGGCGGTGGCGGCGGCGGCAAGACTGTTGGCCCCGTCCCCTCCGTCCGGCGGTGAACAATGGGAGGCGGAGGCGGAGGCAGGGGGAGGCTCCGCTTCTGCCGCCGAACCTCTTCCGAGCGCGGGGCGGCGGCGGGGCTGACACGCGGCTTCCTGAGGCGGCGGCGCCGGGCGCGGGGCCACGGGACGGGCTCCGCCGCCAGCCCCGATCTCCGTGCTCGGCAGGCGGCGCTGGCGGCGCGGCCGCCGGTGCCACCGGCGAGCGGCCGCACTTCCTGCCCGCCTGTCCGTGCCCCGGTGGGGCGGGAGCCCGAGCCGGCCGCGCCCCCCGCCCGCCCCCGGTGCTCTCCTCTGGCTCGGAACCGCGGTGGCGGCGGCGCCGAGCCCTGAGCTCGGCCATGCAGGCGGCTCAGCCCCCGCCGTCCGGCGGTTCGCCCCCCGCCGCCTCCTCCGACACCGCCGCCGGCACAGCCGACTCCTCCGGGGCGTCAGGCAGCGCCGAGCCCGAGTGGGGACCGCCGCCGCCGCCGCTGGGCCGCCGCCACAGCAACAAGCGCTTCACTGGCCTCAAGCTCTTCGGGCGCAGGTGAGCACCGGGCAGGGCGGGCGGCGGGACGGCGGGTCCCGCCGGGCATGCGAGCTCCGGGTGGTGCCTGCGCCGCTGCCCGGCACCTGGCGGCGGAGCGGGCCGGAGGGAGCTCGGCTCCAGGGCAGGGGCTGGCTGTAGGCGGCTGGAGCATCCGGAACGGAGGCGGCGGAGCGCCGGCTCCCGAAGAGCCTCCCACCGCCTCACCAGGCCCGGTCGAAGGGTTGATCCCGACTGAGCGCAGCCGCAGGGAGATGCGGGACAGGGTGTGAGGATGGAGTGGGGTGAGTTTGCTTTTCCCTCCTTTCAAGCTCTTGGCCCGAGTGATGGGAAGTTAGGGAGCATTGCCCTCGTTGTGCGCGCTGTCGTCCCCGTGGAATCAGAGCCTCGTCTCTTGGGGATTCGCCTCCACCCGCCCAGAACTGCCTGTCTCCATCCCCGCACGCCCGTCCCGTGCTTCGCCTGCGACAGTGGCAGTCCTGCCGCGCCGGGGGATGGCTGTGCTCGTCCCGTGCTGCCGGCTGGGATCCTGGCTTCTCATGCGTCCGTCCCAGAGCCAGCTGGGCTCCTTGTGCTTTCCTTACCCTCTCTGTTGGCCTCGTGGGGATTTCGACCTTGTAAGCAAAGTACCTCGAAGTACCAGAGCCTGGTACCTCTGCTATCTGGAAGTCTTTGAAAACACTGAATAACTGAGGTCTGAAGGAACCTCTGGAGACTGCCTGGTCCCCACTGCTGTCTCAAAGCAGGGTCGAATTTGATCAGGCTACTGATGTTGAGTTTTGAGTGTTGCCAGGGTGTAGAGAACACAGCTTCCATGGACACCCACTCCTGTGCTTCAGCTACTCAGGAATTTTTTTCCTCTAATAACAATTAAGTTTCCATTGTTACAGCCTGTGCCTGGTCTCTCTCAGGTTGTCACTGTGTATGTCTGGGCATCATCTGACCCAATCTTCTCTGTACTTTCCCATTTGTTTGCTGGAGATAGTAATAATGTTCCCCCTCAAACTTGTCTGCAGGCCAAACCGCCCCTATTATCTCATACTTTCCTTGTACTTGATAACTCTTACCCCTAGCCATTTTGGTGTCCTCGTGACAAACTTTCTACGAGTATTTTTGGTATATGGGAGCAATTGAAGCAGGATGCAGTGCTACCAGAGTGGTATCACACGTGTTGAATGGAGAGGAAAGGCTCCAATTTCAACCTCCACATCCAAGCCGGACCTGGGAGTGGATGGCTTGCAAGGTCACTGCACCACAGAGCGATGTTCTCTGCTCTGGTTTCAAAGCTGTCAGCAATGGCTGCCTTGAGCTCCTCGCAGTATCTTGCCTGTTCCAAATCTGTGTGGCCTCTTTCTCTGAGTCCTGGGGCTTCAGTCTGCTGTTACTGCAATGTAAATCAGAGCCAAGGGGAAGTTCTCCACATGTGAACAACCTTTTGCGGTGTGGACACAAGGGGAGAGGCAAAGTGGGATGGCAGGAGGAGCTGGAGGAGGCCAGTAGGCCCCCCAAGACAGCTGGAAATGGCCACGGGGTTGTTTAGTGCATTCTTGCCCTTCTGCTGCTGATGGAGGGACCCAGTTCCCCCTGGCTCAGGGTGATGAATGCAGCACCCAGAGCTGCAGGGTAGTGAGGAGAGATTCCCATGGCCCTCTGAGATTGAAGGGGCTCCCACACACACCAGTGGGAGGTAAACTCGATGGGAAGTCATGCAGGATAATTGGCTGTACGCCACTGAATTCCTGCCCACCTGAGTGTTGGAGCAGAGGATGGCATGAAGTTTCTTCACCTCCTCTGGGGGAATAACGAGAGAAGGCTGTGCTGCACTTCCTTTTGTCAATAGGTACAGCCAGCCCCTACCCACCAAATGCTTTCCAACAGCCATCAGTGAGGAAATTTGTACCCGCTTCTATTCTGACTTTACCCAGAGCCATATGTGGCTAGGAAACAGGTCTAGAGGAAGCTTAGGTAATTGGGAGGAATTCACTCACTGGCACGAGTGGATCTCTGGATAGCCCTGGCTTCAAGGGGAGAGGTTTCCTGAGGTGGGCATCCTGTGCTGGACTCTGCCTGTAGCAACACTGCGAGGCATGGCCAAGGGAGGCAGGGGTCTGCAAAATGACAAGAGAGCCTGTCCTGTCCCCAGGGCAGGCAAGCCATCAGGAGATTTAAAGCAACAGAAAGGTGAGCCCCCAAGCTCTGGCCTCCGGTGGTATGATACATTAGTGCTGTGTTTTGCAAGCAGGCTTATTTCTGTACCTTATAATTGCCTTACAGGAGGGTGGAGTAATTGGCTCTAGAGCTGACAGAGACAAGTGCACAATACATGCATCCGGGCTGTGGATGGGTAATTCTTTTAATTGGGCTGATAAAGAGATTGGGGCTGATCAGATAAGAGGTGGTTAGGATTAAATTGCCTTTCTAGGTGCCCTGTTTCTTGTGCTGTGAGTGAACTGCAGTTTACCCTTTCCAGGGAGGAACTGGGGAAGGAGTGTAAGCACTGGGGACGATGCCTCTTTCTTGCTCGCCCCGTGCCAGTGAAGTGGGATGCCAGTGAAATGGATCTTCCCTGTGGGCTTCAGAGCTTCAGTAACAAATCCCACTTCAAAAGAAGTATGTGTAATGGCTGTTGTGACAGCATAAGCAGGGGCCGTAGCCACCAGTGGGGCAGCTGGCAGATGGTAGTCCAGCAGAGCATGAGACCAAGTTTTTGTCTGTGACCCTTTGGCTGGAGCCTGCAGATGAACCTGGGGGTGCCTGCCACTGCCCCAGGAAAGGTTTGTGGGTGGCTCAGCCTGTGGGTAAACGGCACTCAAGAAACTGAGCCGAGCACCCGCCTACATCTTTCTGGGATGTCACTTGTCACTGTTTTTTTTGCAGCTTGATGCTTACACCTATGTGAAAGCTGAGAATGATGTGCCACTGGGACAGCAGCCCAGCCCTCCCCATACCTGCTGTGTGGGGCATGCCCTCAAAGCTGCTGGCCCTTGCACCCACTTTCCTCTGTGCAGGTGCAGTAGAGAGGCTGTGCAGTGGGGTAAGTCCCAGGTGCCTTGGGGGAAGACCAGACGGTAGTGAGGAGCGTGAAGTTTGTGCTCTGCAGGCTGGCAGGCTGAGAGCAATGTTTCCCTTGGGACAAGCTTTTTCAAAAAGCAAGCACCTTGCTGCCAGCTGGCTGTTGAGCAATCATCTTCCTATACTTCTCCATACATACAGATTTTGTGTGCCTCTAGCTCTGAAACCCTCCAGCCTCTGCTCCCCATCCTGCTCAGAGGTGATGGCTGGGTAGCTTTGGCTGGGCCTGGGCCAGTGTCGCCTGTGGGAATCCCCAGCTGTCCCCTGCAGTGACACTTGGGCTTGTTTTCAGGGCAGATGGGATGTGCCGAGAGAGTTGTTTCCGCTGCTGAGTTTGCTCTGCGATCTCTGCTCAGGGACTTTTTTTCTCAACGAGGGGAAAAATAAAGCACTGGGCACGCTGAGCAGCTGTACCTGTTGGCAGCCAATGCAGCCTCACAGCAGAGCCAGGCTGGGACAGCTGCCAGCTCAGAGTGGGGCTGTGAGATAGGTCAGGGAAGGATCAGCATGGGGGGTCTGACTGCTTCCAGAGGCTGAGGTCCTCCGTGGTGTGGACCCTACCTGTCATTTGCCTTGTCTCTCCAGTCCCAGGCACCCACTGGCAGCTTCCCAAGATCCTGGCAGGGGCTGCTACAGTGATACCTGCCTGCTCAGAGAAGGTGTCAGGACCTTTAATTATAGCATCACAGAATGGTTTAGGTTGGAAGGGACTTTACAGATCATCCAGTTCCAACCCGTCCACCATGGGCATAGATACCTTCCACTAATCTTCTTAGGAGCTGGAGCACCCTTTCCAGGAAACAGTGTAATCTCCTCAAGGGGTTGAAAGGAGGGAGGATGATTGACTGCTTTCCTCCTTTTAACAAAAACAATAGGAAGAGAGTCAGGCGCTGAGAGCACAGGTCTTTGCAAGGATACAGTGTTGAGAGGGGAGAGGCCGGGGTGGTGCAAGCGGGGAGAGTTTGAGAGCTGTTAGATTTTGAGAGTTCTCTGCAATGGGGGTGATGCTCTCATGAAGGGCAACCTGAGCTCTGGCAGGTGGTGGGAGACACATCACCAGGATTTCCTTCACTCATCATCCTGCAGTGCCTGGGGAGTAGACAATCTCCCCAGAGACTTGGCAAATCCTCTAAATTTAACTTGCAGCTCTGCTCTTAGTGAAGCTCTGTTTTCTTTTTCCCAGGTGACTCTGTGAGTTGAAGCGCCTGAGTTATCTCTCCGCCATGAATTTGCTTGCTTGCTGGTTCTTTTGAACCAGTGCTGACTTTGAGATGCTGAGTTCAAGAGTAGAGTGAGGGCTGCAGGTTAAGACTCCTTGACCCTTGGGCCCCCAATCTTTTTTGAAAGAGATGTGGTACTGGCAGGAGGTGAATGGCTTCTGCTGGAGACTTTTGGAGGTAGACTCTGGTGCAGATCTGGCTTGGCAACGCAGGCTAGATGTGGAAATAGGGGAAACCTGTCCTGCTGGTTCTTGAGCTGGCATCAAGCTCTGGGGATAATAAGTGGCTCTGTCTTTGCAATGCTGAGCTCAAGAGCTTTCCCTAGGCCAGCTCTCCAGCAATACAAAAGTATACTCTGTTTCTGTTGCAACCTGCAGATGCAGCAGCAACTGCAGTCTGTGTTTGGGAGCTGGGAGGCTTTCTTCTTCTCCCCATCAGGACACCCGCTGGAGGGTGAAGATCTGCCAAGGCAAGCAGTGGGACTGTGCTGGCCAGGCCAGTGCCCAGCAGGACTGGAGTCCTGTCCACACCAGACGTATGTGTTAGACCCAGTGCTGTTCTCTTCCTGCCTGCAGTTTAGGGGTTGATGCCTTAGGGTGCTAATTCTGTACTTAACTTTGAGCTCTGCTCACAGGGGAAGCTCTTCCTCATTGTGCCAGGCTGAGGAGCTGAGAGGATCTCTTCCCACTCCATGCTGTCCCAGACAGGAGGAGTTAATGGGCCTCCTGTCTCAGCCCTGGCTGCCAGACAGGCTGTGCTGTCTGGATTAGGCTGTCACTTCCAGTTTCTACCTGTGACCATTGCTCCCATGGCTGGAAATAGCCTGGCTGAGCTTTGCCCAGCTGAAGGCTATCAGCCCTTCCCAGTGGTTCAGGGCCTGGGGAAATAAGCTAAGCATGCATCATTGCAGAGAAGCCCTGCCCAGCTGTGAGAACTGGAGGCCTGTCTCTTGGGGGACTGCAGGATGCTGCCCAAGCTGTGCGTGCAGGGTGGCAGGTACATGGCGCTGGTGGGAAAGTCCCACTCTGGGAGCAGAAGGAAGTCTGGCTGGAGGAAGTCCCATCTTTTGGCTGCTGCCCTGTCCTCCATGTGTTCCGTGTTGGTGGGAGATTCCTTTGGTGTGTCTCATGGGCTGTTGTTGGCTCCCTGACATTATTGCAGGATGCCAGCTTGTGGCAGGCTCTAGTCTCAGCTGCACATGGGGGCACCCAGCCAGGGTGTGAAAATCCCACCCAGCACCAACAGGCAAGAGCCTAGTGTTTGCCCTCTTCCCAGCTCTGCTCACCCTGTCTCCCTTTCCCTGCTTCCCAGCAGCATCTCGTCTCTTTGCAGGGCTGGAGTAGCCCAGGCTCCAGCACATGCTATGGCTTTGAAGAAAGTCATGTGTCCCAGCTGGCTGGCCCAGGAAGTCAGGGCAACTAACATAGAGCCTTCTTGCAGAAGGTTTCCCCCTTGTTTTGGTGCAGCTTGGCTTCCACAGGAAACGTGTGTGCCAAACAGCCTGTCCCTTGCTTGCCATTGTCAGCCCAGGTGTGGATCCGGAAACAGAGAGCAAGGGGACTCCTTGCTGCCTGCTCACCTCTGGCTGTGCACGGCCCCACCTCCACTCTAGAGCAGGACTCCCCAACAGGATGAGGATGGAGAATCATGGGGTAGAAGTACATAAGATGGCTTGGAGCCTCCTCCTGAGCTCCCAGCCTCTGGCTGTGGCCTGTAGCCATCTCAGAGAGGGAGCAGGGGGCAATGCAGATGGTCAAGTGCCATCCCCTCCATGTGAAAGTTCCCACTTGGTCTGATTTATCTGCACATCGTCCTGCCTTGCTACCGTGGCTCTGGCAGATCCAGGGCTAAGCCTCTTACTGCCCAAGCTCGAGGTCACCACAGAAGAGGACATTGCGTAGGGCACTCTGGCAGCTAGTATATGGCAGTTGCCACTGCTGAAGTGTGGCAGGGGGTGGGGTGGGATTCTCTGCAGGGATTTTCTACCCGTGTGAGGCTAGCAGATGTCAGGATTATGAAGCTACAGGGCTCCTGTTCTGTGAGAGCTGCCAGGATGCATGGAAGGAGGTGTCCTGCTCCCCAGTTCAGCAGGGTTGCAGGTCAGCATGGGGCCAGGAGATTTTCCACCAGAGGCTACTGCTGAGGATTCCCCACCTGGGCTCAAACAACGTTACCCACCCACAAGTTTTCTTGTTGTTTGGATGAGTGAGGAAGCAGGTGTGGTGGAGGTGAGTGTCAGAGGGATCCCAAGAATGTCACTTCCCATCTGCACTGAGTCATCAAGAGCTTTGCTACACAGCCCCTGACTGGTGGTAGTCAGGGCTCCTAAGGGTTGGTGCCCATGCACAAGGGCCAGAGAGTTAGGAACAGGTGAAATGCTTTGCCCTGCCCAAACAATGCTCCTCTGTGCAAGGCATGGAAAGGACCTTCATGATTTATTTGAAATTCAAATCCATGCCTGCACCCAGCAGTTGAGGCGAAAGAAGGCAGCCAGGAACCAGGCCAGCACAGGGAAGGATGAAGGGAAGCAGGGCTCTCTTTCTGTGCCAGCCTGGCACTGCTCCCTGAGTTGTGTGCCCTCTTGCAGCTGGCTTGGTTGGGCTAGAGGTGGGCAGTTGGCTGAATCTAATGTTGTCTGGGTTAGTATCCCAGATGTAGGAGTGTGGTGCTTCATGTTCGCTGACTGGCTCTTTAGGGAAAAACGGTGATGGTGACTCCAGCTTCATGGGTGTGTTGCCTGCATTGACCTCCCTGGCTGACAGCAGGGGTGGTGGCACAGGTGCCATTGGAGCCCCTGGGATCTGCAAGTACCAAGGCAAGGGGAGAGCGTGTGGTGGAGAGATGGCACTGGGGCAGCAAAACTGGGGTGGGGGAGGATAGTGCTGTGTGCTGAGCAGCCAGGCATGTTCATGGCTTGCTGACCACTCTCTTTGTGTCCCTAGACTTCACCTGCCCCACAAAGGTGTCTTCCCTTGTCTCCAGGGCAGCCAGCCCAGCCGATGGGGATCCAGGAGGATAAAGCACCGGCCAGCGGTGTATACGTATGTGGTATTTTTATTGGCTTGCACAGGCTGTGCAGTCCCAGCAGCTACCGCAACGTTTCTTTTCAAAAGCTCTCCTCCCTCCCACCCACGTCTCACCCCACTTCACCCTCATGTGTCTGTACTAACCAAGGCCACTGAAAGTCAGGCTGCTTGCCTCATGCCTGTGTCACTAACTTTGTTCTAGAGGTAGCTTGCTACTTGACTTTGATTGACTAACATGGCAGATTCTGTTTTGCTGGAGTTTGGATTGAAGGTCAGTTGAGCTCTTCCTCCTCTATGTCCCAGCCAGTGTGGGCATGAGCACCTAGACCCAGTACATGCTGAATGCTTGTAAGACCTAAGGTGACAGCACTGAGGGTGGTTTAGCTAAATTATTAAATTAAATAATAATACATGATAAAATTTAGCTGAAGCAGTCTCAAGTTCAGTAAGGCTATGACTGCCAGAAATGGTGGAAAAACAGGGCCTGGGAGACAATCACCATTACTGGGATGTAGTTGCTGTGTGGGAGCCAGTTCCTAGGCTAGCCATGGTGTTTGGGCTAGCCATTACCTCCCTCACAAGTGCTCCTGAGGAAATGTGGAGGGAGTGACAAATTCCTGTGTTCCACTCCCGGGTCCCTATGCCTTGGTCTTTGTAGAGCAGCGAATCAGCCTGGCCAGGATTTGGCTGCACGTGTGTGAGTGCCGCAGTGGAAGACCCTTACTGCTCTTCCTGGCTTCTGCTACACAGTTTCTCTGCATGGCATCCCGGGCCTTACTGAGTTTGCCACTCAGTCTCTTGTTTGTCTGATGTTGTAGACACAAAAATCTCCCAGGGCTGTTTGGGAGTCCTGTGGTTGGAGGTGTTGGGAGCAGGAGGCCGTTTGTGCTCTTCGTAGGGGAGGTGAATGGGTTTTGGAGAGATCCAAAGAGCCGTGCATTGAACACCAGAGGGCACGGTCGCTCTTCAGAGCTCTGGTGCTCTGCTGTGCAACTCCAGCCCTTTCCCTGCAGCTGACTTCAGCTGGGTGTTGTGACACGTCCCTTCTGCAGGGTTGCTGGCCTTGACTCATCGCTCCTGGTTTTGCTTTCCTCCTTTCTGCAAGAAAGGGGTTGGCAAAACATCTGCATAGAGCTTTTTTTATGCTGCTGTGGCTGAAGTGGCTGGTGAGCTTGATGGTTTAAACTGGTCAGCTGCTGCCATGGGCTGGCTGTTGCTCAGAGGCAAGCTCCAGCCAAGGCAGCTGTCAGCCAACTCCCCACAGCACAGGCTTGCATGTCCTGGTACCGCACAGAGCCTCATAATGGCACCCACCCAATTTCTGCACCTGGAGTCTGGGTCATTCCTCCCACACCACAAGTCTCTGAAGCACCCAGTGTCTCTGTGGGCATGAGAGGAGGAGCTGAGAAACTCAGGAAGCAGAGCAAGGCAGCCCTGTGTTACTGGTCTCTGCTAAAGTGCTAGTGCATTCTAGGAAGGGAGACAGTGGTTTGCTCTCTTCATGAGCATTGCTTCTTCCCCTCTCTGAAGGATGATGGGAGAAAAAAGCCCATCAGTGATTCTGGCAGATGTGGGGATGTTGAGATGAAAGAAGAAAAGGAAGCACATAAGACCAGATATGCTGAGGGCATTTAGAACAAAAAGGGTGGAGGATAAAAAACCCCAACATTTCCTCCTGCCCTCCCATTTGTTGCAGTGGGACAAGCTGACATTCAGCAAAGCCAAGAAATAATAGATTTAACATTGTTAAAAGAAGTTACTTCATTTTTGATATGAAGTGTGGGAGGAAAAAACTTGCTGCTATGAGGTGAAAAAGTGAAACCAAAGGTTAGACATTATATCAGTAACAGGGTCACAGCTAACAAATGCCACTTGTGTGGCATGTCAGCATGTGCTTTGCTTAGTCACAGGGTCATGATGAAGGCTTGGGAGGTGTCTTTCCTGTCTCAGGCTTTGTGGTGTAGAAAGGTCACTGGGGACTGGGTTTCTCAGGGATGCTGAGCAGTTCTCCCCCTTGCAGACAACTGCAGGGGCTGCCACTTGTGATGTGGTTTCAGGTGCGTGGGACCAGGATCTCCTCACATGGAAAGTCTTGCTCAGGGCTGTGTGGGCCTGGGGAGCCTCTTGGCCTGGAGCAGTGGTTTCTGCTTGAACACAGCAGACTGAAACCTGTGACAGCAGCATTGGGAGCCTCTGGTCTCCATCACAACCCATTCACCTGTCTGCATGTTAACAAGCTGAGGGCTTACTAAGTCACAGAAGTAGGAGGAGAATGGCAGCAAGGTCTGCATGACTGAACTTGAGGAGAGGACTCTTAGGCTTCCTGCTCCTGCTGCCTCCAGGGACTTGGAGAATTAGTGCCCTGGTCTCTTGGTGGTCAGATTGACTTGGAAGGGATTTTGGGGCCACCTGGAATCCACTGTGATCACCCTTCCATGGTGTTTCCATTGCTAAAAATTGCTGTTTTCATTTGTCAGTCCAGGTCCTGCCAGCCCAAGAAGGAGATAGGATTGTGGTGACTGTGAAGAGCAGCAAGTGGTATCAGCAGGAGTCTCTGCTATGCACAGACCACAGAGGACAAGAAGAGCAGGGTGGGCATGGGGCAGTTGGAGACAAGCTGGAAGCTTGAACCCTCTCTGGAAGTGTTCAAGGCCAGGTTGGATGGGACTCTGAGCTACCGGTCTAGTGGAAGGTGTTCCTGACTATGGTAGTGGGGTTGCAATGAGATGCCCTTTAAAGTCTCTTCCAATCCAAATCATTCTGTGACTCTGTGCTAAGCTTCCTTGGCTGGAGGTGGGGCTGGTGAGGAACCACGCATATCTCTTATCAGGCTACTTTGCTCTGAATGATTGACTAGCTGCAGCACATTTTTAATTTTTTCTTTGATAAAACATCCTGCCAGTCCCAGTAAGTGAGTCTTAACAATGATGGACTGGAGCCTGTTCCTAGAGGCCCTTCTGCAGCTGGCAGCATAGCTGCCCTGGGGCTGTGACAGTGCTGGGACCTGCTTGAACGCTAGTGGCAGCTGGCTCTTTCCCGGCAGTGGGAAGGGAATTCTGAAGCATGTGTAGATACCCTGTGTAGGGAAGAAGGCAGAACCTTCCATCCTTCATCAGCTGGCAGTTTTGAGGGGGGAGAGGACTGAACGAGGTGAACACCTCCTGCCTGCCCTTTCTGGTGTTGTGAGGAAAGGGCTGAATGAAATCCTCAGCAGCTTTGGCAATGGATGGGTTTGCTTATCTGTCCTCCCCACCCCTCTCTCACACTCAAAGACCACTTGCTCTTTCTGCCATGATGGAGATGACAGCAGTAGTGGTAGTTCAGCCTTTGGACCTGGCTACCTCTGGGGAATGGTTTCCTGTGAACAGCTTTCGAGACACCCATTGGGGAAGGCAGCAGCTGCCTTTGTCATGCTGGCTGCTGCCTCTGTGACATTTTGTTATGATCGTGTTATTGTAGTCCCACTCCAGGCCCCAAGGAGCACTGGGCACCGTCCAAACACACACACATTCCTACACACAGAGGAGAAGAGCTGTCTAATTTTAGCCATGACATGTAGGCAAGGGGAGGGGGCAGGGTATGAGAGGAGAGATCTCGGCTGCAGCCATCTGCACTGACTCACTCACTACGGCCTGTGTGTGACTATCGCCCGGGTAAATGACTGAAGTAACAATAACTGGTGACAGCATTGCAGAGTGAGCTGGCCCTTGGCGTGACCTTCCCTTCATCTCTGCAAAAACCAAAGAGGAGACGGGTTTTGTGGTCCCAAAAGGGAGATGGGTTGTGTTTGGCTGGGAGCAGATCCCTAGAGGCAGCTGGGGAAGCCGGACAGTGGTGAAGCATGACGGGGAAGTCCCCAGCCTGGCTATGAGAGGTCCCATGGAGGGTTTTCATGACGAGGGAAGACCAGAGCTCCTGAGACATCTGTGGAGCCTGCTTGGACTAAAAAGTAACTCAGAAGCAAGTTACCTCCTGTGCTGCATGAAAACAGACCCTCCGTGGCTGGGGCTTGACTCTCATCAGCCATGCAAACCTCTTTATCCGAGTTCCAAGGAGGCAGGAGAGAATCGCCACTTTGGCGTGTTCGCCCCGTGTCCTTCTGCTGCCGCTGCCAGGGAAGCTGCGCCATCCCCGAGCTGCAGCTGAGTGTTTGGAGAGCATTGGTGCCGTGGGGACCCCTCTCTTTCCGGCCCGCTGTGGTGCATGCGCCTGTGGGCGAGCCAGCCTCGGGGCTGCCTGCTCGGAGAGGAAGTGCAGTTGGCTATTTTAACGAGAGCAGCGTGGGGAGGAGCGGAGGGAGAAGCCAAGCACTCTCTCCAAACTAGGACTCACTAGGGGAGGGCTGGCCCGTTGCTGCGGCGCAGCCATTGCCACCCACTCGGCACCTGCAGGACCCCTGCACCGCTCCGGATCAGGTCACGGGGGCTTTTTCCCACTCTCTCCCCTTTCCATGTCCCTATCCCTCACGCTTGCTGCTTTTGTTTGTGCTGGATGGGGGATGGGAGGGGACCTGGGGGGAGAGACAGCCCTTAGTTTGTAGGTATGGCATTTAGTTCGAGACCACTGTGAAGGGCAGGGGGAGCAGACCCCAGAGTCATCCCTAAGACCCTCAAGTTTGCTTCTGTCATGTCCTGTTTGCTGCCAGAGCCTGGAGCAAGTCGATCCACAGCAGTCCCCAGGGCTCAGGCGAAGGGTCTGCAAAACACAGCCTCCGTGCCACTCAGTGGTGCCTGCCTGCTGTTTCTGCGGGGTTGCCCTGCCAGTGGTGTATTTCCAGCTACCCGTTCTGCTGCTTTCGTCCTGCCACTCCATGTGGCATGGGGGTGGCCGCAAGAAATCTGCAAGCAGCAGAGGACAGGGAGCTAGCCTGCGCCTTGCCAGGACACTTAGTACTAAGTTACTTTGCTTTGGGATAGCTTAGGAAAGCAGGACAGATTTGTGGAGTCCTGGCATATCCTCTGGTGCTGGTGGCACTGTGATTCCCTGCTTATGCCAGAAACAGTGGGATGCCCTTCCTGATCCCTGCTATGGGCTGGAGGGAGGCAGCAGTGATCAGTACATGTTGTATAGTGTCTGAGGTTTTCTTGACTTTGCTATGGGAGGTGCAGAGACTTGCTAGCTCTGGGAACCACTGTTTGTGTTTTGTATCTGCCACACTGTGGCTTTGTTGTTACTCAAGGTTCATCTCTCCTCCCTGGGGTTGCTGCCCCGGGCAGACGCTGTGTGCCGCCCTGCCTGGGGCAGCACTGTGGCCGGTAGTAACTTCTGTGTCAGGATTTTGTCCTTGTGTGCTGGGGAAAAACTCTGGGGCTGCTCTGGAAGTTTGGATCCATCAGCTGGGCTGTGGGACTGGCCACCCTTTAAATAATGTGCTCCTCCTTGTGAGGAACAGAGCTGTGTATACTGAATGAGGGGACCATCACTGGGTGTGAATAGGAATCTGCAAAAGAAACCATGGTCTGAGTACCTAAACCACCAGGACACCCTCGCTGAGGCCCCTGCTGCTTGGCTTCATGCATGTCACTCTGGAAAGGAAGCTCAGAGAGAGAGAGAGAAGAAACTTTCAACTCCTTCCCAGCCTGCATCGCTGGTCCTGCTGATGGGACCAAAATAGAAACTGTGTGGCCAGCCTCTCCCCCAGCCCCTGCTCAGCCTCAGCCCCAGGACCATGGGTGACGTGTTGGCTCACTCTCTGCATTTCAGCCCTGGTTAATTCATGGCTCAAGGCTGTCAGTCTTGCTGTTTGGCTCCTCAGCCAAATCAGCAGATTGTTTACATCAGTGCTGTCAGGTTTCTTGATTGCCGGGAGGCAGATTATTTACTGTAGTGGCATATAAACTTCATAACATTATGATGGTAGAAAGTTGTCAAGGGATATAAATGCCCAGAGTCAGCCCAGGAGGCTCCAAGGAGATGGTTTTGTTTTAAATTAAGATAAAACACTGTCTTCCATGGATTTTGGAAAGGAAATCACATTGTTGTAATGGGAACATTACTGTGAATGTTAGGGCTGGCAAACTCTTTACTTTATGAAGTCTTTGTAGAGGATCTGAGCTACTCTGGCAGATGTACCTTAAAACAGAGCTCATGTCTGCCCTGAGAAGGTGGTGGAAAAGGAGATGGCATCATGCAGAGCTTGGGGTGAGGTGGGATAGAGCTGCCACAAGAAGGGTGTTGGGAAAATGCTAGGAACTGTATAAAAAGTCTCAGTCCCTTCTGCTTCCAGCTCCTGTTCTTCCCAGAAAACCAAATGTGAGCATTTTCTTGTGGAGGGCCAGGCATGAAGGTGGGATGGCTTTTGCCTTGCTTTGTTTGAGGTATGGCTAGGCAGTGTCCTTCCACCTGCCTCTGCCACTTGGAGAAGCCTACTGTGACAAACTGTCAAACTGTGGTGTTTCATTTCTTTGCCTTGCTACGATCGTCCCCCGAGGCAGCTGCCGGTCCTTGGTGTTGCATCTGTCACCCTGACTTGCTCATTTGAAGAAAGCATCTTAGAAGTTGTATCTCCTCCTGTGATGTTCCCAGCTCCTGACTGGCTGTGTAGTTGTGCTCTTGTTCAGCCAGGTATAAGATGAATACAGAGAGTCTACGCTGACATAGCTGCCTGTCCCTTGTGAAGCAGTGCTGTGCTGGGACCTCCAGGCTGGCCACCCAGAGTGCCCAGTGACACTGACAGTCTTCTGAGCAAGTTGGCAAACATACTTGGGTATTGCCAGGGGTGCCTTCCTCTCATGTCCATGCCTGACAGGGACCTCTATGCAGCACGTGCAGGACCTCAGGGACCACAGGGCTGGGAGGAGGTCCTCTGCACCTGCATGCATCTGACCACCAGCTGGTTTCTAAGCACTTGCCTTGCTTTCTCACTAGCATAGAGGTCTGAATTCATCTCGATCAGGCCCAGGAGTCACTGAGAGATAAGCTGAGATGTGTCGCCCTCTGAGTACCCTGCTAGGATCAGAAACTGGCTTCTGCAGCTTGGAGGGGCAACCTTATGGTTGCAGCAGTAATCCCTTCCTCTGCAGGGTGACAGTGCAACTGAGGATGTGCTTGTCCTTGCTCGGGGAATACCATGCTCCTGCAGCTCAGAAGCCTGGAAAGGGCCCATATAGGTGGTGGCACTTGATGCAGTAGGTCAAATATATGAATCCTAAAATATATGAGCATAGCCCATAGCTCACCCCTCATGGTGCTTTGAAAGGCTCGTGGTTTGGATGGAGCCTCCCTGCCCCTGTGCTGAGGGGAGCCCCATCTCCTTGCTCATACTGGACCCAGTGTGGGGGAGCTCCTGCCTCTGTTTTATTTATTGTGTGATGGTAGGAGAGATGACAGCTGGAATGGAAATTCTGAGTAGAAACAAAATGCATAGTATGGGAACTTGCTGATCACTGCACACCTCACTGCAACCAAAGCCTGAGGGCTGCACCACACCTTGACCAGCATTTTCCCTTCCCCATCTGGCACAGGGGCACCTTCCTCAGCAGACCTCATCTGTGCACATTGCTCTTGTAAGGTCAGAGAAGCCTGGCTGGGGAGTCCCAGGGAGAGGAGAGGTCAGTGATGATGTGTAGGAAGCAGAACAGGAGAGCAGGGACAGGATCTCAGCAGAGGTGGCGTAAGAACAGTAGCCTACATGGAAGATTGAATATCAGAGCACTGAAAGGGCATTGTAGGTTGTGCAAGCTTGTGATGGAAACAGAGGCTGAAAGCAACCAGTGGTGTGCCAGCGGGGTGGGAATGAGCAGCAGCACTCTGGATGGGCTTCTATGTCCCTCAGTCCCTCCAGTGCCCTGTCAGGGACAAGGCAGGGAGGAGGCAGGGAGATCTTGCTGTCACATAGGAGTGGCTATTAATAACACAATTTCCTTGTGGCTGGTCTGTACAAGTCAAGTGTCTTTGCCAGGAGAAGACAGCTTGTAAACTGAAGTGGCCTCCTGCTCACACTCTGCCAGCTCTAGTGCCACAGCAGCTCCACAGCACCCACAGCTAGCCAGAACGCAGGAATCCAGCCAGCTGCCATCCGGACAGGTGCTCGTCATGGAACAGGGCAAAGCTCTCAGATTTGTTTCCCTGGTAGTCCCGTGGTTGGAAAAAATGCTTTCCAGTTGACTAACTGGAGGTTTGCTGAAAGGTCAGGAGAAGCTGATGGTGTTATTACGTCCAGATTTCTCTGTGGCTCAAGGGTTGTGCATTTGGTACCAGCAACATTCTGCAGCAGGGTCCTCTTGCCTCCTTTGGTGCCAGGAGAGGGGTGCCAGATTTGTCACTCTATGAAGGTAACCTGAGATCTCTCTTGCTTCTGGGCACTGGCAGGAATAGACCAGGCTGGTGGAGGGACAAATGGAATAATAATGTGGAGGAAGGGCCAAGAGGGTATATGGAACAGGATCCCTCTGCCTATCACAGACAGCCTGTTAAGTATGGTACATGAAAGGCTAGTGAAACAAAGCAGAATAGTGGAGCTGAATATCCAGATTCTCTTTGTGATGTGGGCAAAGATTATGTCATGGGGGACACTGCATGTTCAGCCTGTCTGGGTTTGGAACTGCCATCACCAAATGAGGGGTAGCTGCTGGATGTCTGGAGAGATGTCTCCATAACAGCTGATTCACAAGCTCTGTGTCCACTGTAGTTACAAGATGCAAGTTTTATCTCTTCAATCCCTGCTGTGTTTTCCAAGGTTGTTTAGATCTTGATGGAACATGTTCCTGCTTCAGCAGCATCTCTGCATTAAGGCCAGGTAGGGTGTGTAGGATGCTTTGAGGAGTCTGGTAGTAAAAAACACCCCAACTTTCAAGAGCTTTGATTGCAGATCATGAGCAGACCAGAGCTGCTGTCTCCTTCCTTATTCACAGAAGGAGATTGAAGTGATAGTGCATATCTACTCATAAGTAGAGTTGATATCCCAGTACATGAAGCAGTACTTCCTTTGCACCCTGCAAATGCCAGGCTGCCTTGATCCAGCCTCCTTACCTGAGCCGAGTAATGTGGTCTACAGAGCAGCCACAGGTGCTGGCTCCTCTCCATCTTTTCTCAGTGACAAACCATGGAGATGCCAGAAATGTGCTGGTGTTAGGCCTGGGGCTTCCAAGACTTAGCTCTTTTCGGGCTCCTCTCTGTCTATTGCATGGTTCCCCAGCTGCTCTGCACACAGCTCTGCTAATGCATATCAACCATGGACAGTCCCAGCAGTTTGTCCATCTGCTCCATCAGCAGCATCTCTCACACCTGCAATACCCCATTTGGAGCTCAGGTTGGAAGTGAGATGCAACAGGTGGGGATACGTACACCCAGCATATCTGAGCTGCCACATGCTGCTGTCATGGGCTGTCAGATGGCAATCTTGTAATAACCTTCACCACTGGTGGTCAGAGCTTGATTCCATGTGCCATTTACAGGCAGCCCTGAGGATAAAAAGGTCCTCAGTCAGCTAGTGCTCAAACGTAAATGTCAAACCAAGGTTGTTCTAGCAGATTTCCTCATGAGACTGGTGCAAAAAGGAAGGAAGCTGTGTTAAGAGATCTTCCTGCCCACAGCAGCAACACAGTAAGCAGTGGAGCAGCTTTGTGCTGGTGGAATATCTGGGCTAGGAGGGAACAGCCATTCAGCTCATTTGAGGTGCCTTTGGTCAGTATGTCTCCCCCAGGAGCTAAAACTGGCCAAAAAAGGTCGGTTGCAGGGTACCACATCTCGTGTTCTCACTTGTGTTTTTTAATATGTTTTATTTGTTCAGACAGTTTTTAATACCTGTTGGTGAGGATGCTCACCGGCAGCCATCTGAACATGATCCAGAGTGTGCCAGGTGGCCTGTGTCAGTAATAGTGTGGCCAGCAGGACTGGAAAGTGACTGCTTCCCTGTACTCAGCAGTGGTGAGGCGACACCTCAAGTGCTGTGTCCAGTTTTGGGCCTTCCTCCTGTCACTGAGGTGCTGGAGCACATCCAAAGGACAGTACAGCTGGTGGAGGGTCTATAGAACAAGTCTTAGGAGGAGCGGCTGAGGAAGCTGGAGGCTGGTGGGAGACCTTATTGAGCTCTATAACTATCTGAGAGGAGGTTGTAGCAAGGTGTGTGGTCAGTCTCTTCTCCCAGGTAACAGGTGATAGAACAAGAAAAAATGGCCTCCAGTTGTACAGGGGAAGTTTAGATTCTCTGATTCTATGCTGTTTACTGTGCATCATCCTGCAGATAATATGGAGAGGGTACATGAATGGAGCACTGCAGTGTTTGGAACAGGCTAGAAGAAGGGTCATCAGCAAAATACTGATGCCCTCTGCAAAGCTGCATGGGCCTTGGGTGGATTAAACCTTTTGGTGACCAAATACCTGCCTACATTGCTTGCAGTGGTAGGACTTGAGAAAGACTTCTGAGGAGTATTTCTGAGGAGGTGTTGTTTTGGCTTTGCTTTCAGTTCAGCCAGGCTTTGGCTGCCCTGATACTGCTCTCTGGAGGCCATTGCTTTCCTTCCTTCCTTCCCGCCTCCCTCCCTCCCTTCCTCATTCCTCCCTCCCTTCTTCCCCTACATTACTGAGTACATGGATGGTGATAAGCCTATAGAAACTGAAGAGCTGGCTTCCTTGTTTGCAAGGGTGAAGGAGACCAAACAAAGCTTGTCTTTTCCAAAAATACAAACTCACCTTTGTACTTGTCTATTAAAAAGAGGTACAGCCCAATGGGCTGCTTGTGCTACAGGCACTATCAAAAACTCAGTTTTGTCCAGAAGTTAAAACCTATGTCCCATCTTACATGCATTTCCAAATAAAAAGGGAAGAAGCTTCTGATAAGTTCACTTGTTTGTGTGGGCCTTGGGTCACTGGAATTTTGGGCCAGAGTGATCTCCTGAAGGTCCTCTGCTATTACTGACCCATAAGAATGTAAAAGAGCATGGGAAGAGAGGAAGGTAGAAGAAGGGGAGGAGATGTCAGTCTGTGTGGTGGGCAGCATGCCCATGCCCTCGTGGTGGGTAGAGGAGATGCCTTGCACAGCATGGAAATCCTTGAGAGTGGTAGTGGTGGTTGCCTGTGTGTGCTTGCAGGCTACCATGATCGAGTCCCCTGCCTTGGGAGCAATTGAAAAGAAGTCTCCTTCTACCAAACTGTGGGTTTTTTAAAGCTGGCCTTGAATAAATCCTCTAGCAGCTGAAGAGAGGTGGCAGCTGGAGGGTGGGAAATGAAGCACTGTCTCTGGAGGTGGGGAGCACGGGAGCTAGCCAGACTCAGCTCCTTCCACTCAGGCCTTTGCATGCTGAGCCACTGCCACTGAAAATGTTGCAGCACCTTCCACCTGTGGCTTTCAACAGACTGATGCAGTGTCCAGGCAGCCTGTCAAGCTTTTAGAGCTGGGCAGGGAAAGCATGAGCTTTCCATAAAGCTCATTCTCCTGTGAGAGGAATGTTTTGCTCAGGACAGATGGGATGATCTTCCTAGCTCTCCTCTGCCCTGTTCCAGCCTCTCCCAGCTTCCAGGTCTCCCTGACCTCTTCTACCAAATTTTCCTGCCCTGGTTTTACTGGCCTTGTTGACTTTATTCTGTAGCACTCACAAGGGCTTAATTTCAATTTGCTACAAATTTGGTGGGGCTGGTACCTAGCCAGAGTGGTTCCTGTGTAAAATGTGGATCAGCATCAGGAGAGTGGTAGGGGTAATGGAGGTGCCAGGGCTGATCAGTACCTTGGGGTACACAGGGGTTCTGCTTAGTGGAGTGCAGGGAATGCAGAGGGTCTTCGCTAGGTGGTAACACCTGCTCTGCCATTGCAGCCCTCTGGGCTGAGCTGTGAGACTCGTGGAGCAGTAAAGCTGTGGGGAGCAACTCTACCACACGCCTCAGGTAGCATTGCCATGTCTCCTCCTCCCTGCTTCAGCCTTCTGTCCCTTGCTTCCCACTGTCCCCTTGCCCTGACAGCCACAGCGTGGCCTGGGACTCATAGGGGAGCCTACTGAATTCCTGGTCTCTGTGTTAACAGCCACCATCCGGATGCAATGGAAACCTTTTTTAGGAGGCACTTTGGGCGGAAGGGGCTGCGGCGCACCAGCGTGGTGGCTGTGCCCACGGGCAAGGCCAGGCGTCGCTCCCAGGTGGGGCTGCCCTCCCCCTCGCTGGCCCAGTGCCGCCGTGGCTCAGGCACCCCAGCAGCATCCCTCTCCTGCCTGGGCCTGGTCCGGCGTCCCGGCACGCGGCGCCGCTCCAGCACCACGCCGCCCTGCCTCAGCCCCAGGTTTGCCGTGCAGAAGAAGTGCGGAGGCCAGGCACAAGCCATCGATGCCCAGCTGCCGGGTGCTGCTGTCCTCCGGGCCAGCCTCGTTCCCACAGGAGCGGACGGGGACAGGGCTCACTGCACTGACAGCTCCACATCTGAGTCTCCGGAGGACGGCGGCGCAGGAGCTGAGCAGGGCCAGCATGAGCATTGTGCTGAGGAGACGTGGCTGGCCATGCTGCCCCAGCTGCGGCCGCTGCAGGCTGGGCGTCTGTCGCGGGGCCCCCGCTGCCTGCGGCGCGCCTCCTCCCACCGCCTGCCCGCCGAGGCCCCTCACGGCCGGGCTGCCTACGGCCTGCCGGGCCACTACCGCCGCCTCAGCCAGCGCCGGCGCTCCAGCGATGCCCCTCAGCCCGGGCTGCTCCCCTCTGGCCACCCACGGCCGCTGGCCCAGCACTGTGCAGGAATAGCTGGAACCAGGTGCCCCTCTGCCACCCTCGTCAAGGGTTTGGGACCGCAGCACACCTGCCACGCCACCCCAGAAGGCTGGAGCCCCCGGCTGCTGTATGTATGGTGGCAGCGTGCAAGCAGGCAATGCCCCGGGGAGGGGAGAGGGGGAGTGCAGATCCAGGGTTGGTGGGGAAGGAGGGAAGAGACTCAGCGCCGTTGGTCCTGGCTGCCATCGGTGTCTTGCAGTGCTGCTGGCGTACCATAAGCATCTTCCACTCTGGCCAGCACTGCCACTGATGCTCTTGGTGAAGTTCCTGGGTGTCCTCTCCTGCCAGGATAGGACCAGAGGAATGTTGTAGGCCTGGTTACTGGCTGGAGATGCACCTTTCTCCTGTTAGCTGGATTTTCTGTTCCTTCCTCCACCCCAGTACATCTGGGAGAAGCTCACTTAGCCCCAAGCAAACAGCTGCTTTTATTCTGGCCAGTTGTACTGGTCTCTGGAAACAGCCCAGGCTCTGAGGTGTCTGAGAGATGCAGAGAGACTGTTGGACAGCTGCTCAAGATTGTCCCTGCAAAGGCAGTCCCACCATCAAAGCTCAAAGCTCAGCTGGTGGACACTCCCAGGGTGTTTTACAATGGAGCTGTTATCCCTGAGGGCATTAACCCAGCAGGCCCAGGCTGTGCCTTTTGTTGGGTACATGCTGTCTGGCTGAGCTATCAGCAACACAGGCCAGTACCACTTCATCCCACAGGACTATCTCACAGAAACAGGTACTTCTCAGCCAGCTGGGATGGAAATTCACCTCATTTCCAGCCCCTTGGTCCTGAGGAGGCTTTTCTGCTCCAGCCTCATGTTGCATCTTAGAAGCAGGTTTTGCTTTGTATATATATTTAATAACCAGCCCTCCTTTGTCTTCCAGAAAAGCTATCGCCAAATCCAGTCTCCAACACATGGTAGCCCAGCCAAACCCGGCACTAGCCATGAGGAGCGACTCAGAGAGGCAGATACGCAGCACTGTGGATTGGAGCGTAAGTTGTACTGTGTTTCGCTGGGCATTGCATGGATGGGCTCTTGGCCAAGAAGCAGCAGGCTCTTCCTGGGATTGAGGCTTCCCAGGTGACTGACTTTGACACTTTTATGGCCTCTCCCATTGCCACCAGCTGGTGCCAGCATCTGTGCTTCTGGCAGCACTATTTGATGCTGCAAGAGAGAGGCTGTGGAGGCACAGGTGGTTCCTGGAGGGGTGGCATAATTGCTCCACTCCCAGCTTTTCTGCTTCTGACAGCCAAGATCTGTTGGCTGGGGCCAAGCAATAGGAGTAAACCCCTGCTCCTTCACAGGCAATGCCCCACAGGTTTTAAGCTGCATGTTCAGGTTGTAGAACAGAAGCTGGTTCAGGAGTGTCCCTGCACTGAGTTTGCACTGATGCCTCCTCTCAGGGTGATGAAAGCAGCTCCCCTGTGCAGGATACTACAAGTGGTTTGTAGGTCTTGGAGTTGGTTTCCTGGGGCCCTCTTGTTTACAACAGGTGGGCCATGGCAGCAGCTTTGTGGGGTTTCCTCTCTGCAGATGTCCCTGGCTGTTGTGTGCATCTTGTCTCCTGGCCTCTACCTAGCCCCAACCTCCCACCACCAGCATTGTCCAGTATCTTGACCCTTGCACAAAGCATTTTAGGTGCTCAGACGCCTCTCTGGGGGTTCTCTCAGAGCTTGTGTTGTCTTGTGTCTTTCAGGAGGCTGCGGTCTATGGGGAGCACATCTGGTTTGAGACCAATGTCTCTGGGGACTTCTGCTACGTTGGGGACCAGAACTGCATGGCAAAGCTTCTGGTGAGTCACCTGGGGCCACCTGCCTTGGCAGCAATGGCCACAAACCTGGCTGTGCTGTCACCTTGTGGGGAGACCGCAGAGACCGCACTGCTGCTGCTGCTGCTGGGGGACATGCAGGGGTGTGGGGAGCTGCCGAGGCAGGGACTGTGTCCCTCCTGCCTCTGCATACCGGAGGGCCTAGCCCCCAGTTTCTGCCAATGCTGGTTCTCAGTTTGCAATGGGAACCTGATGCAGGGCTGCCACTTGCCTGGAGGGTTCCAGAGAGGCTGTTGGTATTCCACACTCTTGGAAGGACAATCTGAATCCAAGACTTTACAATAGAGGAGAAAAGTGACCTGTGGAGACTCAGGCCTATTGCAACCTGTCCTTGCAGTCCTCCCTCCCAGTTTGCAGGCTCTGTTCTGCTCGTGGTGCATGACACGGAGCACTGATGCCACACTCTTCCTGCTATCCTGCAGGTGCCTGCCACTGAACCATCCTATAGGTGCCTCCCAGACCAGCTTCCATGGTGCTCTCAGGCAGTGTCAGAAAAGGACAAGGACTGCAGGACAGGATAGTAGGGAAAGTACCTCCCTGCTCAGTCCCAGGCTTGAGAACATCTGCTATAGGTACATGCTTAGACCCCTTCACTAGATAAGCAGTCTAGATTGTATCTAACTTTACAATAGGGCTTGTTCTGTATCCCAGTAATAAGAAGGAGGTATGATGGGAGGCTGAGCTTGCCAGGCTCTGAACACGACATATTTTCATTCACATATATATTCACATATGTATTTTTCTCCCCTTTTCTTACCCTTCAGCAAAAACCTCTCTCCAGGCGCAAGTGTGCAGCCTGCAAGATCGTAGTGCATACACCCTGCATCGAACAGCTGGAGAAAGTGAGTAGAGTCTGTTAAGCTGTCCCTGCAGCTCGCAAAACTGTAGCAGCTTTTCTTGGGCAGTGAAACACAAGAAGATTGGGGAACTGTGATGTGTAATTGCAGAGAGGGGTCTTCTGAGGAGACAGTACCAAAATGAAGATCTAGTGACATGACTGGGACCCCAGGCCCCATTTTGTTCAGTAACCAAGACATGTGAGGGTTTTGTGGCAAGTACCAAACAACTTCAGAGGTACAATGGTTTTACTGATTCCTCTCGTGTGTTCTTCATACAGATAAATTTCCGCTGCAAGCCCTCCTTCAGGGAGTCAGGATCCCGGAACATACGGGAGGTGAGAGATGTGCCTTGGACGCTGCCCACATGTGCATCTCCCATTTCCAGTTTGGTGGTGAAGACACCAGATGCTGCCAGCATATTGCCCATCCAAGTGGAGATATCATGTTCCTTCCTCCTCTAAGGGGGTGGTGCCATAAAAAGGATGTTTCTTTGCAAGACAGCAGCACAGACTGGGTGTGAAGAGTGAGGAGTTTGCAGGCAGAAGATGCGGACCCATCTGATGGTTTGCATATTCTGAATCTGCATGGGAGGAACCTACAGGCAGTGTTTTTTGGGAGAAACTTTGCCCCTTTTTTTGGGACTTCAGGCACATAGATGAGGAAGTGGCAGGTCCCCAAGTCTCCTGCAATTTGGAAGGAAGCAGTATGGGCTCATTTCTGGCTTTATCATTCTGCCCTGACCTAGGTGCCACAGGTGGCAGTGGAAGTTGCCCACAATAGTGGTATCAGACCCCTTCAGCCCATGTTGTAATGTACTGGGCGTAAGCAGTGGCCTGGAACCTGTCTGCTGACCTGCACTGCTGGAAGCAGCTGTCAGCCTTCATGCTTCACCCTCCAGCCTGTGGAGCCAGTGTAGCCTGTGCAGTGCTCTGGAGTGGGTGTGGGTGGCTCAGTCACAGGTCATTTTGGTAACAGAGCTGCCCCCAGCACACTGTGTTTGTGCTGGCACAGCAGACCTAATTGGGGAAGAATATTCAAACACAGGGCTGCCTGCTTTGAAATGCCAGCATGATGTCATAAAGGGAAGCTTTTAGCATCACTTTAAACCTTTCTTTCTTGCTCTGTTTTTCTTTCTGTACCTCCTTCACATATTGCTCTTAGTCTAGCTCTCTTATTTGTGCTTCACTTACCTTTTGGGCTCTGCTAACAGCTTGCTGCCTCTGCTCAATCATCCGTCTCTATTTTTCTTCTTTCCAATCTCTACTAATTTTTCTCCTGCCCTTTCTTTCTTTTTCTCACAAATTCTGCTTCTTCATCCTGTCTTTCTAATGCTTCTCAGTTCTTCCAAGGCCTCTTCCTTCCTGTTTCCCTAAAAAGGTGCTCTTCTGTCCTTTGTGGTGCCAGGGATCCCCTTCAGGGTCAGCTCTTTCCCTAGATGTGCCTGCTTGGACCCAGAGCTGAGCTCAAGGCATAGCCCTCCTTCTGCTCCTGCTGGATTAATACCCACTAAAGCCAACAAGACTCTTTGTCCCCTCCCATGTTGCTACACTCAGAGAAGGCAATGCTGGAGCTGACCCCAGCCTCCTGCCAGTTTCTGCCTCTCATCATCATGATCCCAAAAGCTGTCAGGAGCAGGATGTTGGGCCCTGTTATGCCAGCCTTTCTCTTTTTGCTACTCTGTCTGCACTGCCATTCCCAGTCCAGGGCTGGAAGAATAGGATGGGATTTAGGACAAGTGGTACTTCATTACAAAACTTCTGACTCCCTCACAACCACTTCTGCAAGTCCCAGCCCTGAACCCACCGTGAGCCTGCAGGCAGAGCAGAGGTGCTGGCAAGCAGCCTTGCTGCCCACGCTGGGACTGAAGCAGGCTCAGGATTGGCCTGGGAAAAGAGCAGGGGGAAGTGGGTGTGGAGGGCTTTGGGGCTGCCACTCTTCTTGAGGAATATGAAATGAGGAGGTTCACTGCTTAGCTGCAAGCACTTCCATCTTCTTCCTGTGGGCACAAACTGTGTCTCTCCAGGGATTTTCATGCCTTCCACCAGCACATTTTTCACCTGGCACTAGGGGCATCTGGGCAGAGATATTAAGGAACACAGATGTGCTACTGCTTGCCCACTCTCCATTGGATCTGCTTTGTGTGATTCTCAGTCTTCAGTTTCCCTGTCCTCCTTGTTATTTCTTCTGGTTTTAATTCCCTTTTCTTTGAGCATCTTAATTTGGCCTCTTGCCCCCTGATTCTTTGGCTTTGCCTTCTCTCAGCGGGTGTGGGGCTGGTGCCTATGAGCAGTGGTTTTGCTGAAAGAGCAGAAGTTGGCTGGCCTGTGTCCATTTCTTCTGCCTGTTCCTGTGTTCCCTCATGCACTGGGCCCTTCACTTCTTTTTTTTTTTTTTTCAATTTTCTTTTTTTCTTTTTCATTTAGCCCATTGTTGTCCGACATCACTGGGTGCACCGGAGGCGGCAGGAAGGGAAATGTCGGCAGTGTGGCAAGGTGAGAGGGCATCTTGGGCATTTTGCTTAGCCTGAAGGAAACCTAAAGTCAAGTCAGAGACATACAAGAACTGGGAACCAGGGACATCCCACCATTCCTGTTTGGCAGCAAAACCAAGACATGTGCCCTGCTTTTCTCAGTGAAGCACTATGTAAGTGCTTCCCACATAAGAGTAGTTCTTCCCCTGGGCCCAACTAATCCTGAAAGAAATTGTCTTCCTGACATGCTTTCCTTGAGCAATAAGGACACCCCTACAGAGCACAGTGGCCTCCCTGGTGCTGTTGTTTTGTTCGGGACTGTCTGACAAGATCTGGAGGGCTCCAGCTGCAGGCATGCTCTTTGTTGATGTCTTACTGTTGGATGGTAGGAAGCTGCAGGGAACTCCCTAAGCCTCTTATCCTTTCTTCCATAGGGTTTTCAGCAGAAGTTTGCCTTCCACAGCAAAGAGATTGTAGCCATCAGCTGTTCCTGGTGCAAACAAGCGGTGAGCAGAGCCCCCCTTTTTGCCTTACCAGTCAGTTCTGCGCTGATGACCCCTGCCGGGACTCCCCAGGCTGCTGCTCTGCAGCCTGCCCCTAACAGCTCCCTCTGCTGGGAGAAGCTGCACTATGATCTGGGCAAGCTCCTTGGAGAAACTTTCTCTTCGTTGCCTTCCCTTTACAAAAATGCCTGCATGGTTTTCATCCAGCACTCCCTGCATTGGCATGGGGGACCTGAGAGGAGGAGATGGTGGCTGTGCCCAGCAAACTGAACAGCTGAGTTTTCTCTCTGTCTTCTCCTTGGCCAGTATCACAGCAAAGTATCATGTTTCATGCTGCAACACATTGAAGAGCCCTGCTCATTAGGGGCTCATGCTGCTGTCGTCGTTCCTCCCACCTGGATTCTGCGGGTCCGGCGGCCCCAGGTAAGTCACTTCAACTCTTGGGGATCTTTCTCAGTTCCCACTTGCCCAGTGGCTCCTCACAGGGTTTTCGTGTTTGTTCCTTTTCTCTCTAGAATCCACTGAAATCTAGTAAGAAGAAGAAGAGGACATCATTCAAGAGGAAATCCAGCAAAAAGGGGGCTGAGGTGAGACATGAGGGGACTGGGAATGACCTTGTCTTAGAAGGGCAGAGGGACTGAATAGTGAGGAGCAAGGCTGGGAATAAAAGTGGGCTATTCTGGGTCTGCACTGACTTCAAGGAGGTTGAGCTGGAGGGAGGGTGCCTGCTGGCAGGGTATATCCCAGATATAAAGTTTATGGGATGGCTGGGGTGTTTTCTTCCTCCTGCTTCTGACCTGCATGATGTTAGGGCTCAGCTGGAGGTGGCAGTTTGTATTTCCCTAGCTTTGTTGAAGGATCATCTATGGTGTCTCTTTCAGGAGGGGAGGTGGAAACCCTTTGTCATCAAGCCCATGCCAGCTCCTCTCATGAAGCCCTTGCTGGTGTTTGTTAATCCCAAGAGTGGTGGGAATCAGGTATGGCCTTGTCTGGTGTGTCTAAGAAGACATCTCTGTGAGGGCATTGCCATTCAAGTGCTGAGCTCTGATCATAGTTTTAGTGATGTTTCAGCTGCACAAAAGACCACAATGCCAGTTTGCTACCCAGCAGTTTCAACCTCGCCAGGTTTTGCCTGTGTCCCCTCCAGAATGCTGTTGTCTTAGCCTATCCCCAGGCAGGACCAGATGCTCCCTTCTGCTGTGCACCGAAAACTCTTTATTACCTGAAGTCTTTCTTCTCCCCACAGGGAGCCAAGATCATCCAATCCTTCATGTGGTATCTCAACCCACGGCAAGTTTTTGACCTCAGCCAGGGTGGACCCAAGGAGGCGTGAGTACTGATGGTGGCAGCACTTTCTCTCCCCCATCTCTGTCCCAGGATTGCTCCCGAGAGCTCTTCCCCCAACTCATAGAGGGAGACATGGACGTGGCTTTGTGAATGCCAAGGGCTCTGTGAGGCAGCTGCTGTGTAACAGCTTCAGTAACTCTCGCCTCCTCAACCTTCCTGTTCCCCACAGGCTGGAGCTGTACCGCAAAGTCCACAATCTCCGGATCCTGGCGTGCGGGGGAGATGGCACGGTGAGTCTCCAGCCCCTCCATCCCATGGTGCCCCTTTGCCCAGGCCTTTCCAGTGCAGACAGCAGCCCTCCTTGTAATCCAGAACAGGGCAAACTGTGCACTCTGCATCCATGCTACAGCTGGTAGCATAGATGCTGTGGGTCCCCTCATGCACTGTTCCAGGGAGTGCTAGTCTGTAACATGTCTGGATTTGTAGCCCTTTTGAGGGCCAGTGTCCTCACTGGGGTTACTGGTTTCTCCTGCAGCACCTGATTAGAGCATTAAAGACTGTGAATAGCCTCAGGTGTTGCTAAGGATACCCCATCTCTGCCCTCTGCCGTCACTAGTGCTCTGAGTCAACTCTGCCTGCCTGCTGGTCCCTGAGATAACTAATGGTTTCTTTGCACTCTCTTGCTTGAGCAGGTGGGCTGGATACTCTCCATTCTGGACCAGTTGCGCATCAACCCACCTCCTCCTGTGGCCATCCTACCTTTGGGGACAGGGAATGACTTGGCCAGAACACTGAACTGGGGTGGGGTGAGTGATGGGCACAAGAACCCACTGCTGACAGAGCAGGACTGAGTGCTTCAATCCTTGTTTCAGACACATGGTTGGAGATTAGCATGGGCTCGTGTTTCAACTTCCTGTAAATATAGACCAACAAATAAGTGCAATTGGGATATTGCTGTTCTTCTGACATTTGAATGATTCTGCATTAAATTATACAAAAGCAATTGCCTTTTCAAATTTTGAAAAATTTTTTAAAGGAAGATGTATTGTTTTAAATTTCAAGTCCCATTTTGATGTGCATTTGAGTAGAGTTGATCTCTTCTACATCTTTTACTCTGAGATGCCTTACCGAAGCCTGCTGTCTGGGTATCTCTGTGGAAGGCAGGCATGAGACTCATCAAATCCTTCTCCTCACCAGGGTTACACAGATGAGCCTCTGTCCAAGATCCTATCACATGTAGAAGACGGGAACATAGTGCAGCTTGATCGCTGGAACCTCCATGTGGAGCCAAACCCTGACACAAACCCTGAGGAAAAAGATGAGGCAGCTGCTGACAAGGTGAGGCACCTCCTCTCTATGTTCCCTGTGCTAGAGGTCTGCATTCTCTCTTCTGCCACTGGCTTAGGCAGTCCCAGCACCTGGGGCTAACATTCATGGGTTGGTGTTTACTTCTCATTCCTCCAATTCCACTATTCTGTTCATGGCTCTGAGCCACAGCACTCATAGCAAGAGAGTATGCAGAGTTCATAACTAAATGCCTACCAAAAGTTTTTAACCACAACTTGCAACAGGTATAAGCCCAGTCTTCTGTGAGACTGTTTTCTTTAACAAAAACATGGGTGATTGCAGAAACCTCAGAAAGCAGAGTGTGTCCTCCTGGGCCATTTCTCTTACCCCTAGGAGCCAGGAACTAATCCATCATCTCAGGCTGGTGACCTCTGTATTTTCCTAGGGAAAAGACAGGCAGGGTCCCCTCAGCCTCATGAGCACTGTAGTGGTGGCTCTGCTGTAACCTGACCTCATCTGTGCCATGGGCACATGCTGGCAGCCTCATCCTTATTCCTCCTTTCCGTTTCAGCTCCCTTTGGATGTCTTTAATAACTACTTCAGCCTTGGCTTTGACGCACGGGTGACGCTGGAGTTCCATGAATCCCGAGGTACAGGGTGGTGGCAGGACTTGGTCAGGGTCTGTGGGATGGGCCTGTTCTTGTTTGTGGGTTCCTCAGGAAAGTGAACAAGAAAATTGCTTCAAGGACAGAGCTGGAGGTGAAACATGAGCAGCAAGTCCAAGCTGC
Organism: Taeniopygia guttata; assembly: GCF_048771995.1. NCBI lineage: Eukaryota > Metazoa > Chordata > Aves > Passeriformes > Estrildidae > Taeniopygia > Taeniopygia guttata. Next base: position 26,745,561 of record NC_133030.1, on the reverse strand, counting down.
AAAGGGGGAAGAGGGGTGCTGCAAAGGAAAAAAGCTGGGGACAGACCCCTGGCTGAGGCTGGCTGGAAAGCTGTGTCTGAGGAGAACTGGCAAGTGAAATATTTCCATGTGTAGGCCAGTGACCTGGACTTTTTTCTCCTTTCCCTAGAGGCCAACCCAGAGAAGTTCAACAGCCGGTTTCGGAATAAAATGTTCTACGCTGGGGTGAGTGTGGGGGGGATATCTGAGCCTGCTGTCATAGCAGCCTTAACATCAGCTGCAGCACAGTCATGGGCCTGCCTCCTGTCTGCACCCTGAACTCACCCATTTAAGTTACATGGACCTTCACATGCACCCAAGCTAAGACCCCAACCCTAAGCTGGAAAGTTGTTGGAGAAATGCTGCAGCTCTGGGAGTCACAGCTCCCCTTTGGCTGTGAGTGCTGCTGGCCGTTCAACTTGCTCCGTTGCCTGCAGTACAGTTGTTGTATTGATCTCCTGCCACTATTGTTCTTGATCTCAAGCTCACGGGTGGTCACCCAGGCAGGACCTCCCTGGAGCTGTGGGAAGGCAGACTGTCCCTCCTGCAGAGGAAAAGGAAGCCTTTCCATAGGCTGCATACTACTTTGGTCTTTTTTTTATATACCTTGGACCTGGTATATACTTTTATATACCTTTTTTTATATACCTTACACTTCCTGGCTAATTACACTAGCCTCCTGTGTCTCACCTCTAGAGCTTTGTGTCCCAGTATCATCTTTGTTCCTCTGTCTCCCCATCCTCAATATACTTTCTAGCCACGTGTCTGGTGAGTGGTATTAAAGTATCCTGCTCTACTAAAGCAGTACTAAAGGCCGAGTGCTGCTGTGTACCATCTCACATCTGTTCTGCTTGTGTCTCTTTTGCTGACTGCACAGTTAAACCCAAAGGTGACCCATGCTGTCCCTCCTGGAATCTCTAGATGGAGTAACTTCAGCTGTTTTGTGGTGCTTCATTACAGCTTGAGACTGAATTTGTCTCTTGTTACATAATTCTCACTGGAGGAGACTCATCTTACCAGCTTTTCTCTAAAGTCAGGACTGGGCTGGCAAGGGAATACTAGAGCATGTTACTAAAGGTGCCTCAAGGTTTTTGGTAGGCAAAATAGCAAGAGGAAGGGATCAGGTTGTTTTGGAGGAGAAGAGGACTTCTGATGGTGGATGAAAAGGGGGTTTTACAGGTTTGAGCAGCTGAGCTTTGTGGCAGGTCAGTGGCAGGCTGAGTTGCAGGTCAGTGGCAGACTTCCTGGCTGTCCATTCTGGTGAACACCTGGGCACTAACTCTGTTTCTTACCTTGGCAGACGGCCTTCTCCGACTTCCTCACAGGGAGCTCCAAAGACTTGGCGAAGCATGTCAGGCTGGTTGTGAGTGTGCTGGGGTGCTCTGGTCCAGGGAGGGGGTGAGCTGTGGAGGTGTGAGGAATGTCCCTTGGTACACTGAGTATATCAGGGCTGGGGAGCAGATGGGGAGCTTCCTGGGAGCATCAGCTTCCCCTGACTTGGAGAACATCCACTGTAGGGAGCAGAGGAGGGAGGCTATTTCTTACTAAGTGGGTAGGATGGGCCAGGCTCCCCCTTACGGCAGCCTGAATACCCCTGTGTTGTCTCTAGTGTGATGGGACAGACCTGACCTCCAAGATTCAGGACCTGAAGCCCCAGTGCCTGGTCTTCCTTAACATCCCAAGGTGAGCACCCCCAGGACCTGTCTTCATATGCTGGGCTTTTCACACCTGTGCTGTAGATCCCTGCCTGGGTTTGGGGTGTCAGTCCAGGCATTTCTTGTTGTCCTTTCACAGGTACTGTGCAGGCACCATGCCCTGGGGCAACCCTGGGGAGCACCATGACTTTGAGCCCCAGCGCCATGATGATGGCTGCATTGAAGTTATTGGCTTCACCATGACATCGCTGGTGAGTCAGTGCTGTTGTCAGTTGTAGGAAGAAACCAGGGGAGTGAATGGTCCCATTGACCAGGTGTCAGCCAGCCTACAGCTCCACAGCTCCTCTCTGGAGGAGTTGTGGTGCTGACCTATATGACAGTGTCTGCTCTCTAAGATTTAGGTGAGGTGCTGCTGTCATGCCCTGGTCTCTGTGACTTCCTTCTCACTGAAATAAAATCTAAGACCCTCAGAACTTGGTTCACTTGTAACATCCAGATGACAATGGATGTTCCCCTCATCCACATCTCGGTCCATGTTCTGCTCTCACTCTGGACCCTTTACAGGCTGCCTTGCAAGTCGGTGGCCATGGGGAGCGGCTCTGTCAGTGCCGGCAGGTGGTTCTCACCACATCGAAGGCCATCCCCATGCAGGTGGATGGAGAGCCCTGCAAGCTGGCAGCTTCCTGCATCCACATTTCTCTGCGCAACCAAGCCAACATGGTGCAGAAGACCAAGCGGCGCAACTCCATGCCTCTGCTCAATGAGTAGGTTCCTCAGACCGATCTGCCACCTCCTCTCCAAGGAAGGATGGTTGGCAGGGAAAGGGACAGGACTGATCTGCCATTGACAGAGGCATTTCAGTCCTTTCTTGGGTAAGGTCTGGGAAGGGATCAGGTCACAGAAGTAAGGCCAGACCCTGATGCTAGAGAAGCTGCTGGTGCCAAGCTCCCCACCCCAGTCTATACAATATTCTTGCCTGTTTTGGAGGGATTAGGGGAATAAGGAGAAAGCACGGTGTCACTTTCTGATATCTTCCTTTTTCCTTGCCCCCTGCACACAGCCAGCAGCCAGTGCCTGAGCGGCTGCGGATCCGGGTGAGCCGAATCAGCATGCGTGACTATGAGGCACTGAACTATGACAAGGAAAAGCTCAAAGAAGCCTGTGAGTGACCAGGGGGTGGGAGCTGCAGTCCCCATGTCTGGCAAAGCCTGTAGCTAAACTGTGTGAGGTGTTGGGAATGCTTCTCCCTGAGTTGAGCCTATGTCCTGTCCTGCAGCTGTGCCACTGGGTATCATCGTGGTTCCAGGAGACAGTGACCTGGAGTTGTGCCGAACCCAGATTGAGAAGCTGCAGGAGGTGAGTCTGCATGCAAAGTGGTCATAGCTGAATACTGAGGATGAAGGGACTCAGGGAAAGGATTTCTAAGCCACCTTGACCTGCACACACTACCACACACACTCTTGCTTTGGGTCATGCTAAAGAGGTCATGGTTTGCCTTTACCATGTGGTGGAGGCAGGGTCCCATGCTGGATGCGTTGTTGCTCCCTGCTGTCTGGCAGCTTCTTTTTCACCATTACTCTTCTGACTGTTCTCCAAGCCCAAAAAGAGACCCTGAAAAACTACAGGGTGGTATAAAAAGCCAGCACACATCCTGTGGGGGCCTATAACCATTCAACCATCCACAGGCTCTGGGTTTCCTGTCACAGCTCTGCCTTCTCCAGATGCCTGGATTAGGTTTATACCACTCCCACTCTTCTCATTTGCAAGCACTAATTTTGTGTCCTTGCCAATATACTAGCATGTGTCTGTGACCTGTACACAGATTGTATTACTCTTGCTCCTGGTGAACAATGCCTTCCTAACCCATAGTGTGGCTCCTGGTGCTGCACTGCTCAATCTGATTGTTGCACAGAAGATTGAAGGGACCTTTCTTAGTCTGCTGTTAGCTGGCTCTTGTGCCTGTGGGAACCCCATCCAGTGTATGTGTAGAGCCCCTCAGAGCTGAGTGGCAGAGATGTTTGCCTGGGCTGGCACACTGGCATCTGCCTCTTGCTGTGCCTGCTGTGTATGCGTGTCACCTGCCTGCTTTGTGCCCAGGCACTGGTGAGGACACACAGGCAGGCACATGGCTAGCAGCTCCTGGGTTCACAGGGTAATGCTCTCGTGCTGAGTCAGTGTGGTAGATGGATGCCCCTGCAATCTCCTGCACCTTTAAAACTGCGCAGTGTGGCTGGTGTTTCTTGGTCACCTCATAGTTTACCTCTTCTCACTCCTTGGGCAAGCTCTGTGCTCCAACCTTAAAGCCAGGCAAGGACCAGGTACCTCGGCCAGACAGTGTGTAAAGCCAGATATGGCAGCACACATCAAGCAACTCCAATGGTGTGAGAGAGGGACTGGGGGGCTGCCCAGACACAGGCTGTAACAGGACACCTTGCCTTTCTGCAGGATTTCCCTGCGCAGCCCTCTGCTTTAGAGCGCCTGTTCTTTCAGGTGTGTATGGCCTCTCTCTGTCCTCTGGGCCCATCTGTCATATCCACTGTGCCAGTCTCCTGGGCTCGTCTTGTGACACTGCTCTACAGTCAGCTCCAGTCTGCCCCATGGTGCTCCCTGCTGCAGTGTGCTGTGCCTGTGTTCAATTTCATACAAGTACCTGTGGTCCTCTATGTCTGCATGGACCTCCCAGAGCAGGAGCAATGCTCTGAAGAGAGATGCAGAGGCCATAAGCTACATCTTTATCCTCTCTTTTATTATGCAGGAGGGAGATGGAGCCAAGCCGAAGACACTGTCATTCCAGAAGCTGTCACCCAAGTGGTGCTTTCTGGACTGTGAGTATCACCCTCCCCTAGGAGCGTTGACTGGGTTTGATGATGTGCTAGCAAGGTCCTCTGGTCTGCCAGCTCAGTGAAGGTAGGGGATGGAGATCCACATGGCTGCAAAGTTCCAAGGGTTATCAGTGCCTTAGAAACCACAGAAGCACCTGAGAATTAGGGCATAGGAATTACAGCTCCTATGCCCAAAAAAGTGAAGGAATGAGTAGCCCAACTGAAGTGCATTGACACCAATGCATGCAGCATGAGCTACAAACAGGAGCCAAAAGATATGGCAGAGCAAGAAAACTATGACATAGTTGCCATCACAGAGACATGGTGGGACAAGTCACACAACTAGGATGCTGCAATGGATAGCTCTAAACTCTTCAGAGGGGTCAGGCAAGGAAGAAGATCAAGCTGATCTCTTCCTATGTCAAGATGACCTGCTCAGCGGTCATCTTGAGTTAAAAGCTGTGGATGTTGTCCACCTGAAGTTCAGTAAAATGTTTGACACTGTTTCCCACAGCATTCTCCTGGGGAAACTGGCTGCTCATGGCTCGCCTGAGTTCACTGTTCAGTGGACAGAAAACCAGTTGGAGGGCCAGGCCCAGAGAATAGTGGTGCCTGGAGTTACATCCAGCTGCTAGCCGGTCACCAGTGGTCATCCCCAGGGCTCAGTATTGGTCTGGTCCTGTTTATTGTCCTTGTCAGGCTGGATGAGATCAAGCACACCTCAGTCACTTGCAGATAAGTTTGAGTGGGAGTGATCTCTGTAGAGGGATCTGGACAGGCTCATCATGGGCCAAGGCCAATTGCATGAGGTTCAAAAAAAGTAAATGTCCTGCCCTTTGGTCACAACCACCCCATGCAGTGCTGCGGGCTGGAGGAAGAGGGGCTGGAAAGCTGCCCAGCAGAAAAGGACCTGGAAGTACTTGTCAACGGCAGCTGAACATGATTCAGTGTGTGTGTGTATCTGTCAGGATCTGATTACTAAGGTTCTTAGGAATGCCCCTGCCCAAATTAAGGTGCAAATGAGACCATATGTCAGTGACAATAGTATGGGTTTTATTTGACAGTAAATATGAGAGAGACAGAGACAAATAGAAAACAGATGGGAGGGACAGAAAGAGAGTAACAGGGACAGAACAAGGAAAAGTATCACACTCCATGGATCCCAGTGATGTTCCAGTGGTTCTCTCCAGCTGGTCTTCTTGATGGTGAAGGTCCCCCTGAAAATAATAGAATCTGATGGGTTGATATACGCTTAGGCCAGGTAGGAAAATCCAAGCACCTCCCCGGGGTAGGGGGCGAGTTTGCCATTGTCTCTTCCACGTTTGTTGCATTACATGCAGTCCTGTGGTGCAAGGCCTCAGGAATGACTATGGGTGCACCTCAGGAGGCCTTTGATGGATTAGTACACCCCCTCAGCTGCCCTCACATCAATGTCCTGTGGATGTGGCCGTCCCAGGGTTGGGGGTTCCATAGCCAGTTTGTGCAAGGGAGGATGGGTTCACAGCCCAAAAGCAGAGGTTACGACACACCAAAACTTTTTCCCCACACCTCAGTTGAGGGGGGCAAATCTGTGCAAACCTCCTCCTAGCAAATTTGTCTGTGGGCTACGGCCTCCCCCATCCCAAAGCAAGCCAAAGATGATTCTTAGCATGACTGCTGGGTTTGGCTCACATTCTTGTCCTTGTTTACTTGTTTGTTTCAGGTGATTGAAGAATGGGTTTTCCCTTTATTTAATTTCAACAGTTTGACTTTCAGTCCAAAGTCCCAGTCAGGTATCTTCAGGGAGGCTTCTTTGGTTGTAGCTTTTTTATACAGTTTTTTTTATAGTTACAATGAGTAAAACTTTATACCATTGTTTGAGGCATGAACTATTTCAGTCTCTGACAGTGTCCAGGTGGCCAAGAAGGCCAATGGCCTCCTGGCCTGGATCAAGAAAAGTGTAGCCAGCAGGAGCAGGGCAGTGATTGTCTCCCTGTACTCAGTGCTGGTGAGGCCACACCAGGAATCTTGCATCCAGCTTTGGGCTCCTCACTGCAAGAAAGACATCGAGGTACGGGAGCATGTGCAGAAAAGGGCAATGGAGCTGGTGAAGGGTCTGGAGCACAAATATTAGGAGGTGTAGCTGAGGAAGCTGGGGTTGGTTAGCCTGGAGAAAAGAAGGCTGAGGGGACACCTTATCACTCTCTACAACTACTTGGAAGAAGGTTGTGTCAAATTGTGTTGGTCTCTTCTCCAAGTAACAAGCAAGAGGATGAGGGGAAATGAATGACCTCAAGTTGCATCAGGGAGGCTTTTTTTCCCACTGAAAGGGGGATCAAGCCTTGGAACAGGCTGTGGACTGTGACTTTAGGGATGGGGACTCATCCAGGGAAATGGATGAGTCCCCATCCCTAAAGATACTTAAAAGATGTGGAGATATGGCACTTAGGGATGTGGTTTAGCAATGGACTTGGCTGGGTTGGTTTAATGGTTGGACTCAAATGATCTTTTCCAACGTAAGCAATTTTTTTCGATCATTCTGTGATTCTATGAATTTGGGGGGCGAGAGAACAGACATTCAATGAGAAGCAACAGGGAACCATGAGGCTTGGGACTCGAGGATGTTTGGGTCTTTGGGGCTGAGCACAGCAGTGCTTTCCCCCAGGCTGCGTGTCTGACTGCTGACCCGGAGTGGAGCAAAGGGAGTCTGCAGTTCTCTTGCCCTGGAGCTGAAGGCAGCTTGGTGGCATGCGTTTGTCACTGCGGGACTGCTGGGGATGCTCTCCTGTGCTGTGCAGGCAGGGGGCCCTCCTGCTCCGGCATGCTCGGGCTCACCATGAGCATAGCAGTGTTATGGGAGAGCAGCCTCACTGCTAGGCTCCAGCTGCTGCTTCTCCCCTGCCTGAAAGTAGTTTTCTCTTCTCCCTTTGCATTCCCTGACCAAGAACCTCCCTCTGTACCTGGAAGCTGGCTGAGTGAAATGCCCACCGGTAGCATTTCATCTCTCTGATAGCCCAGCAAGCAGCGAGTAGACCACAGCAGAGCACAGCCATGGGTTACAAAGTGGGCCTGGGAAGCCTCGTGCTAGGCAGACAGGGTGCAACTTCTCCCTTCAAGGTTCCAGCCCTGTGTATGGTGTTGCTGGTGCTGCTGCTCTCAGGTGTCACTACCAGGATTGCTGTACCAGGGCCACTTTCCCTTCTCCTGCCAGTCTCCCAGCAGCAGGTTCTGGGCTCAGGAAAATGTTTCAGGAAAGAGACTAGAGTCTCATTCAATACAGCCCAGGTTCATTCAGGTAGCTGAATTATAGGCCTTGAACAGTAGCTCCCTGGATGCAAATACCAGGATAAACATGGCTCTTTCACTCCTCTCATCTGCTCTAGCACATCCCCACTCTGTTTGCAGAGAGACTTCCTTGGGTCTGCAAGGATCCCACTGCAGCAACCTCTCCTGGACTGGCACCAGCAGCCTGTCAGGATATTGGGGAAATGCTTCCCTGCATAGGAATCCAGTTGTGCTGTCACTGTGCCCTTACCTGTTCTGGTCTCCTTTGGTGATGCCCTAAATCCGTAACCCATCTCTGCTCTCCTGGGGATGCCAGCTGTGTGTGTCTGGCTCCAGCATAGCCACTTGCTCTGTTGGAGCTCCTCTCTCTCTGTGGTGATCTCTTCTCTAAGGAAGAGGGATGCACTCAGGCTGGAGGCTGATTTGAAGCTCTCCTGCTATCCTAAGAGATAGGGACTTGGATCTACAGCTGGTGTTGCTTGGATCTACAGCTGCATGCTCTGTTGTGCCTGGCAGTGACATGCTCTGAGTGGCCTCATGAAGGTCCTTAGTCAAGTCAGCAGGGGGCTGAACCCTCTCTTCTCCCAGCCCCCTGTAGTGTCCCCATTTCTGTGTCCCCAGCACTGTTCAACAAGGTGCGCCATGTTAATCACAGCAGTTCCTCACGTGGTATAAGTGAATGCTGAGGTGTGCACTGCATAGCCCTGAGCTTCATCTGCACGGGATAATGCTGGAGCATCTGAAAGCCTCCAGAAAGGCTATGGCATCAGCAGTCAGCAATGCCAGCAACCAGAGGTTTTTGGGAGAGCACTTATCAATAAAGTTCTGTACAGGATTCAACATCTGTATGAAATGTGATATTCTAATAAAAGGGAAAGAGGTGTAGTTAATGGGACAAGTGTTAATTCTAGGTTTAGCTTCTAGGCTTTTGTGAACAGATGCAGAAACAGTGGGTTTGTCTATAGTTTCTCTCCAACAATGGGGGTGAATGTGCTTTGGAGTCCACCTGCAAATTTCAACTGTAGCAATCCTATATACATGTAAGCAGACATTTTGCAAGATGGATACATCCCATACATGCTGTTATCATTTCTGTGGTTCAGCCCTGCTGCTAGTTAGCCTTTATTAGCTAAATGAGTTAAATGAGAACATTTAACCTTGAACGAGAGCAGGACTCTAATGAAAGGAAGGAAAACCAATCTCTTGTCAGCTAAATGACTTATCAGGCAGGTAGTTTACCCTGGAGAAAAAAAAATACCTCTCTGTACATATATACATACATATAAGTATATGCTATGTTGGGTGACTCTTTTACTTCAACTTCTACTTGAAAATAACTTGGAGTGCAGTAATTCAATCTGGATTCAGTTGTGTTCTTGCCTTACCTGTGGCTCCCTGCCAGGAGTCATTGAGGAGGAGGTAGTAAGCAAAGTGGCTGGATAGCTTGCTGTCACTCATGTTGGGAAGAGGCCATCTCCTTGTCTCGCACCAAGGATCAGCCCATCTCGTTCTGTTCCTGTCTTACAGCAACCACGGCCGATCGGTTCTACAGGATAGACCGCGCACAGGTGAGTCCAGCCTCATCCTGCACCATCAGCTCCTGGGAAGTGCTTGGGTGTCCCACCTGCACACAGACCAACAGGCAGGCATAGCCTTAGGGCCACACAGGTCTCATACCACTGCCATGGCCTTTGGCATCACAAGCCTGGCCCAGGACTAGGCTCAGCACCTCCAGGTTTCTAGAGAAAAGGGAAGAAGCCTGGGTGGTAGCACAGAACCTTGGTTGAAAGCTGCCTGCAGGGCTCTCCAGTGGGTAAGGAATAGCAAACATAGGAAGACTGGCTGGGGACCCACCAGCTGAGATCATCTTCACCAGTATTAGATACTTTCCCTAATGATCTGGGAGGGGGAACGTGGAGATAAGGTTTACAAGGTTGCTAAGGCAGCAGGAGACAGGAAACCTGAAAAGACCAAGGAGATGCAAAGGCACAAGACTCTTCAAGCCACCATTGCTCTGCTGTGCAAATGGGTGGGCCACAAACCACTGGGATATGAGGGGATGTAGTCTTGCAGAAGTAGGTCTTGCTTCTGAGGAAGCATGTCCTGACTTGTGTCTTTCAGGAACACCTCAACTATGTGACAGAGATCTCTCAGGATGAGCTCTATGTGCTGGACCCAGAGCTAGTGGTCACTCAGACTGTGAGCACTTCTCCTGCCATGCCTGACCTCGTGGACTCATCTGCCACATCCCCTGGACACCATTTTGCATTTCCTTCCTGTTCTTCCTCTCCACCCTCCTCTCCTGCCCCCAGGTGAGTCTGAAATGGGGGTGCTGGGCCTCAGGAGCAATGGGCAGTGATGGGAGAGCTAGCCAACCCTGGGCCAGATTACAGGGGAGCTCCCTGGAAGTAAGCAGGAATTCAGTGTTGAGTAAGACCAAGGGATGAGATGCCATCCTGTTTTCCCTATTCCTCTCCCAGTGCTGCCCTACGTAATGGGGCATCACCAGGTGGCTCAGCCATGGGGTCAAGCTCCAGGCCTGTGGGGCAGAGGACAAGGGTTTCTTTCACCCAAACTAAGGCCAGTGATGAGTATGGTGCCAGGAGTAGCAGTAGAAATGGGAGTGGGGATGGGGAGGAACCCAGAGCAGGGAAGAAGGAGTGCCACCCTCTAATGGTGGCATGCACATTAGGGCCAGGACTGGCAGGGTAAGTTACACTTTCTCTTCTTCCCTTCCAGCGCTGAGCCTGAGCGCTGCCTCCCACATAAAGGTGAGTGGAGTCCAACCCCTGGTCATACCCCCTCTCAGGCTGCACTCTTGTTTTCCTGCCATGGGGGTTTTTTTGCCTATCCTTTCCCTGGTGCACAGGGAGGAGTCCTGTTGTTCCATGTGTTCTGAAACATGGAGCCCTGTGGGCAGGCAACCCAGAGGTGAGCACAACAGACCTGACAGTGATTTGTGGAGTGGCCCAGCCAGGCGCCTTCCCAGCTCCAGCATGCGGGAAATGATGTGGCAAGGGGTTAATCCCCCACCTGCAGAGCTGAGCGTTGTGGACTGGGTTGGGAGGCTGTCTCTGCCTCTCCCTGGGGAGGTGGGAGCGCTAGATCAGGGGCCTCACCAAGCTGAACAAATGGAAAGAGTTTCCTGAAGCTTGATTGGAGCCTGGAGGTGTGAGTGAGTCATTGGTGAGAGGCATCTTGGCTGCTGGCTGATGCTCAGGAGACCCGCTCCCCATTTTCATCACAAGTTATCCTGCCCAAGGGCAGAGACTACTCCCCCTGCACCTCCCTAGGGCTGAGATCTGGCTGCAGCCCTTAGCTACATGGTGTCTCTTTCCTTTCCCTGGTTTGTTCCTTGCATTCCTGAAGGTGGAGAACCCATGTAAATGCAGTCTGACCAAGGGGTTAATCCCTGGAGGAGCTTGTGCTCCTGCTCCACACCTCTGGTGCCCAGCTGTTGTCTCCAGGATTAGATAAGCAGTGTTCCAGATTGACTTTTCTGACCCTGATGTGTCTCTCTTTGCAGATGACCTTCTGATAGAAGCTGCCAAGAAGGGCAACTTCAGCAAGGTAGGTGCTCCAGCAGCCTGCTGCAATGCCCAGCCAAGGCTGGCTCCTGGGCTGGTGTACCCCTTGGGCTAAGGGGAGCTCTGCCAGCCACACTCCCCGGTTGCCCTGGAGCAGCACTGTCAAGGGCCTTTCTTAAGAGTGGTGGCTAGAAATCAGGCAGGCTTCTGCCAAGGAGCCCTGGTTCGTCTCCTGGGATACACAGAGGGAAGGGAAGGGACTTGGTAACATGGCTGAGCTGGACAAAGCTCCCCACCAGCACCAAATATCCACACAACCTGTCAGACACTCCAGGTACATAATGCTGGGGCTTAGAGCTGGAAAATGCAACTCATCCTGAGCAATCTGACAATCCTGTAGTTTCAAGAGCTGCACCGAGCTGGAAAAGACCTGATGGTGCGAGATTCCTCGGGCCAGACCGTCCTCCACCATGCTGTCAAATCAGGAAGCAAGGACATCGTCAAATACATCATTGAGAATGGTGAGCTGGAGTCAGAGTGCCACTCTTAGCAAAGGAGCCTGGCAGCCAAAAAAATCAACCCTCTGCTCAGAGGGAGTGCTCCTGGGCTTAGATCCCTTCCCTCTGGGTTTGCTACATCATCCTTCTGGTGTATGGACTTTTCCTGGCATCTGTCTGCCAGTACTTGGGTGTCCTCATGGCTATTGCTGCCTCCTGGCAGGGATCAGTATTTCTCTGGGAAACATTGCTCAGTGTCTTGCTTCTGCCTTCAGGGCAGCTGACCTGTTGTTTTTGGCAGTTACCACTGAAATACAGACAGCTTTATTTTTATTTAGATATTTCTCTATAGTGAGTCCACAACCAGTTCTTCTTTCCTGGGATCATCTAGGCTCAGATGTCATTGCTGACCTGAGTTTTTTGGAGCTAGGACTTTTGCAAGCAGCATGAAAATAGCAGCCCCTATGGAATGATGCAGACTGTGACCAGGGAGTAGGCAGGTCTGTCTCTGTCCCAGAGCCAGGTCTCACTCACCTGCACTCTTTCTTTCCACAGCTCCTTCAGAAATCCTTGATGCCACAGAGGAGGAGAAGTAAGTCACTGCCTGACTTGCATTACCTGTTGGCCAGACCCTCTGTGAAGTGACCAGTTATAGGGGCACTTCAGCTGCCTTTGTTCTAATTGCCAGCCATGATTCCCAGTCAATTTTGGACAGATTGCCCCTGAGTAGCACCCCCTCCTCTGCCTGCACAAACACACAACTTACAATCAGCTCCTGCTGCTGCTGAATTGCTGTCCCTTGCTGCCACCTGCATGTGCTGATTGTCCCTGTTCAGGGGGACATCTCACATCTCCTGCTTTCTCCTCCTCAGCGGTGAAACCAGCTTGCACCAGGCTGCAGCCTTACGCCAGCGCACTATCTGCCACTACATCGTGGAGGCTGGGGCCTCGCTCATGAAGACAGACCTGCAGGTGACAGCTGGAACGGTGGCAGTGGGACTTTCTGGGGCGACCAGAGGGCTGGCAAGGAGTAGAACCAGCAGGAGAGCAGAGCAGTGGTGCTTTGGGTGAGGTGTTTGCCAGTCAGAGAGGAGGTGACGTGGAGTACTCATGCTTGCCCAGTAGAGCCCAGCTACAGAGGGGTTAAATCCTTCTTCTCCTGGCGCTTCTCTCCCTGTTGTTTTATTAAATTAGAAGCAAGGGGCTGGAATGTCTCATCCCTGTCTCCCCCTTCCCACCCTCAGGGGTCAGAGCAAGGACATTCTCCCTGAAAGCTCCCTCCCAGCTGCAGGACTCCCCCGCTCTCCCCCACCGGCAGTCATGGTGGGGGATCTGGGAGCTCCTCTTGTCGGGTGAAGCTGGCCTGCGGGGAGCAGGAGCAAGCAGTGGCAGCACTTCCTCTCACATGCCGAGTTAATTGAGCTGTGCCTTAGTGCCAGGGAATTGTGCCAGCCCTGGCAGAAGAGATGCAAAAGGGGAGGGCTCGGGGCCATATTTTGGTACAGGAGGTTCCCAGGGCTGGCATATGGCAGAGAGGATATGGTCAGATCTCTCTGGTGGAGGCTTGTAGTGATGGGCTGTAGCAGAGGTGATGTAGAACAAGCCAAGAAGGTGCAATCTGTGGGTCTGGGACACCTGTTAGGAGTCCAGTTGCGGGGTGCTGGTGATGGTGGAGCTTGGGTTCAATTTAGACAATGCACATCCCTGTTAGGCAGCTGCCAGGAGAATGCAGTACAGATAATCTCTGGCTCCCCATCTCTCTTCCTTGGTCCTGTCTAAGGCTTAGACCTTGCACAGTGCCCAGAGCGGGGCTGGCCTGAATGGAGAGTCAGCTGGTAGAGGCAAGTGGCATGGCCCCTCTCTGTCCCCAGCCCCCTCATTTACTTGAAGGAGAGGAACAGCCCCCAGCCTGCCAGCACAAAAGGGAACCTTGCTCAGGCATGTGGCTACCCCAGGGAATCGGTTTGCACGTGCCTGTGCAAAAGCATGTCGCATGTTGGGTTTGTGGCTGCCTGGGGACCCTGCTGTGCTGCTGACTGACCTCTCAGGGGCTCCGGGTCACAGCCTGCCTGCACAGGCAGGATCCACCTCATTAGAAACCCCAGACCTGTAGCACGGGTTTGGAGCAGACTGATCCCACTCCCTGCCATGGTGAGGGAGGCTGAGCCTTATCAGTTGGAGCGCCTCAGCCCAGCTGGGCAGGGAGGCCCTGGCAGCTCCGGTTTCAGGCTGCAGGCAGGAGTGATGCAGAGGGGCTTCTGCAGGGGAACAGGAAAGAAGCTTAATTCCTCCTCTGTTAAATGAGTGATTGCATTCAGGGGATGTGGGGAGGAGGCCATCAAAGAGAGCCAGCACCAAAGCACAGAGTGGTTGGGCTCCGTCCTCTGATGGTGTGGCTGCTGGGGGTTGTGTGCAGGACCATGAGGTGTGCCCAGTCATGGGGTGCACATCCCAAGGAGATTTCTTGCTGCATGATACCTCTCTGCAGCCACACATGGATGGGCTTTTGTGCACAGGCACATCCAGGCCCAGCGGAGGACTCTGCATGTCTGACCATTGTTCCTGATGGAGAAATATAGCTGTGGGCTGCTCTCGAGGCCTCGGCACACTGCTGCAGCTGCCCGTGCCCTGCTGTGCACCAGGGGATGAGCCAGGAAGGATGGGTAGCCCTTCCAGGGCTGGTTTTCAATGAGAACGACAGAGCCAGGTTTCTGTGGCCTTTCTCAGTGGCACAGCAGAGCCTGAGCACTTGGAGAGGTGGAGCAAGGAGCAGGAGGAGGGAAGGGGGAGAGGAGACAGAGCTGGGAGCTGTTAACAGATTTGCTTTTTATGGAGTGCGGGAGTTCATTAGTGGACACAATCCAGATGGCTGCAATAAGCTGGTGAAATGTGATCCTCCTCTGGGACCTGGAGTGCTAGCCAGGCTGTGAGAGGGAAGGGGGGTTGGTATGCTTGGGCATTCCCCAGACATACCCCTCATTCCTCACCCTTTCCCGCCTGCCTCCCCAGCACAGGAGAAGAGCAGGTCAGGGAGACCAGCCTTTTTCTCTTCTTGGGAGACTTGTGTTGCCCAGAGTCAGTCGTGTCCTAGCCCATGCCTGGAGCTGATGACTGTTCAGGGGACAGCTCCCAGGCCTGCAGCAGTCAGGCTCCTCAGGAGCACACTTTGATCCCATGGTGAGCAAATGGGCATTTGGCTTCCGCCTGACTTGGGATTTGGCTGCAGGCTCTGCTGGACCCAGCCACATGGGAGAATGGGGACACCTTTGGGTGCCAAAACAGCATTTAGACGGCATTCAGCGCTCTTGACATCTTGTCTCCCCTGCACAGGGAGACACCCCAAAACATCGTGCTGAGAAAGCCAATGACCCCGACTTAGCTGCCTACCTCGAGAACCTACAGCACTACCAGATGATCCAGCGGGAAGACCAGGAGACAGCTGTGTAGTGCTTGGCATGCCTTAGCCCGAGCCCGCTCACGCAGGATGAGAAGAGTACAATGCCAACTGGCAGAACTGTATCTGGCCCAACCCTCCCCAGATGCCAACCTGGTCCCTGGAGATGGATACAGAAGAGCTCTGCCCCAGGCTGGGCTGGAACTCTGTTTATGAGGACAATGGATATTTCAGACTTGAAGCCTGATTCTTTGTGTGTCTACCCCTTCACCTTTCATTCACCACGTTCCCTGCCCTAGGTGGGCTCTATCCCCAGCCATGCTGGAGCAGGTCAGGCTGAAGCCCCCAGTCACCCTTGTTCATGGGAGCAATGCCAGTGCCTCCTCCACAGGCTCCTACCTATAATCCTTGTGGGATATCATTGCTCAGCCCCTCTCTCTGCTGGCAGTGCTCCTCTTTTTGGTGCTTGGCTAGGTTTGTGTCCTGTTCCTCCTCTCCTGTCTGGCACAGCTGGGGGAGGCACAGGCTGCATGGATAGACTGCAGAGGCTGCGAGTTGCAGACTGCTCCAAAGGAAGCACCACAACTTACTGGCCCAGCCTTCTTCTCCCTCCTGAGGCTGCACCAGATCTCTGTGTTGCCCTACCCAGAGCCTTCTGCAGCAGGAGGGAAGTCACTTGTGCATCCAGCCTTTCCTCAGAGCATCTGGGTCTGGTGCAGCTGGAAGTAGGGCAGCAGGTGCTCTCCTGATGGGCCTTTAGTGCTCAGTCAGCAGTCTGACTCAGGGCTGGGATGCCATGGAGGAAGGCTACCAAACCCTCCCACCACGCTTCTCTCCATGGGGCTGGGTGGAACAGTTTGCACATCCACTCTGCTGAGCGTCTCTTTGTGAGCCTGCTGCAGGATGGTGGAGAGCTGCACGCGACTGGTGCAGTAGCAGCAGTGACACCTGTTATATTTCCCAAATGCTGACTTAGATTCAGTTGCCCTCCTTGCTTCAGTTTCCCCAGCAATGCTAGACTTTGCACGGGGCTGGATGGGCAGTGCAGGGGTCAGTGCTGCTCTCAGGGATCCCCTCCTTCCCCCCAGCCTGGCAACATGCATCCTCTTAGGCTGAGACTCCTGGTATTCCCCAAACTGGGCACGTGGCTTTGCAGGAAGCTCACACAGCTGAGACACAACCCACATGGGCAGACCATGAACTCACCCTCTCCAGTTTTGGTAGAAAGAGGGATTTGGATTCCCAGGAACCATCAGGGCTCCTAGCCCTGAGTCATGTCTGCAGTGGGAAGGAATTTCACCAACCGCCTGCCATGGGGCATGAAGCACCACAGTCTATCTCCCCTGTTGATGCTGTGAGTGTTTGATGCCAAGACATCCAGCCAGGCCTTTTAAAGAGCATCAAGCAAGGCTTTTGCAGAACTGAGTCTCTGAGACCAGGAGGTGGTGCCCACAGAGGAAGAAATCTGATGGCTCTGAGCCTAGCAGACCTGGTTGGCACTCTTGGGTGTGCAGTGGTTGTGAAGGGGGTTGCTGTTCACATCTTGGCTCTAGGAGAGGATACTACTGCTGCCTTGAGTGGTCTGCAGTCCTTCTGCACTCACATGCAGGCTGTGCCCACTGGGTAGTGCTGGGTGGCATCGTTTGAATCCCTCCTACTACCAAGAAAAGGGTATGAGGATACTGTAGGGAACCAGAATACCCTTCGGACTTTTTGCCCAGGGGCAGGGTTTCCTTGAAGGATGGGGGATGCTGTACTAGGGAACAGAGGCGCAGGGCAGTGCAGGGTGCCCAGGGACCACTGTCAGTATTGGCAAATAATAATGATAGTGTACTAATGCATTGACATCTAGGACACTCCAGAAATGCCTGGAGTTCTCATCAGCACTGCTAGCAGGCCACTGATAAACAAGGCACTGTCATCTTCTCAGAGGTCCATACCACTACTGCCCCAGATGGGATGCCCAAGTTGGCCCAGAGGCATTTAAAGCCTCAGCTTTCCCCTTTCTCCCTTATAGTTTTTGTTAAAGCCTCAGCTTTCCCCTTTCTCCCTTATAGTTTTTGTACAGGTAGTTGAGAGACACACTGTCCCCCTCCCTGCCTGGCCCCTCCGTGCACCTGTGAGCTGAGTTGCTGTGCAATTCCAAGTCTGCTTATATTTTGGTGAAGAAGGAGGAGGTGTTGGTTACCCTGCCCCCCCGAGGGCAGGGGTTCTGTGCAATACCTGGGTCTGTGTGTCTTAGACACTGTCGTAGGATTGTATTTTTGTAACTATGTGAGGGTGCTGGCTCCAGCCGGCCCAGGGCCTGGCACGAGCCTGTGTTCCCACTGCTTTTCAACTTTGACTGTTTGGATGTTGTTGTTTCTTGCCATTGAAATAAAGAGATTGATGTTTTAGTTCCTGTCTCCTGTTGCATCCGCAAGATTGCAGTGGGCACCGCACAACGGATGCCCTGCATGGCACAAACAATGTTGGATCCCAGGGCCTCTGCCCCTGTCCAAACTTGGGGGTATTTTTGGGAGTTCCCTGCTGGCCAACGTCCTTGTTTACTTCCCAGCACAGCATCCTTCTGAGACTGTTGCTAGATACGGGGTCTTTGTCCTGAGGGATCTTCTCCATTCTGCGGCATACATCAACGCTCAGTGTAATTTGGGAAAGGGAGAAAGTGCAATGCCTTCCCAAGTGATCCAGGAGGCTTTGGAAGCATGAGTCAGCAGCCTGCTATTCCTCCTTGGGGCAAAGGCAGCAGCCCCAGCAGCTGCCGCAGCTGTCAGTGGAAACTAGAGCAGCATCCAGCCTCCAGTTTCAAAACATTTGTTGGCCTTTTTTTGTGGTGAGCTGTCCCCAGCCATGCTGCTCTGCGGGAGATAAGCCTGCCAAGGGGCTCTTGCTTTTCATTTCCAGCTCCAGCAGGGAGTCTTGGGCTTCTGCCTCCAGTGCTGAGCACTGAGCAGGAATTATCTCTGCGTCTCTGGTGGAAGGACCACTCTCTGATTACAAAAGCAGAGGATTAGGGACACTTCTGCTTCCAGGCCTCAGACTCATAAGGATGACTGTGGCCAGCACTTCTATCCCGTTGGAGTTTTCTTTGATAAAGGAGGTAATTGCAGTGGCCGATGGCATGCTGGTGATGGAGCCAGTGGGTGATGCGGAGCTATACTCAGACTTGTATTTCTAGGAGCAGTTTGGCAGCCTGCCTAGTGCTCCTGCCAGCCCTTCTCTGCCCGGAGAAGCAGCCTCCTTCCCTGCCTGCATTGTCCCTTCCACCCCCACTGTGCCTCCCTTTCATGGTCTTCAAACTTCAGCTCCTGCCCAGAGCTAACAGTGCGGATCTCCAGCAGGCGTAAGGCACACCAAATTGTCCTGGCCTCCCCAGGGACCAGGTGTACGTGCAACTGGGAGGAGGGGGCCGCTCTGCTTCAGTGCCCAGACCCCAGCATGCTGGCGCTTGGCCCACATCTCAGCAGGGAGGCTGTCAGTAACCATGGCAATTGGAGTCTTCCAGCCGCCCCAGTGTCAAATAGCCAGTGGGGAAGAAAAGCAGTCCTGCTATGTGATCACTCTGATGAGGAGTGTTGAAGAGGGGCAGTGTACCTTTGGGGCAGAGTCCTGCCCTTCTCTCCAAAGGCTGTCGACATCCCCTCTTTCTCCTTTTTAGTCAGGTGCTGGAGGTTCGGAGGTCTGTCTGCCCTCCTGTGGGATGGAAGCACACCTGGGGTGTAGGCACCAGGTGCATGTGTGCAGGCTGGAGAAAGCAATGCAAGCCCAGCCCCAGCTACGCAGAGCTGAGGTGACAGCAGTTGGCCCTGTTAATGATTACCTGGCACACACCTCAACAAGGATAAGGTCATTCCTCTTCCATGCATGGCTGTGTCCCCGCACTGACACTGCAGCAACATCCACTACTAGTTCCCCAAGGACCAGGCCTTGACCAGAGATGGGAAATGCAGAGCTGACATGCCATGAATTAGCTTGTGACATTTTTAGAGGTAAAAAGCTCAAGTTAACCTATTGCAGGGAAATGCACCTGGGTTGATCACGTTCCATCTTTTTTCCTCCTTTCCTCAGTATGAGACCTCTTTCTGCAATCACAGCCTTTTGCTGCTTATTTGAGCTGGGGAAGGAGCCATTTCCCCCCATGTCCCTCAGAAAGAGCCCAAAGGGACCAAGCACAGCCACTGCTGAGAGTGATGTGCACCAATGCATCTCTGCTCTCTCACACAGCTAGCACACAGGACTTCACCGTACCTTATGCTGGGAACTCTGGTGAGATCTTCAGCTCCTGGTCAGAAACAGCTGAAGAGAAGCAGCAGTGCTTGCTCCACACCTAGTTCTTTAACAGTTCTATAGGCCCTGGTTTGCTCATCACAGTCTCGTGATTCAGATGTGCAAACCTGATGTAAACCTAAGTCCTTCTCCTTTTTTACATTGAAGTTTGTTTCAGCAGCTTTTTTGAGCTTGAGTTTAGAGGCCAAACAATGGAGGGAGGTTACTGGCTTTGCTACCTGCCCAGCTCTCAGGATCCATTTCTGCATCCTGGGCTCAAACATACAGCCTGGCATCTCCAGATCCCTCACCACCCAGAGCAGTACCTGTTGCTGTGTGTGCAGCAGGAAGGGGAGATGACATGTTCCCACATTTACCAGCTCCCCTCAAAACCTCTGCAGATGTTTAGGAAACTGCTGGCAGACTGGCAAATAAATGCGGCAATCTCTTGGAAAGTGATTCCTGGTTTCAAAGCAGCCCACAAAAAACAGCCCCGCCCTGCAACCCCACCTGTGGCAGCCCTGCTCTCAGCAGACTTCTTCCAGGATAAGAGGTGAAGTGGCTCCATTCCCTACCAGAGCTCCATTTTTCTTGCATGACACTCTCTTTTCTGGCTGCTAACTCCAAAAGATAATTGGCTTTGCTGCTGCCTTGCTCACCTCCCAAGAAAAGATGGTGGATGGGGGAAAGGAATAGTCACATCTGCAAGGTCGTTTTCATCTCCCACCAGCAGTCGGATACCACTGCTTGGCCCAAGGAGAAGGGCCGCAGCATGGCTGAGCTGGGGGCAGGCAGGTGGGTCACAAGGGATGGAACTGGGGAGATGCTTGGGACAGCATGTAAGTGATGTGCTGCTCTGGGAGCTGAGCAAGTACCCCTTTCCTGGCAACTTCCCACGAGGGGCAGAGCAAGCAGAGGAGAGTGAAAAGGGCAGAGACCATGAAAGGTCGATCCATTGATACCAGTGACCTTGATGGAGGAGGCATCCACGGAGCTGGTGGAGACTCAGGATGGTTCCCTCTACTCCACCGAGGCCCAGCTTCCATCTGAACTCAGAGCAGCAGCCCTCAGGGGAGACGGTGTCTCACTTTTCAGCTGTGCACCCTTTTGCCACTCGTTGATGTTGGGGTGCACGGTCAGCTGAACCCGCACAAGCTTCCCTGGTACCGCACCGCGGGTACGGGTTGGGGAGCACAACAGGAAGATGAGGGGGAACAAGGGACAGCTCGCCGCCGGCCCGCGCTGCCCCCGCCCCACTGGCCGAGGGGCCAGCCTGCCCCCGGGCCGGCCCTCCGCCGCCCTGCCTTTGTGCCTGCCGGGGGGCAGAGGAGGAGCTTGCGAGAAGTTTTGGGCTAAAAAGCCACCTTTTTGCTGCCAGCCGAGCCCGACGTCAGGGGCCGCTGTGCGCCGCGCGGGGCTCCGCACGCGGCCGCCACACAAAGGCAGCAGCAGCAGCTCCGCGCCGCTCCGCAGGTGAGTGCGGCCCCCGCCCGCAGCTCTCGGGGTCGGGCCCCACCGAGGTGGGTGCCCCAAGCGAGGCGAGCGGCGACCGCCCATCACTCCCCGAAGAGGCGGCAGTCATCCAGGCTGAGGGCTCCCCGGAGCGGGATGGGGCTTTGCCGGGATGGGGGAATGGCTCTGGCTGGGGAGGACCTGCAGGAAAGGGCGACTGGTCCCGGACGACCGGGGTCGGTGCCCCTCCCCCGCCAGTGCAGGATCGCCTGAGAGGAGCCAGGGAAGAGCCTGAAGATGCCGCAGGATGGAGTTTGGTAGGGAGTCAGGGCTCCTGGAGAGCAGATGGGTTGAGGCAGTGGCCCGGTATCCTACCCCCCATTCCTCGGGCGAAGCACCCCACACTGGTTCGGGGAGAACGCAGCTGGCGGAGGTCTTCCGATCAGAGCCCGGGGAGCTGCCCCGAAGCAGGGCTCGACCGCCGCCCGCCTCTCCGGAGGGCGAGGGGAAGGCTCTACGGGGCTCACAGCACAGCATCTACCCTGAGGAGGGAGCAGAGGGCAGAGGTGCGGAAGGGCGCTGCCTGCTCCCCTTCTGCCCTCAGTGCAGGGGCAGAACCCTTTTCCCTTGGAGCACCTCCTCGACCCTGAGAGGGGAAGGTGAGGCCGCCTGCTGGAAAGCCCCATAGCCCCCGGGCTTCCCTCAGCACCTCTAGGAAAGCCTCCTGGCCGTGCCAACGCTTTGGCTCACGGGCACATGCTTGGTGTCCCCTTTCCAGGCAGCAGGGAACCTCCTGCTGTCGCGGTGCTTGTCCTCCAGGCCACGGGCTTCCCGAGCGCTGGGCTGGCTCCTCGAGTGCCGGGCTGCCTGCCCGGAGGCTGGGAAGCAGCTCAGCCCGCAGAGGGAGGACAGCAGTCCTGAGCCCACCACTGCCAGAGCCAGCTGCAATTTGAGCCGAGCAAAGCCGAGCCGAGAGGTCCCACTATTGGAAAAGGGGCTGTGAGGGGGTGCTAGCCGAGCCGCCACTCCGTTCCCAGGAGCGCATGGGGACAGCACTGAGGGATCAGGAGCTGCGGAAGATGTGTGGGCCGTCTTAGGAGAAGTCTGTCGCACTACCTGCCCTGGAATGGTATCTGGAGAGAGGTCCAAGCTTTACCACTGCAACAGTGGGTATTTGAGCTCTGCTTTAGCTTCACCAGGTCATTTTTCTTTTTAGAGCTTCAGCTTCACCAGGTGATTTTATTTTTGTTTTTAGAGCTAATCCTAGATCATAAAAACCCAGAGCACCTAGAGGAGGGGGAAGAGAGAACAGGGATTGATGTTATGTGAGAGCCAGGCAGCATATGAGGAGGAGAGAAGCCAGAGCCCCGCAGGGATGCAGGAGGAGTAGGGCTATGCAGGCATGCCTGAAGGTACTATCAGCCCAGCCAGGAAAAACTTTTGTTTGCCTGGCTGTTTGGAAAACCAGTTGGGAAACTACACTCCCTTTTCCTTATGAATGCTTTAGGATGAGCCATGACTGAAGGTCTCTGCAAACCTGTGCCTGGGGAATGTGATATGCTGGGCTGAGCCTGGGAGCAAATTCAGGGGTCCCTGGGGCTGTAGCTGTAGCTGGTCATCCCCTCAGAGGCTATCCTTCTAGCGTCCCTGTGTATACATGGGCAGGGCCCCACTGCACCCATGGCAAACAGAGGGAGTCTGTGCCTGGAGGTGAGGCAGAGGTGAGCACAGAGAGCTGGGGCTGTCTGCCCTGGGGGCTTGAAAACCATGTCAGAAGGGCCTGAGCAGAAGGTGCTGGGCTGGGAGGTAGGTGTAAAGGGCACAGGGAAATGCTCTGTAGCAAAGGATGGGAGAAGTTAACAGAAGACCTGAAACCAGGGGGATGGTGTGAATAATGTGGATGTCAGAGTTGCTACCCCATAAGAGCTGCTGCAGAAAGTGGGACAGCCATATCTGTACATCAGCTCAGCTCCAGCCTTGTCGTCTGTAACCAGCCCACCTTGGCTGAGCCCTTGTTCCCTTTGAAGGCAGATGGGTGGGAGCAGAGCTGAGCTGTGCTGTGCTTGTCAGGATGGCTCCCAACCGGGCTAGGTGAGGGGGAAGGCAGATCTCACCCCCATGCCTGTGCCCTCAGCCAGCCGGTCTGTGTAATTCCCTGTGACAGTTCAATGCAGAGCAAAGCTGGCAGCTTGGCGGCGGATGCATGAAAGGTGAGTGCACTGGAGCCTGAATAATGTGGGATGCTGCTCTCTCTGGCATGCTGCCCAGGGAGCCCAGGGGAAGGAGCAAACGCTGACCCTGGGCTCTTCCCTTCGTTGATGTCCCCTGGGCCTGTGTTTCATCCTGTCCTCTACAGCCCAATGCTGCAAAGCCCGTCACAGAGCCAGGGCAGGTGCCATGTATTTTCTAGATGGCTGCTGCCACACAGATATGGGTGGCATCTTAAAAGCCTTTGGGGGAACAGAGAAGGGGTCTCCAGATTCGAAACGCTAGCTCTGCATGCCTGCACTCCTGTTCCCACTGAGAGCAGGATCTGGGACCCCAGTGTTGGCAGCAACATCCCACAGTCTCGTGATGGCAGCCAGAGAGAAGCCATGGTTCAAGGCCACCAGGGCAGGGGGACAGGGCACAGTCCCCAGAGCTGAACCTTTATGTGTGTGCATCCTTGTCACAAAGCTGCTCCCAGGTGCATGCACACCCCCTGCATGCATGGGTGGCGTGGGCAGCAGGTTCCATCTCTCCAATGAGCTCCCACATTGTGGCTGCTTTTTTTGCTGTTTAATACACTGATATAACTTTCAAACCTCTCATGGAAGCAGGTTTCTTTTCCTGGGCTTTTTTCCTTTTCCCTGCCATCCTCTGAAACTGGAGTAAGGTACTATGTGAGTTGTGTTCCCTGGCCCCAAGGCTCTTTGGTATGGGGCAGCAGCCTACTGGGTCATGGATAAAAGATCCAAGAGAAATACGTTGGCAACTGTAGGACCTTCCCCAGATGTAGTGAGGGCTGTGAAGTTCCCCATGGAGAGGATTTTGACTATATACAGGGTAATGGGGGGGCTGCAGGGGTGGGAACAATCTGCCAGACCTGCAGCTCCCTGGTAGGAGGCAGTTGTTGTAATTAGTGAACATGTTCTACTGGGGGGCAACAAGCAGGGCACAGGGGTGTACACACACATGTAGGTGGGTGTGTGCAATGGAGGCAGCTGCTGTCTTACTTCCACACAGGCTGCCCACAGCCCACAGTGCCCCTCCTCAACACCACATTGCACCCCAACCTCCAACCCACCTCTCTCCTTCTTCCACAAGGCAGGATGCAGGCTCGGAGTCTCTTCCTCCTCCTGGCACTGATCCTGGTGGCTGCAACCGCCGAGGCTGGCAAGAACAAGAAAGGTGAGGAGCAGCCTGAGGCAGGGGGCTAGTGGGGCGGGGGGCAGAGTGGGGCATGCTCCCCTGTCCCTGCAGACAGCACCCACTCCACTTTTCTGCACAGAAAAGGCAAAGAAGGATGGCTCCAAGTGCGAGGACTGGCGCTGGGGACCCTGTGTTCCCAACAGTAAGGACTGTGGCCTAGGCTACCGCGAGGGAACTTGCAAAGATGAGAGTAAGAAGCTCAAGTGCAAGATCCCTTGCAACTGGAAAAAGAAATTTGGAGGTAGGTACGTGGAGGTGGGGTGGTTGGGGACCACCGTGTGCTGGGTCACCGGGGCTAACGTCCCACCAGGTCCTGGCTAGTTCTGATGCCTCTCCACTCTCATCCAGCCGACTGCAAGTACAAGTTTGAGAGCTGGGGAGGCTGTAGTGCTCAGACAGGCCTGAAGACTCGCTCTGGCATCCTGAAGAAAGCCCTGTACAATGCCCAGTGTGAGGAGACTGTCTATGTGACCAAGCCCTGCTCCTCCAAGATCAAGTCGAAGTCCAAAGGTCAGTTCCCACCACTCATGTCCCCAGAAGGGTCCTGTTGCAACCCTGGCCAGGAGTTTTTCAGAGGTACCTTGGCCTGTTTGGATTGGCTTTGCTGGTAGTGTAGGGGATTTAATAGGATGCTCTTTCCTTTGCACTGCGAAGTCCAGCTGCTGGCTAGGTGGGATGCAGGTGCTACTAGGAAAAACCCTGGTCCCCCCACATACCACTGCCATCTTTGGTGGGATGGGGATTCCCTGCCCTCCTCACTAGGATGGTGCAAAATGTGGTTTGGCATGGCAGGAGGCTGCCTGCAGGGATGCAGCCACTTCACTGTGCTCAGCCTGCCATGCTGGCTACTTTTCTACCACAGCAGTGTCTGGGGGACTGTGAGCTGCCAGCAGATGCACTAACTCTTGTCTCCTGTGCTTCTTGAATGCAGCAAAGAAGGGCAAGGGGAAGGACTAGAGCAGGAAACCAGCATCCTCATCGGGCCCTCAACATGGTGCCTACAGGACTGGATGTCCAGCTGCAGCTGGCCCACACTACAGTCTTCCTCCTCCTCTCCTTACTACTTTCCATGACCTCCTCTTTCACTGTGATGCCTTGTTTTAATCATTAGTGTTGTAGAGAGCAAACCCACCCACCCTGCAGGATAGGCTGCCTCCTTCCTTGCTACCCCATGGGCACTACCAATGCATTCTGCTCAACTCCTCTGGGCTGGTATTGGGGTTCACTGGGATATGCTCAGATTGCTGGGATGGAACACACATTTTTCCAATCTCCAGCACAAGAGAGTTGCCTTTAGCACATCCTTTTGCAAGCCCAGGACCCTCCTTGCTCCACCATGTACTAGTGCCAGAGGGACGAGCTGGGTGTTGAATGCCTGAGTAACCCCATCACTGAAGTTTCTCACTCAAGGACTGCTCTCACCTCAGGGGTCTATTTCAGCATCCCTTTGGCTGGGGCATGACTTACCTGCAGCAGCTGAGGAAAACACAGCCATCGCCCTGAGAAGCAGCTGTGTCTCCTCTCTGTCACTTCTAACGATGTGTGTCCATGCTGGGGCTGCAGCCCCTCTGCCTTTGCCATGCCAACACCAGTGCTGGGTGGGACCTCTCCTTTTGGAATTTTTCTTTTTCTTTTTCTTTTCCAATAAAAATCTTTTTTTAAAAAAGTATCAGAACTCCTTGTTGTCCCCACAAGGTTCTGCTGTGCTGGAAACCCCAGCAAACCCCAGTTGTGCTGACCCCACTGGCACCAGCAGTGAAGTTACCATGCAGCTGGCGGCGGTGGCCTGGGTGCCACATGCACATGGTCCTGGACAAAGCACCAGACCTCACAGCCTCTTTGCAACAACGCTTCAGGTTGCCCCTCCCTTACTCTTTGCAGAAGGGATGGGCTGCAGGAAATGTCACCAGTGGGTGACAGTGGGAAGCAGGGAAGGAGCCACCTGGGTGATGACTCATTCATTCTTCACACCATGGACATTAGTTTCCTGGTCCAAGGTTTTTATTTGTCTTGGGGTGTGTTGGGCTGCAATTGTAACCATTTAAAAATACCCAGAAACCCACCAGGCATTTTGGGTACCCCTAAAGGCAGTGATGGAGGGGTTCCCATCTGCGCTGGGGCAGCCTTTCTGCAGGCTGCACCCTGGCACGAGGACAGGAAGGACATACGGACACAGAGTTTGCCGGTGCTAGAGTGGCCCCATCCCATCCATTGCCTGCACCTGGCTGTATCCACCAAGGCTTGCCCCTGGCTTTGGAGGGGGTGGGGAGCAGCCCCAGGGTGCTCAGGGTGCACACACGGCCGGGCTGGGAGGCCGGGCTGGGAGGAGGCTGGAGACGCTGGCTGAAGCCCGCATGCTGAGGGCTCTGCCGCAACACCCATGGCAGCATTACATCCATTTACAAAGCTCAGCAACCGGCTCCTTCGGCCTCCCTGGAGGAGCCCCCTGCACGCAGGGCAGGAGCAGGGCTGGAGGCCACCGTCATCCTCTCCTGCCTCCAGAGCCATGCATCAGGCCTCCCACACCCCTGTGGGGAGAGCAGGAGCCTGCTCATGGCCCAGACGAGAGACAGGGCACCTTGGCCACATTGCAGACCCTCTTCCCATCCTCTTCTGAGACCCCCAAGTCCCCCCTGTTCCTCCCAAGGACAGTTATTTTCACAGTCATTGCTGCCCACTACTCAGGGGCCCCATTCCCCCAGGGATGTGGAGCGAAATCCTGCACCACACCAGGGCTTTTCTTTGCAGTTTTAGTCTCCACCATTGTCAGAGGCAACTGGGTTTCACACTCCTCACCCAGGAGTGAAATGCTTGGTTTATCTGTCTGTCTTTCCAGCAAATTGCTGTCTGAGGGCAGAAAGGATATGAAGGGGAGAGCAGAGCCAGAGCACAGGGAATAATTCTGCCCCAGGACCCTGGGTGAGGATGTCCAAGGGCACTCTCAAGGGAAAGGAAGCATCTTGCCACATCTGTTAGGGTCCAATCTTGATTGCCTTCACAGGGGACCTGGCTAGGCCAGCAGGACTCCCCATTAGCCTGCCTGAGCCAGCCTGGTCCAAGATGTCTAGCAAATGTTTGACCCTGGTTTCTTTTCATTTCTTGGGTTATAAACGCTTTATAAGCCAATGGAAAGCATCCAGCATTAGCCCATCTGCATGCAGACAAGCTCTGATGCCTTGGAAATGGTCCGCTGGGGAAAAAGGTACATCCAGTCTTAGGAGAAACACTGATGCCATTTGGCCAATCTCAAGAGCATGGAGCTGGGAAGGGCTCCTGATGACCACATCTCCTCTTGCCTCTGGCTTTCCCGGTGGCTCCCTGAGCTAGTCCCCAGGCCCAGGGTGACTGGAAGGACCTGGACCTGCAGCTCAGAAATGCCTTGGATTTTTGTCAGCGTTGGATGAAGGGCATCCTCTGCAATCACTGCACAGTCTGCAGTGTTGTGAGTGGGGAGCAGAAGATCCCCCGCTGGCAAAGGAGGCAAAGGGAAGAGTTTCCATAAGGTTTCTGAAGTGGTCCCTGAGTACCAGTTTATCTGGCTGTGCCAATGTTCCTGTACTGGCACATGAGAAGGTGCTTGAAGGTTTTCTTGAAAGTGGCATTGCAGAGGGCGTAGCAGGCTGGGTTGATGGTGCTGTTGACATAGCAGAGCCAGTAGCCGATGGACCACACTGTTTCGGGCACGCAGGTCTCACAGAAGGTGTTGATGAGGACCATCACGTTGTAGGGTGTCCATGTGAGTATGAAGGCCAGCAAGATGGCAAATATGGTTCGGGTGACTTTCTTCTCTCGGGCAGCCATCTGGCGCTTCTTCCGTACTTGGCTCCTGGCAATGCTGGCAAACTTCCTGGCAACATTGACTGGGCGGCTGTTGGCCAGGGAGTTAGAGGCACCTGACTTGGCTGGGACAATCTCAATGGCGGTGACACATTCGGTCCCAGTCTGCTTGGTGACAATCTTAATCTTGGACCACTTGGAAGTTGGGTTCACCCGAGGCTTGGCTGGACTCTGTCCTTGCCCTGCTGGCAAGACTTCTGCTGTGGGTTTGTCTTTTGTGGTCTGGGTCATGCTGACGGTGCTGGACTCATTGGATGTCTCCTTCTCCTCCTGATGGCCAGTGGCCTCTGTCTGTGCAGATGGCTGGTCATCCACTTTCCCATTCCTCACCTCCTCCTTCACCTCCACGGCCCTCTTGGGAGAATTATTGTTGTTCTGTTTGACCACGGGGCCCTTGAGGAATCTGAGGGACTTGGCTTTCCTCTCTTTCCTGCTCTCAGGCTTGTGCCTCCTTACCCTGCTTCTGCTGGCCAGGGAGATGTGGATGTACAGCACTGTCATGATGACCACAGGCAGGTAAAAAGCAGCAATGGCTGTGCCAAATGTCACCGCGGGGTTGGAGAGGAACTGGATGTAGCATTCCCTCTCAGGGACTGTCCTCTTGCCCACAATGAACTGCCAGAACAAGATGGCAGGGGCCCAGAGAATGAAGGACAATATCCATGCGGCCGCAATCATTAGCCCTGCCATCTTGGTGGTCCTCCTGGCCGGGTATGTCAGGGGCTTGGTGACACAGAAGTACCGGTCAAAGCTGATGATGAGCAGGTTCATGACAGAGGCATTGCTCACCACATAGTCCAGAGCCAGCCACAGGTCGCACACCACGGCCCCCAGTGGCCAATAGCCTTTGATGATGTAGACCGTGTAGAGGTTCATGGAGAAGACCCCGATGATGAGGTCTGCGCAGGCCAGGCTGAAGAGGAAATAGTTGTTGACAGTCTGGAGCTGGCGGTTCACCTTGATGGAGAGCATCACCAGGATGTTCCCCACCACGGTGACAAGACTGAGCGAGCCGGTGACAGTAGCAATGAAAACCAGCTCCACTGTCTTGTAGTTGGTGGGAGGCTGCACAGCCACCTCAGAGTGGTTGCCCAGGGTGAAGTTGTCATAGGTCAGGTTGGCCATCTTTGCCTGCCAGGGCTGAGCAGAGAGGTTGTGCATGGGATCTGCAAGGAGAGTGAGGACAGAAAGGGAGAATATCAGACCTGCCAGCCTGTCCTGGCAGCATTTCCTCAGTTTCCCAGGCCACCACTGCTGTTGGCTAGTGCTCAAAAATCTCCCAGCATTCCTGGACTTCTCTCTCTCACTACAGGAGTCTGATGGAGGCATTTTTTGTGTCCCTATTTAACAGTAGAGGAGACAAACAAATTGCAAGAAGCAGGAAAGGGGCTAGGACAGTCCCATGTCCAGGGTGTGATGGTCCCTTCCTTGCATATCCCAGTGGGAGCACAACCTCGTGTGGCCCAGGGAGGCACACAGGGAGGCCAAAAGGCTGGGGGAAAAAGGACTGCAGAGCCCAGGGGGATGCACATACAGCACTCACTGCCAGAACAGCACATCATGAAACCAGTGCTCTGCCCCAGGGACAAGAGCAGGTTTAGGTATGCCCCAGGCATGTCCCACTGACCTCCCCAAAGCACTCCCCAAGAGGGGCCTAACCCACAAAACCCGTGCCGTGGTCTGCTCGGCTCACCTGTGTCTCTCACAGCAAACAGCTCCTTCTGGAAGATGAAATCTGGGAGAAGGAAAACAGCAAGTTACACCACAGCTTGCATGCATCCCACAACATCTTACTGAGAGCAGCAGCCTGTCCAGCAGAGGTGGCCCTGACCAAAGGGTGACACTGTTGAGATACAGATGCTGAAAAGCCAAAAAAGGCTGAAGAGGGGTAGTTTGGCATGGCGCAGTGCACAGCACAGCAGGCTCAGGAAAGGGAGGGAGCTGCACAAGTGCCATCAGTCAGTGATGCTGGGAAGTGATGACTCCTTCCCCCAGTCCCACATCACAGTGCAGCTGCAGCCACCCAGGCCAGGAGATGTACAGTGTGGAGTCAGACACCTCATCATGATACATGGAATTATTTATGAAAAGTGATGAGAATTGCGGAGAGAATTACGACTTCATCCAAACCAAGATGCCTGTGGTTAATCACCCAAGGTAAGAGTAGAATGGACCTTAAAAAAAATCAATAGATGAGAAGCGCTGTATTAAGATGAAAGGGAATTTCCTGGAAAATGAAGGAAAAGCAAAGGCACTGAGGGAGTTTGACTTCTGGGAGTTTGACTGGGACAGAAGAACTTCCCATTGAACCTGTCTCTCCCACACCACCCAGGCCTCCAAAACATGATGGGCCTTCACCAGCCTCATCCTGGCCTCTGGGTGCATCCCAACCCTGCCAGACCATCAAGGGCAGCCCTCCAGCAACTCCTCCTGGTGCCCAGGGCAGGGGTTCAGCCCCAAGGGCACTGCTGCCAGGAAACCAGCAGGAGCCAGCAAGTGTCCCCACAGTGGGAGTGCTCAGCACAGTGCGTCTGGCTTGGGTGATGGCTCCAAATGCCTGGGACTCCAAAGCTGATTTTGCTGAAATGTGCCATTAACAGGCACCTCTTCCAAGACAGGTCTGGCAGGCTTTGAGATCAGTTTGTCTGTTTTAAGTATTTGAAAAGAAATGCCCTTTTCTTTCATCTGTGGTGAGGGTAGGAGATGTCTGCCATCAGCAAATAGCCAAGTTTTTAATATAAGCACTTTCTAAAGAGATACATGTGTAATTTAATGGAAATGTGGCTGCTGAGATGCTAAAGTAAGGGTCTGATGTAGCCATTTAGGCAGCTTCTGCCTTATCAAGCTGTGATAGTGGTGGAGCTCCTCTTACAGGTGCAAGGAAAAAAAGTGGGTGAGGGACAAAGAAATACCTCTCTGTCATTATCCTCTAAGCATGTCTGTGAAGACAAAAGGCTTTTAAAAGAAAGCAGTGCCCTTTGGTACATGCTACATACCAGATATGGATGGGGTGAGGAACCCTGGTAGCATTGCCCAGGCTTGGAGCTTTGCACCCAGCTCCAAGCACAAGGGATGCATCAAGAGAGAGGGAAAAAGGTTTCTGCTGCCATCCTTCCTGGGCACCCAGCCAGGGATGTGAGAAGAGGTGATAAGTGTATAAAATGGCTCAGAAATATATAATCATGGCAGTTTGGGGGTTGGTTTCAGTACAATTGAAATGACTTTTAATTTCTTCACTTTGATGAGATGGGAAGATTTAACTGTCATTCTTGTAACAGCTAATCAAACTGATCAGACAAGCTAGCAATCATGCAGACATCTACCCCAGCTCTTCCAAGAAGAATTTGAAAGTCTTGAAAAGAAACCTTTCCATCGTCTCTGCTAAAATGTGGGTTTCAGTTTTCTCACTTTTGTTCATGAACTGGCATCCTCTTCTAAGCGTGTCTAATTAATTATCAGCCTTGACAGAGGCTTGTGTTCTTAGTTACCCAAAGTAAGAAAAGTCCATCTCAACCCCGAACTGTTCTGTACGTATCCCAAGACCGGGAGCCCCATACACGAGCCTTTGGATGCCACCCAGAGGTCAATGTCGCAAACTGGTGTGAGGAGGCAGAGGCAGCTGCCGTCTCAGGGTGGAGGGCTTAAACACTGACTACTGTGAAAAAAAGCCTTCACCTAATAGCAAAAAATAAAGCAATCCCCTGTTTGAGGGAAGGAGGAGGACTGAAAATGTTTAAAGGTGTGAAGATAACATACAACACAGAGCAACACGTCTGAGCTGGCAGCTCTGTACTCTGCTCACCCTTGCCTCAGATCCCCTGGCTATTCTCTGCCACACCCCAGCCCACCGGGCATCCCTTCTTTTCCCATCTTCTACTCTCCATTCCCCTGTCTCTCTCTTCTGCCCCCGACACCCTCTCTGAGCTCACTGGGACGACTCAGCACTACCTTTGCCTTCCTGAGCAGAGGAAGCAACTCAGTCTGGAGCTGGGAGAAGGCCAGGGATGCTACAAATTTGGTAGGTTTGTGCAGCTGACCAAGCCATGCACCATAACTGAATGGGCAGTAGGCATAGATCTCTGCCTGTGAGATGGAGAACATGCAGGCTGTTTGGGAAGGGCCTGGGTGAGAGCACAGCCCTCAGGCAGTCACACACTCTGTCTGCATCCTCATCATGTGTCCAAAGATGGAGAGAGCACACAGGAGGCCTGTGGAGCTGCACCAAACTCAGCAGTGTGACACCATCTCCACCCTCATGCCAGCCACATCACTGTTCCCAGTGCTGTGACACCAAGACACCAGACACCAAGGGACTTCTCCAGGACTTGGTGTCTCTCCACTAAATGCCCTCCCTATGTACTCCAGTGCCCCATGCTTGCTCCCTGCACCTCCAGGAGTGCATTTCTTCTCTCCCTCCCCTCACAGCCCCTATCCTACATCACACTCTCTGTCTCCGTTCCCTTTTGCACCCTACTTTCATGATGACACCACAGACAGGGAGGAGACATAGCTTTGACAAAGCTGAGAGAACACTTTAGAAGGGCTCCTAGGGCTGACACCCTTACCTGTGACACCAATTGGCTTTTCAGACTGCATACAACCATTCTTTCTCAGACAGTGCTGTCCCACACCTGCTTGCACCAGCCAGATACAGCAAATTCCCTCAGACTTTTGGCAGTGATTTATAGCTGGTTTTCTCCTCTCCATCGAAGCTGTTGGGAGACTCCAGCTCTTTACTGATAGCATCCTCCAGTCCAAGTGTTTCTGTGGCTGCTGTAGTGGCCACCAATTGTGTCATCAAGGGAAATACCTTTCCCTTCCCACACAGCCACAGATCCAAGCAGAAAAAAATTGTAATTTGGGTGGGGTCCAACTACTGCGGGCAGCAGCAAGGTCTCCACTGCTGCCGGCAATCATGGGTGTGACCACTCTTGTGTGAGGATTCAACTTCAGAGCAAGAGCAAAGCCAGTGCTCTGTCGCAGGGTGACACCCAAGACCACAGCAGAAAACTCCTGCTATTTACTTGGTGTACCTCATGTGCCTTACCAGCAAACCTTCCCAGCCTGTCAGCTCCTACAAACTGCCTCGCAGCCTCTTGCCAGGTGGGAGAGGAGAAAGCCCTGTCATGGACTGCTGGTGACCATCCTGTACCCAAGAATCTGCAGTAGCTGGAGGCTGGTGTTCCATCGGCTGCAGCTCGTGACTGAGCACCTGCTGAGCACCCAGCTCGCGTGGCATGGAGGGTTTAGCTCCCTCCCGCCCCTGCTGCTCCTTATGTGGAAGGAACTGGCCGCCCTCTGCACCGGCACAGCAAAGGCTATGGGAGAGGTTGGTATTTACACACACCCATGTGATGGTGGCAACTCAAGCCGTGGGATGAGCTCCTGGAGCAAGCAGCCCTCTTGCCCCAGTGTTCCCCTCCTCTTCTCTCTGTACTGCACAGCCTCCCTCTGCTCCACAGCCCCTGTCCCACCTGTCATCACCAGCCATCTCCTTTCCTGTTCTGACACTGCCCCATCCCAGCATCATCCTCAGGGCTGGGGATACCCAGGGAGGAGGTGCAAGTGGGGGCAAAGCCATGTCTGGTCCACATGCGGCTGAAGTGACATTCTGCCTCTGGGAACGAGCAGAGCTCTGCAAGGAACCCCATCATAAAGCAAGCCCCACACTCACACACTTCACAGGGGAAGGAGAGGAATCAGAGAAAGCTGTGCTTTAGCAGACATCTATGGGTGTGAGCTGCTCCCAGAGGAATTGGGCTTTAGCCCTGCATGGGTTTGGAGCAACAGCACAACTGAAAGCAGCCTCTAGCCTGGGGACAGGATGGAGGGGCTGTGGCTGTCAGCTCCTGGCTGAATGGATCCTGTGGGGCTCTGGGTGCTTCCTGTCTCCAGGAGGGAGGGAAGGTGGCCCCCTCCACCACAGGAACATTCCAGGAGAAGGCACACATCACCTCTGGGTGCCTAAGGCTGGGCCTGGGCACATCACCCTTGGTATCCCATTTGGAAAGAGCTAGGCCAGCCCTACTGTCTTGGCCTTCCTAAAAGTGCAGAGAGGGTAAAAGTCTTGACAGGATTAATCCTGTCAGGTTAAACTGCTGATGTGATGTGGGGCTGGGCAGTTTGTGCAGCCGCGACCACAAGGAGGAGAGGAGAGAGAAAAAAGAGGGAACAGAAGACACTAGACATTTATGGCTCACGCTCACAAAGGGAAGGTATACTTAGGGTAGGGTGGCAGTTTGTGGTGCTAATTGCATTATCTAATATCTGTTAATTAGTTCCTGAATCATAGCACCACTTTACAACTAGTGAAGGGTTGTTCTGGTTGACAGATTCACACCCCTCAGAGTGTGAAAACAGAATTCCTAGATACTGGGAACAGGCACCTTAGAAATACAACATACGAGAGAAGACAGAGGGCAGGCCTGTGTCTGGCAGGGGGAGGGTTGGTGTTGGTCTGCTTCCATGCCTCTGTGCTGGAATGATGAAGGCAATAAACAACCAGAAAAACAGAAAGGAGATGAGGGGTCAGCAGGATCTGTTGCGTTAAAATGGCAGGGCCCCCCTGCCCTCCAAGATCCAGCTGGTGGCTGTGCTTTCACCCCTCTGGTCAACTGATCCCTGAAGTCTCTCCAGAGGAGATCAGAGCCATTGTGGAACAGGAATTGTTTTGTCAGTAACATATGGGGTGGTTCTGGGCATTTGGTTTTTCCATTGAATAATTTATTCTTCTTTCTTCCTCTGCTATTCAACTCATGAGGCAAAGCAATTTCCTCTATCCCGCAAGTTAAGAATCTCTGATAGGTTTTCCTGGAGCCACTGGAGAAGCAGTAAGTTCAGTGGCACAGGAGCAGCCAGCTTTCAGGGGAAGGTGAGGGGACCAGAGAACCCCCCTGTGCCTGACGTGTGTTGTGCATCAGGTTTGTAAAATTTGCTGTGTCCAGGGCCAGAAGGGAGTGTTGCAGTTGAGTAAGCCCACCACCCTGGCAAGCAAGCCAGGAGCCTCCCTGCCCTGGCTGCTGCCTGGAGCTGTGTGGCTGATGCTGGCTGTCAGAGTGAAGCCGAGGCGCCGTGCCCAGGGTGGCTTGTGTCCGGCTGTGGGAAGCGCTCCCTGGTGGAGCCGGGGCTGTTGAGCTGCTCCTGCAGGGAGAGCCCAGCCCAGCAGCCTCACCAGCACCCCACAGCAGCCAGAGCTGCACCCCTCTTGCCCAAACTTGCCTGTGCTTACCTGTGCCCCCAGCACTTGCCGGTATCCCTAATGTGCCCTTTGCAGGTTGTAAGAGGCTGCATGACACTTATCCACAGCACCACCAGAAAAGAAGCAAGCCAGTGAGAAAGTGTTTTTTAAAAAGTAATTGAAAGGTCACTCCTATAAATAGCCTACCATCATACTGGTCACTCTGACAATTAATTAACCTCCTGTCACCCAGTTATTAGGCCAAATAAATAACCTATCAGTGGAACATTACTAGCAAGTGTGCATGGCAAATGCCATGCAAGTCAAAGTCCAGCCTTACCCTGCTGTGCCCAGCCTGCAGCTCCCAGGCACCGGCGACTCCCCAGCAGCTCCCACGCCTGCACTGGCTCCGACGGCAGCATCCCGAGGGGAGAAGGCTCACCATGGCAGCATCAAGTGGGATGAGGGGGACACAGTGCCCTCCCCCCAGTGCCCTGTGCCTCGGCCGCCCCAGGGCTGCAGCTGCCTGCTGGTGGCAGAGCTCAGGCCATGTCGCTGAGCTAGGAAGGTGCTGGGTTTCCAGCTGAGCCTGGGCTGGAGCCACACTTCTCCCCTCCCATCCACTGCATTAATGCTCTCTGCCTCAGAGAGATGCTCATGTTCTTTTATATGCCTGGGATGGAGCTTTAAAAGAACCCAGCTGTTTCAAGGCAGCACAGCAGAAATAACCCCACTGCAGCTACAGGTCCCACTGCCAGGAAGGGCTCTGGGACCAGCCAGCAGAGAGGAAAGAGGGGTGTGAGACAGGATTGCAGCAACAAGTGACTGCCTGGATTGGCTGGGCTCTTCCCAGGGAGAGGTTAGTGGCCAGGACCTGGTTAGATACCTGTGGGAGAGAGAATGGTGGAGGAGGGACTGAGAGCTAAAGGGGCAATTGCTGCAACACCTAAGAGCTGTTTGCTTAGAAGAGCAATTCCCCCTGCCCCAGGGACAGGCCTTGCCCGGGGATAGCAAGGGGGAAAGACTTGGCTCTTTTTGGGAAGTCAGCTCAGCCTGCCACAGCCCCCGCAGCCACAGGTGCCTGTGCCAGGTCCCTACCATCCACATGGGGGAATCTGCCTCCCAGGCCTGTCCCAGGTGCCAGGGCTGGTGCTGAATAAGGAAGGGGCTGCCCCCATGCAGAGACCTGCAGCACCCTGCATGCACCCTCTTTGTCCCCACAGTCCCATGAACTGTAGGTGGAGATGCAGCTCGGGCAGTCAGAGATGCAGTGCTGCTCTGGCAGAGGGGACATGTTCGTCTGTAACTCACCCCAGAGCTGAGACACCGCAGAGAGCAAACAGTAAGGTGCTCATCTGAAATTTTAAAGACCTGACAATGGAAACAAGAGTTCCTTGCCCCATGGAGCAGCGTGAAGCTCTACAGGGCTTTGAAAGGACAAATGAGCCAGCTAAGTAATGGATGAGAGAAAAGAGCTGATGCCCTGAGCCAAGGGCAGAAAATCAGGCAGGAGCAAGAACCCTGCTGGATGGATGTGTATGTGAGAGCCCTAGTCCTGGGGGCAGATAGATGGGAATCTTTGGGGTGCTAATGAAAAAGGAAACTGAAAATACTATACCCCATTTGGCCACAAGACCTGCCAGAGGATTTGGAATTTTTGCCTGAGCAAAGGGATAGAGTGAAGAAGAGGAGCTGTGGCAGAAGGTGGGCAAGAGAGCCTAGGGTATGGACAGGCAGAATGGAAAATGTGGGGGTCAGGGTGCCAGAGGAGGAGACCAGGTATGAAATCCCTACAACAGAGAAGAGGAGGGATGGAGAGGCAGGAGGTGGGAATAGTCTTGGTCTGCCAGGGAGACATTACTTATCTCCTCCACAGAAAAGTCCTAAGAAAATCTTCTGAGGAGGGACCTCATACAGAGACATTGCCTGCAAACCTCTCCCTTCTGCCTTCTCTGGAGGCTCCCACCAGTTCCTTGCTGGGCAGAGTGGGAGCTGTGCTGGAGCTGGAAACCTCTGTGGGCTGCAGCTCTCTGACTCAGCAGCCAGCTGTGCCTGGAGTCACCTGTCTCACTGCAGGATGGTGATCCCCAGCTCGTCGTGCTGGTTCTGAAGGAGGCAGGGGCTGGCCCCCATGCAGAGATGTGCAGCACTTTACACTCACCCTTTTCGCCCCACAAGGGCCCCATGAGCCATAGGGTGGGGATACAGCTCAGACAGTCAGGGATGCAGTACTGCTCACCCCATCCTAATGCTTCAGGCAGCACCCCACAGCACAGGGCAGGGGTTTTAGTCACCTCATTGACAGGGACTGCACATAGTAGCAGAGGATTTCATGAGTTGAGCATGACTTATGGGCCTTGATGAGTTATCTGAGCTCTGCAAGAAGCATAGAGACCACCATGCTAGACACTGCTCCTAAGTGCTGCAGAAAGGCAGGCCCAAGGCCGGGCAATCCATGCCTGTTTTCAGGCAAAGACAGATGCCAGAAGGGTTTCATTACTCTCCACTCCTCTCTGTACACATGCATGCACTTTTTTGGCCTTATCTGGGACTGCACATAATGTAACTGTCAGCAGAGGAGGGATCCAAACTACCCCAGAGGCACTAGAGACGGCGAGATGCCAGGTACTCTCCCATCTCAGTCATGCAAAGATCCCTCAAGGACCTTAATCCCTCTTCAGCAGAGCCAGTCTGCCGTGCTGCCTGGGACTTGGGAGCTGACACTGACACTGGGAGGGTCTGCAAGTGAGGGGTCAGTGAAGCACAGTGCCATGGAGGCCTCTGGAGAGCTGCTCTGTGACCTGGAGCGGATGCAGGGGCCCGGGACATCGTGTTTGAAGACTCATGTTTTCAGACCTCAGTGTTGCACAACTGCAGCTGAGTTTCCCACAGACAAATCAATCTAATTCTGCTTAAGGAGGCTGAAGACATTAACCCCTTAACTGGCCAATGCAACCAAATTCACTGGGAGCCTTAATCGTGCAGATGACATTTCACTTCCAGACAATTCCAGCTGAGGCTCCTGGTGTCAGCCCCCACTGCCTCCTCTGCCAAGCTGCAAGGTGCTATCCAATCTGTTAGATTTAAAAGCAGTTGTGGTACCAGAGGGGCTGCTTCTCTGCCTGGCTTTCTTGGCTGGAGGAGCACAGCCACCCTCAATAGCTCAGTAACTCGCCGAGAGCTCAGGCCAAGCCTGCTGAGCTCAAGGAGCTCCATGGTTTGCACTGAATTCTGCCTTTAAAGGACAAAATTCCTAGCTGCTGCCTCTCCTTCACCAACTGACCTGGGATGTAACTCCTCTCTGAGGCTCTTAAAAACAAGTGAACAGCCCTGTGCTTCCCCATGTCCCTCTCCAGCTCTCTCTGAGTCACTGGAACAGGTGGGAGAGGTTCCTCTGCAGCCGCACGCCTCAACCTGCCTAACGCTGGGGCAGGAGGTGGGAAGGGAACGGGGCATCTCTGCCACTGCCTCAGGCAGCGAGTGGGAATAGGGCACACATTGTACAGGACATAAAGGCGTGATGGGGACACGGTCACAGCAATGCGGAAGAGCCACTGTCACTCACACAGCTCTGATTTGCAGGACCTCCAGCAGTAGTTTTGGGGATTGTCAGAGAGACAAAGCACTGTGCCTACAGCCATTGCATTTGCAGGCTTGGACAGGCTGGTGATGTTAATTTTCTCTGCAAACTTGCATCATACAAGGTATAAACGGAGCCTTTGTTGGAGTTCCTCCTCCATGTGGTGCAGCCTCAGGGCTGAAGGCATCTCTGGAGGGTCCCGAGAGCAGCCCCAGGGCAAAGGCGTGAGCAGCTGTGCCCAGCATGAAAGGGGTGGGGCTGGGGAGCATCTCCAGCAGAGCCTCATTTGCAATGCTCACAGTGACAGGGGACTCGGGGTCTGAAGATAGGTCAAATGATGTTGTCCTGGCACAGAGTCAAGTCCCAAGAGGATCGATCTTCAGGGAAGGTGGGATGGCTGCCAACAGGCACAAGGAGTGAGGACACCCAGGTGTCTCTAGCTGGGGGAACAGGGACTGGTTGTGTGTCTCCTGCTAAAACTCTGTCTCTAAGCGTCAAGGGGAGGATCCATATATGAGACACCGTGGGCCAGCCTGACCAGGGAACATTCGCCCCAGATTAATTTGTTTAGGAATTGCCTAACTCCTTGAAGCTTCAGTAAATGAATTTGTCTGAATACAGGGCAAGGGCCCACCTCAGTGTGTTCAAGGGTCTGGATGCAGCAAGACTATGACATGCCTAGAGGCTTAAAAGGATGTCATGATGGGTTGTGCTCCTGGGGACAGTCAGGGCTGGCACACTCCTCTCTTGGCTGTGAGTTGGACAG
This sequence comes from Taeniopygia guttata, assembly GCF_048771995.1. Taxonomy (NCBI): domain Eukaryota; kingdom Metazoa; phylum Chordata; class Aves; order Passeriformes; family Estrildidae; genus Taeniopygia; species Taeniopygia guttata. The sequence continues at coordinate 26,705,895 of NC_133030.1, read as the reverse complement.
CAGCCACACATTCGGGCTCACCTCTTGGTCTGCCAGGGCCCTGGGCAGGAGAGTGCATGAGTCTTCCTTAAAGCTGGTGTCCGCTTTCTGACTGGTCACACAAATCCCTCAGAAGAAGGATGTATTTGGCATGGTTCCAATCACCTGCTTGAAGAGGCTTCAACACTGCCTGGATGTGGAGCCTCACTGCAACCACTGGTACCTGGCACACTTGTGGTGGGTGCTGGTGCTTGGGCAGGCTAAAGAGCAGTCAGCAGAGGATGCTGGGATGGGAATTAAGAGAGCAAAGGAAGTACATGGGAATGATCTGATCCAAAACTCCCATTTCCTTGCTGTGTCAGATCCTGCACTCTCATATCTCCCCAAAACATGTATTTTAAACGTGCAGTTTTAGAGCCAGCCCAGAATGGATGCTGAAATGCAAAGCAGATCTCCTCTCTTGTCTTACTGGAGAGCAATGAGGGTACAGACCCGTGTCAGACTGAGGAGCAATTGGCTTGAGGACAATGCCCGCTTCTCCAGAAGATGCCCATCAAAGCCCTGACATAGCACGCCAAGGAGAAGGGGTCAGCTTCCTCACAAGAAACAGTTGCTGCGTATCTGCTCATGTGGAAAGAGGAGCTGTGTTTATGCATAAAGCAGCAGCCCCTTGCAAACAGCCTCCATCTCCCTCTCCTTTCACAACTGATCTCCCTGCTGCCTTTGCAGAGCTGCATCTGCCACCTCGGCTGGGTGCTCACCAAACCTCTTCACCTCTGTGCATGCTGCTGGTCAGGGCTCAGCAGGGCAGAGAAGGGATCAACGCAAAGGTGTGCTAGGGACTGCTTTGCATCAGCTGCTCCTCCTGGTCTCACTATTTTTATTCCCTATTTTTGTCTTTCTTATTTTTTTTTTCCCCCTTTTTTATTCTGGGGAGATATTTGTCATTTTAAGAACAAACAACAAAACCCCAACCATGGCAAAACCTGCCATCAATGGGGTGCTTGTGGGGACAGTTAAAAGAGAAAAATCATGCTCCTTCTGCAAACTCAGAGTAATCGGATCACAGCATTAATTAATCATTTCAGTTCATTTCTCTTCTATGAAAGAAAACAGACGGACCTGCTGAGACAGGTATGCCCCTCGCGTGAATAAACAAACCACTTTTACTGGCAGCCCTTCTCCCGCCAGCTTTCCTCTGCCCACTCAGCAGGTCACTCCCAGGGCTGCTGCTGCTCCATCCAGAAAAAAAAAAAAAGTGGCTGCCACTCTGAGCAAGGGCACGTTGGCTTGGCTCCTGCAGGAGCCGGGGCTGCTGCCCAAACTGCACCCCCTCTCCCATCCCAACCTGCCACACCCCGGGCTCCCACCACTGGCCGCCATCCCGGCTGAAGGGTGAGCCAGGGATGGGTCGCTGATGAGGATCTCCACTGGATGCCCTGCTCTTTGCTGGATGTCCCGTGGAGGCCTAGTCCAGGCTGGAGAGCAGCAGCAGGTGCTCAGATCACAGGAGTTAGGGCGTTAGGAAGCAGGAGGTGGTGCCCAGCAGTAGAGACAGCGAAAGCATCTTGGTGTCACCTGTGATTTCAACGTGGGCATTGTCTCTGGTGCTGTTTCACCAAAAGCCTGAGCCCTGGGATCCTGTCACCTGAGTATTTTGATAGACAGTGCCTGCATCAACAAGCCACCCAACTGCATTGGTAGCAACCCTTCTAGCCCCTCTGTTCACTCTGTGAGTTGTGCCAGAAGTCAAACCACTTTTGGAGGTCACTCAAGGCAGTTGTGACAAAGCAGGGAGCCTCCAAATGCCCAAGCAGAGCCCACCTACCAGCAGGGCACAGGGGAACACCAGCTGCTTCTCAGGTCGGGAAGTATCTCCCTAGCTTTGGGCTTTCCAAAGACCAGCTAGAAAAATCCATCCACAGCACAATCAGAGGGGTTGAAAACAGGTGAGACAGAAGCCAGTGCTGCTTTTATTTAAGAAAAATGATAAGAACTGTTCCTTGATTTGAAGCCAATGTTATGATTTTGGAAAGAAAGAAGGGTGGGGCTGCCTGACTCTTGTCCATGATGTGCCAACAGAGAGCACGGGGCAGCTCTGTCATTACCAGCAGAAAGGGTGCAACAGGGCCAGAAAGGGGTAAAGGGAAGGTGAGATCCACACTGAAGGAGTGAGTGGGCAAGATCTGTCTCCCTTGAAATGCCTAACCCAGCAAAGGGCTCTGTGAAAAGGGGGCAAACTTCTGCCTAGTCATGTCCTGGCCACAAACCACAAGCCCCAGAGGGGTTTGCCCAGTATGGTGACAAAGTATCCAAAAGATAGGGGATCCTCTCCCTGTTGGTCTTGTTGGAATAGAGAGGGAAGCAAAGAAAGCGTGCAGGTAGTTTGCTGTCCAGGAATGTCTCCTTCCAAGAGAAGGCACCAGGGGAGCAAATAACTCACATCCTAGGTTTCCTCCTGGGGGGTGCCTGCCCCTGGAGCCGCAGGCTGCTCGTATTCCCTACTCAGGGTGCTGACAAGGCTGTTTCCTGGGTGACAAAAGGGACCCGAGGTTCCTCGGGCGACGGATCCCGGGAACGATGTTGGTTTGGATAGGAGCAAGGAAAGGGGGTGCCGAACATCCCCCCGGTGCCCTGGCAGGGCTGCAAGGCTCCAGACATCCCGGGGCAGCGAACCAGTGCGAGGGTCCGGACCCGCGGGGCACCCCGGCGTTCCCGGAGAGACGCAGGAATGTGGGAAAGTTGGCAGAGACACCTCCCCCATTCCTGGGGCGACCGCGTTGCACATCCCCCCGGGGGTGCGGAGCCCCCTCCCCATGCACCCTGAAGCCATGCTGACACCCCCGCCGGACCCCGCGGGGGATGCCCGGCGCCCCCCGCCCCGCGCACACGGAGCCCCGAGCAGCGACTCACCGGGCAGCCCGGCCCAGGGCGCGCCGCCGCCCGGCGCCGAGCGGTTCTCAGCGGCCATGGTGCCGCGCCGCGCCCGCGGGGGCTCCGGCTGGCATGGCCCGGCCGGCTCCGGCTCCGGTCCCGGCTCCGGTCCCGGCTCCCGGTCCCGGCGGCGCCGCGAGCGGCGGAGGGGCGGGGAGAGGGGAGGGCCCGGAGCTGCCGGCTCGGCCCCGTCCTCCTCCCCCCGCCCCCGCCCTCCCCCGCCCCCAGATGTGTCGCCCCCAGATGTGCGCCCCCCTCGCCGCCACGAGAACGCACCGGGGCGGGGGCGGGGAGGAGGGGGGCTCACGACGTCAGGAGCCGCTGCCCATCCCCCGCGCCGCCGTTGCCCCCGTCTCAGACGTGGCTGCCCGTCCCCGCCGGCCAGACGTGCGGCAGCGCTCCTGCAGCACCCCGGACAGCGCTCCCGGGACCGCCCGCTCCCCGCGCCGGGCTCCCGGCACCCGCCGGCGGGGATAAGTCCCGACCCGCTGCAGCCCGCAGCGCCGGGAGCACCGGCGTCCCACGGCGAGACAGAGCGCGGAGCAGGGAGGCGCGGAGCGCAGCCCCTCACGGCCTGGGCAAAGGGAGGCCTCGACGCCTTCCCCAGTCCCCAAAAATCTCTGCCGAGCTGTCACTAACACTCGGAATTGCGGTGTTCATACATAACAACAACCTCTTCAGGCAGCTCCACAGCCAGCTGACTGACCGGCCCCCAGGTCTAGCTTTTGGTAATGAGAAGGTGTCAAACAAGAAGAAACAAAGGGACAAGGGGGGAAAAAAAAAGTGTTCCCTTTCCTGTACACCTTTCCCCTTCCCTCCACTTTATACCTAGAGCAACTCCCTTACCCACCCGCTGCCTCTCACTTGGGCTGTCTCACAGACACACGGGTATCATTTTCCCATCTGCTCGGCTCTCACACACACATGCATAGACACACACAGACAAATGAACACCCCACTGGAACCCTCCTTTGAAGCGATTACAGCAGCAGATGGGTTCTTACCATCCACTCCTTCACCCCCTCACCCTCTTCTCATACCTCTCTGACTCTGGGAGATATCACTTAACAAAAGCATGGTATTTTAAGTCAATGTCTTCTCTAAAGATGTGTCCAGTTCACAGACTGGACGTCTCTCTCCCCTAGATCCTGCAAACTGGTATCTTCTCCCTGCAAATGGAGACACATTTCTGAATTCCAGCAGAGAGAACATTGTTAAGGTAATTCAGACAAATTTCTCTGATGACACATCTCCCACTCCAGGTGCACCTCCACCCCTTGAAAAGGTTAAAGCCTTTTGGCACTCGCATCTGCTGCTGCCTTTGCGCACCACGAGGCTCCTTCCACCGCAGGGAGGCAGATGCACCACCATTATTTTGATCACCACAGGCCACATTCTGGCATTTCTTTAGTGAGTTCAGTCAACCGGTATTTGTTTTCCCTCCTGCCTTTGAGAAGAAAGAAGACAAAGCTTTCCAAATATTGGCTGGTGTGGAGCCACACGATTGCACTGAGTGCAATGAGGCTTTGCTGTCTCTTTTCAGCTTAACATCTGCCTGCACTCTTTTTGCAGTCACTGACCAAAACCTGTCAACTCCAGACAGTTATTTGGAGTCTCTTGCCTTGTCTAAAGTCTTGACCTCGAATAAATACCACCCTCTCCTCCTCCTTCTTTCCTTCTAAAAAAATTAATGTTAATAAACCTTTGGCACACTCTCATCAGACTCATCAGAGAGAGAACTCATCAGACTGGGGAAATATCTGCTTTAAAGACAATTTGATTGTGCTGGAGTTGGGTTATTTGATTGGACTCTTGTTTTAAACTACAAATCCCCATAGAAAGACAAAAGACTGTAATGAACAGTGAGGTGTCTTCTTCCCAAGCTGATCAGTCATGGAGATAAAAATGTGTAACCAAATCAAATACAAAACTTTCCAACTTCTAACTCTTAGCTTATCTATATGCACTCATTAGTCAGAAGCAGAATTTCTGAAAGCCTGGACTCACTGTACATATTCCAGTTAAAGGCAGCACTTGCTTCTTTTGGCTTGACATATTCACACATTCCCTTCTCGTGGTCTGCCAGCGAATTTCACCAGGCCTCTCTTGCTGCACCAAAGTGACATCACATTCCTTCCTGGGCCATGTCAGCACTGGTCATGAGCAACAGTTAACACACTCCAGAACCAGAGCTCAGCTCCAACCCTTCCCCTGGCCACGGACATTGTGACAGGCTGTGAGGTGGGACAGGAGGGACTTGTGGTTCTCTCATGGAAGAAGCCAAGGGCTGACTTGACTTCACAGTCAATGGCCCAAGCAAATGAAGGGCCTACCTTACTCTCTTTTGGGATTAAGACCTGTGACAGTCCGAGACTCCTGCTGGACTGACCCAGCTTGGTCTGGGGGAGTAACCAGGCAGCAAACCCAGCTATCGGTCACCTTGTAGGGATACAGGATACTCCTGGAGCTGTCTATTTTTCATGTAACTGCACATCTCCTGCTTTTTTGTATCACTCTGCTTCCAGCCTCTATTTTTTTGGAATGGCTTCTTTGTCTTATTTTTTCTTTTCAGCCATGCTGTGCTGTGCCTGCTCTCTAATCAGCATTAGCTAGTCTTCCATTATCAGTTGGCAATGATCCATCACACTCCTCCATTTCAAAAACTGCCCTTGCACCAAAACACCATAAGCACCTAGGAACAGACAAAGCCACTCCTCTCACCTCTGCCTCTGAAGTGGGGGATATACAGAAACTGGTGGCAAGTGACCACCTTGATACTCCACCTTGGCTTTTGACAGCTCCCATCCATGGCCATCCTGAAGCAGAGTGGTTACCCCACTGAGCAAGTGCACAGGAGATTAATGTTTCTGAAGAACAGGAAAAGCCGTTATGGTCATTTACTCTGGCTTCCCCCACAAGCCCGGGAACATCCACCCATTATCCCTGACAGATTCCAAGTAACCATACTCAAGCATGCAGCAGCCACAGCAGCAGCCAGCACTGGCTCCTGGCACACAGACTAATGCCAGGCTGTGTCTGCTGGGGGACTTGGGGAATTCATTGCTGGTCCTGCAACCCTACACTCATGGCAGGGCATCCTCAAGTAAAGGAGCAGTTTTCATTCCTCCCTGTAGTATGTGGGGCATGTACCAGTTCAGACACACACCTCTGGCACTGAGCTCTGCCAGGGACAACTCTGCTCACCCTCAGCTCTGGCCAGGTCTCCCCCTTCCTTTCACAAGTCCTCCCCTAGCCTGACAGTCTCTGCCAGCCTCCAGCAGTAACAGTCCAGCCCAAGCTTTGCCTCCCATTCTGCTCACAGAGAGTTGCACTCCTGCATATGCTCACATGCTCACTCTCCTTTCTTTCTGTCCTTCTTCAAGGCACTCAGATTTTCTTTCTTCCTCACACACCCTTTCATGCTCCACTTCCCTCCCTCTGCCACCAGATCCCTTTGCCCTCCGGTGGATGCACACTGATTCCCCAGAACAATGCAGGCACCCAATCCCCCTCCCTCTGGCAGATGTACTCCTACAAACTTGCTGAACCCATTTACAAGGCTTTAATATTCATAAAAGTCAACCTTAGTCTAAAGAAATGTGCTTGATGACGAAAGTATTTACATTGCAAATCACTTTTAATAGCCCTACGGTAGTCAGCCTGGTGATAAATGCTAATCCATCTATCAGCTCAAAACCAAAATAAACTCAACTCAGAATGGGAGAATCGGAGAGGGAAAAAGCAGCTGGCGACAGTGAGACAGGCTCAGGTCTCTGGTCCATCATTGCCACAGAAGATGGCCATGAGGGCTCCACTCCACAGCTGGTGAGAGGAGTAAAGTGTCCCAAAGGGAGCAGAGGCAGCTGCTCTACCTGCTCTTGGCCAAGCAAGGAGACACCCTTCACTCGCTGGAGTGGATCTGGCATTGCCTGGCAGAGCAAGACAGAGCTGTCTAAATGCCAGGGCAGTAACTCAGACTCCCTGCCCATGCCCAGGGCTGCAGGCAACCCACAGGGTGGTGGCACCTGTAGGTGCGTTTTTGCCCTGTGTGTGCTGCTGGGTGAAACACAGCCACGAGGGATGTGGATCTTTCCCCTGGACCAGTGTCATCACTGTGGGAGATGGAAGAAGGGACAGCACCTTGTAGTTACTTGCCTCTATCCTAATAATTTGCCTTAAGGCATGGGATGGCACATCTGTAAAGGGGCTTAGAACTGTTTAAAAGGTCTGAAATAAATACTGCTTTCAGGCCACATTTGCTTGGAGCCTCCCACACCTGTTCTCTCCATTGAGGAGGTATGGGATCATCTGTGCACAAGTCCTCCTCTTCCCCATCCACACAATCCCCAGAGGAACAGCCCTTTTCCCTCATTCCAGCTGTCCCCAGGGCACATCAGGAACAAAGAGCCCCAGACACAAGTTCTTGCAGGAGTACAGTCACTCATGGGTGCAAGGTGAACCAGATCCCAGACCACGCTGGGATGAAGTCACACTGCGGGGAGTAGGGCAGGAGGATTGCAGAGCCAAGGAGAAACAGGTTTGCTGCTGCCTTCCTAAGAGAGAAGGTGACTGAAGGCACCCAGCCATGCACTGCTGCCTCAGCCAGACCCCAACAGCCATCCAGAGCTACATCTTCTCATGCCTCATGGCATGCCTTGACTGAAGACTGAGGGAAAAAATACTAATGCAGAAGCTCCATTAAGCACAGCTGTTTCCCAGCCTCCCAGGTTGCTTGCAGAAACAACGTAATGAAAGATTCTTTCATTATTTGGAAAAATGTCATTTTTAGCACCAGTGAAGGATGCCAGAACCACAGCCCCAGGGAGGGAGTGACTATGTTTAGCCATGGAGCAGGTGTAGGCCCAGTGGCTGGGGTGATGGTGGCACCAGAGGCCCCCACTTGCCCTGCAGTCTGTGGCAGGGCACAGCCAGGAAAGCAAGTTATAAACACTCTGGCCCATGCAGAGAAGCCAGGTGAGTATGAAAGAGCAGTGACTAAGACAGAAAGCCATCCTGCCTGCCTGGCTGGTCCACAGGCCCACTCACACCAGTCCATAGGCCCATGAGCATCCTTGAAATGCCAAGGGAGAACCAGACAGCTGTGCTCTCAGCCTGGCTGCAAATCGATCAAGCGAGGAGATATGGCAGGTGACACACACTTCTGTCACCTGATGCTACCCTTGGAAAGCTGCCTGTTGGGCACTGCCAGGTGCTTGAGCTCATCATAAAGCAGGAGGGCAGCTGCAACCTGTGCCTGATGCGGCACCTCTGGAGAGAGTTAAACACAACAGCCTGCACCCAGCTTGGTGTGCTGCAATCTCTTCAGTCAATGATCATCTGCTTTTTGTGTTTTAAAAGATTGCTGCTGCTATTTTAAGGTTGCACTCATTTTTGTCACATTTTCCATATAGGCACAACTTCAAATACTTCAATGTTTCGCTGCAGTCCTCACTCTTGCAACTCTTACTTGCTTTCTGGGTAATGGAAGGGGGAAAGTGTTTCTGAATCACTTTTTTATACCTATTATTAAAAAAAAAATAAAAACAGAAAAATAAACCAAAAAACAAAAATTAGGGAAAAAAATGAGGAATGTAAGCTTGCACTGTTCTCCCGTCATTTCTCACATGACACAGAAGAGAGCACATCTTCCCTGTGACTGCTGTGCACATGGGCTGGGTCTGGCCTATGGAGCCAGGAAATTGTGGGAACTCTGTGCCTGTCTGGGGTCATCATGAGCTCCTCAGGGCCCTCTCCCAGGCACTGTCCCACACAGCTTGCTGCCCGGCCATCAGGGAAAAAGCAACCGAGGGCTCAAGCCCCTTTAACAGATTAGTCTAATTAGTTAATTTTCCAATTCACTACTTCATTAATTCATTAATCACTAACCCACCATGCTCACTTATGCCAGCAGTTGCCTTGCTGGCAGTGTGAGCCCAGGATTCCTCCCTGGTGTGGCACGGAGCCCCCAGCAGCCCTGGCCAGTGCCAGAGCCCGCCTGCTGCCGCCTGCCTCCGAAGGCTTTCGGGGTCAGCTGCCCTCCTGACACCTTCTGGCTCAGGTGATCCATGCAAAGCCTTTCCACTGGGCTCTGCAGGACATGCCAGTGGTTCTTGCAGAGGTACAGGAGACAATGTCCACAGGAAATGCTGGTCCTTGGACTACAGGGGTTGGAGCCCCTAAACCTGGCAAACCTCCATGGAGCCAAGGCCACCTTTGGCACATGTAGCCAATCCTGGAGGAGAAACTCATCCCAAATGAGGAGACAAGCTCCAGTCCCACATGGGCACTGGATCACTCAGCCCAGCCTCCTGGTGGTCTTGCCATCCTCCCTGCACTGGGGCGCTGAGGCAAACCCAAGCCTCTCTGGGGGCTTCCCTGCAGCCCCCCAGGATTCTCCACTGCCGGGGCAGAGAGCCAGCAGCCCTGCAGCGCAATCGCCCCGCCATCAGATCTGCTTCACTGAGCAGCTTGGCAGAGCCTGCCTTCTAAAACACAGGCAGTCTAATAAATGCACTCCCTGGTTAAATGTATCTTTTAAAAAAGAGCATTTCCCTCGGTTTGAGGTAATCGCTGGCACTGCTGGGGGACTAAGAGCTCTGTGTGTGCATCTCACTGCAGGCAGCTCAGCTCTGATCCTCACATGGACAGAATATGTGCTCCCCACAGGCACATTTACCTCACATAGATGCCTCACTAAAGTTAATGCTACCTACAGTGTCGTTCGCAGGGAAGGAAACCAAGAGGAACATAGCAAGTGTGCAAAATCCACAGCAGGTGAAGAACAGTCAGCAGTTCCTGTGTCAAGAAAGCATTTAGTACAGCCAGAATGAAGCAGATCCTTACTTTCCCAAGAAAGATGCTGCCCCTGCCCTGCATTTCCCTGTGCCTGACAGGGACCTGGCACCAGCGCGGAGGAAAGTACAAGGCTATGGGTCACTTGTCTTCACCCTGTGGGCACCAAGCGTGTTGTCGGGCAGCCCCCCAGCACTGACACCTCTCACACAGGAGGCTGTCCATCCTCTCACCCCTTTTGCCCAGCCTCTGCCCACTGAAGTTTACCCTGGGCAGAAGAGCCCACCGTGGGCTGGCCATGGGTACCAAACTGCCATGCACTGCAGGGATGAAGGCAGCCTGCTGCCATTGGGGTTTTGCATTCACTCCACAGGTCTGTACCCCCACACCCAGCCCCAGCACTCATCAAGGAGACTTCACCACCTCAAGCCAAGCCAAAAACATGGCTAAAAGTATTTTGTTATGGCAAGAGGCCATATTTCAAGGCAGAGCCGGGGACAGAGGAGGCTCGAGGCTGCAAGATGCAGGAGCTCTGTTCTCTGATGGCCAAGCTAATAACCCTGTATTAAATTACAAGCCTGGGTTCAGTTGTGGTTGTTTTGTTTTTGTTGGGTTTTTTGTAAGCTGTCTGTTTAGATTTATCAGCCTAATTCCTGATACTGCCTTGTCGGACATCATTACGATAATCTCACTACCGTGTCTGCCAGGGAATTGGGAGGCGAGCAGGAGGCGGCTGCAGAGCAGGGGAGTGGTGGGGCCTGGGTTCCTGCAAGGGACAGCCCCAGGAACACTCACCCCAGGGCTGGGGATCCTAGGGAAGGTGGAGGCACAAGCCCCCTCAACAGGACTCAAAAGTCAAAGAGAGCAAGCTCACACTGAGGGACAAGGGATCCAGTCTCCAGCCAGGCAGCTCCCCGTCTCTCCAGCCAATCTGAGAGAGAGAAAGAGACGCCTCAGGAAAAGGGGAGGGGGCACGCAGAAAAACCTGGAGGATGTGGGCAAGTTGGAAACGAGCAGCCTCTGGTTTGGCACTGATCCCTCCCCTTAATTCACAGTAATTTTATCATTAATTTAAATAAGGCCTCAGGGCAGAGAGCACAAGAGGAAGAAGGCAGGAGGCTGCTAGCGCAGCTCTGTCCCTCCATCCTTCCATGCTGCAGCTCTTCTCTGCTCTGTGGGTGCTCCCTTGCACACACACACAGGTGTATTCACACCTGCACACACAGCTAGAGTAGTCTGGGCTGAAGAGCTGTCTGGGGCAGGGATTTGGAGCTTTGGGATATTTTGGGCATGACATAGAGCAAAGGTGCCCCTGAGAGCCTATTCACCCACATGAAGCATCCCCCTTTCCACTGGGCTGGGCCTGGGGGAGCCACAGGTTGGAGGTAACTAATCACATCAGCAAAACAAATAAAAATTCCAGCCCAGCCTGGAGTTTTTGTTAATGAAAATGAGCCTGTGATGGGAGGTAATTTCCAGCCCCTGGGTGATTCAGCTGGAAGATGGAGCTGCAGATGGGGATGAGTCTAGGCAGCCAGGCAGAGTCAGAGCCCAGTCAGGGACCTGAGCCCCTTCCAAGAGGGGATTGGACATGTGGCCTTGAAACCTGGAATGTGAGGAGAGGAGCTGTCAACACCTCCAGAGAGAAAGTGCTTCCAACTGCCTCGCTGGAGATGCAGTGTTACCAGTCACTGTCCCTCAGGGGGGAACTGGCTGAGGTCACCAGAGGAGAGGGGGGATCTTCAGACCCCATTTCACAGCACTCCTATCCCCAAGCTCTGGCTGTATCTTTTCCAGATGCAGGTCCATGCAGCTCCTTGGTTGAACCACCCTTATCCAGCTCCTCCAGTCTCCCTTCAAGCACCCACCTGGGCAGTTGCTCACACCAGTACTGCTCTCCCCCAGCTCTTGTGGTGTGCCAGCATCCCCCAGTACTGCTGGGAAGTGGGATGACAGGCATTCCCATAGCACAATGAAAAAACTAGGATCTCCTCTTGCTACTGTAAAGTGAGAAAATCTATATTCATTTTCAGAGCTGAGTGAGAGCAACACATTTTGAGGGTGAATTTTCTTATCAGGAATACCACACTCTGATGAGCTTAATTAATTCATACACATTTGATTGTCTGACCCTAAATATGACTGAAATTTAAAGAAGCATTATTGTAGTGATGGTATTTCAAAAGAGGAAAGTAAGCAGCTGTAGTCTTATTTGTTTGAAAAGTAAAACTATTTAATGAAAATTTACTTTTTTTCACCTGTTCAAGGCCTGAGGCCTGGCCTGGAAACCTTGCAGCATCCCTGGCATAGAAGTCAAGACCTCTCCCATCTTAGCTGTGGAGCAGGAGCTCATCAGCCTTGTGAGGAAGGCTGCGTGAGAACACTTGCAGCACACAGAGCCTGTCTAGAGAGTGCAAGCAAAGCAGTGCTTAATAAATTTCCTCCAAACAGCTGAAGATGCCAGCAGGAAGGAACAACCTTTTGGGACTGCAAAGGGTTCGCACTAAACCAGTGGGGCTGCAAGTGGGGTCAGGGCAGCTGGAGCAATAAACCCCATGCTCCTGCCAGGCTCAAAGGGCTTTTCTAACTGTTTCCCAAAGGATGAGACCTGTTGCATCTCCAACCATCCCTACAGCAGTAGCTGCCAATGCCTCGGGGAGACCCAACCAGAACCAGCCCACAGCTGCCATGCACCAGCCCTCCCTGGTCCCTCAGCTGGGCCAGCCTTCCCACACTGGGCACGGATCACAGTGCCTCCATCCATCACCTCCCCAATGAATTGAGGCAGATGTGTCACTGGCCAAAGTGTTACTGCCAGCCCCGAGCTGGCATGCTTCAAATAGCTGCGCACTGCGATACAAATTGTACTTTGATGAGGTACATTAGGCCATCTGGACAGCCTTAAACAGCCTTGATGAAAACAGAGCAAGGGCTGCTCGAGGTGGGAGGAACCTCAGCAGTTTGGGGGCTGTTCACTGTTCCTTAAGCTAACATTTGTGCAGGCAGTGGGGCTGGGGCTGGCAGCATTGAGGAGTTCTGTGCAGGGTGGGTCTGCCCAAAGCAGAGCTTCAAATGACCAACAAGTGACCCCCGTGGTGGTGTGGGCATGATATGGGCACTCAAAGCCTGGATGTGCTCTTGTCCACCAGAGCCCACAAATCTACACCACCCTGGGGTGTCCCTGTGGATGGATCTGAATCCTGGCAAGCATCAAGAACACCCCGCTCCCATTAGTCCCATTAACTTTGTGGGAAGCAGTGCTCCTAGGAAGGAAAGCCCATGCTTTTTAATGAGCATAATAAGATAAATCATGCTCCAGAGGGGGAGGAAAAAAAAATGCACGAGATGGTTGCTAGAGAAAATCACCTAGGCAGGGGTAAGAGCCAAAGGGCAGGGAAGGAAACAGGGGACAGAAACCTGAAGAAATCCAGGAGGAAGGTGGTCCTGTCCTGCTGAACTCTGCAGGAACTGACAGCACTGAGGCGGGGAGCAGCACGTGGGACCTGGATGAGAATTCTGCTCAGAGGTGGTTTTCTGACTGCTGGTATCCCTGAGCTGGCTCTTTTGTGGCACCTTGGAGTCCTGGTGGGGTTTTAGCTAAGCAATTTCTCAAGTTTAATTCCAAAGTAACTTGTAGGGAATGGGCTCAGTCCCTCTGCAGGACAGGCCCTAGTGGTGCTGTGGGTGCCCTGACCTTTACCTGGCTGCTGGTGCCGTGCAGCCCTGGCTCACTGCTGCGACCTACATTCTGCCCCCCCAAACATAGGGCCTTGCACTTAGTTGCATTAAACCCACAGAGCGCTGCATAGGGCTCATTTCCCATCAGGCTGTCAGGAAGTATCATGTCAAATACCTTACAGGAGCCTAAGCATATTATACCAACACAGCTACCTTTGTCAACCAAATCTGAGACCTCATCAAAAAGCAATGCTGGGCTTAGCCATCCTCAGCGCCTCCCTGAGCAAACCCATCTCCAGGGCTTCTCCTGGGTCACTGCACCCCGAACGCTGCCAAGCACTCAGCCCGGGGCTGCAGGTCTGCAGGAGCAGCCCCAACCCCCCTACCAACAGCCAGCAGAGCTTGCGTGACACTGAAATAAAGAGTTAGTGGAGCAAAATCTTTACTCCCACATTGTGGGTGGGAAAGGTTGGGTGCAGGGCAGCACCTTGTGCTGGGTTACCGCTGCTTTTGCATGCTCAGCTCTCATCCTCCTTGACTGGGACCCATGGCCCAGGTGCTCCCTATTCATGAAAAAACCTTGTCCTTCTCAGTTATCACTTCTCCTTGCCAGTCACACTAGATAGCAGAGGCCTAAAGCTGCTGTTTAATAGCTGTGCTTTTCCCCTCCCTCAGCAATGCAGCAGGACCAGCCTCGGTCCCTCCCTAAATAATTGTTTTAATTAGCATTTCCTTTGATGTAGGTGATTAACAGAGGGCTGCTGGCAGGGCTTCCATGGGAACTTTTGTGGTGGGCAGGCAGATAAGTACAGCCCTCTGTACCACTGTAGCACTTAAACGTTTTAGTATCAGCCTCCCCAGCAGCAGCCAGTCAGTCTTCATTAGCCCCTCTGAGCCTTTTCTAATTCTGCCAGAGGCAAGGGGAAGGAGTTTATGGCCCCTGCCCAAGCGTGGACCCTTGGGTTGGGTATGGCCCTGTCTAACTGGATGAGCAAACCCAGAGGTAATGACCCCCAGGGAAAGGGCAGAGCCACAGCCACAACATCCTGGGGGAGTTTGACAAGGATGGGGAACGAGAGAAGCTGGGCTTGGGTATCAGCCAGCAAAGGGCTCTCAGCAGTGTCTGGCCAGCAGCCAGCAACCACCACTTACTCATCCCCCCATCCCCATAGTCTGCAGTGAAAACAGATAATCTGCAAATTAAAGTTTCCCTGCAGATGGGTGGCAGTGCCCCACGCTGTGCTGGAGAAGGGACTGGAGTCCATCTGCCATCAGAGCCAGCTCCTGATCCTATCAGGCTATTACTGCATTATTGAACTGGGGATTGAGGGACAAGCTTTAATAGCTGTGATGGTATCAGAGGTCCAGCATTAAACTCCAGGAAAAGGCCATGAAGATGAACCTAAGAAATAGAAAGAACCAAGCCTAAATTACCACATCTCATGTTTTTGCAGTGTCTGCTATTTACCCCAGCCTCTGTGAAACTGAAGAGCTCCTACCTGAAGACCAGGGAGCTTCAGGTGTTTCCTGAGCTTGGAAAGAGCAAAGACCAACTCCACCAGCCAAGCTGAAGCAGGGCAGGATGCAAGGACAGAAAGGCAAACCTCAGCAGCTGCCAGAATCCCCGTGCCTGCCTGAAGCTCACTGGCTGGCCAGCCACAGCTGGAGTGAAGGCTCAGTGGGGTGGCAGAGACCAGCTGCAACTCTCCACCTACACAGTGGTCCAGTTTCAGCAACAGATCCTCCTGGAGACTTCTATGTCTGGCTGCCTTTTCCAGCGGTGGCATTTGCTCCCTGCTGTGCTCACATCTCCCATTGCTCACACTTTGCCTGTCTTCCTGAGTTATTTGAGCTGCTCGCATGGGACCCCTGGTGCCTCCCCTGTGGCACCACTGAGCTGAAGGAGGCTGGCCTACATTGGCAGGCAAGACCCTGGCACAGAAGGCGGATGCTTGGAGAACAAGCAGCAGCATATTGATTTTCAGCATATTGATTTTCAGCATATTGATTTTCAGATGAGAGGCGAAGGGAAAGCCTCACAGCGTCCCCTCTGGGATGCTGGCTCCTGGCAGAAAGAGCTGATGCCCAGGGCCAGCGTCCCAGGGAAGACAGCTTGATCCCTGCCAGCTCCTGCCGGTGTCACATGCCATCAACAACTGCTTGAAAGGCAAAACAAAGAGGAGCCGAGGGAGCTCACTGGGAGCAGATGAGAGGCACTTCTGCTCGAGATGCTGTGGGGAAAACAAATCCTCGTGCTCAGCAGAATGCACGGAGTGCCTGAAGGGGCTTCCTGCCTGTTACCACGGCAGGAGCCAGGCAGGCAAGGGGGAGAGGCCTCTGCTCCTGGGATGAGGGGGAGAAGGACACAGGCATTAATTGGCTGGCAGAGAGTGGCAGCTGGAAAGACTGCTTTGCTTTCCAGCTCCCTCCTGTGCTGAGGGCAGAAGTGGCAATGACATGACATCTATGCACTGCACACCGAGATCCCAATTAGTGGTGGATGGCTCATATGCTGCACACTTTAATTAATTTGCCTTTTCCTGTTGAAGAATAAGTTCTCTGACAGACTCACACTGAGCAGAGAGGGCAACTGCTCCCTAGCCAGCAGCCTGGCCAGCAACTGGAGGAACCAGTTATGGGGCTTGGCTTTGGCAACAGTAATAATGGGACACTCTCCACACACCCAGCTCTGAGCAGGTCCCTGCCTCTCCTTCTTGCCCAAGCACATCTCCTGGTCGTCACATAGAGCTGGGGTCCCAGCACCACCCAGTTACAAGGTCAACCCACAGCAGCCACATGTGGGGTGGAGCTTCTGTGGGGGATCAAATAGAAGTACTTGGAGATGGAGCACTAGATAAGCCAAGGAGTGAGGCTAGAAAACCCAGGACTTACAGGGACCAACAGGCATCACCACACCACTGTACCACCTGCCACGGCTTCAGCAACTTCTCTGGGATCCCAGGTCTCCCTCCAGGCAGTGCTCACCCTCTGATGTGGTCCCAGGCCCAGGAATGCCAGAGCATTCACTGGCTACAGCAGCGCCCATGCAGGTTTCCATCTGTGGAGGATTCATAGAAAAAGTCTCCTTCCAGCACGGAAGCTTCAACCACTACCTCCTCCCACTGCCCCAGGTTTCTGGCACATTCTCCCTTCCTAGCTAACTCAAATAATCTTCTATCATCAGCTGTTCCCCTCCTCTTTCAGCTCATTAGGGCTTTTAGAGAGCTCCTACTGAACCCAACCAACCCACCATTAACCTCATTCCATGTCAAGAAATGGCTCTTACTTTTGACTCTAATTCCCACACCTTCTATCTCCAGGAGGACTCTACCCCTCACCCTTGAGGTGACTAAGTTTCTTTAATAGCCTCTTGTGAGGGACTTTATCAAAAGAGCCTTTTGAAAGCTAAATAAAATTCTCTGCACTGTATTTCTCCTTTCCCCAGGATTTTGTTAGCACATTTAAAGGCTCCTGACAGTCTATGGCTGAGAAAAGCTTTCACTTTTTAAGATTATTTCCTGCTCCTACGCAGCAAAGCTCTCACTTTGCCTCCTAAATTGGGCCACCAAGTACGCATAACTCTGGTTTGGTTTCCTGCTCTTGTTGTATTTCCATGTTGCTCCTGGCACTGGCATTTGCCTCAGTGCTGCACTGTCACATTGCACTGAGCAGGTAAAGTTACAAGGCTTGGGGGAGGAGCCGTGAGCTGCTGTGGTGCTGTCCCTGGCATGGCAATCCCACTGCCTGCTGTTCTATGCAGAGCTCCAGGCCTCAGGTCACAACGCAGATTCAGGGGTGCTGCTTGAGGATACAATTACATCAACCCTGCCTGAAACAACTGAGGAAAACTGCTGGGCTGGAGTAGGGTAGTCCAAAGCAGATAAAGAGTTTTGTCCCACAAGAAGCATGGGAGGGATAATAAATAAACTGCATTGGGCTGGGTGTGGTGAGCCCATTGCATAAGTGGGCTCAATTTTCCCTCCTGTCCCCTCCAATTCTCACCCATTTATCCACATAGCTCCATCAGGTCTCAGGCAGGGATAATCTGAGCTTTCCTAGGTCTGAAACTCCAAAGAAAAACACTGCTCTCTGTACCCATAAGCCCATCACCACTGAGGGCACCTGCTCAGTTGTGTAGCAACACAGGTCATCTACAAAGCATGTCCAAGGCAGCACCAGAAGATTAAGCCTGTCCACACCCACTTAAAGCCTATAGGAACACAGGCTGCAGTCAAGCTCAACTGTTAGCAGCCTTTTCCCCAGAGATGCAAAGCTGCCTGCTCTGACCAGGCCTCCACTCTTACCTCATCAGGAAGAGCATCCCCTTCAAGTCTTGAATGGAAAAGTGCTTCAGAGCTTCAGAGATGTCCCACGTCAATGGCAAAGACAGCAGCTGTGGTTTGCTCTGGCTCCCACTGGAGCTCACCCCCCTGTTCTGCCACAGTCTCCAGTGGGGGCAGGTCTGGACCAAGGGGAAGCCATCAGCAGACTTCAGGCCTCTGCACAGCAGCCTGGCCAGAGTGCCCAGCAACAGTGCACACCAGGCTTCGAGAGTCTGCCAACACCAGAGTGAGGCAGGCCAGAAGACACTTCTCCAACTGAGATGGAAATTTTTCTGTACATAGCTTGGCTCATTCTGAAAATGGATATCTATAAATGCTCTGCAACACATCTACCAAGAATGGGCCTCAAGATTCTTCCAGGAATCATGCAGGGAGAGGGAAGAAGTGACGTCAGGTTGTGCTGAAGCATTTCTTTTTCCAGGTCCTGTTTTTATTTGTTTTCAAGCAGAGCAATAAACAGGTCTGTCTAGACCTGCACTGCCCTGTCTGTCCATCTGAGACATAGCTCTTCTGGCTCCCAACTGCCAGCACATCCTCAGGCCCCTCCATAGTAAAGCAATACAGGGATGCATGAAATCTTCCTTGCCACACAAGGGAATCCCATTTATCAGGCTGCTCTCCTGTCAGATCAGGGACGTGGTTGGCTTGGGGCAGGTTTTAGAGCCTCATTAACACTCAGCAATGAGGCCTGGCAGCAGCTGATTTGATTTAAGGTTCATCTCCAGGCTGTGATTTAAGGGAAGATTTGCTTAATGTTCTCTAACAGACTCTTTTGACTGGGAGCTTGAGTGCTGCCTAATGACAGACTTATTTATTGTAATGTCTTAGCAGCACAGAATCTAGAGGAGCTGGGCAGGAGCACAGCAGCTGCTGGCAGGTGCTCAGACAGCACTGGAAACATCCCTCACACCACAGTGGTAACAGAGGAGTGTGTGCATTCCTCTATCCAGAACAGCCAGATACTGCAACCCTCTTCTGCATCAAGGGGTCAGCAAGACAGATCACCCTCTGCTTGCCCAAGATGATCAGTGCTGCACCTCTACATACCTTTTTATGCAGGATAGGTGAAATGCTCTTCTTTCTCCTTACTGCAGCACTTGAATAATGGGAAATGCAGAAGTGCCTGCTCATCTCCAGACTGGTTAAAATGCAATTTGCAAGCAAGACTCCCAAATGCACCTCCCTATTTCCCAGTTTTGGACTTTCAACTCACAGGCTGAGTCTGCTTTCCTACGGGGAAGGGGGTGGTCATCATCTGACATTTGTATGCTGCCTAGAGCTTCTGAGATAGATGTATCTATCCCCAAGGCCAAAGACAGAGACAACCATCACACAAATGAAGACAGGAGGTCAAGCAAGGGTTTGTCATATTTTAATGACATTGATCTTTGGTGTTTCCCTCGTTAGCACTCACACTCTCCCCATACTTCCTCCATAAGCCTGCTAGGGATGGAGAGTTACAAACGAAAAGGAAAATCACATTTGAGACTAAAAACAAAGTATCAGAGCCTTGACTTCTCCACTAGAAACTACATGTACAAGGTCAAGATTTCACATGCAACACCTTACATCACAGATCCATACCTCACACCCTGGCCTGGAGCTGAAAAGAGACTTCCTGCCCCCTGTCAAGGAGGTGCAGCTCAGTCCTGGCACCATGAAACCACTGGGGTGGCTCAATCATGTCAATATTGGCACAGCTTAGAACATCCTTATGTGAACTGCATCCTGATTAGAGAGCAGTAGCCCTTGTCCCTCTACCCATCCATACAGCATCTCTGCTTCGGTTCCTGCCAAGTCCTAAACTAACTCTAAAAAGGAAAGATTCCACCTGTGAGCATATCCTGAGCCATGCATGTTCTGGTGAAGCCCAGTTCTTCCCAGAAAAACATAGCATAGGCAGGACTGGTCTCAGAACACCACACTCTGGGGGAGCAGTGCTGTGCTATGGAGAGGGACTGTGGCCTGGAAGACTCCTCCACTCCAGCAACAGCGCTGGAGCATCACACCTGGGTTTGCCCAGTACTGCCTGTCTCCAGAAGGATGCTGCAGGCCCCCTTCCCTTTCTTCACTCTAGTGATCAGCTCCATGGGTATAAAAGGGCAGGAAAAAGGAAAGGAAAAAGGCTTTACAGAGGATGACACCAAGTTGCAGGGCTTAGCTCAGGGGATGCCATGGGGCTTCAAAATTTGGCTGATGTGCAGCAAGGGTGTTTTGTATTCCTGTTAACTCTTCAGCAGTGGGAATGTTGGATGCTAAGTATGCTTTCTTCCCCATGGCTTCCCTTGCAATTCTTATCCCTTCCCCCACCACCCAGGACAGAGAAGCCCTCTGAACCACCAGCATCCTGTTAGAGCCACCCATCCCTGCTCTTCCAGCTCCTGGCCAGCTGTGAGGTACAGGTCTCTGCTGAGCAGTACAAGGGTAGCACCAACACACAATTCAACCTCTACCTGTTCCGTGACTCCCCACTGGTGCTGTCATTACTATAGAAGTTGGTACTGTCAGGAAGATGGTTATTGTTAGTTAGGTCACTGTATTCAATTGGTCCCTCGGTGTCCATGGAGGACTGGGCCTGCTCAGGCAGATCCAGGTCACCAGCGCTTTGTCCGTCGCTCCCACTAGGGGCTGTCCGCAGGCTCGGGCCACGCTCCGGCAGCTGCACAGATTCTGACAGGATCCGTCCCTCCAGCTCTGTGCCCAGCTGCTGAGAGGTGGGCTGCTGTGCTGACGTGCCCTCAGCCCCAGTGGGCTCTGTGCCAGTCTGAGAGCTGCGGTGGATCCGGTGGCTCACAATGATGTTGTTGCCAAAGCCGCCCATGGACGCCATGGTGGTGCTCTGCTCCCGCTGAACCACAGCAGTCATGCCACCTTCTGCCATCAGCCTTTGGATCCTGCTCAGGGCATCCTCCCCACTGGCCCCATATTCTGGACCTTCACCTGCAAAAGAAAGCAGAAGCAACTCTGGTGCACAAGGCGAACTACAACACAAAAGAAAGCATGCTGAGTAGTTGCATCATGCAGTGTGCATGTGCTGGGACAGAAGATAGGTTCTATTCCAGACAGAGCCTAGTATTTTATTTCCATAACTTTCCACGGTTAAGTGTCAAACAAAGGCACTGAATTCTGTCAAGAAAACCTTGGTCACTTCCACAGGTAACCCTCAGAGACCTACATGTGCAAGCCTTGGAAAAGCAGCTCTTATCTAGCCATAAAGATGGGGGAAACAGTAGTAGTCAAAGAGGCAGGATGCTTTATCACAGCTGTAGAGACAATCCTACCAGCCCCATGGGGACAGGATGAGAAACCTCAGTTTGCACTGCAATAAACCAAACATTTCACCATGGTGTTAAAGAACCCCATGGCTACTCCTACTTCACCTGTATGAGAAGTAGGCAGATGACACACTGCCAATGTCCCCAGTGTCAATCTAGGGAGGACACAAGCTGGCCAACAGCAGACAGCAGCTACAGAACATGGCCTTCCACATTAGCTTCGATCAAGTGTGTAGGCTTCTGCTCCCCTTGACTGATATCTTTCAAGGAATACAAAAAAACATCTCAAGACCTACAGTCTTTGTCTACTCTTATCTCTGAGACTTCCCTTTATAGTCAGGCTGTAGTGAGCTGTGAGAGAACCATCGTCAGATACCTTGGTTGTTCAAGATTACTTCAGGAGAACAAAATCTCACCAAAGAATTGTCCATGTAGGAGATTAAATTACCATGACAGGGAAGTTCATCCCAGTTCAGTTTCTCAACACGCTCCTTTTGCTACAAACCCTACCCGGAGCATTTGGGGAGAACAATCTGTAATAATAAACTGCTAGAAACATTTCACAGTAGGATCTTGCTGATTCTTATTAAAGAAATAAATCTCACTCCCACCTCTATGAAGCTATCACAGTGCTGATTTGAGGAGAAAGCCGTGAGCTCTCCTGGCACCAAGGAAATGAACACAAATGTCAACAAGGCTAGATGTAGGGAGGAGTTAAAACACAATAAAAACAAAAATGCCACACTGACTAGGAAAACAAAAACACTTGGGGCTGTGAAGCTTAATATCTTAATCCATTATTTGGATGAGGGGATTCTAGTGCACCCTCAGTAAGTTCGCAGTTGACAGTAAGTTGGTTGGGAGTGTTGATATGCTGGAAGGTAGAAAGGGTCTGAGGAGGGATCTGGACACGCTGGGTCAAGGGCAAAGATCAATTGCATGAGGTTCAACAAGATGCCCTTGAGTCACAACAGTCCCAGGCAGCACTATAGCTGGGGGAAGAGTGGCTGGAAAGCTGCACAGCAGAAAAGGACCTGGGGGTGCTGGTCAACAGTGGCTGAGCATGATCCAGTCTGTGTCCAGGTGGCCGAGAAGGCCAATGGCATGATGGCCTGTATCAGCAACAGTGTGGCCAGCAGGACCAGGGCAGTGACTGTCTCCCTCTACTCAGCACTAGTGAGGCCACGCCTTGAACTCCATGCCCAGTTTTGGGTCCCTCACAAGAAGAAAGGTCATTGAAGTACTGGAGCACATCCAGAGAAGGGCAATTATGCTGGTAGAGAGTCTGGAGCACACATCATAAGAAGAGCAGCTGAGGGAGCTAGGGTTGTTTAGCCTGGAGAAAAGGAGGCTCAGGGGAGACCTTATTACTCCCTACAATTACCTGTAGGGAGGTGCAGCCAATCTCTTCTCCCAGTTAACCAGCAACCAGATAAGAGGAAACTGGCCTCAAGATGCACCAGGGGAGGTTCAGGGTGGACATTAGGAAGAATTTTTTTCATTGAGATGGTGGTTACTCATTTTAACTGCCTAGGGAAGTGGTGGAGTCACAATTCCTGGAACTATTCAAGAAATGACTGACCATGGCAATTAGTGCTATAGTTTAGTTATATAGTGGTGCTCAGTCAAAGGTTGGACTTGATGATCTTGGAGATGTTCTCCAACCTAAATGATTGGATGATCATGTATCCAGCATGAGAACTAACATATTCAGCCAAGTCCACGCCATGCCACTCGAGAGACATCATGCAGTCAGTGACAGCTTATTCCCTTTTCTCATGGGCTCAGTGGTACTTGCATCAAGCACTGCCAGCGTCCCCCACCACAGGACACAGTTAATTTCATCCTCAAGTATTCTGCTGACATATTGCCCTCCTGCAGAAATACTATGGACATTAAGACCAATTTACATCTCACCAGTAGTATAAGCAGGTTCCTGCTAGGAGCACAATAAACCTGCTAAATGCACTATACCTAGCCCCTCAGTAAGAGCACCAGTGGGACCACAGAGACACCTGTAACCACATGACAATCTGCAGTACAGCCTAAGAGGAGTGAGCAAGAATACCCCCTGGACAGAGCCTGACCCACAACTCTAGCAGAGAAATCCTATTCAGGATGTGACTGATAATTAGTATGTGGCTGATGCATAAGCTAGGAACTTGACTGACCAGTACAAAGACTGAGGACAGAGGCAGCTATTATACTGGAAAACTCCAGTGTGAAAAACATGCATGCCAAGGAATATTGAAACATTAATCATGAGCAGAACTAAGTGGAAGGTTTGAGAAGCATGGTTTTGGATTCAGTCATCACTTCCCTCTGAGGGCATAGTTGTACTTCATTACCAACCATCTGGCCAGGCTGGAGAGGAAGCTTAAGAAAGCCAAGATTTGCAGCCTGGTCTAGAGACATGCCAGACAGGCCTATCTACACAACTCCTGAAACAGCAGGTACCATGCCCTTGATAGACCACTTACTATAAACGAGTCCAATACAGAAGCACTGGAAGAGCAAAACAGCAAGGACTCCCAGCCAGTCAATGCTCCTCAGCATTACAAACATGTGCTTCACCACAGCACCCCTTGCTCTTCCCTGCCCCTACATTACCATATGCCATGGCTGAATTTCCAATTGAAGCATCTACTTGCTCAGAAGACAGGCAAGGGCTGATGCCACAGCAGGAATCAGCAAGGCATGAGCCTTCAGATCCCAGAGATACAGCAATGTTGGAAATTCTCAGCTCATCAAGAGCCAGAAGTGAGCCTCACCATTCAAGCAGCCAACAAACACCTCTGCTTTGGGGACTGTGGGGATTGTCCTCCCCTTTTCCTCTCAGGTTTCAACAATGACTTTGGCTGACTAGTTCAGAGCAAAGCTTGCTGTGCCATTTGCCTTGAGCTGAGCTACAGCACAGATTCACACACAGACCGTTTCTACTGCCTGGTGACTCCCACACACATTCTTTCACCAGGCTGCCAGTGCAGACTACATTAGTATTCAGAGCAAGTGAAATAAGCTGACTTCCATTTGGTGAAGGTTCAGGGTGGGCACACAGGCACTTACCCAAAACAACAGCAATACTGTAAAACCGCACACATTTCAGCTTGCTGCAGTGCTGTGCCCCCACTAATGTTTTCTACTGTAACCAAAGTGACCTTTACAGAGGTCCAAACTCCTGTCTATTCCAAAGACAGAACAAAGCATTACTCTTGAGGGCAATTATCCCAAAGACCAGAGGATTTCTGTCAATGTAGCTGTCTCAAACATTTAACTAAATATTCCCTAGATAATGCATCTGTTTTTAAAAGTCCTCTATTCTACTCCAGTAAGATGAACACATCGTGCAAACTTTTGATGGAGTTGGGCATTAAGGTAGGGTATTTCCACTTCTAAATGAAGTGGACTCTGAAGTACTTATAAGGAGTACAATTTGTTTATCTCTGAGCATGGATGGCACACTCCTGATGAAATGCAAAGTCTACAGAAGCAAGGATGAGATCAGACTCCCTTGTATCTGTGCAATATACTGACATTGCTCTTGAATATTCTTCTGTTTTCAACATTCCTCTTTCTAAAACCAGCAGTAGTTAGGAACCATGTTTGCAAACAAAGCTTCAAAATTAGAACTAACAGTAAGCACTGCAGAGATATCTAAGTCTTCAGAGAACATGAAATAATAGCTGAGGTGTGTAGCTGCCCCACTAATTCAGATGCTCAAAGATAAAAATATCAGCATTTTTACATTAATTCACCTCTTGCATAAGAATAGCAAAGGGAGGGGTACACCACAGTATAACCAGCTATGAATAATTATATCTCCCTTAATGCCACAATAGTTACTTTTCCTTCCAACCAATCCCAGAAACATGCTCACACTTCTTTTCTGAGGTAGTTAATCCAAACAACTCCACAGAACTCACAAAAAAATACAACTGCTTTAACTTGTAAGAATTTTCTTTGTAATATCTCACCTTGGCTATTCATATGAGTGAAACTTACTTTTGTAATGAGAGTTTAAAAGTAGCCCACATAATTTAATCCCAAGAGACCGAAGTACTTGGAATAGATCACGCTGTAAAGGTTTGCATAGTACATACTTCTAGAACCTAAGTCTATTATTTAGGTAGTGGTTTTCAGAGGATTTTAAAGAGAAACCAAAATTTGCAGTTCTATAGGACATATGACGCAGATTTTACAGATGGACAGGCAGATGAAAGGCTAAGGGATCTACCCACGTTCCTACTTGGAGAATGAGAGGCAGATCTGGAAGCTGCTCCCTGGTGTCCCAGTTCCCATTTCCACACTAACTGCCCAAAAGTCACATCACATCTGACAACAGCATTGCAAGAACGTGTTCAGCTAACATAAAACAACATGTTTCTTCTTGTTAGTATTCATGAGGCTCGGCTGGGGACAAAGTATTCCTGCTCAAGCAGCCCCTCGACATGTGTTCCTAATGTCTCAGATTAAATAAATTACATCACATGCAGGCACACTGATTACTTCTAAGTGCTCCTCAGGCATCCTCAGGATGCTTTGCTTATATCAGGAAAGTTTTGCTTGCATGGGCTGTCTTTTCACTACCAATAGTTTGAACAGACTGAATCTCACAAACCCAAGCCTTCATTTTACAACCCTCTTCCCTCTCAAATGTATCTGCTGCTACCTCTGAAAGCAGTTGGAACTAAGGGAAATTTATACTGGTGGGTGATAAACACTTCAACCCAACAAGTTAAAAACTGTATACGGCATGACAGTACATGTTGCTCCCCCAAAGACAGGTGAAGTAGCAATCCAATGACAGCAAATATTCTGATGGCTACAATTTCAGTAACTCATAACATGTGCCTATTTGCACAACAAGCACTGAGCTAACTATCTGAATTTTAAGCCCAAAAGACAATGCAGATGGTAGAAAATCAGATGACAATTGCTTTTCAGTTATTTGTTGTTGTTTGTTTGTTTTTTTTTCCTCTTTAAAAACTGGATTACCTGAAAGACAGGTAATCTCTCAACAGCCAGGGGACAGCATGGGCCCACTATCAAACAAGTGTTCTGCAGCTCTGCAGAGGTCCCTCTCCCCCAGCCTGCAGCAGCTTTGGCACAATTGCAGACCCTACAGTCACTGCCTCTTCCACTGTACTCCAAAGATCCAACAGCCTGAACAAGTGGCAGTCACAGCCTGACCCAGTCTGGACCAGGAATTACAATTTCTAAAGGTTAAAACTTGGGCCATTAAACCGCATTAGGAATTTTCATTGGATTTTAAGTGAGATTCAATCTACCAGCTGAATACAGATCCCACTCCCATCATGCCAATCTATTTGCAAGGAAAACATAGTGTAACGCCCAACAGATTGTTTCTAATTAAGAGTGCCTCAAAGTTACAACTCTATCACTATTTTCACTATGTCTGTCACCTTAAAAGAATGTAAGAGACAGCTCAAACACTGTTTTAAGCATTTCTTGGTACCCCTCCTAGTTTTATCTCAACTCTAACTACCTTTTCTTTATGTGTGGCATGGGAGCAGAGTTCACAAGTCCGCTATTAACTGCTGCAAAACAGAAAGATTCAGACATTAGAGGGATTCACTTCTAATAAAGTCATCATATACTCATTCCTCCAAAGGAGGTAGAAAGATAATCAGAGCAGCAAAGTCCCCGCAGAGCTTTGCATGAGAAAAGGAAACTATTTATACCCGCACAGAACTTAATTAGATTTCTGATGCAATTCTGCATACTGTCTTTTTTTTTTTTTGTACAGTAAGCATATATCTGCAAGAAATGCCCTGAGCCAGAATTCCCCACAACAGCAGGGTTGACAGGACAGAGGACAGAAACCCATTCTCAGGATAGCATTAGCCTTTTTTTAATTTTTTTTTTTTAACTTACAAGGGTTTTTTTCAGTTGGTTGGGGCTTTTTCGCCCCTCATGGCAGGATGGTAACACTTTCCTTTACATTACTCAGAATCACACTTGATTTATCCATTCTACTGCTGATAATGCTGCTAAGCCTTTACATAGTGATTTCCATCTTCAAAGCCCCATACAAAACACTAATTAATCTCCACAGCCCCTGATGTGCTGTACTATGGGAAGATTTATTCCCATTTAGTAGATGATTAATAATTTGCCTTGGGTCACAATCCAAGTTAGTGGTAGCACATTTCTCAGGTTTTTTTTTATTTTCTTTTTGCCCCTGACATCTAGATCATCTATTAGGAAACACAGTTTCCCTTCCAACAGGCAGAGTTACAGTAGATACAATGGGCAAATTAACCATCAGAAGAGCACCACAGCACCTTATCTTACTGCTGGAACATACTGGATGTGCATCACAGAAGTTGATGATGCTAGGAAAATGGCTGGCTTACCATCACAAGCAGCCAGTAATGCTCATGTGTAATGTGAAGCAAAAAGATGTAGATGAGCCAGACTACTGCTGCCACAAGTACCTGGCTAACTGCCTACGGTGCTGGTAAAAGCAGAAGAAAATTTGCCTATCAGCTTCATATCAGGTCTTTGTACTATTCTTCTATCATGTGTTACTATTGATTTTTTTGATCCTTCATCCTCCTGACCATTATAGTCTTCACAGCTCCCTGTTTCAAGTTACTCTTCCGCCCTTACAGAGGAATTTCCACTGAGGATGCAACTGGCATAGGAACTGACCAACAACAGGGTAAAACATCTTGGCTCATCTCTCATGCATGTGTTTGAACTGCAGTAACTACTTTGTTCCAGGCCCTAATATAGCTGCCAGGAGTGACAGCCCATTTTGCAGGTGTGGCCATTTGCAAGGGGACATGTGGTAAGTCAAAGTCTGAGATGGAAACTGCACCAGATGTGAGACTTGCTGATCTTCTTCCAAGCAAGAAAGAGAGATGAAGAGAAATACCTGTCCTAGGCTTGTTATTTACACTCCCTTTCTTCCAAATGTTATGTGTTTTTCTTTGTAGAGATATCCTGCTAAGGTACTGGTAAAGAACAGCCCTTTCCCCGTCTCATTAGCAGCCTAGTTAAAACTCATGATCTAGATCTGGAAATTGAAAAGTTAGAAAGAACAAGATAAAGAAACTGTCAGATGATTGCAGAACAGCAGGAGAGAGAAGTAGTGCTGGAGAACTCTGCTGGTTTAACTGACTCCAAAAGCCTCCAGCATCAGCCATCATCACCTTGATGCAAGGGGGTCCCACACTGTACCGCGTTCTCAGTCTGTGCACCACAGTCAGTGGAAGAACCAGTTCCCACGAGTCCAGCATTTGTCCAGACAGTCTGTGTTCCAGTCTTATTCACATGCCATCAATTGTACTAGCCTTCCAGAGAGGTTAATCTCAGCTCTGCTGAGATAAGCAGACGGAAACCCCAGCAGGCAGGAATTTCCCACTTAACTTTGTACAGAAGAGCTGAGATCAGAGGAACAGCAAGCCATATCACACATGCTGGATACTACACAGCAGAAACTGTGGAAGAGTCACATACCAAAATGTGACTTTCAGAATGACAAAGAACAAGCAAGCATACAAGCACACACAGGCAAATTGTGGGCTGCTTTCCAAAGCCAAGGAGGTTTATCATGAACCAACAACTTTGAACATCCTCCTTGATTTTCTCTTGTATTTCCTATGTATATACTGCCCAACCCCTACCTAGAAAAACCTGCCTTCAGAGATGAATGAAAGCACAATGTTACAGTATTGAGACAAGAAGCTTGGATAAATCAATGTTTTCAACAGATTAGTGACTTTGTACAGGAATTGCACAGTAGCTGTTTCCAGCTCCTTACAAGTTGGTAAGTTTTCCTGGACTGCTAATCACTAGAGACATTTTTGTATAGCTGAACTGGGCACTCATCATGTACCTCATCAATCAAACTAAACAGAATCCTCAAAGCTGCTTTGTGAGAAGTGATTTACAGTATTTTATTTTGTATCAAAATGTTGAGCTTCTGAAGCCTGCAGACCTTTTGCATAAGTTGAGAGGATCAAGCTGAACAGAGGCAGAAAGGATAACTCTGCAGCTTGCAGCCTTACTGATGGTTAGGAGATCAGGAGATGTGTGAGGAATGAAGGCAGTACAGTTGATTCTACAAACACACAATGATCTGGAGAAGAATGAAATTTCCTTCCTCAAAGCATGTGAAAAAGACAACTTTTCTATTCATATGACCAGAGATTCACTCTCCTGATCACCTATGCCTGGCTACAGGCAAATTAGGCTGGAGAAATCTTTGTTGAAGAGATAAAAGGAGTATCCAAATGCACTGACAGGATGTGACATATGTGGAAACTCCTAAATCACCAGGTAAACTCTGTCAGATAGACCACTGATTGGTCTCCTACCTTCACCAGTCCCTGCAGAGGCGGATTCCTGCTCCTGTACCTCCCTCTCTGTCTGAGTCTCGGCATTCTGCAGCTGAGGCGCCAAGGTCTGGGTACCCTGTGATGTCACAGAGGTGGGGGGATTTCGGGGTTGTAGGCCTATGGCATTCATCAGGCCCATGTCCCTGTCTGTCCTCCATGTAGCTCTGCTGGTTCTGAAAAGAGAGGAAAAAAAAGTAAGACCAGGATCACTGGAGGCAACATGCCCAAGCAAGACTGAAACATGAACATGAGGCTCTTCTTGCCTCTACTCCAACCAGGCACCTACTTGCCACTATGAGGATGGGGATGAAAGGAATTGTAACCTGCACTTATTTACACACACTGGTCTCTTGGGTTTCAAGCCAACGGAGTCTTAGAGTCCACTCACCCTTCCAGAGAAGCAGTGTGTCTTACAGGCACAGAGAGATATTCCTGCAGCATCATTATGCCCGCAGAACAACTGTCTTGGGGCTGAGGAGGCAGCACAACATGCAGTGCAGAAGCACAAACATACACAAACCCTGCACAGCAGGGCAGTTTTAACTCCCATGGATGTGACCTGTATCTTTTCCCTCCTCTGGACTTCCTGGTTTGTCAGCATTGCACATGAATGCACTCCAGCAGGCATTTCTGCCCATTCCAGTCAGACAAGGGAAACCCTGTGTTCTCAAAAGCAAACAACAGGAACCACCTCAAGGCTCATTAGCTTAGACTTGAGCAGCTGAAGCATATGACGTTACAGCTGAACCTTGACAATGCCACCACGCTCTTTTCTAAACTGACCCCTAAGTGCTGGGAATGATTAAGAGATTCAAGGAAAGCCTGCCTCACAACCTTTTCTCCATAAGGCTTTGAAACCTGCTACACTTTTTGCTCTCTCTTTTGAGCTAGTTCATTCTGGACCAGTATTTCTGTCTTCAAGCTGCCATTATACCAGACTGAGTATGTACTGTCAAAAACTTTAGTGGCAATATATACTCATACAGCAGAGTAAAGAATCTCTACTGCTTATTTTTCATCCACAATCAGACCAAGGCTGTAAGACAGCCCAGACATTTGCCCTGTAAACAAGCTCACAACTTCCTTGGTAAGCTGAAGCTCACAACTCAGAAAAAACAACTATCACTCTCTTGCTGAGAACAGCTGGCTTACAGAGGAATAATTGTCACTATGGCAAGAAGCAATGGACTGCAGCATTACCCTTTTGTTCAGAACAACAACATAGGCATCACTGGACAGACTGAAACAGCCAATGGGGACATCAAGGGATTTAACTTTATTTTTAGAGCTTATTACTGAGAAACAACCATCCCACGACAAGCAATTAAAAAGATGAAAATCAATCACCAGGTTGGCATTATTTGCCCTTTTCTCTGCCAACTCCCCTGTTCTTCAGTTACCTTCCAAAGGCCATTTGCTTTACATGGTGTTTTTGATGTATCAAGCCCCACATGTTCCTCCCACAGCTGTTACTGGGGCCCTGAATGACACATGTACTTTACTATCATTGGCACTTTTGGGGACTGAATGTCACTTGCTGGAAGAAGGCAAGGTGACCCAACCAGGCAATGCCAAAGGGCGAGAAAATTGCATATTTAAAGCTGCCAGTGGTAAGGGAAGAAAGAAGTGATGTCAGAGCTAACAAAAACAGAAGAAAGGGTCAGGTCTCTCTAACCCAACACCCAGGAGACTCACCCGGGCCGCTCACTCCTACTGCTGGAATGCACAGTGAAGACATTCTCATTCAGCTGGTCCCAGTGGTACTCAACTCCAGAGTTTAAGGCCCTTAAAATGCCAAAGAAGGAAAAAATATTAGCATGACAGGACACTGTTCAAGCCAGCACATATTATACCCCCACAACATGAAGAATAGTGTTGATTCCTGCCCTACGGATACTGCAGATCTAGCTCAGTTCACATTTTCATTAAAAGGGTTCATCCCCATAAACCACCTTGCAAACATAGAGTGCTGTATTATCAGATTACTCTGGAATATTCCACTAATTTCAATTCAGTATTAGCACCAAGACACAGCAACAGGAGCAGAGAGATTTTCAGGAAATTAAGACATATAACTGTGTGTATTAAATCAGGTTACCGTAACTCCAAGTGACTAAACAAAGAATTCGAGTGGAAAGGACAATTCTCCCTGTGGTGTCTGCAAGCACTTCCTGCACTAGGCAATGGTCA
Source organism: Taeniopygia guttata (assembly GCF_048771995.1). Lineage (NCBI taxonomy): Eukaryota > Metazoa > Chordata > Aves > Passeriformes > Estrildidae > Taeniopygia > Taeniopygia guttata. The sequence goes on along the minus strand of NC_133030.1, from coordinate 26,674,338 downwards.
ATAAGAACTGCTCTTATTCAACATTTGATTTTTTTGCAAATGATTCTCATTCTACCTATAATCAATCTTTATACATCCCTCTCACTGACAGCCACTGTGGAGCAATGACAAATGTAGAGGACATTTTAACAAGTTTCCACAGAAGAGCTTATACTGCATCAACAGCATGTGTGTCTAAAAAGTCCAAACTTCAGTTTTACATGTAATGCTACTAAGTATAATGAAACCACCAATGGTCTGGAAACCTCTCACACAGAATCTCCTCAAAAGATACACCAAGTCAGAGCTTACTACTCACAGGAACAGACAAAGTTACCAACCATTGCTGAAGACAACAGGCAATCACCGAAAAGAAACCACCATAATGCTGCAAGTACACATCCCACCAAGAAGAGGGTGAGAGTGAACCCAGCTTACTCTGTGCCATACAGAAATGTCACAGGACAGACACTCACTATGCAGTCCAAGGCAGCATAGAGATCCCCCACCTACTGCTGTGTTCCACCTTCAGAAGCACTCTGGGCTGCATTAGCATGGAAGGCACTTTCTGGAGTGTTTTGCCACACCATTCTTACAGCTCATATGAGCTGTCTAAGAGTTTTGAAATGGTGCTGTGTACCACCACATGGTTGCTGGACTGCACAGACCTGATGGTGCTGGGTGGAGAGCTAGCAGCGCTGTGCAGTGGTCACAGCAAGGTAAGTGGAGGGGGAAAAACCCCAAACCAACAAAATAAGACCTGTGTAGACAGGGAACTGTGTCTGAAGAGCTGGACTTCCATCACGCTGCAGACAGGCTCAGAATTAGCGGTAGACCTATAATCTGAAGAAAGGATTCACAGAAAATAATTGGTAGTTGGTTATGGCTCAGGCACAAATGAGATGTTTTGCGCCCTTTGAGATGCCTCAGCAGAACTGGCAAGAGCCCCAGTCAGAGGATGCTGCAGGTCAGACATACTGCAATGGGAAAGCAATGTGTACGGGAGGCCTGGGCTAGGCTGCCAGGATGACAGCACCCCAGGTTAGGACCCAGGGTGAGAGATGAACAAAATTAGGTCAACAAAATCACACATGAAGGCTACAAGAAGTAACCAGCCATTGCTTTTTTTTTTTTTTTTTTTTTGTGCTGAGCTAGTCCTGTACTGTATTATAACCCATGAAAGCAGCTGCCAGTGAGATGCCAATTTACAAAGGTTTCTGAGTTTACTGACAGATGGTAACTTGTCGCTAAAACTGTGCCAGACCCTCTGGCTGCTTTATCCTCTGCCTAATACACTGGCTGAGGATTAGCTGTCACACTTTGCTGTCTGTGAAGCAGCACAGTCCCTAGGCAAGAGAGACTTTCTGACCTTGTAGTCAAAATTTCCATAAAAAGTCTAATGTGCTTGGTATCTACAGCTATTGAACAACAGAGCTAAGCTGACCTGTGCTCTTTTCCCTCTTCTTCCACATGCCTTCATGTTTCCCAAAGAATATGGTCCCCCACAGCCATATAAATGATTGGTATTCCTTGCCAATGTGTGCCTTACTTGCCTTTGCCAGCTCTCATGACAAGAAACCAGAAGACCACAAAGCTTCCCCCAGGCCAAGATGGGAGCTGACAATACCATATTTCCTTTCTTCTCCAAACACCATGTTCCTGTAATATACAGAAAGTCCAGCTCCTGCACACACACTTCTTTGAGTGGATCATTTTCACTTCTACAAAGCATCATGGTACTAAGCTGACATGCAGTACAACCATGAAAAGCTCCTGACCATGCTCCTGCCTATTCTGCAGAGTTTCACTACTGTACAGTTGGGTTGTCGGACAGCAAAGTCCACTCTAAATTCATGCTGTCAGTTTGCATATGGTTAAATCAACAGGCATTCAATTTAATGCATAACTTTTCATATTGATTTTAAACAGTGCCATTTATCAGCTGAGCTTCATTGCCAGGGTCCTATTAGCTATTCCTTTACTGCCAAGGTCACTACACTTGGCCATGATGGGAGTTCAACATCCTCAGCACCACTTTAACCTGGCTTTTCAGTTTGGTTTAGTTTTACCTTTATATATTGGATGTTCTTTTGCCCCTGCTGGGCAGAAGTGGCTCAGAATAAAAAGCTGGCACTCCCTGCAGCAGCAAGCATCTTTGCTGCTACCTTTCAATAGTCTCTTTCTTTGGTCAGCTACACAACTTACCCTTTTCCCAGCTCTACCTCTTGCAAAAGCCATAAGGCCCTCAGCACCATCTCTGTCCTCTTTTGTATGCATCTGTGCACCTCTAAGCTGGAATCCACACTGGTCTCTCTACAGCCCTAAGATCAGTATCAAGATTGCTCCTGATTAGGTTTTCCAGCCTTTAGATGATTGATTGAGCCTGTAGAAGAGATGTTTCAGACCACATCAAGATACAGTGATGAGAGCATGCACCTGAACTTAACAGAGGGCACTGGTACATACCTTTTATATGAAGATCATAATGTCTCTTCTTAATGAATCAAAATTTCATCAAAGAAAGACTGCTATTGGGAGGGCTAAATGCCAGTTTTAACACCATGTTTGCATTAGAAACTTGATCACATAATCACACCTTAAACCAACTTCAGTACACAAGATGTGTGTGACAACCACAATTACCTTGGTTTAAATCAGATTTTCAATTAAGCTTATGGCTCGCTCTGGTTTTTAAACCATAAGCTTATGGTTTAGCCACACCTATTTAAAATAGTGCAATCTGCTTTTTCAGAAAGCCTAAAGGTTTTTTAGCTCCCATTGCAAAATACTGCTTGAATTTTGTAAATGAGCAGCCTTTCACAGTATGTTTCCCAGGAGATTTGCAAATCAAGGCCTGACAATTCATTCCAAAGAAGCAGAGCTTACACTGGAGAAATGAGTATTTTTCAGGTAACGTAAGCATTTAACTTTTGCTTCATCAAACTCTAGACATAGAAATGCTAGAAGCACTTTACATTTTTCAAGGCATAAGGTAGAAGCTCTGTGTAGCATGGAGCCACTTGGATGTGGATGCAGTAAAAAGGACATTTGTTACCCAGGGCTTCAGGGTGAAAAATTGCAATTCTCTGCACTGTGTCAGTCATGGATAGTGAAGTCCACTTAGTCAAGTTCTTACTTTCTTCCCTTTTATGGCTGTCACTAAGCTCTCTAAGCCCTCCCTGGAAATTTCCATTAGCTTTGTTATATGCAGAGCTGCTCAGAGCCTGGATTTCCCAGCAGGGATCTGTTCTAAGATGGACTTTTCCTTCACGCTTGTGTCCAGCTCACATTATTAACGAGCTTGGAGAGGATGAAGGGCACAGACTTGCAGGCTTTGCTGAAAGTCAAATAAGGATTCAGAGTGGAGCCTGTTAAGTACTAAGAGTCAACAGCTTAGCAAGCCTCTCCCTCTACACAGAGGTATTACCTACACAGCTCAGTTATGTCTCCAGGAAGAAACAGGACCAAGTACTACGAATTAACGAGAACATTAATAACAAATTACTGGAGAGCTGAAATACAATTTAGTGCATTTGCTTAATCAGTATTTATTTGAAGGGTAAATTGACAAAGCACAGGTCAGCACAAACAAACTCAGACATCTGGGTAACCCCTCCCCCCCCCCACCCCACCCCCAGCTGGAATATCCAAAACTGGGAGTTGAAGAGAAGAAGGGATTAAGGTGAAACTTCCCCAACTCTACCACAGCAATACAGCTCAGGAGTATGACAGCAAGACAAAACAACCCATAATTTGCAAGTGGTGTATGCATGTCCAGGAAGGCATAAATAGCACTTACCACCTTTTCACTTATATCATCAGGAGATGATTTAAGTGAAATCTGAAGACAGTACCAATGAGAAAATGCACAGCTCTCCTCCTTCAAATCATGCCACATGGAAAGGCCCAACAGCAGCCCACTTGTTTGCTATAGTACCAAATTAAATTTTGATTAAAACGTTGCTGCCTGTAATCCCATCCAAAAATATCATCACAACCTCATTACCAGAATGAAGACTGTGGCAAGCTCAACACAGAAAGGAAGCTGCCTTTCTGATGCCATGCAATGCATCTGATTTTCATGCTGCCAAGTTTGCTTTCTCCACAGAAGGAAATACTCCTTAAAGCTGATTTCTCAAATATACTGTCCATTCAAGATCACTAAATGCAAGCATACAAAACCAGATTAGTTTACAAAGGATTTGAATTTCCCAAGACACGCTTTCTTTCCTTTGTGTAAACTTGTCATTCTTAAGCCATTCAGATGTATAAAGGAAATAGAGTGAGCTACAAGAGAACAAGGTGACACTATGCTAAGGAACAGGAATCTATTGTCCTGGTTTGGGAAGGAAGAAGCAGCACACAGTATCTCATGCAATGCAATGCAATGCTGGCCAGATTCCAGATGCATCCTTGTCAGCAGCTCATTATCTCTTCTGCCAGTGTGGTGATGATCAGTACAGCAAGCCCATTGCTAGCTCCCATGATTAGCTAGGCAATGGTATTGTTAGTACAAGGCGAAGTTTGGCACTCCCAGCAGCTGCCTGGATGGGAAAACAATAATTTCTAACGCCCTACTTCATAAATATTTAGCTTTCTGTGCAGGCGATGAACCACGTGCAGAGACAAATCCAAGTGAAAACTGGCTGCCGTGCAAACTGTATGGAACCAGCAAAGGGGATTTCTGGAGTGATTCTGCAGGGCAGTAACTCCCTTTGACCAAGAAGAGGTGGCAGCTTCATTGGTGCCAGCCCATGTGTAACTAGCCAGAGGAAGGGCACAGATCAAGCATAGGAATTCAAGGAACACAAGATCTGCAGTTTATGATTGACAACCACAGTTATTTAAATGACGTGTGACATCATCCTGTCCATCACATTGAGATGAATGATGCATCTAAGAGCAGACTCATTTTTACTCCTCACACTGATACAACCCACCAATTTTCCAGAATCCTGCAAGTTTTGCCTGTGTGAAAACCAGCAACCGTGCAGAAACATACCGTGATATCTACTTGAATTGTCCAAGGTGCTGCAGAAGCAGGGTAGCAAGTAGCTTGGTGCAGCTAGTAGCTGTGTGCCTGCTTTAGGGAGGGTGCCAACTCAGCTTGGAACACTTTGCAAGAAAACTAGTACTGTTCATTTGATTGTGCAGTCTTGCCAGCTAGGTTAAATGTTGGGAGTTTTGAAGATGCTGTATTCAAACTCACACCATTTGTATGAGGTCAACCTTATAAAGCTGGTGGCACCAGTACCTAATTCAGCAGCTCTTCTGTCTCAACAATGTAAACACATACAAGTTTGTTCTGTCTAGCAGTGGACACTTAAGTGGCCAGTGATCCAGTTCATGATCTTGTGGCCAGATTTAGACAGAAGGCACACCCCTAACAGCCATCTTCCCTCAGCAAAATTTTGGTATTTCAGCTAAGGAAGACAGTCATCAGTCAGCTAAGCTGGTAGATACTTCAGCAAGAAAGAGGACAGAGAGAATGAAAACAGAGATTAATACAATAAGAAGCCAAACAGAACAGTTTCTTCTGATCCACAGGACCACTATAGCTAAAAACTAAGTGACTTCCAGCATTTGCAACCTACCTACAGATTGCATGTAGAAAGATAAGCAGACTCATAAAATAATCTGAAATGGATGACACATGACCAGAAAGCATTAAGAGGAAATTGTCTTATATTCCATGGGAGAAGTCTTCAAATAAGAATCAGTCTTCCAACACATTCAACAGGAGTAACAAATGGAAATTAAGCACAAATACAATAACAGAGTAGAAAGAAAAGAGTTTAGTATGAAAGTGTGGATGTTTGATTATCTTGGGACTCAAGTGAAAACATTGATGTTGAGAGTGCTGCCCTTAAGGAATGCAAGGTTGAACAGAAAAACCTGTGTTGAGAATAAGGACAAGGCATGTCCCTCTCAAACAGCCTTCATTCTTCTGCCAAAACACCAGAACAGTTTTTAAATGCAATCTTCTCAGAAATTTTTTACACTACTGTCAAGTAAACACACTGTTTACACACTGTGTGACATAGGACCTTGTAACTTGCATCATGTTTATGAGAAAAAGAGCATAGCATCCAAGCCAAATAGCCTGGAACAAACAAGGCAGAAATAGACCAAAAAAGAATTTTCTGAATTTTCACTGATTTTCTTCTCACTAAATCTTGCCAGTATGCCACAGTATCCTTTGCTATCTGGCTCCAACCACACCAAGTACTAGGTAGGGACACCTCTGGAAGGTAAACAACAGATTCCAGAACACACAGCTTAAAGGTCTTCAAACAAGCACAGTTCAGCTTGATATCATCATCCATGCAGCTCTAAAGATGGACAGCTTGCTTAAATCCCCTAAAAATCTAAAGAGCTGTTAGTTGCTTAAAGTGATAACAGGCAGACTATACTCCAAATAAGCTTTGAACCCTCAGAATCTCTTAGGTTTTTTATGATCTATCAGCTCTTCCACTGGCTTAGACAATTTAGGATGTTAGGAGTCTGGGGGAGTAAAAATTGTTTATGCCTTGTAAGGCCTTAAAACATCTTAAACTGCTACAAGAGAGCCAGTCACTCTTAAGTCATATTTTAACTTTCATTACTGTTTTAGCAGAAGTGAAAATGGATGAAGTAGGTTTATTTTGTAGATATTGTGCCAGCAAACTAAACCAGGAAAATACATCTAGAATGGGAGAAAGCAACGTCAAAATAAATGCTTAAAATTAGCAAGCATAGCAAATGCTTATTTTTAATAGAACATTGGAATGTGCATACACAAAGTTGCCAAGCTCCAGAACCAACATCTTGGTTTGCTCAAGTCTCAATGAGATCCACAGGGCAAGCAAAGTTTTGTATTTTTAATCTTCCTCAGCTTTGAAATTATCCAACTAAAAAGTATTCTGTTTAGCATACAGGGGAAACTGCCTCCAAAAAAAAAGAAAAAATCACCAAGAACCCCAAACTGCAATCATTACTCAAACTTCATGTCTACAAACTGTTAGTTTTAAGACCATTTGCAGACAGATTTAAAATAGGGAAAGAAAATGAACAAAAAAATTTGGTTGTTTTATTTGCTAGCTGGATTCATTAGCAGAGTCCTGCTGCAAAAAACAGGCATACGGGACGCAAAATAAGACTCCACAAATAATATGGATTAAAAACTGGAAAATTAAAGAAAATCTTATTGGAAAGTCAAGGAAGTAAACAAGCGAACAAGGAAAGTCTAGTATAGATCCACAGAGAAAAGAAAGTTTATAAGACAGCCGGAGAACTTGTGCTGCAAGAGAGCGAAGACATTCTAAAAATAAACATGAGGAAAATGGTATTAGAATGAAAAAAGAACTATTAATTTGTGAGGCTAACAACAAAAATCAATGATGTTTCAAAGTGGACAAGATATTGAACTTCTCTGAAGTCTCCACTTCTAAAATATCCAAGGGTACTTGTGTATTTAGGGAGTAAGAAATATGTCAGACATAGCAGCTAAGTTGCACTCATTTAGAATTTATTTAACTTTTTTGAGTAATTTGCACCTGTTTTTTAATACCTTACAAAAAAAAAAAAAAAAAAGGAAATGACAAAAGGGCAAAAAAGTCAACTTAGCAGTACTCTTAAAAAAGAAAGCCATACTTAAAACTGACTATTATTGTCTTCTAAATGTAACTTTTATCCTTAAAGCGAGTAACATAACAAATAGAAAAAAGAAGATATATTGAAACAATGAAAGAGTGAGCCACATGCAGTAGGCAGTTAGTAAAATAATTGCTTGCATGAAATTTAACTGCTTTTGAAGACAGAATTAGAAAAAAGTACAGGAAGAAAAGGTGGCAGGTGTGATCTGAATAGATGTAAGTGAACCATTTCGTAACTGCTTTTACAGCACGTGGCTGTGCTCCTACAAGGTGTGCTACTAAAACTGAGAACAAGTTAGGACCTGCAGATGACCAGTGATGCAGAACACAAACTGGTAAATACCAGGCTATGCTTTCTTAACAGAGAGCTTTTTACCAAGTTCTCTTTCTCACGGTGGAAAAGAAATGTCACTAAGTAGTCAGTCCTACAGTATATCTTGAAGAATTGGGTGAGGGAAATGAACTTGCGAGTAACTGAAGACTTAAAGCAGCTTTCAAAATTTATCTTTAGGAATCATAGACATATTAGGTGGACTTTTATGAGGCAAACTTTCACTTAATGCCATCAGTCATCCTGGATAGCCAATTCATATACAAAAAGGGAAAAAAGAATAAAAAATGGTATCAGAATGGACATATTGTTTCATGCTTACACACTCTACTTCTGCAACTGCAATGACCAAGCCTCTTGGCACTAAGGTTACATAGGCTTTCCTGCAGAATTTGGAAATAATTAATTTAGTTTTTTTCTTAAATGCAAGAATGACAAAATCCAAATGTACACTTGCAGGATGCATCCATAGTGCAAAATGGGCTATCTTTCCTCCTTTTCAGTCCTTTTATCAATCAAAAGCATATTTTATCCTCATTTAGACAATTCAATGTATCTTGTGGTTAACAGGCAGCAGAAGTCCAGGACACGCATTCATTTCCTTGTTAAAGATCCCGTGCAGATGCTGCCTTTCAAAAGGCCATTTGCTGGGAGGACTCAGACATAAATAGCATCTCCAGCTACCCCAGCTAACAGTTGTGAGAACATTTCCTATGCAGAGCTGCTAACATCACTTGGTTATACATGAAGGAAGACAGTTCCTCCTTCTGTCTCCTTGTTTACTCCATCCTCCAGAAGCTATTCTGAAAAGGCAAAAGATGTAGCTTATGCTGCTGGGGGCACCATGGCTGGAGGCTACAGAGCCTGAGGAATGGAGCCAGCCAGCAGGGAGACATGATGTGCCAGGCAGCTGCATAGATTACCATCTCCTTACCAATGCTGATAACTAGATGCAGACACATTGTCCCCATCAGTAGATGGGAGGATATGCTATTCTCAGAAAAAAAAAAAAAAAGAAAGAAAAAAAAAAAAAAGAAAGAAAAAAAGATTGGCACAGACAGATAAATGCAGTGATCACTTGCAAAGCATAGGAATTTATCATAAAGATAATTTTCCTGGAATAATTTAATGTTAGAGGCAGATCTCACCCCAAAGAATTAAAATATGCACACTAAATAGCACTGAATCAGTTTGAGACTCTCCACACCTACTTTCCAATGAGAGAAATCTAAGGAATGCTGCCTCTGAACCAGATGCATCTTCAGGGGTATATTAATTCCATTACCAGAGGCTCTGACTGCTAAAGAAATCCTTCCTCTCTTGTGGATGCCTGCACTAAAAAGCTAGCCTTAGACAAGGTGTTTCAAGAGCTTGCAGTTTTCTCAGAACAATGAGATTTCTGGAATTGTATTTGCAAAAGCACATGAGCACTGAGCCCTTCCAGAACCTGCTTCTGAGCACCGGGGAGAGGACACTCAATATGAAATAACAATTGATATTTGGATCCCCTGCCTTTCTCCCATGGTGGTCATCCACAAGCAAAGACAGCAAAGGGCAGCAGGCACTCTGCTCCTCTCCACTTTTGGTCTCCTGTTTAGGTTTTGCAAGACAGTTCATGTTTGAGATGCCCCACCAGGGACGTTTCTGAAGGAAAAAGCTCTTGTTGGGATAGGAAAGGTTGTGAGCATTAAGAATCAAATTCCTTTTTAATTCAGTAGAGATCTTTCTACCATACAAGACAGACACCAAGGATTTCATTCCATGATGCAAACCCAAAGATTCAGAATCTGCATCTAGCCGTGAAGTATGCAGAGTCGCGAAAGATGCACAAAACTTTACTGAAGATTATTACTGGTGACAGTTACAAAGGATGTCAGGTAGACTGTAGCAAGGGAAAAACATCCTTGGGGAGGCTAAAAAAGCACTAGCAGCCATGCACAAAAGTCAGTGTGCAGCAGGACAACAAAGGAGTAGGGGGAATTCACACCGCTGTATCACTTCCTGTGCCAGACCTCCAGGCTACAGATGAGTAGTACATAGTAGCTCACTAAATGGAGCACACTACCTCATGTGGCATGCCTAAAGGGGTTCTTGTTTATATCTGACAAGGCTCTTCCACTGAATATCACTGTTACCAATTTAGTGTCTTGATTTAGCTCAGTGGTGCCCACCCTTGAAAACACAGCAGCCTCAGAGCCTTTCAATACCACACTTTTGGACTGAGCACAAATTCAGTTCTATTCTCAACTGTACCACTTTATAGACCAACAATCTGTCCATGAGCCAGCAGTGCCCTTGTGGCCAAGATGGCCAATGGAATCCTGGGCTGTACTAGGAAGAGTTTAACAGCTCTCTGACAGGGCAAGGGAGGTGACCCTGCCCCTTTACCCAGCCCTGGTGAGGCCATCTCAGAACACTGTGTCCAGCTCTGGACTTCTGAGGACATGACAGACATGGAGCTCCTGGAGCAGGTCCAGTGGAGGGCTACACGGGTGACTAAGGGACTGAAGAGAGGGTGTCAAGAGAACAGAGCCAGGCTCTTCTTGACAGTGCTGGCCAACAGGCCAAGAAGCAATGGGCAGAAACCGGAACACAAAGTGCCACCAAAACAGGAGGAAGGACTTCTTTGCTGTCCAGGTGACTGAGCACTGGAACAAGTTGCTCAGTGAGATTTCACTGTCTCCTTCCCTGGAGATATTAAAGAGCCATATGGTCACTATTCTGAGTTATGTGCTCTAAGGGATGCTGCTTGACCAGAGGTTGGACTAGATGACTTCCAATGATCCCTTTCAACCTTGACCATTCTGTGATATACATTTAAATAGTTCTTGCTTCTTGGATATTTATGGAAGGCTATATTATCCCCTCCTTATCTTTCCTTTTTAGCCCTGATAAAGACTCCACACTGCAGATTTTATTAGATAAAATGTTCCCCTGATCCCACTATCAAGTGCTTTATGCTACTGTGCAAGTTAAAAGGCAAATTTTAAACTATTCCAGCTTATATATCTAGCTTATTCTACACCCATATTAATATTTTGCCACCTCTGCTGTTAAGCCTCTTGTATCTCATCCTAGAACAAAATTTCTTCTTACAGCCTCATGTATTGATGGCTTAATCACCTACAATCAACCAAAACCTCAGGTCTTTCTCCTCCTCCATCATTTTATCTACTGAACTCAGTGTAATTAGTCACTAAGTGCACTTTGTACTGTTAAGTTCTCATTTCTATAGCTCCAGTCACTTTCACAGCAATCCGGTTTCTTTGCAGTACTTTGATTTTTCTCTGCAATGACAAAGCTAATGTCACATCCTTGGCAAATTTATTCAGTGCATCCCTTACCAGTCATTATTGTAACTAGTATTAATCAACCAGTCCCAGAACTGTTTTTTTAAAGAAGCCAAATGACCTCTTTTTCGACAGAGTCCAGATGTCAATAATGTTGTTTTCTTTCCTTTAGCCAGGACTTCACCCATTCTTTACCTGATCTTGTTGTACTTCTTTAGAATTTAAATACATTTATTGTAGTTCCAATATAGGAACTGTCTTACTAAACCACAGACATGTTAGACTTAGAGCAAATCCTTGGCTGACCCTTTGATTAGAAATAAAACCATAAAATTCTCAAGGACAGGTACACAACCTACTGTACTCCACTTCAGGCAAATCACAATGCATTTGATCCCCCTTTCCATGTTTTTCATTTTACTTAACCTTCAAAATATACCCTGTAAATTTGTGTACTGAGATTACAATTATGGACTGCCAACATAATATGACCTTGCCATGTCCATTTTTAACCAGTGTTTCTTTTGAATACTGGCAGGGCTACTTGCATAGTGTCCCATCAGAAGTCCATGGAGCTTCAAGTTAGGCTTTTTTTTTTTTTCTTTTTTCTTTTTTTTTTTTCCTTTTGGTCAGCTTGTACTTTCAGTCTACTCATTTAAATCCTCTACTTGAGGAACAGCTGCTATTCCAATCTTTTGATACGATTCCTGTAGTACTTGGTTTCAAATGCCTCCACTGCATATGGGAATTAAGACCCAGGGAATTATAAAAATCTCTGTTGTTTGCTACTGACCACAGTTTTCTTTGCCAAATTAGAACAGTGGGAAGGTTTCAGCAAAACACTGTTTTCCTGTTTTTTGCTTGACTATCCTCCAGTTGATAGGACTCTATCAATTGCTGAATCCTACATTTAGTATTTCCACTGTATTACTGTATATGGAAACCACACAAATATTTTTCATTTTCTCTCTCACTTCTCAAGTTAAACCCAATACATGTACCAATCTCAAACCAAGTTTATTAAGCCAGGAACTACTGAGATGGCATTGACATGTCAGGATTTCTCCTTTCTCAAAGGATCTGTCATGTAGATCTGGAACAAACACCACAGCTGCAAACCACTGATAAAACCTCACTCACCTTTGTGTTCTTATGTTAGTGCCTCAGTGCAAATTATACAGCTCAGTGAGTATCTACACCTTCATGCTGAGGTTTACAAGCCACTCTTGACTGTTGTTGGTCTATAAAATGGTGCAGTTGAGAACAGACACATCAAGTGTCCTGCTCCAGAAAGAACCCGGCAGTCCATGCCATGTTTACAATTATCACCAGAAGCATCAATCACTCCAATCCACCAGCAGAAAACCAGCTGAAACATTTTTGTCAACCCCCCAATAAATCTCCCACCTAATACAGCCACTTTGTTTCATGTTACCATACAGAACACCTATTTTTGTTGGAATACGGCATAATTAATATGGTGAGCTAAGAAGGTTGTACACGGATGTTATAGAGGGCTGGTTGTGCTTCCATAACATACCATAAAAGTGTTCATATTGACTTTTTAATTAGTGAGGTGCCAAGCTCAGCTTTGGGGTACTGCAAGCACTGGAGTGGAAATGCAATGTGGAGTGTGTGAAGCCAGAATAGCCAGATCAAGTTTGACTCTGCAGCATTCAAAGAATCCACCCTCAGGGAGACTTCATTTCCCTGGGTTCTCATCCAAGTTCATCTCATGAACCATAATCAGCAAACTAAATCTTAACCATTTTTCTATACTGAAAATAACTTAGAATATTCTCAAATTCAAGAAAAGAGCCATTATTCTTGACTAATTCTGCTTGGAAAATACAGTAACTGTTCTTAAAGAAAGCCACTTATGCTGAAAGAGAGTGATTAGAGCTTATTCTGTAACAGTATCTTATAGAACTTCATGCATAAATAAAGTCTTGATGAAAGATTATGTTCAAGAGAACAAGAGGGCTGTTTGAAAAGCACTGCCATTCTGTACTACCAAAACTGGTCCAATCTAAATTCCAGCCATAGATTTCACCAGAAGGCTGCGCTGAATTAGTTACTGTTAAAATTGTACATATTTATTCTAGTTTCAGATAGTGATTCTAAATTGACAATATGACTCTCCTCAAACACCACATGCCTGATGTTATGGAACAACAGAGGGAGTCCACATGCATGTGGTAAGATAACTAGCAGTGCTGTAAGTTTCTAGCTGCCAGCTTTTAAGTTACAAGGAACTTCAACATGTGAAGCACAACGCAAAATATTACTATGGTAGTTTACTACTAGGAAATAACTGTAGCAGAGAAACTCCTGAAGTGTCCCTGCAGCATAAAAGAAATGTGGTTCCAAAAGAACACTTGGACAACACAATGGAAAGAAGGGTTCCAACAAAGTAGGATGCAGACACTCCCCAAGAACAATGAAAGTAGTATGTGTCACTGTGATCATCTGTGTGATCATCAGACCACAACTAAATGAACTTGTTTTGAATTTTAAGCTTACAAAGGGGTCGTTACACCTTTCACGGCTCTATACAAATTAAAGAGAACTGAAATGTACATGTCACACCACTGGAATTAAAGTGAGGACACCAAAATAATTCACTGGCTTGCTCATAATCCTGACACAAATCTTTGCAGTTCATAGAATCTCTTGCTTGAATACTGTAAAAAGTACTTGATAATTCTAGGTCAGCAACTTTTAAACCGGTTGATGGTCTTCAAGACGTTCTTGAAAGCTGAGAAAAGCAAGCATATTACTAAATCAAATTTCCTGTCACTGTAAACCCTTAGAAATCCATAAATCCACAGAGGCTGAAAGACACTGCACTAGTCATATATGAAATAAAGGATCCAGAAATCCTAGTAGGACATAGGAAATAACATGAGCTAATGAGATACACTTCAAATACTCTCCAAAATTTACCATCAGCAAAACAAATACTGATTGTAAGAGACTCCAGTAAACACTGTGGCAGTCCACAAGAAGTATTAAGTATTGGGGTTTTTGGATCCTTCAAGCACAAGAAAAGCCATGTTATCCCTACTACCTTGAGAACAGAATGGCTAAAGGAGTTATAGCTGTGTGTAGTGGCTGCATGTAAAGCAAGTACTTACTCTGGCCGGCAAATCACCAGGTCCCCTTTGTTGGTGCCATATGCCAATCCCAGGCCCGGCTCAGGCAGCCAGCGAGCAGAGTTTATGCTGACATGTCTCCTCTGGTCGGCAGGCATTGGGTACAGAACGTTGAAAACTCTCTGGAACAATAACAGAAGATTACTTGACAGGACAATAAAAGGCAGGAGAGCCAAGGAGGCTCAAAAAAAATTCCCTGCAGCAGCACAGATGGCCGTAGAGATATGTCACTTTACAGAATTGCAAGCAATCACTTAATCAGCAGTGAGAGTAAGCAGCTGCTAGAAATGCACATACATGTGCTCTTAAATCTTTAATAGGCTGACTGGCACACAGCTGTGAAGCATCCAGCAACCAGAACTGGGTATACTGACAACAATCCATTTAGCCCAAAAATATGACACATAGAAATCATAAAAGCAAAGGCATGGGAAATAGAAAAAGCAGTAATGATTCTGTTTGGCTGCCTAGAATAGAGAGGGACAAGATGCTTCAGTGTACTGGGCCATTAAAATATCAGGACTTCAGAAGGGTAGGACTGAAGACTGCATTTACAAGACCAAGCCCAAATCATTAAGAAAATTTCTGCAGAAATTTAGCTAGTGCACTGTCATCACTGCAACTAGCAGACTTTGAATCTGGATTTTCAATGGGATAAATCCAAGGTGAAAGACAGGTTTTCATTGGATTTTCTAGTGGGCAAGCATCCAGCCATCACAAAACCTTTCCTCCAGAGTCCACAGAAAAGGGGATGGTGGTGAACCAGTAGGCAGGGAAGGGAATGATGTTATGCTGGCACAACAGGATGAATGTTGATGGGAATGCACATCAACCAGTACTGCACTGCTGAGGTGACTTGAAGTAAATAATTAGAAGCCATTAGGATGGTACTTATCAGCTGTCATAACAAACTGGGGCCATTTTACTCCATAGCTCTGTTGCCCCCTGCGTATTTTGTGTGTTGGACAATTTAACTTGAGAAGCATAAGTCAGGGATTACTCAACTATGTGCCCTCCAATAGCTAGTACCCAGAACCTTCATCCTGACCATCCTATATGCACACAGAGCAAAACAACATAGCTACATTATTTCCCATCATCGCTAACAAATTTAACTGCTCCTCTGAGGAGGTCACATTAGATGTGAAAAAAGGATTTCTCTGTACGACAGAAGCTGGCCACTCTTTGCCTTGGCTATCACTCAGCAGTTAGTGTATTCAGAGAAGCTCAGCATTTGAGCAGAAGGAGCAGTCTTTATGGGTTTAGCTATGTCTTACCCATCTCTGTCATGTCGGTCCCACTCCTCTGCCCTGCCTTGCTTGCTGGGGCAGCAGGGAGGGAAGGGCAAGGGGAGAAATAGAAGGGAGGAGAATCAGCTATATGATGGTTAACACTTATTACCATGGATATTAGAGTGCACTCTCAGATGGGTAGATTGGATTTGGAGGAGGAGGAGGAGGAAAGAGGGGAAAGAAGGGTCTGCCAGAACTAGGAGCATAAATTAATAAAATAAGCATTCTGAATCTCTCAAGACTGCAAGGATCTTCCATCATATCCTTCTTTGGCAAGTCAGAAGCAGTCAGTTTCTCTTCTACTGAGAATGGTTTTGTCACATCTCAGGAAGCCACCACCTTCCTGGGCTAGCAGCAAGCTCTCCCAACTGACAGGTCAGCTTGCACAGCTGTTCTCCCACATGCTCCATAACCAGCCACACCAAGGCAGGAGACTTGCTGCCTACAGCTGAGCTTTACTGCTTTGACTGCTCTGTAGTAAACAGCACCCCATGGAAAATGCGCCTCCAAGGACATGAGTCTGGTTTTGACAACCTCCAAGTGCTGGCTGAGGGCTGAATCTCAAAGACAAGATAGCTTTAAAATTCTGTACCAGAATAGTTGCTTCATCATTCCATTCCATTCAATTCTAAACAGCTTGTCACGCTGAAGAGCTCCCCTCCCCTGCTGCTTCCCACTCCCACGCTAATGGGACAACTCCATGCAGTGTTAAGGGTGATGACATCCGTGCGTGTGGTAATTAGTACATAAAAAGAGAAAGCAGCTGTACTGGCATAATCACCACTCGCAGCAGTAAGCAGGACCCAGCTAATCAATCTGATGCAGTCATACAGACTGTCTGTTGCAATTGCATCCATTAGCAAGACCCCCTACTCTATACACAGAGTGGAAAAAAAATTTCAAGTTCCTTTAACATCAGCAGGTCCTTCTCTTCAAACAAGGTCAGAACTCTGCCAGGAAGCCTTATTTGCCATAGATCACAGCTAATTCCTTTTGGATTTTTTTTTTTGTCTTCTTGTTTTGATTGCTAAATCTTATAAAAAGTTACTGAGACATTTCAACCAAAGTAGCCAGCCTGAAAACATACCACAGACTGACTACACCTCTTTGCTGTGAATTGTTCAGGCATTGTAATTCTGAACTTCTGGGAAAAATACTCAGGTTACTACAGGAATCCTACATAAATACAACACTCCAACTTCTAGGTCAAATGATTACTACTAACCCTCAAACTCTTAAAATTAACAATACAAATGCATAAAGTTGATAATTCAAGAGTTTCTTTTCATTAGGACTGGTCCACAGATTAATTGCAGGCCATGCTAACAGCCATGTTGATAGCCAAGGGTTTAGGAAGCAGTTTAGAAACACTTGTAAAAGTGTAGTGACTGATCTTTAAAGGTGCCCATCATACCCTCAGAGTTTCCAGAGAGGTTATTTTTAATAGTGTGGCACTTTCAGTTACGAGATATCATATTGCACCACACGTTATCAGCCCATAATCACCATCAGCAGTCACAGAAAGCTTCCATGCTCTTCCCATAAACAATGTCAAACTTGCTCTTAGCATCACTATACTACCAATTCAACAATACATGGTCACACCATTAGTCATGACAATTCAGCATTTTACAAATTTGACAGCTGCCTTTATGTCCAGATGCTTTTCTGAAATAGTTTTGAATGGCATATTTCTCCAACTACAAACACTGTGAAGTCTGAGGAATGTGAGCTTCAGAACATACCTATGGAAGCTTAAGCCCTAACAGGTAACACAAGTATAGCAAGCTGTTCTCTTCTTGAAACAGCAGTGACATATAAATATCACTTCAGTACACATGACAGGTCCTATTCCTTCCCTTTAGGGCCCCATAATCCAGCCTGAAATACACAGAGCAGTTGCTTGACCTGTAGTTACATTTGTAGAAAACTGTCTCTGGTGATCTCTCCACACTCCGCCACGGATTCCAGGACTCTTCTGTCATTTCAAAGAATCAATTTCTCCTTGAGTTCAGGGGATGTCAGAAAGGTAAAAGTCTTCCTCTAGAAAAACCAAAACTGTCTAGGTAGCTAAACTTCCACACAAAAGGCAATTCGTACCAAGGAAAAGCAATACTCATTAAAGAATCAAGTTGATTGCTTCCATTTTACATCCCTGTAATCATGAAGTGTGGGGGATTTGGTTGAGCAATTTTTGTCTGCACTTTTCTATTCCCAAAAACTGTACTAGAAGCAACGACTTATCTCTTTGGTGCGCCTTTTCCATCCTCACTCATCAGAAGTGGGCATGTACATCATGCACTGAATTTTCCAAAGCTGCTTTCATTGCTTCATAGCCACAGGAAAAGATGGCTCAAAGAAAGCAGGGCTATAAATCATGAAGACAAGGAAAAAATAGGCCCTCAAATTATTCAAAGAACAAGCTGCATTTGGAGTGCAAAGGCCACCTGAAGCCCACTGTTGCTGCTTCCCCTCCAACTTGTCACTGCTGTCACATCAGTATTGTCACAGCCACTAACTTAGGTATTTACTTATGGCAGAGTGCCAGGAGAGGCTGCATGACAACCAACAGCCTCAAGGAATCTTTCTCAATGATCTCTTCCTCAGTGTCAAGCTGACAGGCCCAGGGTACAATAGATAAGCATAGAGTTAGACAGCTAATTTATACCTGCCCTGGAGTGGTAAGAAAACTTTTTGCTAGAAGTCTCTGCTACATCCTCATTATTGAGCTACAACTTCTGTCTTCCCCTCCCATTCTGTACTAGGGAAGCTGCTGCTTTTTAATAACACCCTTCAAATTCCACCTTTCTCCCCCCCCATTTCTGGGATGTGGCAACACTAAAAAGCTGGACAGAGCAATCACCAGGATCCTGTCAGTCATCAAAGCAGCAGCAGGCTGCTCCAAGTCTGTATTCCTGTTGCCAGTTGGCCACAGTGCCGCACTCGCCTGATCCAAGCGGTGCTGTGCCTGGCCAAAGCAGAGGCATGGCATCATCTGCACAGCCACCTCTTTGTTCAAGGCCTTCCCACCTCTAAGGAGAGCAATGAAAAGCAGGGGAGTGCTGAACACTACTTGTTTGGCAGAGACCTTTCTTCTCTCTGGCACTCAAGAAAGAACAAACATGTTTTGAAGCTGCAGAAGAGAAAGTTTTGGCACAAGCAGGTAGGAAAACTCAGCAGGAACTCTTGTTTTTTATCTTTTTTTTAATTCAATAGAGACACTTCTACTCTCGACTAGATCTGCCTTCAAGATGCCAATAAATTTCAAGCCATTACCTTTGCTTAGGCTAAGCAGTAAGCTGGCTATTAGATCAGCCTTGATAAGGACAGCTGGGGGGGGTGGGGGTGCAGCTGTTGTCTCTTTTACATGGGGAGATCCTGCCATCCCTGAAGCAGATAAGGTGGGTTTTTAAGTCACAGAAAAAGCCTAAAACATAATTATTAATTTTCAACTGAATTACACTGTCACCAAAGGCTGAGAGACAATGAAAACACACAGGCAAAGAAATACCTGGTGTGTTAAACGCTAAAGAAACCTCTTGGAGGACTGGTAAAATACACAGTTCCCTGGGTTGCCGAGGAAGAGCTTCAGAAAGGACCATTTATCTCTGCTGCATGAATATAACTGTAATGGCGGCCAATTTTCACCTCCATAGATGCAAAGTTTGTATTGGTAAACAAAGTGCTCTTCATATGAGTACAGGTTATACTACCGATGCAGCCCTAAAATCACAACCAATTCACAACACTGTATTAAGTTCACTGAATGTGAAGCAAGGCCTACATACAGTCGGAAACTACTCAAAGAGAGTTAAAACAAATGCAGAAAATTATGAACTTAAATCGTATTGCCAGAGCAGCAGATAAGATGCACTGACAGCATGAAGGCAAGTTTGACTTCATTTTTTTTGATTGCAAGAACCTCGTCAAGAAAGTATTCAAATCAATTATGGGGTTTTTTTTTGCCTCCTCCTAATACTGTGTTAGCACTGAAATATCTTACCTGACATTTTTATAATGCCAACATGTTAACTAGCTTACCTCTGACACCAAGGTATCAGGTAAGTTTCTGTAAAGCATCTACCACTCCACTGAATACACCACATGTCCTTGGCCAGTAAGCCTGCAGCACTGACTTCTATTATGCATTCAATTAGTTCATGTTTTTTGAATGCCCAGAAGTATAATAAGAAAAAGACATTCTAACCTGATCTCCTTGCTTACATTTTTTACTTTGCTGCCTATTAATGAATTTCACAAAATATGATGAAATTCAGGTTTAAGCCTTGCACTGTCAGTAACTCCAGAACCCTCTACAGCAAAATTCAAACCTAGCTTGTCTAAAGCAGAGTAAAGCAAAGCAAAACAAACCCTCCTTGGGATAACTGACTAATTGCTCAATATATTTATTCATAAGACAATATATACCAGCATTTTGAAACACAGCAAGTCTCCCCTTTGTTTGGAAAAAGTCTCTGTGCCTATATGCAGATACAAAGAAAAAGGCACATATTTTCCATGATGAAATAGGGGAAAAGATTTGCTTTCTTGCTCCCAAGTCTCTCCCTGTTAGGCAGGTTGGTCTATGCTGCTCAACCCCTCCCCCACAGCTGATTCCTGCTAACAACATACACATCTTCACAATAGACCTTCTCTGTTAAATGGAAGAAGTGAAAAATAATGCACTTATCTTTTCGGATTTGTCAGTCCTATCCTCAAATGGATTTTATCGTGCAGTGCTCAGCACTAATAAAATTTCTTTCAACTCCATTTATCTTCTTCAGATGCAAAAGGATTATATATAAAATTTTTCTTCAGTCTTTACCAATATAACAAACCTCTTCCTGCCTTTTTCTGCACCTGTTGTCCATGCAGAAAATCCTAGCTTTGCTTTCTGAGCCACAGAAAGTTAAATGAGAACTCTTAATTTTCAACAACTGAAACCTTAACTGTGGATAGTTGATCCAATTCCTAAAACAGGCCAGCACCAGAAAATCCTGTTGGATGGAGTGTGAAACTTTCTGCAAATATAAAATATTGTTGGTTCTTCCTTACTTAATTTATTGCTGGTATTTCAAATTCAGAGAAGTCTCATTAAAGCACACCTAATCCTTTCTTTCTTTAGGTGAGTTCTTCGCATTATCAGCTTGGTACTTTATTTCACAAGCCTGTCACACAACTACTACATTTAAAATTAACTAATGGGAACAAGAAGAAATGGATCATCTTAGGTAACAAAGCTCTCACTCAGGAAAATAACACACTTGCAGTGAAGTGGCTCATTATGTTACTATCTGTCTTTCAAAGGCTGTAAAACCAGGGTAGCAGCTCTAAAAACCCCCTTAGGGGACTGGTCCAAACTGGGATCTGAAACCTAGGGTTGAGTAAGCAAGAAATTGTTGAACAAAACAATTATCCTTTCATTTGTACATGCAGATGGTTGGAAAAGATGAAAGTAGAGAAACAGGAATGCCAAAGGGATTGGAGTGATAGAAGACAGATACATGTGTATGTATATTCAGTGCAGATGCACAAACAAACTGAACTGTCTGAACAGGACTGCATCCCACTGCTACTCTCTCTTCCAAAAATCACCAACTGCTCTCAAGACTGTATCAATCTAATAGAGATGAGGTCATTTCTCTGGCAAAAAGAATGGCAACCTTTTTCACCTTAATTCAGACTGCAAACCAAACACAGTATCTGTGAATTCCTCATTAAATATCATGCTGAGACTGTAACAGCAACATCTACAATATGTTAAAAATCCAACGACAAGAGCAAAGGATTTGCACACAGCTGCCATTCCGCTCTGTTCTCCATCTGCTGAGCCTCGGTAGAATGGCATACAAGATCAAAAGTCAACAATATGTTGATGACAGAGCTACATGCACCCTCATCTAGGTGAAAAGAGGCTGACATCCAGCTGCTTACAAGTCTGGAAGGAATAAATACAAGAGGACAGAGTTGGTTCAAATTTAATTCAAGGAAGATGGCAGGAAGAAGAACTGAAAAAAAAATTTCATAAAAATAGCAAACAGCAATTTCTTCTCATCCCATGCCCAGTTCAATACAAATTGGTAAGAATTCACTTTGGCTCCCTTCCAGCTAAATGACTTGGGCAAGATGACTGCACATAAATAATCTCAGATGTGGAACCATGTTTGCCATTATTTCTTAAATCTAGTAAAACTATGTACCAAACTGCACCAAAGCAAACAGTAGTTACAGCGGGGCAAATAGGCTCAAGGCCTTATCTGAACTGCAAGAGCTCTGCTCTCCAAATACAGGACCTCATATTAAACAAAATGTCTTGGCTCTCATTTTCACATCCCATTAAGCAAAAACATCCTGAAGAGATGTCATTTGCCTTTTCTTAACACCAGTTTGCTAAAACAGACATTACTCCCATGTTTAACCATCACATTTGATATTAACACAGTATCTTATGAAGTATTCTAATGAGTTTTTAGTTTCCTCTAAGTTCTGTCTTATTAGACTTCAAGCAGACACAGCTGAATTGGTCAAGACAGCAATATAACTAACTTACAACATACTATTCCTGCATATTTCTGCATCCATACTCAAATGTGTACATCTGTGCAAATCTTCATGTCATCTGCATCCTCAAGGTTGTGCTGCATTTTCCAGTGATGCTGAATACAGCTCTTTTTTACAGCACCATACATAAGCAGTGCTTACTGACATGGGTTTTGGATATGATCTGTTTTCCTAAAGATATCTAACAGAATCTGCCAATGCACAGAATATATAAACTACTACGTCTCAACCAGACAATTATGCTCCCCTCTACTAAAAGGAGAGATTTCCCATTTCAGACAAACAAAGGTTCTGTTTCCATGTCCTCTTCCTAGTATCAAGAAGTGCCTGCAGTCTGTGACTTTGCATGGCCTTTTGAAAGGCTAAAAAATATCTATGTGGTTTGACTTCTGTCAAGAGTGAAAAATTTCTTTGGGCAGTAATTGGACAAATTATTTGCAGTTCTACTTGGAGTCATCAGAAGATCACCCTCTGGGCCTGAAGATGTCAAATCTTTCTTAAAAGAAAACCCAAGGGACCATACCAACACATTCTTCAACAACACAGCAAGAGGCTGGTACTTTCTTATACACTATTCTTGTTCTCAGAAACATGTTAGTTCACGTGAACTCTTTCACTGGAGGTATTGTGTTGCAGTAAGCCATCTCCTCATATTCTCCTAACCAATTTTATTTTCACATTACCAAGGATTCTGATAAAACTAACTTGTGCGCCAGTGAAACACATGTGCAGGGTATTTGCTTTAAGGATTAAAGCTTGGTTGCTTATGGCTGCAGGAGCTTGCACAGCTCACCCAGAGAGTCAGTGAGTGCCCTTTGCAGAACACACTGGATACATTTTACCAACACGTGCATGAAGCTCAGAATGCAACAGCACTCAGGAAAACTGTGCATCGTTTCACTTGTGCATTGTACTCATTAAGAGTTAACATGCTAGAACAAAAAAAGCTTGGCTTTGTGCTAAAACTCTGCAAGTCTTTCTGTTTCAGGCCCTTCTTCCTGTGGTATTTGGAATTCTCCATCTGTTTACAATGGAAATGTACAAATACTCTGTTCCATCCAGGCTATTGACCAACCACTTAATCAGAATGTTTCCCAAATAGCAGCACTCTTGTCAAGAACTAATTCTGGATCTCCACAGCCTGAATTTTTCCACATTCAAAGCAAGTGCAGCATTTGAGACTAGTGACTAGTTAAGTCACTTTATCCCTACAAATTGTATGATTTGCTCTTCAGCTTCATGTCAATCAAATTTTTCTATCACCTACCTTACTTTTTTGTATCCTCGGCTTAAAAGCTACTTTCAAGGTTTTATTTTAATTCGGATTCCAGTAATCATGTTTTGCTGGTATTTCCAAGTTATCTTCCTCTGGGTAGAATGAAAAACATTAAACATTGCAAGGGCATCAGCATTTGTGAATGCTAGAAATAAAACTACCTTCTGGCTCCTTTCTCACTAGTACCCACTGCTATCAGATCCAGTGCAATATGATCCTTATTTTTCCCATGTTTCTAAGGACCTTCAGCTCCATACAAGGTTCTAATTTCATGTTCTTCTAAGTTCTTTAACGTCCATAAATGCTTGGAAGCACATGGAATTCAAAAATCACCCTAAACCAAACAGCTTGAAAACAGACATTTCATCTAGAGACAAATTCCACCTGTTTTCAAAACAAGCTAGAAAACCTATCCTTACTCCACATTTTGAGTCCTGTCTCCAAGCTTTCTAACTCTGAAACTCAAATTGCAGACAATTCCCGGCATCATTGCTATCTGTACCACCCCCAAGCAAATATCTGCTAAAAGCAATTCCTTCCCTGTTCTCTCCAGCTACAGATACAATTCAGAGACTGGAAAAAAAATCCCCCAAGAACACAAGCAACAAACACTTGATGTTCATGCATACCCCTCCTGCTAAAAGTCAACACTGTTAGAAAGCTTTTGTTTTTCAGACTGAAGTTTAAAAACTGTTCTTTAGCAAAGCCAGGTTTCCATGTGAAATGCTCATCAGGCCAATCTGAAGGGGGTGAGCAGAAAAAGCATAAACTCCTACCTCACAACTACCACATTTGATGATAATTCATGACTTTATTTCTGAACAAAATTCGCAACTGTCAAATCACAACAGCCCTGACCTGTTGTGAACTCTACTCAGTCTCTCCGAAATACCAGCAGCAAGATGCATACAGACAATGTACACTTGTACAACCAAAGTGCTCCTCAGTACAGTCCAAAATTGCTGTAGTTTTCAGAAAATTACATCAACAGCCAGAGGATTTCTAGTACAATTAAATATATTAAAGTTGTTTGTAATAAAATTAATTAATTGCATCTTCAAACCTCTCTTTTAACAGCAAGATGGAAAAAACTCTCCAAGTAATAGAAATCTGCATTCCATTGACTGCTAGTTAAGGATGTGGAAGAAGGGTTAATCTGAATCAGAAATAATCACTGCACTGGTCTGCAGTGGCTTGAAGGCCATGTTGCCAAGCCCTCCTCTTCCAGTTCATTGACTGCAAATCCAAAGCCAAGAGGGAGGCAGGGAGGCAGGCAGAAGGCAGAAAGGCAGGCAGGCAGGCAGGAAGGCAGAAGAACTGTCAAACAACTTATGAGAATTCTCAAAGAATGTAATGTAGCATTTCTTTTGGGAGTTTTGAAGTAGGGTATAATTAAAATATCCACAAAATATTTCTTCAAACATGGCTCTGACTCATTCTTAATTAAGAGTTTGAGTAACAAGTGCTTTGTATTACAAGCTGTTGGCAGAGAGGCAACAAAAATGCTTTCTGATTCTCTCTAAGGTGCATATTATATTAGATATTAAAGAATACAATTTCACCAGGTTTCCTAAACCTTTTTGTACTGCATGCTGGCCAAGCTATAAACAGATTTTTACTCAACTGAATATGAATATATCAGCCATGGTAAGGACAGTGCGCTATAACATAATGAAGTTTCCTACTTAAAACTCTATTTACATTTTGCATGTCTTGAAAAGTATTACAAACTTATGAAGGAGACTTAATGCAAAACTCAAGGCAAAAGAAATACCTGTGGTGGATGCATTCGTTTTTACAACTAGACAGAGGAGCAGAATTACGGAAATTGACAGACATATGCTCTCTAAGCTTGGTCCTAAGGACTGCACAAAGACAAGCAGCAGCACACCAAGATGTTGAAACAATATTCAACATCACTCAACAGGAAGGTTCTTCAACCAAATTAATTCAAACTGATCTAGCTGTGACCCTGTCACACAAGCACAAAGCTCCAAGTCCAAAGCTGTCAGAAATAAGGTATTTTTAACATCTTTAAACATGATTTGGAATAGGGGAAAACAGCAATATAGTTAACAAATCCTGCTAGACTGGATGGATTTTAAAACATGGGGGAAAGGTTTTTGAAGCTATAAATACATGTGCAAAAAAGATGAAAAAAGCAACCTTTAGAATAAATGCTATCCATCTGGAGAAAAAAAAATTCCAAAATTACAGCAGATGAGAACGACAGAAGTGCAGTGATGTGGAGCAAGTCTGAGAACCAAGAGCAGGAAAAAATGGTACAAAATTTTCAGTGCACCAAAACAGCAACCCCCCCTGAAACCTAACCCACCCCTCAGTGGTTTCTGACTGCATAAATAAAGGCTGTTGTCCAAAAGGAAAAAAACTACCCCCTGTGGGCTTCTGGTAAAACTGTGCTTATCACATTATGTAGATTAAAACACATCCAAGAATGAGGGAAAAAAAAAAAAGAAAAAAAAAAAGAAAAAGAAAATAAGATTTTTTTTGGAGGGAGTTCAAAAGAAAAAAAGTTAAAGTTGGAAGATTAAATTACAAGAGAAGATTAAAGAATACAAAGCATTACTTCACTAAATGGTGACTAAGAGCAGGGGTACAGGCATTTGAAGACATGGAGATAAAAAAATATAAATGAAACATTTAGACAGTGAGCTTGCTGATTTAGCTGGCTACACAAAAATGTCTCCAAAAGACAAGGGCTAGAGCCATAGCAACTGGAGTTTAGAGCAAATGTAAATGAGAGATGAGAGGAAGACATGTGATTCTTGCTAATAGGACTTCTCTGTCTTAACTTATGATATGGTAAAAAGACTGTGGGAAGGGCTACTCCAGTTTCTGGCAGAAAAAAATATGCATTTCACTAGGATCTTAAAATAGATGAAAAAGAAACAGTACTAGGGCAAACTACAATTTTAAAGCGATCTTCCAGGATGGTGAATCCATATACTTTGTGATCTTATATCCATGCAGATTTCACCAACTGTACCTGTAAGCCAAATTGTACTTTTTTTCTTAAATACATTTTAATTTCTGTCTCTTACTTTGAGAGGCTTGTACCAGAATGGTGGCTCAGAACCACATCTGAAAAAGTGCTGACTGGTGCACCAAAGAATACCTTCATCATCTATCTTCCCTTGCATTATGACAAGGAGCAGATGATGACAATAAACAAGAGTTTCACATCAGCTGATAAAATGACTCTCTTTGAATCATGAACTGTCTGAAAAGTAACTACAGAATCCAAAGGTGAATCCAGGAATTTCTCCCAGGGACAAGTCTGTCTCCAGTGTCAGGTCAGTAGACAAATGTCTCACTGCAACCCTTGTACACTGGGAAAACAGTGTATTGCCAAAAGTAACAATAATCAGAGAGACCTTTAAGAGAAAAAAAAAATTAGAAAAGAAAACAACAGTAAAAAAATATTTCTCATGGAATGAGTTCCACTACGGTAAAGTTATCCCTCAAAGTGAAAATTGTAAAGATTTATTTTTCATCTCCTAAAACAAGTCACCGGAATACATTGCCTAGAACTCAAATCCAGCCCAAATTTCAGCCTTAGAACTTACTTGTTTCTGACTCCTTAACTCTTTTCATGTATTATAAATTGGACATGGCATTTACTACCTAGAACTACCACTAAACAGCTGTTGTGCTTCACTCATTAAGAAAGCAAGACACACATTTTCTCAACTCTGCCCAGTTAGTGAAAAGATGAAGGTTTTCCTTCATGTACTAAATGAGTAAGAGTGGATCATGGTTTAGCTGCCACACAAAGGAGAACATTAAGATAATTCCATTGCCAAAATATCCTTACATATACATTAAGAACTAACTTACAAATTCTGTTTGGGAAAAGCATAGTCAACCTCAGTTTGCAGTACGATACGAAGCCTGGCCCCTACACTTCCTGAAACTGCTGGTGCCTGCCGTCCTAGAGGTTAGCTGCTTTTAGGAATGATAGAAAATAATCCTGAAGCCTCAGCTGAGATGCTGCCTCAGCAAAGTCAACTGTAGTACCACAAGCAAGATGCATATCACCTGAAAAGGTACAAAAGACCTACTAGATACTCTGAATGATGTCTAGCCCTAGGAATGTATTACACTACATGGAATGTATTTGTTCATCACCATATTTGAAACAAGAGAAAAGTTTTGCAGTTCTGTTGTATTTATATTCTCCTGCCATCTCTGCATACCTCTGCCATGAATTCCTTCATGTGTTTATTATTCAGTGGGTCTGAAGGATGCTATCTCTTTGTTGTCAGAACCCAGAAACTAACTACTAGGCTGGAGCAAAACACACACAAGCAGAATATACATATACTTACCCTCATAGAGGTTTCTCCACCATGGGGCTGTTGCAGCCTGAAAACTTGAGCAACCATGTGTTCTGTAGTGGGGTGCAACAGGATACGTCGGGAAGCCAGTCCCACCATAACATACCTGCCCATTGGAGACAGGCTCACAGAAATGGCATTAGGTCCTATGAAGAGAAGAGGGGTTATTGCTATCATGGGTTGAAATCCTGTTCCATGTTTCATCCTCACAGCTTTTAAATTCACATAATGTATACCATATTAATCTCATTCTTATAAGGGGTAGAGAATAAAGAGACCTGCAAAAGTGACAAATTTTATAAGACATTTCCTTGTTGCAGATGTTCTGTCACTAAGACAATTAAGTCCTTTAAGGAATTAAAAACTATTCTTTAGCAGCTCCACCACACCAGCACCATACTTGTCCAGACCATAGCACAAGTCTCTCCCCAGCAACGCTGTGTCTGTGGCTGGCTGGATGGCTAATTCAATGTTTCCTGTTGCTACAATTACTAATGCTCAAGCTATTGCACTTCTTACTGATGGCTGAAATTCTGAGGTTCTCACACCCTCACCCACTCTGACTTCTTGCTGTATGCTTACCAAATCTCTTTGTGTAAAGCATCTCGCCCAAGTTGTGGGGTGCCAGAGAATATACAGCCAGTATTCCTTCATCAGGGAAGCCTCTCTGACTGCTGGGAATGAAGGCTGCCAGCAGCTGCCCATCAGCAGAGATATCACAGCTAGCATCATTGTAAATCTTGCAGTTTTGAACAAGCACATTCACAGAGGCTGCAAAGAAAGAAATGAATAGTGATTATAGTACTAAGGTTGAACAGAATACAGTAAGACTTAAACTTAATGTTGGACAATGGATAGTACACGCAAAAGGCACTCACGACATTTAGCTTCCTCCAAAAGTTTATGAAATGTTAAAACCCTGATTAATGCATAACTTGCTCCAAAACGGAGATAAGACACTGCAACGAGACCAGGAAATTAAATTTACTCACCTCCTGAAGCCTTCAGCCAAGAAATAATAGCAATTGCACTTTATCAAACCCCTCCCTTTGTTAAGCATAACAGCATCCTTTGCAAAGGACAGCACAGTTTAAACAAGTCTCAAATCATGACACTGACAAACTCCAGTAGCATTCTCATTAGAAACAGTACACCTTAATTCATTTCCCCTTCTCTCGTCGAGCGCCTAGTTCCCGCTCTTCTCATCTCCAATAAACAGGAGATGAGTGAAAAACTCCTCCCTGCAGATACAGACATTCATTTCTGACAGCTGATTTCTACACTCATCTTGGATAAAGTCAGTGAGAAAGGGCAGAGACTTCTCCAACCAGTCCTCCATTTAATTATTCCAATATCTGAGACACTCATGTATATCAGTGAAGTAACTGTACAGCAGACTAGTGAGTAGCAATCCACAAAACAATAGTTTTATTTTAATCCCTGCTGGTAAGTTGCTGGGTGACCTCATCCAAGTGTTTTCTTCTTCGTATCTTGCATATGAAGACTATAAGCTCTAGTACAATGAGGTTCCAAGGCCTTTAAGCACCATCTACACCAACAGTTCAGTGGCAGCTTGTTGAGACATGGCTGGAGTGATGTCCACTCTACCAGCCTAACCTAAACGCGCTTCAGTTTTTCAGGCGCTTTGAAGCTGAACATGCATACACTGTTTTTGGGATAGGGAAATTTCAGGTTCTAGTATTTTCAAACTCAAGAGTATAGAGATATTAAAAAATAATATAAATGAGGCCCATGTTCACAATACGGAAAGTTTGCATGCTAGAAGATGGAACACCCAGTCTCACATGTTTGAAGCTACAGCACTATGTAGAACACTGTCAATTCTACAGTCCAGAAATGATCTTCAAATCATTTCTGAAAAAAAAACATCAAGACTATGCCTAGCCCAGAAGAGGCCTTAATATGTTCAGCAAGCAAGTTTATGAAGGCACTTCTTAGTCTAGATTCCTTATTAGTTTAACAAGTAACAGTACCAAGAATGCTTTGTGCACATTTCTGAAAGTCCAAACTTGTGAATAAAATTAAGGCTGTAACTCATTACTTCAACAAATCCTACACTTTGTTTCCAACACCTGCGTAGAAGAAAGCTTATCAGGGAACTGCTATGAGTTGTCTAGGTAATTTTTTAACCAGAACAGTTTCCCAACCCACCACACCCCATGGCTGCATAGATACTTGCAGCAGCACAAGAAGTACTCATGAGGGGGAAGCAGACAGGACTGCCTTTCATACAGCATTGCTGATTTAAAGCATTCACTGAACCTCATCTTTAATTCTTCTCGTCTCAAAGACCTTTCTCCTGGGAACTGCTTTCCTCTGTGGCTGAGTATCAACTTCTATCTACTGTTCCATTTAGGAAACTCTGACGAAAAAGAAGATGAAGATAAAAAGTGGACTATGTAATTACATTCTGTACTAAACCACCTACACCTGTACCCTAAATCTATTCCACCAATTTTTCAGTCTTGAAGCTGCTAAACTAGTAATTTTCAGCCTCATATAAACAGAAAGGTGCTGAACAGAAAAAGGTAAATAATTGTAATCACTATCAATGCTGCAATACCAGTACATGACATATACATGACCCTTAAAGAACAGATGGTTCAAAAGATGACAAAATTCCTAAGTGCTTAGTCTGAAACTAGTTGAATAGAAAGACAAGAAAATTAAGATTAAAGACTATACTGCTTAATTTTAAAAAAAGGGATAGAATTAAAATGCGCTCTTTTAAAAAAAACTAGGCTTTGTTTAAATATTCATTATGCCACCACAAGAGAAAATGAGCATCAGCACAAGAACTGCAGTATGTGCTGTGAACCATGGATAAAGGAAACATGACTACTGGTTGTACCACTGTAATCCCAGTCAAACTGGGAGGATTCCTGCTGATTGACTCATTCTAAAACCAGCCCTATTTATACTCCAGGAACTCTAGGTTGTGTTGACATTTATATACTTCTGTTTCACCCAGGAACTTGAAAACATGAGAGAATCAACTTTGGTTATTGTAGCAAAAACTGAGGCATTAACCACTGTAATAGTGAAAGTGACAGCAATCCTAAACTGCACTAGGGAGCACAATTCCAGAAGAAATATCAGTGCTGATACACGGCCTTGTGCTGAGACCACATGCAGGACCCCTGGGCACAGTTTGGGACAGCCATGTTCAAGAGCAATTAAACCCTAAATGATAACATGTCCAGCAAAGAAAATGACTGGGGAAAATGAAAGATGAATTTTATGTTCAAACAAACACAAAACACTAACACCAACCTTCCCCAAAAAAGGGAGAGGAGGAAATAGAATTGTATAGTGTATTTTCAAAGCTATAAAAAGTAAGTGCCAGAAAAACATCAGTTTTCTACAAATAATGTTGAAATCTGACCACTATCCAGGTAAGTGGGGTAAAAGAAGCATTTTAAGTTTGGAAATTAAAAGGTTTCAACAAAACCAGCAAGATTCTAGAACAGTCATTTCAATAGACATAGAAGGAACAAAGAATTTAACCAATTAGAAGACAGAATTTTAGGAACTACAGTATGTGCTTCCCTAAGGCAGCAGGGATCTAGTCTACTGGATAGGATAAGGTGTCCTTCTCTCATCAATTCCTTTGTAGTGGTACTCTAATCAGCAGTGATCTAAAAATTTGGGAGAAAAAATGGGGGAATGGGAATACACTAAAAAGGTAAGTATTGGGGTTCTTGCAGCCACAAGATTTTACTTAAAAGAGAGCCAAGCAAAAAGACAACAAACAGAGCAAATAAACATAGCACATATGCAGAGCACTTGCTAAACATACAGCTATGAAATACCCCCACCACCAACCCTGCAAAAAAAACTTTGATTTTTGGGGAAAAAAAAACATAGTCCAGTCCATTTTTGGGGGGTCTAAGAACAATTCTTATTCCTATTCTGCAAGATACAAAAGTTTGTTCTGCACCTCTGTGGTCTGGTTGCATTTTCCATGAGATAGCCAAGGCTTCTCAATATTCTTAAATACTGTCATTTGATGCTCAATATTAGAAGTCACAAGATCATAGAGTTTCTTCGTCAGAGCACAGGTATGGGTGTCATTTAATCATAGCATAGTTTGAGTTAGAAGGGACCTTTAAGATCACATAGTTTCAACCCTCCTGCCACAGGCAGGGACACCTTTGATGAGATCAAGCTGCTCAGGGTCCCATCACATGTTGCCTTGAACATTCCCAGGGATGGGACATCCATTGCTTTTCTGGGTAACTTGTTTCAGTATCTCACCACCCTCCAAGCAAAGAATTTTCTCCTAATATCCAAATTAAATCTTCCCTCTTTTAGTTAAAATCATTTGTCCTTGTCCTATCATTATCTATCCAAACAAAAAGTCTCTCTCCACTTTTTTCCTAAGATCCATTAAAGTACCGAAAGGCTGCCTGGAGCCTTCTCTTCTCCAGGTTAAACAAAACCAGCTCTCTCAGCCTCTCTTCATAGTAGAGGTTCTGCAGCCCATCTTCGCAGCCTTCCTGTGGATGTGCTCTAGCATGTCCAGGGACAGATCCTAAATAGGACCTATTTAGCCCAGGGACCATTCTGTACTAATGAACTCCTGGTTTTCAAAGAGCTATAGGAAGTTTTAGAGAGGAAAGATACTGATTTCTCTGTAAGAACTGAAAAATCACAGTCTATAATCCCTAAGGATTTGGGCAGCAGCCTAAAATCAGAAGGTTAAGCATAATTCTTCAGAAAGTGTCATAAAGAACTTGTATTTCCTGGTACAAACAGCCATTGGTTATTCAATCCGTGTTCTCTGCTTTTGAAGTTTGTTTTTGTTTTGTAATCTAATGCAGACTTGGACATTCCTAAGATAAAATCCCACATTTTCATTTTTGCATAGCAAGAAATGTTTATATTCTGTACCATTTACAGATCTGTGGAAGATCTGTGGATATTGCCATGTTTTGTAGATATCTTCACAGTTCCATGGCTATTCTTTTCATTTCCAGGTCTCTAATTCTCTTCCTCATCTAGGACTTACTGTATGTCTTTTTAAAACAATATTGGGTTTGGATCACCAGTCACGCAGAGTTGATCATATAGCACATGTCCATTCATTTTCGATCTACAGGATTTCCCACCCCCCCCCGAACCTGCTCCTTTTCCAGCACAGTGCAGACATTTCTGGTGAGCAGCCCACAGTCGAGACCAACATGAATGGGTATCATCCTGCTCTTAAAGTTTGTTGCATATATTCAATATCTCTTAGCAAAACACAATACATCAGCCCTCCTGCCAAAAGAGCTGTCTTTCCACCTTGATGTGTGCTGGGAACCTAAAACATTACAGATGCAAGTTGTGCTTAGTAGGAAAGAGTGCTATTTATTTCAGTCTTTCATTACCTGATTCACACTGGCATTATCGTTCTCTGCTTTGCCCTCATTAATGAAGGATGAGGACTCAGGTAGCACCTACATCTGGAACCAAGAGAGCCTGCTGTGCTAGCAGAAGAAGTCCAAATGTGACACGTGGAAATTTCAGCATGGTTTCATTAAAAAAAAAGCATTTACAAGGTTCTCAAGAGATGAGAAAGATACCCATGTGTTTGACAAAGCCAGAGGCTATTTGATTTCTTTGAACCTGCAGCCTGATCTATGAAGATGAAGCCAATAAGGAAGATTTTAGGGGGAAAACTATTGCTATTTTTGGAAAACTTCTGCAAGAAGACTGCCCTTTCATCTCCTGTTTTCTTTTGTTGTTAATGCAACCACAGAACTGACAAAACAGATCAAAAGAAACATCTGAGAACAAATTAATCAAGCTGTTGTGCCAAGTTGGACATTAATTATGCCTGAAGCTGGGGAAGGCCTGGAATGACAGCAGGAGTAGCACTGTTTGCCAAAGGAAAACTGTACTGGACACACCATCCGCTCCTAGCCACCCTTAGAGATGGCACTCTCTTAACAGTTGCTCCTATTTAAAAATTTGTTTCATATTTCTTTTTTCTTCTACTAAGTTACCCTGCATTCCACTGTGGATCAGTAACTATTGATCAAATCACCTTGCTCAAGATGCTCAAGACCCAAGCAGTGTTAATACAGGATGAACTCCAGATTCCTAAACGAGACCAGTTTAACATTAGAAATTGGCAACAAACTGAAATTATAAGCAGTGAGTAGCACGAGAGAACTACACTAAAATATATAAACAAGAGAGAAAGCCTTCAAATATTTTATTATGAAAAGCCTATATTCTACACTGTTTTCAATACTTAGTTGCAGGAATTTTAAGGATATGCAACACTCACTAGAAAATATTAAAGAAATGCAGAAATAGCAGTGTCTCTGCTGTCAAATAAATTCTCCGCCCCAATGCTGACATGACTGACAATTTCAATATAAGACCGGGTCATGTTTATTTCAGAGCTATTAAAAGCAAAACTGGTAAAAGGAGAGAAGAAATCCAAAGCTATCTTTTTCCATTTTGCAATTAACAGAGAAAGACAGGGCTGAGACTAAAATTCTACAAGTCCCTGCACAGCCATTTTCCCAGGACCCGCTTTTGTGTGCTCTTGCTGGACTGAGCCTCAGGGAGGTTGCTGCTGCAGAGCCACATCCTGAGCCCAAGGCTTCCAAGGGTGCTGGGGCCCAGACACTGAGATCACAGGACTGCACTAATCACGCTGCTGTCACTTACTCAGATACATCCGCTTCAGTGGAAAACATCCTACTTCCAAGCTCTCTTTTCTTTGTTTAATTGTTACAGGAAGAAGAGCTGCTCAGAGATGGAGGTTGGCTACAGAGTCATTGCTTTGATGGAGAGAGGAGCTGGCAGGCAGTCCCAAACTTCAGCTGCATAATTTCATCTGCCTGTGCTCCAAACCAGTTGTGGTTTAAGCCAGTCCCAGGAGGTACAATAGACCCCTCTGTGTAAGCAGATTATCTCACAGGACCACCTCTGATTTACAGGAAACAATGGGAGGAAAAAGAGGTACTGAGGTCACATACCTTACTGGGAAAACAGTTTATTTCCAATGTGATGAAGAATCACAAAAAACTCATCCAATCCACTGCTCCACTGTTACTCATTGAGAATTGAGAATCACGAATGTTCTGAGTTGGAAGGGACCCACCAGGATCATCAAGCCCAACTCTGAAGTGAATGGCTCATATGGGGATTAAACCCACAACACTGATGTTCTTAACACCATGCTCTCCTGTCTCTAAGTTGTGCACCTTGGCAAACTTGCAGCTTGCCATTGTTCTGCGCCTAGGCAAGCTTGGCAAATACCTGGTTTAGTATAAACACAGCTGCTACATCTTCATACATCCCTACTACACCCTGGCAGAAGGAGATAGGGTTAACAGACTAGAAATGCCAGGATTGCACTCGGCATATAAAAGAAGAGGAAAAATGAAAATTTCCAAACGGCCATAAGACAAAATATACAAGCCAAAAACAATGAAGCACAGCATGGGGAGTCAGAAGGCCTGAGGATGGACTTGTAGCTGGAATGGGGCCCACGAGAAGGACACAATGACAACAGAACTCATACCCAGTTTCCAGATAATTGGAAGCATTTTCAGAATAAAAGCACCCTTGTAGGTGAAAGAGAGAAGATTTGAAACACTGATGTATTAAGCAGCAGATGGTTCCTAATTTCTATGGAATTTTATAAATTATAAACAAACATCTTATGCTGGGGGTTTTTTTTGTTTGTTTCTTTTTAATTAACAGCCTTCTCCTCAGCAGCCAGATGAGAAAAAAAAATAAGCTAGGAGCAGCTGAAGCACTTTTCAACCACTCTACACCTCGCAGAGAAGTCCCAAAGAATTTAAGTTACTTCATCCTCTGACTTCATCTTTATTCTCTTCCAGAGTCTGGCAGGACCTCCAAAAATATTGCCACCATGTGGCAAAACTTAGCCTTGAGCACCAACCATTACAAG
This sequence comes from Taeniopygia guttata, assembly GCF_048771995.1. Taxonomy (NCBI): domain Eukaryota; kingdom Metazoa; phylum Chordata; class Aves; order Passeriformes; family Estrildidae; genus Taeniopygia; species Taeniopygia guttata. The sequence goes on along the minus strand of NC_133030.1, from coordinate 26,638,523 downwards.
AAACTGGGAGGCAATATGGTCCAGATGGGTGATCCAAACTGTTTAAAGGGATCTTCCACACCACAGAACATCACACCCAGTGTATGGATTAGGGGAGTCTGCCAGAAGGGGCCAATCGCTGTTTGGGAATGGGATGGGCACTGGTCAGTGGGTGGCGAGTTGTGCATCACTTGTGTTTCTTGGGTTTTATTTCCCGCTACAATTTCCCTCTCTCTCCTCTCACCCCTCTTCACTCCCTCTTTTCATTACTACTATTGCTATTGTTATTATTAACTTTATTTAAATTAAACTGTTTTCATTTCAACCCTCCAGTTCTACCTTTTTCTGCTTGTCCTCCCTATCCTCAGAGGGCAGGAAGGAAGTGAGGAAGTGGCTGCAAGGGGTTAAACCATGACAGCCAGACTGGATGAAGCTTTGAACAACCTGATCTATTGAAAGATATGGAGGTGAATGAGATAATGTATAAAACTCCATTCCAGACAAAACTATTCTTTGATTCTGTGATTTTGATTCTCTGCATCTCTCCTACTGCAGTCTCTGGTCTCTCCTACATTCTCCTTTTGTGGGTTCTTTAAGCAGCAGGACTGTGCCCCACAGAGACATCTATTGTCAGATATGCAATTTCTGGAAATGCAGAATACACATCTCTGGGACCGTGAGAGCTCCTCTCAATTCATTTTAGTGACTACCTGTGAAAGCAGAAGTCTTTCTGAAAACAGAATCCCTGTTCTCCCTAGAAAAGTCAATCCATTAAAGTAGAACTCAATCTGCTTTTGCTGCGAAATCAAGCAGTGAGTTGCGCATATGCACAGAGATGGCCTAACCTAAAAATCACTTGCACAAAGAAACATTCATTAATATCTACCTCCTATCTTCATCCCAGGCTGCCACAAACATTTCAGCAGCTGTGCAACAAGCTATATCAGGATCACATTCTGGGTTAAAAATAGCCTTTCTAGTCAAGTTAGTTTTAGCCCTGAAAATGCCATTCTTTGATCAGCTGACCAGAAGCATCAAACATGCTTGTGCCTGCATAAGGAAGCCTTTTCCAATGTGAGAGCTAGCTTATGACATAGAACACATATGAAATTGTGGCCTAATTTTTACAAAACGAATGAGAAAATAAATTAAATCAGCAATATTGCTCAGATTCCTGATTCAAAAATAGCTTTTGCCTGAGAAACAGGACTAATCACTGCTTTTGCAAATGACTGGAAGGTAAATCTACTTCCCTGGGCTTGTAACACTATACTAAGCAACAAACTAGGGTCCGGATTCCCTAAATGTATTGCAGCACTTTAACACACACTAATGTCAGTAACTTAAAGAAATGACATACAGTTCATTAGCAGGCTCTAATTTAAAGGTATAAAGACAATATTTCTCTAGAAACTTGCTAGTAAGAGAATGAAGACACTGAATACAGAATTCTAAGAGAATGGTACGTGCCCATGAAAAGGCGCACAAAAAACAAGCCCTATTTACACATGGATTTGCTGATTGCAAGAATACACAAGGTAGGTAGAGTGGGAAGCTACAAGCTTTTAGTCAACTTCCTCAAAAGACTAAACATTTTACAGTTCCCAATGCAACATGACAAACAACATACAGCTGTCTTTGAAAGATCTTAGAGCGTATCCTAGCTCTGGTTAGCATACACTTAAAATAAGGTACTGGTGTCTTTTCCAACTTACCATTGCTGATTTCAGGCAGATCAAACTTAGTGAAGTCCCACCACTGGAGCCGGTAGGTGGTGTTGGCAATGTTGCTGGCCACAGCTGACTGTCCATCCCCAATCACAGCACCTAAAGAAAAGGAGGAAATAATTAGCAATTTAACCTCTACAAGAAAATGTAACTTCTACAGAAAAAAAGCTGTGAAGGCAAAACCATAGAAAACCTTTCAAAAACCAATACTCAAAACTCTATATTCTTAAAGAAACCTTATTTACAGCAATGGCAGCACATCCTCAATAAGCCACAGAGTACAGGAAATTAACAGGAAAGCCTCTCCCTGCAACACATTTCTGAAAGAAAATAAAGTTGGTAAGAGATAAGACTTACCCAGGAACACAAGACAGAAGTCCTAATCAATTCATTTGGTGCAAATGCATTCTACTTATCAACAGTGGTGAAGCTGTATTTTCACAGACCCAAAATTGTCTAGTACAGCTATGAAGGCATATCAGACTACAAAATGAGGAAAAGCATTGCCCTGGGAAATTACATACATTTGTGGACATAATCACTGCTCCTACTGTAAACTTCACTCAGAAGATACTGATTGCTTATAGTATTTGTCACATATTGAGGGTTGTAACAAAATACTGGCCTGGAAAACCTAGGAGCTGGCCATTGCTGCTTTGTGTGGCCCAGCCTACAGCAGGCAAGGGCTGCTCTGACTCCAGGCAAACACCATGACCCTTGTTAACTGCCCAACGGTTTGGGCGACAGCCTAAAAACAGAGGGGTAAGCATAATTATTCAGAAACTATCATAAAGAACCTGTATTTCCTGGCACAAAGGAACAACCACTGGTTACTCAAGTCAGCACATATTTAAGAAAGCTGGGATGCATTAAATGGGATTCCCAGGGAGACAAACGAAGACAAGAGACAGTTCATCCATAGTAGTACTACAGTCAAAAATGTTATGCTATTTGCAGTCTCTAAGGCCTTCATGGACAGGAAGCCCATGTACTACACACACATCCTAGCAACCAGAGAATTCAGTGTAATAGAATTTGGTAAAGGAGAGCAAAGCAAGATCACTCCCAAGCACAAATGACTAAAAGTAAAGCCTCCAGTGTCTACGCAGTCTGGATTTCAGCATCTCTGCACTGTCTCCAGTGGGAAGTACACAGCAAAGTCAGTGCCTTCACTCTCCTGGAAGGGTTGGCTCAGGACTTTGCTGCCACAGCAACAGTAATAGAAGAGACTTTGACAACTCTGTCAGACACCTGTGCAGAGTTAAGAGCTTGCTAACTGCTAGTAAGTTAAACTGGTGTGTAGGAAGATGGAGAGAGTAGGGTGGCTGGATACTTCTTTTTCTTATCAAATGCCAAATGACCACTCAGGCATGGGAGGGAGGGAGGGAGGGTGGGAGGAAGAAAGGAAGAAACCCAAAATGACTGAACACACAAATATACCAACAGCTTTTTGCTTTCTCAGCAAAGCAAAGAACAACATGAGCAGGACAAAGTAAGTAAGCAAATTCCAAACTGGTGCTGAAAAATAAACACACCAAGAAAGCCGCTTGAGTCCTGATTTTTGCTTCTAGGGAAAGCTCAGAAATATATCAAGAAACAGACTTCTGACCAGATAGCTTTACACTGTGCACTCAACTCTGTCAGGCCTCCAGCAATCAGCCAAGATCCATTGTACATCTGCTCCATCTCTGTACCTGCCTCTGTCAGATGCGCATGGATCACTTGGATAGCAGAATTAAAAACACTTCCATTGCTGTAACATATGCCCAAGGCCTGTTCTCTATATCCCTCAAAACAAAGGGCTCCTCTGAAGAGAAGATATGCACTGGAGAAAACAGATTCAATGAATTAATGAAATTACACTTGGCAACCAGAAGTAGGACAATTAGATTTTATGTTGCTTCATCTTTAAAAGTGTTCTCACTGCAAGCTTGGGTTTGGTACACAAAGGCAGCTCTTTTGCTGTCTTGCCTTCAGCCCTCAGGAAGGGAAGAGAAAAACAGGTGCTCTACAAAAGCAGAGGGACTTCCTGCAGGGAACCAGTAACGCACATCACAAGCAAGGTGGCAGCTGCCTTACAGGACTGAGTCAGGCAAGGAAAACACTGTGAAGACAGGCAACAGAAGTTCTACTGAGGGCAAATAATTCCAGAATACTGATCTTATCACAGATGACAGTTACAAAGTTATATCAACTGTTTTGCAATAAGAACAACCTTCATAGGTGTAACAAGTAATATAAAAAATTGAGAAAAACATACCTTAGGAGAACAATCATGCTCTCCTTCTACATCAGAGAAGCTTTGCAAAATCACTAACTGCTTCACAAACAGTAAGTTCATCTGGCTCATAAAACTGCTGCATCTACTGCTAGAAGTACCATAAAAAGCAGCTGGCAAGCAGATTTGGTTTTTTTTTTCTGTAAAATTTCTCATATTTGCATCCCTTTCCCTTAAGGTGAAGAGGATGCAAGGTTTAAATGAACACCATAACTAGCCTTCAAGTTATGGTGTTCATTTGAACCTTGCATCCTCTTCACCTCCAAAGGCAGTCACATCATATGCAGAGAAATTAACAACAGAAAAAAGCAGTACTGCCCCCATCTACAGGACAGCCCCACACAAATTTCAGAGCCAGCACAAGCTATCGAGTAAATGCTAATGCTTCAGGCAACAGATGCCTTTATCAAAAAGAATAGGAGACAGGCAACACAGTTCTTAGTGTGAAAGGTACGTTCAGAAAAATTTGGTCCATTTCTCGAAGGCTTCAAACCAGTGTAACTAACACTAATCAGAAATCCATGATCTACATATTTTATTAAGTAATTATCTCTTCTTACACTAATTATGTAATTGAGGAGTGCAATTATTAAATCTTAACTATATACATAAAACAAAGTAGAATAACATTTGTATCACAAGTCCTGCCAGATGCTTCCCACATGCATGCATGCAGAGTCCTACAGTAAAGATGATTAAAAGCATGTAAACATTTCAGACAATGAATTAAGGAAGGAAAATACCCCCAGCACAGAAATATGGTATCCTAACCTGTGTTGTCCTCTTTGGCTTATGGGAAACATTTTAGACCGCAGCTGAAGACTCAGGAAAGTTAAAATCCTCACTACGGAGCTTTTTTTTTTTTCCACCGTGCAGCATGAGAACTCATTCTCAGCTGGCTTTGCCCAGTCAGGATTTCAGTCTGGATGAGAGGAGAAGGTGCTGTGGCTTGTCAAATTGTATTATATGTAACTGAGAGGCAAACAACACACTTTAGCTTCCTAAATTTGGGCAGCAACAGATCACCTCTTACAAGGAACTGTTCTCACCAAGCACCTGACAGTCCTGATTCCTGGGTCTTCCACTGTTTGATGGGATCACAAGTGACTGCAGTGGGTACCCAAGGGTCTCAGGATTGTCATCCTCACAAACAGAACGACCTTTTTCTGCAGAAATGATGTAGATTTCAAAATGCTGAAATCCAAAGCAAAGGCCAATTGAAATGCAGTGAATGTAGGTTTGATTGGCAGCTTTCCTGCGTCTGTCTATCACTGCGTAATAAACACTGGATGATGGCAGAAATGGAGATAAATGCTTTCGGCAGCCCCCCTTTTTCCCTCCACCACCCTGAACTCCATCCACCCCCACTCAGCACATGACAAAAGAGTTTAAAGAGTGGGGGGAGGGGGGGGGAAAGAAAGTCTTAACAAAGACTTAAATTAAAAAATCCTCAAATCTTTTCTTATAGGCCACCTACATGTGACAGATATTTATCCATCAGTCTCAACCTCTTCAGAGGATCCAACGTATCTTGGCATATGGAGAAATGAACCTTTGCCAGTCAACTATTGCTCATTTGTGAATCAAGCCATGCAAGCCAATGTCTGAGTTCAGACTGAAAGGGAAAAAAGGGGTGCAAAACCAGTTCCCTTGGCATTCCAGCACTGCCTCAGTGAAAAGCAGGCTAACTTCAGATTACTACTATCAAACTTTCAGAAGAACTAATACTCTAGAGCTACATGGGGTACATGTTTTGGGAACATGAAACATCTACATAGTTTTGGAATTTCTTTTCCATGTATTTAACAGAAACCAGAGTTCAAATTTTTTTCTAGGCTAGATCCTTTACCCATAGCTTGTTAGTGTCTGGCAGGTCCCCTCGTAATAAGAGAAAAATTTATTATGATGCTTACAGATAAGCTTGAGGAAGCTGGAGAAACCCCTTAGCTAATTTGTGACTCAGTTTGAGGAAGTGATTAGTCCCTGGTATAAAATCCCCCCTAGATTAGTACTCGCATCTCAAAGCATGAGTACCTTTGAAAAGTAGTTACCTCTTTATGAGACCATTTGGAACTGTAGCTGATATGGGATTAATCTATACTTGTAGAAAGGATCTGTCAGAATCTATGGGTTTTACATTTACTTATTCTAGATTTACTACAATCCAGGCTCCAGGAAGTCCAAAACTGAACAAATCTATTTGACAAACCAAAGATAAGACTCTCTGCTGCAAGAATACACCAGATTTTCTCAACCAGTTCTGAAACAATTTGAATTCAGGCAAAATGGTTACTAAAGACTAGTGGAGATGCAACAGGTTCTTATACATTTCCAACCCTCAAGTATTTTATGGGACAGCCTAGTTTGGGGGATGACCTTTGAAGACAGTAAATATATTAAATTCTGAATGTGAATTTGACAAGTCTCAGCAAATCTCTGTTCTGGGCTACCTCGAAGGCACAGCCTTTGAAGTGGATGAGCTAACTATCGCAAACTGGGTTAATGCTGTAGAAACAGTATGCAGAGCAACCTGGTATTTTCAACCATTTCTTTTGCTTGTTCTTCAATGTACAAGCAAGCTGTAAATAGGAAATGGGCAAAATGATTTTCATGAATGGATGCACAATATGCTACTAAGAGTAGTTCAGCATACACTAAGCATTGAAAGACTCTTAGATTCAACATTAATTGAGAAAGCCTCTAAGAGGTCTGTGCTCTCTGAAGCCTGAACCTTCAAAAGGCTATTAATTTTTCTTTATTCCGGATGTATAAAGTAAGAAGAAACGTCATTTCCCATTCATGTTCATTCCTACTGCAAAAATTCCTTTTAAAAGGGGCAATGCTTAGCATGCTGAGTTCCACACACCTATCAGCTACGGGAATTGGAGCAGGGCTCAGCTGTAGGTTAGTGAAGATGACCATCCTAATAGGAGCCAGTCAAGTGCCCAAGGGGTCCACTTACATTGAGAACAATGCAAACATCATATAGGAAAGGGAATTTTTCAGCCACAAGTTTTAGACTTCAAAAGGAAATCAGTTAATTTACAACAAGCACAAACAATAAAAGAACAGATGCCTGCCCAAAAGCCTCCACCTCCAAAAGAGTCATGATGGCTCCATGACGTCTTACCTTCCTTTATTTTATTTCTTTGTCTGATCATCTAACAATTAATAGAGAAATGTGACTAGTAAACATTTGTCTTTGATGGTAGAGTCCAGTTTTCCTTCAGGGAAACAAGAAGACATTAAGATCCTTTTCAAATGCATCCACTCTTATCTATATTGCTTGCATCTCATCAAACAAGCTGGCAATTCTCCTAGAGAGAATTTGCACTCTGTTGCTGTTCACTATAGAGATTCACCTGCTCATGTCACCCTGCTACATGTGAAAGTTGGAAAATCTGATATACAACAGCATGGACAGTTTCCTGAAAGAGCGAAAGTTGAGCCAATAATATTTGCACAGAATAGAGGATGAGGAAAATTCTGTACTCTATGAAAAATAAGTTATTACAGACGTTGCATATACATATTGGAACAAGCAAATGTCTCTGTTTAGGAAGGTCTCGTCCTACTCAGGGTGACCTATAAAGAACAAGCAGTTTCATTTCCTTGCTGTAGCTACTTCAAACATCTCAGCTTCTGGTAGCAACAGATCGTGGGCTTAAGTCTCCCAGCTGACAAGAACTTTCTCCAACCATCCAATATCAGGTATGCACTGTTGAACAGAAAAGAACCCCAAGCAAACTATGAGGAATACACAGAATTCCTTCTTTCCACCTCCCACATCTCTACCAATCAGCACCTCAAGTACAGCACTGCCACAATAAAAGACTGACAGTAATTAAACAGTATCAGCACACTGTCTTTTATCTGCAAGATTCATAATCTCTTATGCCATAAATGAAAAAAAAAAAAGAAAAAAAAAGAAAACAAAAACAAACAAACAAAAAAAACCAACCCAAACCATAACAAAACAGAAAGACCATCTGAATAATGGGCAGGCCAGAGTATTACTTACACATCACCTTAGCACTAGAAAGGAGAAGGGATGAATGAGACAACTGAGATATTGATTTTGGCAAGAAACAAAGTAACCGAAAAGAAAGTAACAGTTGTGTGTTGTTAGTGATACATAATTATTTAGCTTATGCATGGTTTGGAAGTTCATTCTTGTAGGGTAGTAAGTACAATTCATCAGAGAACCGAAAATCCTACTCGCAAAAGCAGCAGAGTTCTAAGACTTAGTGATGCTCTTACATCTGTACAACTCAAATGAAGCTGTTAAATGCTACTTTCTTCTTTGTAAGATAATCCTTATGAACAAGGACTGTTTAGGTTCAGCTATTTGTGTTCTCATGAGTCATTTATGATTCTTTTACCTGCAGTGGATGGGAAGTTCCCTGAGAAGGCTCCACTACGCTACATAACAGTGGGCACGCATACACATTTATTGGAACAAAACACCAGTTGTTTAGGGACCATCACTAAACTCCTGGAATTCTGATGCTGGATATAGTACTAGAATGGCATGTAAAGAGATGCAAGTGCTCCATGAAGCCCTCAAGTAAAAATAAATGTCATGGGTCTAGACAAGTCAAAAGAAATATTTCTGCAAATTGAGATGCTGCAGCACTGAAAGAGTTTAGCAGGAAAAGGTTATGGATATAAAAGAAACACCTGTTACCCTTGGCTGAAACAATTTGCGAGCTGTTTGAGAAGTGGGTGGTCAAACAAACGCTCTTTTTTTTCATTTAGGCCCCTTGCTGGGAAGGGTAGTCAGAACCTAGTCTTCCTATCAGCAAACTGCTGGAGCTGCTAAACTTGTTTTGAGATCCCTTCTTTATTTCCATGCGATAGCAGCATGTGTTAAAAGCATGCCTCACGCTACCATATGATTCAGGCAGTAAAACATGTTTCCTTCAGTACAGCCTTTTAGGGAAAAGATTCAAGCACTAAAAATATATTCCAATCTGCATTTCATTTAACTAATGTTTTGGTTTGACCTTTTCTGCATACTTGCAGCCTTTTATACGATTTGTCTGTATGCATTTAAGAACCCCTAACATAAAACAATGAGTAAATGGTTGAAGAAAGGGATTTACACTTTCTTCATAATTTCTATTACAAAATTCTCTGATACTTAAGAAATAAGCTGTAGAGCCATCAAACTACTGCCCAGGAATGGGAGTCTGAATCTGCTAACTGGAAAATACTGGGGAAATAAAGACAATCTTTATCTTGCTAGTGTGAGGAGAAACAATAATTTGGGTTACAGGCATTTCTGCATCTGCAGGTCCACATCAATCTACTAAAAAGCAGTAAGATAATACATTTGAAATCTGCTCCAAAGCAACTGATTCTGCAAAGGAAAAAGAGTTTTGCAAATTAATGGAGGGCAGGGTGGGGAGAGTAGTGAATGAGTCCATGATACGCTGATAGATGAAAAGGCAGAAGAGAGCTGAACTCTGCAGTCTCTACAGGAATGTGTAACTTCCTTCACCTCTGAACCCACACATGCAGGCATGTTCACACCCCTGCTTCCTTGCAAATTTCCAGAAATAGGTGACTCTCCAAATCAAAATGCTGTATCTCTCCCGCCAGAATTCAATGAAATCCCTGGTAATGTGAACTAGGAAGATCTCAAAAGCTAATGTGTGGTCTGTGTCTGGGGTTCCTCCCTCTGCTTACTGTGCAACTCATGATGCCTCTGCTTGCTCCCATCACTAAGTCCCTTGCACCATTACCAAGCCCGTCATTAAATGCTTTTGGAAGTCTGCTTTTTAACCTTCACATCTGTGTTTATTCTCTGCACAAAACCAGAGTAGAATCTGTGCCTGGCAGGCATTTCCTTTTGTAAAACTCCTTTCCTTTTCTGACTTTTCAGAGCATGAAATGTGCCTGCTAATCCTAATTGCTGCAGATGGAGAGTCTCACAGAGACCAGACAAAGGGGGCATCCTTCCACCAAGCAGCTGTAAGCAGGCACCAGACTCTCAAGTTTCCAGAGCTCCCAATCTCACTTTGTCACATTTCTGAAGAACACAAGGACAAACTTCCACAAGCAGCTATACCAGGAATAGGGACTTGCCTTCCCAGACCTATCCTCCCCTGCCTAAATGGCCCTCCCAGCACAAGAGCACAACTGAGCTTATTGTGTGACCTGACTCAGGGTGGGCAATCCTCAAATACTGCCGCCGTATGACAAAGAAAAAAGCTAAATGTCTGGCTTTTAAGGGTCATCTGCCTGTCTATACGTCAACATCAGATCTCTTACCAAACTCTAACTTTGTAAGGTCCCACTGGCACACCCACACAGTTGGCCTTTCCATTAGCTGTGTCTCAGCCAGTAACAGAGGCACCTAGAAACTGAATCAGTATGGTATTAAGACATTTCTGCTGCCAACAGCCATTGAAGAAGTTACCTTTCTAGCTTAGCAGTGTCCGGATTCAGAGGAACATTTCCAGTGTAGCAACAAAAAAAAATGCTTCAGAGGGTTGCTCCCACCTAACCAGAATATCCTTACCACCCAAGGCTAATGCTTGGGGTCCTCCACAATTGCCACATCACACTGTCCATGAGGTCTACTCCAGTTCACTCATCTAACATAGATGTTAACATGTATCAGACTAATCCAGTGTTGCCAAAACTCCTGTATATAGTTTCAGATAATTCAAAGGTCTTGCAATTTCTTGTTATTGAGACTGTAAGCCAAGTGCATTGCTACCTCTAGCCCATATTCCACTTAGTTATACTTTATCATCAATTCCAGAGTTCGTTAGTGTGGCCACATTTTTAGTTCACACTAAGTAATTCCCCTTCCTAAGAGGCTCAAATAATGTTGTAAAAGCATTCCCATCTAACCAATATAGCTACACCAACAGACAGATGTAGAATAGACACAAAAATAACAAGTCACACTGCTTTCCACAGAAAAGCCTTTTCCATTGTGAGTGTGCACATTTTAACTACATGAAATCCTATTAATCCAAACAAATCAGCAAGCCGAATTCCTGCTACCGCCTCTGCAGCTCTTGCTGCACGAATGTGTGCTTAGTACAACTTGAAATGTGCATGTCTTATACCAAAACAGCCATCTGCAGTGGAGAGAAAACCTCAGCAGTATCTTTGTAGAGCACCTGCATGCCTTATGAACCACCACACTGGAAAAATACAAACTTTCACTAATCCGAGAAGCAGTATGTTCCCTGGAAGGGTTTAATTCTGCAGGTTTAACTGTGTAACAGTACAACAAGAAGCTTCAACACTGGAGCCACTTTTCATGTGGAAATAGCAGTACATAGTATTAATAAAAGTGCCAAGCACAAAAAATGTATTCAAAGGCTTGTACTTGCTAGTGAATGAAGGACTTGTAGAAGTTATTACTATCCTTAAATATATTTCAGGACTACTGTATTACAGAACTCATAATGAGAATGCTGTGGCAGTTTAGTGACACAGACTGAGTCTGCACTAGCTAAACATGCTCAGTGGTGGATTTTCACAGGAATAATATCCTGTGAGCAGGAGAAGTCACAAGGTATCGGCAATCTAAAGAGCAAGTAGAAGAGAAGGCAGGACAGGAACTGGAAAGTAAGCAGACAGGCTTGCTGTCAGCTGGGTAAAGCAGTGAACAGACACACAGCCAAAAGAAAGCAGAAAACGAGCAAGCTGAGGAAACACAAATCTAACAGTAGTTTAACTCATGTGAAGGCAGTTTGAATTTAAAGCATGGCGAGACGGAAAGGAGGAAGCCCAGGCTGGAAGAATGTCATGGAGAGACCACATTACTCCAACTGAAACAAAACAAAGTAAAAGAAACCTACAGCAAATAAAAGTACTTCACTATCACAATGTCCTGAACACTTTCTCATGGAAGAAGTTTTGAGGGTGGCTTGCTATGTTGTAGACAACAGCAATGGAAACAAACTCATTCCTTATTGACACTAGCTTTAATGCACAAAGCAGGTTATTGCACCCCAGCAAGTGCGCAGGGATCTCTGTTTGAAGCCAGTGCAGAGGCTCAGGCTCAAGGAGTGACCCAGATCCCAGAGTATGCAGAGCAGGACTGACACAGCATGTTAGTCCACAACTTGACAGACCACATGTAACAATGTGGAAGTAACCATGCAACATCTGGAACAGTGACACAGTGTCAGGGCTCCCAGAAGTCAGGACTCCACCAGGAAGTTTGTCCAAACTCACAACCTTGCAGTGACTTCTGAAAAATCAGTGCCACAGCTCAGTTCATCACAGACAGGTCCAATCCACTGCAATTACAAAACTGACTCGAAGATTAAAGGAGACTACCATTGTATTGCATTGTTTTTAAGAAGTGTTAAAAGGCAAACTCAAAGCCACATCTAAAAAAACTAAGGCAGCACAAGTACTTAGATAGTCAGCATGCAGGTCTTGCACTGCACAATTAATGGATACTTAGATGGGTTTTATTTCTTTTTTAGGGCAGACTTGACCTTAATCCACCTTGAATTAGCTCATAATGCTTCCAGAGGGTCCCAAGTAGACCTCCCCAAGAAGCTGCTGTACAAAATAACCACCATAGCTATTCCATACAGCATTTACAAGCAAAAGTGGAGGAAAATTTCGTATGATGAAAATTGGGCAATGACAATTTACCGGAACACAGTAAAATTTTCAATTATACACAATCAAGATTTGGAGCAAGCCATTTGGAGGGTAGGGGTCACAAACTAAAAAGGAACTGTGGTGAAATGTTCCAGGATCTCACCCTCACAGCAGCAGCCAGAGGTCCAGCCTCTACCAGATGAAAGAACCAGCAGAGGCACATTCTAGAAGATTATGAACACTCCAAGCCAGCCTCTCAGTCCTAGGATTCAGTGTAAAATTACAGTTCCAAATGACAATTTTATTAGGCCTCACAAATCACAGGACAGCAGAAGTTAAGTAGTGGCTCACTAAAATCACAGGAGTGATCAGGGAGACTGACATCCACTCCCAGCTAGCTTCTTTGCGAGCAGGAAGTTATGACAGGGCTTTGCCTTCAGCTTTCACTGTTTCTCGTGTCAACAGACATGCAAGTATCTATGATTAAGGGTTCTTCTATGGAACCTCATCAGCCAAACTGGGCCAGGAAAATACAGAAACACATTCCCCTTGCATAATCTACATACCTTCCACATACAGAATCTAATAAAGACCTCAGCGAAGTGCTTTCTCACCTTAACTTTCAAAATCTTTGTAAATATGCTCACTCCATTTGGTCTATGAGATCTTTCTCTAAATTTTATTATTGAGTCCCTCTCCGTCACAACTTAATGTCTTCCTGCCCTTCTCTTTTATTTCATCTTGCTATGATTTCCAGTTCATGAGCACTGTTAGTTATTTGTCTGCCCTCAACCTTGCTGCTCTTGCGCCTTCTTTTTCTTCCACACTGGCAAAGTACTTTTGGATTTCCTTTACACTTTTCAGTGTCCTCATAATGGAGTTGTGGGGATGTATATGTACGTGTTGGGTATTTGCCTCCTCTCCCCACCAGATTTTGAGCCTGACCCACCTGTGATACCAGTACCCATTCCTCCATCTATTGCAAGACAACACTAATGAAAACTGCCACCAGACCAATTCCCTCCACTACACTTTTCTACTCTGGCACCTCAGAGAAGCCTTGAGATCTGACTTGGTTGGTCTGTGGTGAGCCAGAAGACAGATCCTCAAACAGCTTCTGTGTGCAGCACACCAGGAGACATCACATGGATGGGTGCATGCATGCCCACACCATGAATGCTAATACGAACAATTGTTTGAAAGAAGACAAAGTGTTTCTCTAGCTTAACTGAAGCCCACGCCTGCAATCCCAGCTACCTTTGACTCATTCCTCAAACCCTCCCCTCCTCCAGCTTCCATTTGTCTCTGCGCAGAATCTCAGCTGCTTGTAAGAAAATTACCAAGTGACATTACTTCCTCTACCTTTTCAACCTTCCCCCTCTCTCCTGAAATTCCTCCCATAACAGACACAAGCATGTTCCCAGTCCTTCTAAACACTCCACTGGCCTCTATGCTTTTTCACTCTTTTGTATCAATTTCTGTCCCTTGCATCCATCTGTAAACATGTGTATGCTCTTCTCCTCCCTTTCACAATATAAATATACATTAATTTCTTGCATCTCTAAATTTCTCAATGACTCTGGATTACAGTTTGGATGTCTAGGATGAGAAGAGGAAATGCATTGTCCCATATGTCCTTCTCATCTCTAGCTCTCAAACTGTATATGAACTCTGGGCCGTCGCTGTTCTTTTTCCTCTCCAGCATATCTTCCATCTCAACTACTACTGAATCTGCTCCATTTCTAGTGACCCCCTTGCTGGTCAAAACTCAGGACTAGTAGTCTAACTGTTCTCACCAACTCTTTCTTAACAAAGGTACTAATATTTTTGATTATTTGATTGCTCCTCCTTTGCCTTCTGTGAATGGCTTCTACCTACCACTACCACTCTAACCAACCCCAAAGATGCTGAAAGAGACAACCAAGAAATTATGACCATCACTACAATTTCTTCCACACTCTGCTGCCAGCCCTGAAGTTATCTAATGGGCCATAAGCCACACCTACCTACTTCTTCCCATCTATTGCTGCAAAACCTGGTGGGTTGAAGTATATCGATACAGCTGAAATTGTACCTTATTTCAGGCAGTGCTTGAAGAAAGGAGAAGCAACATGAATCTGGTTCCCAGAGCAGCAAGAGTGGAACTCAGAAGCCAGGCTACGAAGGAACTCAGAGTCCAGAGCTGTTATATTTGCAGAGGCTGGCTCACAGCTCTCACTGATTTTGAACTCTCAGAAACATAAGAACTCCTGCCTGCCAGGGCTCAGCCCACACTGAGCTCAACAGGAGAATGTGTCAACCTACTGCTCAAAAAAGCAAAATACAGCTTCCTTTAGTAGCACTACATTGCAGCTCTTGCTTAGTTTAAAACCAGCTCTGAGCTCCTGCAGACACTGGAGACCATTCCCATTCCAACCGCATTCCAGAGGTGATGGGTGCACTCATTTAAAAAAAACAACAAGGCATGGAGGGACACATATGAGGTACACCTCGCCCTTTAGACCCTGTTTATATTTTCTAGTGCACAAAATCTCCTGCTGTCTGCATTTAATTTTGAGTTCTGAGGCAATGGGTTAAAAAGCTAATATAAACTCACCTAGTGCTCTCATCCTGACTAGAGCTTGTGTTTGCTACTGCACAAATGCTATGTGGCTTCTCTGATCATTTTTTTTCCAAGAACTTCCCCATCTCATGCAAGACACTTAACACCTTCCACATTTTTAACAAGCCAAAAGCACTGGCAAATCCAGCCTTTATGTTTTGAGGAAAGTCTGAAGCCTAAATTTATTTCTTAGGCTCTGCCCTTGCCACAGGCATTTTCTAAAACTCCTCCAGGTTCCACATAGGGGGCAACTTATAGTGGCTCATGTTAAAGTAAAATACTCAGGTAAAATAAACCCACAAGTCAAAAGTAACTCTGAGGAAGCAAGTTGTCACTAACTCTGCTAAGATCTTCCCATACATCTTCCTCCACAATCAAGGAAAGCCAGCAGACCAGAAGCATAAAACCAACAGTACCAGCTAAGTAATGGTATTATGTGGAGGAAAAACCACTACTGCAGAACCTAACAGCTAACACAACCTTTGATTTGTTTGCATTAAGTGATAACAGTTTAAGACATTAATGCTCAATTACAAATAAAACATCCAATGGTACAATCCTATCTACCAGCAAAAGGGACCAGGAGATCATCACGTGGCATTCTTACCAGATCCATTATTCAACACACAACTATGTTGCCATAGCAAAAACTTCCTCCATCTTTATGGCAAGGTGGCTTTAAAAATGCCTATGAAGATATTCTATACTGGTTGTAGCAAATCTGCCTTAGGATTTGCTTTGTGGTGTTGGGTTCCTTCCCCCGACCCAGAAAACACAGTAGCAAAAATCATGACTAATCTCTTCAAAGATGACAGCCAAATGTGGCAGGTCACTGAGGATTCCTACCCCTCTGCACAGCAGCTTGCATGGGTTCCTGCCTCTCCTCTGCACTCAGGAGTGTGGGTAATTTTTTTATTATTTTTCCCCCTTTTAAAGGGAGGCAGCAAGCTCTGGGAAAATACTTTTATGGCTAAGTGATTTTTACCACCCACAAAGAGACAGGTCCCTAAGGGGCCTCACCGCCCACAAAAGATGAGCACTTCTGCAAAGCCTTACCCCTTCTGATATAATGATACCTAGAAATTCATCTCTTTAACAATGCACACAAAAGGAATCAGCCTGCACCCTTCACTTTTAAGAACATGATCACCTCTCTCCAATGCCTTTCTGAATCTCAAAGGCAGCTTTAGATTCACAGCCACCAACACAAAGAAAGGCTTACTGGGACAGTTTGCATCAGAAAACACATTATACAAGCCTTCTCAGATGCAGTGCTTGCTTCCAGTCGTGCAGCACTTGTGACCTGGTCCAAATGGCTGAAAGAACCTCTCCAGCAATGGGATCCCTGAAGACACCCTATCAAAATCCTGTACACATAACAGGAACTTTGAGACGTACTACAATCATAAATTTTCCTTTGAGACTAGGCAGTAATTTTGCTAGTTAAAACACCCCATGTACTGGGAAAAAAACCTGTTTCAGCCATCAGTTACCTCAAGGCAAGTGGTGAACTTTATGCAGCAGGACTTCAAGAAATTAAAAACTCCAAACACCACTGCTCAAGTATAGTTTTTTCTTCCAAGCTAAATTGTTCTGATATCAGGTTCTGCATCTTTCTATGCCTTTTGTCTATTGTATTAAAGGGTGCTCTATCAGATATCTTTCCCCCACAGATATATCTAGCCCAATCAAGTAACAACTACCTACTACTTCTTTGATTAGCTAAGTATATGAAGCTTATGTCATTCTATAGTTGAAGTTTTCCTCAGCTGATTCTTCCTTCAGCTATACTAAGTCCTTCTGAAATGTAGACACAAAGAGTTGCACATGGACTTGAATATCATCGGGAATGATGTCAATAACACCATATAAAAAGACAACAGTAGTTTCATACTCCCCAGCCTACATAAGGCTGCAGCATCATGACAGAAATCCATATTCTATTGGTTCACCCACAGCTCTCCAAAGCCATTTGCAGAATCACTACATTGCCCAAAACAAGACTTCACAAAGAAATGTGAAGTCACAAATGTATATGCATATGTAATATGTATGCATATACACAAATGTCTATGTATACGCAAACGGCATATACATCACTGGTCCCAAAGTACCTTATCTCACTCTGGGCTGTAATAGTAGTCACAGCTGCATCACTACTTGGATCACCACTGGGAAGAAAGCAACTGCAGGAAAGATCGGCCCTCCAAGAAAATAGATTTTGACTGCCACTCTCACACTCCATATTTTACTATCTACGGTCAGAAGTGGATTGACCCTTTGAAAGGTCAACAGCAATTAAGAGAGATTAACCGCTGGTTTGTTCGACATACATCTTGCCTCTGGCCCAGTCAGGCCATAAAACTGCTTCTTTATCTGTCCAGAATCCTCCCTGTTGTTTCAGCTTAATTCAAGGGCTTTGAGTACCACTGTTCCCATTTGAATAGTCTTCCACAAATGCTAATGAAATCAATCCCGTGAAGTGCTGGTAGCAACTCTGCAATTGCACCATCATCTTTTCTGGATACACATTGGTAAAAGTCTAATAAGCACTTCAAGGCTCTCTATTTGGAGCCTTTTAACCCTTTAATACAACTTTATTGTACGGAGGACAGTTGTACACATTGCTCTAACAACTTCTTTCACAGGGCAGCATAACCAAGGACAACCCACAGCAAACAGTTTCCACAATTCTTTAAATGGAGCCAGTCACAAACAGTAGCTGGTACAATTGAGTAAATGCAGATCTTTACAACTATTGCTAACCTCAGTGCAGCATCACTTCCAGATACTAGTCAAGAATGCCCTGTCGCCTCAGACCTCATAAAGCATCTCCTGTGAAGTGGCCTGCACTCACTCTAACCAGAACAGCTGTGCGCATTCTAAACGCACTTGCAAATAAAAATTGTAAATTATACTCACAATGCACAACCACTGATCCAGACCAAGTCTTTCTACAGACACTTCTGCTACGTAAGCAGGCAACTGAGAGGTTTTCAGCTTCCGGTTACCAAAAGGAACACAAAATGAGACTCTTGGCACAAAATAAACTCATGAAAAGTTAATAACAAAGCATTCTTCAGTAACGTCTGCTCTCTCAGACAAACCTTGAAAGAGCCAGAAGTCCTCTGCAGTAACAACCATCATAAGGTTTTACAATAGAATTAGCAGACAATGCCAATACATAGAACCAGAAGCAGCTGTACCTACTCCTGCAATACAATGTTTAACAGAACTGCACAAACTCTGTTCTCACCTACACTGAACCCCAACATAATTTCACTGTTCCTGTGTATTCAGTCAGTTCAGAGAATCACTGAAGACTGAGAGTGGAAATGACCTCTGAAATACTCTAGACCATTCTCTTGCTCAGAGCAGGGTGAATTACAGCAGGTTGCTGGGGACTATCTCCAGTCAAACTTGGGTATCTCCAGAGACCCCATAATCTCCACAGACAAACTGTTCCAGAATTTGACCATTCCTACAGAAAGAAAAGGTTTTCATCAAATGGAATTTCAATTTTTGTCTATTGCCTTTTGTCCTTTCACTAGGCATCCCTGAAAACAGTCTGGCTCTTTTCATTCCCTCAGTTATTTATACATATTGACAAGATCCAGTCCAAGCCCTCTCTTCTCCAGGCTGAGTCTCTCTCAACCTATTCTCTCAAGTCAGCCTGTAAATCTTTATTCATCTTTGTGGCCCTTCACTGCACTTACTCCATGTTCTTGCACTTGGGTCCAGAATCAGACAAAGTAGTATAAATGTCACTTTACCAGGCCTGAAGAAAAGGATAACCTCCTTCAGTCTGTTGGCAATGCTCTTCCTAATTCTACACAGTACACTGATGGCCTTAATTTCTGAAGGGCACATTTGCTGGCTCATGTTCAACTTGCTGTCCACAGAACCCCCAGGTTATTCACTGCACAGCTGCCCTCCAGACAGTAAGTCCACAGCCTCTACTGGCGCATGGGGTCATTCTCCACCAGGTGTAGGACTTGGCATCTCTCTTCACTAAACTTAATGAGATTTGCTGGTCCATTTCCCAGTCTATGAAAGTGACTCTGAAAAGCAGCATAACTTTCTGGTTCATCACCTATTCCTCCCAGTTTTGCTGATGGTGCACTCTGATCCATCATCCAAGTGATGAATGAAGATCTCTTCTAGATAAAATCCTTTCTGCCATCAGAGCAGGATGTAGCCTGCCTAATTTTAGGCATCTAAGTAACCCACAACAGAAACGTTCTCTTCCAAAACTCCCTATCTAATTAGTGTTAAATATACTGTCAGTTCCACAGAAGATTCAGAGCACCTCATTTCAGCTCACTGCAGGTGATAAATCCTCAGAGCAGAGGCTTTTTTTTCTCTGCTAACTATATAGGAAGCTTGGCCTCCCAAGTCAGGTGACCCCAAAATTACAGTGTAAATACCTCCCATAGTGCACATAGCTGTGGATTCTTATTTCCAGCTGACTAACAGTCCTCTCAATTAACACATATTCCCAGATTTAGCAGATTGTGATAAACTATGGCTTGAGTTACAAAAGCATAAAGGAAGGAAGAACAAAAAGGACCGAGCAACAGTAGGCTTTAAAGTGTTAATAGCACAATTTTGACTCTTTAGCTCTCCTTTACTGTGCAATATTTAAGAGAGTTATGGAAAATCACCAGTTCTCAGGTGTGAAGGTTCTTTGCATACAAAGACATTGATACACAACATCTATTTCAGAAATTAAACTGATTTGGGAATCACTCAATCCTTAGAGTACTCTAGCCTCTGGAACCAAATAGGGGATAACATTTTACAAGGGTTGTGATGCAAGTTCATTCCATCTGCCCTACAATCTAGTATTTTGCACTCTTAATGCCCCAAACAAAGAACTGAAACTGTACCTGTTCACAGATGTAAACAGAGAAGTCTATGTGACCACAGAGCATGTCAGCTGCTAAGTGGAAGATGCAAGTGAACAGTGACACTGAGCAAGCAGGGCATAATAAGCAGACAGCCAGATTAAAGTTATTCCATACAAAAAGTACCCCAACACTTTCCGGCTGTTTATGCTTTTTGTGTATGACAGCATACAGCAGGAGTGGACAACAAAATAAGGATGAGTAACTGCTCAAACTCTCAGTGCAGAATTTGATATTTTGGATGTGAGGGAAAGGCTAACTGGAAACAACAGACATAACCTCTTCCATCACATAAATACATATGTTAATGGCTTTCTCTTAACACTACCTATCACTCACTTTCAGGAGACATCTAGGTAGACAGAACTATCAGAGGAGTATTTATCTGCATGAAAACAAATGCCAACAGCTTAGGAACATTTGTGGGGGGGTCTTTGCACTGGACTAGCATTTCAGAAGAGATTGCCTGTAGGTCATTCAAAGGCTAATTGCATCAACTACCTATCAGCTTTCACTGTGCCAAGGTACAACATACAGGATGACAGAGATTACAGCACCAGAAAAGAGGCAGCTGGACTGCCAATTAAAGCACAGAGCCGGAAAAAACAAACTCACTGGTGTCCTGCAATATAGGGAAAAATTACTTAAGTGCTATAAAATGGACCTGCTAGGAAGAATGTAGAATCTGTGGATCAGCTATCTGATACAGTGTCACCAGAAAGTTGTGTATTACAAGTTGTTTTCTAGACTTGTTTTTTTAAAGCATTAACAAACTGTCTTCTATCTTCTGGGAGAGGGATTTCATTTGAAGAATGCATGCTAAGAAGTTCACCTTCTGACTATATTCATGATGTTATACCATCCGGTAGCCACAGCTACAGAATCCATGAACTGGAATTCAAGAAGGGATCTAATAATACGAGAAAGTTAACTCACAGTATATGACTTTATTCTGCACATGGGACACCAAACTACCAGGAGATTTTATTTATGAGATACTCTACTATAATTTAGCAGCAACATTAAAAACTTTCATGGTTGAAGGGTGATCTAGGAAAACACCAGCTGGGGAGAGACAAAGGCAGATAAGAGCTGAGGTGCCACAACTAACCTTTGCGAAAGCTCATGGGCTGTAAGTGTGTTTTTAGAATACATGAAGCAAATTTATAAGTGAACACTTAGATAAGAAGATGTAATGGAACTAAAGTCTTTGCCACATTTCCAAAATCCTACTGCCTTCAAAATCTCATGTACCATGTTGAGGAAACCAACATTTCTGAGGATACCTCTCACCAGTCCCATGAAGGGACACTCCATCATTCCCTCCTGTAAGAAGTTCATTCATTTGCAATTCAGTCATACAGCCTCTTTTTGTCCTTACACTTCTTCATGAAAAGCTGCACTTTCACAGAAATTATAAATTGTTCTCAAGTCTGTGATGAAGGTGACAGGTATCTATAGCTCTCAAGTCACAGAAGAATCTGAGGCATATTTTAAGCCTCTTATATCATTTAGTGTCCACTGACGTAGATCACAGAAAGACCATAAAAATAACGTTACTCAAAGGTTCACATCTTTCCATATTTAGCAGTACCAAACAGACTTATAACAGAAACACGCAGCATAGAAAGCCACACGGCTATGTTCATTGAGTCTATTATTCTACAAAATGCTATACTGTGAAAAGCAAGATTAGATCAGGACACTGATTCAAATTCACACAGCTGTCTCAGACGAAAAGGCAGAAGTAAATCAATATCAATACGCCAGTGATGGACAACTGAAGGTACAGATTCAGAATAACACTCAAATCTCAGGGAACTTTTCAGAAATACGTAACTACTAATACTGAGAAAAACATGGGTACATCAGAGACAACTGGCAATGTGTCTTCCTATCAACTTTTGCTGGCCTTCTAGAGCTCTCAAGTTATCTTTGTCTTACCCTGCACAGCTGTGCATCACTACAAGCACATTTGAGGGATGGGCACATCTCAGAACAGAATTAACAGCATACTGTACATGATAGAACAGGATTAGGTCCAGATGACCTAATCATTCAGGCAATCACACCTGAAATGCCAGAGGAACTGGAGATCTGCCTTCAACATGGTTTTGAAGGCAAAGAAGCCTTTTATCATGATCACTTCAATCATTAGAGCAGAAGTGAAAGCTTACTGCAGGGCTAACTCAATTTGCAATGGCAACCAATACTCTATGCAGCTGCATGTACCACAGGCTCAACAGTATCCATTTAGCTGGCTTTAGGTTAGAGCTATTCACTTGTAAACATCAGCCCTAAATACACCTAGAGTGATTAACAGATTGGGAATGTTCACCAGGAGGCTCCTCAACTAGTGACTGTCACTGGTGAGAGGCCATCATCATAATTCTTATGAGGAGAACTATCACATGCTCAATCACATCCTTCCTATCCCAGAAGAATGACATTAACCATCTTAGCTAATTTTCACCACAATGAAACTTCATACACCCTAACAATTGCATGTTAGCAGTTGCTGGCCAAAGAATAAAAATTCACCAGAAGACACTTAACATTGAATTCTCCCAGGAAGTAAAGCTCTAAAGAACAACATAGCTTGTGGGATTTTGGGAAAACAACCGCCAAACTTCACGCTTTGAAATTCTAGACTCCCATTAAAGGGATCAACTGATTCTCAGCTTCATCAGTAGCCTCAGCCCCACCCCAGTGTAACAAGGCTACAGACAGCTTGCTTTGGCAACTCCAGCAGAGATATGCAACCATTATTGCCCCTGTGGTAGGCTATACACTGAATAGGTGTGGGATATGGAAAAATCTGTAATCAAGCTCATTCTTTGACTACATGTAAGTGCTCAGGCTCTGGTCTGAATTTATTACCCTAAGATAGCAATGAAAGAAACTGTAAATGTAGAATTTGTATCACTCAAACCTTAAGCCCTGTGGAATCTGGATGCCCCCACGAGGTGGAGGACTCAGAGCAGCTGTGTTGGGTTGTGTTTAAGCAGATAAAGTCTGGTGGCAAAGCCAGAACAGATAAACATGACCTATGACCACACAAGGAAAAATATTTTGTTTGTTGAGATACAAATAACTGAATAGAAGCCTATGAAAATAAAGTGAGGCAAGACAGAAGCATTTCACAAAGCTAGGTAACTCCACCATTAACTTTCATCTGCATGTCCCCTAATGAGTAACAGAAATGCCAACAAAATGGTATTTGTGTCCATTTTTAAAGCCTTCTGCAAGGTTCCTTGGGAAACACGGATTCTCTTCTTCCCCTAAGCTTCCACTGAACTGAAACTAAAGCCTTCTTTGTTTCACTATACTATTAGCATATCTCTGTCCATCCCAAAGCAGTCAATTACTATAAAGCCTGAGGCAAAAGTTCACAGAGGGGAACAAGAGGTCACAGACGCTTCAGCAGCAATGATGCAGACCTTTTCTTTTAAATGTATCTACTGATTTTTAAAAATATATTAAAATGGACATCCTGGTCTGTGCTACCAGATGCCAACAAATATCTATAACTTGGCCATCACAACTTAACAGTGTCCTGCTTCCCAGTGCAACTAAGGACAAAGAGAAATTTGTTTAAAAAAACAAACAAAAAGACCAAACCAAAACCAACAAATAAACGAACCAAAGAAAGAAACAAACAAGAAACCCAAAGAAAACAGTGGGCAGAAATATTCAGCTTACAGAAACACTTCAAAAAAGCAGTAAGGGGTAGTAAACACAATGCTGAGCTGTGTGTTCCTTGGACATATTAACGCTGCTGAGCTTTGCAGCAGTACTAACTCCCACTAGAAAAGGTGTAATCTCATCCCCCAGAGCATCTTTTTGGTATCTCCTGGGAAGTGTAGAAGGGAAAAAGAAATTCAAAAAAAGAACGAAAAAGAAAACCAAACTAAAAATCAAGCCCCCACTCTGTTGGCCCACAAATGGCAGAGAACCCAAGAGACTCTAAGACTGAAATGGCCCCAAGATGCAGTATTCCACCTACATTGCTACATGCAATCAATCAGCCATATGAAGTGTGAAACCAAAATATATTTACTGCATTCCTCACCACTTTAGCAACCAACCACTTCAACTACCTTTCACTGTATGGATGTTTCCTTGGAGACCACAACTCCATCACTTAGGGCACTTCACCAAGGAGAGGAGTGTGCAGAGGGTGGCCTGCAGCCCACACTACCAAGAGCCTTAAAAGAGCTGCCAAATGAACTCTCAGGTTTCTTGATGAGTCTTGAAATACAGGGGAATATGGAAGACTGAAAAATATGCTAGTGTTATATCAGTATTTTAAAAGGTTGAAATAGGATGAGACTGTCAGTCTTGTCAACCTGACAGTGATTCCAGACAAAATAATGAAAAAGCTGATATAAGACTCAGTTAATAAAGGATTAAAGGAGGACAGTGTAATTACTGCCAATCAACATAGACTTTACAGAAAAATATAACTTGTCAAACTACCAACACTTTTTGGTGTGATTACATGTTTCAATGCTAAAGGTAACAATGTTGATGTAATATATTTTCACATGGTGTTTTACTTGGTGCCAGAAAGCACAGTGATGTAGCATTCTGCATCAGCTGAGAGATCTGAAGTGCAGCAGGAGATAATGAGGCAGGCAGGTGCTACTGGGGCAAGATGCTGCTCCAGTGCTCCATGCAAATTGGGCTGCTGGCAAAGAAATGTCCCTGTCTGTCATGTCGACTGGCATCTCTTCATTCTCCCCCTGGGCTCCCACCTACTCTACCCATTTGCTGCCACCTTTCCCATGCTTCACCTGGAAGTGCCTTGGCACAAGGGCAGCCACCAGTACCCTGACTAGTACAAAGGGTTCTGATTTGACCTAAGCTCTGCCTGGCATGTTAGTCATTCTGCCCAACCCACTGCATTGCTGTAATAGTCCATCTGCAAAGATAACCTGTCATTTTTAGAGGTTCTTTGAACTTGACTGTAAGGATTTAGTCTCAAGGGAGTCCTCCCTAGCGTGCAGCAATTGTCTGTCTAACACTTGCGTGAGAATGACACTTTAAACAACAGAAAGCTGTTCACATAAAGTAGAGGGCTGAAAGTAAACGGACAGAACCTGACAGCAAGAGCTCTGACATTAAGAAATTTAGTCAGCACATCACAGTAATTCACACACTAAGATCTCCATCTGCTCCTTTGATTTCCTCTCAGCATATAGCAGTAAATGCGGCACTGGACAGAAGCAGAAGTACAATTTGATGTATTTTCCCAAACAGCAGCTCTCAGTCTTACTTGATCACAGAAGTCTGCTGTCAGTTTTTAGATAACTGTCAGGTTAGTAATACAGGTTTTTTGGTATCTCTTCTCAAATGCTGTAGAGGTTACATAAGAAATACATTTGACATTCTTGCATTTAAACATAATTCAAAAATGACAGTTTGGATGCATGGTAGAATGAAGTAATTCAAAGCATTTGAGCTTAGATTAGCCTTTGTTAATGGGAAAATAAGACGACTGATTTTTTCCTCAGCCAAGGCTGTCAGCCTCACCCATAACTACCAGGCCAGGGTTAAAGTACTTTTGAGTTTGAATAGAGGTTTTTCACCATGATACTGAAGAAAGAGGTACCACAAGCCTTGGCACAGGCTAAATATAAAGGAAAATATACTATCAGAACTGTAACTTTCAATGGCTTTACAATACAATACGGAACATGATAATGCTGCTGACCAACATAACAAGTATAAGAAATTCTCTGGCTATTCCACAATTGCAACCTTATCTTCTAGTTCTTGCCTGTCATGCCTCCACCTAATATTTGCACTTCCAACTCCTTTTTCCTGCAACATATAACAAGTTTTTAGCACGGATGTAAAAAAACATTTTGAAAGCTGAAAGCATGGGTAAAATAAACCAAATATTAAAACAACACAACACAAGCAGTTAGTGCATTGGAAAAATTAATTTTATATTTAAGTCAATAAAAGCCTTTACTGTGGAGTCCCAGCCATTCCAGTGTGAGGTTCCATGACACTGCCAGAGTGAACAAACCTTGCCTTACAAAGGCTCAACACAGCAGCACACAGAAAAGATTGATCTTGTTTTTTGAAACTTCCATTATTACAGTTTCTGTCTTTCTTTGTTATTCTTGGCATATATGCAAGAAAAAGCAAGCATGTGTGGTTTGGGGCCCAAATTCCCCAAAAGATGTAGATGAAACAGCCAGGCTATTTCCCAGCCACAATGGACAGGCAAACTGCAAGGAGGCCTGGAGGAGGGATGAAGGCAGGTGTCTCAAGCAAATCTGAGTGACACAAGAGTTCTGCAGTGTTGCCTGGCAGCAAGTAATTATCTGCCAGTGTGCTACTTCCATGTGCCAACCACCAAAGCCCACATAGGCAGCAAGCACAGGCAAGTACATGCATCAGCTAATGCTACAGGTTAGCTCCACTGCTTCCTAAGGGATACAAGCAGAGGTCCTTTGGATGAGACTTTGGCTGAGTTCTTACAACTCAAAAGCACTAGCAGCCACTCAGCCCAAAATGCCCAGGGAGACAGAATGTCCAGGGAGATGATGGAAATCTATTATCAAAGACAAGACTACTGCCATACTAAACCAGCACTGAAAAACCGGCACCAGTTTTACCCCAAAATGATTGGGAAAACTCCAATAAAAACAGGTTAGATAAATCCTGTCAAAAATGGCTTAGGCATAGTTGACTGTGCCTAAAGATCATGCAACCTCTTGAGAAACCTTTCAGCACTCCTTTCAGTTCTGGTCCTGTGATTACCTAAAGGACAAGGAAAACCACATCCCAACCTA
The DNA here is from genome assembly GCF_048771995.1 of Taeniopygia guttata. NCBI lineage: Eukaryota > Metazoa > Chordata > Aves > Passeriformes > Estrildidae > Taeniopygia > Taeniopygia guttata. Next base: position 26,611,635 of record NC_133030.1, on the reverse strand, counting down.
CCTGTCCATACATCATCTCTTGTTCTTCCCCAAGCTCCAAAATTACTCCCCCGCACTGGGGTTAATTACAGAGCAACTCAGAACCAGCCAAAAAAGACTCACCATCAAGATATGTGTCATCTATAACCATCTCATTCATGAACTGCCAGACTGCCATACTCCTCCTCCTCCTCTTTCCCCCACCTCCCTTTCCACCTCCACTTGCCCTCTAAGGCTCCCAAATGCCTGTGTGGTGGCAGCTGAGCTTTTTAATATGCACTTATTAAGATCCTAATTGAATCCCACATTGCCTTGTGTGCATCTTCCTAGCCGGAACATGAACAAGGCACCCTATAATTCAATTAGAAGGACCTGCAGCAAGCTTATCATTAGTCTGTCAGGTTGTTTAAAAAAAGACATCTAGGAATAGGGAAAGAAGTTAAATAAAGGGAGAATTGTTAACACCCATCCCCAGTTCATGCAGACACTTCCACATATATACCTGAAGCATGGAATCCGCAATGCCCGAGCACTTGAATGACAGCTTACTACATCAATCCAACAGTCCTTTCTCTTGCTTCAGACAACTTAAACAGAACCTCAAAAGTTGGAAATAATTTTCTTCATCAATGCTTCTCTGCTCAGATTAATGAGAAAACACCACTAATATACATGACTACTGCAAACAAGGAAATCTCATTACCTGCCAAGACCCTGTTGACAGAGGAATGGGTGGCCAAGCCAGGCTGTCCTCGTTCATGGAAAATCCCAGCATAAGGCAAGTATTCTGGCAGCAAGAAGCGTCTGCAAAACAAAGAGAGTAAAACATGGAGAAAGCCATCCTGTGTACTACAGTCCTGAAGAGCCACTGCAATTACTTTGGGGAAATATGACTACATTCCAACAGACTACAGCAGAGGACAGGCTGGAATCCTCTGCTTAGCCAACCGCTTCCCTGCTTCAAGCAAAAAGTAAATTACAGATTAGATCCTCCTCTGATCAACGTGGCTGCAAAGATCGGCACTAAACAAATCCTCTACCTCCCACAACAGTTTCCTAATCGCAAACCAGCACACTGTGCTGAGAATCTCTGATCAGATTGTTTTGTCTTCCTGTTCTGCCTTCACATTGTGACCTCAACTTGTAAGCAAAAACCACTAAGACCATGCTATCTTTTAAACATCACAGGATGTGCAGCTTATACTAGCATGCCATCTTGGGAGTCCCAGAAACTGCAAACCAAGGATAAAGAAGCCCTGTGCAAGAAAAGGAATCCACCTGAAAGAACCAGAAAGCTGTGCTGCTGGTACCTCCAGGATTTCCACACCTTTTGCTCTTACACATAGATGCCTTACCTTGGGACAAAGCGCCCCAGCGATGGTGCAGACATGCGGGCATTCCGGGGAGCTCGGTGCCTGGATCGGTCTCCATTGTCCCTTCAGCAAAAGAAAGAAAATTACTGAACATTAAACATACTATGTAATAAAAGTATTTTCCAAGAAAACAAAACACCAGTGACATCACCTAGTCAACCTGAGTATGCTACAGATATTCAATGGTTCTTATGCTTCCAATGTTCCAAATTCACACAAGTAACTGTACCAAATCCTCTACCAGTTTTATATAAGGGTAACTTTAAAGTCCATTTCTTCACCGTTTGACAATGTCTCAAAAGCATCAACAAAACCACACAGAATCAATGAATCAGCACCTGAGCAAATAAAAGAGAAACATCAGAATTTTGACCATCAGATCTTAAAACTATCTCACTTTTCATAAGCTCTTCCAGTTAAATCAGAAATGTTAGGTGGTATCAGATAAAATTGCACCTCCTTAACAACATCTCAGTCTGTTTCACAATAAATGTCTGGGTCTTGGGGAAGAAGGAGAAAGGGTCTAGCATTCATTGTCCCACAGCAGACACAAGAAGGCACTTCCCCAGGAGAGCAGTGCAACACTATATAGGCTTTCACGGAGACGCTGCAGAGCTGCTATTCTTGTAAGTCTCAAGATAGAAGCTAGACAAACTCACAGGTGGCCCAGTCTGATTTTGGTAATGACAGCTGTACAACAAGCAGGAGACCAAACCGGAGGACCTTCTCCATCACACAAAATTCCTGATATTGCATTCCTAGGCCACAAGGGGACCTGTAATTATATAGCACTAAAACTGCAAGGAAAATAATGAGACTCCATTAACGACTCTGGAGTTCTGAAAGAGACCTTAACAGTGCCAACTTCTTTGTTCAGAAATTTACTCTCTGTATGACCTTGCACAAGTAACAAGTCTGCTCTCCATGGATTCCAAATCCCCATCTGTAATTGCAGCCCTGTCTCCTGCCCAAGCCGTTGTGGGGAGAATATTACTTGCAGAGCCTTGAAATCACTAGGAAACTAAATATTCCTTATGCAATGCACTAGCAGCACATTTCGAACCCACTCCAGCAAGCTGCGCATTTTATAATTTTTTTTTTGTTTTGCTTTTTTTGAAGTCAGTGAGCAAGAAACGTGGGCTGAGAAGAAAGTCTATTACGTGGCTGTTTCCCACACACTTGAGGAACCCAGGAACACAAAAGCAGAGGTTCTTCTGCAAAGCTTGTTAGCATTTCAAGCTATTTCACCAAAACCAAATCTAAATCCAAGCTCAAAGCTTCCATTTCTCCTCCCACTGCAGATGCAGCATTTGCAGTTCACAGCTAAAGCCGCATCTCACCCTCAAGATTTTGTGTAACCAGCAGGGTTCCTAAGATCAGAAATGTTAAAGCTACTGCTGTTCTTTTATCACAGGCCTCCTGCCTATTAAGATGCAGATCAATAAGAGAAGGAATCATGCAAACCTGAGTGCTGACATACCAACTTTTGTTGCTAAAGAGAAAAGACCAAAGAAAAAAAAAAAAAGTCATGTTCCAGGTCTTGCCACACACAGTAAGAGCTAGCAGAAGACAAAAAATACTTTCTAAAAACCTCCATGTAGCACCTTTTGAAACAACACTGATATGCAACCCTGGGAGAAAAGCAACAAAACCTTTCTCAGGGTTTGCATTTGCTTTGGACATTTACTAGAATTGGAAGATACTTTTGAAATGGACAAATATCAGCAAGAGGAAAAAGAGCAGGACTACACTCTACAGAACTCTCCAGATGAAGAGAATCTCAGCAGCAGGTTTCAAAAGGAATGAGGAATTAGCTCAAGCAAACAAAAGGAGATAAAAGGGCAAAGTCTACAGACTAAATCAAGAGACCTAGAGGAACTAATTGTTCAAGTTTTTTTCAATTGCCACTAGCCACAGGTCTTAGCATCCACAAAATCATTTTCTAACCAAGGTGACTTTCTGATGTGAGAAGTCCATCCTGTACTTCCCTATTTATTTACTGTGCACAAAATCTCCTGACAAGATGGGAAAAGAGGAAAATATAGCCTAGGCTTTTTTTTCAGTTTTCACCATGACAGAGAAAGCCTCTACTAATTCAAAAGACATACATGTACTTTCAACATGCCTTAAAAAAAAACCAAACAAAAAACCCAGATCCCAATGGCCACCTGTTCTGTAACTCAAGATTGTAGGGAGTAAGAAACAGTGGCTAGCCTTCAGGAATGATAGAATTCGTATTTACTGTAAGTAAAAGTGTAAGATACACTCCCCTGGGGTAAAGAAGAATATTACTAAACATTACTCTGAATTGCTAATTAATAGAGTCATTTATGTGTAAACTCCGATGCTCAACAACTGCATGCAAGAGTGTCTAGTCTAGTGTTGCAAAGCTAGAATTGCTGATATTACCCTGGTGCCAGCTGAAGATTATTTCTGCACCCTCTAAAAAGGAAAATAAAGAACGCCCTACACATCAGTGAAAATGGGTGGCACTTTGTGTTATTTCTGTACCTCATACAGCCTGCTGACAGAGGGAGGAGAGCAGATGTTAGCGCACTGCAGTGCCAGCGTGAAGCACTCCAGCAAGAAATGAGAAGTTTCCAAGGCTCCCTAAAGTACTGATGAAGATCTAATGCTCTACTTTCTATTTAGTGTCAGCTACCTACAGATTCATTAGCTAATGATTCACAGTGGATAGTTTAATTAACATTACCTGCAGAAGTGGAAAGCAAATCCCTCTGTGTGTGTGTGTGTGTGTGTGTACATAAAAAAAGCCTCTGCTATAAAGCAACTCAATAACCTTGCTAAAGTAAATTAAATAAACCACATCAAGGTGACAAGGGAAATGTAATAGTCTAATTATTAACAGACTAATTTGTCTCAGCAGGAAAACTGCAAGAACCAACAAATGGTCAAACTAACTTCTAAGGTCTGGCTCAAAATTCAGGTTATTCATCATTTGTTCAGATACCATGGTGGGACAAATCAAAACAGTGATGTTGAGAATAAGAGTTGGTAGGGGAGAAGTAATATTAACACCAACCTACAATGGAGCATGAAAAGAAAGCAATTCCCAAACATTCAGGAGAATTATGGACATTTATTAGGGCATAAGAAGGATGCAAGTTTATCCTAAATTGGATAAGACAGTCAAATCCCCTTGGATTTTAATTCTGTTGTCTTGTTTTCTTGTTGAGATAAAAATTGACCAACATAAATTTAATGGACCAGCAATACCAGCTCTGGAAACAGAGATACAAAATTTTGCATCCTAAAGTTTGGAGAAAAAGGCATTCTTTTTCATCTGGTAACTTGGCTATTGCACTAATAACAGTATATACAGAAGACAGTAAGGACAAAAAAGCGCCATGTTCTGCTTTTCTGTCTTGGCATGAATTCACTTTAATATTTAGAGAGTGTTGTATCAGGAAGTGAAATTAAACACACAGCATGGGATTTCTAATGCAATCTGTTGGTCTAACTGTTCCCATTGTAGTCAATATTAAAACCCCCACTGACTACACTGCCAATAGAATTAGGTCAACAATGACCATTTTGAAAAGCCATTTAATTATCAAAGCCAGCACCAGTAAGCTATGTAAGTTCAGAAGAATCAAATTGTATCACATCAAGCCAATTGTTTCATATTTTCAGCATTTTATCACCTTTTATGTAATCCAATTTAAAATGATAAATCAATTTGTATTGTAGAGGTTAGACACTCATGTACAATAGAAATGCTAAATAATTGTTTGAGTGGCATCTACTACTTTCCTTTAAGGTTGACACTGGAAGTTGCACCATCTTCATGCAGCAGAAATAAACAACATCTGAAGCACTGAGAAAATGTAAACTATCTGTACTGACTTGCTCGATTTTTTTTTTTTTGTTGTTAATTGCAGTAGGTTACTTCAGAGGAGATAGGACGGAGAGCAGGAGCAGCCCAAAGGACCTATCAAGAGCTCCGAGGTTATCATACACTGCAGACTCATTTGGCTTTAGTGGTTGGTCAGGCCTCACTGCAAGCCCTCTAAAGAGGGTTCCTGGAAGATGTCATAATAAACTCGCCATACTAAAGCAGAAGCAGATCCTGAAATCTTGCAACTCACCTAACAGGATTCACTACTGATTTGGATGAAAAGAGATGATACATACCTTTAGAGGAGTGTGCTCTTCTAAAGTTACATAGTACTCCAAGACAAAGCGTTAACTGTGTTTTACAAAGGGTAAAGAAGTAGGAAAAAAGATGATGAAGGGAACATCACTTTTGCTGATGGTTCTAAGAACATGATTACTTTGCAGCACTATCCTGATGGGTAAGGTAACAACAACAACAGTGTTGGGAACACTATGACAGAAAGTTAGCTATTACCTTCACCACTGAGAGGAGCAGCAAATACCAGACATTAACACTTTAGTTTTAAATCTGTCTGATCCTGCAAGATCCTGAGCTTCTAACAGAAATCAATTTAGAGAAAAATGAGAGCACTTCTAGTAAATAAGCCTCTCAAAATAGAGGTGTAAACACAAAACATATAAAACATTGCCATTCTGAATATTTAGTGAGTGACAGGCTTCCTGAAAGACAAAAGGAAAAGCCACACTGCAAGTTGGCTGTAATTCTGTATAGGGGCATAGTAGCTAAAATAGTATCTCCTGGAGCAGCTAGACTAGTGTCTTACTCGAAAATTAAGGTTCCATACAGTATGTGCTACTTTACTCACAAGCCTCAAGACTTGGAGAAGTTAGAAACTCAAACCAGAAAAAGGGGATCACCCTACTTCTGGCTCTGACGACAAGTGTATCTCACCTAAAAACAGGATTATATTAAAGACAAAATATTAAAGACAATTAACTTAGATAAGAAGAGAGTTATTTCCACAAGTAGATACAAAGAAGGAAGTCATGAATATAGGTTATATCAAAAAGGGTACAATTATTGACATTCACAAATTAAAATGACTACTGTATAGTTCTATTAAACTATATCTAAAAGAACACATATGATCTGGTAAAAATAGAAGTTATACATTTATAAACCCATCTTTGAAGGATATGGTCATTACTTAAGAAGTACTTAAGGAAGAACTGAGGGAAACAACAAGAAACAAGAAAAAAAAAAGGCATTTGTTATACAAAAATACTTTCCTGGCACTAAACGTATGACTGTGGAGCAAAGCCCCAAGTGTAAGACTGGAAGCCAAAACCAATTGAAGAATAAAAATAGTAGACAAACTACCAAGAGTGATGGTGGCCAGCTGGAGAGACAAGAACTAGAATAGATTTTTAACACAGCAATTGATAAAGGAGTTAGACAAGTCACTCAAGCCTTTCCATCATTCTGCATTCTTCTGAAGGCTGAAATGCCAATCTCTCACTAGGAGCTTTTTGGAAGGACCACCAGAGAAAATGTGTGTCTATTTATCAATTAAAAGTTCCTATAAAATAGCAGACTGCTGAGTTACTAATGGCTTTTCTGACCAAAGAGAAACAAACCCCCAAACCTTGATTACCTCTCACAGCACAGTTCAGAGGAAAATGTATTTACAAGATTAAAAATGGCACTTCAGAAGATCAAGTGTTTCAGAAAAACATCACATATGAGAAGTCAAGAGAAATAGCAGTTCTTGCCTGTAAAATGCCACGGACAACTGCTTCAGAGAAAGACTGATTTGGAACTACAATGAAGCGCTCACTCTTTTCTAGGCACATAATCCAGTTATTTCTATTTTAATCACCTCACTGTGTGGTGGGCTCACAATTTGATGATACTGTTTTAGAATAAGACTGATACACTTCATAACTACAGTGAAGCATTAGAAAGCACAAACATCAGCAGCCAGACAAAGCTAGAGAGGCATCAACTTTTATCTCTTTTTAAAAAAACATGTTGCACTGTTATTCTTGCAAAGGAAACAGAATTGAAACATGCTTTGCATGGCCACCAACAAACCAGTAACAGCTTGCTTCCTAATTACTCTCATTAAGAGTGGACTTCACCTACTAGGTGACCTAGTTTGACTTCTGAGTTGCACAGACACAAAATAAAAGCAAAAGGAAAGAAATGGATGGAGTTTAGATTTGGCAGAAAAACTCAGAAGTACCATCTTGACATCAAAACTGTTTCTATGGACTCAGGCAACAGTATGGAGTATGACAGGAGCTTTTCTGGCAACTGCCACCTTTCTAAAGGCACACATTCTTGCACCACCCTGATATGAAGACATTTGCCTTGCTGAAATGTAACTTAATGGTAAAGCAACATTATGCTGGAGAGGTTAGCAAAATCCTGCAGTACTGCTGCAAGGAAACAGTTATTGCCTGTTCACTGCATCCATGCAGCATTACTAGACATTATGACCAAGATACGGGTAATACAGAAGACTGTCACAAATTATAAAGTATTAAAATAATAGAGAAAGTGAAGCTGCAGGCTATTATGAGTAGATCACAAGACAAGCTAACACTAACTAATCCTTGAAAAATTAAGTTCAAAGAGTAGATTGAGTATCACTCTGTAAACTTCTTAGCCTGAAACTGTGTTTAAGATGATGAAAACAGTTAACATAAGTTGCTTTGTATCTGGAAGCGACATCCCAGTGGTAACTGCTTCAGAAACCTCTAGCAGAGAAGAAAAAACCCAAAAAGTGACCAAGTTACACATATTTGCATCTGCTTTGAAAGCCAGTTTTGTAAAGGCCCATCTTCATCAAAAACAATGATGCAGTGCCATATGAGGCAAGAAACAAAGGCACATGAAAAAAACACAAAAACAGATAAAGGAGCTCTGGGAAGAAAGAAAGAAATAGCAATCCTGCTTTATGTGAACTCAAATAGCAAATTGCTAACAAGAACATTATTTGTAGATGCTCAAGACAGATAACAAACTGTCCCATCTAAGATTTCCAGGAAAAAAGGCTACATTTTCTGCAGTACACTGACCTGTCATGAACCCTAAAAATCCATTTCCATCAGCACTTGAATGACACAAAGAGCCTATTAAGATTCTCACATCTTCTGTATGTCTTTTGCTAACTTCAGATACAAACATCAGGATGGCAAGGAGAAAAATTAAAAACCCCACCCTAATTGCTCATAGAAATCTTGTTATTTGGATATGATACCACTACCTCTACAACAAAAGGCTACCACTGATCAAGTCATCTCTCTTATCCACCTTCACTATGTCCTATGAGAGCTTAAAAATTGGCATCCCATTAACCTACAGACCCCCAACATAGTAAACCTTTTTCTTTACCTCTGGGATTCCTCATGCTTCTCTCTCTACAATGACAGAGCTTGTCTCAGCATTCTGGAGCTGTAGATCAAAAGCTCTATACTTATTTAAAGTATCATAAAAAAGCTTTAATCATTCCAATCTCTCCTTTCTCCTGCCAAGAAAACCTGGTTACTATTTGAAGAAGTTTCTTTTGCAGAAATTGAAGGTTGTCAGATAGGAAAAAAACCACTCTGAAATTTCTGAGTGCACAGTGGAGAGCTGTAAAGGAGGGCAGTAAAGACCAAGACTTTACAAAAAGAGTCCAAGTTCTACCCATGTGCTCTCACCGTGTCAGACAGAGCACAGTGAATGGATTGCACTGCTGCAGGTTAGTACTCCCATTGCATTGTGTCTCTAGCAAATATACTAAAAAGGCAGAGACTGGATTTAAACACACACATGGATTCCCATCACAAGGGTAAGGAAGAAGTTATTTCAGTAACTGGCAATCTCCAACCTCTCCCTTCATTCAAACTTTCCAAAATCTTTCTGCCTCAGCTATCAAGCAAACCACATGCTTATTCTCATTATGACACAAATCCCTCCTCAAAACTCACTTCTACCATTCCACTTGAGCAGCAATACAGATAACAGAACCCAAAACCAAACCTACTACCCAAATACACACTACTGAGTAACTACATTGTCACAGCCATTGTCTTCCCTTTTCTGTCCCAGTGCTTAATGTTAGTTCAGACAATTGCATCCAGACAGTTACTAGTTAATATTGTCATGTATTAGTGCCCCAGTTAAGATTCCTAAAGAAGCTATCAACAAAACATACTTTAAATGAAGACTTTCCAAAAGAGTGATTGCCTGGATATCTCACACAAATGTCTAATCAGATATGCACTTTTCTTCTTAATACAAAAGTTAAACCAGAATGCCAGCTTGAAGTGGAGCACTAACTATGACACAAACCAGACTCACAAACCAAACATTTCACCTATAAAAGAGGTCAAAAAGAATCTACCACACTATTCTACAAACCAAACATTTGGCTGAAAAAGGCCAAAAAGAATCTACCATACTATTCTCCAAAATGAATGAAAATTACATACAAGACATTGGAAGTAAGACTTGCAGCTTTAATACAGTGGCAGTTGGCTGGCAGGTTGTGATCTTAGAACCTTTCAAGACAAGAGGCTTTTGGAAGAATTTAGATTTGGCAGTTCTTGCCAAGACGGTGTCAATAAAGCAACCAAAAATGGCAGGAGGCAAGTATGACGGATACTCATGTATCTTATGCACTTACGAGGAGACCCTTGCAAGAAATCCATCTGAGAAACCACAACACTTGGTCCACAACGTGCCTTAAACAAAAGGATTTTAAAGTGACAAATAAAGCCAAATAACATCACTCTGAATCTTGCAAGCTTTCCCTAAGTGATTAATCATCTTTGCAAAGCAAGAGCCTGCTTCCAACAAAACTAGAAGGTCCATTAAGGTCTCACGAAAACAGTGCCTACAGTTTTCATACTTTCTGTCTGGATGCTTGTGGTGCCTCAAAAGAAATTAAACAGATGAAGCACTAAAACAAGACTTCAGGCCTGCCCATCTTGTTATAGAGATGCAATAAAAACCTTCCTAGTCTATGACAATGGCACAAGTGAGTGGATCCATGCCAGCACAAACCCTCCTACGGGGAAGGAGAAAGGATAAAACAGAACAGGGAAAAGCTGGAGACATGGAAATAGTGTCATCTCCAAGCTCTTTCTCATCTATATTCTGTCAGGCAGCCCACTCTTCAAAGTAGACAGAAGAGTCAGCCACAGCCCCACCTTTAGCCTTAGCTTGAAAGCCTTTTTTGAGCTGTAGTGAAGGGTTTGACTCAGGCTTTCAGAGCCGGTGCGCTGTCCCTATATATCTGCTTTTCAGTCTGACAGATTATACAAACCTGTATTTCTGTATTTGTTCCTGTAGTTACTGCAGACATAGGGATATAGATGGCCAAAATTCACCTCCAGAAACACCTTCACATTCTTATTATGGTGACAAATTCAGAATTACAAATAAAATAAATGAGATTGCACTATCTAAGGAGTCCTAGAAACATCACCTACAGTCTTCAGTATCAGAGAGCTGTTCTAGACTAAAGGAAGTCTATAGAAGAAACCAAATCAAAATTCTTGAAAAAGTCAAAATAGTTTAGCTTTAAAAATCTCAATTTACTATGTGATGCAAACATGAGATACTCAAATAAGAACTTGAAATTAGAAAGTCCAACACGTATAATTTGCCTGTAAAGAACCTATTTTTACCAGTTATGCTGGAAGACTAAAGTGATGTCATTCTTCATTCAGAGATTCTTATTCCACAACTCTTTTCATTTTAGCTTAGGATTCTACTAAAGCCAACCTTAAAACCCACTCATATCAATCTACCTGGTAAAAACCTAATATTACAATCTGTATATATACTACAAACTGTATTAAATGCTTTTATGTAGACATGACTAAGTTTACAGTTGACAGTTGCATTCAATCAGCAGTAAGATGACAACAGTGACAAGTTAAACACAGGGAGCACAAGTAGAGAGAGAACATCTTATTAGACTGAAAAACACAAGTATAGTGTGTCTCCCTCCTCCTATACTGTCCATAAGAGCTGGTGTAAAAGAAGAATATTACCAACACCTATAAAAAGCACTACTTCAGATTCTTATACCAACGCTACTTCTATTGTTACCACAAACTAAATGAATTTATGAATGAATTCACCCTTGACTGAGACACAGGAGAGGCTTTAACTTAAATTTAGAGCCCATAAGCACACAAACAGTGCATAGGCCAAGTTCTTCATGCCCCTTACTAGGCCGTTAGGTAAAGAAACTGGAAAAAAGACAAAATGAATTTTTGAGGAGAAAAAAACCTCTGAATCCCAGAAAATATGAAAGCAGAGGAAGGCTTGTCGCCCAGGCATCTGGCACAAGCACACGGTTCACTCCTTGCCCAGTGCTCTATGCACAGTATAACCTACTGATGTTTAATATCCCTTACATCTTTTTCCCTATCTCTGGGAAACAAAAAGAGATTATTTACCAATTATATTAGCTAGATTAGAAAGATAAAGTACCAAGGCAATTTTCTGGCTTTTATGGAAAAAAAAAAAAGTTCCCTGTATTTCTGGAGAAAAGCACGAGCTGCAGACAGCTACACAGCAGCAACACCCTTCCCTATATCTAATCTGGAGACAGAGAGAAGTCAGAGCATCTAAACCACAGCAAGAAAAATCATCCATTAAGCAATACATGACTGCACAGGTGAACAAGCAAAGAAGGAGGGATACAGGAGCCAAAAGGAGAAGCAAGAACTGTTAAGACATTTAATTGTGAAGTCTCAGCAGAAATCAAATGAGTCACAAGAAGTTCTAGCTCTAAGGACCCCCGCACAGCAGCACTCTCTAATCAGCCAAGAGAAATAATGAAGCAGAGAAGTAAAAAGACAGCAGGTCTTCAATACACAGACCAGAATTGGATATGAAATATTCAACCAACAAATTCAGGCACTGCACTTTAAGGAATAAACACTTCTTTTTGCTCAGTATGAAATGAAAGACAACCTTAGTATGGCTGATTGAATTGCTTTCCTGACTGGGTGCTCTTACTGTGTGAACATTCTCTGCAGGGGAACACACTTCTTTACAGGCATTTGCCTGGCTCTGTGAACAAATAACATACCATCTTTTACTTTTCCAGCAGAACAAGCTGCCCCAGACAAATAAAATGGAATCATGAAAATAGTAAGGTCTATGCTTGCAACACACCCACTTCACAAAAACAGGTCCAGCAGCCACCCTATTTCTCCTCTTCCAGACCACAAGGATGCTTGAGAAAATGAAGAAGAGTCACTGTCTAATAGCTTATCTGCCCTCATTTACATTTTACACAAACAAAGCCACAATGAGAGGGAAAGACATTCTCTCACCCTGTACTTCAGAATATTCAATTGCTGGAGCATGAAATGGCAGCTTCACAGAACAACTTTCTAAGAAAAAAAATTGTCTACCACCACTTGAAAGTTAGAAAGGGATTAGTATCTTGCTTTTGGGAATAGCTAGTGTGTGACTAGTGTCCTTCAGAAAGGGACTTCACCCTGAAACAAAGGACATGGTGCTTTAACAGCATGTCATCCCAACTATCTGCCACTGCAGCAAGTGAATGTGCAAATTAAAATAGTAGGGAAGTTGACAGCATCCTTTGCTGGTAGTTGCAACATAACAACACAGACTTTTTTGAGGAGTTCACAGGTCCCATTAAACACACCGCTCTACTACACTATAACCATAGACTACTTCTACAACCATGCTCCAAATTATCCTATGTTTTAATTGCAGTATACACAAATGGAGGAAAACTCAGTGAAATACTTAAGGCTACTCAGGGAAAATCTCATATTTAAAAGGAAATTACTGAAGACAGGCTAGAAAGGTTATAGTCTCTTTGCTGCTAGAATGGATTTTAATCTAAATTCCTGTGCTTTTGGTCTATATGCCATCTAAAGAATACATTACTATACTTTTCTATTTATTAGAAAGGGTTTGCAATAAATTTTTTGCTGGGATTACAGTGGGTATCACCGGAAGTCCAAAAGCAGATGCTGGAGAACAAACTTCAAAAGTTCATCAGCAGAACCACCCAGAAGGAAATACAGCGGCTAACAGGAATATTCTTCTAAGGCTTGGATGCAGATCCATTCCTCACATTAACACAAGAAGCCTTTTTAGCTCCTTGCAAGAAACTAAGCCTCAACAGATGCACAACCACCAAATCTTTAAAAAGTTCCAAACCAAACCAAAAAACCCCAGTCCCAGGAATGTCAGCTAATTTGACAAAGCTACAGAGATAGAGCAAGAAAAAGCTAAAGGACATGTTTGTCTCCCAAAGCCTTAGACGAAAGAACTAAGTCTTGCAACACCTCTTAGTGATCCCTGTTCTGTCTCAAGATTTGACAACTCTAGTAAATTCTTTGTTCCCCATCTGTTCCATTGGAGAAAAAGATTCTCACTTCTCACTTTCTTTATTTAACCAGTCTTCTAAATGTAGTTGAGATACCTAATGTGTTGAAGGTAGCCTAAAACATCCTTAATTTTCATAACAGAAATGACCTATTTCTAGCAATCAATACTCTAATTATTGATTGAATTACTTAACCTGTTCCTACAAGAAGCCTAAGGTGTCTTTGATTGATAAACAGTAGGGAACCACAAAGCAGTCCTGTGCTGACAACAGATGAAAGCAATAGGGCTAGGCAGCACACACACTTACTCAAAATCTTCAAATTCCAGATCATTTCCCTCCACAGATGGGCTTGAGTTCTCTGAAGTGGAAGCAGAGGAAGAGGAAGAGCGGAGACGGTTTTGCTGATATCGCATAGAGCGCTGTCGAATACTGTCCCTCCGGGAAAGATACTGGATCATCCTCTGGGCGTAATATGCAGCAGGAGACAACCTGAGCAAGAAAAGGATACACAGACACCCATTACATAAGTATATAATGACAGGCAGTCCTATTTTTCCTTTTGAACTATAAGTGCCAGGCCAGTAACAGCCTATCACAAGGCTGACTGTTTGCATTTTATCTGTTAGATTAAATACAGAAAGCAAGGAAAAGTAATTTTCCCTTTATATGCTAAACTCCCACATGATCCCCTTTGCAAACAGAAGCATCACACAGTACCTACAGACAAAAAGCTCATCCACAGAAGAGAGAAATTTGCTTCTCGGTACTCTCTGGAGCTCACTGATTCTTTTATTACCAATTCACTCTAGTAAGCTCAGTAAGCATCACTTGTAAGAACCAAGCCCAGTCCCCATGTGAACTCTGCCTGCAATGCCAAACAACAGCACTGTTCAAATCAACAATGAAGAAAGATGCTGTGATTTTGATGGTAGTTAGGGAGTACCATGGAATATCAAACAGGAGGAAAAAAGGGTTTCACATCTTTAACTATTTTGTAATCAAAATGGTAGGGATTTTATATAGTGGCAATTTCATCAGATCCACTAGGTATATATTAAGTGGAGCTTTAAATCCTTGTATCCGACCTGAAAGCAAATCTTTCCTCTGTAATTAACTCTTAATTCTCTCTCATGCATAACTTAGCATTTGTTTGCATCAGCTATCACACACCAGTATTACTCTCTTGAGACAGGAAAACACATACTCTCTTTTCCTACCCTGTGTATATCCACAGCTCCTCACACGTTTTCTGTGACCCACTTACTCAGTGTTAAAATCCAGATGCCTCAGATGCTTCATTTATCATTTCATTAGCCTTATTTGGTTAGACTTGAATTCTAATTTGGGGGAAGGACAAGTTTAGGAGACAGATTACAGGTTCAGGGGTGGAAAAACTTAAGCCAATAAGCATTAAAAGGGTAAGAGGAATAACACACTCAGCTTGATTCCTCCTGAATCTTTTATGCACTGTTTAATAAGTTAAACCTGTTCATGCTTACATAAAGAAGAAAGCTTTGCTGGACAAACACATCACTGCTCCCTACTCCCCATAAGACTTAATAGGCCAAATACAAAAAAGCAAGGCATTACAGATGCACACTAATAAATGAGGAGCTGCTTCTCTGGGCTTTCCCATAAGCCAAAACTTTTGTGAATGCCTTAAAAAAAAAATCTACATCGTAATATGTACAGAGAGAGAAAAGAGAAACACGGGGACAAGGCAAACACTGGAAAACATGAACAGTGGATGCAGCAGTCCAGCAGTGTAACCACTGAAACTTTTCTTTTTCCTTTTATCACACCAAGGGAGAATTTTACAGAAGAGTATGAAGAATGAGTTTAGTAGTCTTCTAAAATTATGCAGGTCACCAGAAGAAAAAGCATGGTGATGCCTGTTAGAAGAAAGAGCAGGCAATAAAGAGTGGCTATAACCAATAACAAGATGCCAGATTCAGCTTCCTGACAGCACATGGTATGTACACTGGATAGACTGTGAAAAAGATTTCCAAAGACAACATAAGAAGCTTAAGTCCGATACACAGAGGGAAAGGTGTAAGGGACAAAATACTTTCTAGCTGCTTAGATTTTTTTCTAGAGATATATCTAACAAACATCCTGTGATGCTTTATACATATATACAAATGCATATATATATATATATATACACACACACACATATATACATACACACAGTCTGGGAGCATATATAACTTTTATTGAATATTTCTATTTTAAAAACATTATTTTGTGTGTTCTTTGATGACAGCCTAATTTAATTCTTCTGCAGATTATTTTCTGAGCTCAGTACATATGGTAACTGTGGAGAGTGACAGAACAGCCAAGCTGACCTTAGTGAAGTACACCAATGCCACTGAAAAATACTGCTGCAGTCTACATCAAAATATTCATTCTAAATCTGAGGGAACGTCAAAAAATATTCTCCCTGCCTCACTGCTGACCTAGGTTATTCAAATATAGCAGCAATACAGACAGTAAATGCAGAAACAAAACTAACACACACACATGTTCTCAAAAATAAATTTTTCAGATCATGTAGCTTATGTACTCTTTAAAAAAAGACTCCATTGGAGACAGTGTGGTTTTAAGGAGGTATATATATTTAATATATATTTAAAACACATAAACACACACAGACACAGATAGAGATGTTTATATCACCTTTGTTTCACTTTTCTACCTTGTTATTTAACTTTTCAAAGACATAACTTTACATTTGGAACTTGAGATACTACAAAAAACCCTTCAAAATGCAGTAACACTTCCTTTAGTCACTTTTCAAATTTCTAACTAGTTAAAGGGACAGTTAAAAATATCCTACTAGCCCAGCACACCAGTATGGTTAATGGAGGAAGACTCTAATCCTATTCCACTCAAACTTCTAGCTGGTACTGATCATGCCTCCATGAGAGTGATATTTACTGGAACAAATTAACCCTCTTAGAAGAGTTTTGAAACTGGACTTTTCTTCCAAAGCTCCTTATAAACTCAAGCTACTATAGCTTCTACCACAACCTAAAACCACTTGAACTGCCACATGAAGAGCACTGTATCAGTTCTAAAATGGCTTCAAGTAGAAAAATATTTTTGACCATGCCCCTTATGCTAGGAAATGTCTCAAGCATTGATCCATTTTCATACATTTTATTGAGCTTCATCACAGCAGACATCTACAGAAGGGGAAAACAAAATTCAGATACCTAGGCAGGCCCTCCTTTTCTTTTTTAAAAGGCAGCTCCCAGAGAGCTAGAATCAGTTCTTAAAATCTCTGCTCTATCAATCTACCTGCTTTGGACAATTTGGACAAGGTATTCCAGAAGAAAGGAATGGTGCACTTCCAGCAATAAAGCAGCTTTTGGCACTCAAAAATTAACCTGAATGTAATAATAGCTTTAAATTACCATTTGTAGAATATAATTTTCCTCTTTCCAGGAAATCAATCCTGCCATTTAACCAACTGTCATTTAGAAGCTTTTACATTTATTAGTATTTCTGACAAGACCTTCAGCAGTCATCTAGGTTGGTTTCCCAAGGATCTTATATAAAGGCAGCATACTCTACCTACTTTCACTTCACTACAGTTTTGTTTACATCATTCCTAAGCCTTTGAATTATCTTTACAAGGCAACTTTCTTCACGATAAATGGTAAAAAGCCAAATATAAGATTTCACCTCTATAAGGCTTTATCTACAGAGACAGTTAGCAAGGAGTTATTTACTAACACAATTATACCATCTGGCCAGTTTCCAACAAGGCCTTTTATTTCAGAACCTGTACTTAAGAATATCATCTGTATAAAAATGCAGATTTTGTGGTTCATGATGAAGAAAACACCTCCCCCATAAACCTCACAAAACAACAAATCTCCTTCAGCAACTCAAGATTTAATTTTCAGTGGTATTCCTGTACTCTTCTTTATGATAAATCCTAGTGCCTTCAGTTCACACAGCAATGCAAGAGGTACCCCAAATGGCTAAATCAGATATATTTTACACTTACTGAATTTCCTCATTCATAGCTTTCCTAAACCCATCTAAAGAAAGCTTATTTGTCATGATTTAGTCTTTGAAAGTTTCCAAAGCCGCTTGCTGTTCACGATTCTATCATTTCTTCTGACAGAGTCTTTGGGTCACATTATCCCATCTGTTGCCTTCTTAATACACTAAATAGAAACTGCAAAGATCATTTCTTTCCCTTTTTGATAACTGCCACATTTGCTTTTTCTAGTCCTCTGAAACACTCCCACCTCTTTTGAAGATTAAGCAGCACTACAGGTGTTTCTATGGCTAATGTCAATGATTCATGACTTTTAAAAAATAATTGTCAGTATTTGGTTCTTAGTTAAGTATACATAACCTTCTGGCTATGCTCTCTCTTGTACAGATACATTTATGGAGAAAATTCATGCTTCCAAGCACGTTGTCTGCTCACACTAACTTCTAATTCCCTTTACTGCATTCAAGACTATTTGGCTTTTAATTCATTTTTCTTATTTTTAATATATTGATACAGCTCATTTACTGTTGGACCTGTTTGCCACCTAGTGTTCTCCATCCCAAATAATTTCATTAATTCTTATACATTTACTTCAACAGTAATTCCTTCCTGTTTTCCTCATTTCCCTCCAGACTTAACAGCATCTGCTCACTTGCTCTTTCTCCATGTCAAGTCACTAAGAAGGAGATTAAGTCCAATATTAGAACCACTGCCAGAGGTTTCAGTGAGTTATCCTGAAGTTATGCTTTTGCATATATAACTTAAATGTCTTTAGACTGCATTTAGCACCTACCTGGCTGGATCTGGGTAGATTGGATGTTCCCGGGATCCTGCTCCATCATAGCGAGATAATGAAATGAGGGAAGACTCCAGCAACCTCCTAGAAAGAAAAAACAAATTAAAACATCAAAGACCATTCAGAAATATCCCTCTTATATATGACCTACTTTCTGAAACCTCTTAAGACTATCTCTATCATTAGTGCAGAGAATTCTGCAACATACTGAACCACTCACTGATGGCATAAGTGTTTTCACCACACAGGTATTCAAAGTTTTATGTTCTCACTGCACAGGAGAAAGAACACCTCACGTAAGGAAGAAGAGTGGTCTAATATCCACTTCCAAGTTCCAAGAGAAAGATGTAGATGTCACTTCTCTGGAGACAATCCATTCCAATGTATCAGATCCATAAACACTACCACTGTATTGGCCATCTGTCAAATTGTTACTTACTCAAAGGTGGCTACACATAGAATGGGCCAGGGAGCAGGGGACAAAGAACACACATGTTAACATGTGGACTTTGGGGGCACCACTGGTGTCTATCCATAATAAGATCTTGAATCTTAGTCTCAAGGCTCTAAAAGAGAGGTTTTCAACTACAAAAAAAAAAAAAGTGTTCTTTTCCTCTGTATTGTAATCAGCCACAGGGAGAAATACCAAATATTCACGCAAGAAATAAATGTATGCAAATGCAGCCAGACAGCCTGAATATATGAGAAATGAGACTGAGTCATGAAGGCAGCAAAATCAAAAGTATATAGCAGGAACATGTCCCCCACCCTGACTTCTACATGTACCACTGTCCAGCTTCTGTCATAAACCAGAGGACATCATTGTTTCAAGACTGACTCATGGCCCGTTGCAGCCCTTAGATTAACACAAGAGAGATGATTTGGGGCAGGTACAGAAAGTGGAAAAAACAACTCTCAGTTTACAAGATTGCCGAGTTCCCTTTCAAGTCTTTCTACCTCATAACTCCTGCTAAATTTTGTTTTCCAGTCTGTAACTTAATGAAAGCAGTTGTGGTTTGAAAGCCAAAGAGGTCCAACACCACATCTGTTCTAATCACTCACACACAGAGCTGTTGAGAAAGATTTGAATCTTTCACTCTTAGCCCCACACTCATAATAATCCATTAGCCTTTGCAGTGCAGGACAGCAAGGAAGAAGGACCAGATAAAATCCACAGCGAACCTCCCATTTCTAGCCACATAAAGACAGCACAATTGCAAATGAGAAGTCTTTTTTCCTAGCAGCAGCTCACCCATCAGGATCGCAAGAAAAAATTTTACTGTCTTCCAGCAAATAAAAAAAAAAAATTACTTCAGTTTTACATTATAGATTTAGAATACAGAAATCAGTGAGAGACTGCTCCAGTTTCCCAGTTGGAAAGGCACGTGTCAGCTCGAGAAACTTGCTGCAAAGTACTGGGACTATGCATAAGGCAAGAAATCCTGTCCTTTCTAGCACAAAGCTGTTTGGCAACTATTTGCTTTATTCAAGAACAGTTATTAAATCTCTCAAACTTTGAGTTTAATTAATTCTCCCAGTTCCTAGGTTATTGAGTCAAAAGCTCTAACATTCAATACTGCTAGGTATTATTAATCCCTTGGATATCCAAAAAGTCCTTATGCTTCAATTCTGTCTTACCAAACCTTTCCTTCTGCTCCAACTACATAGGTGCAAAAAGGAGCCAATCCAGAATGAACAGTGTTACAGCTTTATGAGGTATACCTGAAGTCCTATACCTGTGAGATATACATGTATACCTATTACGTGCATCATATATGAAATGCTTTAATCCTTCTAAGGGAAAGGTAGATAGAATAAAATTAGCAGAAGTGATATTCTACCTACTCAGGCAGCTGGTCCCTTCTAAACCACTGTGTCAGAGTTCATAGAGGTTACTGCCACTGAAATACCAACATGCTTTTGAGAAATCTGCTTTTCTAAGCTGCTTCAAAAACAACATTTTGCAAGCAACCTGGGTATGCCAAGGCTGTCACCCTACTGGAACATCCTGACTGATCACTGGACTTAGTCAAGGAGAAAGAGCTTCCAGAGCATGCATATTCTGACAGGGTCACAACCCTAGAAACAGCAGCTTCCTCCTAATGGGAGCAATGCCTATGGTGTTCCAATAACATGTACACACAAATAATCATCAAACTCACCCCTATAAAAAGTCTTGGTGCCTGCACACTACACATCCTACCTTCTTTCCCAGCCCTTCGGCATCTGTCCACTAAGTGACACAGTAAAATCAAAGCCACAAGAGAAGCCAACCAGTCCATGCTGCACAGCCCAGCAAACCCTGTTAGAAAGAAGTCTGCTGGTATTCTCCACTCATATTTGTCTTCTCACCTTTAAAAAAACTGGCAACTGCCTAAGATGATCATTGACCTTCAGAAAGCATCCAGCAGCTATGCTGAAAGAAATCAAAACCTATACTAAGCAGAAGGACACCACAACGGTGCAGGAGCAGGACACACATCACTGTAACTTGGTGTGGGTCTGAAAGGAGACCTTCTGCTTGGCTTGGGAACAGCACTTTCAGGAATCTATAATTCTCACCACTACACTGCAACAGATCCTT
This sequence comes from Taeniopygia guttata, assembly GCF_048771995.1. Lineage (NCBI taxonomy): Eukaryota > Metazoa > Chordata > Aves > Passeriformes > Estrildidae > Taeniopygia > Taeniopygia guttata. Next base: position 26,590,649 of record NC_133030.1, on the reverse strand, counting down.
GAAACATATATTTGAAGAGTCTTGCTATAACAGGGTCGTGGCACCTCAGATGAGAATGAGTACAGGTTACATTAGTAACCAACAGTTGCCTGAGCCATGGGATGGCCAAGTGTCTGGGCAAAGAGACCTCCTCCAGGCTTCAACAGCCCTGTGCCATTACCTGAAAAGGCTGCAACTCCATCCCATGCAGAAACAGAAGATGCTACAGCAGGAGCATCTCCTTCACCAGAAGGGCTCGCTCAGAACACCAGCAGTTACTGGTTTGTAAGGAACAGGATACAAACACACTCCCAGAACCCTCTCTGAGCTTGCACTGTCCAAGTTGAATGGTCTCAGTTAAGATGGCCTTTCCAGTAGAGCCTTCTAAGCCTGCCATGAACAAATCCAGCTCCTGCACTACCTCATACTGAGGACACAGGCCACATACTTGGGCCACATTCAGATCATGTGGACAAAGATAATTAATTGAGTTAACGGTAACTGCTAAAAGCCAGAGCTGATTTTAAGGCTGATTAGTAGATGTTAATTATCCTACAACTGTGCCCTCTCAGATCACAGAGCAATGAACAGAAGGATATAAATACACATAACAGGCAAAAAATCCAAACTAAGGCAACAAGCAAGCTCAAGAGATCCAGACAGACCATTTCTGCTTAATGCTCCAGAGAATAACAATAGCTGTACTGAACCAGAGTACTAAGCACAAATAAAATCCATTTTTAACTAACTCATTCTCGACTTAGCCCTTGAGACCCAAAATCTAAATGCATTTAGTACTGTCAAATGGGTTCAATAATAGACACACTGTTATAATCATCAAAGTGTCTCATCTGTGTCACTGGTAATGTAACCTACTGTCCCTCAGGAAGGTGCAGATAAATATTCTTAAAGTAAGTCATGTTATACTCTGCCAAGTCTTTGGTGTCACACTCATAGCTTCTGGCACCCAAAATCCCAAAAGAGACACAAACTATTTGTTTTCAGTAAAGCCAAAGTGTAATGTAGTCCAATATCTTACCACAATAAACATGAAGTTGGGAGCAATTCTGCTAAGGAGGACAAACATAATCTGTGGATGAAGAGAAGTAGCTCTGTGGCAGTAAACTGTTAGCCACTAAACATTCAAGTTTCCAATGGAGAAGCATGAAAAGAGAGAACAGAAATGCATATTGCTTGCCTCTCCTTTTGAAATGTTTCAGCAGATCATGCTTGACTCCTGAATACTCTCTGCAGCTTACAGCAACCTCCTCCCCTCCCACATCTCCCATTTCTGCTATCCAGATATGTAACAGGCTAACACTAGGTTCTATGGAAGCAATCGCTCCACTATCTCTGTCTAGACAATATGAAATTGTCACAAATGACATCTAAAGTACAATTAGCAGAAAAACTGCAATTTCTACTCTCTTCCCCCGCTCACCGGGAAAAAAAAAATCACCCATTATCATCCTCCAGGTTGTCAGTCAATCCAGCAAATGATGAAAATTAACTCTGCTCACCCTGAGAGATGCTTCTGTTCCATCTTGCTAAATTAGGAGGAGGGGGATTGTAGTTTTTGTTCGGTTTATTTTTTTAATTAAAACTACTACAAGATATAAATTGCCTCTGTTCAGCAGCATTGAAATCTCAACTCTCAGATTAAGATCAGACTCCTTTTCTGTCAGACATCAACAGCTCTGGAACAGCCACTCTACACTTGCACTATTAACTCAGGTCTGCAGCAATCACTAGCAAGGGGGAAAGGAAGTAGACTCCAAGTTACAGGACACTTCTAGACAAGGGAAAGACTGCAAAGATACAAGACATTACAAGCAGAAAAGGGAGAATTTTCAGAAATGAAGCTGAATGCCAGAAGCTACAGTTCAAGGGGAAAAAGCCCACAAAGCAATCTCCTCATAGCACATAGTCCACTGGACTATATACCTCCATCTCCCCATGGGGATGAGGACCAGCACCAAAGCCTTTTGGGACAGAGTGATTCATTTCAGCAGGTTTTGAGAAGATACTTAACTGCAGCAAATTTAACTTTTCAGTAAGTTTCTAAGGATAAGCAGCCCTACACCACACCTTAGATTTGCTGTCACAGCATAAGCATTACTGAGTAACGCTACTCCAAGAGACACTGAGGGAAGGGTTTTCCTCCCCATCCAAAAGGGAGGTGTTAACAAACAGCATTGAGGTTATTGCCTTAGAATCAAAGGGGTGTTCAGTCAGCTGCTATCCTCCTAAGCTGCTCTACACCAACAACCAGGGCAAACCAGTAAAATTAAGCACTCTAAGGACAGCAATCACCCCTACCCCTCCCCTACTCCCAGCCTTCAGCTATGAGAAGAGCTTAAAACAGAAAATTGCTAGTTACCCTTTGAAGGAGAAGTATATTGATAACTCTTGGCAGCCTCTGATTTTCCTCCCCTCATTTTATGCCTTCCCTGAAAAGACTTTTATATTGCATAATGCCCATTCGGAGGTGAAAATTATCACACTACATATTACATCTCCTTTTCAGCCCTCCAATTTACAGCCAGCACTCAGTTCCCCTGGGCACTCATCCCTGTGAATGTGCTCCTGAGGTTTCTCTTAAGAAGGTAAAGAATAGCAACAGTTTAAAACTAGATTCCCTTCAATCATCTTCCTCTTACAGCCAGGCAATGCATAACCTAAAGATAATGAGAAAGCTAAAGCATGAAAATAGCTGAATGTTCTTCAGTGTCCAATAACACCAATACCCTCCCTCAAACCTTATTCCTGGAGATCAATTATAGCCTTGACAGAGCACTAGAAAAATATTTTAAATAAAAATCTGAAGCAACCCAATCCACAGGCTTGGATATTCTTTCTTTCCCTGTTCTCAGAGGAATAGGAAAAAATTATTTCAGACATCTGTATTGTGTTTCCTACTTTCAAAAAGTAAATTGAAATCACGTAAGCAGAAACCATCAAGCATTTTGTTCCACAGCTTCATTTTCCATAAAAGTTTTTTAGTCCTTGTCAAACAGAAAAACACTATTGCTCTTCACCAGTTTCATATTCAAGCTTAAAATAAAAAAGCAATCAGTATGCAGTCCTAAAGATTGCCTGAAAAAATGAGTTCTAAAATTAAGTTTTTAACATAATATGCTCGGATACCTTTAAGCTAACATTTCTAGGCTGCTTCAGCTTTCACATGGCTATGGTTAGACATATTTAGCCTAGCACCAAGACTGGACTAAGACAGGTCAGAAACAGACAATGAAGATAGAAAATATAGTCAAACAAAAGGATCAAGCTTTTCTTAAGAATGTTGCAATCATCTGCAAGAGATAAATAACCTGAGAATATCACTACTCATTAAAACCTCAACTGTCACTTTTGCAGTTCTGAGTGAGCTCCTCCATAGCCTTGTTCGCATCTGTGCCGAACTGATTCTCAGTGAGGAAGTAAAGTTAGTGGCTGCCTTTCTATCCAAACCCTGTTAGGCATCCTTTTTGTCACCTTTTTTTTAAAGTTATTACATACAATGAGCAGCCTTTACAAAATAATTTCCTTTTTTTTAGGGAAAGCAAAGATGCAGTATATGGTGATATAAATATGTGATCAGAGACAAGTTCTAAACACAGCCTTTGTAAAACGATTTGGCCTGCTTGTGGAAAAGAACTTGTGCTAACTCTGAAGGTGCAACTAGGGACAGAGAAGACATCCTTCCCAGCTGGAGGTGAAGAGTTGTTCAGAGGAGAAGGTCTGATATAAGGCAGAAGTTATCACAGAAAGTGATTGTTTCCCCTTCACTGATTCTGGGCAAGAATCCTGTAGAAAACAAACTGTAAGGATTTCTCAGAAAAGAGACAGCACTTAAGGTCTTCAGCCAAGATGGGAAGGAATGCAGAGAAAAAGTGCACAATTACAGAAAACAAGGAAGTGTCAGTAAGAGTTTGAGCAGCAGAAATGAGCACTGGGAATTGAGTTCTCCTAATTAGAAGATGGGGAGCAGAGTTTCGAGAAAAACATGGTTAATTAACCCTTTAAAGTTACTTCAATTTAACTAGAAAGTAATACTACATAATGAATTGTGCTATTACTGCACCTCTCCTTTTGGACTAGGAATTCCAATTTCCATTTACCATCTAATGCTGCAGGAACTACACTTTAGAGCTCACCACAGGGAAATGAGTTGTTTTACAGAAAATGACAGATTCTTTTTAATACTCAGGGCTGCACTGTTAATCTATTACTTCACCTGCTGAAAAAGGCCATGCATCAGAACAAAATATGAATGAGCATTATGGAGAGGTCCTCATCATACAGCATCTGGGGAATGATTAGTTCATAATTTCAACAAGCAAGAGGGAACACACATCCATGACAGACATTAAAAGGGTCAAGACCAGCTACAGCAAGCAGCATTAATTAGTTTTGGCAATAGCTCCAACATAAAAAGAACAATGAAAGACCTTGCACTTCCATTCTGCAGGGGCAAAATCCTTGAGGGACAGGAAGGGAGAAGAAATGAAAATCAGTTCAAGCTACTGCACATGCTATTTTGCTCTACAGTGGCAGTTTCACACCAGTGCTCAGGATGGGGCAGGTACCCATGCCCAGCCGAAGACAGACATCACATTTCTCCACCTAGACCCTTAACAACACACCATCAAACGAAAATTCAGCTAGAGGGTATGGGTTTCTAGTTATCATAAGGTTTAAAAGCATGGCCAGAACATAGCCAACACACTGAATTCTCTCAGTCTGCAGACAGCTTTACTCTTCTGAGGACTCTTCTGCCTACCTTCATCTGTATGACTGCTTCAAATTCTCCTTGTTCTGGGAGTTCCCAGCACCACAGACTCTGTGGACAGCAGAAATCTCTGCTTACCCACACACAGATCTGCGTCAGTTTCTGGGATAATTACATACAAGTCATGTTTCTCTGTAGGGAATTGAAGAGGAGGTGTCTTTCTTGAGGGGGTAGAAGCCATACTGTTATCTCCATAGGTTTCTAAGGCTATGAAAACAAAGATCTTATTACAAATCAAGCAATCCCTTTAAAATGCTCTTGTTCACTCTGGAGTAAAAAAGAAAGTCAGGTCAACAAATGACTGGCAGCATAGTTCAGTCACTTAGTCCAGCCTTCCCATTTCAGGAAGACAAGGGAATGATTTCATACTAATGCATTTCAAGCAGAAAAAATGAGTCAGTTTCCTGGCAGATATAGAACCCTGTTTATTTACAGCCTTCAGTTTCAGCAGGTGCTCTCTCAAGAAGAGCAAGGGAGGAGGTCACTTACATCATCATGCAAACAGCAATTTGGTGCAATCAGTTAAATATGTATGTGGAAAATGTTTAAAATGCATGTTAGCTATTCAACAGACCAGAACAGCTCAACTGGAGAAATCTAGAGTCATCACTCTTTTGGTTACAGTTGTGTTACTGAGCCAAATCACAGGTCTCCCTCTCTCCTCTTGCTCCAGGGACAACAGATTAGATGAATCCTGCCCTACTGCAAGTTCTCCAGTCCAGACTCTGCAATAAGGAGCAAATAATTGGATACAGGCACTTTGTCCCCAGAAACACCACATAGTGAGAATTTTCAAAGAGCATGAAGAGTGAGTGCACACATGAAGTATATGTAAATTGAATGCACACCTAAAAATTACAGGGTTGTATTACAATAAAAAGGCACACTACAATGCCAACATCTCCAGCTCTTCGCCACAGTGAAGAAAGCTACAAAGAGCTTTTAGATGAGCAAGCAGGCCTGAAACAGAAAGCTTCAGAGAGATTTCAGAGAGCCTGTCCAAAACTTGTTTCTTGGCAAAAACCAAAACCAAATTGAAATTTAGATACTGTTTTAATATGACTTATCTGAAGCCAGACTATAAGCTCTAAAAATCTATAAGCTAGATAGTTTAGGCATGTCACAGACCTCCATTAATTGTAAGCTGAGCATTATCCCCTAGATAGAATACAATTACATGAACTCAAGACACATAAGTAAAAGAACAGAAACAGGAGCAACTGTACCTGGTCAAGTGAGCCTGTCTGGACATGCTGCCCACCCTGCAGCAGCTGGATCAGGTGGCTGCAGGGAAAGTATGTGCAGACAGCAGAGGAGACAGACACCCTAACAAAGGATGGCTTTCAAGAGGGGGAAGCTATTCACACCTCTTCCCTCTCTGTAGGAAAGCTGAGAACTGATATGTTTTATGCTATCCTCAAATAGCTATCTGTTTGAAGTCAGCTGTCTTTAAACTTCTGAGCAATTTGTGTTTATTCAAGATCTTTGGTCTACAGTCACCTCATATATGCATTCTCAAAGAAACCAAACAATCTCTCAAAAAAACCTGCCCAAAACAACAACCAACACCTACCCACCCAAATAACAAAAAAAAAAAAAAAAAAAACAAAAAAAACCACAACCCAACACACACAACCACCACCAAAAAAACCCCAACCCCACCCCCCCCCCCCCCCCCAACTCTAGATGCCAAAAGAAGCAAAAATAATAGCCAGTTTGGAAGCATATACCTCTACCATTCTCACTAAAACATCAGTTTAATTCAAATTCAGTAAGCTTCCTTGATGCCACAGTACAGCAGGTGAAACTCCAGAACAGTTCCCACAGTAAAGACACTTGTAAGGAAAGAGGTTTCTGTTGCCTGGAAATTGCAGAGGAATAAACTTTACCCATTTATTTTATAGGTGAACTCCTCATTGCTGTGCCTGGACAATAATAGGGGTGAAATAAGGGCAGTGGTTCAAATGGGAAAATACCACGAAGGTATTTGAGGAGGAGTTATTTCTATACCTGCCTAGTAAGCAAGTCAAGCTGCTACAAGAGGAACATGGGGAAAAGAATTTCTTTTCATCTGCTACAATCATTGCTGCATATTTAAATTCAGGCCAAGAAAAAGAAAAGGCAGCTTCCGCCTTTCTGCAAGTTTGGCGAAGGCTGCAGGTACATGTCCAGCTTTCGAAGGCACTGGGAGAAACTCAGCAGCAGGGAGTGACCTCTATCAGTTACTGCAAGAAGGGAAAGCACAAGGCATCATCCTTCTCACCCACCAACTCTCAGTGAAGAAGAATAGGGCTCTAGCAACCTTACATTATTCTTAAATCAGGAAACTAGCAAAGGCAGGGGAAGGAATATTTGTGCAAGAAAACAGGTACTTCTTTCACTTGTTTTTCCACATAACTAACAGCATACTAAAGAGCTCAAACTTTCTGAACTTCAGAAAAAGAGTTTTTCCTGCCCACACAGAGACAGCAGGCTTGGTCTGGGAAAAAAAAACACAAAGCTGGAAGGGTGTGTAATTACCCCAGAGCTCACATAGGCATCAACGGCCCATTTAGACATGGCAGCTTCTCCTATAGTTCAGGTTATGTTTACAGTCTCATGATAAAAACTAATTTGTATTTTCCATTTTCAGTAAAGGCCAAACAAACAATACTCACCAAGTTTGTCCACAGCCTGCACATCTCACACATAAAAAATGCTAATTACCATGTTTAAATGCTCATGTCACCTTCAGACTATCATTTCACTTCATGCTTGCAAGAGACAAATTAGGTCTTTGTTTACTCTTATGTGTCCTGGCTAACATTTACAGAAATCATTCCCATACCGCACAGTTCTGGCTTTCTCTTCTCAAGCACAAACCCAAACCTCTTCTCTCTGCTGGCAAATCCATTCATAACTTCCACTTACCCCAGTCTCTTACTAACTGCTGAGATATTACTTATCTCTGTCCCCACCATTTTCAGTAATAGTAACAAAGCATCTTTGGAATTATTTCTTACCAAGCCTGATAACAGCACAGCATAAACTCTTCCAAAACTATCAGAGTGCACATGGAGTCTACAAGGCTTGTCAGAAAAATCCTTTCCACAGCACCGGTAAGATCTACACACCGTAACTTTAAACAAAATACTGAGTTCACACTACAAATGGCAGGACACAAGGAGTGGGGAGGGTCCTCAAGCTAACCTCCAAACAAGAACTCAGAAACTTTCAGGTTAGGAAAGGAGACAGAAAGGAGCAAAAGAAACATTACCCCCTTGTGGCAGCAAAGCAATATGGAAATAAGGTCTGAGAAATTCAAAGGGGAACAGACTAGGTGTTTCTCTTCATAGCTGCTCTAAGGAGAGCTGTATGTGGCCAGAAAGGTCATCGACACTGAAGAGAAACGGGATGAGCTGGAGTCGCTGTACTACATGTGACCGGGTTCACATCACACAGCAAGAACAAAGCAGGAAGGACCAGAGTCCTCAAACGAGACCTGACAAAATCAAAGACACAGATTTGTCCCTGGACCCTGGTACATGGTTCCAGGGAAGATGGTTTCACATGTCACTTGCACACAGTGCATCCAACAGACTAAAATACAGCAAAGCCTTTGATAAGCTGTGCCAACTTCAACAGGTCAAATATTTGCACAGCACAGTGGACTCTGCCTTTCATACACTCACAAACAAAATAAAGGAGTTTATACAAGGGTCCCCAGGCAAGAATTTCCCCACTTCACACATGCTCACTCCTTTCTGCCTGTATGCATGACAAAAGTGTCACTCAGAATGGTTCAAAAGACTTCTCAGATTTTCAGGTAACTTCAATAATGTGTCTTGTCTGTCAAACTAAATTGGTGAGGCAAGGTGAAAACATTATGCATTCATAAAATGCAGGCACAGAGTTACTCATACCACAGCCTACAGAATTTGACCTCTGGAATGAGTGCAGTGAAGTGGTTAGAGAAGTTCAGTATAATTGCCAGACAAAGCTTCTTCATGGAAAAATAAGGATGATAACCATTTCCTTGTTAACCATAAGTTTCATGCAAACCTGCCTGACAATAGAACAGAACACACCTTTCATTTGCAGTAATGTACTCAAATCTCTAGACAAAATAAACAGGTAAACCAGATAAAAATTGTCCCTCTCATGCATTACAAGCAGCTAAATCTATAGAGGACATTTTTCCTCTTCCTTCTTTTCCCCATTTATAGGAATTGTTTCACTGTATAAGGTTTGAAATGTTAGCAAGGACACGCATTGCTACTTGCTCTTTGCATCCAGAACTCAGAAACAAAAATCAATTTATAACCTAATTATTTTCCTTTTTTTTTCTAAAACCCCTACAGTAATTCTGTCACTTGTTCCATACTAAAATAGCTAAAGAGAAAGTCTGAATCAGTTTTATTAGCCAGCATTGCACCGTACCTAGCATTAACTGCTGAATTGATACATATTTCAGCAGAGACCACTGCTAAATTCTGTGCATCCCTGTCTTAAGAAGGTGGCACCAGCTCCTCTCAAATAAGCAGCTGACTAGAAGAATCCTCTTTCATTCCCTGTTCAACTTTTTATTATCAACCTGAATGGGCCCAGAAAGCAACAATGGCTTTAAGTACTTAGAAGATAATTTCCCGCACTGAGATTCCTCAACCCATTTTTAAATTAACAGGTAGTTATAAAAAAATTAACTTAGCTAACATCTGTTGCTCAGTTATCCTTCCTTCATCCACATCTTTCCAACAGCTTCTATGACCAATTTTTTGCAGCACATTTTACATGGCAACTTCAGAGATTTCTGAGCTTCTTTTCACTTTGATGTTAAAAGTGAGGCAAAGACATCCACAGGGGAAAACTCCCTACATTTGACTTAATGAGATCACTATGGAGAACCTCAGAAAAGCTGAAGCTCAGTCTCATGAACCTTTGCTTAACATAGACCATAAACCTTCCCCAAATTCATGCCTCACCAGCACAACTTCAAGAAGCACACAGCTCAATGGCACACTGCTTTCAGGCCAGGCTGAATGTGATGGGACACCTTGTATTGCTGAGGCCCTCAGAGACATGCTTCTCCTAAAAGAGGTACCAGAGCTGTTAGGTAGGAATAGTGCCATTACATGCTTATTAATGCCTTTGTCATCAGTCCAAGATAATTAGCCTAGGATCATCAGAAAGAGCAGAATTCTCTCCTTACCCTGCTGACATAGTTGCATCAACAGAATTCAAAGAACAGCCTTCACTAAACTACCCTATTAACTTAATTGACCTTCAATGGCAATGTTTTCCCCAAAACCTACTTCTCAACTAGGAAAGCCATGTCAGGGAAGGAATCTTGCCCATGGACAGGAAATGAGAACATGCACAGTTTCCAGACACAATTTTTATCTTACGTTTTTCGGCTGACCTTAGAATATAGAGCTCAATTGCCCAATGAGGACATCTAATGGAGAGACAAAGAAGAACAGAATTATAAAACAGGTTATGAGTACATCTTGGATTCCAACACTAAGAATTAACCAGAGGCTGACAGGCACAAAATTACATTGATTGGAAGTGTGTATGCAGTTACCACTAGTACCCTCAGGTTTGAAGGCTTATCCTCTGCCTTGTATTTCGTCAGCACTTTCAGCATTACTTAGCTTATATTTCAGGACTCTCAGACTCCATCTTTGAATGCTTCTGTAGCTCCAAAGTTTAACAGACATTTTGGACTCTGCTGTGCAGGAGTGGTTCCAGCACTTCCCCCTGTGAAAGCATGCCCTAGGTCTGGGAGACATGAAGGCTTGGTACAAGATGGTCACTCTATGTAAAATTCAGGTAAGTGGGTGCTTGCTGACTTGTTAATAGATTCACAGGATATTCTGAGTTGGAAGGGAACCACAAGGATGATTAAGCTCAACGCTCAGAAAATGGCCTGTATGGGGATTGAACCCACAACTTTGGTGCTATTAGCACCATGCTCTAACCCACCTGAGCTAATCTTATGTACTATAAAGAAAAATACAAACAGCTAATTTGAGAATGGCAGAAAATTACACCTGCAGCATAGAGCTAGCCTGCATGGCTTTTATGGTTCCTTTTAAGGGAAAAGATTTCATAAAGCCCCAAGCCCACCCTATGTGTTCAACAAGAAAGGAAATTAAGTTTTACTTCAAGGAAATTGCCAGAAGCATTTAACACCAGACTGCCCACTGCTTCCAGCTTCTTGCTTCAGAACTCTACAGATAACCTTAACTTCAGTTAGAAGGGAAGCAGAAACCCCTGCTGCGCCTGTTCTTTAGAAAGGCCTGATAACAGAACCAGGAGATTGGGAAAACAAGAGTCCCTAGGAGATTCTCAACAACCTCTGCCAGAAAAGTTTCAACCTAAAGGTTTCATCTTATAGGAATTCCTCTGGAATTAAGCTCATGCATCAAACTACTCACTCCAAATCAGAAGTCTCAGCGAAAAGCACCTGTTTGCTCAGCTGATCAGGTAGGCAAGTAACCCTTCATAAATGCTACAGCCACTGGAGCAGACAGCAGCAACCACCATGGACGACAGGCAAAGTGACACAGAGATTTAGCCACAGGACTCTTGTCAGACTCTTACAGGCTGGGGTGGATCAATGATATGCCTCAGGATATTTTAAAATTATAGTTACCACAGAAAAGATAGTATCTACATATCCCACTAATATCTCATTGTCCAAATACATGCCAACTTCCCAATCAATAAGAAGGTTATTTGCCCAGTTACTGCTGACACTACAGTGACTCATCCCAGAAAATGAGACACAGTGGAGATGACATAAGTATGTACCACTGTTTCAAAAGAAAGATAATGCAAGACTTACTCAAGTACCATTTTAAAGCTAAATTTGTCAGCTCCTTCTTACTATTATGCCCTTTAATACGAGACAAGAGGATACCTGACTTAAATTAACAGTAGGTAAGTTCATGCCCAAAAAGTAGCTCCCACGTCATCAGCTTGAGACTCTCATTATGGCAAGCTATTAAAAAAAAAAAAAAAACTGGGGCAAGGATTTAGAAACTGATGAATAATTTTATGACCACCACCACTTATTTTATGCAATTACAACAAGAAAGGCAGCCACTGTTCCAGCCTCAGTATAATCAGCTTATCTGCAGCACAGAAGAAAGAATTCCCTTTCCTCAGGCACTCCTGTGTACAAAGCCTTCTTAGTTACATCTGCATCCAACCTGGAAATTTTGCTTTTCTACAGTTCAAAGCATCTGTTTCAGAGAAACAGAAAGACTGAACCTTTCCTCTAGTGAGAGCACAAACCACTTGACAGAGATGTGAAACTGAAACCCAGCGTGGAAACCCCATTCAAAGTACCAATGTAGCTGTATGATCCACACAAGCCAGTGAAGACACTCTGACACAAAGGACACCTCTTCCCTGATGCAAGTTCAATTTAGCTTATCCAATTTCTTGTATCATATCTGAAGCAGAAGAAAAATATCCTTCCAAAAAAAAAAGAATCACCTTCTTAAAAAAGAAGACTGCAAAGACTAAAATTTTCAGTGATCAGTATGTCCCCAACCAGCTCAGGTCAACAGGAGCCACTTTCAAAACTAACCTCTCTTATCAGCGGCAAACCAACTGCATATACTCAAACCACTGACACAGAGCTTTGACTTTTTTCCCTCTCTGGGCAACCCTGAGGAAATTATTGTTCACCCTTTTAACTTAACAACTTACTCATGCCCAGTTTTCCATGCCAATCCTGGGCAGATTCTCCATGCATAGCACATGATGATAGGGTGTGTGACAAGGAGCACAAAGGACAGCATTAACACATCCTGAGTTTCCATGCTTCTGCAGGGTCTTGGAAATACCAGGAGCACAGTCCACCCCAGAGATCGGATAAAAGAGCCCATCCTTTTGCCTGCCTGTACTACCATTAAGAGGTCCAGTCTCTGCCCTTACAATCTTCAGAACACATCTCCAGCATGACAATGTTAGCTATGAACACATCAACATCTCTACTTTCATCTACATGAATAGCACATGGCCATATGAGAAAAGGTTTTTAACTCTGAAAATGTTGAAAAACCTCAGACTAGATGGGAAAGGTTTAAGGTAAAATAGAGGAGGAAGGGCAAGTATGTATCTTACCTCCTGAGTGAATCCTCCTCTGAGCTTTCCTCAGGCATTTCCTGGTTTAAGGCCTCCTGTGATACATTCCCAGGTCTGCTTGAAGCCGACTGGCTGTAAACTCTTTCCCAGTGCCCCGTCTCCTGGTTAAAGACCACTCCCACGGTCCTCTCCTCCTGCGGGGTGGAAGAGCTGCCCAGCTGCAGTCTGCTAGAGGCAGGAGCTCTGCCCTCGGTTCTCTCTGCAGGCTGCACCTGGCTGGTATGTGGAGGCACACCCTCAAATGTGCTTTGGACCTGCCCTGGTGTGTAGCTAGGCGTGCTTCTTTCCCAGCGCAGCGTGTCATTGTTAAAGGTCAGCAGGTTATGACAAGCACGACAGCGGTTCAGGTGACCCCGGGACAAATTGGAATTGTTTTCACTGCTTTGTGCAGTCTGCTGATGGGAGGGACCGGGTCGATCAGGCTCAATGTTGTTGTTGAGCATTTCTTGAGCCTGTTGCGACTGGCTAGGCTCCCCACCAATCCCCTGATCTAACTCCTGAAGCCGGTCATATTCCAGGAAGAATCGCCTCAAATCACACTGGAGCTCATTACGAATGCTGGCTGGATTGCTTGGGCCAGCACTACTACCACTGTTCACCTCAGCCCCTGGGGCCAGAAAGCCCCTCCCTTCTGTTGCAGAGGTATAGACTGATGCCTGGGAACCTCCCTCCTGCTGTCTGAGCACGGACAGCAAGCTCACAGAGGAGGCACTGGTCCTAGGGGGAGGCATGGCTTCCAGCTCGGACCGAGAGCTCATGTTCAGCACTGTCCTGGACCAGTCAGACCCACCCAAGCCTGAAGCCATCTCTCTCGCAGACTGTTGGTACCGGGACTGGTGGCCTGCCAAGGACCCGCTGAGGGACCGCCGTGTGGGGCCCAGGCTAAGGTTGCGCAGGGTGTTGCCAGCAGTGCTGCTCTGAACTGTGCTGAAAGCAGAGGGCCTGTTAAGTATCCCCTGCTCCTCCTGCGCTACGGATGCCTGCTCTGGGGGTTGATAAGGCTCTGTCTGCACAGAGGAGAAGGAAGTGCCAGTGGCCCCAGAAGACGTGGAGGGTGCGTTTTCCTGGTGTGGGAAGAGAGAAGAAGGAAGTCTTGTACTAGAGCATCGGCTGCAAAGGCACAACATCCCCAGGTGCTGGCAGCACTCTGCTGTGGGATAGCTGACTCGCTCCCGGAGCCTGTTATAGACAGATGCCCTTGTGTTCTCACTGGCTGGAGGCGGAGGTGGTGGTGGTGGAGGCGGTGGAGGGGATGGGGTAGCAGAGTCTTGAACACTGTTTTGCTCTCCCACCTGTATGCCAGAGGAGCGGGAGGACAACATATGCAGGAAGTTGTGGAGGAGGGGTGTGCGCCTCACAGGCTGAGACGGAAGGATAGCGCGCTGACGATAATGCGGCATCTCTGTGCTGTCCACGGAGATTTCCACTTCCTCATCGCTCTGCAGAAGGAAACAGGCAAAGTTCAGTCACCTCAAGGCAAAATCCTGTACTTCGAAATAAACAGCAGAAAGTCAGCTACCAGCCAAGACAGATGAAAGGATGTGATAAGTCCCTTCTTAAAGGCCTTGACTTAGAGAAAACTAGTTGAGATTATTTCTAAGTTCATTTTATGGATCTAGACAACCTCTTTCTACAGCCCAGTGAGCTTTCACAATACACTGTTCATACAAACAGAAGTATCAGTGTCTGAGGGTCAGAAGCTGAGGGGAGAATTGTTGATACCTCAGGATAGCTTCAAATCTAAAAGAATGTCACAATAGAACTGAAAGAACAGGACCACTGAGACCTCTGTCCTACCATTAGTGAGACAGAGAGGGCAAAACATACACATTTCGGAAAGCACTTTATCAGCCACACACATAATCACCAGTCGAGGTCAGACAGAACTCGGCTTAAGGAGACTTCAGGTTTTCAGGAAAGCACAAGTCTGCTTAGAAACAGACTAGGGCTAAAGTACATAGAGGACCTTTTAACTAGCCAGTCAATATAAGTCCTGACATTCCCCTTACCTGCTGGTTAGAAGGGTTAACTATCGCTGTGAGCAAGTAGTGTCCCAAGGGATCAAACCGTACCAGCCTAAAACAAAAGCAGTGCCAGAATATCAATCACCAGTTCACATTCCACATTGACACAGGAAGCTGAACACAGCAGGGAAGAAAACCCCATATGACATGTTTGTAATGAGAATTTTACTACATTACCATCATATTTTTATGAAGGATGTCAAACAGTTTATGCATTAAGAAGAAAATGTACCTATCTAGATGAAGACTGCAGTTATTTTACAGTCCACAGCAACACTACACCAAAGTTAAAAGCTAGAAGTAAGTACTGCTGCATCAACTGAAACAGCCAGAAAATTTAAATGAATACATGTGTTTATATTTCAAAATTGAATTGGTACAAAGGGAGAGATTAACATGCCTTGATGCCACATTGTTGTCTTATTTTAAATTGCTCAAAAGCAGGAATCAGGTTTCCAGCAATCCAGTTTCTTCAACAAGTGTGCCAAAGTAATAGCTCAGCATTTTGTTCCAGCAGTTCCTGGGTTTTCTCATCCTTATGGCTGACAAGTTTAATTACTAAGCTTAAAAATCAACATGAAGTAGATTCTGGACATTTAATGGACCTATGCCCTATTACAAAAATGAACAATTAAGTTGATCTATTACTTCAATTGCTTTTTCTTTCTTACCACAGAACTGGTTTTCTACCAGTTGAATCAAGGAGCTGCAAGCAACACTTCACTGCCTGAGCACAGAGGGTGCAGCATCCCAGAGGAACCTTACATACACTTTCTAAACCTGACCATTTTTCACACATAAGCGTTCTTTTCACCCAGAAGCAGGAGCTCACCTGACCCGCTCCATTTCACTGGCTGTTTTCACCACTGCAAAAGGCTCCCGACGACTCCAGTCCCAGAAATGTATCTCATTGGCAGTGGCAATCAACAAGAGCTGAGCCGTAGGATGAAAAGCAAGTGATGCAATGGCATTGTTGCTATCTGTGAACCAGCTCTCACTTCCACCCTAGAGTGAGGAGTCAAGAACCACAAGCAGTTTAACACGTTTGCTATCATTAAGTTTCCATGTACTTGCCATGCCTCCCAGCCTGCCTAGAGCATTTCAAGTGAGGAGCTGTCTTGACAATAGCCGATCCCATACAAGGTCATGTGCCAGGTCTAAAATGTAACACTACTTGAAACAATGATCACAGATGTATTTTTATAGGTGTGTCTCAAGCAGCCTGTAAAAATGCTTCATTTAAAAAAAAAAAAAACAGACAAGCCCATGCGCTTCGTCTCTATGCTATTTACCAAACTGGGTAGAGCAGCAGCTTCTATAATGAACAGTTCAGATATGTTCAGTGGAATAACAAACAGCATGTCTCACAAAGGCTAAACAGGCACCTTGCACAATGTTCTCCAGCATTACCTGTACCACTGCAATCAATAAAACAGGTGCTGCTAAGAAGCATGACCTACTGGCAGGACTGAATGAAGAATCTGTCACCTCCTCTCTAGAGAGAAGAGGACAACTACGGTCTGTTCTATGCTTTTACACACAGGTCTCAGAAAAGCTTCCAAACACCTGTCTTACCAAGTAACATGTGGAAAACAAACTCAGCTGAAAAAGTCACCACCCACCAAATATCAAAGAACCATACATTTCAGAAAAGACTTACATGTAAATCCCAAATTCTAACCTCCCCATCTAGGCATCCTGAAGCAATGAGGCCTGGGATGGTGGGATGGAAGGTGACACACCAGGGAGTACGGCGATGTCCAACCAAGGAATGAACACATTTGCCCGTTTTCACCTCTGTGATGTAGATGTTGTGGTTCACGTGTGTGGAAGCCATTAGGGTCCTGGGAATGCAGAAGGTATGACAAACATTAGCATGAAAAGAATAAAGCAAAATTAGACCATGGTTAGCTTTATCTCAACAGGGTCTGTTCACACTTAACCCAGCAGCTCTCCCACACAGAGCTCAAAGGTTAAGAGGCTACTGTTGCTCCAATGTCACAAAGCTTTCTGTAGCCAGATTTCAGGGTCCATGCAAACATGAGCTCATCTGAATCTGCAAGCACAAACTTGACCTTGAATGTCAGAGTGAACATGCAGCTCAGAAGGCACTCCTGACTGACAGTCTGGGGCAAATAAATATTCCCAACTCTCCACACCATCTCAACCACTGTCAAATCAAGTGATACTATGAGAGATCCCACCTCCATTTCTGCTTCCAATACACACATCATTCTGCTCTGTTCTTTATTCTTAGATATTCCAGGGAATGTGTCACATCATTTGGGCATGTTGTATTAAAACATCCTTTACTCCCTTTAGTTTCTTATGAAATCCCATGGTGCCTGCACAGATCCTTTTTCCTTAGACCTTTGTATCAGCTGGGTACCTCAGAAATTAAACACCAGCTATGAAGCTGTGAGACTAGGAAGGTGCACATGTTCCACCCATGCGTGTCAGGAACCAGAAATTTCATTCAGCTGTTCAGGACTGGACAACTCAATGGGCACAAGCCTCCATCACTTCTGTAAGTGTAGGGAGACTGCTGAAACAGTGAACGAACTAGGAGTTAATTACCTGTCTGGACTAAACGCCAGCAAGAAGGTGGAGCGTGGACTGTCTGGTAACTCAACTTTCTGAAAAAGCCAACAAAGCAGGAAGTGTTGCAAGAGTCATATGATCATACTTTAACTGTAAGCCACACAGACAACAAGGGGAACCCGCTGCAGGAACATATCTAGTATCACATCACTGCAGGAACTGAACAGAGCCAGAGAGCATATCAAGTGTAACACATTAAAGGTATAATCACAAGACAATTTATTTCAAATCCCTGCCTCCCTTCCCCCATTCCAAGATCAAGCTATGCAGCTCTATCCCACAACCTTACCTTGCCCTCCCATTTCATCCATCGAGTTTTATCCTCCACCAGCTCCTGCAGAAGCCGCTGAGCACCCAAGGCTTGGGTGCCCCGTTCCCTACCCCAAAGGATGCGGACAGCATTCTTCTCTGGGACAACCTTCATGGCTCTCAGTTGCCAACACCACACCTACGGCTGAGAGGAGACACCAGCAGGTTCCAGATGCCGACACCAGATGACAACCACCACCAAGCTACAAATAAGCTATCCACATTTCAGTTGTTTATCTTCATGGAAACCTAAAAAGATAAGAGACTCATAAGGAAGGCAGCTTTTACCTTGACTACCCAGAAAAAGAATAATGCTTTTGGAACACTTTGAGCTGCAAAAGAAAGCTTTAATATGTCTACCAAAAAAAACCCAAACAAACAAACAAAAAAAAAACCCAAAAAAAAACCAAGTCACAGTTTTCAGTGGTGTCATTGTCATACAATGGAGTCTGCCACAAAAAGCTCTGAGAAAAGTTTCTTAGAACAGATAAACCAAGAAGCTCTGCTGCAATGCTATTACCTTCTGATCCCAGCAGCGTGCATACTACTCTGCCATCTCTTGATAACATGAAGATCTAAAGACAAATCTGACTCAGTTCATGTTACACTGAACAAAACCATCAATATTAAATAGAGAAGGAAATAGCAATTTTAAAAAGAAAAAAAAACACATAAAGAAGAAAAAAGGTTTATGTGCACAAGAGACAAATTTTTAAATGACAGAACTCAGAATGGTTAGTAGCAGTATTTTCTTTCCTCCCACTCTCCCTAAAAAACCTCTCCTGAACAGATCATTTAAGACAGCTGCAGCTTATAGAGAGGAGCTGTCTATAGAGATAAACCAGGAAAATTAGTTCCAAAAAAGCACACTAGTTTTTATTTGTAGAAGTAAAATAAATTGTACTGAAGTAATTAACAAGTAAAGACCTTCATCTTCCTAGAAAGGAAATTTTCCACAGTGAATTTTGAGCTAGATGGAAATTCCCTGATGCTTAATGTGAACAGCATGGGGATCATGTATTTTAGAGAAGCTGAACTCCATGGTACACATAAACCTCCTTTTGAGAATCTGCGAAAGGTAGCCAAAACTTTAGGTAGGAATTATTCTACAAAATCAAAGCCTTATTGGAAAGCAACATAAAAACTAAAGATATATTCATGAGAATTCTTAAAAATAACTGTACAGATTAAAAAAGCCCAGATCTAAAAAAGCTAGAAGGATAACTGGAATAGATACATCCAAAAGCATAATATAATACAGGAATCCCTAAACTAAAAATATTTAGCTAAATGCTGATAAATCCTGATCCAGATTCTGCAAACAGCCGCAGGCACCCAAGTTCAGAAATGACAAGATTCAAATGGTAAGCAGAATGGAGGAGAGGGACAACTCAGAACAATACAGGCAACAAAAAGTCTACTTTTACAGGAGGAAACTGTACATCTAGTTTAACCCTTAATCTAGTAAAATTAAGAAAACAGTAGCTGAATATTCTATATGGGTGTATTCAAGGAATTTGGACTACAACAACCCAAGAATAAACACATAAACAGGACACCAGTGGAAGACTGGTCCTGCAGCTGGAATAAGCTGGAAGTTTGAAAAGATTTAAACTTTGGAGCAGCCTTTCAACAGCTGTGAAGGACAAACCACATAAATAACTTGAGATCATGGTAATTTACAAGCAGGATAACAATCACTCATGAGAAAGAACAAGCTCTGACAACCTAGCAACATTTCAGTACTATCAGAACCAATGTTCCCTAAAGTACAATAGCAACATGGAAAACAAGAGGTTTAACAAACAACTTTAAGTTTATTTATGCCATGTACAAATTTACATATTGTAAAATAAATGGGGAGATAACTCCTACAACTGTAGTCAGTGAAGTTTTAGTATTCACCCTATTGAAGGACCAAGTCATCTCCACTATATAAAACCAAGTGCATACCTTAAGACAGCTTATCTAAATCTCTCATGTGTGTCCTAATTTATTCAACTAATCTGCCTATAACGAACACTTCATATGTGAGCCTGAGTGTTTAACTTCATGTTTTTCCCTCAGGGACTGTACCTCATTTTTTCAGCTTCTTCTGACTCATGTCTTTATTCCATTTTCAAAGTAAACAAAGGAAACACCCAGGGCTCTAATGCCTTTCACAGACCCTATCAACCTGCTGAACATTTTTAAAAGCTGGGACCCCTTCAGAAAACACTGAATCTATCCTTCTTGAGTGATGCTGAGATTCCAGTATCCCTTTGGGAGCCAAACTTTATCCTTTTTCTGAATTAGCTTGAACACAATAACTGCTCCTCTACCTGGTTACACATTCAGCAACACTTCAGACAGGCAAAGAAACTCAGAGCCTTCAAATGAAGAAACAGATGTAGTGCAGCATTGGCAAGTGCACTACAGTGTTCACATCACTGCTGAAGTGAACACTGGCATTATCTTTGATCATTTTAGCAGGAAGACTTTAACCTTTCTATTGGATTATGTGTTCAGCTTCAGTTTGTTTTGGTGTGGGGTTTTTGTTTTTTTCCCTTTAGTCTTTTGGTTTGTGTAGGGTTTTTTTGTGAGGGTGTTAGAAGTGAGTGAATTTTTTCTCTAACATAGTAAAGATACCCACCAACTCCAAACATTTTGTTCAAATGTAAGTTGAATAATGACAGCATGCATGCTATTAAATACCATTAGCAGATAAAGCATTGAAGCACCAACTGTATTTACAGCTACTCATTAGCCATCTGACCAAAAAAGTTAAAATTAAATGCAGGGGGTTTGAAAATACTTCTTGAGACTCAGCATAAATAAAACTTGCAGCTCACTGGATAAAATCTGTTCAGGTGCCTGGTGGACTGATTCAGTAGCAGTGTCTATTACAAATACCCACAACTATCAAAACTGATAAACAGCTGACCACCTAAAGAGGAATTGGGATTGTTCCGTTTTCTTCTTGTTGTTGAATTTGTTTTGTTTACTTGTTTTTGTGGGGAGGGAGGGAGATTTGGATGGTTGGCTTAATCAGGATGACCAAAAGTGTCCAACAACTGCAAGATTAGCTGATACCCTGAATGTGATACAGACGACCACAAAAAATTCTGAAAATGGAGAGTCAAGAAATGTTTCTATAATTGGCAGCTTTCTTTCCTTAAGAGTTTTCTCCCTTCAGGGCATTTCAGAACAACATGCTGGGCTGTTCACAGTTTTTGAAAGGGCATTACACAGCCCAAACCCAAGCCTTTTACTTGTTCTGTACCAGCCATCCTTGAAGAAGCCTGAAGAATTCCCAGCATTAGAGGAATGTAGGTTTACTTATCACTTTTATAGATGTTGAACCTCTAAAAAGCCAAAGTGAAGCTGCAAATTGGTAATACTCTGTAGCGGTACATGACCCCCTGAAAACACTGACAGAAATGCAGGGTGAGAAAAGGAATAAAAAGAAGCACATTCAATTTGCCGTATAAAAAGTATGTCAAGATATTTTATGAATTATGCAATGGCTCACCATTCCAGTTCAAAACTTCAGCACTTTACAGAGATGATGGTCCCATCTCCTAATGTGCCCCTTCCCCATCTTTGTTGCTATTAATTTCGTGGAGATTCTGGTACCACCATGCTGGGAGCACAGCTGGCTTTGATACAAAGATGAATATTGCAATACTACCTTTACGTTATTCCACTCTTCATGGGGGAAAAAACATTATTTCATGTGGCCTTCAGCTCTCAGACTAATCTATTACCACTGCAAAGAACTTTGTGGTTGTTTGCAACCAACACTAAAAGCCTTTCCTAATGCATGTGCACAGAATCAGTATAAATAGCCCCATCAGTGTTTAAAAAGGGAAAAAAAAAACCTCCCTGCAATCAGTAAATGATATTTACAATGGGAGATCTATCCAGAAGATACAAATGTCCAAATAATTTCAGACAATTTTGCTGCCCAAAGAGACCTCATGTGATTGATGAAGAAAGAGGCAATATGAAGTGAAATATTAAAGCTGTCACTGACTTTGCAATCTGGGTTCCACAGAGAGAATGCATTTATAAGACTCCCCGTGAGAGACCAGAGGGAAAAAAGCACACGTCAATAGTTTTGGTCTCCAAGTCCCTTTGTCAGTTTTAAGATTTCCATAACGTATTGAGTGTAAAACAGCCATGATCCACACATAGCTGATGAGCCAAGGCTGTATGCTTTGTATTAAATAATATACACGGGGGGGAAAAAAAAAAGGATTTAAAACGCAACAAAAGCAAAACTGTGGTGAACCATGAGGCATGACACTGTCCTGAAAAACCACAAGTAAACTTGTCTCTAGAAAAGAAGAGGAAACAGATTATTACACTCAACTCCCCCAGCTCTGGCCAGGAACCTACCTATCTTGCAAGCCAGAGTTACTTCTGTTTTCAAAAATGTCTGTCCTGAAGAAGCATGACCAGCCCTAACAATGCTATTGCAGTTATTCCAAATTAAAGTGGAGCATCTCAGGCCAGCAACACACTAAAAATTCCAAGAGCACTGTTTATTGCATTTAATAAATGTTAGTAATTTAAGTTTCATTTAATAAATATTAGCAATAATTTAGCATTCCCACTATTGCACATGTGGGTGGGTTCTCCAAGAGCAATCAGATCATCAGACAGGCATGAAAACAGTGTATGCAGCACTACAGCTCAAATGCTTTATCTTTGCTGACAATGAGCCTAATGAAGGCTGCAGTCACAAGACAGGCTATTCCCTCTAAGGATTTTCTACAAGTTGGTTTCCCTTGTAGTTTACACAGCTTAATTTTGAAGCAAAATGCCTTTCAAGACCCTTTTTACTTTTTAGAAGCTCAAAAAAGCAAAAAGTGCCCACTGAAAACAGCCATATATCATCTTGCCAAGGACTATGAACTACACAGCCTCTCCTTTCGCAGGCACTTCACTGATAAAATAATAAAATCTGGTTCTGACACCCAGACAGGAGATCTCCAAGAACAAACCAGTTGCCTAGAACATAATTTGGGATATATACAAGCAATCACACAGCTCCAGGGACTTTGTAGTTCCATTCCTTGTTTACAACCTGTGTTTTCTTCCCATCTGCAATATGGAAATTCTGAAGCCATAATTTTCCTAAACTGCATCAAACAATATCACATAAGAAGCCCAAGAAATAACTGGATAGAAGACTTATACTTGCAGTTTTATTGAAAATACTGATTCAATCCATATCAAATGTTATGCTATTCCCACTAACCCTTTTTGTGCCTCCTCCTGAAAACCAGAGCAAAATTTTTAAAAATATTTATGTAAAACCAAAACTAAAAAGCTGTTTTGCCCTCTTTGCACTGCATCAACTCAGTTTAACAAACAAGACAACTCAAGAAGTCCTAGTTTGGTAAGTCCTAGTTTGCCAGTAGCACTGGCATTTGAACAATGCTGTAACAACAACAAAATCAGTAAAAAAACAGGTGACATGACTCATATCCCAAATAGTAGCATGGGTCAAAACATAAGTATTGGAAGAACAGGACTATGTTCATTCTTAAATGGCAGGGCCATATGAATTTCTGGCAATATACCTGATTAGCAATATATGTCTAAATTTACTCCAAACAACATTTGATTTTTCTTCCCTTAACTCCATTTGTGGTAGTTCCAGATGAACATTGAGACTGTTTATAGACTCTATTAACTGTTTATAGACTGTATTAACTCTTCTTGGGTTAAAAACAAACAAACAAAACCAAAACAAACAAAAACCCAACCCCAAATACCTGAAAATATTTTGCATAGAGCAAACTTCAAGATACCTTGCAGTAATATCTAAATAAACAAAAATTTAAAATAACGTTACATTGGACTAGAGTCTTTAAACAAGGCTAACCCACAAATAAAAACAGTCTACAGATGGGTAACAACTGTCTTAAGCATGATTAATCAAAACAATAAAAAAAGCTAAACTCTAACCCAACTCTATTTTGTTCTGTTTCAACTTGTGTGCTTGATTATGCTTAAAAAAAAAAAAGCTGCTGAATTTAAGAATTTAATCAGAACAAGAGTCAGTCTATAGTAAGTGCCTCTAACACAGAGAATAAAAAGCACTTAGGAGAAGTGTTTGAAAGTTTATGCCGCAACTATCCAAGAAAACCCAAAACTAATACTATGAAGGCACTTCCATTATATGGTCCTGGTTTTACTCTTCCCAGTTTTCAAATACTCCCCAAAGTATTATAGTGTAAGCTGAAGTTTTGCCTAGATTAAAGCCAGAGAGAGATGGAAAGTAATTCTAAAGCACATTTTCTGTAGATGCAGTAGACACACTGCTCTAAATTGCACTCACTGCAATAAGTGTTGACACATAAAACAGGATTGCTAAAGAAAAATAACTTGTCTTAGTGCTTCATGATTGAAAAATTCAATGCTGCGTTTTAAACTGCGACTGCAAACAGCTCAGGAAATCCAATTACACTACAAAGATGTCAATAGTACTTTGTCATTTCCAGATCCTGTATGACAGCAACAAGGAACTAATTGCCATTAGAATCTTAATTTGTCTTCCCAGTCTGGATTAAATGAGCTAAATACACATAAAAGAACTTTTTAGATGTAAGAAGTACATTAAAATTCTGGCTATTTACAGTAAAATGATGAAGACATGATAGAGAAACTTGCAGATATCAACTCCTGAAGGTCAAAAAATGAATGGTAAATATAAAAAGGGAAGTAATAATAATAAAAAATGTAAGTGATCACCCATATCTGGAGTCTGACAGTTTCATTTACCAATGAGACTATGAAGCACTTTCATAACTATTATTACAACTTCCACATAAACTTAATGAATTCTTGAGAAGAGAGATATTAGTTTCAATTCAGAAGATAGGAAGAGAATAAACGTAATTTCACAAAGCTTTAAGGTAAGTCAAACAGCAGAACTGAGATCTGGAAGATTAAGAGTTAGTTTCCACAATTCCATACTCAAACCATAGCATCTTTTGTTAAGTATTATACACAGCAGGAAATGAGGGACAGAGAGAAAAGAAAGCCAGAGCAATACAGAATTCAGATTAACCCCCTAAAAGTTATTCTCATTTCATCAGAAAGGCAAAGGAATTCTCAATTCAAAATCCCATTATTCACATTAATAGTCACATCAAGATTCTTCAAGCTCTTCATCAAGTTCTTCAAGGGCCACAGCAAAGTGCCCCCAAGTGACATCACCCATTCCATAGCAATGTGGGAGTGCTAACACTACAGAGCAGCAGAAGAAGCATCACACACCCCCCCAA
The DNA here is from genome assembly GCF_048771995.1 of Taeniopygia guttata. Taxonomy (NCBI): domain Eukaryota; kingdom Metazoa; phylum Chordata; class Aves; order Passeriformes; family Estrildidae; genus Taeniopygia; species Taeniopygia guttata. The sequence continues at coordinate 26,565,528 of NC_133030.1, read as the reverse complement.
GGTGAAGACAAAGTGTTTTATGCATTCAAGGCTACACTTAAGGCACATGCACCTTATCCAAGTAATAAAGAAAAAGCAACTGGAAGCAAGAACATGTTTTAGAAAATACAGGTCATAAAATTTCTTGCTCACATGGAAATACAGTAAAAAGACAAAAAGCAAAAATGATCCACACAGAAGCTGAAGTCTTCACACAAAGATGTACCAGGATTATAGAAGAGGTGGGAGACAATGAAGATTTAGACTCAGAACGAAGAAACACAGCAAATTCTTGACACCATTGCCCTTCTTGGCCTTAGACTGAGTCTGTGGGAGGAATATAAAGGGAGGGGGAAAAGTGTCCAAAACATGAGTCAGAGACTCCTCTCAGCTATTCTGCGCTGCTCAAGGTGAAGAATTAGTAATACATACCAGGAAGAAGGAAGCAGGAATCACTCTGCAAGGACAACCCAAAACACCTCACTGAGAACATGTGAAGTGGAGCAGAGCGAGCACACGGATTAAGATGATGCTCTCCATGTTAAAGCCTGATACCTCATCATTCTGTTCAACAAACAGCTTGCAAAAACTGGAGACAACAGACAGCTACTAGACAACAATCCCAGTCAGAATTCCTAACAACCAACTGAGTCCTGAGATGCAGACAAGTACCGCTTCCTCTTGTAGAGGAACGAGGTCTCCTCTAGTTTCAAGCAACCCAATCAATGGGTCTTTCATTAGGCAACTACTATATCCTGCAACAACCTTCCAGTAAAATATTTCTAATATTAATCCTCTTCCACTGTAAATCACATTGTCATACACTTTTGTAAAACGAAATTCTTCTGTCCATCCCTTACTAGTATTTTTTTCTATTACCCTCCTTGCTAAGATAGCACAGGGCTACTAACACAAAACACACAAGGTAACTATTATCATGCATTATGCCCTTTATCAGGCCCCCAGAAACTCAAGAGTGAAAAAAAAAAGTACCTTAGTGCTGCTTGCATTAGTAGTAAGAATTCACATCAACAAGAACCTTGCAAGACCCATGAGTTCAGTCAGTTTGCTAATCATGGCATAAAAGATTTGTACTAGAGTTTCTTTCCAGAAGTTTCTTAAAAAAATAATTATTCAAATGCCAAACTTCTGGCAGAGGGATACCAGCAGACTGGATCATTGCTTGCCTTCTTTAGAACTAGTTGTTACAGCTGCATAAAAGTTAAAAGTGCTGCTCGGAAAATGGAAAAGTAGGAAACAACCAAACAAGAATCTAGAGGGTCAGTTATGACTCAGAAAAGGGCAAAAGAAAGAAAACTGAGAAGGAGCTGTCAGCAAAAGTAAATATTCAGCAGAAACTCCCAGCAACTCAATCTGAAAAGGCACATCCAGACATCTGGATCCAAATACATTCTTCATTCCAAGCATCAGGAAAAATGTAAATGTTAGTGGACAGCCCTACTCATTAAGAGCCACACTGCCACAAAAAATACTCTTATTTGTGACCATCAAAATAGAAATTGACCAATTTTTAAAAATAAAACTACCCAAAGAAGCACCAGTTGTGGACTCCAGAACTGGCACACAAGCTACACTGAAGAGTTATGAATGTTAGGAAATGCATTACAACAGTCTTTCAGAACACAAGAAAGGGTTTTAAATTTAGCAGAGATTTCGGGTCCTGTTGCCTGAATCACCCATAAGGCATTCAAATCTGCATGGGTTCAACCCCATACCACATCCTGAAAACTGACCCAACAACAAACTTAAGAGACCAATAATGGACTGGCAATAAGTGCACATTACCAGCAGGTCATTCTTAGGTCCCTTTTTAACATTCCCATCAGCAATTTGAAAGAGGATGGGAGTGGCAAAGGCAAAGAAGCCAGATGACATTTGCAGAGGACACCAAGCTGGGTGGAGCAGTAAACAAGGACAAATATAGAAAAACACACTGGGTTTTTAAATAAAGACTAAAGAACACTTCAAACAGAGGAGAACTGAACTTCATTCAGAGCAGCACTGAGCACTGGCCATATTTACAGACTTCATACAGTCTATCTTCTTGAAAGCAGGCTTATATCTATATAGCAATTCTTGAATCCATCTATCACCACAGAACAATACTTGAAAATGTGTAGTGAGAAAAGCTACTCATAACCACCTACATGATCTCTTGAAGATGAAATACTGATTTAGTACAGGAAAAATTCTTTCCAAAGGCAGCTGAATGCATGGTATTGACAGGATCACAAGTAACCAAAAAAACACTACACAAACACTACAGAAATTTATGTGTTGGCAGGAAAAATATGGTAGATGGCAACAAAAACATTCCCATAGCTGGTGAATTAGCTGGGCTCGTTTCCTCACAGGACAAGACGTAACAAGAGGCACACCTGAATGCATTTTATACCAAACACTACTTTCACAAGCAGGTGTTCTGCAATACACGATGAAAAACAGGAAAGCTAGAGCAGACAACGCTTGCCGCACATTTTATTCGGGTAAGGCCGGAAAACACCAACAACAATAAAAAACATCCCGAAGCAACAGCCCCAGAACGCAGCTGGACCGAGGCCGGGCCCCGAACGGTGCCGCAGGGGCAGCAAGAGGGGCGACGGACGGCGGAGCACCAGCGCCCGGGCTGGGACAGAAAATGCGGCTTGAGGCACGCTCGGGAGGCGGCACGGGGCACGGGCTCCCCGCCGGGCCCGCGGACGCCCTCCGGGGCTGCCGTCCCCGCGGGCTGCGCCCTCCCGCCGCGGCGCCCGGCCCGAGGCGGCGCCGGCCTCCCCGCGCCCCCACGCAAGGCCGCGGTCCCGGAACTCCCCCCGTACAGCGGCCCCGGCAGCGACTCCCGACTCCCTCCCGGCCGCGCTGCGCCCGCCGCGGCCTCACACGGGTCGGTACTGCCGCCTTCCGGGGCGCCGCCGCGGGGCCGGCCGCGCCCGCCCGGGAGCGGCGGCGCGGCCTCGGCGCGGGGCCGGCGGCGCGCGTAGGCCCGGAGCGTACCTGCAGCGGCGGGCCGGAGCGGGGCCGGCGGCGGAGCGGCCCCGGGTCGGTGGGTCGGGCGCTCGGTGGGTCGGTCGCCGCCGCCGCGCCGAGCCCCGGCCAGGCGGGCCAGCCGAGCGCCGAGCGGGGTCCAACGGCGGCGGCGCCGAGCGCGGGACCGAGGCCCGAGCAGCCGAGGCTAGAACGCCGCCAGGCAGCGCCAGCCGAGCGACGAGGTCTTCCACCGCCGCCCGGCGGCGACGGAGGGCAGGCGAGAGCAGTCGAGCCCCGAGAACCGCGGGGCAGCGCCCTGGCCCAGAATTAAAATCTGAATAATTTAGTTTAGAGAGGTGTGGGATACTGCAAAAATGCTCTTAACAGAATGAATGTAAACTAACACGTACCACAGACTGTATTAAACAGATTGGAAGCTACTGTTCTAGACTTCCAAAATAAGGGTTGTCTAGACTGAAAAGCAGAAATGGGCGTTAACGTCTTCCCACACGCCCAGGTCTGGCCCCGGAGGTCTCCAGCTTGTCGCAAAACCCAAATAGTTTGAGCTCCTGAACTTTAGGGGAATATGTAGCAGGCACATGGAGAAGCTGTACCTTCCCAATAGCTCAGGCAATGGGGAAAGGAGCAGGGCAATGCGCAGTCGGGAGTTTAGGATAAAAGGAGGCTGTGTCCTCCAAAATCTTTAGAGACTCCGCCAGGGGATGGCCCAGTGAACTCCTTCCTTTTATTCAAATAAAGTAAATAAAGTTGCAGGACTCCTCTGTCTGCTTTGTGGACACTGGCTTTTCACAGCATGATTTTCTAAACTAAATCACAAATCTCAAAGCAATTTGCAGAAAATAATTTTTTCAAATTTTTTTCAGCCTGGAAAAGAGAAGGCTCCTGCATGACCTAACTGCTGCCTTTTGGTACTTGAAGGGAACTTAAGAGGAAAGATGGAGCTTTAAATTGAAAGAAAGTATGTTTAGATTAGATAGTAGAGAAAATTCTTTACTGTGAGGGTGGTGAGGCACAGGAACAGCTTGTCCAGAGAAGCTGTGAATTCCCCATCCCTGAAGTGTTCAAGGCCAGGTTGGATGGAGAGAGTTCTGAGCAACCTGGCCCCATGAGGGAAAAGAAAAAAGTCTGGGTGAATGGTTTTGAAGGAAGCTGCTTAGGAGTATGCGGTGGAAACCGCTCCCTAAATATCCTGAGTGAAGAGAAGGGTACTGATATCTGACTCAGGTAAGAACAGTGTTAGTGGATGGCTTTTGTCTGGCATGGCTTGATGCAGTTTTTGCCCAAACTGATAAGCAGGGAGATCAGTTTTGAAATTAAACTCTACCACAAGTGACAGTGTCTGAAAGAAAACAAAACTGAGCAGCAAATGTGTTCCAGGAAATACCTTCACTCTGAGTTTGCTCTGGCCTCAGCACACGCTGGGAAGAGCTATTCATAGCGTAAATTGAGAAACTCCAGCATGTCATTAAGTGACAATGTTTGTACCTACACATGTCCAAGTCTCACTTGACCTTACCACCCCCACACAGCTCATTCAGTGTCTGCTGGTGTTTTGGTCTAGTGAACAGTATTTTTAGTACAGACTGTCAGATGTGATTATGAGCCATCAGGCACCATATATGGCAGCACCTCTTACCTTAAAAATGCTTTTTTTAGAAAACAATGCTTGTCTGCTTTTTCCTAGGCAAAAGGAGCAGGAGTTTTGCTGCAGTAACCAACAGTAGTTCTTGTATAACACCTTGCATAAAGAAAACTGAATTACATCTGAGATCTTTGTACATAATATTTTAAAGCCCTCATTGAGGCTTCTAAAAACGTTTTGTTTACACATCATCAAGCATGCTTGATTTTCTGAGAGATAGTAAGTGCCTACTGCCACTGCAAACCTGGCAGAGTGTATCTGACCCGGTGTGTCCACCCTGCACTGTGAAACATGTCCCATACTCTTGTATTCATCAAACGTGGGGCATGATCCAGGCTTGCTTCCTCTAAAAGGACAGATCCACAATGTCAGGCAGTGTCACTGCTACTTTAAGCAGCTACAGTTTTGTAGTTTTCTGCATTCCCTACCACTTTTGTTACATTTACTGCCCAGTAAACAATATAATCTAAGAAACTAAATTTTCTTAGACTGCTGTCATGAGATCCTTGGAAACACTTGTGCCTTTTAGAAACAGAACATTTCCAGGAAACTGCCCAGCCTTGTGCCAGCAACAACTGCATGTATCAGTCATCTTGTTCCACTGAAGAAGTAGATTGCCAGCATTGCTAGAGCAGCCTTTCCACACCTCTGCTTTGATCTAAAAGGAGAACTTTTGCAACCGGTTCAATTTCTGTGACCCAGTCAGATCTTGGCATTTCTATTACAGCAGCCAACAAGATGACCAGTTTCCTGCTGCAGGAGAAAAGGAGCTTCACCTCCACTAGCCTATTTCCTGATGTCTGTTAAGTACCCGACAGAGTCACCATAGCTTAACATCTTCTCCAGCCTGTTTGGGAAAGAAGGAATGTTCAATCCTTCCAGATCTGTGCAAGCACTAGTGTGTGCCCAGCAAAATGCCAGACTCTCCCAGAACACAGCTGCCAGCTTTCAGAGAAATCACTGGGGTTTGTGAGATGTACGAAACGGCAAAATGGTGTTGAGCAAGAATTTATACCTGCAAAGAAAAATATAAATGTTTGCTTTGCTGCTCATGAATTCATAGTAGAATGGAGCTCATGTGGAAATTTAATTTGTGCAAAATACTGTTTAATCAATCATAAGTGTTTTGAGTTACATGGTGGAATAGAATTGCACTTGTAAAACAGTGCGAGGTTTACAGATTGTCCATCACTATAAAAGGCAATTTCCCTAATTTTCCCACTGTTGTCACATTAGTCCTTGTTCTCTAAGTCAAGTGAATGGGGTGCCTCTAAGCATCAGGACAGCAAAAATGTACCAATTAAACAGAATCTCTGGAGAGACTGAGAGAAGTTCAGAAATTTGCCTGAAATGAAGAGAGTATATTTCTTCTTGTCTCACATCTGCTTAAGTCTTTACAGGCTTAAAGAAGAGGAAGGGGCATATTTGCTCCAGATAACTTCCCAGATGAACTGCTAAAAGCCTTCTCTCTGTCACAACATTAGCTAAAATGAGTAAGTAAAAGTTCCTGACGAACACGACAGGCTTCTGAGTCCACTGATTCCATTTGCTCGTATTCTTCTTCCGATTGTTCCATGTGTCCTGCAGCTGGTGCAGACCACACGTCCAGCCCGTGTTGCAGGGAGATGTTATGAAGCACGCAGCAGGCCAGAATGATGTGGCTGGACTTCTCTGGAGAATACTGCAGGGTGCCTTTGGAGCCATCGAGGCAGCGGAACCGCGACCGAATGGTTCTGAACGTGCGCTCAATGATGTTGTGAGTGGCGGAATGGGCCATGTTGTAGCGGTACTCTGCAGGCGTCTCGGGAATGTGCAGAGGGGTCATCAACCACGTCCGGAGCAAAAAGGAGCTGTCACCTATTAGTAGTGGAAAGGAGCAGGACAGGTTACACACCTACAGTTAGCCACAGGTTTCAGCCTGGTTTTCTGGTACAGCAGATAAAGAATAAGTTCTTCCTCTGGCTAAAAGAAACAGTAAAGGAAGAAGTAATTCTAGTTTACAAATGTAACAAAGTAAAGGCGTTCAGTTTTACATAAGATTTTCCACAGAAGAGTTTTAAAAGAATTAATCTACTGCATAAAACGGGAAACAATTGGACTAGGGCAGTACCTAGAATTAAAAATTGCATAATTCAGCATGGAAAGGTGTAAAATACTGAAAGAAAGCTATTAACAGAATGAATAAGGATTAATACATACAACAGTCAGATTGTATAAAACACAGATTAGAAGTTACTGTTCTAAGCTTCCAAGATAAAGGTTGTCCAAACTGAGTCATAAATCTCAAAGCAATTTGCAGGAAAGCAATTGAAAGTAAACATATCACTTGTACCCAGAGGTTCTCACTCAGTAAGGAGACAATATAGACTTTCCACTGAAAACAAGGATAAAAAGTTTACTTACCAAGTAACCAGCCATCTTTATGTAGCTCAGTTTCAAACTGGCTTGTGAGGGCTGCCTGCTCTAACACCGTGCAGTCAGGCAGGCTGCCTGGCCAGTGTGTTTCAGCACTAAGGAGGACTCCTCTGGAATCACAGACCATGAGGCAGTTCAGGGAATGGAGACCCTTTCGGTTCACATAAGACAGGTCCTCAGCATTGGGCGCTTTGATTGCCACGTGGGTGCAGTCAACCACCCCAAGCACTCCCGGCATTCCTGCCAGTCCATAAAAGTCATCCTTCAGCGTCTGTAGAGAAGCTTCATCTTTAGGAAAGTGAATGAACTGTGAGGCTCTTTCCACCAGCGCCTCGGTTACATTGGCAACACAGCGGCTCATCGAGGCTTGGCTAATGCCAATAGCATCCCCCATGCGAGTCTGGAAGGAGCCAGAGGTATAGAAACCCAGCGCAGCAAGTATTTGCGTCTCTGGACTGATGGCCCTGGACCGCTGTGTAGGGCGTGAGAGAGTGGCTCCCAGGAGATCCACCAGGTAGCAAATGAACTGTCGGGGAAAGCCGTACGTGGATACTAGATACTCATCCGTGACATCCTCCAGCTTGAAGCGATCCAAAGTCCTGTGTCCGCGGCCATAGAGCAAGAGGTCGCAGTCAAGAACCGCGATAGGTACGGCCATGGCTGACGGCCACGGGCGTCCCCTGGGGCTCCTCTATGACAGGGCTTTCCCAGAGGCTTCACCTGCATAAAGCAAAAAAGGATACTCAGAACAGTTGTTACTGATGAGCTTTCCAGACTCCGTTATCACTTTCCTTTCAGTCTGATCATCCAGCAAATCTTTTTACTTTTCTTTTTCTGCTTTAAATACACGGGCAGGCAGCTGGGCTCACCGCGGGGCCGACGACTCCGCCTGGCGCTGACAGGAATGTACCTCCCGTGGCGGAGAGGGATCTGGAGCCGTCCCCAGCCACCGCCGCCGGGGCACGGCACACAGAGCCGCGGGCAGCCCCGCGGGCAGTCTCGCAGCCCCGGCGGGCGCTGCCCTTGCCGGGCGCCCCAGACCCACGGACCGCCAGACCTCCGCCGGAGTCCTCCCAGCCCTTACCGGCCCCGCGGCCGCTCCCAGGCGGTCCCCGCCGGCCCGGCCCCACATTCGCCGCGACAGATTCGCCACAGGCAGGGGCTACCGGCGGGAGCGGCGCCGGGCGCTGCCCTGCTCTTCCCGGCCTCGGCGACCTCCCGCCCGCCTCGGGCTGTGGGCTCAGCACGCCGCGGGGAGCGGCGGCTGCGTGCGGAAAGTGCCGCTGCGGACACTTAGGCACCTCCCTTCTTCCCTCCCTCCCTTCCTCCTTCCTTCTTTCCCCCCCCGCCCGCAGCGGATGAAAACAAACAGCGGCGATGGCGGCGGCGATGGCGGTTGCGCGGCACAGCCCGCGGCTCTGAGGGCAGCGGCAGCCCCGGCCCGGCCCCCGCCGCCGGCCGTGCGCCCCCGCCGGCGCTGACACTCGCGGCGAGACCCCGGGGCCGGGAACGAGGAAGAGGAGGGCCGCCGGCCGGAGCCCCGGAGCGGCTTCGGGGCTTGGAGACGGCGGTCGCGGCCCCGGGGCCGCGGGGCTCTCCCCGCGCCCGGTGGGAGCGCGGAGGAAGCGCCGGGGCGCGGAGACGGAGCGGGCCCCGCACGGGATGAGCCGCCGCGCCGCCAGCACTGCCGGCCCCGCGCAGGTACCGCGGGCCCCGCAGGGCAGGGCTGCGAGCTCCGCCAGCCTGCGGGAGCCCTTCCAGGGGAGGGGGCTGTGATGTGGCTCTTAAACCTTTGGCTACGGCTTCGCGTCTCCGTTTTACTTTGCTTCGCTGCTCGCGGGGGTCGTCGGTTCCCGACAGTCGCTGTCGGCTGCGATTCGTTTTCCTAACGACTGGTGGCTGTCAGTGGAGCCTGGGAAAGACGTGGCCCGCTGTAATCTCAGCAAGTGGTCATTTAAAATCAAAATGCTTCAGAGCCTGTTGGAAATAGTAGAATCTGAGACCCCACGCTCCATTATATACTCTTATAGTCTTCCTGTGAGATGCCAGTTTGTGGCATGCTGGGGAAGAGCAGAGGTTTACAGGTGGTCGTATCTTTCTTTCCTGTTGGAGGTGTGGCGCTTAGGGCACAGTCAAAATCGTTCCCGTGGATTCGGTGGGAGCAGATATGCCTTCCATGTCAGTCGACAGGTAGAAAAGCAACTCTTTAACTAAGCGTACAAACTGCCCACATACAAATCCCAAAAGCGATGTGACTAGGCACATACCAAGGAGGAAAAATATGGCAAATTACTCCCTTAGCGGAAAATTAGTTGGCTATCCAAATAAAGTTTAGAGCATCTCCAGATTATTGCAGGAGTGGCCTGACTTGGAGGACCCTTCCTTCTTGTGGCAAGAAATAAGTCAGATGAGCCAGGCTATCTGTAGATGTCCGGAAGGATCACACAGGATCACTTTATTTTGCTTAAATGGTATTGTATAATCCTAACATTTCTGAACATGTGTTCATACAGCAGTTGATAGGTGGGGATTTAGTTGGTGATTACAGTGCAGTGTATGTAGAAGCAGATTCTGGTGTAGTCTGTATACTTTCGCTTGACAAACAAACTGAGAGGATGGACCTTTGGACTGATACCAATTTTAGACCTTAGGGAAGTACAGAATGTGTCTGCTGGTCAACAGGAATGACTTAATTTTGTTTCTCAGTCAGTGGAGCTGGCAGTGCTGACTTTAGTAAGGTATTAACTAAGCTGAAGAGTCATTATTGGTTATAAAGTGAATCTGTTTCCTGATCAGGAGGAAAAATTACCTCTTTATCAGTCAAAACCTGAGCATATTGTGAACTACAGAGCCTTTGATTACATCAGAGTGTTTACTTCATGTGAAACAGTTTTTCGGCTATTGAAATTATTCTATTCTGCTATAGAATTTAATCTTCTCTTTAAAAAAATCCATAAACTTTAAAGAATGAGAGTGTCACACCTTAAACTGTTTGGTATTTCTCTATAGGTTTCTGACTAATCTACTAAGAAGGCAAAATGGAGATTAATTTTAAGTAATTGTAGGATACTGGTGTTTGACTTGTAGGCCCAGTCTTGAAACAGAGCACTGTGTTTATGAAGATACTTATATAGTTGCTTATTACCGTGCTCAAAATATGCAGTGAAGCTTCTTGTTCATTGAAGGGAGGATGTGTTCTAGGCACTCTTAAAAGCTTCAAAAACTTCCATGTGCTTCTTGTTTACTTCATGGTTCAACAAGGCTTTTCTGAGCTTCTCATAGGACATCCTTGGAGATTGGAGTGCAGTCTGGGGTGCACAGTCAGGTAACTGGGAACAAGCTGTCCACAGCCCTCTCCTTTACAGCTACACCCACTCTGGTTTCTTCCCTCTTGTCCTTTCAATTTTACTCTAGGATAGGATAAGAACCATGAATAATTATTTTGCATTGATGAATGTCTGGTTGAAAAGAAAGCAAAATAACTTTAAGTTGTAGCAGCCATGGCTCAGAGAGAAATACAGGAGATGATGGATGCAGCCTCTATATGCTTTCCCCAGCAGTAGTAATAGTGCCTGGTATGTGTCAGGAGCTCCTGCTCTTTTCCTGTTCCTGTAGGTGTCACAGAGATGTACTGGGAGGCGTTAAGGGGAGGGCTCTTGCAGTTCCTTGCATCATGCAAACAGCGCCATCACCTTATGCTGATGTGTCCTTCTCCTCACAGGAGGGTATAAATAGCAGTAGAGCATATAAGGCACAACGTTTAGATGTTAAACTGTTGCATAAAATCTGTCCCCACCTTGGGAGAAGGAATAAGGATTTAGTCAAGAGAGTCACTTGTGGCAGTTCTCCTTTGAACAGCCTGTTTCTGATGTTTCTGTTCACAGTAAAGTGAAGACAAAAGCATATAAATAAAAGCAATAGATAAAAATGGGTGTTGCAGGAAGTGGGAGACAAAGCAAAAAGCCATATGGAAAAGATGTTTGTTGCATCATGTGCTGGTAAATATATCAGTTTACTTAAAGGATTACCTGGTTGAGGGGAAATCAATCATCTGTTTTTTCTAACCTAGACCAAAGGTTATTTACTTCTAGTCGTTATTCACTGTAAAATGAGCCAGCATAGGCCTGTGCAGTAGCCCTTAAGGAGCCATGCTGGCATTGCAACCTACTGGACATGAGAAGTCGACTGAGTTTGGTGGAACTAAGTTTAAAGAATTTCCTTCTGTTCAGGTCAGCTGTGGCAGCTAACTTGAGAGTACCAAAGAATTTTTGTAAATAAAAAGTTTGCCATAATTCTAGCTCCATCTTAACTCTTACCAACACTTACTCTAAAGGTGAACACTGTTTTAAACCTTAGAAGGTCTCAGGCAGTCACCAGAGGCCTTCCTACAAAAATGAGGAGATGATGGCTGTCAGTTGAAAGCTCTTATATATTTCAGGAGCTAAGTTCCAAAGTTCCAGTTTTCCCATTAAATTGCTTATTCCTTTCCAGGAAACCTTGCCTGATACTTTCTGCTCTACTTTGGACACTAGTGGGTTAACTGTTGCTGGCAATTGGAGCTTGAGAGGTAACAGTATGAATCTCCAAATGTCTGGTGAATGTTACAGGTAGTTTCATATCTTCCAAGAATGCCCGTTCTGGTGCAGCAGGGCAGAACCATGAGGCTCTTATTTTTTGAACCCTCTGGTAGCTGTTTCTCGCCTCTAGAGATATTTGGGTCATTAGAACGAATTCCTGTACTGCACATAGAGCCATGCTGATGATCATCTTTGTTTCCTTTCCTAACAGACCAGTGAGCCTAACACCTTCCATTAGTTCCCAAGCATATTAAATAGTTGATACCAGAACTTCTTTCCAGCCTCAAAAAGCAAATGTTGGTGCTTTATTTGACAGCTCTCCCACAATATCAGGATATATACTTCTTTGCATCTTTCTGCAGGAGTTACATATCACTTTTCACATTGAAACCCAGTATGATGATTTTTTTTTTTTTTTTAGGATTTAAATGTCAGCATTCTCTTCACTGAGAAAAACATTTTTTTAATCCAGTATTTTATTGCCTATATCAACCAGATTTGTCAAAGATCTCAGACCTCCTCAGCCATTACAGTGCTGTACTTAATTAAGTCAAAATAATAATAACAGGTTGTTCTTGCCTGGAGTTTTGTTTGTTTGGGGGGATTTGTGTTGGTTTTTTTTTTTTTGTAGTGGTACATGTCTGTACTAAAGGGTTGGTTTTTTTAATTATAAGTACTGCATCAAGCACTAAATGCTGACTTCCTTTTGCATCCCCCGCAGTGGAAAGGGTCTGTAATCTGTCTAGTGGAGGTAGATGCAGGGAAAGAAGGATAATGCTTTTAATAATGAGGTTAAAATATCCAAAGGATAATTTGAAAATTTTCTGATCTGATCCTGAATCACTTTTGTTGTTACTTCTCAATTTAAATTATAATTTATAATGAAAACAGTACAGCTTAAGTAGATATGGTATGAATGTAGCCTAGGAACTTTCAACTATACTGTATGTCCAGCTTTCTTTTTATAGAGTCATTCAGAAATCAGCACAAAGAGCATATAAAATGTTCTGTAAAGTGCAGTATTCTTACCTTGCAGCCCTTTTTGATTGATGCTCCTAAAGCATTGGGCTTTACTGTCATTAAGTGCAATATTTTAGACAGAAGTACTACATGTGCATGGTCATGAAAGATTCTGTATTTTTTATGTGAACAGGGCTATTGGCCCTGTTGCCCTGCAAGCTTTAATTTGCATAAACAGCATACCTTGCTGTAAGTTCAGTCTTTGCTTAATGATTGAACACGGACTAACGTGCTCAGCAGTTGCTCGGTTTCCCTGAGCTCAGCTTGCCAGCATTCCTGCGAGGAGCAGCACGTTCTGTAAATACGGGATGTCTGACAAGCTGCTTCAGGCTGATTAGCTGTCTCAAAACTGCAATGGGGTTAAGAGTGAATTAATACTTTGAAGGCTTACAAGCAAAAACTACAATGAATGCTGCTAATTAAGGCATTCCTCCCCAATGGTCTCTATATGATTATTAACTTACATGTGAAGAAACTGAGAGACAGAAGAATTTTGATTTATCCCAGGCCATGTGACATGATGGTGACAAAAATAGGATTAGTGCTTTGCCCTGCCCTGCTTCAGACGCTGTGCAAGTTCATTGTGTTCCTAGAAACAACTGTATTTTGAAAAACAAGGCAGTGTCAGTGTGAAAGCTAAGTATTTATTATCAGAGCTTTAAAGAGAAGTGAACAGAGAATTTTAGTCTATTTATTGTCAAAAATGTGTCTTTTCAATTGGTTGTAGGTAAATTTTGTAGTTGTATAGTTTTACTGCAAGTACTATTTGTTGAAAGTGAAGAAGCAGTGGAGCCTGTACCAGCAATGGTTTATTATACAGATTTCTGCTGAAATACCACTGAAATACTTTTCTAAGAATTTCAGGCTCAATAAAACAATTTGGCTTGGTTTTGACCAGTGCTCATAGCCAAAGATACATTATTTTTGAAGTAAACACCTTCATATCTGATGGTTAGCTTGGCATAGAGTGCAGTCATTGTGGTGTTGGGGTGTTCTGGGTTGTTTGTTTGTTCAGCTTTTTTAAATTAAGCTAGCAAAATTGAAGAACTGAATTTTAACTGTCAGCCTTCTTTGGTTTTTTAAATTTTTTTGATCTTTGAACTGACCAGCTAAACTATCAACGTGCATTTATTACCTCACACTCATATACCAAAGTTTTCAGCATTTTCAGATTTTGACAGGTAGTAGAGTGCTCTGGTACTTATAGTTTCTTTCGAGGTGGCCTCTAATGGCAAAAATATTTTAAAAACTAAACAGAAAGCTGGAAGAAGATTTCATTCCCAGACCTGTGCTATATTTCAGATTGCCATATGCAATGGACACTGATCTCAGTTCCCAGGACAGGAAGGACCTGGACAAGTTCATCAAATTTTTTGCTTTAAAGGTAATTTTTCTCCTTTAGACAAATGACTCTTCTTCCTTGTTTAAAAAACCCCACAAAACAAATTATGTACTCTGTGTGGCTAGAGTAACAAGACTGAGGTTTGGGTTTGTTGTTTTGTTTTGTTTTGATGAAAAACAAGGCAAGGAAAGGTGATGTCAAATTTAGGAGATTGCTGAGAACAACTAGAAAAATGTCTTTTCCCCTTTTTTCTACTGTCAAATCCTCTTCCTTCCTCCAGAAACATCTTGCTTTAGAATCAGTTGTAGGCACTTCACACCTCTGTCAGCTTTGGGTTTCTAGCAGCATGTCTAACCACCAGCTGTTAGGTAGTTTATTCTGCTGGACTCCACTCTTTCAGCCTATCTAAATTTTTATATTGCATCCAAAAACAATAATACCAGACTGTTCTTTTGAATGATGGTGATATGTAATGATAAAATTTGGCCTCACTTCATACATAGGTGAAAGTAAATGATTTGACAATGGCTTTGGTATAAATGTAGAGATTAATTTGGCTTTAGTTTGGTTGTCCAGGCTTGGGATAGTTTTGTAATTTTTCTGAATTTTCTGTTGAAAACTGCAAATCCTGATTGCAAAATTGACTTTATCTCTTAATGTTCTTACAGAGAAAGGTAAGCCTAAAATTATTTTCTTTCTCAAATACATTTGCCTGTTACATGTAATAATTTAAATTGGCTAGAACTGAAGAACAGTGTAGCAAACTCCTCTATATCATGGTCAGCCCTTTCATTTTTTTCACTCGAGCATATGTAGCTCAGGATCTGAACTGAGGGCTGTGCAGAGCCCAGAACATTACTAAGTATTCTTTTCTTTCTGTTCCAGACAGTACAAGTAATTGTCCAGGCCCGACTTGGAGAGAAAATCTGTACCCGCTCATCATCCTCCCCAACAGGTTCTGACTGGGTAAGGTCATATTTTTTAAAGCAACTCCATGACTCTGTGTGTGTGCTGAGAACACCACGTAATTATTACAGTCTTGTGCAGACAATAATAATTATTCATAGAGTAGGTACTATATTTAGTTATGTTCATTGGTGATGTTGCAGAGGCTGGTGGTTGTTGTTCACATGCAACAAATCACTCCAGACTCTTACAGGCTGATGAGGGGAAAGAGAAATGATGCCTCTCAGCAACTCCTGCCAGCTAAGGGACATTTCCAAGATATGCTTGGGGGTGGGGTGATGAGTTCTTATCTGTCAGAAGTTTGCTACTCTGCAATTCAGGACATTTTAGTAATGGGCTTTATTAATAGTGAAAATACTCAAGATGCTCTGTGGGTGAAGATAGGACTGAAGCGAGGGAAAAGGAGCATATTTTTTATAGCAGGATTAGAAAAACATTTGAATTAGCAGCCAAGGGAATCTTTGTAAATATGAAAAGCTTGAACCCAGCTGGGAATTTTCTGTTTCATAAATATTTCAGTGGACACTGACCTAGTATGTTATATATGGGTCTGTGATCCTGTCTGAAATGTGCCATCAGGCAGTTTTTCAAAGAAATAAAAAAATGGAACCATCTCTTTGATTCTGCAGTTCAATTTAGCAATCAAAGATATACCAGAGGTTACTCATGAAGCAAAGAAGGCCCTGGCAGGACAGCTGCCTGCTGTTGGACGGTCTATGTGCGTGGAGATTTCTCTCAAAACCTCAGAGGTGAGAACTGAATCAAAACAGATGCCCTGTATTTTATTTGTGGGGGTTTTGGCCTGAATCTTAAGTCAACTACCAGAGCTCCTGCCCTTTAATCCAAGACAATGTGAGGCTATCTAAATTTTATTAAGTTAGGTGATATGCTAATTAAAAGAAATGTATTGTTTAACACAAGCAATTCACTGCAAAAATCTGAGGCTGAACACACAAATGACACAGCAGAAAAATGTAAATTTTTTAAGAAGCCAATTTGAAGAAAATTAAATTCTTAAATTTTAAGAAACTAATTTCTTACTCTATGAAGAACTTAGGTATTCTGAGGAAGGTATTCCCTCAGGTGATATAATTGTGCAGGGACACTTCCAGTGCCCCTTTTTCTATCATTGCATCACAAGAAAGTGGGAACCAGGAGTCAAATCATTGAGAGGTGTGGCCATTGCTGATCACTAATGAGATTTGAAAAGGTCTATATTCTGAAATGATCCTTTGTTTGCCATCTTTTCTCTGATATAGGGGGACTCCATGGAGCTGGAAATTTGGTGTCTAGAAATGAATGAGAAGTAAGTACATTCTTTATAGCTCATAGCTGAGGCATTTGGTACATGTGGTTAATCCATGTGATCAATGAGCACATACTGGCTGTGTGGCCAGGAGCACTTCAGAGGGAACTCCCCTCTTTGTCTGGAGCAGCAGACAATCTGTTTTAACACCAATGTCAAGAACATAAACTAGTAATTTAATTCCGTCTTCATTCTTCCATTACAACTAGTAGATTTCCTCAGATACAAGAATTCATAGTCTCAGTAATGACAAATGTTTTTCATATCGAAAAGATGTCTCTTTAGTAGAAGGCTGCATGGCATTTTTCAGCAATTTCTTCTACAGCAGGTGACTAGGTTGAATCAGGACTCTTAGCTGGTTGGTCAGTACAGGTAGCTACACTGGGGCTTTATTTATCATTTTGGCAATAAAATTAAACAACTGGCCCAGAGTAATTTTTATTTTAAATAAAATAAACAAAAGCAACTGCAAACCAAAACAAACAAGAACCCCAAACCCAGGCAACTTAGTTGTAAACAAAAGACTAATTTTTTTCTTTTGTGTTCTCTAGGTGTGACAAAGAAATCAAAGTTTCATACACTGTATACAACAGGCTGTCTCTACTGCTGAAGTCTTTGCTTGCTATAACCAGAGTAACTCCAGCCTACAGACTCTCTAGGAAACAAGGCCATGAATATGTAATATTGTACAGGTAAAGCAAAAATTTCCTACTTGAAATGCAAACAGGAGAGACTCTAGACTTGCACAGTGTAGCTGCAAATGTAGTTTAAAAGGGATGAGTAATAATAAAATCAAATTATTTGTACAGAAGTACTACTGATCAGTGACAGAAGAAAACTTTGGTCTATGTATCACCTTATACCCTTTACTTGAGCCATTGAAAGAAAAGCTAAGCACAGGCTGTGAAGTGTTTGCCTACGATGCTAAGAAGAGAAAAAAAATTCTACATGCCGTTGCTTACTAGCATTCAGTTGTTTGGTATCTGGCTTGTGTTTGATAAATGCCTGTCTACATTGCACATAACTGCAATGTGTACTTTTGCAGCATAGATTCAGACTCTGTTCTGTTACTCCATTTTAAAGATGCATTTTCAATTCCACATCCTGTAGCTTTTGCAGTTTACTCATACCTCTACTGGGTTCAACTCGGTTTAGCCTGTGAGTCTGACTGGCTTGTAGTTCATAATTATCTTCCAGACTCTGTTTTTGGCTGTAAGAAAAGTCTTTGACATGTTTGCATAGCTAATTTATAAGATTGTAAGTTTCAGGTTTGTTGTCATTTTCACAGCTGAGAACTCAAAAAGAAATTCCAGCCATTTTCACATTTTTGCCTCCATTGCTGACTTGGCATGTACTTAAGAGCAGGTCTCTTTACAGCACGGTTAATCTTTTATGTTGTGTGATGAGCATCAGCTTTTAGACGCAGACCTATCTGTGACATTTGTATCACTTGACATTTTTGCTCTGAACTGTAGACTTAACCACAGAGGCTTAAAAAAAGAGAAATTTCTTATTGGACTACCATTTTCTCTTTCTTCTTCTTTTTACATGACCTGTTCTTCTGGAGCAGCTGTAAGGTTTTTTGAGATGGGCATTACAGCCATTTATTTTGGGCTTTTTCTTTTCTGAAGAGGAAACATAGTTCCAGCCGTGCAACTCCCAAAATTAAGTAAGGAATAAGGATATGTATAGCATTTTGTCCCAGCTGGATCTAACAGCTTTTCTTTTTCCTTTTCTTTCAGGATATATTTTGGTGAAGTCCAGCTGAGTGGCCTGGGAGAAGGTATGATTAGACAACACACAAACAAGAGCAGAACTGTTTCATTCTGACTGCCTTTTGGTTACTATTCACAAGTATCATAAGGAAAATTAGTCTGAGGCTGACATATGCTTTTTGTCTGGCTCTGCCAGTGCAGCCTTGTGTCATAAGGTGACAAGTATAATGGTGGTACTTGGACAAAGTCTCGGGTGACTGCCAGTTTGACTCTAGCGATACAGAACTAAAATAAGAATATGGAATTATGTTGATAAGGGTCAGGACTGGTAAAGGAGATCATAATCTACTGAGGAACAAAAAGCACTTCAAAACAGTATTTTACATCAAGAAGCCAGGAAGCAACCTCAGAAGTCTTGCA
The DNA here is from genome assembly GCF_048771995.1 of Taeniopygia guttata. Classification (NCBI taxonomy): domain Eukaryota; kingdom Metazoa; phylum Chordata; class Aves; order Passeriformes; family Estrildidae; genus Taeniopygia; species Taeniopygia guttata. The sequence continues at coordinate 26,547,137 of NC_133030.1, read as the reverse complement.
AGTGAAGCCTACCAGCAAGGCAACCTAGTGCTGCTGTTTTGTTATGGGTTCTATGTGTGTTTTTGGGGTTCAGATTGCAAGAGATAATGGTAACACTACTGAAATAAGATAATGTAACCTCAGAATAAAAAAGTATGGCACATAAATAATCAGTGAAACTGATAATCATTGCTTAACTTGACAGGTTTCCAGACAGTCCGTGTTGGGACAGTGGGTACCCCAGTGGGCACCATCACTTTGTCTTGTGCCTACAGAATCAACCTTGCTTTCATGTCAACCAGGTGAGAAAATGTGATTATGCCAGAAACTGTTTTACAGTTAATTTACTGTTAAACCCCTTGTGTTCTGAGCCCCCAGATCTTTCCCTTCTGCTTATCCTTTCCTGCTGAGATTCTCTTTCATGAAGAATGCTCTCTCTCTCGCTTAAACCTTGCAGCAAGGGGAGTATTTGGGTAGCCCTAAGCCAGGCTCTAGAACTCCAAATTGCTGATGCATGCCTGGAGTCACAGGACTAAATTGTAAAGATGCTCTGGTCCCATTAATAGACATAAGGGTTTTCTGTGAGGGCACCATGAACTGGGAAGAGTAGAGAGAAAAAGCCAGTAACACCATTGCTTGTTGCCTTGCAGGCAGTTTGAGAGGACCCCTCCTATCATGGGGATTATAATTGATCACTTTGTGGACCGTCCCTATCCCAGCTCTTCACCCATGCATCCCTGCAATTACAGGTGAGGAAATACTGAGTTGAAGTCATGGGCCATGGTAAAGGCATCCATTACGCCCAAATACAGAGCCTTTTCCACTATTTGTTGACAGCATGGGAAGGGACACTGGAGAATTAGTGTCAGTCATATTGGCATAGTTAAACATGTGATGAAAGGTGACATTTTTCTCCTCACATTGAGATGGCTGAGTGCAGCATGCCCCAGTATTTTCCCAAATTCTTCACAGAAGCACTTGGACACAAAGGATGTTTAATCTTGGCTGCCTTCAGGAATTTGAAAGTGTAATAGTTCCTGATGCAGAACTACATGTCTAGATGCATGCATCCCTGGATATTTCCACTGGGGAAAATCAGTTTTAATTTCTTTTTGGAGATGAGAGGTTTGCCCTCTCTAAAATGAATGTGAGGGCATTCAAGTTTGGACCAGTGATGTTGTTTGACAATGGTTGTGTAAACACCAAAGCCAGCAGCACTAGCTGGTATAACAAAAGCTTTAGTTAGAAACACCTGTTATTTTACATGGAGTAGAAGACAAAGACCTGAGGAAAACTGATGTTTTTCCTCAGATCTGGCAAGCAGATGAGAGCCCTTCATAATTCTCCTTTCAACTACACCCAAATACTCTCAACCTCCCTGCAGTGTTTGTCCCACTGTGTTTTACTATTTGTTTGTTTTAAGGAATATTTCCAGTTAGAAAACTTGTCTTTTCTTGCTGCTTTAGAGCTGGTGAGGACAATGGTGCAGTATACCCCTCAGTAGAAGATTCCCAAGAAGTGTGTACCACATCTTTTTCCACCTCTCCTCCATCTCAGGTAAGAGAAACCAGGCTCTTTTTACTACTAGACAGGACAATTGCTGTAAGAATAGTTTGCATATTCTTACATCAGCTGTTGTGCAAACAGAAATCGTTCTGCTGCTAATTAAAATTTAATGTGTGGGTTTATTTATGTCATTACATTCTTGAGTAAAATCTATTGAAATTAGATACTAATTTCAACAAAATTCCAGGGACCCAGAAAGACTGAATTACTGAGAAGGATTAAAAGAGCCTATTCCTGTAGCTGGGCTGAGGTGTGCTTGAAGAGGACAGCAGTGTACTTACACCTTTACACATTTGCATACCAATACTGCAAGAGGAGGAATTCACGACATTGATGCCAGGCAGCTTAAGTAGGAGTAACTTAGGAGTAACTGAGAAAGAAACACTGAAATACCAGGAAAATGCTAGAGCTTTTGTCTTTTTAATGTCTTTCTCTATTTATTGGACCATCTAAAATTAGTTGGCGCAGCAAGAATAAGTATTGGCAAAAAATTGCTCATGCAAATTTCATTTAAGTTTCACTTTTAAAATAAATAGCTAATGGTTTCATTTTGAGTATAAAACCCCAGGAACTCCCAAGTTCTTTTACTATTTTACATATCTGACTCCACAGTTCTGTATTTTGAGGACAGCCAGAGTTGCAGTTGTCCTATTGCTTTAAATATTCAGCCTTGTTGTCCAGCCAGGCAGATGGCTCTACTGACCTTTAAAGACAATCTAAAGACTCTAAATCTTTCACTGTCAATGTGAAACGTAGAATGAAATATAACTGGAATGCTGTTCCAAACTGAAAGAATTTGCTATGCTGCTTCAGAGGAATTAATATGCCTGGTTTAGCAGAATGTATTCTGCTATATGAACGAGCTAGAAATGAGTTTCTCTCAGGAAGCATCTTTGTGCCAAAGTGATTTCAGGTGACCAGGCATCAGGCAATGTTGAACTAATTAGCCAGCACTCATGGTAAGTCTGATGGAATAAAGCTTTTCTTATTCTGCAATACACAGTTCAGGAAATGAGTTTGTGACTGAGTTGTGTCCTCTGTTTTCCTAAAGTGGGGTAAATACAAAAGATTTCATAAGGAAATTTCCACTGACTTGCTTGTGCCAGTGTTACTTAACAGTAGTAGTGTATTTAACTACATGGAAGTTGATGTTTCTCCAGGGGTCATGAAGCTTTACTGTCACTGAGGGGGGAAAAGCTTTATGAAACCACTTGAACCCTGAGGATTCACATTAAGTATGAGCCTACATTCTTGCTTTTTCTGTGGCTCATAGTTGCCATATCCTGTGCCCTTATTTGTAAAGCAACTGCCAGTCTTTGTTACCTCAGTTAGAATTGTAAAGCTGCCTTGGCAGAGTGAACTTTAAATTAAAAGGAAGAGAAGAAGTTAATTTTTTTCTCCAGCTTTCTACATGTCCTGTCCAGGTTAATGACTAGGAAAATACTAGAAACTGTCTGATTTTTGTAGACAAATTGTATGAATCTCTACCCGCCTTCTCAGCAAAAATGAGGCCTAACCTGTGTGATACAAGGAAATAGTTGTCACCTTCTTTGTGAGCTTGCATGTCTGTGTATGTGTGTTGTGAAGCAGCCCAAAATTCAGGAGAGTCTGGCCATGAGTAATACCCAGAAATGAAGCTGAAGCCTTTCCTCAAACTGAAATTTCCCATTGCTAGGAAAATGGCTGTGAGAGGAGGTATGGGACTGAACCAGGTTTGAATTGCCCTTTTTGCATTAGCACCCTCTGTGAGACTGTGTACTTCTGGAGTTTTGTTTCTGTTGATAGAGCTCCTGCTTCACATCAGTGTGTTTGAATTGCACTGTAGTCTGGGTCCCCCTTTATTCTAAGAGTGCAGCACAGACCTGCCAAGATAGGATCCCTCAGAAAGCTGGAGGATAAGGAGTATGGATGGATGGAGAGTGCTGAAATACAAGTCATTTGTAAATTAAAAAAAGAAGAAGTACTTGACTTTTTCTGGCATCTGCTCAGCTTTTTTGCTAATTTGCTGGTACCAATTATAATTAACTGTGGAACAGAGTCTCTGGCAGTTACTTTCTGTCAGGGTTTACTGGAGTCTCAAATACTACCTGTGTTCAGTGGTTCACTCAGATTCAGAAATAGTCACTTCTTTACAAAATGAATGTGCTTCTGGCAATACTGAGACTTTTGCTCTCTGTGTAGGTGTGGCTGCTGCAGCCAAAACCTCTTCACTAGCATTCAGTTCATCCAACTCTTCATAATTCCTCTCTGAAGTCCTTCTCTCTCTCTTTCTCTCTCTCCCCTCATTCTCTCTTTTCCTTGTTTCCTCTGTTTGTCTGTGTCTGTGTACAGTGTGTTTTTACTGTCACAAAGGCACATTTTCAGACCTCTCCTCCTATGGTGACGGACACCTTGAAGGTCCCAGTGATGGGGCTGGCCTTTTCACATCAAGTGAGTTGTCAATAGAATATGCTGTACATGGCCAGAATACAAGTTCTGCCGTGACAAAACTAATACAGGAAAATAAAAATTTGACAATGTGGAGTGTTTGTTGTGCATGGGAAAGACTGTTGAACCCACAATGAGCCAGACACTTTACTGAGACTGGCTTCTTTAATGCCTTTGCAGATGAAGGTCTCCCAAAGACAGAACAAGCACCCCTAAAAATACAACAGCTGTCAAGGATTGTTAGTGAAAGACACAAGTAGTAAGGCACAATTCTGAGTGTTTTGTGTTAACAGCCCATGTCCCTAGAACCTGTATAGTCATTAGAGCACCACTTAGCCCAGCTAGCCTCATGTGAATCAAACTGCTGTTCCTCATTTTCATCCCTGTAAAGGACACCAGCTGGAGCTCACACTGAGTTCTGGAAGAAATATTCCTTTTTAGGTGAGGCAAGTCAAAACAGAAAAGTTTTATCTAACCTGACTGGGTAGATTTCTGCCTGGGATGTATAAGGAATTTCTCCCAGGTTTCACTTCTTCCAAGACTTAATTCCTAAAGCAATCTCACAAGGGTTAGCTTCTCAGTTCTCTTTACCTGGCACATTTATGGGACCATTTATTCTTTTACTGAAGCTATTTGAACAGGTCAGGAAAATGAGATGTTTTAATTTGCAGTGGAAGTAGGTTCAAACAGTTGATAATGAAGTTGTTTTGGGATAAAAAAACTATTAAATATTAACTCTTTAGTAAGTTTACAATGGCATTCACGTAACCCACTACACCAGTATTTGAAGTAGGCCTGCAAAGCAGAGCTTCCCTGAGACTGGATGTCAGCCATACCTTGCACAGCCTCCTCCTACATGTGTAGGAAGCCAATCTTGTTTTCCTGTCAAGGCTCAGACTTAGTCCCCTGGACTACTGTCAAGTAGTCCTCATAGCAATAAGAACTTTTTAGAACAATAACCTACATTATTGATTCCATTGAAAATCTAGCATCCTTCTGCCAGCCTGAAATGCTGTGCCTCTGACTTTTCCTGTTCCTTCTTCAGTGACTGGTGATTATTCAGGCTGTGGGACATTCCCCTTCCCTTTCCTCTCTCCTCTCCCTTTGCCCTTGTTTTTTCTCTTCTTTCTTAGCTTTCCAGCTCTCGTCTTTCCTATCAGCCTGCTGCCCTGGGAGTTGGATCAGCTGACATGGGGTATCCTGTACTCTTTGCTGGTGGCTTGAATGCTGCACACCCTCACCAGGTACTTGTAGAGAGTAGAACCAGTGTGGCTGGTATTGCAGCCGTTTTTGTCATTTGTACACCTGAGAGAGGCATTGAAACTAGTGCATGCATTGGTGTCCTGTCTGTCAGGAATGGAAAGAATGTAAATACAGAGAAGCACAACTTCCACAGGAGTTGGGAACTGGCTCCTCAGCATCCCTGAATTTACTGGGGTACAGCATCATGTGGAAAAACTATGCCAAGAGAGCAGGCACCAGACCTGTTTGCCTGCACGAGCTTGTCACTTATTCCAAACATTTCCTGTCTTACAGAGCTGCTGCCCCTGTAGCTGTCCACGCACAGTTCTGTAAGCTAGGATGTAGTATCCTAGACATGGGATACACTGGCAGTTCATATTGACATAGTTATATTGGTTCATCTGACAAATAAGCCAAGTTGACAGAAGTCTTTTTCTGCTTGAAATATTGGTATTTCACCAGTTTTGCTGACACAATGTTACTAAAATAAAATCATTTCAGTTGGAATGGTTTTACAGTGAGCATCTAATCCAACATCCAGTTCAGGGCTGGCCAAGTAAAGCTTGATATTACAGCAATTGTCCAAATGCCTCTTAAAAACGGACAGCTTGGGGCACTGCCTGCCTCCCTAGGAAGAGAACTGTTCCAGTTTTTTACCATCCTCTCTCCAAATGAATGCTTTCTAATGTCCAGTCTAAGCCTCCCCTGATACAGCTTCAAACCACTCCCATGCATTCTATCACTGGATCCCAGGAAGAAATCAGCACCTCAGTCTCCACTTACCCCTTCTCTTGAAGCTGTAGGGAACCATGGGGTTGTAGCAAGAGGATGTAAGTTTTTTTTTCCCTCCATTCTTCCCCATGAAGCTGGGGACTTACAGCCAGAGAACTCTGCAGTGTAAAATAGGCCTGAAGTGGAGAGTAGAGTAGAACGAGAGTAAAAACTGAGTTTGTATTGTGATAATACACTGCTACATGACATCTTTCTGAGGCTTATAGGGGCTGTAGCTTATAGGGCCCTGTCATATGCCAAAAGCCCCACAACTTATGGCTAGTAAGATGGAATCTACTTTGTATTGCACTGTGATTTTGGTTTGATTTTGAGATTTTTTAACTTGACTGTTCCTTTCTATATCAGTTAATTGGTCCAGGCAAAGAAGGGGGAGTTCCCCCAGTTCCTAACCAGCCAGCACATGGCACTCAAGCTGACCAAGAGAGGATGTGCACCCCACTGGATGGAGTCCATTACTCAGCAGCTACTCCTTCTAGCAGGTAGGTCATTTTTAGATGATCCACCACTTCTCCTAACCCACTTATAAGCCTATTAAGATAAAACTTTTTGTTTTCCTTTTTTATGTATTGTTTGGTAGCATAACTATTGTCTTTTCATCCCTCAAATCAACTTGCAGATTTCTCTGATTGGGGCTTCTTCAGCCTTTCTGCAAACAATGATCTTGCCCATATATTTAAACCTCCTAATCTATGTAATGTCCTTCTTCTGTGTAATATATCTTCTTCTATGTCAACTTTATTATCAATTTTATATTTTTTTTTCAATCTTTCTTCTGGTTTTCCTGATTGTAAAACAAGATGCAGTAAGTTAAAAAATGAGTCTTAAATTCTCTAGAGACTTAATATGCATTGTTACCAAAGCTAGTTGTAGTTACCATAAATCTGTTCACCATTTTAGTAAGAAACTTTAGGCATAAAGTTATTTAAAAGGAAACAATGCAACCTCAAACTGTCCTAAATCAACTCCCTCACAGCTGATTAAATCCTTCTGGTTTTTTGATCACCATATTTATTTCTTGAGAAATCTCTCTTGGGGTCACATAGTTGTGAGTCACAGAGATTTTGCCCTGGGGAAACCAAAACTCAGTTGACTATCACTTTCCCGGGTATACTTGAATGGTAATCCCCTTCAATCCTTTCTAGGTAATCCTCTTTCTATGAGACAAAACTATTTTTTTGTTTTGAAGTTCTGAATTCCTGTAGTAGGGAAAAAACAAAAACAAATAGGTCATGGAAGTACCTAATCGCCATGGAGGGAATTAATCATATTGGGAGTGGCTGTTGTCATGTACCAGATCTGCTGCATTTGTGAATTGAGTGACAGATATAATGGAAGATCTCTCACCTCCGGAGAGATCTGTGAATACTGTGTTACTGAAAAAATAGTAGTGATGGACAGGAATTGCTGTGAACACACACAAGTTAAATGCCCATTTCCCTGAAGAAAAGCCTATTTCAGCAACTTTATATTTAATGAAATAGTTTTTGTGCAGCTTTAAACAAAAATCTGATTCCACAAGTGTCCACTTTCCTTTTGTGCTCCTGACTGAGGAGGGAGGTATGGTACAAGGACAGATTTCTATTGTCCTTCTTCCAAGACTAGGAGTAAACCAAGAAAAATGAAGAAGTCATAGAAAACGTTATTTATCTACCCTGTTTGTGTCAGGAGGCACTAATTATATATTTTCCTCCCCCAGTGAGGACACAGAAACAGTATCCAACAGCAGTGAAGGAAAATGTGGCTCCCCACATGACCTTTTGGAGACCATCTTTATCCGGAAGGTGGGAGCTTTTGTCAACAAACCCATTAACCAGGTAACAAGCAGTAGATCTTCACAGAGAGCACCATAATACCTTTCTTTTCCCATCTGTTCAAACATAGAGGAGCAAAAAGCACCCCAATGCCAGGGCAGCCTCAGAGGCTGTGAGTGTATATTTCTGCCTGTGCATTTCTCTACATGGCTTTGCCAAGGTGTATTTTGTTTTTCATAAAATCCTGTTGGATGTGACAGCCATTGACTATACTCCACTTTGCCAACACCCTATTTGAGAATAGAAGACTTGATACTCCACTTGGATCTTACAAGACTCGATACTCACTTGGATCTGCCACTACCACAGGTCCATAAACTATGAAACCTGGTAGCAAGCCTCCCTTCCTCGAAGGAACATGCAGTAGACCAGTTCATCACTAGAAGCAAGCATTTAAGTTCAGCTAGGGCAGTTTAGAGATCTGCTTGGTTCCTAGGGCTGCAGTTCTAGGCCTTTTGGATGAAGGAATGAGAATTGTTTCAATTTGTAGCAGTTCATTAATCCTTACCTATATTATACAAGCTATGTATAGAAGCAGTCTCACCTCAAGGTATGTGTCTGCATTAGGCCAACTGAGTATCGTCTCTGGATTTCCTGTCTTTTAAAAGAGGTTGCCAGCCTCCTGCCTAACTGCTGACGTGATTTTGGGCCGTTTTTAGTTGGCCTTATAAAGATGTTCAATATCCTTTTCTGTGCCGGGTAAGGGGAGCATCTTAGTGAAATTCTGTTTGCTAAATCTCCTCAGGTGACCATGGCCAACTTAGACATTCCTTTTGCCATGTTTGCTCCCAAGAATGTTGAGCTGGAAGATAACGACCCCATGGTAAGACTCTTCCAGAGGTATATGTGCCTTCTCAGCATCCCTTAAGCGACCGTCCATGCTATTCTCTGCCTTGAATACACTTTGGTTTTGGAGAAAATAACTAGTTATACAGATTTGTTTGGTTTCAAGAAGTCTCCTGTGTTGAATCTTGGGCTCTCTAGACATGCAAATAACAGCTTGTGTTTGCTGCCCCTGCTCTACTTTATGTTAATTGTCTAACCTCCTAACTGCCCCCATGCTGCCAAAGCACACAGACAGACATGACTGTAAGATCAGTACTCACCGCCTTTGATTTCTTGGGCAGGTCAATCCTCCTGAATCCCCAGAAACGGAATCTCCTCTGCAAGGCAGCTTACACTCAGAGGGCTCCAGTGGCAGCAGCACAGGGAACACCCATGATGACTTTGTTATGATCGACTTTGTAAGTGCCCTCATCAGAGCTCTTACACCTGCACCTTAGGTGGGCTTCACGTACTGGTGTGATGGCAAATGATGTCAGAGTACTTTTCAGTGGGAGTGGAAAAGCCACATCATTCACAGTACCACACTCTAGGGTGTGACAGAACTGCAAAGACACTGGTACTAGGAATCCACAGCTACAAATTAAATACCATTTCAGTTCTCTACTAACATCTGGCTTGGCATCCTCTCTCTTAACACCTAGAGGAGCCGGATTCCAAAGACATGTTCTCTTCCAACTGTTCAAGTTCTATTGTGATATCAAGTGATATTGGCTGTTCTTCAGTTATTTAATATGCATTATTGCAGCAACAGTTTTAATGCCAAGATGTTTACTGACATCAGGTAACGCCTTTATCTGAGATTACAACAAAAGGGAAGCCAATGTCTCTGGGAATTAACAACAGTATCTTTGATTGTAGAAACCAGCATTTTCAAAAGATGACATTCTTCCAATGGACCTGGGGACATTTTACCGTGAATTTCAGAACCCCCCTCAACTCAGCAGCCTCTCCATTGACATTGGAGCACAGTCCATGGCAGAGGATTTGGTATGGAATCCTAAAATTTCTGTTTGTGGAAATCATATGTACTTTATACTCCCTATTCCTAGTTTGAAAAAGGTGTCTTCATAGAATTGTAGAATATTTTGGGTTGGAAGGAACCTTTCAAGGTCATCTAGTCCAGCTCCTCTGCAGTGAGCAGGGATATCTTCAACTAAATGAGGTTGCTCAACCCAATTCTAGCCTTGATTATTTCCATGGATGCGGCATCCACCACCTCTCTGGGCAGCCTGTTATAATTTTTCACCAGCTTCATTAAAAAATTCTCTCTTACCTAGTGTGAATCTACTCTCTTTCAATTTAAAACCATTGTCCCTTGTCCTGTCACAACAGCTCCTGCTAAAAAGTCTGTTCCCATTTTTCTCAAAGGTTTCCTTTTAGTACTGAAAAGCCAAAATAAGATCTCCTTAGACTATTCTCATCTTCAGGCTGAATCACCCCAAGTCTCTCAGCCTGTCTTAACAGGAGAGGTGCTCCCCGAGGTGCCCTCTGATAATTTTTGTGGCCCTCCTCTGGACCCACTCTGACAGGCACCATGTCTTTCCTATACTTTTCAGAAGATAGACCCTGCCCAAAGGTCGTCCATCACTAATATATTCCAAATAAATGCAGATTTGTTTCTGGCACACCTGAGCCTCTGAAACTGGTGTGCTTGTCTTGAAGCTGAAGGCTGCTGCAGCATGCTTGCTCTGAAACCCCCCAAACTAATCCTGCCTCTGGGGTGTCTCACTTTGTGGCAAACCAGGCCTGACTTGGCAGCCTGAGCAAAGTTGGAGTTCTGGTGTGGCTGGTGAGTCACAGCTAGGTGAGTGCTCTATTAGGCTCTCTGGCATTGTGCCATACTGTGGAGAAAAATGAAAACCAGAGAGCAGCAAGTGACTTGATGAAAGCAGTGATGTGAGCAGGTTATTGTGCTGCAGCTGGTGGAGATTGCACAAGGTGAGGCCCCAGTGCACCTCCTGTTCTGGCAGAACAAACAGACTCTGGGCAGAGTGCCCTGCTCAGGGTCACTTGCTGGATGCTGACAGAGGGTTCCTGCTTTTGTGCACATAGAAGGGTGAGCTTAGAGCATTGGTGAAGGATTGCATGACTCAGAAACAGATTTTGTTTTTCCTAGTGTGTTTAAAATTTCCTTCTGTCTGCTGTGAATGAGCCCTGATCTGCATCTTTCCTTGCCTTCCAGGACTCATTACCAGAGAAGCTGGCAGTCCATGAGAAAAACGTCAAAGAATTTGATGCTTTTGTGGAAACCTTGCAGTGAAGCTGTTTCCCAGTTCTGCTGCAGCAATTCTTCCTCCTCAAGCTGTGCTGGAGATGACATCAACAAATATCTCTTATCGCCCCTGCTCTGCCTTTTGTTCATATTGACTAGTTCCTTCCATCAAGTGAGCTTTCTTTTCTCTCTTCAATGACAGATACAGCTCATCTGCTGATTTCTCCTCAACTTTTCCACCACATAGTTCTGGACTGCTTTTCCTGCTCACAGTCCGTTTTAAGACTTCAGTAAGGATACAGGAAGTCAAACTCCAGTGTATGGGAACTTTCTCTTCAGTCTGTGTTCTGTATGGAGGGGCTTTGTGGAAAGTTGCCATATGCTTCCTCCAAGGGTCCTATCGTGCAAGTTCCCGAGGTAGAGCTTCTTGCTAACAAACTTCTTCCTGCAGTCTCTGATCCTGTTAGAGCACAGAAAGCTTTGGCTGATTTCCAGGGTCTGTGAGTTCAGCAAATTCAACTGTTTGAAGTCCAGGACATCCATTCCACAGAACTGGGCATTTCATCCTGACTTCAGAGTGCGTGCTTGGAGCACAGGGAGAGACATCAGCTTTGGGACCTTCACAATCCAAGTTACCTTTGTTTTCTTGCTTCTAAAGAATTGGGTCTCTACACACTGCAATGCCCTCTGTTAGGTGGCTGATAAGCAGGAATGAAACTACAGGAATGCTTTCCACATTTCCTTCCTGAGTGTACTGACACTTGGCCATGCTGAGTTTAACAGTGTTGACTGTTGGCAAGCCTGCACGTAGCAGCTGTGATGATGCTCAATTCATAGTCTCTGCTTCTGAAACATAATTGTAAATACTAGGAATCCTGTTTCTTTGGGGTTATGTAACTAGGAGTCTTCGTCTAAGATTTTTCCTCTAATCCTTGCAAGCCTTCCTGCTTTATGGTTAATAGATGATCTTAATAATTAAAAAATATTTATTGCTTTTAAAGAAACCTATATTTAAAAGATGTTCTGTTTTCATGTTATAGTGCGGGTCATTCTGTCCTGATTGCTGCAGAGAGCAAGTGTGCCATGAAACCCTAGCCAGTGAGGCTAGTCTCTCTTTCCAGGAAAGTATCCAAGATATTTATTTTCTAAGGCAGACTTGATTAATATTATACTCTGTTTTGGGGACTACGTGTCCATTACATCCAGTCAAGGCTCACTGATAGAATGAAATGCACGGGGCAGGGACGTGGTAGAAAGCTGTTTTTCTGATAGGCATGGATGAATTTGTAGTGTTCTTTGGCCATTCAGAAGGCAGCTTCTTTAAAGAAGCACACTTATTTTGGGAAGCTTATGGTACTTTTTAATCAGCTGGCTTTTTAGTAGCTGAAATATTATTTTTGTAATAATCCAGCCATTGACAGTGTGACTGGCTGGCATTGCTCTATGGGTGACTTGGCTGTTGCACATGTTCTGCCTCATGTAAGGATGGGAGGAGAAACAGTGACACTAAACAGAAACTTGGAAAAGGTGGGTTTTCTTGTGGTTCTGTCTCCTCCTGCCCCATGTAACTAGTGAGCAACTGCAAGACCCTTTACTGTCCAAATCCACTTATTTTCCTCCTTGTTTCTTTTAAGTGGAGTTGTGTTGCTTGAGTACTGAGAAACCATCTTCATTTCCTCAGAGTGGCTGAGTAACCAACCTTCTAGTTGGTGTAATGTGGCAGCTTCAGCTTAGCTGTATTCTTTGTTGGATGATTGCCTGCAGCTGATGGGGGAACCCCAACTCCACTCTAGAACACTATTTCTGTTCCACTGCTGGAGCAAGGAGCCTAATTCAGAACAGAGCTTACTGTAAGGCCAGAGCAATGCGTTGAACTTTGAGAATTTTTGTTGAGATGTGTTTGGTGGGAGGCCTTGTAAGTTCTAAAACTCCAGGTAAGAGCTTCATTGAAGGAAAATTACCCATCAGAACCTTTTTATTTTACTCAACTGATTCCACTTCTTAGCAACCTCACATGGAAATTGCTTTGTACATGCAAAGTAAGGTACACAAATATTTAAGAAAAGTTCCAAGATAAACCAGTTTATAACAGGACTTCAGTTACATGGGCTGTAACAAATTATTGATACCCATCCAAGAGCCACCTTGTTTCACAGGTGGAAAGGGTTGCAGAAGGGTGCAGGAACACAAGGAATTAATGGATCAACTGCCTCTCACCTGTGCTCAGGAAACTGGTTTGCCACTTTGTAGGCAGTAGCTCATAGAGAGCTGGTTGTCAGCTTGAGTCTCTAAAGTGATACAATCTGGGCTGCAGAGCAGCAGAGATGAGGCAAAGGGCTGGTTCACACCCTATGAATAGAGAATAGTTGAGGTTAAACTTCATCTAGCCAGCACTCCTGCTGTGCTCTTCTGCTAACAAGCTGTGGAGCTGGCAGGGAGCACTGCCATTCTTGTTAATCCCACACAGGAGGTCAGGGCTTGTACTTGTGCTCCTTTATTGATGGAGTTCCTAACATGGCTACAGCTTTCACATCTCATAAGGCAGAATGGCACTGTGGTGTGTTTTCTTCTCTTCAAAAGGCTAGAAAATTGTCTCTATAAGCTGCTAGTGTTGAGCTGGATGGCCATAGCAATAAGAGATTCTCCAGGGCTGAGTTACCTGCCTCTTCTCTAATCAGTTCTCAGTTTCAAAACACAGTTGCTGCATTTAGGCTCTGAGTTTCCTGACCACTGCACAAATGCTCTGCTTCAGTAAAGACTTAGCTGCTGCTGTGGCCTGCCACAGATTGTGTTATGAAGGCTGTTTGTTTTAGCAGCTCTCTGCTCAGCTGAATATTAAGGACCTTATCTACGTAGCTGCTGATTTACAGATACTTTGGGTGGACAGGAAGGTTCCTCAAGTGTATTGTTTTGGAAAGTCTCCAGTGTACTTCAAGTATTCAAAGAATTTCCAATAAAACTTTTGTGTAAGCAACACTCTCTGCATTTTTTTGTGTACCAACAGGTCTGGGACAGTCCCAGGCTCATGCTCGTTTTCCTCCAGGAAACAGGAGGGTCAGGGGCCTGTCAGTGAATGCAGAACAGAGCAAGTTGCTGCCTCCGTCAGAGAGGGCAAAATGGACTAGTGCATTATAGTTGGAGAGGTCAGTGGGATCTTACTGAGATCAGCCTACTGGAAGGACAGCAAGGGACAGACAGAACAGGTGCCTGGAGGTGGGAGGAACAGGGATACAGTGTTTGACCCTGCTGACCTCACCAGTGAATTGGAAAACTGAAATCTCCAGAGGAAAGGAGTGGGAAAAGGGGGAAAAATATACCCACAGAATTTGCACTGTACATGGTCGCTACTGCACACTTAAAGAAGCATAGAAATGTTTTCAGTTGACAGGAGAGATAGCAGAGACTAATAAAATATGGAAAGAATAACCACACTTAACAGCTGTATTCTCGTTAAAAGTTAACCCTGTATAACACACAATGCAAGGTATGGTGCCAACACCTTCCCTTTAAAGGAAAGACAAGATTAAAACAATCTGTGTACTAATAACAACTGCTGATATAAGCTTTGGTGTGAAGGGTGTCTGGTTATTGTAAAAGACACAGTGGATAAAATGACAGGAAGGGGGGAAAAAAATTATTCTGTGTATTAGAAGCTTCTATGAAGGGAATATTCCAGCTTTGGGATACAAGGGTAACAAAAGCAATCTTTTCTTAATCATATCTTCAGAAGGTAACACAGTAAACTGAGCATACTGCTGGCATGTAACAGATACCGATCTGTCTACATTATATGTATGTATATGTGTGTATTTATAAGTGTCATTTCATGAACTTAAAAAAGACACGGTACAATGTCAAAACTCACAGAAACCATCCTATAGTATCTGGGGCTTACTACAGGGCTCTCAGTATCCACTATTTACACCATATCACCAGGAAGACAAGGGATTGGAAAAACCATCAGGAAATAAGTGAGAAAGTAAAACAATCATAGAAATATGATTAACCACCGAGATAATGAGATAATGAACAATTAAATACCATCACCTTGTGAGCCTACTTTATGTATTTATAAAAAATGTTCGCAGAACAGTGTCCATAAAGTCGGGGGCAGAACGTGCCCAATTGCAATGGTGTTCACGCTGCATTCAGTACTGCCCACAGCTGCACATAATGTAGGTCCTGCCAGTGCCAGCTCCCTGTCAGGGACAGAGGCACCTGCTCTCCAGCTCCTCAGAGCTGATGTTGCTACAGCACAATGCCAGGCAGGTCACTGTGACAAAGCCCAGAGCAAGGACCAGCTGCTACACTGAGAGGAGGTTTGAGATCTCGCTGTATAGTTGGCATGTTAACCATGCTGACCCCATTACAGGGGCCATGTCAACATGCAGAAGGGGAACTGGCAACACTGGGAAGCGCTTAACTGGTACAGTAAAAACTGACAAGCAGCACACAGTTTAGACATGCAAGTGTCGACATCAGCATCAACGCATCACCCTGACATACTATCACTGACATCCCAGCAGTCAGGCTACTGCCCAATGCTGATGGTTTTAGCCCCAGTGCTCTCCATTCTACTCCTAATTCTTGCATCCTAGCCAAAACAGCTTACTGATGTAACAGGCAAATCACAGTCTTTAGGAAAAAGTAGTGAACTGAATATGGATCAAGAGGAGTGCAGTGGTCCTAAGCAGACTACTGTTCAAGTTACCAATCCACATACATTGAAATGAGAAGGTGCAGGCTTCTGCTGAGTGTTATCACCTGGCCCCAGGATAAACTTTGCCAGCTAATCCTAAAGTGGCTCCCGCTTGGCACCCTTGGAAATCCTAGGCAGACTGCTCATCATGACAGGAAGATGGTAATGGGGAAGAACAGCCTTCTTCAGAAGAGCCAAATCTATGCTTCATTTTTGTTTTAATTCTGTTTCCAGCCCAAGGCTCCTGCAAACTAATATTTATTCAGTTACTCACATAGGAGGCATTTCACACTTTCTTTCCTTCCTTGCAGCATGGTTGTGGTTGGCAGCAGAGACAGCCTTACTTGTTTCTTGTAGATGTGTCACTGCTGCTGCCATGTGACAAACATATCTGGATCTGAGATTACATTTTGATTTTTATTGAAATACAAAAAGTGCAAACTGTGAAATACAAGATTGGTGCAGATTAAAAGAAAATAAACAGTGTGAACTGTGAAAACCCAGGCCTGCACCTGATGAACATCAACAAAGAAGAAGGCAGGAACGGCAGCAACAAAAGCAAAGCCAAAATTTTTGCACAGGAGCCCCTGTGCATAAAAAAGGAAACTGGGACCAAACTGGCCCTCGGCTCTCTCATGTCAGCACACAAGGCATCTGGATGGCCCCTGACCTCCTGCACCAGCCAGAAGCTCTGATGTCAGTTCACAGCTTGGGACAGGGAGTGATCAGAGGCCATTAAGACAGCAGGAGGCTTAGCAGAGGGGAATGTTCTAGGTGCTAAAAAGAGGAGGTTGGTGCAGAACAAGTACCCCCAACAGGAAGAAATGGCTAATAGCTAACCTGAAGGCTAAGACAGGAGAGAGACCCTTGGACAGCTCTATAGCAAGGAGAAAACCAACACAGACCAGCACCTTAATTGTATACCACCCCCAACCTATACAAGGCAGAGAAACCCAGCCCAGGCAGCACCCTGCCCATGTGAGGAGGGAATTTAAACCCCTGGCCTTGGCAGGTGCAGGCTCTTGTGACCACCCACCTGACACAGGCTACAGGAAGGCCCAGGCCAGTTCTCTGCTCAGACCACAGGAGGAGTATTTCAATACAAGGCATTCAGGAGAACAGACTGCAAAAGCAACCCTGGTTACTGTGCCTGCTCCAGGGTCCTCAGCAGCTCCAGCACAAGAAGCAGCAGAGAAAAGGGGCTATTTACAGTGGGTCCCTTCCAGGATTTGCAAGCATTTTCCCAGCATGAGCAGTAGTAGTTCCCTGAACACTCTGAATCTGCTCCCTGTAAGCACTGAACTGGAGCAGGCTTTTATCCCTGCCAGCAGGGGATGAATCAGCCTCTATTTTGCTAAAAAAGGAAATGTAATTTCAAGGATTCACAAAAAAAAAAAAAAAAAAAAAAAAAAAAAAAAAAAAAAAAAACCCAAACAAAACAAACTAAATCCCTAAAAAAACCCACCAAACTCCAGCCAGAACTCAGACACTTGCAGTATTCCCCACTTTCCCCATGGACAGGAGCTACGCCAGCACTGCTCCTCTGGCTACTGGGCAGGGAACAGTCCTTGCTGCTCTGCAAGGCCAGAACATGCTACCTTCCCCAGAGAGTGCATAGGGCCAGGCCTCATGCACGCAGGCACTTGGATTCCAGATTGCCAAGCTCAGGCATCTGTCCCAGAAGTTAACTGGACTTGCCTTTCCTCTACAGAGATAAAGGTGAAGTCAGTGTCAGCTGCAGATACAGTCAGAGCAAAGTCTCCTTCTCCCCCTACCAAAGCCTCCACAGAGCAGGATGCCTGCAGGGAAAGAGGGGCTGCACTGGGCTCCCTCAGCCTTCACAGCCCTGCCCCTTAAACACTGGGGGAAGTACACCTCTCTCCACAGTAGTTCATCCCAGATTACTCTTCCACGGCACATCAGCCCTGCTAACTCACTCTAGAAGAGATCCCAAATGAATTAGAAGCAGACTATCTCTCCCTCCAAAACATTTACTTAGTTACTGCTGTGAATTGTTCAGGATGAAACAATTCATATTCTGGCCAAACAGGGAAGGCTCCTGCTCTTGGAAGAGGGAGACTTAAAGAAGTCAGCAGCCTGATAGCCTCCATAGGGCAAAGCCTCCCCGGTATCTAGAAAGGACCAGATCCAGTCCCATCTTAGAACCTCTCTTGCTCCAACCTTAGAAATGTTCACTTTCTTGTTCACTGTTCCCACCCACATGTTGGCATGCCTCCTCCAAAGCAGCTCACTGGACCTGCGTTGCCTTGCAGTACAGCCTATGTTTGCACACATCCCCATTCCAGAGGTAAGCAAAAAGAGCAATCTCCTTAATTCCTGCAGCAGATGCCACTTACTTTGACTACACCAGGGACACCGACCCTTGGTCAGAGTTTAAAGGCAGGCTAAAATGTTATGAAAAAGCAAATTCTCTTTAGCATCCAGTAGCTTTAAAAAAACAGCTCTGCTTGGTCCAAAAGGTTTGTCCTGAGGCCAGATGCAGCAGGGAGGTCTGGCCCAGGCACACAGGGCACAAGATACAAAGATAAATCACACCAGTGAAGTAAGGCTAGAAGCTCCCTCCTAAAACCCTGACAGGTCCAGGCTGAGGAGAAGGATCTCTTTTAGCTCAGGCAATGGGAATGAGGCAACCCAAACCAACAGAGATGCTATAACAGTATCGCAGCTGCTCCAGGGAGGTGCCGGGACCACCCCACTCTGAGCCTGCCTTGCAGAGAACACAATCTCTCCAGCTGTGCCCAAGGCATCCAGGACGCATCTGACCAGATGCCAGGGTGGAAAGTGTGAACCCAGGAGGAGACATGGCAAGGCCCTTGGCATGTAATAGCTGTTCCCTCACAGCTTTGGCACAAGTGCTCAGCATTTGGGCAGATATTTGTAATCCAGGCCTGGTGCACTCCATGGTGAGGGCTAGCCCCAGTCCCTAGACATTCCCTCAAGGCCATGCTCTCTGTTACACTGTGCTGGGGAAAGTTGTGCTCAAAAAGACAACTAACTAGTCAAGGAGGTCGGTGCCAGTCAGCACAGATACATGTGCCAGAAGAGGAGGCCTTGTACTGCTGCCAGGACAGATGGTGATCCTCATGGTGTTCAGCAGCTCACTGCCACCAGGGCACTTGCTCCTGCCATTCAGACTCACCAGCTGTCAAAGGGCCACAGCTGGCCCACATGCACAGGCAGGCCTGGCATGAACCTTCCCAGCCAGGCTGGAAGTGCAGCTGGAGGGACAAACACACCTGAGCTGGATAACTACGGGAGGCAAGTCACTCACTACAGTCCAGCAAACACTGACTAGTATCTGGAGTGGGTGACCCCCACAGGGGCTGGGCTTTGGGCTAAACTCACCTTCATTGTTTTGGAGTCTGACAGGTAACACAGCCCATTGCCATGAGCCTGTCCTTCACCTGACTACCAAAAGCAGGGGTCTAGAGTGGTGTTTGCAAGTGCAGGACATGATGCTACCTGAAGCACAAGGGCTGCTGCTCCCTTCCCTGCTTTAGGCACCCCTGGGGAAATGCAGGATGCATGCTCAGGGCTGAGAAATGGCACTCACAGTAAGAATGTCTCCATCACAAAACTCAGCAACCCCGCCCTAGCCCAAACAGCCCAGCTGAGGCAAGGAGGGGTAAGCTGGGGCTATTGGGAGCTTGAATAAAAAGATCTGTGCTGAGGAAGACACCAGGAGGGCAGAAAAACTGCACATAAGGGAAGGAGGAAAGGAAGGCAGGTCATCTGATAGGGCAGAAGACTGGTGATGAGCCCTGGAGGAGCTGCGCAGGTGGGTCAGGACTCCAGTTTCAGCAGCTGGGAAACCAGCTCCCCTCCACATCCAGAGCTGCAGGTCTCCTGCTCACTTACTTGCACACTTTCACCATCATCTCCACAGCCCTCACTCTGCTCATCACCCAGATGATCAGTGGTCCCTTTGTACTGGAGACAGCTTGGTCACAGCTCCAAGACAAAGAAGGGGGAAGGTGGGCACAGTGTGCAGGTGTAGGCTGGCCTGGATTCAGGCCTCCGCAGCCTCAAACAGCTCCTTCTGGTGGTCCAGCAGGAATTTGGTAAAGGTATTGATGGGATTGATGGCTTTTAGAGTGATGGCCACATCTTTGGCCCAGAGCAGATTTGGGCCAAACACAACTGCCAGGTTGGTGTTTGTCATCTTGTTTCTGTCGCTGTGAGCAGAGACCTAAGTGGGAGGGAAAGAGACCACTGTGAATCCTACAGAATAGCAAAGCAGCTGCCCTCTAGCCTCCCCTAAGCTAGAGCTGACAGACTCACAGAGAAAATAAGCGGAGAAAAGCTGGCCACGCCATACGATAACAACAGAATCAAGAGCACTGTCAAATAGTATCTCTGCAAGTCCAGATCACCACTCATGATCTTCCCTCTTGCTTGAATGGCCTTGCAGTGGCTTTCTTGGCAGCAGGAAATACTGTAAAGCAGATCTGAGACCCATCTTCTACTCAGCTACTTTGTCTACCTCTACCCTGGGGAGCTTCCAGCTTCCCTGGTATAGACAACACAGGTTGTATGCCTGAACATTTTAGGCTGAAGGCCTGCCTGCACCTCTCAGTATTATGACAGGAAAATGACTAGGCTAGCGCTCACCTGCACCAGAAAGGCTGTCAGTAAACGGAGCACTTGGTAGTTTTCTTCAGGCAAATCCTGGAGTGTTTTGCGAACAACATCCACACGTTTCACCTCCTCCACACCTAAAAATCAAGAGACAGGACAATCCTCAGCACCCATCCTGATGAAGGCGCTGTTAGCAGTCACAAGGTATCCCATGTATGTCTCCACTAAGACATCTTTGCCCTTAACCAGTGCAACATTCAGGGAGTAGCACTTGTTACAACTCACTCTGGAAGCTGACAACATGGCTATAAAGGCCAAAAGTGAGGAGGGGCTCAGGCAGCTCCCTCAAGAAGGTCTTGAGAATCACAGCAGGTAGGTGGACATCTTCATACTCCTGGAAATCTACAGGCACACCTAAGAAAGTAGAGCAGAGACTCAGTGCTCACTGGCCAAAGCAGCGTCTCCTCCAAAGGACAGGACATGATGGTCAGAGCCCAAAACTAAGGAAGAGGTATTTTGATAGACAGAATGCTGAAGTACTACATCTTCTAGCAGTGTGGAAAAATATGTCCCAAAATCATATACAAAGCAGTGCTGAATCCAGCATTATATCTTTAGAAGTCATCAAATCAAACATGACTAAGTTTCATCCTGGTCCTCTTAAGTCCCTTCAGTATAACCAGAGTAGGATGGTATATTTCATCCCAAGAAACAGGGAAACTTTCAGGAAAAAAAAGGATAGTAAAGGGAGTATGAGTGGGAAGGAATATGCTTTCCACACAGCAGAAGAATCAGATACTTCTCCCTTGCAATTCAGGTTACACCCCAAGATGAGGCCTCACCTACAGACCTATCAAAGAACGAAAGGATCCATGATGGACTAGTTCCTACAGTTGCAGTTACACACCAGTAATTAGCAAATGAGAGGGGCTCTCATGTGTTTGGGCACTTACCCATATTGTATTTTTGCTGGACCTCTCTGACAACCTGTGTATTTGCTGATCTCCGGAAAATCCCCTCTGTATTAAGAGCTGTGAAGTAACAGCAGATGGAGAAGGAAAAAATCAGACATGTGAGAGTCTCTAAAAATGCTGGCCTTAACAATTATAAATCCATGCTTTATGGATAAATCCATGGGGCATTCAGACAGATATCAACAAGTCCCTTTTTTAAAGTACAACAATTCTTTCTGCTTCCACTATCAGACAAAGGATACAAGGGGCATTTGGCTACTTTTACACAAGTGGGAACACGGACTCCAGAAAGAAGGAGTTCTCCTATGCCCTCCACAATGTCACTTGAAGGCTAACTCACCTAGTTTGGGCTTTACACCCTATTTTAGACTGCAGTTCTTTATCTTACTACAGTCTTGATGGGACCTTGGACAGAACAGAGGTCATGGATATGGGACTGCAGCTTCCCCAAACACTTACCATGCTCCTGCAAATGAGCAATGGTGTCTCTGACCACCAGAGGAACAGGAGACTGATCAGGGCTCTTCTCCCTGAGACTGCACCAAGAAACAACAGGTTACACACAACTGGTACACAGGACTGGTCCTGCCCTACATGCAGCCTCCAACTCTTGAATTTGCCCACACCAGCTGTAATACATATGATCTTGCTATGCCCATCCCTGGTTCAGCCATTATTCCAGCCTTCTATCTTCTTCACCCATCATGTTACATCATTCACTGGAGCAACTATGAGCTCATTACTAGACCACAGGAACGTTTTCCATCCTCTGTAAAAATCTCAACCTGTATATACCAGGGCCAAGGGCTTCCCAGAAGGCAAGGATGCTAGTTATGAATCAGGTGAAAAGGGTTACGCTTCCTTTTTTCTTCCCCATAGGAGCAAGGACAGAAAGAAGCTGACACATGAGAAAAAAAAAGTTTGGCCACCATATTCCTGTGACAGATTTATCATCAAAATGGGTGTCAGGGAAAAACCTCATGACACCAAGGTGCTTGCTGCCACCCTCACATTCGATTGTCCAGACCACTTGATAGCTTGGAGCTGTTCACCCCTCCCAGGCTGCTAACAAGCTCAGGCACCATGGCACCAGGGCAGACACTATCTGGAAATGTTGCACTGAAGCTGGGGAATGTGCTCCCAGACTGCCCCAGAGGATCTGTCTAGCTACACAGTACTGGCTCCTCCTCATTCTCCAGGGAGGCAAAACCACACTCAGAGTTAAAAATACCTTCAACACTTACTCAGTATCACTAGGCCTTGCCAGTGTCTGTGTTTGCTTTTGTCATTGTGCAGGAATGAGGAGTGGGATTCACTACAAGGCTGAATAGAGGTGCTTTCAAAATAGATTTTATGGAAAACAACTAAGAAACAAATCTGCAGCACTGCTCAAAGTAGTCCTGTGCTGCATAGTCCTAAAGAGAACACGTTAGCCAGCCTCTTACAGACTTCTTTTGCTTAAAAGGAAGTTTCTAGTGCCATAAAGCTGTCCCCATGGCTCTTATTTTGCTCCTCCCTTAGTGACCCTAAGTTGCAAAAACAGTCTAACCCAGGGATCAAGAGGCTGGAACTGAACTGAGTTAGTCAGGATCTGGACATGAGCACAGAGTTCCTCAGGAAAATGATTAAAGTTTTGTAGGAAGTCTGAACTGCAAGAAATTTCGCAGCCATTTTCTACTGTTGTTCAGTAGTAAATACAGTGATCTCATATCAAGCAAGTCAGGACAAAAGCAACACAGTCCAGAAATACTTACTGCTGCAGGGAGACTCCAAACTGCTGGTTTGGCAGTGGTGGGCGTGCGGGTGTTGGCTTCTGGGGCACTTGCAAGGGTTTCTGCAGAGATCTCAGGTATTCATCATACCTGCAGCAAAACACAGACTAGTAGAAAGCCACTCCACCTTCCAGAAAGTGCATGAACCCAGCACTGCACACCCACTGGTAACAGCACCAGACTGGTACAGTCAATTACACATATGCAAAACCACCACAGGCAGCTCTGGAGCACAAGAACAAACATCTGGTTGCCAGAAAAAAAAGCAGGGAGAAAAGGAGTATCTATCTGTAATCAAGAGTTGGAGTAGCTGAGTAACAGCGTGGGCGGGAGGCCAGGACAGCACTGCTTGTGATGAGACAGATGCATATGTGGGTGTGGGACAGAGAAGCAATCTGGTAGGACTGACATTATGGCAATTTTGGGAAGCCTCAAAGACAAGCTGAGCAGTGCAGAATGAACTAAGCAGGTGTTCAGATGACAGCAAATGCACACCATGAGCTCCAGGTCAGTGTTAAGGTCAGTATCTTGCAGAAAGTCCCCAGGGGGTGAGTGGGAGATGCAGGAATGGTGCTCCATTGCAGGAGGATTTTTAACTCAAAGACAGAACTGGGGACTGGGGCCAAGGACACACAGGGAGGACTAGAAAGAGAAACCAGTCTTGAAGGCAACTTGTCAGCACATCCTGCAAAACCACTGCCTGAGTGCAACCATCGCTTCCTTCTCTTGCCAGTCTTTACAAAAGGTCCTCTCTCACAGAGCCCCTAAGCAAGGGGGAGACAGACAGTTATTCTCACTTTAGCACTTGGCTTGGGATCCCCAACTGCTCCAGCTTCACATACTCCTCCAGCTCACTAAGGTAATTCACATAAAAAATCTTTCGTCCAAATTTAAAGCTGAAAAACAAGAGAAAAGTAGATATGTGAGGAATTGGGAAATCCAATAACAGAACTATCTTCTTACAGAAAAGGAGAGCAGAAGGCTGCAAGAAACATCAGTGGGACAAAGGGTAGGTATGGCTGAGCAGCAGAGACGTCACCCACATCACTCTCCCACTCCATCTATTTTACCAGAAGATGCAAAAACTTTCCAAGATACATTAGAAGCCCTAGCAGCAGCAGGCTCCCTCAAATGGTGGATTTCTCCTTCCTATGTTCAGCAGTAGGCTTGAGAAGATCTTATTCTCAATTATTTCACAGAGTTATTATTTCAATATCACAATAAATTAAATATTTGAGTTGCAGAGCCTGCAACTTTTTACTTCTACTTGACTGGAGAGAAAAGGAGTAGCACAGAGCTGCAAGCTCTGTAGGTTCCTAAAGAGGTATTTCTGGTCTGTGAGTATTTCTGAGCTCAGAAGTGGGAGGAGACGGAAAAAGGTGAGAGACTCCAGGATAGGCCTGGCAGGCTGGGCTCAGCTTGTGCACCTCTGAGAAGGCCTCATTGTTCCCCTGCAGTGTGCGCATGCAGGTGAGCTGCCAATAGCACTTCCTTCCTACCTGATCAGAGGCTTGAAGAGTATCAGGAGGGTCTTGATGAACATAGTTGGGTGCACAATATACAAGGCTTTGATGTTCTTCTTATACCTGTCAAGAAAAGCCCAGTAATGACCAGCTGCACTTTAAGCAGAGGAACCAACCTTTCAACAAGATTAAGGCACCCTGGTTGCTTCATGCCTTTTGCACTGAGCCTCACCACACCCCAGCATCCATGGCCTCTGCTCTCCCATGCTCTATAGCAGTGTCAGGCCACTCAGCAGCCTACTGGCATGCTACCCTGTATTCCAAGATTCATCTAAAACCAGTGAGCACTCTCCGCAGGAACCTACAATTATATCATGGGGCTGACAGACTTGCACCAGGTCCTGGGTTTGCTCTTGGCTGCTGGCTTAAAGGATGTAACTTACAGAAGGACCTGTTTATCCTATGATTCAGTCTGTATTAAACAACAATCCACCTCCTTAAGCAGGAGAATAAGTGACAGTAAATTATGATCACCAAGCTACATAGGGGAGCTGGGGAAGATCCTCTATATTAGGCTACAGAACAGCACATAACATCCTTGCTTGCTGCACCTTTACTCACTTGCGATCAAATTCCCTGTAGGCATCCCGTAACCAGCTCAGGGAGGGCTTGTTCTCACTGGTCAGGCCATGGTGCAGGTACACCAGAGTGTAGTCACTCTCCACGTACTGGTCAAGTGTGAATTTCAGGTACCTGAGAAAAAAGAACTGATGAACTCACTTTGTGCTCTGCTACAGAGAGGCTATTCCTCCCTTTGGGACTCTTTTTGTGTACCATAGCAGAGGATTTGCAATTCCAGCAATGGAGGTAAGCACTTGGGAGGACATGTCCAGCTAAAGAAGCTACTGCAGATGGATCTGTCCCCGAGAATCCAGCAGCTGAGAATTAGGTCAGATTTAAGAAATCAACAGCAGCCTACTAAGGCTCTACTTACCCCAGCAGTTTCACGTGATCTAGCTGATGACTTGGGGGCATCCGGCAGGCACTGAACAAAATGACTTTTCTTCCGTATTTGTCATCACCTGCAGATAAAATGCCAGAGATTACAGGGAGTTAAGGACTTAATTGTGGTATTGGCAGCAAGGGGAAAGAAAGAATGAGAAACCATTGTAACAAGGTACAGCTGCCAGCAAAGCTAAATCCATTTTTCAGCAGTTATCATGGGCCTAGTGTGGAAGCAGAAACCTGAACACCAAGGGCCTGGCAAGTCAACAATGAGAATGAAGAACATATTCCCTGCTCCAGCCCTGAAAGGAGATGAAGGACTGGAAGCCAGAATGCCTCAGGGCACATAGGGATGGAGGCAAGTACAGAGCAGAGTGCTCAGAGCATTAATCCTGCAAAGCCGTACCTGGACATTGCTCCTGATGCACACATGTCCAGGGAGGCACAAGGAAAACTGCCCCTCCTTGGCACAATAACTCCCTCCACCCTGCACACAGTCTCAGACTAACTTCTAATAGTCTGCTGCATCTGTTTCTTGCTTCACCTGGAGCTTAGCTCTGCACACAGAACCCAGGCCATTTCATACCCAGGAAACCAAGAAATTCCTAGAAAAAGAGCAGTTCCAGATGAGAACTCATCTGGGTGAGTTCCAGATGATTTCTCATCTTTCCAAAGACAAGTCTCTTCTACACATGGGCCAAGCAGGGCTGCTGTATTCTCCAGGAGGATTGTAGAATAAGCTCTTCACTGCTTCCTAGATTTTCCATCCACAGAGAGATTTTCCAGCCTGAGATGGAAGGAGCTGCAAAGTGCAGTGTGACAAAGCATTCTTTGTAAAAGCCATGCAGAAAACAGTCCCCATCACACTGGAGCCAAATAACCCATAAAGCACCATCATGTCATTGAGGATACCCCCAGCCACCACTTGAGGCTTCAGAGACCCAGAGCAAGTCTTCAACCATCAGTGGACTTCTGCCATCAGCCCCATGAACAAAGCCCAAGCAGACACACATGGCCAAGCTTAGCAGACATGCTGGGGAATAGAGAGATTTGCATAAGTGAGAACCAGGTCACAAATCCTGCGGACATACAGAGTTTGAGGAAAAGTCTGATTCTCTCCCAGACACGACACCCAATCCATTTCCACTAAGATGACTTCTTTTTAGCAGCAGTGGAGATGAAATGGTTCCTTTAGTATTAAGGATAAAAGTCTTCCCACCTTTTTAGCTACTCACACTGGTCTGAAACCTGTGTTTTCTTCTCAAGCAGAGAGTGCAACAGTGAATGGGGCTGTTGAGGCTATACACAACAATACCCTCCGTACTCCCATATGGTAAACCATCTCACACAGACCACAGCACAGAAAAGCAGCAAGGATCACTACTTATGCAGGATTGACCTGCAATACATCATTCCTCTTGAAATATATCCTTTTCCCAGCATGGATTTACAATATGCATGCCGCCATTTTCTCACCTTTGCACAGGCTCTGGTCCTCAACTATCATTTGGCTACACTTGCCACGCAGCAGCTGAGGTCTCGGAATAGCAAACCTGGTTATTTCTGGGAATGCTGCCTGTTAGTACCAGATGACCACTTGGTGCTGCAAATGGCAGCCAGAGAACTCATTCACACCAGCCATGACATTAAGATGCCACTGGCCCCCTTTGGCTCCCATCTTGCCAGAACAGATTCTGTCACTACTTTGTTAATTTTTATTTTCACCTTGCAAGTCCCATTTTCAAGTCACCAGACAACACAGAATTTACTGATGCACACAAGCCAGAAATTCTACCAAAGCTAAGGACACTGCAGCAGCACTAGGTACGGACCAGGAAAGGGGCGCAGCACACATGCGGAGATACGGGGCAGCTGGGGAGGACACATGACCTGGAATGCAGGGCTAGGAGAGACTGATGCAAGGCTCATCTGGAACAACCAGGTACAGTCACAGCCAGGCCACAAGACCAACACCACATTGCACATCCCACAGTAGCCCACTCTCTGCCTACCCCAGAGTTTCTTGGCAGCTCGCTGTGAGCTTTAGGGCCAGGTCTAATGTAATTTGAGTTGTCCAAAAGACTAATTGCAGGTTACAAAGTCCTGGGCAAGAAACATAGCATATTGTGACTCTTCCCATTGGTCTTGAGCATCTCATATGTATCTATCTGAAAGACTAAGGGTCCTGCCTGTATAAAGCACCAAGAAGATGTAACATTTGAGAATCTGTTGAGTTTTACAGTCATAAAAGAGAATGGTCAGAAAGACAGATCATACGTAGCACTATGCTAAATTCAGAAGAGATGATCTCTTCAGTGAACTGAAGCTGCATTTCACATCAGAGTGGATGATCTGAAGGCCATTACAAACTTCAAGTTTAATCAAGGCAGGCCTCTGTGGTGTGCAGTACAGTACCATGTTTGTGCCATGTTGTGGGTGGCCATACACTCAGCTCAGGCTTCTGGGAACTGATTATCAGACCTGACAAGTCACAGTTCCAGAAGGACATACCTTAAATAGCTTTCTCTGAAATGACATAAAAGCCTTCAGCAAGGCCTATGTAAAGTCTACAGTCTTGTTCCTTACATAGTCTGGGATCGCTGGTAAAGAATAAACAGACAATCCATAATTCTTCCAAAGGGGAGATGGCATGTATCCCCTGGACAATTTCCAGAGCCAAGTACATCAAATGATAATCTACAGTGCCCTGATGACTGAAAAAGGAGTGGCCTGTTTTGCCTTCCAAATCAGAATGAATTTATGCATGAGACATACAAAGGAATGACTGTGCCCTTTTCTGAGATGTGGGTTTTGCTCCAGTTTCATCACACTGAGCTCAGCCTGTCAACACAGAAACTTTCAAAACCATCAACTGCCAATCTTGTTTCTACCTGACATATATCTGATCAGTCTCCTTGCTCCAGACATGACAAAATCAAAAATTCAGCATCAAAGCTGAACAATCAGTTTATAAACAAGAACCTAAAGCCCATTCCATGCATTCTTGTTAGAGGAAACTACCTTCAGGTGGCCCCTCTGCCTCCTACAGAACAGATTCTTATCAGGCTTGATCTTTCCCAGATGCTCCATCCCTTGTACTATTTGCTTTCCTGTTTGCAGTATTAATCTTATGTATCTAGGTTTTCACCTCTTGTTTGCAATTGCAAATAGCTGAAGTTTCCACTGAACACAATTACAGACCATGAAGCAATCACTTGGCCTCTCTGGCTGCCTCCTACCTCTCCCAGATGAGGAATGCTCAACAGTTAACAGCAAACCAACAACGAATTATATACCATCAGTACTCACAGAGCACCCCAACTTAAAAATTATTTTCAATGTACACTTAAATTAAACTACCTCCCTGTGATTAAGATTATTTTGCTTTTAACAATGAAGAGCAAGACAGTAGCCAATATCTAAAGCCAGTCAAGACAGCTGCTCATCTAAAGAGATAAGGACTAGTAGCACTGATGGACATAAGCTCCTAAATATTTTCATGGCACTTTTAAGGCCTGAATGTGTTTTTCCTCTCACTCAAAAAGCAGCATTTCCAGGGCACTTCTAAGACAAGATGCAAGGAAAATCACTCCTCTGTTTCCAAGCCATGAGTGCAAGGCCAAGCTTCTAAAAGGACTGAAATGAAAATACTGAGACAAATGTTTCAGAATGAAACCTGCAGCAATACGAATCTATCACAGCAGAAATTCGTATCAAGATGGCAATAATGTCCCAAGACACAGCATTAGATGAATCTGCACAGCCAACATGGAAAATACACCCTTGGCATTCAAATCCTGCTATTTACTATTTATAAGTAAATAGAAATATAGCCATTACATATCCTGAAATATACCCGTTAGCATTTATGTCATGATTTGAGGCAGCCTAACTGCAGTCTAGAGACTGCTCATTCCTACCTTCATCAGGTCGCCTCAGTTAGGTGCCCATCTTATTGAAAGATTCATATGGGACTATCCTAGTACTTTGATACTGAGACAATGCAGATGGATAAAACTTGCCACCGAAAGCTAGTGTTACTGCTAAAACAGCAAAGTTAACAGAGTTGAGGGTCAAGGAAAGAGCACCAGTACAGAATACTGGGATATTATTACACAAGTTTCACAAAGCTTAGCATGTTTAATCAGAGCCACTGTGAGTAAAATATCTGTCAAATGTAATTTCATTTCAATTAGCTGTGCTAAGCTTATGGCACAGCTGGGATACGTTTAAGTATAGTAGATTTTTGTTGCCTATTGAATTCCCAAGTGGATTTAGCCCTGAAGGAAAAGAAGGCAAGGATCTCAAAGCAGAAGCATTTTAATATATGATTTCATCCATCTTGATATTCCCAATATCCAAACACTGCCAGAATCAGAAAGCCTTATGAAGTGAATATAGCTTTAACTGATACAAAAATATACTAGAGAGTCAGATTAAAGAATGCAGAGTGGGAGGATGTCTGAAAGCATAGAAAAAGGGGGAGAAGACTCCACATAATGAGGAAATGAGAATCAGCATTTCCATGAACTGTGTGAAGGTCTTAGCAGTAAGAATTTCACACCAATAGGAGTTTTCATGTACATTGAGAAGCATGAAAGCACCAGCAGCCAAATTATTGAGACTTAGGACTGAAGTCCGGAGAGTATTAACAAATGCTCAGCACGCCCAGGGCAGTCAAGCACAGCTTTGGGCAAACAAGTTACCAGAAGACAACATCTCTGCAGCCAAATGGAGAAGAAGTAGATAACAGTTGCTTTCAGATGGAGAATCCAGTTTAAGTACCAGCTGCTTAGCATGTGAGTGCAGCAGCAGATCATGTGAAAGAATAGGAAGCAATCCTTGAATGAACTTCCAAACCCCGTAAGACAAAAAGGATAAACTGGATTTCAAACTGAACTGGTCCAAGCAGGCCACCACCATGACAGGACAGAAACAGGATTTACATTGAGACCCATGAGACCCAAAGTGCCCAAAGTAAAGCCCACACACCAAATTTGGCTCACATGATTCTGCTGTGCCTGAGGCAGAGGTGCAGCCCTCAGACAACAATTTTGTGCAGTCTTTGGATTCCTGAAAAATTGCCAGTGCAGCCTAAGGCTGAGCAAAGTTTGGGCTCCCCTGAGACAGTCCAGCTACAGGCCATGGTCATGCTAAAGGAATACCATGATCTACAGAACCAAATGTTAGTGTCACAAAAAATCTACCTACCTGGTTGGGCCCCATCAAGTGCACCCTGGTCTGGAGGAACAGAAAAAAAGTTATAGCAAGCCAAGCTTTGCATCCTGTCCCAGAAAGTAATCATGAGGGTAAAGTCTGAGAGCCTAACCAGATAGCCACTGGGATGCATTTAGCTGCTCTATTGCAGGATTCAAACTCCTTCCATTTCATCTTTCCCCCATGCTCCTCTGCCAAAAGCAGCCTTATCTAACAATTAGAAGCAATTACTTGAGCAACAATTATAGCAACCCTTGATTCCCAAATCTCCTTTTTGAATTTGCAGCTAACTGTATAATCAAATTTCTTGCTTTTACGGTAACACTTCCTCTGCCACAAAAATGGTAACTGCTGTACTGTCACTTTTAAAAGGGTTAATTGCAATTAATTCTGAACAACTGTCCTCTGAACAACTTCAGAAGTGTACAGAGAATGGCGTCATATCATATGAATAACACATCCCACACCCATAATGTTTTTTATGATTACTAGATTCTGAATAAAAAAATTGAACTGCCAATTAGAATTTTAAAAAGGTTCCTCTAATTTATGAAGGCATTTATTATCACACCCAGTCCCTTTCCATCACTCTCATAGCTATACACTCAACAGACCCACATGGGCCTATCAAGACAGGAGCCTTTGCAGAGCAGAGCTCTAGGAAGAAATTCTCCATTCTCTCAGCCTCTCTTAGAAACTTAAAATTCCTTAGATACTCTCCCTTCCCTTGACCTTACATATCAAAATATGGTGCACAAGCTGGGCTTGCTTTGGATGGACTCAATTGTATAGAGGCAATTCATAATTTTTTATCATACAAAATATTCTTAAACAAACGAACAAACAAAAAAGCTAAAAGCCAGAAACTACATCCAAAATCAGCAGAAATGCAGGCAGTCTGTACTGGTGGAGCCAGTAACAATGTACCACACCTGAAGCAAAAAGGACCTTTTTGCTACCCTTTGCTAATGGGCCTCTGCTGAGTCCATTAGCCATAAAGACACCCTGCAACACACCTTCAATACAAGTTTTGCTTGCCACTTCTACCTTTGCCTGCCTAGAGAAACAACAGCTACTGGTGCTCCAAGATTGATTTTACTTCCCCATGTCAATCACCAACACCTACAGCAAATCATCAGCACCAGTTACAGCTTTGGCACCTGCAGTCATGTTTGTGGGGTAGGTTTGGTACCAGATTCACCAATGAAGAGAGATTTACTGCCAAAATTGCAGATTCAATCCAGTAACACAAAAGAAGGTACACTCATAGCTCTCCACCTTGTTTTCCAACTTCAGTTACAGATCTTACACATATTGGCATCACAGCTTTTTTGTGAGGGCAGCCCCACAGATTGACAAATATTGGTGTGAGGCAGCAGATTTCCCACACAAACTAGCAGAAACATGCTTTGAGCTCCAACAAAGTTTTGAAATCACTAGGAAAGGACTACATAGCTGGAGTATATAGTGACAACCACTTTTCTGACCACTGATACACTATCTTCTACCCTCCATGGCAGTGAGAAATTCATATGTCAATATATGTTAGGCCCCCGTTTTCTTATCCTCACAGAAAGCAAGGCAGTTATTGTGTAAAATAGGAATGCTGATGAACCTCATAGCCATAGTTTTGCATATTGACCACAAAGAAGAGACCAGTATTTCACAATGGGCAATAGAACGAGGAAGGAACACCTTGCCAGAGCTGACAAGAGCACTGCTCTTCCCACACAGCCACAAGATTCCAATATGAATTTCCATCTCCAGAAACCTCTTTTAGACTATTATTAACTACCTGCCTTAGTTTTGCAATTCAGCCTGTGCTAAAATTCAAGGCCAAGACTATATCATGCCCAGTCTGCCTCCACCTGCAAAAAGACGGAAGCAGCATCTTTGCTGTAAGAACTGGCAGGAGAACACAGAAACTCTCAACATAACAGAAACCTGGGATAGTTCCTTAACAGCCCTCAACCAGGAGCTTGTGTTTCCTCTGAATGCTACCTGACGTAAGCAAGGAAAACACTCTGCAGAAGTGGACTGTGCAATGACATCAAGCCTCCTCTCTTTCAGCTTCTGGCCACATGTAAAGAAGAATTGCACTGCTACAGTGCTCACAAAAAGAGGCACTCAGAATTAAGAAGAACAAAATCACAGAGAGACCTCTCCAGAAGAGCTTGCATAAAACACTTCGTAAACATACACTTTAAGGCAGGTCTGAAACAATCAGCAGAACACCAACATCTTCCTTCGCAAAAGCATCGAGTCCCAGAATCCAAGAGGATTTCCTTAAACCAAAACATTGTGATTCCTAACAATACTCCAGTTCTGAGTACTCCCTCAGGACTGTGGTGGCCCCGATGCCTTTTGCTGTCATCTTTGAATAACACACCACCACATGGGACAGCAGTGACATGCTTGCTCCTTTCCCATGGACAGCCTCTTCCCACAAATCCAGTCCCCAGAAGAGACAGGAGCATAGGGCACAAATGAGAGTCTCCATGAAACTGCTGCACTATTTTTAAGTGAAAAACAAACCCCAAAAACTTATTTTCCTAGAAAATTCTGCAAAATGCTTTTCAATACTTCCCCCTCTTAGATCAGATAGCCAGATTTTTCAAATCCAGCATGCCTTGGACTGAATCAGAAATAAAGGTCAGCTAGCAAATGAGTGTGCTAACTTTTTGTCATCAAAAGTAGGCTTTTCAAAAGTTATTAACACCATGCACATATCCAGCCAAAAGCAATTACTTTTCTGACCACACAGCATAACACTGGGATCATGGAGTTCAGCCCAAGGATGGGAACCAGCCTTCTGTTTTTGTCTCAAAATAGCATCATCATCCCCGAACATATTTCAGGGCAGGCAGGAACAGAGTTAGCCATGAGCTTTCTGCTCTGAACTGCAAAACAGAGAAGGACATGGGACAGAAAGCTAATGAATCAACAGAGTGGATAAAACAATTCATGATCTGCTGCCATTTGCTAATATTTACAAGAGATCCAGGGTAATTTTGTTTCAGGCTCAGCATAGACAGTGTTCATTGGACCTGGAGCTGCTGATAAACACAATTTGTCAGCAGAGCCACATCTGAACAGTTTCATATTAATCCTCCAGTGAAATTTTTATTCTCCAGGCTACCTGTAATACAATTTTTACAGGCTTTCCCAGATTGTTTGCCTCGAACAACAATCCAGAGAAGACTACCCTGTCTGATACTCTGAACAGTTAAAATAATCAATTACTGACCAAAAAAAAAAATTAACGGCTTCACCCCAGAACCAAGACTATAAGACCTCTTTGATCAACCTCCTAAATTCTCCTTTCAGGAGATGAGAAACCAGCAAGTCTTAAACCTACAAGGCAGCAAATTTCTATCTCCAAGCTCTCCCAGTGCCAAGAAAGGCATCACACCACACACCGTGTGTGGGACCATCACATGCTTTCAGACACATCAGCTACCGGTGAAAACCGGCCAGCAAGAGCCAAGAACAGAAGCTTCTCTGAGCTGTTTCTGCACTATACAGAGACACTGCAGGGACACAGAGCTCAGTAGGAATACAAATTTAAACCACAATGGGGAAGAGTTCAGAATGCAGTCACAGCTTGCAGTCAGCCACCATCCCACCCTGGAATCTTTTCAGGAAGCTGGCTAATTCTTCATTTGCTACCCTAGACCGTTTCAAATGGCAAAATGGCTGCATTCCAACAGCCACTGACACACACGTCCACTGGAGTGATACTCCATTCAGCTGAGGGTTTGGGCTGACATTCCAGTCTTATCAATGTCTCTGATCTAAACGCTGCTAAGCACTTTGTCTGAAGCTTAGCCTAATGCGAACAACTGTATGATTTAACTCACCCTTTCCCAGAGTCCTCAAACACCAGTTACCTGTGCCATTCGCATTCCAAATATTCTATTACTATTAAGCCACTACTACTGTAATGGTGGAGTCCATACATCTATCCTTTTCCAGTTTCAGCAACAGAGACCAGGGTGCAGACCTCTATAAACTCCTGAAACTCCAGTCCCATGGAAAAGAAGCTTAGTAACACATTTGTAAATGAAAAAACTTCTGGCAAATCTATAAGGTATAATAGCCCAAATGCCAAACACCTGGCCTGTCAAACTGAGCAGTAAAACAATAAACAACCAGGTTTTGAGTCTGCCATTATAATTTTGTTCCACGAAAGATGGAACATGAGAGATCAGGAAAAAGAAAGCTCATTTGAGAAAACTACCCAGAAAAGAATGATATCGAGACAACTCTTACCAAAGTAAATGCCTGAGCCTCTTTCTGTTGTGGTCAAACTCTGCTGCAGAACAGCCCTGAATCAGGAAGACTCCAGCCTGTGCACTTCCTTGACAATTCACATGTGGGGCAGGGACCAAAGTAAAGAGAGATGGCAGTAGGAGGGGTAGGAGGCGGCAGCAGGAGGGGTAGGAGGTGGCTATAGTCAAGCAGGAGGCATGACTCAAGTCACAACAAGTTGTAGAAGTGCTTCATCTTTTTAAAAACAAGGAACACAAGACAAACTGGCCTTACCCTTCACTCAGGCTCACCACAGCAACCTAAAGAATACCTCCAAAATGCTTTCTCATGGAGGTCCCAGCAGTATATCATCAAGGGTTAGCACAAATAAAATAATATAGACAAGAAAACACAAAGAAAATCCAAACGCTTGTGACCCTGAATGAACAGGTCTTTCCTTGCAGTGTAACACATGCTTATTCCCTCTATTTCACATTTCTGTACATGTTATTTCTGGACAGGATGGCAAGCTCTGGCCATTCAGATATGAGTGATGCCACCTACTGTGGATTACCCAGTCAGCTGTGGACCTTACAGCTGTATTGCTTAATTACATAATTTCTGTGGCATTATCAAGCAAAAAACCACTTTTGTGCTTGGGGTGTAGTAAAGAGCCATATCTAAAACAATTCAGCAAAAGCAACTGAGTCCTGACAATAATATCATCAAGTCAGCAAGTGCCAAGAAGTAACCCAAGTTTAGCTGAAGTCAATAGAAAATTACACATATCACAAACATTCAAGAAGTTTGGTGTTCCTTCTGTGCCACCTGTCCTCGCCACTCGGCCTTGGCAAACAGCAGATGTCCCCAGAGCCCTATTAGAAAAGTCCTTCCTCAGCCCAGCTGCAAAGACATCAAAGGAGAAAACAAAAAGGCTCCTACCTGCTACTTCCACAATGTGGTGCCTGGCGATATCATAGTAGGGATCATCCCACTGCAGGTGAGTGACTGGCTCAGGGGAGCCTTTGGAATCATCTGAACAAAGTACAAGAAACAAGTAATCAGAAGAAGGGATCTGGAGCACACTGGCAAGTACAAAGAGATAGAGGTATGAGAAAAAATGGCACTTCTACATGGGAGGGACTAATGTATGCAACTATACACCTGGAAAATCCACTTTTGAAATTCTGAGTGGACAAGAGCAGCAATGACTTCAGAAGAGTCCTCTCAGTCCTATGAGACCCATGTGTCCCTCAGAATGTATACTCTCTCAAATGTTCAGATATGTCACAAATATTCACAAAGACAAAACCCAAGCACATCATCATGGCTTTTTAGGAAACGAGGATCTTAACACAGTCCCTTGATGGATGGTCATACTGTATATCCTTCAGCTAATTTTCCTGACCTCTCTGTTCATAGTTCACAGCACAGGATTTCAGAGCAACAACTCAGATCTCCAGCCCCACCTCCCAGATGGAAGTTTGAGACCATTCCAGTCCAGAAGGCCAAACTCTCCTGCAAGAGACCATAATGGAGCATACTCAAAGATTTACAGAACATCTATTCTGTCAGTACCAAAATGCAGCCAGGCACAGGACTGAGAAGAGCATATTTACAGCAGCTGGCTCTGCACTTCTTAGTGCTGTTCAATACTGAGGCTGATTCACTTGGGTGTGGTGAAAGTTAAATATGTCTATAAAGCTTTTAAATGGAGCTAGGGCTCTCTGTGTATGTAGATATGACCACAATGCTGCAAAACAAACAACTGCTTTTTGGCCAAAACCCAGATCCCAAACAAACAGGATACTTACCTGATTTGGGAAAAGCAGGGACTTCATCTGCTGGCCAGTTCTTATCATCTATGGAGGCCAGTTTGAGCTGGCTGAGGGACTGGTTGGTATCATCCAAGTTCAGGTCGTCCTGAAGCTCCGAGAGTGGGTCTGTAGCCATGGTCCCCAAATACTGCAGTTTATTTCGCTGTGTCTAGAACACAGACTGCAGAGATTGTTAGATGAGACACAGAGATCACAAATTTACCTCCTCACAGAGATGCTTCCTCTTCTCACTGATGTCCCCCCAATACTCCCTTATCTTTACTTATCCAGAGACTGTGTCCCCTCCTCCTTAATAGAAGCAGGAACTCCTCCTCCTCCTCCTCGCCAGAGGCACAACATGTCAGATTCTTTCATGCCAATTGCTATCAAAGGCCATCAAGAGCTGTACCAACCCTCTCAAGGAGTCTCTGCTTGACCACAGCTCTGGGCAGAATAGCTTTTCTCTCCTGAAACAGAAGCAGCACCAGGACTCTGCGGAAGGCGACAGGCTGCACCAGCCCCTGCCTGATACACTCCCTGTATGGCTCTGAGCTCCCCCTCCCTCCGAATGGCTGGCACAAAGCCCGGCTGTTTCCACAGTTGGCCCAGTGCTGGAAGCTTTCCCAAGAATCACCCCCCCTCCTTCTCCCCATAATGGAGAACCAGAGCTCTCAACAACACTGAAGTGGGTGCTTCAGTGTGCTGCGATCTGAACAGAGAAATGAACAGCTCCTTAAACCAGGAATTTTTTAGGCGGAGCTAGTAAAGCAGGGAGAACAATACACATACAATCCTCACCGCCTTTCAGCATCACCCAGTAAGTCCTTTCTCCGACATAATAGCTAGCAGCAAGGAAGCACTTCTTTCATTTAAAGTCATACTGCCTGAATGAGTATTTTTCACCAAGCATGCCATAAGGAGACCAAAAAATTAAGAGGGTCCAAGAAACAACAGCTCAGTACATTTGCTGTTGTTTGCAAATACTTCTCACCCTCATCTGAAGCGGAAGATACATTAAAGCTGCAGCTGAGCTAGCACAGCATACAGGACCTCCTAAGAGTACCAACTCTTAGGGACAATCCTTGGGAAGCAGCTGTTATCCTCTGAATTCAGTCTCCTGGAAGTAAGCAAGGAAACATTAAAAAGGACAACTATATAGATCTGGACTGCTCAAACAGACCACATGGACAGTATTTCAGTGGTCAGCAGGCAACAAGCCAAGAGGAACTGTAGAAAAACCAAGGGACACCTTGCATCAGCAAGAGTCTCTATAACATTGTTTCACAGAGATGCTTGTGCTTATTTTGCTTTATGAGGAGAGCAAAAGGTTCAAAGACTATCTGAGGAGGCACAACACCTTAGTGTGAAAAGTATATTCGCAGTAAAGCTATTTCCTTTAGCAGAATGGAGAGGGGGCAACGATGTTTTGCATCTTCCATCCCTAGATCTTGAATGCGTATATTCATCCAGAGGAAACAATGAAACAGTTACTCAGACTGAGCACAGAGGATGAAAGCTGTGAGAAATTGAGCTTCGCAATGTGTCACATCCATGCTCAGGTCTATACTTGCCACCAAGCTTGGGGATACATTTTGAGAGCACAGGAAATTGGATATTCAGTGGTTTTCTTCTCCCTTTGGACCATTCCAAGCTTATTATTTACTTCCTGTCCTCCCTTATCTGCTACTCACCAGTTTACAACCAGTTTTCACCTCTCTGGGGCTCCCAAAGGACTAGAAGCTATTGCTAATCAAATGCAATGTTTCCCAAAACATGAAAGAGCATGACATATACAGACAGCAGGTCATCAACACAGCACATCAGACACACAGGGTCCCACCACTGCAGCCATGCAAAGATCCAAGCAAAATTATTTTCCCTGTCCTCTTGTCAGGTCTGCCAGAGCTGCCCCACCTCCTCTGATCTCGACAGGGCAAGGAGCAAGAAATCAGGTTCCCTAGCACCGTGAGCTCATGCTGGAACCACGCAGCAGTGGAGCCAAGGGACCACGACTCCCCACCCCGAACAGCTGATCCGATTTCTATGGTAACAGCAGGCACTGACTCCTATGACTCAGCGAGCTTAAAGCATTTCCCACAGGAGCTCAGCAGCCCCAAAAGCCAGCGCTCCATCCATGGCTCCCCAGGACAGCCTCTCAGCATTCACAGCTCTCACCGACTTCCCAGCCCTAGTAGGGACAGAGGACCCACGTTCGATTGCTGCCATCCACTGAGATGCCCTTCATGAGAGATTCTTGGGGACACCTGGTAGCAACCACTTCCCCAAAGCCGAGTCCTGAAACCCTTGGGGACCAAATCCAAATCCCCCCACAGAGTAGTGATGGTACTGCCATAGGGCCAGCAAGTCACTAAGTGTCCCTACACTTGTCCCTACACTCACCATTTGGCTTCACAGTCAACTTGCAGCACTTGTCCAGAGACAGAAGAGCAGGTTATTAGACAGCACTGGGGGGCTTCCCTGAGGCATAAAATTAATCTTAGTGTGGCACCATGTGGAAGAAGGAAGTTGTTAATAGGATCCACACTGCAAAAAGAGCCCAGTGGATAGTGCTCTGGCCTCACCCCTTGGAAAAACAGACAAGGCTCTCCAGAAACTTTCACATAGTTTTCACAGCCAGCTCCATTCCTTGGCCATAGGTTTCTGCTCCACGGTGTTAATGGAAGCAGGGTCCAGAGCAGAAGACCTCCTAGAACTCAGATCCTTTTTGTGAACCATACTGTAGTACCCAGACAGCCCCAGAAGGTTTTTCAGAATTTTTTCCAGCCCTTTTCCAACATCTAAAAGCCAAAATCATGGGCTCTCGCATCAGATAACCATACAGCAGTTTAGGACATGCAGTCCTCTAAATGCCTGGGAGCTGGTAGGCTCTGAGAAAGAGAGAACTGGAGTTAGCACATAAGACACAAATTAAGGCTCTTCATATAAGGATATACATTTCACTTTCCAATAGTGCAGCTGCATGAGATGCTTCCCTGTGTACTCAAAAATGATCCCTAAGGATCTGTCATTAAACAGAAAGTCCATATGTATCATAGTGATACAGTTGTTAAAATGGGTAAAGTGTTTGTTAAAAACATTGAATAGTTTTTAACAATAAAAGAGCATTTCAACAGATTTAACTCAGTATAAAAACTGAACCTGAGAGTGCATGAGAAGATGCAAGTGGTACACTCCATATACCAAATAATAAGATAAGAAAAATTACATACCTAGATTTTGAAAAACAAAAATTCTAGCCAAAGATTTAAAACCTAAAGAATCATACATGGTAGCAGAAGCGTTTACTTACTGCCAAGCTCTAAAGAGCTAACTCTTACCATTTTTTCCAAGTATTTAATTAGGTTTTCTGCAACTGCACTATACCTGAACACTTGCTGTGTAATAAAAATTAACTTTCCTAGATAAGAGAGACATGTGATGGAGAACACCACACTCCACTAAAGGAGAGAACTCAGACCATTAAAATACAATTTTCATAAAAATTCTGAACTGAAAATTCCTTATATAAGATCCAGAATTTACCCAG
This sequence comes from Taeniopygia guttata, assembly GCF_048771995.1. Lineage (NCBI taxonomy): Eukaryota > Metazoa > Chordata > Aves > Passeriformes > Estrildidae > Taeniopygia > Taeniopygia guttata. The sequence continues at coordinate 26,506,918 of NC_133030.1, read as the reverse complement.
GGAAGACCATTCACATTACATCCAGGAAATCTTGGTAGCTGCTGTTCATGAAAACTATTTTTTTCTGCAATTTCAGTTGCACTAATTTTCTATCACTTATTTCTAAGTTACACCTGCTTGGTAGTTTCCTTTTCCTGTTTTTCTTCCAGATATACTATTAGTTCAGAAGCGAATTACACTTCAAAACATGTACATGCATATACTACCACACCCTGGAGCTATACATACAATAAAGAATTACAGAAACAAAGTGGCCTCTTCTTCCCTGCAAGATGAACAAGCAATGGTCAGATGCAACACAGTCCTGGTTCCAGGATTATTTTTCTGACTCTGCTGCCATCCACACCTCCTCCCAGTTTCAGCTTATTTGCACAGATGTCTCTTTTTCTGTACATCAATCAAGGCCTGCACTTTGCTATAGCATCAAAAACAAGTATGTTGAAAGAAAAGAGAGCAGTTACTGAGCAGCAGACCTTCAGAGTACTCAAATGCATGAATGAGGTCCAGAACCAAGACTCATCCACAAAGCCCACCCCTTATCTTCCCTCACATCAAGACTGATGATACCACCGAGAGCATCACTACCCTTGCACAACCCTGAAAGAACACAGATGTCAAGGGCCAGACCTTATCCTGGTTCACCATGACTAGTAAACTCAGCTCAGATACACTACAGCTCAGGGAAGCCCTTCGGTCCTTCATATTCCAACAGCTTTTTAACTGAGCAGCCTTCCTTCCTCAGTCATCTCAATCCGTTTACTGAAGGCCACCTCTGTGCCCGCTGGGAATCCAACCTAGCGAGGAGAAGTCAACCTTCCCTTACGGGTTCTCTGCAGGGTCTGAGAGCAAAAGTGCTGAACTCTTCAAGTGTTCTTTCCGCAGCTGCTGTACAAAGTACAGAATCTGCTCTCAGTGCCCTGCAGGATCCACATGTGAGGAAGGCAGTGGGGCACACACAGCCCTGCGAGGGCTGCAGCCCTCCTACTCCTTCTCTTACTCCTCCTCCTCTCCACAATACATCTGTTCTCTCCCGTTCCCTTCGACTCATCTCCTGGGAGACCCCTTAGCGAGCCTCAGGATTGCTTACGAGGCTCACGGATTTGCTGTTTACACTGTTAAAACAAACGTGCCCTAGTACACGCCTGAAGCCAGGACAAGTACCAGCCCCTGCTGCTGGGCAGCGGGGTTAATGGCAGCCGGCCTCCGCGCCAGCCCCGCCGCAGGGGCTGCCCTGCCGAGGTCGGGAGCGGCCAGCAGCCGGCCCGGAACCCGCGCCGCCTGCCCCGATCGGCGGTGAATAAGATCCAAGGGCTGCCGGCCCGGCTCTCCCCGCCCCGGTGCCCGCGGCGCTTCACCAGCCGCGCTCTCCCCGCCAGGCGCGCACCGCGGACGAACCGAGCCGCTCCCTCACTCAGGGCGAGCCCGGCACCACCCAGGCGGAGCGCTCGGGGCTCTGAGCCCAGCCCCGGCCCGCTCAGCCCCAGCCCAGCCGCCGGGCCTCTTGCGGCCGCAGCAGCACCAGGACAGGCTGCGGGGCCCCGCTGCTGCAGGCAGGGCCCGGCCGCGCTCCCCGGTACCCCGCGTCGCCCCGCTGGTGGCGGTACCTGCCGCTGCCGCCGCCCGCCTGTCACAGCCGCCCGCCGGAAGCGCGGCCTCGCCGCCGGGGGAGCCCGTCCCGCCCCGCCCCGCCCGCCGCCGGCCGCCGTCCGGGCGCGCCCGCCGCTCTCTCGCAGCGTTCCGGCGGCACGGAGCGCCCCAGGCCGAGGGCCGGCTGCGGAGGCGCCGGGGGCCCGGGGCACCCCCGCAGGCAGAGCCCCTCGTAGGGGCGTGCCGAGACCCAGAGCGGGTGGGATGAGCGGCCCGGCCTTCCCGAGCGCCGGGTTTGCGCCTTCAGCTGTCCCCGGCATGTGCGCGCCCTGCAGCCCCTGCGGGACGTCGGTCCCCACCGCGCGCCGCTTTCAGGAGCTGCCAGCCGAGAAAAGAGCACGGCGCCCTGTTTTATGCCAGTCGTGGCGATATGTCCTAGAAATACTGCTTGTGAAACAATAGCAATGCTGCACGGGTACTGTCTCTGGTGAGAAATTCGTCCCTCTTCCCCAGTTTAAAAGGGAAAAAGGTCATAAAAGTAATGGTTCTCATGGCAGAGCCCCAGGACTACTGCATGGCAGAGTATCCACCTCCAGCGTTCATCTTCCTCTTATCCAGCAGCAATCATGTCACATAACAGCTACCCTTAATTCACCCATCATGCCTTTGTGAAACCACAGTCCTCAATGACCCTGTTAGCAGGCTGTCCACCAAATATTTCCACAGACTGCAAGAAACTTCCAAATGTGAGCCATGACAAGCCAGTGTGCTGGGGACTGAGAATCAGCATGCTGAGCCCATTTCAACCATTAAGACCAATGGGAAGTGCAAAGAAAAATTGGATAAGGGTGTGGATCCCAGCAGAAGAAAGTGGAAATGCGACAGCAGGCGGCAAGTCCTGAAGACCTGGATCTGTTGTCTCTCTCGAGTAGGGTTTGATTCAATGCTCCCTTAGTTGGCAAGCAATGCAAGGCACATGCTCTGGCCAGCCCACTCCAGAAGTGTCTGAAGGAATCTAACGGCAGGACAATTGGGCAGGAACCCCAGAAGCCCAGTCAGTCCTACAGAAGGAGACATTGTACAGATTTGTGAGAAGGAGAGCAAAGCTTCCAAAGCCTTCAAACTGGCTTTCCCAGAGCATCAGGGGAAGGACTCACTGGAGGGGCCCAAGTGGCAGAAGGAACATACACAGCTGGTGGAGGATTAATCTCTGTTCCAAAAGGGGATGATCAAGCACAGGTTGTGCTCCAGGGAGTATGATAAAGCCTTCCTGTGGCTCTGCCACCCCAAGAAGCACCACTTTGTCCGCCCTGGCCACAAGCCCCTCCTGCACACAGAGTGTGGCAAGAGCTGTAGTTCAGAAAGGAGCTTCAGGACTCACATGTTGGCCCACAGAGCTGTGTGGCCATTCCAGTGCACCAGTGTAACCAGGTTTGCTGCCCCAAGTGAGACTTGCAGGAGCACCAGGTCCTGTGCAGCAGCCAGCACCCCTTGTCCTGCCAGCAGTGTGGCAAGGCCTTTGCATGCTGGCTCTGTCTCTGCACGCACAGAAAGATCCATTTGGCTGCTGGGACTGGCCCAGCTGGTCCCAAGAGGTGCCAGTGTGCCTTATGTGGGTGTCATCTGGCCAACTCCAGCTCCTTGTGCAACCACATGTGCCTGCACATGGGGTAGTGCACTTTCACCTGCAAGCAGTGCAGCAACTCCTACACCCTGGCCACTAAGCTGTGGTGCCATCAGAAATCTCACCTGGCTGGCAAGCCCTGCAGATGCTATGTCCTTCCCCAGAGCCTTGTGCACCATGTCCTCGCCCTCAAGGTGGTAAAAGGAACTCGCCACTACAGTGGCCTTGCTTGCTGTGGGCTTACCTCAGCAGCAAGAAAGAAGCCACAGAGGAAAGGCCAGCAGCAAGGGCTTGTGGCAGAGCTCACCCTGCACATGGTGGTGGGGGTGCTGAAGCCAGTGAGTGAGGCTGAGCTGCTGATCACAGCCAGCAGTCACTGCATTGCTACTTACCAATCTAAAGGCACATTCCATATCCTGGGGAACACAGTACAAAGGCTATGTGTCCATCAGCAAAGGATATAATCAAAATCATCCTCTTCAAGTATGAGGACAAATGCATTATGATGCAGGATGAGGCCTCACTGAGTGACATGGTCATCATCCAGGAGGGGATGGGCTTCAGGAGCCGTGGCAGAAGTGGTAGAGGTCAAGATTGATACCTAGCTGTCCCAACATGCCCTGGCTGATCTTCTGTACTTATTGAAATGAGGTAAAAAATCAAAATAAAACCTAGCTCTCTCATCTCTCTGTTAGCAACAAGGCCCTGTGGCTCAGCCCCAGGAAGAATTAGCAGTCTTGGAGGTAACTGCCTGTATAAACGTCTTTGCAGTAGCTGCTCATTGAAGCTATGAGCCTACACATGCCACATGCTGGGCCTGGCACAGGGAAGGCATTGGCTGTTGATGGGAATAACTTCCTAGAGAAGACACAGCGTTAATGAGCAGTGCTTCTGTTCTGCCTGTGTTACATTGTCAGTCAGTGACAGTGACTGCAGGGAAGGCAGGAAAAGTCTCAAAGCAGTGAGACTTTGAACAGTGCCTTCCTTTCAAGTTTTTTAATTACTTGTTGCTATTCAAGCACTTTCCTGGGCTTTTACTCTTGGAGCTAAGCAACACTTCTGATCATTTGAAGCTCATGCTGGTGCCAGACATTGCTGGCAAGCAGCTTTCCAAGTGTTTACAAGGTAACTTGTAATATAAAGAGTATTTTGCACAATTAGCAGAAGCAAAGTTTTGCCTTGGAGCTAGGGCTGAATGTTCCTTCTCTGCTGTTACCTGGTTTGCTTGCTGTCAATTTCCTTTGCTTATGGTGACTGGACAGTCTGTCTGAGGACGTGAAAAAGATAGTTTTGTGTCTCACTGTGCAATTTTCAGTGTCCCCAGATGAAAGGCTCCTCACCTCTCCACATAAAGGTTGACTAGTTCATCCTCACTCAGAAGATCATCCAAGAAGATTTCCTCTCCAAGTTCAAGCTGTGTTCAATAATTTTTTCCCCTTGTTCCTGTTCACAGATTCTTGCTTCCTCTCTTCCCCATATTTCCTATCCCTGCACCAAAACACTACAAGACAGCACTGCCTCAACTACATCCCGATATCCCCTGTGCTCCATCTTCTTCAGTGCCCATTTGCCAGCTGAGGCATGCTGATGTAAATTAGTCATGTTGCAGGAATGAAGTGCACAGCTATGTGAATTTTACCTCCTCGGGAGAGCTGACAATACCAGACCTAACAGGTCTTTCAGACTTGCCTGCTCTGCACTCTTTTCACATGTTACAGGAACACCACTTTCATTTGCTGAATCCTCAATTTTAGCTATTATTTTTCTCTGTCTTATGCCTCTCAGACATCTGCAATTCCTCAAGTTTTTTTGCTTAGTCTTGCTTAGTGGCTTTAAATTCTCTGGGTTTCTTATGCCCACTGCACAAGGCAGCAGGGAATCAGAAGTAGCACAGTTCCCTTTTGGGGTGCTATGAATGCAGTTATGTGACACTCCTAAAAGCTGCTCTTTGCAGTTTCTACCTTAATTTTTGGTTTTGGTGAACTTTTATGACTTATTTGCAGACAAGGTGCTAGAGTGAGATCCATGACACTTTGATGTGATGTAAAGATGGAAGGTGAATTCAGCTGATAAACCTTGGAGTATCCTAATTTTTAATTATTTTTCTCTGTAGAGGCATGTGAGCTAAGTCTTCCCTGAGTGCTTGGAGCACAGGCATACGAGGGGGCTTGTATCTGAAGGTGCAGTGCTTCCTACTGTTCTCTCTTTGGTGCTTATCCAAACTCAAATATTGACACAGCTGCAGAATGTTCTCACTGGAGCTGAGCTCATGTGCTGTGTTTGAAGCGTGTGCCCTCTGTCACAGCAGAACTGGGAGAGAAGGGGGAGCAATGGGGGGCAGGGGCAGGGACACCCAGACCCCTACTCCCTAAGTAGCTGATCTGCTTCTTTATTCCAAGGTAACAGGAGAGAAGTAGAAGGAGCAATTATTAACTAGGAGGTCTTCACAGAAACATTGTTCACATGACAGTAGATCTGAGTAGGTGGGAGCATGTCTGTGCCATGCTGCACGTATCACTTGGCTGCAGGATAAGCTTAGCTGGCTAATTCTGAGGAGCCCATAGGTGATTCCCATGGGCCCCTGGTGGTGATGCCACCACCATGTCTTTGTCTTAGAAACAGCATGTTCTCATGTGAACAACCTTTTTCTTGACAGCAAAATGATGCATAAAGTTGTTTACCCCTAGGAAATTCCTATAAAAGCCCTTAAGAACCTCAGCAGGGATGGGATCTGTACAGGGTGCCATGGCTATGTCCAGTACATGGTATTTTAATGACTACATTTTGGGCTCTGAGTGCCTTTTTTATTGGGATCTATAACAAGCCCTCATGCCAGTGCATTGCATTTGGTGCAGTTGTCAGGATCCTGGTGAGAAGGGAAGAAGGATAACAAGGAAAAGGATATGTGCCTGCCTGGTGCCATATGCTGGCATGGGGAGCAGTTACACAGCCTGTTGCCTTTCAGTGCCAGGGAGGGTTATGCTTCAGGACAGCAGATACGTGGATTACCCAGCTGGCTGGAGATCTTGTGTACCCATTATAGGTTCAAGCAGCAAGCACAGAGCTCTCCTGGGTAATGAAGTCCACCATGCTGGCAAGCTTCACCAAATCTTTGGGGTGCTGCTGCAACACTCCTGGGTGACAAATGCCAAGGTCTTTTGGATGAATGGGGTCCTTTGTGCTGGCAGGGTGACACCAGGTGTCAGGCATGCATACAAGTGTTATATTTAAACTTCACACCACAATCAGGGTTCAGTTCCTGGCCAAGTTGTAAACTGGCTTAAATCTGACCAAGGTGTTTGAATTAAAAGGAACAGGCTGCACGGGGAGGAGACAATGCTCTGGGTCCTGAAGTCCTCTCCCACCTGGCAGCTCCCTGGCCCTCAGGGACAGAGGAACTCTCATGTGAAGGGATAAAGGTTTCCTGTTTCTGATTGTATCCAAGGTGTTGCTTTGATCAAACTGTATAACTCACTTTAGGAACAGATTGAAACAGATTGATAAACGCCTCAACTATTGAACCAGCAAACTATCCATCACAGAGCAGACAAAAGTCCAAGAAAATGGGCCAAGGCCAAATCCCCTATATTCTGCTCCCTGGAAGTTGAAAAGTTACACAGGAAAAAAAAAAAAAAAAAAAAAAAAAAAGCCAAATTTCTTTACTTAAAAAGAAGAATCAACACATAGAAGGAAAGAGATCAAAACTCCCAACTGTGTTACAAGCCATAACTCTGGATGGTAAAGGTATCTTAACTCTCTTGTCCTAAGATAGAAAATATCATCCATCATTCATAGGTGAGTGAAGGCAGAAAGAAAACGAAATTACAAAAATTTGCTTTGAATGGAAGAGGTAAATGTTGGAAGTCACCCCTGGAGAGGTGATAGCTGATGCATGCTCTGCTGCTGCAGAGGCTAACCACAGGAATGGGAGAAACAGAAAGGAGCCCTAGAAGCACATTACGGAAGGAGAAAGGCCACAATGTGAAGAGTCAGCATTTTTAATTACTAACATTGCTGTGAGACACCAGAAAAAGCTGGAAAGGGTCCCAGGATATAGTGAAAATCTCCAATTACAAAGCAAAACGTGAAGAAATAGAAGACATCTAAGTGATAGATGTATCCTTGAGCAATCTAGAGATAAAAAAGTTTCAGCAGTTACAGTTAACAACTTAGTTGCCCTGATAGGTGGGTTTGTCTTGTATCACTCTGGAAAGAAGAGCAGCAGCAGCAGAAAGCAGCTGGGCAAGAAACAGCCAGACAAAATGACAGAGTCATCATCATTGAGGAGACTGAAAGCTGCTCCTCCTCCAGTGAGGAGTGGAGGTGGCTATGTGGGACACAGCAGCAGCCCTGACCTCACCATTCTTGTTTGTGCTTCTCCCTGTCCCCGCCTGTGCTCTCTACCTAAATGCTGCTTCCCCTGCTAAGTAACATGGGGATTTCCAGGGTTGTATCTAATCCCATTCACACACTCTCCACCCAGGTCATTTCCACCCAGGGAATCCCAGCCATTTCTAAAGGTGTATTTTCAAAATCCATAACGAGAAGGAGAGATGTGTGTGGATGAGAACAGGAGATACTCTTATGTGAGGAAGGAAGACTCTGCAACTGCTCTTTGTACTAGTGTCCAGAGTCATTCCTCAGCCACCCTAATGCTAATATTTGCACTTCTTCTATGGAGATAAACATTACAGATGTATCAGCTGCACAGAGGCACAGGACAAAATATGCTCCCTGCTGGCAGGAAGCACTCTTGCTCCATGTGGCGATTCCTGAGACTACCCCCATGCTGCCCTGCTTTCTGCTGTTTTTCCACTCTTACCAATATTATCTGCTTGCTGTAGCAACCATTAGAGCCTTCCCAGCTCTGGTAGTCCACTTCTTGACTTAACAGCTGATGTCATGATATCCAGACAATTTCTCTCTCCCCATTCCTGGAAGCCCTTGTTTTCCTGGCTGGTTTGGGGTGTGCTAGCTCCCTGCTTGTCAGAGTTTCTGTTTCCTTTTAGATGGACTTTAGTACATTCCACTAAGGGGGGAAGAAAAGGGGGAGCCCAGCCTTCATGCTGTTTCATCCTCCTCCACTCAGCTGGGAATTATAAGGAATTGGGAAGAATGCACTGCCAATGGCACTGGTAACTAACCTAACTGGGAGGAAAATCTAAATCCCAAATGGGCTGTCAAAGGCACCCTTTCTGCTCATTGTCATGGGCAAGGAGAAGGGAGAACACTGAAACTGTGTTGTGGTGCCAAAATAGCTGAGGCTGATCTTACTGATAACTGCAGGAAGGAAAGACAACTGAGCACTAGGGAGAATCAGAGGGGCTTGCAGCTAAAAAGAGAAGGACTGGGAATGGCTAAGGAGGTCTCAAAGTCCTTCTGTGTTTAAGGTAGCTAGAGTACAACCTTTGAGAACAGTCAGTATTAGGGACCTGAACCAGCATGGTGGGGAGGCAGTGATGGTGCCAGGGGCTGCACAGGAGCAAAGCCAGGGAAAAGGAGCAAGTTCTCTAGCTGGGATGGCTGTGAGCTGGCAGAGGTATCTCTCTCCAGCCCAAATTTTCCCTGTACCCTAGCACAAACTTGTCCTCTTGCTACTCATGCATCATCCTAGATATGAAATAGGAAGTTAAGTAAGGAAACAAAGATGCTCTGACAGGAGGGAGAAATGCCAAAAGAGGAGGGATAAGAGTCCCACTGTCCCTGACACACCATGACCTGGAGTCCTGTTTCTTCATTCTGGTTCAATATTAACCCAGCAGGGCTGTGAATCTGCTTATTCTGCTTCCTTTGCAATTCCCCTGCAGCCAGGGCTGTACAGCATGGCGCAGAACAAAACCAGGATACTGAGGGGCCTGCTCTTCTCCAGCCTTCTGCACCTCACCTTGAGCCATGCTGGAGGTAAGACTCAAGGGCAGAAGTACCAGTAGATGACAGGAGGAAGACAGAGATAGTTCTTTCCAGGGGTAACACAGGTGGCAAGTTTTCTTCCTCAAGTCAGGAGGACAGGCTAAAAGCTTGAAGCTGGGAGCAAAAGGGTGCTGAGAATGGAGTGAACATAGGAGGATGCAGCTGCATCTGCCAGCTGGTGATAGCAGCTCAGGGCATTTTATGGCTCACCTGGGAAATGGCAGGGAGGGGACTGTGGTCCAGGATCAAGTCTAACAATAACCATGGGGCTTTTGGGAATAGAGTTTCTCAGCTGACATAGGTGACTTCAATTCTCTATTGCTTGTCCCGCTGTGCCTTATTGAAACTTTAGGTCATACAAAATATTCCACCTTCCTGCTTACTGCTACCTAAGGAGCTTCTGTCTTTTCTTAACATGAGGTTAAGTCCTCTCCAACCCACTACTGAGCAGGGGAAGACCTGTCTCCACATCTCAAATCAGGGGCTCTGAACATGAACTGGAACCAAGCTGTGCTTAGCACAGTGGTCTGAGGCTTACAAGACAAAAATACAGTGGCTGGGGACAGGGACAGCAGCAGGCTCAAAGCAAACAAGCCTCTATCTAACTGCAAATGAGCAGAGCAGCTTTGCCGAGGAAGCAGTGTTCCTGTCATTTCTGTTCCTTAAGTGATGGGAGCTGTGATGGGATGAATTCCAGTGAGCCTGCTCTGATCGTCAAGTGTAGACATGACAGGGCTTCTCCTCTCTGTATGGTGTGCTGGGGGAGGCTGGGCTGTGGGATCACCACATCAGCTGCATGTGGTTTTTGGAAACTGCAAGGGGAGACAAAGGTGCCCTCTGGCTGTGAGCAGCCCTTTGACTGGCAGTGTTCTGACCTGATAGTTTTCCTGGAAAAGAGGCAGGCATTGTCACTGCTCAAGCGCCACCGACGTGCCAACAAGGGATTTCTAGAAGAGATGCTTAAGGGAAACCTGGAGCGAGAGTGCTTGGAGGAGACATGCAGTTATGAGGAGGCTTTCGAAGCCCTTGAATCCACTGATCAGACGGTACGTACCAGGAAACATTCCCCCAGCCAGCCTCTGGTGGGGAGACACCAGCAGGTTGCCCACACAGCCAGAGGCCAGGGTTGTAATACTCAATCCTGTGAGCTGAAGATGAGGCTGATGAGTGCATTCCCCACGGCAAGCTCAGGCTTCCTTAGGGAGTTTCCCTTCTTGAGACACTGCAGGGAATACACTTGAAAGCTCAGGTTCTTTTCTCTCCCTCTCTATGCATGAAGTGACAAGGTGCCATTGGTCCTGAATAGCACCTTCCACTAGCTCAGCATGGTACCATACATGCGAACTGCTATCCCAGACACTCACAGAAGCACTGGCATAGTAGTCAAAACACTAAGTGCAGGTTGCTCAGACTCCCTTGAGCTGAAGCTTTTGCTTTTGCACACCCTGTCCATTTTTCTGGTTTCCAGACTCACTCACTCTATCAAATTTGTGCTGCATCCTTTTGGGATTTGCTCCTAGACCCAAGGCTGGTGTCCCTGCAGAATTTCACACACAAAAAAACCCAATAAATAAACAGTTAGGAGCCTAAGCCAGCAAGACACTAGCTCTTTGGAATACTTCAAAACCAATCAGCCTCCGGCTGCATGGCAGAGATGAGAAATACCTACATGTGATCTGTGGCCTTAGAAATTCCAGGTTCAGCTGCTTGGACTTCTGCACTGTAGCATACTGCATTACTTGCACTGCTTGCTCTGCAGGTTGATGAAGGTTGTAAATATCTTTGGTCTCTTTAGAAACAATAGTACTGTCTTGATTCCGGAGTCTGATGTGTGGGAATGTGATTTTGCATCACATTTTTGCTTTGACTCCATAGTACTTGGTATAAACAGAGCTAGATTAGCCTTTCCTTTTGTTGTTATGGGACATTCTCTTACTGGTTTCAATAGCAGTAGTCAAGAAAGGTTTGATGTTCTGGATGTTCTGTGTCCTTAATTTTTTTTTTTTTTTTTTTTTACAGGATATATTTTGGTCAAAATACCAAGGTAAGTTGTTTTAAGTCTTGCAGGTACTGTTATTCCTTAGGATGCACTGTCTCATCCTGGAGAGATGGCTCCCTCTTTTAAGAGCTCACTTTCCTGGGCTAAGCACTTGTGTTTTGTCTCTAGATGATAACCTGGTTCAAATGATGATGCTTATTTGGATTGCATTCATACAATGTGTTTCTTTCTTCTTATTTTGCTAGTATGTCAGGGCCTGGGAAAGTCCAGGACAATTCTGGATGCTTGTCTAGAAGGTATGAACTTCATGCTGACCTCAATCTCCTAGATACAGTGAGTGCCAGGAACTTGCTTCCTGCAGAGATTGTACAGAAAAAAATTTAACTGATGTTAGAGAAGCCATCTAATTTTAAAGAAAAATACAAGAGGAGGAATTTGAAATTATTTCTTACTCTTTATTTCCCCAGTAATCATTTCAACAGACAATCTGGCTTGTGCACTGAAATAGCAGCCTCTGAGAAAGGCTCTGAGCCAAAGCAAGGCACAGAGCCCTCACAGATAGCTCCCTCTGATGAAGTAGAGAAAGCTCAGGCTTCTCACAGGAAGAGGATGCCTCTGCTATTGCAGGCTCATGCACCCAGCAAAAGTTAAAGGGATATGTGGGATGGTACTTCTGACCTTGCAAAATGCAACATCCAGTTCCACTGACTGGCTTGCACTGTTGGGATTTTGACAGGTAACTGTGCTCTTGGGCTGGGCCAGAACTATCAGGGAACAATTAGCCAAACCAAGTCTGGGATTGAATGTCAAGTGTGGACAAGCAAGTATCCACATATTCCTAAGTAAGTTCATCTCCCACATACCCCTTAAGAGTTCTCTGGGGTGTCCTTCCTTCCTAGCCTAACCAGCTTTGTCTCTCATAGATTTAATGCCACCATTTATCCCAACCTCATTGAGAACTACTGCAGGAACCCAGACAACAACTCAGAAGGCCCGTGGTGCTATACCCGAAACCCAACGGTAGAACGGGAGGCGTGTCCTATCCCCGTGTGTGGTATGCCCCAGCACTCCAGAGAGCCCTTCACTCACAGCAAAACACTGCACTGAGACTGATACTAAAGCAGTCAAGGAGAGGGTTAAGGAGGGGGAATGCTTACATGAACAGAGGTCAGTAGGAGTAGAGAAGTTGCATCTTAAAGGGTAAAGGAGCTGAGGAAGAAAAGCCACTGAGTTGCCCATACATAATGAGCCGTTTTCTCTAGATTACACTAATGTAGATCTAAATTAAAACCAGTATCAGCAGTACCCTGGAATGTACTACAGTATTTTCTAGTCAGTCACCCCAGAATCCTGGCCCAGCTGTCTAATTTGTGACAGCCATGAGTCATAATATTTTTTGGTCTGAATGCCTACCTTTAAGACAAAATAACTAGTTTGTGCTTGACTGCCTGCCTTAACATTCTCTCCTGTGAAGGTGTGCAGTTTAATACTCACAATCTCAAGTAAAGAGAAGATGCCCTTCTCTCATCATTAAGCTGAACATGGAGGATCATCCCCCTACAATTACACATTCCCGTTTCTCCCTAGTACAAAGCCATCTCCTCTGGGGCTTGGCCTCTGTCTCAGAAGAACTGGTAAAGGAGAGAGCCTTCTCACACAGCAGAAGTTTCTCTTCCAAAAACAGAGACTAGAAGCAACAACTCATAAGTAAAATTAGAGGTCAGCAACCATTTTGACATGGGGTTTTTTGAAATTTCAAAAGCCATTACCATTGTTCTGGTCTGCAGAAACTAACTGAGAAGAAATACTGCTCTGCTTTGAGGCCATCAGGCATCTGTGCTACCTCTGTTCACCAGTTAATTTCTGACCTGCAGTATCTTACAGTTACACTTCCATGTGCATGGATATAGCAGGATTAGAAAAACCTTGGGTTTGTGCACAGTTCTTTTATAATCATGTTGACATGAGTAAAAAACAGAAGCAGTCCCACCGATAAAGGTGAATGCTACTTGCCCAGTGGCTGTTGTGCACCAAAGTGAATAGTCAAATGGGGTCTCTCTTCACATAGGGTCTCCCCCTGTGCACGAGGAGAAGGCATCTTGAGGCCAAGTAAGAATAGATTATTGGGTACCCACTCCTTCAAGAAATACTACTTAAAACTTGCAGTCATTAGGACACTTGCAAGAAAAAGTGTGAGAAGTCTTGCACAAAAAAATTTCACTTATCATTAGATTTATAAATATTGCCAAAGTTAAATTTGTCATTTTAGTAAAAGGCTCCCCCAAATATGGTCTAGTTATGCATTTTAGAATAAGGTGTTGAAGGAGTTAATACAGCAGAATTAGGACACCTGAGACACCTACCTATCCAATGAACTGGTTCTCAAAGATGCCCCAGAAGGGAACACAATATTGTTCCTCATATCTTAGTGACAAAGAGAAGTGTGATGAATAGTGCCAGCCTCACTTCATGTACTGCTGAACTGTCTCTGACACTGCAGTATTTCAGAGGGCCACCACATGAATGAAAACACAGTGGGAGCTCCCAAACATAATGGGAGGCCCCATAGAACTCTAGGCTTTAGTAAAGGGGCTCTTGTGCTATTTGCTATTAGTACTTCTGAGTGCACAGCTATGGCTTAAATCACAGCTCTCTGTTTTTCCAGGTGAAGATAGAACAACAGTTCCATTTACTCCACCGGCCGTAGAACCTGCACCAATGGAGCCTTGTGAACCAGAGAAAGGCATGCTTTACACAGGGACTCTCTCAGTCACTGTGTCTGGAGCTAAATGTCTGCCATGGAACTCTGAGAAAGCTAAAGAGGTGCTCCATGGAAAAAAAATTGACCCGGAAGTGGAGCTGCAGGAGAATTACTGTCGGAATCCAGACAGAGATGACGAGGGTGCCTGGTGTGTCACAGATGAATCACCCTACTTTGACTACTGTGATCTGCACTACTGTGGTGAGAAGTCTGCATAGGTTTGGGTAGGCACATATTTGAGGCAGTGGCAAATAACAGGAGCAGAATGAAGCACTTGGCCTGGGAGGAATAGACAAGGATGTACGTGCACCATGCACATAGGAATCTTATTTGTCCATATATCACATGTACTAACCTGTGTTAGGTACACAGCATTGTTACCTCTCTCAGGTGTTCTCCCTGAAAACTCATACTGGTGGACAACGCACATAAAAAGAGAACTGGTGTTTTAAAACATAATTCCTTCATCAGACCCATGTGTGGGGAAAGGAACATTTACATTGCTGATAATTATGCCAACTACACTTAAGCTTTTTACCTTGTTTGTCTTTCCATCTCAGACAGCTCGCTAGAGGATGAGAACCAAGAGTTTGAGGGAATATCAGGACGTTCTACTACTCATAAAGAGTTCAAAACCTTCTTTGATGAAAAAACTTTTGGTTCAGGTGAAGCAGGTGAGCAAAAACTCTAGGTACAGCATGTTTGCAGAACGGCTGTAGCTACTTCTTATTCACTGTTCCTCAGAAACATCAGCTAGCCAAAAGCTGTTAAAAGCAGTGGAAGATACTTAAATTCAGTGAAGAACTCTCAGAAGTCAATATCCAGTTCCAATCATGGAGCTAGTAAGCACTTCCTTTCCCAGGATCTTCCAGCTTCACATGCCCACTGCAGACAACAGTTCTCTGCTGTGAATCAGGTAGAGTAGCAAAGTTAGATTGCTTGTTTTTTCAGATTGTGGCACTCGTCCTTTATTTGAGAAGAAAAAGATAACAGACAAAAGTGAGAGGGAACTGTTGGATTCCTACGCAGGAAGAGTTGTTGGTGGGGATGACGCAGAAGTTGGCAGCTCCCCCTGGTATGTATTGTCTTTGCAGAGTCTTTGGGGATTTTGTCTTCCTTCTCTTCAGCTCGAGCAGGTAGAAATAAAAGGGCTTTCCTAACTTAGGCAGTGTCCATAAATTACAGATTCTAATCAAAGCTTCCCCAAGTGGTTGACAGAGCAGTACTAAAATAGTTGGAAAGAAACTCACCTCTTGAATCAAGTATGCAATCATTGGAGAAAGCAAGGGTGTTGGTGTGTTTCATCTTCATGTCTTCCTCTTTCCAGCTTTGCTGGAATGAAAAGGATGAGAAACTTCTTCAGGTAAAAGAAATGGGATAAATGGCCTACTATATAGGATCTACATGTCCAGGGAAGACTTTTGCTACAGAGCTATTTATTCAGTTTTGTCAGTATAGAGCAATGCTGTTTCCTGCTCACAGCCAAATCTGCACTTTCTACAAGACACCAGGACCCATTTACTCCTACTAAGGGCTTCCTTCCTCCTCATCTCTCAGGCAGGTGATGCTCTACAAAAAGTCTCCTCAGGAGCTGCTGTGTGGTGCCAGCCTTATCAGTGACAGCTGGATCCTGACTGCTGCTCATTGTCTTTTTTATCCACCCTGGGACAAGAACTTGAGTACAAGTGACATATTGGTGCGGATTGGCAAGCACGTAAGAGCAAAGTAAGAGTCTGAATGAAGTGAGAAGGAACTAGACTTCCTCTTGAAGTAACGAGATACTTTGAAGTTGGGCTGTCATTCAGCATCCATGGAGTATTATAAGTAATGTTACATGCCTCTCAATAACAGAATCTAGTGGGGCTGTCATTTGCTGCTCTTGCTGATCCTGAAGGTTGAAGTGAAAGGGAGCAAGGAAGCCTGGGAAATCTAAAGGGTGCTCCTATATAAAGACAGCATTGTCTCAGAGGGTACAAAGCTGAGTATCATAAACTCCAGAGGACTCTCAGCTGCTACTGTACAGCGACTTCTTTCCTTCATAACTATTTCAGATATGAAAAGAATAAAGAGAAGATTGCTCTGTTGGATAAAATCATCATCCATCCCAAATACAACTGGAAAGAGAACATGGACCGAGACATTGCACTCATGCACTTAAAGAGACCTATCAGCTTCAGTGACTACATCCATCCTGTCTGCCTGCCTACCAAAGAGGTTGTGCAGAGGTGAGGAGAAGAGAGAGAAAAAGACTTCTTAAGGCTATTTCCAATAAGAGTGCTAGGCAGAAGAAAGCTGTTTCAATAAATTTAATTATATTTCTGCTTCCTTCCACAGGCTGATGCTGGCAGGTTACAAAGGGAGGGTAACTGGTTGGGGAAACTTGAAAGAAACATGGGCCACTAGCCCCTCCAACTTGCCCACAGTTCTGCAACAAGTCAATCTGCCCATTGTAGATCAAAGTACCTGCAAGGCATCCACCAGAGTCAAAGTCACTGACAACATGTTCTGTGCAGGTAAGTAACACTGGAGACAGAAGTCAAGGGCTCTGAGCTCCTGGTCTGACTCATGCAACAAGACTACTTTCTGATAAATTTGTAAATGCCCTCCACAAAGAATAACTTTCCCATGATAAGAGATTTCTCAGCTCTCAGAAAACATGAAAGCTGGAGAACTTAAAGCTAGGAGTAAGGTTTGCAACACCAACTGTATCAGGCACTAGTCTAATGGTACTATGTAGCAGCAGCAGCTGCGGGAGAACTAAGCACAAGTAAAATTATCTCTTCACCAGTACACAGAGCAGTTCAGTGACTTCCTAAATTAAAGGCTGCACACCAATTATCCTATCTACTAGCTAGTCTCAATCTTTTGGAGCCCATTCATACTTACAGCCACAAATCCTGAACGGTCCTACCTTCCTAGATCTCTTCTGGCATTGTTCCCTTTTTGAGTGGACACAGAATTCAAGTTATCAAGAGACTATGGATTTATGTACCAATTTAACAGTTTCTGCTATATTCTTCATTTGTGCAGACTTTATCAGTTCCTACAAGCAAGCCTCGTAATTTTTGAATTAATTTGTGCTGCTTGCATCTAAATGCATGTGATTGCTTGAGTTAGGATGGGAGCCAATTACATGAGTATGCTGAAAATACAGAGCTCTTATGGATTCTCCTTCTAGGCAACATCCTATGAAATAGCTGAGATGCAGACATACAGAAAAAAACGGAGACACTGGTGATGGGAATGTGCAGAGATACTATCCAGTTCATCAGGAATGAATGAAATCCTCTTCCTCTTCATAGTGATACTTCAGGAAGACAGCTGGGGAGGGGAAAAGCGGAACTTCCCGTGACAGAAAAGTGAAAGTGGGGATAACAGTGAATCTCTATAGTAAATTGAAGAAGAGGGAAGATGGATTATTACAAATAAGTTTCTAAGACAAGAAAAGCACAGTAGCTCAAGTAGCTCAAGCTACAGCTGTTGTACAGTGTCAGTGCAACTGACACAGCAATTCTGATGAAAAAACAGGAATGAGAGCACAGAGGATAGATTCAAGAATGCTGGAAAGACAGCTGCAAAGTTAGAATTTTTACATGTATGAAAAACAGAAGTCCAAGTTAACAGAATCAGCAAACAATATCATGGGTCCCAAAACATTTATGCCATTTATCCCAAAACCTTTAAGAAAACATGGCCAACACTAGCCACTTCCCCTACAGTCAAATGTCCATTTTTCTTGCCTGTAGGTTACAGTCCTGATGCACTAAAGAGAGGAGATGCCTGTGAAGGGGACAGTGGGGGACCTTTTGTAATGAAGGTATGTTCAACAAGTTCAAGCTTATAATATATACGAAGATAGGTTTGTTCTGTGCTGAACTTCATAGTCTAAAAAAAGCAGCAGAGTTGCACCACTGCTGAGTGGCTGAAGCAAACGCACCTCATGCCCAAGGTGAGCAATGGAGACCAATCCTGCAGTCATCCAGCCCCATTTCTATACTGAGCCCTCAGCATATCACAGATCTCAGATCACCTGCAGGACGCATGAGTGATGGCCAATTCTTAATTAGAGATATAAGAGTAGAGACAAAATGACTCCAACAAACTCTGCTGGAGATGCCAATCTGAAGCCCAAAGTAGCATCCATCATTAAACAGAAGGGCAACCAAGCTGCTAAACAATTCAGAGCACAAGTCTTATGAGGTTGCTGAAGGAGTTGGGCTTGTTTAGTCTGGAAAAAAGGAAGCTCAGGGGAGGCTTCCTGAAAGGAGGTTGTAGCTAGGTGGCACTTGGCCTTTTCTTCCTGTCAAGCAAAGGACAAGAGAAAATGGCCTCGAGCTGTGCCAAGGGAGGTTCAATTTGGACATCAGGAGGAATTTCTTCACTGAAAGAGTGCATTTAGTGCTGTGATTTACTTAACATGGTGGTGTTTGGTCAAAGGTTGGACTTCATCTTGGAAGTCTTTTCCAATCTTAATGATTCTCTGATTCCATCAAGATCTTTTGCTCCTCATACCAATCCCATTTTTCTTTACTTTAGAACCCAGATGACAACCGTTGGTATCAAGTGGGAATAGTTTCATGGGGAGAAGGCTGTGACCGAGATGGCAAATATGGATTTTACACCCACGTATTCCGCCTGAAAAAGTGGATACGAAAAGTCATTGAAAATCAGGGGCGATAGATGAAGCATTTACATTGCCTGGTCTCAGTTTTCCTACGATGCTCCATTTTAAAATATAAGCACAGAAGATCCTGAAGTAAAACAAGTTATATCCTTACAACTTGACAAAGGAAAGTCTTATCCCTTGAGAATAAAAGCCCTGAAACCCATCTTCTTCCTTTTATTCTTGCTGAGTTTAGTTGCAGTTGTGTCTAAGTGATGACAGTAGGCAGGAGTACCACTAGCTATACTGCTAATTACCTGTTGTACTTCAAACAAATTCCCCCCCCTTCCATCAGCTATAACCAACAGGTTTTGGACCCCGCACATTGGCCTTGTCAGTCACAGCAAGCAAGATTATGCCTTCATGCACTATCCCTTTCCTCCCTTCAAGACAACTAAGATTCTATTCTAGTTTTTGACCCATGTATGTACCAGAGATAACCACCCTACAGTACCTGTAGCATTTCGCAAAACACCAATGTCAAAAGTAAAGCAATTAGAAGCTGTTTTGATCAGGCAAACATAGTTCTCAGCTACAACAGCCGGCAATAAATACCAGCCCCACTGTGTGCAATTCATCCTACAAAGGAATAGTAGCTTGAATACATTAAACAGCACTTCCATTAAGTTCCTACACAGCAGGTGGTGCTGGGTCCTCACTGTGTATTTTCCACCTGCAAAGCAAGATTCTGAAGGAAGCAATTCACGTAGTCGTTGTCAAAGCCTGCAATCAGAACATTCTGCACTATTCCTGTTTGCTTGTGTTATAAAGGCTGGTGAGGGATCTCTCCAAAAACAAGCTTCAGTCTTTCATAAGCTCCTCTTTAGCACGAATTTGTGGACCACCAAGGATCCAGAAGCACAGCAGTAAACACAAATTTCTGACCACCCAATTTGTTCCGCTCAATTTTCTACTAAGACAACTGTGAGATTTTTGCCCAAAGCAGAAAAACCAACCTCTCAAAGAAATCTGAAGGAAAAAACCTCAACAGCTCAAGTTTTATGACTGTTTAAAGTCATTGATAACCACATACATTGAACACTGAAAACATTTAGCCCTTCTAATGTTTATATTTTAAGCCTCACCCCTTCACTACTTTCAAATAATCTGTGACAAAAGAGGGGAACCAGGACCATACAGTTTCTGGAGAAAGTCACTGTTCATATTGACTTGTTACAAACAATACAGAAGAATAATTTTTAAAACTCAGTTTAATGTTATTTAAATATTGTCTGGGCTAAAGATTAGGCTTTATTAATTTATGTGCACAAGTTTTAGTTCAGAACTCCCAGGATTATTGAGTCCAACCAAACACTACAAAGACACAGGGCAAAAACTCATCCATAAAAACAACTATATCTTCTGCTACTCAATTATTCCTGTATTTCACTTCTGATTCAGCTTCAAATTTAAAATAGTTTATGCAGGTTTGCAGGCATTACTGTTTTAACATCCTGAGCTAATTAACAAATACTTCAGAATGTCTGCTGAATATGGTAAATAAATATATGGATTAATTTAAATGTCACTAAATTTCAGAGAGCAGCTAGTAATTGAGAGGTAGTGGCAGTAACTGTAATGTAAGTCTAGCCAACACAAACTATTCACAAACTGCCCCAGTTTAAGGGCACAAAACCACAGCACTTACCAATAAGGGCCAAACCTCCACTTGTAACGGAGCTCTGTTCCACAAGTGCATGCTCATTTCAGGTTATGAAAGGAGACTCTGACTACTAAGTTGAGGCAGTGGAGCAATGAATGGGATTACATCAGTTAACACAGGATGGAGAATGCTTGTGATCACCTGCTATCACAGTGTGCAAACTCACCATAAGCACCAAGCAGCATTATGTCAACTGCAACCCCAGTCTAGGGGTGCTGTGAAAGAAAGATTTCAGACATTTGCAGAAGCTCTGGCATAGATCTGTTGTACAAGTACTAATTTAAAGTCACGTTTTTAGTGTAATCAGGCAAGACAGTTTCAGCAATGGCTCTTATGCTCTTATGCTGGTCCACATAGCAAACAACAAAAGCAGCAGTTACATGGAACAGATTAAAAATCTAGCATAGATGTGTGTTATTTTAAGCCTGCCTGTCCAACCTTTCAATAGCTCTGTTCTAGCTATGGAACAGATTGCAATTTGTGCTTCACAACCAGTTTTCACATGGAAGTGCAGCAGTAAGGTGAAAATACATGATCTCCCTAGAAATGAAAGGGCTAGAAAGGATACATAGTGTGTCTGTCTTAAATCTTCATTATTTGGAGCTTCTGAAAAAGGCTCTTCACTCATAAAAGAAGTGGCTACAACTTTTGCAGACTAGTTCTATTAGGCGTCTTAGTTATAAAATGGTAACATCTGTTGTTTAAGAGCAAAAAGAATGTAGTGAGTGAGGTTTACCTGCATGAGGAACACTGCTTAACCAGATGAGTTCAGGATAAATGAGTCCACTGACCATACACCACTGCTACTCTATTCCGTATCAACAGCAGCAGGCTCCCTCAAAGAAAGCTCCCTCAGATGGGACAATGCAATCTGGGTAAAGGCATCATAAGGACTAGATAATTCAAAATAAACATTGCATCAAACTAAATATTTTCAAGTTACAGAAACATTCCAAAACAAACAAAAAAAAAAGCAACTATATAAAAATGTACTACTGCTTATAGAAGAGTGCAAAGTCTCAGGACTGCACCCACAGTGTATTACCACTCATCTTCCTTACAGTGTATCCAAATCCCAAGGTTCATGTCAGCTTAGTTCAGTTCTAGATGCCCAGTCACTAACATTCAGAAATAGAGTGACCTCTAACCAGCAGTTGCTGCTGTTCCTATAGAGGCTGGTATAGTTAATGCAAACTTTATTTACAAAAGACACTTAAAGTAGTTACTTCATGCCATGTGTCCATACAGAATCAACAGTTCAAGGATTACATGGAGAAGAATTCACAAAACTAAAAGCGAAATCACTAAAGGTCTTCTAAGAGTTAAGAACTAGGAAGAGATTTTAAAGACAACTTTACAAATAAAAACCCCAAGTCATGAGAAACTAGTCTGAGCGAGAGGATGGTTGTTTACAGGTCTGTACACTCAAAACTAATACACAGACAGCCTTCTATTGTCAAAGAGATGCTCATTGAGAAGCAGATTATGTACAAATACTTGTGCCACAATGACTCAACCCCCCAAAATCCACTGTATTATACACAAACCAGTTTGTATACATTAGGCCTAAACGAGGCCATTTAACTATGAAGACTTCTAGTTTAGTAAACTAAAGCTGAAGACAGCCCCAAGCAACAGCGACACCGTCTCTTTGCATCTCTATTTACGACTGCTTTTTATTCTCTCCAATCTTTTTTTCAAGTCATCAATATTGGCTGCTGCAGAAGATGGTGAAGCCAGGGTAGTTCCAATGCCAGAGGAATGAGTCTGATTGGAGTCCAGGTCCAGGTGTTGGTATTGCTCCCGGGACTCACGCAGCTGGGAGAGCTTACTGTGAAGCATATCTGTAGAGGATGCAACTGTAGGGAGTGTTGGTTTAGAGAGCAGAGATGTCAGAGGGGGTCTGTCTTCCTGCTATGAGGGAGAAAAGTGAAGTGTTAAGACATATAGTGGTAAAGGCCATATAAAATGCACAAATCATAATCAATGACTTTTCATCTCTACAAGCACTAAAAACAGAGGAAAGGGAAAGAGCACTACAACACAAGAGGATCTGGAGCAATACAGTCAGTTGCTGTCCAAGTCAGAACCATGCAAAACTAATTATAATGCTTAGTCATCTGAGTAGTTAATGTTTAAATTCATGTCAACAGGGACACAAGGAAACTAGTCTTTCAAGATCAAAAAATTCCCTGCAGACCACAAGAGTTTTACTGAGATAGACTGCCAGAGTCTTGAACAGCCTAAATTCTAACACAAGAGAAAAAATCCCTCCCTATGTGCAACATTAGCAGACAATGAATTTTCTGGAAAAATGAGAAGAGGAAACTTTAACTAACTGGCAAGACTGAATATGTCAAAGAATCAATTCCACCAATTGATATTTCCATCTGAGTTACTTACCTTGTTACTATGATCTAGGAAACATTTCCCCTTCTCAGAGCTCTAAGCTGATACTCAAATTTGTGTCAAAGGTTAAAACAGTGAGGCATGTGAATGACTATTCCTAGAATGAACATCACTTCTCATGGCTGAATTTAAATTTCAGGAATTGGCACTAGATTCCAAACGCACAGATCATTGAACTGTAAGAAATTTTGGTCCACAGGTTTCCAGTACTAAGCTCATTCATCATTCTTGCACCTCAGTATCCATACACCCAAAATATATAAAACTTCAAAGTTCTAATTCAGCTCTCATGGTTGTTTTATAGCAGAAAGTCTAGAAGTTCCACATCCTTCATGTCTGAGGTGTTAACTTTTAGAGAAAAATTGTTGTTTGAACCTTTCTGAGACTCAACTTCCTAGCAAGGAAAGATAATCAGCTACAGGCCTGTAGAAACAACCTGCACATAACACCAGTGATGCAGACAGAGTGGATGGAATTGCAAGCCTACTTGGCCAAGTAATTAGTTTAAAGCCATTTATATTAGGCATAGCGACGTGCAGTGAGTAGCTAGGACATGCATTATAAATGAAAGATCATAAATTCTGATTGGAATCTACGTTCTGGCGTTTGAATTCTTAAAAAAAAAAAGAGCAAACCAAGTTCCTCCCCAGGGGATTTGCAAGTGTTGTCAAGCACAATACCTTTGCGTTGTCGAGGCCACAACGCTGCCTGAGGATTTTTAATCTTTCCAAGTAAACTGAAGGCCCCACTTCCTCCCCATTTGTGTTTCCTATAGATGAAGATACAGTGTGGGTAGACGCAGGAACACATGTTCCTTCCATCTGAGGAGAAATTCCTGGAGGATGAGGGGAAGGAAGGAGGAAAGTTAAAAAAATTTGAAGCATCAGAAAAGCGTAAACCTCTTGGTCAGTTCCTTGAAATAAGATGCAATGGATGAAGAATTAACCAACCTATTATTTGCATTTGCTAGTATAGATACATCTGGCCTTTCATTTCCTTGCAAAAGTGACAACTGAAAACCAAGAAAAGAAATGGAGAAATTTAAGGAGTGACTGCAGAGCAGCTCTAGAAATGCTGAAGCCAACAGCTGAAGAGAACAGTGTGGGGAGAGGAGGATGCTGATGTGCATCAGCAGTGACCATAATGTGCAGTGGGAGAACTGACCAATTAACAAGGTGGGAAATACTTGGAGATGTCCGTCTTTTTCTAGTTTAGTCATACCTTTGGGCTTACCACTGATTCTAACCCCTCTTTATCTCTCATCTGTGCAACTTGAAGATTTTTATTCCAACTCAGTCTCAAAGAGTGACTTCTGGAATGCACGTAACAAGGTTTTTAAAGCTTCTCTACCAAGAGACTAGAAAAGGAATTTACATGGCCAAAAATTTTTTTCCATTATTAAAAGAATTGCAAATTCTAAGACTTAGAATGGACAAGGATTTGTTCTCACTAATTTACTACAAGGGTGTTTAAAATAGATAAAAGGAGAATCAAGGTTGCGCAATTATACCTTACTCTAAATAAAGTACTGTTGTAATATGGAACAGCATGATTTATTATATCTGACTTAAAGTTAGGGAAGGAAAAAAAAGACTGTGGCACATAAATTAGGTTTTGAAAACTGCTGAACTAATATTTCTCAGTTGTACAGACTTTCATGATGCGAGGTAGAATTTTCTGTCCTACATAGGTGGACGCATTTAGGAAGTTCTGAAAGAACCTCCTATCATCCATCTTTCTAAAGGAATCTACAATACAGGGATAGGAGAGGGAGCTGTAGTAGAAAAAAGGCTCAAGTTTCACAGGAGTAAGAAATAAAGATTAGAGGTAGTTTTGCTAGAGTGTATTTCAGCTTTTACTGACAGCTAAAAATTTGTCACATTCCTTCCCTAATATTTCATTAAACACTCCTTTGTATTTATCTGCAATAAAAAGACTCATCAACAGTTCTACAGTAATTAATCCAATTAATCACAAATTCTGCAGAAATAGTTCATGTTATTTAAAAATAAGCTTTCCAATTCCACAGAAAATAATACTATTAAAAGCATCCTATATGTTTTTTAGTAAAAGGGTAAAAAGAGAGTCTGACAGCTGCTGCTGCTGTTTTAAACCAGTTTTATACCTTGCAGAACCAATTCTTGATACCAGACACATGAAACACAAGCTAATGCTCAACCCACACTACAGGATATGGATTAGAACAAGTTTGCCAAGCCTTTCAGATGTTTTCTACATTTAGTGTGGTTATAACTTCTGTTTTTGTAAACAAAGAATGCATACTCCTTACAAATGCTGCCTCGTGAAGCAACTCAAGCAGCAAGAAAATACATGGCTTACTTCAGAAATCCATAAGTGTATGCAAATATTAATTTCTACCAGGAGACCTGTAACTGTTCTATCTCTGCTTCTCACAAACCAGTCAGTTTAGCTATGGCATGTACCTGTAGAAGTAGCAATGCGTCCTTTCCCTTCCCGTTCTGTTTCTATCAGTCGGAGGCCTCTTTCCACATAGCTTTGGAAGAACTGTGAGGAATTTTTCAGGAAGGGCTCAATGTCTGCATCAGAATATTTCTTTTTGTATTCATACAGTTCTGCCAGACCCTGGGAGGGAAGAGTTACTATGTATTACTACAACTGCTGCATATACTATTCTAGTGTACCATGCTCTCTTTCTTGCAGGAAGGGGGCACTCACCTCCTTGGTGTTCTCCTTTGAGCCAATCTTCTTAAATATTTCTGCCAAAATATCATTGACTTTGGCTTTCGAAGCCTTTTCCTCCTAAATAAATAAACAAAAGGAGACTTTTAAAACAAAGTATAAAACCAAAAAGAAATCAGACAAACCCATGACACCCTCAGACCTGCCAGCTGGATACAGAGTTTCCAAGATGAAGAAAACCTTGAAGTGATCAGGGTTCTACATAACCAATTTATACATATAATGTGAGCAAGGACATAAAGAAGCTGTAGGATTCCTTCTGAGAAGTGTTTAAAACGTGTTTTGGATATGGCTAACTTTTAGTGGATCAGATGCAGTACCATGCAGCATAAAACTTTTGCTGCACATTTGAATTTCCTGCAGGGTACTTGTCGTGGTTTGACATGGAAAAGAATTTTCCCAGGAAGAAGAGGGTCAAACCAATCAGTGATCGGGGTTGGATATTGACATTTGAACTGACCACTAAAGGCTGGACACGCCTCTGAGAACACAGAGGGGCTAAAAGCAGAACTCCCAGGGGAACTGGCTCTCTTTGGTTCCAGTCATCAGAGAGTGCAGACTCTCCCCAGGCTGAGGTAGGCCGAAGGGTGGAGGGGCTGGAACTGGCTCCAGCTCCTGCAGATGGAAGGGTGGAGGAAATCTAGGATGTTTCCATGTGTGGCCGCTGGAGCCCAGGCCATCCAGGGAATCGGGACAAACTCCTCCTCGGTTTGAAAGAGAGGAAGAGAGACAGCCTGGGACCTGAGATGTTAGGAAAAGAAGGTTGGGGGAGAAGATGATGGAGTGGCTTTGGCTGGACTTTTCCTTGTTAGCCATAGACTGAACCGATTTCTCCTCCAAGAGAGACTGTATTTTAGGAGGATGCCGGTGAGCCAAGAGACCTGCTTCAGCAGCTGAGAAAGACAGGAGTGGAGCGAACAGAGAAAAGTTGAGGAGGGTTGTGGTGATGCCCCCTGTCTTCAGAGAAGAAGAAGAGAATAAGATCTCTGTTCTTGAGACCCTCGGCCCCAGGGGGAAATGAGGGGGACTGCATTCCCAAAAATGAAAAAAAAGAAAATAACAGTTCAATTTTTTTTTTCTCTTGGCAAAGCATTCTTGAAAAGAAATCCTAGGAGCAGTCTGTCCATGTACGGTGGTAAGAGCACTGTGCATGGAAAGGAGAGTGTTACACTGGCAGATTTTCTCTGGGCAGTGCCATGTGTGACATAGAAACACAAGAAGTGGCAATTGTGTTTCTTGGGGGGGTCTATAGCAGAGGAGGGACTCTTCCCTCCCTTGATGGACTGAGTATTGATTATCTGAAGGGTGGGAACCTGATTGGGGGTCCAAGTTGTGTCTCACTGTGGTTTGTTGGAATTGGGGGGGGGGGGGAGGAGGAATGTTTTGGAAGGTTTTCATTTTGGATTTAGTGCGTGTTTTTTCTTTCCTTTTTATTCCCCTTTTATAGTAGTAGTAGTTTAATAAAGTTTCTCCTTTGTTTTAAGCTTGGGCCTGCTCTGCTCTGTTCCTTATCATATCTCACAGCAATAATTTGGGGGGTTGCATTTTCATGGGGGCACTGGCATTGTGCCAGTGACAAACCATGATAGTACTTCATCCTGGAATATGCATAAAACACTCAGGTAAACACACACCACGAATACCTGAAACAGCTGTAAATGAAATTTTCACTTTACAAGAGTATCTCCAACATTAGTTGCCTGTTGAAAAGGGAATTACTACTTACACAAAATGTAGTTTGTTTCTTAAATACATTGCTTTACACTCCCTTCCCCCGCCAACACATCTTTACTTACTATGCGAGAAGCTCCTTTTTCTGTATCCTTATCAGATTTTCCACTCTGGTCCATAGTGTGTTTCATTAGTCTACAGAGGTGAGCTTCTAGCTCAGACTCATTTTTGTTATCTATCATTGTTAAATGATCTAAGATCTAAAATGAGAAAAAAAGAGGAATTAAAAAAAGATTGAAAAAAAAAAAAAAAAGGAAAGACTCTAAAGACTGCATGAATATCCAATTTAAAAATACGTGACTAGTAATTGCTCTGACCTTGGGCCCTTTCAGCTTGCACAGGGTGTGAAGCAGCGTCTTCAGCGTCCTAATAGGGAACTCACTCTTACATTGCTTCAGCTTCTCTTTGGGAAAGACCTTCATGAAAATGTGGATATCCAGCAGAATCCGATCCAGATTGATGCTATTAATGGTTTCCGGAAGAAGACGCACCATTCTCCACAGACACTGGAACAAGAGGCTGACTTAAAGCAAGACAACTCAAGAAAGAAGCACTTGATTATATAAGAAGTTAC
The DNA here is from genome assembly GCF_048771995.1 of Taeniopygia guttata. NCBI lineage: Eukaryota > Metazoa > Chordata > Aves > Passeriformes > Estrildidae > Taeniopygia > Taeniopygia guttata. The sequence continues at coordinate 26,479,276 of NC_133030.1, read as the reverse complement.
ACAACACTATCACTTAGCCACTTCACTCTGCTAGCACATCATGCAGGCATGCACTGTGTCTGCTGTTCAAGCTATATTTGCACTGGTACATATTTTCTCTTTGTAACTGGCTATACAGTATCCAGATCTTTCTTTAGAGCTGATGCATAAGTAAGGTACTGATTTCCCGGCCTGTAACTGGAGACTGAATGCTTTGTGTGAAGAAATTTCAGCAGATAATATATATATATGCGCTATGTACACCTACATAGAGCTCAAGTTCTTTAGGTTTAACCTCATTAAGAATGCCTGAGCTGTCTTTAAATCATACCAATTACAAAAGGGTGTTGTATGGTAAGAAAAGATCTTGCTCATACTTTAAATGCAGACGTTTGCCTGTTCACTCTGCCTGTCAATACAGATGACAGGATACAAGTCAGCTCCAGCCTGGCACTGTTTGAATCCATAGTACAGTGCAGTGCTCAAGCAAACAAGCCCAGCAGGTGACTGTACACCTCTGTATGGAGCTTGTATTAGTGTACACAAGTTTCTGTAAACTATTAACAGGTGTTAAGTTCCCGCCTAAAGTCCTTGTATGTGACATCTAGTAAGATCAGAATTATGGAAGTTGTAAGAAATATTTCAAGTTATGGATACTAATTCTTTTAACTCTATCTGTTTTTTCAGTCAAGATAATTCAGAGAAACCACATAAGTTCAAAATGCCTACTACAGGCTCACCTTCATGACAAGTTCTGAAAACTTAGGAGAGCTGGCTGTTGCTAGAAGACTATCTTGAAGCAAGACAAGCAGAGCACTAGAAGGAATAAATTTATAAAGGTTACACAGAAAAAGTGCTATACACAAGAAAAGAAAAAGTTATCAACTCACCACAGAATACCACACCAGAGACTGGGGTTAGTCCAGCAGATGTGCAACAGCTTTTTTGTTCTTTCTTTTTAGCATGTTACAAGAATTTAAGAGACAGTCTGCTGAACTTCAAAGCACAAAGAACCATACTAAGCTGGCTTGTTTAGCCTGCCTCCAGCTGTGCAGTCAAATTCTGTTCACAATCAGTGATAATTCTTTATTAGCTAGCTGAAAGATTCTAGAGACACCAGTCTTCACTCACAAAATGACTAAATAACTCAGCTGTTCAAGGAACATAAGAGAACAAGTAAAGAAGAGCAATAATTGTGCACTTTTCATTACTTACCTCAAGATGTTGGTCTGGTCAGACTTCTCCAGAACTTTCACTACCAAGAGGTTGACTGATCGGATGACCTGCTCACCCTCCTCAAGATCTTCAACCCGAGAATCCAGCATTAATGTAATAAGACCATGCATTAGGTCTTTAAGCACACCAGTGGATGCCTCTCGAGCCAGACTCTCTATCTGAAATAGCTACAGATTGAACAAAGTGTTAGTTTCCCCTGCACATAATCCTTTAGTATAGGGACTTCTCTAGACTACACTGTCAAACCATGACATCTCCCTGTTTCCCACAAAAATAAAAGCAGACCTATGAAGAAAGTCTGAGTGACTTCTGAAAATACTCAGGCCACCAACTCAGCACTCAAAAGTTAAAGAATATTAAAAATGAGCTTAAGAGAAGTCTTGTGGCTGTATTTTGCAGAAGCAGAGACCTTTTTTGCTTCCCCAAATTCTTGTTCCCCACCTACTCTCAAAAGGTGCATTGATGAGCAGTTGGCAACAAACCTTTGTAAGAAAGACTCAGTAGTAAGTACAGAACAGACATCCCATTCTCCCACAACTTCTGTACAGAAGTTATTTGCTCTTCACCTTATCTTTTACAGCAAGCCTTACCGTGATCATGCTCCCAATAATACAGCTGTAAAGTCTGACAATCTCATCTTTGTCCAGCTTCTCATCTGCCATGTGTGTATTGTAGATTAACCGGAGCTGTATAAATGTTGCTATTAGGAACTGGTCGATGTGGCCAGACATAGCTTCTGCTTTGTCCTCCTGTTTGAGTACCTCATCGATCTAAGATTTAAAAGCAAAATTCTCTAGTAAAGTCAACATAATGCAAACAGTGCAAAATAACAATAATTTAAATACTTTTCTGTAGGAAAGGTTTTGCCCTGACCAATCCATTTGCCAAAGCAATTGTATTCTAAGCTTTCACCCAAAATCAGCAGCTAGAGATTTGTATTGCTAATCCAAACACAATCAATTACTGATATTTTAGAGAACTGCAATCCTATCCCATACACAAATGAAAACATCAACAGCTGCATTATAGATTCTGGAATTTACAGCTTTGTGAAATCTTCTGGACAAAAAAGAACTTTTAAGTAGTTAAAGCCACCCTAAACCCATGCATACACTACAGGGCAAGACAATCCTTTTGCTAAGGATCTCTAAAGGAGTTCAAATGTAATTCTTACTGACTAACTGGTTTTTACAAACTCATAGCACAAATAATTTGACAAAACCAAAAATATAACACAGAAGTACTAATGAAAAAAGCATTAAGTTTATTCTATATCTTTCAAGTGGAATTTCTATTGCTAAAGCGAGTCAGATGGCCCCTGTGCACTTAGTTTTGTCATCAGGGAAATTCTGAGCAGAGCCCATGTCACCTGACATGATTGCTCCACCACAGTGCAACTCATCACCCTCGCAGGCAAAGTCTGGTACAGTGTGATTAGTTGCTACCGCAATTCACTTACCTGTGTCAGAGCCTGGATGCTTGTATTTATATCACTACTGGCCACTTGGGAAATTACAAAGTTGATAGTAGAAGCTGTGTTACTGTGCATGTCATCGAAATGTGGGGACACAGCACGGATTCTGAAGGGTTGAAAACAGGATTCATTACTTTTTGGAGAGCTACTTTAATGTACACTTAACTGCTGTATTTCAATGAAGATTTAGAGGAAAAAGGATTTCATTCTTCACTGAGGATTCTCAAGGAAAGAATCATTCCTTTAAACCATGTCTGTTGCACTATTTGTAAAGACACTGATGATGCGTTTACAAATGCAATATGCTCTAGCTATAAAAATGACTAAGTAGAACGAATGTTTTTCATGCAAAATAACTGCTCTCCAGATTTCAGAAGAGTACAACAAAACTCTGTTTTGCCATCTTTTCAAGTTAGCTGACATTACCCTCTTTTGAAAACAAGTCTGAATGTAGAAGCACTATCAATTCACCTTCTCAAAATACTTTTTAGGCAGTCCTGCTGACTTACATTAAGGAGGTAAAACTAAACTCACTTGGGCTCAGGAATCAATACTGGCTCAAAGATGTCATCTAGTTTGTGCTGTACAAGTGCTGGCATCTCACATCTGACTGTTCCATTGTCATTTTCAATTTCATCAAGATCCAGCTGAAATTCCCGTGGAACTGTATGTGCTGTCTCCGAGTGGTTGCCCATGTTGCGATTTTGGCTACAGAAATCAGGAGAGAGGCAAGAATATTAGCACCAGCGTCCACTGGTAGCCCTGAAGCTCTCATACTAATACAGGTTTTGCAGTTTGTATTATATTCAAGCCCCTTAACTCCCTCTGCCTTTCCCCTAGTCCTTAGTAAAACAAACTTCTGTAGGCCATAAGAGCAGCTACTACTTACTTGCCCTCTTAGTTTCTCTTGTAAGTGACAAGGTGTCCCGTACCTGTGCCAGGTATGTATGGTTTGGGATAACTAGCACAGTTTACAGTACTATTAAAAGAATACAACTTTAAAGTTTGAGTGGCTTTTTTCACTTTTTTTTAATAATGGACAGGATGCACATGTAGAGAGCAACCTCACAAGCTCCTCTGAATCCAAGACTCACAGCATCCTCACATGACTTATGCTGCATATCAAATTTTTCACGGAAATATTTGAATATGGACTTCTCAGCACAGACATTTATTCCAAAATAATGAACAGGTGGCAATGAATAGTTTCTGAGCTTTTTGTTTTGGCTACTGTTGCCCCAGGCTCTACAATTCACACATGCTTATCCACTTCTGTGCTTCCATGTCTAACATAACTAGAACATGGTCCAACAAATATCAAGTTTAGAGCAACACATTGAAAGTTCTCCCAATATTTTGAACAGTTGCTTAATGTGGAAGTGCCATGTCTGTCTGCAACCTGATCTACAGTCACCTTGACAGAAACCTTAATCTCTGTTTTCTTTCTTTTCTTTAATTCAGAGACCTATAAATAACCTAGAACTAGCCATGGCAAACCCATCACCCTCAGAAAGGGATGGCTAAGACAGAAACTGAAAGATACAAGAGCCTTGCTACCAAGGAGTTAGTGGGCAGTACTTACATCCTATAAGTGCGATACATAATTCTGTCCATGGAGAAGCAGTGAAAAAAGGCACAAGACCATTTAGAAAGATTTCAAGACAGACAAGACAAAAAAATTTCAGACATTCAGATTTATATTATTTGGCCATTTTTCACAACATGCGAAGATGATGATACAAGAACTAAAATGACATTGTGTGACATATTAGCACATACACTATGCAGGCTAGAGGCCATAATATAACATTACATACTTGAGTTTGGAGGACATGTCCTCAGCTTGTCCCTTGCGCATCATGCTGGCATTGGCACTGATGTTCTGAGTGCGCTGAGGTTTCTCCTCTGCCTGTCTCACTGGAACAGATGAGGGTCTCTTGGCTGACCGCTTTATTCTTTCCTCCAGCATGCTCATGTCTTTCTCTGAAAGCTGCAACACACAATGCTATCACTTATCCCGAGTTGTATGGGTTTTAGAAATTTCAGTCACCTACAGGATTCACAGCATACTTATCAGTGCAGACTGAAGTTCTCTAACATAAAGGTGGGAACTGTCAATGCTACGTCCTAGCAACAAACTCACCAGAACTCTCTGGACTGTCAGGTGCGACTTCAAGAGATAATTAATTCATGTTGACAAACTGTAATACGGAATATACCTATTTCTAGCCCATATAACTTTCAAGAAACAGTTAATCTTGAATTCAAACTATGGTACTACCCCATGTTCGTAATGTTGGATGTGTTGCTGAAAAAACCTCAAAGAAAGCCCCACCCACCCTCCTATAGTCTCTATTAGCAGACCAGGCAGTGCTTGAACACTTGGGACCCTGCCACAGAAGCCAGAGTTCTTCTGATAATTGTCCTGTTCAATGTACTCATAATTCAATATGAACACCATTCTAAGACAACTTAATGATCCAAACTCAGGCAGTGAAAAGATTCATATTTACCTGCTTATCTATCAGACCAAAGACTACCAATAACTCCATTTGAACAAAAGTAGGCATTACAATTTCATGAGAAGTACTTTCCAGCATTCCTATGATTTAGAAACCTTCCTTTCTAAATAGAAATAAGAGAACCCATAGATGGACCATACTGAAGCTAAGAAAGTCATGGTTAGAAAGAGCTGAATTGTTCAGGTGTTACAGATTTTCCTTTACCTTGAAAATTCAAAAGCAAACGGACTAAGCAGATTGCACTCTGAACAACAGTTAAATGGAATGGAAATCTATGATATTAATGAAAATGCAATATTAACTCTCATGGGAACAGTTACCAGAGAAGAGTTACATTAAATTTCAATTTTTCAAGAAGTTGGAAATTAAAAAAAAAAAAAAAAAAAAAGGTGGGGCAGCAACAAAGCTGCAAAGGCATTAAAATATCTATCACATTCCCATCAGTTTTATGCTGCTAGAAACATTGCCAAGACCAAATCCAGAGAACAGAACTGTAAAAAAAGATCTAAGTGCTCTTGATTCAGATTGGAATTCAGTGTACTTAATGTGATATGCACAGTAATTATAAACACAATGAACTAGCTTTCCATTGCTGGACACTGGAGACTGAGTTTTGCCACCTTTAACTTTTTTACTGCATTTTAGGTGATAATGGCTAAGTATGATTTTCAGAAACCAAAAGAGCAGCAATACAAAGCAGCATAGTACTGACACGTTAAAAATGAAATGCAGTAAGATGAAGCAAGTAAGCAAAACTTACCAGAATTCACCTGCAAAGCAATTGGTAAGTTTGGGATAAAAAAAAAAAAACTGAGAACTTATTGGAGCCCAAATAACTAGCCTTTTCTGGCCAAATAAGTTATCCAACTATTCTGAATCAGATGTGTTACTTGTATAGTTGACTATAACACAAGTTTCTCTTTATAAACAATTTAATTCCCATGAAGGTCAGTATTCTTCTCTCTCTCTTTTTTTTTTTTTTTTTTTTTTTTCTCCCCAGTTTCCCTTTTCATTCATGCACATCCAGGTTATATACACTTCTCTTTCTGGAAACAGCCTGAGAGTTAGGGCTGGGAGTATGTTGAAGAGAAGGCTCTAGGGAGACCTCATTGCAGTCTTCCAGTACCTAAAAGGGGCCTACAAGGAAGCTGGAGAGGGACTTCTAACAAGAGAACACAGTGATAGAAAAGTAGTAATTACCTTAAGATTAAAGAAGCTAAATTCAGATTGGATTAGAAACTCTTGACTGTGAGAGTGGCTGAGGCAATGAAACAGAATAACCAGTCCCTTGAAGTGTTCAAGTGCTTCTGCCCATGGCAGGGGGTTTGAACCTAAATGGTTTTTAAGGCCCCTTCCCAAACCATTTTATGATTTCATATATGCTACAATCTGGGATTAACCAAATAGCCATCAAAGGATCTATGATGTAGTAAGTTATTTTCAAAACTACAAAATACTCTTGATGCCAACAGCAAGATGTACCATGACCAATTGCAAGCAAAACACTGCTAATTTCCTACAAAAGTGTAAGGACTTGAAGAAAAACCAAACCACCAAAACCCAAACAAACAATCCCACAAACCAAATCAAGCACAGCACTCTAACCGAAAATCCCCATAAACTTATTTGCAGTGATACTGACATTTCCAATCAGCTTGAACACTTGGTCGCCATGGACATTGTAGACAGTCACGATGGTGTTCAGTGCAGCGTTGCGCACAGTATTGTCCCGGTCACCAATGTGGGTTGCCATTTCTTTTAAGGCTTTCCCTGGAGTTGGCTGGCAAACATTCATGCCATACGATTCAACCAGACATCCAAGCTCTTCCAAGCATTCTAAAAGAAGAAGATAACATGCGCACATTAAACTTTAAAGCTGCTGGGAAGAAAGCCCTCCAATTCCTGTGTTGCTTGCACAGCTTGAACATTCACTGTAGCGAACTGCCAACCACAAAGCTGATGGTAGATATACTCCAGGAGATTTATGGGATCAATAGTAAGCTACAGCAGACTACTTCTTAGATAAAAGCTGTCAGTCACTCTTCTACACTTCAAGTGTTTCCCATAACCATGTATAAGCAATGTTACAATTAACATCACATTCAGGTTAACAGTTGTGAGCTTGCAATATTATATTATGTAGAGAATTTAACTTTCTGCTTATACCAGGATAAGATATTCTCTAAGTCATCAAGAAGTTGTTTGAACTACAAATGTCACAAATTTATTACAGAGATTACTTGTGGTGAGACAAATGTACAGTGCAGAGACATTTCTTGATCAGATTAACTGATTCTCTTGGTGAGTAGGGAAATAGTACTGTTGCTGTTCTCCCCAGCACTGTTTCACTAAGAAAACAAGCCTACTTAAGGGACTCATAATACTCACAGCAACTTAAGACATTACATGCCTTTGGAAGGTACAAAGACACCAAACAACAAAAAAACAAAAAAAAACAAAAAAAAAAAAAAAAAAAAACAAAAAAAAAACAAAAAAAAAAACCTGTATGATACTACTTGGATATCTCAATATCTCATCCTTTAAACATTTACAAACATCTGCATAAAATGCCACGTGCATGTAAATCTCACATCCCACACATCCCACCTAACATTCTTATGCTGGGTTTTTCAAGATGCAAACCAAAGCAATTTCAAGTACTTTGAACACATGCAGTTCAACAGGCCATTTCCTACCTGCACGTTGTTTGGAGTTTTTTGATTTTGTCCCCTCCATGATAAAAGGGAACATCTTGCTGGCTGGATAGATGAGACACATTCTGTTCAGAATGGCACGTACGTCCTTACGGATGACATCTTTTGGTTCTCCTACCTAATGGAAAATTAATGTAAAAAAAATGAAAAAGAGGGGAAGAAATACAGAATATTTTATACAGTCTCATGATACTTTTTGACTAATCTAAATAGTCTGGGAAAAGCCAGAATCATTCTCAAGGCAAAATCCCTTTTTTGTCCATGGCTTTTAAGGGAAATATGCAATATAGAATCATAAAGGTGACAAAAGACAACCTTAACATCATCAAGTCAAACCGCTAAAGCAATGGTGCCAAGTCTACCACTAAACCATGTCCCCAGGTGCCACATCTACAAGTCTTCTAAATACTTTCAGTGATGGAGACTAAACCTCTTCCCTGGGCAGCCTGTTTCAGTGACTGACAACCCATTCAGGAAATAAATTTTTCCAAATACCCAATGTAAGCCTTTCCTAGAACAATTTGAGCCTTTTGCTCTCATTCTATTCACTTGTTACTTGACAAGACAACACCAACACCCCCCTCACTACAGGTAGTTATGAAGAGCATTTAGCCTCCTTTCAGGTAGCTATGAAGAGCACTAAGATCTCCCCTGAGCTTCCTTTTCTCCAGGTTAAATAAACACAGCCTGTTGATTTTCACACAAGCCATCAACTGGATTTAACTCCACTCACAATATATTTAGAATGAACATATTGCAGTGTTTGATGGCATTCTTCCATAAACCTAATGAAAAATAATTTTAGTTTCTGTAAAAAAATTGTACCTTTAGGATAAGATATGGGATGAAAGAGGATGCTTCATTTTCGGTGAGGTGATATTCTTCTTGACTCAGCAAATTGAAAAGCAATTTAAGGTATTCAAGTGCTTTCATCAAAACACTTGTGTTGGTATCAAAGAACCTCAGGGTAAGCCATTTTAAGATCAAATCCAGGCAGCTGATGACTCCATCTTTTTCACTCTCCAAGTGCTTGAAAGCAGTTTAAAAAAAAGTTATGTAAATTGAAAGACACTGTTCAACAAGAAATAAGCTAAGCTATGTCTGGTAAAATAATAAAATAATCTACATTTATTGGTAGATTCTTAGAACAATACATACTCACTTTTAACTTATATGGCTTTCTGAAATTCTAAGAGAAGTCTCTGGTGAGGAAATTTTCCCTTCTCCTGAGAAACAGTCTTAATACCAATTTCATCATACCACTGAAAATTACTTCTATGTATGTTTAGGTTTCAACCACACAGAACAATGACCCCTGGCTCCTCAGAGAATTTCTATTTGATTTTAATTCAAGCAGTATCTTTCACAGCAGAGAGTAATTCTATCAGCCTGATATTCTACCACAGATCCAAACTCACCTCAACCATAACAGTCAGTGCTTTGTTGTGGTGCTGGAAGTCTGCATGAAACATCTCATCCTGTAGCCACTTGGCCACACAAGTAGACATCTGCGTTTTCAGCTGTTCAATATATTCATCACGGGGAGTAGTGAAATTCCACTTTAACACCTGTAAAAGGCAGCATTTAGAACGCACAGCAAGCAATACCTTTACTTCCTCACATATGCTGCAGGTTGAACATCTTTTATTTCTGCTTTAGAACCTGTTTTCAAAGCCTTCTTATTGCCAATAAGTAATGAAAAATCAGTGGTGTTTGCTCACCTTTTTTTTTAAATGACAAATTTTCTTCATATGGACTGATTAGCCTTATGCTATTATCTTAATAATTATCACTTAAAGTAATTGTTTTTAAGCTCTAGACAGGCCTACTTACTAGCAAGTTACAAATAACATGCATATTTTCAGTAATAGAATTTTCCCTACAGCTAAGTGGGGCTGCTCAAAATAAGTATATTAAAGTATTTGCAATGTATCCTAGAACTCTGACACTATACCTGAAAACAACTGACTAAGCTTAATGATACTTGACAACTTGAAAAATGTAAAAAGGTCTTAGGTTTTTATGACAGTGTATAAATACACAAAATCTGAAAATCAGAAAAGAAACGCCACAGTAAGCCTGCTATTGAGATATGAAATTCAATTCGAGAATCAGATTCCAAGATTGGACAGTGGCTAACGCATGCCACAGTAAGTTTAATTCTAAGTTAAAAACTAAAGAACGCATTTAAACCCTCCACTTCAAAATTTGTGAACACATCCTGATTTTTCTCACCTTCAGAGCTTTCTCTTCTCTCATCCTCTGTTCCTTCCCATTTGGGACAATGATAAAAATAGGGCCTGATTTATCATCGTCTTCCTTCAGATTAGGCTTGCTTAGCACCTTCTTTCCCTGTACCTGAAATAAGCAAGGCATTAGCAGGCAACACAAGCCATATATATGCCTCAATCCCAGTAACTGCAAGCATTAGATAGATACTTGCCACCCTCATGTTGCCTATGTGTACAAGAGCCAGAGCGAAGCTGAAAGAAAAATGTTGATTAGAAGTTTAAAAGTGTGTGCCCAGCTGCTGTGGAAGCAATACCCATGACAGTGTGCACAGTAGTACCCTGTGAATTATGATGCATCACTCTCAACCAGTGTGCTAGTCATCCACACACACATCCCTAAAATCCAACGTGGTACCTGTTTGATAGACTGGTTCTTTGTCAGACTTGAACCGCCCTTGCTGAGGTTTGTATTAGCTTTGGACAGGCGGGCATTACCCTTGGACATATTGCTATTAACATCTGACTGCTGAAAATAACACAGAGAAGTCTTTGCTGAGAATGTGTTAAAAGGTTTGGAATGGAAACTCTTTAAGAATAAACAGATTTCTGACAACAAAAGTCTTAATTCTACCAGCAGAGTTCTGGCAGAACACTGCATTGACTTCAGCAAACCTACAACATCCTTCAAGGTTTGTTCTGCTCATTCTTACCATGAATATAGACCTACATCAAATGTGCTTGTTACAGCACTACTTCAGACAATGGAGACAATGGGACTGTAGAACAATTTGGGTTATTTTTAGTTATATACATAGGACTTTATTACTAACAGAAAAAAAATACTGTAACACAAAACAACAGAAAAACCTAACCAAAAATTGACTGTAATCAGTTGAGATTATGTTTTTAAGCATACTACTTCCCTTGCTGCACTGTGACTTGAGAACTTCTTACCCTTCACACTGTAAGACAGAGATTAATTTCTTTTGATACATAGGTTCAATAACATTCAAGTGTAATATTAGACCTGGAATAGTAAGAATGAATTCTCAACAGCAGAAAAATCAAAGTGGCCAGGAAAATTTAGAACAGACTGAGTTTCTCATAAGACTGATTTTTGACAATATGGACTTCAGGAATTAAATAGGTCATGACAAAAGCTGTGATCAGGTAAGTGATATGGGAATGCCTGTCATTTCAGAGTTCAGACAAACACGAAGATTTTTAATAAAAGTTGTCTGCAGCAAGGACTACATTCTTCTAACTTACAACACATTAATAAACCACAGCTACTAACTTCATGAAACTCATTTTAGACAAAAGGCAATCAACATACCTTAGCTTTAGAGGAGAGTCCTCCTGCTTTGGCTTTTTTGAGATCAGGCTTGGATTCTATGGTATTAGACCCCAAATCATCAGCAAATGCTGGAGAAACAATAGACCATTTAAAGTTATCTAGAAGCCTATTTTAGGTTATCAGTTTTCTCTTCTTAGGACATATGAAAAAACATTTGTGGATACAATATGCTCAATCACACATACATCTGAGGCTTTTAGACCCATTGAAGAAGTCCCTTAAATTCCATGTTAGCATGCAAAGTTTTCCTAATTAAGATTATGGTATGTCAGCCAATTTGTCATTTTTCAAAACAATTAAGAAATGCAGACATATATAGTGTGCAGGCTAATGTCTAGAGCTGTAGTTGCACCTGGCTTGAATAAGCTAGCCCCAGCAGTTTGATTCTTCACATCAATAGTCCCCTAATCCCACCACAGAAGCATTCTGGCAGTCCCACAGTGAACTATACTGAGTAAATAGTCCAGACAAAAAATAATGTGAAAACATTTTAAAAAATATTATCTTAAAATTAGATTAGTATAAGAAAAAACCTTCCCCTTTAGCCCAGCTTGGCTTGAGCTTCAATACCAAGTACATATTTTCAAGTTTTCAAGTAGCAGCTGACAGATGGTTGTGTGGAAAGGAAACATCCTCCCACACTGGAAACTGATTCAAATGCAAGACCAACCAGAACCCTAACTATACTGAATACCTATTCTTTAGCTAAGTATGTTTATTCCTCTGGCATGTCAAAAAGCTTACAAATCCACCATTTTCTCAGTAATTTCTCCAAATGTCAGAGGTTACCTGATGCAGGTTGGAATTTGGCTGGAGCTGCTCCTCCTACCACTCTAGAAGATGCTTTAGCAGGTGGAGCTGGTTTGGCTGGCATGTTAGCTTTGGCTTTCTCCAGCATGGCCAGTACCTGGTCTTTGGAAGTTGGCTAGAAAACAAAAAGCGCAAAAAAAAAAAAAAGTGATAAATTTAGTAATGTCTATCACTAATCTTTCCAATATGTGCTACAGACAACAAAAACAAAATTAGTTTGAAACATCCATGCTCCCTTAAAAGCATCTCGGAGGATGGTCATCTTAAAACACCATTGTTCTCAGATACTTTTGTTTTGAGTTAAAATATCTTTCCTTAAAGTTTCTTCTGCAAGATCTATGGCAACTATGCAAATTCACTCTGGGTGAGTGGTCTTTGGATGTCAGTGGAGTGCCTACCCACCACTCAAGGGTCCATAAGCCAAACCAAACTGCTAGAAACCATGTTAAAGCATGAGCAGACATGCATAGAGTGAGACAGGAACTGGTATGGAAGCTATCTGCAAGGAGATTCTTTCAGAAGAAAAGCAGAGTGAATAAATATCAAGCTCTTGAAGTAATAAGCCTGTAATGGCAGTAATAATTTCTGAAGCAGAGAAACCTCTAGCTCACAGCTCCTGATACTATTTTCAGTGCCCCTGAAAATACTCAATGCAGACAAGCTTACATGACTCAAGACAGCATGTCATGAGACTGTGAATAGGCTTAATATTCACTCATTCAAGATCACATGATCTAATCACAGTAACAGAAGTACCTTCAGCTTGCCAGTGGCTTTTGCCATCTTCTCAAAGCCCAGATGCATCATGAAGAACGGCAGGGCATCCTGTGCCTTTTTGCGCACATCCCCATTTCGATCCTCAAGGCAGGAGTACAGGTGAGGCACACACAACAGTAGGTCAGAAGGAACAGAACGGAGGGCAGGCAGCTTCTCAGCCAACCAGCCAAGAAGCTGAAAAAGTTTTAAAGAAGTGTTCACAGAGCTGTGCAAAGTTTGTATGTGCCAAGGCATGAGAGTCTGAACAGCAGTCCTTCACACACCATTACATTCTACAATGTAAGTAGGAAAAACCCACCCATTTTTCAAATATTCTTCAACAACATCAATTTTCATGTCAGCAATTACAAAAATTAAAAGTTAAGTACAGCATGTTAACACACAACTATCTTAAAACTTTAAGCCTGGTCTCTTTGCAGGCTGTTTCTTCCTTTTGAAAGGAATAGAATTTCAGCCACTCTTTTTAATGTCTCCAGTTCTCTTCCACAGTGAATGTAAGGGAACATAAACTAGCTGTTTAAACGCTAGTCAAAACAGACAAAAGTTCCATTTTAGAGGCACTGAAGTCTAAATGACAGCTACCATGCAAGAAGGAAGTTTGTTATTAGCCTTTTAAGGTTTAACAATTTTATGTCAGAACAAATACACAGTGACTTGTTTTCCCATATAATGGTAGCGTTGTGTAATTTCAGTCTGCAGAGATAAAGAGTCCATAGACATAAGGTTATTTCGATTTGACGTACATAAGAAGTTTACTTGACAGAAGCCTACCTCTTGTCTTAGGAAAGGATTTTCTTTTTTGAGCTCTTCTGACAGGTCTTCCCCTTCCAACCACTCTTTCATGCCAGTTTGCTCGGCCCAGGCATTCACAGTTGCCAGTGCAGCAGCACGAACGTTATTCTGCAGCAAGAACAAGATTTAAAAAGAATGAATCTTAAAGAGAGGTCAGAAGATCATGACAGAAGAAGCAATAGTCATCCTTCCTATGAAAGCAAAAAGCTTCCACATCATGGGCTTTGAAATCTCTTTTTTTATTTGCAGCTTAAGAAGCCTAAGATTCAGAAGAATTTAGTTTCAGTGATGATATCAGCTACAGCAATCTCCAAATCAGACATTATACTTATCTACCATCATTTTTTAAAAAATAAGTGTAATAAAGAGGGTGAAAGGGTATCTCTAAAATTACTTTTACATGCTACCATTCATTGACGATAATTCTGGGTATCTAACTCTCAAAGAAGTTAAAAATTAATGTTAATGACTTATATAGTGCTTAAAATAGACTGCACATTCATAAATCAAGGCAAGTGGATTATGGAACCTCGTATTAGGGCACTCCCATTTAGGATACATATGAGCAAAATCAGGAATGAGGGAGCCCTCTAATTCCTACCAATTTCCTTCTTGTTTTTTCCAAGCAAAATTTAGAACAGCACCCTTTTTTGAAGCAGCTATATGAAGTTATGAGAAGCCAGATGGAATATTTAACAACCGTGGTTCTTTAAAATGTTATCAGTCTAGACATGACTCAATACATGTGACCCTCTCCTGTAGGCTGAATTTCTGAGGAAAGCTAATAACGTAGCAGACTCATTTAGTTAAGTATGAACCATATTAAATGCAGAAGTAACATCCAGGCATATATGTATGTCAACAAGGAGACAGCATCCTTGCTTTACCAACTCCTCCCATCTTCTACCTCACTGAGGAAAAGAAACAAATCATGTGCTGCAGATAAACACATTCTCATCAGCCTCTCTGACAAGGCCTTGGTTCCCATCAGCCAAATTTAATTCGTCTTCACTCATGCTAAAAGCTGATTATTTTCCTCAATTATTCAGTGGGTCCACTATAAACATAGTGAAGCAGGACCCAAAATGGACTATTCTCATCTTCAAAAACTTGACAAATTTCATAAACTAGTTGAATCTTGCACTTAAAGTACTTAAAAAATCACCACTGTAAGAGTGTTCAAACGAGCATACAATCTTCTGTCAGCATTATTGTGCTTACAAGTTATGTCAGTATTATGCATTTTAATTAACAGTGTAAGTTAATCACAACTGGTCTTATCTTTAAACCACACACTTGCAACTCTCCTGCCAGTCTGGGGCTCTGAGCAACCGGGTCTAGTGGAAAGTGTCCATGCCTATGGCAGTGGGCTGGAACTAGATGGTCTGTAGGGCTCCCTGCAAACCTAGAAAGTTCTATGACCCTATAAAAGGAGTTTGCTGTTACCTCAGGATAATTGGCGAGTTAAAAGAAGAATTTAACAGTCACATAAAGTCACTTAAAGGGAAAATAATTTGAACCAGGAGATTTTTATCTAGCCCTAGAACTAGTCCAAGTCTTTCCACTGGTCTGGACAGGTAGATCCAGCTTCTGCTCTTCTTCCTACTCACATTCCAAGTAGAGACAGCTGAAGTATGCTATCTTTGATAATTGCCCATGACTTCTGACAGAAGATATTGGCATCTGCCCAAGCCTCTTTACTCATTGCTTCAGATAATTCTTTCCCATGGTCCTAAGCTTGATTTTGACACAGCATCCTGGCAAACTCAACACTGATGCTATTTACACAATCTTCAGAGTCAGTTCTGAATGTCCTATGTCGACCTACAGTTTAAAGGTCCTTTACAAAGTGACAAAGAAAACAACAATGCATACTGGCATCCACAGTGATTCACTAAAAAGTCTACAAGAAACTTAACCAAGCAAACCTGTTCAGTGCCTAAAATACTGTATTTCCAGCAGCAGAAATATGATTATTGTCACCACATTCATTTAAAAGAAAGATTGTTTTACTTGTTTTAGTTACAAGGAGAAAATACATCTGAATATACATTCAGGCATATATTTATGCTTGAATATTAAGCTGTCATTCAGGCAAGAACTTTTTTGAAAATTGGTAAGCTTCCAAGAAGTTTTAACTACCAACCACCTTTCAGGTATGGCTTAGATACACAAATAGGAAAGACATCTTGATGCTTGTCCTACCTTACTATCTCCTAGAACTGTAATGACAGGAATTCCCAAATTTTTCACATACTGTTTGATATTGGGGCCCATTGCTGTTGCTAGCTGCTGAAGAATGCTCAGAGTTTGTTGCACCTGCACAAAAGAAAAAAAAAGGTTTTAAATAAAACAGTGTAACAAGCATTTGTGCAAAAACTCAGTTATACAGGGAAAAGAGATACTGCTATATATTAAGCATTTACTTTAGAATGCCTGCTCAATAAAACCTATTCCAGCCTTGAAATTCATCACACTGAAAACCAAAATATATTTCCATATACTGAGCAAATTAAATTTCAAGTACAAATATTTTCAAACAAGGAACAATTCACTTTTGTGACAAATGAAGCTATTAGTCAAATTCTTTTAAGATTTCCTTATATTACATTCAGAGCAAAGGTAGTTTTTATTTCTTTCGAAGCGTTTTTAAATGAAAAAAAGGAAAATATTTATTAAAATAGGGAAATGTATGATTTTGAAACACATTGTGAACTATTTCCCAACTGTTGATTTAATGTAATTGAAAGAGACCACACAGTAACAAGCAAGGTTCAGGAATTATCACTACCTCAAGTTTTAATCTGGAAAAAACTGAAACAGGATTTTGAAAAACATACCAAGATTTTATTGGAGTCATTGAGACGACCCTTCAGAGCAGCTGGAAGTTCTCCTATGTTTGGCTGTATGAACTTTGCTTCATTTATTATGCTTGTCACTTCATCTAGACCTTCCTTTCTGATCTTCCAATTTTTATCCCCAATCTTAGACACTAGCTCTGCTGTGATCTTATCACTGCAAGAGAAAAAACAGGTAAAGTGTCCATTTACTTAGTAGTATCTCTATTATTATTTGAGAGCTTTAACACCATAGATTTCTGCTTAGAAAGCAGTTATAAATGCAAAGTTTTGAATTGCAGTGGTAGTGTGTGTTCAGGTGATAGAGTAAAAACCTACCCAATATCTGCTCTTGGCAAGAGATCCACAACATCATTCCCAACCTCCTCCTGTTCTTCTTCTTCACCATCATCCCCACCTCCCACGCTGTGCCTGGAAATGCCACGAGTTGGAGCTGGTGCTGTCTGTCCTTGCATCTGCAAGCAACACAAAATCAGAAACAACAATTTTACAATTTTTCATTTGCCACTAAAAATAAAACCACTTGTATGATACGAATACACTGGATCAGGACAGCAGACTTCTAAACAATTACACTATTCAAACAAACCCAGGAACCTTACAAGTTCATAATGAAAAAATAGGACTATTGAGATAGCTACACATAATGAATTGGCAGCCTTTGTGCACTGTCTTAAGTCTGGTTCAATTACAAGCCCAAGGGTTAGACCACAATATTACTACGAACTCCAGCTACTGAAGTTTCAAAGTAGCTTTAATGATACTTGGTAGCAAGAGAGCTCCACTTCATACCTTTTCAAATTCTGCATCTATCTGGGAGAGAAGGGCTGGCTTCTCATCTTCAAAAAACATTCGCAGAGAAGGTCCCACATAAAGATACATTACTCCCAGCAATGTAATGGCAGAAGTCCTCACAGCCTGCCAGAAAGATGAAAAAGCACTCAGTCTTCAAATCCAGGACTGATAATAATTCAGGATGAAGATTCTAAATTTACTCACTGGGTTAGTTGCAGCAAGAGCTGTCTTCACATTACTGATGAAAGCTTTGACATTCAATCTGCGGAAAAAACATATCTCCCATAAATAAAACAAAACACAGGAAACAGCACCAACAAACTAAATCATCACAGTATGTTAAATAAAAAAGATACCCCTAGACAGATTTACACAACTAACTTAGATAATGAAGACATGTATACTCATAAAATTATGTCGTCACAGGTACAGTGTAGATAGTAGCTGCTTAAATAATTACTGAAAGATCAGTTTGGAGAATAGCCTACTGTGAAAATCAATCAGTAAACAATTTATACAAAAGCTTACTATTATCACAGCTGGAAGTTTCTTAAACTACATAATCTATGTGACAATTAGGACTGAAATATTGAGGAAAGAATCTAGTACCTGAAACATGACTACACAATAAAGGTGAGGGTATATTACTGTTCTGGTGGGTCTTTTTTTTTTTTTTTTTTTTTTTTTTTCTTCCAGAAAAAGGCACAATTTTCAAATGGGTATTTACAAGAGAAATAAAGGAAGGTGGGAATCTTATATATTACCTGTGCAGCCTCTTCTGCACACTTCTGCAGTAACACATCTATATACATTCCATGCTGCAAACATGTATTTTTGGTGGAATTTACTAAGGAAGAATTTATTTCTCAGACTCAATCATGTCACTATCCATTTAAAAGCCACAAAATATTTTAAGACAGGTATAGTAACCACCCAAGTAGTCAAATTAAGTGATATTTGAAGTTTTCCCTGCTTAGAGATCCTTTTCCTCAGGACTAAACTCTATTATATATGCTTAACCACATCCAGTTAAAAGACTAGTGATTAAAAATTAAGGCATGCTATCCCTGGTTCTGATGGAGAAATAATTTCTCACTCTAACATTGCCAGACATAGTAACAGCTATTTTGTTGGCTAAAACTTCATCCACCTGCCATCAACCTCAAAATGTCTCCCAAGGAGATTAACAGGCATGCTGGTTATGTACTCTCCAGTAGGTTATCAGATTCACTTGTGTTTTTTAATTTTCAACTATAAAATGTGTAGTGGTCCACCTGGGTGCAGGTGTATCCAAGTAGGAGTATAATAGCCATGCAGTACCAGAGCTCTGTGCCCAAGACACACCTATAAGTACCGTAAGACAGATGATCTTCAGAGAAGATTGAGTGGCGAGTAAAGTAGCTAGTAATGTCATCACATCCTACCATACTAGTAATGCCAGATACTTTCAGTTATATACTTAAGGGCTAGAAGAACATGGCTAGCATCAGAATTTAAGGAACTAGAGCTCAGAAGAACAGAGCCTTAGCTCCAGATTAGAAACATTTTCATTCAAGTTTCTCTTTGTAATTTATTTAAAAGACTTACCCAGAAAAGCCAAACTCTTTAATTGCATTTGAAAGCCAGTTCAAAGTTTCTGACTGGTTTTTAGGATTCTTCTGAGAGAAAGCCATAGCCACAACCTGGAATAGAAGAGAGTTAAGTGTAAACTTTCACTGGCAAACCAGGTGACAAAGCAATAAGTAAGTGAAGATACCCGCAAAAAACACAGGACAAGTGGACAGAAAAGGCTAGGGTAACAGAAAATGAAAAAGCAACTGTGTCACTGTAGCAGGATACAACTGGAACTGAAGTGAACCAGAAATCCCTGAAGTACTTAGAGGCAGCCAGAGGCACCTTTATTATGGATTCTCAGGGGATTCCCTCTGCTCTGCTCTTGTGAGACCCCACCAGCAGTGCTGCAGCCAGTTCTGGGGCATTCAGCACTGGAAGGACATGGATCTGTTAGAATGAGTACAGAGCAAGCCCACCATGATTCAAAGGATGAGGGAAGGCTGACAGAACTAGAATTTTTCAGCCTGGATAAGGCTCCAGGGTGATCATCTTGTAGCCCTTTAGTACTTGAAGGAGGCCTCCAAGAAAACTTTTGAAAAGGGCATACAGCAGTTGGACAAAGAGGAATGGGTCTGAACTGAAAGAGGAGTTGTAGCTGCCCCGTCCCTGGGGTAGAGTGGATGGGGCTCTGAGCAACCTGGTCTAGGTAAAAGGTATTCCTGCCTATGATGTGGGGAAGGACCTAGATCATCTTTAAGGTCCCTTCCAACTCAAACCATCCTATGATTCTATTTTCAACTTTAGAGGAATATATATTTAACTTCTGTCTCGGGAAGCATCTTGAGAGCAAAAAAATCACTTTCATGCAACAGAGAAAAATCAAAGATTTGGGATTTACTCCTCAGACTGAAAGGACACACTACACATTATTCCTGATTTTATTTGCTGAAAGAGTACCTTTGCTGCTCACTCACCTGCTCAGCAGTCCATGGCAACTGACACGCTTCTGCTATTGCTGTCATGGCCTCTTTTGCATTAGTTCCACATTTCACATCACCAACCTTGTCTACAAGACCATCCAGCACAACCTGTGCTGAAGTTTTGGAGAAGTTTCCTTTCTGTGCAATTAATGCAACTATATGCAGTTTCATCTGCATCACCTGCAGTGTCCAAAACAGCAAGAAAGTTACTGATGTCTTTGTGTATTTTAAATTAATTTTTCTCATTCTATATATCTATAGGTACATATAAGAATTATATGGATTTGCGGGTAAATACTAATGTACGCACAAAATTTGTATTTGTATATATATACACATACACATTTGAATATGTAGAAGTATTTATGCACAGATATTTTGTACACAAACACAGGTGTTTTGTGTACTATACACAAAAACTGTGTACACACACAAATACAAGCTATTATATATACACACACACAATCAATAATACTGGGCTGCCATTATCTACTTTTATAACTTAATATACACACACACACTCTTACATATATGCACATATATACATGATATACATCTAAAGACAATCTTTAGATACTTTAGATGACATCTAGAGTCTCAACTCTCAACAGGAATAAAATCCAATTTGATAGTTTATTTTCTCATTGATTACAGATAGAACTGTGGCCACAGCGTGACATATGCACTTGCAGCCTTTCAGCTGGAAACTGCTTTACATTAACAGAAATGGACTATTTAGTTACTAAAGGATAATGTATTACCTGAAAATTTGTTTCCTTCCAACCAGGTTTCTTGGCTAGCATTCTTACTAGGGCTTGGCAAGGCATTTCACTTCTTTCCATAAGCTCAACAGCCTAAAAGATAAACATCAAGTTAACCAGTGGGTCACAAATTATACAAAACAAACAGAAATTCTCAACTGTTCACAAAGTATTTTCTTAATACTGAATTAAAGCAGAGAAATTCTCAGCATAATAATTTACCTGAAGAGCCATTTTTACAAGGAGTCTGAGGTATTGAACCAACATCTAACCTACCGATTCACATCACTACTCCTTCAATGTTCTATAACAAATGTCCTTAACAATCAATATTGGCCATTCCAACCCAAGGAATTTAACACTTAAAAACAAAAACAAAATCCAGAACAGCCCACCTGCCCCTCAAAAAGCTGCTTTTGTTATTAAGTATTTTATGAAGCTTTCATGTTGGAATGTTGACCACACAGCAGATTAAGCCTGAATATGATCTAAATTACTGGGGTTTAGCTATTGTTAGGCTTAATAATTTAATTGAAATGACAACATTTTAATAAAGCAGGCTTCTGCACCAGCATTTCAACACAGCCAGTCACCATTTTCCAACTGAAGTTAGTCACTTTTCCCACTAAAATGTAAAAGCTCAGTCATTACTGTACTGGTGTCATGGTATGAACTACTTGTACATCTACAGTTGAAGCTTTTATTTGTTTGTGACTACATGAAGCACTTTCTACTAGCTCCACTAGCTGTGAAGACTGCTAGTACTGTATAAGCCTCTAAACAAAAAATTCAACTGGCAAATTGAGAGTTGATTATAAGCAATTGCTGCCCAACACACAAATAA
Source organism: Taeniopygia guttata (assembly GCF_048771995.1). NCBI lineage: Eukaryota > Metazoa > Chordata > Aves > Passeriformes > Estrildidae > Taeniopygia > Taeniopygia guttata. Next base: position 26,457,592 of record NC_133030.1, on the reverse strand, counting down.
CAGGAACTTCTTTGCAATAGATCTGGCCTAGATGTTGCAAAATCTTTTGTTTAAATCTAGCTATCTTTGAAACGAAGCTTTACAATTACTTGGAGTTTTAAAAATACCTCAATCATAACACAAGTATTTTTGACAAAAGCACATCTACATTAAAGCAAAATACTTACTCCACCATTGCTATGGAGTTTAAACCATATAAGCCATTTGGCTTTTTCAAGTATTATTTAATCCATCTGAAGTGCTGACATACAACTACTACTAGTAAGTACTTCAGGAGACTTAACAGGCCTAAAGAACTAAAGAATTTATTATTTGTTTTCTCCTTCCCTACTGACTCTCTTATCAACTGTTCCAAACATACCTTCTGAAACTCCTCCATGCAGGCAAGCCTCTCTTTCCAGTTACCACTGTCCAACTGCTGGATACAAGACGCTGGAAGGACAGCAGCAGCTTTCTCTTCACATACTTCTATCTGCAGCCAGATCAAAACAAGGTTAACACTCCACTACATCACTTCAGAAGAGTTTATTTTAAGAGTTTTATTATCTTAAGGACAGGTAATATACTGGACTGACCCTTGTACTGTGGTGCATTTACAAAATAGGAAAAGGGTTCTGTTGTAGGTTAAAAGATTTCAGTAAGGATTGTGGTATAGGGGTCTTACGGGTTTAGAAAGCTGCTAAAATTGCACTGCAACAGAAAAGTAATCTCTGGAAAGTATGAGAAACTGTGCAGTAAAAAATAATCTTGAATACCAACATTCTGCTTAAAGAATCAAGCAGAGGTAACCTAAAATTTGCAAGGTAATTTTGGATCAAATCTGAATAAACACTGACAACAACAAATCAGAAGTTGACATGGGTAGACAGGAGAAGACCTATCTTCTGTCTCCATTTTAGCAAAACAGAAAATGAAAGTTATTTAGTGATAAAAACTTCCCTTGTTTCACTGGTGTCCGCATCACCCTCAGGAACTGTATTCTCATTTTCTACTGCATAACTAACAATTTAAGCTGGATATACAATAGAAATTATTCATTCTAAGGAACATTCCAAATGAAACTATGGTTTGGATTGACAGTCCAAAAAACTTGCAGATACATCTAGCAAAGCTCTAATAGGTTTTTTGTTACTGTTTGACCCACAGATACCAGAGTAAAGTAGGTAGATGGTCAGCTAACATGCAGAATTCAGTAATTTTTTTGGAATGTAACTTAATATGAACAGCAGAAAACATATTAGTTCATTTAATTATTACTCTATTTCACTTTAGATTTCAATGTAAACTCCACAACAATGTATTCTCAGGCTTTTAATACCAGACTCCTTCAGCAAATCATGCGTCCTAAATTACATATGAAGTATAACTGGCTTTTTCATCTCTTCCTACTTCAGGGACAATAACATACCCTGTTATAAGGGTATAAGCATGATTTATTTCTTACTGTCTTAAATGGCCCGGTGCCAACAACAGCCTGAAGAACAGGTGTATTTACCAAAGTCCCATTTCACCAGTTACAAATGTATACATACTACTTTCCCTTCTCCTAACAAAACCGAAAAACCTCCATGAAGAACTGTGTAGTGCCTGAAGAACTTGACTAACCAAAGCTGCAACCTTTGGTTACAGAGGGCTTGGTATTTCAGAGAATAGCAGAATACTCACAGAGAGCTCCGACTCAAAGATTTCTTTGGTCTCAGGACCCTTCTTGCCTTTAGGCCCAGCACCTCCTGTACCTGCAGCTGTAGCTGGTTTGCCTTTCTTGAGTGGGACCCCAGCCTAGAAAGCAAATGGACAAGGTAGCCGAGATCAAATAGCTCTCTAGCTCAGATATCAAAAGAACTGCTGTTTTCCCTATAGTGCACTTCTATATTCTAATGTCAGAAAAATATGCATCTCTGATAGCATAACAACTGCAGGCAGAGATAAGCTAGAGTTTATTTAATTAATATACTGCTTTTAGACTACAGGTTTTACAAAACATAACAGGACAGTGGAAGAGGAAAAAGGAAAGAATTATGTATTTGTAAAAATTCAGGGAATAATGACTTAATCTGTATGTTTTCCTATGGACACCGGTTAGATACTAAACTTGTGGCTGATGTCTCTTTCTCAGGTTATCTGAGTACCAATATATTTCAAAAATGTTATCGATTCTTCTATTCACTTTCAGGTATCCCACCTGAAGAACTAAGTAGCATATTACAAAGACCATCTACTGCAGTCAATTTTTAAAATCTAAGGAATAACATTAAAGAAATACAGGCTAATAGCTCAAATTACTTCAGAATGTACGAAGGAACAAACTGAAAACTATGCTGAAACAATATCCAATACTTAATTAGTAGCCTTGCTGGTTACAAGAAATGTTGACTTCAGCCAAGTATTACTATATCACAGAGCACATCAATTGTATCACAGAGCACATAAATGTTACAACACTTGAAGCTCCTCTGAATGCCTCCAGTCTTTTATCACTATTTCAAAATCAAAATCTGGTATTAAGACATAAGTGGCAAGACAGTTTGTGTCATTAAAAACTGGGATTTCATTACATTCCCAGAAAGTCACAGATTCCTTTTGCTGTTAGGCTCACCTACTCCTGCAAAAGGACAGTGATAGTTCAGTGGAGGCAAATGTTCAAAAGACCAGCCTTGATCCGCAGTAAGTAACTATTTGATGCAATCACAGACAACTGATTGTCAGACAACCTCTCACCTTCACTGCTGATGCTTTTTTCACTGGTCCTGGTTTGGTTGCTGCATCTTTTGTTTCTTTATCTCCTGCAGGCCCTGGAAGAGCAGTGGTCTTTCCAGTAATAGGCTTGCCTTCTTTTTTCTCAGCTGCTCCTCCTGCTTTTTTACCATAAACCAATTCTACCTTTTCAGCACACTCTTTAATCTGCCAAGCAGTGGGGAAAAAAAAAAGGTGGGGGTAGAAAGAAGCCATTTAGCTACCCATATTGATGCACAGTGTCTCTACCAGCAGTGGCTCAAACTTGACTGCTGTGGAAAAAATGTGAAGAGTTTAAGTAGTTTACTTTCCAAGATTTTGTTATCTGGTGCTCCTGGTAAGGTTAACCAGTCAGTGGCATCAACCATCCCTGTATTGTCAAAATAATTCTCCTAGCTCAAAATGAAGTACATTTATATACTAAGAAAACACTGACACCCTACTGATACTCATAGATGTTCTAAGACTAAATCCGAGCACCTCAAATTATAAAATCTTCATTCAGTCAACACACCTGCCAGCTTATGCAAAAGTATAACAAATTCGTTGTTGGGAAGCAAGTCTTTAATACCAAATTCTATCTAGTAATAAAAAATTAGACCATATGGCTGTGACCTAAAAGCTTGTTTCAGACAACAAAGTGTTAAAAAACAAACAAAACTCCATATACCACCAACCAAATCCACAACTAAATCTCACAATCCACCTCACAGATAATACAGTCAGGTACTTTATGTAAGAATGAAGAGATTTTCAGATTCCCTGCAATATCAGTAACATTTAAGTAAAAAATACATCTTCAAAAATCTGTGCTGAAATTAACTAGACTATAGCATCATCTTTCACCTTCTCTAGCCTAAGACGCATTTTAAATGGATAAATGGAGCCTTTTTAACAACATTTATAACAATACTCACCCGATCAAGCTTTAGTTTGTCCACATCTGCTAGAAATGGATTCACAGCTTTCTCTCCAGCTACTTTCAAGGCAGTGCCTAATGCTTCAAATCCAGCATCTCTTACTTCAGGAGCAGAATCATTGATATGCTGCAGAGAAAGACAATTTATGTCATGTGACTTGTGGCTCGTATCTGAACACCTTCTATACAAATCCCCTCCCCTTATTTAGAATCTAAATCTACTACAGAGTAATCCTTGATATTCTACGACAGAAAGAAGAAGGCTGTTTTAAACTTCAGTTTTCTTATGTACTGACCAAGTCTACTTTTTCTCAGATACAGCCATTTTGTCACCTTTGGGTTTTTTTCCACAAGAAGAGGTTAAACATTCATGCTAAACACCATGAAAGTTCATAAAGAGTTTAAAGTTCTGTAATCTTGTTGTAATCTCAGTTTTTTAAGCCAGGGATATTGCCTATACCAGGGAAAGGGCTGTTTGCAATAACAAAAGAAGAATATATCATTATCATTTACACTGAAAAATGTTCTAGTGTCACTGCCATGTATGAATCATTAACAATTGTTATTTTATTCATAGTTAACAATAGCATTCCAACAAAAACTTAGAGATGTGTGCAAGATGCAAGTGACAGTGTCTGGGATAATAGCTGTAAATCACTGTCTTAATCTATTACAAATCTAGTGAGCCTACAGCTTCAAAAAAGCTAAGATAAAGGAAACCAAATTTTTCCCCTGACAGTCAGTCACCTTCAAGTCTGACATCAGCCAAAACCAACTCTGAGAGCTACACAGCACACAAGAACTCTTTGGTCTCTACACTACCTTCAGGTCTTTCTCCCCAAACAATCCAAGGTTTCACACCAACAGTACTCAAGTCAATGCTAGAGAAGTATCAACTTCTTTACCTTAAGAAGTGCAGCACAGAAAGGTTTTAACAGGCTTTTTGGCAGAGTAGAAGGTGTGCAGTGTCGGAAGCTTCTTGCAATGAAAAGGGATGTTTGTTGCTTAATTGTTGGGTTTTTGTTGTCCATGACTGCCAAAATATCTTCACTTATGTTCTGCAATGTGGTCTACAGTGTTGAATAAAAAAGTCATTATTTCAGTAAAGAGAAAAGCAAATTAAAGTTCAAGACCAATTCTCAGACAATGGGGAAATTTTCACTCTTACTTACTGTAAGAAAGATTGCATCAATGGCCTCCTGCAGTGCCTGCACTACCTGGGGCTTCTTCTCTTTGAATTTCTCCAGGATTGTTGGAACAACCTATAGAAAAGGGGAAAAAAAATGTCAAATCCCTCTTCACTAATATAACTGGGAAGCCTGATAGCCTACCCCATGGTACTTTGCAGAGAAGCCAGTAATTCAAACATCTCTGCTATACTCCTCCAGAAGTACACAGCAGTCTGAACTAGTTTATTCTTGCTGTTCTCCAATACTAAACTCATTCCCGTCATTCTACTAGCAAATATAGACTTTTAAACAATTTCATAACAAAAGGCAGACCTACAAGTTCACATAATTACAGATTATGTAATTATGCTGGAATACAGAGTAATAGAATGGAAATTAACAATTACACAACATAAAGGGCGCTATGTTGTTGTATTTGAAGAATCCAAGGCAGCATTTAACCTGTCTCCTCTTTCCCAGCTTTCTGACAGCACTAAGCATGGCTCATTAAAAAGGTCTCATCTGATCCACAGCTGACAAGATCATGATTCTGAAGCAACTGGAATCCTCTCTGCAGCAATATTTCTCAGATCTACCACCTTGAAAAATCACATCTGACAGTAAACTACACTATACTGGAATTTGACAGAAATTTCTAGCTAGGTGCTCAGTCACTCCTAAAAAAACAAATAAATAAAATATTCAAGGGGGAAAAAAGTAAAAATAACTACAGTGCAGATATGCCAGGAATATGAATAGGTCCATTTTACTATGGACTCTGTAAGAGTAAGGACTTCTGCTACTGAGCCAGACATGCAGATCTTAACTGTGGAAAGCAGTCTACTCTCAAGATTTTCATAAACAACAGTTCATCGTTTGGAAGCAGCCAGATGCCTTACAGAAAGTTATATGCTCTTGCATAACAAAATATAAATTTACTTTCTACTCAGAAGCTGACTATGGGATCCCAACCCCTTGTGATGTACTGTGACCTAGGCTCAGGGGTATCTTGGGCTGCAACCTCCAAATTACCAGTTCACAGACTTCAACACTCAAAAAACCTCCAGATAATACAGACGGCACCACAAACACCATCATGCATGCTACTGCAGGTGCTAGATACCCCTACATACCAGAGAATAAAGTCATAAAGAAGAGATATTTAAAATCATTAACCCTCTGTTTTAGAAAATACTGACAGGCAAAATGAGCATTTCTACCATGGCAGTTAGAACTCACAGCCCATGCGAAATGCAAAGAAGAAAAATTAGTCCAGGGGTACAAATGCAGTCAGAGGTGAAGCTGGCACGCATGTACCCAATTATAGTGAGGAGTATGATTATACGCATGATTTCACTACTCTTGCTGGAATACAGATTGCAGACTAGCATTGCAGTCTTATATTTAAGTAACAGAGTTTATAATCATACAATTCTAGCAACAATTCTGTTTTATAACACTTCAATGCTCAGTCTCAGGAGAAGTCTACATCTTCCTCACAAGTAAATAAATCCAGCAAACAAATCAAGTGAACTGCTAAAATGAGTAATGAGATTATGCAATTCAGAGCTGCCATTACACTATTGAAAAAGTCATCTTCTCAACGCCATTTGCTTGATAACCACAGAGCTACACCCTTGTTTTAGAAGCTTTGCTTTTTCAACACTAACTGTAGCTATAATGGTTAAACTTCAGAAATCAACTATAAAACAGATGCCAGAATGATTTTTATAAGTACAGCTTTCAGAAAGAAAGACAGCTTTCAGAATGAAAGTGACTGTCCAAATGGGTGTTCAGAGTTCAAGAGACCTGACAGTTTCTGAAGCAGTGAGATTCAGCAACTTCCCAGTTCAGAGACAATACTACCAGCAGCCAGGCACATCAGTTCTCTAACTCCATTACTCTTGCACATCACACGAAAAATTCAACTGAGCAGCTTAAAGAACACAGTGACACAGGCTTGAGAAACAAGTGACAACTGCAACTTATTAAAAGCTCTCTTTGCTTCCACATACTGGTTAAGTTTCCCTGTATTCCCTGATATTAGCTACTGGTAAGAGAAGAGCACCATAGGAGAGAGCAAACAGCACTTAACTGGAGCACCAGAACATTTTAGTACCAAAAATCTCAGAAGTTTTTGCTATTTAGAGCAGACAAAAACCCCCACATAACCCAGGCAACAAGGAAACAGAACACCCACCACCTACCATCCCCCAACATTCAAAAAACCCAACCAACATAAAACATACGCCATGGAAGTGCTAAGTAGAACTCTGATTTAGAAGCTGTTTTTTTGACTGTGGCTTACAAATGCATTCCTGTAGGGGTATCTCTAGAACAAGGTAATGTAAATAAAGTCCATTTAATGGCAGAACAATTCAATTTTCTTAGTATAGAAGACTATATAACAGAAAGTTTCCTGTTGCTGAATATTAATGAAGAAGGTCCTTTCAAACTTAAGCTACAAAGATCTAGGCAAGTATTTCAATACTTACTCTTTTAAGGGGTTGATAAGCATTTATAACTGTACAAGGAATACCTTTGATAAATACCAAGGCTCGACAGGGAAAAGGGAAAGGGAAAAAAAGATGTGCAGCATGAATAAAATCAGGAAAAAAAGTACATACTCTTACTTACATGCCCTGCATACTGTCCAAATTTCTTTCGGAGGCCTGTAGCTAGTCCAGCGAGGCATTTGGCAGCCAAAGCAACTAACATAACATTTGTATCCTTTCCAACAACCTGAAGAGAAAATCAGTTTCAGAGAAATTGAAGTATTTCTTACAATAATCAATGGACCACAGATTGGGTTATTTCCACAACTGTTCCAACTAGTAATTTTCTACTCATGTGTATTACATCAACTGTAACTTTTAAACTATCATACAAATAAATTTAATAAAAAATATTAAATTATATGTCCATTCTGAGTTTTATTTACTACCTTTTTGAGAGCTTTCACCAAGTCTGCATAGTCTCCTGATTCCAGCTTGGGATTTTTCACTAGTAGTTCAACAGCCTCTAGAGCCTCTTTCCTTTCTTGCCACTTTTTTGCTTCCTGCAGAGCAAATAATTTACATTAATCTATAAATAGGAACAGTTCTAGAGAAGTATACTTGCCACAAACCTTAGATTAAAACCCTTTATTCCATCCTGAGAAAACCAAGGTCTCCCTACAGTTCAATACCAGTAACTGCAATGAAATACGAAATACAATCTTTTCCCATGACATACCTTAGCCCCTTAAAATTACAGCTTTCTTGCTGCTAAATCCAACTTTAAAACTTATTTATGACAGTCTGTATGTTATTAACACTAGTTTGTTATTATCCATGCAGCACTAAAGCACACATTGCAGAACTGCCTGTAAGTCTTAAGACTCATCAGCTATACAAAGAATCAACAGGTAGTATTTAAGTTTATGCTTACTATTTTCTCATAGAAGTCTTTGGGAAGCTTGGAGAGAATTTCTACAGCTTCAAGCAACTCATATGCATCTACTTGTGGTACCACCTCTTCCTCATCATCGTCTCCTGCAACCAGAAGAAAGAAATGTATCAGCAGAGTGACAGAAAATTTTGACTAGAGCTTCACCTATGGCTCATTGCTTAGAAAGTGCTATCAGCAGCTGTGAATTTGCTATTTCAAAAGACAGATACTCTTTCATATAAAGTTTCTGCCTCAGACACATTTTCTTCTTGCGTAGTGCACTCCATGTTTGGCACCAGCTTCAGTAAAAGCTCCCTTACAATTTAATGCATTCCTTCACCAACTATGTACAATATACTTGCCAATAGAGTTCAGAGATGAAATAGTTTACCTCCATCTGCATCTCCTCCAAGTGCCTGCTGCTGCTCAAATTTTGCTTTCAGCTCCTGTTGGGAACGCAGGAACCTGGTCTGCTTAGGAGCAGCTGATGACACTTTGATCCATTCTTCTTCCAGTTCTTTTAGCTGCCAAAAGGGAAAAGAATCATCATATCAGAGACATTATGGACATACTCCAAGACAAGCAAGCCATTACAGTTTTCCCATTTCAAAGCCAAGACAGCACTACCTTTCACTACTATATTTTTTTTTGCCAGTAAAGGAGTGACTTCACATTCACTGTTCAGAAGTCTTTGACTAAGTATATCCACAGAAGAGAATATTATTGCAAAGCATTTACATAAGAACAAGCAGTAGAACAGTCAGAATGGTGTGACCTCTCTGTAGACACTTTGAAATAAAAATGGCTGAGCATGAAGGAAGCTCTCCTTTACAGCCATGCTATTATTACACACTAAAACTAAGATGAAACAAACATGCTGAGCTACATTTGATGAAACAGTTTGGTTTTTTTTAACCATGCCCTTTTAAAGCAAGCTACTGCTTTCCACCTGAACATAATTAACTCAAGTGGGTAGGAGGAAAGGATGCACAATTTATAAAGTTTTAAAATTATGATATATTCAATCATAATGCAATGCCACCTCCTGAAGGGAAACAGTCACATCCCAAGCATCATCAGATTAAGTATGAAGGGATGCACAGAGGAAAAAACTTCAGGAAAAAACAAAACTAAGAACAAAAATTATTGACTTGAAGACTTTCAGTGCAAGTCTTTTATAAGGGCAACCATTCTGCTACGTTCTATTGCTCAATTGCCATCCTCAGTTCCAATATGAAGCTTCCTCCCACTTCATGTATGTTCAGAGCAACCAAACATTGTTATGATTTCCTTACAAACGACTAGGAGTGACCAACGTTTTGGGTAAAGTTAAATGGAGCTAAAAAAATACATTCCAATTTTGGCTTTAAGAATGCCCAACATCACAGAATCAGAGCATCAAATGTCTGGATATAGAAACACTTCCTGCCTACCTGAACAGAATTTATGTTCTGCAATGGAGGTCTCAAAGCATCCCTTATCCAACGGTAGATTTCCACAGCAAGGAGCTTGGCTTCATCTCGAACAGCCTTTTCTCGAGATTCAAAAAGTTTTGGCAATACTTTGATGATTGGCTTCAGTGAGATTATCTTTGAACCGAATTCACTGACAATGAAACACACAGCATCAGTGCCCACAAACAGGGAGCGATCCACAAATAACTAATTTTATAAACAACAGTCTATGAAAGTCTTCCAGTGCACATTTACTGATTTTGTCATTTACTCAAACCATTATGCTAGATATTATTTTGAAATGCTATTGTAAAATTTAAAGAATATATGCCCTATCAACCTCCACACCCAGCTTGGAATTACAAATTCGGGCCTTTCAAATTACTTCAAAGCACTTCATGCAATCCAGTGTTTAAATCATCTCCCTTGCCAGCGGGAAAAAAAAGACAAGAGAGAAGAAAGAAAGAAGTTGTCCTTCGACCAAAATTTATATGACCTACTTTTTTTTTTTTTTTTTTTTTTTTTTTAATCACAGTACAATCTCCTTTGTCTATCCTTGGAAACAAACTACAGTAAAAGCATTAGTCACTTTTCCACTTGTTGGACCAGATAATTATAATGAGCTTGGGTCATCTTCACAGAAAACATATGTGCTGAAATATGTGCCACTGAAGGAACACATAAAACAAGTTTCCCCAGCCAACCACCCTTCCTTGACAGATGATTCTACATGCTATTGCACTTAATACACAAAACTGCCTATTTCAATCACTGATGAATGAGAATACAAGAACTTTCTTTTCAAACTCATAGTAAAGTTAACTGCTGTAGTTACTAAGGCATCATATATAAATCACCTCAAAAGCAATAATTTTTTTTATTCATAAACATTTCTTCTTAATTCCGAATTAACGTTTCTACCAATCACACTTTTTCTTATGTTTCCCTCCAATTCAAGTCCCACATAAAGAAGCTAGCAAAAAAGGCTGCTCAAGAACTAAAATCTACATGTCTTGCTTTTTAGAAATTCTAGTGCACATCATTTTATTTCCACACCAATTTAAAGAAATACTAAGTATAAAAACCTTCAAAACAGGTCTTGGAAGTAACACGATTTAAATGTGAACAAATGAGTTGCCCAATAATTCAATTCTCCTATCATGACTTAAAAAGAGAGCGTATTTGGAGAAATACCTATGCAAACTTACTTGTTTCCAATTCATATAATCTAATTTATATAACAAGAAAGAATAGAACCTTAGCACAAGATAGAAAATACCAGAAATTAAACTAGTTATGCATTCAAGCTACCCACCTAGGTACAACACAGACAAATTTTATTATCAATGCAGCAAGCCTACCAAAGCATTAAAAAATTTAAGTAGCAACACAGCTCAGAAGTAGAAGATGGAGTTTAAGCCAACAGGGCTGCATGCAAGTACTTGATCCTAACATCACAAAGATAACAAAATACTGCATGTAAGAAAAAAACCATATGTGGCACATTTTACAGAAGTAGTTAGTTGAAAGATACTGAGGAAGGTTATGCAGGTTTCTAATTACACTGCACTGTTAAAAGGACATGTAACTAGATAAGCAATTTAAAATAGCTAAAATTTATTCTTAAATATAGGACAGTAGTTTCGCTTAGCAGAAGCATAGGTAACGTGTTAAGCCCAAAGCTTTATTTTGATATTACTGAAGCCTGAAACAAGGATCATCTCTACGTGCACCTTGGCAAGTTCTCTAAAAGATATGTAACATAAGGCACTCTCCACATACATTATACAGTTTTCATATGAGCTACTTTACTCAGAAAGAAGTGTTCTGTCCATTAATTTCAAAATTTTCTGTTTCCTTTAAAAAAACCCTAATTGTCAGTATATTATATATGCACCAAGTATAATAATTTCATAAAGCCCCAGTATTTTTCACTCAATGGCAGCAAACAAACTTGATGCGGAACCAAAAAATAATCTAATACTGAAGCCTATTACATCATCTTAAATTGGATTTGATTTTTAGGGAGTACTAGCAGCTCTCCTTTTCAATAAAGGAATTATTATATGGACAATAGAAGCTTACATGTTCAATGAGCTTGGCTTTTTTTTTTCTTTTCTTCTAAAAACACACACTGTGTACTCAATTAAACATGCTCACATCAGTGAAGAAAACAGTGGTTTAAAAAAAACCAAAACAAAAACCTAAACTATGTTTTAGTTTTCACATCAATGACTTTATTAGAGATATTCAGAAGAGAAGCTTCACAGTCTGGAACAAGACATACTAATCTTGCCCTTCTCTCAGAGGCTGGGAAAATGGAAGTTTGGTAAACAGTTACCATGAATGAAAGAGAATCAGATGAGGCTAGTACAACATAGACAGCCCTCACATCTAACAAATCCCATGATGCTGACAACTGTTGCTGTAAAAAACACCAATTCAGGAAAGATGCATTCTACTCAACAATAACAAGGGCCTGCTAAAGACAGCAACAAAATTAGACTCCACATATTGCAGGGGTGAGGAAAAAGCAAAAAAGAAAGCCACAAGAAATACCATGAACTAAAAGCTTACCTTAGTGCTTTCCTCAGTGTCTCTATACATGCTACTATGATTTTGGGGTTTTTGTTGTCCAGACCCTTTAATAATTCTTCTTGTATTGCCTCTCCTTTCTCAATTTCTATATACATTAGACATATATCTTCACCCAGCTCTTTTGCTCTGGCCTTTGGCTGATTGAACACTTTATTTACAACTCCTGATGCTACTTCTCCTGTTGTTCTGAAAGATGAGAGAGTATTACTTTTAGAACATTTATGTGAATTAAGTGTTCTACACCATTATCCACAGAAAAAAACCACACACAGCACCAAATCCAAATTAAGGCCCAACAAGTCTTCATATAAAAGGGACTACATCCTAAGATAAAAAAGTTTATTTTTTTCAAGGTTAAGGGATGGCTTCGTCATCTAGTTTTATAAAAGAACACAGATCACAGTTATATTATGATTCTAATACCAGACTATATCAGTGAATAGTAGACATTCTCAAGACTGTATTAACACTCTCTAGTTGAGGTTCACAAATAAATGCCATGTCCTGGTATTATGTTGCAATATTAAGTGTATCTGTACATAACCCCAGCACAGTATTTCACATAAACTTCCAAGCTTCATATAAACTAAATAATTGACACCATTTTTAAATCAAGGAGTGTGCAAAGTTGTTAGATTTTTCAAACAAAGCTTTGGGCTTGTTTATTTGTTTTTAAGTAAGACCTTTATTCATTTCATCAGGTCACAAAGTCAGTGGACCAAAGCACTAACCTGGCCTGTTATGTGCTCTTATTTCACCCTCAGGAGTATGGTCTACTTCATGGCCTAGACAACACAGACGTACTAAAACATGTCCAGTGAAGAAACTGGCAGGCATGAAGATTAATATTGGTTATGCTGGATGCAATGTCACATCAACATAAGTATATTTTATTTCATGTATGAATTACAGAAATATCCTGCTGAAAAAAGGCTCCCTCCTGTACAGATAAGACTGTTTCCATTAAACAAGAACAGAAATTCCAGTTCACAGCACTTACACCACATTAGTGATTCACTTTTTTCTCCATTTCAGAAATTTTTACTTGTGCCTTCAATGGTTTTTAGAACACTGCAAGTAAGTTATGATAACCTAATATGCACATGGAGGCCATCCAGAAGGAAAGCCTGCCATTTGGCAAGTTCTTTAGATTAGAAAGCAAGTTCTGTTCTTAACAGTAGAGATCAGAATTGCTAGTGGCCACTGCACTATTTACATGCAGCTGCAGCTTTTTTCAGGGAGGCACATTAAACTGCCCTTACAGCCTAAGAGCACCAAGAAAAGGCTACTTACTTCCCAGCTACATGAGCATTTTCAACATAAGCAAGTGCTGCTTCCAGTCCTTTCAGCTGAGCCACTGCATTGGAGTCGGTCACAAATTTCTTTATCAATCCAAGATACTTGGACCATTCAGGATTCTTTTCATCATCTATCTTCTGGAAGAGCTTAAGGGCTTCTTCATAACCATTTAATCGGGCTTTCCATAGCTGGAACCAGAAATTGGACATTTAAATGTTGTGCTATTACAACCTTAACTCACCAATCTCAGAAAGCTCTTCAATCATATTTGAAAGTATGCTCAGAAAGCTGGCACCTGCAGATTTCTCTTCAATAGCTATATGATTAACATGCAACAGGACAAAATACTTGTTTGTCCCCCACCAAGGATAGAGAGATGCCAGTCTTCCCCCCTGCTCTTCATAAGTCCTAGCAACCACCAATGAGGAGGTGGGAGCCCAGCAATAGTTTCAGCTACAGATGAGTAATTTCTCCATGTGAATGAGTGTACTTATGTGTCAGCACACAAGCTTACGCCATATAACGCTACTAAAATCTGCTTAATAGAGATTATTCAGCCTCTAGGTTGGATAGAGCTGATGCAGTTTCAGATATGTTAATACTCACACCGTGCAGCTGTCAAGATTACCCAATTACAGAGTATTTAGATACAGAAACACTACAAAATCTTCATGAGCAGAGATACACAGCAAGCCAAATAGATGATTGCCTACCTTATGTTCACATTTCTGATCAATGGGCAATTTCATCCACTCACTGTCATCCCCCATTGTAAATCAGGCTCTCTCGATAACTACAGTAATTTCTGTGCAGAAAAGGACAAGTTAGAAAACAGAAAAATACATATAGGGTGTATACATACTTATACCTAAAAACCCAAAAACATAAAACCAAAGGAAAAAAAAACACAACAAAACAAAACCACAACAAAACACATACAAAACCCCCCAAAAAACCACAAAAAAACCCCGAAGCAACTCCACAGTTCTATAGCAAATCTCATTGCTAATATGCAATCCAAGGTTGTAATTATATTTAAATGCACACTTTGAAGACCAGACCACTATTTTTTTAGCTCTAGAAAATTACCAGAAGCCATTAAAGATTAGAGAGCAGTGCAATTTGTAGTATTTCTCACACTACAAGTCTCAATAGGTGAAACTTTTAGTAAGCTGAAAAGTTATGTGGAATATAACCTCACCTAAGATTGAGGAAGAATGTACTACAGCTAAGGCACTAAACCAAAATGAGCTGCCATCAACACTAAAAACTGGCACTTACTGACAGGTACTTTTAGCAACAGGTGCCATGAATCAGTGTCAAAAAATAATCAGATGCAAGTGTAAGGACAGTCATTTTAACAACTTTACAAACAGCACAACTGAAATGAAGAGTTACCAAGAAGAACAAAACCCATTTTTGCCCTAATTTTAATGTAGCCAGTGTCAGCAACTGTCAACAAGAGATCAATTATCTTGCTACCTATAGGGTTTAAATCCTTAGTCATTCAAGTTTTAGTGGTTTCCCCCTTCTCCCTTTCCTTTAGATTAAAATAAGAACACTGACTATAAGGGTATGACAGACGAGATCTTAGGCTCAATGCCCATCTCAGACTTATTGTACAACTAATCTGACTGCTCAGAAAATAATTAGAGACCCAGACTGATGCAGAGAGGTCAGCAATATTAAAATAGCAGCAGCAGTAGAAAAGGCTTCCAGTGTTATTTATAAGCACAAAATCAAACCAGAGAGGGAGTAACACATTCAACACACCAGTCTGAATTCACAGACCAAGCCAAAAGCTCTATAACCCAGACATACACAAAAATTGATCACTACAGGCATGTAAGTACACAACACTAGCAGAATGCTCTGAAGAGAAATTCAGCTTTTGGCCTACTGAGTATTTCACCTAATTCACTCATAGGTTGTCTGTGGAAAATTAATCCCTTGAATTAGTGGTACATTTTCAGTCACATAAACTAATATAAGCAAGTACTTCAAAACCTTCTGTCAGCCACACAACACTAACATATAAAGCTAACCTGATAGCAAAATTAGGCTAGCTACAGCATACAGTAAAAACAATCTTTTTAATTCCTTCCTGGATAAATTAGAAGATACTTAAGTAACAACCCAACCTCCTCATAATTAAAAAAGAAAAACCATTAAGAAACACAAAGAACTCCAAAACCCCTACCTGTCACTGATACACACAGCCCCACAGCAAACTACAGTAAGCTAGCCTTAAATATTTACAATATTAAAATGGATTTTAAATTTAAATTACAACATTTTAAATGGATGTTAATACTGTTCTCACTATAATTGCATAAACTATTAATTTGTCCAATGGCAGTAAAACAAGAGTCAATGTTAGAACACAAGCTGACTACATACATGAACAAGTGTATGCAAGTGTTATTATAGTTTCCCCTTCTCATCAAAAAACAACAATATGGATATTTTTTCTTGACATCAGCACAGTGGTACCAAGCGTGCTTCTAAATAAGCACTTTTTTTTCGGGGAGGACCAAAGAACTGTTAACTGCTGAGAATGAAAGGATCTACTTATTTTGTAAGAAGCAAATTACGCAGAAGTGAGGCTACCTAAAACCCATTCTACCGAACTGTTAATTCTGTTTCACTATCTTTTTTAATGTTCAACTTACTAAAAACCAAAACAAATCCTCTGGTCACAGTATTCCTCCATGTCAGGAACTGACAAAAAAAGGTACTCCAAATTAAAATTTACAATGAGAACTCAAAGGCCATACCAATCCCAAACGATCATACAAGGTCAAAAGGGCAAGTGAGTTACTGCATCCAAACCCCATCAATCTTTTGCAATGGATCTGCTTTCATCTGCTTTAACTCCTGCTAAAATTTTCTCTACCCCAGCCTCTCATTTGTTCTCTTATCCCTCCTTCAGTCTACTGAGAGAGTTCATAATAAAATAGAAATCAACAAACTCCTGATTCAAACTCAATGTATTTTACCTATTAAAAAAGCCAACCAAAAAAACACACCAAACCCACAAAAAACCAGAAACCAAATGCACACACACTGAAACAACACAAAAAGCACCACCCTGCACCCAAAAGCACGATGCTCATAGCAAATACTGAAGTGGGGGGTAAAACTTATCTAACCCTATGAAGGCAAGGACTTCTCTCCAAAAGCAAAAAACGAGACTGAATTCACATGAAAAGCTTTCCAAACAGCCCACCTAGCAATGGATGCAGGCATGCCCTACAGCGAACAGTTTCCAGCAGTAAAATTCCCTATCCCTCACATTAGTTGTGCAGCCAAGTGCCATCAGCAAAGACAGCTCTGACAGTATAAACTGAGCTGGCATTAGGAATATCTTCATTTGAATGCACCAATATAGAAATAATGGCATACTTCCTCAGTATGGATGCAGGCAAGATAAATAGATGCAGTGGTCTCTTCCCAAAGTCACATACTCCCATGCAAAGAACAAGCAGAATGAGCATTATAGAAAATTAGGTAGCCCTCATTCTTAATCAGAAACTTGGAACCAATTCAAGCTATTGTCTCTTTATACTTTTTTGCTGAAGTACACATAAGGAACCAATACAAGTATAATAGTTATTCTGAACAAAAAAATACAAAAGGGGGAAGAAAGCATGAATACACATACCAGCAACAGAAACACCAGAATAAAATTTTGGCACCTGTACTAGACATCTACAAAGTTTTTTTTTAGAAAACTGACAAAAGCATGAACTTCCTACTTTAACAATAAAAAGAAGCATTTATTTCTCTCCAGAGATCTGTTCTGCCAAGGAAAGAAGTCTTACTGTAGCCCTCAATCAAGTACTACAAACCTCAATTCAGTTCAAACCCTGAAGTCAATAGCAACTCTATTAAAAATGCTCGTCCATTATCAACCAGACTGATACTGATTTACAATTATTTTTATCCTTACACATATACAACAGTTCACTGCCACAAAGTACAACCTCTTGCTTGTACAATAGTGATACACTACAACACCTGGAATTTCCCTTCCCACATCGCAATGTACTTAACTTGGGGAGAATCAAATATAATAAGAGACATAGAGAAAGGAATTGAATGACCATTAAACAGTATTTCACCTTTTTTTTTTCAGTCTGGTCAACTGAGTTCCCCCACTATTTTTAGTCATTAACATCTACAATCAATATTTCAATTACAAAATGGGTTAAGTTACCTTCTGCACTGAATCTGCCATCTAAAAATAGTGACAAAATTATACTCCCTCCAGTAATTTACAAAATCCCTTTAGAACAGAATTTCTCAGAAAGTATTCCATGGTCACAGAGGGAAAGCTCCTTCTTCAACATCCAGTCTTTCTAGCTTCATCACTGCTCATGTCTGTCCTAATGCCAAGATTTTGTACTGTCTACATCTTGCATTTACCAGAATAAAAGACGATTGTTTCTCTTTTCAATTAAGTCACTGGGTTCTGTGTGATCATAGAATATCCCACATCTGACAAAAAGGTTTTTCTTAAAAGCTTCTTTGCAAAGACATGTAAACCTCAAGTCATTACTTCTCAAAAACAAATAGCAAGTGGCCTCATTACATGGAAACAGCTAAATTCCGTTATTACTAGTGAATTTGCAGCAATGAAGTGTTTGACCTACATAGATTTTTTTTCTGCTGCTACAACTTGGAACAAACAGAATTAAGCCTTTCAGGAACAACATTAATTTTGGTAAAATCCAGAAAACAAGACTTTTGAAGCAACTGAACTGCCAGAGTAAGTTTTGTGAGATACATTTGTCATAAAAGTGGTCAATGCAACATTTCCAAAAGCAAGTCACCCAAGAAATCAGAAGTGGAGATGAATAACAAATCTTTCCTGACAGTTCTTGGCAGGGCAGCTTTATATTATGGAACAGTGAGAAAATGAAGACCATCAACGAAAGAACAGGATCTTTTGAAGGGAGATCATGTAAAGGAGAGCAAGAGTGGAAAGCATTTACAAGGCAGCACAAATGCAAGAATTTCAAACATAAAAGTGAGAATTCCCAAATGAATATATGTAAGTTTGGGAAACAAATGTATCAACACATTAAAAGATTGTGAGAAAGTATGAAAACATCAAAGTTTGGATTCACCATGCAGTACTCTGAACAGCTCTTACTCAACTTCTAAATAAATGCTTCTCCTGCTACAATTTGGAGAGCTGAATTGCATTAACATCATAGCTTATAGTATGGGGCACTGCTAAGGAAAAGACTTTACATCATTAACATTCTAAAATGTGATTTCTTTTGAAGCATACATTTATCACCTATCACTATATTTTATTGTGAAGTGTCAGCTTCTAGACCATTTTCTACAGAAGATGTACAATGGCAAATTAGGAAGCCATTTTATGCTAAACAAAAGCAGCTGTTTATTGATACTGATTGCCTACTTCTCCCTACTCACTTTCACCTATTGAATATTACTATTGCACAAGAACATCATAAAATATTTTCGTATTTTGAAAGGTTCTCAAAAGCATTACTCACTAATAAGTTCAGAGAAATCAAGTCAGGTCTTTATAAAAGGAAAAATCCATTTGAAATGTTCCTATACAGTAGGGCACAAATTTGGAGTGTATATAGTCGGATGTCACATTTCAGATAAAACTATACTTCTTGGCAGATAGAGCTCTGTTAGTGCAGCCACAGTTTTCCTAGCAAAAAGAATTATTTGTTTGTTTATTTGTTTAATGGCAGTTTTGGGTCACATTTGCTCTTTGGCTCTGAAATTACAAAGTTTCACTTTCTTAGAAGGTTAGCCCAACACGGTTTTTTTTGGGTTTTTTTTTTGGTTTTTTTTTTTTTGCCAGCCAAACCTTCCCATTAGCCACAAATAAAGTAGCTCTGAGAAAATGTTAAGACTCAATCATAACACAGTAGGCAATAAAAATTTCATAGAATTTTCAAGGCTGGCATTTTCAATTGGTAGATGAAGTTGCAAGATACACAAACTCTTGATGAAAAAATAGAAAGACCTCAGAATAACAAAAAGAAAAAATGCATGCTAAAGGGAAGCTACTGTTTCAGCAGCAATGAAATGGCATTCAAGAACAAACAGCATTAAATTCTCTCTTGGGTGCTTTAACTTGTATGTCCTAAGTCACCTCAGCGAAATTTTAACAGCACAAATGACAAGCTAGTGGTAAAATATATAAATACTTAATTTCTCTGGAAAAATACATTCTAATACATGGCCTCTGAAAGCAACCAGGGGCGTCTTTTTCCATTCATCTGAAAGTGAGAGACAATGCAAGATAAACTGACCTTCTGTTACAGCTAAAACCAAAAGCAATTTGTAACTGCATGTGTAAGCCTGGAGTGAAGCCAGTCTTAGGGAGCCGAGAAGGGCAAAAGGGAAAAGGGCAACACACGGGCAAGTGCACAGGCATGCACTGACATAATTCTAGGGGTGGACAGTCAGGAGTGAAAGATGTCAGCGGGACTGTGCTTGTAAGCTGCAAAGCCCCACACCCCTCAAGAGGTTTTACAAAGCTCAGGCATGAAAAGGCCCATGTGATTTTCTTTAAAAGGACGGCCTGAACTGCTGATGAAGGAGAGCTCCCGCGGAGACATCACTAGCTCCCTCCTTCTCTAAGGGAAGCTCCCTCCAGCACGGCTTCCCGCTGCAACTAGCGGCGCCCCCGCCATCCCCAGCACCTTCCAGAAGAACACCCCCTCCCACTTCTGCCCGCAGCCCCACGGGCGTCCCCGCAGCCCGGCGACGTTTCCCACTCCGCGGGTGTTTGGCCGCAGGCCGCGGCCGGGCAGAGCGAGCAGGCCGCCCGCCCGCCCGGCATTGTCTGTGCCCGCCGCCCCCGCCCCCCGGCCGGGCCGTGCCGTGCCGGGCCAGCCCTGCCAGCGCCGCCGCGCACCGCCCGCGGCCCGGCCGGGCCTGGCCGGACACTCACCCTGACAGCTCCGGGCCGGCTCCCGGCAGCAGCGGGCGGGAACCGCGGGCGGGCCGGGACGAGCCCCTCCCCGCCGCGGGCGGGGCTCGGGGCGCCGCGGCCGCACCTGGGCGGGAGCCGGCCCGCGCCGGGGCCAGACAAAGGCGGGCAGGGCAGGGCAGGGGCGGCCCCACCGCGCTGACCCCGCAGCAGCCCCGGGCACATCGCGCTCCCTTCCCGCCGCGGGGCCGGGCGAGCGGCAGCAGGCGCTGCCCGGCCCTGCCGGCGGCCGCGGTGCCGCTCTCGGCAAAGAAGGGGCCGCCGGGCCGGCGACCAGTGACCAGCTTGGCCCGCCAGGCCTGCTGTCCTCATGAGTCATACCCAGAACGCCCTTACCCGTCAGAACAATTACTGCTCTAACAGAGGGAGCTGCGGTCATACCCGAGCATGCTGCAGACATTATCACAGGCCACCAATCATCCAGCAATCCCTAATTGAAGCAGGGAGCGGTTCTGAAAGCTGACAGTAGGAACAAGGCCAGCCGTGGGGAAGGAGAAACAGTGCCTTCCAAAGGAGATACGAATGAAGAGCCTGGCACCATACCATCCCCGCATTTCATGCTGCTGCGAGATGTGTAATGACAGCACTCTGGTGGAGCTGATGCATCAGCAATCTCTCCAGCCCATCGTCTGACATTTTGAGATGCCTTTTCTATAGTGATAATAGCGACCGAAGAAGCCGATATGGTGGGAACTGGGTATCACTTGCTTCCTCCTCAGAAGAGCATCAAGCCATGTGATGAAAGGCTGTATTTCTCCAGCCATCTTTTTAGCTAGCTGAAGAAAGAAGCCTCTTCCAGGCACCACCAGCACCAGCCATGCTTCCCACTGAATAATTGTCCAAGTTGCATTTCCTACCACCTCACTCTACTTCTGCTTTTCAACATCTGACATTTGCAGCAATCGAGCTGTCATAGAGAACCCCAGACAATGTACAAGTGCTCAGGTCAAGAGACTCTTTATTCAAACCAGCCAGAGCAACACTGCCCAGTGCAAGGCAATATTTAGTTTAAACAAAAGGGTACAAGGCTTTTTAATGTCACTTCAGAACTCCACCCATATAACAGGAACCACTGAGAACAGTCTACAACAAAGCATCAGCAAAGCAACACCATTTTAGTCTTGGACTATGTTGTCTCGAACCAACCACTCTGCTACAGATGCAAATGGCTTTAATGCCATCCTACTCCGGCAGACTTGACAAACTATTTACATTAAATAGTTTACAAACAGATTAGCAATACAAGTTTATATATTTCTTTTATAAACCATATAAGGACAGCTGCTGGTATGTGGGACAAGGAGAGGTAGGAACAGGGAAAAAGGGAACCAGATGAACACTAACCGTGATTTTGAAAACCTTAATTAAAGGTTTGCAAGCATTTACATCTCTCAAATGTCCTTCCAGTCACACATCCTACACAACAAAATCCTCCAAATTAGATAATTAAGATAGCTATCCCCATTCCACAAAACATTCATAGCAGTTTCTAATTGGATGTACTGTTCAAGATGTATTTAAGTGATAAGAAGGGGCAAACAGAAGTGCTGCAGATGACAACCGGGTAGCAAAAAAAAAGGAAAAGGTTGACTGAAGGAGCATACAACATGCTAAGTTGCTTTGTAAATTTATCACCAAACACACAGAGTGAAGAAATTTATAACATTACACTGAAATTCAGGTTTTCTGCATTGACTATTAAATACATTCCCATTGTAGCAGACTCTGATATGAGAGCACAGACCCACTGTGGCAGACCAAGTTTTCAGAGGCAGAGGCACAGCTTACATAACTGGCCCATACAAGGGGAAGGACAAGAGCCAGCATGAAAGTTAAGTCTGACAAAACACAAGTCCTATGTGTACAAGAACCAGGAATCATGTTCCATCACCATGCATTCCCTTTTTCATATTACAATACCAAGGGAGAAACTGTCCATCAATACAGATATAAAGCAGTCTGAATAACTCCCATACCTCTAAAATTCAAATTTCTTTTTGTCAAGTCATCACATAATTTTTCCTAGAACAGGTCACCTAGTTAATGTATCCAACTTTGTGCTTTTAAGAATTACTTTCACTACATCTGCAACCATTTGTTCAGAAATAGTCTGTTGTACCTGAAGGCCATTTGCCAGTGATTCTACTTTCATATATCACTCTCTCAATGTTGCTTATAAGGCTTAGCCCTATCACAATTCTTGAAATAGAAAAAAAAACCAAACAGTGAATTTGTAAGTTCAATATGGGGGGAAGCTATCAAAACAGCAAAGTTCAAAGAAAGGCCAAGCCTGAGGCAAGAAGACCAAACCAAATTCTAAATTTTGTACAATCAACTGATCTCATGTTGGACACTAAAGGGTCAACAGTATACAGGCAATCTGCACTCAATCCTTCCATTTCCTGAGGGGAACCTTTCTCAAAGTTTTAGCAACAGACTTTTGTGAGTAGACCATTAGAATACTCCAATATTCGAGACTCCATGCATTCTGAACTAAGCAGCTTTACAGTTTCAAACTAATAGATTCAACTGAAAGCCTATAGCAACTCTTTCTTTGATACACATGTAACACATTAGGAAGGGCTCCCATTGCTGCTAGCTCAACATCCCAGCAACTACTCATGCCCTTCTCACATGCACAAGGCAACTTGAACTGCACTGCAGTTCAGCAGAAATAGCAAAAAATCAAACACTAAAATCAGCAAAAAGTAAAAATCATAGAATAATGATATATTATACACAACAAACACAAATCAGTTAGAAAACTGTAGCACATATTATTTTAAAAAATTTTTATTCTTAGAACAGAACCCCGGTTTGTTTAGGGCACATAGAAGTACCATTCCTCAGCTTCTTGTCTTCCGACCCAAAAAGTGCGGGTCTGCCACTGACAGAGCACCAGATTCAGGAGCAAAACCCTCTGCACACCAACCTGAACTACTGTCTTCGGAAGAATCATAACACTGTCTGTTTCAGAAACAAAACGAAATGAAATGCGGGAAAGGTGTGTGTGCAGAAACATGGGACACACACTTCTAGCCAGCATATACTAGAGAGAATTCAACAGGAGCATCTCCTGGTGAGGGGCTCTGGCAATCTTAACACTCGCACGCAACAACAGAGCTGCAGAAATAAGAGACGAGCTCGCGCCTTTGGTGTTAGGACTACAATCACCCCAGAGAAGGTTTTCCTTAGGACATTCTAGAGGGGGAACCGATCCTGCACGCAGCCTCAGGGGACAGACGGCGCCCGGTCCGCATTTCCCTTAAGGGGCTCCCAGTTCCCCCGACGGCTCCCGGGCCCACCGTCCTAGCCGCCTCCCACGGAAGGCGCCACCAGCAGCCCCAGGCCCCAACGGACGGAGGCGCCGAGCCCGCGGCTCCCACCGGCCCCATCGCCCCGCGGCTGCCGGGCGGCCTGAGCGAGCCGCACCTCCGCGGCGCGGTGCAGGCCGCGGCCTCTCGCCGCTACCAGCCGCGACCCTCACGCCGCCGGGCTCTGCGGGCGGATGCCGCCGCAGCCCGCGGGCCATCCCCGTGGGGAGATGTCGCACCACTGGGACTGCGCCTGCACTCGCTCCCCCGGAGAGACCGGGAGGCTCGGGCCTGGCGGCGGAGGAAGGCCTAGCCGCCCTCCCACGGGCGCGGACGGCGAACGGGATAGGGCCCGAGCTCACCGGGGAAGGGAGGAGGACAGCGGGGTCTCACCTGGGCCCGGGGGGTCGGGCCGGTGACGGTCCGGCAGCTGCTCGGCGCGGTTTGAAATCGCCAGCACCGCCCGCACCTCCCAGTGTCCGCCGCGCCCATTGGCCGCAGCCGGCCCCGCCTGCGCTCTCGCCCGCGCCTCTGATTGGCCCGTTTGAATCCGGCAGCCGCAGCGCGTGCTCTCCGCGCGCTCCCGAGACGGCGGCGGGGCCGCGGGGTGGAGCGCGCAGCGGCGGGGCGGGAGCGCGCAGCGGCGGGGCGGGAGCGCGCAGCGGCGGGGCGGGAGCGCGCAGCGGCGCCGGTGGCGGGCGGCCTCCAGCGGCACCGGCCCGGGCGCACCCCGCTCCGGAACTACGGAGACGTGCCCGTCCGCTCTCTCGGCCGCCGCCGTGCCCCCAAGGAGGGAGCAGTATGGGGCTGCCGGGCCCTCTGCGGCCGGAGCAGCACCTGGCGAGAGGCGCAGGTCCTAAGGCAGCCGGGTCACGCTGCGGGACCCGCTGGCAATGGACTAAAGCATCTCGGAGCTGATGGATTCGGCTTTGGGGAAGATCCTGTTACAGAGGAACAGACCTACTCTTTCCTATGGTCAGTGAGTTTGCAAAGCAGCAACTCAAGAAACGGCTGAGAGGGGACCCCATCAATGTCTGTCAGTATCTGAAGGGAGGCTGACAGGATGGAGCCAGGCTCTGCTCGGTGGTGCCCAGCAACAGAGCAAGAGGAAAAGGACAAAAAGTGATGCACAGGAAATTCCACATGAATAGGAGGAACTTACTTCCTGTGTGGGTAACCGTGCACCGCAAGACGGCCCAGAGAAGTTGTGGAGTCTTCCTCACTGGAGATGACAGGATTTGTCTGGGCACTATCCTGTGCCGCGTACTGTGGGGTGACCCTGCTTTATCAGGGAGGTTGGCTCAGGTGACCCACAGTGTCCTCTCCACCCTGACCTAGTGTGTGAACTTTTCTGGCGCACAGTGTGTTTTCTCTCCTGTTTCTTCACTTCAGCTTAAAAATCGAAGGAAAAAAATTTATGGGTGATAAGAATAGAAGACAAAGGGACATCAGAATGCCACGCACACAACTGCAGTTAATCTTACACTGCCTTCTCACCACCATGGCCATGTGGGCACCATCATTTTTTTGGAAGTCAGGCAATTTTTTCATGAACTGACTGAAATGGCTTCTGCACTGTGCTTCAATAGTGAAATGAGCAGAAATACAGTTGTTTTAAATGTTTTAGGTAGTTCTTTCATCAGAAAGAGACAGAATGTGTTACAAGATTGTCACTAGTACTGCAGTGTCAGTTATTAGTGATGTTTCATTCATTACTCAGCTTTTTACACTATTTAAACTCTTGGTTATAAAAAAAGGCAACAGGAGCTTAAACAAAACCCCCCTACAGAAAGAAAAACAGCTCTTCAGAACTTTGAAGCAGAGGCTTGAGATGTCTACAGTTCTAGTACATGCCAAAACGAACAGCCCCTTCTGCTGTTGCCATGTTAAAGAGGGGGAGGAAAAAGCAAGGTGGGGCAGAGTGAGAGGTATTATGTGTGTCAAAGAATCTTGGGCCCTTGATTCAAAATCATAGGGGTACAGTGTGTGCTTCAATCACGCTTCTAAGAACCTAAATGTGTTCCTACCTTCTTGCTCCTCTGAAATGAAGCAAAGTTGAGGTTCTGTCTGAATAGGTTTAGGAGTTCCTCATTCAGAGGAGAGTCCAAATAACATGCATGATTCACAACCAGAAGCCAGGCAGAGTGGTTAAGAAAAGCTAAATTTATATTAAATTATCATCAACCCCTAAAATATTGAACACAGTGGTTAAATAACTCCAGAAAATCCAATGTCTCCAGTGAGTAACGTTAAAACCATTACACAGGAACACATGGAAATCACTGTCGTTAGCTCAGGACAGACAGGAAAGAGGTTTGCTTTTTACACAGTAAATCAGTGCTCAAGAGATCTTCCTCCAGTAGCCTTTCTACATTCTTAACATCCTAAGTGCAACGAGGGTCTTCTCTTCCCCAGACTGGGTACCACGATGCATCCCCAAGGCAGCATCTCACTGGAGCTGTCTCTAGAAAAAAGACACAAATTTCTGCCCACCTCACTAGTAGAGGAGGCTGTGTAACATTTTATTGCTCCTTTTCACCATAATCATTTGAGGAAGGGAGCAGAGAGCAGTTATGAATGGTTGTTAGGCTGGAGTGCACAGGGTGTCTCCTAAGAAGCAGCAGAGAATATTGATCAAGGTGGAGATCACAAACACCATGAGCTGTTGGAAAGACTGACTATTTTTCCTTTCCCTTCCACACTTGTGACTTGGACAGCAATTACTTTGACAGGCTGACTTAATCTTAAGTGACAGGTCTGGGCAGATGTTTCCCTTCACCCCTGTCCCACCTCAGGATTTTGGTGCATGGTCACATTAGCTACTGGGAAAAAAAAAGGGCAACCCATTCCAAAACCCAAAAAAACCCAGCTCTTCCACAGGTCAGAGCCTTCCTCCCCAGTCTCCCTACTCCCAGCCCTGATGCCCCTGCCCCTACACATGGTTTCTGCTCAAATTGATTCTTCTGCTTATGCTTGAGCCCTCTGGTGTTGTCCCTGCGTGAAGTGCCTTAGATGGGCAGGGCCCATGTCAGTGATAAGCACTCCTTTCTCAGTTCCCAGTCAAGTCCACACCTCAACCCAAAAGTGCCTCTGCCCAACAAAATCAATGCTTCCAAGGCTGGAGTCAAATAAATAATTAAATAAAAATCTAATAAAAAAAAATAAAAGTAAATCCCTCTGGGAGTAGGGAAGAGTCCCACAGTAACACAGGGAAACCCAAGCCTTCGTTCCAGTTCATTTTCCACAGGAATATACACCAGTCAGCCCAATGGTGCAGTTAGGGACAGAGTCTCAAGCCACCTAGCCAGGTCGAAGCTGCAACCTTCCCCTGTCTATAAAGCTACCTCTGCTGTGAAAAGTACAGGCAAACTGCTGTGTTTTTCAGGGATAGCAGGCCTGTTAGCATATAAACAAGGTTTGAGCAGAGTAGGATGATTCTCCTTTTTAATCAGCTGAAAAAAATATTGCATGGGAGATGTACCCTTCCCCCACCTCTAAACCATACCCCAGTGCATGTTTCGCTCTCTTTACACTGTGGATGGGAATGTACTTGACCTCTTTCCATGTGATAAAAGAGGTTACAAAGTTTGCAGTGAGAAATTCTTCACTGGGAAATTCTGCTTCCAAGGATCTGACTTAATAGTAAATATTTTACCATATGATTTGAGGGGTTAATAAAAATTTTGTTTTTGAAGAAATGTCAAGCAATATTTTATCTTTTTTCTTTTTGAACAAACAGATGACAAGAGAGTATGAAGAGGTGGCACTAGGAGCATTAGCCATTGGGAGCATGCAAGACCCAGCTCCAAATGTTGCTGGGTTTTAGCTGCACAGGTAGAATGACATTCCCTAAAGGGTAAGAGTCTTGGAGGCCAGAGAACAACTGAAGCTCATGCAGCTGATGGGAAAAATTATTTGGCAAGGAGAGCTATTTAGTGGTAACAGAAGAACTTAAAGTGCAATTCTATCTGATAAACAACTACTTAAAATGGTCCTTGCAGCTCCCTGATTATTGTCTCCCATTCTAGGTCAAATGGGCTCAGCCTAGTAATAAAGCAGTTCCTAACTGTCAGCACTGAGCATTCCCCTGGGAAAGACTCGACCTAGGAATTTTCTCTTTTCCCTTATTATGGTAATCAAAGGTCCTAAAGGCTAAAATAATTGGGACCTTGCAGAATTGGGACTAGTGGGGACCTAGCAAATTTTCTTTTTCTTTTTTTATATATCAGTTATGCAAAGATGAGTAAAATATAGGTCTTGCTGAGATCCATTTCCCCCCATTAGCTCTATAGAGCTAAGTAAAATACTAATTTCTTCTTGTCTCGAGTTCAGCACTCAGATTCCAGTACTCGGGGAACAATTCTGAAAGGGGCATTTGCTGACTCTTGTTTTTCCAGAGTAGAAACATGTTTTAACAGGAAAGGGGAGAATAAGAGCAGTGTCCACTGCCAGCAACAGACACAGTGCTCCAATCTGAGCATTCCTAAAAGTTTTTAGTTGCAGATATGAAAGTAAGCAGTGATGCTCTCATGAAGTGAGTCCTGGCAACTATGGTTATTCTCTTTACGCCTTTACAAGGTGACCTGATGCTGTGTCAGTGTCCTCTTGAGCCCCAAAGCAATATCCCATCTATACCAAGACCTCTCTCATGTCAGAGACCCCTCAACACAAAGCCTCAAAGAGTGCTGCTAGTGCTGGAATGACATGGGGTACTTCTGTGACCAGGAGCCAGCAATGAGGCAGCTCTGCTCTCTTCATGGGCATTGACCGTGAGCTGGATGGCACAGGACTTGCAGGTTGCCAGGGAACAGAGACTCCCAACCAGACTCAGGCCAGACGAGTCACTGCAGAAGTTAATGTGGCAACTTCCAGGAAAAGGGAACATATAAATAAACCACAGACAGTGAAAATGAGTCAAAAGGGTCTCTGGGTTTCAACCAACCCACTCATCCTCCTTCTCCAAACACAACAACACAGCTGCCGAAGCTCCATGCTGAAAGGCAGTCCCAGTCTCAGGCCCCTCATAAGAGAGGCTGATCTCTGTGCCCTTCCTTGCCAGGAAGGCAGAGTCCCGTCTTTTTTGTGCAGAGCAGAGGGTAGGGAGGGTGCAACTGTTTCCAAAGCCACGTGTACTTTAGACCTCGCTCTCTGTGGAGGGTTTGCGTTGGTGTTTCCAGCCTGTGTCTGGGAGTGAGCCCCGCCGCTCAGGAGTGGCTGCTGCTGTGTTAACACTGCTGCATTCAGACTGTTCTTCCTGTAGCAGCTGCTCAGTTTCAGTGTCATCCAGTGAACCAGAACTGGCCTGGATAGAGACCGTATCCGTCTTCATGCAGACATGGTCCCGGAGGATCCCTCCACGGGAGCTCCGAATCTGCTTAAGGTCATCCCATTCGGAATCATCACTGGATAAAAGGCATATTCCCTCCACAATCTTGATCTTCTCCTTAGTGTAGCTGTGGTCAGGACCAGTCTAGGGAGAAGACAGATGAATGAAAAAAATACATCTATGGAAAAATATGGCAAAGAGCAGTGCAGAGCTGGAATGAAGACAGTGAAGCAGACAAAAAAGCTGGACCTCCATGTAAACAGCCACTGGCTTTAACTGACACAATGACAGAACCCACTTTAAGCTTCCTTTAGTTCCTTACCACCCCCAGACGAGTCCTCCCTGCAAGGGCTCTCATTCCAAACTCCATGATTCTTCAGTCATGGAAGCGGAATGAGGATGAGGTTGCTCTTCTCATTCAACTATACATATTCCCTGACAGAAGAGAGTAAGAACACTGAGCCTAAAAACAAAGGAAAATATCCCCACCAAACAAAATGGGAAGTAGGAATAGACAGAAAACCTCTGGTAAAAGTAGGCAGGAGATCAATTCTAGGTTTGTAAATCTTTACATCTGAGTCATTCTAGATTCACCTCTCAGCAAAGCACAGCTGGAATACCACTGTTGAGTCCAAGTCTCACAGCAGCATAGGGGAAGGAGATTATAGGGAAACAACGAAAATGATCAGACGCAAAAGGAACCACACTGAGATTAAAACAGTGAAATCTAATTTGGCTCACTGAAAAATAAGGAGCATCTGATCTATCCCTGAGGAGAAAGTGGAGGCAGTGGGGAAATACACATCTGTGTATATCAAGGAACATCGGCATTAAGAAAAAAGTAGAAAGGGTTTAGATTCCCAGATAAATAATCCTGGCTTCTCCTTAATAGATAAGGCTAAAATGGCTTGAAGATTTGGGGAATCTGTTGAGTAGTACCTTTGAAAAACAGTAAGGGAAACCTCTCCCCTGCGTAAGTCTGTGATCCCTGCCAGAGGAACTAAGCGATCTAACAGATAATCATAAATAGTTCTAACAGAAACTGCCTTTTCAAATATCAGTGAGTATGAGTAGCCAAAGCCCAGACCAAAGAATCTGCCATAGAAAATTACTTATATGTTCCTGACAGACAGTACAGCTAGTTTAAGGACATAAAAGCGGGAGGGAAACCAAGAAAGAGCAATTAGTATGGACAGCGCTTGGGCCACACAGCAGAGGTTGAGTGAGGGAGGCAGGATCAAACACACAGAGTAGTGATACCTGACGTGAGGATGTGGACGGAAATCAGAAGAGGGAAGATGAGAAGCTATCAGAGTGATAAGAAAGCTTCTGAGGAGAAAAGAGAGGAGAAACTAAGTGCTGCAAGATATATTGAACTGTCTCCATCATGTGGCATGAAGTACAGACCTCTGATGGGCCTTTAAAATGCTCTATTTAATAAGGGCTCTATTTTTTTCACCTATCCCACCCCTTCCAGACCATGCACAGCCAGGAGCCACTTTCTTGTTACCAAACCCCTTCTGGCTGCCTGGTTTCCCTGGTGACTGTCCAAAGTAACCTTGGTGCAACAGTCACTAACCAGGACCTGTATCCAAGGAAGACAATTTTAATTGACTCGTGCACTTTCAAGGCCCAGCACGCAATGCAAATGAAATACAAGATACGGTGGGAGTGGGTAAGAAGCAGAGAACTAAAGACAGGTCAAATTCACTACAGCTCACTGGGGAAGAAGTGCTGCTGGCTGATGTCCGCAGAAGTCTGAACAATTCACTGAAGCTGTCCTTCTGTGTCCTATAATAAATGCTCACAAGTTGCAATCCTTCCACATAGTGAGGCCTGTAATACTCAACAGCAGCTTGAGCTGGGCTCCATAGTTGCAGCTCTTACCTCTTTCTTGTAGCACAGCTGGTTGTACATGGTTGGTTTGGGAATTGATTCAATCTTCACCTCCTGGGTAGATGTCCGATATGAAGGATTACTGTAGGTTAGGTTCCCCAAGCCAGGGTCCGTAAACTTGGACTTATTATGCCTAGAGGGAAAGAGCTGTCAGAAAAGTCACAGGAACCCACTACCAGGATCCAAAGTTCCTGAGTGCTCAGGAGGGGATGGCTTCAGCCATCTCTGCTGTCCCTCAAGGAGAGAATCCTGGCTTCACCTAGCTCTTCAGCTACGAGTCCATTTACTAGCTACCACTACAGCAAGGCACTGCCATGTAATCACAAAAGTTATCGTGGCAGTAACTGGTCAGGTTATCTGTCAGAAAGCACATGAGTTCACACATTTACTCAGATATGAATTATCTCACATCCCTGTCCATAACTCATAAGCTCTCTGCAGAAAATTTATCCAATAAGGTTTCAAATAGTAGAACTGCATGACTAACACTTTAGAGGCATAGGACTCAAACCTTGCAAATAAAATCATCAAACACTCCTTCCAATAGAGGAAAAAAGGACTGTAAATGACAATAAGGAAAGATTTTGTGCTTTCAGGGATTTTCTTCTCCTACAACCCAAAAGTTTACAATTGGCCAGCAGAGTGAAAAAAATATCACTTACCTATATATAATTAAAGCAGCAATAAGCAGCAAAATAAACAAGATGCTGAGAAGACCTCCAATAATGTAGCTGACGTGCAGTCCTTCTCCTGAAAGTGAATACCAAGGGTAATTATGCACTAATTTTATATTTCACTGGGTAATACTGACTTTGGTGTAATGCACCCATACAGAAGTATGTAAACTAAAGTGTCAGCACATTAAGGTTTAGCAGAGGGTTTTGTTTGGCTTCATATGAAAAAAACATACAGTCAAGTTTCACCCAGGCCCCAGCAAACCAAGAAGTGTCAAGATCTTTGTAATGGAGTTGTAATGGAGGAGTTAGATCCCCTTGCTGACAGGTTACTCCTGCACCAGGAAGCAATTGCTACAGTAAACCATCTTTAACTAAACACAAAGGAGACAGTGAAATAGAGTACTATTAATGGGAAGAGCCCAGTGAATGAGGTATAGGATGAAAGAAAACAGAACTATGCTTCAGACCAAAGAGTCACTTGGAAAAGTTCCCATCTAGGTTAATGAATGTTTATAGAGGCATTTTGCTCTACTCAGAAGGCATTTGAGTAATTGAAGTTTGAGTTGCAGAAATTTCAGTTTCTGACACTATGGAATGGAATGCTCCGAGCACATCTGGAGGAACAACCCTGGTGGAGAAGAGCTAAAGAAAAGCAACTCACCCATGGTGGCCAACACCGCCTCGTTGGCCCGAGTGCACAAGCCTTGCCTAGCATCTTTGTCAGAGCAGCTGAATGACAGAAGGACAGTTATTTACTTACTAACAGCAGAACCAACAGTAACAAAGGTATCAAAAAAACAGGATGGAATGGGCTAGCACTGATATCCCTTCCTTTTCCAATTAAAAAACATAGGTCTTCCTTTTTCTTCTTCAGTATTCTGCATCCAGAGAAGAGACAACCATATACATACATATATATAGGGGGTGTGCATGGATATATCTATTATTGGTCTACAGTATCTTTATATCCAATTCATTCTAGATTTGTCTCTTGGGTACACAGGTGTACTCATATCTTTCAGGAAACAAATTTTAGCATTAGTGCTGAAGAAAACCCAAAATCTCCCAGAGTCAGCACAAAGACATTTTTGTCCAGTAAACCATACTCAGCAAAGTGCAATTCTTGCTCTGTAAATTACTCAACCATATACTATAGAGTCACTCTTTTGCTGAGCTGTATAAATAGCAGGCTGTAGGGAATTAGCATAAAAGAGTCTCTTAACTACCTGCATTGTAACTTAAATGTTAGAGCTGCAAAGATTCTGTTCTGCCCCAAGCAAGCTATCTCCTTCCCAGGGCAGAGCCATTACCTCAGCTGTGTAGGTCTAGTGTGAGATATTTCAGTGAACTGAAGCAACAGACTCCTCTGTCCTACTCTCATAAATAGGTTCTCAAAATTAGGAGATTCAAAAATCTATCAAATGAATGACACATGAGCTAAAGGCTGATTTTAAAACTTCAGTACAGTCAGCCTACACACACATTTCATCAAAATGGACAGAAAGTATCTCCAGCTGTTTCCTGCCATCTCAACTGCATGTTTGTCATAATAACTTAATTCATTAAGAACGTGAAATCTGGAGATGGAATATCCGCTTTGGCTAGGGATAGGTATATTCGGATAGTGGTAACCAGAGGGGGCTTGCATGTGGCAACTTGCAAAAGCTGGGCCTTTCACACCCCAATTCCAAGAGAACAAGAACACTTACTTTCTTTCCACTGTTTCCAGAGATGTGAGAGGTTTGGTTGTAGAAGTACCTAGTCTGCCAGGCAGTGTTTGACTTCTCTCACTTTTACTGGTTGGTTCCGGACCAGGGGGCACCACACCAGGAACTAGAACAACAGAGGAAAAATAAGCAGGACTCCCACTTTGTGGTTCAGATAAACAAGTCTGATAGGCCATTTCCAAAACTCTATAGTTTATATGAGCAGCCTTCCCATCTCGAACCCAGTCTGTCAGCAGAAAGGACAAGAAGGCTCTATCACTTACAACCACTGGCCTCAGTTCCAATATATGACTGCATAAGATCTATACACCGGAGAGCTTCAGCTGCTCTGGCTGCCACTGCATAAGCAGTATCAGTGGCTCACTTACAGAAGCTACTGCCCAAATGACACTCATTAAACTCACTCGTAGAACAGGGCCGCCCATCTGGTTCATCCGGACATGCGCAGACAAAGTCAGAAGCCCTGGCAAAGCAGAGGTGAGTGCAGCCTCCATTGTTGACTCCACAAGCATTACTACCTGGAACGAACAAACAATTTCCTAAATATGTTACATCTGAACAAAAAGGGGCTCAGAGCAACAACCTTCTTTGCTGCTCAGCAAGAAATACTAATTAGAAATCTGGTAAGTTATTATGTTTTTTCACATGTGCCCATCATCTGATTGCTAAGAAACTGATGACAATAGCCAAACTGAATTGGATTAGAGCAGTCTTGAAAGGAAGGTAGTGGAAATCTTTAGACAGAAACCCAGACAACACAGTTGCAAATATTAAAAAAAAAACCCTCACATTCTTCTGTTTTAACACAATGTTGGGCGAATAGCAAGAAAGTGACATTTGCTAATCAAAGTTTTAACAGAACACCATTAATATGTACCTGACTGAAAAGTCACAGGCAGACAAGGAATGAGCTAAGGGAAGATGTGTGAATAGTTTGGGCATAAAAAAGGATGTCATCCTTACTTGACAACCACAATAGTGTAGTGGTTACAGAGTTCTTTCGATCTACAATTAGAATTTGCCTGAATCAAGGTCCTTCTATTTACCTGTCTGTCTCTGAGGAGAAACCACAATGATATCCATCAATCCCTCAACATTGGCTAGGACTGTCTCTTTGTTCCGCCCAGAGTATTTGTCCACTCTCTGGATAGATTTCGTTTGCCAGTCAGTCCAGTATATCCATCTGTCCTGCTGCTCAGGGAGACAGCAAAGAAAAATCACAGCCATTTATTAGCATGTTTAGTCATGTAGACACAGGGTACTCATAAAAACATATGCCACTGGCAGAAGGTCCAAAACAAAGGCCTTTTCAAACCTTTACCCTCTTATTGTAAAGAAGATTACTGGCTACACCCCACAGTTCTGATAAACTTCTTTTATTAGCTCCAGAGGAGATTTAAATACTATCCCCTCAGCCATCTTTGTTTCCGCAGATTGTAACAATTCCCTGTTCCCAAACTCCACTGTACAAACTCAACACCCCAGTAAGCAGCAGCAGAAAAATCTTCTCACCTGTGTCAGAGCAAAGGGATGTGACACCTGGCTGACCAACACTTGTCGTAGCTTCCCATGGAGGTCACAGCTCTCTATGCGATCAAGGTGAGCATCCACCCAGTATATCCTGAAGGCACAGGGGAAGAGGTGAGCTTCCATCTATAAAACCTCTTTTTACTTTCTAGTCATTTACTGACCAAGATCATGGAATCGTAAGATGGATCATGAAATAAAAACTGAAGAAGAAAGCCCCAAAACACCTCAAAACCAAACCCAAACCCACAGTGCTACTCCAATAAATGAAACTAAGAGGGCTAAAAAATTCATTACACCCCTTAACATTATGCAAGTATAGGAAAATCTTTCACTGACCTCCTGGTGTCATAATCCAAAGTCAATCCATTGGGCCACCCTAGGTCAGTGTTAATCAGGATTTTACGTTCAGAGCCATCCAAGTTTGCCCGTTCAATTTTAGCAATGTGACCCCAATCTGTCCAGAAGAGATACCTGAAGAGATAAAAGGCAAGTGTAAGAAGAAAAGACCATTTCATTTAGCCTAAAGAAGTTTTAGTTATGAATGAAACTGCCAGATTCTTCAGGTTCAAAAAATATAATATAGTCTGTAGCCTGCTTCTCACAGCTATCTGCTGAACCTTCAAATTCACTATCTGCCTGACTACAAGTCACTCAGAGTCAACCCCTTACTGGTAACTGCAGATTCACATTGTACATCTCTTCTTCCTCCCACAACTTCCTCTTCCAGCCTGCCTCTGTACAGCCCTTCCCCCGCCCCACCAATAACCCCATACCTACCCCTTCTTGGGAAAGACAGCAATGGCTCGAGGTTCATCCAGGCTGTTATTGATCAGCACTTTCCTGGAGCTTCCATCCAGTCTCGCCACCTCAATGGTATTGCGTCCTGTGTCTGTCCAGTAGAGGTTCCTGGCAACCCAGTCCACTGCCAGGCCATCCGTAGTTTTCAAACCCTGACCAATAACAGTTTCCATGTTGCTGCCATTCAGATCAGCCCGCCTGGATCAAAATCAATGACAAACAGCAGTGAGGAACAGGTAGTTCCTGGAAGCTGGCTCTCCATCAATCACAGGCCCACTGCATACTAATACCTCCCTAATACTTTTTACCCCTGGTTAAACACAGGTTAAACACACCTTCAACATGAGTTCATTGATCACATGACGCTGTGTACCAAAGACAAGGTGTAAGTACTGGTGCGGTGCTCAGTCTCCCCAGTTTACTGGTACACTCAGCACAAGTCACTGGGTGACCTGGGCACTGGCCAAGCAGTTGACTGGCACCTACCTGATAACATCAAGAAATACATCTGTGTAGTAAATCTTGCCATCCACACTATCATAGTCCAGAGAAATGACATTGTTCAGCTCAGGAACAGGTATGTGCACATCTGTGTGGTCACTGGTGTCCAGCGAGATACGACGGATGGAAGCACGGCTAGAGAAAAGTAGGTAGGTCTCTGGAGAAGAATCACATGTCTGTTCATCTCTCTTCAGTTGGATACCAGTGGGGCAGGCACAGGAGAAACCAGTGGGGTGAGGTAAGCAAAGGTGGGAGCAGCCACCATTACGAACTCCACATTTATTGAAGCCTTTAGAAACAGGGAAAGCATATTAGGATCTGTCAGACCAAAGCTTTACTTTACAAGCTACATACATGCTCAACTTGCTAGCACCTGAGTTCATCTGTACCATCCCAGCCTTGCTTGGAATCTACAAGCCCTTTGTACAGAGATGCTCTCCCCACCCCTGCAAGATTCACGGTCGGTATGGGCACGATTGGCAAAGGAGACCAGGAGGGTCTAGAAGAAGTGGGATCATTAGAGGAAAAATCTTAAGCTGTATTCCTTGCTAATCACAGCTTTCCCATGGAAAAAGAAACAGCCAAATGCTCACAGATTTATGCAACTGCTGTTTAATTTTATTATTGCTGCAAGTGGTAATGCTGACAGGAAGATACAAGTCCCTGTATGGAAATAGTGTGACTGCACCAGAGACCAGGCTGACAAAGAAGCTTCTGTTTCAACTTAGCTGCACACAGTGGCAAGTAAACAAAGGCATCAGAGAAGCCCGCTGGAAGTGCCTGACATATTAGGGTCATATAATTTTTTTTTAATTGTAAAGAACCCAGCATACATCTATTAAGAGGGAATAAGCCCAGGAGACAGGTGCAGGGAGTAGGAAGAAGACAATGTGGATATGATGGCTAGACTTTTGGTCAGCTTTAAGTGATATTGCCAAGTTACACAGTCAAGAGAGATGTTCTGCTGTTAGTAACCACAGGAAAAGCAGCACAATTTTCTGTAGAAGTATGTGCTGGGGAGAATTCCACCAAAATAAAACCACAGCACAAAGCAATAATTTCCACTGAAAAGCAAGGAGGTAAGATGGGGTGTTAGGATCTGCAAAGAGTAACAAAGAATTGACTCTGGCACAGAATAGTTGGACAAAATTATATATTAAGAGCAACTAAAGCAGCAGAGATTTTGCAGAGCAAAGAGGCAGACAAGAAGATGAAGCCTGCAATGACTGGGAAATAATACTAGAACTTGAAATAATATTTCAGCAACTGGTTTAAGAAGAATTAAGGGTCTTCTGGAATTACAAAAGGGAAATTGTCCAATGTCAGTACAGTCTGGTGAAGCCTAATAAGGCATGACTTGTTCATTTCTCCCAAGAAAGTGGCTCTGCTGTGTGCGAAAATGAGGTTGTCAGTGTAGTCTAATGAAGGAAATGGAACAAAGGGGTCAAAAAGCATGCAGTAATCAACACTAGACCTATAGAGCTGGGTAAACAAGGAAGGGTGCAAAAACAGTTGAAGAGGGAAGAAGCGATGCCTTAAAAGAAGGCATCAGAAAAAAAGCTGATTTTTGAGAAGTCACTCTATCACTCCTGCTTTACACCAAAGGACTGTTTCCCAATGACAGCTCTGAAGGACTCCCCTCGCCACCACCGACACCCACCACCAAGGGAGCAACTTACCCAGGGGCCGTGCCCTGTCAACAGCTTGAATATCCATAAGGCCAGGCAGGTTTGCCCTCACCAAGATAACATTAGCACCAGTGTCCTTGTCAGCCCTGTGAATGCTGCGAGTTTGCCAGTCAGTCCAGTAGATGTAAGAGTCCAGCAAAGTGAGGCCATAGGGGTGTTGCACTGGAGACAGCAGGGTGCGGCGGTGCGCACCATTGAGATCCGCAGCCTCGATCCGCTACAGGAAGAAGTAGAACATCAGCCTATACTCAAAACACTTCTATTCTTGCTAGCACTTACTGTAGCAAGTGGGAAATAGTCTTGGTGAGTGATGTTATTCAGGTTCACCCTCCCTCCATAGCCCATACTCTCAGAAAAGCTTACATTCCCCTTGCTCTTTCCACAACTTGCTTAAGAGCTTGAAAGCAGCCTCCAGGCTACCAAAAACCCAACGAAAAACAACACTGAAGAACAATCAGACCTCAGTGTGTGCATCAGCCCAGAGCAGCTGAGACCCAGCCTTATCCACTGCCAGTCCATTAGGCCAGCCCAAGTTGTTACTGATCAACACCACACGTCCAGAGCCATCCATCCCAGAGCGTTCCAGCTTGGCATTCTCACCCCAGTCTGTCCAGTACATATACCTGAGGAAAAATCAGCAAGTATTACAGAAAAGGAAATCAGAAGTCCTGTGTAATTCCTAGACAATCTCTTGACAGCACTAACCCCATTTCATGGTATAAAGCTATTGCCCGAGGGCTGTCCAGGTTCTGCCAGACCAAGACTTTCCTCATGGAGCCATCGAGGTTGCCGACTTCAATCCGGTTTGTTCCTGTATCTGTCCAGTATATCTTCCTGCCGATAGCATCCACAGCCAGCCCATCTGTAGTCAACAGACCTGAGAAAATAGCAAAACATTTTGGTCACTACTTTTTCTCCCAGTTTAGTCAGGAATTTCTAGTATTTATCTTGTCCATCTCTAGGCAACTGCTTTAGGCTTTGCTTGCCTTTCTACCAAAAATGTATTCTACCAGGGTATAGAGAATCTCTCTTTTCATACTGCATAGAAGCAAGAAGCTCTCAGATCAAAATCTCCCTCACCTGTAGTGAGGAATCTCCCTCACCTGTAGTGATGATGTCCTCAAATTGTGAGCCATCAAGGGCAGCGCGACTGATTTTCCGCAAAGTGCTGTCTGACCAGTAAACCTTTCCTAGATGAAGAAGGAAGAGAAACTTGAAAAAGCCCAGAACAAAACCAAACTAAATCCCAACAACCAAAGAGCAAAATCCTTAAAAAACAGATCCAGGTGTCTGACTACCTGCTACACCATTCAAAATGGATCTGGTTGTACAGGAATAGTAACAGCAAAAGATTATTAAACTCAAGTGATAAAACAGTGCAAATTTTCTTGTTCCAATTTTCCCCAAAATATGTAGGACATTTACACAAGGTCTGACCTTCACAAAGGGATGGAGAACATCTAATGCCATTAGCTAGTAGTAGAGTTCCACATCTGACTTCTCAAAATGATATCACCTACCTTACAGTGCAACAGTATTTACATCCAGCACAGCATCAGATGTTTACTATACATGAAGAACCAGCATCTCAGCTCTACTGTTGTAAAAGGCCTCAAGCAAGAGGAACTTTGTTAAATCCAAAATGCACAGGGACCCCACTCGATATTGTGGGCAGTTTTTTTCCATATAGTTTGGGTTCTCTACTTTCCTGTAAGGATATCCCTTTCCTCACTGCAAACAAATTATTTGCAGCACATACAAGAAAAATAAAAACCTACCCAAATCCACAGCCTACAGTAAGATCTGTGCTTGGGTCTTTACCCAGACATTTAGATAGGAAGTTACTTTTTGCCTTTCAAGCACAGTCAGATACAGTAAGAAGTTCCAACCTTCATGAGGATCCACTCCAATTGCAATGGTGTTCTTCATGGTGACATTGACTGAGACAACAACATCTGCAAAGTAGGGGATATCCAGAGAGACCATCCGGATGTCAGTCCTTCTGGCAAAGATCAGAAAGCTGGTCATTCCTGCAGAGTGGACAATGGACAGATAATAGTGAGGAACAAGTTCAGTCAATTGTAGGCATCATTTATCAAGTATTCTAGAGTTTACATCCACTTCAGTGGAAAAGGAAAAGTGTCCCAGACAGATCTTGGCTTATGGACAGTCTGTGTACAAAAGTATCACTTTTCTGAGCATCATTTAATGCTCCTGTACATCCAAGTTGAAAGGCATAACACTCACAAAAGAGTTACTTCTGCTAAAATGTGTGGGAAATTGAAATTAGGAGTCACTTTTTTCCTGCTAGGGAGGAAAAGTGGATGTACCATGGCCTGAAGCCAAGTACCTTCCACCGTCCTCAGAAAGAGGAGTGTATACAGACCTATTAAAGAATGTATCACCTTGTAGTTTAAGAATTCACCTCAATATTAGGGCAAAAGTATGGGGAAAAAATGTGACATTTGGTCTAGTTGGCCAACATAATTTCAAGAAAAATGCGTCCATAAATCCATTTATCAGTAAGTTTTTTCATAGTAATTCCCACTCAAATTGAAGGTACAGGGACCAAATAGGTTTTTCAAGGTGTAAAGCAGGTAAGCACATAAAAGTGAAATTTGTTCTCTAACACAGCAGAGGCAAAATGTAGCTCTTATACAAAACTACAATGAGGATTCTACAGAGAACACTCACCAGGGGAGCAGGTCTTGCCATCAGATTGCAGATTGATCCCTGTAGGGCAAGTACAGCTGTAACCTTTTGGAAGAGGTGCCAAAAGGCACAGGTGACTGCAGCCTCCATTGTTAACTTCACATGCTGTATGTACTACAAAAAAGAGGATGAGAAATCCATGATCCACTAGCACAAAAAAGGGATGTAGCAGCTATAGAAACGCATTCTAGAAAGCCCTCAAATACCAAATCAAGAGTTAATTCTCACGCTTCTCATACTCCACACAGACACTTAAGACAATGAGGGCTGACAGGTCAGGAAAAACGTGCCACAGGGCAGAGCCTGAGCAAGCTCTCAGCTCAGTGGGGCTTGGGCGTGAGCTCTGTACCTGGTGGCCTGTGCCGGTGGAAAACATGAATATCCATAAGATTCTCCAGATTGTCCTGTAGTGTTTCCCGAGACTGCCCACTCCTCCTGTCTGCGCTCTGGATGCTTTTGGCCTGCCAGTCTGTCCAGTAGATTCTCTCACCATAAAGAGTAAGTCCAAAGGGGTGAGGCAGATTGCTCCCAATCAGCACCTGCTCAGATTACCCCCATCACCCGAAGAAAAAAATTATATTATACAAATTAAAATATTTTAAAAATATATATATACATATATTAGTGACTATGAAGTCACAAAGGAGAAGAAGCTTTGCTTGTTCCCTCTCAACATTGTAACATATAATCACAGCACAAGGAGAATGATGAGGCAATCTTAGCCCTCAAACTTCTGTCACACAATTTCAAATTGAAAGGGAGCTCTTTTCTCTCAGTGAAAGCCATTGTATACTTTGATTTGTAAATTTTCCTTTCCATTGGAAAAAGAGGCAGGAACCATCATCACTTTGTGTTCAGACTCCCAGATCTGCTCCTCAAAGACAGCTCCCCTACCTTCCTGTGGTTTCCATCCAGACTGGCGTACTCGATGGTCTTCATGCCTGCATCTGCCCAGTACAAGCGCTGTGACTCGTAGTCAATGGCCAAGCCATTGGGCCATGTCAGGTTGGAGGAAATGATCACCAAGCGGTTTGAGGCATCCATCCCAGCACGTTCAATTTTTGGGTTAGCTCCCCAGTCAGTCCAGTACATGAACCTAAGAAGAAGCCCAGACAGAAGTGAATGCCCACACTTTTTCACTGCCAGAGAAACAAGGGAGTCTGGTGTCTTCAGGCCCTAGCAGGAAGAAGCATTAAACTATTAGTGTACTCATGTCCAGCCTTGGGCTCTTGTAATGTACCTAAGATCATACTCAAATTTATATACCTTCTACTGCTCATGGGCTGGCCCAATTACAATTTCTTGAACTTGATAAAGCTCAAGAAAATAGGTCAAGATCTAAAAATTAACTGTTTATTTATCAGTGTACACCACTAGCCATTTACACTCTTCTGCATTTATCTTCCAATAATCTACTCAAGGAAAGAATAGCATTCTTTCATTCAAGACATTCAATGCTTCTAAAGCAATGGCTGGTGAGCTTTTTCCTATCCACCCTATCCCCACCTCCACAAGTTCTGAGAACATCCTTCTGACTGAAACTCTATTTGATAAGCAGGGAGTTTGATTACAAATTTAACATATATGTGAAACAGAGAAACAGAAAACATCTAGATGGCCCCATTCTCAATATTTTTGTACCACATCTTTAGTTATTACATGCCCAGGACAAACAAATGAAAATGCCAGCCAGCTCCTGCAAGTTCTACAGCACAACAGGCAATTACCTCTGCTTATCTTGTTCTATTAGCATCTAAAAATCACATCCCTAGTTTCAGTCACTAGCGGGTTGTAGAACAATGGCACCAGTGAGAAAGAAAATTCTACAAAACCAAAGAACCAGAAAGTCTTTAGACATACAAGAATCATTATGTCATCCTAGAAGAAAGACTCTCTCACCCTCCAATGGGGTCCACCACAATATCTCTAGGTCTGTCTAGGTTCTCCCATATTAGAACAGTTCTCATGGTCCCATCTGTATTGGACACCTCTATCCGATCAGTTCCTACAAAAGTCAAGAGAGAAAATAAAAAGAGATTAAACTGGAATTGCAAGAGGTAAGGCAAAAATCCTCCATACAACAATGCATTCTCCCCCTTTATCCATGTGTGTTCTTAGCTGCAACATAGGTAGGAAATCTGGTTTTAAAGTGTCACTTTCCTCTAAAGTCATCTCTGTGGCTGTCACTGATGTGGAGTCCTGTATATAATCCACCTCTTACCTAAGCCCCCATGCCATGAGAGAACAACTACAAAAGAATAATCTTCCTTATATCTTTCTTAATTATGATTCTCCAGCAGGGAACCTGCTCCTTCTGCACCCTAAGATACACTGTTGGAAGATACATAAATGAATCACAAGCTCTGCAGCAAGACAACAGTGATGAATATTTTTATAGAATTAGTACTGGGGATATTGTAAAGAGAATTAAACTAAGGGTCGTGCCTCAATTCACACTCAATTAGAAGCATGTGACATGAAACTCCATCTTTCTGCTACACAGAAATTAAACAAATTTGGAATGAAACAGACAGAACTATCCAGCAGATATTCTGTTTTCATGACTGATAAGGAAGACAAAAGTCTATGTAAAGCAGAGGATCCCAGTACCTGCATCAGTCCAGTAGAGTTTGTTAGTGACCCAGTCAATTGCAAGTCCAGCTGGACTTTCCAGGCTGGTGTCCACCACAACCTAAATGAAAACAAAAAGAAAAAAATCCTTAGTGAAATTAAGACCTTAGGCAGAAAGAGCTGTCCAATGCACTACCCATTCACAAACAAGGCTAACTTTCAGAAGGCAAAAACCTGAGCGGAGCAATGCCATACAAGAGAGAACATTAAGGACTTAGAAGTCCAAATAAGGCTTTTATTTGGAGAAACATGTATTATTTTGTATCTGTTCAAACTGCAAATCCAAACTTTGAACTCTGTTTGACTCATTTATAGTAACATCAGCCTAGCAGTTTGTGCAAAAAGCATTCCCAAAGAGCATGACTCTCGTTCCAAATGTAGAATGTAACAGAGGATTTAATACTTCTTCCTTT
Organism: Taeniopygia guttata; assembly: GCF_048771995.1. Classification (NCBI taxonomy): domain Eukaryota; kingdom Metazoa; phylum Chordata; class Aves; order Passeriformes; family Estrildidae; genus Taeniopygia; species Taeniopygia guttata. The sequence goes on along the minus strand of NC_133030.1, from coordinate 26,413,787 downwards.
CAGATTCTAGGCCTACAACAAAGGAATTGACCACAGCCCAAAAATCCCCATGCTTCATGTCTCCATTCAAGGCTCTCCATACCCCCAATTGTTCATGAAGTGTCCAGTGATCTCATTAGTTTGCAAGAAGTAGGCAAACTATTGAACAAAAGATCACCACAAACTGCAATGCCTTAAAAAGCCAGTGTATCTTAGTGGCTTCACATCTGATGCTCAAGGAGTCTCCTGGCCAGACGACCTCCACACACAGTGAACACTGTACCTCCTGGTTTGATCCATCCCATTTTGCTCGGCTGATTGAGTCAGTGCTAACGTCTGTCCAGTAGACATAGTCATCCTTTGAGTCCCAATCTAGAGCCACAGCACTGCGAACATCAGCAAGGGGGATGACATCATCTGACAGGTCATCTGTGTCAAAGCTGATCCGACGGATGTCCATCCTTCGGGCAAAAAGCAGGAACTTGTCAAGACCTGATCAAAGGTCGAAAGGTCTTCTTTTAATTTCTCTAAGTTCAACAATACAGTGATAGACAGACAATTCCCTGCTATATCCACAACCTTAACCACCTACATAATGTCTCACTGGCAAGTCTTTGGTCTTTTTTTTTTACTGGAAGCAAAATATCACTGGGAGAGGATGGGCAAGGGGGTCAGAGTAGTTGTGAGCTCCCTCCTGGGGTGTAACCTATGCTGAGGGAACAAGGGCAACCACATTCCTCAAAGGATGGCATAGACATCCCTCCAAATCAAATAGCTATTTTAAAATAGCTCTTGAGAATTTGGGAGATAGTTGGTCAAATTCTTTCTCATAGTTGCAAACTAAGAGAAATGTGGCAACAATGAGGACTTAATTTTTTCTTCATCACTGACACAGCCATTATGGAATTTCAGGGAAATAATCAGCTGTGCCTAGTAGCATGGTCCTAATAGCAGCCCTGAAATAAGGACCAAAAGTGGAATTTGTCTCCATCCCCACCCATGAAGCCTAGTGAGGGCAGTGAGAATACACAACAAGGGAATGCATTAAAAAGGTGAAGCATCCTCTGGCAGGACCCTTAATACTTCTAACTCAGTCTATCCAGCTGCATTTCCTTGGAAGCAATTACTGCTGATGCTGAGTCCCTCTACGAGCCCTCTGCCACCCACTGAACATCTGAGCACGTGGTCCCACCTCACTTACTCTGGGCACAGGCATGGCTGCTGGTCTTGCGGAAGCCCGTGGGGCAGGCGCAGGTGTAATCCTTGCTGCTCGGCAGGCAGAGGTGAGTGCAGCCTCCGTTGTTGTCCCCACAACGGTTTCTCCCTGCTCAATTAGCCAAAGACAAGAGCAACCACACATAAAGCAAAGAGTAAAGAAAGGAGGAAAATCACTAGTTGAGGTGTCAAGACCACATGGAAATAACTTCCTTACCCAGAAGTTAATTGAAAACAAGGAAACATATAAACTAAAGCACTAACTCCATTTCCAGGGCTCAATTTTAAAATTAACATTTAACTCAATGCATTTTGAGAGCAGATAATGGCAATTGAAGAGGAGTAAGGGAGGTGTCAGTCATTACAGTGCCCACTTATGATTTTTGCCCGTCTCAGAACATCTCTTGTGTAAACGAGCCCCAAGTATTTCCTACTGAAAGGCCTCCTCCCCCGGTGTCAGCAGGGGGAGCTGCGGTAACACCCAACTCCGATGTACCGGCCGAGCAACCTCAACACGAGGGCGGTGGAGAAAGTCCTGCCCCAGCTCCGGCACAGGCGGGGCTGTGTCCACACGCTGGGCTCAGGATGTCATCTCCCGACTTCACAGCGAGTGGGTGACTCCAGGTCTTCTACTGGCTTAAATGAGTCTCTACCCGCTCTGCAGTTACCTGCTGGCTGACGCTGAGGATGCAGCGTGTGGATGTCCATAGGGAAGTGGAGTTTGTTGCGGATGATCTCCTGGTTCTTGCCTGTGAATTTGTTGGCACTGTTGATGCTCTTGGTGTGCCAGTCTGTCCAGTACAGACTGTCCTCAAACACGGTGATAGCAAATGGGTGTGGGAGCCCTGCAATAGACATCCAGTACAGGAATATGATCACGTCTAACATGACTCAGTCTAGCAGGGAGACAAGGGAATGTTCTTTAAATGCCCCTTAGGCTTCACCACACTCAACCTGCTCAAATACACTTCACACTAATTTAACAGACAATTCCTCTCTGCTGTCCTATAATCATAGATAGAATGTTACAGGGCTGGAATGGACCTTAAAGATCCTCTAGTCCCAATCTCCCCACCATAGGCAGGGACACATCCCACCAGATCAGGTTGCTCAAGGCTTTATCCAACCTGGCTTTGAACAGTGCCAAGGTTGGGGCATTCGCAACCTCCCTGGGCAACCTGTTCCACCACTTCACCATCCTCACAGTAAAAAAATGTTTTCCTAACACCTAACCTGAATTTCCCCTCTTTTAATTTGTATCCAGTACTCTTGGTTCTAACGCTACAGTTCCTGATGAAGAGTCCCTTTCCTGCCTCTGGGTAGGTTCCCTTCATATACTGGAAGGTTGCAATGAGGTCTCCACACCACCTTATCATCTCCAGGCTGAACATTCTCAACTTTCTTTCCAGCCTTTGTAGGGGAGTGCACCAGTCCTCTTATCAACTTTGTGACCCTCCTCTAGACTTCCTCCAACAGTTCCATGTTCTTCTTACATTTGGAGCCCCTGAGATGGATGCAGTATTCCAGGTGGAGTCTCACAAGAGCAGACTCACCTCCTCATCCTGCTTCTGATGCAGCCAATGATGACTGCATGGCAAACTCCATCCCTCGGTAGTGACAGAATTAATTCCACAGTCAAAGAACAGAAGACAAGCACAGATGCAAGAGCCAATGTCTCAAACTCAGATCAGCACTGTACTACTCTGTGGTCTTTATTGCAGAAAGCACTCCCCGGAGAAAGGCAGTTACTTACCTTGGCTAATAACAGCCTTCCTATTGCGCCCATCAAGGTCAGCCCTCTCAATGACATGATGTTTGGCATCCACCCAGTACATTCTATGTCCTGCATAGTCAATGGTCAGTCCATTGGGCCAGAAGAGGTGTGTATCCGCAATGATGCGTCGATTAGAGCCATCCATGTTGGAATACTCAATGCGGGGAGTGTTGCCCCAGTCAGTCCAGTAGATAGTACTGGAGGAGGGAGAGAGAGACAGCTAGAAAACCTGTGGCCCACATACTGCACCCAACATCACTCCCTATCAGGGCAAAGCAACATCAGTCCTGTGACCTTGAGTGTGAGCCTGGATCACAGCCATGGGAGAAGTGAAAAGTAACACCTGCTGAAAGTTGAAGGGCCCAGAGCAGGATTAAGGCTCTCAATGGTCCCAGCATTGCCAGGTTCCCCAAACTGTCAATACCAATTCAAGTCCTGAGCTCCAAGGTAACCTTTGTGACCAAGAATGGGGTTTTCAATGTTCAACAAAAAGCATGTACATGGAGGGCTCACTGGGATTTCCCCCTGGTTTCCCATATTTTCACTCACCCCTCCATAGGATGTAGGGCAATTGCTCGGGGCTTCTCCAGGTTCTGCCACAGAAGCACTTTTCTGTGAGTGCCATCCAAATTTGCTACCTCAATTCGAGATGTCCCAGAGTCCGTCCAGTATAACTTATCATGGATCCAATCAATAGCAAGTCCACCTATGTACAAGACAGAATTAAGCACAGAATGAAACCATGAATCTGCACAGAAAAATGGTTCCCTTTCTCCGTCCACCTCTGAAGAGGCCCAGTTTCTTCTCCTACCTAACACCCATTCCATCCAACCCATACCCTTCCTCAGGGAGACGCACTTTGTTCTGAATGCTGGGTCCCCACTTTCCTCCACTCACCCACCCTATACCATTGCCTTTCTTGTGATGACGCACCTGGGCTCTCCAGCCCTGTGGAAACCACCTCTTCCACATTGCTACCATTCAGATTGGCCCTCATGATGCGATCAAGCGTGACATCAGACCAGAACACCAGCTCCTTGCTGTGGTGGAAATCAAGGGCAATGGCATTTTCCAGGTTGTTCAGGAGCAGCGTATACTCAGAGCGATGAGGCAACACTTGTCGGATATCAATTCGATTGGCAAAGAGCAGCACGGGCTCTGGCCCTAAGAATATACAGGAAGACAGCATTGGAGTATTTGACAGCATTTGACTGGGTCCTGCCTACCATTCCCTCTGCACCAAATCCCAGAACAGAGTTGTGCAGTACTGGCAACAGAAATCAACCCTCAAAACACTTCAGAGACCAAAACACTTCAGAGAGCTGTTTTTACATCCTCTATACACAATCCTAACTCAAAGATGAGCAGTTTTAAACCTTCTGGCAAACATTAACTCAGCAAGAAGCAATCATTCCAGGTCCTACCTAAGCCTGTCTCACCTCAGCCTCTGAAACCATATCACTAGACAGCCACTCGGCAGCTGGACTAGAGTTTCTTTTTTCTATACACATTTCCTAGCCATGTAAACATATATGCTCTACTACACCTTCTACTACAGACGGGACACAGTTGAAATCTGCCTTAGTCAGATATAAACTCAGCAGGTACTTCCACTGCAAAAAACTATCACCAAAATATCAACATCCTTTATGGATATCACTAGGGGAATTCCTAATGAAATCTGAAGTCTTTAAGTGAAATTTCTAATTCTTCAGCTCCTACATTAGAGGATGAATAAAGTTAAAGAAGTGTATTGGTATCTTTTAAAAAAACCCAGCAGATCTCCATACAGCAGCCATTCACAGCATTCAGGATTGGTGACCAGCATCAAGGGTCAAACCATATAGAGTTGTGACACAGCCTCACTCATTGGAAATGCTAAGACACTTCCTGAACAGAGTCAGAAATCTCATTTTGTCCCAGGCTCTGAGTCACAAGGAATGACAAAGGACTAGGAAGAAAAGGCAAGCACAGTCTCCCTGGCAGGGAAAGGAAACAGTGTAGTACCTCTCTCCATGGTCAAAATCACACAAAATTTTCACAAACATTTTTATCAAATCCAGGTACCTCCTTTCCTTCACGTGTTTGGTGAATAGCACAATGCTGCCAGTGAAGCACTAAAGACATAATTATGGGAACTGGACCCACAGACAAACACCAGTTTTGTTGTTAGGTTGAACTCCCCTTACCTAGAGCTTTGCAGCTACGTTTGTCAGGTCGCAGCTCGTAGCCTTGCTCACACCAGCACTGGAAGCCTCCTTCACTGTTGGTACAGCCTTGGCTGCAGTAGCCTTCCTCAGCACATTCATTCACATCTGCATGTTACAGAGAAAGTTACCATTAGATAGATCATCAACAAACCTGAAAATCTCACTGATAGATTGCATTTGCTTTCATACTCTGATTTTCATTCTATCATAGCCATCAATTTCAAACATACCAAAGCAGCAGGGAGGAGGTTACTGCTCCAAAAACCCACCTTGGCATGATCGGCCATCTTCCAGGAGCCTGTAACCTGTGTGGCAAGTGCACTGTACCATCCCTCGTACCATCTGGCATTTCTGAGCACAGCCACCATTGTTGACATTGCAATTCTCCTCCCCTGTTCGTGGACCTGCAGAAGAAACATGTGAAAATAACTGAGCTGAAAACACAAGGCAGCTGCTCTTGCCTTCAGCTGTTAGGCAGCAGTCACCCTTCAAAGCAGGCTTAACAAGAGGGGGAGGACACAAGCTGTGCTGGAAGCTTCCTCTTTGCAGCCAGAGCTCTTCTCTGCAGGCCACAACTGAACAGGACAACAGAGCTCAGACTAACATGTTTTTAGGATTCAGTGTCTCTGTAGACAAATGGTGATATCTAAGATCATATTTTCCCCATCATTTCTCATGTGCAGTCTTTAATTAACAAAACCAACAAGGGTTTTTTCCTCAATCTTTAACTCACTCCCATTATTATAGCTCAGACTTTCTTTCCTACACAAATCCTTCAGTAACACCAGATAGACTCCTACACATTAATGGGCCTCCATTTATGTCTAAGACTGAACTTGGGAGGACTTACGACAGTTTTGATGTGGGCTCTCATCACTGCCGTCTCCACAATCATTTGCTCCATTGCACAGCTTCCTCTGGCCAATACAACGCCCATTCCCACACAGGAACTGGTCTGGGGCACACTGAGGGGTGCCTGAAACAGAAGAAGGGAAAAGTAGCACATCACAGCTTTCTGATGGAACAACAGTCATGGTGAAGAAAAGAATACAGAACATTTTCCAAGATTTGTTACAAACTTTTCACGTGAGCACAAATACATTACTTCCTCTTCCTTTGAATTCAGCTCATCTAGCAGTACTTACTGCTCTGCATACTTTTATGCTGATTTGGAGGTCTGCAAACTCTTCACCAGTCTGAGTCCACTGTTGCTTTACTGTGAAGTTCATCTGACTAGTTTTTCTTAGAATGACTGGAAGGTCCTGGCTTAGCTCCCTTTGGTTCCAGAATCCACAACCCTACTCAGCATGTGCAAAGGAGGAGCTGGTTCCTCACTTTAATAATCTGATCTGTCACACCAGCACAGTAATGGATCTTAAGCCAGCCTAGGAAGGAACATCTTGTCTAGCCCTTTGATGGACTTGGAATGAGATTTACATGCATCCCTGAAATCTGAGCTCAGGCAACAGGATTTCACATGACCTATACGCTTCAACTTCTGCTGTTGGCAAGGAGACTACACAAAAAATCTTGTAAACAAAGTAATACTGTTTGTAGGGACTTTGAAAATCTGATTGTTTCTTCAGCAATAATTGCACTGTCCTGTTGCCTCTTACTTCTTGTACTTCTTGAGCTAACTTGATTAGCAGTCCCTAAATCATCACCCTCTGATAATCTTACAAAGATAATAGGACAATACAGTTACCAGCAGAGAAACAATCAGATTGACAGACTACCTGTAAACAGTGTGGAAAAGGGTAGTTGTGAGATTAACAAGTACAGTTAAGAACTACAGACACACCAAGTGGGAACATAAAACCAGACAACAGATGCAGATTCACTTTTCAGAGCACAGGAATACTGTATTATGAAGGATTCTGAAACTTGGACATCATTTGTCATATCAAACATAAGGATCCTTACATCAGCTGATTGCCTACTATTTTAGGAATCTTCTCCATGGCCAATAAAAATATAACTGTTTTAAAGCCAAGAGGATTTTAACTCTTGCTACAGACACTGGGACAACACACTACGTCGCTTAGATGAGCAAGCATACTTCCTGGAAAAAACAGTTTAATTTTCACCATAGACCTTCCACTGTCACCATAGACCTAATGTAGAACTGCACAACTAACCTTACAGTAACTGTACCTTGTCTTTGGTTTAATACGGAGATAGTGCATTTCAATGGCTCTGGAAGTTTGACTTGGCTTCTTTCAGTACCTCTAAATACCTTTGTTATCAAGATGAGGAAACAGGGTTACCAGCTTGTCTTTAAGTACAATTGCTTTTTCCAGGATCACCACACTGATGCTCACAACAGCTGACCAGTTGAGAGCAGCTGCTCTCAAATGACTACAAAGTGTGCCTCTCCAAGTCCTCTCAGCTCAGCTGTCCTCATAGAACAGCCACTCTCCACTCCTCAACATCCCCAAAACAAGAGGTACAGTTTCACAAATCCATTCTGTCACCCCCAAAACCACTGTTCAGAATACACTGATGCAGAAGTATCAGTGCACATAGGTGGGCTCCACTCACTAGGATGAATTCATGGACCAGCACACTCTAGTCCTCAACAAAACCTATAGGCATCCTGAAGAATTTAAGGAAAAGAGAAGATTCTAGACATTCCTTGAATCCTACCATAACACTAGGGTGTGTTGAAATCCTCCTGCTCCCCATAACCACTATCATACAAAGGAATAGCAATATGTGAAATTAATACTAGTAGCTCCTAAGCAAATATCTAAGGGGGAAGCTGACACTCTTAATCCTCTAAAACAAAGGTTTTGTTATTCTCTTCCACTAAATGTCCTTCTTGATTCCACTGTCTGCTAGAATTGTTCAGCAACTTCACAATGCAACAGGAAAGCTATCCAAAACTACCTAGAAGGCTTAAGTTAGTATAGCCCATGTGACAAAGGTAGTAACTTGGTACATTATTGATGTTTCCAAGTCTGAATGGAATTGTCCCAGAGCTCTATGGTAAAGCACAGCGTAAGGACAAGACAGGACGATACTTGACCAGAAAACACCTTCACCTAAGACAGCTTAAGCACAAAAGTTGGCAAGTATATAAGACAGCCTACAGATTCCATTCTCTGGGAAGGACAGAAACTCTGGGCTAAAGTCCCTGAAGCAATACCAAAGAGACTTTATTACTTACTACTTTACATCCTACTAAAAGGATGGAAATTTAATTAGCTATTAAGCAGCAAGGTAGCAGGTCAAACCTGTGTTCTCACAGTTCTCTTCATCACTGTTGTCAGAGCAGTCATCTTCCCCATCACAACGCCAGGACAGACGGACACAGCGTCCCGACTTGCAGCGGAACTGGTCAGCTGTGCACATAGACGTAGCTGAGGGCCCAAAAAAGGAACATCAGACGAGCAAGAAGGATCAGAAGAAACCCAATTCCAAAGCTAACTGTCCCAAACACGCTTTTGCATCCACAGAAACAGAATGTTTCCACCAGTTCCCTGCACTCACTGCAGTTCCTCTCATCTGACTGGTCATCACAGTCGAAGTCACCATCACACCTCCAGCCAGCATTAATGCACAAGCCACTGTTGCACATGAACTCTCCAGAGCGACAAGGCTGATGAGATGCTGCAGAGATGATAATACACAGAAAGAGGAAACTCAGATCAATGTAACAATCCCCAAAGCTCCTCAGTACCACCTTTACCCCCATTATTACAGAACTTGGTCCTGAGTACATTTCTTCTGGAAACCGTATTAATTCTTGTAAGCAGAAGTGCAGACTACGCAGTTTTCATCACTATTCTCACTCTCCAGAGTTAAACAAAACCCCTAATAATGAAGGACCCAGTTTATGTGTGAACAATTAGATTGCCATCTATGCTGTAACCCCTTCTCCAGCCAACGCAAAATGCATTTAGGTTTGCAACCCTGATTCTTGGACGAGGACGTCACCCTGCACTAACTTACAGCAGTCAGATTCATCAGACCAGTCCCCACAGTCATCATCACCATCACAGTGGTAGATGTCCAAGATGCAGCGTCCATATGCACACTGGAACTCCTCCAAGCTGCAGGTGGCAGCTGGAACATCTGATGCTAACAAGGGAATTAAAGAAAAAACATGAGATGACAAGGCACAGTCCATTTTAGAGGCAACCTTCTCAGTCCCATAATGGATTGGCAAGTATTCATTGCTACTTATCTTTGCATGATTTGTATTACAGAGGAATGCTGGTTTTGCTTCATTGAAAAGCAGGTTAAACTCATATATAAAAACACTCATGCAGATGATCCAGTAAATACAATTAAAAAAAAAAAAATTACATAGGATATTAGGCTATAAAGATGGAACTTTTCAAGAGTTGTTAAATCGTAGAGAAGCAAAAATATGTAAATGAAGAATTGATGGGAAAGCCTAAGAAAGGATCCAAGAGTGTCACCCTCCATCTTATGCTCGAAACACTATGTCTTAGTACCAAAGAAGTGTTTAAATTGTTTAATAAATCTGAAAAAAAGTTAAGAAAAACAGAAAAATAAAGAAACCTTAGGGATAGCTCCACATTAAGGACTGCAACATGTCAGAATGCAAGGTTAAACTAGGGAATGATTCCTTTAAAATTTTTAAAAAACAAGCACTTCAAGACCAAAGGAAGCAAGCAAGCAGCAGGGTGTCCAGGCCAGCACCTGACCTTTGAGATTTCCCCCTCCCTTTCCTCTCAAGCTCTGGCCAAAACAACCATGCCTATTCATAAAGAGCACTGCCAGAGAGATGACCCTGGGCAAAGCCAAACAAACCAATGGTCAAGGATTTGACTACTGCTCTCTGTTCAACAGTACACTAAGTGGGAAGGTATGAAAAATATTTTGAGTCCCACACAACAGAACCTGACACCTCTTCTCACACTATCTGGAGAATGCACTGTACATTTCAGATATACAAGTCTCCCAACTGCAGAGTTCTGAATATAAATTTATTAAACAAAAAGGAAAAGAAAGACTGAAAAGAAGAGTAGTCTAGGAAGCGAACTAGATCTGCCTCTCCAACTTGAAGAAATGGGCACAGCCTGAAGGCATGACCTAAGAGCTTTAATTCAGTGAGTGTCAGTGGCTGGATATGAAAATGTGTGTTAATGTGTCCCTCACCAAAGGAGCCTGAGTGTTTCAGCTTCCTTGAGAAAATTAAATCAGTGACTTAAATTATCATGCTGTGTGATTCCATTATAACACACACATCCCCAAAATAAACAAAAATAAAATAAAAAAAAGAAGAGTGTAATCCCACCTTGTCCCAGACAAATGACAAACATGATTGGAGATAAGAAAACGATGACAACCACATGGATGAAGATAAAAGAACAGGAGGTAGCCAAACTGAACTTCTTACTAAGTTATTTAAAATGTCTTATAGAGACAACTGCCAACTAGGACTGAAATAGCATTTCAGCTCAGAGAAACAGGGACACCACTTCTGGGTGCCCCTCCACTCTCACAGGAGGAAACATTGGAACATCTCTCTTCTTTTCCTGAGGGTCTATTCATGGCCTCCAGTGAAGAGACAGGCAAGGGAACAAGAAAGGCAGAGAGCGAAATGAGAGGGAGAGAGGCTGGCTTCCTCTTAGAGTCCTTTCCTGGCTTAGAAATGTTTGCAGCCCCTGGCTTTCTGCCAAGTCTCATTATCTGGAAAGATAAAAGACAACTCCCCCATGCATCTACTCCCCCTGCCCTTCAGGAGCTGGCGGCCTTCATCATCCTCCCAGAGCCTTTTGAAGTTTCCTGCTATCTAGAACAAATTCTGCAAAATGCCTTTGAGAGCAGGGAGGGGGAAGGGACCACTGCAAGTTCCAGAGACATGGACAGTGTTCACAGACTCAGGAAAGAGGCAGTGTGGGTTAGAAAGGGACGCAAACTCCGGTCCCACTTGCTACAAGCCTGTGAAAGTGAAGAAGGAAACAACTGTTGTGGGTTCTCATGCCCCCACACTACAACACCACCACCTTCCTTCAGCATTGGTCACTTGTTGGGCAACATCCTGCAAAAAGCATTTACGTGTAAAGAGACTGGGCAGGTAGAAGGTGTTTTCAGCATGCAGTACCTGAGGGTGGTTTCAATAAGTAGAAAATTGTTCTTCCAAAATTTCAGTCTGGAATCAGACAAGAGGAAAAAGAAGGGACTAATATTCTCATCTTTCAGCTGTCTTTCATCTCCTCCAGTTTTATAGAGAGCTATATTCAGTAAAGCATAAACCTCCTGCTCTGAATCAAGGTCACAGCTATGGGAGGAAAGAGAAGCAGCAAGGCAGAGATGAAGTATGCCTGTGCGATAACACAAGAGAGACACCATTCTTTTGTGCCCTCTGGGGCAGGCAGCAGAAGGTAGCATAGCTGCCAGTACAGGCAGAACTAACTTGTTTTTAATCTCTGCTGCAGAAAACATGCCAAAACCAAAGGCAAGAGCAGGTCCAAAGGGCTATTTCCTGTGGTTACAAAGGAAAACACTTACGGCAATTCTCTTCATCTGAGCCATCCTTGCAGTCTGTGTCCCCATCACAGAACCAGTGCTCAGCTATGCAGCTGCCATCACTGCAACGGAACTCCTTCTCTGAGCACTTTCTCATATCTGCAGAGACAGCAATGCAAACAAAGCCTTGGCTTTTCTCAGAGGACCCAGGAAAACATCACACCATCCTCCTGAAGCTCGTAGGGCACCCTCAAACAAGAGTGCTCGTTAAACTATACATACCTATGTCAGGCAGGGCCTGAGCAAAACCATAATTGTTTACTGAACTGACACAGAGTGCTGGGTTCAACAGGAATCCAAGGGGACTTCACAATGCCATGTCAAGAACTAAACGTCTCAAGTGATTTTTTTTGTCTGGCAGGTAAGCCACATAGCCCAAGATCCTAAGCAGCCAGCCCTTGGAATGGAATATCCCACAAGTTCATCCCAGAAAAGCCAGCTGGGAGCCTTATCCATGTCCAGGGAATCCTAGAAATGCACAGGGTGGACAACTCATTTTAAAGTACTGTGAGGACAGAATTTACATTACTCACCACACTGCTCATCACTGTTGTCCCCACAGTCATTGTCACCATCACAGTGCCACAGGCTGCGAATGCAGTATCCATTCTGACATGAGAACTCATCTTCCTCACACTCCCTTGGAGCTGCAAGGACACAAATGGGATAAGGTAAAGGCAATGCAAGAAGATTTAGCTTGCAGAACACTAAATGTGTGACATGTTACAAGTCAAGCAACATATCCTCCAAGGACACAATGATGCTGGAGAGCTGATTCTCCTAACAAATACCAGGAGAGCCACTGGGAGATTTCTTGAGTGTCGCTTTTCCACTCTATTCACACACCAACAGTAAAAGAGGCTCTAAAACTTGAGGTTTAGGTTGAAGGAAGTAGCTGGAACAGAAAGATGAAGCCACGCAGCCTATGCTGGTATGTATTCTAGCACTGTCCCAAGCCAGACTCAAGATAGCCCTGCTCAGAAGAAAGGTAATCCATGCCTTTTTTTAAAATTAATTAATAGTCTCTATCATTATCTAACAGATAATTGCTAGCAGTGCTGTATTTCCACCTTCTTTTCACAACCATGTCAAAGCTGTCTTCAAAGCAAAGAACATGTTCACTGAAGAGGGAGAGAGAAAACTTGAACTTCCTCTTGCAAATACCTCAGCATTTGCAGCCTCATTCCACTCTTCTTGCCAGTCTCCAAAGGAAGCTTGTCTGCAGACAAGTAAGGAAAGGAAAGGAAAGGGACTACAAATTTAGCACCTGAGGACTTCAGTCCAACAGAAACCCTCTTATGGTTACTGCTAGCCTGAACAACCCCCCAGGAATCTCTCATGCACAGAACCATGTCTTTCTCCTTTCACTCCAAATCTTCTGATCACACCCTTCTCCACGGTTGTCATAGATATGAGGGCATTCTACCTTTTATGTAAAACAGAAAACCAAAGAGATCCAGACGTACATATCTTTTCATTCATGAATATATTTGAATGGAATGGACTGGAAAACTGAGCTTAGTCCTGCATTCCAGAGCATCACAAAGGATGTTAACCCCTGAACTTTGCTTCCTAGTTCTTTGCCCAAAAAGGCAAGCAAAGATCAGGGATATACTGATCAGAAGGTGAACTAACTTCCATGCATGCAGTGGACATCGAATACTTTATAGTCAAGAGCTTTTTTTCTACATTTCTTAGATAGGGTTCCTCCAAGAGAGTCACTCTGGAGCACCATGCACACAACTCTGTAGGCAGTATCCCTACAGCACCTCCCTCTCCTCAAAGAGCCCTGTTTGAAGGGACAGGATGCTGGTGACAGGCCAGCACGGCAGAAAAGTCAGACAGTGGAACCTGAGGCCACAGGAAGTCAGCCAGACAGGCAGTTCAGTAGGATTTGGCAGGGGTTGGGTGTTTCCACTGACAGGGGAGGGCATGAAGAGCCCAGCTCAGGGAAGTGCTTCATGGGACATTAACTAGCAAGGCTGCAGGGCATAAACGGTTCTACAGCTGGATGGAGAAGCATCTCCTCCCCCAAGACAGGCAGCCGAACAGCAAGCCAGGTGCCAAGGCAGCAGGGTTTACAGGTACACAACATACCCCTATCACAGGCAGAATGTAGCTTATTACAAGCCAACAGTCCAATTCAGTGGATAGACTCTTACATTCCTGTAATAAAAAGGGTCAATTTTCCCCAGTCACAGCAGGCAGGCACTGCACCCACCCTGTTCCCTCAGACAGGTGACTTACGGCAGTCCTGCTCATCAGAGTCGTCCTCACAGTCATTGTCTCCATCACAGACCCACGACCGCCGGATACATTTTCCATTGTCACAGTGGAAGTCCAAGGGGGAGCATGTCGGTAGCACTGAAAGAGCAAAGAAACACCTCATGGAGCTGCAGCCAGCTTCCTTCCTGAAAATAAAGTTCCTTCCCTCCTGAGGGAGCAGAGCTAAATCTCTTAGAAACAAAAGACAAAATTTCAAATCATCAGGAAGAGCTGTTCCTTAGAGGGAGGGTCAGGGTAGGTCTGTAGCTTGGCAGTCTCTCTTCCCCAGAGAAACACTGACCTTTCCATAAAAAAGTAGTTGTCGCAATTCCCCCATTGAGTTCCTTTTTTCTTTTTCATCCCTGAGCCTGCTGTCCTCCCATAACTGCACTTGTTTTATAACAAGCAAAGTTAAACTATCAACACCTTTCCTGCATGCTTCCCAGGGCAGTCCATCCTGTTTCTGTTACACAGCAAGCTCCTTAGAGTGAGAACTATCAGAAGCAAGGTTTTGACTTTATGAAGTAACATGCTACAGTGTGTTTCAGCATGGGGACTCTGTAGGTTCTTTTGCCTAAAAAATCTGCAAGGAGAAGCTGAGAAGCAGGAATCCAATGCTGGGGATAATTTTCTGTACCTCAGGCGTGGACAACAGAATCCAAAGCTTGCTCGAGGTTTCCATCCAGAAAGGATGGAAGAAGGGGACAGACCTGGGATGATGCCTGCCTACACAGGAGTCTGTTTGCAATGGAGCAGAACCACAAATCCACCTTTTCTGAAGAGGCCTGGAGCCACAAAGCTGGAATTCAAGAGGGAACATCATTCCTGTTCTTTCCCCTACAGATGAGAGGAACACTCAACTCTGAGAGGTTCATGCTTTTAAGTGCTGCCAGCTGTGGTAGGCAAGGGCTGCACGAGACTGTTCCTGACAGGTGTGTTCTCCAAAGAACAGCATTCGCTCGGTGATGTGACGGCCGAGGGCTACAAAGGCTACTGCCTGAAACCCTTTCATCCCAGCCCAGCTTGCCGACAGCAACTCCCATCTGTCACCAGGCAGGCCAGCCCCTCTCTGCTATGCTGCTACTCCCTTTCCTGCCAACACTGTCCTGGAGGTGGGAGTGAGAGTGGAGGGAGGTGGGTAAAAAAGGAAGGTGAAGACAGCAGCCACACACAAAAGGAGGATGATTTAATAAGGAGAACAAATAGTCACACTTTCAGTTTTTCCAGCTTTCTCAATCTTCTGTTTCTCTGTGGCCCAGGACAGCCACCAGTGTCCTGATAAAGAAGCATGGATTATACATACTAATTCATTCACTGTTCTCCAAAGCAAGTCCTCCAGCACTTCTCATTGAGGGCCTGCCCTAAAAGCCCCCTCTGTAAGAATATATCAGGGCAGATAAATTCAGACTGTCTCTAACATCCATTTTTCTAACCACAAATTCGGATCATCTTCTCAGCTGTTCCTGCAGTGTGGCAGGCATTTCTGTATCTGAGGACATCACTGCACATGTAATTGCTCTCAACATTCAAAGAATTTGGTTTTGGCCCTCAGAAGAAGGTCCTTCCCATCATGTCCAGGCTACCCCATGCAGATATCTGTCCATCTCATATCAAACTAATTCTAGGCCCCAGAGGGGTATGAAGAAGAGGGAGGCACAAAAATCTGTACATTCCCTCTACAGGTTTGACAACATCCTGATCTTCAGCTGACCCTCTTCCTTATATTTCACTTTCTCTGGGTTGCTGCAGCAAAACAAAGAAGGAGTTTCACTTTCTTCCTCAGGGAAGGTAGAAGTAAAAAACTCTCTATTTTCCAAACTCTGCTTTCAAAAAATACAAGACATTTTTGGACTGAGATGATCAGTCTTACAGATCAGACTCCTCTCCCTCAAGAACAACTTCCAAACACTGCATGCTGAGAAAAAACTTCCCTGGCCTCAGCTGCAATTTCAGCACTAAGACCATCCTCCCAGGATATGCTTTAGCATGACTAATCACCAAAGGACTGCATAGGAGCCACCTGGAAGGGAATTTGCATGCTCACTCTCCAGGGGAGAATTTTTCAGGCTCTCAGAGGGTTAAGCCATTAGCGCTGCTTCAGAGCAGATACCATTATCCCACTGAACTGCTGCATCCCTTCATGAGCTAACAAAATGAAATTCCACCCCTACAGGGAGCAGTTCAGCCAATTTCATACTCCCCCTAGATATAAAAATCAAGCTTCAAGCACAGGGGAAAGGAGCAAAACACAAACTGCCATATATAAAGGAAGACCAAATTCCCTAACCCAGCAGAGAGCAAGTGTGTGCTAGCCCAGAAAACACTGGGATGGGGGCAGGGTGGGATTAAATCTCCTTCTACAGGAGCTTTCCTTTAAAGGAGGAAGAAAAACCACAAACCCACTTGAGACCAAAAAACCCAAACTAATGAATGAGGTTGATGTCTCATAGAGCAGAAGAATTGCCAATGGGATCAGGGCAGGGATCCACATAAACCTGTAACCTGAATCTAATAATGGTCAAAACCAGATGCTTCAAAAGAAAATGTAAGAACTTCTGGGAGCAGCTTTCACGTGGGGGCAATCTTCCTAATCCCCTTCTTCCTAGCTCTGCCCTCCCAATCCCTTCTTCCCACTAAAAAGCACACTGCTTACACAGAAACATTCCAATTTCCTTCTATTTGTTCTAAGCACATCAGGCTCCAGTTCCACTGCAGAGCCCTTTGCTCTAGGGTTGTTACTAATCAGCTCTTGTGTTGGCCATTTATCACTTCATATTTTGATGAGTTTTATTTCTAAAGAGTTAAAGCCAAGGCCATATCGCTGGCCCACAGTGAATGTTTAATACTGCTGTAAATAACTTCAAATTTCCAATCACTTTGGACGTAAGAGGAAATTCAAAAGTTAGGATGTCACACGACACTCAAACAACCACCACTATGTCTTCATCTGACACAATGGAGCAGCTATGGTAAGTGGTAAGTGTATTGCTTTTACTCATATAGCTAACTTTAAAAGCCACAGTCACAAGGTAGGTACATGCAATACAGATAAAGCAGCAACTCTTTTCACTGACAGAGGTAGAACAAGACATCTTCATCTTGCTGGAGGACAAGCTGGATTAGCATCAAGAAGACTAGAAACTGAATTCCCATATTCTCATCCCATCTTGATATTGATACATGACGCCAGGACAGTTCTGACTCTTTTGCCCCATTCTCCAACCTGTAAAATGAAGGATATTTATTGCTTTCTGAAACAGCTGCAAGTCCTTCATAGGCATTGCTTCCCCTGATAAGAAAGCAATCATAGATTGTAGTAAGATGCTTTCACCAGCACTCACAGCAGGATTAGGCTATGTCAACAGTAAACACAGTTAAGCCTCAACCCCCCTCCTGTGCTCAATTCCAGCTTGATCTCTCCATATCAATGCAAAGAAACAATATTTTCCTAAGAGAGATGAGCAAAGGCAAGTCTCAGTTGGAGTTGAAAGCAGGCAAATGCCCAGACAGACAGGTACTAACTTGCCTTTCCAGGCAGAGCCAGAGGCAGGATGGGGAGCAAACCCAAGAAAGGGGAGCCAGTGGGAAAAACTAGGCTGGGCAGCAACAGCTAAAGAGAGCACATCTGTCAACTGACAGTGAGCAATACAAAAAGGCCTTTGAACTTCCAACCATTTCCCTGAGCTCATCCCTTAGCATGGTCACACTGGACATCATCCAAAGTTTCAGCAAAGCTGGGTCTATCGTGAGCCTGCTATTCCTCCCCCTCTCCCAACTCCTATTACACAGGACACTCTTTTATTGCCAAGCAGAAGGAGAAGGGGGAGGGTGGGGGAAATGGGAAGTTTATAAGGTGAAACACAGACTGAATCACGTCCCACTGTCCTTTGAACACTTTATCCCTGCTGCCTGTGGTGAGCAGGTTGCTTTGTACCCAAGGACAGCAAGCAACTGGTGTTCAGAGGTCTGGAACACAGAGAGGCTTGAACAATATTGGCTGCTTAATTAGACAAACTCTCATTCGTGTGAAGAATGAGAAGTCAATTTTAAAAATAAATACAACAACAACAAAAAAAACATGCTAGCTACATTAGAAAAGTGCAGCTTAACCCCCCAGGTATGTTCATACTCGTGCATATGTATAAACACACACATACCCACAAACAGATCTGTCTGCTGAGATCTGCAGCACGGCAGGCAAAACGTCCAGGGACAAAAATAAAGGAGGTTAGTCCACTCTCAGGAAGAAAAAGGAGACATTGCATTTTACTAACAAATTTTTTGGAAAATCTAGTTCCAGAATAACATAAAATGTTACTGCACTGCTGAACTGTATTTAAGGAACTGTATTTGTTGCTGGTTAAAAAAAAAAAAAAAAAAAAAAAAAAGACTTAAAGACTATCAGCATCCAATCTTTCACAACCCTTTGATCACAAGCACTCTGCCTGAGGGGGCATTGCATTAATTCTGGTGCCCTTTAAAGGAAACATACATATTCCAAAGCCCAGTAACATGACAAAGTTGCAGATATGGAACTGGTTTGTTTTCAACAGAATACTGAACTCTTGACAAGAGTTCCTAGATTTTAAAACTTGAAGTTTAGATGTGAAGCTTTACCTGCGCCTTTGCATCTGAGCTTCTGATTAAGTGAATGGCAGAAGGAAAATTATTATTTCAAAGTTTCTATTACTTTTAATAAAAGACCTGTGAGATTTTTTTGTTGTGGGGCTGATGAGCAGGTTATAGTGATAATCCTGCCTGGCAAGGAGGAGGTCCTCTACTGGGATTGAATGAGCTGTAGCTCAACAGGAACTCTGTAGATTTCTCCATGAGATGGGAACAACAGCTCACTTTCAGTAATCTTTAAGGTGAAAGAAATAAATTTTTCTTCAGACCCTTCAAATGAAGAAGTATTGTACAACAGTACACTGAGGTAATCAAGCAGGTCTACGTCCCAAAAAGTAACATATTTACAATTATGTATGATACAGACCCAAAATTCAGAGCAAGAAAGCTCTTCTGGGAGGATGCTTATGGGGAGATTTGGTGTATCTTATGAGAAACAGAACTATGTATCAGTCCTCAGGCCAAGTTTACTCAGTTGTCCTTTCACCCTTGCCACAGGAAGTAAGACTCATTCACACTATGAAGACTTCAAAGGGCGTGCAGGAGGGCAGAATGAAAACCATTCCTCTTCTTGCATGCGGCTTTCGTTAGGGACAGGCCAAAGCAGTCTCTGCTGGCACAAGGCAGGAAGGCAGCTGAACTACTTTGTGCATGTGTAGCGAGGACTTCCAAGCCAGACACTGTCAGCAAGCCAGAGAGCTGACAGCAAAGTCTATGGAGCTGGCATGACAGCTGGCAGGTTGCTTATTGCTATTATTACTACAGCACTCTGGCTTGTAAACATGATCCAGAGCAGGAAGCAAACATGTCACGGAATAATTGGCTTCCATCACAGCATGGCTTAAAATCTGCAAGGAGAACAATTTCTGTCACAGGTAAGCAGAGGCAGAGCTCTCCCAAAACTACAGAAAATACCTATGGAGAGGCAGATGCTCCAAGGACACCGATACAAATGTAAAGTGTTTGGGGTGTGCAGAAACAGTGACAGTTGAGGAAAAATTTAGTGCAACCAACTCAAGAAGTGGTGATTTGTTTTATACTTGTATAATAATATACAATATTGTATAATAATATTGTATATTGTATAATAATATTGCACAATATTTTAATATTGTGCAACACAATATTAAAAATCCAAACAAAGTAAAACACACCATATTTTAAGAATTTACCTTAAAACTGAAAATATCTCTCAAAAAGAGGGTTTCCCAGGTCTGCTCTTGTTTTTCATAGTTGTAACTTCACTCACTATCAAGTATCTTGCTTTCTTTTCTTTTTTTTTTTTTTTTTTTTTTTTTACAGCACACACTGCATTTCAAGCTGTTACTCTTTAACCACAATGACAGATTACCAATGCAGGGCTAGAAAATTGCATTAATACAGAATTTAGCAAACTCTAATCAACTACTCAAGCATATGAGTATATGCACATATGCAGTACTATATAGACATAGGTTCAAGACTGAATCTTGACTTGCTAAAATAATTTTCACCTTAACCCCCAGTTAGTATACCTGGAGCTTGTTGGATGACTTCAGAACAAATCTTTAGCTCAGTACTTGTATTAAAAGAAATGTAATAATTTCAATTAATATATAAAACGATAAATCAAGTTCAAAACAGAGAAGCTCAAAATTTCACTCAACCAGGAAACTTTATGCATATCACAGACAAACACCCAGGGAAGGAAAGAAAAATTAGTGAACCAATTGTTCTCATGTACTGTGTGCATCACTGCTGATTCATGAGAAGCTTAAAATGATTTGAAATTAAAGTTGTTGTTCCAAGGGGCTCAAGCCCCAGCCCTGCTCTTGCACTCCTGTTTATGCTTGGCACAGTCAGCAAGCAGAGGAAATGGAAGGTTAACCCTGCAAATGAGTACACCTTCAAAAGGCCCCTGTATGCCAAGCAGAAAGGAGAGATTTAGCAAACAACCTGTTCTGGCAAAAAGGTTCATTACTATAATAACTAAGCAAGACACGAAACAGCACAGACAACTACCACAAACCTACACTGTAGAGCTGATCTAGTTCTTACAAGCTAAGAATAGTATCATACTTGGATTCATAATGAGCAACCACTCAGAGCAAGACATAACAGGCTTAAAGGAGTAAGTGCTCCTCGGGCTCCTCCACTGCAACCTTGAATGTGTGTGCTGAAGTCATGCACTTAAGAAATGGGGCGAAGGATGCTCCAGAAAGGTTAACTTTTATTTCTGCTTTCTTCTTTCCACTAAATTGTACTTCAAGTACTGCGGGCTGTCAGCTGAAAAAATTCTTTGTATCTAATCTACCAGGATGCAATATTTAAAAAGGCAGCTCCTACTCCAGTCCTTCCCCTTGAATTGCTTTACTCTTTATAAATGGAGCTCCTTATCTCCCCTTCCATCCTGTCAAACCTACTGTCCTTCTCTGTATATGTTAGCTTTCTTCTATCACTAAATTGCAGACACCTACAGTACAAGTTATATCCTGAGTAAGACCACAGAGTCAACAAGGTTGGAAAAGACCCTCAAGACCATCTAGTTCAACAGTCAACCTATATACCACCCCCAAGCCATAATCTCAAATGCCACATCCAGACACCTCTTAGGCACGTCCAAAGACCAGGACTACACCACCTCCCTGGGCAACTTATTCAAATGCCTGACCACTCTTTCAGTGAAAAGTTCTTTTCTATTGTGCAATATATACCTTACTTGGTGCAACTTAGGGCCATTCACTCTCATCCTTTCACTTGAGACATGGTAGAAGAGACTGACCCCCACCTCACTACAACCGCCTTTCAGGTGCTGTTGACCAGCACTCTCCTTTTCTGCTGCACAGCTTTCCAGCCTGTAATACTGCCTGGGTTTGTTGTGATCCATGAGCAGGATCTGACACTTCACCTTGTTGAACATCGCACAACTGGTCTCGGCACATCGACCCAGCCTTTTCCTCATCCACTAAATGGGTCATGCTGTCACAGAAGGAGATCAGGCTGGTTAAGCAGGACCTGCCTTTTTTAAACCATATTTGTCTGGGCCTGATCCCCAGTTGTTCTGCACATGTTGTATGATGGCACTAGGATGATCTGCTCCCTGACCATCCCTGGTACTGAGGTCAGGCTGACAGGCCTTTAGCTCCCTGGACAATCCTTCCAACTCTTCTTGTAGGTGGGCGTTTTATTTGCCAATCTCCATTCAACTGGAACTTGTCCAGTTAACCACAACTGCTGCTAAATGACTGAAAGTGGTTTGGCAAGTTCTTTTACCCTCATTACTTTTAGGTGCATCCCTTCTGGGCTTATAGACTTGTGGGTGTCTAATTAGCATAGCAGGTCACTAACTATTTCCTTCTGGATTATGGGGGCTTCACTCAGCTCTCTGTCACTAAATTCCAGCTTAAGTAACTGGGTATCCCAAGGACAACTGGTTTTGGCATTAAAGACTAAGGCAAAGAAGGCATTAAGTAACTCAGCCTTTTTCTTATTTCCCTGACACTATGTCTCATATTCTCTGACACTATGCTACCATCTACATTCAGCTAAAGGTAAAGACTCTGCTCAGCCCTCCTTTTGCTGCCAATGTGTTTATAGAAATTTTTTCTGTTGTCTTAACCGCAGTGGCCAGTCTTCTTAGAAACTGTAAATTAAAAAAGGCAGAAGTCAAACCCAGTTCCCACATTCTCCGCATCACTTTATACTCTGTCTCTTGTATGTCTACCTCTATCTTATATTCTTCCCAACCTCTAGTGTCTGAAAATATCAGCAATTGCTCACACTTCAGTACTGTTTCCTACTTTGCACAGCTTCCATTCAAATAGATACAGGCCAGATCTCCTTAATATATTGTATTTCCTGATCGTGCAAGACCAAAAGGTTCCTCTCTTTGAGGCCACAGAGAGACATGATACATCAGTAGACAACAAGAAAACGTAGAAGAAAGTAGCATGAAAAAAATGTTCTTCCTCAAAACACAAAATCTGCCTCTACTTGTAATACTAAGACTTCCCAAACAAGAGGTGGCATATTCATCTTTAGCAGCCCTTAGTGGATTATACATCCATAAACTTGTCAGACTGCTGTTTGAGAATGTTTGAAGTTTCAGAATCAATATTTTGTGGCAAGGAGATTCACAGTTTAAGAATACGCTGCATGAAGCAACTCTTGTTAGCACCTCCTGCCAATTCCTATGGAAGATCTTATCTTTCCTGCTCCCAAGTCCTACCATGCCTGCTTAGCTTGCATTTTTTTGTGCTGGAAGTTGTTGAATTACAAAGAAAATCATATCAAGAAGTATCACTTGTCTAAATTGTTACTGAGCCCACCAAAAAAAAACTTAAAACAATACCGCCAGCATCCCCCAATCTCCTCACCTACCTACAGAAAACCCCACAAGAAAAGGAATTTTTTCCTGTGCCTAGTAAAAAACCAGAAAAACCAGCTTAGCTATTGGATATGCCTCACCTCCCCAAGACTCAAGGTCTTCCATGTTGCTCAATGTTTGCAAAATTTTAAGAAACAAGAATTAAGAAGGAAGAAAATTTTTGTGAAGCTGGGTTGATATCTCCCACATCTAAGGAAGAAAAGATTCTTTAAGACAATATTTAAAATATTAGGAAAGCTCTTTTCCATACAGTAATCAACAGCAGAAACCAGGAATGGTTAGAGAAAGATCCAGCAGAGGAAGATAAATTTCTCTCTCATGTCCATTGACAGAAGCCTTAAATTTTCAGCTCTAGAACAACTTTTAGGAAAGGAGTTTCATGAGACCAGGCCTTTTTTTCTACTCTTCAATTCTACCATGCCCTGTGGAATCCAACGAGATGAGGAAAAAAAGGAAATTACTTGTGTTTCCACGGAAAGAGGTTTTCTTTATTCATCTCTATCATGCTACACCCACTCAGAATGACATTTCTCATCAATTCTCACCTAGCTGGGTTCAGCTACACAGATGCAGATACACAGTACCTGTGAGGTAACGTCTCTCAGCAGATCCCAAGACCAATGAATGTTATTTCAGTGTTTGCCTTTTCCTCCTTTCACAGGGTGGCAAAGACAGAAACTAGAATGCTACTTAAGAGGGCAACACCCTCAATATGCCTCTACACCCTTTCATTTTCCATTAATATTTACAGCAACATCATTTAATTCTAACTCAGAGATAGTGCTTTTACAAGGGTGGAAAAATGAGAGGTACTTTTCTCTGTCTCTCCTCTCCCTCTAAAATATTCATGTCCAACCACCATCTAAAACCAGCTGAAAAAAAAGTTGAAGTTGGGCTTTCACTGTGTTTTATATCAGTGGACAATGGCTTTGTTCGACTCCAAGTCAGTCAAAAGTATGTCATCTACAATCAAAAACATTTGTCACACAAATGGTAGGATGTGCCTGTAAAACAGGGCAGCACCTACAGAGAAAAAGATAATCAATTTTCCCAAACACAAGTCAAGGATGGTATTCTTACTGCAGCCATCTTCATCACTGTGGTCCCCACAGTCATTGTCTCCATCGCATTGCCACTGAGCAGGGATGCACGTGCATTCACCAAAAGCACTGACAGCACAGGTGAAATGATTACGCCCACAGGAGCACTCAGCGCTACTTGTAACACCTGTAAAGGAAGAAAAACAGAAAGAAAGATGTTTTGAAGAGATCCCATCTATTTTACAGTAAACATTAAATACAAAGTGACATCCATTTTTCTTTGTGTACACGCTACTGTGTATGAACACATCCTTGACTGCAAAGGAAAATATTCACCCTCCCCTCATGCCGAAATTGGAGATCAATTACTATACAGTTTCTTGGAAAGGGGCTCTTTGAAGGCAACAGCAAAGTGCCATCTACCAAAAAGAGACTTGGGAATCAGCTGAAAAATATCTCAGCACTAATCACAAACATTCAAGGAATGCCAGGTATCAGAACACCCCTTTTATTTTACAAAGTCAGTCCTCTCCTAGACCACAATGCTGCTGCTGCTCTTCACTTAGTTCTCACACCACAATACAAGGGAAAACTCTCTGAAGTAGAATCCTTGCTATTTGAAGGGTCTTCTCCAAACCCTAAACATTTTAGATGCAAACCTTTTGTATGTCACTATTTTAGACTTTCCAGACTCCAGTGAAAGTGGAAAAAATAGCCTTTATTATTTATCTTTAAACATCAAACTGTTACATTAGGCTGTGCATAATTGACATTTATAAGACCAAGAGGATTTTCAGGTTTACAAACTGACCAAAAGAAAGTGGAGTCCAAACAATAATATATAACCTGATAAGAATATTTTTTCCAGCCTTAAAGTTAGCCTAAGGACCTCCCAGCCCTCCTTTCCTGCCTCCAGAACAATAGCCTAACACAACTCTTAACTCTCATTCCTGTGCAAATGCAACTATTTATGATATTATCCCACACTTCCTCTTAAAAAATCTCTGCCTTGAGAAAGAACAGGCTGTAACACCACCCACCCCCAAAAGGAAAAGGTCATGCCTGAACTTCTTTATCTAGACAATCTACATAATCAATATCACTGTTAAACAAATTATTATCAATCAATCATCAACTCACTCAAGCTAGTCTGGTTGGACTTTTTTGCACGGTTCCTTCTTTCTGCAATTCAAACAAAGCTAAAGCTCTTAGATTAAACAACAGATCATAAGGAAAGAATTACAGAGAAATATCTGCCCCAAGTGGTAATCACATACATAGCAAACTATTTTCAAGCTTTTTGATTTCATTGATCTCACTCATACATCTAGTTTATCTGTGATTAATCATAACCTGTATCAATTCAGTAAAAAGATAAAACAAGCCTCATAATTTCCTTATTTTCCATTCTAATTGAGAAAAGCAATATCTGTAAAATTGATGTAATACTTCTGCAACTCTTTCAACGGCAGAATTCCCTCCAGTGAAGACATCCACTTGTGCAAGTAAAGCAAAGATTTAACTTCAGAGAGGATGCACTTCCTTGAAAAAGGATTACATTGTTTCTTCTGCACAAAACTGGCTGAAGAGTTTTCTGCCAGCCCCAGCTGCCTGCTTGCAAATGCTACACTGCAGGTTGCAAGGCCTTAACTACAAACTATTTTACAAGCTGAACTGTACCAAACAAATTGGTTGTGGGATTTCTTATTCAGTCTGTCATGGGCACAAAAACCTTTTATTCTTTCACTCACATCCACTATAAGTTACTGTTGAAAGCTTTAGTACAAAACATACATCTCAAGGTATTTACTGCATGCAACAAAAAAGCAGCCATCATCTGGTGTAATGAGGTATAAAGGCTAAAAGAACAGGAGGTGAATAAGGAATGCAAGAGGCCAGACTCTACAATTCCCTGGGTAGCCTGTCCTCCAGTGTTGACAACCCTTTTGATGAAGAAATTTTCCCTAAATCTCCTGTAACACAACTTGAGATCATTTCTGCTCATCCTGTCATTTTGTACCTGGAAGAAAAGACACCTACTTCCCTACAACCTCCTTTCAGGTAGTTAGGGAGAGTGATAGGGTCTCCCTGAGCCTCCATTTCTCCAGGCTAAACAACCCTAGCTCCTTCAGCTCCTCCTCTGAAGACCTGTTCTTTAATCCTTTCACCAGCTTTTCTGGCCTTCCCCATGAGCAGCATGGCAGTACAGCTCTGCAACAGCAAAGAAAGAATTAGTGCAGCTGTCCCAGTCTGCAAACTGTAACTTAATCTGCTGTATTGTCAAATATACAGTGCTCTTCAAAGTTGCTACTAATATTAGATTACATATTAGCACACACATACTAAATCTGTTCTTCTCACCTCATTAAAGTTGCTATGTTCCATCATCTCTGCTTTGTGATTTTACCATGTTACTGAAACTGTTGGAAGCTGAAGGACACGCCATGACCTAGATACCAACACTCTCTCATATGCACTAGCTTGTGTCTGTAGTGCTATTATGTAAGCATACTTTGCTCAACTATTTCAAATTACAACCAGTGCAGATCTAACGGTTTGTGATTTGTGACACTTAGGAGAGCTAACCTTCTAGTCATTTATAAATCATGATCTACCCTGGTTTTGCACATGATTGTTGGGAAAGATTTTAACCTATGAACAGCTTCAGAAGCAAATCCTGGATGGCTAGTCTTTCCCAGCAAAAAGAACAAGGTGAATGAAAGCTGGCACACCTTAAGGCAGCAGGAATTTTCTCAATGATTTCAGTGTGGATAGTATTTCACCTTTGGCGTCTCATGATTATTTCCCAGTGCTCAGAGCTCCAGTCTCACTACCCTGTAACTGTATCTGTAACAGTAGAGGGTCAGGAAGGATAAAGATGAGAAACATGTTTTTTCCAACTCCAAGAGGAAGTGGGTGCACTCAGTGTGAGAAGCCTTAGCAGGAGATCTACTCTCTTACCTCAAACTCTCATTAAACACTGGGAGTATGAGACAGAAGGCTGACCAAACACACACATAAAGCTCCAGTGTCACGTTTCAATCCCAGTTAGTCAGTGGGCCAGGACCAGGATGGAAATCAGTGCTTGCTGTTCAGGCAACTGGACCAACAATCAAAGGGGACATATCTAATTGCACTTCTACACATTATTCTGGAGCAGGAACAAGAGGCACCTCTGGGCTTAGTAATGACAAATATTTTTCCTGGAGCTTTACATCACATTGCAGGCTTGGACATTCTGTTAACTCTGTATTCAAAAGTATCTTCACTTATGCAGAAGGCAAAACCCTGACATATTTTAGCAATACAATATATATAAAACTATACAAAAGAGCTAAACAGAGATATTGCCACATGCTGAGCTGATATCACTCAATTTTCATGGCCTCTCCTGATCCCTCACGTGACCACAAAAAAATCTCCTACTCTCACTTGCCCATGGGTACAAAGAACCAAAAAATTATCTTCGCTGTTTGTAGTTTGGTTCCCTCCAGATGCATAGCAGCAGGATCCAGTAACCAAACAGTTTTTAGCAAAGTATACAAACAACCTCCCGATTTTAAAAACAGGAAGTCAGTCTAAACACAGGCCTCATACTTAACATCTGCCATCACCATAAATTTAGCATGGTATGCTCAGTTTCTTCAGATTCCTTCCAAATATCCTCCACATCTTCATATTTATCTGATAAATGAAATGTCACCTAAGGAAGAGTTGACCCCACCTCTCTTAAAACAATAGTTAGGATCTACGTAGTTTTATGTCTAAAGTTGGCAAAGCAGTTATGGCATTTCTGGCTGAAAAGGAGAAGTCAATTATCATCCTGTTACTTCTGCCTTTTTTTTTTTTTTTTTTTTTAAAGGGGGTGGGGGGAGAGAGGGCAGGGCTGCTTAAACAGTACATTGTTACTCTGCTTCCCTCACCTCCCAGCAACTCTTCGTCAGGCCAAACAATACAGCCCCATAAAGCAAAACCTAATAATATACACAGCTTCATTTTGCTGATAAAGTCACTTGCAACCCTCAGAGCTATTACAGAGCAACCCTTTATTTGTCACGGATCATAAAAATATCAGCATTACAAAGAAAACCTAAGTACACAGGTTAATTACCAAACTGGGGTCTGTAGCTGTTGCTTTGACAGAAACAGTAGATTTCTAGTGGAGAGTGAAAACACTGTTTAAGTCCTGATGGTATGCTTTATTTCAAAAACAAAGATTCCAACCCATCCCCTCCACAGCTCTTAACACTACTGTGTAGCAATTCAACCTTTGACAGGCTGAGACAACATGGAATCATGCAACAGCCCAATTTGGAATGGACCTCAAAAGATCACCTGGTCCAGCCTTTTGTGGAGAATGGAGCCTGGATGAGACTATCCAGCACCCTATACAATTACATCTTGAGAACCTCGAGTGACGGGGACTCTGTCATGTCTCCTGGGAGGTAGCATGATTGTTCTCACTGTAGAAAGAATCTTTTGTTGAGATAAACACATTCCTGTCAGTCTCCAGTACCATTCTAGCACTGCCAGAATTTTATCATATTCACATATGGATGAAGTTTCCTCAACGAACAACTGCAAAAGAATCTGGCTTTAATGATCAATGCCATGCTGCCTCTCCAAATTTTCTTTTAACCAGGTATCAAGAACCAGCTACGTACAAGAGACTCCCACTCCACATCACGCTGTTGATTGTATCTTTTCCCTTTGATCCTAACACAGAACCTCTTACTGTTATTTTTAAAATCAGCAGTAGGAAGTTCACAGCCATCAGTTTGTTTGCACCACCCTCCAATTCCTCATGCACCTGTAACACCAGACAGCATAAAGAATAAAAAATTTTCTGGATAAAAGAAAGTTTGGAGAGGCAGCATGGCATTGATCATTAAAGCCAGATTCTATTGCAGTTGTTCATTGAGGAAACTTCATCCATATGTGAATATGATAAAATTCTGGCAGTGCTAGAATGGTACTAGAGAACAGCTAAAACCATGGCTGAGTATCCCTCAAGAGCTTCTATGCTGCAATGAAAACAGCACCAATAGCTTTAGAAAAGCCAAAACTACAAACAAATTTGGCATTATTTAGAGTTGCAGACTGTTCAGTTCAGCTCAGAATCAGAAGCCTCTGGAAAGAGCAATCATTCTCTTGGTCCAGCACTGAGTAACATGGATCTGGGTTCCTCCCTGTCCATGGACAGGCATCTAATTCTGGCCTACAGAAGACCTTCAATGGAAGGCAGAGATCTTTCTGCAAACCTCAGAACCAAAAATATGACATTACCATTTTTTATAATTTTAGCTCTACCACAGAAAAATTTTGTGAGGACAGAAGGAATAAGTGGATATTGAACAAGGGTGAAAATACAGGACACATTTGAAACTTAGAGTGACAAAGAGGAAAAAAGAAATCCAGAAATCCAAAAATGAAATGGAATATGATTAATGGCATTAAAGGTGAAAGGAGATAACTAAAGTCCAAATAGTGATGGGTATAGGTTTGTAGGGCTTTTGCCATAGAGAAAGTAGTGAAGGGTATCCACAGATGCATTTTTGAACAAATCTGGAATAAGCATCAGAATATTTTGCCCTGGCTTCAACAGATGCACTGAATTTCTTTCTTCTGTATTTTAAGAACTCACGGGCATCTGATTGTTTACTTGGGGTTAAAATTAGTGAATTCTGTAGCACAGCCTTCTTAATACCTTGCCCACCTATTGCCAGAAGGTCTGGGTCAGATAGCAATTATCCTTCTTTCTCCACTTCCAGGCCAGGCTCTCTTTTGCATTCCCATCTCATAGACATCTTTATGAGGGGATATGTCAGATGGTCTTGAGCATAGTTCAGATGATACACTCTCCTTTATCCAGCAGTTCCCTGAATTCCTACAGCAAGGAAACTCAGATTTATTTGCTTGCCTGTCTTGAGGGAAAATGAAAATTTTGGATTCCTCTCTTACCCAAATAGCAGTTTCTACTGAAGGAAAAAGTACAGTTAATCCAGCTTTAGAAAAGGGATTTGCTGACCATTGTTTAAACTCAGAGCTCTGCTGGCAGAAATAGAAAAGGCAACATTACAGCACAACAGCCTGATGTCAGAAGGGGCACCATGCACTGATAAAAGCCAACAGTTTTCTCTTCTTTTCCAGTCCCATTACAGAAGCATCTGAAGCAGTTCTGATTGGGTACCCACATGGTCTTCAAGCTGTTGAAGCCTGCCCAGATTAAAGTTAACATCACCAGGAAGAGCAATCCAAAAGTTATCAAAGGTTTAAACAGAATTGTTACAGTTTTTTGGTTTTTTTTTTTTTTGAGGAAGTATGTCATAGTGGAAAGGTTAAGGGAGAAAAAAAAAAAAAGACATAACCCTCAAAAAAACCACATGAACCAGAGAAGAGACTGAAGATGTTACAGCTTTTGGTAATGGAATACGGTGCCTACTGTGGCAGTATCCCAGTGAGAACAAAAGTTCTCTAGTCCTAGAAGTTCCCTGTTCAATTTGAAAAAGCAGGGATACCTCAATCCTTAACCAGCTTGTTCTCAATTAAACACGTGACTGCACAAAGTGCTAGGGAGAGGCCCATTATCAATCACCTTCAGTTACCATATTAAACTGCCCAACTACACACCTTAGACCTCAAAAATGTCACACTTAATATGAGCACAAAGAATAGAAAGCATAAGGAAGAGAAATTCCACAGGGCATCTGCTATCTGGGACTTGAGGAAGATAAGGGGTACAACAAAGTGCAAACTGACTGAGTGTTGGTGCAATGGGTGTATGACTGAGCTAGAGTGAGACTGGAACAGAAGCTGTATTTTCAGAAACACTGCATGGGGAGAGAAATAGGAGGCCTTTAAAAACATGTTTGAGTCTCTGGATCCCAGTTCTGATCCCACAAAATTAAAGATCAGCACTCCCACTGAGTCCACTGCAGCCAAGGAGTAGGAAAGTATTTACAGAAATAACTATTGAAAAAATATACTGAAGAAGCATTTGATTTGAACTAAAAAGACTCAATTATTAAAAAGAAATTGTTACAGTTCCTTGTTCCAAAACCTTAAAGTCATAAATTAACACCTTGCAATAACCAATGTGACTATTATTGAGGTCTCTAGATACCTGTCCTAACTCTACATATATCTCCTATATCTTCTACAGAATTTGACAAAATTACTTCTTCCCTTCTATAAGTGGGTATACTACTATTTTGCCACCACAATGTACTGAGGTTTAATGTTTAATCTGTTTCTACAGGTACAGTCTTTGAACAGAAGGTGCATTATTATTGCCATGAAATCCTACTCAAAATCTTATTCAAATTTGCTGGGTTACCAGCAAACAGATAAAAAAAAAATCAGCTGAAGGACCATAAACAAAAGATAACGAGAAATAGCAGCAAGTCAAGCTTCAGGAGGTAGAGATAGCTAGTAGGTGTTGTAGGGATCAGCATTAGATCCAGTCCCATTAAATAACTCCATTAACGGTCTGGAAGAAAGATTAAGTATCAAGTTAAAGGGGCCTGCAAATTATACCAAAATAGGAAATATTCTCCCACAAACAGAACAGAGGAAAAAGAAATAATATAGAAGGGACCTTAAAAGATTAGAATTATGGGCAGGAAATTAAGATTCAACCTTTAAAAATATTTTTTTAAACTAGTGCATCTGGTGGAAATTAATTTAAAACAGATTGAACAAATTAATAGAAAAGGCTGGGATGCAGCAATGCCTGGAAAAATCAAAGAGCAATAATAAAAGACTAGCCACTGGTTTCTGCTATGACACAATATGGCAGCCGAAAAAATTACTTTAAGCTAATGGTGCATAAATGTCACATCATAGAGAAAGAAACTTTTCCCCCATCTGCAGAACTCGAGTGTAAGATTAAGGTCCATAATGAGGCTTGTACAGGGAAATTAGGCATCATATTCTAACCACAGTAACCAAATGCTTATCAAAAGTGTGTTAGAGGCACACAGTTCCCTCAAGACTCCAAAAAGATTCTATTTGAAGCCTGAACCAACATGGTATATTTTTATTCCCTGCTGACTATTTAGTTATTGAAATCAGACAAAAAGCAACAACTACCAATTCTATGAGGGTTTTTTCCTGAACTGGAAACCTTGTTTCCTGAGCAACTTCTTAGCTGCCTATGGAAGTACCTCACAATAGTCAACACATGAAGTCTCAGCATAGAAACAGGAACCTTTTAACTACTAAAGCATCTTAAACACATCAAAGTCCCAGCCTTAAGTTCTTGTCCAAAAGAACACATGAAGTATCAGGTAAATGACAACTATTTCAAATGGACCGAGGAATTTTAACGGGTGAGGCTCGACAGGAGAAACCTGTATCTGAGTGACCACATCTGCAGCGTTATCTCCAGCTCTCAGCTCCTCAGCACAAGAGACATGGAGGTCCTGGAGCAGGTCCAGCGGAGGGTTATGAAGAATCTCTCTTATAAGCAAAGGCTGAGGGAGTTGAGCCCGTTCAGCTTTGAGAAGAGATGACTGACAGGGGACCTCATCTATGTCGATATCTGAAGGGAGGGTGTCAGAGGATGGAGCCAGGCTCTGCCTGGTGGTGCCAAGCAATAGGACAAGAGGCAATGGGCAGAAACTGATGAAAAGGAAGTTCCACTCAAGCATAGGAGCTTCTTTGTTGTGCAGGTGACCAAGCACTAGAACAGGTTGTGGAGTCTCCCTCACAGGAGATATTAAAAAACTATCTAGGTGCAATCCAGTGCTATGTGGTCTAGGATAACCGTACTTGAGCAGGGGGTTGGACCACAATACCTAATGTGGTCCCTTTCAACCTGACCCATTCTGTGACTTTTTCCCCCAGCCCTCTCTTCAGAATCCTATACAGCTCCTTCCTGGGAACACCAGAACTACTTTGTAAGGACCTGGTAAAACACCTCAACTCTAATTTCCAGATATTTTGGCTGAAATGTGACCATACAGTGACACATTTTACATATTTACTAGCCATTAAATGGCAAATGTCATTTCTGTAACTACAAGATTCCCTCAAACATTTGGAATTTGTAGGAGAGTAGAAAAGCTAGTCTTGTTCTGTAGAAAAACAGCAGGTTTTTCTGTCAAATACTGCTGACATCCAAGAAACCAAGCACCATATCAGCCTGCTTCAAACATCATGTCCTATGTTAACAGAAATAGCCCTTGTAAAAAAGTCTTTGAGTCTTTAAAAAGATCTGAATTCAGTATGATGGTTCTCCCACTTTCCCTGAAAGTGTGTACAAAAACATTAGAAAGTGGGAGCATGTTTGTTCTACCAAAAATCTGTGAATGTGCAAAGACCTGAGGAAGCCATGAGCTGCAGTATGCTTGCTACCTCTGACATTCTGCTTCTTACCTCCAAGACCCTAACTGGAAGAGATTGAGCCTCCTAGATACCTTTAACCCACATACTTATATTTTCCCTATGGACTAATCATTTTTCCTACCTGGATTCCAAGGAGAAGGAACATTGTTTCCCACCATGTGAATTTTTTTCATGTTACTGTTAAAAGCATCCCTTCAGTCTTGGCATTTCATTACCTGTAGCTTTTCTCTCTTTGGCAGAGAGCATGTCATCGATCTTATATTATGAAGTGCAGAGTGATACCTGAAGGATTCCATCAAGAAACATGCTGATTTTAACATGAAACAGCATTTTCTTACATAGCTGCAGGCTTCTGTGCAACTGCATGTCAATAGAGAACTGCAAAAAAGAATTCAAGGGACTTATCCCAGCACTAAATTACTTGTCATGCAGGATCATTCCACTCAAGCATATTAAAGCATAAATGAAATACTGTTCCCTGAGAAATAGACAGAATGACAAAAGGTTGTTACTGCATAACATCACTCAAGGACATCATCATCCAACCTAAGACATTGCAGGAATGTTTAGCTGCACCACCAGGGCCTAACAGGTAGAGCTACAGGACTCAGGCCCTTTCAGGATACACACACATACTAGACAAACACTTTAAAATACTACCTTAAGCCTACGTCATGCTTTGCAATATGAGACACATAACTTTCCATTTCTTTCAGTGTTTTTTTTTTTTTTTTAACCCACACACTAACAACCTCTAACCTTTCCTGTTCCATAAAAGTCACAAACAATTTACTGCTCATTTGTCATGAATCATGCAGTACACTAAAATTTAGAAAATAATAGCACAACACTAGAAATGTTACCAGGTGACTTTCAAAATTACTAAGTGCCAGCTAGAGAAGCAATTGCTAAGAGCCAGCTAGAGAAGCAACCTGCTGTTTTAAGCAGATAATCCACAGGAAAAAGGTACTTTTGATGTATTTCACCTAGTACAGTTACCTATGAGTTTCACTAGCATGACAGCACTTATGAATGAAGGTCACTGAACAGCCAGAAAATGTTCTGCTATATCGAAGTTCATGGAAGCGAAACACTGGACTTTGTTTTCCCAATTATAGGGCAGAAAACATTGGCATTTTAAAGTCTGTGAGCTTTCCTTCAACTTTTCCATTACTTCATAGACAGACTTCTCTCATCTTTGAAGTAATTATCCTAAAGTGATCCTTACATTATCTCAGCTAAAGGAGCATCCAAGGTTTATCATAGTCACAGTAAGGATATGCTCTGTCACTTCTGGGAAACAACCTGAAAGAATCAGAATCTCAGAGCTATTGCAGAAATTCTGGAGCTTTGCAATCCTTTGCCTTCACTAAATGGAGAAGAATGCAAGCAACCTACATGATCTAATGAAAACCAGCTTGGCATCTGTCACTCGTAACTACAATATGAGAAAATAAATATTTAATTTGAATACATGCATTCCTTGCTCCACAGCTGAGAAAGACATAAATGTCATCTCACCACTAACTAAATATGAATTGAGCTAAAAACAAGCAAAAATAAAATCCTCACTCAGTTTTCAGTTTCATATAGGAGAGCTATATATCTTCCTGACTGCATATAGTGTTGAACAATAATGGATTCCAACCATGATAGAGACTATTTTGGAACCAGTTACAGGTCACAGCATTAACAAAAACTGAAAACAATGCCAATTTGTCTTAATCTACTGGTTGTAAACTGCACTGATTTACCTGCAGTGTCATGAGCAGCTAAGGTGTCACGAGGTGCGGCAAAAGGAAAATGGAGTGGTCAAAAGATAGCAGCTAAGAGGAGAAAGCACCACTGCCATTTTTGCTTGACAAGTTGTGCTCAGCGCTTCAGGGATCCAAGAACAGCTAGAAAATTCAGAATCCAGCCACTTCCTTATCACAAAGTCTACAGGAAAATCCTTTTCCATTTTATTCAGAAGCTCCTTGAGCTTTTAGCTTCTTCTGCCACACCACTCATGATCTTTGTTAATTACTGCATCAGTGCTTCTCCAGTGCTCTCTCAATTTACAGATTACCCATAACCATGCTCAACAGAATTTCAAAGCCATTTCTATTCTTTCTTCAGGGTTTCACCTGGCACCAGCTCTCTGAACTACTCTAAGTTAGTCCTACAGGAAATCATCAGCCAGCTTCTTTCATCTTTCAGATGCTCCAGGCACTGGACAAGCTGTAAAGACATTCTACCCTCCAGAACTTCTCTCCAAAACGCAGAAAACTCATTTGTTCAACCTTTTCAAGACTTCTGTCTTGACCAGTCCCAGAACACACCAGTACTGATAGCCACACACTTCTTTTCAAAAAGTAAAAGTGAAAGCATTGAGAGGTCTTCCTTTTCACAGAACTTTAAGTTCTAGCGGGATTGCAGTTGTCCAGGCACACAGTGCAAAGAGATCAACTGGCTCAAAAAAAACCATTTTGGCTTTTGCAGGCTGCAGATTCTTCCCATCATCATGGCATGATACAAAAAAGACCAGGTTCCTGGACAAGATAGAGACTGTTTTCTTATACAGAGATCCTTTTAAGGAGTTTATTTTGGTTTTCTATAAAGAGGCCCTAATGTTAGCAGTGGAGCATCTGAGCTTTGTAGCTTTCCAGCTCTGCCACACGAGAGACTGGGAAGACAACCACAGGAGCTCAGCCTAGCAGAGGAGTTCTCCGGGGAAGGGATAGGATACACAATGTGGTTTTGTGGCAATAAGGAGGCAGGAGCTCGTTTTTGCAATACCATGGGCAGAAGGACTTCAAAAGCACAAACCACAAGATAAATGGAGCTATCCTGGGACAAAGAGAGTTGTTCTGTATGTTGTTTTTTAAAAAATAACTCCATACATGATATTATGTTGCCCTCAGAGGATGAGGGGCAAAGGGGCAATTATTAACCGGCCAGATTGAGCTGGAAGAAGACAGCTGGGTCTGGCAAACAGAGAGGTACCACACAACCACAGAGACATCACAGCAACTGGGCTGCCTACCAGAGAACTGGATTCACTTAAAAGTAAAAAAGAAAACTTTACCAGCAATATTTTTGAAATATATATATGCACACATATACACACACACACACGCACTCAAAAACACAAGTTTAATGCAAATATTTTTTGTGGGATAAGTTATTTCTAACAGAACTGCCAACAGGAAGAACACGAATGTCAGGGTTGGGGTTACTGCAGGGCAACTATACTGTACATCATCCCCAATTTAGCCCACCCACATTTGTTTGCTTTCAGGGCAGCCCATGAAGCACCGACCTACACCTCCCACAGCACCTGGACTTCAGGCTGCTTTGCAACACTTAGAACATGGTGATCAAACTCTTCCTTTGTTTAAACTGGAAGTCGCAGGTGCTGCTTCTACAAACTACAAGGTTCCACAGTTCATCTACCCAGAAAAATTAACCACAATAGCAAAAAGCACCAGAGAATACCTTACAGCCAGTTTCACACTGTTCACATTGGGTTTAACTTTCAATTAAATAACAGCAACAGCATTGAGGCAGGGAGAGGACGACACACAAAAAGCAAAATGGTCCAGTTATGGAACCACATCTTTCTAAGTATGCGTGTGGTCCCTACTATTACACTGTCAAGTTGCCTTTTTCTACTAATGAACAATTCTAACACCTCTCTGGCTGAGAAGTATTATCTTCAATAAAGGAGCAAAAAAATGGAAGCTAAACAACACAGAACTGTGAGTATTTGGGTGCCTAAGGCGATTAAAATCAGTAGAAAATTAGACATTAAACTATCATTATACGGCTGGCCTAAGAGACTTAGAGCTGACTCTGAATATTACAAAATAGTCATACCTCCCACCACAGGCAGTATTCATGCTTGGAAACCTGAGCCTTAAGTGACTTCCCAAAGAGCTCATGGCCAAACTAAGAAATTAAAACAGATCCTACCCAGTCCCAGTCCACCTCTTAACTAGGGCACAATTTGCCCTTCCATACCTAGGTTCTAATTCCCAGAGAGCTTATTGAAACAAACTTGCAGGAAATCAAAGCCACTATTGCACAAACATGGAAGGATTTACACACACTGCTTGGGAAGTCAACACCTCCTGCTCTACCTCACCAGTCTGCTCCCCTATGCCATCTGACCCAAATTAAGTCAGAGCCAAGACCTGCTTCCAAAAAAAAAAGGTCAGAGCCAGGCTCCTGGGGGTTCCCAAGTTCCTGTATTAGCCTTACAATTCTTAAAAGGACAACATTAAAAGGAAGTCCAGTCCTGAGGCCACTGTTAATCTAATAAACACTGGAATTAGATTTCTTCTCAGTGAAGAGGCTGCCCGCCTGATGGCACAAAGCCAACATTTAAATGCTACTGTTGCTCAGAGCCCTAAATTAGTTTTGGATCTGGGGAGTTTGCCTTGAGCTACAGCCAAAAGAAACATAGGAACTGGAGGGAAATTTGTTAAACGTTCACAGAGCTGCAGGAAAGAACTACAGCAGGACTAGTAGGTGATGGGGAAGAGGAAGGGAAACCACACAAGAACAGCAGAAAGAGAAACAAGAAGACATGGGAAGTGACCAAAGAATAAGGAGATTTTTGTACAGAAGTGACTCCTCCCGTCCCTTCCCCTCCACACTTAGCTTCAAGAATAGCAGACTTTTTAAGTCCCACTTGCTCACAGGGTTTTTTGCACTACAGTGGTTAACTCTACCTTCCTATTTCCATGTTAAAAATACAGAATAAGAACCTCAGGAAACTGTCATTCCTGATTCCTTGGGCTACACTGGCGCTGAGTTACCATGAAATTTGATTGTCATTCTTGGTCAGTTGTGAGTAAATACTTCCAACATCCCTTGACAGGATCTCAAGAGATCCCATGTTCTCAAAGAGAGTGGTACACAGCTGTCTGCAGAAAGAACTTTTGCAGCAGTCTCTTCTTCATGAATAGGATGCAGTGAAAAAAATGCAAGATCCTGTCTGTTCATGTTGTTCTTCATTTTACTGATTAATTGCAGGACTTAGCATAATGTCCTCCTTCCTTGAATACTCAAACCCTTGATCTAACACAAATGTCTACATAGAGAGAGTTTAAAGTTGACATTTTGACTTTTTTTTTTCTTTTCCCAACAGGAAGTGACTATGAAGAGTCCCCCATTTGACAGCTGCTTCATGTGAAGCCAAGCCACTGAAGGCACAACCTGCATTCTGAATGAAGTGACCAGAGATGCAGGATAAAAAAAGGAAGATGAGCAACTTCCACCTCAGAAAGCTCCTATGAAAATACAACCTGTTTAGTGGATGAGTGAAAGGCTCTGGATGTTATCTACCAGATACTCTATCTCTTCAGTAAAGCATTTGACATGGCTTCCCACAGCATTCTCCTGAGGAAACTGGCTGCTCGCCTGAGTTCACTGTTCACTGGACAAAAAACAGTTGGATGGCCGGGCCCAGAGAATGGCAGTGCCTGGAGTTACATCCCCAGGGCTCAGTATCAGGCCTGGTCCTGTTTATTGTCCTTATCAGGCTGGATGAGATCAAGCACACCTCAGTCACTTGCAGACACGTTGAGTGGGAGTGTTGGTCTGGTGGAAGGCAGGAAGGCTCTGCAGAGGGATCTGGACAGGCTCATCATGGGCCAAGGCTGATTCCATGAGGTTCAACAAGGTGAAGTGTCAGGTCCTGCACTTGGGTTGCAACAACCCCATGCAGCACTACAGGCTGGGGGAAGAATGGCTGGAAAGCTGCTCAGCAGAAAAGGACCAGGAGGTGCTGGTCAACAGCAGCTGAACATGATCCAGTGTGTGTGTGTCCAGGTGGCCAAGAAGGCCAATGGCATCCTGGCCTGTACCAGCAACAGCGTGGCCAGCAGGACCAGGACAGTGACTGCCTCCTTGTACTCAGCACTGAGAGCACACCTCAAGTGCTGCATCCGATTTTGGGCCCTTCACTACAAGAAGGACACAGAAGTGCTGGAGGAATCCAGAGAAATGCAATGATGCTGGAGAAGGCCAAGGCCCTGGAGCACAAGTTTAATGAGGAACAGCTGAGGGAGCTGGGGGTGTTTAGCCTGGAGAAAGGGATTCTTGGGGAGACCATTTCAACTCCCTGAAGGGAGGTTGTAGGTTGTAGTGAAATGCAGGTCAGTCTCTTCTTCCAAGCAACAAGCAACAGGACAAGAGGAAGCGGTCTCAAGTTAGCATGGGAAGGCCTAGTTTAGATTTATTAGGAAAAATTTCTTCACCAAAAGGGTTGTCAATCATTGGAACAGGCGGCCCAGGGAAGTGGTAGAGTCACCATTCCTGGGGGTATTCAAAAGGCACGTAGACATTGTACTTAATGACATAGTTTAGGGGTGTACTTGGCAGTACTTGGTTAACAGTTTGACTCATTGATCTTAAAAGCCTTTTCCAACCTTAACTATTCAATGAATTGGAAGGAATGAGGAGCTTTAGAGACCAAAAAGCAACCCCTCTGTCATTTTCCCAGAGCCCACAAAGGAGCTTTGTTTGCTCCAACTGTATCTCCACTCTTTCCAATTCTCTAAAGAAACATTTCCAAGCCAGTGGGCACACATGTGCACAGGGTGCTGTAGAAAAAGATAAAACTACTGGAGAGAACACTCATTAGAGGACTTATGTGCCATCCTTTACTGTGCCACACGTGAAGCTGAGCATTGCTGGGGGGCAAGAGCATCTGCCCCCCCACCAATCTCCTCGCACTGCAGCACAGAGACCCCTTTCAAAGCTTGAAGAGTCTATTTGAATAAATCATCTGTGCTTCTCAACAGAAGCAAGCTACAAACAGGGTATTAAGGAAGAAGAGAATGAGCAGAGAGCATTGAACCATGTCCAGACACTAAATCAGATGAGCAAAAAATAGGTTAAAGAAAACCACAAGTATCACAACATGGGATTTTTTCAAAATTTGTAAAATTAAATCGGTATATAATAGAAATGAGTTTTTAGTCCTAGAAAGGGGATTTTAAGCATTCTGAAATTCCATCCCATCCCTGCTGAGACAACATGTGTCCAAGTTGCCATCCACTTTCCACACCAGTCCCCAAATTGAGCTCAACTACAGCTTTATTCTCGTACACATTATAGAATTCCTTTATATACTCTCCTGGCTCTTATGTTGTTCATGTTTCTACCAAGTACTTTTGCAACATTCCCCAACCAATCTGTGGAACTTTACAGGCCTCTTTGCAGAATTTTTCCTACTGCCACATTCAGGATTGCCCAGAAGGAGAAACAGGTATGGGTGGACAAGGGCTACTGAATTCTGCAAAACTATTAAAATACAACCAGTAACATTTGAGCAAACCCTCATACAACCTCTCCATGAACAAAATGCCCCTAAACTCTATTTTCATTCTTTGGTCCCTTGTCTTTCATAAGATACAGTCTGCTTACAAGTCTCCGACTGTGCACACAACTTCTTCCCCAAATGACAGAAGTCCTGTCTCTCACAAACACATACACAGGGACTGAGCAATGTTGACTCTGGTGAGGATCCCCCTCCCCCATTAGCCTTGTAAAGGGTTAAGGCCCAGTCATCACATGCTGGTAGGCTGACAGCTTTATGTCTAATGTCTGTGTGGGTTTCAGATTCTCCCTTTAATCGGGTTCCATTGCAATTAATCAGTGGGTTTCTTTATAAGAAAAATAATAATAATAATAAAAAACAGTGAGCATTCTATTCAGCCCAATTCAATCTGTCCAGCCAAATCTCACGACCAGCTGGAATGCCCCTTTCCTAGCCTGCCCAGCAGGATGCCCAAGAATGGCGTGTGAACGTTTCTCTCTGCTCCTGCTCCAGCGTTAAAATGAACAATAGTCCCTGCCAGTGTCATTCTTCAGCAATTCATCTCTTCCTGTCGCCAGACTCTTTCGTTCCTTCTTGCCCCTTCCACCTTTTTTGTATCAAAAACAACAGCAGATCAGCAGCAATATAATAAAATAAAATTGTATTTACTTGGGAGATTTGAGGGAAGGGGCAAGAAGGGGGTTGAGAACAGCAAGAGTCCCCACCCCCCTTTAGCAACGAAGACACCAAAAGGGAGCGTTCTCAAGCCCCAGCTGACCTGCTCCGCTCCACGCCTGGTTTCCCTGCTGCAAGGAACATCAAATTTGCCAGGGGGGCTGCAGGGGGGACAGGGCCCTTTTCTTCTGGAGGATGTTGGAACTGTAATTACAGAGAGGCAGTTTCCGGAGGGAAATTAACATGGATCTCAACTCATGTTCCCTGTATTTTTCATCTGCAGACCTGTGGCCTTTACTCAACTTTCTCATTCAACAGGGAATGTGTCAAAAGAGACTGAAAGAGGCTGCAAGCACAGCATTATGAGAGACCTGGACCTTCTCTTCCTGCAGGAGCAGAAAGAGAAAGGAACTGCTATGGGACAATCCAAGTAAAAATTCTGTATTATATACAAATATATTCCTCAACAGAGGAGGAAATAAGTAGTGTAATTGAATGGTCCATGAGGAACAGGTTAACCAGAGGAAGCAGTAAACACCATAGTAGGATACACACCCCCAACAACAGTTCTCCCTCCACTGAAAGGAAATGAGGGGCCAAGGCCTGGAAGATTTTAGTGAATTTAGTTTCACAGGTGTGAATTTAAAAGGGCTAGTTCCTGGCACACAGAACTGAGCAACAGTCTGGCAAAGACAGTATCTTATGCAGCATGCTTCAGAAGAAAAATCCAGCTGTTATTGATTACACAGAACATTTAAAATCCATTATAAAGAAGTTAGAAAAAGCTTCAATGAAATCTCAGAATTAAATCTGCCTGTAGAGCTTCTGCACTTCTATGGCACCACACAATTTCCGCATTATTTGCAACACAAACTCCTGAACTCAATGCACAATTATTATATGGTATTCATCATCAGAACAGTCAAGCAATCCATAAACACTGATTCACCTTCACATCTTATTTCTTTAAATGGTATCATCAGCTGTTTTCTAGATCTCTG
Organism: Taeniopygia guttata; assembly: GCF_048771995.1. Classification (NCBI taxonomy): domain Eukaryota; kingdom Metazoa; phylum Chordata; class Aves; order Passeriformes; family Estrildidae; genus Taeniopygia; species Taeniopygia guttata. Next base: position 26,371,475 of record NC_133030.1, on the reverse strand, counting down.
ACAGAAACCCATGACAGACATCCAAGTGTCCAACTTGTTTCCAACTGTCCAACTTGAAAAGCCAAAGAATAGTTTGCACAAGGGTTGAATGTTTGTAAAAGACTACAGAAGTAAAGGGGAGTAATGCAGGTGATATGAAGGTACAACACAGTGCCAAACAGGTCAGCCTCAGGTCTCTCAAACTAGCAAGTCTTCTTTTCCTAAGAAAAAGGATGGGCTACAAAAAGAACGTGAAAGACAAAAGTTGCTTTGTGGGTGAGCCACTATAGTGGGACTTGGGAGTAAAAAGTATAGACTAGATGAGCTTGGGAGATAAGGTACAGGGATGAGCTAGATGGAGGAAAAGAGAGCACAAGGCAGAGTGTCCCATCTCACACCCACTACCCAGAACCCTCCTTCCACCTGTCCACATTCCCTCATTTCTTTCGGTCTCTTAACATGCTTCCCTACTTTTATAATCTTCAACTCTCTTTTGCTACTCCTTCCTCCAAAACTTTACTCTTTTTCCCCCCCCTTTGAAAAATGCCCATAAATTCAAACTCGGTCCAAATCAGACACTAGCACAGTCACTTTTCTCTCTATTCTCACTGAGTACCCAGGTGCATGCTGATGGCAAAAGAATAGCTCTTTTCCATCTGGATCACTTAGTTGCCAAAAAAGTTAACCCTTTAAAATTACCTGAAATAATTTGACCAGGCAGACAAGTTGTATTATTTGGTATTTCACAACACACAGCTGCACTTGTTTTACACATATCCCTTGTGGGATGACAAACCCAGCTCTCCATGCTATTTCTTGCATTGCAATACAATCTTCAATACTGCTCTGTGGCACACAGAAATAGCCTCCTGCAGCTGCCTTCTCCTCCTCCTCCTCATGGCCTGTAGGTCAGCAAAGAAGCCCTCAGCCCACAGGGCAGCCTCTCAGAAGGCATTCTCTGGCCCGGAGCTCCTCTGGAGCCCCTCACAGGGGGCAAAACCTGGAGCAGAGCTCCTGGGCAACTCCAGTCTGTGTGACTGGATAGTCAACGTCCACCACAGTGAACATCAAAGAGGCTTTTGCTGGCAGGGTTTTTAACTCCTACTCAGCACACAAAAATACTAATTGAAAGTTTTTAAAATATTAGAAATATTTGAATATTTGCAAAGAATTTACAACTCCACTGTTCATGGGTGAATTTCAGAAATCAAAGAATCCTTAAGCTTCTTCTGGTTTTGGATTGGGTTTTTTCCTTTCCTTTTATTTCTAGAGTATGAGAGGCTCTCTGACATTCTCCTTTAACTCCTCTAACTTTTCTGCACTTTGGCAAGGTTTTAAACATGGAGGGAGAAAGCACTCTCCATCCCTATTCTCCAAACTCACCAAATAATTTCTAACTTAAGTTACACAAACAGTTTTAAGCAGAAACTCTTCTCTCTCTCCTTCAAGTTTCAGCCTGGAAAGTTAGAAATTGGTGACATTTTAATCAACTTCAAGAGAGAATCAGGCAAGGATTGGAGTAGGCTTGGCCTCTAATGTACTAGCTGCTTTCCTACATATCATCCCCCTTCTGCTCCAGAAGTATCAGAAACTTTCTTTGTAATAACCAATTCATTAACACAGTCAAGCTGAAATCAAAGGAACTGTTCTCAACTTCTGCTTAATTTAAACACTTAGGCTTCTATTTTAGTTCTCAGGACAAACTGCTCCCAAAATCTTATTTGTTTTCCTAGCCACATTGGTTGGTCTAACTAAAGTGGTTCCCTTTTCCTACAAACATTGCCTCACTAACAGTTGCAATGTTCTGTGGATAGAAGGCTTCTACAAATACATCATCAGTAATAGAAAAAAAAGGGGCAGTCACCAGATGCTAGTGAGGGTAAAGGTGCTTGAACACCTACATAAGGACATATGTTATTCCACATTCTTTTTACTCAGATCTATAGCCAGCATATTAGGAATTTCCTCCTACAAATAAGGACTCATATTCTGTGCTCATCCCCAGATGAAAGGCAAGGATATCCCTTATTTGAAAGCACTGGTTATATCCATGCTAAGAACTTTATTCTCAGCTTTATTACTGCACAGTAGTCTCGCTCATCCTGCATACTGCCTTGGACAGAGAGTCCAAGAAGCTCAGTCTCCATATATGCAGCCCCTAGTTATGCTCAGTGTGAAGCATCTGTGAAACCATGACCTTAGAGGAAAAGTATTCCCTGTCCTGGGAGAACACTGGCACAGGTAAGCATCTCCTGCCCAAATTTAATTTCTGACATAACACACCTGCAACAAGGATTATGCTTCTGGTATTAACACAAACATCAGGTCTAAGATGACATTTGAACCTTTAATACATTGGCAACACAGCTTAACTAATGTAAGAATTTAACTCCCAACTGTAGAAACGCCAAGCTTGCTGCCAGCCCTGCAGAGGTGGAAAGCAATGTTTAAAGGAGTTGTCCTGGCTAATTTTTCCTCATAATGCAACAGAGAAGTGAGCTCACATGATCTCTTCTTGACCCAATCAAGCATATTCATGCTGCTTAGGTATCTCCACTGCAGCTTTAGAAACAGGAGACAAAATCAGCACATCAATATGAGCCTACCTGTCTATCCCAGGGCTATAGCAGTGGGTTCAAGCAATATCCAAGGCCAAAACCTATCAGGCAGTGAAGGTGAAATAATTTGCTTTAAAGGGACATCACTTCTCTGATTTCTTCCAGTCTTGAGCTGCGACCCAGATCAAATAAACTAGAAATTGAGAGATAAATCACAGGTAAAGAGAGAATAGGAAATGGAAATCAAGCATAAACCCTACAGAACAGCTAAGCAGAAATAAGCTAGACATAACTTAACACAAAAAAAGCTGTACTTTCAGTCTACACCAACACTTTGGATTAAACTACACAGAAAGGGCTTGTCAGCTATGCTTCCTTCTTAAAGGAAAACAAAAAAATAGCCTGGCAGAGCTGAAACCACTACACGCTGTCTGCCTTAATCTCCCTTCTCCTTCAGATCCAACACTGATGCCCCCCAAACCCTCTCTAGCTTTAGCATGGATGCTGACAAAGATTCCTTTTAGACGTCTGGACCACAGAAGCCAAAGATAAATCCGTCCACCCGTATGTATTTTTGTCCCCTTTGCATATACAAAATTTCTTTTACCGTCCTACCTCTCAAACCCATCTCACCCTCCTTCCCTCAAAAGCGATTAAGGAAAAGCTGTAGAAATATTTGCCCAAAGCTGGAGCCTGTTGCTGGGCCCAGCTGTATTGTTGGTAGGAATACACACAGCAAACTTTCACTGTGAGGAGCCCTGCGGGACTCCAGGCACTTCAGGGAGGCTTTGTGAGCCCAGCTCTGCATGCACTAGCCTGGCTATTGTGAAAGGGAAACAGAAAAAAGTGTTACAAATCCCAGTGCTCTCCCACTCTCGTCTCCCCCCACCTCCCCATGTGCCCCCCATGCACCAGCCGCCACCTTCCCCAAGACAAATCGAGAGGGGAGGGGGCCACTGATGAAGAGACTGAAAAGGTTTCCTCAGTTAGATTTAAGGCAACAAGTCAGGGCTGCAAGGAGTCCTTTATCCACCAGGGAAGCCTCCCACTGCTCCAGAGCTGGGCCGAGCGGGATCCTGGGGCCAGCTTTCTGAAGGCTGCCATTGATTTGTCACTGATGATAAGTGAGGCCAGAGTCGTTCCCACCATCGCCTGCAGAGGGGACGACTCCCACAACAGCCGGCAGGGGAGAGGGGCGGCAAATGAGGAAATGCAGAACCCAATGGTTGAAAAAATCCCAAATGGCTATTTTTCCTCTAACGAGCTGCAACAAAAAGGAGCAACCGTGCTGAGACCGAGGCGGGGGACAAGAGACAACAGTGCACAGGGGCAGTGCGGTCACTCATCAGTGGACAAACCTTCCCCACGCAGAAAGAGCAGGGGGGATTTCTTCAGCTTCAGCCTCCTAAGGGCCTCACAGTGCCAACTCGGTCAAACAATATTCCTTCAAAACCTCTCCAGCTGCTCCCTTGCCAATTGCTTTTAAACTGGTTCTATTTACATAGAGACACTCTTCTCTCAAGCACATGCTGCTGCAAACTCGTTCTTCTGCTTTTTGGGAGGGGAAATCTTTTCTCACAGTACTAAATAAATGAGAGAGGCTAATGAAGCACCATGTCTAAAAGGTGAATTCCCAAAGCAACAGGAGATCTTAAAGGAGCACCAGAGCTCCCCCAGGGAACATACAAATAGAGCAGCAGCTGCCTGGGCAAGACCAGATGCAGATGGGTGAACTAAAAGCAAGACAAAAGGTGGAGGGGGAGGAAGGCTAAAAGAAAAACAAGAACAAAATCAGCAAAAGAAGTAATGATCCTTGGCCTTTCTGATGTAACTAGTTAGGAAAACCATCAGAACTGGTTCAACTTGCATTACAAAATGTCTCTTTTGTGCTCCAAGACATCGAGGATGTTTACGAGTAAATAGGACACCTTTCCTTCCTTTCCCTGTCCTCAGCAAAAGCCCTCAGCTATCTTCTGCCCTGGCCAGGCTGAGGCACACAGGCCTTGTAACACGGCCTGAAGAGCAAGAAGCACATCTCCAGAGGGAAAAGAGAGTCACGCCTGCAGCTTCCTTCCACTTCAATCAGACTAGACCCAGCAATCCAGAGGATCTTATCTGGCAATACATCACCTCAGGACACTTGTGCACAGTTCCTAAAGCTCCAGCTTATAACCCAGCTCGCTAATATAAATGAAAGTTGCCAGGCTGTAAACTGTGACATTCAGCAATATTTTACCTCATATTCAGCCACTCAGAGGCACAGGGCAGATTACTAGGCATAGTAATTATTTCAGATATTCTACTTAGAATTTCTTGGTATACAAGAAAGCACAGCCTCCGTGGACCCTTAAGCTGGGGATGAGCACAATATCAGAACCTTAACTGACAACAACCAGTCCAAAAACTTCACGAGTTTAAGCATTAAAAAAAAAAAAAAAAGAAAAATCAAAAACCTCATTCATATTTGGGAAATAGCCAGCAACCAGTTAGCTCAAAACACAGGTTTAACATACTTCTTTCCAGAAATATTACACTCTAACCAAGCAGCCACATCCTCAACTAAATAAAGCTTTTGAGTCCTGAATTGCAACCCAATTAAAGCCCATTAAAGACCTTTGTCTCCTAATGAGAGAGGACTAAACATCTCCTGGCTTGATGAACTAACCACTCAGACCATTGCCACTGCTTGGGGATCTGGAAATAGGTTTATGTCCAGTAAGACCCCAACTTGCACACATGAATAATCTCAACAGCTACATGAGAAACAGGATTCACAAAGCCAGTTTCAGATGGTGTAATCTCTTAACAGACAATTTTGATGCATCTGTTGCCAAATGGAGGGAGGGGATTCTTTCATGTCTAACAAAATGCAAACTCATGAGGAGTCTTCACCCACAGCCAAGTTGCTCCTGCGATCCCTTCCTTTTACTGTGCTGCCTGTTTCCATGAAACTTCTACTCTCTGGGACCAGTTTTTTTGGGTGAGAAGATATGCACGCATATTGAAATAACCACTGCTTCCATACAAAAGCAGGCTAAAGATGCCTGTGGATTTTTCTCATGAGAATAGTCTGTATTAACAATATTATTAAGAAGTGCTTCTGATACTACTTCCTGGACCAAGTTCCAAGGTTTGAAGTGCCTATCCAAATAAAAGATTCCTCATAAAGCTCAGAGACCTTTTACGCAGACACATCATTCAGCCCTGGAAGAAGAATTTTTCCTACTTGAAAAGCTTTTAAACTCTTCTGTGTCCCCCATGCAAGCATACTTGCTTTTGCTAGAACCATGAACTCAGGGCTAAAATGCATGAATAGACAGTGTGATGTCTCCTGTCTTACAGATGCACTTACCACAATGACTCAAGAGCAATTTTCTTTCTGTTATTCCACCATACTTTGGGGAGTAGGGTACAACAGACAAATTAAGTTGAATCAGGCTTTTGAGCCAATTTGCGGGCATTGCAATATAATATTATTCAGCCAAATATAGAGTACTTCCTCTGATCAAAGAGCAACCCAAGCCCATCAGTGCTATAAATGCTACCTAAAATGACTGGATAACAGTAGAGAACAGACAGAACACAGGGCTAGTTGTCTACTTGTAGCAGAATTTTACCTCCAGTAATTACAGTCTACCTTGAGAAGTTCCTGGGAGTTTTTTCAGTTGAATACAGACTTTTTTTCCTCTCTTTCCACTCCTAAGTGGAGGAGTTATTCTTTTCAATAGCTGTGCAGTAAAGTTACCTTTTTTCAGTCAGGAAGAAAAAAAGAAATAAGTATTTGGGGGGAGGGGGGGGAAGAGGGGGGGGAAGGCCTTAGTGGGCAGTTTGTATCTTGACTAAATTTGCTGAATTTTTCTGTACCTTAGGCTACCATTCTCAGACATGGTAAGAACATAGTATTTATTCCAATGGATCATTCTCTAAGTAGGAGCATCTGGTACATTTGGACCTTCAGCCAACAAGCCTTGCTTAGTCAAGATCAGGTCAGCTTAAGTCACAGTACCCAATTAAGCTACACAGCATTATAGTCATGACAGCATCCATCTCAGCTCCAGAGGCTGAGCTCAGTTAGCTTTCCCATCTCCTGGCCCTTTATTCTGAGGCTGAATGTGGTTCACTAAGTCCAGATTCTGAGAAGCTTGCTTAGAGTTTCATTACCCTCCCTTCATTTATTTATTGTATGTTATCAAATGTTCAGTTTGATAATGTAGAATTACAAATAGCAACTGCATTTGGGAAATCATTCCCATACCCCACCTTAAAACTACGCAAACACTTTGCAAACTGAATACATACATGATGATTTAGGTATCAGAGCCTCAGAAGAAGATGTCTGTTTCCCATCGGGAAGATAAAATTTTCTGCCCTTCATGCTATAATCTATTTTCTTGATTTCTTTCCAGGTATCCCTCTGAAACAAACCTTCTCCTGTGCACAATAAGCAAGGGACAGAAAGCAGTCTTGATTTAACTATATTTAAGTGATAATACAAGTCTCAGGTTCTCCAGAAACACAACGATGTTTGCTCAAAATGAGAAAGAAGCCTCAGGATGGTGATTTTATATCTATCAGTTGTCCCACCCTAAAGAGCTCTTCTCTTACTGCCAGTCCTACAACCCCCATAAACTGGCATAGCTTTGTGCAGTCTGATAAAAAAATGGATGAGCAAAAGCTATGCAGTGGGCAATGAGCTTCAAAAAGATGCAAACTTGAAGGATCTTCCAACTCCTCCTCACCCAGGCCAGTTTGATTCATTCTGTTCCTTCACTGCTTGCAGAACCATGGCCTCAGAAGCAAGCTGACAGAAGTAGTTGGGGTCATTTCCTGTTTAAGGCTTTAAAAATGTATTTACTACAGTGGGTCATGCGTGATTTTCTTCTTACAGTCTGCTTACCACGTGTTTGTACATTTGGAAGTAGGATAGGCATGCTGCTGTGCTGAAAATTCTTAGGAAAAGGCATAAACATGGGAATTAGATCATTCTACACTTGAGTAAGTAAATGCTTAAAAATGTAACATTCTAATCTGGGAAAAAAACACTGACTTTAGTGTGCAGAAAAAAAAAACCAGCTATTAAGCAATCAGTCACCATTGTTAACTTCTTTACCCTCAAAAGAAAAAAGTCTGTAGACTCCAAAATAAAGTTGCCAACTATCCTGAGAGAAAAGTGAAAAAATCCCAGACTTAGCCATTAGCACACCTGGCCCAACAACCGTAGAGAATCTTTATGTAACAACTTGCAAAGACAGCACTCCCAACCCAAGTTCTGTACAGCTGATCTCCAGGGGGTACAGGGAAGAACACTTGAGCTATTGGGTAAATACAGCCACTGCAGCCAATTATGTATTTACTGAATTCTACCCAGCAATCTAGCTTGCTGCTACAAAGCAGCAAAAAGGAACACTTAATAATTATTAGGTAAAGCCGGCAACAGCTAAATTATCCCAAGCCAGGAATCCAGGGTTAAAATTTGGATTTCTAACCAAGTCCAAGTTAAGCTTCTATTCTCAAATATCTTGACCATTGTGCTTACATGGTTAAATACCATTTTGTGATCCATCCTAGGAGATGCTACAGTCAGGATAACGGAAAGGGTGGAAGAATCACAGAGACAGAACAAATCTTTGCGAGCTGGGTTTAGATATGATGCTCCTCATTAGACTAGTGCCAAATGTATGTTGAATATGCTGTCAGATAATAGGAACATGCACTATCCAGGGCAAAAAGAGCAACTAAATCCTCTTAGATGGACATTACATCTGAGAATAATTTTCACTCTCCTAGTATCAGACTTCAGACACAACAAACGTGTCTAATTGTGATAATCTTGCGTGCATTGTATCAGAGGGACAAAAAGAACAATTGGAGAAAGGCAGCTTCAACAGAAAGGCAGGAAGAAGCATCACCATACAAACTAAAAGGCAAAGCTTAAGTGGAGCCTCTATTTACTACATTAATCAGTACTTCATTGTGGGATTTTTTTCCTCATTATTTCATACATCCGTCAATTTACTACATGTAGATATTATTAATTCTTCAGAGTAGGGATTGTCCTTATTGTATGCACATGCTGCATGTAACACTGTGAAGCTCTGATTTCCAACAGAGTGACTCTTTACGTGATCCAATTGACAACTCATGTGTAAGATTCATTCTATGTACATCTTTTCCTTCAGCCTGCCACATATTCATTCAGGGAGGACAGGAATGGCCATTTAGACAGCTTATGCTTTCCCACAACTAGCTCTGTCTTCCTGTGACTAACCAGACAAGTCGCATCACCACTGCCACTTCCACATCAGCTTGGGAGGAGAGTGGATTGTGCCTCCTTTTGTGTGCATGCTCAGGCCAGGCCTGTTAAACCACATCATCACACTACATCAGCAGAGTGGTGGGGAGAGCAAGCAAAACTCTAATCCAGAGTCTGCAAGTAGGGGTGAAAAACCAACTCTCTGCTAGACATCAGTCATTTAAAAGGCAAGATTAAGGAAGAAGAATCCAGGCCCCAGTAAGGTGATAAAGCTTTTCATATTCAGATCCGGCAACAACTCACAACTTAAGTCTGTGGTAGCCCAACTAAAACAAGATAGTAGGTCTTCTCTTGCAACCCTAATGAAGAGAAGTTTCCTCCACAAAGGGCATCACCAGTTAATGTACTGCACCAGTTGCAACATCTATGGTTTGAACTTTCACCACGCTTGGATGCTAATACAGCATTAAGACTGTCATACAAGTAACAATAGAATAAAGAGGCCTATGCTTATGTGAGCCACAGAAATGAAATCTTGGGCTTGAATTCTCATCTCTCCTTGTTTCTAGGGAAAGCCTTTCCAAATTACTATCAAGGCAAAGCGAAGAAGAAACAAGTCCGTGCCAAAAAAATGGTTGGTCTTGTCTCCCTCTGTCCTTCCATCAGGTCTATACTGATGTGCTCACTGTAGACCAACTCACTTCAGTTTGCCAATACCACACAACCTGTGGTTTCACCATTCTGCAGGCCAGTTCTGTAACAAACCAACTGCCAGTTCTGTAACAAACTGATTCATCCAGCAGATATCTACACAGACCTTTCAAAGGGACAAGGGAGTGAGACTGCTCTCTGAGACAACCCACAGTTACACCAGACTAGGCGAAACAAGAAACCACACCCCTGGGCCAAGAAGCCCAGCAGCTGGAGGCCAAGCCACATAGACTGTAGGCAGAGAAGAACAACCCTCAGCAGTGACAACATCCTAGTGTCCCTGCCAAAAAAAATTCTCTCAGAGAAATCAAGTTTTACTAAAAGAAAAGGGATCAGGAGCAAAAACTCCTTGAATTCTGCTATTCCAAAACATGGGCTATATATTACCATAAAACTGTACTTTGATGACAATATTTCCCATAAAGCAAGGTTATACTAAACCCTTCTCTGAATCAGTAACATGCCCCTGTAAGAAATGCCCTTTGGAGCTGCATTCTTAGTGCCATCTGAAACAAGCTGCCACCTGTGTCCAGGCAAACCAGCCCTCCACGATCCAGCCCCCTGTTTAATTGTTTTAAGCCGTGTGTTTAATTTACCAAGTTTAAACAGGAGGAGAAGACTAAATTGATATGAAGGAACAGAGGACTGGCAAAATGCAATTCATGATCCATAAGGCAGCTCTTCTAGGATCCTTGCAAAAGACATGGATCTGGAGAAAGGCAAGTGGGTGATAATTGGGACAGCTGGAACACTGTTTATTTCCTGCTAGCAAAGACAGCAGTTCAGGCCTCCAAGGATAAATCAAATTTCTTAACCATATGGAAGACATTTCATTTCCAAACATCATCCATACAACAATGGACCACAGAAAGAAAGGAGCCAATTCACAACAGCAACAAGAAAACAAAATTACTAGAGATTTTCGAGATGAGTTCTCATCAAAATCTGCACTTGCAAAGAGCCTCATGTTACATCAGAACTTGCACCACATCCCACCACAATCAATTCAAAGACACTTATTGGCAAAACAAGCTCTGCACGTGCTACCCACATGTAAAAAGCAGCATGCTTGAGTTTCTTCCAGAATTGGATTGAACATATGAAGGGCCTGTCTCCACAGAGGTTTTAAGAAAAAGGAATACATGGCATTAAGTCCACGGACAGAAATGAAAATGTTCCAAAGTACATTTTATTTCTAGTAAGACAACTGTTCCTTACTCTAATATATTAATCTTTTACTCATAAGATTATAAAGTTTTCTTCTCGGCCTCTCCTTTTACTTCTCATTCCAACATTTACTGTTTACGGTATTCTCCCAATCCTCCCAAATTGCACATGCCAGCTCAGTATTTGGTAAAATTCTGACTTGATTTTGCACATTTCACTTGGCACTAGGTGCCAACTAAATAACTTTGCATAATAACTCATGGCAGTTTAGTTGGCTAACAGGTTTGGACTTCTTTTTTCTGCTATAGAAACTTGTGTTCTGGTGTAGATTCTGACTAGTTTCTCATGCGAATTTTAGATTAAATTATTTGCTTTCCAAGCCTCAAAAGGAGTGTCAAACCCCAGAAACAATGTTTTCATAGGCATGGATAGCATTTTCATTTTGTTTCAGTCTATGGCTCTCTTGTGCTTTTAGGTGGAGACAATTTTTGCTGCTTTGGATAAGACTGCATAAAAAGAATTGGTTTTGCTGCTGCTAGGATCAGCAATGGAAATCCTCCCAGTCCTACTCTGTAGCAATCATTACATTGATCTCTAGATCTAGTAATTTCATGTCTTTGCACAACTGAAAATAAAAAATTGATTTCCCTTTGGTTACAATGGAAGAACATACAGAGCTCTGGAACTCATTCTTGTGGGAGTCAAATATTTAATTTACTCTTGATTAGTATAGGAGGAAAATCTCAGCAGTGTATTCAGGTCTAATGGTTTGAACAATTCAAACATGTCCTACTTGCTAGGGCCACTTACACAGCCAGAACAGCCACACAGAGTCTTAAGAATGCAAACGTTCCTGAGGCTCATTAGGGTGGGGCTGTAGAGGGTCTGTGCTGTCTACCCACCTTAGCTCAGTCCCATCCCACAACAGATAATATTCTCCTTATGGAATTAGTGCCACTCTGCTCCTGTGAGCCACTCCCCTCCTGCTTGTCTATAAAGGGCATGGAGCAATAAAGCACATACGTTAGAGACTTTGGTATGCAGCCTGCACAGGCAGAAGAGCAGGCTCCTTGGGCTACCTGGTCTTCTAGGGTGTATCCAATGGCCTCTTGTCCTCACAACACTTCAAGAAGCACTTTTACCATGGCCACCACATTTCATTTAAGATTTTGACACAGGATGCAAAGCATGTTGTTACAATGCTGTTCAAGAAAAAACCCAAGACAGAGCCAGATAAAACTGCACGCCTTTCCCAGATAAACCTGCAGGACCAATGCACCACAGTACATTAGCCAGCTAACGTAGGTGTTTTGGCAGCTGTCCCAGTCACTTAATCGAAGCCTGAGCTCAGATGCTGTTTTGCCTGAGTGGCTAAGTCAAGATGTACATACCAAAGATGTCACCTCTGCCTCACTCCCTTCCTTGCTCAAAGGCTTCTGTTTGAGTACTGTTCATTTTTATCCTACTAATGAACTGTACATAGGTCTAATTTGCCCTGTCTCTCCTATTATTTTTATATTGTAACTGTGTTAGGCTTCACCTTGTGTACCCAATTAAGCTAAATGGGGTTTTGCCACGCATTTAAAGGAGGCAAGTGTCTGCCACCCCTTCTCTCTTGCCAGTCTGTTCTAAAGTGTCTCATCACAAAAATTGCTCATGGGTCCTTTCTCAAAAAATAATCCAAGTTTCTCATATTCTTCTATATTACCATCATCAAGTTTGCTTCTCCAGCATAAGCAAGAAAAAGTTATTACAGAGTATCACAGGAATTGTCCCCTTTTTTTTTTAACATTCCTTTTGACACCTTTCAAGCTTAAAAGCTTGCTCCCAGACTTCTAAAGACTTGTGGGTGAAGAACTAACCATAACAAGGCAATAAAAGAAGCACCAAAAAAACATTCAACATTTTCTAGGGACAACTGACTGGAAAACGTAAACCTAAGCAATCTACTTATTTTGTTCTGGTCTGGAATTTGCACCAAGAGCAACAGAAGATTACAGCTCCTCTTCTTCCAGTTCACAGAAGGCAGGTCACAAACAAGAGAAACCTCAGAGAAATAACAGGCTTCTCCTGTTAGTCAGCAAGCGGCTTCAAGCCAAAGTTTGTAGTCGAAGGTTGCAGGAGTCAGGGAACACCAAGGTTGTTCTTGCTTGAGTACTGGCAGCATAGAAATTACTCAACGTAACTGTAAAGATGCAAAGATGACAAATCTGCCCTTCTGGAGAAGTTGAAGCACAGGCAGAGAGGATCCATCTGCTTTCCAGATAAAAGAACCTTGTGCCTGGGGAAAAAAAAAATCAACAGAACAAACCAACAACAAAAACAAATCCCCTAAAACCAACAACTAACACCCAAAAGGCCTAAAGGTCTTCTGTTGCTTAAGGTAATGCTGACTGCAGGTCTGAATTCTTCCATACACTCAAAAATGCAGTGAACAAAGGCCTACAGATAGTATTGATTCATGAGCGGTGACAGTTCAAACCGTCACATGAGGTTACCACCCTTGTGGTGGAGATAAGCGCTTGGCAATCAGCTTGAGTCAACACCCTCCTGCAGCTGCTGTTCACTGATCAGGGAAGAAGTCAGATGCAGAGGCAGCCTTCCCTAAGATAGCACAGGGCCATAACCACACCAACTGGACAAATCAGACCCTCCCAGTTTCCAAGACAATGCCCAAGAAAATTCCCTTCACCACTTCATCTCTGCATTAATACAGCTCTGAGCTCAACTTGCTCTTTCCTTGTATTTAACTTAGGTCTGTTTGCAGGGCAATGACTATTGCTCTAGAAGGACTCCTGACTCAGTCTCTCAGTCCTGCATCACGCTTTCTAAGATTTAAACACTGAATATTTCTATTTGAGATCCATGACAAAAATGCAGGTAGTTCTCTAGCATTCCTATTTACCAATGACTATTCTCTCCTGTTTCTTGGCTATTAAAAGCCTCCAGAATGGCAGCCTCCAATCTAGCTCCCCTTTGCGATACCAAAGTATCTCTAGTTTTCTCTCACAGACAGACTTGTTATGTTTTATCTCATGCTAATAGGTACTATGCTGATCAAGGCCCTTTCTATAAAGGCAGCACAAATTAGTGGCATGACCTTCAACCACAAGAAGCTCAACTCAGGCTTTTCAGGAGTAGCAGGCTTCAAAAATCACAGTGAAGAGAATACAGTCTTTGAGGCCTCAAAAACCGAATTTCTTAAATTTGTCAAGCTTGAAGAAGTGGCAAAGTCTGAATAACAAAGAAAGGACATCATTAAAGCTGGCTTCCTCTTAACAAATGCAGTTTTAATTCAGAGAATTAGCCCACCTCCTGGTTCATCCTCAGAAGCTCAGAACAGAAGCAGGAAATCACAACCCCCAGACTTCTCTCCCTTTTTTTTTCCCTGCCTTCAAGTTGCAAAGAAGGGATTTGACTATTCAGCAGTCATGGAAATTCAGAACTAAAATTGGGTAGGAGCACAAGGAAAAAAAAAAGGGGAAAAAAGAGGAAAAAAAGGTGTGTCTTTATTTTATTCTAATCCTAGATCCCACGAGACAGTTTTGATACACTGAATGGCTGCACCTTAAGCAAGAACCTCTCCCAGCACTACCAGCTGTCACCAAGACAAATGAACTGACAGAGCCGGAGATTCAGGCTAAAGAAGCAGAGTGTGTATTTCCCTCTAACCTTGCATAATCCCAGAATGCTTCTTACTAGCCTTTCAGAAAAGAAGGCTGAGAACATCAGGTGTCTGTGTTTTAACTGTTCACTATAGTGACTCACTCTTTCACACAGCAATTCTTAATGGGGAAGGGGAAGAGAAGTAGACTGCTTTTCCAGGAAAGGAGTAATTTTCTGTCACCAGACTTACATTTGTTTCTATATCCAGACTTCTTACCAAACCCATAGTAATCTCCTATTCTCACATTATGCTTTTGTCCAAGCAATTATCTCCAAAGTTCTAGCTACTCACTTCAGTTCTGCCCTCCCATTTCATACACTTTTCCAGACAATACTGTCCGTCAAAATACCTTCCTGGACATCCCACTCAAAAATCCTTCTAGCTTAAGTGCTCCCAAGGCTGACAGATTCCACATTCCACCACTGCAGACAGAGGTGGTGATGGAGCTACCTCATGGGCTCACCATCTCAGTGTTCTGCTAACAGTCTCCCTTTCCACCCCTGACTCCATCGCTAGGCTCCTAATATTTCATAAAATCACTCTATTAGGTCAGGGACTCTACTGTCACGGATTCCTAGCAACTTGTCACATCCTCCTTTAAAGCATTAGTAAAATAAGTCTTTCCTTGTCTCAGCAGTTAAATTATGCTCTGTGCTCATCTTCACTTTCAAAATTTCCATCTTTTATCCTACCTAATTAACAACCCTTTCTGCCATCAGATCCCACATAATTACTCCAGTTGGATTTCCTTACACGACTCTTCTGTTCCTTTGCCAGCTCAAGTCCTTGGCTCTCATTTCCAAAATGCCTATCTTTGCTTCTGTTAATATCTATACTCCTATAGCCCTTTACCTTCTTCTCATGGTTTACTACTCTTGCATTTGCTTCCTCATCCTTATTTACATAGTTACCAGCTTTCAGTAGTCTTTGATGCCAACTCCTACCCAAAACCTCTCTCTATCCTCGTTCTAAGAAGTGATTGGAATGAAAAACTTAAAGGAAATTTAATTAGAAAGCAATACAATTTTAATATTGACCTTATCTAGCCCAGTAGAATTATCACACCCCTGATCCTAATCAGATGTCCAATTAAGACTATAAAGGCTTTGCAGCAAACGTAGCCTCTTCCTTCATGTTACACAAAGCCACAGCACCTAGACAATCCTTAAGTTAAGAAAAACACCTCAGAAAGTCAAAGAACTTGATTTTGCCAAAGGCAACACCACTCCATTGTGATTTGGAAATTACCAGAGAAGTTAAAACTTCTCACTCTCTGAAACTTCAAAATGCAAGAACGGGGTTTCCCTCAAGAGAAATAATGTCTGACCACGTCTGAGAAGAGAGGAGCTGGGTACGGAATGCACTGAAAAGATTTTTCCATGGTATCTCTAGCTCCTTCCTGCCTCAAATCTCCAAAGCCATTACTTATCCACTTCAAAACAGCAGGAGAGTCACTTCTTTTTTCCTCCTCTCTCCAGAAGGAACACAGCAGAAATAAACCTCGAGTGATAAATTATGCACCACTTTTGTGTGGCTGCCTCTTGGCCAGACGGGAAATTTTCTCCCAAAGCCTTTTGTTTCCAGCTTTGATCCCAGTGTTGGATCCGCTCTGTTCACCATGGAGGTGAAGGGAGAGCTGACACAGGCCAAGTTCAGGCTTACTGCAAGTCAGTCAGATCTTCCATTAGCCTTCTCCCCTCCCCCTTTCCAACTGGAACTCTCCTTGAGTTTGAAAAGATCCTATTAAACATTTTCCAGAGGGCATTACAGAGGATACATTATTTTGATGGATGCTGGGGCTAAAGGAGGAGGATTTCTAAGTACAGTGAAATAATGGAGTTTGCTCTAATGGGTTTAAGAGATGCCCGGGGGCACCAAGTAAGTTCCTTCTCTTCAAATCAAAAACACAGAAGACCAGAAAATGGAGCCGAACAACTGAACGCCAGGAAGCGGGGAAATCGGGCTCTATTTAACTGCTGCTCTTGGTTACAGCCAACTTCAGGCTGCTTGGAAAAACAGCACACACACATATCACTGGCACAAACTTAACAGGAGGAAACAAAGAGACAACAGGGGTCAAACTGGGGGTGGCAAGTAGGAGAAGGATGCAAGGCTGGGTCCCCACCCCCTACCAGAGAGTCGGATCAATTATCCTTGAATACTAACAAGATTTCTGATTAAAGAACTGCTGCTATGCAATAGAAACAGAAAGCTCCAGCGGCTGGGAGGGGCTACCAGGCAGTAACAAAGAGACACAGAAGACTATGCCCTGCTAGGGCACACGGAGGAAGTCACCATGCTGGTAGCCAGAAGAGTGGTCTCCCCTGCCTGGAGTCATAATAGCATCTCACTGCTGGTAGATTTAACTCCAAGAGTAAAATTCTGCCTTGACGCTACAGAACACGAGGGCTGCTTTCAGGCAAGTATGTTATCTACTGGAAGCTTTGCTGGACAACAGTTCTTTATACAACCTCATCAATACAGTACAGGAAGGTGAATTCTATTCTAACTCTTAACTCGTTCAGGGAAAAAATTCGGTGTTTTTTTACTTCTGAGTATTGCAACACCAGAAAGTTGCTATCAACATACAACAGCTTGAGAAACAAGATCTGCGCTGTCTTTGGTCATACACTTTTTGACAAAACTGCAACTGGCAGTGCAAACATTGAATATTCATCTACATTGCTGTCTGTTAATCTTAATGGTTTGTGACCTGCTGACTGGTGGCTAATGCCGGAACCTAATCACCTAAGAACCTCATGACAGACAAAGCTTCTGTTACTACTTTTCAATCCACAGGTGTGCTAACATGCTTATACCAGAATGCTTAATGTATCCCATGCCATCAGAATCGGGCTCATGATACTTCACTTCCCTTTTTTTCTTGGTCTTCTATATTAAATTACCTAATTCCCTGATATGAGGAATTTCAGTCATTCACAATTCAGCACTACAAAATTCAACAAACATTTGATGTTAATAAAGTCTTTATGAAAACTTACTTTCTTGCCTTTACACAGCGAGTCTCTTTTCATCTAGGGTCACAAGAGCTGAGGAGATCTGCTGCTCACAGAAAGACTGATTGCAGCTCAAAAGACCCCCAGAATAAATGCAAAGGGTGTACTGCTTCAGCATCTACCAGACAGTTCTGCATAAGAGACGCAAAAAAACATGTCTGGAAAGCTGAAAAACCTGAACATGAATTCACTCACAACAGGAGGGCAGTCAAATACTCCCAGGTAACAGTCCCAGAGCAACCAGATATACAGCATGAATAAGCCACAAGTCTACAGAATAACAAGGCCCCGCATCCATACGCTTACTATCTTTAGTATGGGGAAATGGAAATCTACATACAGAAGAAAGAAGAGATTCAAGGAGTATTACAATGTCCAGTTTTCACTCAGTAGAGAAAACAAAATCCCATAAAAGAGTAAAAATAGTAAGATCTAACCTAACAGCAATGGCAAAGAACCATTGGCACCACAGACACAAAAGTAAGAGCCTAACCATCAAGGACATGAGATTCATGGATGACAATTACATTTCGTGTTTACTGCCATTATTTGTGTGAAACACAAACAGCCACTAAATGCAGTATGCCATTTAAAGGAGGGGGTTTGTTGTATGCCAGAGCTCCAGCTCTGGATGTTCTATCAGGCAAAGCCAGACATCTTAAACGATGGTCAGTTTATGTCCACATATATACCATCTGACTATGTAAACCCATATAAGAAAACATAACACACAGCTAAGCCAGAAATAACAGAGGACTAGAGAAATTAAGTATCCACCTTTCTTTTACATTTATTTTAATAACACTTTATTTACCAATTCACCCTTTCCAGAGTCAGTAAAATTTCTGTGATTTTATGATCTTCTGACCATCAGCAAGAGAAATTGTTAACTATTATTAAAAAGACAAATAGTCACAAGCAGCAAAGGAATTCAATGAAGCTACAGAACATGCACTTACTATACAAACCTATTTTTAAAACCTTGACTGGTTTTTAAGATAATATCTCTTTATCAGCTTTTATAAGTGTTATGAAGCATACATTCTATTGTGTTCGAAGGTAAGTTGCATTCTAGGGCAAATGGAGTTGGCCTTGGGCAAGACAATTTCTACTTCACTTCCCACATTTACAAAACAAGGATAATATTTGCCTATTTCACAAGAGTGCATGAAGATTCAAGAGCACTATCAGACTACAGATCATTCTCATAGAATTAATGTTTTAATTATTTTTTAATGTTAATTTCACTAGTCTGGAGAGCATTTACAAGTAAAAACAAAATACAAATCACTTTGATTTTTTTTTCTAGTTAACATACAGCAAGTACTGTTTTCTGGTTTGAACTACAAACAACTGGATAATGTTTGCATCCAAGCACTTTTTCCTTCTGTAATTTCAAAGAATACAATGTAGAAAAATAACTACCAGCTTTCTGAAATCACATTTTGTGGCCCACGGGAAGAGAATATCCCTCATCAAGGTTCACAGACATTCTGGAAATGGAAACATTTTATGCAACTATGCACCTATTAATTTTCTTGCTGCATACACCCACACTCCCAAGATACAAGAAGTTTCTCTGTTGCAAACAGTGCCATATAAGCTGACTGAAAGTGCTAATTGAAGGCTTCTAGAATGAGACTATAAAAGAAAATTGCTTATATACACTAAATAAAACAATAATGTTAACTTCATACTGGAAGATTTATGCCATATGCTTTTCCACTATGTTTTAGTAGACAGAACTGTCAAAAGCAAAACAAAAAAAAAAACAAAAAAAAAACAACCCATCACTTGTCACCAATGAAGCATGTTGGGCTTCATTTTAGAAATACAGGGAATGCTACTCAGTGCCATCATCACTTTGAAAAAAAAAGTCAAGATAATTCAGGGTGATCAAGAGATCTGTGAATATCATCCAAATTGATGATTCAGCAAACCCTAGGACTCTCAGGACTCTCAGCACACCCAGGAAGGACAACATTATCAGCTCCAAGTTGACAATAAAAAATGGGTGCTTTGCACTTGGCTAATAGCTGTAGAACCAACAGCAATGCCAAGCACAGGTAGCTGAAACTGTGACTCCCACTGCAAAATATACTTCCACAGAAGTAACAAATTCAGGTTTCCAGCTATAAAACCTAGTCAAGGTGTTTCTGATATTAGCTATGCATTTTTCTGGCACAGTTCCAGAAGCCAGAACAGCGAACACATCAGCCAGACGGGTTTTGTGACATTCTGTATTTATACTAACACAGACCATCTTAACATCAGGTCCTTCTTTGCTCCAGCCACCAGCAGTGTGTGAAATGAGCATTAAATTCCCTCTTTGTACCTGTTTTTACCTGCAATGCATTTTTACAAGAGCTCAAGATACTTGCAGACCTCTTTTTTGTTAGTTTGGTATGGGGATTTTTTGGCATAGAGTTCTCCAGTTTGATCTGCCCCTATCCACTACAAAAGAGTCAAAGGTCAGTCTTGCAGACTTGTTTGCCTTATGCTCTCCTGTACTGAGGCAGAATAGTAAATGACCAAGTGTTTCTAACAACTTACCTCTTTGGCATCACAACTTCTGTGAGTGCTTTATGACAGTTAAGCTGCACACCACCCTGCAGGTACTTCTAAGGGACAACTTTTAACATTTTCTAGCTAAGTGAATGAACACTGACTCATCACAAATGTTGACATTTTCTCTGCCACCTCCATCCTGATATCTCCTCATGTTTTTTCTTATTTCAAATACGAAAAAGACTGTGAAATACAAAGTTGTGTTTCGTGTCAGGCAACCTGTGTAGTTGTGGTTATGAAATGTGTGGAACACTGCCATGGGACAGCTATAAAGATGATTTCTAATAAACAACCAAGGAAAGCATGGAAGAAGGCTTTTGAACCAATCTTTTGTTTGCAAATAACAATTATAAGTCTTAAGCTGTTCTGCAATAAGAACTTTTGAATTATAACCTTAGAATGTTGCTTAGTACTAAGGATTTTAAACTATAGCTTTAGAATGTACAAAGGATTTAAACAGAAAGGGAAGTGACCCTATTTCAAGCTCCTGGAGAAGGAAGATGGACCTCAAGATTGCTGATTAGTGACTTTGAAAGGGGAAGCTGGACATCACTACCATAGATTAATGACCCCAGAAAACAGAAGTTGGACCCCACCATATGGACACACATCCTGGGATATACACAATAGGATATAGAAACTGGAAAGGAACCGAACATCACCATCATAGATTTATGAGCCTGGGGTATAGAATTGTGATGTTAAAGGTAGAAATGGAAACTGTCGAAAGCGCAAGTAGAAACTGGGAAAAGATTATGAATATGCATGAATATGATCGATAAATACCAGCAAGCCCAACAACTGGTGTGCAGTTGGAGGGGAAAACCCCCACCGCTGTACCCAGCGCTGTCTTTGCTCATACGTTACCGTATTAATTAATAAATTGAATTGCTGCTTGATATATTGGCTGAGTCAAGCGTCATTCCTAACAAGACTGCTCAGGAATTGTGTCCTTATTGTAAAATTATGTCCTTATTTCCTCATATTTTGATGAAGGAAATAGGATATTCACTTCTGGAAGCAGCTGGCACATCCAATCATAAACTTACAGTGATCTGACAAGAGGATACAGAAGTGCACTGATGGGAAAACTACTTGAAAGAGAAACAAGCTGCCATAAAAAAAAGCATCCTAGAGACATCAAGGAACAACCACCTACCAGCAAACTTGCATTTTACAATCAGACATCCCCCACATGGCTGTTAACAGCCCAGACACATTAACTAGGAGCACCTGGGTAACAGCCAAAATAAAACACATCCAGATCTGCACCTACACTAAGATCTATCTTTTAGATCCTTCTCACTCCTAGAGGGCAGCTAAGTATCTGTGTGGCATTTGGAAACTCAAAGAGTACTTCTGGCTCCTAAAAAGCAGGCTTTCTGATACACAGAACTACAGCCCTTTCTAGTCAGTCTATCCAAGCTGGCTTAGCACATTCTTCAAAGCTGCCTGCAATTAGGTTTCTTGTTAGAAGAGAAATAATATTACGTGAAACCCAAACTCCCCATGATTGTGCCCCAGGGGCAATACTTGTAGAATGATGGAGGTCAGCAGCACTACTGCAAATGCTTCCTGCAATTTCAGAGTAGCACAGGAGAAAACGATGGGTGAAATTATACAGCAGCTGCCAGAGGAGTGAAGGGAAAGAAATGAGGTACGTATCTCCTCTCCACACCCCTCCCCCAAAAGCCTTCTAACGCTTTATAAACAATTTTGCGAAGCGTTTAGATGTTTTCTTCTCCATCGGGCGCACTTGTAAAATCAAGAACCACAGCACAAGACGAAGAAACAGCAGATGTCAGTTGACAGAGCAACCACAAAGCTGAAGTTTTCATGGCGAGACTTCATGAGACTACCTCCCGGCTCGCTAAGAGCGCCGCGAAACCCTCCCCTCATCACTATTTTTGGTACTCCTGCTCTGGCCGCGCTGTGCCAGGGCGCTGCGGGAGGACTCCCAGTCCACGCCGAAGCGAGGCAGGTAGCCCGGGGCGCCACCGCGGAGCCGGGCTGTACCTTTAAGGGGCCCGTCGCGGCGGGTGCGCGGCTGCATTCCTGCTCCGGAGCGGCGGCTGTCCCGACACGCCGGGCACGGCAGCCTGCGAGGCAACCTGCGCGCCCGCCCCGGCCCGGCCCGCCGCTCGCACCGCGGGAACAAAGCCCGCGCCCGCCGCCGCCAAACTTCCGCGGGGGGCAGCGGCCGCGTGGGCGCTCCCAGAGCGGCGCAGCTCCGCGACCCGCGCTCCGGCCTGCCGGGGCATTCCGCCGGCTCCAGCACGCCGAGACACGGCGAAAGCGAGAGCCCCGCGTCCGGGCGCGGGACGGGGCGCGGACAAAGCGCGGCGGGGCGGCGCAAGGCGGGGCTCCCCGCCCGGCGGGCGCGGGCAGGTGAGCGGCGCGGCCGGGCAGGGCTCTCCGCCCGGGCACGGATCGCCGCCGCCGAACCCGGGACGGCGGCTGGGCCCCCCGCGCTGCCGCGGGGCAGAGCGTGCCGCGGCAGCCGCTTACCTCTGGAGCGGAGCAGCGCTCCCAGCAGCACCAGCAGGAGCTGCGGAGGCGCGGGCAGGAGACAACCCCCGCCGCGCCGCCTCATGGTGGCAGCGCCCCGGCCCCGTGCCCGGGCCGCCCGCAGCGACGTCGCGGGCGCCTCCTGCGCGGAGCACCCCGGCACGACCGCCGCTCGCTCCGTCCGCAGCCGCGGCACTCCGGGGCCGGGGGCTCCCTCCTCGCTCCACCCGCCCAGGCCCGGCCCCAAAGGAGGAGCTCCGCCGGGGCAGCCCCCGCCCCGCTCCCCCCAGCGCCGAGACGCTTCGCAAACTTTCGGCGCGGCAAAGGCGGTCCCGCGGCGGAGGCTCCGCGGCGAGACACGCACCTCTCTTCCCCACCCCAAGGGGCCGTCGTCCGTCACCTCGGCGAGACCCTTGGGCTCGCCCAGAAGCCCTAGAACCCCTCAGCCCTTGCCCCCAGTACAGCTCCCTCACCGCGGGCGGGGAAGTCCTTCCTAAAGCTGCTCGGGACCGTCGGTGTCGGCTCTCCCTGTCCCAACTCCCGCAGTATCGCCAAGGAACATCGCTCCTGGCTCACGGCTGCCCGGTACCCTCCGGTCCCAGCGCATTGCCACCGCTTCCCGACTTGTGCCAGCTTGCTGTACTCAGGACAAATCGCAGAGCCCTTCTCCCCGTCCCGTCACCGTTTGCCAAACTAGTTCACTTTGAAAGGGAAACATTCACGAGCCCTTTGCCCAGCATGCATGTTGCTACCTATGAGAAACGTCTGATTTTTCCCTCCGTTCGTGAAAATATTCTGCTATTTGGTGTTTTCCTAATAGCCGCGATGTCTGAAGATAGTGGACTACGGATGAATCTCAGGTACCCTACAAAAAGATTTAGGGTCGTTTGTTTCCTGCAGAAGTAGAAATTAGCACTTGAACAATTGGCTTATGTGACTTCTGTTCTGTGTTGCATTAAAAAGCAGAGGGGCTTTCACTGGAGATCACCCTTAGAGCCAGTTTTATGATCCTTTTGGCATGATTTGACATTTTAATGCATAGGGTTGACAATACAAGGAACTGTTATTAAATAATTAATCTCAGTTGATTTCGAAGTATTAACTTGCACAGAAAGCTGACTCAGATAGTCCAAACCCTGGACCACAGGGGAAGATGAGAATTTTGTCAAATTGACACCAAAGAGCCAGTAATAGAAATGGTCTTATTTAAAGCCCATAGATGAATCCAGAGGAAGCTGCAATTAATCCCATCCTCTAAACAATCACAAGAGTAAGAAAATGGCACAGCATGTGATTGAATTATGCCACTCCTATTAATTAAGTGTAAAATGGTGAAGACAAAGGGTATTATTAAAAATGTCAACGTAAAATTAAAACAGGGACTGAGTCTTGACAAATTGTGCTCAGTGAAAAGAGAAAATAATCCAACACAGCTTCACTGAGGAGAACTCCCAAGAACAGTAACACCACAAGAAATAGTAAGCAGCAAACCATGTTTAAATCTTCTGTACATGGCCACCAAAATTTTTAAAAAGCAGACTTTTTTCTTTATATGCAGAACCACTGCTTCAAACCAGGAATAGATCCATGTTAGTGCAAGATAGGCAAAGTGTGCAAAGTTGCAGAAGAATAACAACAAATACAGGTAGTCAAGAGGGACTGGCTGAGGTGAAGAGATTAAAAATCTTCTGTATTCTAATATTGACTTGGAATCAGTGACAGACTGAGGCACGGAAAGTATACTCAATTATTGTAAAGTAATAAACTCAGAGATATCAGAGTTTAAGATGGTTGAAGGGGAAGAATTCTGAATAGTGGGTAAAAGTTAGGGGAAAAAAAACAGTAACTTCACACTGACTGGCTGACTGACTAGAATGCAAAACCCTCACTGTATCTCCCTAAACTACAGAGCAACATAACCAAAATTCATTTAAATTTATATTCTCTACTAAGAATAGATCATCAGGTAGTATAACTCGGAGGAGTCCTTCTGACTTCAGGCTCACAGAAGCTTTTAGAAGTTTAGGTGCTGAAGTACTGACTGTGATAAAGCACAGACACAGGGCCCAGAACTTCTTGATAATTATATACTTAGGTCACAGAACAGTCAGATGTTAGATGAGTATTTCCCTGTGTTTGAAACAAAAGCCTCTTGAAAAATATTGTCCTAAATACAAATAAATTCACTTGTTAGCTCTTCCCAGAGAACAAATGTTTTTACCCACTCCGTAAAGTGTGTTTACCAGTCCTCTGCATCCTGCACTGTATTCTGGTAAATCATGTTCCTCTCTAAGCTCAACTTCCTTAAACTATATCTCTGTCTTACTAGTAATTTTGAAATCCCCTTGTGAAATGTTAGAGAAGCACATAAAATGCTAGAGAACCTTTCACAAAAATCTCCTAAATAGGTTGCAGTTGAACAGATGAAAATTTATATTATAAACTTCTCAATTACCTACCTGTTGATAAATACTTTGATTGAATATAATCCTGATTACATGTGGGATCTTTGAGGAATAATTGTAAAGTAGATTTATGCAGAGTAAAATGGATATTTATGGTAAAAGCAGAATAGTTGCTAAATAATGCTGGTAAAATTTAACCATATGCTTTGGTCTTGCCTCTTTCAGACCAAATACCTTTAAGATTGTGGAAATATCAGAATACACTTCAACCCATGCACAATGTACGTACTTGCTTCTACCCACACCTATGAGGGAGGAACATCATGAAGTAACCTGCAATAATTTATAGATCACTGATAAGTGATATATAACGCAAGTGTTGTGAGACAGATGAGAAAGAAGTAATTAAAATATAATTAACAATTAATTTATATGACAACATGCCCAAGCAAAAAAACTCAACCAGTCATTATAAATGGAACAGGAAGAAGATTATTATCCTAATAACCATTTTGGGACATAATTCAGGTACATCCCCTCCAAAAGAAACATTAGAGAAATAAACCAATCCAATGATAGAAAATAAGTGCTATGAAATAATAGTAATAGTTTGCATCATTTTCAGGGTGATTTTAAATAGCAAACCTGTATCAGGAAAAAGACAACCAAGAACACGGTGTCATTGGAAAAAGAAGAAAGGGACCAGAACAAGGTAGGATTCTTAGGGAAAATACACTTTATCTATTTTTAAACTGGAAAGATTTTAATAATAAATTTAAAGAAAGAAAGGGGAAACAACAAAAAAAGGTCTAAGTCTTCCGTATTAAACTATTTTTAAAGGATTCAAATGAGCTTTTGCTTGTAAAAATGCTTCTCCACCTCTCAAGTTTCATAGAAGAGAATGACACATTGGATAGCTTAACTGTTGTGTTCAGAAAGGTTTGGAGCAATTGTGTTTCAAATATTTGAGATAGAGTGCATTCATTTACTAGAATGGAAAACACAGGAAAAATGAGCAAAATGCATTTGTGCTAAACCAAGTTCCCTTTTTAAAGTAATGTAAATCTTGCTGTGTGAAAAAAGCAACAGACATGATACACCTTGTATGGCTTTTGGCATCATCTCACAAGACACTTTCATAGAACAACATTTTAAATACAGATACGGGAAGATGTGCAAGCATCTGATAGAAGGAAACCACAGTGGTCATTAGTCATTATTCATCAAAAGGCAAAGGCATTTCAGATATGTTTCAAGATATGTCCTGAGTTCTGTTTTGTCTAATATGTTCACTGACAACTTAATCGGGTGCAATATTTATGCTTGTAAAATGTGTGCTACAACAACTGATAACCTCAAAACAAAGGCAAAGGACTGGAAAAACTAGGAAGAATGAGATCAGACACCCCAAATCCTATTGACAAATTGGTCAGATTGCCCAAAAACCAACAAGGAAAAATACAGTAGTTAGAAACATATTATTCTTGGGAAACAGAATGAAAAATTAATAAACTGCACAAAATTTTGGACTAGACAAATACAGCATCTTAGGGTGACAAACAATATAAACCAACAGTGAAGCAACACTACCAGGAATGTGTTGAATTCTGGAACACCTTAACAAGTGTGTCATATATGACACAATTTGATTTCTTAAATTCACATAATACTGAAGCCCCAGTTGGATACTCTGTCTGGTCCTGCTTGAACACCATAGAAACATAAAAACAACTGAAAATAAACAAGAAAATAATAAGAACAAGAAATGTATAAATCAAACCCTTTGAGAAAAAGCTGAAAGAATTAGGTATGCCTAGATAAGAAATAAAAGCTTCAAGCCAGATGCAGCTTTCTGATATTTATAAGAGCTAATTACAGAGATGTTGATCAGCCATCCTCTATGGCTCCAGTAGAAAGACATGAAAGAGTCAACTTCATTTGCAACAAGAAATGCTTAAAAGATTCTTCTGATCAGCATTCCAACTGAGGATTTTTCAACAATGGAGCAGACTGTCTAGGGGGACTGTGGAATCTCTTCACTGGATTTTTTATGAGAACACAATTTGATAAGCATGCTGGTCCTAGCCTTGATATGTTTAGTCTTGATGCAGTACAGACTGGTCTAGGTGACCTTTTGGAACCCCTACTGAATTTAGGTTCTACAATGGATATAGTTCAGGAAATTCTAACTGGAAAGATAATTACAAACTCTGCACTCTGACCAAATTCTGTTTTACTAATGACCTCCACTAAATAAACAGAAAAGCCAGGAAAACATCAAAATGTTCCCAGTGGGGCTCTAAGTTCAAGATAAAACCATAGGTATTAGACCATGAGATTTTTCCAGTGGCACTTTTAATTTCTTTAGTTATTTCACTGATCTATTACCCACATCAGTTCCCTCTTCCATACCACCAGTGAACTAAAGAAGTGGTAGCTTGGCTTACCAGGTAAGTTAAAAGTCAGATTTTACCCATACATATGACAGTTGGGTGTCCAACTTCACTGATGTAAACAAATAGTTTAATTTTCCAAAGAGCGGAGGGATTGACAGCTTTTGCATCTGGTTATCTAGTTTGTAAATTATGGTCTCCATATTAAATATATTAAATGAAATTTTAACATTGATTTATATTTTATGTTATCATATTTTCCTTTGTTGCCTTCCCTTAAGTTTTCTAAGTACTGGCAGTACTACTGTGTACTTAGAGATGCTCCTAGGTGTCATAAACATTCAAATACTGTCACCATTGTCCCCTACAGTGTTCATCAAGTTACTGCTCACTTATGCTTAAAATAAGAATAAAACCATATGCCACCTTCTGCAGCGTTACCACAATTGTTTTCATTCAAAACAATATAAAATTCAGGTTAGCAGATGAGAATTTAGGTGTTACTTAATTTTCTTGACCTTTCATTTAACTGCTGCTTTCTAAGCATTCCAATTGCACATTTTTTTTGGGAAACTTTATGATCATCTCATGGACTACTATTAATTCTATATAACTCTGCAGTGCAGACCAGTAAAACTAAAGATTACATCAAATGGCTACATTCAAAAGCTGAGATATAAAGAATCTTGCAAAAGGTTCTTTGTAATGTAATGTCCAAAGTACAAATTCATTTAACTCCACCCCTTTTCATGTGTGTGTCTAGAAGGTGGGACAGCAAGGGCCAACTTCCAAGGCCCTTTAATCTTCCACTCTAGGAAAAAAAAAAAAAAGAAAAAAAAAAAAAAGAAGAAAAGGAAACAAAACCATAAGTAAATTTACTCTCAAAATAGGAAAAAACACACCAAAACCAAACAACAGACCAAACCAAATCTCTCTTCATGTTTTCTTTGAGATGGTGAGATGGTAGCTCTTCCTGTGTTTTTGAAAGCTGGTTCTGCTCCTTCTTTTACTGGTTCCCTAACATCAGCTATGTAAAAATAATGCAAATAAACACCCTCTTCAATTCCTGATGAGACTCCTCCCTGCAGTGAAATGGCAATTATCCAGGCCTTGCACAATGTCTGCGTTGCAAAGGTAGCCTATGGCCTACCCTTAGGAATTGCACAGCTTAATACCTTGACTCTGGCACAGCAAAAAAGGACAAGAGGAAGAGCTTAAAAGGGAAATGTTCTCTCAAAATCCAGCAAAAGAAGAATTCAGTTTGAAGACAGAAGCCTAGCCACCTTTATTCCCCAAACATATTCAAATGGATAAGTAGCAAGTTGTGTCTCCTAAATTAATTTTTGACTCCACAGAGAAGTATTTTCTAAGGAACTGAAGACATGTATCTTTCTTTGACTTCCAGCTATTAATGTAGTTTGCCACCAATAGTCGCTGTAGTCAGATAAGAAGTTTGTGGTAAAAATCAATCACACAATCAGAAAGAAAGGGGATCTTATATCTCAGTATGTGGAGTATCTATGATGGGCTGACTTTTCCTTTCTTAAAAAACCTAGAATACTTAAATTGAGCTTGTAAAGAAACAAGTAGTCATAGGAATAGATGTGAAAGACATAAACATCCTTCTGTCAGCTCACACACCTTTCTTTTTTACAGAAGCCACTATGGAGATGTAAAAATGTAGACAGAACTATAAAGAGAGTTTTCTTTTTTGCAGATTATTCACGTCTAATACTTTATTGGCAAGTACTGCCAACACAAACAAGATATAACCCTTAAGTGTTTCTGATAAGATGTCAGCCATCTGCTTTTCTATCAGATGGCTGAATCAGAGATTCCTCTTAACCTCTCCCTCTGTCATACTAGCTCTTGAAAAATGGGAGAGAGGGAACAAATTAATTGCTCCCTATGAGCACTGTGTGAGACCTGAATAAAGGCAGAGGTAGGAGCAAGATCCAGACTTGCACACTCCCTTCACATGAGCCACCCACATGTATGCATACACATCCAACCTCCCTCCCAGTCACATATACTTGCGTCCATTTCATGGCAAGTTTAGGATTTTAGAAACTTAACACATTAACATGATATTAACATTCTAAGAGTTTAAGGTAATCTGAGTTTGTGTATTGCATTTCCATTTGTGCTTCATTCTATGTCAGACTTGTTGGAAACTGTATCAGAGTTTGAGTGAGCAAAATGCAAGACTTTTAATGCACAGGGAAGACCAAGTCATAGGGACTATAGGTTTCTCTTGTTTCTGTTTCACACAACTTACAGCACACTGAGTATGTTTAGTAAATATTATAAATGGACACTAGCCACAGAATTTGAAACTCGGATCCACATCTGAACTTCACATATTCAAGGAACACCTCTTCCTTCACTAACACTAAATTTTACTAAATGTAAAATTTAACCCGTGAAGTTAGAATCTTAAGGATGTTTTTTTAATATCTCATGTTATTATCACATTCAAATGCAGAATGGTCAGTCTGTTTTGTTGTGGTATAGAAACTAGAATGATGAAGTTAACAAAGCAAAAGAAAAATTTAAAAACATTCCTCAGATATAACTTAATTAGGTCTGAATTTTCTATTATATTCTGAAAAATGTTCCATACTTTCTCTAGTCTGTTTAGAATTAGTTGCCATAATCTTGCTTTGCTGTTTCAGCCTCAGTTGGTTTATATTCTCTCTCACTAAGTGATTTGCTTCTCTTCTTAAGTACTCCAACCATTATATCATCGTCCAATCTCTATCTTCTCCTCTAGTGACTCCATAAAGGTATTACTCTTGAAAACACTGTATGCATTATGTAGCAAAAAGGAAAAAAACATTCATCACTATGTCCTCTTATATTAGGGAGTGAATCACCAGGCTACACATGTGTGCTTTTGCTGGAAAAATATTTTGACTACAACTCCTGTACAGTGGCAGGGTTCTGTAAGTGGTGTCTTCCAAATGCCCTTTTGTGTAGCTAACAGACAGAATTAAGAATTGTTTTGCAACCATTCCACTATTTAAATGAATCTGTGATCTCCTCTTTCTTACATTTTATTTGCTTTCACCCTTGATTCTATAATTTGCTTTTCCATGCAGATATTATACGACAAAATATTTTCAGAGTGCTTTGCATGTGTTTAACCTCTGTTCTGCACACAGAAAGTTATACACCTTTCCAATAAGAGCTGGCCACTGCAGCCATCACAGTTATGGCTTTGATTCATCCCCAGACACAACAGCTCACTCCCACTTAGTTCTGCCTGCTTTCTTGCACACACACAGAGCCATTTATTTATTATAATTTTCTCACACAAACACCTTGTCTAATGGATAACAGAGTCTGGCAGCTTATGTTTGCAAGGAACATTTGATAAGTTGGAACAAAGAATGAAAATTGATGGCCTTTTTGGGTTACCCCCCAGGATGAGCTAAGCCTTGGCTGTCAGAGATGCTTCTCATGCCAGAATTTCATAGTGATATTTATTTTTACCAGACATTTTAGACTTTTTTTTTGTTTGGCATGAGAGATCTTGCAAACTCTGCCAGAAATGGCTGTTTTTCTTCTCTGCATCATTAGTGGGGCGGCATTCCAACAGGGAAGGGTCACTCACTTGGTACTTAAGTACTTTTAAAGATGTTGTCCTTTCCTTCCTCATGAGATAATAGGAACAAAAACTGGATAAGTCTTTCAACAGTTTGTTCTTACAAAAAAAGCCAACTTTGCTTACTAAACACTAAACTCAAAATCAGATTTTGGATAGTACTTTTAATACATGCCAGGAATCCATTATACAACTTACAGCTACCATTGATTTGAAAATGAACATGTGTCCTCCCTGAGCCACAGAATTTGTCATATTACTATTCCATTTTCTCATAAGCACATCATCCAGAATTCAAATGTACTCATATGGCTGAGGAGTAGAAGAATATTTCAAGGGGTTTTTCCCCCACCAACTTGTATTTAAAATACAAGGATCTTGGAGCTTGTTTTGCTCTAATACACACAGATCTCAAAATCAGATCAGATCTCTCTTTACTTTCTGTCCACCAGTTCAAGAGGGAAAATAAAATCTTAGCAATCCAGATTAAAATGCAGCTAAACTAGTAAATAAAATTAAAATTATGATGGCATCATGTTCACAGCACATTTCCTGTATGCTTATGATATTTTACTAGTTCAATATATTCCTGATTTAAGATTTGCTCTTACAATTACTGGTGTCACAGTAAAGCTCTGTAATGGTACAAATGCTGGCTACTAAAGAGAGGTGCTGCTGTTATCATGTTATCTATCACTAGCTGAAAAATACACAGTTGTTTCCAGAATTCATCTTGTGGCAGGTGCTAGGAGAGAAAAACTTGGTGATTCTTATTTCTCTGAAAATCTTAAAGAACAGTGTAAGTCCAATCTGCTTGTCTAGGTTTTACATGGAGAGGTAAACCAGTATTAATACTGCATTATTTGGGAAAAATAAGTCATTTACTTGTGCAAAACCACTGTGCTATAGGTGAACCAGATAAACAGTTCATTCAGTTTGAGAAGGCTCAGATTAGGAGAAGCACTAGAAGTACTGGATCTTTTTTTGTAAATGACTCTTGAGGAACCAACAATATAAAACCATGGATTTCATTACATAATTTCATTGTGGTTTTGGCTGACCATTTTATTTAAGATAATCTTATTTTTAGTGTATGTGTTTAGAGAGTTTGGTCATAATCCATATAAATAATTATTAAATCAAAAATTTAATAAGAGGTTTTATGGGTTTGCAACTGACTCATATATGAATCATCCAGCTTTAGTGCCATTGATTTTTAAAATTACTTACAAAATAGAATTCTAATTTCACTTACAAGATTTCCAACCATTTACATAAATAATAGCACATGAAATTCTTATTCTCCTTTTCTTCAGATCTCTTCTCAAAACTTATCTCTGCTACTGTGCCCAAAATAATAGATTATCAATAAAAATTGACAGTTATTTAACTCAATGCTTTTCTCCTCACAGTATAATTTGTTTTTCATGTGTCTTTTTGTTATAACACCTGCAATTTTATTAATTATTATGTACAAGGAAAAGCTCATCTGGAAAACACATGGGAGCCTCAAAGAACACAAAGCACTATCAAAATCAAAAAAGCTGAGTTCTGCACAATACAGGCTCTTAGCTAACTATGTTTTAAAACAGGATAAAGTTTTGGATGCTCAAAGGATAAACAAGAAAGGCTAGAGACATTTTCCTAGTGTTTCTGTGAAACTGTCTTACATTGATTTCACAGTCAGATGAAACGATACTGAAGACTGCCCACAGCTTAGTTCTTTGTACATTGTAGCAACAGCATTTTCATCAGTCACTTGAAGGAAAAAAAGGTTGTTTCCTCTAATACACCTAATAGACTGTATTTTAACTACTGTAGTAATAATTGTTAAATTCTAAGCAAATGAAACATTTAATTCCAAGAAAAGTTAAAGAAGCCATGGAAAGTGACTCAAGCTGTTTAAAACAAGGCATTTCCTCTGGAATTTTTTTCTTGCTATCTAGTCCTGTTTATTATTCTATATAATATTCTCTCTGAAAGAGGAGCTGTTTCTCAGGATAACTTTGTTAATAAAAGGAAAATAATTCAGTTCTACATTGATAGTATAATTCAGGAAGATGAACATAAAATCAGCAGAGAGTAAGCCAAGCAATTAATATAGTGGGGGCAAAGTATGTGTTTCTGGAGAAAACCAGAAATCTGACTTTAGCTAAGTTGCTGAGAAACACTTACAAAACTTACACAGGAAAGATTTTCAGTCCATGCATCTTAACATAATAAAGACATTTTATTTCATGATGTAATTTAAATTACACCACTAACTATTTTAAAACTTGTGGTCACATGGACTCTTACATAACTAACCGTTTACTAAACATGATTTCTGAAACTGTACTTAAACCACACTTCAAAGTGAATCAAGCTAAATCAGATCAAGATCACGTTACCTCTGAAAGAGGGCGTGCACAAAATGTACCAATGTAATCCAACTGATCCTCGTTGAAAGACCGATTTGGATACCCAAATGTCCCTGGTAAAGAAAACGCAGCAATTTTAGCTACTAGATGTTAAGCACCACCATGATTCCCAGGGCAGACTGTAAAAGTGTGCTTCACAGGCTTGCTCTGAAGTGAGATCTGTACCTCTGATAATCTACCAAGAGGCTGTGACAGGAAATTTTCTTCTCCATCATTCTTCCAGCTAGGTCCAAAAGAACATTAAGCTCTTGTTAGATGTGCCCCTCTGGGGGCAGCTATTAAACCTCCACATGGTTTCCAGGGGCCGAGAAAAGCCTTCTCATTTTATTAAAATGCACTAGTCTAGGGTTCTAAACTCAAGATGGTAAAACAAACTTAACACCTATGGACAGGCTGGCAGCATTTCTCCCTTTTCAGGTCATGAGTGTGAGGGAACAGGTAAATGCTGCTGATCTGTTATATCACCTAATCCAGGCTCTGGCAAGCCAAAGGAGAAATAATAGTAAACAGGAAAGTCTATAAATAGCTTCAGAAATGTCATCTTGTTTTTACAGAATTTTATTTAAGTTGTTAACAGTCAAGCACCATTACTACTGAAACTTATTTTTATTAAAACTGCAAATGGGACCAGTGTCCAAAATGTTTCCCTTAGCTGGTCTGAAGAAATAACAAAGTCTAACCCATAGAGACCAAGTGAGAAAAAAGGAGAGGGGAAAGGAGAGGAGAGGAGGGGAGAGGAGAGGAAGAGGAAGAGGGAGAGGGAGAGGAGAGGAACCACCCTAAGGAAAACCCAGAGAGATGTCAGAATATGTAATATTCAAAACTGGACTTTAATGGCCTCTCGTAAATCAGTGCTCTAGATACTGATCAAGGCTAAACTCTGGTTTACAGAAATAGGTTTAAACAACAAAAAGAAAACAGTACACAACCTGTAGAAGACTCCTACCAGCTCAGCTGACCAGCATTACAGAAGAGGTTTTTAAACACCAGTGACACTGCTTATGTGTGTAACAACATAATCCTGTGTTTTCTCATTCTGCTTGAATACACTTCCCTTCTAAATTCTGCTGAATTTCTGGGCTCAAAAATATCTTGTATCAATGTATGCTGTGATCTAATTGTATCTATCACTAAAAAAATCCCATATTTAAATTTATGGCCATAACTTAACAAACTGGAGTTTTGAATTAGTTTCATTCTAGTACAAATAATTTTAGGTAACAAAATTTCATATGTTATGCGTATCCTCTTTAAGAGAATCTTACATTTTTTCAATCATTCTTCATGCTGGAGTGTCTCATTGTCTGCTCCCTAAACTATTTTCTCTGCTCATCTTTGAAATATTTATATCTAAGCCATATGCTTTTAAAGACAGAACAAAAGACAAAGGAGTGATCCAGGCAATCTTAAGTGGGATATTAACAATTAGGTTATAGCATCTTGTTTGCCCTTTTAAAAGGTTTCTGTCCTTTAAATATAGATTAAAATTGAGTTGCCAATGCCTCAGCATTTTCCTCTAGTGGAATAAAGGCAGCTCATATGCATGTACAAATGTTAATCTCTGTTTTGCATTTGTCATTAAAAACACAGACAACACCTGCAGTCCTTCTTTTTTGCCTGGTTGGTTGGTTGGTTTTTTCGGTAATACTTCCAGGATTACATCCTGGGCTGGTATTTTTTCTAATGGTGATGAAAGAAACTGGAAAGTATTTTGGGAATTTTAGCCACATCAGCTTTTGTGAAAGAGGAATCCAGCAGGCTTGCTTCCAGCCACATGAAGAGCTCTGCCACTCCTACATCCCTGATACAATGGCCATTCCCAGACAAGCTCCCAGGCAAGAACAGAAAGAGCCCTGTGACTCAGGACTTTTCTGCTCATTTCAGCTTGAATCTACAGAAGCGACAATTCATGAGGCTCCCCATACTTACCTCTCCTGAGCAGAAGGGATGCAGAAATTCCAGTTCTGGGATAGTACGGACAGAAGGACACAACTCTAAAGGATCTCCTTGGCCACACTTTCAGTCATTGGTCTATGGAACAAAGCTGCAACACATCATTAACCCAAGGAAGTGGTCAGAGCAGCAAGCCTGGTGGAGTTCAAGCAGCGTCTGAACAATGCTCTCAGGCTCATGGTGTGATTTTTGGGGTATCCTGCACAGGGCCAGGAGCTGGACTCGACAATTCTGATGGGTCTCTTCCAACTCAGCATATTGTATGATTTCAACATATTACAATTCACCTTCAAATCAAGGTTTTTTTCCCCCCACAGCTCTAGTCCTAAATAACCCCTAGCAGCTTGTCTAAATGAGACAACTTGAATCTAATCAGAATGACCCTACACCTGCCTCTCCTTTTGCAATTTGGGCTCTTCGGCTCTGCTCACTCGCTCTCCCTCTCTGAGGCGTCCCTCGGCCCCGGAGCAGCTGCCCGGGGCTTGGCGCACCGAGGCCCCCGCGCAGCCCCCGCTCAGGGCGCTGTGGCCGGCCCCAGGCACCGTCCCTCCCCTCCCCCGGGCTCTCTCCCGGCCTCGCCGCCCCTGAGGGCCCGGGCCAGGGGGCTGCCGGCGGCTGTGGGGCGGAACTGTGGCGGCGAGGGGCGTGTTCCCAGCCGGGACGAACGCGCGAGCCGCGCCGGGAGCGTCGGGCGCCTTGGAAACGGGCGGAAGCCGGGAAGGAGCGGCGGGAGGAGGATGCTGAGCCCCGAGCGGCTCTCGCTGCCCGGCGCCGAGTACCTGGGTGAGGAGCGGCGCGGCGGGGCGCGGAGGCTTCCCGAGGGTTCTCTCTCCCCGCCGTGCTGCGGCCCGGCTTGGGGAGGGCTCGGCGGGCCGGGGTGGCTGCGGCCCGGCCTTTCCGGGGACGGCGGCGAGCGGCCCCGGGCTGGGCCGGGTTGAGGGGGCTCGCAGCGGCTCCGTGTCCGCCTTGGCTGGGGCGGGTAGCACCGGACCGTAACCGAGCGGGGTTGTGGGAGGGCTGCAGAGCCCTCCGGGCACAGGGAGCATCCCTCCGGTGCCCAGAGGTGCTCGAGAGCGGCCAGCCGGAGCTGAGCTGCCGCCTCCTTCCTCCGCTGTCCGCTTTGGCGATGTGAGCGGTGTCCAGCCTCTCTGTGATAGACTTTACCCATTTTCACCTGTTTTGCTCACAGATCGATGTGAGCATCCTTAGTTTATGCTCGTTTCCCAACAATGGGAAGGAGTGATGCTGATACGTTGCGAGCTGGTTCGAATGTTAGCTTTTGTTCTGAAATAAGGTAGCGTCGATAATGTTTCCCTACGTAAAATGAAAATCTTTTAACCTGTGAAGCAGCTACTCCTTTGAAGACTACATCCTTTTTAAGCTGCCTGTAACCGCTTGATGTTCTAGGAAACTAAGGAGCAAAGTGATTTGATGTTAATGTGTCAAATAAAAGTAATTAGGATGGAATAAAGTCAATATGACTTCATTTAATTGCTGGAAAGGAGATGAATTACGAGTAGTAAGCATTTGGATTGTGTTCAAGAGAGTGTTTGTGAAGAGAAACTCTGCAGCCATTACTTCCTAGGTTCAAGAGACTGTTCGATAACTCTTATGAAGGTATACATAATTTTCTGTGGTTTTCTTGTACAAGGGAGGTCAGAAATGGATTGGATTGTTTTGTGCTGCTTGTTCGATCATGATTTTGCCATTTCTGTAAGTCAAAATGGAACAAGAGTACAGAAACAGTGCTGTAAATGGGAAACCTGTCTTGCAGTGGGTACTAGACTAGAAGACTTTTGTTTAACCATTTAAGCAAAGGAGTGATCTAAGTCATCTTAGAGTAGAATCTCACTGTGCTGTAGCTGCTAGGCTGCTGTTAGGGTGTTTTGTGCATATCTGCATAACTGCAATGCTGTTCTGTGTTGAGGAAGTTCAAGGCAGAAATAGGTTTATTTGCTGCTCTATTCAGGGTGACTCATGGGACTCACCTTGCTGAAGTTGTTATTGCTGATTTCAGTGGTGGAGCTTTGGGTGTTTGAGAACAGCATCATAGTGCCATGTAGACACACTAGACACACACCCTTTGGGTTTGTGCTGTTCTGTCACACTACTTCAGCATTTTTAACCTACATGCTAATAGAGTAGTTCATAACTTTTCCAGAGTGGCTCTAGGTTGAAAACTGCAAAATATATTTTCCTTAATGAACCAGCTTGGTTTCAGGTTCTTGTAATTGTTTTTAATTACATAGGCACTTTTAATTGTGTGAAACTTGTCAATAAGGATTGAATCACTCAAACCAATCTAGGAAGCAGACTAAAAATACTTAAAGTGTGAAAACAAGCCAGTTTTCTGTTGCACATCTGAAGGTAAGACATGAGATGTACAAGAGAGATTTCTTAGATGTACAAGATTGTTAGGTGCAAGCAGCTTTACTAGTCACTTAAATAAGCCTCCTTTTATCTCTGTTCCACATGCTGATTTGGAATTCCCTTTTCATTTTGTACAGCTTTCTAAATTATTCTGACATTGGGGTTAGGAAAAGACATGTGACCATATTTGGGTGAAGAATAACTTCTATAAGAGTATTTTCTGTTCATTACTTAGTATATCTTGGGTTTAGATTGTAGTTTCTGTCGCCTATTAGAGGGGGAAACATATTCTTATTAGCTATAAATGTTACCAAAAGCAGTGTTTTTGCCTTCATGAGACTTTGTAACTTGCCAAACTGCTCACAGATCCTAAAGAATTTAGTGTGTGTTAGCAGTAGGAAAATGGTTAAAAACCAAACCAAAACAACCCCCAACTCCCCCTCCTCCCACCCCAAACAAACACACCTCCCCACATGTTTTTATGAGTTGCATTTCTGTTTTCAACATTGGCATTGTAAAACCACCATTATTTGGATTGTTCTACTGCACACCTCAGGGTCTTGTTAATACAGTTGTCTGAAGTGGAGTTGTAAGAAGCTGTGATAAATTTCACTTTCTGTAAATTCATTCTGAAGTTGCTTTGCCTTAGCTTGCCACTTAAGGTACTGACTCTCACAGACCAGATGACCCTGCCATTTCTGAGCTGGAATGGGTAACTCACCCAAACCCTTCTTCCTCTTGTCTCTTTCTCGTTATCAAAACCAGGCCAACACGTAAATTGAGCAGCCAGAATAACATAATGTGCTACTTGCTGTGTTATTCCGCACACCCCTCAGCCCCTGCTCTATTTGAGATAATTCTTCTACAGCCAGCTAGAATGCTAAGAGGGAAATAATAGAAGTTTTGAGTTAAAATAGACATGAACAGGGAGAGAATTAAGTATTCACTTTAGATGAAAAATAATTGCAAAGCTTTCTTATGCCAAAGTTCCTGGAATATGAAAATCAGGGCAACATGTCTCATGCCACAATGAGACAGTAAGTAGAAGAAGAGAAATAACCATTATTTAGGGAATAGGAGTGGAGATGAGGT
The DNA here is from genome assembly GCF_048771995.1 of Taeniopygia guttata. Taxonomy (NCBI): domain Eukaryota; kingdom Metazoa; phylum Chordata; class Aves; order Passeriformes; family Estrildidae; genus Taeniopygia; species Taeniopygia guttata. The sequence continues at coordinate 26,332,807 of NC_133030.1, read as the reverse complement.
CTGCAGAGTTGGCAGAAATGCTACAGTGAAGATGATGATGTTACAAGCATGACATTATAAACGGTATTTTCACTGAATAAACAGCATTTATTGTTTGGGTATAGTGATGATAATCTGTTTCTCATTTGATGGATGAGACTGGTCCTACAGTAGGCAAAATGAGGCATATTTGAGACACTTTTTCTTGGCTTCCTCCTTATGGTTTAATAACTGGTGATTGCTCAGTTATTTATAACAGGCAGTGGAGCACTTAGGGTATTGTTCTGCTCATGCAGCTGTCTCTGAAGCTTCATATTGTATTACTTCCCTGCTCCCATTTCCTGTTACGGAGAAAAAGCAGTAGAGTACTGCAAATTTTCAAGCTTCTATTTTCCATGTATTCTCCTGCCTTCTACTACGCAGCTCCAGGATGTTGTTTCTTGTCCTTCTTTGCCAATATAAGGCATGTAAGAATGCAAATACTGTGCTAGGGAAGTGCCTTATCAGTGAAGCATGGGCCTGTTAAATGCCAGAAACACAGTTGTGTTTCCTCATCTCTCTCATAAAAGGTCTCGGGTTTAATGGTTGTAAAGAGTATACATTCTTTTACAAAACTGAGTAGTTCCCAACAGAGAACTTCAGTTGTGTGGAGTATTTGCTGAAGCCTAAGTCTTACTCTTCTTCTGAACAGTCTTAAGAAATGTTGATCTGAAAAGTGCAAGTACAAATTTCTTTTAACAACATAATCAACACATAGGCTACATTGTTGTCCAGACATCTCAGCTGACACTGATTCTCCTCTTAGTATAGAGCTTTGGTGAACTTCTGTGTAGCACTGTGACTGAAAGATCTCATGGTCTAGAAAAAGAGCAGAGAATGCCTTTTTAAAAATTGTATTTCTTGCTCTGTTGTACGGATAGGAGAACTGTAATGTAGATTGAATATAATGTGTAAGAGGTTGCTTATAGAAATATTAGTTAAATTTGGATGACTTTAGGCTCAGCCTAGTACTTTGTCCAGAAGATGGAGGTTTCACCACCATACTGCTGTTGCACTACAGGATTTCCACCTTAACTTGAAAGGTACAGGTGAAATCTGATCCTGAATTAGGTAGAGTTCCAGAACTGGAGAGCACAGTCCTTTGCATATGTCCCTCTGAGCATGAATAGGTAGGGAACCATTAGGCTACTTAATGCCTTATAGCAAACTGGGATGGCAATTTCTTCCATGATTAATCATTTTAGATTTAAACAAAAGTCTCCAAAAACCCCAACCAAACAAAAAACAAAAGATAGCTCAATGATTTGCTTCAGTGAGGGGCTCATTTATAGCAGCTGTATGACACCTTGCAGGAAGCAGTCTGCTGGAAGGACTTGCACTGTTAAGTCAGTTTGTGTGCAGTATTATGCTCATTGTTTGAACCAAATTCTCAGCTATGGTCCAGACTAAATTATAAATGGAAATGTTTCTTAAATTTTTTGTTGAAAGTGGTTTTGAAAATTCGAATGTATGAAATGTGCTATAGTTAGAGTGTGTGACCCCTTGGCACATGCTCCTGGTAACAGCTCATCTCGAGTTGTGGGATACCTCTGCTGTGACAAGGTCTACTTGTACTTATATGTTCTGTCCTTCAAAAAACATTTTGCTTTTGAGTATTAATAGGAAATTTCACTGTGAAGCTATGCAAAGTTGGAAGGAACTATGACAGTACAGAGATGTAGCATTTAGGTTAATTGTTTTATTCACTTACTTCTCTTTCCTAGGCCATTTCTTAGCAACATCTGAAGAGATTAAGTCCTTAATGATATCTGAAAAGATTATAATGAGCATCCTGAAAAACCATTAATGCTGGAAAAATTTCCAGAGTTGATGTGATTTTGTTGTTGCAGTTTATGTCCTTACTATTTCTCTCTTGCGTCATTATTGTTTTGGTAATGTTTACATGAAATTGATTTTATGTTGCTATGGATGTATCTTTCCAACGTGTGTAATAAGGTAGTCCTTAGTTAAGCTCCAGTTTAGAACAAATGCTGAAAGTGTATTTAGCTATTACCTTATGCTCTCAGAGTATATGTTCTCCAAGATTAAAAATGCCAGAAATACTCCAGATCCATTAAAGCTTGTTATGCTCTCGAGCTTCTGATAACTGAAATGAATCATAACGTTAATTGCATCAAGTAGTGTGTATTTTCAGCACTTCAGCTGAGGAGGAGGCAAATAAGTAAGAAAAGCTGGTCTTATCCAGCAATTCCCACTCCTGATTTTTCAGCATATTCAGTTATGCCAGGAATGACCCCAATTAAAAAAAAAACAAAAAAAAAAAAACCTTGTGTGCATACAGAACAAATTGTGTTGATAGACAGCTCCTGTTTCAGAAGAAGTCATGACTCCTGAAGAGTTAAGCAATCATATAACCACTTGGATAATAAAACCATTACATATACACGGTATCATGACTTAAAAGTGACATCTATTTCCTTCCTTCCTCCTGAATTTCTGGGTCTGAGAATATCAGTGCATATATTCAGTTTTGTGCAGTGAGATTATTTGCATTAAGTTTTCCTTCAAGACTTTTCAAGTATCAATGCTTGTTCTTATGACATGTATAATCAAACCTACGAGGTAGTGGATTGTTTGTTCTCATCAGAAGATTGAAACAAGTAATTTGGTAGCTTATAAAAAGACTATTTTTACTATTTAAATACATATGCAAAATTATTTGGTGTGGTTATGGCTAAATGTAATTAGTTGTGATTGTCTAATCTGTTGTAGAGAAATCTATAGAGATTGTGGATGTAATCCTCATTATGCCTTGTAATTATAAGCTGAAGATTTCTATGACTTGGTCTGGCCATGCTTGAATTGAACAGCCTCTGCTCGTCCCTGAATTTGGTTCTGAGCCAAAAGTGCATTCATTCCAAAATTCATTTTAAACATTGGGCATGTATGTGATGGTGGGGTTTGAGCATGTGAGTATGACAGGCTGTTCTCTTAAGTGCTGCAGAGGGCAGCTTTGGAGGAGCTGTACATTCTGCTACTGATTGGACTGAGGCTTCAAGTATAACATCACTGCTAGTGGTTTAATGATAAGATATTCTATGCAAAGGTATTTACTTAACATCAGGTTATGGGCTGCCTGAAAAATCCTCTGTGAGCTTACTTTGTCAGATTCCTTTGTGAAAGCCAACTGTTTTTAAATCTGACAGCAAAGAGTGTGGCACTTACCAAATGAGTGTGGCAGGCACACTGGCTTCCTGTTCGGGGTAGTTGCCTGGGATTTCAGAATTGAGAATTTTTGTTATATATACAGAATATGGGTCACATAGGAAAGTTCTGTATGAGTAGGGGACTTCTGTTACAGTAAGCCTGAAACAAATGCCGAGGATGATATCCTGATGTGACACCTCCTGCATAGAAACTGCAGTATACTAGAGTTCTGTCAGGAAGAAAATTAGTAGAGACAGAAAGCTGTAATAGCACAGTGGGTATTTGGGCTTTGCATTCTGATTTGGACTTGCTGCCTTGTTATTGCAAAGAGGGCCTCAAAATATGAGCAACCAGTACATCGTTATCCCTGAATTTTCAGAAACTATTAAAATGTATGAATCATCTCATTTATTTTGCCTAGAACTCCACAGATTTTTGACTATGCTTGCATAAACAGTTAATGTTCCGGTATGGTTCCAGTGTTTGTTATGGAAAGTACCATTTGTATAAATTAAGGAACTACTCTTTTGCTATAACCAGACTCCTGGCACTTTATTTTGCCTCTCTGGCCTGCTAAAACCTGTCTGCAAATTACATTTTGTTCTATGACTTTCCTGTATAGTGTAGCATTAGTTCGGTTATAAAACATATTACTTGCATCGTTCCATGGAACTGGGCAGTCAGTGAACAGGAAGCCAGAGCTGGAATTTGGTTTGGCAGTGGGAACTATGCTACCTGGAAAAGAGCACAGCAGCCAAAGGGGCAAGGAGGGAGACTTTGCAAGGAGATTTAAAGTGCTATTTTCTTTTAATTTCTCTGCTCACAGTTTTCTTCCCTTCCCCACACCTCTACTCACTCTTCTGGGAAAGGGGTATAGAGGCTCTTTGCCAGTATCCTTACGGTATGCAACTAAAAGCTTAAGAGAAATACCCTTTTACAAACAATTGTATTCGATACTGACCTATATATTTTATGTACATTTTGCAATGTCTAAAATTCTATGTTGAAAGTTGATTTATTCTCCAGGAGCAGTTCAAAGGTATTTATTATAGAGGTCAGCCACATTGTGCTGTGTAGCACTGTGGGACCATGATGTCTATTCCCAAAGGCTTTTAGGGGAGGGTTATGACTCTAAGGAGAAGTATGGTTCATTGATAGGGACTATCCTATGACAGGAGTGTATACTTCCCCACAAAGTGTTGAGAATGGTTTTGCAGTTTATTGCAGGCTGACATGAGTGGAAGTCTGTCTGCTAGTACCATTTCCTGGCATAGTCTGGTACTGCTGACACCTCAGGAGGGGCCTTGGAAGATGATTGCTGAGTGTGAGATGGGCTGCTTCAGGAGGAGGGAGGAAGGATGGGCTGAAGTAAAGTTACCCAGTTGTTGCTATCTTGAGCCTATGACTGAGCTGCATGGACTCATTCTTCCCTCAGGGGACACAGGTGCGCAGAGCTATTTTTCTTTAATCACTCACATAAATTAAATTTATTCCTTTGCATTAAAATAATTAAATAAAGCTACGCCCTATATCTTTTAGTGCCAGATAATATCTTTAAACCTTTGGCTCACCATTTTGCTATCATCTGCAAGGTATTTTCCAGGGTGTGCTTAACCAATTTTACTATTGTCCTGAAAAGTGTTCTAAGCAGAGAAATCCCCTGATAGCAATCAATATTCATGCATACTTTTAATCACTGTATCCACTGGGAATAATAATTTCCGGGTCTCTCTTGAAGTCCACCTGCCCCACACTAAGATGAAAGTGCCTTCCATGCTGTGTATCAAGTGGCACAGGCTTTATGCTTACCAGGATATTAAACACAAATTAAAATGGTTTGGAGAATATTGATGTGGGTCTGAGGTTGGCCAGTTGCTGGTGAGGGGGTGATTCTGCCAAGTCTGGAGCAGATTGGCAAGGAGAAAGAACAGTCCTTGCCTTTCCTATATTCCCTAAGGGTTTTCTCCTGCTCTTTTTAGGACACGACACTACTTGCAAAGGTACAGTAGGATACGTGTTTAGGATGGAGGTGTGTGGTTTGGGAACAGGGTTTGTGTGCTTTCCAGGTTAGGAATGATTTTCCTGGGTTCGTTGTAACTTGTCTTGTGATTGTTGAACTTGTAGATTTGGAAAGTCTACTGCTTTCTTGCTGGCACATCACCTCAGACTCGGCTCTTTGTTGCTCCAACTTGGTTTCTAGCCAAAAACATCAAAGGGGCTCAGTGGTAAATCTGTGCTGCTTCCTCCCTGGCAAATGCTTGTTTTGTACAGTCTGCCCCCTGTAGAAGCAGCAGAACAGTTTGTGTTGCACCTAACTGTCTTTACGCAGGAGTCTTATAAGTGAGTGTCATTCTGTGGTGAGGTATTGGCAGATCTGCCATTTCTGAAATTCTCCTGTGTTTGGCCTAGGTAATTATTGTTGAGCAATATAAATCGCTCTTGGCATTCAGACCTGTTCCCCACCTGCCACATTCACTGATGCTTGCTTGGAAACAGATGTACTTTTATTTGTACCTTCAGGAAAACAACCTTAAAGCTACTTGGCTTTGGTATAGAGGGAAGAGTAAAGAACACCTAAAGCTCTGCAACAGCCCCATCAAAACAGCATTGACAATCTTTGTAGGAAAGATGGCTCAGAACAGAGATCAGGAACTCCTCTGGAGTAAGCATTTTCCAGTGAAACTGCCTCACAACTCCTTACCTTCCTTCAATACCAAAATCTCAGGGGATTCTAAAAAAGAGTCAGTGCTGTTAATGACTAACTCTGTGTAGCCAGGAAGGAAAGCAGAATTTAGGTGATGAATTTTGCTATCCATTTCTGGGAGAAAGAAACCTCCACTCTCTAATTGAGGAAGCAGATGCTTGATGTCTTGTGTAAGGCACATAGCTGGGCTTGTTTTGCTCTGGGACGGCCCCATATATTCTAACTTCTGTCTCTTACTCTTTTTTATTTGCAGCTCAGCAACATGTCCTCACGTACATGGAGGATGCAGTGAGCCAGCTGCTGGAGAGCAGAGAAGATATTAGTCAGTATGGCATTGCCAGGTTCTTCACTGAATAGTAAGTACATGAGGATGCTGCCAATAGGGCCAGCCTGAGAGGAGCTTTTAGAAACAGACAGAATACATGGAGAATGGAGCTGGACATGTGCTGCTTATGTTCTGAATGCTGGATTTTACTGGGTTAGTCAAGGGCTTCCTGAGCGTGTCTTGGAAATGTCCATGGGTTTTGTACAGTTCAGTACCTCTTCTGTTACAAACATTCGTGTGAAGGAGTCACTCTGGGGAACAGTGATTTTGAAAACATGGAAAACCAAATTCTGCTTCTCTTGGTCAGGACTGTTAGTATCAAGCTGCTTGAGAAATACTGAAGCAAACTGTTTCACAGACTGCTGCTGGTTTCAGCAGCACTCATCCTTCCTTTTCCTGAGTATGAATTCGAATTGTTTGTCTCCTTGTGTGATTGTTGTCCTGTTGAATGCTTTAATAGGATGCCTCTTCTCTTAAAACTTGCCTAAGTCCTTAAATACTGGACATGAGCACTATCTCTTCTTAGTAATTTGCAAGAAAATTCTTGAGGGAAAAACTATGTGCTTTCTGTCCACAGAAAGTAATACCAACATTAGTCAGCTGAGCAAATAGTTGGATAACAAGAGCTTAAGAAAGATAAAGAGCAGGATTACAATGACCTCCACCCACCAAGAGGATTTCTTTACTGGGGTTGAAGGCAAGGTGGCTTTGAAATACCCTGCTGAAATTGTTATTGAGGCATCTCTGCAGATCAGCTTACATCTAATTTCAAACTGACCCTTCTGTGCCTTTTCTAAACTTCTGATCATATATACTTCACTAATTTTCCTATTTATTTTCAGAGATATGATTTTTACAATGTTTTCTTGTTCACAGTAAGTGCTTTGTGCAGTTTCTGATTTTATGAAAGATAGGAAAAAGATTTATTTTCATTCATTCTGTAATATAGAACTAGTAGTTCTCTTTTTTTATTTTTTTCTTTTATAAAATATCTGGAATTTAGCAGATAAAACTGTGTCCTCATACCAAAGCACAGACAGGCTTAGTAATTTTGAGAGTTGTGAAGATTTCAAATGTGGGATTCTTCATTTAAAGTGGAGAATGAATGATAAACAATATGGATGTAGAATGTGAAGTTTCCTATTATGAAAATGTCACATGTTCTGGCTCCCAGGGCTTAGTAGTGAGCCTTCACTGCCCAAAAGATTTCTGTTCATCCACTCAACTAACAACATTTATTCCAGCTGTGCTTTGAAGGCTACACTTCTTTTCCAAGCAAATAAACTTAATCTTCAGTCTCAACATCTTCAAACTCAAAGATAACTTGTGAGATTCCAGAAGGTTTGTGGGCACTGTCCCAGTGTTTTCCATAATCCATGTTTTTCTGTAGGAGAGGATTGGAATCTGCATGTTTTGAATTATTCTGCAGTGATTTGAGATGAAGGGACTTGGTATTAGGATGTCCAGTTTTTTAAATTGTCCTTTCCCTGTTTATGCTGACTTAAAATTAGAGACCAAGCCCAGGTCCTTAGACTGAGCCCTTAGACAGCTAGCAGGCCGGCCCAAACAAGTAACTTTTTTTAAAAGTGCTTATGGGGTACAAGAATGACTTCTGTAACTTTTCAGAAATTGAAATTAGTCTGTCAAGGACAGGTGTTAGATATTTTCCAAACTCCTCTCAGAGGGCGCACTTCTCAATACAGTGGTGTTCCATGGACCTCTCTTCACTGCTGAAGAGCAACCTGATGGCATTTCTATCATGCATTGCAATGCCCCACTTTACCATAAGTCAATTCGAGTCTTTGAGCCAGTTACACCAACTTTTTTTTTTTTTTTTGGTAATTAAGAAAACTTTGTTGGGACTTAGCATACCTGAGTGAAATTTCAGAATTGAAAATTATGCAGTTATTTAGTTTTGTATGGATCAAGCAGTAAGTGTTTTGCTGGCAATGAATATTTCAGTTATTTCTAAGAAATGGAATTGGGTATGTATTTCACTGCTAGCCACCATCTAGCACTGTGATTGCTGATTGCAGAGGACTGACCTTACTCTGTACAGTTTTCCTTCCAGAATGGTTTTAGTTTTCAAGGATAGTTTTTTCTCCCTCTTTATTCCAATGTTCATTTGTCCCAGTCATGTGGACATCTGCTTTCAATCTTGGGAGTACCTTGAGGCTTCCCTCATCTTGCTCACTTCTGACCCTTACAGGAACAGGGATCAATCACCCCTCTGCCAATTAATCCACATCTTTTAGTTAAACAAGTAAAATTATGCCTCTCTTAGGACTAATCTTGATTTTATAGATATGCTGAAATGCTACTGGTATTTGTTCATTACAAGCCTGAGAAATCTCAGCTCTGCTCTTGAATCTTCATGAAATGCACACTCTTGAAAACCCTCTGTGTACTTACACACTAATGCTGCTTTGCTTCTTCCAGCCTGATGTCTGTGGCAACATATCTTAAAGGAACATGTTCCCCCTATACATTATTTATCATCCTGTTTTCTTGATCTTTCCTATACTAAAGAAAAATAGGGCCCTCATGCTAATGCATTTGATCACGCAGAGGGAATGTGCATAGCATCCCACTTTATAATTTCTGGGCTCTTAAAAGGAGTCTGTTGGTCTTTTTTTCATTTCAGCTTAAAGAACCAGAAAAAAAAATTATGAAGAGACTTCCTACTAGTATGTTTTACTTTTCTTATAGTCTAACCCTTTGTTTGAAACGTTCTCTTCCAGCATGCAGGTAGATGTGCTGCTCTGTTCAAGACTCTTTGGAAAGCTCAGAAATAATAACCAGTTGTAACTTACCTTGGTTAGGAAACTGTTTTTTTCATAACTTTAATAGTTTGTTTGATAAATCAAACACAAGTGAACTGGAGACAAGGGGATGAACTTTTTTTTTTTTTGAGTCTATATTCTTATTGCAAAACACTTCTCCTTTCTGTTGTTTCTGGTGAAATGTCTCCTGACCAATTGCTAGCCAGAGCATGACTGAGAAAAAACTCTTGCTTTTAGCTTGCAGATATAGCACTGCTTCCACTGGACTCTGCAAACTGATGTCCGAGATCCCCTTTTCCTGTAAAGAATGTTTCTGCTGGCTCTAACTTGAATGCCCCTGCTGGATCTTATGTGACAGTTTAACAGTATTTATCTGAGAAGGTATCTGTGATGTGTGTGACAGGGTTGAGGGTCAGATACTGCTCTTAGATCTGTTGTGTGCCTGGCAATTCAAAACACCAGCTTAGCACTGTGTAGAGCCCTGTTTTACAGAAAGGAACATTTGCTTTGTTCCTAGTAACAAGACTGACAGTGCTATATAGTTTGGGATCCTTGGGAAGGAAGATGTTATCATGGTGAGAAGTATCAACTTCTAGCAATGAAAGTACCTCATTTTCTCTTGCTGTCTGGATTGGCTGGAATGATTTGTTCAACTCTTTCCTTAGGGACAAATATGATACCGCTCCTTTGGCTTTCTCTGGCAATAGATACAGGCTTTGGTATGAGACGAACTTTTGGCTTGTTCAGTCCTTTATTGCTGTACAACATTACAGAAATAAATCTGTACAGTAAACAATGTCCTCCTCTTTAAAAACGTCTCAATACCCTTGGGGGAGGAGGGCAGGGGGGAAGGGCCAGGAACAAGACAGATGGGATGCCCATGAGAACTAAGCCACTCACTGAAGGCAACCTTAATTGGCAACTGGAAATAAGCTGAATTATCTGATTATGAAAAGGAGAGATTCTTAGAGCTAGCTTAGAGCCATCAATTTTCTTTTTTCTTTGTATCTGTGTATGTAGGCCTTATCACCGTCGTCATCTTGCTGTCATCTGCTCTGCATCTTTTCCCTTTTCAGAGTAACTTGTTTTGTCTTGTTTGCAAGGATAGTGTGAGCTCTTCAAGACAGAAATGATATTGTACTGCATGTACTTTACAGCACCTAGCATTGTAGAATGTCGACTCTGTGCTTTGTACAATTACAGTACAAACAGCAAAAACAGTAGTGAGAAGGTCCTTAGGGCTTTGACAAGTTGTGCCAGATTCCCTTTCTGAGAGATGGAGCCATTCATTAGAATTTCTCAGTACAACTGTTTGGGGGAGGAGCATTGGTTGTTGGGGTTTTTTAGTGTTAGTTCATTGTGTTTTGGGCAAATCAGTAGTATTTGCAAGGTATTAATACTTTTAGGATATTACCTAAAATGTTGATATTCTCTCTGATATAATCATCTAAGCAATTGCAAAAAACTCCACAACATTTCTTGTATTCTTCAAATACTGTCCTGATTCCTACATGTTCTTCTGCTATGGAGAGAAAAAGATAAAATTATACCACTCCATGCAAGACTGCACTGAGCCATGTGATCGGTATCAAGCTGCTGCTGTCAATGACCTAGCTGTGCAGCCCTTTGGGCTGAAAATCTCGGCTGAAATAATGTGCTTGATGGTTCCTGACAGGCTTTTACTTGGGATTCCTTGACCCCTAGGGCACTGCGTAAGACTGCTGTCTGCCTCTCCTTTGCTCTTCAGTAATCAGTGGAAAGAGAGTGAATATATGAACTCAGACACAGCACTTGTGCCAGAAGCTCTGAGGAGGTTTCGCAGCTAATGTGAATAAGTTGCTGTGAAAAAAACATTTTGAAAGCATCTCTCTACCGACTACACAGATTTAAAGGACAGAATTTGTTGATAAATCTTTCTGGGGAACCTACAGTAATTGCATATTTCTCCACTAAGAGTGTTGCTAATGGACACGAAGCCTTTCTGTTAGTCTCTTTGTTGCCTTCCAGTCTCACCTCTACAGAGAAGCATTGTCAGAAGGGCAAATTCTCTTTCTTGTAATTGAATTTCTCCAGCCCACCTTAGAAATAGGATTTCAGTACCTCCTGCCCACTGTGCATGGGGTGTGTGTTTTGTATGAGAGCTATCAAAGAACTGGGGGTTGTGGATAACCCTGTTTATGATTTAAATTATGTGAATTTTGTCTGGAACCTGTATATCTGTCACCCAATGTTTTTGTAATAGAATAGCTTTATGGCAGAAACAGCATTGGGATTTTGATATGACAGCCAGTATCTATGAACTCCTTATTTTCCCAGAGTCATTTCTCTGTAACAAACATTACAACAAGTCCTAACCTGACAAATATGCTGATTGGGAAAACTGCTGTTGAGTAAACAGCTGGAAAAAATGCATATATTAATCTCAATAACATACTTAATTCCCACTGTAGTTTGCACATGTTGCCAATATATTAGAAAATGTAGTATTTTCTTACCTTTTTCTTGAGAATCTACACATGAGTGGATATTCAGACGTGTCCTTTGCAAAGAAATACAGAGGGGATAAAAAGGTAAAAAAAATCTTTTTGGTAAACAGGATTATCTTGGAAGAATTGTAGCAAAGCAATAACAGAATAGAACTTAAGAGAAAACATTTACCATTGATGCTCTATGTGGTAATACTCCATGTAAGAAATTTCTCATGTTTTGGTGACAAAAGAATCTGCAGGATTTGCCAAAGCATATGAATGTTAATACTTGATATCAGCGTATTGTCAGCACAGGGTAGTTATCCATGATATGTCTGCACTTATATACTGACTTGTCTTACACTGTGCTCTTGCTCTTTGAAGAGAGGTAATCACAATTTCCATGTGCAGTGTGATCAGATTATGATGCTCCTAGTATAAATTCACAGGAGTATCAGAGGAGTCTTTGCCCACTTCTTTCCTATTCCTTCACATCATGGAAATTACATATTTACTTGTGGTCTTTTTCAGAATAGCTGCAGAAGCAGTTGGCTGACTACTTCATGGAGACCTTATGTAATTTGGTATATTTTATTTTTCCTTACAGCCTTGAAGGTTGAAATGCAACACATCTGCCATGAAATTGAGCTTCCTTTAGGATAAAGCAAACTGCATACAGGCAGTGTGGATAGCTAATAAAACTGGAAAGAAATTTCCCAAAAGCCAGAGTCCAGGAATGTGGCAAATGGTACAAGCATCAAGACAATATATATCTGAGTTAACTTTGTGCCTTTTCTCTGTGCTAGAGATGAATGTACTATCCTCTCTCTAGCTTTGGTTTTTAACTCTAGTAAAATGCTCATTTATGCTTCCATTTTTTTATTCCTTTTCATCAGAGTTGCTGATATTACTAGTACAAATTTGGAGAAGTATATGATCCCAGGTGGGAGTTGAGATCAAACTTTTGTGACTTGAAATGTATGAACTTATACAGGCTGGGATAAGTTCATACAGGGGGATGAACAGATTTGAGAGCAGCCTTGCCAATAAGGCCTTGGGGATACTGGTGGATGAGAGGCTGGACATGAGCTGGCAACGTGCATCACACCCTTCCCAGGATGTCACAGAGTCTTCTGTTTAGTTTTACTTTCTCCAGCAGTCTGCTTTTGCTTTTTTTTTTTTTAATATATCTGTGATATTGGCTGGTTCCTGCCCTGTTCTTGCATTTCTTATCATGCATCTCTGTGGGTTTGTTTCTATCCTTGCAGAAGTGGAAGGGCCCTCAAGTCAGAACTGAGGAGCTCTGGAAATCTTATACTGTCCATCTTCCACTGAGAAAAGGTCTGTAGTAGAGTTTGCTGTGATGCAAGTTAGATATTCAATGCTGATTTAACTGTTTGATAAGCAACTTTTGCTATCATTCTGGAAAATTGCTCAGTTCTGCTTGCTGAGTCACTCTGGGAATATATAGGAAAAGATGAGAAACATAAATAGTGATATATGCACCACAGAGGTAGTGGGACTACTTACAGGCTTTTGCATATGATTCGCAATGTGTATATAAAGCAGTAATCTCACCTCATGCTTGGTCATACTCTTGAAAGATTGGATTTCCTGCAGTTTCTCTAAGTGTTTTGAAGCAAACTGTTTTAGTAATGTGAAATTGGGAACTGGAATTCAGTAGAAATGCACACAAGAATAGCAACTTTGGAAAAACATAGCAGCGTAGAAAGTTTGGTAAATGGTATTTTTTCCCATATTATATGTGGGAGTTTTAAAATTATTCTTAAGAATAAAAGGCAGAGTTTTATAATTTTTGTTAGTAATATTTTCTTTTTAACATACTATTTCATCCAATAAAGTTTTTGATGGCTCAAGCAATAAGTACCACTGTTGGATACATGAATAGCAGTATCTCTCTCTGCATTATTAACTCACATGGTTTAGTTCTTGTTTTAATGAAGCACTTGGCATGGGTCTAGGCTACTTCATGTATATAGGAGTTCAGTTTTAGAGTTTTTGGCTTACATCTGTCTAAACCTATAAGGCTCCCTATTAAATTTAAGTCAAGTAGTGTAAATTTAAGGAACACTTTCATTTTTCCCAGAAATATCTTTAAGGAAAGATGGATCAGAATTGAAGTTGGGGTTTGGTTTTTTTGTTGTTGATTTGGGGTTTTTTTCCCCGTTTTGTGTTGTTAGAAGGACTTTTGTATTTATTCTTAGGCTGCAAAATGTTGAGGCATCACAGAAAACCTTGAGGAACATTTCTAATTGCTGTGCTAAGAATATATGTGTTCCCTGAGACTATATGTGTTCCCTTCCTTACCCTTCACAGGATAAAATCCCTTAACTATGTCTGCATCTCCATGAATATCAAACACCAAAAGTCTTGCAAGTCTGAAAGATGCATTTTTAAAACATGGTTTATCTTCCTGTTCTTTAAAAACAAAACTTAACAATAGCAAAACCCAAAAAGTCTAGTTTCTAGAAATCTGCATGTCTTCAGAGAACCTGAGATCTTCTATGCAGTGCTGTGCTGAAACTATACAGATCCCAGACTGCCTTAGCTTTAGTGAATTGCAATAACCATGTCCTGCAAATTTAATGTTATTGTGTATCTTCAAGTGAATTAAACAAACTGTAGCTGGTCAACACTGTAGCCAAGCAGTTGTAATGAGCACAATGTGGTTTAGCTAAGCAATCTCCAAATGCAGAGTTAGCATTAATGTCAAATGATGTAACTTCATCTATATTAAGGAATTTTGGCAAGGTTCATTTGTTGCCATGATGAAAATATTGGAAACCACTCAGTCTTTGATGTGCTATAGTTCTTGCCAAAGCAACTGAATAGGTGAGAGAACACAATTGTAAATTTTTTCTTCTGAAATTCTCCAGTCAAACGAAGGCTGAAATGAGCAAATACAGAATCTGTTTGCATGGCACCAGTATTGAATCTTTTTAGAAGAGGTATTCAGTCATATTTCAGTATTTCATGCATCATCACAGTCCATAACATGATTGGGCTTCTACCTTTTCAAATAACTAAAAGTCTAGTTTATAAAACATGGAACTGTCTTACAACAGGAGAATTCATGCAGAATGGAGCAAGCAGGCCCTTACTTGTACTTACACTTTGGCTTCAACTTTCTGAGAAGTCAATTTGCCTTTACTTGGCATTTTACTTTGATCTCAGGAGTTCAAGATGGGTGCAGTTCCTCAATAATTTTCAAATTCATACTCCTCCTTTGGTGGACATTTATGCTTTGGTATCAAAATCCATCTCCAGCTGATGTCAATTCCATAGCTCCTTTGGAACTGTTAGACAAGAGGAAATCAGAATGCTACCTTGTGTAGCTTGTGTTTTTCATCTTTGTGCCATTTTCTCACCCTTGCCACAGGTTCATGTTATGGTTTCTGTGGCAGCTTGAAGCTAGTGAATGAATTCCACAACACAACAGAGAGGACAGAAATACTGATTAGTTAATAAAGGAAGCCAAAGAGTAGAGATCATGGCGGTATGATAATGAAGCTACCAGAGGACTTGCATCTCCCATACTCTCAGAATATAGAGTTATAGAGCATTCTGAAGGAATTTTCTTCTTGCCCCAAAATGTCAAGTTGGACTAGTTTGAACAAATATTAAAGAGATTAGCTGGAGAGTTATCAGTTTTCCTTGTGTATCATTCTAGATTGGTTTATTATTTATGTATTTAGTTTAGGTTTTGCCAGAAAAAGCAGGTTTTTTTGAGGGAATCTGGGTAGCAACTTGCAGTCATCTCCATAAAAGCTAGTTATAATGGTGTTCATGCAGCTGTTCCTGTGGTGTGCAACTTAAACAGTTTCCTATGAGACATTAATTTTGAAGAATTAAGAATTTTAGGAAAGTTAAGAAGATAGTTAAATTAGATGTTGCTGAGTTAGCAGAAGTAGATAAATAGGCTTTGTTCATAGTTAACAGTAGCTAGATCCATTAACTCATTGCTTGTCAACTTTATGTTTGGGTAGCTATGCTTATCATGAAAAACAGAATGTGATAAACAGATCTCAGGGACACAAAAACAGTTGCAGACTTCCCATACATGAGAGACCCATTGAACACAGGAAAACTACAGGATTCATTTGTCACGTATGCACAGGAAAGGTAGAAAGGTCAGAACGAGGAAGACTTATTTTACTTCTTCACTTTGGAGACCCCTCCCCAAGATAGACCCCCAACTCATTTCAGGAATAAAACTACACATGCTTAATAGCCTTTTTGCCAATTAGCATACGAAGCAGAGCAGAAGAAGTGACAGGGATATGAATATGCATTCATATTTTGTGTATTCAAGACTTCCATAAATAAAAGAGCTTTTTAATACCTGTGATTTTTGCAGTGCACATTAGGGAATGATCCCATGTACTGCCCTGCCGTTGCAATAAACATACACTTTCTAACTTTAAACTGTTAGAGAGTTTTTGTCCGTCTCAGTTGGATATCGATATTAGATCGATATTCATATTTTAGTAAATCACCTCCTGTAAAACCTAAATCTCTGTTTATACCTCTCTAGACTCACTGAAACACCATGTAGTCTGAAATTGCACCTGATCAGACTGAAAGAGCTGGTCATGGGTGATTGATGCTTATCTGTGAAGGCTTCTTTACTTTTCCCTTAAGCACCTTGGAGGGCTTCTGCAGGGCTATTTATGGTCTTTCATTGTATGCCCTTTCCCGTCTTCCTGAATACTAGGCTTCCCAGCTCATAATTCTAAGAAGAAGCTTTATTTCACAGTAGAAAGGGGCCCCAATATGTGGCCTATTATATCCATATCAGCTTGCTTACCCTTTTCAAACAGCTATTGTGTTTTAATAGGACCCTGCCTGGCAGGGGGAGTCCTTAATTCCTGCTATGTAAGAATGGTCAGCTTGAGTTACAGCAAACTGCAGGATGCTGCTCTGATCAAAAGGCCTCTGTTTTTAAAGATTCCCACGTCCCCACCCCTCCCCATTTGCCTTTTAATTTTAATTTTTTTTTTTTTTTTTAATACTTGGCTACTAATTCAACACATTATGGTCATTTTAGCTTGGGATTTGCAGGCCTTGAGGTGTTAAATTACTGACCTAGCATATGAGAAATTAAGGGAGAGGACTCCAAAAAAGATAAAGGCTTTCTGGGTAATAACAAGCAAACACAGCAACTCCTTTAATCCTTTCCTTCTCCAGAATCTCTAAACTAGTCTCAGAGGGTTTGATTTGCTACAAAGCAACATAAGAAAGCTTGTTCACTGCCTACTCTGAGCTGTGTCACAGGTGCTGTAGTTCATTTCCTTCATCCCAGTACATGGTATAATCTTTGTACCACCTGTATTAAGTCTGCCATGAATACAGAGATTCCTAGCCTATATCAAGAAATCTGAAAACACATAGTTAAAATTTGTGTCGCTCCTTTCTTCCTTTTCACACCCTTCAGCTGAAGTAAATTTGAGTGCATGAGACAGAAAGGATCTCAAAAGATCCAGTCACTGTGTTTGCAGTGTTATATCACCCAATCTTGCCAAAATTTTTGAATGTTAATGATTTCCTATCTGCCTAGTTGTTAAAAAACCCAACTATCTTCCCTTAAAGCCAGTCATCAGGAATAACTTCTAGCATCTGTTTTGTCTTAACACATTTCCAAGGAAATGCCTAAAAAGCACTGCTAATTTCATTAGAGGATGATGGTGGTTTCCTTGAGGCTGACCTCAGTGTCCCAAGTTCTAAGATCTGTAGAATTTAAAAAAGCAATTGAAACAGTGGCTTTGAATTGGGGAATGCTTATGGTCCTACACTACCTTCCAAAGGGGATAGCTAAAAAAGCAGCCCAGTGATTAATCTGAATATTGCAAATATTGTAGTACACTTAAACCAAGAGGTGAAGAATAAAATAATCTTAAACTACACTCATACAGCAGTAATTTAATCACTACAACAGTGTGGTTTTTTTTTACCCAGGTATGCCTCCAGTTTTAACTGTTCCCTGTCTTGGTTCCTTCTAGGCAAGGTAAACCTCACTTTACTATCTCAGAGAATAGCCTTGGGCTAAGTGCAGTTGGTCATTTGGGGATGCTTTATTGTGGTGGATGAGTTATTTAAGAATAGAAATGGCCTGTTTTGTACAGCCTTTTGTATTTCAGTATTTTCTATTGCTAGAGCTTGTTCTTTATTACCCATTGTAGCATAGTCTCTAATCCTAATACTCCTGGTTATCCCTACTTACTGTGCTTTAGTTCACACAATGAAGCAATCTTGGACCTCTGGGTTCCTTTCAGATGGAGTTTAACTGTAAGATGTGTTCCTTCTGCAAATGAGCATTCAGTCAATGAGACTAGATTAGAAGTAGTCCTGACCATGTGTCAAGAAGAAACAAATCCTGGGATGCATGTAGTGTTGACATAAAATCCTCCACACTGTTTTTCTCTACAGACCTTTCGGTCAGTCTAAACATAGCCTCTGACAGCAACTTTGCATTTGAGACTGCCTTATTTTTGCTTGAGACACTCAACTCTGTGATAATGACTTAGACACTTGTGTGGCTGGCAAAAGAAGGGTGTGGGGGGTGGGGTGTGTGTGTAAATGGTTCATGCTCAAGAAGCCTTCAAAATTTTTTCTTCATCATGCTCTTGATAGAAAGTGCAAGAAGTAATGCTGTCAATTAAGGAAAAATGGTCATTGTTTCTTATTTTCCATTTGGTAGTGGAGGGGTCCTATGAGCTTGTTGAGCCCTTTGCATGGTAACCAAAGGTGGCACCTGCTAGGGGGACAGCAGGGTCCTGGCAAGCTCTTCCATCCTTCTCGAGGACTTGGGATTCTGCATTGTGCATATTTGGCTTTGCCTGAGTTCAGCAGGCAGAGGCTAACTGCTATAATGGGTTTCAATTGAGATGTTACCATAGCATCCCGGGACTTTTACAATCTATTTAGAAGTCCAAAGGTTTGAAAAGAGTGCTTGAAAGTTTCTGGATGCTGGCAGGTTGCCAAAATGTAAAGACACAAAAGACAAAGCCTTATGAAAGCTGCTCTGTTCAGAGAAGCAGCACCTGAGTGCTAGAATTCCCAGCACAGCCATTTTTGATAGCTGGGGCTGTTTTATCATAGTCTCCTCCCAAATCTTTTTTCTTCCTCTCATGAGAATAGCCTGGCTGTGCTGTGAGATGCAGCCCTATCAGCAGTAGTGTTGGAGGAGACTGTTCTGGGGTTTGGCTGCTCTGGGCACGGGAAGGAAAGGAGTGAGAAAGCATCCTGAAGCCCCTACTGTAAGAATATCTTTAGGTATCCCCATCAGCTGAGAACCTTGCTTTATTCTTCTCTCATCTTTCTTCAGGATTTTCTCACAAGTGAATGGAAAAAGCTGTTTTGTTAACTGAGTATCCAGTTGCCTAACAATTCTTGTGTGAAATTTGAGTGCTCACAGTAAACTGGTGTTAACTAATGAACATTCAATTCAATTTGTAGTCTTGGTTTCAGCAAGACAATAAAATCACATCATTAGTAACAGTTGTTACACTTCTAATTTGCCTGCTCTATTTGCTGGTCATGTAGAGGACTGAAACAATCATTAGGTTTGCAGTAAGAGGCTTGGAAGCTAGCACAGTTGTTGAAAGCTTTCTTCGGGAAGGAGTCTCTTGCAGATGGCTGCACTTCAAATGCCTAAAAGGGGGAAAAAAAAGAAGTTAACCAGAGAAGTGAAAAATTATTTTCCCAGCTTCTGGGTTCCCAAACCCATTTCTAAATGATTGAGGACAAAGTAATAACTTGTTGAGGTACCCTGTTTTTTTCCTAAGTCTTTCTTCTTCATATGTGCTGAAAAGCTCTAGCCACTTAACTTTGCTAACAGTATGAGCTGTTCAGTGAGAGGAGGACAGATAGAAGGAAAACTGAGCAATCCTAAGGGAAGAATCTCAGCAGCTGTTCAGCTTGCTGAGAATGATTGAGCTTAATGGTTAAGTTTGTTCCTTTATTGTTGATATCTTGCTTAAGCCATTCCTCTGAGTGTAGCTGATTTATTTTCTGTATTCAAAAGGAATTGGAAAAAAATCTGTTTGCATGTATAAAAATCAAGGTAAGGTGTTGGTCATATGGCCCTACCTACTGTTGGAATACCTGTAACAACTTTGGGTTGTCATAATTTTTCTTTTTTCTAGGAATGTTTACCTGTAAGATTGCCACATTAATGGTAACTTCATCTCTGGGCAGCTGTTATAAAGAAGGTGGCCAAGTTATTGTGGTCCTGCCCATCTACCCATGATATAAGAATTTCAACGTATATAATTTACTCAAAATATATAGTGTTCTTGTCCCTTGTAGTGATCTTGACCCTGTCTGAGAATAGATTTGTCATTGGGCTGCTTGCTGGATAGCTCCATCATGGGCTGGCTCCTTTGACCTGTACTTCTCCTACTTATAAAAAGAAATGTATAAAGTAGGGTGTCTAAAATGTAGCATCTTAACTGGGATAAAATTCTGACTCCCAGGCTTGCAATCTTGAGCTTTTGGGGAAAAATCCTTCCATTGTATAGTTAAACAAAATCCTCCTCTACTCAACTATCTGGAAGCACTTGGCTGTCAGCACATCCAGGTGTAATGTTCCAGCATATCCACCCACTCTTTTATCTGAGTAAGCAACAAATAATATCATACTCTTCTGCCTGGTAGTTTAAAGCCATCCTATGAAAATGCAAGTGGCTAGAGTTTTTGCTTATTAGAAATAAGGAGTAATATAGTAGGGCTGTCTGCTGTGACTTAATAATATGTTAGCTTTATGTCTGGACTTTTCTTTTACAATTGTGCAAGGATCTGCTTCCAAAATTTGCATGTAGATGTACTGAGCAGCATAATTTGGTGCATTTAATTGTATCATTGTGCCTTCATTTTCTTTCTCTTCCAAAATGTCTCCCTTATGTTGTTATCTTTTTGAAAGCTGCCTTCATCTATTACACCGAGTTTCTTCTTTTTCATCTGTATCCTTGTTTTCTCCATCGTCTGTCAGATCATCAGCGAAACAATGCACATCAGAAATGAAAGAAGTCATACAGGCTGTGGTTTGGGATGAGAAGATCTGAAATTCCATTTCCAGCTTTGTCACAGGCATCTTGTGGGACCTTTTGCAAGTTACTGTACCTTACTCTGAACTTGTTCACTCTAAGGCAGTGAGTGACAGCACTTTGTAATGAATACTCTTTACTCACAATCATAGTCATGTAATTTTGGCATATTTTGATCCATCACATGATTTATTTATTTACTTTAATCTCCTGGGACAATGGTTGTGCTTTACTTTACATGAATAAGGTTTCATAAATATAAATACTGTATTTGTCCATAATATTTACAGGAAGAATATTCCTGATTCCAGGATTCAAGTGTCATGAGTGTTTCTTAACCATAAGGTGATTGTACTTACTTTATTTGATTTACATTTCCTGTTGGGTAGGGGGGCTAGAAACTGTGTTCTATATTACCTTTCAACAGATGACAACAGATTTTGTTTGCTTGCATATGTTTGAGAACCAGGATATTAAAAATGAGAAATGGTGATTCCTTTTGTAAAAATTGAATGACTTCTCTCTACACACACACACCCCCCAAGTTGTTCCATGATTTTTAAAATTTTGCTCAAGTCTGTCTGGTATAATTCTCTTTCCCTTTCTGTATTACGAAGGATAAACTGATTTAAAGTCTTTATATTAAAAGAGGTGATTTAAAATTGCAAACTGAGAAGGTTCACCACACTGACCACCGGATTTTGTCTGTTTTGAAGATGCTACTGATGGAGAGGATCTGCTGTGATGAAAGTAAACTTGTATCTTTCATTAATTCTTGTCTATGAGGGAGAGTTAAGCTGCTGTCCCAAGTGAATGTTTTAATGATCTCTCTGGAGTGTTTCAAAGCTTTGTCCCACTTGTATGATGCCAAGTGAAATGCACAAAATCTGTCTTTGAGGCAGCCCTGTCATTATACCTTTTGGTATATAATGTTTGTATTTGCATTTCTTTTGTTCTTGTATGTTGAGCTTTACCATGCCCAAAGGAGAACCTCTTGCACTTCAGAGAAACCTTTGTAATCAAATGTTTGCCCTAATAAGTTAGCCTAATGTGCTTACAACTCATATTTTAGAAATTTATACTAAAATACAAAAACACGAGTGTCAAATTGAAGATCCATCATAATGACCAGCTACTCTTTTCAAAATGCATTAGTGCAAATTGTTAATTAGTGATGTGCCAATCAGCTTTTCATCACAAGTTTTATACATCCAGTAGTCAATTTTCAGTAACCTAGAAATGATATCTTGGGGTTTCTCTTAAAGAGGATTTTTTTTGTGGCTTTAAAGAAAACTGTGATGAAAACAGCAGTGAAGTTCAAAGGTACTAAAATAAAGGGTATCTTCTGGTCAAATAAACAACAGTTACTCTTGGCAAGCCATTTTCCAATGGATTGTTTTCAAATAAGTGGGTCTTGGACGCTCCTTGCTGGGATTCTTTAGAATGAATTTTACTTTCACAAACCTCTAATTCCTATAATTAAATTTCAATGTGTGGTTTTTGCAAATAGTCTTCTCTCTAGAGAACACATGGGTATAAACTTTGGAGATTTGGTTTCACAAAATGTAATAGCCAGTGGTTTTCTTGCTGCTGTTCTAGTTGTTCCCAGAATATTCATATTGGTTCAGCTTTCTAACATTCTTGTTTTGACTTTCTGTCCACAGTTTTAACAGCGTGCGGCAAGGAACACACATCTTGTTCCGTGAGTTCAGCTTTGTCCAAGCCACCCCTCATAACAGAGCATCTTTTCTTCGGACCTTCTGGAGGTGTTTCCGAACTGTGGGGAAAAATGGAGGCAAGTGTTCCAGCATCTGCTGCTGTCCTGTTACCTTGACATGAAACTCGTTAGCCAGGCTATTAATGCACTACAAATACTGATCCTTCACATTGCATTCTAATTATCCTAATATTATTCATGGGGAGACAACATCACATTTCCCTGTGGAATGGTTAAAAATGGCTCCCATAATATAGCAGGGTAGAAGCACCTTGTTGCCAGTGCTACTTCTGTTACAGAACAGCATGTCAAGCAACAATAGATCAGAGATGTTGTGGGCCTGTGCATTGAGATGAATAGGAAAAGAAACGTGCTGGAGGTTGGTGACTGGGACCCAGAGAAGGTTAGAATATTGAGTGTGGAGCATGAGGGCAGGGGGTACTGAGATTCTCATCCAGCTGGGCTCCTGAGTGCTTTCATTAGGAGCCTGCAGGAGGCTGGGTTCATAGTGGTGAGCACTGCCGGAGTAGTCCTGCCATAGCTAGGTGATGCTGCAGAAGCTTGATGGCTGTGGAAGAGGGACCACTGACAACTGTGTGACCTCTTCACCAGCCCTACCCACAAAGAAAAAGCTCCAGTGCCAAAATAAATACTCAGTACTGTGCTATCATGTCTAGCTATTCTTATATTGCACTTGGTATATTATGTATTACAGAGCTGGACAGAGTTCAAAATAAACTCCTGTAACTACATGCAACTAAAATTATGTTTTGTTTTACTTTTTAATTTAGTATTCTAAGCAAATACACTGAAAATTGCTGTACAAATATGAAAGTTGGTGGGGTTTTTTTACTATAAGCCTTATTTTTTCAGGCTATTCAGACTCATTTCTTCTTTCAGGAAAGACTAGAACCATCTCTTAAATATAGATAAAACCTTGCCTTTTGGCTAAGCTTTGTAACACTTCTGCTTTTGATGAACACAGTTTGCCAGACCATCAATAAAATTTTTTTGACATATGCTATCTAGATCTTTGGCAATTAAGCAATCATAGTTAAATGTGACAAAATCTGTAGTAAGCTGCTGAAGAAACTTACTATGCTATCCGTAACACCTTCTACCCAGTGAGAGGTATTTTGTTATGTTATAAATAATTTACTTTAGTTCAGGGATAATATTTTAAAGTTTTGAGGTAAATTATATGATACTGCAGTAAGGACATATATGTTTTGAGATCGGGTCACAGTCAGGAAAAGTAAAATGTAGACTTGTGGAACATATTTCTGCGGGGAGTTAGAGATAATAGTGGAGAAGTCATCCACCAGAACTGCAGCTGTTAGTGATAAACCATATTGAAAAATTGAGAAGAAGCTCTCTAATGCAAAGTATCCACTGCAGTTCTTTCAGTGCAAGTTTTCATCAGGCTTCAGCACTGATCTCAGCCAGATGAAGGGCACCTGGATTTGTTGAAAAGAACAGAAAAATTTTAGCTTCGTAATATCTTCTTTCTCTTTAACTTTTAGTACTCTTTTGTGAATATGGAAAAGGCCATGGAAGAAAGTGTAATCACCAAGGTACTTTGAAGACAAAGGGTAATAAGCACAGGCACAAAAGCTCAGGTGGATTTTGCTTAGCTCTGGTTGTTACCTAAAAGGAGTTCAGTATATATATATTTTTCTAACTATAAAGTCTAGTAGCTTCACTTTATAGTCTAAGTAAATATTACATGTTTAACTGTGTGCTTATACATCTACCACCATTTTCTTTTTACACCAACCAGAGACAGAAATGCATCACTTTAGGTAAATTACTGTCAATATTTTCATCCATGTAGTCCAATGTCTGTGGTTCTCTAGCCATAATTATAGAATAGAACCTTGAGGTTTTTCATTTCAGTTTTATTTGCTATGGATTTTTTTTTGCTATACCTGTGTGTAGAGGAGCTCATAACGTTGATGGCCACCTAAGAATTAAACTCATTCACTGAGAATCTGAACCTGTGCAATGTGGTGGGTGAAATATGGTCATTACCACACTCAGACATAGAGTAGACCTAGATGTTTTTTCTTAGCTGTGTTTGCATGAGAAACCTATGCTGAAGCAGACTCCTGGAAGGACCTGTGGACCCATGGAGAGAGGAGCCCATGCTGGAGCAGCTTTGCTGGCAGGACTTGTGACTCCGTGGGGGACTCAGGCTGGTGCAGTGCATTCCTGAAAGACTGTACCCTGGGGAAGGGACCTACTTTTTGAAGTTTGTGATGAACTGCAGCTCTTGGGAGAGTATTATGCTGCAGAAGTTTGTGGAGGAGTGTCTGTGGAATACCATATTGGAACTGGAGAAGAGAGCAAGGAGATAAAAATGGCAGAGACAATGTGTGACAAACTTCCTGGTCTCCCTGTGTCACCTGGGGGAGGGAAGGTGGTAAAGAAATCAGGAACGAGGTTGAGCCCAGAAAGAAGGGAGAGCTGAGTGGAAAGTTTTAAGATTTGGCTTTATTTCTTACTATCCTGCTCTGATTTAATTGGTAATAAAATCAATTTCATTTCCCCAAGTCAAGTCTGCTTTGACTGCAACAGTAATTGGTCAGTGATCTCTCCCTGTGCTACTCTTGTCTCATGAGCATTTCATTGTATTTTCTCTTGATTGTCCAGCTGAGGGGGGAGAGTGACAGAACAGCTTTGGTGGGCACCTCGTTAGGGTCAAATCACCACAAGGTCAGTAAGTTATGGAGTCTTGGTAAGAAATTCTGCTTATGGTTATATACAGTGCAACAGAGCATGGGACAAACAACCTGCTGTATCTGAAATTAGTAGCAATATAGCTTGGGCTAACATAGGAACATTGCTTTTGAGATCTGAACTAGAATTTCTGCATTTGATGCCCCGTGTCAGGTGTTTGAAGAGTTATTCATCAAATGGCCGCTTTATGTCAGTAGAATTTCTGTGTGCAGAAAAGGATGAAAATATACCCTTTGCTTTCTACAGTATGATTCTTATCTGCCCCAGTTTTCTCTCTGGGTTTGTTTCTGGGCAGGGATTGCTCCATTCTTTGTCATTGATTTATGTCTGTGAAGAACTATGAAAGCATCTTTTTTCTTCCTTTGTCAGAAGTAGTACATTCACTAACTTCCATGTCTTCTAGGTTGTTCTTGGTTTTATTTATTCCTTTATCATAAAAGTGTTTACTGCTGTTTCTCCCTCTCTCAATTACTTTACATTTCATTCCAGATTTGAATTTCATGTTTTAGGAGTGGGTGGTGGCTTTTTTTTAATTTTCTCCATCTGTGGAGGATATCCCTGATAAACGACATAAATACCAACCCTATGAGGATATAAGTCCACCTAATAAATAACTTACATCAAAGCTTGTACCCTGGCTGGAGGGAAGCAAGGGAGAATATTAAAGATGTAAGATGATGCAATTTCCAAGCTTATACAAACTCACAAAACCCCCAAACAAACAAACCCCCCATCTTTTCACTTCTGAATGTGTAACTGGGATTTTAGAAAAGTAGACAAAATCTCACAAATAAGCTCAGTGATTGTTTAATCTGGCTGGTAGCTGTTTCTCCTCGATGCAGGGAAATTTACTGCTTTGTCTGTCAGTCTTGACCATGCCTTGACTTGGAATGTGCATGTCATTCACTCAAGCAGATGCATCAAGCCATGAGTTCTCAAATGGCCAATAATAAAGAAATCTGTCTGAACACAAGCAAAGCTTAGAGGTAACAATCTGGGTGTGTCCAGAACCATCTATACAGTAACTGAAATGCACTAGCATTACTATTTCTCTTGGGAAATTGCTGTAGATGTTACTTTTCTACTTCATTCCTTATCTTTTTGGATTACTGGGAAATAGCTCTTCATGGAGAAATATAGCAGATTTAATGTTATTTTTCTATGATGTTAGCTCTGTTACTCGATGTGTTCTGGTTACCTTGACTTTTTAAAGTCCTTTTGTTTAGAGACTAGATTTACTTTTTTCTTTTGTCTCTGAATAGTGAGGGAAATTTACTAGCCTAAATAAATGTGACGGTAACACTTCAAAAAGTAAAGAAAAGTTTGTTGTTTGGGGAGGTTTGTTTGTTTGTTTTTTCTTAAGATGATTTCTTTTTGGTGATACGCTGGATCAATTTTACAGGATTTTCCAGTGGTTTTAGAAGCTTAGTAAGATGCAGAGTTCTATTTTCAAGTATACATAAGCATATCTGGGATCCCATGCATTGGGAATGTGATACCAGGACTAGAAGGAAACAGATGAATGTGCTCCAGTGTCAAGAAACTGGTGTTTCTTGGTGAAAAACACTTCACAGAATTTCTTGTGATAGAATCATAGAATATGCTGAGTGGAAGGGATCCATTATGATCACTGAATCCAGTTCCTGTCCCAGCATAGGATAGCCCTGAGAATCACACCATGTGCCTGAGAGCATTTTCCAGATGCTTCTTGAGCTTTGTCAGGCTGTTGCTGTTACCACTTCCCTGGAGACCCTGTCCCAGTGCCCAACCACCCTCTGGGTGAAGAACCATTTTCCCAACATCCAGCCTAAACCTCCCCTGGCTCAGCTTCATGTCTTCCTCCAGTCTTGGCCCTGGTCACAAGAGAGATCACTGCTTGCCCCTCTACTTCCCCTTGTGAGGATGCTGAAGACTACAGTGAGTTTCCCCTCAGTGTCTTCTCCAGGCTGAACAGAGCAAGTGACCTCAGCCACTTCTCATATGATTTTCCCTCCAGACCCTTCACCATTATTGTAGCCCTCCTTTGAACAATCTATAATAGTTTCATGCCTTACCTATATTGTGGCACCCGAAACTGCCCCCAGCACTTGAGCTGAGGCCACCCCAGTACAGAGCAGAGTGGGACAATCCCTTCCCTTGCTCAGCTGGTGCTGCTGGGCCTGATGCACCCCAGGACATGCTTGGCCTTCCTGGCTGCCAGGGCACTGCTGACTCACAATCCACTGTCAGCCCATGTCCCTTTCCTGTGGCACTGCCCTCCAGCCTCTTGTTCCCCAGTCTGTCCACACATCCAGGGTTGCCCCATCCCAGGCACAGAATCAGGCCCCTGCCCTTGTTAAACTTCATATGGTTGGAGAATGCCCAGCACTCTGATTTCTCAAGGTCTCTCTGCAGGGCCTTTCTGCCCTTGAGAAAGTCCGTATCTCCACCCAATTTAGTGTCCTTGACAAACTTACTTAGTATTCCTTTGAGTCCCACATCTAGGTCATTTATGAAGATGTTGAGAACTGGGCATAAGATGGGGCCCTGTGGAACCCCACTAGCAAGAGGTCACCAGTCAGTCTGTTACCCCATTCGCTATAACCCTTTGTGCCCTCCTTTTAACTTGTACCAATGATACGCGACACTCACAGAGGTGGTTAGAGGACAGCTTGTGTTTGTTGAAGCATAATGATCAGTTAGCAACAGATTTCTCCCAGAGGAAGGCAGAATGGCCAGAAGTCTTGTTTTCCCTTTGCTTGTGCTTAAATTGACCTCTTGGAATCTATCTGACCTGCTCTTTTGAATTGTCTGTTCCTCAGGACTCTTTAATTAAAACTGTGCTTTCTCAGTTTAAACGGCCCCTGCAGAGTTCTGCTGTGAAGCCTCATAAGGTCAACATATGCCTCTCCCAACCCCCATGGCTTTCATGTCTTGTTGGTTCTCTGTTTTTAATTAAAAAGATTTTTCCTTAAATGCTTTTCAGCCAATTAGAGAAATTTTGCACTCAGAAACTTGTTCCAGGCCGCCTGATGTACTGAGAAGTGTACAGAAAGCTCAGTCAGAACCATTGGCACTTTTTTTTCTAGAGCCCCAGCTTTCTTTAGTGCT
The DNA here is from genome assembly GCF_048771995.1 of Taeniopygia guttata. NCBI lineage: Eukaryota > Metazoa > Chordata > Aves > Passeriformes > Estrildidae > Taeniopygia > Taeniopygia guttata. The sequence goes on along the minus strand of NC_133030.1, from coordinate 26,304,730 downwards.
TTTCAGCAGCTTTTCTCTTTTTTCTTTCTTTGCACCTCCCCCTCTTCCCAATTTAGAACTGCTTCCAGCAAAAATAGCTGTTGTTTGATACCTTAGATTTAGCACTGAAATATAAAACTGCTGCAGAAAGTTATGTTAGACTATATTGCCTGAGAATCTTTTTTACAGACACTTGCCTCCCCTTCAGACTACTGTTACTGTTCCTATTGAAAAAAAATCTTATAAAATGACCAGGTTTCTTTCACATTCATCGCATGGTGTGATGGCTACCTCTTTGCTTCTGCACACTTGAATTAGGAAATTGGAAGCCTAGCTGTCTCTGGAGCTTGTGGAAAGGGAGGTTGACCACAACCAAGCACACAAGCTATGTCATGAAATGAGAAGAGTGGTAAGCCTCTATGACTAATTCTACTTGAGTTTGCCAGGAAGGCTAGATTCCTTACAAAAATTAAAGAAATGTCTTATCTATATAATTAATGTAACTTGGATGTGGAGAAGAGCTAAATGGACCACTGTTCTCCCAGCTCAGTTTTGAAAGATGCTATTTTAATGTATTTTTGCTGACAAGATTACTTTCCTGAGGTTACAAAATCCCTTCCTTTTCTAATGTCATTCTAATGCTTCCATATGTTATTCTTTATATTAAATTACTCTGCCTTTTTTTATTCCCTCCTTTGTAAGCTTTTAGACTATGTCCATTTTTAGCTTAGCCAGTCTCTGCTAAGTGAGATGTTTAGAACAATACAGTGATGGTCACAATAAATATCAGAATCTTTTTTCTTTTCCTTTTTGCTACTAAAACCAAATCAGATTTTTATACATGTTATTGTAGGAAATCTTTTATGAATCAGCGAGGTCTCACAGCATGTCCTAAAGATAAGATAGCTGTGTTTTCTGGAAATTCATTCTGCAGTGAAATAGCCTTGGCTGAAATGATTGATCTCTAACCTTACTCACCTCATAGTTTCCTTCGTGCTACGGTTACAGCTGTTGCTATTTATGATTTATCAATGTAGCTCTGCCTGGAAACACTCATGACTCTCGAGTATCAGGACAAAGGATTTCTGAAGCTGGGTAGAAATAAGTGGAAGATTGCATTTTAGAGATGGTGAGATAATACCTACAAGCCATTGTAAGTTAAAACGTCTGCATTGCCTAGATCTAAAATGCACTGCAGTAATCATTTGTAGAAGTGGGTCAGTGGTGGAGTCTTCAGCTAGTCTCTCCCTGAATTCAGTTCATGCCATTCTGTCAAGGCAGTTTGTGAAGTTAAATGCAGTACACTGAAAACCCTTCTTGTCTAATCTGGTTTGGGGTTTATTTTGCACCCCAGTATTATATTTCCTTTTCAACTGTCTCTGAGCATACACCAGCTCTTCTTAATATTAAATTTTTTTTCAATTTCATATTCCAGATGTATATCTTGCTAAACCAGTAAATATTTCTGTTTGTTTTCTAATGTTTTCTGGCAATTTTGTGTCTTTTGACACTTCTTCACTGGTTGTGTCATTGGCAAATAAAATTAATATGTTCTTTACTTTTTGTCCCAGTTGAGCAAAACATTTAAATAAGCAGTGATCATTGTTGCATTCTGCTAAGCAATTATCCAAAATTCAACTGGCAATTATTATTACTATTTGCTTTGCAGTCTTCTTCTTCTGGCAAGTTTCTCATCCCTATGACAGCATTCCTATTCAAACCAACTGAAATGGATTTTTTTAATTAAGGCTTTTTTAGGTTCCAATGTAGTCTTGAAGAGTTAGTATTACAAATTGTGGGGAAGTTCGCTGGAACAAAACTGGTTCTAGAAGGTTTGATCTGGCCTGGGATTCTGAATGTGCCATGTTTCTTATATTAAATAAACTTGGTCTATCTCTTCTCTCACTTGTGACATATCTTGAAAGATGATCTGCACACTTCATGTGCATAGGTGATCATCTAGTAGAATGTCTGTGAAGCCTTAGTTTCATTAATTAGTATGTTTTATGCTATTGCTGATCTCTTCTTCAGTAGCAGAGGTGCTGAAAGGGAGAGGTAGACAAAGTAGATAAAATCTATTTTTTTATCTCACCTCCTTAGACTATGATTTTCTGCAAAGAGGTTTCATGAAAAGGGTCTCTATGAAACCCACATCTGCTTTCAGCCCAGTGTTGGCTCTTAGTCTGCCCTGAGAGGTGAAAGTACTGAAACTGAGGAATGCATTGTCTTTTCTCTGTGAACCCTAAAGTGTACTTCTGCCCATGCTGTTGGCTGCAAGTGTGTGTCTGTGCTGTGTAATGCAATGTTTACATAGGCAACTAAGCTTGGGGTTTGTGTTTCCATATGGTACAATTCAGCACTATCTCAAGATACTAGCTTGGGACCTGGAAGTTGCAGAGCTGTATTGCTCTGACAGCAGCCTGAGCCTAGTTGATCTGTCTCAGCAGATCAGTGGACATAAGGGGAGTGTTGTTATGGTGTGTCTGCGCTCATTTCTGTGGAATAAACTCTAGCATCTCTGTGTTGAGCTGCTGAGAGCAGTGTAGCTGCAATCTGAAGAAGAAGACTGTGAAGGAGGAATGCGCGTTCAGCATGAACAGAAGAGTAGGGACTCTCATTCACACATGTAACTAAGTCTTCAACATAGCCTTGATACTGGGGGTTATAATTTTAAGTGAAGAGATAACTACCTTTTTGTCTAGCTGCACAAAAAAAATCTCTGAACAAATAATTTTTTTGTGTCTTTATCATCCCAGGTTCTTCTTCAGCTTTTCTCTGTCATGATCTTATTTTTTATAGTTTTTTACACATCACTACACATTCACTTCCTAGCTTTCCTAAATTAACTCAGCTGATTTATATTGTGTGCTCCTGACTCTACAATATGTATCTCTCATTGGATTGAGCAGATCTGACCTATATCTAGAAATTTTTTTCCTGTTTGTTCATTAGGAATTTGCACAACTACAATTTCTGGTCCCCTGTTCTTCCACTTGATCTATTAGTTATACTCACAAAAGCTTTATATTCAGTTATTTTGATAAAATAAACTTCAGAGTGCTATTTATTTCTTTTGAGGAACTGATTTTCCTTTGTGTTGTTAAAAGGACTGACTGAGTTTCTGTTTCTGTAACTGTATTACTGAACTATTCCAGTAAGCCTTTTCTTGTTAGGGAAGATAATTCGATCCTAGAAACTTTAAACCTTTCAGGAAATCCCTACTTTGCACTTTGTCTTGAGGCCTCATTCAGTTCCATTCAGGATGTCCATGGTTGACTGAAGTGTGATGCTGAATTAAGTACAGAAATTCTTGCATCCTTTTAAAGTTGCCTTACCTCAGTAAACACCTTGAAGTCTGGTTTAAATTAGTATGATCATGTATAAATTGTTGTATATGATGAAAAGGATTGTTGGCTTATACTTTTTTATGCCTCTTTCAAGGATCCTAGATGAGTATCAGTAGAAGTGATCTGCATACATGATTGGTACTTTGATATGCTACTACTACTCTGTGAAATGGTGATAAGGTATTACTATGGAAAACCTGCAATCTGCAAATGAGTTATGAAATGTAGTTGGTAATATTTATAAGTTAAGCTTGATCCATTCTGAATTTGTCACAGGACATGACTGTGGTAATGTACAGTCTGTGATACCTTCCTTCATAAGCTGATCTGAGAATGATTTGCATTCTGTGATCCTACTAAGCCTGAATCTCATAACTTCTGTTGGAAAAATGGAGCTTTCTTTTTCTTGGATGAAGAGATACTTAAATATCCATCACTTCTTGACCTCTTTTTTTCTTTAGAGCCATATCTCATAGGATTCTTCGAAAGAGATCTCTGAAGTCATTAAAGTCTGCTCTCCTGAAATTCAGGGCTTTGGTCCTTCTAATTGCCAAGCAGCTAATTTTCTGAAACTTTTATAAAATTGTTTTTCAGGTATAAAGAAAAACACCTTAGAAACGCTTCAGGCACAGGAAAAGCTCACACAGTTCACACTTTCCCAGACTGCAATGTCAGCCAAAACCCAAAAATCCATAGGATAAAAGCTTTGCTAATTCTAGTGCTCACATAGGTACTTGTCAAATCCTGTCTTCTCTGAGGTTTTCCTGCATTAAGGTTCAGACCCAGAAATAGTCAAAATTTACATCAGCTAATTTAATGGATTTGTACAGATTCTCCAGTAGAACTTGGGTGATATTTGTTATGCAGTAACCTGGGGTTTTCTCAGTAGAAGAAACCATAGCATCAAGGGGAGCTGGAGAGTACATTGATTATGCAATAAACCTAAAGGAAACTGAACATCTGAACATTTGAGAATAATTTTTTTTTTTTTTTCTGTTTGGAAATGCAAGTGTGTGAGGTTACAAAGTGTTACTAGTGTTCATTTTCATAGAGGGTAGGGAGAGATGTCAGGAAAGGCAATATTATCTTGAATAGAATTTTAACTCTTCCCCTTCAGTTCCTTTGTGTTGTAGGACAAACTCATTGAGAACTATATTCATCCCTTTCTCTAGTCAGCTCTTTACCTGCCCATTTTTTTATTATTTTTCTCTGTTTTGATCATTTGTTTGTCAAATATTTGTTTCCTTCCAGCGATGGTATGTGCTTATCTGTTACCACTTTTCTCCCTACTCTTTCTGCTGGAGTTAAGGTATTGCATATTCATTCAAAATGCTCATCTACTCTTCAATCAAAATTCCTTTATATAATTCCCAGAATAACTTAAACATTTTCTGAAAAGAAGTCAAGCTGTCAGTTCTTTTTGCATGAAATTGTCTCTGCATTGCTATCTGATGTCAGAAACAAAGCTTCTTCTGTATTTATTCTTTCTGATCCCCATTCCCTATGCTGCTATTAGGTATTTCTTCATTCTGCTAGCAGAGGCAGAAAGATAGGTGTGCTGTGAGAAGTTATAATGCAAAGCAAATGCTAGTTAACATGATTAGGGTAGTGAGCAGTTAATATTGCAGCTTATGCCTTAAAGAATTTATTTTTTTCTGTCTACTTTGATTGGAAACTTTCCTTAACAAACCCTTCAAATGACTGATCAAGTGTAATTGTCCTTAAGGTGCTGAGAAGTGTTTCATGGCTTTCTTCTGTGATGGACAAGACCTCAAATGTGACATCTTAATTTCAGAATGATGATTATTGCTAGCACTTTTCTGTACCTACTCTCTAAGGATCTCCAGGTATTTTACAATCATTAAGGATTGAAGCTTCCCAAAATTCTTGATAATACCATTTTCACTTAACAGTTCCAGAAAGTGAGACAGGGAAATGAAGTATTAGCTGAAGTTCACATAGTCAGAGTTCAAGATGTTTTGCCTTTTGATATATTGTTTCAGTTTTATATATTTAAAGTGGTTTTTTTTACAGATACAGGATTGTTTTACTGTGAAACAAGTAAGAAAACACACACATGTTAATATGAAGCAACATTGTCTACATAAATAATTTGTAAGAATCTGTCATCTTTTTTGTTTTTTGAATGTTTTGAGAGTACTTGTCTTACTCAGAATAGTCGATCACTGTGCATGAGCTGTGTAGAATGATGCAGGATGTAGTTGTAGTTGTATTCAAGTTTGATGTTACAGCCCTCTTTGCTACATGCTTTTCTCAACAAAGTCTTTAGAACAAGATAGAAATCAGTTTAATTAACATATGTCATCAAGTTCATCATCTCTGTTGTAGAACCACATGCTCAGTATTATTTTCCTGACAATTCTTCGCTCTTTAGGAGGGGAAGGTTATTTCATGTGTGTGCAATACCTGTCTGAAAGTGTCTTGGCTCATAAGCAGTCTGGTGCTTAGCTGGTAGCTGTATCACTTAGAAAGCCAGTCTTGGTGTACAGAAGTTGCTGGCTTCTACAGTAAAATTGGCAAGAGATTATCCCTTTTGAAGAAGCTCAAAATAGAAACTGCTTTATATGCTGAAGTATATTCTTTATTCATCTTCCCTTATTGTAAATTCAGACTATTTCCCTTTTATACAGAGGTTGCAGTCTTTTGTTGTTTTTGCTTAGCTTCAAAGTACTAGCTAGTAGCGTCATGTTCAAGCATGTTGTTCTTCAAGGGAGCGACCACCTTATAAAATAGCAGACAGTTCTTTCCCCTTAGGTCCAGTCTACTAGGCAAGTTGCATACAGAGTCTAGTGAAAGATTTCTTAAATATATCTGTTCTGTGAAGGGCCATCTTCTGAGTTCTTTCATTTAAAGAGTAAAACAACAAAGCATAGAACCTGATCTGCCTATGTCATGTCTTGCTATTTATCTGGAAAAGCAGGCTTAAAAGCTGAACTCTGGGTCTCAAACCCAGCAAAGTGGGATTTTGGCATTTGCTTTGAAGAGGCTGCTCCATGGAAAAGTTGAGTATGTGCGTGGTGTAGCTAAAGCCAAAACTAAAGAATACCTGCTGGAGCTTGTCCCTTGTTGCAGGTTGTGTCCATCATGTCTTGTCCTGTGAGTATACAAGTTTGATGCCCAAACTCGAAATCTAATGCACTTTTTTGGTAGTCAGCAGAGAGTGTCTGATCCATGGGCATTTTGAATAGTTCTGATGGCCTTCTGGTCATTATCCTTCTCCTGTTGTTTACACTAGGAGTTTAGGTAGAGCAGCCTTTTCATTGAGGCTCTAAGTTCAGAGGTTGAGGAGAGACAACATAAAATTTACATTTCACTCTGCATTTCAAACATTTTCTGCTTTCTGGATCAGTACGTTAAACCCTTAACAAAATGTGTCTTTCTAATGATGCTGTGTTAATTTATTCTGGCACTCACTATTCTTGAATAAAGAATCACGAGTAAAGTTCATGAATACATTTTAGAAAAGTTTTTATTTCATTATGCTTTTTATCCCTTATAAATCTTCCTCAGCTTTTGTATCTAAAGTATCCCCTAAACAAAGCAAAGGGAAGTGAATGCTGTATTAAATCTTACTAGACTAGAGGAGTTAAGAAACAAATCAATGGTCAATGAAATCGAATTTGTAATCTCTTAAAATATTTCCTTTGAACCCCAGCTATCTTGCAGAACTAATATTAGAAAGAAAATTCTAGTAAAATTTCTTTATCTGTTTCTTGGTAAGTAAACATTTCTAGCTTTAGCAGATTGTGTTGGGTTGACCCTAACTGGATGCCAAGGCACCAGACTGCTTTCTCACTTCCCCTCCTTAGCTGGAGAATGAAGAGAAAAATATAACTAAAGGCTTGCAGGTCAAGATGAGGATGGGGAGAGATCACTCACCAGTTACTGTCACTGGCAAAACTGACATGATTTGTGGAAATTAATTGAATTTATTACCAATTAAATCAAGAGTAGGATAAAGAGAAAACCAGAATTTAAAAACACCTTCCAGCAAGCCCTCCTTTCTTCCTAGGGTCAACCTCACTCTGGATTTTTGTACCTCTTTGCCCTACCAGAGCTACAGGGGTATCTCTGCTTGGGGGTCTGGAGCACCTCCTTGTGCACTGACCTTTGAGTGAGAGTTACTTCTCTCACACAGCCTAGCTTCTCTCTCCAGCTGCAGTTTGGGGTTTTTTATCCCTGCCTAAATATGTTATCCCAGATGCACTACCATGGTCACTGACCAGCTCAGCCTTGGCCAGTGATGTGTTGATCTTGGTTCAGGCTGGCATTGGTTCTGTTGCACCTGGGGGTGAAGCTTCTTAAAACTTCTCACACAAACTGTCCCTGCGTCTTCATCCATGACCGAAACCTTGCCACACTAATCCAATACACAGATGCAGCAAATAAACACAGTTACTAAGAGAAGCAGTTTTTAAAAACATAATACAGCTACTGAAAGCTTTGTTTGTTATTTCTTTTGTCTTTCTCTGTTGGAAGAATGTATCTGGACCATCCCTATACACACACAGAGCCTGGAGCTTTGTTTTGCAAGGTCTTACACTGATTTAAAATAAATTAAATTAGTTCTTGGGTACTCAGAATACTATTTCTGATAATAGCCACGCTTTGGGTGTATGTAAAGGCAATTCCTAGTCAGACAGCTGATACTGAATAGGGGTTTTAACATTTTTTTCTTGATGCCAAGTAGAAGATGTCAGTATTTTCCTCTGTTCTCTGCTGTCCTTGTTGTACTTAGATTGCTGGAGCAAATATGGGATAAGCAAGGAAATTCAAACTGGCAACTCCTGAATCCTAATCCTCTTAATCCATATCTTTGGCAAATCCCTTAATCTCACTGTACCTTCATTTTTCTATTTATAACCTAGAGTTACACCTGTTGGATTGAATTAGGTAATCTTTGGACATACAAGTGTTGGCTGGATTGGTCAAACTGAGAGTATTTAGCTATCTGTATAGAGCAAATTTGATGGAATCAAGGCCTTAATGAACTTTCACTTTCTTGTTAGTGATAAACAGCTAACTTTAGACAGATGCACGTAAACTTGCAGCTTCTGTCCACTATAATAATTTAACTATTTTTTGAATACAGAAAAAAGAGTGAGTAAAACATTGTAAACATTTGAAATGTAAAAACTTTAACATAAAAAAGCCTTTAATATCAGTCTTTCTTCTCTTCTTTCCTTCCCCCTCCCCCAGTTCAGACTCAAAGTTTTTTCCTATGGGAATTTTCCTGCCTTTTAAGAGTTCTCAGGATTATATTAAAATCAATTCTGGAGGAAGGGAGGAAAGGCTTTATGATAGATAGAATTGGATTTCAAGAGTTATATCTATTCATGTGAGAACTAACCAAACTTGCAGAGAGTAAATATGAAAGTGGTGGCTGTGTTTGTTGTGGTTTGGTTGCACAGGATTGTCATACACAATGTACAGAATCATCTTCAAATCTTTCAGACCTGGAACAGCTTCAGAAGAGTGCAAGGTGTACCATTCTTCTTTGCCCAATTGTTAACATTTGCTTCTTTGCCTTTTCTTACTCTCTTTGTGTTTGAGTATTTGGTAAATGTTTAATAAAACATTAACTGTTGGTCAAATACATCCAATACTTAATTTGTGGATATTTGTATATTTCTAATTGCTACAAACTGAACATATAAAAAAAAGTAAAAATTCAGATTAGGAAAGTGTCATTATACAAGCAAATATGTTTTAATTACCTTTTCTTTTTGTAAGCAATTTTTATATAACGGAGATACATGAGAACAATTCTACTTTTCACTCACTTATGACTACTCTGCAGGGCAGAGACCTCACTGTTATGTCAGTTCTAAACAGTGGCTCTAAGGTATTTTTAGAAGGAGCTTAAATGTTAAGTTAATCCAATATTTTAGGCAGCCCCAAAATTATGGATATTTGCTTGCTACTAAGTTAACTCACCTTAAAAAATTATTTGTCTTTTAGATCTTTTACAGTTACCATAGCAAAAGGAATTTACATAACTCCTAAAGTTACACAATAGTGTTAATTTTGAAACTGGAGTGTGGTGGTTGTTGTAGAGGAGCCTGAATCTATAAGGAGTTAACTGTGTCATCAAACATATTCCTCATGACCTAGGAATGTGATTGTTCAAGTTATAGCCAGAAATTATTCTAAAATCTTGTTTTCAGACTATAGTAGCTTTTTGAGGAAATACAGGCAAAAATAAATAAATACAGAAAAAAATAATAAAGAATTAAATAGATTGTACCCCTGCAGAAGAGATAATGTAAATAAAATATCAAGAGAGTTTTCTTCAAAATACTGCAGTTTTCAGTTATTGAGGTATCTAGAAGTGAGTTTTCTGTTCTTCAGGAACCTTGTTCAGATCACTTTGAATTTACAATGATTTCAAGGTAAATGCAGATTTGGCAGATATTATTATCCTTGAGCCTTAAAGAAAAAATAGCATTTTATTTGTCTTCTTTGATGATTTCGAGGAGAAACAAAACCAAATAAGCAAAAGTGACCACACTGAGAAAGAATTGTTAATGAAAACATCTCACAGAACATATCTTCAATTAAGCCTCTGATACTGACTCCCATCTGCTGTAATTGGAAGTGCAATACAGAACTTCTTGGGATTTTGAATGCAGGTAGAGCAGCATGTAGGCTGCAAATTTTTCTGCACAAGAATGTATTTTCCCTTTGCTAACTGGGGAATTCTCCAGATATACTCAGTACAGTGTTCTTCTATAATTTCATTACTTGTGCTGCATTTTTTAAAGCTCATTTTTAACTCGGATCACTTTCATAATTAGATTTCTCTGAAATCATTCATTGGATTATCTCAGTGAGATGATCTGGGAATCAGTTGGGTGACTTTTCACAGAATTCAGTTTCATCTTTAAGTGAACTACTTCAACTTCCACTAGAGATAATACATTTGAAAATTGTTGCAGAATTTGTTCTCCCATTTCTGCATGTGTAACTATATAATTTTTTTCCAGTTACGTTAAGGTACAGGTGAGAACCTGAAGGGATACTGTATTCTGCAGTTTTAGCCTGGTCTGGATGGTACCTCTGCTAAATATCCCTTGGTTATCTTCTACAGTTTTAGCATGTGACTTCTATGCCTGAGAGCCAGAAGCCATCTAGGGACCACTAAAACATTGTGATAGTTCAGTTGCTTTCTGCATGCACATTGTTGCAGGCTTTAGATTCGCTGAATAGACAAATTCTGATAATACTACTGCATGCAATCCCCTTGCTTCCAAGTAGTGACAAGTGATTTGGAAAGAGCCACAAGCACCATGACAGGAGCTTGGAAGACAACAAAAGAAAAGGCAAATTCCTTCACTGGTTTTGAAGGAGTTTCAAAGTTCCAAAGTATTTTATATTTTTGCTTGTTGAAAAGTCCCAGTTCCACAGTGTTTTACCTGAGTCACAGGTGAAGAAGCTGCCCAGTAACTACATTGTCTGTATAGGCTTTGTCTAGCACGGAAGTGAAGGTGTTGTAATAGAGATGTTTAGGGAGTGGGATGAAGCATGATGTATTGCATTAATTGTTAATGCAGCCATTTTTGATTAGAAGTGCATAAGCAGGTTAGGGCACCGAGGAGCACCTGTTCCCTGGCCACTGAGTATAAAAGTGTAGACTTTTTGTTGATGAAACAGCAGAGTATCTGTGTGCGAGTTCAAATGTCTGAAAAACTGGCAGCTGGGTTTTCTCCACATAAAATTGCAAGCATTCTTCTCATATCATACTATCCTGTGCATTCCCTCTCATTTGCTTCAGTCCCTCCCTGATACCTTCTATTTTGAGGGCAGAGTCTACCAAAGATGGATTGGCAAGAAAAGCAGTTTCTCCTTCTGAAGACCTGGTGTCACTCATTAGCATGTGAAAAGGGTGATTGTAAATAAACAACAAATTATTTTAATTTCTGTTTAGTATTAATTCTAGTAATGTATACAAGGACATGCAGCTGACTGGATAAGGTAGAAATACCATTATTGTTTAGAAAGAAATTATTTCTGCAGCCAGTTAAATGCTTGGCACTTTATCCCAGAAACCTTATTGTAACAAGAACAATTGACACGATCCTTATTTTAGCATTACCTCTAGTGTCCTTGGTTTTTTTCAGTTGATCTTACCAGGTGAAAGAGAACCAAGAAAGTGTATATGTGTGTCCTGTAGAGTTGTCCAATATTCAGTTAAGTGTTGTTGCCAATAATGCATGTTAGGATCCCACACTCTGTCTTTAATATAAATAAAGGCAATACACACAACTGTATGTTCCACCCCACAGTGCAAATGGGTTGCCCAGGAATACTTGCAAGTCGAAACCTGTTCTTTTAGAAATTGTACTTTCATTACCTTGGAAGCAATTTAATTTTTTTTTTCTTCACAATCATTTTTAAAAATGGCTTTAAAACCAAACCACCATGCTTCATGTGGCTATGGAACATTTATAGTTGGTTTATTCTATTTTGTACTGGGAAAAAGTTCAGCATTTAAGATATCCTAGTGATTCCGTTTCTTGAGGTAAGAGCTAGACAGAAAAAGTTACCTATTCTGGTCATATGCCTAGGATAAATTCAAAACTGAAGTTGTTTTCGTCTTTGAATTGAATGCATCTTAGACTTTACTAATGCCTTAATTAAATCTGCAGTACCATGTCAGCATAACCTGATCTAATTGCTGGCTAGTGAGGTATTGCCTTCTTGCATCCTTCTCATGGCAGCTCCAGCACTTGTTCCATCTTGTGCTGATCTGTCTCAGCATGCTAAACTGGCAGCAAACAATTCAGTACTTCTGCTACTTGAGTTAGTTTTCTCCCAGCACAGTACATTGAAATGTGCCAGTACAAGGTCACAAAGAGGTGGAATGCAGAGTGTGGTACTCTGCACCCATGGCAGAACTCAAACTGCCAACAGTTCCTAAGTGCAAAAATCCCAGCGTTGACAAACCTGACCTTAAAATACAGGTTATATTGATTTGTATTGATATTTAGCCTAATCTAATTAAGTAATGTACTGGATATATTAATATTTTGCTGTAAAACCTCCTTTAGAGAGTAATACACTTGTTGCGTTTATAGCCAGAAAGTGCCATTAAGCCATGAAGTTTGACCTGTATAGCACATCATTAAACTTCACTTAGTAACACCAGTATTGAGCCAAAACACTTTTGTCTGACTGAAAAATAATTTGCATATCTTCCAGAAGGGCATTCAGGTTTGATTAAGTCATGTGAGCCTGAAGGGGCCGAAGGGCCCCTGGGAAAAATAGCAAGAGGAAGCAGTCAGCTGCCGGTGCTGCCAGAGCAATTAGGCTGGCCTGCAGCCCGGTCCCCATGAAGTACTGGGTTTTCATGGGAAGGAGGGCTTGTGCAAACTGCCTGCTCTGCCCTCGGACACCTTCCTCAGGAAGGCTGAGCCACGTGTAGATGTTCTGCAGACAGGGTGGCCCTTGCATACACGCCACACTGCACTACTGAGAGGACAGTTGCTTGTGAAGATAGCAGGGCCAGGTGAGAAAGAAATTGTCCTAACAGGGGAGGAAGGTTGTTTATTGGTAACTTGTGTGTTTTGTTGGATGTCAGAATTTGCTAAGACTTACTTGATTTTGTACTGAAACATCTCTTTGGGTGCCTGTAAAATCAGATTCCTGAGCACATTACTGCAATCTCAACATGTGGCAGTCTTTAATAGTGTGATTATCTTCACCTGATGTATTTTTTTCACTTTATGAAAGTTATGGTGTTTTAAGTGTTTCAATCATATGTTAAATTCCATATTCTTGCTTTTGACAAGCTAGTAAATTATCATCTTGAGCCTCCCTCTGTGAGGCATGTTTTGTAAGCATATGATCATTCCTGCAGTGCTTCTGACTCCTTTTCAATTCAACCATCATTCCAGATTGGTCAAGTGCTCGTAACTGAGCCTCTTTACTTGATCGCTGTGTTTACTCATCTCAGGACCATATTATTCTCATAATTGCATTTTTCTGAGCATTTCTGGTGACCACCATTTTCACCTGTCTTTGTAGAAACTATGCAGGTGGAGCCCTCTGCATTCTTAGTTTCTGGATAGTGTTTCATGTATGAGGCTCTAAGCTACATGTGAGCTGACTATGCCCATAAGCTTTCTCCATGGTACTACTCATTCCTTTTAAATTTTTTGTTTCCTCAGTTTGTCTATGGCTCACAAATGTTACATTTAATTCTTTTTCTCTTCTAGGCCATTAATTGAAAAATTGCTTTATAATGTAGAACTGAGGAGATATTCTTGGGGATCCCAAGAGAAGTACATCTCCTAAGTAGTGATTCCTCATCCTTATTTTGAAATGCAACAGTTAATGTAATTAGCTGTTGTTTTGAGTAATTCAAAATTTTTAATCACAGCATTGTTCGTATGAAGGGTAATATCTCAGAAAACCCTAACTGATTTTTGATGCTCTTTTACACCTAGACTTGTGTTCCCTTTGAAAAGATTGCTTAATTCACCAAGAAGCCTTTCTTCATGTTCCATAGCTCTCAGTTATTTAGTGATAAAATACAATATTTCCTGTTTGAATATTTTGTTTGGAAGTGCTATCAAGGTGGCCATGGTACAGATGCCCAGCTTATCTCAACTGGTGGCAATACTTTAAGTGTTATTTTGACACCATCCTTGCTCTCATCAGTATACTGTGTGCTCATGATGGGTAGGCCCTTCACTCAGAGTAAGCCCCAGCCTTAGAATGTTTATGTGCTGAAGTGACTTCAGCTTTTTTCTAGCCGTGTAAAATTTCCCAGGTGTTTCAGGCTTTGAAAATCACTTCTCAGTAGTGCTGAGAACTTGTCAGCCAACCCTCTTGAAAATTCTCACAGAAATTATGAACATCTGCTTTTAATTTTTTAATATGTTAAGTACCACTCCACTACTGACATCCTCGCAAATTATCATTGGAATGGAAAATGTTTAGGATTCTGCAGAAAAAGAAGGATGATATGTATCAGATTAAATATACCACATGCTTTTTCTGAATGTAGCAAAATGTCAAGAGGACTATCATTACTACAGTTTTCTCCTAATATGCATATCATTATCTTTCTCTTTTTCCCCCTATTTTTTTTTTACCAGCTTCACTTTGTTTCTCTTCCCAGTTTTCTGCAAATTCCTAGCTTCTCAGTATTATTCACTGCTGTCAGATGCTTTTATTTTTTACATTGTTTTATTTATTTTTATACTGCTTAGGAATCTATGAAAGATATTTATGCTAATATTAGATTAATTTTACTTGAATCTTCCACTTGAAATATATTAGAAAGGTAGTTAAAGTATTGTCAATTTTTGGCAGGGAACTTAATCTCTCCCACTATCTAAATTTCCTCTTGGGTAGGTTGTGCACCTTTTTGGAAGGGAATATGTCACAGAATAGGTTGAGTTGGAAGGGACCCATAAGGGTCGTAGAGTCCAAATCCTGGCCCTGCACAGGACCAGCCCCAGGAGTCACACCATGTGTCCAAACACCTCTAGAACTCTGTCAGGCTGGTGCTGTGGCCACTTCCCTGGGAGCCTGTTCCACTGCCCAGCCACCCTCTGAGTGAAGAACTTTTTCCTAATATCCAGCTTAAACCTCCCATGACAAAACTTTGGGCCATTCTCATGGATCCTGTCTCTGATCACACAGAGAAGAGATCGGTGGCTGCCCCTCCTCTTCTCCTCACAAGGAAATGTGTGATATTTCATCCAAGTAAAGAGTAATACAAAAATGTGTCAATAAAGATGTTTGGCAGCACTGGGATAATGAAATTGGTAAGAATTATGCAAGAACGATAAATATGATGAAGAAACTAGGAGAAAAACTGTAATAGCATAATGCTTCAAAATAGTATTTGCATAATGGAGGAAGGGTTGATATAATTTACACAGACATGAGGTAGTTTTCTGCACATTCCTGATTTTAGCTTTTTTTTTTGACATTTACAATTTTGTATTACTGTCATATCTTTAAACGGCTTTTCCTTGAGTTTTTCTGAGATAAATAAGGACTTAGAGTACTGAAATAATTGATGAATACTAACAGCCTTCTTACTTCACATACTGCCATGTATTCCATGTGCTGAACAAATTCCATAGCAGGTGTTTCTTCTTTGTTCATTTTATAACTTGTACATAAAATCAGGTAACAGCTTGGACAAAGCCTTGTTCTATTCTTTGAATGACTTCCAAAACACCTAAAGGAGTAAACAGGGAAAAATTCCAGTTTCAGATACAGGAATTTGTAACATAAGATGAAAAATTCAGTGCTTAGGCAATGCCATAAAGTTTCAAAAAGGGTTCTTTTCTAATAAATGGATTTATCTCTGTTGATCCTTATTTTATTATATTGAGTGGAAAGACAGATAGTTTTAAACAGTGAAGATCCAAAATCAGGTTTTTCAGTTTACTCAAATTAGAGTGGTTTACTGTAATGATGTTTGCCATTTAAAAAGCTGAATAATAAGACTTCTAAATAATAGAAGCTGACAGCAGAGGCAAAATAGCCTTTATGTTGGCATGTCAGTTCAACTGTGGGTGGATTTTCAGAATTTTGAACTCTTTAGCTATTAATAACCCACTCTCTGCAGAGAAATCTAATCTGGTAATTTCAAAATTAATTATCACACTTTCAACCACCTGATAGTCATAAGTAACTCTTGAAAAAAAATCCACCCAAACCAACAAACTCCAAAACTTCAAAAGGGTATGTACTCCCATTACTAGTAAAGAAATTGACTTGTCTGGAATACCTTGAGGCAAACATGGCACTTTTGAAGAAGATGCACCTTTCCAAGTCAAATACATAAACGCATATGAGGGGGTGGAACTGGTTGCACTAATGACTTTTTTGCCCAGAGCAAGGGATGTTCCAGTGTTGTTTAATGAAATGCAGTCTCTGATGCTACAAAATAGAGGCTCATACACCACTGCTGAGTGCTAAAGTGACTGGTTGAAGGTTCATTTGTCCTTAATTAAATGACCTTAAATTTCTTCACACGGTGGCTACTGGAGGATATAATTGGAGGCACCTGACACTTATTCACTAACTTTAGTTCAAGATTTTACTCTTGTAAGAGATTTTTCAGTAGATAAATTCAGAATGATTTATCCCTTTAATGCTCTAGCTTTAATAACCATAAGCTATTTCCTTAATGATTTAGAATTGTGTGATGCAGGAGATAGTTAAGCTTACACTCCAGGAGATTAATTTCCTGCTTTTGCACTGGCATTGGCTTCTTTTTTTTTTTAACAGGAATATTACGGATTTCAGTCATGTTTTCTAATTGCAGCTACTGTCATTTATAAAGCATTGTCTGTCACTCTCTCTTGTGTGCTTTGGAGGCAAGGATATTTGTGAGGAAGGTGATGCATTGCTTTCAGACGGTGGAGAAAAGAGTTTGCCTGGGAATCCTGTGACTAGCTGTGCTGCCAGGTGACTTGCAAGGAAACTGCTTCTGCCCAAGGAAGACAGCTGAGCCTGTGGCCAGATAGGGACTGTTAGGTTGGCACTGGTGAGAGAAGGAGTAGTTCTTCCCTTCCTCTCTACTGATTTTCTTCCCTTTCTTTGTGGGGGTGCAGTTAGCTGTGTGGTGAAGGCAGCACACAGCTGATCCAAACAAAAAATAACCTTTAAAAAAGAAATTTCTTTTCAGTTTCATTAGTATTTGTCTTGTTTGTAATGAGGCTGTATAGGCAGCTGTGCTGGAATAATGGAGAGGATGGGAATGAAATGTAAGGGAGATTAAGACTTCCCTTTGCAGTAGAAGACCCTGTATAAAATCTGTGTTTATATTACAGCTTTGTCTGATGGTGTAATAAAAGGCCTAATTGGTAGGTCAGACCTGCTCTTAACACCATCAAACTTCTCTTCCTCGGAAAACAATTTTTATATGACTTCAAATCTCTTGTTTACAATTGTAGCATAAGCTATCAGCAGCTTGTTGAATTTGTCTTGTCTGGCTTTAACTGCGTGTGGAAGAGTGGGAGCCAGGGCACAAAGATGACTTGTTTATTGGCTCACATAGCATTTCACTGAAAACATCCTGGTTGCAGGTATTTCTAGTGTTTTCCTGAACTTTCCATATAAAAAGTATTATGGATGCTTAACTGACAGATACACAGATATTAAATCCTCTATGTAATAGGTCCTGGCATTGTTTCAGTTTATTGTTCTTCTGTTCATCCCAAAGTTGTCGGTATATTTTTTCTATTTCTTCCAAAAGCCCCCTGGTACTACAGCCAATGAAGTACTTTATTCTTTTTCTTAACTCTCTGATGTACGTTATAATTTTCTATACATACAGAAAAGAGTTTGAACAAAACTATACATGTTTTACTCAGACCATAGATGTAGTTGCTTTGACAAGCAGCTTTAATATATTTCTGCCCTTCTCAAACTGTGAAAAAGGCTCTAGGGGAACCAAGAATGTTTGCCAAAACTGCTTAGCCAAATCCCTAAACATATCCTCCAACCACACTCATAGTGTTTGAGCACAGCAGACTTGGACTGAGTCAGACTGACAGTATTTCTAGAATAATTCTGTTTCAGATGTTAAAATTAGTGGATGGATAATGAAAGCACCTCTGCTGACTTGCAAGTACATTAGAATAACAGAGCAAAACACACCACTGCAGACAGTCAGGAGACTAACATTAATCAAGGTATTCACCTGTATTTTGTATTGAAGCTTCCCAAAACAAACAAAACCACTGAAAACATTGTTCAGGCTATTACCAGTGGTTCCTTAGTCTTGACAGTACCAGCTCCATTCAGAGCTGGTTAGCCTGAGGATTCTTTCTCTTTACTAAGTAGTGCTATCTCTAGCACTCATCTTCTGAGCATATCCACTTGTATTAAAGTGCCTTCGTGTGGCAATACTTGAAAGCCCTCCTCCAGAATTAGTTGTGCCCTGTGTTTTAACTGAGCAGTTTATATTAAAACCATTTCTGCTTTCCTTGCCTATTCTCTTTTCCCTCTTCTCTATCCTTCTTTTTCCTGAGTAACTGTAGGGTGAGAAAAGAAGCAGTTTTGCATTTCAGTACACTTAATGTAGCCAAGAGGTTTGTTCATTGCTGCTTTGTACTTTCAGGCAAACGAGAAAATTTAGATTAATGGGTTGTTTATTCTTTTGCGTGTTCCTCAAATCAAAGGCACTGGATTGCATTATTAAAGCAGTTTTGTGTGGCAGGCTTGGAACTGTCCTCACTGAGCTGTACATGAAGAAAAACTATTGCTTTTCATCCCCCACTCATTATGCAGATTGGCACAAGAACACTGTTAAATGTGGTATCATGTACTATCTCTTAAAGACCTTCCTTCTGTACAGCTAATGTTGGGCTCCAGTTTCACAGGATGATCTGTCTTGGAATAGACAAGGAAAACCCTAGAAATAGAAACACATATGTTGTTAAATTTTAAACATTTAAATACTAACCAGTTTAATATACAGAGGTTTTTTCAGAACACTAGTGACTATCTGCTTTGCTGTACTTTTAAATCTCTTCATTGATGATTCGGTTCATTTGTTTCTCATCCATTCAGTGAGCAATAATGCTTAGTTTAGGCTTGCAGCAATAATCTACCCAGCCAAATTAATAAGAAAATTTTCAGCATTTTTAGTCCAGACCCATAATGGAAGGACCTAACTAGTGTTGGGTAGCTGAATTAAATACATGACTCTGTCCTGTGGATGTTCTATACTGAACTGGCAGTAGTGTGTATCTGGGTCTCTGAATACATTAGGTACTCTAATTCCTTTTTCATTCTATGACAGCAGAATCTCTCCTGACCCAAGGCCTTCTGCTTTCAAAGTCAAAAGTCTGGGGGGCATAGTTTAAGAGTAGAGGAAACGATTGATCATGTCTGAGGTAAATAGGAGGAAACAAGTTTCTTTGCCTTATTGTTCTACTTCAGCTCTAGCTAATGTTCAGAGCAAGAAAGCACTACATTAATCGTCTTATGAAATGGCAAAACTTCTACTGTGTGCAACACACCAGTATGGCTGGGTGCACAGTGAGAAATAAGCAGTGTCACAGAACTCTGTCACAGAAGAGTTCAGACTGGCTGAACCTCTGACCTTTCCTTGTGTAATATCAGGTATTCTTCTTCAGTGTCAGACCTGATGCAGGATGAAGTAATTATTATTTTTCTTATTGTCTGCTGTGTTTCTGATTCTGCAGTCCCTTTTCCTAAATTAGAATCCTCTAGTTGGTGTGACTGAAATGTATGTTCTCTCTGAGATACCTGGGCTAGGTTCTCTAAGTCTCCCTAGAGAAAAGTGTTGAAAGTGAACATGTGGGCTTGTTTATAAGGTATGCTGTCATCTTCCACCTGAGGATCATGTAGAATTTCTCCCACCACTTCCTTATTTCACTTTGCTATGTTAGTTTATATTTGTATCACAGATCACTGGGTGTTTCCTGTCAGGTAACCATTTTCTTTCTCCAAGGGATCTACCTTTCTTGGGGTTTGAGAGTGCCAGTACTTTGTTTTATAGGGGTTTGTTTGTTTGTTTGTTTTCAAGCTCTAGAAAAGTGCTGTGGCTTTTCTACCTAAAACATGCAAATGTACTAGTGTCTTGTAACTGCTATAGATACTGGGGATACTATCAATTTTGGTCTTTTTATAACTTTTCAATTCTCTACATTGTTCATTCATGCCATGTTTTATATTCCCTTCAATGCTTGTAGGCCATGAAAGCCAAGTTTGTAAAAGAATTACAGATCCCTATTTATAATGTTACATATCAACTATTAACCTATTATAAAATGATTAAACATGAATAATTATACAACTATGTTCTTCTCCTGTGTTTCTAGGCAGGGGAGAAAATGTGACTGGATCCCAAATATTCTATGTGCAGCTATGTGTTTCATCTGTGACAAAAATATGACAGTCACTGAGCCAAACATTGTCACTTTTCTGAGAAAATTATAAATACTTTTTATCTTTCTGCATGAACATTCTAGATACTATTTTGCCTGCTTAAATTTATTCCTTCATTCAATTTCCCCCCCCCCCCCCCCTTATAGCTTTTGGACATTTTTGAATCAGATATGGCTGTTTGGTGATATATCATTATCATTAATGTTGTGTTGGTGACCAGTAGTATTCACTCTTAGAAATACTAAAATACTGAAAAGAAGAGGAATATGTTATACTTACATTATCTAGTCAAAACTCTTCTGTCCCTATTTTTATTTTGCATCTGAAGGCACATTACTGCATCCACAAATTTGCTCCTACATCTCCACATATTCCTGCTGTACAAGACATTTCTAGCAGCTGAGTGGTTTTCTTTTTAGATTCTAATAGGTACAATAGAAAGTATTTTCCGTGTTTCTTTTTAACATCTAGAATAGTTAACATTTTTACTCAGACATTGAAATTAGAATCTAATCTGTCTAGCTCTGAAAGCTTTCAAATACACACTGTGTTCATGGAAAGACTTCAGAGTGATACAGACAGCAGTTCAAAAAGAAAAGGAACTCAAAGAAAAGCTAATTAAATTTCCAAATAATTCACTGATTTATTATTTCAAACTTTAACAGCAAAGCAAGAAATTATCATCTTCCTTTTGCTGTGGCAGTGGCTGCAGAACTGTGTGTCCCTCATTCAGCAAAAGTCTGTTCTGGTCACAGCTGTGTATACAAAGCTGCAAGTGAAAATGAGATGTACACATAAAGGCTCTCAGTCTATTTCCCTTTGTAGCACTCATTTGTTTGCTCTTTACCAAACCCCAGAAAATATCCTTCTAAAAGGAAAGCACAAAAGTAAATAGTGAGAAAATTTGTTGTTTCCTTTGATACACATCATGCAAAGTGACTTTCCAAACATATCCCATTTAGTGGAGATCATTTAGAAACCTTGAACTTCATCATTGTTTGTTGCCTACAAGCAAGAATCCTAAAGGCCCCTCTTCTTCCTTTCCAATTCCAGGATCAGTTAAGTCATGTTTTGGCACATGGACCCATGTTCTCCAGTCCAAAGGGTCACTTTTTATTTTTCTGATAACTGAGGAACTATCTCTTGCTGAACGTCTCTGAGGATTCTTA
This sequence comes from Taeniopygia guttata, assembly GCF_048771995.1. Taxonomy (NCBI): domain Eukaryota; kingdom Metazoa; phylum Chordata; class Aves; order Passeriformes; family Estrildidae; genus Taeniopygia; species Taeniopygia guttata. The sequence continues at coordinate 26,283,324 of NC_133030.1, read as the reverse complement.
GAGATGGGATATTTTTTGCTTTCCTTTTGGATCCCCTATGTGTTAATAATTTCATTTAATCTTGAATCTCTTAAGAGCTAGCACTACTAGTTTTGGAGGCCTTAGTACTGCATGTAGGTGGGGACTTGGCACAGTAAAGCCTGAAACAGATCCAGACAGAAGATAACTCATGTGAAAGGCAACTGAAAGGATGGATGCTACCTTTAAACGTGGCATGAAAGTGAGAGGAGGACAAATTAATGCATTCATATAGAATCCCCGTTTTTGCCATCCACTCCACATAAAGTATTACTAAAATACAGCTACATATGATGCAGTGAATTGAGAGAGTTCTTTTGCCAGAAACACCAGGAAGCATTTTTTCTTCCCATCAGGGCAGTATTAAGAAATATTTCTAATTGCAGGGAGCAAATAGGACCTCAGCTTTCAAGCTTTGCTTTGAAAGATGCAGCCTATTTCCTTTGAGTCAAGAACACATGCTGAAATACATTATATTTAAGTGCTTCTTGCAGCTATATTGCTGTACAATTTGCACCATCTGATTTTCAGACTTGCTCCATAAGTCTTAACATTGGGATAAAAAGGGCAGATATTGCAGGAAATAAAAGGAACGTGTGTTCTAAGTCTTCAATGGCTGGAGATGCTTAAAGAGCATCTTTCATCTCGCTCCTCCTCTGAGGGTTTACCATACTTGCATTTCCATGATGGTTTTTTAGTGAACAGTCAGGATATTGTTGCATGGCAGATGAAAAAATCTAAGTAAAACCACAAAGAGTACAGTTGTGTTAGAGCAATGTAGCTGAGGCCCCAGCTGCTAGTAAAGGTTAGTACAGTGTTACTCACTGTGGATGGCCCACCTCACTGATCGTTGCTATTAATGGGTTAGTCAGCAGTAACTGTAGGTTTTTAACTGTTCCAACTAAGGACAGTCCTACATCTTTTAGAGACAGTGTTTTGTTCCACTTTTTTTTTGTTTTCTTCTCAGTAGCCTGCATCACAGCAGCAATCCATCCAGGATTCTACAGAAAATGATCGTGCTTCCTTTAGGAAAAATAATTTGCATATCATATCTAGTAAAAATCATTTGCTCACTATGCTAAGTTATCATCCCACATCTAATCAGTTAAGTGATATTCCTTTTTATTGCTCCTGCTATAAAGATCCTTACAAAGATCTTGAAGAGCTTGGTCTCGTTATAAGGCTGAAAAAGGTTGCACAACTGAATTATGTTTTCAGTTTTAACAAGCCAGAATTACGGTATGTATTCCTCTCTACACGTGTCCTCCAGTAGATGGCCTTTTATTCCCCTCTAGAAAGCACTGTGCAACAACAAGAAAGTGTCCTTTTCTCTTTCTGAAACAACTTGCTCTTTTGTCTAGTTTCTTGCACTTCTCTGATTACCATAATATATGCATAGCATCAGTGTTAGGGCATAATGTTTGAATATTTAGGACCTGAACTTTCTTCCAGCAAAATAGTCTTAACTTGTGGTTCATGGTACATGGTCCGAGGAAGTTTATTTAGCTGTAACATAGGTGGCATTCAAGTTAAACTTTGACAAAGATGCATTATGTCCATAAAAAACTTTCAGAATTAATGGAAAAGTTCAGAACTTCCTTAAAGAAGCATTAAAAAAAAGAAAAGAATTTGTTTAATTTTTTAGAAATTAATATCTATGTTAAATTTGTATTAAATACAGAGCAAACTAACATTCTTTCTCTCTCTTTTCAATCTTAAAAAAAAATACATTATTTTGGACACATAGCTCACTAGAGTATTGTAAGAGTTAAAATCAAGGGACATTACAGAACATTAGCCAAAAGCATACCCTTAAAAGGGGCAGTTGGATGCCTTGTTTCAGGTTTCTCATAGTGCATTCATTCTGTTCTGTATTCAGACCAGTTCTGTAGTGGTGGTCATTTACAATCATTAATCTAGCTCATTGATATTGTAATAGGCTCCAAGCATTCTCTGTGAAGCTTACATGCTCCACTGCATTTCCTTCTAAATAACTAATGATGACTTCTTCAGTCTTGTCATTAACCAGATTACCTTTCTCCAGCAAGTTGTCTTATAGGTTTGCTTTGTTTGAGGTTCATTTTCTTTCTCAGTTTTCACACTCATAAAAGAGACTCATTATTGGTGTGTTTAAGAGCATTTTTTATGACTGAGCAACACTGCCAAGCATAGGTCCAGATACCATACTTAATTTTATGAATAGAGACTTTAACTGTTGACTTGGAGGCTCCTAAAAACAATGTCCTTTCCTTTCAGACTGTTGTTTTAGGCACTATAATTTCGGAAAGAAAATTGGAGAAAACTAGCCCATAGTCTGGGTACTTGGGATTATACTGCATAGCCTGTGTGTAAATCTCTAGTAAATATACCGTGCAGTAAAGTCAAAGAATGGTCAGGCCTGCTGGTGGCTTTCAGTTCTTGGAAGATGCATGTTTATGTCAGGTAGTCAGATGGTTCCAGGTGAACACAAGTGCACAGAGAAAGATGTTCTAGATGCTTCAGTGCTTTGTGGATCACAACCAGCTTCTTGAGTTTCAACCAGAGTGCCTTGACTGCTTTGTATAATTGCATACCGGTGTCACTCTTGGTGGCACATGGAATTCTCCATTCTTTGCATGTCTGAACTTGTCTCCTTCACGTCTGGGCTCATGATGGATGTGTTTCAGAGAAGCAGTATCAGCGGAGTGTCTGCTGTGATAACAGCTCTTGGTGAAGGTACAGTTAACTGTTCAAAACCATGCAGTAGATTAGTTAAGAGCTGATGTGGAGCAGGGTCAGGAAGACACACAAGACTATCCCTAGTCATGATACAAATTATGCTGAAATTGTCTCTCTTCCACTGAGGGCTTGTAGCAGCTGCACTGTTCTTTGAATGCTTCTTCCAAAGAAGTCACTAAAAGAGGAAAGTCCAAAACATTCCTGTTTTATTCATTGTTCTGAGAAAATTGTTGGCTGTTGCACCTCATGCTTTTACATGCCACCTTGTACCATATTAACACATATTTAAAAATACCTGATTCTACCAGAACTGGTTCATTGGAACTTTTCACTGATGTTTCTTAGAAAAGTCGTCTAGAAAGAAACTGGTATCTTTGATCTTACATTGCTACAGCAGTCTTCAGCATTTCCACAGTTCATTGTGTATCCTCCTTATCCTCTACCTCCTCTTTCTTTTAGGTCAATGTCATAGCTTTCTTCTGCTCCCTGACCCTATGTGCATGACACAGATGAGCTGTCTGCCAGCTAACTGTGTTTCTCAGGGCTCCCAAAGCAGAAAGGAAATACCACGCACTAATTGAAGACTGGCCATATTGTTACTAGTCCAAGTACATATCCGAGGGAGGATGTAAGGTCCTGCATTGAGTGAAATACAGCTGCATACCACCTGCCCATTTACTCTGCCCATCTCGTGATGTGTAGCCATGAATTCTTCAGTTGTTTTGAAGATCTTAAGCTTAATGACAACTTGTTTTCTTGAGTGGAGGCTGATCCACATCTTGTCTAAAGATTACTGCTGCTGTTTGAGAGCTTGGGGAAATGTTGATGGTCCCCTTCAGTGAAGTGTTGCCGGCATTCCTGTACTTCACTATTAAGAGTGCTGTGGGTCCTGTTTCAAGTGGTTGAGCAGTCTGCCCCCCAGATGGCCAGAACTTCAACAGGAGTGTTTTCTCCTTATTGTTTACAAGACCAATTAGCTCTGGCATTGCATTGATTATTTTCTACACGAATGACTGAAAACTTCTCAAAGTGAGGAAAAGTCAGCTGTTGAACCAGATAAAAGCAGGCTAAATCACCTATAGCTTGGGAGATCTGCTAATTATATCTTTAGTAACATTATAGTGAAAGGAAAAAATATTTTCATAGTGGACACATACAAAAAATGTCAAATATTATGGCATTTCAGTTATAAATTACTTTCATTCTGGAATAGTACCTTATTTCTGGTTTTCTAGTTTATCTGTCTTAAAAGCCATTTATCTGTCTTGCATTGTTTTGGTCTGGGTTTGCTGTGCCTCTGAAACATGATGAGTAGTCATACATTCTCATACTGTAGTCCACAAAACTAGGCCTGTGTCCTTTAGAGAAAGCTAAATGTGTCAGAGATCATACTCAATGAGCTGAGCATATCTTTAGGATTATATGTGCTTTGGGATATGTATGGATTTATCTTTGTAAATGTTAAAGAACATTGCATGGAGAAAATAGGGTGTCCATTTAAGTCACCATCTGGTTCCTGTATTCAACTATGTACTGGAAAATTTAAACCAGACTCTTTTGTTTGTCATCTTGTATCTTCTTTTTCTGCTTCTGGAAATACTGCCAGAAGTTGTGGCTGCTTCTCCTTTCTTATTGTTTGCTGTTCTTGCACTTTAGGAACTCTGAATTCTTTAAGCCAAAACTAGATTCAAAGTCCCACTCTAGACTTAGAACAAGAAATTAAAGAGTTAACATTGTCTTTAGTGTTGCATTAGGCACAGTGTTTAGGTTCCTAAAGGGAAAAGATCAAACTTCAATCATGTTTCAGATTTTCTGTGGATTCAGGAATATCACACTATATCAGTTAAACTCTTTAAGTATTGGAAAGTTTGCTCTACAACCATGAGAGCTGAAATGTTTCTAATGTCTCTATGTTGCTAATGAAAATTTGAATTTTTCAGTTTGTGGATGTGCCATGTTAGCCACATAAGCATGCCAAATGATAGCCTTGGACTGTACCTTTGGCACAGCTCATGGTGCCCTGAGTAGCATTCACTCAAAGCTGAAGTAATGCTGCCACATGAAACACTTCATACTAAAGGGTAATTATGGGGCATTTGAAAAAGACTAGAGGATGATTAACATTTGTATAAACAGAAAGAATCTGGATTCTGGGGATAGAATTGGAGCAGTTCTGTATAAATTAATTTTCTGGTTTTGTTAATCTGGCAAGTGGTTTATTGCGAAAAGGGCTCAAGATCAAAGTGCAGGAAAATAATCACACCATCTAGAAGATTTAACTCTTTTAGAAACCTTTAGCTTGCTCAAAGTAGTGTGCTACAAACTTTGCCCATAATGGACCCATTTCTCAGTTCATATGAACTGTCTGGGCTACCTCAAGAACAAATTGCTTCGTTCTTCGTATCAGTCTGCTTAGCTCTCCACTATATTTGTCCTGAGTCAGGTATTGGCTCTTCCAGGCAAATCTCACTATATCTCTTTCAGTCTTTGTTTTTTCACATCGTAAACTGGCTCTTTTTACCTGTTGTCATCAGGAGTCACCTAAGTCTGCTGTTTGCAGTCATGCACCTTTTGTAGAGTGCAAAACATCTTGTTTGTTAAGACTGCTCAGCTGCAGCAGCTCCCTTCCCTTGTGTCTGGCAGGATTTTGCTCGAATTCTCACAGGTTAGGACAGGCAATCCAGGGTGCAGCCAATTGCTGAAGGTTCCCTTCTATCTGAGCCGAATTGTAGTTATTCTGTGCATTCTTCAGTTACCCTGTCTGCTTTTGCTGTCTTGTCATGTCAGACACAAAGGCTTCTGGGGTCCTTCCCTGAGGATCCCGTTTGGGAGGACCTAAACAGAATCAGTGGAAAGCGTAGGTTTATGAGTAACCTGAATTCATCTGCCTGCTTGGATAGTGAGGATGCCAAATGTTCTGTCTTAAATGTGTCTGATACCAGAGTGTTGACAAGCCATTACAGCAGGCAGGGTGCAAGTACAGCAGGTAAAGCTGAACCTGCTTTTCATTAGAGGATCACTAATCTTAGGGCATTGCCTTGCATACATCTTGGACTTTAAGGATTAAAATGTCTGAAACAGGGAACTACTTAAGTCTATCTAACAGTTTTTCTCTGCTGAGGAGGGGTGAATCTGCTGTCTTTATCCACCTCTTTCCCGCTTCCTTGTAGCTGGCTGTGCTCTTCCACAGCTTGCTTTGCGTGAGCTTTCATCACATATTTCTGAGAGCCAGTGCAATTCACTAGCCCAGGGAAAATGTTAAATTTTTCTCAGCAAGAGGCCTGCTGAGTGGCAGAGCTGGTACAAGGGGTAGTTCAGAGCCATGTGGCCACCAGCAAGTGATGGGAAAGGTGGAAGAGGAGTGAGCCTGTCCCTTTCAGCAGGAGTAAAAGTTTAAGTTCGCTTAGCTGCATGTTGAACTTCATCATCAGGAAGACAGAATTAATGCATCCAGTTGTTAGAATAAGAAAATACATGCTAGTAATTTATAAAATGTATAAAATACTGAAATAATATATGCTAGTATATAATGAGATTGAGCCAGACCTTGGTACAAAGCCACAGTATTAAAAGCTACTTATGCCCAAGACTCCATGTAGAACAGGTTCTTATGTTGATCCATGATACAGATTTTACCATTATCCTCTTTAAACTATTTACTGGAAAATCCTACTGGTGAAGTTGCAGTATTATCAATGCTCATGTTTATGTTCACTTTTTGGTAAAATTGCAGTTCCTGTAGACAGCATGAGAACACACAGATTTTTATTTTGGGGGGCTTTTAGTTTTTTTGTTGTTTTCTACAAAGTTGCAATCCTTTGTGGATATAGAGAGGATACAAAATATGTGGTACTTACACCAGAAGCACTAAAAAACTAAAGGCCAGCAAAGACTCTTCCAACTCTTAAAAAAAAAAAGAAATTAAGTTGTTCTGTTGTATTTGCAGGAGACTGATTTACAGCTCTATGCCTTTATGACTCTTGAATGACTTCATGACTGTAATAGAAAAACAACCTGTGGAAATTGTGTGTCCTACCATAATTCAGAGGGGACAGCTGCATTGCTTAGGGCTTCAGTCTGCTTGGATACTGGTTGTACATAAAAAAATATGGGAATAGGGAACTTTAATGTATATTCATCAAGGCAATCCTTGTGTTTCTGGGAAGCTAATAATGTGACTTTTTGGAGCAGATTTCATACACCAGCTGCAGTAAATATTCTCCTACTGCTTTGGGCATTTTTATAGCTGTCACAATGTTGTGACAACATTCTAGATAGCTACTTCTTATGTTGAAAGCAGCCTAGATACAGCAGCAATGACTGCAATTCCGGCTAAGTCCTAAATATTTATTGGCTTCCTGGGTAGGTTTTACAGCCTTCACTGAGCTGTAGGCTTCTATGTCTAGGCTGCTGTCAGTATGGAAGATAACTGGTTTTAAGATAATTCAGGTGTGTCTACACTTCATGCACAGCACTGACAGCGGCATTAACACATCATTTAGTATTCCTGGAGTTTGCATCACTCCAGGTTGTGTGTCATCTGTTAGCCACATACAAACCAGAAACAGCTTTAATATGTGCTGTAAAAGCCAGGGAAGTACAAAGCAGCTGCCTCCATGTTTCTCAAGGTAGGCCATTTTTATCCAGAAAATGGTACCTTCTTAGACTGTACCACATGCACAAAATTCTTTCTCCTCTATATCTGAAACATGAGAAACAGTCTGCCTCGGGTAGTAAAAGACAATAAACTATTCACAGGACAAGCCAATCTGTAGGAAAGGCGTAGGATTTTGCTAGTGGCATGGTCTCAGTAGCAGTACAAGCTAGGCAAGAATTTGAGGTCTAGTAGAGCAGAAATTATGCTGAATGGTCAAAGTACTTCCTGTTAGGCTTCTTCTTAGTGAGCTGTTCTTTTAAAATTACTTAGGAATTTGTTATTAGCTCTTTTTTAGTAGATGAATTAAGTGTTAGTTCAGCTGTAAATGAACATGATTAACATGGAGACTGCAATCTCCATTCTTAGGCATATGGTTATGAGCAAGTTTGTTCCACTGCAAGGGCATGGTAGAGTGTGTGTATCTCACTACCCTGTGCTGTGGGGTCAGATTTAAACACTCCATGATTTGCTTCATTTGTTACTGGAACTTGAGATGCAGTAATTTGTGGTAGCAACTAAAGTGGCAGTTGTGGATTCTAGTTTTCACTCATTCTGACTGGTACCTTCCTTCTTTTCTTTCTTTCTTCATCATGCAACATTGAGCTCTATTTACTCAGCTGTGGCCTGGGGACAGGAAGGAGCAACGTGGTCATGCACCAAAACTGCCCTTGTTTATTCCCAGCAGCTCTTGGCAGACAATGTGGTACATGGGCAGATGTAATTTTCTGCATGGTCTTCACTGACCTTGCTGTAGGGGATAGGAAAACAGTGATCACAGCAAACTGAAGACACCTCCAAAGGTCTGTGGTGATCCCACTTCCTGTATAAAAGGTACACAACTATAGTTTGAAAAAATGGTATGATTTGTTGGTCAGGCGCCTGGGGTGTCTACAGGCTAAGTTGTGTTACAGCCTAAAAAAGTCTGCCTGTGTACTTCACTGAATAATTTGGTACCATCTCCCCAGGCATTAGAAACAAAGTGTTTCTTTAGAGCAGGAACTTTAAAACTTCTTCAGCTTTATGGGCAGTTTCTAGTATAAATGGACCATTTGCCCAAAGATTGAAACTGTAATTAATTCCACTCTTATTGACAACAAATTTAATTCTCTAATGAGCTGGTTTGGAGAGGATCTCTGCCACCCTTTCCCAAATTCCTTCTGAGTAGACTTCGACTTTTATTCTATATTGTTTTGTTGTTTTATGGTGGAGGAGTAAGGATGATGCTGTGATTTGGTAAGAAGAAAGAAAAAGACAGCATGAATTATTATAAGTTTTTGAAATGTGTTATTTCTGCCAAATGAGAGGTCTCTATTTATGCCTCAAAACTAATGCTCTCTTAGGGCCTAGTTACCTTCTCAAGCTGATTTTGTCTATCAATCAGACAGGGACTGAGAAAAAAGTCAGATACTGATAGACGTTGATGAGGTTCCCTCTCAGTTGTCTCTTCTCAAGTTGAGCAGGCCCAAGTCACTCAGCCTGTGCTTGTAAGAGAGATTCCGCAGACCCTTATAACCTTTGTCACCCTCCACTGGACCTGGTCCAGGAGCTCCATGTCTCTCTTGTCTTGAGGATCTCAGAACTGGACACAGTGCTCCTCATGTGTCTTCACCAGGGCTGAGTAGAGGGGCAGGATCACCTTCCTGGACCTACTGGCAATGCTCTTCCTAATACATCTCAGGATACCATCAGCTTTCTTAGCCACAAGGGCACTGCTGGCTCAGGGACAGCTTGTTGTCCATCAGATCCCCAGGTCCTTCTCCACAGAGTTGCTTTCCAGCAGGTCAGCCCTCAGCCTATGCTGGTGCATGGGGTTGTTCTTGTCCAGGTGGAGGACCCTATACTTGCCTTTTTAAAATTTCCACTGGTTCCTCTCTGCCCATGTCTTCAACCTGTTGAGGTCTTACTGGACGGCAGCCCAGGTAGCCAAGAGGGCCAATGGCTTCCTGGCCTGTATCAGCAATAGTGTGACTAGCAGGACCAGGGCAGTGATTGTCCCCCTGTACCCAGTACACTGACTGTACTCAGCAGTGGTGAGGCCACACTTTGAACCTTGCATCCAGTTTGGGCCCCTCACTGCAAGAAAGACATTGAGGTGCTGGATTGTGTCCAGAGAAGGGCAATGGAGCTGATGAAGGGTCTGGAGCACAAGTCTTAGGAGAAATAGCTGAGGGAGCTGGTGTAGTTCAGCCTGGAGAAAAGGAGGCTCAGGGGAAACCTTACTGCTCTCTACATGTACCTGAATAGAGGTTGTAGAGAGATGGGGGTCAGTCTCTCCTTCCAAGTTGCGAGGTTAGAGAAAATGCCTAACCTTTTGGTTAGTTGCACCAGGGAAAGTTTAGATTGGATATTAGGAAATATTTCTTCCCTGAAAGTGTGGTCAAGCATTAGAATTCCTCCCCCCACCCCCCTTCCCCACCAGGGAAGTGATGGAATCACCATCTTTGGAGGTGTGTCAAAACCTTGCAGATGTGATGCTTAGGGATATGGTTCAATGGTGGACTTGGCAGTGTTGGTTAATGGTTGGACCTTGCTGATTCTGTGATTCTGAGTTGTGGCTGTCATCTGAAACAAGGTTAATTATTTGGGTAAGAGCCTAATGAAGACTAATGTGTTTGTGGCAAAAGAACTTACGCTCTGTACCTCAGTCCCACTGCCAGTGCCCTTGAGATCCCCTCCCTGACTACTGCTTGGCTCTACTTCCACCGCTGGCTCTTTCTTCCATACTTTGCATTCTTCTGTATATAGACGTACTGCAAAATTGCTGCTGTTCAGCTAGTCCTCTTCTTAGTTCCAGTCCACAGCCTTTTGGACTGTGAACATACAATCATGTAGGGCTTTTTGACATCAGGATGTTTCCATTCCCTTGGGATCCTATAAGCTTCCCTAAGAGTCACCTCTTTTAGACTCTTTCTGCTGAGCCACAGAGTTCCTTCTTGACCATTCTTTCACAAAGCTGCTCTCTAAAACATAAATAACTTGATTTGTTTTCTTGTGTTTTTTGGATCTTTGTTCTGTGCTTCCTATAATACAGTGACCAGATTTGTACACATTATTCCAAAAGAGACCATCCAGCTGCCTTACTGAATGCCAGAGTAATAACGTCTGTGGTTTATACTCTGTAGCCTTCCATACACAACCCGAAAACCTTGTTTGCCTTTGTTACTGCTGCCAGATGTTCTGTGGATGATTTTCAAGTGTATTGTGGGGAATGTCACCATGCCAGTGAATTTCAGCAAATTTAAGCAACTTTGAAATTATTCCTTTTTCCACATGGTTATATTCAAGTCAAACCAAACTGTGTTCTCACTTGAAACTGCCCTGTTTTGGTTACCCCTTTTTCACACTGAATCACTCACTACCTGTTACCAGTTTCTCTGCAGGAGGCTGTACAATAGGATTTCCCCTTCATCAGGCCTCTTTCAGATGGTGCTGGAAACTCCATCTACAGAGCCCAGCTCTGAAAGTCAGGAACAGTTATATTGTCTTTAATACTCAGACTACTTGAATTGCGAGTAAAGGGACTAGGAGGCTTTTTTCCTAGAGAGGAAGCAAGGGGAGGGAGCAGCCTATAAAAGAATTACAATGTTCTCACCTCTCTTTTCCTGCAGATTTGCTGACAGCACAGGAATACCACTGCCTGCTGCAGTTGCTCTGCCCTGACTTCCCAATGGAACTCACTCAGAAAGCAGCTAGGTGAGTCCTCATTCTCTCTTTAAAGGCAAGATTAGTCCTACATGCATGGACTTAGGCACTAGACCTGTGGGTAAAGGTAGGAACAAGGTCCTTCAGCTTTTAAGGTTTTGGGGAAGAGACACCATCTTTTGAGGTTAAGAACAGGGTGTTTCTCTAGCAGTGTGAAAGAGTATATATTTAAGATATACAAAGACTGAAATATCAATGCAGAATGCTGCTGTTGGCTCTATGTTCAGATGAGTTGCAGATAAAAGAATGTTAGCCAATATGTTTCTAACTGACATGTTTTTCAAACTCGATTTCAAATAGTGTTTACCATTCTAAAATGTGTTCCCCCTTGCCCCAGCTTCTATGGTTGATCACATTTAAACACACTAACCTCTGAAAGATTGCCAGTGTTTTAAAGTATGGTAAGAGCATGGCAGCTAATCTGTTTGAAATTTTATTTTAATCTAGACAAGGCAAAAAGCTGATAATTGGCTCAGGGCATTGATACTGCGATATGGGGTATTTTACTGATGGTGCCTGCTGATTCCAGTCCAACCCAGGCAGCTGATTATTAACTATCTGATATGGAAAATGTAACAAGTACACGCATCTGTTCAGTTGCTTGTCCCCCAGTGCCAAACTAAGAAAGAACACTAGTCTCCTAGCAGGCTAGTGTTCAATCTATCTGCTGCTTCCTTTCATGGAGGTATACAAGCACCAGCCCCATGTGCTGGTGTGTATTTCATAGGGCTCCAGCTGAACTGAGCAGGAATTTGTGATGGTGCATGCAATGAAGGAGACTTCAGCATATCTACACATGTTGTGATGTTTGTGTCAAGGAATTTAGTCCACAAGGCTTCTGTAAACTAGAGGCCCCATTCAGGGGCCGGCTGCACTGTTGTGCATGTGTCATAGAGACAGACAAGCTGGCTTTGGCAGCAGGTGTTGGAGAGATACAAGATCTCTGTCAGAGGCACACAAGCTCAGGTGGGGGTGATCTCACTCCTACTTTTGTCTGGCTAGAGATTTAGTTGCACATTGCTAGCTCTGTAACAAGCTAATCTAATTGAACAATTTTAACAAATCTTTGTCATATTTCTAAACCATTTTTCCCTTTGCTTACAACTGTTGCTCACTCTCTTGTCCTTTTTCTGGTCTATACTTCCCATTGTCCTCCTTGGTCTCTGCCTGTTAGAAGGCTGAGCTCTGCAGACTTTCTTAGAGCACCAGTTGACCTAGTCTTTGCAAAACATGAGTATCACATGCAAACCTAGAGACATTGTTCCTTCTTCAGTCTACATGCCCCCAACAGTTTTGTTGCTAATTTTCTTAGTAAAAGAACTAAATAAAGTAGCAGCGGGAGAAGCCACAACATTCGGTGGCACAGCCAGGACCTGCATTGGTACTGCTGGGAATAGGGCAGCCATAGCTCTAGCCTTAGTGCTGCATGACTGAGATGATCTCACAGCATGGTGCAGTCCACTCATGCAGGAGCTGTTGCTATGCTCTGATAACAAACAATAGGACTAAGATCAGGATATGTCAGAACATTAGAATGGAGGCTACAACAATATAGGTTTTATTCATGTAACATCAGAGAGCTCTATTTTCCTATTCCTGGTCCAGAAGTCATACCCAAAAAATGAACTAGGATATCTGTGTCTGTGAGATTTCTTAGATTTTCTTTTTTTTAATTGTTATAGCCATTAGCAGATTAAAGACTTTAATCTACAGAGATACCTTTGATCTTCAGAGACACCTTTAAGCTTTCTGAATCTTGAAATTGCAGGACAGAAAATGAAGGATTTTTTTTCTGATTTGATGCCATGATTTTAAAATCTGTACCTGAGCACTGATTTTTCTATTGTAAGACAAGCACAAGGAACTCACTGCCCACATTTGAGTAGTGACAGCCCCGTAGTTCACAGCTCCTATGCTGTTTTATTTGGTCTGTGAGCTCATGTTGCACTGATCAGTACTAATGGAACTGGGACTTGCAATTCAGTACTTGTGTTGTTAAAAGATTGCCTAAGAGTGCAGACTGTTTTGTATGTTTTGCTTATTTTTGCCTCCATGTCTCAGTAAATAAACCAAGTCTCTGAAAATCATTTGAGCCAGCCTGGCTTTAAGACAGATTGTGTCTTTTATGGCAGAAAATGGTAAAAGTCCTTGCAACTTGCCTGGTCCAGAGTTTTTCCTGGGAACATCCTGTCTAATCTGGATTTCTGAGATTTTAACCACAATCAGGAGACCATAAAATTTCCCCACTGGCACAATAGTAAGGCTTTCCTGCCAACCAAACCCACTTGAACCCTGAGAAGCCACTATACCCTCTACCAGAATGCGTCAAGTGTAGGCATTTTTCTTCAGTCCTTTCCAAAGTTCCTCCTTGATTTTCATTATTCACTGAGTGCCAACGACTAACTTTTTAAATACATCTGTAGCCTCAGGATTTAAAGTCTAATTTGGACAAGAAAAAAAATTCCTTTGAAATACGAGATACCTGATGAACTCTTTTGAGTTGCAGTTCATACTTTCAGATTTTGTCCTCAATTTTGGTCCTGTTTTCTAGGTTACAGTCCATAGCTAGGTTTTTCTTGCCAAATACTTCAAGGAAGAGGTGCAGATATGTTGCATGTGATGCCTTCTCAGCTTCCTTGAGTGCTTAGTCTGCTGGCTATGTGGGGGAATTGCCAGTTGCAGTCAATATCCTCATTGTATTGGATTTAAAGACTTCTCAACATTTCCGGTGTGCAAACCCCTGGCCAAGCGGAGTGAGTAACCCAGCACCAGAGTGCACCTGCTTCTATTTAGATGCTCCTCTGTCACATATGTGCTGTACAGGCTTCCTCAGAGGCTCCTTGCTGTCTTTAACAGCAAAATCTGTCCAGTAAATTCTCATACTTCTGCATACTTTCTCATGCTCTCCTCCAAGTAAGAGGCTGGAACTTGGTGCTGCAGAGCACTGCCATTGACCAGAATTTTAGATTTAACAAGTGAAATGGGTTTCTTGTTAGGAAGGTGATGTAATATTGTCTCTCTGCATAACAGATATGTAAAACCACTCTCCACTGTTGTTTTCCTGCATCTTAGAGCTTTGGTGCTTTGAGGGTATCAGGGAGACAGACCATCATTTCAAAGGAGGGAGTGCAGCTCATCAGTGATGTGGCCAATTGCATTTCCAGTGCTTAAATAGTGGTTGGAAATGCCAGTGGCTGAGTAGTTTTGCCTGAGAGATGAAGATGCTCTGCCTGCCAGCTTCAAAGTCATTTCCTTGATGTGGCCACTGACAATCTCAATAACATGCTTATTAGTGAGAATTAAGAACTGAAGCTACTGCTTCTTTAGACAGGAGGAGAGGAGGCTTCTGGAATGTAATAAATAAATCAGAAGCACTTTGACATCTTCAAAGGGTTTTGTTTTAAATACTGGCTTTTCTCCTGGGGACCCTCTTAGCCCCAGTCTTTCTTCTTTGAGATAATTAATTCAAGCTGCTCTACATGTTTGATTTTGCCACAGTGAACAGAACTGGTCTGAGTGGCAGGGAAGTGGAAGTCTTGCAAGATCCTATGTTCTTCTAGGTCAGCCTCCCACACAGCTCCCTAGAGTCTTTTACATGAGACAGAACAGTGTTTCTCCAGCAATGTGTTTAGACAATTGATGCTGCAGGAGTTGGTGTGCAGATTACATCTGGGCCTGTGTTCAAAAGGGTCCTGTTGGATAAGCCATACTTTGGCTGTAATGAACTGACAATCCCCATATGGCACAGTATGCCAGATGCTGACTGTACAGGTTCAGTAGACCTAGATGCAGTTGAAAACACCAATTGCCTTTCTTTAGCATTGCCTTAATACTCTGGGTTTTTCCCCATCAAATTGGAGTATTTTCTTCTGTTTTCAGTCTAAGCTGTCATTGATTAGATGAATTTGATTTTCTCCACTTCAGAGACTGACCGTTTCATCCTTAGGCAGTGGTGGCAGTAACCAGAGTATTGTTTTTGTTTTAATTTTTGCCCTGAAATCCACAGTTTTTTCCCTTAAAGGAAGAGCTGGACTTTGCTATCACTTACATTTCATGTTTATGGCCTGTGGCTGGTATTTTCCGTATTCAAGAAATGTGCTTCAAAATAGGGATGCATGTAGCTCCCTACATTCACCTACAACTTAGCAGGGACACAGAAGACTCTCCCTGGCCCAGGAAGTCTTCAGTTGCCACAACATTTGACTTGACAGTCAAATAATAGACCTAATATGAAAAGAGACTGATTCTTTTATCAGGAAGGGAGGATAGGATGTTCACAAAGTGCAGTTAGGAAGCTGAATGTTGGTGCAATGTTATTTCCTCTGTAGTCAAGTAGCGTTTGTTTGAGTATAGATGGTGAATTGCAACTGTTCTGAAATATGTCCCAGTTTGATGACATCAGATATACAGAGGAATAGCATGAGTCTCATTCTGCTTGCACCAGTTTACTACTTGTAAACTGTAACTGTCCTGTAGTCACATTTAGTCAGAAGCTGGACTCTGATGATCCTTGTTGATCCCTTCCAACCTCAGGATATTCTACAATTCTGTATAACCATGTGAACCAGCCTTGCAGTTTTTGTAACAGTGTTTGTTCCATCGTGTTCACCAGGCTTTGAATGTCGCACTGCTCTGTTCACACTGTAGCTGAAGTGTGTGGTTGACATTCAGTATCTTCTCCTTGCTTCAGGTTCTTAAGCTGCCTTCAATTGACATTAGGGTGTCTCCACATCCATGCCACAATGGGTGTTCCCATTTCTCTCTCCTAACTTCTTATATTGGGCCACTAGAAATCCTCAATTGTGCATAGTTACCTGGCTGCACTTTCTCAGGGTCTGGGGTTCATGGTTACAGACTTTAGGTTTTTTGTAGATGCTAAACTGTTTCTCTCATCTTGTCATAGGATTGTGCTGATGGATGATGCAATGGATTGCCTGATGTCTTTTTCTGATTTCCTCTTTGCTTTCCAGATCCAGTTCTACTACTCAGGTAAATTCCAGGAAGCTGTTGACTTCTCCCATTTGTAGCATTACGACTTTACAGCTTCCCAATTTTTGCAGTTTTTGAAACTTGAAAGGATATGGGTTTTTTTCACAGACAATATATAGCTAATGGACTCTACTGATGAAAAGCATCACAGATGTCAAGAGATTAGGAGACTTAATGAGGAGACTCCAAATTGTTGTGAATAACGACACACCCACAACTGCTATGTCTGATGAATTTATTTGTCTTGGCCTTGAGACATGAATTTCCAGCTTTATCTACATTATGTTAACAGCTAACAATTAGCTTTTACTAGGAATATTTTTCCCTTTCTTTAAGGAAATTATTCAATCCTGCTGGGTATAGCATAGGAAAAGCCCACCAGCTGGTGCCTTTAAAGGAAAAGTAGCTGGACAAATTGATATAATTCTTCCCGTTCATATTTGCTCAACTATGAGCTGGTTTCAGCTCAGTGAGTTTCTGAACTGGGTATAATTCCCATGGGTTTAGGAAACCTCAGTGGACTCCACTCCCAAGAACTTCTCTAGCCTCCCCTTGAAATCACATAGAATTGTAACCTGCACACCTTTTGATGAAGAATTGCACAGGTTTGGCACGTGTCCTGTGAAGATCCACCTCTTTTGTTTGATTTGAGACCCCCTAGTTGGAAAGCAAATGGAACAGGTAATCCATATGAACAGTCTTCATATTGTTGATCATTTATTGTATTCTATCCCACTTCCTCAGTCTGCATTTTAACTAGATAGGATACTTCTAAAATTCTTGGCAGGAAAGGTACGAATCAAGTAATATTGGTTTGTGTGAGATTATTTCCTCATGCTCACCACACATATACGTCTGTAAAATCCCAAGGTATTTTTAAACTTCAGGAGACAAGGTAGAGAAACTTGGATGAGCATTCAGGTGCTTGTCCTCTACGGGGAGACTGCTTTAATATACATCATCCTGTCACCCTAGCCCCTCTAAATTGTGATTGAGGAATGAGAATCTCATTCAGGACAAAAAGAGGGCAAACAGATATTAGATATGCTCCCTAGCACTGGCTAGTGTGCCACTTTCTCATCTTCTGGCACACAGCACTTTCTAAAATAAAGCTCATGGATTTCTGTCCACTCACACTGAAATGGCTCCCTCTGATGGACGTAGCTCACAATTGGCCTCGACCAGGCAAAATGGGCCAGGTTTGGATACACAGAAACACTGGCTAGAAGCTGTTGTGAGCATAGTCTGTGGTCAGAGAGTAAACTTGGGTGGCCTTCTGATTTGATTCAACCTGTGAGTTCCCATCTTTCTAGCAGTTAGGAGTCTGCTCTTACCACTAATACAAAAATCTTTTTCTCAATATTTCTCTGTATATGCTTCCCTTGTAACTCTGCTGTACATATCACAACTTCATCCATGACATCTTATTGTAAAAAAATGTTCAAATTGGTGATTTTGAGTTGGGCAGAACCAGGCTTGTAATGCCTTTAGTCAGGGACAGAAAATGTGTTTGGAAAGTTTTCTGTGATATAACAAATATTTCCATGGAGCTGCAGAAACTCAGCACAGCCTCAGGGCCTGCTGACATCCTGACTTTCCTCTCCACCCACCTCATGCACAGCATTGCACTTCCATTCACTTAGAGCTTAAATGCCACTGGAGTCCTGGCAAGCTCATTCTTGTGTACACACTCTCAGAGATCCCATCCCTGTCCTGTTCACCCAGGCAGAGTGCACACACAGCCTGTCATACACTCTCCCACCAACCCACACACATGCAAACCACTCCACATGGAATCTAGATTTGTAAACTGCTGACCACATCCATAAACAAACTTGTTTAAAATTAGACTCCTGCAGTAAACAGTGGGTAGTATGAGGAGCCTGGGGAGAGGCTTTCTGCCAACTCTAGCCCTGACCTGCCCTGGCCCTTCTTCTAGATCCTGTGTTATATTTACTTTGGAGCAGCATAGAGACAAGCTGATATACAGCCTGAAGCCCAGCTAACATGCTTCCTTTCTTCCTGTTGCAGTTCAATGTAGTTTGCTCCCAACTTGGATGAATTCTTAATCTAAAACATTTTAGACTTCACTGACTAGTTAGTTTTGTTTTACATTAGTTTTCACGCTTCACTGTTTTATCAGTGTGCTAGCTAGCCTTTGCTCCCTTGGGATGAATCTTCTCGACAGAGTGAGTGACGTCTCATAATCATCCTAAGAAGAAGAAGAAGAAGATAGCAACTTCTATGGAAATAGCTGTATGGGTGTGCATAATATCTGTTCTGAACATGCAGGATGCTGTAGAGTTGTGTTTATTTCCAGTTAGTGCTATGTACAACACAGAACACCAATTTAAGCCACAATCTGGTAGGTCTGGAGGATGCTTTGCTGGTTACAGCCCTGAGTTTGAAATAGCTTTCTGTTCTTTTAGAGTTCCTGGAAAGTGTGGCTGCCATTTATCAAGATCTGCTGGCTGGTAAGAGTCCAAATACTGTGATCGTGCCAACATCATCCTCTGGGCAACATCGGCAGCGCCAGCCCCCAAATGACTGCAACCCACTTGAAGGGGTAGAGGCATCTCTCTTCTACCAGTGCCTGGAGTCCTTGTGTGACAGATCAAAATACAGGTATGAATGGAGTCTAAAATACAAATTTGAAGTCTCTGTCTCTGGAGACCCTTTATAACATTTGAGCTGTGAAGAAAAAAAGGACTTTTAACAAGCCAATACTCCCACATGGCTCTCACTGAAAAAGTACAAAGGGAAACGTCATAGCTGAACAGCTTTAACCGAATGAGAGAAACAATTTCATGGACCAAAGAAACATGGGGTTTGAACTGATTCTTCAAGTAATAGATGGATTTGAGTCTCTGCTCTCCATCTCACTTCTGCATTGACACTTCCATCAAGGAGAAATCCATCATGAGTTTGCTAGAGGGGAAAAACAAGTGCAGTTGCATTCTTGGGAGTTGAAAGAGCCCACTGGATGGATGGAGTATGAAGCCTTAGTACTAGGTGAGTTCACACTGTCAGTCTGTACCCAAGCCTGGTACAGACTGTGGAACTGGTTTCCATCTACAGATCCCAGGCACAAGACTAGCTTTAGTTCAGCAGAGGATGGAGTAACAGCAGACTTTAGTGTACAGCTTTGACAGACACTTTGATCATATTTTCACTACCTGCAAGAAATTATGCCCTCCTAGAAGGTCATGGTCTGGAAACAGAAAATAACTCAGGACAATAACTCATAACAAGTTCCACCTGATTTCTACTTTAGGTTTCCAAATCCAGATTTGTGATCCACAAAATTACTGCTGAACTGCTGTCCAGTGCTATAGATATCTAGGCATGGAGCTGATGTGTTGTTTTGTTCTTTTAAACAACAAAAGCTCTACATTCCTGGTATGTCCTGAGAACTTCAGATGGGAAGAGTACTGTGGGCCTATCTGGTAGGTCAGGCTTTGCACAGCACTATGAGGGGAGCCATTCCCAGCCTTTCATGCAGTAGCTCAATACTCAGGCTTTGGTAACCAATGCTGCCTGAGGAATTACCAGCCCACCCCCACATCTCGCAGGGGTGCCACTACACCATTGACTGTTCAACACTTCCTCTTTATGAGGCAGTTTGATTTTGCATGAAATCCTTCAAGGAGTATTGGTCAAGAGCAAGAATCACCATGAAGATACTGCTTAGAACTCAGGATGAGGGGTTAAGGTGAGCATAGAAGGGGATATGCTGATTTAGTCCTCACCTAAATAGTGTTCTCTGACACATTTAGGCTCTCATTGGAGAGGTTTTCTTGCCCCTTGGATGACTATCACTGATAATAATGTGATAGCAGCTTCATTGAAATTGTTCAAAAATGTGTAGATGTGGCAGTTAGGG
This sequence comes from Taeniopygia guttata, assembly GCF_048771995.1. Classification (NCBI taxonomy): domain Eukaryota; kingdom Metazoa; phylum Chordata; class Aves; order Passeriformes; family Estrildidae; genus Taeniopygia; species Taeniopygia guttata. The sequence goes on along the minus strand of NC_133030.1, from coordinate 26,263,357 downwards.
ACCTGGTTTAGTGGTGAACACAGCGGTGCTCCATTAACCACTGGACTCAGTTGTCTTAGTCTTTTCCAAACTTGACACTTCTATGAAAGTTTATTGACTTCTGAAAGCAAGTATTTCCCAGAGAATTTTTGAAAAAAACATGCTAAGAGGTGGGATGTGTATGCCTCTGAGTGAATCTAGGCTTTTCTTACTGTCCTTGGAATGAAGACAGGTAAGACTGCTCCTAAGGATGTCCCCAGGCAAAGATCTTGCTTAGCAAATGGGGAGCATATCCAGTGCTCAATAAGCAAGCTGGCGGCTCTTCATTTTAAACTGAGTCAGGGCAACCTTACAGTGTTAGAGCAAGTGAAAGGGTTTGTTTCTTGATTTTGAGCTGGGTCTTAGAAAAAAGATTGTAATTTAGAAGACAAGATTATCTCTGTTTCTCTTTTCCTAGCTGCCCACCTTCTGCTCTTGTGAAGGAAATGCTGAGTAGTGTGCAGAGAATGACCTTCTACGGATTCCTTATGGCTCTTGCAAAGGATCAGGGCATCAATCGAGCCCTAGGTAAGACTTCTCTAAATGATACAGCTCTAAGTTTTCAGTCATTCTGTATTTCTGTGGAATTTTGTTTGTAATTATAACCCACATTTTACATTGCCAGGAAGAGAGTAAGGGGAAGTTTTTCATATTTTTGTTGATGGATTAACTTAAAAAACATAACACTGTGCCTTACTGTCTACCTGAAGCTGTAGAGCTTTCTCAAGGTTTACTGAGTTGAGACGCCATCCTATGTTTTAGCCCTCTGTGGTCGTGCAGATTTTAAATGGCTGGTCTCATCTATAAGGAAAGAAGGCACAACTAATGGAAAACCTCTGCTGTCTCCTTGGCTGGAAGGTTAAATGCCCTGTCTTCCCCAGCTCTTCTCTATCTTTCTTCAAGGCAGTGTGATCTTGCTTGTGGCTATCTGTGGCCTGATGAAAATCCAATCATAAAACACCAACTGCTACAAAAATCTGTACCACACTGCTGTGGGAACCACAGGGGTTGCCAACCAGCATCTCACTGCTTGTGTCTGTGTTGTGCTGGTTTGGAGCAAAGAAGCAGTGTTACATTGGCTGAAGACAGTATGTAATCCATCCATAAGTCACTCAAGGTTTTGTATTTCCCCCATATGCCTTGCTTGTGCTCTTCCTCCTCCTACAAAGAGGAGGAGAAATGGCTTTTCTGTTTGACAAGAGTGTATCCAGGAGATAAATGTAAGTGGCAGGAGCAGGGAGGGAGGGTTGTGTGTGGGGGTGTTACCAAACACTCAGCCCATCTCCATTCAGCAAATCACCTGGCCATTAATGTCTTTGGGTAAGTATCCTCTTCCTCTCCTTCTGGGTCTGAGTATCTGCCAGTCCCTAACTGCAAAGACAAAACTCAACAAAAAGGTGTACTTTGCTTGAGGGCTGCTTCTTTGCACAGGTGTGTGTCATAGTAAAGTAAAAGTGTCTCCCCTGGCTGAACCCCTTCTTACAGCAAACCATTTAAGCTGCTAATGTTCCTCTGGGGCAGGGCAGATTATGCATCAAAGGTGCATGAATACACCCCTGCAATCCCCTCTGAAAACAGGCTTAGAAAGCAGCGTATTCACTGGGAGGAAGGCGATGCCTGGATGGCAGCAAGCAAAATCTTTTTTTCCTTTGCCCTATGAAATCCACTTCTAATCAAGCATAAAGAAAACAGATGAAAAGGAAAAAAAAACTCCTGCCCACAGCCTCCATTGTGCCATCTACAAAGTGAGTGGGTTTTCGTTTCCATTAACGTAGGCCCATCCTCTGGCCCTGTGCCAGCCTCCTGCTGAGGCCTCTCTGAGAGGAGGGGCAGCAACCACAAGTGTGACAGGTGGTAGGGTTTTTGGCAAGGAAAGGATTCTTTTCCTGGTGTCTTTTAATCTCTCCTGAAGGGTGATTTCAATAGTCTTTGGTCTGTAGGAGATCATAAGCTCCCTAAAACCCTTCCGTGAGAGCAGTTTCAGGCAGAGGACGTTTTGGTGTCATAAAGCCAGCAGCTCCTCTTGAGGAACAGGGATAGAGATTAAAGCAGCTTGGGCAGTGCCATTAAGTTTGCCAGGCAGACTGGAATCTGCAGTGTATCTCCAATGTCAGTGTTGATTTGTGAATTCTTCAAGTGCCATTTATCAACTCTCCCAAGTAAATCTTGTGCCCCATAGTATTCACTGTGCACTCTGCAACTAGAGAACTAAGTTAAGCTTTAGTTGTTTATTCTTTTAATTGAGCCCACAAAAAGAAGCAGACTGGGACACTTCCATGGATCTCCTGACACTGTTTTGCAGTGCCAGACTTTCCTGCTCATTTACAGGAGGAGTAGACCAGAACCCAAATAAATGGGGGAATCAGTTCTGGTCTAAACTTACTCTAGTTTTCAGGAGCTCATCGCTACAGTTTTGATGACTGCTGCCAGTCTGCCTCTGTGGGACAAGGTAAGAGCAAGGTAACAGAGCCAGCAAACATATTTGCGTCCCCACATGGAATACAAATCCCCTTCCTAAAGGTATTGAGTGTAGCACCCAAGTCTCCTGAAAAACCTTAGAAAGAGCATTCCTCATTGTACTGTTGGTAAAGACTATCAAATAGGTTTTTTGCCCTGGTGTGCAGTGGTACTCTTCAGGCTCTGGTAAGCAATCTCTGTGCTGTTCTTTGTCATGACCCCTATACAACATGGAGTTTGGAAGGAGGGCTTTCCTAAGACCCCCATCTTCCCTTCTGGCTCTGCTAAGGTCACAGTGTTTTCAGAGAACAGCAAGGATTATCAACCAGCTGTTCCAGTCCTGAACTATATCATGCCCTTCATCTGGAATAGGGTTTCTAAAGTGAAAAGGAGTGTGTTGATCTTAGACTGAGAGGGTACCCAAGTACTGGCCCAGCCTTTCATGCTCACACCCAGACAGCAAGCACTGCTAGAGCACAGTTCATCCACACTTAACTCCTGTAGGCAATGTGCAAAAGTCAGGCCTTTCCCGAGTTGCAAGGAAAGCAAAGGCCTTAAATCCGTGGAGTATTTTGATCCTCAAGATCAGTATGCCACAAGAAAGGCAGGGGGCACAAAAACATGAATAACCCTGGGTGGTATAACACATGTTTCAGGCTGTGGCACTAACACCACATCTATTACATCTGGTACTGGTGATTATACTGGGCAGTGAACAGAGGCCCAAAGTTGACAGACTTTGGCCTGCTTGGTCAGATCTTCCTGACAGTCAGTACTCTAATTTTGTACAGTGAATGAAAACTGCCAATCCTCAGGGCTGAAGGAAGTGGGGGGGGGCTCCTGAAGTTGCCTCCAGTTTAGTCTGAGCTCAGCTATAGCATATATGAAAGACACAGCAAATGGATCATCATTCTTTATCTGTCTATGATCCTCAACATTGTATCCATTTCTCTAAGAGGTATAAGGGAAAGTGTTCTCTGTCTTGCAGGTCAGATTTTGGATGCTGCTATGCCTTGAACACTTTTCTTGAAGAATTAATAGCCTAACTCTGCTCATACTTTCATTGTTTGTTTTTCTTTTCCCTAGGGGCTCTGCCAGATAAAGGAGATTTGTTTCTGGACCCTGCCATGGATCAGGAAATTGAGAAATTGTAAGTGGAATTGCCTAAACTAGGCAGTAAAGCAACAGATTAAAGGTAGCATGCTAAAGAAGAGTGGAATAAAGTACTGTCCTATTCCTCTGCTCTACTACAAAACAATAGAGGAGCTAAAAGAGCATCCTGAACAGGAAGAGTTTCTTACTTTGTGGTGCCTCAGTGCAGTTAACAAAATCCTTACAAAAATCTTCAGCAGAGGGGAAGAGTGTGACTCAAAGAGGGATCTAGAGGAAGCAGCAGTCTTTAATGAAATTTTGTTTGGATGGTGAAAATTAGGAGTATTGGAAGGAACAAGATCAGCCCAGAAGATATGTTTAAATAGGAGAAGATTCACACAGTGAGTCTGGGAGGTACCAGTGGAAGGTGTTCCCCCTCTGGGCCGTGAACATCTTTTCTATCCCTGTGCTAGTTTTAAGCCTTGCTCCCAGGTTCACTCCAAGAGTGCTGCAGTAGAAGTTTTTGCAACACGCTGCCTAGCACATTTCTTTTCTCTTTCAGGGTAGCTCAGGTTTCAGGGCTTTCTGTCTCTGGTCCTGCCAGCTCCAGTGCAGACACAGCAAATATGCCTGTTCGTAACTCACCCAGGATTAACTCACCTTGGAAACCTCTACACCATCGTCGAAAAATGGATGCTGAGAGTGAAGGCTCCAATGAAGAGACAGACTCCTCTGAAAACTGAAAGTTGTGAGGGTGGGGACCATTCCCATCTTGGGTTCTCCAGAACCCACTGGAGGAACAGCACCTCCTCCCAGAGCAGCTTCTCTAACAGTGGGTTCTGTCTACATCAGCAGTGTGTGTGCTAATCCCCAGTGCCAGGTTCACCCATCTTTTCCCAGGAACAACTTGCCTTTCTCTTAGCTCCAAATCCGTGCAGGAATAGCGCCTCTGTAGAAGCCATTTACAGCTACAGAGTTATGCTTCCCTCTGCTGGCAGGCAAGACAAGCCGGCAGCCGCCAGCTCTGCCACCACTTGGAACCAGCCGGGTATGCTCCCACCTGGGCGCTCCCTCCCAGTTCTGCAGTTCAGCAGCTGCTGAAGCAGTGAGAGCACTAGTACAGGCCGCTTGCCAGTGATTCATTGTGTAGTTCTGCTCAGATTTGGCCCAGATAACAGAGGGGTTAAATCACCAGCAGCAGCTCTGCACTCCTGTTCCATTATTATTCCCAGTAAAGCTGCATCTGTATATGATCAAAGGTAAGGAAATTCCTGAAGTTCCTAAAAAAGGGAAGCTTAGATATTGCCATGTAACTTGTCTCTGCTTTGTGCTTTCTCTTCCATGTGTCCAAGACTTGCCAAAGCAAATACAGCAAATAAGCTAGATTGCAGTAAGTACTGCATGGTGCTGTCTGGCTCCGCTGCTGTACTAAGTGCCCTTCTGTGAGGTCTCCCTGTCCCTCCAACAGCATATTATGGTCATTTGGCAAAGTGAATTTCAGAGGATTTGGAAAAGAGGCATAAGGTTGTTAAATTCCTTGGCCACAGGTGGTATGGCTTGCAAGTATATAGAGCACCTACTGGGGCTAGGTGGGCAGAAGCACTAAGGGAAAAGGAAGCAGTCATCAAATAAGATCAAGTTGGGGTTTTTTGTAAATATTGGAATTGTTGCAGCAGCAATGCAGCCCTTAAAACTACAAAAATACATAGTGTCACATTGCATTAATGGTAACCAACTCAGCAGTTTAAACCTCCGCAGACCTGAACGCTTTGTCTAGCCCAGCTCCTGCACCCCAGCTTGCACAGACTAGTTATTTTGGGGGGAACTTCAATTTCTCATGCTTCTTTGGCAGCCTCCTTGCTCTTCTTGGTCATAAAGTGCTACATCACGGGCCACCAGGAACTGGTACCCAAAGCTTGTAGGAGGGTGCCATCAGGGATATTTATTTATTATAAGTTAAATAATTTATTGTCTGTACATTCTCTCCCAGCTTGGTGAGTGGCTGTGACAGCCTGGCAATAAAGCACGCTGTGTCAGGGCTCTGTTGCCTCTGGGTTCTCCGGTCTTCTGGGCTGCCCCGGCCCCTCCTCGGGGGGAGTGGAATCTGGCGGGCAAGACCATTGGAGGGCCCCGGCCATCTTCCAGGGCCCCAGGAACCCCTCCCCTCGGCCGGGGAAGGTGCCGGCCCCACCCCGAATGCCGGGATCACCACCGCGCCTTGCAGCGCTAGGGCAGCCGCACCACTGCTCCCTGCCGCTCCAGCCTGCTGTGGGTACTGTGACATTGACACAACTGCGGCAGAGCAGAGACAGGGAACGGGAAGACCCGACCCTCACCCCCCTCATGCCCCACCGAAGTGAAACATCAGCACGGAGCAGCCGAGTAGCTGCCGCAGCCCCTCAACTGGACAGGAGAGGTGAAACCCATGCAAGTCTCTTCCCAAGGCTCCAGAACAGCCCCAACCTCTCTTTTGGTAACAGTGTGTAACTAGCCCTTTCCCACCCTTCTTCTTGCTACCTAGTCATCAACACCACAGTCCAAGGAAGAGAAGTGCACTCGTGTTCAAACCAGAGACTTAGTCCTGTTCAGCTTAAAGTTCTCACTGCTGCACGTCATGGTTGAGTTAGAAGCTCAGTACTTTGATCTGATCCAAAGCTGGGCAACAAAATAAACCAGGGATCCAGTGAACTTCTTTACTACTTTACCTGGGGCTTTTTTGCTGATGATGTAGTTAGAAGCTAAAAAAATAATCTTTGATTTGATTTTTTTTTCTCCTGCATTCATATTGTTGGTTTAGAAGACAGTAAAAAGGACTAGATCATGGTAAAAGGCAAACCCTGCAAATACAGAGGACTCCACAGCACCATGGATTGGGAACAGTGATCAGAACAAAAAACAGTCATCTCACATGATGTTCAGAAAAATAGCATTCCCCTTTTCTCTGTCACTTGGTGAGCTAAGGTATGGGCCAAAGAAGGAGAGGAGCACTGATGAGGGCAGCCCAGTAGTTCCTGTCATATCTTTTACAGCAATGAGGTTAACCCTGTAAGAAGGCCTATCTCCACTGGCTAGTAGATAGCAGTGGGTATGAGGGCACATTGAATTTTAATAGAGTGGAATCCAGAGATATTCAGAAAACATCCTGGGCACAGCCATGTCCTGACTCTCTCTGCTTACCTTCTCCCCTCCCCACCCAACCCAGACAAATAAGACAATCCTGTGGAGTTTACTCCAGGCAAAGTTGGCGTCAGTGCCTCTTGCTGGCTTCCCCTTGCAGTCCCTGGGTCATCAATATGAACCATAACGATCCTAAGGAGGAAACAGACAGAGACACCTTGCTACAACACCTTTGTGCAAAATCCAGAGACAGATAACAAGACATTGAGGGGTTTGGTATTTTAATGCAGTGTGAGGTTCTCTAGACAGGATGCTGTACAAAGGCAGAAGGTAAAATGACCTTGACTTCCAAAATTCTGCCTGGAATTTGTGGGAGAAGGTGGATCTGACATGACAAGTTGTCCTGTGCAGCAGGAGGGTAAGGCTGGCCAAGTAGAGTTCACTGGCCCCCTGCAATTGCTCAGCTAGGGTACTGCAGTCAACAGCTACAAACAACAGGTATCTACCTGGAACTTCCCACATAATTTGAGAAAATAGTGATAATTCCTATGGAAGCCAGGTAATGGTGAGAAGTCCCTGAATGTGACAACACCCTTTCTCAAGTTGCCATAATGTAAACTCACCTGAAGGGAGTTCATCACCCCATTTGCCAAGACAGCCATCTTGCCAGCAACTGATTTCACTCCTTGCTTGAACTGTGCAATGTCAGCTGCAGGCAGGACATTTCCAATAGACACACCACCTACAAGAACCAGGAGGAGTTAGCCCAGAGTCTCTCAGTTCCACAAAACACTTTGATCCCCTCCAGTCTAGGTCTTCCAAAGCTGCCCCCTTCCTCAACCCACTGAGTGCTAACAAACCTGAGTGCACATTGTCAGCCTCTCCAAACAGGTCTGCAGAGCTAATGGCACTGCTGCCTGAGAGCTGCTGCAGTCGGGATCTGGCTTCATACTGCAGCAGAAAACAAAACAAAAAGGTTATAAGAAAGGAACAAAGGACCTGAGCAAACAGGAGGAGGTAAAGCCAGAGCTTTACCAGTGTAAGCAGTGCAGAATGCATCTACCTCAGCATCTGCCTCCCGCCCGAAAAACATATCTGAAGAGATAGCTTTAGCCCCTGCAAACTTCTGCCGAGCTTCATTGGATTCCACCATGGATGGCCGGTTCTCAATTTCCCGCCTACTGGTGGGTCTGAGGAAACAAGAGGAGACATCTCAGATTAAGCTCACCAACACAGTAAAGAATCAACACTTCTGTCTCAGACCTCATCTAATCAAAGGAAAGCAAGTTATTCTTAAGTGTTAATTGCACTGGGGCTCTCCTCTCCCCATCTGAGGACAGTCAGCACTCAATGACCACAAAGGCTGTATAAACTTACAGACATGACAGGCAAAGAAGTGTCCGAGGCCCTTTCACTCAAGGCTCTTTTTCTTGGGCTTGTCTGTGCCTGTACAAGTCATTTTCTGCAGCATGAGGCTCCAGCATCTGTGCCACAGCTCCCACACTTATTCTTTGTCCCCTACACAAGGGCACAAGATACACTAGCAGTGGCAAGCACTTTACCTCTCTGAAACCGGCCGAATGCTGGAAACGGTCACCTCCGGTTCCTCCTCTTTGTCCATACCCCATGAAGAGTCCGCTTCCCATCGTGAGCCAAATGCATCTTCGAATGAGAAGGGACTGTATTTGTACCTAGGTACCAAAAATAGGTAGTTTACGCCAGACATAAAATTCAGGAATAAACAAAGACTATACTAAAGCTAAGTCTTACTTGGGGGGTCCAGATGTGAAGCTTCCACCATCTTCAAACAAGTCCAATTGGGAGCGGGAAGATTTTGCTACCAGTGGTGTCTCTTGCTCAATTACTTGCATCTCAGACATCACCGAGTGTGAAACAGAACTAGCACAACAAACAGGCAGAGTCAGGGCTGACGGGTCTGACGACATCCAGTCCCTACAACCAGTCTGCCTCAAAACTGAATCTGGCCTTCACAGGCGGGGCAGGTGACACAAGTTATGAGGGAGAGTTGGGGGATGTCAGCCCCCTTCACCACTTATTTATGCTCCCTCAGAAGTCTTGAGCTACCTTCTTAAAGGAAGGATTCTGCAGGGGGACACCCGTCAAGCAGCAGGACTCTAGTGCTAGACACTGACAGGCCACACATATCTGTCAAAAAGCTCAAATGAGAACCAGAACCTTTGAACAGAGTCCCTATTCCTTCTGGGGCCCGAAGCATTTTCAGTCAGAGAACAGCATATGAGCATTTTAACTCATCTCCTTATCTATTACAAGAGCTGACTACTGCCTTCAAGAAACTTTTCCAGAGCAGGGTACTTCTAAGACACTTGTCTATACTATGCCATCTACAGCCAAGTACCTTCTGGACACCAATCCCATGCCCAGCCTCTCTGCTTGTTCACGTTTCTTCCCTTCAAGGCTCTGGAGTTTCTTCTCTTCCTTCTTCCGATCAAGCTGCAGTTCCTGATAAGCCAGTCGCATTGAGGTGACTCTAAGGGAAAGAACCATGGTGGGTGCCAGCTCATTACCCTCTCTTGCTGCCCGTGTTGTAGAAGAACAAGTGATTAAGTAACCCCAACCATCCTTCAAAACAGCCACTTTCACAGCAGCTTTGCCAAAAATCCTTGCACAGAAGCTATTACTTGTTTTGCCATCTCCTCCACTGGGATTCAAGTCGCTAACCATGATTTCCTTATTGTAAGCATCACAATGTCTATCTACTCCCCACGCCTGCACTCAGAATGATCGACCCACTTAAGCCTTTGGCTTTTTCAGCCCTGTCCAAAGGTGAACGGAAACACACAATACACAGAAGCTCCCTACGCTCTTCCAGGAATGCTAATTTGAATAAAATACAGTAGTACAACTTCTGCCCTGCTGCAAGGGCCATATTGGCATATAGCTACTGCTCTTCCTCTCATGCAATATGTTCTGAAGTCACATTTGGTGGTCCTAGGAAGAACAGCATTAACCTCACACTACTTCTGCCTTAGGTATGCAAGGTACTCATCCCAAAGAGGGCACTTACATGGACTCCTCAGCTTGTTTCCTGGACTCCACTGCCTGCTGCTCCCTCAGCTGTTCTGCCACCTGGGCTTGCCGCTCAATCTCACTGAAGCTCTGGCTGCTGACTTTCTGGGCTCCAAGACCTTTTTTTGCACCCAGCTTAAAAACAAGAACAAAATCCTGTCAATTCTTCATCCTAGATTGTTTATTGTAGAAGAAAACCTGAATCTACTTCTTGCCGCACGAATGAGGCTTTCAGTCTTCCTGTGTAGTCACAGCCTACAGACCTACAAGAGTTTGCAACACAGTATGGAAGAACATCCAAGAGTTAACACATCAGTGGCCAACACTTAGAGATGAACCACGTATGCTTCAAACCACAACCAGTAATGATCCAGAACGTAATTTTTTTTTAGCAATAATATACAGGCTGCTTAAGGTCTCCTTTCCCCAAAGCAGATCTCTATAGCCTTGTTAAGCAGAAAGCAAGAATCAGGGAAAGGACAGCAGAAATGCAAGACATGCTTTACCTCCCCTCCATAAAAGAGCTCAGACATACCCCTTTCTTGGCAGCTCCCGGCTTCTTCTTTCCAATGAGGGAGGATTTAAGTTCTGCAAAAGGAGGGAACCAGCAAATAAGCAGAAGGGAATTAATTTAAGAGGCCAAAATTAGACAGCAACCCACAAGATCATCCACCACAGTCCAGCTGCAGTAGCGTCCAGGGCACACCATGCATCTTCACATCAGAAGCCTGGGTGATTTCACCCAGGCAAGAAAGATGCACGGAGAAGCTCCACAGTTGCAGGCTGGTGGCCTAAAGAAGCACAACCATTTCTGGAGCAGCTATAATTGAATTAAGAACAGTGAATAACTCCTCTGAGTGCTATGCTGCAGGTATCAGGTTAGTTAGAGAAAGACTAGGTTTATCCCGTACACAAATTCAAGAAAATGCAGCTTCAGAGGCATGTGAAGATCAGAGCCTCACCAATGCCTTAAGGGACAAAGCAGCAAGAACTCTGAAGTTGTGTTTACATGAACATACAAAAAAAAAATGGACCTGAAGTGCAGCAAGCTGTAAAAGCAATAGGTTCTCTGACACCTTGCACTTGTCACTCTTGAGGGCATGCCACACTCATAAAACCAGACAAAGGCCAGCCAAGCAGCAGATGTCTGGGGAAAAGTCTAAGAACAAAGCAGAGAGGAACTGCCCAACACATTTTCCAGCTTCCTATAGGTAAGTCCAAATCTTTTATTGCCCTTGTTGGGCTTTTATTTTGTGTGTGCATCTCCTGACTTTCTACAGCCACATGACTTTTGTTAGCCCATAAATTATTCTTGACACGTTTTCTTTCATCTTTTCTAGTCTTATGATAAGTCTTTTTTAAAAAGGGGATTCAAAACATTCACATTATCTGAAACTCTTTTCCGCTCACTGTTCCTAACACTTAATTCAAGGTTGTCTGGGTTTATGTTTGGAGATTTTTATATTTCAGGAAACATTTAACAGAAATGTTAATACAGTCTCTACAGATACAATATATCTGGTTTAGCTCTCAATACAACAATATAAGCTTTGTCTTGTTCTCTCCCTCTAAGCACAGGAAGCTAAAGTTAGAATTGAAGGCAGAATCTCAGGAGGGGCAAGCAGAATTGTCACAAGCAGCCAGCGCAGGCCACCTGTTAGCCAGTTACCTCCAGCAGGAGCAGCCCCTTGTGTTGACAGATACATGGACATGTCTGAGGAAGAGATGTAAAACATGGGGAATGAAAAGACACTTGAGGACACAGTCTTTCCACCCAGAATGAACCCACTGTGGGCTAGGAGCACGCTCTCAATAAAGGAAGAAGCTCCAGCTAGATGTTCTGTGTGCAGCCAGGACCGTAATGGCAGGGGAGAATCAGATACAAATCCCTGTTATTCTGAAACCTAAAAATTAATTTGCCTCCAAAGGTTCTGTGGGGAAACAAACCAAAAACAACAGCCATGTGGCCTTGATCCCCCATATTCTAGACATGCAAGTCCCAAGTTTTATCCAAAGCTCAAAACCAGGAAAAAACACATTTGGGAAAGCAACGGCTTTAAACTTAATTATCCAAAACAAGGAGGAAACCTCCAGAAAACTGTGACTTGGTTTTGGGCTTCAGGAACATCCTAAGTACTGGCTCAACAGGGAAATAAGCTCGTTTAGACATTCTGGAAAACTGGCTCATTGCTTCCAGCTTCACTGAGCTTACTACTGAGCAGTGGGTATAAGAGCAAGACTGATCTGAAAGTGAAGAGTCTTACCTAGAGGAGCCTTAGGAGACGTGCTCAACAAGTCAATAGATGGACCTTGGGTGGGATCTGTGGGCACAAAACCAAAAAAGAACATTCATGATATTCTCAACCCTTTTCTTTCCAGTATGTTCACAGTTCCACTACATCTCTCCTAGCTCCTCTGCCCCCACAAATAAATCCAGTTACAGCTTGAAATATGCAATTTCCTAAGCAAAACAACTTTATTTCTCAGCAGAGCAAATTATTCCTTCTGCACTGTTCCTAACACAGTACAAGAAAGCAAACATTCTGCAGGGAAATATATAAAGCTGTTTCAAATTACAGCTATGCCCCCAGGTTCTTGGTTTCCTTGTCCTTCACCCTAAAAATTTTTCTGTCCTACGTCATTTTCAGACCCACCAAATTCAAGGGATAGAGAAGGATGTTTAGACAAATAATGTCTGGGGCAGCTAATCCCCAAAACAGTTTTGTGTACATTTCAGAAAAAGTGAAGAACTGACCCTAAATGGAGCAGTGTTTTTAGAAGTTTCCACTAATTTAACTAAACATCCTAAGAGTGTGAAGAACTTCCACTCCTTCAGGTCTGAACCAAAGGATAAGTTCAGCCCTTCCAACACTGGTACAGAACTGTATTCTCCTGGAAATGAAGGCAGGCTTTTGGAAAAACTATTCAGTAAAGAACTCACTTGAAACTTCGCTGCCTTCTGATGACTTTGCTGCTTTTTCCATCTCTGGAGAAGACTGTGCAGGATTCTGGGTGGCATCTGCTACATCCCAGGTACTGGAAGACTGCAAGGAGATACTCATTCTAGTTATTTCCAGAAGACTAATGAACCAAACAATCCTGCATTTACTACTGGTTTAGTGACCTGTATTCAATTTTAGGCCACAGGAAACTTATTCCAAACTTCAGACTATGCCTTCCTTGAACATAATATATGGACAAGTCCACATTCCCTTAGCAGGGACAAAAATGACAAAAAACCAAAAAGGAAGCTAAGATGAATGTAAGGCCAGGAGGAATGACAGAATCATTTGACTAGCTGGTTAATGTGAGGACTTCCCAGGTAAAAGGAAATGAGTTTAAATCTGGGAGAAAGTGTGAATGAGTTTTCCTGGAAAAAATTAATCTCCACTTCCACTGTCTCTATTTGCCATTACCTGAGAAAGTCTGCCTGGCATGGTGCAGTTGCCCAAGTCCAGTTTACCAGGGTCTATGCACTGAAAAGTTTCTTCTAAAGCAGAAGTTAAAAGTAATAGCTAGTCCTTGCTTTAACTGTACAAAGAAACTAAGCATTAACACAGCACACAAAGCATCTTCCAGGGCATTGGTGGTAGCTTTGAGTTCTTGAAGCTAAAGATGGTCTCAAAAACAAAGGATGTAGATATTACAGGGACAGCTCAGATCTTGACTATGTCCCAGGCAGATGACTCAGTCTGATTTCTTCCACATTACTACTGATTATTTATACAATTTAGAGTCCTTCCAAGCTAAGTTGGACTGCTCCTGGCTGAACAGCTGGCTATTGGAGAGCTTTTAAGGCTGCCTGGTTTAGGCAGCTCTTCTCACCTGTGTGTGCTCCATGAAGAAATCAGCATCACTCTTCTCAGGGGAGTGCCCAGGGGCTCCACTCAGTCCATCTATAAGCAACTGAAGAGAGGAGAGGGAAAAAAAGAAGGTATCCTACAAAACTCAGCATCCAGCACTACCCATCTAGCACTACAGAGCTCTCAGACTTACATCAGTGCCATACTTGGCCATAGCAGCACTTGCCAGCTGCCGGATCTTCTCCCTGTACATCTGGGCAGCTCGACTGTTATATTTAGCATTGGCATCTGTGGTGGTACAGCCGTGCTGGCGGAAGAAAGCAGTCTGAAAAGAGAGGAATATTCAGTCTCCTGACTGCTAGATCATACTCAAGCAAGCACTAGACAAACTCAACAGAAAAAGAAAACTTCCCAGAGACAGAGGATGAACAACTGAGAATGCAGCATAAACCAACCATTCACTGATCAGCTTTCTACAAGAAGTCTCACTCCAGAGGCCTATGAAAATCATCCATCTTCTCTACAGAGAGACGATTCCGAGTCACAAAGCTGAGCATGAGCTTTCAAACTAATCAGTGTTATTAACTTCTATAATTTAAGAAGGCTTTGCCTCTCATTTAAATGAGATGTAAAAAATGAGAGATCTGCACATCAGAAAACAAGGCATGCAAAGGTCACAGTCTGACTTCCAAGCACCCTTGACAAATTCCCCCCTTCATTATACATTTCAGATCAGACTGGTACCAAAAAAGCCACACAAAGGAAAGAGACAAGAAGCAGAGGATGTGGATTAGCAAGAGGGAGAGCAAGCAAAATGCCTACAGAGGCTCCTCACCGCGTTGGCATTGCTGCCCACTTGCATACACCTCAGCTGGAACCAGTTCCAGTTAGAATCCAACTCTGTGGACCTGTGTGAGAACCAATTATTTCTATTAATAAAGACCAAGCAAACCAAATGCAAAACCAAGCTCTGGCATAAAATAGTGAGATATCCTACTACTATTCCAAAATGTAGGAGGCAAAGGTGGAAAGAACATCTTGGGAATTTCTTTACTCCTCTAAAAAATTAATTTCAACTTTCAAAGTGAGGAAAAAGACCAGCTTTTATCCAAATTTTGAGGCTCTCTCCCTTGTACTGCTTGTTTAGATGGCAGAGCTTGAGCTAGGAAAGCACAGCCAAGAACTTTTGTTCTACATGTGATCTCACCACAACATGAGAGACTCATATTCAGCCTGTCCCACAGGTTGGGCCAAAACACGTGACAAAGCAACCAAGAATACATCCAAGTAAAGCTAAGGGACACAGAGTGTCTCATACTAGTTACTCAACTGCTCTCCTAACAAGTAAAGGTCACAGTTCTCTTAACTTAAAATGCTAATTTTTACAAGTACTGAAAACAAGAAGTAGGCTGAAAAGCCAACACCATCTTGCCCAATAGGCTGATACCAAAAAAATCAAACAATATTCCTCTTTTTGCCTTGCTCAGTGTTATGAAAAGTTATGTACACCACACTGCTACATTACTGGCAAGATTCACAGACCACATTCTCATCTTTGTTCCTACAATGCCAAGTTCAGATAGCGTTTCTGCAAGGTTAGTGAAAGCAACACGTCGACGTTCCGTCCGAGGTGCTTTGGAAGTGCTGAGTGACCCAGAACCTCCTGCGAACAAGCCTCATAAACGCCGAGGTGATCGCTCCGCGATCAGGCTTCTCTCCCAGTCCCTGCGTGCTCCCACCCCAGGCGGGATGGCTGCTGCGGGTCTGCCGGTGGCACCGCGGCCGCGCTCCCCACGCACCTGATGAAGCTGAGGTGCACGCCCAGGGACCTGTGGACGCCGGAGCAGTCGATGCACAGGAAGACCCCGTAGGTGATACTGGCCCAGCTCGGGTTCTTGGCGCCGCAGTCGAAGCACGACTAAAGCGAAGGCAGAGGGACAGCCAGGTTGAAGCTCTGCCGCTCCGCCACCCCCTGCCACAACTCGGCGGCCCCGGCCGCTCTGCCCAGCCGCTCCCCAAGGGCCCCGGCCCGGCCGCCCCAACAGCCGCCGCAGCGCGGCCCGGAGCCCACCGGGGCCCAGTCGGAGCGCAGGCCGCGGCCACAGAGCAACAGCCCGGCACGGACAGCCCAGGGGACCCTGGCCGCTCCCCGCTACCTTGTTGGCCGGCGCTGCCCGAAGCCGCTTGAAGAGGGTCTGGATCTCCGTCTTGCTCGGCTCCACCGCCATGATCTCTCCTTCCCAGACACCCCCGCGGGGACGGCAGCCGGCCGGGCCCAATCCGCGCCGCGGCCGCGGGAGAGTCGTGCTGGGCCAGCCCCCGCCGCGTCCGTGGTTGTGAAGGGCGAAAAGAGAGCGATGTTCCTCCTTCCCTCCGGGCCCGGCATTAAACAGGGGCAGCGCTAGCTGCGGGTCACCCCGGCCTGCGCTGGCTGCCGGCCGGACGCCTGGCGGGGGTCACGGCAGCGCTGTGCGCACATCGCACGCCCCGAGCTCACGGGGGCTCGGAGCGCTTTACCGCAGCCCCACAGCGGCTGGGGAGCCCCGGGCTGTGCCCAGACTGCGCTTTGGGGCCGCTGCGGGCCTGCACCGAGAGACGCGAGCTTGGGAATAGTCATGGGGCAGTGCCTACCGTGGGTCATCTGCTACCGGGATAAAGCTCAGCAGCGTTTCAGACATCTCCTGTTCCAGCAGCCAGCCTCAGGGCACCGGGCCTGCTGCACTGGCACAGACGAACGGTGATTTGTAAATGATGTACAGAACCACAGAATGTCCTGAGTTGGAAGGCATCCACATAGATCACAGAGTCCAACTCCTGGCCCTGCACAGGATATCCCTAAGAGTCACACCATGTGCCTGAGAGCATAGTCATAACACTTCTTGAGCTCTGTCAAGCTTGTGCTGTGATCACTTCCCTGGGTAGCCTGTTCCGGTGCCCAGACACCCTCTGGGTAATGAACTCTTTTCTAATATCAAACCTAAATCTCTGCTGACAACTCTGGGCCTGACACTGGTCATTAAAGAGAAGTTATCAGTACCTACCCCTATGCCTCTCCTTGTGAGGGTATGGAAGGTGATGGTGAGGTTCCCTGAGTTTCCTCAAGGCTGAAAGACAAAGTGACTTCATCCACACCTAGTATGGCTTCCCCTTCAGACTCTTCTCCATCTTCATAGCCCTGATTTAACCAGGGCTGAAGATGCTATTACTTGGCCATGCAGTAATCGAGGCATCGTGAGGCAGTAATCAAGGTAGGGAAGTTGTTACTTCAGAGCAAAAATGATGTAATGGCCGTTATTACTGCTGTTTTATCTGCCTAGAAATAGTAGAGTATTGGCTAGAAAGTCATTCAGTTATAATGCAAGAAAAATAGAAAAATATGATTGTGCTGTGAACTAGAAGTCAATGGCATATAGTCCACTTCATTCTTCAGAAAAAAAAAAAAAAAAAAAAGTAAAAAAGTGACTGCAGAGCAATGAGAGGTTCAGAAGAATGAGAACAACAAAAGTTAATCAGCACCATGGTACTGATTATTTCTATTAATAAAGATTAATTTCTATTAATAAATATTATTTCTATTAATAAAATTCCAGAGATGGAATGCATTGGGATTTCCTTACCTCTGAAAAGAGATTGCTCTGCAACACCATCTTGTCACTAAAAGAAACTTAAATGTACTAATATCTGGATAAGGCAAATTTCAGTTTAGTTTTAAAGGCTTTTTTCACTCATTTCCACAGATGTTAAGGTAGACAATAGGAGGGTTTAGATTTAGCAGGGTTTTGTGTTCTGGGAATCAGCAAAGCTCCGACTGTATGATCACAGTGAGGCCTGATATGGTAGACACATGCAGTAAGATGAGAGGCTTCTGGCTGACATCTGATTGAAACTGCTCTGAGATGAGTTTCTGAGCTGGGTAGTGAAGCCTGATCTAGCCTGACAGAGCTCATTCTTGGCAGCAGTCTTGTCTTCAGTATACCCTGGTTTCAGTTGCTTTTATTCTACTACCTTAATGGTGCCTATATGCCATTTCTAGGATTACACACACATGTGCTGGGGAAGCAATGCAGGTAAAAGTAACTGATAGCATTTTTCTCACAGCTATTTTTAAACAAGTTGAGTTCCCTGATGCCATTCATGGTGCAGCTGTCCTGGCAGTCATACTAGGAGAGCTGATGTCAGGGTGCAGTAAGGGCTGGCTGCACACTAGGACAGGGAGAGCTGTGAGGGGCTGTTCCTGAGGCCAGCAGCCTCATGGGGCATGGCCCATTCCCACAGTACCTGACCACAGAGAGCCTGGCAGGTCTGGCATAGCGTCTGGTATCCAATTCTTGGATTTCACTAAGAATTGAGATAGCTGGACAAGTTCATGGTGATGAGTAACTTGCAGTCAAACTGGGTCAGGATCAGGCCCAGTGACTGCCAGGTGCATCTGTGGTGATAAGGCAAGGCAAGCCTGAGGTCAGGCCAGTAAACCAGCCTACAGGTTAAGATCAACAAAGCACAGCCAGAAACTACTGCTCCTCTAACATAGCTCAGACAGGGCCTAAGAACTGTGGGCTGAGCTTAAATGCAAAGACACCCTCCCCAAACACCATGGGCAGGGGCTTTGGGCAGAGCCACAGGTCAGGCTGCTCTGGACAGTGAAGGTCTGTTAGTGCATTCAGGGCCCTGACAGGTGAAGCTACAGAAGGGCAGGAGAGGGAGTCTCTGGTGCCAGGTTGTGTAAGCTGCATCTTGTGTAGAGGAGGAAGTTCAGATGATGAGAGTGCATTGGGAGTGTTTGTGTTTATGTTGGCTGGTGCTGCCTCAACCTGAGTTGCTTGCTCCTGACCTGTCATCATCAGTTATGTGGTGCTGCTCCCCTTCTCTGCGTGTTTCTTTCTTGTGTTTGGGATGGGATGGGCATCAGTCAGCAGGTGGTAAGCAATTGTATTGTGCATCACTTGTTTTTCTTGGATTGAATTCCTTTTTTCCTATTATTATTAGTATTATATTTTACTTTGTTTCATTTCTTAAACTGTTCTTATCTCCACCCACCAATTTTATCTTTTTCCAATTCTCTTCCCCATCCCAATGGGTGGTGTGGGGTGGGTGGAGTGAGCTGTGTGATGCTTGGATTAAATAATGTGATGCAGGGGTAAATCATGACAGAGAGAAATGGCACATGCTCAGGAGGAGCCAAGGCAGCCTCAGAGGCCAGTAGGTCAGTGTCACACTTTGTTTCTGCTGGTCTGTGCTAGGAGACATGGGGAGTGCAAGCTCCTCTCCTCCATGGAGTAAGCACCGTTTCTGTTCACTGCATTGTGTCCTCGGAATGCTTGTTACAGCAGGATTGCTTCAGCTTCTCTTCCTCAGCAGGTCTCTTGCAGGCCTTCAAACCCATGCTGGTTGCTCCAGATCCTGGCAAGGCTGTTGATCCTGTCCATCAGTTTTGCATAAAAGCAGCAGGGAGAGCATGCTGCTAGTCTGAGAAATAATCAGTTTCTTTTTGTTGCCTTTGTCAGTACAGGAAAGACCTCCTGCTGCTGAGTGTTCCCTGTGAATGAGTGCTGTCACTGCACTGTTCTTGCTATTTCCTGCATCTGTTTCTTTTGCATCTCATGTGCTTTAGTGCTGAATTTCTGAGCTCCAAGCTGGCAGCCTGCTCTTTGGCTCTCAGCTTCCCCATCCATCTACATCCTAACTGACATCTTTCCTCCTGACTGCTGTGACACCAGACCCTGATGTAGCCTTCTAATCAGAGATTACCTTCTGTTATCCACCTCTGCCAATAGATAGTTCCCAGCATTATCCAAGAGAGCAAAGGAAAGCAAAGGATGATGACCAGCCATGACCTTGGGAGTCTGCCATACCACCAGGGACACATTTTCAAAGCAGAAGTCTGGTTATCTGAGGGCATGAGGTTACTGTGAAAGAGCTGAAGAGATTCAGGAGGGAAGTGCTGTGACGGGGATAAAACATGCCCTGCACTTTCAGGCCTGAGCCAAATGTAAGAAGTGTTTCTCTGCAAGTCTGTCCAAAAGCAGGGTGGTAGAGGGAAAAAGGGACCTTGCTCTTTTCTCACTGCCCAGCAAAGAACATGGGTGATAGGACTATGCAGGAGAGACATGAGGTGCCTGAGTCTTCCTCTCCTGTTCAGACCCATTGGCCCCTCACACTTTTGCTGAATGAGGAGTTTTAGGAATGGGGCTGGCAAATTCGGTAAACTACCCAAAAAGTAACAGGGAGATGTAGATTCCTATAGTTCACAATGTTGGGTGGTGGGGTATCAGAAATCTACAATGATGGCTTGGGCAAAAAAAGCAATTCCTAACCCAAATCTTTTTAAGGTTTTTTTTTTTTCCTCCTCTCTTACTAAGCAGTTCACAGACACTAACTAATCCACGTGATTTCCCCTGGGGATAGCCACTAACTCTGGAAGAAATCTCTGCTCAGTATTTCCAGGCAGCTTAGCTATTTTCAGTAGTGGAAGGACAAAACACAGCCACAAATGGAGGAGAGGAAAATCAAGTAGAAAGCATTCTCCTTCTCACTACAACAAGGGACAGGTTCTCAGGAGGTATGCTCCTTCCCAGATGAAAGGGACAATGTGTAAGAGGGTGCTCTAATTATCTATGGTTTCAGGGATCATATGGAAAACTTTTCCTTGGGTTAGGTTAGGTTTCTGTCACGTCAGCAAAGTGCCCTGCCATGTATTTACTTGGATTGATGCAAGGGAAGCAGCTGGCTGAGGGTTGTGGCTGACCAGGCTGCCAGTGTGCTGGACTGGGTGTAATTAGTAGCTGCCTCCCTAGGAGAAAGTATAACACCAAGGCAGGGAGTCATGTCACTCACTGGCTCCATGCAATGCTTCCAGCAAGATCTAAGATAAGAAGCTATTACAGTATGTGTAGAGTGAATAAAGTTTACAATTTATACAATTTTACTGCAGTCTTGCAAATGTTGCGGTTTGGAGAAATGCCAGCAAATGTTGAAGGAACACATAATTTAAGGAACACAACAGACAGGTAACTTGAGAGATATTGAGGAGTGCAGTCATGGATGGTTTGCTCTGATTTGAGATTGTGATGCAGCCAAAAGGTTGGTTCTGCTGCATGTGCTGTCCCTTGCACCCCTCTGGGAAGTGGCAACTGTGGGCTGAGTTGATATACCGAGCCCTGCTCAAACAGCGATTGTCATTGCATTGCTGAGCTCATCTTGGGCTTGTGCAAGTGCTGCATAAGTAAGGCAAGGGCTAGAAGTCTTGGAAGGGAGAAGAGAGGACTGTTCCTTTCAGCTGTGCCAGACAGCGTTGCTGGGCTGCCAGACAAAACTGCTGTGGTTTGATGGAAGGAGTGACAGAAGTGTAGAGCCAGGGCAGGAGTGTGCTGCTCCTGAGTAGTTGTTAAGTGAATGTTTGGGTGTATATACATGTGTTTCTTCAGGCTTTTGTTACTCTATTTCCAAAATTACAATTAAATGTTGATTTACAGATGTCTGGTAATATCACCTCTGGCCTGGCAGGTGCTTTGGACCTGGGAAGCTTTAGATATACCCCAAAGTAGGGGTATGCTAGCTGACGTGGCCTGGGGTTTCCAGGATCTGACGACTAGTTTTAGATCTTGCTGTGCTGGTCTGAAGATGTTACAGGTGTCCCTGCTGGAAGCAGGCTGTTTGGCCAGGAACAATCACTCAAGTGATGGAAGACACACATCACACCACATGGAAGCAAGGTGAAAAACTGAGAAATTGGTAGACCCTGAGCTCCCCTCTTTCAAGGGCAGTTGACAGCACAGGCACTAACTTGCTTGAGGTCAGAACCAGCACGGCTGTCCACCCATCGAACATGACTCTTCCAAATTTTCCAGTAGGTGTGTAATCTCTTCCCTGCAGATCACCCCACTCAGGAGTCTGCTACATAAACTGAATCCCTCTAGTACAGGGACTAGTTGCCTGCAACCCCTACAAGCATTGGGAGTGTGCCTTAAGCAGAAGACAGTGACCCATGAAAGAAAGACCAGAAGAGCTGACCAGAAGACAAGGTAATAAGCAAGGCAAAATGAGAAAGCTTTTTTGAAAACAAAGGATTTTCAGAGTTGAATCGCCACTGTCTAACAGGCCATTAGGACTGAAGGATTTGGGTGCAGGGGGAGTAGGTAACTTCAGCTCCATAGGGGGCTGCAATATGTAGAGGGGATGCACAGTCACTGGTGAAACAAAAATCCATATAATTATGGACACAGCATTCCTTAGGAACTGTCTGGCACCTGTAAGGAAGCCCTGAAGAAAATCTGAGAGAAAGGGCTACTGTGGTTACAGCTGGAGGCAGTGCCTATTTGGGTGTCAGCCTCCTGCTGGAAGCAGGAACAATAGACTCAGGAAGGAGGTAGTGAAGTCAAAGGGGGAGAGTGGAGGACCTCGAATAAGACTTCCAGCTTGGACAGAAAGGAAACGCAGGGAGGAAGGGACCACAGGATGTGTAACTAGGACCCAGTGAGAGGGCTGAAACTGAAGAGGAGAGCTTATGGACCCCCACACTAAGGGGGAAGAAGTGCTGAACACCACTACACCGCCTGTTGAGGTGTCACAAGCTGCAGCTATAATTGCTTTAAGCTGAAAGACTGACAAACCAGAAACCTCTGCAAGAAGGGTTACTGAATGATGAAAAACAGGACGACATGGCCAAAAATGGATATTCTGAAAGCAGCGGAAGTGATTTGGCCTGAAATTTAGTTTGGAAAAGTTCACTGCAGCCATGTTGCTTAGTCAAGATGTTCTAAAGATAACTAACCAGTTTCTTCCAGTTACAGAACCTACTTCACCCCCCACCCCCCCCTTCACCTCCCTTTCAGCAAGGATTTGTTCATCATCTCATATTAATCCTCTTTGATCTGCTAAGAACCTAGGTAGCTTGGTAAAGTCTCACTCCCTTGCAGCCCTGAGTTTTTTCAGCTCCTTGTAGCCTGGACCTGGGCAGTGCTTCGTCACACGGTTAAAAGTTTTTTGTTTCTCCTTTTTTTGGTTTTTTGGTTGTTTTGGTGTGAGGTCCCTTTGAAGACACTACCTTGTATCATGCCATGTATCATCATTCTTGTTTATTTTGCACAACCTTTGTTACCAGGCTGCAATTCCAACCACATTTCCATGGGTCAAGATGGGGTTTGCGGCACTGGCTTTGTCTCACCTTCAGCCCCATGATCTGTTAGCAGCTGGTCTCAGTGCAGTTACCTTAGAAATGATCACCTACAGGTCTGGGTGGAGTGTTCAAGCCCATTTTGACTGCAACACCAGCTTTCTTCACAAGCAGAAAGGATTTTTGCAGGCTGCTGTCCCTAAGCATTATGCCAGCAGTTCACAAATGCAAGGCAGCTCCAGTTCACACACAGCCTGCACTGCAGTTGGCGGAGCCTGTGGGAGACAACAGAGCTGAGCTCCACAGCCTCACAGCTGTGGCCTTGGGCTGCACCTGCAAACAGAGCAGGAGCAGAGGCAGCGCAGGACAGTTTTTAACAGCACTGATGGGTCTCTCTGCAGGATTGCCACATACTTGCACCTGCCTTGGTGCTTAGTGCCAAGCAAAACAGCCACAAGGACACAGGGGATGGGAAGTGGGATGGAAAGTAAACTGAAGCAGCAATGGCCCCAAGCTCCAGGCAGGGCTGTGGGAGTGCCACCCAGAGCTGAAGACTAACCACAACTCAGCTGCCATCCCACAGCACAGCTGCCCCGTGGGCTCTGTGACCCAGATTCTGCCTACAGGGCAAAACCATTACTGGGTTAGCCAAGCTCAGCTGCTACTTTGGGGAAATGGGTGTGATCTATCATAGATAATCTTTCACTTCCTCTTCCTACAAAATTCATCATCAACAGGAAAACCAAGTTTCGCATGATAGTTCTAAAATTCTTTTCCAGGAAGATGCCAGAACCAAATTAATTATCTACTAACCACAGGTGTATGTGCTTTCCACAAGGAATGGCTTTATTAAAAAATAAAATATGACTAGATAATTATTCACTGTGTTGCCCATCAGGCACAGAGGTGCATTTGTGTCTTTTTTTACAAAAACCATGGAGGAAGAACAGGCTTCACTGGCCTACTGGAATTCACGCACAGCAATTAGTTTATGTATACATGTCTCTGTCCACACACAAAACTTCTGGCATGGCATGGAAATTTCAACTAGAACCTTTGTGGTTAACAAAACCTCTTTTGCTTCTGTGGAAAACCAAGCATCCAGGCAGAGCTATTACTTTAATATAAGATCATTAGATGTGGGTTGGTGTGGGTTTTTTTCCTCCTTCCCTCCAGCTGGATCTTTACTACACAAGCTCTCTTTTACTAATCCAGATGGTTTTGAGTAGCCAGGACTAAGTGCCATGCATGTTTGTAAGGTACAATCTAGCCACGCAGTTTTTAATTCTCATTGTATTGTCTGCTGTCTATTACTTCAGCTCTTGGCAGGAATTCTGATGTGCAAACAGTCCTTAGAGAAGTTGTTCACATAAGATACAGTATGTCACAATTTCTGGAAACCTTCAAGCAGCCCACTATAATCAGGTGGTCATGTTTTCCTAGGACAAACAAGTCTGTTCAGACTTTGTCCTGTGGAATTTCAGGTTGTTTGTACTGTAATCAGTGGTCCTGTTCACTGGACATTAGCATGTTATGGCCACACCTAGCTCCATCTCTAATTACAGCCTGACTAGAACTCAAAAGAGGAGTTAAAAGTCAGTTTTCCATGTCATCCTCTGTAGCTCCCTTCTACCATTTTTTTGACCTTACATGAAAGTCTAGCATTAGTGTTTGAAATATGCAGATTAATCAGGGAAACTTCAGTATTGTTTATAGGAATCTCAGGTCATTTTAGCACTGTTTTAGTCTCAGTTCTCTCAGAAGCCTGGCAGGCATGGCTCCCTTCATATTTGCATGTGCTAGGACAAAGGAGCAACACATCATTCCATTGTGGGTCAGCAAGTGGAACACATGCAATTACTGGACCACACTAATTATATTTTTACTTGAGACATAGAACTGAAAGCAGAATGGATCTTTAAATAAATCCAAGTGCTTATATACCAACACCTCTAATTACATGGCATAAGCTTAGAGGCATCTTCAGATACTGAACCTAGAATACTAATTAAATTCATAGCAAAATCCAGGCATTTTTAATGTCTGTTGCTTAAATATATAACTGCCTTTCAGAAATACTTTCTCTTTTATTGAGAAATGACATAATAGACTCTGAGCAAAATGCTTTAGCCTTTCATGAAGTACATTGCTAGGGGTGTTTCAAACAAAACTTTGCAACTGTAAATTTCTGTGATCTCACAAAAGCACTAAATAGCATTAGTCTCCCATCTCTTTGTCCATGGCAGACTACATTTCAAGGCATCCAGTATGCTGTAAAAGGTTGTTTTCTGTTGTCAGCCAGGCAATGAGATTTTTGTGATACTTTAATCTTCATAAATTAACAGAGTTTGAATATATCTATCCCCTCCTTTGTTTCAGTCTACATTTTGGTTTAGTAGCTGCTGTTAACACAACACATTTAATCCCAATGTTCACCCACAACTTTAGACTTTATGTGTAGCACCCTTTTTTCAAACAGCTTTGAAGCAGTTCACCCCAAGTGGTTGGTGGAGGCTCGACTGAGTTTTGTGAGTTTGACTGAGCCAGGTCACTCACATCTGCTAGGCCAGAAGAAGAATGTCAGTACAGAAGGTTACTATAAACTCCAAATGCATTTCAGCAGCACTTTAAGCAGATGTACTAAGTAAGCCATTTTTAAGCAACTGCTTGCTTGCTTTTGTTTGTCTGACAATGGGAGCTTTTCCAGTTTGTTGTTCCCTCAAGCTCTTGGGCTTATCAGTCCCTATGCTGGAACATGCAGAGCACTAGGATCAGGATGCCAGGTCTTCCCAGCGGCCTCACAGGCTTTCAAAGGCAGGACAGGTGAGAGAAAGATGTTTGATACATCCTCACTGCTGAATGGCACTTAACAACTGGGCAGAAGTGCACTTGCAGCAATCCAGGACAAAAAGGGGAGTTACCCCTCTATAGATAATTTGTGCTAGCCAGTAGGCAACTTCCACAGTGCAACCCTCATCACAATGCAGGGGGCTTTGGGAAAGCAGGTAGCAAGAAGATATTGGAAAGGAAAAAAAGAGGGTCTCTGCTGTACACTAAGTGCTCTTTGAAGAGAGGTGTAGCAAAAATAATCTAGATGCATTAGAAACCCCAACATACACAAATGAATTTAGGAATCCTAAGAAAAACAGCACTGGAACATGGCTGTAATTTTGTTAAAAACAGCCTTCAGCATGTCTCAAATCCATTTTAGCTCAGGGAGCATCCAGTCAACTCCAACTTGCTGCACAACAGGTCTGTTCAGAACTCATTAGCCTGAACAGCCACACCATGCAAGACAGATGCTTCTTTCTCCTGTGCCTCAGCTATACTATTATTCATTCCTGGGGCTATCTCAATAAAAATGAGGGCAGTGAAAAGGGATGTTCAGGTTGCAGCTGTGTAACTTTTACCAGCTGCCTTATCAGGGAAGCCAACAAGCTTGCAGGTGAGGGAAAACTTATAAAAGACATGGCAGAATAAAGAACTTTCTGCCAGTCAGCTTGATGGAGCTAAAAAGGGGAAACAATAGTAGAAGTTCCCTATTACCTTGAATATCAAAACTTCATTGAACAGGAAGCCTGGAGGCAGGGCAGACCTCAACACCCAATGCACTATGGATGCACGTGCACTGAAGTCAAGGAAGGATGCTTTCTCTCTTCTATAGAGCTCCCTGAAAACTTGCCTCCTTTCACTGAGTGCAAGTCAAAAGGATCTGTTTCTTTCTGCACTCCTACACTACTGTAGTGCTCATAACAGTCTTTATTCATCCTTGTTTATTTTTTAGAAAATCCCTACAGATCTAGATGTTTAAAATGAAGCATTAGTTACATGGAATATGTGCCTTTAAAGTCCAGAAGCTGCTGGATATACTGCAAAGGTGGGTTGGGGCCAGGAGTGACCCAGTGACCTCTGCAGGAGATGCTGGTATGGCTGTGAGGCAGTGGTGGGGCAGCAGCAATCATGATCCAACCTTCTCAACGTAATTAGCAGGATAGAGTCCAACTTGACCAGTGAGAAGTCGGCCCTTGCACCAGCCCTGCTCATCTTCCTCACTAATCTTCATTAGTTCTTCACCTAAAAGTAAGAACAGTCATTAGGAGGCAGTCTTCAGAAAGGCAGCATGGCATTTTTACCCACCTAAGATGACTTGATAAAAAACAAAAGACTATTGGTCTCAATCATCACTATCTTCTCTCCTAATCAACACCCCTATCATACTGCAGTTTAATCAAAGCCAGAATAACTGATCTCTTCAGTATTTATACCCAGTACTATCACCTTGACTAAGGGACTTAAACAGACCTTCGCTTCTTCTATTCAGCATCAGAAATCTTTCGTGCCCTATAGTTCTACCTGCTTTTCTCTCCCTAAGGAACATGCTTACAAACCAGAGTGATCAGACAGATCTGACACATTTTTTTCTTAGTGGCCCGTCTGATAGGCAAGTGGGAAGAAAATACAAGAAGCTGCTAAGCTCTGGCTGTTAGGACCCAAAATGCTTATTTGATGATGGAGTGTCTGGTTTGGCCAGTAAGGCATGAAATCAACTGATTTCTCAGACTATGACCAGGAAAGACTTTTAAAATTCCCACATCTACTTTGGGAAGGGGCAGGAAGATCCGCTCCTCGACCAGTGGAAGGTCATACTTCTGCCAGAGAGGGAGGTCTGACTGCATCAATAGGCACATCCCACATTGGCAGAGCTTCAGAAAGTCACTGCTGTTAGGCTGAAGCCTTAATGGTATGTGTTGCTCAGAGCAGATTCAAAAATGAGATGACTACAGCTAACAAGTCATATCCCATTTCATCTGCTGAGTGGAAAGAAAGAACCAAGTCAGTTCTAGAGCACCCATACTGCAAGATATTTTAAAGCAACAAGTTAGCCTTAGGAAGTTTATTAGTATGGTAACACTCCAGCACAGATACCGGCCTCAGGCACAAGGCTCTGCTACTGAAGGACTTCAGTGACTTCCAGTGGGTGTGTTTTGGAGAGGTATAGCACAGAGATACCATGTAAAACTCAAAACAAGAAAGATCAGAGACACTCCCAAGATCACGATGTCCACTTGAAGATGAGAGAAGGGCACATGCAAACTTAAATTTAACTAAAGGAAGAAAAGGAGACAGGTCTGTTTGCTCCAGCACTCAATCCTCTGCTGCAAGCCAGGATCTCCATTCTCGAGATACCCATTTTGAGCAACAGTTCGCATAGCTGTTTTTTGCCAGCTGACTTCTGCCTTCAGTAGTACGTGTCAGTCAGGTGAGCTTCTCCCAAAATATCTATCTTCACATTATTTGAAAAGACAATCCAGAACACCTATGTAATTTTTGTATCAATGGTGCAAGGGAGAAACATTTAATAAAGGCTCAAGGCACAATTCAGCATAAATGCCCTAAGAATAGGCAGGGGTTTGCTCTCCCTGCACTCTGACCAAGGCTTAGACTGTCTCTTTCCATGCGGCCTTACTACCTTCTGGTCTAGAAAAAACTGGATTTCCCATTGTGTCATCCACCTCAAAGGAGCTGGCAGTGGTCAGACCAAGGCAATAAATGTCATTTTTCAAGTGGACATGCAATTCTTACAGAGTGTTTCAATCATTCAGTGAGCCCAAGTGAGGACAGTGGAAGGTTAGTAAGAGATTAGTGCTTCTGTACCTGCTTTAAAGCTCAGCTCATCAGCCTCCTGTCCTGTGTAATCATAGAGTGCTCGTACCCGTACACCTGGTACCTTTAGGTCTTCCTCATGCCCGTTGGCATCCAGGCACTTCTTGGGAGTGTCCTCATCTGACCACTCCGCAATGTCTTCCTTCCCTCCGCTGTGTGTGTGGAAGGCGAGAAGAGACAAGATGGTTGTTAGTAGATTGGTCATGGACCTGAATCATGCACCACCCTGATTCCCCCTGAGACTGCTCTGCTATAGGACAGGGTGCAAGAGACCCAAAAGTCAAGCGAGGGCGAACAGGGAAGAGAGATCCCAGGAGATACTAGATTTTGTTGAAAGCACCCCAGCATTGGAACCCTGAGGGCCAGGAGGATAACTTGCTCTCAAAGTATTTTTACACACACACACTCTTCATTATCACCTCCTACTCTAGCAGATCTTCTTATACAAGGAAGGCCAGTCCTAACTGGAGAGCCCAGCTGCATCCAGAGTTATTCCAGCCAAGAATAAGACAGAGAGGAAAAGCTGTGTTTTGCATCCTGATGAGATATCTGGAATTATGTTTTCCAAGTCAGGGACAAGAGAAGAGAGGAAGAGCAGCAGAAGACAGACACCTGGAACCCAAAAAACCCAGCAGAGGCTATGTTCCATACTAACTTCACATGGGTTGGTGCCTTCAGGGTGTCACAGAAGAAGCTGTTCTGCTCCTCTTGATAGGAAAACCTGTAGATTGGTAAATAGGGCCCCTGAATCCAATTGACTGTGAAATACAGTAGTGGCCTTGAAAAATCTCTATATCCCCATTCTTCTCTGCTCAGTTCACTTTGGCCAGAGTCTGCCTTTTAGAACAGGACAGCTACTGGAACAGTAGGATGAGTCTGTTCTGCTTCTCCCTATTCTCCTGCCTTGCTTCCTGGTAAGTGAAGAAGCTATACCCAAACTTGTCAGGTACTACTCAGCACAATACCAGGGAAAAACAATAAGTATTTGTTACCTTCATTTAGGAAACCACAAAAACCCCAACTCTTCTCACCCTGACCGGAAGGAAGAACTGGGGAAATGGTTGCCAGAATCAGACAGCACTAGTCAGACTGGGCTAAATCTTGTCACTAGAAGGATCTTTACCAGGAAGGCATTTTGCGAGGCAGAATGTGCTAGACAAAAAATCCCAAAAAAACTCTAAAAACTAAACAAACCCAAAGCCAAACAGCTACCCTAAATGGCATTTTCTACATGGCCTTTTCCAGAGTGACACAGGTAAGGCCATGGGCAAGAGACAGGAAATTAATGAAGAGATTACTCTTACCAATCCAACTCATTCATGACCCTAGGAAGGACTGTACTTTTCCTAACCTGATGTATCCCAGAATTCAGCCTTTACCTTGTCTGCAGAGGGGTCTGTGAGACAACACCATCTCGTGCAGGCAAAATGCTGGTCAGAGTGACATCATCAGCCATCTTGCCACTCTTCTCCTTCTTGGTGATTTGCCTCTGTGTTTCGAGAGACCATTCCTGTCCAGGGAAAACCAGTAATACCATCAAAGCCACCCAGATAGAAAAGCTCTGTGCATCTTTTCTGCCCAATACAAAACAACAGAAGACCAGGTTGTACTTCAGTAGCAGCTGAACTGGTCAGCTCAATAGGCTTGCTGGTATAGCAGGCTCATTTCTGTTGAATCCCAAGGTGCAACAAGAGAGGCTGTGAGAAAATCATCACAGAAAGCTGCCCCACAGCCCTGAGCACCACCTCCTGTTCTCTGACCTTGCAGCTGGATGGCTGGAATATAGCTTGGCAGCCTACGTGTGCCCCTTTGGGCAACAGACAGCTTGCAACACAACAATTTCAGAAGAGCCCAACATCCCGAGTCTGCTGAGCAAAGACATGGTCTTTCCAACAAATTGCCAATTTCAGCTGAGCAGCTAATTGTTTGGAAATAGCATTAACACACTCTAGAATGCTACCCCACCTCAAACTGAGGCCAATTCATCGCCATGCCTGGTCCATGAGTGTTGCGCCACCACTTCAGGTCCTCCTGGTTGTCTGCAGCCATGATGACTTGGTGGAGATCCCGATACAATGCATGAAAGCTACAACCAGAACAGACAGAACCACCAGTAATCAAATCCCTCAGCAGTTTCCCAAAAGCCAAGTAGGAAGGAAGAGATTAACCTCATGCACAATTACACAGTATCCTCAATCCCACAGGATTAAGGATGCTAGAGCACCACCTATTCAGCCTTAGGAAAACACAGCCTCCCTTACTGGAGAATCAGCCTGGCAAACGGGACAGGCTTGTTTGGTGTGGCAGTGCCTAACAAGTGCCAGTGCAGCTCATTAAGTGAGCACTGAAATAACTTGGCAAATTCTTGCACATGGACAGGGAGGTAGCTCAGATTTATTGCCTCTAACATAAAAGCAGCACAGAAGATTTTTGGCTGTGCCTGTTACCCCTGTGTAACCTCTGCTTAGGGCAACTTGTGGCCTTACAGGCATTACTTCACAAAAGGTCTCTCTACTAAGGGAAAAATAGGTGGAATAACCATCAATACTAGAAGGCAACAGAGCTACTACATTCCTGAGCCTGGGATTACATACAGCAACCTAAGGCTTTTCATTGGATAGAAATACACACACAGGACAGTACTGGAGAGTAGTGAAAAAGGAAGGGTTCAAAGGCAGAAAATCCTCTCTGGGGAGCCTGGCACTGCCTACAATCACAGACCCCAGCACTGGTCACTCTAAAGAGACCAAATGCCAGTTCTAATATACATTTGAAAGGGGAAGAAGTGAGATCTGGCTGATACAAGCATCTTTCAGAGACATCAGAACTGGCACCCCTCATCAGAGCCTAAGCACTCCAGGCTGGCAGAATTCCGCTCTGCATCAGGGCCAGTACCTTTCACTGGTGGAGAGGTTGAGATGCTGGTGCAGATTCAGAAGCATCTCCTTAAAGAAGCACAATCGCTTGCGCTCTGCCTCCTGGCAGCCCTCAAACACTTGCTCCATATCCTCCATGTAGCGGGGATTGTAGCGATTCAATTCTTCCAGCATCTTCTCATATTGATCCTTGCACTGTAGCAGGAACACAGCAGTGGTGAGGTGTGTTGCCCTGATGGCAAACAAGTAACAACCCTCCCTATTCTGGCTTTGGATTGATAAATTTTTTCTTCCCTGCACTGTTGAACAAATGCACCAAAGAAATAAGAAATCCCATAGCTGATGTCCCAGTCCATTGCTCTCCTAATATTCTTGCAAGTTTCCTGCTCTTCCTTACTACTCTCTTTCAAACAGGACCTTCCTCTTGTGGACAGACAAATCAGCTATTTTTGGTAGCCAAGTCTTCAGCTCTGCAGGCTCCACTCCTGCCCCAGATCCCCTACACTTTTTTCCTTTTTCAGTTTAAATGTATTTATAAATTCAGATCTTGCCTAATTCCAAGACCAAGATCTTAGTTACTGAAGTCTCAGTCTATCTTACTAAAGCCTTGCATCTTCTTACAGGCTTCAGGCAAATCATTTCACTGAGGGACATTATCACCAATGCTTTTTCCTTGAAAGAAGTATCCTTGTGACCCCCATCCATACAACACACACACACCTTCTCAGCCTCCTGAGTGCACTTCTCTACACGCTCCTGCAGCTTGCGCATCTGCTCCTGTGAGACAGACGAGTCTGCCTTGGCATGGTTCTCCCTTGTATGCGCCGTTTTCTCCTCCTTCCGAGCTGCATGATAGTTTTTCTTAGAAGTCTCCACCTGCAGGAGAAGAGATGCAGAAAAAGCTATGATCCTGTCCACATTGATCCTCCAATACTGAGAGGAGGCATGTTAATATTTGTTAGAGTCTGCAGCAATCTAACAGGAATGCCAGTTCAGCATTTAGTAAACAATGTTTCAGTGGGAAGTGGTACCTTCAAATGATCTCTTTTTCAGTGCTCACCTGCTGTGTAGGAATACAAAACCTGTTAGGAAAGTCTTCCCATATGGGAAAGAAATTATAAAACCACGAGAACATGAGATCTTCAAGAGATCTATCCCTCTCTGGGAATTCTCTGTTACTCTAGCTAACCTAGTTTGTTTGCCCAGTGGCTCTTGAAATCAGGCAGCCAGCTCAACTACCCTTATCTCTCTTTCCCCACTCACACTTTGCTTACATCTTTCATCTTTTTCACCCAGGGTTTCTGGGCCTTGCGGAACCCATCCTCTGCGTCCTTTGTTTCCTTGAAGCCTCCAATCATCTGCTTGTGGTAGGCCTCCTTCTGCCAGGCCTTGATCTTATCTGAATCTTCACCAGCCAGGTGGTTCCGGACAGCCAGGTGAATTTCACTCAGTTTGTCTGCAGCTGTTAGGAAGGCATGCCAGGCTTTTTCCAGAGTACCATACTGCGGACCTGCAGGAACAAGCACCGGAGAGGCTCTTATACCTACTGCCCATAGAAGGGAATGCAGATTATTTTCCTCATACATCTAGCAGTATGGAGTCCAACTCTGCCCCATCAAACAAGTCAGCACTGATAGGTCTCCACAGTTCCACCAGGCAGCATCTAGACTGGCTGTTAGAGCTGGATGAGATGGGCATGTCTTTGGGCAGCTTCAACAGTCCCAGACAGTGCCTCCTAGAGGAGGTTTCTGTAGAAAATTCTCTTCCCAAATCTGTCTTAGGCTTCAGAGCAGAGAGCAACATTTATTCATGACTGAGGCTAGGCTTCTGCTTCACAGAACCGCAAGTCCTTTGGGACATCTGTCCCATTGTTTCCTGTTACTTTGTGAGACACTATCAGTTTGAGCACACTGGCACTAAATCACAGCATTAGTAGTTATTCTCAGTCTGGAGGAGAAGACAGCTAAGCCATCCTTAAAGTGGGGTATCTCCAGCTTGATTTAAGACATGGACTGCCCAAGGACTTGCCAAACTAAGCACAAAGGTTTTTTGGTTATTTTTAATAACCATGCACATGACAAGAGAACACATCTCCAAGTGAATCAGAGGACTGACTATAAAAACAGGCAAATACACAAAAAAGATGTCCAAGAAAATTACCCCCTTCCTGGGGAGGGGAAGCCCGTCCCTCAAGGAAACAGTGTCACCTCAGTAAGAGATAGCACTCAAAAATGGGAGTGCAATGATTGCTTCCTGTTCCCAGTCTGATATGCCAACTTTACCTCTCTCCACATTGGTCCTCCACTTACGGGACCATTCTGTTAGCTGCTGGGCATAGTTCTTCTCTATCTTGGCTCGCTCCTGGAAGCAGGAGATAAGGTCATTGCAGAGCCGGTAGCCATCATCCACACGTTTCACTGTCCGCTTGTAGTTTCCAGCCTGAAATGTCACACAACATTATTGTTTATACTGTACTGACTTTCACATTCCTTCAGTACAGACAAGAGCAGGCCCATCATTGCACAGGGAGGGAACATGGGCCCTTCTGAAGTCAGCATCTGGGCTCAGATGCTCCTCTGGCAGTCTCAGGTAGATACAGTACTGGAGAGAAAAGCTGAGATGCTTTGGTTGCTTCTTTCACAGCTCAGATCAATGTCAGCTGAATAAGGAACTCTCATTCCACAGTATCTATGGAAGAAAGACTCACTACTCCCTGCAGTAACACACAGCATGGCACTGAACCTTCCCATAGCTCCTCCCTTCCACTCCTCAAGGGCAACATGTCACCACACACCTGGAACTCAACCCAATTTCACCAGTGGGTGGTAAGATGACACTCCTACCTCCCTCACACTCCAATTATCCTTCCTTACCTCCCAGAAACTGCCCCCAGGAGCCTCCCCGCCAGCATCATCTTCTGATGACATCACCCTCTTTTTCTTGCAGCAGAGAATGTTTGCAGATTTCAGTTAACCTGAGAAGAGAGAAAAGTGATTTCCATCACAGCACTGGCTGAGCCTTTGCAGACAGCATAGTTCATGACTCTTGGAGCTGGAGGAGCCCAACTTGCTGCCCTGCAGTCAAGTACTGTCATCAGTGCCCCTGTAGCTGCAAATGGCAAGGTCCAGCAGAGATGCTCAGGGCTGAACCGGCCTCCTCCCTCCCTGAAGACAAGAGGCCTTCTTGGTAGGCTTGGAACTCATTGGGAAAGGATGTTGCAGAAGACAGTCTTGCCAAACCTTGGCTGTGCAGATACTGGACATGCTCATGAATCCAACACTCTTCAGCAGCACCAAATACTTCTGCAGAGGTTCCATTCTTAACCAAGGCCCTCAAGAGTGTAACAGAAACTGAGATAGCTAAGGCTATTTAAAATCTGCCTTGAAAGACTTTATTTAAAGACTTGTGTCAATGGAGACAACTCCAGCTTCCCAGTGTGACTCAGGATTACAACAACTGACTGGGAAAAACAAGGCTGAGCAGTCAGCAGGCAGGCATGTCTTGAATGGGGAGGAGCCCCATAAGCTGCCCACCAGCTGAACTGAGCTCGAGCAGAAGTACAGAAATGTGCCCAGCCAAACAGCAGCACAGCACATGTGCCTGTTACCAAGCAGCACTGCTTCTCTAGAAACATGCCTGCACAGCTGCTCTTTTCACTACACTCACTGCATTAGGCTCAAAATCTAGACTGGAATGTAAAAGGTTCCTCTCATTTTCTGCTGTCTCAGAACTTCTGCCCTGTGCTAGCCTGCACTGCCAGTTTGTTCCTGATGTGGTACAAAGCCGTGAATTCCTTAGGGAGAGGTTCAGGGTTGTTCTTGTGCAAGAATGAGAGAAGGAGTAACAGGACCCAAGCCCAGTCACTTGCTGACAAACCCAGTTCTTTTCGGACAAGCCCAGGTTAATGCATGGCCTTTGCTGCCACTTCTCCTCTTGCACATTCCTAGTTATAAAAAGCTTCCCTCACACCCCAGAGAGGTATCTGCTCATTCTGCCAGCCCACAGAGCACACAGCAGAGAGTATCAGGTCAAGAGTCCACATCTCCCACCTCATACAAATCCTTCTTGATGGCATGAGCCACACAATGAAGCACCCCAACCCAGACTTCAGGAATTTCTGACTTTTGACTGTGCCCAGTGTCACCCCATGGAGTATGTCAGAAGTATATTAATGCAGTTCTTCTGGCCTTCTTCAGAAGGCTAGAAATGCTGAATTCCAGTCACTGAAGCAACTTGTTAAATGGGATATGACATTCAGGTACACGAACCTTGAAAATGCCACCAGCTGTCTTTGTCCTCCCTCCCCACCATTTGTCATCTGACTGCAAAACCATCTTACAGCCTCCAGGGCATGCAACTCTACTCCTGGCCCCAGTAACTACATACCTGAAAGCTGAAAGCGAGATACCGCAGGGGAGCAGTGGGAAGCTGGCAAATGTGTCTCAAGCTCTTCTTTCAGATTCTGAAAAAAGACTGGAGGAGACAGAGATGGACATGGTCAGACACTCCTTCGCAGGGATGATGCCTGTTCTGATGCACACAAAGGGGTGTCCTTTTTCTACCAACTACTTAGGAGGGGCACCCTCTGATATAGCAGCTGCACCCACTGTGTCTCCCGAGATGCCAGATGCCATGTTCCAGCACGTAGGAGAGATGCCAAATCCTTGTGTCACAAGATCTAGCCCCAGAGAGCGTTAAAATAGAAACACTGGGGTGGCTGACAGCACTGTGCAGGAAAGGTAGCATCACAACAGCTGAGCACAGGGAACAGCTTGGGCCAGAAAGGCCTAAAATAAGCACCCAGAAACCCCACATGGGGCCTGGTCCCCCTCACTGGATAGTGCCCAGTTTAGCAAACCCCACCGCCTTTATGCCCTCGCTGCATATACTTTTACACATAGTTGCCTTTGGGAGAAAGAAAGAAGGACACACACATACCTTCTCCAGTCTCTCAACTAAAGACGAAGACTTATACACAAGTCAAAGAACTTGATAACTCTACATAAAGAAAAAAAGAAAAAGCCACTAAAACTCACCAGAATGCATATTCTGGTCTACAGTCCCTTTAGTACAAGAGCACCTAGCACTGCACTGGTAGGATGTAGCCCTCTAGCAGGGAGCTTTTCTGTCCCTTGCTTCTGTAAGCTGTTCCAATCACATTCTCAGAAATACTTTATTTCGCTATATGATAGTGGTCAGGTAATGGTCATCAGCTTTCCACAGAGCAAAGACAAGTAAAAGGTCTGCAGAGGCTAAGAGAAGCCAGGGCAGAATAAGACCTTTTTGTTTATCTCACCTTTACATCCCTGGGGATTTACCTCAATCTAAAAAGTTTATTTATTAAAAAAATCCCAGACAAAAATAGAAAAAAACCTCAACTATGGACAAGCAAAAAAATCCCTTCTCAGTCGCCAGTATGCACTCAGCTGAGGCTGGAAGGTTTAGGGCAGTTGAGAGTAGAAACTGCAAAACATGGAAGTGGGATTTTTAGCCAGATGATAAGACCATTTTTGAGAAGAAGTGGAAGAAGATAGGGAAAGAGAAGGAAGGAAAGAAAAGCAGACTGGGTTATTGCACGCTAATGACTTTTGGTGAAGAAGGGAAGGCAAGAGGTTGAGGGGGAAGAGTTGTGACTCCAAGTCGTCCATGTCACTGGATAAAAGGTTAAAGCTTCCCAGTAGTCCCCAATAAAACCAGAATAAACATTCCTGAAATTGCTGTGATAAAAAAAAACCTTTGTGAAGGTATATAAAAGTGTATTTAAAACTCATCCTTTCTTTCTCCCGATGAAGACATAGATCAATTATACATGTATACATGACAAAAGCATGCTGTATCACTTTTTCCGCACTACTCCCCCATCCCCACTTTATCAGGAAGCAATGAATCACAAACATGCCTTCCATCTCTGGTTTCCAATTCAGGCTGACTACATGGTACTAGAATTTAGAGGGTAAATGTGGAAAGCTGTTGTATGGCAGTATATGGTTATCCATTTGAGGGACAGTCAGGCTAAGCAAACATCCTAAACCCTGAATCCATTCTTTCTGCATTTTCCATGTTAGAATTTTAGTCACATCTGCTTGCTTTCTCAGGAGTCACCAACTCAAATAACCAGATTTACTATCACTAACTGGTTCTGAAATAGAATAGTAGCTGTGCTGGATCAGTCTAAGGTTTATCATGCCCTCATAGCTTTTCTAGACAGCAGCCAAAAGGAGATACTTTCCCTCACTTTGACTACAGAACAAGCATACATGATGCCTCCCTGCATGCTCTCCAAGCCTCTAACCACTTGCTGACAGGAACTTCCCTGAGCTGGATGTGCCACCTATGAATAAGCACTCAACAGATTTCTCTTCCATTTATTTCTTCAACCTACTTTTGAATTCATATGATTTTTTAGCATCTGTAATATCATGTGGTAAATATGCCACAGCTAAAGGCTTTACTGTAGTCATCAGCACAGTAGCTGGTGGGGGGAATACAATGAAGTGGTATAATATTTCTACAGGCTAATCTCCATGACCTGAGAAAGCAGTCAGTTGAGTACATATTTCCATAGCAGTTGTATAGTCTTTATAAAAATCCAGAAAAATCCAGCTTGGTAGAAGAAAAAAGGTCAAAGAACAAGAACGACCCTTTCCTGCTGGGCTTTTTCTGGACTTTACATACTTCATGAGCCTGTGTCAGTCAGCAGATCAAATTGGATCTGCATGCAGACATAGGGAAGGTACTTAGTACTGCACAGAGGGGCTGAAAAGAACAGCTGCTGCTGTCACCCTGAGCAAGCCCTAGACAAGCAAGCAGATTGCCAATCCACCCCTTCATGCCGATCTATTCCTGAAATACCACATGGTGTGAGACCAGGGAAAACCCAAGTTTGACGGGTAAGGTAAATATATGTGCCAAAGCCTGGATGTTGTTTTACAGCAAAATAAAGATGACAGGGATACCTCATGGACAGCCTTGTTTAGCAAGAGCCACCAAATGATTCAGGAGGGCTGGCAGAGCCTGTACAGTATGAGCAATGTAGCTGGAGTTCTATTGGATCAACTAGAGTTTTATGTGGGCCAGTACCACATACAAGACTCCTCCTGATGCCAGTGCCACCTCTGCTAAGAGGAGGCTATCTAGCAAATCATATTTGCAGGCATAAACATTCCTTTGCCCTATCTTCCCACCTTTATTTATCAGCTCTCACAGTTAAGAGCTACTTAAGACTTCACAGCAGCTCCTGCAAGAGGAGGTCTCTGAAAAAGAGGGAGTGACTACACTGTTATTCATTTCATACCTCCAGAGGATTTCCAGTAAAGGCATCACAGACACCACTACAACCAGCAACATCAGGCAAACTGAACCATGCAAATGACAGCTACAACTATTTCAGCTTGCTGTGTTAGAAAAGATACCTCCCTTCTTCTTGCATGTACCTGCTCTCACTTAGGAGCCAACATAATTATTAGGCCACACCTGCTATCAACTCCCTATTAAGTTATCAAAAAATGCTTCTTGTTCTTTAGCTGCAGAAAGATGGAATGGCTCATGACTGTCTCACTGGTACTGAGCTCCACTCAGGAAAATACCTGAGGGCTCATTGTGATAGAGCTGTTTCTACCTTTAAGTCATGTTGTTACTCTCACTTGTTATCCAGTCAGGGATGCATCTCAGAGCACAGATCCTTGCCCTCAGATCAAGGTGTCAGGCTAAAACGTTCTCTTTCAAAAACATGTGAAACCCATTACACATTTTAGGGTGTGCCTTGTTGCTTCATGCTTTCACAGCATCTGTGCAACGGGGTCCTGATCCACAAAGAAAACTTTTAGATCCAAAAGTAATATCCAAAAATCCAAAAGCTCTTGTCCATTGAAAGCTTTCCCTCAGGCAGGTAAACCACAGAAATTCTCTTCCATCTATACCACATTCCAATACTTCCAGCCTCCAAACGCCCAAGGCACCACTTCTATGCATTGCTTGACTGCCTCCTGAGAATTCTGATGAGCAACTGTTTTCTTAAGTTCCCCAAGATCAAACCTCTGAACTCTACAAAGGCTCAAAGGGCTGCAGCCCTGTAAGAATTAATCTACACGAAGTTTGTATATTGTACCAGAGAAGGCCTTCTGCCCAACTCCTCTTCCCTTTCCCAACTACAAGAGCAAATGCTGGATACAGACAGACACATGTAGGGACAAATTGAGTTACATTTATCTAGTAAGTGAGGCTTTGGTGAAGACACACTTTTATTATGGATCAATTTCTATATAGGTGCTAAAGCCAAGCTAAGCAAAAGTTTTAATCAGTGCTACAAACTAATTTCCACCTCAAGACAAACTACCACCAGAAAGGAGGAATTTGATACTTTCTGCAACCAATTTGTTTGATTCCCCGGTCATTTTTCTGTACAGCACACAGTGGTCAAGGCATTATTTTCCCTCCAAAAACACTGGCACTCTGCTATAGGTTGCAGATAAATGTTTCAATCTGAACAATCCAATTATACAAAAAGATGGCAGCCCCCTTTCTCTTACAGAATTACTTTTTTTTTTTTCCTTCTAACTTGTCAGAATGAAACTAGAGAGCTGAAGCCAGAAGAAGGTTCCTTGTCACTCCAGCAGTGTAACACACTTGATCGCTGTTGGTACAGCAGAGCTAGGAAGGTCCTCAACAGAGAGAATGAAATGGGGCATGGGACAGGGTGTCCTTTCCAGACTGCCCAGCTCTGGAACTGCACATCCAATAGCTCTGCACCAATAACTGGGATGATGTCCAGTAATGTGCTTTCCACTGCCATTATGTAGAAGGTCTGGTATTTATATGCATACTCACCTTTCTGAAGAGGGGACAGTTCTTGTCTACTGCTAGAAAGAATGCCAAGTAACACAAAGATCTCCCAAAACTTCCCTTAGACGTATTTATCTCATTGCAGCCTCACGCCCTCAGCAGTCACCTGACTGGGAAAGGGACTAAGCCAGTGTTTCCCAGCCTCTCCCTAAGGACTGAAGCCTGCCAGGGCTGTCTAATACAGTTTCAAACAAGATTTCAGCTCCTTTCTGCAGCCAGGGAGAGGTCAGAGGGACACCAGGCAGAACAGTAACTACACACATAGGTCACTTCAGCTCTGTGCAAGCCTGTAACAGAAGCCCATCTCCCAGCCCATGATTCTCTAGAGATCGTGTGGCTGTCCAATAGCAAAATTCTCAATGATTATACCAAAGTACTAAAATACAGACAAGATTGAAGGGTTGACCCCTGAGTCCAGACCACAGCGTCTTTAGCTTAGTCTTCACATTCAGATCAAATTAATGTACCGATGACAGACACTCCCCATGTGTCACTCCAAGCTGTTTTCAAAGTGTTCATGCAGAACTCAATTTTTTCTACTATTAGCTATTCCCTGTCAGCAGCCAAGGCTACAGGACAGGCTTCTACTAATACATTGCTGCTGATCTAGGGGTTAAGATTCCTGGCTGACGTAGCTTTACCAGCCAGAAACTGTTTTACCAAGAAAAGGAAAATAATCTGATTTTATTTCCAATACGATAGAGAGGATCTTTAATAGTACAGGAACACAGATCTATTCTGGTTAACATGACAGTATGAGACAATGCTAATGAAGGAATGTAGTGGGCTATCAAGGTACATGTAACATTTTCTTCCCAGTTATTCTTTTTATTAAAATAAATTACAATCTCAAATACAGAGCTGAAGGAGGGAAAAAGCCAGTGCCAAACCATTGTGTACCGTACTCAAACAGGGCAATAGGCTATGTTCATCTTTATTCAAAATGGTTGCTGGAATAATTTAAACATGTATGTTGTGTCTAGGTGTTTAGCAGCTACAGCTGACAGCTTAGTAAGAAGCCACACATACAAGTTACAAAGAACAGCATGACCCTAGATGCTTTTCTTAGACCTATGAACAGCATCATTCCCGTTCCACTCCTTAGTCACAGCATGCCCACTTTCTAGCTCTCACACTCTGTCTTACCACTCTCTCAGGGCAAGGTTTTAACCCAGGCAGAAATGGAGAACATGTACTTGCTACTGTCCCATTCCCTGGCCTCTTCATTTGTTTGCTTCTATGCTGGATATTTCCCAGGGTACTTCCTACCCTGCTGCATCAGTCTCTGCAAGCAAACACCAACCACATGCACTGCCCTGTTCATCAGATGGCACCCCAAACAACTGGAAGTTCTTTCTTCCTATATCACTGATAAACAGGTGTCTAAAGCTCTAGTCAAAGCTAGTATATCCCTCCTCAGCAGTCTCAATCCACACTGAATGCAAACATTTTCCAGGATTTAATCTACATCTTACCTGGTAATGTTTTTTCTGCACTTATTAACTGGGAGGATCAATAGTCCATTCTGTAACACAGCTGCCTGGAATTTAGTAAGATAAATTATTGTATTAGCAGGTTGGACCAGTCTATCCTCTCCAACTAGGCTTGGAGTAAGAAGTTTGGTTTGTTGGGATCTTTATGTGAACAACACTGATCCAAACAGAATAAAATGCCCTGGACTCATCTAACCCTGAGTAAAGAAGGCAGAAATAATGGGAAGTAGTGATCAGGGGTGTTTCCTGTGGTTGTGGATAGGGAGCAGGTAGGGAGGCAAACTCCACTAAGTTCCTGCCACTGGAATAGTCTCCTGTGATTGAATCACCTTGCAATGCCAAGAGCAGGGATCAAGTTTACATGAATGCATTAGGAAGTCCTAAAGAAGCAGACTGCACTCAATGCAGTCAAACAAACTTTCTAGGAGCCATAAGCCAGTTAGGTCCATTCTAACAATGAGCTTCTGGTGGTTTCTTGCTTCACTACACTGCACAGCAGTCAGAAGTCTCCAGCCTTCTCTGCTCCCTTCTCCCACTTGGAAACCACAGTGAGTTTTTAACTCATCTGCAGTTCTGCAGCTTATGAGTTTCCTTTACCAATAGTTGTCTTTTCCACTGGCTGTTTTTTGAGAAAGGGGAATGGGAGATAAGAGTTGGAAGAAATTTGTCCTTCAGACCAAGTGTGTGATAATCATGTGGCCAATTATTTCAAAGTACTGCATTTCTTTATCTATGGCTGCATCAAATAGGTTTCTGTTTTACATGGTAAAAGCTGATTTACTAAAACTGCTTATTATGTGAATACTTTCCTTCCAAGTATTCATATAATGGAGACAAATACATTAAAGATCATCCTCAAGGCATTTCTGAAGTTCATCCAGTTCTGTGCAGAGTTTTGAGTCCCCAAACAGTCTGTAAAAGGGAGTGCAACCAACTCCTTGACTTGAGAGCTTGAATAAGATAAAACTGAGTGCTAGGGCATCTCTTATGGTAAAGAAGAATGAGGTTAAAGTATCACACCCATTGCTTCTGTTCCAGGTGTGACCAGTTCCTCCACTTTGACACCAAGGCTCTTTTTTCACCTTTTGTTACCAGAGCTAGGTTTATTCTGCAGGAAAATCTAAACAGCATAAAAACAGCTGCAACTTAAGGCAGATTTCAATACCATGTAAACTGGAAGGACTGTAGGGTAGCTTTTACACAGAGTCATTTTGCCTATTTTTTTATGGGACCAGATGTGAAAAGAAAGCATCATTTGCTCTATGGACTGGAGAGAACTTATATTCCCTCTCTAGCATCTCCTGGTTCAAGAAGAGTTTGGCAGATCAGCCACTTTGGAAGTACTCCACTTCTAAACATTTTCATATACCTTTCTGACAGATTTCCCAGAGATACACACAAGGTAACAAGGTTGAAGTAGGAAATCCATTAGGAACTGGCCTGCACTGTGGATATTCGTACTTCATTGAATCATAGAATGGTTTGTGTTGGAAGAAACCACAAATATCATCTATGCCTATCTCCATGGGCTTGGACACCACCCATTAGACCAGGTTGTTCAAAAGTCCATCCAACCTGGCCTTGAACACTACCAGGGATGGGATATCCACAACTTCTCTAGCAACCCTTTAAGTAAAGAACGTCTTCATAACATCTAAATTTCTTGTCTAGCTTGAAAGCATTCCCCCTTGTCCGATCACCATCTGCCCATGCAAGAAGTTGCTCTCCCTCTTTATATAAGCTCCTTTTAAGTACTGAAAGGCTTAAATTCTTCTACTGGAAGGCCACAAATACTTCACACATTCTTCTTGAAGTTCATTGCCCTGCATGTCATGGAGCAACTTTTATCTGCTTTCATAGTATCTGCACAGAATCCACTCCTTAGTATCAGTAGTGCCTCTTAAAATAAGTTTTTGGATCTCAGGCTGAAAACCAGAACTATTAAGGCTTCATATCCTAAATTTTATTCAAAATACTTTAGAAGAATACAGGCAAACAGGGCAGTCAGCCCAAAGTGCACACGTGACAGGATAGATTTTAATGTTCAGCATCACTGGAATTTCATTTGCTTTTTCAGTCCACTGCCCAAAGGAATGATTTCAGTTTCTGGTCCTCAAGATTCAACCTGACATGTGAGAAAAGAACACTGGAAGGCTTTTTAAAAAAACCACAAGCATAACAAAGCAACCTAGTGGGCTTTATTTCCCTGCAATACTTCCTGAAGCAGCTCAAAACCCTAACTGTTTGCTTGCATTGGAGTCGAAGCCTGCTGGAGTCAACAGCAAGGTTTCCCATGGGTTACCATAGCTCACCAGTCCTCATCCAAGGCAGAGCTGACTGAAAACATCAAGAAGCAGAAGTAAATACCTGTAATCATTCAAGAAGTGAAATATACTGCATCTTCTCTCAATCCTCCATGAAAGCTTCTTGCCCTTGTCAGAAAAGGCAGCAAGGCCACTGCAGAGCTCTGCACAGCAGTACTGCAGCTGGT
The DNA here is from genome assembly GCF_048771995.1 of Taeniopygia guttata. Classification (NCBI taxonomy): domain Eukaryota; kingdom Metazoa; phylum Chordata; class Aves; order Passeriformes; family Estrildidae; genus Taeniopygia; species Taeniopygia guttata. The sequence continues at coordinate 26,219,345 of NC_133030.1, read as the reverse complement.
GCAGCTCAGCACCCTCAGGAGTGGGAGAGGTTTGGCTCAGCAGCAGGGGTACTGTACTGAGGGATGGCAGCAAGTTACTACCAACAGCAAATCACCTGTAGGTAACTGAAAGGACTATGTCCCTGAGAGCCCAGAAGGCAAGTACTGTATCTTCCTGCAAACATGAGAGACACAGCTTGGGCAACCTCACAGTAGGAACTGGACTGAGGAGGCTGAAGACTTGCCAGCACTGTTACTTATGGGTTGCCTGCAGCAATTCTAGCTCCTCTAGCCTGGAAAAACTTAGTTGCAATAAACAGAGTCCTACCACAGTCACCTATTAAGAGAGCATAAACTCCCATACAAACCTAATGCTTCTGGATCCAGGCCCCTGGTACCATGGAGATCTCTCACATGCCTTTTCAACAAACTGCAGTGCCCAGGGACAATCACTAGATTTAACACACAAATTCCAACTATCCCAAGTCTGAAAGGCTCATTCCCATCATCCCATTCACAGCAAGGAGAAACCAGTGAAGGCTCAAATGTGATTAGGATGCCAGTCACATTTACTGCCGTATAGCAGTGCCCAGCTTCAACCCACATTCCAGCACGAAGGAATTGAAACTAATGTACTGGTCATCGAAACAAAGCTGGATGATTACAGCAGAGGATACACCACGTTCTTTGCACAACATTTTCCTTTGTGCTGCTGGAAAAATTTGTGCCCAGACAGTGAAGAGTGCATTTTGATGTTAAATTACAGTGACCACCATGCTGGAAGGTAGCAGCAAAAAGTTACCACTTGAACAGCTTCTTAACTGCTTCAAGGATGCCAAATTCTGTTGTAATTCTTCAAAGAGCAAAATCAAAAATTCTTGGTGAAAATTTCCAGATACAGTAGTCACTGTTTTCTGACCCTCCACTAAAGTCTTAGACTAAAATATCAAGTTTTTTTTTAAATCTATCTGTCACAGTTGCCTCTCACAGAGTACCCTCTACACCCATTGCACTGAGTAACTAGCGATAAAACAGCTTGCCTGATCACAAAGTCTGTTTTAAAAAGATAAGAGCTCCTTAAAGGGCTTAAACAGCTCTCATATTGTTCAGGCATTTCCCCATGAACTCTCAAAAGCAGCCCAAATTCACACATCACTGATCAGCTGATGGCAAAAACACAGGCAGTTTATTAATGCTCTCTGATCAAGAGTATAGCTTTTTCCACTCAGGCTACAAGCAGAAACTTTTAGCTTTTGAGGTCCCCTGTTCAATCCCTGGATGCCAGCCATGACAGACCAAATGATTCAAACAATAACTGAATAATCTCCACTCTTGAGATGGTCAGAATAAAGAATATGCAGTGTTTGCCATGCTTGCTGATACCATGAGTTCTGACAGAAGCTCACATCACCCTGTTGTGGTGGTAGAGGGATTCTTACAGCTTTGCATCTCCTAAGAAGTCCCATTATTGTGTTACTGTGTATATATATATAGTATTTTATTGTATATTATATATATATATATACACATTATATATATATAATTGTATTATATATATATGCATATGTGTGTGTAAATATACATTGATTCTCCAATACATATTTATTTTCTTTTTGTTGGAAATTCATGATCACCCAGGGAAAGCCCAGAAGACTCAGGCTAAGTTTTGTAAAATCCATAGAAACCTAAAATTACTAAAAGCACCAGTCATTATCCTGTGAAGAAATTAATTTGGGTCCATAAAATATGCAGGCTTTTATGACTTGGTTATACTTGGAGGGGCTGGTTGCAGTGACCTGCAGCATTTTGGCACAGTCCAGCCACACACAAGCCTATTCATTTGTTGACATTTGAGAATAGACTTCCAGGTGGGCAGTTGTTCTCAGCCCTATACATGGGTGACACTCTGAAGTTACTGCTTTTTGCAGCCTGAGAAGAAGACAGTCTTCACCTGAACAAGTGCAGGCAAGCCAGAGAAGCTCAAACACACAGACCAGAAGAAAAAAATTAAAAAGCCAGTAAAGCAATACAATGGACCAGGCACAGAATAGGGAAGGCAGCAGGCAGCTGATCATGATCACACATTCATTCTGTTCCAAGCTGCAACTCAAAGGACAATCGAGTAAATATTTTAGGGAACTTCTAGAGAAATACCATTAATTACACAAAACACTATCAAAGCAGACTCCATCTCACAGAAAGCACATTGTGGACTTCAGAGAAAGGTGAATGCTTGCATGAAAGAATGTGCCCAGTTACGCAACTCATGGGGAGAAGCTCCACTTTGACTCCACCCAAAGACCAGCTCACACCTGCATCACGGAGTATCTGGACCCTGTCATTTTAGCCCACACATTGCAGTTGTGCATTCTGCTCTCATTCCTTCCCAAGAATGACTTGAGTCACCCACTGTAAGGCTTAGTTACACTTCAATTCCAGGGTGCAGTGAAAGGCTCTGCTTGGGTTCTGTACTGCAATCAATTACCATCATATCAGAAATTCCTTTGTGTGAATTAGACCGGCAGCTGATTTGAAGGGGGGAGAAGTCCATTTCCAGTTTCAGGAAATAGGGAGCACCAGTTCTATAAGGACGGTCCAAGAGTGAACAAAAAGGCCAGACTACTTCCTAGGGCCAGAAACAAGTGTCTGCTGGTGGTCAGCTAACCTTGCCCGCCCCACCAAGCCCTGAGCCTTCTTGCATACCTGAAGAACTGAAGCAAGGAAAGAACACATAGTTGGCACAGAAAGTGGTGGAACAAGTTAATGCGTTTGTGCCACGCTAGCTTCACTTATCGATAGCTTTAGAGACCATGGAACCCTCCTCCCATGCCCAGTGACAAATCAGACTGTCTTCTCAAGCACTGGATATTCAGGCACATTAATACCCTCCCTGTTTATCAGCTTTCTCCTGCCCTAGGCTGGAGAGGACACGGTAACCCCAGTAGCCTGCGAGGGGCCCGGTGACACGGCCACAGGCAGCACCCCTGGGTGCCTGTCCCTCGCCCTCCCCTCCCTGCTGTCGGCAGCCAGAAGAGAGGAAGAGGACGAACAAGGACACCTTGTTCGGTCCCATGTACCGAACTTTTCCAGTCAGCTGCCCGGAGTCCAGTTCACAGACCGGCAACACGGACGCCGGAGACAAGGGACTGCAGCCCCGCGAGCACGGGCCCCGGCGCGGCCCCTTTCCCAGGGGGTCCTGGGAAGCCGCTTTATCCCCACTCTCCGCAGCGCTGCCAGCGCCCGCGGCTCCGGTTTCAGAGTGGGAAGCGGCTCTGCGCGGATCCGGCACAAAGAGGCCCCTGTCCCCGCGGCGGAGCGGAGGCGCGGGCTCCGGAGGGAGGGAGGGAACGCCTCGGCAGCCCCCAGTGACGGGGCGGCGGCAGCGGGCCGGCCCCAGGAGGCCGGCGGCGGGGCACCCAGCGAAGCTTAGGGACGCAAAGGCAGTGAAACTCTGGCAAGAGCTTCTCCAGCTCCTCGCGACCAACCCGCCGGGACCACAGCCCCGCCGCCCTTCCCAGCACCGCACGCCGCCGCTCCCGCACCTACCGGGGGTCTCCGCTGCGCCTCCAGACAAACCGCGCCGAGCCGCCTCCCAGTCCCCTCCAGCCCACAGCCAGCGCCCAGCCGGGTACCGCCTCCCCCACCCGCCCCCTTTCCATGAGGAAACTTTTCCCTCACAGTTGCCAGCGCGTCCCGAGACACGCTGCTCGCCGCGGGAAGGCGGCGCCGGGACCTGGACGGGCTCCGCCGCCAGGACCCCCAGCACCCCACAGGGCACAGGTCCGAAACGGCGGCGGGCCCGGGGAGCGAAGCCCACAGCAGTGACCCCGCCGCTTACCTCGCAGGCGGCGCGGCGCGGCGGGACGCTCGGCGGGCAGCGGCCACCTGGGGGAGGGGCCGGCTGAGCCCTCCCCCTACTTCAGCCGCGGGACTCGGGGGTCCCGCCCCGCCTCCAGGGGGTCCCGCCCCGCCCCCAGGGGGTCCCGCCCCGCCTCCAGCGGCTCCCGCGGGGCGGGCCCGGGCTCGGGGTGCTCCGGTGGCAGCGACGGAGCCACTTCGGCGCAGCTCCCGCCTCCCCGCCTCCGCCGCCCGGCCCTTGATCCAATTAACGGGAGCGGGCTCTGCCCAGGCAGGTGGGGTCGGCAGAGGGTGCCGGGAGGGCAGCGCCGGCTCCCGTCGTCATTCTCCCCCACCTCCACCTTGGGAAGGGCTGCAGCTGTGGGATGAGGAGGGGCCTGAGGGAAGTCGGCCTGGATGGGATCCCCCTCCGTGGCGGGGTCGGGAGTGAGACAGCTCTGGAAGGAGCTGCCCACTCGGCCCAGCCCCGAGTTCGGCTCCTGTCCGTGAGTTCGTTCATCTGTGTGCTGTACCGGCCTGACCTGCAGGGCCTGGAGCCCCCCTGGTGTTGGAGCAGGAGGTTCCCCAAGGCTGGCTTCCACCCAAGTGAATTGCTGTGGTCTCTCTTGTGAGAGTGGCATGGGTCACTCTCCCTGGGCTTAGAGGGTGGCATCACCTCAGTTCGCCTTGGCATCCGTCTTTCTCGTTCAGCCCGATCTTGCTAACTGCTTTCAGTCACTCTTCCATTTTTCTGAAAACGCCTATCTGAATAATTTGGACGTCATCTTTTAAGTCCCTGAGTGCAATGTCCCCTGGGCCAGGGCTTGCTGGCAGAGCACTACCAGGCTGTGCTGGCCCGCCTTCTCTTGACTGCTTCCAAGTGACTTGGGACATAATTCCAAGGACCAGCTGTGGGTTTGTAGTGATGTTTATTCAATTAGTGGAAAAAGGAAAGACTGAGAGCCTTGCAGAAGAAAGAGAGGAAAGAGCATGCCATAAATCTTCCGTTTCTCTTCAGCAGTACTTAGGTGTTTTGCCTTCCTTTGCAAGTGCCCTAGATTTCATAAGAACCAGAAAATAACTGTGCTGATGCCCTTCATATACAGTGAAATTTTGTGTTCGAAAGTGGACATTAGAAACCACTCCACTTAATTTCTTCTGAGACCAATCCTCTGTTCACCTTTACCAGCATAGGGTCCCTGGAAGGTGGACACCCATGACAGGTCATTGCCTATGGTGTCACTTGTAAAAAGTGAGAAATATGCTTGTCTTGTCCTTGAAGTTAATCACAGTTGAGAGTATAAGCAACAACTTTGTCTTTTACTAGAACAAAACTGAACCGTATTCTTTGGCATAGATACTCCCTAATTCAATTAAGTTCTGCATTTTTGATTTCTGTTATCAAATTAATGTACATTAATGAAAGTCAGAAAAGGCAAGCTCCTGTCATCCATTAATAGTCTATATCCAGTGTTTGCCCAGTGTTATGTTTGCATGCTGATTTCTATATTGCTATCCCATGTGCATCTAAGATAGCGTGTCTAAGACAGATACTGCCCATGTGGGACTTGGCCACCACCAATACTGATTGCAAGGTGAGAGTATTAAATAGCATGGCTGTTGCAATCCTGTCCTCCAAGGCTGGAATGGCGTGGGGAAGATAGGGTGCTTTGGTAAATTAGCTCATAATGATAGTGATCTTTTTGTTCGTTTTCATGGTATGGGCAGCTTAGCAATGGCCATGGAAGAGAAGGAGGTCAAATAGCATGATATTTACTCCTTCATCTCTTGGGTTTTATATTTTGTTTTACTTTTTCATGGAATATAGGCTTGTTTTCATATGCATGGCAAACTCTAGTTGCTCTAATGATATATACATCAGTATATATAATTTATATATTTGTATATGATTTATACATTTATATATAATTTAGCTAAGGTGGCAAAATTGTTCATGCTTTGGACAAAGGTCCTGGAAACAAGGAGGCAGAACACCTAATGGTATTATTACTACCATGAAACTGATCTTAGTTTCAATATAGCTTTACCAGGTCCAGTGACAAGACAACGTGATTCTGTTGGAGAGAACCATGTCCCATAACTGAGGCAGAACCTCAGCATAATTGTACATCAGAGAACAGGCATAATAAAATAAACCTAATATCCTGCCCATGCAGAATTCTATTCCTCTTTGTTGCATACTGCAATTCTAAGACACTGTGAATACATGAAAGAATATTTTTTCAAATTAGTCTTTCTCTTGCTCAGAGTACCATCCAGACACTGAGCTGTGGGACATCAGGCCAGTGGCATTTTTTCTGTGCATGAATTGTGTACTGTCTGTTGTTCTTACCCTTAGTGGATAATAATTACAAAAATATCTCGTGATTCTCTAGAGAGAAATCAAACTTGGTGTTAGTCATTGACACAAACACTCTATTTAGCATGTGACCTCATCTTGAGTACTTTGTGCAGCTCTGAGACTCAAAATTTAAGAATGGTGTTGAAGTCCTCGACTGGTCCAGAGTCCAGAGTCTGGCTTGCCTAGGTTGGAGGAAAGCAGGCTGAGGGAAGACCTCATGGCTCCCTACAGCTTCCTGAGAAGGGTAAGTGGAGTGGGAGATCTGATCTCTACTCCTGGGATCCAGTGATAGGATGCATAGCAGTGGTTTGAAGCTGTACAAGGGGAGGCTTAGACTGGACAATAGGAAGCATTTCTTTACAGAGAGGGTAGTGAAACACCGGAACAATCTTCCTAGAGAGAGGTGGTAAATGCACCAAGCTGTCAGTTTTTAAAGGCATTTGGACAATGCCCTCAATACCAGGCTTTGACTAGGTCAGCCCTGAACCGGTCAGGCAGTTGGACTAGATGTTCATTGTAGGTCCCTTCCACAGGCAATAGCCTTTTCTACTCTTTTCTAGTCTATTCCATTTCTAAAAAATGCTAACTGTGATAGCTCCGAGATGGAAATGTGTAGGTTATACTGGTTTTTCCTAATGGATACAGTTCTAAGAAAAATGCTGTATATTATAAAAGTGCCTGTTGAGACGCTAAGATTTGCTAATTGGTTTGGTGTATATGTCCAAAACCAGATTGTATTAGTGATTATCATTTTTGTGTATGGCATTCTGATACAGCAAGTAATACAACTTTGTTACTGTTCAGGGAAAGAGCATAGAGACTGAGTATTTGTTGTTTTTCTGGGGAATTTTTCTGTGCCTTTTCTAGTATGTGAGAAAATCCATAGGTAACTGTAGTTATAGCGCAAAAAATACTAGCACGTGAAACCAAACCCTACAGAAGGCATGGCTATGTACAGCTATTTCAGAACCTGTGTTCATAGCCTCCTGTGTGGATGACTGTACCTTAATTACTCAGCATAGTTACTGTTAGGCCTGAAGCCAGGGACTTTACTGCTTCAGAGATGAGGGATAAGGTTCCCCACGGGCCGGCAGACAGCAGCCTCCTTTGCAGGTGCGGAGGGAAGTGCTGGTACTTCCCTTTGTGTTGGTAGAGCTCTTCCTTCCCCATTCTTGTCAGCTCTCTGAGCTGCTCTCGACCAGACTTTGTTATCAGCTTTTGAAGCACCTTTTGTTGTTGATGGTGTTGATGCTGTTGTTGTTGTGTTCCAACAACAGGTGAGTTTTCTTGTGGAAATGGTGTTTTGAATTTTTTTTTTGATTGCCGTGTTTGGGGCCTTTCCCAAACAGCTTTAACAGGCCAATTTGGTGCTCTACAAACTAATGAGGGGTATATGATTTTACGTGCTGCACCAAATAAACAAGAGGCAGACAAAGACGGACCGCGTGTCTCAGGCCGGCTCGGCCCTCGCAGCCGCCTTTCGCTCCCGGGGAGCCGGAGGCGCTGCTCATGCTGATGGCCGGGAGGCCGCCAGGGGTAGGGGGGTGGAGGCGGGCTGGGGCTAGACAAGCACGCCGAGCCCTCCCCGGCCTACCCCTGTCGATGGCGCTGCCCCTGCCCCTCAGCAGCGAAGGCTGGCGGGGGCCGCCATGGCCGGCGAAGTCGGTGCCGCTCCGGGGGCCGGGCCGAAGCCGCTGTCCCCCGTTCCCGCCCCGGTTATGAAACCGCGGGGGAGGGGCCAGTGCCCGCCGCCGGCCGCGGCGGCGCCGGGAGAACCGAGGCCGCGGGAGCGCAGGTGAGAGCGGGGTGGGCTTTCCGCCCGGGCCGCGAGGGGCCCGGGCCGCGCCGGGGGCTGAGGGGAGGCCCCGCCATGCCCGGAGGTGCCGGAGGCGGCAGCTGCCTGGGCAAGAGCCTGCGTGATGCCCGCCGAGCTGTATTTAACAGATATCCGTGATGGCCATTCAGGAATTCTAAATGAGCTCAACGTGAGCACAGGCTCAGCCTAGGGATGCTGTGCGGGAAGGTGCTGCGGCTGCCGAGGGCCTTTGGCGCACGGCCCGCTGGCTGCAGAGAAGGCCGTGGAAGGCCCGTGCTTCTCCTCAGGGGCCTGGTGGCGTTGTGGCCGGCATAACCCGGGACACGAGTCGCTGGATCTCACCGCCGTTAGAAGAGCAGTTCCGGTGTGGTTGCCAGGCTGTGCACGAGCTGAATCCAAATACCAGGTGGTAGTTGTGAGGAAAAGTGGCCACTATGCAGGAAGTACCTTCTGAGCCCATTTGTTGCAAGGCCAGTCAGCCCTGGCCATCATCATAAAAATTCTGACCTTTTGCTTAGTTGAATCTAAAGAGCTCAGTGTGAGCTACCAGAGAAATAGTTAGGGGATTATGTGGTTTCACAGATGTACTTTATGCAGATCTGTGGGTTTCAGGCTTAAAAGTCTAGTAGAGGCACATCTGTCAAAACATATTCTAGTGCTCTAGGATACATTCATTTTCATATGTGAACAAAGAAGATTTTATTGGACCTGTTCCTCTCTTCAGTAGAGAGCAACAAAAAGCTAGTGTCATCCCAATGAAAGAGGATACACATCTAAATCACTACCTTCAGACTAACTGGGATATGTTCCATTCCAGTTTTCCTCTCTGTCCTCTGGTTAGAAGTGTATGACAGTCTTACCTTCCATGCTTTGCTTGCTTTCAGTGGTAAGACAGTATGGCTCCAGTGAACCAGCCAAAGGACAAGAAACGTGAGAGGGCATGTCAGCATTGGCCAGAAGAAACAAAATCAGCTGGGAAGAGGAAACGGGACTATGGAGAACGAGGGAATGAGAAACAAGAAAAGAAGTTGTTTGTGAGAAAAACATCTAGACCCTCAGGGAAAATCGGTAATATTTCCTCAGATTCTTATTCTTTCTCCCTACCAGATTTACTGAAAATGACAGGCATTGACTAGTTGAAGAGAAAGAATGCCAAGAATCATGTTCAGACATGAGTGTTCAGATGATGTTAGATGTTGAAGTAATAGGCAGACTTGTGTTGGGGTAGTACATCCTCCAAGTTTTTGTCTAGTTAATGTGTGTGCATGCAGGAGTGTTTGAGACTCTGTACCCCTTGATAAAAGCCTGAAGCACTGAAGATGCTGTTACAGCTCATTTGAGGGTGGTCAAGTTTTATGGAATTCCAGTATTGCCAGATCTCTGTTTTAGTGTCAGACTTGGTAATAAATTCTTACTCTCATGCGATTCTGAATACAATTGTTCGTTTTAACGTTGGTGTCCTACAGCATCCAGTCTGAACTGGTATTTGAACCCCATTCTTCCTCTGTTCTAACTTTTGCTACAGTAAGTATGAATACTTTCTACTTCTGTTCAGATTATAAAGGACAGAGTTTCCTCTAATTTCTTCTTCTCATGTGCATTTTTTTCCTTTAGTGACTAACTTATGAAAAAGACCAAATCTTAAAAGAGTTTTGATGTAATGTGGAGTTGTGATTAATTTCTAATATAGTGGAAAGTTTAATGCTTTGCATTTATTTAGGAAGTTGTCCAGACTTTACCTACAGCAATTTCATAGAATTATTTAGGTTCAAAAAGACCTTTAAGATCATAGAATCCAACTGTTAACCCAGCACTGCCAAATCCACCACTAAACCATGTCCTTAAATGCCTCATCTGCACATTTTAAAAAATATCTTTAGGAATGGGGACTCATCTGCTTCCCTGGGCAGCCTGTTCCAATGGTTGACAACTCTTTCAGTGAAGAAATTTTTCATGATAGCAAATCTGAACCTCTCCTGGTGTAACTGGAGACCCTTTTGTCCTTCCTCTCACTTGTTACTTGGGAGAAGAGACCAACTCCCTTCTCGCTACAGTATCCTTTCAGGTGGTTGTAGAGAGCAATATGGTTTCCCCTCAGACTCCTTTTCTCAGACATAACCTTTAATTCCATCAGTGGTTTAGGAAATCACTAGGGTTACTGCCTTATGTGGAGATACTGTGTGTTTTCTGTACAATTTTGGCTTAAGGATCCAGAAATTACTGAAGTGTTTTTCAAAAGTCAGAGATACGGGGGTTCTATGATTTTGCCCATTCCTATTGTGTGGTCTGTAAGTCCAAACTCGGAGGAGTTGCAGGGTGAACAGTGACTGTGGAGGCAAAATGCTCTGTTTGAAAGGAGTTCTGTTTATAATTGTATATAGTTAAAACATCTTCTGTAGTTAGTTTAGCTACATGATTTTATTGTAACTTTGTGACCCGATTTTTGTATTTGGTAAGAATCTGCCATTCCTGTAAGATACTTCAGAAAAATGAGGCTAATCATATTTTCCCTTAACCCTTTCTTAAAAAGATGAAGACATTTCTATTTGAGATTTCCCATTCTGTGTTCCAGTTTGTTTGTGTTCGGACTTTTTTTTTCTCCTGATCCATATAGGACAGTTTCCATTTCTTACAATTAAACCACCTTTTTAGAGGGTTTCTTTCAGCTGATTCTAGAAAGGCCTGAAGCTTTGTTTCTTAATAAATTATCCTTAATTGTAAAATGGAATCTGAAAAAAAAATACCTCAATTTCTGTCACCTCTGAAGAAGGAACTGTGGATACCAATTCTTCAGTGAAAAAAAAAGGGAATTAGAATAGAAATACTTTTGTACCTATTTCAACAAGTGTGACAAGTGTTCTCACTATGTGAACAAAGAAGTGTGCTTTTCTCCATCATTGCATTAAAGAAAGATTTAATTTAGGGTGTAATCATATAGGATGATCCACATGCTTTCAGTCTTCTGTGTTTGTTTTTTTTTTTAAAGGGTGTCCTTACATGAAAATAGCATTTGTGTTTCTTAAGAAATGCATTTGACATTTAGATGTCCTGAAGTGTTACAGGCCATTGTTGTAGGAATGATTAGATCACAGACATGCGACTGAACAGATCTTTTACATAAAGGTCCCTGAAGACAAAAATTTGGAACATGAGCAAAATCTAGAAACAAGCTGTGCTGTCAGCAAAAATCACTCCAAACAGAATGGTTTTCAGGCAGTGAGGTGTCAGCAAGTCTATTATCAAAAATAAAACTTGCAGTGCTGTAAGCATACTGTATGGGCTACAGCATGAGCAGACAGAAAGTTCTGATTCACAGCAGGCTTTTCAGGAACTGTGTGGGAGCTCCTGTTGCCATACTTGGGAAATTTTCAGGTGTTCCTGCTTGATCATAAATGTGACTTTTCTTTAGCTGTATGCAGGGGCTTACCACCTCCCATGGCATATTTCCAAGTTTCTGGGGCTTTGGATAGCAGCATTACATTTTGGGTATGAAACATTGAAATTGTATGTTGTCCAAAAGGCGCACCACCCACCTGTGGCATTGCTTTAGTCATTTCCTGTTATCTTTGATAAATCTGTGGGAAAGAGAAGGAAGATTTAACAAGAGGAAGCGTACACAAATCTCTGGTGGCCTATGGGATGCACTGGACTCCATAATTGCAGAAGCTGCTGCACCTTGATGTATAAGAATTATTTAGAAGCTTTTATCTTGTGGCTGAAGCTTTTCATGGATGTAGCAGAAAATGCAGATGTCTTCGTATATTGTTTCTATTGAATGAGCATGACAGGTGTTGCTAATCAATAAGTTTTACTCTTTTCCTCACTGGCAGGTTGCAGTGGAGGTGGATTTGTGATGAGAAACAAGAGAGTCCTTTCCTCTCAGCTGGAGCGGCGATGCAGCATTGTTCATTATGTTTACCAGAAAATGCTGGGAGGCTCCATGCAAGCACAGCTCAGGCAGGTGAGGAGTGTCTCCTTCAGGACCTGTTGGACATTTCAGCTCCCTACATAAAAAGATCTTCAACACAAGCAGAGGAATTTTAAGGGGTCTAAAAAGTTCCCCACATACACAGTTTGTGGCTCCAAGTCTGGTGCACAATTATGTTTGTTAATCCTGTGAAATGCAAGAACTGAGATGGCTTTCCCTTTTGTTTGACCCAGCCCTGCCTATTTTTAGCCTTTCTTAATTCTGTACTTCCTTGAATCATATTTAAACTTGTCCACTCTCCCAGCTGAGTTATTGCACAGTGATATTTTTGCATGCTGATCTGACTGTTTTGTGATACTGTTCTGTATCCACTCTACTTTGGCAGTCTTGTCAGGTTACGTGTTGATTTTTTTCCTCTTCACAGACATAGTCTTCAAGTCCATAATGTTTTACTGTTTTGTAGAGCCGAATGCCTTTCGTTTGAAAGTTAATTCTTCCTGTAACATCCATAGGTGGGAAGGACCTGGGCAAGCTTTGTTGTTAAGATATTGTGTGAACTTACATTAATGACAGTTAGAAATTGTTATAATTCCTCATTCAGAGAATCTCAGGGATGCTTGCAGAAGTCATATTTCTCTTTACCTTTTTAACAGAGATTGGAGCTGGCTTTTGTGCGTTCTCTTTCCTCATACTGCCTCTTTCGAAGAGCAAGTCCTTTTGACAGGAGAGTGACATGTCTGGAATGGCACCCAACACACCCCAGTACGCTAGCTGTCGGTTCCAAAGGTGGAGACATAATCCTTTGGGATTGTGAAGTACTTGCTAAAACCTGCTTCATAAAGGGGGTAAGCCTCTCTGTGTGAGGAATGGGTGGGAGGGAAAACTGGAGTACTATGAAATACTGCAGATAAAACCTGAGGTTTTTATCTTCACAACTGAGGTTGTGAGAAACATATAAGGATTTTGGATTTCAGAGTAGCTAGTTATGGGTAGGACTGAGATGCAACAGCATGTCTGTTCCCAGGTCCCAGACTGTTTTAGCACTGGGGATAACTGAGGCATGATGATTAAGATAATGAAGCAGCACTTGGTCTGTGCTCAGTGGAAAAATAATATAACAACTGGCAAAACCGAGAGATGCCAGAAACAAATTGGCAGAGAGGGTGTGTCTGGTTTAGGTCTTGATCTTTCTCTGCTCACCTTTTATTGTGGCAGATGAAGAAACATCTTTGGGGAGAAACAAAGTACCTTCATGTCAAGTGGTAGAATGAATGGTGTGTACATCTGGCATACCCCCTCATTGCTGTATTCAGCCATTTCCATTCCAACAGGGGATCAAAGACTTTGTACCTTTTATCACCCAAGTTAAGATAGATACACATTGAGAGGTCTATCCTCCAGAAAATTCCAGAGTCACCTTTCTCTTTTTGTAAATAGTATGGTGCTAGACAGCAAGGGAATACCTTGCCTGGGAACTGAAGGGATTGCAAATTTGTCCTCCAGGAGAGCAGCTCCTGGTTTAGACAATGGTCATGTCAAATACATGGCTGTGTTTCGTGCTTAGAGGACTGTGGTGTTTCACTGTTACTGTTAAAGACATAGCAGTGCCTGCAGACTTACAGAACACACTTTTCTCCTTCCCCATCACTCAGTGGATTTTTCTTTTGTTCATCCCCTTCCTTGTAGATGGGAGCTGGAGGGGCCATCACAGCAATGAAGTTTAACCCTTTTAACTCTAGTCAGCTGTACACTGCGTCAGTTGCCGGCACTACCACCCTGCAGGATTTTAATGGCCATACTGTCCGGGTCTTCACCAGCACCGAGGACTGGGAGTAAGAATAATGCTTTGGGCCTCTGTGTCCTGCTGGCAGAAAGCACTACAGAGAGCAAGAGAAACAGAGAGAGATATGTTTGTCTCTAATATGTGAGAGCTGGGCTTCCTCTTCCCCATATACATGTTCTTTATCCTCTGAATTTCAGGGAGGCTCATTCTTTATATTTTTCCTTGAAATGGGGTAGTGGGTAGCAAAGAGCTTTTCACTAATCGGGAGGGACTCTGATGCTGCTTACTTTCTGTTGTACATGAGTGAGTGGGGATCCAGTGGATTTCCTTACTTGTCTGTTCTTAACACATCACAAAGGTCTGTGCCTTGGGGACCTTCTAACCTCTTCACCTGCTAGCAGTGCTGCTTGTTGTCAGGTGGTTTTTACAGGACAATTCATAGTTCTCACCATGCTTCTCCACAAATACCACTGACTTCAAGCAGTGCCTGCCATTAGGGTCACACCAATTCATCCCACTGAGCTTCTGGTACTTGTCTAAAATACCAAAATTAAGAATCTGGGTTCCTTCAGTAGTGAGTGAAAAGAGGAGATGAATTGCTAGAAGCAGCTCTCAGAATTATCTTCTCAAGACTGTTGGGGTTTTTGTGGACTCATGAGGAAGCCTGAGATCTTCAATTAGTTACTTGAGTTCTGTGCTTGAAGGTAAGTGAGAGAATTTGAGTCAGCTTTCACTTTACTTTCCCCCACCTAATTCTTTCTGAGTGCAGCTTTCATGGCTGTTTTTAATTTGGCTGTTCACCTGCAACCTTGTAATAGAGCAGATGGTGAACCCAAGTCATGCTCGGATGTCTGGTGGGGTGACGTAAAACTGCAAGAGATAAAGGAGAGGTAAACTGCATCCTGAAACCTAAGTAGTTATTCTGTGAGCAGCAGATGCCATTCACTTGAATACCAAAGATTTGGGGACTCCCAAGTAGCACTCTTCTTCTGTCTTTGTGTAGGGTTTCCACTTTTCCTCAGTAGACCAGCTAGGGGAAAACAACATAATAACAACACAACATAACATAGAACATAACCTTCCTGCCATGGGGTTAGCAATAAGATTTGCACTTGGCTTTTCCTGCTTGTTGGTACCTTGAGAAAGACCAGATATAGCACTGGAAGCAGCCTCTAGGGAGCTAGTCAGTGTAGTCTCTGTAAGGAAAGCTTGGTGCAGGGCTGTAATGAGATTTTACATAGTTTATGCATGGAATGGTGCTGGTGTTGCTTGTGAACTCCTAAGCATGGTCTGAGCCAGGTAGTTCACTGCAGATTAGTCCTACCTCCATAATGGAAGCAGCAGTCCTTGCTGCTAATGAGGTTTGCAGCCCAAACTTTGAAGGCTCAGAATATGTGTGCTTGGATTTGAAACAGATTAGAAAAAGAGTTCTTGTGCATGTGCTCTGCTAGAAAGCAGCGCTTGTACCTAGAGATACTGACAGGGTGTACCAGGAGGTGACTGTTAAATTAAGATTTTCACTTTCACTCTAACCTTGATGTCTCTTGGCTTTGTGTGTATTTCAGAAAGGGCCAGGAGATTCTCTCGGAGACATCAAGTTCAGTCCTTATGAGGCAGAGAAGCTTTATGTGGCATCAGGTGATGGCACCCTAAGTCTGCAGGATCTTGAGGGCAGAGCGGTGCAGGTGATCTCTCGTGCCCTGGACTGTGGCCATGAGCATCATAATGTTTGGTGAGAAGAGGGCACTGCAAGGCTAATTCTCTGTTCCTTGGGGTTAATGCTGTGTTGCTTCTTCATCTCTCCCAGTGTTAGGAGACACTTGGTGTAAATTGGTCCCATGGGGGAGCTTGGAGACAGGGTCCTGGTTGCTAGGCAGCCACAGGGCATGTAGCTTTTACATTAGTTGAGTGTGCCACCCCCATCTTTCCATGTTACTTTCTGGTGATGCCAATTCCTATCTTGCAGATTCTGATGGCTTTTCACTTTATGAAATGTGAGGTGAGAAGAGCAGGGTAACTTCTTTCTCTTCATTGTTGTCAGTAGTCTGTTTTGTTAGTGGCAGCTCAGGTAGCATAAGGAAAGCCATGCAACATTCCTGTACAATCTGAGTTTCAGTTTATTGAGTTTACCCTGTGGCCCTTTTGTATTTTTAGAATAATTTATCTTGCAAGTGAAGCTTTTGCACCAAGTTCCCAAAGGACCCCAGCTTTATTCTCACTGCCCTTCTCCTAGGAGAGCTGGCATTAAGACATATGTCTTTATCAGATAAGTTTCTATTTAGTTTTGTTTCCTGGAGCATGAAGTTGAGACACTTTGATGTGCAACTTTTCAGTCCAAAGCTTCTGTCTTTACTGCTGCTTCAGTGTTTTATGGAAAAGGTATTTTTAAAGCTGTTTCTCCACATTTGTCAAAGTCCCAAGGATGTTCTGATCTTTCCCAAGGTATTTTCATGTGCAGGCACCAAGTGGTTCTCTTCAGCCTCAGTTATGTTGCACTGTTGCAATGTGTTGCACTCCAGCTAATAAGCACTTCAAAATGACATTGAAGTTGTTTCACATTCAGTCACAGACAAGCATTGCTGATAAGCTGTCCTCCTTCCTGATACTCAGGCCCATACCACCAGGCAGGAGATTGCAGTTACAATCTGTTGTAGTCTCCCGTGTCGGGGAGGAGATGTGAACCAGAATTCTACTGCCTTCACTTTGTTGTAGGAACAGCACTGATTTGTGTCTTTCCCTCTAGTTGCTGGTACTGCAGCGTGGACGTTTCTGCAAGCTGCCGTGCAGTGGTGACAGGTGATAATGTGGGCAACGTGGTCCTACTCAGCACTTCTGGTGAAGAGGTTTGTATGGCTCCATGCAGCATCTCCTCTACAGGAAGCTTCATGGATCATGAGCTTTCCTACTCTACAGGGACCCTGCAAAGAGGATCAAATGACTTGCAGCTCTGGAGATGAATTCACTTATTGTCTGGGTGGTGAGAAATTCTCCACTTCTGCCACCCAGTAGACATTTTACATTGTTGAGTATCATGGTAATAATTTCTAAACAATTATTACCTGTCATGTACTGTCTCTTCCTTAAGAGTATTTGCTACTAGCCAGAATAATTATAGGGTAACCTGAAAATATGAGCACACTCTGCCAACAACCTTCACACTTCCAGAAACTTAGTGCCGTGATGGGAGTCATTTAGGAGGTACTGCTTTGCTGTGCACCCTTCCATGGCCTGAGGGTAGGCACGGAGCAGTATTGCAGTAATACTGGGATGGAGATTGCACTCCTGCCGTTGGACACGAGAGGGCAGGCAGAGGCAGACCGTGAGTGTGGAGTGTAGCGAAAGAGGAGAGAATAGTTGGAGTGGGCCCTGCTTCCAGTGCCTGCTGTACTGTCACACTGGCACTGCCCTCTCTCCTGCATGTAAGGGTAATATCTGTAAAAGTTGGCCACTCAATGAGCTGTGGCCAAAGGTAGCTGTGCAAAGTAGTGGGCAGAGTCAGGAGTGCTCCAAGTGACTTGTCTTTATTCAGCATTAGTTGCAGAATTACTTTTTTTTCCCCCTGAAAGAATGTGACAGACTTTTCTGCAGTAGGGAGATATCCATTATTCTAGGGAGGATGGGCCAGCTTTGTGTTTATTTATTGTTGTTAATTGAAATATTTGTTCTACCCTCATGTTTCTTTGCTGACATGTTTCTAGAAGCTAATTATATCTTCTCTCAATTTTTTTACTTAAAGGAAGGTTTTTTGGTTTTCCAGACAAAGCAGTTGTTTCCTTTTTGTTATCTTGGCAGAAGATTTTCTCTACATGTCCCAGTTTGTTTAAATCTTTCTGCAAGTGAAAGGCTGGCATTGCTTAAGGTCTTCCAGATGTGATCTTGCTTTGTACAGTGGCACTAATACTTCCCTCCATGAAGACCTGTGCTTTTTTTTTCTTTTCTCATAATTGTAATAAATTGTCAGATCAGAGTTTTTCTAGAATGAAATAGTTATTTCTCAAGGTCATTCTTTTCCTTTCTTGTTTCCAGTGAATACACTCTTGGTGTATTGTAGAAGATTTGTTACTCTATAAATGTGAGACCTCTTTACTTGACACTAGGAGATTATAATTTAATTTCTTTACTCCAGATCTTGATTATTTTTTTTTCTACATGATTTTCTATTCGGTGTAGGTCTGGAAACTGAAATTGCACAAGAAGAAAGTGACTCATGTAGAGTTTAACTCCCAGTGTGAGTGGATGTTTGCCACAGCATCTGTGGATCAGACAGTCAAAATCTGGGACCTCAGAAACATCAAAAACAAAACAAATTTTCTTCATCTGCTTCCACATGAGAAACCTGTCAATGCAGGTGAGTTAAGGATTTCTTTGCATATTCCATTGCATTGAATTTCTGCAGAGAGTCCAATTGGCTGAGCTTTTATTGTGGTGGCAGTGTTAGGTTTTGCTCAGATTCCAAGCTGCATGGTAATTAAAGCAAGGACGCTGTTGGGAATGTGTGGCCAGAGGCAGGGAGGTGGTAGGGCAGCTGCAGCACCTTCTTAGGACTTGCCATACAAACTGTGACACTGTACCTTAGAAGTGAGTTTGAAAGCAGCAGTGGCTGAGATTAGAAAACTGAATTTAATGGGGCAATCCCTTTAACAAGAGCAGAGAATGGAACTCAAAACTCTGTTTCTTCGGTGCAACTTTACCGTTTGATGGAAGTCCAAACTGCAGGTGTCCATCTCATCATTCCACTGTCTTTCATTTGAATGAGCAAGTGCCTTTCTTTGCAATGTTTCCTCCTGTGATTCTGAAATGAGAAACATTTTCTTAGGTAATCCAGCAAGGTAGGTTTCAGCTTACTTTTGAGTTTGAGACAGGTAGTCTGTCTTGTGAAAATCTTGCATACTATTGGGACGCACAGCCATATTCACATCTCAGTTAAAGAAATAGTGATGGATTTTCAGTCAGCGAAATGTGACACTTGCATTTCTTGTCAGTCACAGCATTGTGATCTTTAGTTTTCCTTATTGTCCCACTTTGCTAGCTTACTTCAGCCCAACACATGGTGCCAAGCTTCTGAGCACAGACCAGCACAATGAAATCAGGGTTTACTCATCTTCAGACTGGACCAAACCACAGCATCTGATTCCACATCCACATAGGCAGTTTCAGCACCTCACACCTATTAAGGTGAGTTAAGTCTAAGAGGAGCACCATGCTTGGTGCTAGCAGCCATCTGCAAATCAAAAATGGTCTGATTTATGGTCAAGATACTACACTGGTGGGTGGATATTTACACTGCTGCAACTCCAAGTGGAGCAGTGTTCTTCAAGCTGTGGGCAGGATGTAATGAGAGTTGCTCCCAATGTCATTTTTCTGGATTACATCAGTGTTGAGCTCTGTCCCTTTCTCTAAGCTCTCCATGACTATCTTTTCTGATCAGGCAACGTGGCATCCTCGCTATGACCTCATTGTCGTAGGTCGCTACCCAGACCCCAAGTTCCCTGGGTACACGCTGAACGAGCTGCGAACTGTGGATGTGTTCAATGGCAACACCGGCGAGATGGTTTGTCAGCTCTACGATCCAAATGCTTCTGGGATCATCTCGGTGAGCTGAGCGCTGCAGCTGAAAGGGCTGTCAGTAACACTGCTCTGTCTCTGGGAAAGAGGCATGACTTAGGGACTAGAACCATATCCAGTTTACTTGTGACAGACTCATGCTGTCATGGGATATGTATCAGCCAGCTAATACTGCTGACTCGAACAGGGCTAGTCCATGGTCCTTTGTGGGGTTTTTGTGATACTCTTAGGGAACACTTGTTTTTCCAGATGGTTTGTTGCTGTTATATAAACTGTGGTGGTCTTATGACTGTTACATAAGCAGTGATGCTCTTACAGACTCTGTGTTTTCATTTTCAGCTCAATAAATTTAACCCTATGGGAGACACACTGGCTTCTGGCATGGGTAAGTAAAGAGAACCTGGGGCACTTAAATGTGTGGGTTCTAGTCCCAGAAAAGGGCTGGCTTCTTATTCCATGCTATCCATGAAGCAGTAGAAGAAAACAATGGAGGGAGGGAAAGCCTTTTCCTGCTAGGCTGTACCATTTCCTTATGTTTAATTTATCTCATTTCCTAGGCTGCAGAGCCAAGTTTAGTCAGCTTTTCACAGGCTATGTGGGATTAAATTAGCTGGCTATAGATTAGGTCTTAGACCTGTGACAGATGACACTAGGAATTGCGTATCTTTCTTAGATCAGATTTCCATGGCTATGTGGACACAGCACCTACAATAACTATTTTTGCATCCTCTAATTGGAAATGTCTTAGAAAAAGTCTTTTGAATTTTTGGCATTTATGTGACATAGCCTAAGGTATTATGATTGATGTAGAGTTTCTGATTTACAGTATTTAATTTTTCTTCTCAGGCTTTAATATTCTGATCTGGAACCAGGAGGAGATGGCAGCCAAGAAGCATGAACATCTCTTGAAAGCCATGACAAACGAGGAGATTGAACCATGAGAGAACAGGGGATTGGAAGCTGGAGTTCATCCAGACTTGGAGGGCAGAGGCAGGCAAACCCTGGCACAAGCAAACTCAAAAGCTAAGTTAATGTCTGGGGAGCTGTAGGAGATGAGAACAAAAAGCAGTGATTCTAAACCACAGAGAAGGGAGTAAAAAGAGATGGATCTAGAGAACTGATTTAGTATTTTGATCCTTTCTGAATCCCAGGGTACAAACTCAGTTGTTGGCAATGGGCAGTATAAGCCATGGAAGGAATTAGACTTTGTCCTTCCTCCCCCGATCTTATGTTGCTTCCCTGATCCTCTTGGCCTCTGTTTCTAGAAAGTTGTGTCAATACTGGGTTCCTTCAAGTGGAGTTACTACTTGTTTTCTGAGGCACTAGGAAAACTTCAAAGATGTTCCCAGATCTTGCTTAAAACTACTGCTTTCAGCCTACCATATCTGTTTGTCACCACTTGTCAAAAGTTCCAGTTTCCTGTAGTCTGCAGTGGAGCAGCTCATGACAGGGTCTCCAGCCTGTTCTAGTTCAGCCAAGCTGAGAAACTATTTGCTAACAGGATTGTCATCCTGAAAAGATAGAATGTTCACAGGGGTGAATTCATAGATAGCTTGGGTATCCAAGGAAACACCAAGCTCTTCCATATGCAGGCTTGGAAAATGTGTTGGTCAAAACATCAGGCTTAGCCTATTCTCTGCTTGCAGCTGTTTAACTGAACCACAAAGAACAGGATGCCAGAGGTCTCTATCATTGATTGCAAGGACAGTACAGAGCTGGGCACCTACTGATTCTGTAGTTTCTATTTTCAGAGTTCTAGGCTGTTTCTTGCCAATGATTAGGTAATTTTTTTCACCTATGCCTATGGGCTTAAAAATGTTTGGTAAGAGTGTTATAAAACAGAAATGAGGGATTTCTTCCAAATACCCCTGCTCAGAGCCAAATTTTAAGACTGTTGTTAAAGGGTTAAGTTTTGCTTTTTCTACTTTGTTTACAAGGCTGCTGCTGTCCCAGAGGTTGATGGAATGGGATGGGCTCCAGGCCTGTGCAGATTCTCCACATTCATGTTTATAGTTTTGCAATATTAATATCAATAAAATTTTGTACTAAACTAAAACTCTTTGATAAAGTGGCTGCTTTGAGGATACTGCTGAACTACTTTTGTAGAGGAGAAGTTTGAGACCTTTCTACAGGAGGGCTATGAGACATAGTACTGGGTCTGCAGCAGACCCCTCCAAGTTTGACAGGATGCATCATCAGCTGTATCTATGAATAACTGCTGCAGTCAAAACCAGTTTATGTCAAATCTCCCTGTGCAGTGTGTGGGATTGTGAAACAGGGAATTCCTTTAGCGGGGGTATGCTGCAGTAAATTCTGTCTGCTTTCCAACGCTGAGCACACTGTGCTAACCCTGTGAACTCTTAGAGAAGAGGAGTAGAATTCAGTGCGAAATTGATTTTAATAATGAAATGTATTGGAACAAGTACAGAAAGTCATTCACAGTCAAAATGTCTAAATCATCATAGAAACCTTTTCTGTGTTATGTGCAAAATTTGGGGACTTTAAAAATAACAGGTCTGGCCCTCTTAACTGCACTTTCTATTACCTCTTTCTTGTGCCTGTTCTCACAGGCAGTAGCTTTTCCTTTATGACTGTCTTGCTGTGCAGGAGACCTAGTCTGTATCTTCAGAGGACAAAAAGGTGAGGAAGATGCTGAGAACAGCAAGCTGCTTCTGCTGATTTAGGATTCCCATGCTGGCAGATGCTGATTACGGTGTGGAGAAAAGTCCCCACGGTACTCCTTAGGGGGAACAAAGGGAAATGTTTGTAACCTAAGAACTGGCTTCTGCATCCAAGAGGGGAAGGGAACTGCACCAGAAAGGGAAGTAAAAGTAGGAAGTGAATGTGCAGTATCACCACGTGAAGAGCCTGTGCTTCTGGTGCCTGCTGCAGTCTCTCATTTTCTGCCAAAAACTACAAGGCAGGTAGTGAGCACTTGGTGTGAAGGTCTCTGCAGCAGCTGCAGAGAGGCCATGCTGGAGAAAGAATCAAGAATCACACTTTGGACAAAATGCCCAAATGTGTCAAATAAAGGAATCCACAGTCACCTGCCAAAACCAGATCCTTAATGTTTGTTGTCCATCCAGTAGGGAAGATAGGAAGAAAAACTATAGAACTTGGTATTTAATCTAGTCTTAGGTAAACAGCTCTGCTACATCTCTTAATTACAGCATAAAAACATTCTGCTAGTAAAGCATATTCCTTGGGCTGAAATCTGGACTGCCTGGAGTACTGGAGACTCCCTTTAATATGTCCTTGAAGTTCAGATGTGGGAAGTAAAATTTAAACCTGCGATCTTTAGACAGAAACCAAGTTTCTTATCTAGGGGGACTTTCCTTTCTAGAGCCAACATTGCACAAGAAATTGAGTGTGGGTTTGCTTCGGTCACAGAAATTGCTCTCTTTCATGAGAGAGCTTTTTTGGGTTCTGCTCTGATTCTACTCTGAGCCAAATCCCAGGACTGATTGAAAACTTCTAGGTTTTCAGGCTTGTCCTGATTTCAGTACAGTCCTCTCTTGACCCACAATGTGAAGAGGGGAAGAATACACAGTTGCCAGCAGCGACTATTTGACAGCAACCTCAAGAAACACTTTACATGTCTCCCATCATCTGCAACAGTTCCCTCTGCATGGACAGTAGATAAGTCTCGATGCATTGTTGGTGAGCTGCACCCTTAGCTCAAGCCCAGCCTTTCTACCATCAGCAGCCCTATGGTGTGAGGGAAAAGCACTCAAAGTAGTTGATCCTGTAGGGAAGTGCAACTGGATGTAGCAACTGCTGGAGGCTCAAGCTTCTCTGTCACAGTCATGGTGAGTGGTAATGTTTACAGTCACTTGAAAGGAGGAAAACTTGAAACTGGCCATGGTGGGAATCCCAGACTGGGTAAGCTGTATGAGGACCAGGGCACCAGACAGTATATTGGCTTCAAAGTTAAGGTCTCATTTCCTTAGAGTAGCTTGGTTCTTTTTCTCAGTTATTTCTAAAGGATGTCACCTTTAGAAAGCATCCAGAAATCAAGTCCAGTTCTGTTCTGGGAAGTAAAGGCCAAAATAGAAGAATGCTGAGTAACTGAAGGTGCCCAATCATCCTTAGGGGCAACACAGCTCCTTCCTACTGCCTGGGAAGGAGTTGAAGCAACTGTCAGGCCTGCTCTTCTCCTTCATTGGAAACGTGCCGGTAGCCAGGGGGCTGAGACTGTATGCGAAAGAGTACAGTCAAGAGGAGAATAATAAGGAGAAGGAGAATGGATCCACACACAGCCAAACCCACAAAGAGTTCTGTAAGGGAGAAAATAAATGATCAGCATGCTATCATCCAGACTTCCCCCTTCTGCCACACTCTGGTCAAGCCTGGGCTCACCTGTGTCATGCATGCTGCTCGATAGCTTGCATTCTTGCTCCCAGTCCTGGGGAACAACAGGATCTGTGAGTTCCAAGAATCTTTGCAATGGGCATTTTTGCTGACAGCCAGGGATTGTCAGTGGGAAGGGTTCCTTCCCACTCTCATTCCGGTAAAACATCTCCACAGAGAAGTTACTGAAAATGAAACAGAGCAAGGTGGTTTCTTTTCCTCTACTTGAAGTTATCCCTTCCCAAAAACTAAGTGTGCACACCCTTTCCTTTATTCTGGTGGTAAGTTTTCCTCATGAGTCTTCCACTAGATTGCATACCCCACGAGTGGAGCCTAGCCTAGGTATCAAACCCTCGAGGTGAAATCACAGCAGACATCTTTACTGCAGCCCTCACCCATCATCCTCTTGGTACAGTTCAAATAAATGACATGAGGCATATGGTGCTTGGATCTTGTTGTAGACATCTAGAGCCATCTGCAGTGCCACAAGTGTGGTGTCATGCTGAGAAAGAGGGAAAAAAACCAAATCAGTCACCCTTAGGGATGTGGCAGGGCAGCTCAGACCATAACAGTAACAGACAAGGCAGTGCTGAGGGGATGTCACCTTTGTAACTTCCATCTGGAAAATGGGAGAGGAACTGTGCTGCTACAGCTGTGGTCTGTGATGGTGCCAGAGAAGGGGAGGAAGTGAAACGGCCATATATACACTGCACTGTTTTTCTGAGAACTAATCTCTAGAGAGCAATTTGGAAGAAATGCTTGGCTTTCCAGGCAGTAGGCTGCTGGAAAGGGGAGACAACTGTATCCGCACTTCTGAAACATCATATTTGAGTAGCATCAACCCATCTAGCAAATAAATAGCGGCTTCCCAAAGTCTGCCAGTCTAATTCATGAGCCTGAGCTAACAGGAATAAGGACACATTGGGAATTTTCCCTCAGGGATCCCAGAAGAACGGTGCCAGATACTGCATCTCCCACCCAGTCAGAGGCAAAGATGCATATCCTGATCACTGCATGGGCTGTAGGGAAGCTAGAAAGGGTTAAAACTATCACCAAGCCCAAATCCCCTGTAAGCAGGAGGAGATGGCTAAAAGCCAGCCCCAGCTCTAACTTACCGCTGAATAGGCAAGTAGTTTTAGGTTTTGGTGGGCAGAAGCATTTGCTGCTTTGGTTAGATTTTTCCTGATGTGATCCAGCAGAACCCCTGAGGGAAAAGATCAGCTGGTAAGAGGCAAAAGCCAGACAGGGCAGCACAAGGCTCCCTCCCCAGCGCACTCACCACCTTGCAGACGAGCTTTTTCTACCCGATTGTGGATCCCAAACAGAAATTCAAAACCAAAGTCTTTTAGTTCCTTCAACAGAGCCATGACTTCTGGAGTCACCCATCCAGGCAAATCCATTTTGTGTGCTTGCTAGAAAGAGAGACAGAATATTCATGTGCAGGTAACACATGTCACAGATTAAACAGAGAAGGGGAGGGTGTCTGGAGATGTGCCCATACTGCTGCTGCTTTCCTGCACTATTTTAAATATGCAATATGTGCCTTTCCTGTATGTGCCTCTGACCCCACACTGCTATGCTGCATACAAAGAATACATGTGGGTTTTGATGTTGCTCCAGAAAATAGTAATGAGAAGAATAAAGATTGCAACCTGGGAGCTGCATTTTTGTGAAAGCACAGCTGGAATGCACGGTTGTATTGTAATTGATACAATAATCTTAGGGCATTAACTTTACATGTGGCTAATTCTGCCCTGCAGATGGCATACAGTCAAAGAAAAAAAACAGATAAGCGAGTGAACACAAACTTAGGGTTTCTGGTGTACCTGCACCTGTTCTCCTGGAGGCTCTGAGGGCCACGTAAAAATACTAGACGAAGTTAGCAAGTGCTCTGTGGACAGAACAGTGAGATGCACCACTGACAAAGCCATGTACTCAAACCCAGGAGCCAAGAACTGGGAACCAAGAGAAGAACTTGCTTTGCAGCCAAACATTACATGAAAGGATTAGTTATAATGGCAGACAAACAGCAGTTGTGGTTTCCCAGCATTACTAAGAACAATTTTCTTTGCCACATCCCATTAGACTTCCGGAAGTTGAGGCTCAGTATCCTTAAGGGCCCATTCTGTCTGAGCAGTTCAGAGAAATTCCATCAGCAGCTTAGATATTTAGTTAGTTCTTAATGAATTTAAGAGAATAGCTGGTAAGTTCAGCTATTTCTTGGACTTTTTTGTCTCCATCCAGATAGCAGAATGACTCTACTGGCTCAGGTGAGAAAAACAACCCTATTCAGGGCACTTTTGCATGACTTACTAAAAAGGAGAAAGACCAACGGAGCTGAAAAGACCAGTCAGCCTGAGGGTACAGTTCTGAGAAGCACTCTTTCCTTAACAACATTCTGGTTTTGCTTTGGGACTGTGGGTTGTTCTCCAAGTTCCTGGGGATTATAGTGGTTGTCAGCTGGCCTTCCAGGCCCAATCTGCAAGCTCATTAAGTGACTCTTGAAAATTAAGATCTGAAATTCTTGATCTCTCTGACCAAAGGATATTTTTTTACCAAATGAAGTTAGTGATTGTTACAAGACAGGAGATGAGGTTTGTGATACAAAGGGCAGATTCACATAGTACAAAGCAGCTCTGGATGGGAATATTCTCAGCTTGCAGCAACCCAAGCTGCTACTTTTCATAGAAAAGTGCTATTCCCTGTTGATTTATCTTTTACACCCCCAATATAGTGCACACCACTGTATACCACTGCCAGCAAGCGAAACAGTCTTGCACACCCATAGAATTAGTGTGACTCAGTGTCAAAATGCTTTTGTTTACCGCATCCATAATTCAATAATTCACTAGTTTGACATGAAAGATCACACTGTACAGTTATATACTGAGAAACTTGAGTGTAACAACTTTAAGTATCCTGGATACGTGACCTTTAGTTTAGTGTTACCACAGCAGTTAACCCAATTTCTGATTTTGTTTAAGTCTTCATGAGATATGCTTTCAACAGAAATCAACTCAAATATAGAGTTTGGTGCCCCCATCCCAAATGGTAAAGGGTAACATCTATCTCTAGAGTCTTCCTCTGACAAAGGAAAATAGGTCAAAACCAGATGTGAGTGAACCCCACTTAAATTAGGATAGCATTATTTTCTTTTAGATATGGTATTAAAATAAGCACAGAAAGAAAAGTGATTTATTTAAAGAATCAGAGAGGTAGGGCTAGCACCAGGAATAATCCTAATTAAGGTCCCAACTTAAATAATAAATTTAATGTTTCTTCAGTTTGCAGAGATCTCATTTCTACCCTACTGGACTTAGACTTGTCAAAAGACATCTAAAGATTTCAGATTGCAGTAATTTTCTAGTGACTTTCAAGAGATACATATTATGCAGGTGGGATTTTTTCTGACTCTGACATGATATATATCTGCGCTACAGAGTGGGAGGTTATATGGTGTAAAAACACATAATTCTTGGCACATGCCTCTAGTGAGTGGGAGCTGTTATTATTCTGAAATTAGATCATAACTTCTAATTTTAGGGCAAAAAGTTGTTTCATGGGATTTTATAAAATAATTTCCACCAAATCCAGTGAATCCTAAAAACCAGATTCCAGTGGGTGTAAGATGATGGCCAGACTTACTTCACAGAACAGTGTGTCATACACACTCCATATACTCTCAAGAGAGATATCCCGGATCCCAGTCTCCTTTGCCACCATCTGCAGGAATTGCTGTAGGTTGGAGAAAAGAGAAAGGTCTTCAATTTTCTAATATCATACTGTATTATATGCACTGGTGTCCCTTCCCTTTTCTCAGAGCTCTGATTATATGGAAGTGATAACTACACGCCTAGAACCACCTTATCTCATGTAAACCATCACTTACCCAGCTCTCTTTGGTCTTATTTATGTATTCTGCTGAGTGCCGTGTTTCAGTTTGTAGCTGTTCATACCGTGGACAAGGAGTCAAAGGGAACTTCAGTAGCTGGGCAGAGACAAGAGAAGCCAGGTCACCAAGAATACTGGAGTACAGAATTTGCAGTAAACATAGACCACTGTAATAAAACAGTGTAAACAGCCTCAAGTACTGCCTGCTGACATAGTCCTGATCATGTATGATCTGCTCAGGTGTTGCACCTGACATGTTGAGTGAACCCAGCCCCTGAATTCTCTCATATTTTCTGAAAATAGGAAAACCTCTGCAAGGTAGGTCCCAGAAGTTCAAGACAATCTGAATCAAGACTGTAGCAAATATTTTTGGACACTACACTACTTGAGTAGTCAATACATGTCTTTCAGATGAACTTACCCTTTCGTCAGACTCAGGGACTGTGTGCACAGGGATAGGCTGCCAGGAGATGTTAGGGTTGAACATCTCTTGTCCTCCTGGGGGATACAGGCCTGCCAGATTGGCCTCTGCACTCATCAGCGTCCGATCACAGTCTGTGCTGCGGATGAAGATCTGCCAGGACAGGGACAGTGCATCGTTACTAATGCTCCTGCAAGTGGTGATGCTCAGGCACAGGCTGATGCACTCGCCCAGGAACACTGTCAAGTGCCCTGCAGCTGCTCATGGACAACAGGGGAATAAGAGTTAAAGGGACAAAGCCTGCTGATGTTGGCCTGGACAAAACTGTAAGGACACATACGAAGGCAATCTGGTGTCTAATACTGGAGCTGTCTGGTCTGGATCAATGGGATACCCAGGTGCAGTGTGCAGAGGTTAGAGATAGAAAGGAGTCTGAGTCTGAGGAAGGGTCAGAGAAGAGGAAGACAAGGATGCAGAAAACTATGGGTACAGATAGGAAATGTGCTATATTTACAGAGCAGGACTGAGGCAAACTCCTGCATTCTGTTGTGGGTTCTAGGAATGACTGACTGTGCTCAGGAAAAGAAATGGCTTCTTCAAGCCTCAATTTTTCCATCTGAGAAACAAGAGTGATCTCACTAACAGGAGAGTAAACAAAAACAGGGAGGGCTGGGATTTTACTTGATCACTGTGGGCTCTTGGGATTAATGGGCCAAGACTTGACCATTCTAGAGCTCAGAAGAGAGAGCTCTGAGCCAGAAAAAAGGAGAAATGAGAAAAATACAGCAATGTTCAGAAGGTCAAAATGGCAAAACTTTAGTGTTCTGCTATCTGTGTACTGAAAAGAGTTAAGGGGAAACTGGAGAAACCAGTAATAAAACAAGAGGAACAACAGGAAATCATAAAATAATGTCCCAGGAAACAGCATGTTTGATCCAAAACAAGAACAAAAAGCCTGAAGAATGAAATATAATGTAAAGATAGTGATTTTTTTTTTTTAAGTGTTAGGAGCGAAACATAAAATACATATACTCTGTATAATCTCTCTCATGTGAAGTGTACCTCAGAACCTTATAGTCACAAGAAAAAAACTCAACTGGTCCTTTCTCTAACATCAATGTGTGCCCACTTTTACTTCTTAATAGTGGCTTGAAAAAACTGTCCCTGTACTCATTAGACAGATTTGCTTTTATCCTTGATAAGCTCTGAAGAAATGAAATATTTTAAAAGATAAGGACCTAATTCTAGGAGTATCATAAAAACCCCAAGCAATTAAGCCCTGAGTGTACATGCTTTCTTCAGCACCTTTTGCCAGGCTCCAGCTTGTCGCTGAGTCAGGTGACAGACGGTCATATGGTGTCACCCAGAGGCAACACTTCTTACAAGGGAGGTTGCTCAACTTGAACGAGGGTTCAGGCTTGGTTAGCAGAACAGCTTTTGTTTGCACAAAACTTGGTTTGTTTTTCTTTCTCAAGCAAGAAAAGGAAAAGAGCTCCAACTTGCAGAAACTGTATAAGAGTGAAGTATGTTTGTGAAGAAAATACTGAGGATAGTTAAAGGATCTGTGTTTGAGCCAATGCTGGAAGTTTTGTTGATGAGGTAAATGTCAAAGAAGGGATGTAATCTGAATTGTGACAAACTGGGTTCTTACTGGGAAGCCTAGAAGGGGAGAAACAAGGAAAAGTGTATGCGGATTCTTAGTTTGCCCCATCTGTTCAATCAGCTTAATTGAGCTCAGAAAAAATAATTGAAGTAATGAAGAACCTGTAGTGGGACAAGGGGCCTTGGCTGCCCGCTGTCCATCTGAACCAACTTCTCATCTGGACACCTGTTCATGTTTCAATTGACTCAGTACCAGTTGATTATTAGCAGAGGTACTTGGGAGGATTTTTGATTTCCGTACTTTTCTTTATCTTTTATAATTTCACCTGTGCTTAGTACACAGTTCCGCAAGGTCTCTATGACTTTTTCCGAAAGAAACCTATTGGTTTCTCAAGAACTGTTATTAAGTGTGAGGACATCCTAATGAGAGAGCGGGGAATGAATGGCTTTGGGTAACTGTAGCTGTCAATACTTTACAGTTGAAAGGAAATGAGAGGGTCATTGCTGGCCAGTAACTACTACTAATATTTACAGGCTCTGGTAAGATTGTGCACCGGGGAGGGCAGGGCCAACACGGGCTGCATTCCTGTGAGCTATTGTAACAGGAAAAAAAAAATCTCACAAGCTTCAGTAAGAAACAAATACCAACTACAACAAACATTGCTGTTTAGTTCCCTGGGTTTCAGAGTGGGCAGCTCGAGCAGTCTCACAACTCTGGCTGGATTTGCCTTCACATCCGCTGCGAGGGCAGCGCTGAGACAGGGCCGATCCGTGCCCCGCGGCCAGACTCAGCACAGAGCCTGCACTTGGGCCCTTCTTCTTCTTCTTCCTGCAGTGGGAACGGGCTAAGGAACGAAAATACTTGGGAGACGAGTCCCGGCGCCGGCGTTTCCCTTCCCAAAGGAGCCACCCGCAGCCCTGGCCCGCACGGTGGCCCGGGCCCACCGTGGGGCGGCCGAGAGCGCCGCTCGCCGAGCCGGGAGGCTGGCACTGACCTCCTGCCGCCGGTACGCCTCGCTGAGGAAGTCGCGGTAGCGCCGCCGCAGGGCCTGGCCCAGCTCCCACTGCTGCCGCATCCCCACCTGCAACGGCACCGGGCGTCACCGGCGGTCCGGACCCCGGCCCGGCCCCCGCCGCCCGTCCCGCCTCGCCCCGCACCTGCGTGAGCTGCCCGAATCCCTGGGGCCAGGCGCTCTCCTGGTGCGGGTCCCGCGGGAAGGCCTTGATGGGCGAGCGGTCTCCGTGCCGGTACACCTGCGGGCGGCACCAAGTCACATCGGCCCGGCACCAAGTCACACCGGCCCGGCCCGGCCCGGCCCGGCCATCCCGGCCAGGCCCGGCTCTCCCCCCGTCCCCCTCACCAGCGTCACGAAGCGGAGGCTGCGGGCCCGGGCGGGCGGCGGCTGCAGACACAGCGCCAGGAGCAGCAGGACGGCACCGCCCCGCCCGCCCGCCATGGCGCTCGCACACCGCCCGGAACCGAGCACCGCCGCCGCCGGCTCGCGCGGACCGGGTTTCGCAGCGCACAGCCCCGGCCGCGCTCCCGGCGCTGCGCCCGCCCCCGAGGAGGAGGATCTCGGCGGCGGGACAGCCCCGCTCTGCGCCCTGAGCGGCCGCGTCGGGCCCGCCGGGCCGGCGCTGATCTCCGCTGTCAGCCCTGCGGAGGCTTCGCCCCGGAGGCGCTCGGTAGGAGCGGCGGGAATGAGGGCGCAGCGGTGTCACCGCCGCCGCAGCTTCGCTCGAGGACACGAGGTTTCGCAGCGTTCTGGCGCTGTGCGTGTGGTCCTGCGCGAACTCGTGGGCAGAAGTAGGGAAGGAGGCCTGGCACGCAGTGCCTGGCAGCCATGGGTCGCTAATCGTCGCATCTCTCGGGTCAGCCTGAGGATGCCCATGTGGAATGGAAAGCTCCTGCTGCTCCTGGCCCTGGGCAAAGAGGCTGCCCAGCGTTGGCAGGTTTTGCCCAGTTTTGGTTGTTCTTTACGAAACTTAGTCGAATTAGACGAGTGTGAGACGAAACGCGGCTTCTGCATCGGCATCGTTGGCGTAGGATCTCGTAGGTGCCGTGTTCAGGGAAAAATCATAGGCATTTAAACGATTTAGTGCTACTTAGGGTTTATCTCCACTAAGAAGTGCATAGAGGGCGGTGAATGAGGTTCTCGGCTTTCTTTTTTTAAGAAAAGAAGGAAACATGGCTCTCGCGTTTGCTAAGAAGTCTTGGAGGCATGAATTTGCAGCGTCAGAAAGTTGTGTGTAGGGTCTCAATAATTCAAGCCAAACCCTATCCCAGAGCAGCCCCCTGCATCATAAGCATTCAAGGCATGTAACTTGAGGGTGCCAAATTGTTTGTGATGCAGGCGGGTTATTTCAGGACAGGATTGGTGCAATACACGAGGCTCAGCTGGACAGAATAACGTGTTTAATTTGCTCATACTCGAATGCTTAGTGAATTTAAACTGAATTATGTTTCCTATCTGTAGGACAGCACGAAGCCGCATTCTTTTTTTTTTTTTTTTCTTTGTTTACCGATACCGCACCACTGAGGAAGTTCTTGGCGAGTGCTGGAAGGAAAAGGTTCTCTGCGGAAGGAGAACGCGCGCTGTTCCTGCGGCACCTGCTTTGGGCTTGTTCTGTTGTTGCTGCTGGTTTTGCTCCGCCGCTGCGGGCTCAGCTGCGGGCGGGCAGGCGGTGAGGCCGGCGGGTGCGGCGCGGGAGGGGGCTCTGGGCCCCGCGCGGTCCCACCGCCCGGGAGTCACCCGCGCCCGGAGCCTCCGCGTCCCGCGGGACCCGCGGGGGCGGAGCGGAGCTGGTGGCGCCTGCACGTGACCCGGGCCCGCGTGACATCACGACAGCTCCGCCGCGGTGCCGGGAAGAACGCCGGGAAGAGCGCCGGCCAGAGCGCCGGGAGCAGCGCCGGGCCGGGCCGGGCCGGGCCTCCCCTCCCGCCCGCGGCTCGGCCACCTGCGCTACGGGGGGCGGCGGCCGCGCGTCGCCGGGAGCCGCGGCCCGCGCCGGTAACTTTTCGCGCTGGCTCTGGGGGCGGCGGCGTCTCCCCCTCGCCGCCCGCGGGGCCGTGAGTCACGGCGGGGGACGTGGACGCGCTGTCCCGCCCCGCGGCCTGCGCCGGCCCGAGAGCCGCAGCGTTCCTTGCGACCTGGAGCCGGCGGCGCAGCACCGCCCGCCCGCGCCGTGCTGCCGGCCGGGCCGGGCCGGGGCGGGCGGCGCTGGAAGGTGCTGGAAGGAAGAGGGACGGCGGCGGCCCGTCCCGCCGAGGCACCCGTGGCCGGCGGGGTGCGGGCCGGGCTGGCGGCGTCACCCGAGAGCGGCCCGGCGGGCGGGAGGGAAGGGGTCACTCTCGGCCTGGGTCCGGAGCCCAGCGCCGGCCGCGATGCGCGGTGTCTGCCAGCCGGGAATGAGCGGGCGCGCTGTCGGAGAGTCCCTTTGCTAAGGGGGTCGGAGGCGTCTGGGGAGCGGTGTCAGTTTCTAGTGGCTCTTGTCGTGCATCTGAAGAGCCCGGGTTTCTGTCTGCTGTCTCCGGACGTGCTGTCTGGAGATGTTTACTTGTTTTGTGGTAACTTGTTAGCTTTCCTCTGCTCAACTTTAAGCTCTCTGTGTCATTCACCTGTTGCATCCTGTCAACCCAGGTCACGAGTCTTCTAGGGCAGAAACTTGTCTGTACGGCTGTTAGTTTGCATGGTGCTGTTAAAAGGTAACTTTGCTTACATTGGTGGTTACTCTTCATTCACTGAAGCTTATTATGCTAAAGTCCACAGATCTGTCAAGAGAGGATTTTGTTATGGGCTGGAAGCAAACCTTGGATCACCAGTGAAAGAGAAATGCTCTGTCTCCTGAAAATTCCTTCACTTCTTTTCTTTTTCCTAAAGGGACAGCTGGGCTCTTCCCTGCAAGGCTTTTTTTGAGGGAGTCTCCAACACTGAGTCATGTTTCTGACTAACAATTTGGATCGCTGTGTGTCAGACAGTTTCTGGCTATGACTGCAGGTTATGTTTGTCTGTAGGGAAGAGTCTTCTTGGATCTGCTTTGTGTTCCAAGGTACTTGGAGTTGATCTGCTGTTCCTGGGTGTCAGAGAGAGGGCTATACCTGATGACAGACAAAAGAAAACAGAAAACCTGGATTTTATTTCCTTTATTGAGTGGTTGCCTTGATTTTTTAAAATTGAGTCTGAATCAAAACATAACCCCCTTGCTGAAGTACGAAAACATTCCTTATATTTTAATTAGGGAAACAAAAACTGTTTGAAAACTTCAGCCAGTTGTTCCTGAGCTCTACCCTTCTATCATTTGGGTTGTGAAACGAGGGCATTGGATGTGGTACACATTGTGCCAGGACCAGGTGGAGATTGGCCTTGCTACACTTCTTTGTCACCACGCCTGTGGCATATTCACCAGAAGATAACTGCTGCTGCAAGGCTTGAGAGGGCTTGTGGCTTCCCGGTGTGACCCCTTTTTGGAATCTAGCACTTGCAGTGACACTGCTTTCTCATACATGAGTATGTCCATGCATTCTTTTTTGTACAGGAAGGTGAGCTTTTGCAGGAGAAAAGCCAGGATGAAAATATTTAACAGCTTTCTCCCAGACCTCCAGAATAAAAGGTGGAGGAAATAAGCCTAAACTAGCCTGAAGGGGGATAGAAAATGGGTCATTGTGGAGCTGCATGGGAGTTCTGTAGCTGCCAGAGGAAACTTTCAGCTACTCATGTTGTGAAGGGATGCAGGGAGAAGTACCACAGCAGGGACTGTATATATATAAATTGCCTAATCTAAAAAAATAGGGACAGGAAACTTTATCACAGAATTAGTGTGTCCTGGCAGTGTGCCTGAGGTTGCTCTCGCTTGCTGTTTCCAGTTACTGCTGCTGCAGTTCCCTGTGCCTTGTCAGCATGTTTTCCTTACCAGCTGGCTGTGCAGGGAGGCAGGGGGAGGCTATGCAGGACAGGCGTGCAGCCATACAAATACACAGCAGGAGTTTGCTGCCTTGTCCCCGTCTTACACCTGCTGGAAGAGTCGTGTTTCCAGTGTTGTAATGTGCATTTGATTGCTCTTTCTTTTTCTTGGATTAGTACTTGCAACTTGGCATGCTTGTTCTGAGGTAAACAGAAGAAATTTTGCTGTTGTTGAATGTTAGATCAAGTGGTGATGGTCTCATGTCTTACAGATATGTCTCTTGTAATTAGATCTGGCCCGTGATTGTATGGCTGTCAAGACTGACAAGTTTTCAAAATTTCAAGTTTTGAATTTAAAAATCTTTAACTGTTGCTGTTTTTCAGAAGTTGTGATTCCATCTCTCTAAGGAAGAGTATAGAATATAATGTGCTTTGTCTTGGGTGCATTGAAGGATGATCTTACTTTCTGCTCTGGAAGCAGCTGCTGTGAAAGTCTTATTGTTGCAGATGTGTGGGTCTTGCATGTTGAATAGGAAAGCTTATCAGATTGTTTGTCACTCTCCCTCTTTTCCCTCCCCCGCCAAGTAATGAGATTCTCACACCTGACAGCCTTGGAGAAAAGTCAGTCTTCCAGAACAGTCATAGGCGTTCCTGCCCATTGTGGTGGGGGTTGAACCTACTTGATTTTTTAGGCCCATTCGAAACCATTTTATGATTCTCTACAAAAATACCTTGTTTCGTTGGGGGAGAATATTCTGCTGATCTTCTGTAGGATGTGTTAACTTGTTTTCCTTACAGCATAATAATTCAGGAAGGCAGTCACATTCTCTTGGCTGTGGAAACTGTCTCGGTGTGAAGGAATTTCATCTTAGGAGGGAATTCAGGAGAGTGTTTCCTTCTGATAGGTACAGGTTTGCATTAAGGCTTTTAAACAGGTTGAACTTGGTCATTAGATCATATTTCTGCTAGTATACAAGTACTGTGTTTGACTTAACATTTTTATTGTTGTTACTTCATCTTTGAGAGATGTGTTTAATATTGTTAAATGAAAAGAGGCTGTCCATGTTCAGTCAGACCTTAAAAATATATCAGTTAGAAATGATGCAATGGCTTTCTTTAGCATTCCCATGTCAATTTTGTTCTGTGACTTCCTCCTTGTGACCAAATACTTTTTTTTCCATATTTGGAACATAGACAAATTTCTTTCTTGTGTTCCCACCAAAAGGGAGACGCCACTAAAGCCAGTGTAACTTGTACTTTTATATCTGGGGATCTCAAAACCAGATTTCCTGTAAAGCAAAATTACTTGTTTTATGGAGTGTCACAAAGAAAATGTTAAGGTGATTTACATAATTTTGGTGTAATATAATAAATCACTTTGAAGTATGCATTGTCAATGTCTTTAACAATCTTATTTGGGTAGAACAAAGGTTAACTAAGGCAGTGCAGAGGAGAGCAGAGCGTTGCAGATCTTCCCAGTAGGTTTAAGGAGGGGAAAAAAAAAATTATTTAGTGGGAAGTCAGTGAAGAAATGAAGAGAAAATGTTAGAGGATGAGAAATCTAATTCTTGTTTTGAGCAGACTGAAACTAGTGCCTAAGTAGGAGAACTAGCTTGTGGGATTTGAGAATTGAAGCAATTTAAAAGCCATGTTGCAGAGTCGGGTTGTATTGTGTACTCATAGAAACCTCTCTGAGATGTAAATAAGGTGTTAAGTGAGTATTAGACTGATTGCTAAAGCACATGACTGACAAGAGAGTAGGTGTTTCCTGGCATATAAGACTTTCTAGTTTGTTTTAAGATTTAAAAAATATTGGCAGATATGCTCATAAAATTTCTTGAAACCAATAGGGCATGGAAGTCATGCTCCAGGGACTGGGGCACTGTTGGCCCACTGGTCCTCCTGCAGCTATGAGGCAAACAAGGTCGATTGGTTTAAATCAAGGCTTCCCACTTGCTGATAGAAATCAGATTAAAGTTAGTGATTTAAATAATTCATTTAAAGTTGTTTTTGCATTTGATAATTTCTTAAAAGGCAGCTTTAGAGTAATCAGTTAGGCTCATCTATTACTGCTTCTTGCCAAACAGGATGATACAGTGTATATGCATACATTTATTTATGCTATTATATCACAGTAAATGTTTACATTACAAAATGATCAGTTGTAATTACTAGGTGAATTTCTTTCCTCATGACTTGTAGAAAACTGCACTTGAATAAAAAGGTCAAATCAAATATGCACTGTTTTATACTTACATTATAATCACACAAATCATGCACTGGATACATAAGAGAACATATGCTTGCTGGAATGTGCTATTAAATAACTGATTCTGTCAGGGGTATTTAGCATGAACTGGTTAGTTTTGGTAATTGTGTCGTTCCAGATCTTAGAATGAGCATAGCTCATTGTTCCATGTTTTGTTTTAATTTGGATATTGTAAGAGAGAGGTACCTCCCAACCATTTTATACTGCCTGCACCAGCTTTGAGTGAACTGAACTAATTTAAAAAGTGGATTGAAGAAACTAATCTCTGTGCCTTTATAAGAAAGAATTGTTTTATAGTGACTCTGCGGACTTCATGACTTTCTTGAGTTTAGGAGTTAGACTTTTTAAACATTATCCAGTATCCATGTCCTGCTTGAATAGGATCTGCGTGTGTTTGTTTAAATGGTTGTTTTAGATTTCATCATAAATTGCCATTAACTTAGAAAATAAATTAACAAGTTTAAAACTAATTTAAAGGAAAATGTTTGGAATTTAAATAGTCTCATCTAGAGCGCTTATGAAATGAGTGCGAACAGATAGGTTTCTGTAGTATGTCTTGGTTGCCACGGACATACATGCAGAAATGGGCCAGCCCCCAAAGGACTCCACATGCCTTGCCAGAGATTTTTGCTGGAGGATTTCACAGCCAGAGATGCACATGTAGTGGCTTTTCACACGTTTCGGCCAGCAGAAGCTCACATGCAGCTTTGTGTGGGCACATGAACTTGAACTGGAACAGCCTTTGGGACTTGCTGTGGTGGTGCATGCCTTGACATGCAGGCACACATGCATGCTCAGAGTCCCGTGGGCAGCCCTCAGCAGCGTGCATTGGCTTGCATGAGAAGTGCCATCGAGGCAGGACAGCTCAGCTCAGCCAGCTGCAAGCTCCAAGAGTAGAAGGAGAGGCTGTCACCTGGCCCTCAAACAACAGCTTTGTGATTCCAGTCTTCTGGTTGACTGCTTCCCACCTTTAGCCGTTGTGTACAGGAAAGGAATAATATGCTGATTTCTGTGAAAGGGCTAGGAAGAAGTTCAAAAGATGGCTTTTGTGTTTGCAGCTGGTGAGATGGGCATTCTCAGGCATCTGCATGTCTGGACAGGAAGCCAGGTAAGGATATGATTTAAGGTCCATATAGCATGAGGACAGGCAAGGTTGCACTAATGCACCTTTAAGGAAGGTGTCAGAACCCCTTCCTTAGCAAAAGAAGAGAGAACTTCTGTTGTGAAGGGTGTTTTAAAATGAAAAATAAAAGTTTAAAATGTAAGATATAAAATAATTCTAGATCATACAAGGTTGTCTCTGTTATCAGCGTGTGTCTGAAAAGCAGGGACATAACTTTCTGGCCTTTATGGGACTGAAGAAAAATTGTTCCTTGCTCTGCAGTAGGCTCCCAAACTGCTGTTTGTTCTTGTAGAAATTGAACAGGAGTGGAGAAAGGAGAAACCTTTGCCTGAAGAAAACATTCATTTTCTCCCTATCGGTTGTACTTCAAGGGCATTTTCTAAAGTGCTTATTTTGGGCAGCAGACTGGGGGTGAAGCTTGAAGAAAAAAAAACAAGGAGAGACTGCAGGCTTTTTTATCCCTTGTTTCAGTATCATCTTCCACTGCTACTCCCTGATACTTGCTCTGGGTGGTGCCTTTAGCAGTGTCCCAGAATCAGTGGGCCATCCACACCCTTCTTCCTTGACACAAGGATCAAAATAAGAAATGGAGCCACTTGTTGGCTTAGTCCCATTGCCTACTCCCACACACTTGTACATGTGCTGGATTTTGCAGCCTGGATGTTGGATTTGCACTTATTTCTGAGAAGTCAAGGTTGTAGGAGTGCTATGATAGGGTAACACATGCTGGCTTCCTCCAGACCCTGCTGGAGCATCAGTCTTTGCAGGATCACTGGCTTCTCATTTGTCCATGGGTCTTGTGTGATGCCTTCCTTCTTGTGGCAGGTTGTGCCAGAGTTGGGAATAGACTGCACTCTTGCAGCAGGATGCTTGTGACAAACTCAGATGGTTTGATGGTTATGTTCTTTTGCATTTTTCTGTCAAAACCTTTGTGCAGACTTTCAGTCTGTTCTGAACTATTATTGGGACAATAGGAAAACATTGGTCTGTTAGCACCTCTGGTCTCTTTGCACCTTGGTACTGCACTTTGTGCATGGATGAGGGTAAGGCCTCCCGGGCACTTGGAGACAACCTGTGAGGAGAGTGGGTGGCTCTGTTTCCCCTGTGGTGGGTGTGCCGGCAGTGCAGCCATTTCACTGGCTGGGGTTTGAGTGGTGGATTCTGTCCGGCTCTGGACTGTTTTCGAGCTGAGTATTTGTGGTGATGTCAGGCAGTGTGAGAAGGGAACATGACTTGGCAGGACAAAGTCTGCAGAAAGTTCAGCTCCACATTTGGCCAAGAGCCTTGAAGGCAATGAGATTGACACACACATTCTGTTACACAGCCTGTCACACGCCCTCTCACATGCTCCCTTCCTGTCACACAGATCCCTTTATCTCATTTTCAGACCTTTAACCCTTCCCTCCTAGCTTCTGCTTGGTGGGTTTATAAAACTCGGAGAAGTCTTTCTTACTTTGTTGATACTGTACCTTGTAAGGGTTCAGTTGCAATGACCCCCAAAGCAGAAATAGCCTATACAGGCCAGTATCCAGAAGAGTAGTCAAAAGCAGGACAAGTTTACTTTGCAGCAAAGTTCTTAATAGTCCTTTATTCTGACCTGCACCCCTTTGCCAGTCTTCATTGTGTTTCTTGGCAGCTCTTCTGATCTCTTTCATTGCTCTGCTGCAGTCTTCTGACTGATCTGTGTTTGGATATGTACATCTGCAACCCTGCCTCTCTCCTGCTCTTCTAAGAGCAGTATTAGCAAAACCTGACAAAAAAGATCTTGATGATGCTTGAGTGGGGAATAGACTACCAGTCAGGCTTATTCTGAAGCAGTTTAAAACTCCGTTATGGTATTCCTCTGATGTGTTCTTTATATGGGTATTTCTGTAGTACTGTAATTTCTTCCTGACCTCTGTGCTACATCTAGGGATGATCCTTCTATGAATGGGAATCAGTGCTTTTCCCCTACTGCCCTGAAGGGAATCTTAATGAGTTTCCTGCCTGTTTTGCAATCCAGCACTGTATTTCTGGTTTGCCTGTGAGCAGCAGTATTTGTTGTGATTGATGCTTCTGAATGGAATGGCGCTTGGATATAAAGTGTTATATAGAAAAATGACTAAGAAGTTGTTTCTCAGAAGCAATCTTCTATCAGTTATGGTGATGTGCAGTGTGCTGATGGAAGTACTGGGGTGGGAGGAAAGAAGGAAGTCAGAAAAATGAACAAACAATTTTACTGTAAGCAGCCCTCCCCTTCTCTTCTTTCCTCTTCTGCCTCTCTTCTTCATGTCCTCTAATTTCATAGCTGGTAGAGGATGGAGAAGACCAGTTTGAAAGAGAACGTAGTCTGGACAAGGGTTGAAGGCTTTTAAGTTCTCTTTTTGTTTATCTTTTTGGCTTTGCCATGATTTATGCTATGGCTTTATGTGTCTTTTGTCATAATGTCTTTCTGATAAAATGGTGCAGTTGCTTATTTTTTGCTTTTACTTGTTTTAGTAACTCAGTGCAGTTAGTGGACTATGCCATGTTTCTGCTCAGAGGAGTAAACAGCAGTTTGAGGTTCAGTGTTGAAGAGATGCACTGAGGCAGCCTGGGGAGCAGAGGAGATTTCCCTTGATAAAAAGTGCTTGGTTAGAATAGGCCAATAGGATCATGAAATATTGTTCCCTTACTGCATAGTTGAGATGAAATAATTTTTTAAGGAAACTATCAGGTAAAAAAACCCAGTATGTTGTGTGATTATCTATCACTACTATTTTCTATATGCAGAAAAAAGGCCTGCAGTGCTCTTTTCTGAGCATAATCTTATTGGTCCTTTTATTCCTTAAGGACTAGGTTTAGCCCTTTTCCCTGGCATTTCCACTACCAGGATGTTATTTTGGTGGGTTTTTTTGTGGTGTTTTGTTTGTTTGGTTGGTTTTTTTGAAAGTTCTGCTCTTTTGCTTCAGATTGGAAATGGCACTGGGGTGATGGGGTGACATCTCAAATCTGCTGTGAATCAGACTCATGTTTCCCTGAAGCTGGGCTATAACATCTGTGGGACTAAGGGTCATAAAGAAGGAATGCAGGATCCTTGGTAGAGTTTTTGTTCTGTAATATGGTCCTCCCAGGAAAGCACACAATTATTGAAGGGAGAGGCTTCTCTAATTCTTCCCACTCTGTTCCAACTCCTATGCAAGCTGCATTAAAAAAAACCCAGTTTTTTGGACCTATTTGGTTATTGTCATCGCTTCTCGTCTCGGTGACACTATTATTTCTTGCCTCTTTTTAAATTTGTTCTCTGGGAAGACAAAGGAAGCTCTGGGTTATAAAACTGTTGCTTCAAGGAATGCCTGACTCTTAAGTTTTGCATAGCTATGTGCAGAACAAGATATTGATGGCTGAGTAAATATAGAGAAGGCATCCAGAAAGAAACTGAGTCTGTGGTCCTGTTTTCCATAATGTCATGCAGTGGTATTTATAAAGAAACAGAGGTGGTAGGGTCAGGTTGCAATTTTGGCCTTCAGGTAGGATGTGATGAGCTATTGCTGCATGAAGGGTAAGGGCTGGTCAGCAGCAGGATTAATGAGCTGCAGACACCTCAACTTTAATTTTTCAAATTGAAGGGGGATTTAGTTAGCAGATTATTTTATAGTAAGTTTTGAGGGTTGCTTGAACACTTTTTACATTTGGTTGGTTTTTTTGGGTTTTTTTTTTTTTTGTTTTTTTGGTTAGTAATGTGTATCTGGTGCTGTGGTTAGAAATGTGAAGGAATGACACTATTAGCCAATACAGGGACCCTAGAAAGAAAAACAGACATGTAAACCAAAACCACATTTGCATAGATACATGTGCTAGGGGGAAAAGGACTTACTGCTAGGATAGCTAAATTTGCTTGGAGAAAGTGAGTACTACTGGCAAAAGAATGTTGTTTCCAATTTAAAGTGAGTTTCCAAAGGGAAAAATTGCTATTACAGTTGATACTGACACATTCTGTGGACAAGGACCCAGGCTAGATTCCTGCCCTTCTGCTTCCTCAGAAGTGGCACAGAGCTGCCCCTTTGTTTTCTGTTAGCAGGAAGGGGCATCTGCTCTGAGTGTTTCGTCCTCCTGGGAGGAGCACAGATGGAATTTTTCCTGTAGGAAGCCCCTATCAGAGACTCAGTTGTGCTTCCTGCCATCTGAAGGTCGGTGCTGATAGTGGTGTTGAGCTGTCAGTGAGCTGGTGTCGTGGCCAGACATAGGGGATTATTGCTGTTCAGCTACAAACAGCAAGTTCTGCTCACGTTCATCCCTGTGAGCGCTGCAGAAGTTGGTGTCCCTCTAAAGTGACTGCTTTGTCTCCTTCCCATGTTGAGAAACTGGCTACACAGCTCTTCTGGCCAGACAGAGCTGAGAAGGGATGACTTGTTATTTTACAGGATGGCTTGGAGGGGAGGATGGAGGGTTGCTGCTATTGTCACATCTTCCTTGCTGTAAGCCTGTGCATACACTGGTTTTGGCCATTCCTGAAGTGGCTATACTCTAGGTTAGCCAAAAGCTTGAAAGCTGAGGTGACAATATAAAGCCTAGAAGGGGTTAGAGATTTTTATTATCCAGATCAGGGTTGTGTTGTTTTCCAGAGCTCAAAGGAACTTGTGTCAATGGCCTTTTAAAGACATTTCATGGCAGCTAGGTGGCTACATCATTCCTGATACGACTTGTTATTAATTTCCAGTTCATTAACTAGGGAAAAGTCTTCTTACCATAATCTCTTCCTCCCTCTCCTTGTTTCCCTCCC
Source organism: Taeniopygia guttata (assembly GCF_048771995.1). Taxonomy (NCBI): domain Eukaryota; kingdom Metazoa; phylum Chordata; class Aves; order Passeriformes; family Estrildidae; genus Taeniopygia; species Taeniopygia guttata. The sequence goes on along the minus strand of NC_133030.1, from coordinate 26,176,777 downwards.
CTCTCTCTCTTCCTTCTTCTCAGTCTTCGCCCATCCTCTTGTCTGCCTCTTGCTGTTTCCCATTGTCAGAGGGACTAATATTTCCTTGCAAACAGGAAGAGAGGCGGGAGCAGCCCTGTGTGCAGTGTGAATGAACTCCAGTAACCTTGTCTCCTTTCTCCTCCACTCAGTTGCAGAACCAAGGACATCTGGCAATTGGGAGAGAGGGAGGGAGGAAAAATAAAGGCACAGTCCATTTCAGGATCTTACCCACCCTGAAAGTAGTCACATGTATGCTGTCTTTCCTTCTTGTTCCTTGTGTTGACATAGCTCTCTTTAATCGGACAGAAACCAAGAGTTGACGGGAAGGGCAAACCCAAAACATCAGCCTTTGCCAGGCAAGGTATAATGAGAGGCAGGTGAGAGAGCAGGGAGCACCTGCTTCTGGATGAGGCATGTGAGCAGGAGAGCTGACGTGCAAAACAGTTGCTGTTGGGGGTGAGCTTTGCAGAGCCTGTAGTTCCCTGAGTGGGACTGGAGTCGGCGCATTCCATCATCATCTGGTTTAAAATTTGGGAAGCCATATTTCCAGAAGGAGGGAGTCTACAGGTTCTGCAGGAAAGAAACAAATATTGTAGTCTGCAGACTGTGGAGAAGGAGCAGGTTTGATTTTTTTTTGGACTTTTTATGTGGAGCAAAGCAGAAGTACTTTGGGCTTGTTCTGCCCTGTTTTATTGCATTGTGTTTGGTCATACAGTTGTGCCTTAAGACTAATTCACTTTGCTAACCCATTTGTTCACTTGTTTCAGTCCTACATTCCTTCTTGCCTTTTGTAGGGTGAAACTGGCTTGGAACTCCTGTTGTTACCATTGTTTGTTTATAATAGACACTTCACCCACAGAATAGCTAAGCCATATTAAGTGCAGATTCATAAATGTCCATAGAACTCTTTGTATTTTGTAATTTCTCTTTCTAATTATAAAGTCTAATTCTAGAAGGAAAGTTATGAAGACTTCCAGTCTCCCAGAGCTCAGCTTTAGGATGATTTCCTGTAATAACCAGATTTTTCCCTTCTCACTGTTTTTTTGGACATACTGTCTTTCAGAGTAGCACCTTTCAGGAAATCATAGTTACACCTTTCTTTTCTTCCCAGTACTCTTTCAACCAAGTGACATACATTTGTTTGTTTTAATCTTTTCAGTTGTTAGTCACTTCTGCTGTTGTTCTCTGAACTTTGTGGTGGTTTCCATTCCTGACCTGGGTAGGAGACGGCATGCCTTGTGTTGAGACCAAATGAAACCCAGTGAGAGCTGGATGCTGCAGTGAGCCCACTTCAAAGGGAGAGACAAATGCCTGGGCAAAGACCATGCCAGGAATCAGCTAAGTTATGGGTAATAAAGGAATTGTTTAGCAGCAGGAGTAAATCCCCAAAGTAAGATGGGGGACAGGGGCGGGGAGGCAGGCTTTGGAACTGAGCTAGGGAGGGAGAGGTGGTGATTAAGACCCTTTATTTGAGGGCAAGAGATGGGAATGCAGCTGTGTAGCTGGGAGTGACTTGTAGGACTCTTCTGCATAATTATCAATGGTGCCAAACAACTTAAAAGGCTTACAAAGCAGTACTACAGTCTTGGACAGCTGCTCATGGTCAGCTGAATTTTAGCTGGACAGCAAATGAAAGCAATCAAGAGGCTGTAGTTGTTCCTTATCAGCTTGGGCATGATGGTGGCTCACCAATTCTTTCCAGTTTGTGGTTGCCTTTGTGCTACTGGGAGATGAATACAGATAATGTGATTTCAAACTGTGTCCCCGCAGTTCTCAGAGAGGGATTTACAGCAGGGGCCCTGGACTAGTCTGTTCCCTGAGAGCTGCAGAACTTTTTTCCATTCTTTGTAGACATGCTGTTCAAAATCATACTTTACAGTATCCTGTTGCACTGCTTTTCACATTTTGCATTTTCATGATTTGTCTCTCCCATTGTTAATCTGAAGTTATTATTTTTGCATGTGAATTTTGACAATTTTCACATATAATACTACTTCATTTTCAAAGCGGCAGATTCATTTTCTGTCTTGAAAGGTACAAGGTGTCTTTTTCAACTTTTTCCTCATTGAAACATGTCATATGAATACTTCTGCCTCACTCATAGACCTGCTATCTGTTTCAGCATTTTTTGAGAAATGTGGTGATGTAGAGGGAAGGAAGAAGAATAGGCAAATGTGAGCTGGGAATAATCTTTGTTTCTCTGAAACAGCTACAAGGTAGTACCAAGATCCTATGGAAGATTTGTGAAAATACTCTGGCTGCTACACTAGGCACAGTATAGGAAAAGCATTAGGTCACAAATAACGGTTATGCTGTATGAAAGGATTGGAACAGTGGTGCCTCTCAAGGGGCTTAGTTTTCTGCTGGTGCTGTAGAGTCCTGTGAAATCTAGTCTAACTGGTGTTGTTTTCTTTTCTTGGCCATTCAGATCTACAGCCAGCATCTGATACCCAAGGTAGCATTATCACTGTGTGAGTTGTGCATTTAGTTTTTAGCAGAGGTCATTATGTATTGCTGTGGGCCCAGATTTCAGAGATAAATGCTAACAGACAGTGTGAGTCTATACTGCATGTCAGAGCACACGTAAAAGCCAAAATGCCTAATTATATCCCTGCTTTAGTTACCTCTGAAAGATAGCCCTTCCTGACAGGTGTATTTGTTCACCAACAGCCTATTAAAACCCAGCAGAGAGGTGCTGTCCTGTTGACACACAGTGAGCACAGTCATATTAGCATATGTATGCGAACATGAGGTCTCTTCTGCTGATGCTGACACGCTGCAGAGTGGCTGCTTGTGATTCATTACAGAACTAAAACATAGTTATATATGTTTGCCTTGGCAGAAACTGTAGGATATTGTAATTTACAGGGCCAGCACTGTGATGAGTAAATCCTGTTTTGAAGGATCACAGAGACTTGAACAAACTTCCTAAAAAGCTACTCTTTCCTCTGAGCATCCATTATTTGCAGGTAAAGGGCTTATTGTACTGTTCCTCTGATTGTTCATATGTTACAAAGTACAGTTTCTTCAGAGATATGCTTGCATCTGGTCTTGTTCCTGATCCTTAAACTCCTCACAGAAGGTGCCAAACTAAGAATGCCAGGAAGAGGACAGCACTCTTCAGCAGAAGTGTCACACAAATTGCATTTGGCTGATTCAGTTTCTGTATATTCTGTGCTGCCCGGTTGTATCTCCTTTACTTGTCCTCAATGAATGTGGGACAATAGTTTGGTATGTTCTGTAGCTTAGTCTGTTGATGACTGGTCAGATCAAAGTCTTCCAGAAGAATGTGTTAAGTGCTTCATCTGGCTTAGAGGAGGATTCAGTTGAGGGAATGGGATGAGATTGTTGCTGAAGGAAGTGATGAATGTTTCTGACATTTAGCATGAGATGCAAAAGCCAGGTCTGCCATCTTTAGTCTCTGAAAAAAACAGTACTTTGTTGTAACAGTGCTGACCTGGAGACCATCAGTATCTGAGTTGTTCTGTTTTCTCAGAAAAGAAGGGGAGATGGAAGAAATGGAGTAGGGTGAAACTGATGGCGACACATTTTAGACACTAAACAGAAGTGTTCAGTGTTACATTCGAGACATGGGTGGCAAGGGCTAACAGAAATTTTTTCCCCTTAGCCTTTCATCTCTGCCTGTTTCCTCACTGAAGTTTGTCTCCTCATCAGGTTATTCTCTTCAAGATGCTGCATTTGAGAAAAGTGATTGCTTCATCTTGTCACATGGCCAGTCCTGATTTATGAAACTGAAGGAGTTGAGACAGACAGTGGGAGGCAGCACAGCTGACTGTCAAGAAGACAGTGTTCCTTCTTGCAGATGCAAGCAAAGGCTTGCATCACCTTTCTGCATTTTTGGTTGAAGTGGTGGTGCAGATTGGAAGGTGTGAATCTCTAATATTGTGACTATTAGTACAAAACTTGGCAAGATTTTTCATCACGTAAAAACAATCCTCATGCATTTCTGTGAAAACTAAACCTCAGGCCTTGTCACACAGCCTCTCACTTGTGTGCATGTGAGGAAAATGCTCAGTAGGCTTCTTTACCTAGCACCAGAGTGCTGCTGTTCACAGGTCAGTTTCCCACAGCCTGCAAGTGTTATTATTGTACCTACAAAAGGAAAACTGCTCTGTGTTAGGAGCAGAGAAGACAAGTAACCTTTTCTATCTGACCCGTTCTGTTTTGGGAAGGTTGGAAGCTGATGCATGAAGCAGGAACACATTGGGTAGTTCTGCAGTGCAGAAGGTGACTTCTCTGTTGCTGTGTCCTGGATGTGCACATGGATTTATATTCCCCTCCCTCTTGGTAGCTTGCAGTCTCTCAGACAATCCCCTTTTCTCCAGATGTCTTCCTGATAGCAGGTTTCACTCTTGCAATGTCAGTTGTTGTGCAGATCACACAGTTCTGAAATTGCATCAGACTGTACCTTCCTCTTATTTTCTGGAATAAGTTTCAATTGAGGCAGGGATGCACTAAGAATGGGTCACTGTACTGAGGCCTGAGCACTGTTAATCAGTCCTTCAGATGGGTGATCAAACCCTTCCTTTGAAAAACTGCTGCAGTAGTGCTGCTGGTGATTCATTCTGCACAGTAATTAATCTTTGAGTGAGTCTTTTGCATGGTTTAAAGGAATGTGGAGATGCAGAGGCTTACTCTTAGCTTTCTTGTTTCATGCCCAAACATGTCCAGAGATGTCTGTGTCAGCATTGGTGAGGAGCTTATGTAGGACTAGGAATACAAATTGGGTTTGGATTTATTGCAGTAAAGTTCCTATCTCCATCTGATGCTCTATGCTGCTTCCACAAGGTTTCCAGATTCTGCAAGATTTCCTGGGGAGACTTTTTTTTAAAAAAGTTGATTGTGGTAGCTACATTGTTCCTTTGAGGACTGTGAGTTTCTTCGAATTGGTTGCAAATCGCATTGGTTAGGTTGTATTCTCCCATAGTAGGACTTCTTTCTGTCTGTAGGTTTAAGTTTCATATTTGCTGTCACTGCTTTTATCCTAGGTAGTCTGTTTCTCCAGCTTCCTTAGAGGGAAGGGAGCTCTGAATTCCTGATGCAGTCTGAGGTTATGTTTACAGATGTCACGTGAGTTAATGTGCCCCGTGGGTTTTAACACCTGCATCCACTGTGTAATTGGAGATGGCAGGATCTCAGCAGGCCTGCCAGTGTAACTTGCTTTTATACTGATGCCTGTTTCAGAATTCTGGGAGCGGGTTCATTTTTGGAAGCATTCCTTTCATCTTTGTTGTTGTTGAGAAAAGTTGTGTGGTCTGGTCCAAATAGCCAGGAGGAAGGAAGGGACCTGGGACAGTGGTTTTCTGCCTCTTTGTGGTCAGCACTACAGTGTGTGAGGCATGCCCCTGCTTGCCTGATGCTCTTGTATCTGGGCTGCTTCAGAACTTTCTGTCTCCTCCTGTCCTTCAGAGACTGATAGGCTTTCAGTCCTGAACTCAGTCATTCAAACTGGTACAGGCCTTTCACGTAGTTGCTTTTTAAATCAGTTAATCTCTTTAGCTTGCATTGGTAAATCACTGAGTTAAGATCAACTGACGTTCAATCAGCTTAGGGTGTTTACATTAGCAATTTACATCAGTTTCACTGAATCTGTGCATCAACCGAGTAGGGTTCTTTCTGTGCAGGTGGGGCTTTTTGGACAAAGTGGTTGGATTTGCTTTCCAGTTTCATGTTTTGTAGTGGAGTTAGGGCTGTGTAATGAAGATGCTTTTCAGTATGGTTTCTAGGTTCCACAAAAGGGTGTCCCCAGAAGGCTGGTGGTGGATCCATTTCCTGAGAATGACATCATGGGCATTTCCCATAGGGAGCATGCAAGCTTTCAGTTTCTTACTGTAGGTGAGGGGAGGATTTGTCATCTTATCTTTGATGCATCATCAACCTTTGTCAGTCTTTAGCTACTGATACTAAGAGGGAAATTCAATATTTTGTAGTCTGCTAAATAATTGTATGAAAAATCTCTTTTCCAATTTTCTATGTGCCCTGCAATACACACACCAAAATTCAGGGCAGCTGGCAGCACTGAGCTGTTTGTTACTGGAAGCTTTAACAAAGGCCACTGGATATAATGCCAGGAATTTCCCTCTTACACACTTGGAGAGATCAGGAATGAAGTGCACTGGTAGTGTTGGCAGTAATGAAGAGTTTTCTTGCTTTGATAAATCTGTTGCCAATGAAAGAATAGCTTTGCACCTGGACATGCTAGTCTTGTACCTTTTATCACAGTTAGTTAAAACATTGTGTTTTAAGAGTATAAGCATTAATAAAACAAAGCTAATTACGGAAATGAAATCTTGAAGCTTGCTTGTGATACAGCTTGTAATAGATTTTGGAAGTTAATAGTCTCAGTAGCTGAACTCTTGCCTCTTTTGAATCTGTTTGTTTTTTCCACAGGTACTTCCTGACTTTCGGTAGTAGAGAGAAACGAAGGACTTCTAAGATAGATGCCTGTCGCCCCTTGCTTGGCAGAAACAATGCTGCAGCGATGAGATTATAGTGAGCCCTTCCTGTGTGGCTTCCATGGGTCCCACTCAACTCAGCACACAGGATCATGGGAAGAGGGTGGCAAGTGTATTTGAAATGGAGGAGGAAGGGCTTCCACTCTTCTCTGGCTCAGAGAACCCCCCTGAGCATGCAGGTATGCAAAAATTTTCTCTAAATCTATGCAAAATAAAGGCTATCCATTCTTTCAGCTGTAAGCAGATTTGATACTTGGCAAAATTTTAGGACAAGATCTACTGTGCTTGAGGTACTCAGAGATGATGTTTAAGAATAGAGTCAGTTGTTGATAGCTGAAGACTGGGTTTATCTAAATGATAAATTTGCTTATTTGACCTAGAGACTAGGTCCATGGCAGTAAGATAAAAGTTTTTTGGCCTTATCAAGAGCTGCTGAACAGTAAAGCTTTACTACAGGTGGCAATCCAAAGAGGGTAGGTGGTGCAAAGAAATGATAGTTTTGCAGGTTCATGCAATGGGAAGACAGTAGGAGTTTCTTCATGTATTTCTTACATTAACTGAGGATGAAAAGTATCAGACATAGAACTGAGATTCTGTAGTTAAAGCTGCCACTTATAACCACAATCCTACACTTTCAAGCTGTAAGAAGAAAGTATAACATCTCTGGATAGGTAAAATGTAAAAAAAGGAAAGCATAAGTGCATGGGGTCATCATCTTAATGAGAATATGACACATTATTGAATTTGCTCAGCAATGAGGCAGTGGGCAATCTTGATATAAACAAAGAGATAATCTGAAGATTGGATGATGACTCATCAATAGAGTAGAAAAAAAGAGAGTAGTTAAAGGGTGATATGAGATTATCCAATAAAAGTCCTTAAAATGGGTCTGAGGACTTGAAAAGAAAGTGACTGATAGATTGTTTCCTTATGAAAATGTAAGGAAAAAAGACACAAAATGTGGAAAGTATTTATTAAATAGGGAAGCTCCCGAGGAAGGAGAACCCTAATGAGAGCTAAAGGTTCAGAGGTGGCATTTATGCTTTCTTTATACATCTTATGTTACTTCTGTGTTATCTTTAACTACAGAAAATAACAATGTAATCATCTATATAACTAAAATGCTTCATGCTCATAGATAGAAAATAATTTGCATAGATCAAAGAATAAGCCTATCTGTCTCAATAAAGCAGTCATAGAAAAGGTAATAAGAAACTTATGTAGTGTCTTAAAGACAGCTAAGAAATCCAAAAGGGGGACAGATTTATATGTGGAAGTCATTGGACTACTCTGTTGTTCCTCAGAAGCATATGAACATCACTTGAGGCTTCAGCAAAGTTGTTATACTAGTTAGTCCACCATTACATGTGTTATACTAAGTAATCTGAAATAACTGTAGGTGTTGCATAATTTTTACTTGGTAGTACATTGTGTGAAGAGAAATACAGTTGAACAAGAGAGGAGAATATCAGAAATTTAAACTTTCTGATGACAATTTCTTGCTGTCCTATCTGCAATGAGATATACAGGCCAAAATGAGTGATCTCCAAGCCTCTGTAAAGTCAGTGGGATTGAAAATCAACACCAAGATACTCACTGCTGAAAACTTGTGTTGAGGAACACAAATAATAATGTCTGAGACTGACCTAAAACTGGTTACCATTTCAGGAACTTGAGCAGAATAGTAAATGTAAATGCAAGTAAGGATAGAAGCACTGGAAGAGTAAGTACAAAAATGACACCTGCAATTGTAACCGTCATGCTGATCAAGAAATGCAGGAGCCTTTTTCTTCACACTAGGCAGTAACTCCAGTGTGAAGGCTTTCCAGGCATATCTAAATGTTATCTGGAGATTTATGAAGACATGGTGGGTGTAATCTTTATAACAGCTGCCACAGAATAATCTATAATATCTGACATACAGAAAAATGCCTGCACTATGAGCTGTGTAGAATAACAGATGTCAACGTAGCTAGAATTAAATGGATGGAAAAGAGAGAGGGCTAATAGAGAAGGAATACACATTTAATATTGGCAAGCATTTGATTTGAGTGCCTAAGGTAAGATGTGTTGGAGCAGACCTAAGATATTTTCAAAATGCAGAGCCACTGATAAGGTTAAAATTTGTCAGAATTATATAGGAAGAGTTGGGAGCTGCTGCACAAGGCCATCCCAAGTGTGAGGCAGTAGTGAAGGCCCTGTGTTTAAACTAGAGCAACAAGCTTTAGTAAACGAACTGTCACTATGAGAGTGTTTTTAGGAGTGGGGAACGCTCTTCTTGAAGAGGAGGTGCTGACTTCAGGATTCCAAAGGCTCACAGAGCTTCTGAAGTGTACTGGTTGTGTGCTTATTGCAGCTACCTCCACAAGTTGCTGTCTTCTGTTTCAACAGTTTCCCCAAGTGTTCAGTTACAGGGATTGTTTGCTCAGTCTGGTATTTGTAGGGTCACAGTTTCAGCACTGTCTTTCTGTCGCTACTGAATTGAGGAAACATTTTTCCTTATTCTTGTGCATATGTATGGCAGAAAACAGAAGTAAGAGAACTTTAGGTGAGTTCTGAAGAAATTTACTTTGTGCACAGTCTTGGATTTCTGACTCAACTTTTTTATAGGTCTTTCTCACATTGGTAACGTAACTAATTGGAAAGTGCAGAACACTTGGCCTGAGTGTGTTTTGGCTCTTTCACTCTGTTTTGGAGAGGAACAAGTGAGAAGCTGTATTTGTTTATATAGTTGAGGTGAAACCTTGTAGATTATGTCAGTAAGTTTGTTGCAGAAGATTTGCTTGCCCAGAAGGGGTGTGTGGTTGGGAGATAGTTGGTTTGAGTGAGGATGTTGTTTGTCAGGAATGGGGCAGTTAGCTGCAAACACCACGCTTCCTTCATGTCTGTGAGTTTTCTTTTCTTTTGTTTTTTTTTTTTTTTTTTTTTTTTTTTTTGCCTCACTACCATTTGTTTTTGTAGAAAATCCCCCCTTGAAGCGGAAGAAGGGCCCAGCCCCTAAGATGCTGGGAAATGAAGTGTGCAGCGTGTGTGGGGACAAGGCCTCTGGCTTCCACTACAACGTGCTGAGCTGCGAAGGCTGCAAGGGCTTCTTCCGCCGCAGCGTCATCAAGGGCGCGCAGTACGTCTGCAAGAACGGCGGCAAGTGCGAGATGGACATGTACATGCGCCGCAAGTGCCAGGAGTGCCGGCTGCGCAAGTGCCAGGAGGCCGGCATGCGGGAGCAGTGTGAGTGCAGGCCCCCCGCGGGCTGGGATGGGACTGGAGGGCTCTGGGAACGATGGCTGTAAGGCAGGGGGCACTGCGAGTGCTTGGGGAGGGGGGACGTGGAAGCCTGAATGTTGGAGTGTGTGTGGGAAGAGCTCAGCAAGGGTCACTTAGGGAGGTGAGGCTGCTAGTGGAATGCTGACACTTGGCCTTGCTTTATTCCTTGTAAGAAATTGTGGAATGTACCAGCAGAGGAAAAACTCACATGTTCATCAGGGTGCTATAAAGTGTGTTAGTAACGTCAGGCTTGTGACCAGGACTGTAAGATTGGTCACCGTGCTCCTTGAACAACAGGCACTTTTCTTTGCTTCCTGCTGTGACCTTGCAAAAGAGGTCAAGGGCAGCACCACAGCAGCTGTGTTTGTGCATGAGCTGGTCTCATTGCTCCCTTTAGTGATCTCTGCTATTTTTCTCACGCAAGCCATAAGGCTGCCGTTTCTGAATATTCACCACTATTTCTGCTGGCATATCATGAACAGTCCTCCTTGGCCAAGGTATCCAGGTTTCATCCCTTTGCTGGTCAAGACTGATTGAATGCATTCTCAGTTAATGTTAGATCTGTGTGAAGTCGTCTTTTTTGACATTCAGCACCCAGAACAGCTAGGAACAGCGGGTGTTTCAGAAACATAAAATAATTTTGCAAAAACTAAGTCCTAATGAAGTAGGAGATGTGCTGTTCAGTTTTTCAGCATGAAACGCAGCACATCAGTATCTTTGTCTCACCTGTTTATATCAGCATTATGTGTGCTGTCTTTACCTCATTTCCTCGTTCCCAAGAGCTACAAAACAGATGTATTTGAAAAGCAATGCAGTAAGACCACTTGTTCACTTTGCTTCTCTTTTGTTGCAGATAGATACAGAGAGCCTCAGTATGTTTCTGCATTTAGTCATTGTTTTCTGTTGAAGACAGCTCAGGAAAATTAGGTCAAATGGAATCTTGGTGTTATTATCAAGAACTTGGCAATTCTTGTTGATGCTGTAATCCCCACTGCAAATTTGCCTTGTTAGTTTTGACAGAAACTAAGGGCTTTTTCCTCCAGCTGTTTAACTTGCAAGGTCATTCCAGAACTTCCCTCCTAGTAATTGCTGGAAACATTCTTCTAATTCCCAGACTGAAGTTATTCATGGCCAGTTTATTGTTCTTAAGCCAGTGTGAACCATGAGGTTAAATAATTCCTTCCTGACAAATCAAGTAAGTTAGGTTGCTTTGAATTTAGCATGGTGTAGGAGCTTGCAAATAGGCAGTTTTCAAGATTCATTAGTAGCCAAGTAACATGTTACCAGATAAAAAATTTTTTGTGCGTTGGAGTCCCAAGATGAGGGACTGTAATCACTTGGATCAATTACTTCTCTCCTTAAACTGACACTGTAAGTAGCAGTCTCCAATCTTATAGATCTCCCCTTTTTTGGTAATTGTATTAAATGCCTTTGCTGTTAGAATTGTAAATTTTGTGCATGGTGCATGTACTTGTACAAACATCCTCACTGTTTGAAGTCAGGGATAAAGGTTACTCTCAGCTTGACTGTGTTAGGTTCTTTGTCTTATCTTTCCAATCCCAATAATGTTGTCTTACAGCAGCTCTGCAGTTCTTGTCTTTGTTTAATGTGATTCTGTTAAGAAGTGCAGTTTTATACTTGTTCAGTTTTAGTGCCTGCTTTTCTGTGTAGTAGCTATAGAATCATCAAGGTTGCAAGAGATCTTTTAAGATCATCAAGTCTAAATGTCTGCCCAGCAGTACCACTGTAACCCTTAAACCACTAAACTATATCACTGAGCACAGATCCAGGTGCCCTTTAAACATCTCCAAGGATGGTGACTCCATCACCTCCCAGGGCAACTTGTTCCAATGCATGCCCTAACAAGGAATTTGTTTTTAAATACCTCATCTAAATCTCCTCTGTCTAAATGGCCTGAGAGGCCATTTCTTCTTGTCCTCTCACTGTGGACATGGTAGGAGAGACTAACACCCCCATCTCATTGCAACTTCCTTTCTTTTCTATGTTATCTGTGCATTAGAAAAAAAGGCCAAAGAATCTTTCAGCACTTTTAAAGTCTTATTTGTTATTTATCTTTGTTCCTGAAGATACAGAGTGTAGGGGTTTTTTTTCCAATTAGTTCCTTTTCTGCTTCCCTCCCTTCCAGAGTGTCAGTCACAGCACACAGCCTGATGCTGTCAGAGCCTTGCTGAGGGTGTGCTCAGTGCCACTGTCCATGTCACCAACAAAGGTGTTAAACAGTGCCAGTCCCAATACCAACCCCTGGGGAATGCCACTTGTCACTGATCTCCACTTGGACATTGAGCCATTGCCCACAACTCTGAGTGTGACCATCCAACCCATCTTTTATCCTCCAAGTGATCTATCTGTAAAATCTGTGCTATTCCAATTTAGACACAGGGTTGCATCGCTCCTGAGCTTGGAGGAGGTGATCTTTGAATATTAACCAGCTTTCTTGGGCCCCTCTTCCCTCCAGCACTTTATCTGATAGTACTCTACCGAGCAGATCCCTGAAGAGGCCAGAGTCTGCTCTCCTGAAGTCCAGGCCAGCCTACTTGCTGTGCACCCTCTCTCTGTGATGCCAATGTGATCACAGCCCTGCAGGTGTGTGCATGTCTCTGACTCCTTTTATTTATTTCCTATGCTATGTGCATTTGCATAGAGGCATTCAAGTTGGGCTCCTGATGAACCTGACTTACTGGAGGGAGTGGCAGGAATTCCATTGTGTTGCCCTTCAGGTGTTCTCCTGCTGACCTGCATACCCTCTCCAGGCTCTGGGCATCTCTTGATGGCCCTGGCATCTAATTGGATTGAGAGAGGAAAGGGATGGATTGAGGTTCCTGTCCCTAGGCAGCTTTAGTTTAAATCCCTCTTTTCAAGCCTATGAGAAAAGATGTGCTTCCCTTTCTCAGAGAGGGACCCATCAGCCCTCAGTAGAGCAGATGCCTTTGAGTTCTGTTCTTTACAGTGTTGCATCCAAATAACATCTCCTCTTTGACGTAACAACTGAAGGAGACATATAACCCTGTTCCTGAAGGACCTGCCGTTGGTCCTCAGTACATTTATATGCAGTTACTCTTCTATTATTTATCTTGGGGTATGTTACTGCTCTAGAGTTTGCTGCAGATAGCCTGTGTAGCAAATTATCCTTTCACTCTCAAATTCCACCCAGGATTGAGTCTGACTTTTGAAGAGGGTGAAATGACACAAGCTGTTAAATTAACAATATTGAAAAAAGACATAATAGTTGTATAATATAAAATACAGTAGACACACCATGGCATATGAAGGAAGCACCTGTTAGGGAATTGCTTTATGGGGAAAATCACTTGTTTTTCTGAGATCTGCAGGGCATCATGAGGGGAGCTTCAGACTTTTGTGAATGCTTTACATGACAATATGATTAGGAGAAGGGCAATGAAACAACTTAAAGTAGGGAATAGAGGGAGAAACAACTAAGTATCACTGTCTGTGTTGTGTGCACTCTTCTATGCCTGGTCCAGGCAGCTGTGATCTCTGCCTCTCCATCCACAGCACTTTATCCTGTGTTTAGTGTGGTTTCCGTTGTGTTCCTATGATTGATTATGAGCTATTCCTGCTTTAGATGTTCTGTCTGAGGAACAGATCCGACTGAAGAAGCTGAAGAAGCAGGAAGACGATCAGGCTCGGACAGTTGTTGTGCGTCCAAACCCTCCGAATCCGCCAAGCCCTTCCCACAAACTGACACCGGAACAGCTGAGCATGATAAAAAAGCTCGTGGCCGCTCAGCAGCAGTGCAACCAGCGCTCCTTCACAGACAGGCTCAAAGTGACGGTAAGAACTATACCACTGTACCCAAAATAAGAAAAAGTGAAGTCTGGGGAGTTGCATTTTAGGTAAAATATTTGGGAGAGCAGAGTTACTTTAGGCATGACATCTGTGGGCTAAAGCTCTGTAAAGAATAGCAAAAGATTTGAAGTTGTTGTTTTCTTTCCTTGTTCTCTTCGTCTTATCTTTCATCTTTGGCTCCATCTTTCACAAATATCTGCTGTCTCTTCCCATTCCTACAGCCATGGCCCCAGATTCCTGATCCAAATAACCGTGAAGCAAGGCAGCAGCGTTTTGCTCACTTCACAGAACTCGCAATTATCTCTGTGCAAGAGATCGTGGACTTTGCCAAGCAATTACCTGGATTCCTGGAGCTCACCAGGGAAGATCAGATTGCTTTACTGAAGACGTCTACCATAGAGGTGAGGGTTGGACTCCACCCCAGATGATAGTAGCAGAGATTAAAGATTTTGGAGTTAACCACCTCTAGAACTAGTTCCTTCCCTTTTTTGAGGATGGCAGACTGAAGGATGTCAGCTGTGGGATCATTACTGCAGTGCGAGGTTATATTGGCAAGATGCCTGGTTATATACTGCAGTGCCTGCTTATTCAGGAAGGGAATGGGGCAAGTGCCTTGGTAGTGGTAAGCAGGAATTTCCCATTTCCCAGAATCAAGGCACCACAAAGGATGGCACCAGGCTTTATCTTGGATTTTTTAAGCACTCTGAGAGAAACTGGAGTGGTTTTGTTTGGTTGGTTTTTCTTTTTCCAAAGATGCTTCAGCAGTCAGCAAAGTACTGATGTTGTAAGATTTCTTCCTGCTTTCAAATTGAGTATATCTTATTCCTGTCTTCAGGTGATGTTGTTGGAGACATCTCGGCGCTACAATCCAGAGATTGAGAGCATCACCTTTCTTAAGGACCTGAGCTATAATCGGGATGACTTCGCCAAAGCAGGTGGTGCATTAGACAGGTGTTTCTTCCTCCCCAGTGTCTTGTGTTCTTACATATTTCCCTTTTTAATGTGGGCAGCTGGAAGTAGTTTATGGTGAGAGGTTTAGAACAGGACCAAACCAATAGCCTCACAAACCGTGGTTTTTTGTTTTTTGTTTTTTTTTTTTTGATTTTTAACTTATGGTACCAGCTCATTTAATGTCTTTTTCTAGGTGTCAGTTTGTTTGGGAAAATCTGGACTCTTAAAGCATGAAAGTATTGCTGCAAGTGTCCACCTAGGACAAGCAGTTGCTAGGAAATTCCTTGCTTGTAGAAATGTGACGTGGTGGAGCTGTATCAGATCATACCAATCCAAACCACAAGCATTTCACCTGCCAATCCAGATGGACGCTTGGAATGATGAGATTACTGTGATTACGTTTCAGTTGATATGAAGTTTGTACTGTGCACTGAGGATCCCCAGGGACTGCTTTAGACACTTTATCATCCTAATATAGGTTGTCTGTGGTGTTATGATCTCTGAAGTGTATGTTTCCAGGAGCTATGAGTGTTTGTAATTTCAGAGGCAGTAACAAGAAGTGTGTAACTTCAGCATTTCTGAAAACAAGACTTTAGCCATGCTTCAGCGGATTTTTTTTTTTATTCCTTGACTAGATATTTAACCATTTATACTTGAGATGGCCTGTATATACAACTTTTCTTTATGACCCTTTTCCTGGTCGCCTTTTCTTCAGGTTATTAGAAAGGCAAAAAGCAGGAATCCAGAAAGATTCTGTCCAGTTTGTTCTTCCTTCTCTTATGCATTTGTAATGCAAGAAATTAGAAACTTGGATGCTACTTTGGAGGAAATGTCTGAAGTTTTCAGTATGATTACATAGCACAAAGGGACCTGATTTGAAAGTGGTCTCTGCAGTAAATATCAGTCCATTTCTATCTGACTGCATTTATCAAATGAGGTGATTGGAAGCCTAGGTCAGACCCTGCCTCAGGTTGCCCAGTTCTTTGAGCTGAAGGAAATTACATAGTTCAGAGTTCTTGGAACTGGATATTTTTCAGCTCATACATGCTTTAGATGAACCTGAATTAAAGCTTTTTTTGAAAGCATGAAGGCTATTGAAGTGAAGGAGGTGATGCTGTGAGAGTGGACAATATAAATGTTGTGTTTGTGACCTTCTGATGTTTTGATGGACTTGTCTGATAGTTGATGTAGTGTTCCTTTAGCTGTTTCCCAAGAATGTGCTGTGGGGCATTTAGGAAAACCCAGAAATAATATCATTTTACAGTTAGAACCTGACTCCTCAGCCTCTGTTGTTGGTGCTTACCAGTAATGGATGTAAAGGGAGGATTCATTAGAGCATAGTGTAAAGGTTTTCCCTGCCTCTCTCTGCTCCCCACTCTCTGGTGTATAGCAGTGGATTTCTTTTGAAAGGGAGGGGGAGAGAGGGGAGACAATTGTTACTGCCTCACCTTGTTCTCTTCTGTTTGTTGCAGGTCTGCAGTTTGAATTCATTAACCCCATCTTTGAGTTCTCAAAGGGAATGAATGAGCTACAGCTTAATGATGCTGAATATGCACTTTTAATTGCCATCAATATTTTCTCTGCAGGTAAAAAGCCAGGAACATCTGAAGAGCTGCAGCAGTGAGTCAGAGGGCAAAGCAAGTAGTGTGAAGGGATGTTACAAGCAGAAAAGGAGTAATAGAGTCTAGTGATAAAGGGAGTATATTATTCATTATATTCTGAATTTTCTAGTGCCACTTCCAGAGGAAATTGAATTCCTCACTACTGGAAAAGTGTGCAGGAAAATCAGCCAGTATTTATCTTCTTCATTTAGAAAGTGATATTTTACTGCCCCCTTAATGTCCTTGGCACCTCTCTGGTGTGATGCAGGTCCCACACCATGAGTGACATCTAGTGGGCAAGCAAACATACTCTGGACAAGAGGCAGTGTTGCTCTGGGCCAGGACAGGGCTTTGCCAAGAAGCCACCTCTACTCTTTTGTCTTGTGACCTGCTTAATGGCTCTTTTTCTTTGTTCTTG
Source organism: Taeniopygia guttata (assembly GCF_048771995.1). Taxonomy (NCBI): domain Eukaryota; kingdom Metazoa; phylum Chordata; class Aves; order Passeriformes; family Estrildidae; genus Taeniopygia; species Taeniopygia guttata. The sequence continues at coordinate 26,160,218 of NC_133030.1, read as the reverse complement.
TTTTCTAACTGGCTCAGCTACTGGAGAGACTTTCCCATTTACTCTCGAATAGGTGGCTTTGCGTTTTTTTCTGGGGCAAAAACATGAGTCCAACAAGCATTGTGTAAATGTGTTTGGTCTCTCTAACCTCCCTCCTCTATAGGAGTTGGATTGGACTCCCCACGTGCAGTGGATATCACTGAGAAAGAGACGTTACAGGCAGCTGCCACAGTGTCATGGATATATCTCCCAGCTGTGCTGGGTGAATGTGAGATGAAGTTTGGGAAGATACCATAGGAGGAGGTGGGCTTAGACAGAGATGTTAAATCCAGGGAAGCTGCCCATGGCAATCTGCTTACTTCTAACCTGCTTTTTGGCAGACCGACCGAATGTGCAGGACCAGTCCCTGGTGGAGAGGCTGCAGCACACTTATGTGGAAGCACTTCATTCTTACATTTGCATCAACAGACCAAATGTAAGTGCCTGACCAGAACATCTCTAGGGATGATGTAAGCAGATTTTTACTTATGCAGGCAGAGTTCCTGCAGTATTGTCTCTAACAGGTCTCTTGCTGCCTGTACTGTCAGGCTTGTCCCTTCTGGGCTCTTTGATAGCAGCTGTAAATGCAGAGTTTGTGAGCTGTCACAATCTGCTGTCCTGTGTCACGTTCCATAATTGAGCCAGTATGGAAAGTCTGGAGTTTTGGGGCATGATGTACTACTTGTGTTCTTTCATACTGCATCCTCCTGGAGAATGCTGGGTCTAGAGGAAGTAAGGATTGTGATTACAGTGTAATGTAATCAGTTGTGGTAATTTTTTTTTAAATGAAGTTTTAGGTAAATTCACTAACAGCTGTCTATTTGGCCCTGCAGGATCGTTTGATGTTTCCACGGATGTTAATGAAGCTGGTCAGTCTTCGGACACTGAGCAGTGTCCACTCTGAACAGGTGTTTGCCCTTCGGTTGCAGGATAAGAAACTCCCGCCCCTGCTCTCAGAAATCTGGGATGTGCATGAGTGACTGCATGCTCCCAGGGCGCTGACATGCTGACATAATGCCATCTCCCAGCCTTTGCTAACGAGAAGCCAGCCTCCCCTCTCCAAAGCACTGATCCCTGGGCTGGGCATGCCGGGAGCGATGAGCCTGGGGTTTCAGTGTTGTCATAAGACTATGCAGGAGGCAGCTGGGCTAGATCAGATGGAGGGGTTGGTTTCGATATAGTGCCCATACCCCAAAGGAATAACATGACCCATTCGAAAACGGTAGAAATGAAGACCTTTCCCCCTGCCCCTCAACTCCTTTTTCTTCAGTCTTTCTCTAAGCATATACTGAGGGTTTGCCCCATTGATCCTCTTCTTGCTGATTATGAAAATGAATTTGCAGGAACTTGCCAAAAGCTCTCTGTTGAGAGTAACCCAGCTCAAAAGGCTTCTGCAGGGTCCCCAGTGTACCTGGATCTGAGAAGCTCAGGGAAGTCAGTGTGGATGTTCTAGGGATTTCACTGGGTTTCCTATAAATAAAATCTCTTGAATGTGCTGCCCTTTACAATGATTCCAAGAGAAGTAGCTTTTATTTCTTTATTATGAGACTACATCTCTAGAGCTGCCCTTTATTCTGGCCCTCCTTTGGAAAAAGGATTCCTGTAATTTGTAGTGCCCTCTGTCTAACAAGGAGGTCCTCTGTGTAGGGAACATTGTGTATCAAAAAGATGTCAGGCATGAAGTAGTGGATTTTTTTTAATGTAATGCATCATGGTTTTATCTCATGGCGGTTCTCAGACAGCTCAATTTACCTTTGATCTGCTAACAGCTGGAAAACTGTAGTTCAAAACAAATCAGGGTATAGATTTTATCTTTAGGGGTGGAATAGAAGAAAGATAGGTGGGTAGGCCTGGTACCTAAGTAAGATGGGTGTGGTGGAAGGATCTCAAAAACTTCCAAGAATCTGGAGCATGTGGTATGTGTTCCAAGGTGGGTGTGAAGATGTATCAACCAAGGAGAGAGGACACACTGCATTTAGTGAAATATGTGGGCATTGCATAAGCTGTGGGCTGTACAACTCTCAGATCACAGGCTGCAGGAATATTTTGTGTAATCAGATCCACTTGCATCGTCTTCCTTTTGCCAAAGTCTTTCCAAGGTACTTGCTCAAAGTTTCAGTGATGATCACGGGATATGGAGGCACTCCTGTATGAGGAGTGCCAACTTCTTCAGAAGGACACTTGTGTCTTGTATCAATTCTTCACTTTGGGCATTGCGAGATCCACACTGGATTTATGGTTCAAGTTTTAAGTATCCACATCCATAACTATTCTAGGATTTACAGCAATATTTTGTCTGACAAGAGAGAAATATATTGTTATAAAACGTGTTCCTTATTTTCCAAGAAAAAACATCTTATGGCTGATCTCAGAGATGTAACCTTAAATATCCTGGTAGCTTGGTCTCATGAGTCTTCTCTGACATAGAGTCTATGTTTGCTTGCCCGGTGAGCATCCCAAGAGCATAGGTTCACATGGCTCGGGGTTTTTTTGTCTGTCTGTTTTTTGATTTGTTTGTTGTTTTTTTTGACTGTGTATCTGAACGCTATGCCCGTGGTGAGGGTATCGTGTCCATTTTGCACTTGAGGTTGGTCCCCTGCCACTGGCCTTCACTCTGCACCTTTGTAAAGCACTTGTAACAATCTGTAAAATAATCTGTTGTTTTTATAACTCATTGCAATTGCAAAAATTCTTGTTTAAATCTGTATTTTTAACTAATCTGTTTGAGAAATGTTAATGTTTATATAAAAGAATAAAGCCTAATACAGGATTTTGACATTCTCTAATGTGCTGTCATGAGACTGGAGGAGGGTGAAATAAGATCTTGCTGTAACAAGCTGAAAGTTGATAAGAAATTATGAATATATGTGTTGGGGGAGAAGCAAGAAGTGGTGAGAAAGAAATAGCGTGCAACTCCAGGCAGTTTCTTTTGGCTTTTAGTATGAGATTCGTAGCTCAGTATGTGCCTTGCTGCGTGCCAGAGCTGGCAAATAGGTGAAGTGGATTAAGTGTGTATCACAAAGACCATGCATTATGCATACACACCTCACCTCAATTTGTACAGCTGCACTCAGAATGTAAAGAATGTAACCCTTTTATTGTGTGTGTTCTACTCCATTTCCTGCATTTTGTGGCTCACCAAAATTGAAAGAGGAGTCCAATGTGCCCCATGTGTCACGTGGATTTCAGTAGAGCCTCACCTGACCCCTGGTAGGCTGCTCATTTCTCATGGATCCACAGGCAGAACACCAGGAAGAGTTGAACATGTGCAGTACCTCAAAGGGAGCGAGCGGCAGGATGGGGGAAAGCAGAGAGCTGTCCAGCATTAGCTGCTTCTGAAGTGCTTGATGATCACCTGCCCAAAGGGAAAGGAAAACAATGGTTAATTCATCAAGGTTCCACACCACAGGCTGTTCTGGTGAAGCCTCTGCATTACTCTGGAGTATCAAATTCAAATTGGAATCTACTGAACCAGAGGAAGAAGGAATAACAGTAGGCTTATAGGAGACTGGAGCTGGATATGAGAGGGGGGGAGTAATAAGCACAGCTCAAGAGCTCATCAGTGCTGGGTGGATTAGAGGGTGGCTGGGCCCTGCTGTCAACAAAAGAGCTGCAGCTTAACTTCCAGCTTTGTATTTTTTGGGCTGCATCTTCTTAATTTGAAGACAAAAACTGCATGGGAATTTGAGGGAGTCTCAAGGTACAGCCTGTAACATTGCTGTGGATGGCAGTGGTGAAAACAATCATTTTCCTTGCCTCTGTGTAGTGGTTTAATCCAGACAGCCACCAAGCCCCACACAATGACTTGCTCACTCCCCAGCAGCAGGACTGGGGAGAGAATCAGAAGGGTAAAAGCCAGAAAACTTGTGGGTTCAGATAAAGACAGTTTAATAGGGAGAGCAAAAGCCACACACACAAGCAAAGTAAGGACTTAATTCACTGTTTCCTGTGGACAATTCACTAATTCACTGTGGACAAGCAGGTGTTCAGCCATCTCCAGGAGAGTGGGGCCTTATCATGTGTAATTGTTACTTGGGAAGACAAACACCATCACTCCAAACATCCCCCTCTTCCTCCTTCTTCCCCCCTTTATACACTTAGCCATTTGGTCTGGAATATCCCTTTGGTCAGTTGGGGTCACCTGTTCTGGCTGTGTCTCGTCCCAAGCTCCCACATGCTCCCATCTTCCTCACCACCATGGCAGCATGGAGAGCAGAAAAGGCCTTGGCTCTGTGTGAGCCCTGCTCAGCAATAACAAACACATCTCTGTGTTATCAACACTGTGCTCAGCACAAATCCAAAACACAGCCCCATACCAGTCACTGTGAAGAAAATGACCTCTTCCAGCCCAAATCAGCACACTTTTCATTATCATATAGTCAAATACCATCTCCTTGTTTACATCTTCACATTCTCACTTTTTTTTGAAAGTGCAAATCCATACAGAACCTTTTTTTTTTTTTTCATCTTCTAGAAGCTTCCCAGGTTGGCCTATGGAGCTCAAGCAAGCAGGTGTGGGGGAAGAGCCATCTATGAGATTGGTGATCCTTTATGTTTACAAAATGCTATCTAGGCCTGAGATTCAGTCCTGCTGCTCTAAGTCTCTATACCTGATCTATTTAAAATAAATTTTGCTGATTTGGCTGCTGGAGAAATCTTGGGGGGCTTGAATTACAATCCTGGGAGGTGTTCCTGGTTGGCTGTACCCTTATTCAACAGCTGTATCTGCTCTTGATGCATTCAGATTAATGGGGAAGGAGGAAAGGTATTTCTGAAAACCCAATTCCTTTACAGTGGGCGAAGTACAGATGATAAATATCAAACAGTGTTTCTCCATTTTACACTCCATATGTATAAAAATTGTGCGTTACTTTTGGTGCTTTTGGTTGCATTTTGGGGTTATTTTGGTAATCTTGGTTTTGTTAACAAATGGATTTGTTGAGCAGCATACTGGAGCTTGGCAGAAGTTAAGAAAACGGTATCTCAAGCTTTTAATAACCAAATTATCTTGTAATCTTATGAAGCTACTAGCAAATCAGCAAGTATATAGCTCAATACAGAGGCACTGTGTCTCTGCTGCAAGGCAGCGTGTTCTTGTCCGTGTGGAGCCGCGCTTTGTTGCGGAGCTTCAGCTGCTGCTTGCCAGGACGAGGTCTGAAAGCACCAATTCGATGTTTCAAGCGGCTGAAGTGTTCCCGGTTCCTCTCGACAGCCTGCTCAGGAGAGCCTCTTCCTTCCAGGCTCCCTGACATCCCGCCCCCAGTCCCGCCTCAATCCCGCCCCAATCCCGCCTCAATCCCGCCTCAATTCCGCCTCAATCCCGCCTGCCCCTCCGCGGCTGCAGCGCCCCCTGCGGGCGGCTGGCGGGCGGCTCCCCCCGCCCTGCTGCAGTGGTTCGCTCCGCCCGCCGCTGCCCCCTGCTCCGGCGGTGGCGCGCGCCGCCGCCGGCGCTCGATGCGGAACTGGGCGGGCGGCGCAGAGCGGCGGCGGCGGCGGCGGCGCAGGTGAGCGGGGCGGCCCGGCCGGCGGGGCCCGGTGCCGGTGCCGCAGGCGGCCGGGTGCGTGCACATGTCACAGGCGGAGCCCGCCCCACCGACCCGACGTGTGGGTCGGGCTGGGGAGCGCGGAGCGCGGCCGGCAGCGCTGCCTGCGGTTACCCGCACCCGGACAGCTGGTCCCCCCCGCCCGCCCCGAGCGCTGCCGCAGCCGCCCGGCCGGTCGCCGTGGTGATGCTCGGGAGCAGCGAGCCCTTCCGCAAGGTCGCGGCCGGCGGCGGGCAGGGATGGTGTCCCGCCGCTGCCGGGAGCGGGGCCGGCCGGGTTCGGCTCGATCGTCCCGGGGCGCCGGTGGCGGGCGGGGCCGCGGTGTCCCGCTGTGGCCGGGGGCTGCCGGCCGCTGTGGGAGCGGCAGCAGCCCCTGCGGGGTCGCTCGTGGGTTTCGGCGGCACCGGGCGGCTTTGGGAACCGCGGCGTGGCGGCCGGGCAGGGGACTCTGCCCGGCAGGGCTGTGGGCGCAGCGCCCGCGGTCCCGCGGCACCCGAAGCTTCTCCCCGCTCCCGGCCCGGTGGAAGCGGGCAGGATAGCGAAGGAAGGGAGAAGGGCGGCTCAGGGCGGACAGAACTCCTTGGAAAGGGTGAGGCGTGCAGCCGTGTGAAGGGGTTGCCGCGGTAATGTGACTGGAAAGGTGCTTTTACTCCTTGGTTTGTAAACAGCAGATCCTGTTACTCCGCAAGACAATAGAATAGGAAATCCACTTTATACTGGGCAATTTCTTATGAAGTCGACTATAAATCAAATGCATTTTCCCCTCAGAAATGGGTGTCACCACCTTGTTGTGTTGCTCGCTTGTATGGTCAGGTGGAGGAGGGGTAGAAAGCTTGGTCTGTGTCACTGTTTGTGTGGAGTCACGATAAAGAAGTGTTTTGAGAAATGATAAGCTTTGAAGGAACCTGATTTGTTTCCCGTCTTTCTTCTCTCCCTTTCTCCCTGAACTCCTCCATATACCACGCTGTTTTCAGTCATATGCAAAATAACATACATCATAAATTTGCAGCCCCGTGGAGATGGAGTAGAAGTGTCATCTGGCAATATGTTGTGCTCTCCCTAGACAAGCCAGCCATTTTCTCTAGTCCAGTGCGACTCTGGGTCAGCATTTCTGTTGGTGTGCTCTCAAGTGTCCTTGCTGTGCTCCTTGCACCATTGCTTATCTGCAAAAAGGATGCTACTTGTAGACACAAGCAAGGGGAGGGAAGATTTATTATGGTGTATCTTGAGGGTCACATAATCAAACCAATGTCATCCAAATATAGGTTATTTGGGAAGTGTCTCTATTTTTGGACTTAATACTGCTTGGACCTAGGCAACTGTTTTGGATTGGGCACAAGAAGCACTTGCTGTGTTCAGCATTAATGAAAAGCTGCAGTCCTGACACATCTGAGAGAGCACTTCACATCCAACATAGCTAAAATGCAGTTTTTACAGGATCTAATCTGGCCATCCCCTCTCAGTGTGTTATGTAACGCAGAACTGATAGATCATTCCATCTATAAAATACTATTTTTGCCTTACAGTTGTATTGTTAGAAAATGCACAGCTTTTGAACACAATTTAATAGACGCTGTAATTAAATGCACACTTGTTAAGTATCTTACTGTGTGTTTAACAAAATGCAAAATCATCAGCAAATCTCTAGAATGCTTTTGTTAGGAGAGTACTACAGCCTTGTCCTCACTAAAAGATCTTGCACCTGCCTATCCGGTGGTGCTGCATTTGTATCACATGTCTGGACTCCTGTGTTCTTACCAAATTAACAGGTTTCAGGCTGTAAGCTTCAGAGTCCTACTGTGTTGTTTTTCATATTACTGCCTTTAAAACAATTCTAATTCTAAAACAATTCTAATTCTAGATGGACAAAAAAGGAAAACAGTGTCCTCACTGAAAGAGTGTTGTGCATAACATGGCCAAGACACAGTTCTAGGATGTGTGTTATATGCCAAAGCTGTGAAAGGTGGTGAATGAAAGGCTGTGTGGAAACTGGCAAAAAAAAAAAAAAAAAAAAAGGGTTCTAGTTTAAAGTTTTCGTGGAAAAGCATAAATATATACTAAAGGGCAAACCTCTTCTTTAGCCATGGTACCTTTCTGTAACTCTTTTGAAAGCAGACAAGGTGTGTATGTAATGAATCACAGAATTGCAGAATGTGCTGAGCTGGAAAGGACCCACAAGGATCATTGAATCCAGCTCCTGGCCCTTCACAGGACCATCCCCAAGAGCCACACCATGTGCCTGAGAGTATTGAGTCCAACTTCTGTCTGTTTTAGAAGGATTTGGGGGTCAGAGGAGTAAAAATTTTGAGGATTTTTAACAGTAATCCTTGCCCACCTAGCCAAAGTATCTTTTTAGGTTTTAGAGCATCAGGGCTGATGGCTCAGTAAAAATGGTAGAAGCATCAGTGCATTTCAGGCCTTTCTAGAACACTTGTTTATATTATCTTCCTGAATTAAATTAGCGTTGGCTTTGATTTTATCTGCCTTGGGCTCAGGGGTATAGAGGCTCATAACTTATAGCTTTTCCCCTCTCAAGCCATATCAAATACTCAGGTTCTATATAGGCACGGTATATGAAGCATACCTCTGTCAAAATATTCAGTCTGATCTATTTAATATCTTCTTTGGTGAGCCTGTTGAAAAACCAAACATTTATGAAAACTTTTGAGTACTAAATTAGAAAGTCGCAAGTCCTGCTAAATTCTAAGAGACTAAATTTCTTCAAAATGTTTAATTTCCAGCATTCCAGTGAGTATGTTTTCTCTGAGACTCCTTTCCAGATACATTTGTTAGATGATTTGCTTTCTTTTTGGGGGGAAATACTGGTAGAGATTTAGAATGTGAGAGGGGATAACAAGTGGTGTAAAATACTGTGTCTTCCCTGTCATTTCACACTGTCATTTTTAACTGGATTTGCCATCATGCTCACAAGGTGGTAATTTATACTTTTATGTTAAAACTTAGTACAGAGGTGAATGGTCCACTTGCTTTCCATTAGGAAGGAATTGGAGACAGGCAATGCATATGTTACAACCCAAATGAATTCCTGCCATGTCCTTTGGCCCTGTTGTGCCTGCATTTAAGACATACTGCATTAAATTTCCAGCCAGTTGACGTAGTTATTCAGTGCACTGGTAGAAAGTACAGATACAGCTTCTGATTAGGGATTTTCAGCAATGGGGAAAGGATTTAGTAAAAAAGAAAGAGCTTGATATGCAAGATTAATATCATGTCCTCAGTTTACAGAGCTTTCATCTCTCTCAAGATATGAATTTTCGTAAAGTGAAAGCATTGTCAGTGACCTAAGAAGAAACAAAGTGAAATAAAAATGAGCATCATGAGGCATCAATTAGAAAGGAGTGTATTTTAGTGGGATAATCTGTTAATCTGTGGAATAATTGTGATATATCTTTTGAGGACATAATGCTTTGCTGCTTTTCCTTCTCTACCTTGAGAGCTATGAAAAACTTCCATTGACCTACTACTCACTCTCTGTAGCTGAACCTGTATAATTCAGCTGGTCTTTGCTCTATTGTTTGAGCTGGAAAATAATTTTAGAGCAGCTAGATTCTCTGTCACTGGTCTCCTTAAACCTGTCCAAACAACACGGAAATACAGTTGGTTATTGACAAACATGCTCATGATTTCTGTCTTGGAACTAGAATAACCAGCTGAAACCCCAAACCAAATAAACTGAAGAACTGACCCATGTACAGCGAGGAGGTCTGAAGTATCTTTTCACTGGAGAACTCCCAGATGGGGAGGTTGTACCTGTTGGTGCCCAGAAAGCACAAAATTGTGAGAGGTTGTGTTCACTTTAGATCGCTGCTACTAGCAGGACCCTGGTAGGGATTTAGAAATAGGAAATGCTACTTGCATATGCCTGAATTACCTAAGCTGAGGCAGTTCTCATGCTGTGATCCCAGACATTGCAGTTAAATAAGAGACTTGTGCTTCTGGATTGCTGTGAGAAATAATGCATCAGTGTAGCAGCAAGGAACAAGGTTTTATGGTTTCCTGTTTCTACTACAGCCTTCATTATTTCAAAGCATCAGCATTCCTCAAAACAGAGCTGGTCATTGGTGTTGCTTTTGATGTATCCAGTAATGTTTGTCAGATACCACCTTTTTGTTTTGTTTGTAACTGATCTCTAAACAGATGTGACAATCAGGGAATTAACATTTGCTTTTTTTGTACAAGGGACAAAGATACATTACTGTGAAATTTGTTATCAGATGACCTCTGGGAACTGTGTGTTATCTTTTGAGCAGAGCAGCCTTTTATTTCATATCCTGTTACTTTGTCACATCTGCAAGATCAGTGCCCTGGTTGTGTCCTGCTTCCCATTATATTCTAACTGAATTTCCTAATGTCAGTGTAAAACTTTTGATCACCTTCTTGTCTGTAGCTTTGACACCAGCTTCCCTGTATCTCCTCTTGCCTGGGTATCTTGTCCTTGCTCTGGAAAGGCTCTGGTGACAGCAGATGAGGAGTTGTGCCTCTGCTTGTTCCATGTCATCAGCTAGTGGGAGGAGAGGAGTGCTTTTTGTGATACGGATAATTAAGAACCAAAACCAGTACCCACCAAAATTTGCTGCAGCCACAAATGCTGAGCCACTCTGCTGCTGTGTGTTTCCTCTTGATAAGCAGTTAAACTGCTCTGCTAGAGCCACGAGCCGGGCACGCTGCTTCTGTCCCCCAGGCCACCTGCATTCTCCCTTCTCTCATTAGTAGTCTTAAGACCTGCCCAACAGGGTGGTGTTTTCCCTCCTTCCTTTGCCCTGGTGACTGCCACTGCCAGTGTCTAGAAGATCCTCTTGGGAGCCCTTGCTCTGTCATTTGCTGGCTCCAGCAGTCACTTGAGGCAGTTCCTGTCCCTTCTTCACACTGAGCTTGCTTCCCCCAATGTTTACGTGGGGGTGAGTCTGCCAAACGCACGCTTCTCACACCTCAGAGCTCTTGTAGAGAGAAAATGGGTTTGTCTCTTTTATTTCCTTTCAGTTTTGACCAGCTGGTACTATGACTTATCAACAAAATTAATAGCAGGATTGGTTTGAGAGTAGGAATTTCTGATCTCTCACAGTGTTGATGAAGAGAAGGGAAAGGTGTGTAGAGGGAAGAAATAACAAGCAGGTGGCACTTGTGGGGAGACAGGCTGAGTGCTTCTAATACACAAGGCAAAACAGATGTGGGGCTCTGAGTTCTGAGGTGCTAACAACAGCCAAATGACTGGATTATTTAAAGTACTTTATTTTCTGGTTCACATTATCCTGAACAATGTTTCGGTGTTTTCACACTGGTTGTGAGCATTCCCCTTCCTCTGTCTTACAAATGGCTGTAATTTATTGTTGGGATCCCATTTGTCTGTGTGAGTGATTTCCAGGAAACAGTTGAATGTGCCTGTATCTGGTGATGCTGGTGCCATGAGTGATGTCTCCTGGCCCAGAGATGCTCACTGTGGCTGGGGGAGGCACCATGGTGAGGGAAACACTGAATAATTTAGCAGTTGCAGCTGCATCCAGCAGTTCTCTCAAATGTCACATGCTTTGTTGTTTTCTTGTTATTTTTTTTTTATGGCTGTACATTTACACTATTTGGTTTTTGGAAAAAAAAACCTTCTGGTGCCTGCATTATGGGAACTGTGGCCTACTGCTCAAATTCCCAGCAGAGGGCTGGGAATGGAAGCATCTTGTGGGTGCTGGGGTCTGAACTCAGAAGCAGAACCAGCATTTCTCAGCTCAAAGCTCATGCCAAAAGCAGTCTAGTTTGGAAAAAAATTTAATACTGTAGTGGTTGCAGGTGGCGTGAGGCTAATTTGGCTTGGGGGCATTGTGTGGGCTTTGGTTTGCCCTTCCTTCCTCCCGCCCCCACTCCTTGAAAAATGTTTGAGTGCAGAATTGATGACCAGTGAAAAGCTGATGAGGTAGAGAAAATGAGAAGGCTCTTGTATTTTGTGATGGTGATGTTTCACAAGGAGGGGCAAAAAAGGACAGACTTCAAAAGAGTTGGCCTTGTGTTACTGTTCTCTCATATAAATCTCCAGAGATGATTTTTGAATAAAAGATGAATTTAAATTCAAGCAGTGTAGAGCAGGAGAACTGGCCAGATTGGGAGAGGGTTTTTAAGAATTTGTTCTATGATTCTGTAGTGAGTGGTGCCCTGCACAATGATCCTGCCCAGGAAGGATCATGAGAGAGATGTTTCACATAGTAAAGGAGGGGAGGAGAATAAGGTCTTTAGCCTAAATTGAAGTGTGTGAAATGTCCTGTGGCTGAGGCTAAAATCTGTCATCTCCTTCCTATTAGGAAGTAGAGTACTATAAAAGGGTGTGCTTTTCCTGCATTAGTTTACTGTTTATGGTTTTCCTCAAGAGTGTAATGGAATAAAATGGATAACAGTATTTGCATGCTGTTCTTCCTGACATGCTTATCTCTTGTTGCCCATTCAAACCCTGGTCTTGATTTTTCTTCATGGCTTTCAGGTGCTATTGGTGAGTGCAGCTGTGGCTCTGTGGGGCAGGTGCTGCTGGAACCTCTCCATTGCTTCTGCTGCTGCCTGCAAGTTCCAGTTAGGATTGTGTGTTTGCGTTAGCACACTCGGCACGTTCTTTTTGTGCCTGCACTGCATGTCTGTGGAAGCATCTTGTGGGTACCTGGGTGAGCAGATTTTGTCAGCTGTGGTTGGTACTCAGCTTGGCGTGGGCAAGAATGCCTCCTGATTTGTAGTACTCGTGGATATGGAAAGCTCACGGGCTGGGAGGCGTTTAGCATGTTGCAGATACTGCGCTGTCATCTGGCCTGGAGCCTGCAGCTGCCAGGAGGGCTCTGCTTCAGGCTGACTCCAGGCAGTCCCTGCGTCTGGGTGAAGCTTGCTGGCAGTGTGGGCAGCGCTGGGAGCTCTGGTGGCGGAGCAGAGGGGGTGGAGCGCTGCAGCTGCTCTATAAATATACCCGACAGGCTGAGATCTAGGGACTAAAAGATTGGGTTGCTATGGTGATTGATCTGAATCAGATTACCTGTGGGTCTGTTTTCACAGCATGTGCATGTGTGGTGACTGCGTGATCTTGCATGTACAGCAGGCTGCTTTAGCCAAGCTTTTGGCTGAAGCAGGGAGGAGAGAGGAAGCAACGCTGAAGGGCCAACATATGGCAAGGACTGGGAAATCTGTCACTATAGCAACCGGGAACCTGAATCAGTCCAGCTTCACTCCGTGATACTGCAAAAAGGTTCCCGTCGTGCGGGGCATGATACTTCGGTTTGTGGAGTGATTCTGGTCATTTTCAGTCTGTCGGCCAGCACCCTGCCCATGCTACTTCCATTTTGCTCTCAAAAACTAATGTGGAAGCTAAAGACGAATGGCTGTGTCAGTTCTATTTTCATAAGGCAAAGAGATAATATTATTTAGTAGGAAAGGAAGAAATATTTTAATTATTATAGTTATTGAGAAGGCCTTCAAAATAAGTCTTCTTGTGTTGTCAAAACCTGTTTTCCCCATTCATTCTTTAATTTTCTTTTATCTGGTTTGCTCTGTCCTTTCCCTCAAGAGCTATTGGTGGATGAAAAGTGGAAATAGTTGGGGTGCATCTGCTGCTTTACCTGTAAGCAACTTTTACTGATTGAAGTGATGCATGTGCTCCAGGGCGAATGCTTTTAGAATTTGCCTGCAGTCTGGTTCTCTGCTGGGTGATTTCTTACGCTTGGAACTATCCCCTAGGCATTTTGCAGAACCATACCTATGTTATAGATTAGCCCTACTAGATAAATATGCCATTGTCTGTTTAGGTATGCTTGCAATTCTTTGAAAATGCTTTTTTTTTTCTTTTCTCCTCCAGAGTGCAAGTATCTTCTTAGGAGTCACACTTTTGGCATGCACTGCTGCCTTGCCAAGGTGCATGGTAACACACAAAGCAGCTGCACCAGTATAGCAAGTCCATCCAGGTCAGATTTTAGAAATTGTTCCATGTTCTGTCAGGTTCTGGAGAACGGGAGGTGTTCTCATCTCTGCTGTTGTCTGTTTCTTGTGTTAGCAAAAACACCGTAGTACTTGGATAATAGCAATAATGAGCTTCCTAAAATGTTGTATATTTTAAAATATGAAACTATTAGCAGTGTTTTATATAGCTGCTAAGCAGAGGAAATGAAAAATGGCTCATGCAAAAAGAATACTGCCTATCTGCTTCTTTAAAAGCTTAGTAGAAGCAAAAATAGCATGTGCTATACCAGAGAGAATGTCTGGCAACATTTGAAACACACTTGGAAGAAGAAGCAACCAAATTTTCAGTGGTAAATATTCCATAAAGATTATTAAAATGTCTAAAGACAAAGCTACCATGAACATTTCATACTGGGCTTCAAACCATGTTGTTTCCAGTTCAGCAGTGAGTTAAATGAAGTTCCTGCCCACACAGGCGAGGCTGGCTAATCCTGAGGTACTCACACCTATTTCTCATGACTTAACAGATAGGTCAAGGTGTGTGATGTGAGAAAAAGAAATATAAATCAACCCAAAATGGGCATTGAAACTCCTGGCCTATTTGTGTTTGTTTCAGCTTTCAGTTTAGTTCGATTGGTGAGCCTAGAGTTCGCAGAAAACAATGCACTAGGGTCAGGCATAGTGGCTATTAGGGCTCAACTCAGTACAGACTGAGAGTTAGCTGAGAGTAAATAGAAATTCAGGATGTTCCAAGGAAACTAAAAATTTAGTTCCTTTTGGGCGTTACTGGAAATTTGGTTTTTCACAAGGTGAAATTCCAGTGAACTGTAATTTATGTGGTTTCTGTCCTGTAACTTTTCTATCTCCTTCACAATTTCCGCTTTTTTATCTTACAAATTAATGTCCCATGTATGCTCTTTATTCAGTCAGTGTAAAAATTGAATTGTATGATGCTGATGTATATTCTAAAGGTATCCATGCACTGGTGAACTGTGCAGTATGTCCTTTTACCAGGTAAAAGCTGGAGATAATGAAAGGAGAAGCTTTTCTGGTCCCATCTTAAAGCATGGAAGAGTTGTAAGGAAAACAGGGCTTAGCACCTTCCTGTTGTAAAGTAATCTGTTTTTTTCATACCGTTTTTGCAAGCAATGATGTAAATACCTGCCAGGCATCATGCAGTTCAATGTAAGCCTGGCCCATCAAAGCTGGAAGCCTCTGTGTGAGGAAAACAACTGCAGGTGAGTGTGGTGGGTTGACCTTGGCTGGATGCCACTTGTCCACCAAGTCACTCTTATCACATCCCTACTCAGCAGGACAGGGGCAGGAAAAAACCTTGTGGGTCAAAGTACAGGCAGTTTAATAAAGTTTTAAAGAAGCCCAAGAAATTTTATTATCTACTTCCCAGAAGCAAGTGCTATCCAGCCATTTCCTGGGAAGCAGAGCTTCAGTAGGCTTAGTGGTTGCTCCAGATTATAAATGTTTAAAATAATGGATTCTCTGCCTTCCTCCTCCTCTCTCTTAGGTTTTTTCCTGAGCAGATGTTATTTGGAATATCCTTCTGGTCAGTTTGGGTCAGCAGTCCTGGCTATGTCCCCTCCCAAGACTTTGCATACTCCCCAGCACTGCTGGGGGTAAGATGTTGGAGAGGCAGCCTTGATGCTGTGCCAGCACTGCTCAGCAGTAGCCAAAACACAGATGTGTTATCAGCCAGTTACCAGCACACAGCACATCACTGGGAGGGCTGCTGTGGGGAAAATGACCTCCATCTCAGCCAGACCCCATACAGTGACACTGGTTGTGTTAACAGTTTGTTATTCTTAGACTAAATTGCTTTGTTCCTCTAGATTTGTGTCTCAAATGAGAAGACTCTTAACAAGAATGAGGGCTCCAAGGGATAGATGAAATAGGATAACTGCACAACTCATTAGTTCCAACTCAACTTGGACTAATGCAGGGCATGGCTCTGACACAGATGACTCTAAACTGATAGAAAGTCTGCTGTGGTTCTTTTATGCTGCCCTATCCATTGTGTGCTGTGGTGCTTTTCATGAGTGTGTGTGTTTGTTTATATAGACTTTTATTTCTGGGAGGACTTTAAATTGCAGAATACCATGCAGATTGTCATCTAAGAAGTTGTGCTACAACCTAAAATGTGGGTGTTTGGGGAATTTTGAAATGCAGAGTAATGCCAATAATAGATGTGTTCGTTGTTTTGAACACTTTTTTCGTGTCTCGAGTTACTGGTAAGCTGTGGTTTTGTGCTGGTTCTTGCCTTTTGTCTTTGCGCCTAGGCTACAGTGCTAACTTTTACTAGTGAGTATTGCTGACAGCTGCTACAGTGTGTGGGTAGTGTTAGTTCTCACCAACCCATTCACCATCCATATAAGTGCTTATTTCAATTTTGGTGTTGTCTGAGACGTGATCTGTTAGTGCAGTATTTTTCTGTGGTAGGCCTTCACTTCTCTATTTTTCTTCTTTTCTAGAGTTGAAATAATATGAAGTCTCTTCTCAAGTGCTGCTTGAGGATTCAGCCTTCAAAGGGCTGGTTCCAATATGTTTACAAAGAGAAAAGACACTGTACAATACCTTTTCAGAGAAAGCAACCTAAAGTTAAAGCAGTTTGAGAGAGAGAAGAGGCTTTGACATTGATATGTCAAAACCTGTGCCATCTCAGAGTCAAGATAATATCTTGGTTCAGGGCCAAATACCAACATGAAAGAGGAAAGACTGAAGTATCTCTTGGTTGTTTGATCTATTTCTGTCCTAATGTACTTAGTCTCTAAAATCTAGGAGATATTGGAAGGATTATAGGAAAACTCTTAGAAAGAAAATACTTTACTTCTGTATTGCCTATAGAGGTGCTGTCTGTAGTTCTGTGATCACATTATGTTCAGTCAAGTCTTCCATGTTCTCTTAAGTGCTTTCTCCTACCTTTTCTTTGTGCCTGCACATGCATTTGTGGGGAACTTGGTGAACCAAGTAAAAACGATAACCTTGTAAAAACAAAAGCGGTGAGGGAGAAGAAGGGAGGGTGTTAGGTTTAGTCCATATCAATTCCAGTTGGTTTTGCCCTGTAGCTGCACAAACTCTTCTGCCAGCACAGGGAATGGAATGATACTGGCCTGAAAGCAAGCTTTTGGCAGACGGGGAGGGGGAGGCAGGACTGGGATGCCTGTTTGTGTTGCCTTATACACATCATCAACTGTGGTGTCTGATTCCAAGCAGGAGTAGGAAGATGAGTTCAAACAAATGCTGATGCAATACTCTTCTAAGTGCTGCCATCAGCCATTGCTAGATCTCTGAAGAAGGCAGAGATTGAATAGAGGAAAGCAAAAAACACTTGGTTCTAATTCTTCTACCTCTTGCTCCAATCCAACAATAAATCATCTTCCCAGAAAGAGCCTTTGTCCTCTTATGTCTGACTTTAACTGTTTTGTTGTTAAATGTAGTAAATCAATAAAGGTGGCTCTGGAAGCCCTGGGACAACATCTGCATCAGTCTGGTCTCCCTTGTACTTGTGTTGCAATAGAAAGCAGAAATCACAGAAAGTGCTCAGATATTTTTTTCAAAAACTGACACAAACTTCAGTGTCTGATGTCAGTGGGATGTAGCTTCAGTCATTCCAGGGACATTGTAAGCCCTGCCTATGTTCTTTGTACTTGTCTGCTTAGATATTTTGAAATTTCATGTTTTCTAGGACCTTCATAATGCATACCTTGTTAAATCCTTTGCTGTGGGAGCTGTGGGAAAAATGTGTAAGGAATTGCAGTCATAAGACAAACAGTGTATTTTCTCCACCTTCACTGAGAGGTTGGGTAGCCTCTGTTTCTGAGGAAAAACATCTTTGGTTACCATTAAGTAGCAGAATTTCCTTGAAGTTGTACTTCTAGGTTGAATTGCAATGGCTTCTTGCTATGCCCCTGTCTGTGACTGAGCAGTTTGTTCTTTAAGGAGATCTGGGGAAAGACATTTGGAAAGAAAGCATATAAACTAGTTCTTCAAAATGAAGACAAAAAGGACCACTTGATATCCCAACTTCATCTTGTTCCTCTTGAGTTTTTCTGTGCCAAGATATTTGCAGGATATTAAGGATCAAGAGCTTTTCCAGGACAGATTCTACGTTTTCAATCATGTCATTAAAATGTAGAAACAGAAACTTTGCTTCCTGTGTCTGTATTTTCTCTATTGTTCAGAGAAGATAATTTACAACAATATTGCTGCTCAGAGAAGATAATTCATACTGCTGTTACTTAGGCCACTACAGCGATTATAGTTGAGGATCTACTAAAAACATGCCACAGTTTCACAAAATGTGGGATTTTTTTACATGTGAGGTTTAAAGTTTCTTTCAGTTTATTATTCCTTTAATAATAATTACTGACTAGTATGATCTTTTTTTATAAATTGTATATGTGCTTTTTTGTTTTTACTATTGTAATTTTTTTGTGTTCTTACTGCTGTTTGTAAGGCTAATGAATAAAATTTCCCTGCTGTGTTCTTGCAGAGTGAAGGACTGGCAAAAAAACAGCTATATTGATGGACTTTGAATGTGACTCTGAGATGTGAAAATTACACACATCTCAGCAGAGCTTATGAATTAATGAAGGAAACATCAAGAAAATTACCTGATCTTGCTGAGATTTGCTGATGTTGTTAGTAAAAATGTTATACTTTTATACAAATAAAATCTAAACATTTATGCTGCAGAACTGAAAGATTTTAGTATAGTAATAATAATTCTGTGATGACCTTAGGGTGTAAACATGAACTGAAATGGAAACCTTATTCTGGATATGACCCAGAAAGCAATCAATTCAATTTTTTAAATATAAAATATCATTGGAATGCTCAGTAAACTTTTAGCATACTCTGAGCATCTCTGATTTTTAGAGTTTCTGAGACCTTTCAATTTCCGGAAGTTTCTGTTTTCAGGTTTGTTTCAAACACTGTAGGGAACACTGTAATGTGGAAGTGTATTCCTTTTTAAAACTTTATTTTTGTCCCTGTTGTTTCATGAATTCTGTGAACTATGAATGATAGCATTGGAAAGAATGATTTTCTATATATCTATTAAGCATAATTATTGACAAGTAGTAATACTGCAGTATAATCTCAGTTTTATTAAGAGGATCTTTCTATCATGAAGTATTCAGAGAAATTAGCTGCAGGAGGCATGGGTATCAAGAATAAGGAGTGAAGTTAAACAAGATAAATGGAACTGAATGAAGTAAGTGAAAAAACCCAGTATGCTTTACAAGATGCACTTTTGCTATTGCAAACTGCAATTCTGTAGAACTGCAGTTCTGTATCTTCAGACAAAAAGTGTTAGAGATCACAGTCTTTGGGAACTGTGGAGATCATTCCTGCTGACAGCCATTTGCAGGTTTGGAATAGTGGGATGCATTTTATCAAATTGAATTTCTGGTGTTACCCCTTCTTTAGTTGTTCTGTTTATCCCACAGCTAAAGTTCAGGTTGTATTGTTTTTCTTTCAGTCTTGCCAGTTGAAGCTTTCTTCCCAAGCACTCTTGAGATCTTATGGATTTGCCTAAGCAGCACACAAACAATTTAATGAGTAGCTCTGTGCCAGTGGTAGGCAGCTTTGTTTGTCTGTATTTTCCCTTAGAACAGAATCATAGAATCATTTATGTTGGAAAAGACCTCTAAGATTGTTGGAATTTCAGGTGAATTGATTGAATTCTTTCTTCAACCAAAGAATTAATGATTGAAGTCGAGATGATTGACTCCAGCCATTAATTCTTGAGATACTCTTGTATTTTTTGGTGTGCTTTTCATCTCTCTGCTTTTGTGGGCATATGACTGTGTTTTTATTCTCATGAAGATAGAGATTGTGGATGACCAAGACTGCACCAAACGTTGAGGCTTTTTGAGAATATAATTAAGGTCATTAAGTTTCTTGTATGTATTGGATGTTCCTGGTTTTGACACTCTTGCTTTTCTTGGTTCTAGATTGGACTTGGCAGACAGTTCCAAGCAGATTCTGTTCCCCAAGGCAGTGATCACGGCTGATGGGATAACTGACCACTGGATCAATGAACAGGAATTCCTTGAGATGACATAGGGAGGGGCATCAAGGACAATGGTGCAAAAAAAGAAAATCTGCTCTCGGCTACTTGACTATCTTGTGATCATTGGAGCCAGGTAATGTGAAACAGTCTCAGCAGAGCTTTTGTTTGGGCAGTAGAGTGGAGATAAATAGCCTTGCATCCACTGATGAAGCCTTTCTGATGCTTAGGAAGTACTGTCTGAAATGTGTGCAGAATGCTCCCCTAGGGGAGCACCTGCTTGAGCCAGGGCACTTCCTGGAAGATACTGATGTGGTCAGAATTTTTTAAACTTGTGGTCTTTAGACTTTTGTTCAAGGGTCTGCAGAGGGTGGCTAAGAAAAGCTAATTTAGCTGTTGCTCTCTGGTAGACTACATGTCTGAACTTTACTTCTACTGGCATCAGAACAGAGGGATTCACAAATTGAAAACACTGAAAGCTAATTACAAGTAAAATACAAGTTTTGTACTACTTTTATTACTAGTAATGTGCTAGCAGTAGAATAATACTTCTTTTCTAGCTTTTGAAATGTAGTCTTAAACTCAGTTTAAAAAAAAAGCTGAAACCTGCTTTACTTGGCTGTTTTCCCTCTAATACTTATTTATCCTCACAGGAATGACATGAATGCCTTTTGGTTTTAAAGTCTTATTAATAGATAAAATGTTATGCATATTTACATAAAGCTTGTATGAAATGCAGGGTTGATGTGTTCTGTTTGTCAAACATATAGGTGCTCAATAAATGTTATTTTTTTCTTATTCAAAGTTTATGCAGCAGCTTTCTGCAAATTCTAAGTAATGGGTGTATCCCAAAGTTTGTTTTGCTTTCATTTCTAAATATCAGTGGTTCATGTGCATCAGCCTATTGCTGTACATCTTGCTTTCTTTTCAGAATACTTTGAATGCAATATTTAAATAGGCTGAGTGGAGGAAATGACATAATCCTGACTAATAGTTATTTTATTATTGCATTTTATGGACCGAATACTGTAATAATTTAATACTTCTTACTTTGTACTGCCTGTAGAAAAACAACCAAATTTTATATATGTGTGTCACCAATTAGGAAGAGGAGGGAGAAATGTTAACTGCCTCCTCCAGTGAAGCTTATAGTGTCTGATGTTCTCACTTAGGAATTTGCTACTATCACTTCTGGACTCCTACAGTTCTCTTGCTTTTTGCCAGCCCGTGCTGGTTAGGCTGCTACTGCTGTCTTGTTTGGCACTTTGGCAAATGCCTACGTTGAAAGATGGGGCTGACTGAAAGAGCCTCTCCTACAAAGCCCTTAGGAGCTCCGTGTGGCCTTTACTATTACATCTTGTTATCCACTGTGCACAAATAGCAATATGTTTTACAACTGTTGGGTTCAAACTTTCTCAGTGTCTGCGAAAACTCTGTCCTTGTAGCTAATATTACAGCAAAGGCATGAAGTGGTGATACATGCACTTGTACTTTGTTGATGTAATTTTTTGGACCATTTGCTGCCAAATAGACTCTCTAAATAGTGCCAGTATTATTTGACATTTCTTTTTCAGCAAATGATGCATTAGTTGTGTCCATTAACATATAAATCATATTAGTGTTTCTCTTTTTCATACAGTATTTTAGTATCTTACTTCACAGGCAGTATAAATCTTGTTACCAGTTTTATTATGAAAGCATTTTCACTTGTTTTAAATAAAATCTTAGTTTGGAAGATTTAGTCAGCAGAGCTATTTACACCAGTAATTTTCTTTTGTAAATTGTGAACATTCTATTACCACTTGTTTGAATTTTTTCACATCTCTTATATGAGAACAGCAAGTGTCATTTGTATTTTGAAATAGGCAAAAGCATAATATCTTGAAAGATTCTAGTGGAAAATTGGGAAACAACAGTATTGCCTTTCTGTCTTCTGTTTCTGTAGTGATTTGTGGTCCAAAGATTAGTGAGTCACAGTGGTAAATAGCCGTGCATGTTACCATACAGTTTATATAAAAATTACACTTTAAATCCCAATCTGAAAATGAAACACGTATGTTTGTGTGGTTGCTAGAACTTTTTAATGAAAGTGTTTTTAGGATGAGGTCCATATCCCTCTACTGTTCATCATATAAGTTCTTGCTTTCCCAGTTAGGAGCTGATACTAGATTTCTCATTTAATTGTTCATTGTGTTCATAAATGGCTGAAATCTAGGAGCATTTCCTCTGACTGTGTATTTGGAGAGGGACAATGTGTTTCCTGCTGAAGTGTTGCCCAGAGATCTGTGCAGTTAAATTAATTTTGAAAGTCAAAGTCAGAGCAACATGACAATACAGTGTTCTCCTGGGAACAACATATTCCTGGAAAGCCTTTTCTTAATCAGATTTGAACAGGCTCCTTACTAATGATTGTATAGACTTAGACTTCTTTACCGAACCTTTCTGCCTTGTGCTAGGAAGTGAGATTTGTGGCTAGTGAATGAGAAGCTGCACTTTCCCTGGATAGTAGGGAAGAGAGGAAACAAAGATGAAGCTGAGTCCACAGGCTCCTGACACATTAGTAGGAAGTTCCCAAAAATATTTTTTATTAGTCACCTATGTATGGGTTTTTTTGTTTGCTTCTTTTGTAGGCACCCAAGCAGCGACAGTGTTGCTCAGACTCCTGAACTGCTGCGGCGTTACCCTCTGGAAGACCACGCAGACTTTCCTCTCCCGCCCGATGTTGTGTTCTTCTGCCAGCCAGAAGGATGCCTGAGTGTGCGGCAGAAGCGCATGAGCTTCCGTGATGACACTTCCTTCGTGTTCACCCTCACAGACAAGGACACGGGGGTCACTCGCTATGGAATCTGCGTCAACTTCTACCGCTCCTTCCAGAAGCGAGTACCCAAGGAGAAGGGAGAAGGCACAGGGGGACATCGAGCTCGAGAGGGGCAGAAGGTCCCTAAACCTGGGGATGCATCAGCACCGCAGGAGGAAGTGGGCACAGAGAGTTCAGAGAGTGGTTCTTCACTGCAGGCTCCCAGTGCAGAGTCTACCCCTGACGTGAACCGATCCCCGCGCAGTAAGCGCCTGGCCAAAGGCAGCCATCGCTCCCGGAACAGCACTCTCACTTCTCTGTGCATCCTTAGTCATTATCCCTTCTTTTCCACCTTCCGTGAGTGTCTGTACACCCTCAAGAGACTTGTGGACTGCTGTAGTGAGAGACTGTTGGGCAAGAAGTTGGGGATTCCACGTGGGGTGCAGAGGTACGTTGAGAGGGAAGAACCTTTTCCTCCTACTGCTTGTGTTCAGTGCTGCAGTTTATTTGCACGGTAAATTGTGGCTGCAGATGTGGTTGCAGAAGCAGCCAAGCACCAAGGGTTGGCCTTTTTCACTGCTTTAACCCAGGTTCAGAGTAGGAAAAGGAAATTTTTATAACAATTCTTTTAAAACGTCTCTCTCTGGTTCTGTAATCTGGTATGATTTTCATTTTTGATGCGCCTGAGGAGGCACTACCCTTCTGGGGGCTGCAGCTGAGTGCTCATGCTGTTACTGTTGCTTTGGCATTTAAACTCTGTGGCAGTATGTGTCAGGACTGATTCTCTGGGAAATCAGAAGCAGCCAAGAAATAACAGAGAGAATTTCTACTTGGGGCAGGAGGGAAATGATGGAAATGTGCTTAACAAGCTTATGAAACAGTCTAAACTTCAGCGTGGGAGAGAAAAGACTAGAGAAGCAGGATCAGCTGAAATAGGTCAAAGTACAATATTTGAAGGAACGTGGGAAGAGAGGTAGAAAACAAAGTGGTTGTCTAGGAAACATAGGAATGGTTGTTGGTAACAATAAATTGACTGGAACTTGGTGTATATTTAATATAATGTAGGAATCTTAATGTATCTGCTGTTGTAACATTGAGTATGTAGCAGAAGCCATTGCACTGGAAGGACCAGTATCTTTATGTATTTCAGTCAAGGATGTGTATCTGTGCTACTGTGCCTGAAACCTTCCTTCCAGGATGGTGTTTTCTTTTTTTCATGTGCTAACTGAATAGAAACAGTATGAAATGAATCTTTGGAGAAGCAGGGGATTATCTCAACAGTTTGAGGGACAGGACTGTGAGATAGTACATTATGTGAGTTAAGTAGTTTGGTACACTCCAAATTAGACTTGTCAAAATCAAAAAATTACAGGATTATAATTATTATAATTTTTATCTTTGTAAGCTCTTTATGTTTTGCATGAAATGGAAAATATGTTCTATTCATAGAGCAGTGGCCTACTTCTTGGGCTACTGCCCTGGAATAGTTCTAGGAGACTGTTCTGGGCTAGTATGACTGCTTCCTGCATCAGCAGATCTATGACTTGAATCCACTGATGGAGAATAAATTATTTGGTCAGAGCAAAACTTCTCCCCTCAGTGGAAGTACGTGTTAAGGAATATTATTTTGTCACTTGGTTTAGCCTGATAATTACCGAGGAAAAATACTCCACTGAATTTAATGATTTTCCTCAATTTGGTGTTTGAATGACATGTGGTATTTGAAAAGTTTGCTCTTATTGGATATAATTCTTAGAGAAAATAATTGAGTGATGGATGAGGATGGCAAGAGAAGGAATATTGAACATACATCTCTGGGAAAAGTAAAGCAGTAGATTTGATTACCATGGGATTTTCTTGTGGTGACCTGGAAAAGTAGAATGGTTTTGAAGTGGTGGCAGAATAAAGGTGAAACTGAATCCTTACAGCTGGCAAAAGTGGAGCACATCTCCTAGTAGCCTAATGTCTAATGCATGACAAGTAGCCGAAGGAAGAGTGGAGGATGAGAAGCATCACAGTTCCTGAGAGGTGTATCATGTACTCAGTGTAATCTCAAATTGCCCTTATTTTGAGCATCCAAATTTCTCTAATTATTCTTTGTGAAGCCTCCAGTGTCATAATCTTTTTTCCTTTTAGTTATTTATTTTTAAAGTTATGAACTGAAAGATAGAACCTTCAATTTGAACCCATACTTTCTAAGGGATCTGTTACAGTAACTCAAGATATTTATCGGGCTGAAGTTATTTTGGAGCATGAATACGCGAGGTTTGCAGCCTTCATTGTGCTACAGGGTAAAGGGCTGAAGTGAACAAGACTCTATACTTCCCTTGTCAGTCCCAGTTTTGAGTTTTGAGCCCTGAAGGCCCTGAGCTGTACATGCTTTTTTGCCAGCCTGTCTGTGAGCTGCAGGTTTGCAAATTGCCAGTTTAGGGTGTGGAGAACTTGCTGCTTGTTTTGCTAAGGTGCCTAAATGTTTTCTACACAGCTTTCAGAGATTTAGCTGAAAGAGATCCATTTTTCCCATGGGTTATTAATCTCTTAAGAATGATACAGTGCAATTTAGGACAGAATGATGCTGGGTATTTTATCGTGCTAAAACATCTGGTAGAGCGTGGATGTGGCATATTTTTATTATCTCAGGTTTAATTTCTATTCTTGCAAAGGCTTGTAGACTGCTAGAAGCAGAGTCTTGCAGTCAATCTGCTACAGTTCTGGATGAGATAGGAGAGTATTCTGTGTGCCTGCTGAATTTTAACGTGAGGGTGATGAGAGTTCTTCAGAGATCTGGACCTGACTGAATTCTTTAAATGTGTGAATGAAGTCTGAAGTGACATACTTGTGTTGATTCCTGCCACAGGAAGATTTATTCTTCTTCACATTGTGGATGTGTCAGTAAGCTTAAATGCCTGTCTTCCTGTTGTTGGAGGGTAGCTAAATCTTCCATTCCTTTGTGTGATCAAAGGTTTGTTAGTTGCCTCTTTCAACCCTTGGTGGATCTGCCCTTTCTCTGGAAGGAATGACTGTCAAGTGAAGTTCTTGGAGTGTTAATGTTGGCATTCTCCCTGTCCAGGGACACAATGTGGCGGATTTTCACAGGCTCCCTCCTGGTGGAAGAGAAGTCCAGCGCCTTGCTTCATGACTTGCGGGAGATTGAGGCTTGGATATACCGGCTGCTCCGCTCCCCCATGCCCGTTGCTGGGCAGAAGCGGGTGGACGTGGAAGTCTTGCCACACGAGCTGCAGCCAGCTTTGACCTTTGCTCTTCCCGATCCATCCCGCTTCACTTTGGTAGATTTTCCATTACATCTGCCTTTGGAGTTATTGGGAGTGGATGCCTGCCTGCAGGTGCTGACCTGCATCCTTCTGGAGCATAAGGTAAGAAGGGAAGATCACTGATCTTTGATAAGTATGTAGGAAGTTCTGCCCTCTACAAAATCAGGGTAGGCCGGATGTGTAGAACAGCTGTCTCTCTGCACTGCCTAGAATGAACTTTGTCTGTGGAGGATGAGGGGAATAAATAGCTCCTTCTGAGGTTCCTGTTTTGAAAAATTCTGTTCTCACTCAAAAAACACCTGAAGCTTGTTTTGAGACAGATTAATGGAGGGCTGCGCAGTTCACAGCCATTGAATTTGAGTCTGCGGAGATCACAAAATCTGTGGTCTTTGTATACACCCAGGGGGAGTATTAGGAGTGAATGGTTGCTGCAGTGCTAATGGGAGTTTCTTTGGTTGCAGGTTGTGTTGCAGTCCCGAGATTATAATGCACTTTCAATGTCTGTGATGGCCTTTGTGGCCATGATCTACCCACTGGAGTACATGTTCCCAGTGATCCCTCTGCTTCCCACCTGCATGGCCTCTGCAGAACAGGTACATATTTTTCCTTTATTGGTCTTTCACAAGAGATGTTTCTGTGATGTCTAAAACTCGTATAGTTGTAGTCCTTTTTTCATTCACCAGCTTCTCAGAGATTGTATCAAAGTTTACCTTGCAAGGGACATTGCTTGAGTATGACTATTTAAATCATAGGCAACACCACTTACGTAGGATATCTTCAGACCGCGCTTAGTGAATAGAATGGTTCAAAGCTGTAGTTCACACACAATAGACTGAACAACCATAGATTGACAATATTATGATGATATTTACCCCTCTCCCCTCTAAACTGAGTATTGAAGTTTGTTGAGGAGGGTCCAGAGTAATATTTAAGGGTGCTTGAGGGCTCTTTAATTCAGAGTTCAGAAACTGTTGCCTGCAATTTCAGAAGTAAGAAGTGTTGTGTAGCTTCATCAGGGAGCTTGGGTTTTGCTAATAATCAGCTCTTTGCAGGAGCTCATCAGTCTGCTTGGAAAGATAGAATTCAGGCCGTCTTACTACTTCAGTGCTATTCTGCAACTGATGCTGCAGATTTGTTCTTGTGCCACTCCTTGGAGATGACCAACAGTTCTAAATTAAAAGAATAAATTAGCCTCCCAAGCCACTGGTCTCAAGCTGCTACCTGCCTAGTTGATGTAAACCTTTTTCCTCTGCTCATTCTCTTGCTAGAAGCAACCTGAATTTCCCCATAAGTTTTCCACATACATCTGAAAAAATGTCTATCTTGTACTTCTTAGAGATGTTATTATTTTGAAACCGAATTACCACTACAAGCATAAGGGTAAAGTCCTTGTATGTGCCTATTTACAATGGCACAGACTCAGTTTGAGCTGAGGATGTTTTCATCCATGACTTCCTGCTTTTCAACTTAAGCTCCCACTCTGAACATGATAGACATGGCAAGCTGTTTTCAAAGAGCTCTGTAGCCATGTAAATTATGTCCTGGATGGGATTGGGACATGTAAGATGGGACATGGAAATGTATTTTCTCCTAGATGAAAATTAAGGCTTTCTGAGCAGGAGCTTTTATTCTTTTCTCTTTCTTTTTTTTTTAATGCTTCCATTGCTTCTAAAAACATACTGTAGTCAATAAATAAATATTTGGGAAGAACATGGCGATATCAAATGCAGATCTTTTCCTTAGTAAAGTGTGTCTTTCTCTCTCAGTTGCTTCTAGCCCCTACACCTTATATCATTGGTGTTCCAGCAAGTTTCTTCCTTTACAAACTGGATTTTAAAATGCCTGATGATGTATGGCTTATTGACCTGGATACCAACAGGGTAAGTGGCACCCATAAGAACTTGAGGCTTTGTTTCCAGGAGCTGTGTACTGTCACCAGTGTACCCACTGAGAATTTAGTAATGCCTGGCCTCAGTCTGCCTTTGCCACTCCCATCTTAAACTTTAGGATTCCATTCCTTGTTGTGTCTCAAGGTCCCCATGTCTTTTGCATTAGACATCCTTTTTCAGTTAATTGATCTGGCTATATTATTAGAAGGTAAATCATTAAGCAAATGGTAGAACTTTCTTCTTGACTAATTGTCAGATGGCTTTTAGCCCTACCTAAGAAACTCAGTCTGTTAAGAGCCTTCCCACATGTTGTCATGATTCAAGTGGGGCTATGTATCTCACTTTCTATAAGGGTATGAGCTAAGCTAATTCAAGGAAAATGTGAATGACATCATCTACTTGATGGAAAGTGGGGGTTGATTCAAACTTCTCATTTTTATGGTAAATCATAAAGTAACTCCACTGTTTATTATATTGTAAACAATAACAACATTAAAGAACTGAAGAGCAGGTGTCTGTGACTGTGGTTTTTTTTTTTTTTTTCTTATTTTACCTTTGTGTCTTTTATTCTTCGGTGACTGGAGTGCTGGAGATTCTGGGGGTTCTGTTTTGGAGCTACAGGTGGGGAATTTTTAGTCTGTTGTTGTGCTTAATTCCAGGTGATTGTTCCCACAAATGCAGAATCCTTGCCAGCATTGCCAGAACCAGAAGCTTCAGAGCTGAAAAAGCATCTGAAACAGGTAATATGCACTTTGGGGAAAGGACTCAGATTCAGCAGAATGTAGCATAGGTAGTGTTGCCCAGCTCTTCTGCTAGAGTGGGTAAGAATTCAAGTCAGTGAATGTAAAGCTGAAATGTCCCTGTACACAACAGGTGGTTTCTTATTTTTATTGTTGTTTGAGGTTAACTTGTTTCCAGTTGATACAGAAAGTTCCAGATTCCTCCTTTATGTTTGCCATGTGGGCTTTAAACTCTGACTTGATCCATCAAGCTATGATCATCTTTGTTTCCCCTCCATTCACAGATCTGTGTGTGAAGTGTCAGTCTCTCCTCTCAGGTCCTGCTAAGCCATTAATCAGCTTGGGTCATCCTGGCTGATCGTGTCAAGCAGGTTTTATCTCTTTATTTCTGTTTTCCTTATGCACGCTGCATGCAGTATCTAAAGGTAAAGTGTGTTACTGATGTGATGAGGTTTGCTCTTTCTCTTTCCTCATAGACCAGGAGAGCAAAGTGTGTAACCTCTCTGATATCCCAGTACCTGCTGTCAGCACAGATGGAAGTGATGTATTGCCTGGAATTTTGTTAGATCAACCTTCCCCCCACTGCTGCCTCACCCCCTTGCAATTTCAGACAGGCACTATTTAGCAAAACTTTCTCACTAGTAGAAAGGTAAACTCAAGTATAAGAAGAACAAATTGAATTTTTTTTGAAGACATATTTAAAATTCTCAGAATGTTCACCCAAATTCAGCTTACATCCCCTCAGTATTCCTATGGACATTGTCATTAAGGGTTTGCCATTGGCAAAGGAGTGCTCCTGGTACAAAGCAGACAAATTGTGGCCCACATTATTAAGGTTAACACTTCTGTGTGCCTTTGGTTCTTTGAGTCAATAAATGAATTTCAGGATACAGAAAGTTCTTAGCTGCATCATTAAGGACAACAGGCTTGCCAGTTTCCAAAGTGGCCAGATATGAATGTTTGGGGGTGGGGCAGTTATACCTCTTTCCTAAGATGTGTCTATATTGTGATCCGTTTTATTTTCCTCTCATTTGTGATATGTGGTAGTAATAGATTTTTTTTTCCTTCCATTTGTTTCTCTGTGGTCATGTGTTCGTCTTGGCTCTGATGGGCTGCTGTGGTGTTATCATATGATCTTCCATCTTGCCTCCAGTGTCTGGTTAGCATGACTGCAATCACTCAGAAACAGCTGCTCACTCCTGACAACAAGGTTCTTTATTTTATTCTTTTCCCCTCAATTTTCCATCTTACCCTTTTCCTTTGGAGTTTTTTTTTGTTGTTTGTTTTTTTGTTTTGGTTTTATATATTTATTTATTTTTAAGAGAAAAGTTGACGCCTCAGTGGGCAAATGGAAAAAATTAGGAAGACTTACGATAGGGCTGGGTGTCCAGGACTGATTCACCACTTGTGCTGCTCCTTGAAGACTTTATGAGGGTTGAAGAGGTAACTTTATGGACAGATGAAGGCTTTATTCATATGCAAAGTGGAGGTTTTCAGGGATACAAGCAGATGTTTGTATAGAGGTGTCTCCACATTTTCCTGGAATATCAAATTACTGGTTGAATAGCCACCTTTAAGGGCAAGTTTCAAGGCCTCTAATTCCCAAGATGTATTCAAATTACACATGGAAATAACTCTACAAGCAGTAGGGTTATGCAGTGCCATACTACTAGTGGTCCAGTTAGGACTCTGTTTTCATGTCATGAATGATCTAGCAAAGTGGAATTCTGTGCTACTCCTTGACTGGCTCCGGGACTGTTTCAGCATTGAGGAGATAATTTTGACAATCAACATAAATGAGGGCTTGGAGATGCTTGTTGCCTCAGCGTGGAGGTGGTTTAAGACAAATTAATGGAGCATGCATAATTGTTGCAATTGCCTAGAGGGCAGGGTAGCTCTGATCATTTGTTCCTTAAATAACTGTTCTTGCTTAATGTGTGCATAATGTCCTTCAATAGGCCCTGGCCAGCATGAGCCTGAATACTCAGCCCATTCTTAATCTAGAGAAGTTTCAAGAGGGGCAGGAGGTGCCTCTGCTGCTGGGAAGACCACAGAATGATTTGCAGTCTACTCCCTCCACAGAATTCAACCCTTTGATCTATGGAAATGATGTGGACTCTGTCGATGTAGCTACCAGGTGAGGCTTAACAGGAAGGTGGCATTGAGTCTTCATAAAAGTTTGCACTTGAGGGCAGCACAAACATTTCTGTGAGTGAAACAGTTTCTGTCAGGTACTATTGTAGATTCTCCTTGGCATCATGTGGGGAAAAAGAGTAGTAATCACAGTGTTTATCTCATATCTATGACCTGCATGAACATAACTATGTATCTTGAGGAGGTGTTTTGCTTCTTGCATCATCCACTTTACCTGGATTTGTCAGTCTGATATTGTATCCCCAGTTTAAATCACAAACCTTAACTACAGAAAAAAAAAGCTGGAGACTTAGTTTTTACCTCAGCTAGGAGAAACAAGAATGATATCCTTCACTGAGTGGGTGTTTGTGTTAAGATGGTGAATTAGAACAAAGTGATTTCTTGGGTTTTAGTTTGTTTGAATTTTTCTTTTATTTTTTTTGCAAGACAGCTGTTTGCTAAGAAGAGTTAGGTTACCATTCTCAAAGGTTTGAAACATTGTCTATGGCATACCTTTTAAGGGCTCTCTCTTCTTTTTTGTTATGCTCTGTGTTTTTATCTAATGTATTGTTCTCTGTTTCTTTTAGGGTTGCTATGGTGAGATTCTTCAACTCACCAAACGTTTTGCAAGGTTTCCAAATGCATACTCGCACTCTTCGCCTCTTCCCACGACCAGTGGTAGCCTTCCAGGCAAATTCTTTTCTTGCCTCTAGGCCGAAGCAAACACCTTTTGCAGATAAGCTTTCCAGAACACAGGCAGTAGAATACTTTGGAGAATGGTCACTCAACCCTACTAATTATGCTTTCCAAAGAATTCATAATAGTAAGTGTTGATCTTGCCTTTCCTGCACTTGGATGTAATGCAGGAGCTTAAAAACTAGACATTCTAGGGAAGGATTTAATTTTATACTGTATTAGTCCTGCTGGGGAGGAAAATCTAGTTCAAGGATTATTTTTCTCTTTTTATGTATGGCCTCATGTGTTTCTCCCAAGTTAGCCCTGCTATTGATGAGTTGTTCCTCCAATCAATTTTACTTCTTGTTTGATTATGGAGAAGTTTTGGAAGCTTCTTAAAGACTGTCCCTTTGTGCAAGACTTAGTAGAGGGTAGTGTTACTATGAATGAAGCCTTTGACACAGTAAATGAGTTTGATTAATGCTCTTCTTGTTTTTTGTGCAGACATGTTTGACCCAGCCCTAATTGGTGACAAACCCAAGTGGTATGCTCACCAGCTGCAGCCCATCCACTATCGAGTCTATGACAGCAATTCACAGCTGGCTGAAGCCCTGAATGTCCCAGCAGAGAAGGAAACAGATTCTGATCCCACTGATGACAGGTTAGTGGGGAACATGCCCATAGTCACATGAGAGTTATCTCAGATTGCTGGAACTCTCCTGCTTCTCATTTGCAGCCTTTTCCTGTAGTCTGCCAGGCTGTTGTTTCATTTCTAGTCTGGGCAGCGTACACTGGGCAGAAGACACTGAAGCAAATTTTCTCACTGCTCCGTTATCACAGCAAACCTCCTAACCCTTTGCTAGTGTATTAATTTAATGTGATTCTCCATACTTTCCTGTTTTCTTTTGCTACCTGTATGCCATTTGTCATTTCCTCACACCCTAATTGTCTTTTCTTCCATACTGTTCTTTCTCTGGTTATTTCTGCTACAGTACTGCAAATACTCCCATCCTACCACCCTTTTAAATCTCTGTTCCCTATCCATAGTTATGCAAAGCTTGTTAGTACTACCCACTGCCTGTGACCACCTCATGTGTTTAGTAAACTGAAAGGAAACTTCATATAGTAGTTTTTGGCCATATTTCCTGGAGTTTTGTGTCTCATTTTATTCCTTTTCATTCCTTCCTGGTTTGTGAGATCTTTCAGCCTCAGACTTGCACATATTTTACATTCTATACAGCACCAGTAGTCCTAACAGAATGGGATTTATCACTAGTGTAAAAAGGAAATGCTTTTACTTGTGATTCCCAGTTCCTTGAAGTTGTCCTACATAAACACACACGTTTTGTGAATTAATACACTATTCTCTACTCACTTATGTTTAGCGTCATAACTTTTTGTTGTTAGCCTCATAATCTCTTGCTAAGAGGTTTTAAATGTCTTCCCATAACTCTTCACATACCTGAAAGTGATGTTTTTTGCTCTTACCTTTCATGAAGCTGGCCTGTGAAATTTGTTTGTAACTACTATAATAGGAGATTTTTAGGAGGTCCATGAAAACAGTGCTGATTCACATCTTTAAAGCGTCAGAGCCTGCTGTTGCTTTGATGCTGCCACTCATCTCTCTCTCTCGCCTCTTGTGGCAGTGGCAGTGACAGCGTCGACTATGACGATTCAAGTTCCTCCTACTCCTCCCTTGGTGACTTTGTCAGTGAGATGATGAAATGTGACATTAATGGTGATACCCCAAGTGAGTAACTTTTGCTTTTACTTTCACAAGGTCCACATAGGTTCCCTTTCCTAATTCATCTGAAGCACTTTGGGAAAAAGGCCTCCCCTAAATCCCTGAATCAGAATGAAGTGTTGTCCCATTGTGGTCTTGCTCTGAGGTAAAAGTGTGTGGGTAGACTGAGAAAGGATATTTCTCCTGCTTATAAACAACTTCCTCCAAATGACACTGTTAAAAGGAAGAACAGAAATAGGTGGTGCTGAACAAAATTGGTTCACTAGATCTGGAAACAACCTTCTGCTGCCAGTAAATACTTTGCAATATGGACAGCAGAGTGTGAGCTCTCTCCTGCCCCTGCATATTGATTCTCAGTGCTAGCTCTGTCCTAGTGGGGACAGAAAAATGCATTCTCAGTGGCTTATATGGAAGCTGCATAAACACTCACTTTTGTTCAGTAAACTAAATGTTGAAGTCCCAAAACATTTCCCTTGTCTCAAGGACAAGAGGTAATAATCATAAGCTGCAACAAAGATACTCTACTTGGACATAAGTAAAAGAACTTAATGGTTATTGTAGTTGAATAGGTTCCCAGGATCACTGTAGAATGTCAAGCCTTGAAAACTTTCAAAACTCAGTGAGACAAAGCCCTGAGCAACCTGCTTTTATTTAGAAGGTGCTCCTACTTTGAGGAGGGAATTGGAATGGATGACCTCTAAAAGCCCTTTGCAACCTAAATTTTTATGCAAGTTGATTCTGTTGAGCAGTCCTCATCTTCTAGGAATAATTAGATGGGCAAAAGGCTGAGGAAGGCAATGTTATTTAATGAATAATGATGTGTTTGCAGATGTTGACCCCCTGACTCATGCAGCCCTTGGTGATGCTAGTGAAGTGGAATTTGATGACTTTCAAGAATATTCAGGGGATCCCGATGAACAGACCATGGACAGTGAGAACTCCCAAGAGAATAACCAGCCTCGTTCAAGTTCCAGTACTACAGCCAGTAGCAGCCCCAGCACTGTCATCCATGGAGTGAATCATGTGTGTACCGAGATGAGTTCAGCCTCAAGATCAGCGTATTAGAATATAAAGAATGGGAGAATGCACGTGATTCTTTCTGAGAAAGGCAAAAGCTAATAGGACTGTGACACCATGCCCAGATTTAATTGCATGCTCACCCTCGACTTTCTGAGCAAGGTGGAGTTTGCTGGTACCCTCTTATGCTGGGATAGACCATTCCTGTACAAAAAAATTCCAGTGCATTGAAAAATGCAGCATTAGCAGAGAGAAATGGTCCAGGTTGGGACTCCAGGAATTGCTTTTACAGAATCTGGAAAGACCTGATGTCTTTAGAGGAACAGGGAGTGGGGTGGAGAAACTCATGAATTTGTGGTCTTTTGAGAATGGGAACATGGTAATGGAAAGCCATTATCCTGAGCTAACACATACTTTGTCAGAGCTGATTTAATGGGAAGTAAGCCCCTAGAACAATGCACAAATACTGCGATGTGTGAGATATCCTAGTTCAGAGACATAAGTGGTGGGGATGTGGTAGGGGCCCCGTAGCAAGCAGCGAGGACTGTGCAGATTTCCCAGTTTGAAATAATTGTTCTTGTCCTGCCCTTCAGTTGTATGTAACGCAAATTAGCGAACAGATCAATGATTTGACTGGTCCACAGGAGGCAGCAGACTCAGCAGAAATAGAAGAGAAGTTGGCTGCTGGATTTTCAAACCATCTCTCTTCCTTGCCACTGCAACCAAGCTTTCCCAAGATAAGCTTGGATCGTCGGGAGAGTGACATCGCAGCTGGCAGCATGAGCTCCTCAGAAGGGGTGGTGAGGAAGCGAGAGTATGACAATCCATACTTTGAACCACAGTATGGTTTTCCTACGGAGGATGACGATGATGAGCAGGAAGAGAGCTACACCCCAAGATTTAACCAGAATCTCAATGGAAGCAGGCAAGTCCTCCTTTTCTCCTTTTCACCAGAATCTCAGTGGAAGCAGGCGAGTGCTCCTTCTGTACAGTGCTTCTGGGGTTTCTGTCTGCTTCGTGTAGTTTAACATTCACGCACTCAAATGTCTTTGGCAACTGAGATGTATTGTTGATCACTTTCATTTAATATTGAAGTGCTGTCAACCCTTGAATAAAAGCATTTTTTTAGTCCCTTAGTTCCTTACTTTTATGTAAGCAGCAGGAGCTTTGAGAATTAACAATTGTTTCTACAACATTCTAGTATATTATGTACTGATTTCTGGAAACTGTTTTGGTAAATCTTTATCTTTTGGGGGGAAGATACTGCAGTGATTGGTGGCAATGGGTTTTCTTTACTCCTTTCAAACCAGAGCCCTGTCACCTGCAAGTCTGCCAATGCCCTTTTGTAGACAAGTTTTCAGCATGCCCTGAAAGGCTATAAAAGCCTGAATGTGAAGATGTTTCAGTTGTCTAGTTTTTTTGGGTTTTTTTGGTGGTTAATTTTTTTTTTTTTTTGGTTTTTTCCCCTTGTTTGTTTGGGTGTTTTTTTTTCTTTTCCACAAGGTTGCAGGTAGTGTGGTGAAAACTGGTTGGAATGAGACCAACATCGGTCTCCCACAACCATACAATGTATTGATTTGGGGTGGGAAGGGGAAATGCTAATAAGTTATACTTAATTTCTTTAAAGGTCTCAGAAGTTACTTCGGCCAAACAGTTTAAAACTGGCCAGTGATTCTGATGCAGACTCAGATTCCAGGGCCAGCTCCCCAAACTCTACTGTCTCCAACAACAGCAGTGAAGGTTTTGGCGGCATCATGTCTTTTGCAAGTATGTATGATGCATTCATTAAGCTAGTTTTATTTATTTTATCAGAGTGTACAGAGAGATGGCATAGAGAGATGGCTAGTCAAGAGAATGAGTTGGTTGTCAAATTGTTACCAGCTCTCCAGTAGTCATGGTGGCTTACTGACAGCTGCTGACAGCTACTGCTTTATATATTCTTCAGTAAGAAGGACTTTGGTTTTGTGGTTAGCCCCTTGAGTTGTACGGCACTTTAGGGCGCAGATCAAAAATTTCTTATGTTTCATTTAAACAAAGCATTGTATAATTTTATGAAATTGATAAAAAAATCTTACAGTAATATGCCTTCCATGCTGCCATGTTGTGTACTTAGGTGCAAAATTCAATTCCTTGACTACCCACTTTCAATTATATTTTAATAAAAAAAACCACAGGTGTGGAACATGAATCTAGACTCTCTTAATGAGGGACAGAAAGCATGGCCACTTCAGTCTTGGGCTACAGTAAAAAGCAGTGAAGGAAATTTGTAGCACTGGGAAAATATATTAAATGTTTTGGTAATTTGACTGTTACTAAAATAAGGCTACAAAAAAACAAAGAACCAAAGAAAATTGAAATAGTATGTTGACACTTTAATAATTTGAAGTGTTAATCAGCTCCTTTATCTAAATGTGATGCTTTCAGGCTGTCTACAGGCTTAAGCAGATGAGAATGCATAATTGTGTCCTTAGGATCTGCTTGTACCAGGAAGAATGTGTGTTTTTTCCTAATAAATTAAAAGCTTATATTTCAAAGCATGGTTCCATGGCAGATTTACAGTGTTTCATAAGACACAGTGAACAGTTCTCACTTCAGAGTTACATGTTTTGCAAATCTTCTGTCATCCTGTTTTCTCATGTGGCCCAACCATTCATTTGTTCCCAAAACCAGGATCAAACTAGAAGGTAGACCTAAGATGTTCTGATCTAAGTGCAGGAAGACAGGAAGATTTTGCTGTTACATTTCAGCCTGGAAGATCCAAAATCAATTACTGTAACACAAATGCTAAGACATGTTTTTTTACTGTTTAGAATAATCTGATTACAGATGTGGTTGCAATGTAAATGAGGTCATGTAATGGTTGTGAGACTTTTGGGTAATAAAGAACTTAATCATTAAGGATCTGAAATAAGATGATGAATTGCAGGATCTTTGGGTGTGTGCAGTGAGCAGTA
Organism: Taeniopygia guttata; assembly: GCF_048771995.1. Classification (NCBI taxonomy): domain Eukaryota; kingdom Metazoa; phylum Chordata; class Aves; order Passeriformes; family Estrildidae; genus Taeniopygia; species Taeniopygia guttata. Next base: position 26,123,479 of record NC_133030.1, on the reverse strand, counting down.
GGCATTAATTGTTTTTGTCTTCTGTCATAGGCAGCCTGTACAGAAACCACAGCACAAGTTTCAGTCTGTCCAACTTGGCCTTACCAACCAAAGTTGGGAGAGATAAGAATACTCCCTTTCCCAGCCTGAAAGGTAATAATTTTTTCCTTTGTCTTCTACGCCTTTCTGAGGTCCTACCCCTAACAGGAATCCTGGGAGTGATGTTTGGGTAGTACCTGTGTTAAGGAGCAAGATAGGAAATTTTTTTCTTATTTCTCGGTCTTTTTTCCCAACAATTGTTGGGATGGGGAGTGTCCAGCCTAGGCTGAGTTGACAGATAGAAAACAAAACCAACGTTCATAGTGTATTTTGTTTCATTTTATTTTTAAGTACTGAGTATAAAGAATGGGTGTGGTAAGCACATTTCTCTCTGTGCACCTCTATGAAAAAACCTGAGAGGGAGAAATATGTGCTTACCACAAATGGGAACCAAGAGGTAGGTCCTGCTTTTGTGCTGCCACTATCTTCATGCTTAGCCATAGGTAATTTATAAGAGTGATGATACTGCTTTTGTAAATGCAGTATCCTCCCATGGAGACTGCAGATTATGCAGATTATGTGAGTTTCAAAAGTGTTTATCATCTTTTCAGATTGCTAAATAAAAAATCAAATTACATCCATGCTTTCAGTTCTCTGAGAGTGAAGATTAATCCCTATCTTATGTGCACAATCTTTTCAGTCTTTTCATTAGACCATCTCTTGTTAGTCTGCAGTTTCATTAGGTAACATGTCTGAATGGGCATTAGAGAAATGGCCCTCACACCATGGGTGTTAGACAGCCTGGTCATCCTTGTACCAAATGTAATATCACAGGGGTGACTGAGCTTGCACTGGTCTCATAGTGTTGAGACCTGTTCAGATGCTATTTTGAGGCAAGGTTTTATTCTGCCTTTTGAGTTATTCTATCTGATTAGAACTTACTGCTTTTATTTTAATGTGTTGATTTTTTTTTTCATTTATTTTTTCCTTCTCATCACTTTTATCGGTAAAGATTACTTTAATCTGGAATTGGGAAGGGATGTGGATGAAGGTTGGTATGATGTTTTGCTGACCTTTGACCTTGTAGAAACAAAGACCAAAAGGTGGATTTTGTGTTTCTGCTTTGGACTTTGTTTTTGAGACAAGTAGTCATTCCCTGTGTGTAAAGGGAGGAGTAAGAGGACTGGTAGGGTGAAAACACTAGCAGAGACTCTGCACAGCTGTTTTTGACAACCTTTTACCAGTTGGTTATGTTTTTATGTCCAGTTGTACTGGATACAAAACATGCTTCATGTCAGGGTTGTTTCATGAGTAAACTTAATGACTGATTCCATGCATTGGAAGAAAACAGTGATGGGGTTTCCCATTCCTCATTCATGCTTTGTGCCTCATGTTCTGCACTTTGGTGTTCTTTTCTTGACTATTTTAATGCTGTAGGACCTTTAATGTTACTGTGCAGATATGAGAATGGGATTTCCATGGAGTAGCTCAGTCTGTTTTATGCATGTGCAAGTGTGTGTTTGTGTGTGTGTGTGTGTTCATTTACATGTGCATGCTGGCTCAGTGGGATTCCCACTGGGCACTTCAGTGGTTTTTAGGTATTTTTGTCTCTGTTGTAGAGATACAAAGTTTCTGCATTAACTTGTTCTTGCCAAGTGTGTGTTTCTAACTGTAATGGGAAATGATGCTGGGACTCCATTTCATTGCTGCTGTTTGACCACTTTCCATCTTCCTTTTTAATTTTTATTTCATGTGCATCCATTGATACTTTTTCCTTGGTGATGCAGATGATTTTTGTAGTGCCATTCAAATATAATATGTGCAATAATGTCCTTGAAGATGCAATACACTGGTTCCACGATGCCAAATTTCAAGTCAAGCACTATCTGTTAAGATAAGTTATTCTGGCCCTTGTGGTCTTGAGCTTTCAAACATCCTTCCTGCTCTAGTGTCATTTGGGTTTTATTTTGAGGGAGGGCTGGGAAGAAGCTCATAGTTGGATTCTTTTGATGCTGACAGTGGGGAGTGTAGATATTTCAGTACACTACTAATTGTATATTTTGTGTCCCAGTATTTGGGTTAAATACTATAATGGAGATAATTACTGAAGCTGGCCCAGTAAGCAATGAAGGTGGGTTCCCTACAGCATGAGCTGTGCATGATGTAACAATTTCCAGCATTCCCTGTGCCTGACTTCGGGCTACCTTTCTCGCTGGGTAACCAGTACCACATGATCTATACTAGTCACCCTCAATGCATTATGCTTTTACATATAGTGACTAATTTGAAGATGGTTTTTGTTGTGGAACTGCATGCAGAGCAGCCTAACTTTTCCTGCCTCTCACCTCCTGCTCCCATTACCATCTCTTTTTCTCTCTGCATTACTCCCATTACTGTTTTCTGCCGATGTGTGATGCTAGAATATGATATATGCTGCCGCTTTTTTGGAGTTTCCATTTTGTTTGAAGTCTGTTACCTGTAATTTGAATAGGTGTGTTAGCCAACTTTAGTGTTGCTTGTTACTGTCGTGGTATCAGTTTGTTTTCTTCCTGCCCTTTCCTCTCATTCTGTTTCCTCCCCTCTTTAGGAAACAGACGGGCCCTTGTTGATCAGAAGTCTTCGGTCATAAAGCACAGCCCAACAGTGAAAAGAGAATCTCCATCACCTCAGGGACGATCTAGCAATTCCAGGTAATATTTTTTCCTGCTTTTCAGGTGTACAGTGTAGTTAGAGTGGCCTCCTACCTGGCCAATGTTTTCTCAGAAGTCTAGCTATTGAAAACTAAATACTACTTTTCTGTTGCCCTAGACCTGGACATGTTATTGTCTAAGAAGATTTGGGATGGATGTCTTACAGTTAATAGTGCACATGCTTATTTTTCTGTGCTCCAAATGTATCTTCCTTCTGTCTGAGATCCAAAATGTACTAGGTTTCTACTTTAACTCAGTAGTTATTCTTTCTGATTGAGTGTTCTGAACAAGGTGATCTAGCCCATTGGGTTTTAATGCACCATGAGGGGGGATCAGCTGAGTCAAATGAAGAAGTTTGATTCCATAAATTCATCTGAAGTGCTTTTCTCAGCCTTGGGAAGGGACTCAGAATGGTGCAAGTAAACATTACCTGACCTGTGCCTGTGCTCTCTCCTCCCTTTCTTATGTAGCAGTCATGTGTAGAGTGAATTTATTTTGATCTACTGGCTTTGGAGGACAAGTAAGAAGAACAGTAACTGCAGTTCAGACTGGGGAATGCAGTAGGTTGCACAGGAGTTTCCTTCTTACCTTTCCCTCTGTGGCAAAAGAAGCTGAGCAAACATGTGCCCCACAAAACAAGTGCCGTGGCTGCTGCAGTAATCCATTGGTAGTGCTGCACTTCCTCTTTCAAACAAAGCCTACAACTCAGATGTGGGGGCTATGGAAGAAGGTTGAGCCATAAAAAAATTCTATGGATGTGCTGTGAAAGTGAAAGGTAGAGCAGTACCCTAGAGGAGCTAGAGGAAAGCCTGATTATGACTTTTTATAGGAAATAAAGGATAAGAAATAAAGTACTTGATACTATACCTATGGAGCAGAGCTTGAACTGTGTGCAGTTACGGTAGCAGCAGACAGAGCTAGATTTCAACTACTGTTGATAGGGAAGGTACTTCTGTGTGTGCCCTGGCTGTAGCTCTCTTCCCATGCAAGGCAAAGGAAGCAGAGATTAACTAACTTTTGCCTGCTTTTTCTGCATGTATCAGTGAGAACCAGCAGTTTCTGAAGGAGGTGGTGCACAATGTTCTTGATGGGCAAGGCGTTGGCTGGCTGAACATGAAGAGAGTCCGACGACTGCTGGAGAGTGAGCAGCTCCGTGTCTTTGTACTGAGCAAGCTGAATCGCACCATCCAGTCCGAGGAGGATGCTCGACAGGATGTCATACAGGATGTGGTCAGTGCTGAACTCAGCAGGGTCCTCACACTGGGTGTCTGCTGAGGCTCAATTCACAGGAAGTTTTTGTCAGTTGTGAAAAGCTGGTTTTACAGCAGCTCTAGAATTTATGTTCTTGACTTACTTTCTCACATCTGAAATAGCAGCACTAATGGGGATTTCATTGCAGGAGATCAGCCGCAAGGTTTATAAAGGCATGCTGGACCTGCTGAAGTGCACTGTGTTGAGCCTGGAGCAGTCATATGCAAATGCTGGCCTGGGAGGCATGGCCAGTGTTTTTGGCCTGCTAGAGATAGCACATACTCACTACTATAATAAAGGTAAGAAGAGTGTTCATGAGAATACAGTGTTCATGAACTATTGGGAAGGTAGCTTGTTTTGTGCCTTTTGATATTTCAGGGCTTTTCCAGCACTTCCAAAATGGTGAGAATTGTAGCATTGTTACTGAAGCCTTATAAAGCTTGAAGCCTGTTTTGTGTTTCTTACGTACGTGTTACTGGACCAAAGCAGAATAATGGCCATACTGATATTTAATTGAAAATGGAAACTCTGCAGTGAGATATAAAACCTGGCACTTCTACAGCTGAAGTGGAAAGTCTGGGAATGGGGACCTTCAGCTAAAACTGTCCCAGTCACAGTCTTGGAAAGTTGTTGCAGGCAACCTCAGTAGGGAGGGAGATGCTTGTAGTGTGGTACCATTTGAGACTTATATTTCACCAACCACATTGCACTGTACAGTTATTCTCATACAACTAAACACTCTTAGAGAAGAATGTTTGAAAACATCTCTTTATTTTACAGCCGTTTCTTAAGAATCTGATTCTTAACACAAAGTAAGAAATTGCATGCTAAGAAAGAAAGCAAAAAATGACAAAAAGATAAATCTTCGCTTAATATCTGACTTTTCTGTAATCTCAAATGAGGAAAAGTTACTTATTTTATTGTAGCAGAGGAGTAGCATCTACTAAACCCTTTATAGTTGGTGTTCTGGGTCTTGTATCATAGATTTTTTTTATGAGTTGGCTTAGATACACCCCGTGTTCCTTTCCAGTCATTGTTGGAATGCTGAGGAAGGTAAGGAAGGCTGTGCTAGTGGAACAGTCCTGAATGTGGAGAATGGTAATTACAAGCTTTTAGTCTGACCCTGATTTCTAAGGAAAATTGGAGTGGCTGATGTAAAACTCAGTAGTTTTAGAGTGAAGAACAAATAGCATAATTTGATGATAAGTAGAGTTTTCCCAGTAAACTAACTGTGGTCATGACAGTCAAAATTTGGTGCAAACTTCTAAAAACTCTTCTCATTATTACATAACATCTTAATTTGCAGTCAAATTTTAGCTGTTTAGTATGTTTTACTTGTTTTCAATTAGTTGAAATTAGTATTTATTTCTAAGTATGTTTTATAGAGATTAGTCCCTATGTTTACATTATTTAACATATAGTAATAAACTAGTAATCTGACAAGACATGATGGATATTGCTTATTTGTCTAGAGTAAGCTAAGTCTTAATAAAGCATGGTTGTGATTAAGTTATTATAATGTGGTCAAACTAAGGACTTGTTTTTAGGAACAAGGATAGTGGGAGGTATATCCTAGGAAGCAGCCTCCTGCTGCTGTATGTGAACTTCCCTCTATTTACTGTGTCTGTAAAAACTGGGAAGAGGGGCACTGTGTGTCTGTGAATACACATTTGGAATGCAGATACTGTATAGTATCTTGATGTATCAGTAACAAGACCCACAAATGAGGTAGTACTTCCAGTTCTGGTATTCACATCTTGCAAAGTTGAGGAGGTTTCTGAAAGATCTGCAAGGAATTGGGGAAACACTTTTGCTCTGAAGGATGGAGGTGTTCAGTCTGTGGAGTGTTAGGTGTTGATTCTTTACAGTTACTGTCTAAATAGAAAGGTTTTTTAAGATAGCAGAATCTTAAATCCACTGAACAAAAGTATCACAAATTCTAGTGGTAGCACAGATTTAGATAATGGGAAATGAAGTTTTGACTATTGGATTCATCAGGTATTGGAATCGTTTGAGCAGGAGGCTCTTTATGGAAAACCTGGTTTTAATTATTATTTTCTGAAGGTTTTGCTGTAGTTCAAACTGTGGGGTTTGTTACAGAGAAATTCTCCAAACTGCCTTTAGGGGCATATGGTTATAGGAAGTCTCAGAGACTGATGGAAGAGCTATAGCTGATTGGTATTTTTGTTTTGTTTTGTTTTGTGTTTTTTTTTTTTCCCTGACTGAAGTTTGATTTATTGAATTATTATTACCCATGGAACTGATTACATTTGTCATCTTTGCACTGTGAGAGGAACTTACTTATCTTCTATAAATTGCACTCTTGGTAGTTTAGGCAGAGTTGTTTAATTTTTCACAGTTTGGCAGAGGAGATGCTACAGTTACTGTGTCAGAGAACATTCCTAGGTTTCAGATATACACAAGTGAGATACTTGAGTATCCCTAAAACAGTACTCTGGCTTTCTCCTCTGCTGTTTCCACCAGTGTGTCAGGCTATCAGCAATCCATGTTGGCCTTTGGCAGCAAATGTGGCACTGAGCTGTTTTAGTGCCAGGCTTAATGATTTAGGTGAGACCATCTGTCTCATCTTTCTTCTCCTGCTCTCATTTTATTTTTCCTTAGGTTTCTTTCTATTTATTTATTTATTTATTTACTCTCAACACTGTTCTTTTAATTTAAAGAACCAGAAAAGAGGAAACGAAGTCCTACAGATGGATCTGTCACTCCAGTTGGCAAGGATTCTGCGTCATCCCCAAGAGTGGAGCCAAAACCTGCGATGCAGCTGCCGGTACCTCAGCTAATGCCAAAGCCACCGAGCCCTGCAGGCAAAGGGCCAAGGGAGTTTGACACAAGAAGTCTGAAGGAAGAAAATTTTATTGCTTCCATTGGTGTGTATTGAGGTGCATGTGAAGTGCAGGGGGGACTTCTGGTTTGGACTTAGGTTCTATTTGCGTTCTCTTCATTTTAACACACTACATTGCTACTGTAACATGCTTCATTTACACCTTGGATCACAAGGAAGAATCATATATGTTTTCACCCTACTCTTGGATAAACTATCCACTGCAGTTTTCCCCCAGAAGCTGTCTAATCTTAATTGTTTCTATATTTCATTACATCTTAAACAGCCTTATTTTTTGTTCTGTGATTGCTGTTTTCAAGCAATGGGAAATGGCAAAAGAGGAACAGGGACAGCAGGACTTCAGAAAGGGCAGCTGTGGAAGGGAAACGTGAAACAAAAGTTTTCTGTCTTTGCTGGATACCTGTGAATTATGTAGATTGTATCCTGATATAAGTGGGATCCAAAATCTGCTGTTTGTTAACAAGAAAATTTCCAAAAAGGGTTATAGTGTTACAGTTTTAGTGAGCAGGACTGATGAATTTTCCTTCTTTGCAATAACAAATAGAATGTGCGTTCTTCTAAACAGTATCTGCTAGACTAGTCACTGGAGATTTTCCTGTTTTACTCTTAGCTGGCTAGCTTTTCCTTATGTCTTGGGAAGAAGTTTGAAGTAGGATTTTCAGAGCTGTTTTATTTAAAAAGGGCTTTACAGACTTTTTTAGTGGAGGAGAAAGAAAAAAAATTACTTTGATTGGATCCTGTGGGCTGTGGGTTGTAAACAGGAGAAGTACCATCAGCATATGAGAAATTTTTTGTCAACTGCAAAAATATGTTGTGTTAAATTATAGACGTTGCTTCTTACAGCCTGTTTAAAATATTTTTGTGGAATCATTGTGTGAAAGATTATTCTTGTGAAAATGGGGTGCTGTGAGGATTTATATGTAGTTTGTGGCATAAGACAAGGGAATGTGTGTGTTGAGCAGCCAAGTGACAGGAGTACAGACATACATTCTTATACACACATAATAACTGCAGGCTGTCTGCTGTCGAGTCCTGAACTGGTACTGAACCCCTCTGACTTGATTTGTTTTCTGTTTAAAGAGGTAATCTATGGAGGCAATTGCTCAGAAACTAGTCTTGCACCGTACTTGAAAAGCTGTCAGGAAGCTGAAAGAGTTGCAGATTCCGATGTCCAGTGTTTCCGTTAGTTATTTGGTTTGCTCTGGATACGTCATTACTTTTCTGTAGAAGAGAAAAAGGAAAGTATGCTTCTGACACAACTAAGAATAAACCAGGGTCTAGGACAGTTGTTCTTTTAAAGAATGAAGAGAGATCTTTTGATAAGATTGCAAAGACTGCTTCTTTCCGTTTGATGAAATTAAAGCCTCATAGAAATGGAGATAACAGACATCAGATAGTTCCTGTTTGTGATGCATCATAAGAACTGCTTTCCAAAAGAAGTGCTATGCAATATGTCATGTTAGCTACTGTTGCCAGAATATAAGCCTTAAACAATTCGCAGTCTTCAAGGACAGGCAAAGGTACATTCTCATTGGTGGTTCTGATGTTATGATGGTTTCCACTTGTCTTTTATGGAGCTAAATTACAGCAAGAATATGGTTTTACCTAGACTGACAAAGTTCAAAAGACCTGAATGTTTTTCCTGAAGCCTCTTCTTCTAACTGCTTTTGTCTTTCACCCCAAAACATGAACTGGTATGCAAGTCACTTTTTAGAAGATTGCTGTAGAAACAGTGTAGTCTCCATGTTAATTTGACTTGTGTGATCTACAAGTACAGGTTGTTTCTCTTGTGTTGCAGAGAGATAATTTAAAGCTGCTTGCCTATTATGCTTCCTTTATATTCTGTCATAGAAACTTCATACCAAGACAGCTTCAGAATACAGGATTGGCCTGAGTCATGGCACAGCTGTGAAATGCAGGTGTTCTCATTCAAACTAATTTATTTAGGGAAGAGCATTTGGTAAACATTTACATCTTGCTGAAATACCAACTTATTTGTAAGTAGTTCCATTTAAACATGGGGAGAAAATGGTTTTATGTGAGGATGATCCAACACTAGAACAGGTTGCCTGGAAAGGTGGTAGATTCTCCATCTGTGGGGAAAGTGAATATCTGAATGGACATGGTCCTGTGGCAGACAGCTTTACTTGATCCTGCATTAAGAAGGGAGATTGGACTAGATGATGTCCTCAGATCCCTTTGAACTTCAGGAGTTCTGTGATTCTGTGAAGTTTGGAAGGTACTTACAGCCTCAGGTTGCAGATATGTAAATAAAAATTTGAATTAATCTCTTGGTATTGTATAGATGAAATGCAAATTGGGCTGCTACCCTTTTTACCCAGATACAGGAGGAAATACTAGAATGAGAAGTCTTCAGAGGGATGGAGCAAAATAATGTACAGCTCTGTGTGCAGTAGTCATGTGTAAAGTGTATGTTAGTGTGGTGATTAAGCTGCATCTCAAATCTAGAGCTGAATCTGTGCAGTTTTCTGGTACTACAGGAACAATGGCCATAAAGTTCACAGGGTTTCCTGTTCTGAGGTGAAGTGGGATGGATTTTTACCACCTGAGCTTTGATCTTGACTGTGCTTGATACCTAATTCCTACCTAGAAAATTCAATGTGAAGATGATGTTTCTGATACTCAGCAATTGCTTACTTCTGGGGTTCTTGTCTTCCAAGGTTCATCACCTGTAGTGTAGATCATCACCTGTAGTGTAGGTCTTTTTATTAGGACACTGGTGGCTTGATAGTTTATTAATTTACCCCTTTACGTTAGTGATAAGATAGGTTGATTGCATACTTTCCACAACTGTTAATGAAAATGTCAGTACTTACTGAAGTTTCCATTACTAGTTTTCAAACAATTGTTTAATCCTGTCAGATCATTTTATTTTGGCTGTTTTTTTTTTTAACAGAAAAGATTGTGCTAAATACTTCATGCCCATCAGGCCCTTTTTAAACCTGCTGTCCTGTTTAGTTCAGGGTCATGTAACAAAGCCATAGGTGTAGTGTTTTATGCCCTGTGAGTTTATTTGAAGTTTTGTTTGCTTTCAACTAAGTAATTGAGAGTAAAATCTAGTCTGTTTTTAATGTGCTAGGATATACTCTACACTAAATTAACAGACAAGTCAGCTAAAAGTAAGTTAATGGCAGGTGTTGTAGCTTTCAGACTGGTAATTTTTAAAGTAAAGCCATATAGACTGAGCATGGAAGAGGCCAGAAGTTTTCAAAGCCCTTAAACAAACAAATTCAGTCCATCTTAGAGATTGTTATCTCTGTCAGTGTATGCTCAGCTTGATAAGCCTGTAGGATGCTGTTTGGATCCCTCAGCAATTTTATCTTATCCATCTGTCTATTTATGAAAGTTGAAGGAAGGAGCATACATCAATCATGAAGCAGATCTAGAAATTGGTCAGCTAGAAGCTGTCTTTCTAACTTTTTCTCCCTTGTTTTTCATAATACTTTGGAGCCTTCCTCCACAGTTGTAACCTATCCTTTTTAATTGGCTTTTTTTAATGTGGACATTTTGCTCAATAGAACTTATTTAGAGCCTGTTTTGCCCTTATTTCTGCTGTTTGCAGTGTGGAATGGGTTTCTAACACATTTAAGTGACCTTTCATTTGTTCAGGAAGTTTTCTTAAAGAGCAGTAAAAGAACATTTTACTTAGTTTTCCTTTCCTTTGCCACTTTTTAAAGAGGATCTTCCTCTCTAGTGTCCCCAGCTTTAATGATGCTAGTGAGAGAGGACAGTGCCTAACACTTGTCAGCTCACCATGTCAGCTTGTAATGTTTCCTTTGGCCAATGGGCCAGCACCTGGAATGATCTGATGTGTCTGAGCAGAAAAGATGACTGCTTTTCAGAGAGTTTAACAGTGTGAGTGATAGAAAAGTGCAAGTGCCTCGTCGCTTTTTTGTCCCAGGGCTAAATTTCAAATTCAGTTTTAAATTAACTTCAGACTCTTTTGGTGGTCTGTGCATTGTATATTCTCTTATGGAATTCGTCCACTTGAGTGCTGTGATTTTGAGTTTTGGAAATTAGAGTGAAGCATGTCTGATATTGTGCTCATTTTCCATTCTCTATACTCTGATAGGAGCAAGTGGATTCAGAGAAGTTCAGCTCTTTACATATAGGACAGGTTCATAGGCAGAGCTAGGCTTTTATTGAGAATGTTGTTAGGTCAAAAATAACTTGTAGACTTTGTGATAGTATGTAAGATATAATGTTGATTAAATGTTATGTTAAGCTATAGTTTAATATTTTTAGAAATGCTGCTGCTGTTTTTGTGTCTTTCTCCTTTCAGTGATATAAACTAGAGACATTAAAATATTTCTGTTAATTAGAGCTTCTGTGATGCCTATGTTTTAGATGGGTAAATATCTGACAGTCTTAAATCCCTTTCTTAGTAAAGGTGACTAATTATTTGTTCATAAGAGCTTGTTTTTCCTTAGTTGATTAACTGCTGTCAAAGCGTGGCCCGAGGAGGGGAGGGGGGACGCACCACCACCACTGTATGAAGTCATCTCTAATGTTTGAATACTGTTACTGAGAGATGATGCAGTGCTCAATACATAACATTGATTTCTTTTAAACTGGTGTTAATTAACCCTTCACCCAGTAGTTGTCATAAAATTCTTCCTTTTTCTTTTTTCTTTTTTTTGGTTTTTTTTTTTTTGGGTTTGTTTTTGGTTTTTTGAGGTGAAGGGGTGGGTTTTTTCTTTGAATTTTTTTACCCATTTTCACCTGTCTGACCAGCTGCTGACTCTTTCTCTTTCTCTCCTGCTTTCAATGCATCTTGGGTAGAATTGTGGAACAAGCACCAGGAAGTGAAAAAGCAAAAATCTTTGGAAAAAACGAGTAAGGAAATTTAAAAAAATGTAGAAACTGACTCCTCCAGCCTCCCCATAACTGCCAACTCCCAAGGTGCAGGGTGAGCTTGCATCTCTGGCACACAGGTTTTATACTCATGAGAACAAAATCTATCAAGAAAATTTCCATTAAAGGACCAAACAAATCTGTTTGCCTTGAGGAAATTATGTTCAAACGTCTCTTCTTTTTTTTTTTTTTCTTTCTTTTTTCCTCCCCCAATTGTTGCCTTCAAAGAAGGAGAAGCAGGTGTTCTGCATCCTCACCAATCAAATAAATATGGAAGAATTTTAAGATACTCCATCTCCTTCCTTAAAAGTTAACACTTGTTCAACAAGTTGTTGGCATGGATATATTGATTGATTAAATGTTACTGGAATGAAGAATTCCTGTTTGTTCAAGCCGTGGGATGGCAAATTTTGTTAACTGGCATCAACCATGAGCAGTCGGTCTACAAAAAGAAATACTTCTGAGGGGGAGAGAGAAGGTGTATGTGAATAACTGCATTTAGTGATGGCTTCTAGAAAATAGCCTCATAATAAGGAATCAACCTGATTTTGTTTTTCATATTCCTTGGTAAAGGAGTAAAATAGTTTGAGGCTGTTGCAGAGTCTAAATCTACACAAATCTGAACATCTGTTGAAATATGATAATGAATAAAATATTGAATATGTATACTCTGCAGGCGCAATACCAAGTTTTGCTCTTTTGGTTGTCACTGTTGTAAATAGGGACATACAACATAAGGGAAACAGCCAGTTTATAACAACCATATTGTGGTAGGTGTTTCCTAACCATAAGCTTAGTTTGTACTTTGCAGAGCTGATGCTACCTATTTTACAGACTGAAAATTGGGAAGGATTAATAGCTGAGATGAATGAGTGAAGATTCCTAACATTCTGACTAGGTCTGGATTTTTAGGCACCTCAGTTAAATACTTCTGTTAAGTACAGATTAGCATGTGGAGTTGGTTCAGAGAGAGAATGGGGCCACTGGGGCACCATTGCAGTACAGCTTATTGTACTTCAGTTGTGAATTGCTACCTGCTGAGGAGGAGTCTGGGAGACAGACACACAGCACATGCACACATGCTCTCCCAAACTGAGCCTTTCAGGTAGATGCCTACATTGGGAGAAGTAAATTGAAGTTTTCGTATTCCATGTGTATTAGACATATGGCTCCATAAAGAAGGGAATGGGAGGTTTTTAAGTGCATGTAAATTGACAGTGACAACAATGTAGTTGTGTCTATTGTGCTCCTTAAACTCAGTTACAGCCCTCAAATATCTGAACTGCTTCAGTCGACTTCAATTCCTTTGAAAGTCAAACTGCCAGAAACATATCTGAATTATGTGTTGGGACAGGAAACTGCTAAATTGCTTAAAACACACAGCTGAAATTTCATGTTATTGCTGTAGTAATGAGATATAAAACTTCTGGCTGTATCAGAACTAGAAATGATGACCACTTGAATGAGTAGATATAGACCTCTAGAAGTGAGCTATGTGTATTTCAGTAGAAAATAATATTCCAAATTCTTAGAAAATATATTTTTAGTTATTTTTCTTCATAAATTCTGTTTATGCTTTTTCTTTCTTAGAGTCTTTGAGGAGTTGATTTACAGCAACTAAGGCATTTGGGTCTACAGGCAAAATACTATAGCAAATGAAGACTACTTTCTGTAAACACTTCACAGGAAGAATTGGTGGTTCAGTAGTAAGCTAGTATGGTCTGCACAGCCCGCTTATGGCTTTGCTATTCATGAGTTTACATATCATCTCAAACTCACTCCCACAAATCTTTGTATATTATCCTTCTCTCTCTCTCTCCTCCCTTCCCGTTTTCTTTCCTTTTCACTATCTTATCTTCTCTAATATTACGTATAATACAAACATGTTCGTAATTCCCAGGTTGTTGTGATCAGTAGTTACATGGGTAGTGGCATTGTTTGCTTAGAGATACTGGCTACAGACATGGGTATATAATACAAATATTCTAGCAGCTGATCATGTGTTCCTGTTACTGAATAGTTGGCAGATATGGCTATGGCAGAAGTATTGCATTCAGTCTCTTCCCTTTCCTGAGAATATTAACATTCTGTGTACAGCCTATAACACACTCTTTTCTTGCATTGTTATTTACTTCATTCAGTGCTTATCCAAATTTCTTTTCAGCCTCTACCTCTCCATCATTCTCCTTTTCTTCTGCCATCCCATCCAAGGACAATAGATGATACGATTCTAGAAGTGCATGGGAAACTGAATATAAAGTTCTTTATCCTTTCTTTCCCTTTTTTGTTTTTTGGATCGTTGGATTAATGAATGCATGACTTAAAAGCTTGCTGATTTCCTCTCTCTCTCCTACCTATGTGATTGCCAACTCTGGAGAGCCATTTGTTAATGTAATTGGGGAATGTTGTGAAGTACAGCATCATACAAGTTTAGTCTTTGAAAATCTTACTGGGTAACACCAATTGTCACTGTTTATTTTCTTGTCATGTGTTGCCTGATTTTTGCCTAGATAGTTGCAGTGGGCAACCAAAAAAACTCAGTCCAGGACTTTGAGCAATTTAGCTGTTCAAAAAAGGATTCTGACTTTTAAGTAAATAGGTATTCTTTTTTATTACCAAGAATTAAAGGAAGTGGCTTCCTAGAGTTGAATGTCAACTGCTGTGCATGTATTATTGTAACTGGAAGCTACTTGACTGTTGTCTGTCCTCTTATCTCTCTTGAATTGCTAAGAAAGGTACTGTTTAATTATAGTCACTCCTGGACTTCAGAATATTTGAAATTCAAACTAATGTTTGAAGACTAGCAGATGTGTTCTGCTGGCCTTGTTGTTTTTGTCAGTACCAAGGAATAATAAAAAATGCATTAAAAATCAAAGAAATGAGGAAGCAAATGTGTTTTCTTGGTACTGTTCCTGCTTCCAATATGTCTGTCATCTGCTTTCTCCTATGCTGTTTTTTCTTGGTACAGTAATTGTTTACTCTTTCTTTTGTTCAGGACCAGAAGGTGTGAAACAATTTGATTTGGGAGAAACAGATGAGAAGAAATCCCAAATCAGTGCAGACAGTGGCCTCAGTTTGGCCTCAGGTTCTCAGGTCAGTGGCTCCTATGCTTGCTTTATTTATGTGGTACGAGACAGGATTCTTCTATTCACTGCTTAATTATGAGAAGACTTCTAGGGTTTGAATATTCTTGAGAGGGTCATTTGGTAAAATTTCTTTACTGCTTTCTCTAGGGAACTGGTCTTTGTAAACTCAAATACAAGACACCATGGTCTTTCTGACACTCATACGATAGTTTCTATTTCATTGGCTAAATAAACTAAGGAAGCATAAGGCATGGGATTCAAGAGCCCAGAAGAATGGGAAGTGATATGTTCTCCTTATGGTAAAAGCTAATGTGACTCTTCTTGTCCTTTTTATGTTTTGATTGCAGAAAAGTGATTTTGACTCTATTCCCAGTGGAGGACCAACAGTTATGGTCCGAAGTACAAGCCAGGATTCTGAAGTCAGCACTGTGGTAAAATATGCCCAGAGTGAAATCTGGATGTGATTGACTGCTTGTTAAAGTGGGGAAGGGCATTTCATGCCTGCATTTCAAGTGGTGTGGCAGCGCAGTGTCACACATGCATCATGTACTCTGTGAGTTCTCTCTCCAGAGCCTCTGAGTGGGTAGCAAGCATGTGTGCCTGACAGAACATACATAGTGCTTGCTTTATGAGCAGATTACAGCCTTCATATATAGTGCTGATATGTATTCCTACATTTTGGTGTGTTAACGGAGCTGGTGGATTGCAACAATTCTATTATTGTGTCTTAGTTTTGTAAAAACCATCTATATAAAATAGAAGTTTGAAAGATAACCTGAGAGAAAAAAAGACAGATTGTTTGATGCATTAAAAATAAGAGCAAAATCTCTGGTGTATTATCTATTGAAGGTAATTGCTTTATTTTTCTCCACAGGTTAGTAACAGTTCTGGAGAGACATTGGGAGCAGACAGTGACTTGAGTAGCAATGCTGGTGATGGCCCAAGTGTGGAAAATGGTGGCAATTTAGCAGGATCCAGAGGCACTGTGTCAGACAGTGAAATTGAGACAAACTCTGCTACTAGCTCTATCTTTGTAAGGGCATTGCAGGCTTCCTGTTTTTTTTTTTAATAGATCTTGTACAGTAATATGTGTGTGCATGTATGCAGTAGGCTCTCTGATTCAGTTCTAAGGGTTAATCAGCAATGACTTACAATATTACAGTGTCAAAGATGTAGTTTTGTCTGGATCCACATACCTTTCTTCATTTCCTGTGCAATAAATGTTTTTTTGAAAGTAGTAGATTCACATCTTGCACCACTTTAGAGACTCTAGTAATGTTTAATATTAATTCAATATTTCTCTCAACCAAATGGACATTTGGTGGGCATTGTTTGTCCTTAACTAAAAGGAAAATTCCCTGTTTCTTAGCAGAAGCTGCTTGATAAAAGAGTGATCCATTTTAGTTTTAGCAACTGTTCTGTTTCTTTAAAGTATTACTTTAATCCTATTTGAAGTGTAATCATAGCTTTCAAATATATTTGCCTAGTTGGAAGATCTGTATGCAGTAAAACCCAAATAACTTGTGAGTGCTTTGTTTTGTAAAGTCCTTGATTATTGTGTATAACCTCTAATATGCATCTTACCAAGAAAATAATTATACACTTGATTTGGCTAAATCAAGCTCTTAAGATTGGTCTCACTGTGTCCATTATTTTGTAATCCTGATAAAATCATAAAAGCCTTTACAGGGTTTTACTTGTAATGTTAAGAAACAAACAAAACCATTGTGTTTCATGGCAGATTTCTACCATGAAAAAGCATGAAAATGATTTAACCATGTCTGCTTCCTTAGTTGCAAGTGGGTGTCCTCTCAGTTACTGAAGAGTCAGACCTTTTTTTTAACATTTATTTTTTTGCATTTTTCTACTAAACTAAATAGAGTAGAACTAAATAGAATTCTAAGAAACCTTGCAAGAGATTTAGAACAAAGATGATGGGTGTATATGATGTGTGATTAATTCAAATACCACACCACAGTTTATCTGGTGGTAGAGAAATAAATGGGCCAGCTTTGTTGTCACAGTTTCTGCTGGCTGGTCATCCCAGATCTCACTCTTCAGGCCAGATGAGATGTAATTATTTGCTTAATGTCCCACCTTTATGAATGCATAAATATGAAATAAGGGGGCTGACAGAAGAAATTCTTTCCTTCAGTCTGGGGCTTGCATTTCTGTTTTGCCTCAGTTTTCCTTCAGGGAAGCACTGTGCCTCCTCTGTGTTTTGATTTCTCTGTTTGCCTTTCTTTGATTTTTCTTTGGCTGACTCTAGATGTTTAAGTGTATTCCACTGCTCTTTGAACAAAACAACTGTTTTGTGAATGTTTGCAGGAGAAGCTTTTTTGAAGTATAGCTTGCAAACTGTGTCTGTGCAGCTGTGCTGTTGCACAAGAGAGAGCCCTGCAGCTTGCAGAGTTAAATGGCCAATACCTCTTGTATTATTTTCAGGCCAAGTCTCACAACCTGAAGCAGAGTGTGAAGGATAGCAAAGGGAGTACTCCAGGGAGAGGTCCAGAGGATGGGAACCAGCGTGTCTATCTGTATGAAGGACTTTTGGGTAAGCTACTTTTTCTTGTAGGAAGGGAATCTTTCAGGTTGAAGTTCAGATGAAATCATGTCTAGGACAGACTGGAATTTTCACTTTCCCTGACACTTTTTTTAATCTCTAACTGTTGTCCATGTTGGTAGAATAGGAAGGCACATCAGACCATTCAGAGTAAAGCCAAAGCTTTGCTGGGGAAATTAAGTAAGTCTAACAGGAGATTGGTGTGAGTGGTGTAGTTTGCATAAAATTAAGTCTGTCCAAGTCTCTTGCTCTTCTTGAATATGAATTCTTTAAACAGTGTGAAGAAGGGGAGAAGGAAGTTACCTATGCATGGAAAGCTAAAATATATCATTTATCTTGAAAAAATATCATTTAGCTTAAGTCACTGAACAGAGGGCTAAACTCAGAATACTAGAGGGCTTCAAGTGTATCCTTGAATTAGGAGTACATTGGCTTTTTTGTATTTTGTCTGGATTTGCTGTTAATCAAAAGCTCTCTCTTCCTGTGTTTTTTCATCCTTCCCATTTATCGTTCCTACCTGCTTGGAATGGTGCAGGTAGGGATAAAGGATCGGTCTGGGACCAGTTAGAGGATGCTGCAATGGAAACCTTCTCTCTGAGTAATAATCTTTTCTTTCCACTTCTCTATGTGTTTGCTGTGATCTGTGTCTGTGTGAGATATTCCTGTCTCTTTCGGGCAGTGTTAACCATTTATGGAAGAAGCTGTACTTAAAGAATAGAGATGAGAGGTGCTTTACTGTGAGGGATTAAAAATACTGTGCCATTAATTAGGATGAGGCATTTGTCTTGTCTTTTCTTTTACACTTTTCTTCAATTGTGATATTGCTTGTGGTTTAACCTTCTTTACATTTTTTAATATAGTTTCATTGTGTGTTGGCTTATGGTATTTTCAAGCAGTGGGAATGAACAGGAATTAATAATGAAGTATCTGACTGGAGTAAACAGAATAAATGCTCAATTTTTTAAATACATTGCATAGGCAAAGAGCGTTCAACTTTGTGGGACCAAATGCAGTTCTGGGAAGATGCTTTTTTGGATGCTGTGATGTTAGAGAGAGAAGGAATGGGGATGGACCAGGGACCTCAGGAGATGATTGACAGGTAAATTCCTTAGTAGACCTTTTTCCTCCTCATTGTTTCACCTGGGGCTGAATAGTAAAAATAGTAGGGAAAAAATTATTTTAATTCTGCTTAATATGCTATTGTCACTTTGATAACCTTGTTACTCTACCTGACTGTTCCAAAGGGAGCCTTTTCCTCTCTCTGCTGGTCAGTAGCTCCTGATGCTGAAATACTTGTCCTTAGTTATGACATACATATTTTTTAATCTTGTGGTGAGATATTTCCATAGAAATGGGTAATGTAAGCATAAGAAAAATTGAATGGATGGAATAGACTAGCACATTAGTAAAGCAAGAGATTTCCGTGGCAGGATGGCTATATTCTGAAATAATAGTGTGTTGACATACAGTGAAAGAATTAAATAGTTCCAGAAATGGCACTTTGAGCCTTCTCAAAATTTCAAGTAACTTAAAGGTGTTTTCACAGCTTGTAGTTAAAACAAACAAAAAAACCCATGAGGAAACCACTCTCTAGAAATGTCTATGTGGTTGCCTAAGGCTTGACTGCTTCTAAAATGTCAGTCTTGACTAACTTCCTCTTCCTCCCCCCAGCTCTGTTAGCAGCTGATCATTCTGTGCTCTTGTCTACCACCTGCAACTCTACTGCCTCCATCCATGCTTATGTGGAACATGAAATCTGGTGACCAAAATAAGAGCTAGTTTGGGGTGCTACTTTCAAAACTATTATTCCAGAAACTGCCTACCTTACTGAAAAATGAGAGTGCCTTGTGCGCTTCCTTGCAGCTGTATTTAAGCTCTAATGCAGGATAGCTCTTGTGCTGTGTTCCTCTTCTGACAGTTATAATTGTCACAGAGCTGAGACTGCAGAGACCAGGAAGCTCTGCAGACCACTAACAAATTGCCCACTGAGCAGATGTTATTTGCTTCAACTAGTTAATAATTAAGGGAAATGTGGAATTACCGATGACAGTGTTGTACTGGAAAA
The DNA here is from genome assembly GCF_048771995.1 of Taeniopygia guttata. NCBI lineage: Eukaryota > Metazoa > Chordata > Aves > Passeriformes > Estrildidae > Taeniopygia > Taeniopygia guttata. Next base: position 26,104,068 of record NC_133030.1, on the reverse strand, counting down.
TGCCCATTTGACTTAGTGTTTTTAGAGGTTTATTTGCTATATACTTTGCAAACAGTGCTGTGTCCTGTGCCAGTGCTTTAGTGAAGTGGGCGAAGAATGCCTGTGAGTCTGCCTCAGATGTAGCTCTTCTTGCAGGTATCTTTCCCTGGGAGAACATGATCGAAAGCGTTTGGAGGATGATGAGGATCGATTATTGGCTACACTGCTGCATAATATGATTGCTTATATGCTTATGATTAAGGTGACTTCTTGTTCTTTTTAGTAGATTGCTTCTCAGATTTAAGCAGTATATTTTGTTTGTGTTGTCTTGAAACCATACATCTCTGTTTATGAAACTCAGAACTGTGGATAATAAGGGCAGTTTCTAGTAGAAGCTGCAAAGTTGGAAGGCTTTCTGTTACTAGAAAGATAAATTTATTAGAGCTATCAATGGAAGCATAATCCTGCAAACCCAACACATTGGTACTTTAATTTATTTTCTTGTTTTGCATAGCAGAGCCTAGTAGGTTTTAATTTTAGAATATATTGAAAAGTACAATGCTTCTTTCATGCACAAAGAATTCTTATCAAAGGAGGGAAGCAGATTGAGTTTGTTTTATATACTCTTCAACATTAAGGTTATAATGCAAATGTGTTAAAAAATAGTGTTTGATCCAGCTTGAAGTCAGCACTCAAACATAAGTGTGCTGTCTTTGAAGCCTTTACTATCAATGGCTGGCATTCATAGTAGCCTTTTGAAATGGCAGCTGAGGCAGAAATATTTTGCTTCTGATCTTGCCTGCAGTTCATCTTCAGGAAGAACCTTTTGCTGTTTGAAGGCTCTCTGGGAGTGTTTGTTAGAGCCACAGCCTAGTGACCAGGAAGCACATGGTGAAAGAATGAGAACTCTGAAAGATACCATGTTGTGTTGAGGGCTCCACAGCTGTGTAACTTGAGTCTATGCAGAGGAAGAGGTGGAGGAGCTGGTCTGGCCAGTGAGACTCAGGAGTGATAACATGGAGAACTGAGGCTTCTGATGTCAATAGTTGGAAGTGGTGGGTAATGGAACTGCAGCTTGTGTACATGGGCAGGCAGGAAATCTGTTGTGCACAGCATCACTTGCACAGTAGCTGGAAAAAGTGGTGTATGTGCAATGTGGTCCTGTACTGCTGAGTAAAGAGCCCCTAGCATGAGTGAATTGGATATAAGTTGTTTTACTTCTTAGCAATGGAAACCAAGATATATTTGGGAGATTGGAGTTGCCTCCTGTGAATAGAGAGGAGTATGCAACTGTCTGTATATCTGCTTTCTAGGTGAACAAGAATGATATTAGGAAAAAGGTGCGTCGTCTAATGGGAAAATCACATATTGGATTGGTGCACAGCCAGCAAATAAATGATATTCTAGACAAACTTGCCAATCTGGTAAGTAAAACATTGATGAGTGATATACCTCTAGGATATACAGTGGAAGAAATAAATTTCCTGTAAAATCTTATGTATATTCTCTGCAACACTAATTTAAAAATATTAAAAATAATTAATTGAATTTTAAAATGCTACTCTTCACAAGTATAGAATAAAGACTGTGACTATATGACCTTGTTTATAATGTTTTAATGTTACACAGTTATCAGAGCTGCAATACAAACATGTATAAACATGACACTTATGGGCCACAGTTCTGTACAACATCAGTGTTTTCTTAATAACTTTTGTTGTTGGCATGGATCTTTATAATTACTATAAATGTAAGAAGTGTTTCATTTTCTATCAGTTTCCAGGCCACTATAAGACTTAAAGCAATCAGTTTCTGTACAAAAATATTCCCAGTATTCATAGAGAATAAACCTGATGTCCTCTAATGACCAATAAGAATATAGGCTAAAGCTTCACTTAGTAAATCTAGCCAGTTTTTAACACAACCATCATTGGGGTGGACACAAGCTAGGCTCTTTTAAAGGTAATTTCTATCTTTGGAACTTACTTTTCTGCACAGAGAAGACACAAAATTATCTTATAATTAAATGGGGAAAAATCAGACCAGTTTACTGCAATGATACCAGAACTCAGACACCTTGCTTTTCCATACTGAGTATGATACCACGTGAATATTGTATGCTGTGATAACTCTCCCAGTCACATTTGTTGAAAGTAAACTTACTAGAGTATCTTGGCTATGGCTTTGTTCAAAATTGGCTCCAATGAGCTTATTAAATACTGTTAAAAATTCTTCTTTCTTTCATTTATGTAACCTAATGTTTTTTTTTTTCCCAAGTTCATTGATGATTGCATGTGGGTTTTTTTCTAGAATGGACGGGAACTCCCTGTGAGACCCAGTGGCAGCCGCCACATCAAGAAGCAGACTTTTGTAGTACATGCTGGGACAGACACAACAGGAGACATATTTTTCATGGAGGTAGAGACAAGAATATTACTAATGCAACCAGTAGCAGAAGAAATAAGAGGAAAAGCATTAAAAATCTTACATAATATGTTGTACTCCTAGGTATGTGATGATTGTATTGTGCTGAGAAGCAACATTGGAACTGTGTATGAACGTTGGTGGTATGAGAAACTCATCAACATGACTTACTGTCCCAAAACAAAAGTGCTTTGTCTCTGGCGCAGGAATGGTCAGGAGACACAATTGAACAAGTTCTACACAAAAAAGGTTTGTATCTTGTTTAATAGACACAATACTGCAGGGATAACTGCACAGAAAAAAACAAATCCTTTGCATGTCATATTCCATGTTTAATCAAAAAATAGCACTGTCTTTCCAGCACTGGTTACTGAACTGCAATGCTATTTAGCAGCACTGACATCTGAAGCTGGCATTGTGCCCTGTCATTTACTTGAAGACAGTTGTCCACCAGAAAGTAATTTAAGAAATGACATGTAGCTTTTTTGTTAGAAGAAGTATCAGTAGCATCAATATTACTAAATATTGTGTGAGCTTGCAGGCTTGCGAAGATAGTAGAAATATTTCAGAAGATTGATGGGCAAAACCAAAATAAAACTATGCCCTAAGAGTTAATTGTATGGTTTTTGTTCTTAGAATCATAGGATGGCTTGTGTTGGAGGGGACTTTTAAGATCACCTACTTTCAACCCCCCACTGCCATGGGACACATTCCATTAGTCCCACTGTCCATGTCACTGACAAAGGTGTTAAACAGCATCAGACCCAGTACTGACACCCAAGGAACACCCCTTGTCACTGGATTCCACTTGGATGCTGAGCCATTGATCTCAAATCTTTTGAGTTTGTCCATCCATCAAATTTGTTCCTTTCTAGTATAGAGTAGCTCAGCATTCTCTGTGTCCTGTATCTTGGGCTATTGATAGAAATTTTTCTTAAATTTAATTCTGAGATTATGGTTTAATCTCAGAGTTCAAGGACCATTAAGAGAAGAATATGCCATGAGGAAATTAATATGAATAACAAAAAGATAGGTATTATGTGCATGACTAGCAATATTGATTGCTGGAAGCTGAAAGAAAGGGAGGAATTATTTTGATGCTTTATCTACAGTAAGAAACTGCATAGGCTTGGTTAGAATGTGCCAATGCATGAACTCTTCACTAACTTTTGTGGTTAAATGCTATGAAATAGTTTCTCTATCATCTTGTAAAACAAATATAAATGCTAACTAGTAATTAGTTGTGCTTGAACTTGAATAGGCTTTTAGTCATTGGGCACAATATGGGGCTTGTTCTTTTTGTGGAATCTTAGAATTTTGCTGTTCTTTTCTCTCCCTTACTAATTTGGAGAAATAACATTGTATTACTCTTCTTGTATCTGTTAGTGTCGGGAACTGTACTACTGTGTAAAAGACAGCATGGAGCGAGCAGCAGCAAGGCAGCAAAGCATTAAACCAGGTACAAGATTTTAAATGTTGGGAACATTTCTTGTTTAATCTGCAATCAGCAACTTTTTTATTAATAACTTTGAACATAATCTCCTTTTACTTGGAAATCCTGGGGTAACTTTGTGCATCCATGTTCAAGTAGCAGATTGTTGTCTTTAGCATGAGTGTATTTGAAAGGTATTTTAAGAATTGGGCAATAATGTAGTATTAAAAATGTGATTGAAAAGTGTTTGCATTGTGTTAAAAGTCATTCCCCAGAGCTCAGTGGTTCTGCAAGAGATGATAATTTTTCAAAAATAATTTTAAGAACATACTTTTTAGCTGAACTGAATAATGCAAAAGAAACTAGATGAAAATGTCTAGATTATTCACCTATTAATAACCTCTATTAAGTTATTATTTTAATCATATTTTGACATTTTAATTGCTTAAAACAATATGCAATGCAGCTCACAAATACAAGCCTCCTTTGTGCTGCTTATGTATCTGTGCTTAAGACTATGCTCTCTTATGGTATTATGTAATTGCAGGGTCTTACTATGTAGAAATCAAATGTGGCATTTAAAGAAAACAAACAATACTCAAATATGACATAGAATAAATTCAGGACGGACTGACATTGATGTTACTTCATGTTACCAGAATGAAATTTATTACAATTCGTAAAATTCTAGTGGTTCTCAGAAAGCTGTCATTAGAGAATGGACTCACAGAAATGGTCTCTACTATTATTAGTATTATCCTTTTGTTGTGCACATCAATAGGAATTATGTTTTTACTATTTTATATTCCCCTTCCACATACCATAACTCGGCTGACTGCTTTCTGCTCTCTCTCTCTGGATTTTTGTTTTGGTTTGTTGTTGTTTTTGTTTTGGATTTTTTTTTCTTTATTAACATCACAGGCCCTGAGTTGGGTGGTGAGTTCCCTGTGCAGGATATGAAAACCGGTGAAGGAGGTCTTCTTCAGGTCACACTGGAAGGAATTAACCTGAAATTTATGCACAGTCAGGTATGAGGGAAATTTGTGAGAAGACTGAGCATGAAGCTTTCTGCAGCATGCCTTTATAGGTGTTTCCTCTTCCCAGAGTATCAGTAAGGACAGGGGATAGCTTGATGTGGGTCAAAAAACTTAGATATATTTACACTCAAACCCACAAGCATGTATCAATATATATATCTGTGTAAAAACATGCTGCAATTAAATATCCATAGGAAAACTATAGTCTGTTAAAGAAAGATGTTGATACATCTTTCAGCTTCTTTTTTTTTGTGGTCTGAATTGCCTAAGCAGAAAACAAATGTTAGCCTGTATTAAGGGACAGAAAAAGTGATCAATAATAATCGAAGCTGCTATAATGCGTCACACCATGAGTAAATCTTCATTGCATAAGCAGTAAGCCTTAAAGATACAGTGTTTGAATATTGCAGGTACAGAAAGCAACCTTCTGCATTGTATTTAATCTATTCTATTTTAAAATTTTAGAAATTATCTACAAATTTGTATGAAAATAAAATAGGAAACTGGCTCTTGATGTAATTCACAAAAATAAGAAAAAAGCAGTGATTCCTTTTTCATTCCAAATAGCAGATATTGTGGGTATAGAGGAAACAAGTAGAATTGTAATTTCTTCCTTTCTCTGGATGTTGTTTCTGTTGCTTCCTTTGATCCTTGTTTTTTATTTTGCTTTATGTTTTTTGTTTTGCATATATTAAATGCATGCTATGCTAGACAGTAGAATCAATTTTTAGGGGAGAAGGGAGAGTGTGTGTATATGTGTGTGAGAGAGAGAAAGAAAGAAAAGCTTCTGTCAGTTCTCTGTGGAGTGTTTTTTCCTTTCCTCCTGACTAGACTTTTCTCCCCACACAAGCTTTGTTTTTCTTTGAGGATACATCAGTGTAGATCCCATTGGAAGTGCACGTGCATCTCAAACACACATGCTCAGAATCTTTAATACTTCTCCCAAGGTCACAGCAGTGCCATGTGCCACTTTGAGTTCCTATGTGCCAGTATAAGGAGTGGAGAGTTCTGAACCTCTCTCAGTTTCCTTGCTGTCTCTTTCAAGGGTAGAACCTGGTTTATGTCCAACCTGCTGTAGAGTTTCAGACCTACTCTGTGATGGAACACTCTACTTGACTAAGTTACAGAATTTATCTTTTCACTGGGTATGCTGAAATACAAAAAAACTGTAATAGGAAGTTATTGATTGTACAGAATGAATTTTCATAGATCTTGAAAATGACAGATCTAACTAAAGTCTTTGAAAATTAAACCCTGGTCTCAAAGCAACAGTTTGATATTCTCATAGATGGATGTAATGGAAATTACTTTGCCCTAAGGTAAGAACACAAAATAGGAATGTTCTGTTTGCTACTTTGCCCAGAAGTCACAAAAGTTCTGCTCAAACTGCTCGTCTCTAAGGAGATGGCTCCATTTCATAAATGAAAAGGCAGGCAAATTCACATTTGCAGTGAGAAAAGACGTATGAAAAGTTAGCCACATCAGCACAGCATGATTTCTTAAGTGTAGCAGTCATCTTCACAAGACAAAGACACTCAGTGTTAAGCACATAGTGAGCACACATGTATTTGTGCAAAAGAAAAACTGCAGATGCAAACACTTTTTTTCCTGAGAGACTGGAATGACATTCAGAAAGAACTTAAGGGAAACCTTGTACCGATTTTTAGTATGGGATTCTCTGAAGCATTACTTTAATTTTGTACAACAGGTACTGAGACCTGTGCTTCTACCAGAACTGATAGAATGCCAGCTTTATCATATCCTTCCTTAGAGAAAATGGTGTTCTAATTTGCTTTCTGTCATGAAGATTTGTATCTTTTTTTCTGGAAAGGAGTCTATACAGGTCAGACAGGACATATACCAGCAATCTCCCTCACCTGAAGGATTATTCCTTCTCTTCATCACCTTTCCAATGAAGCTATAGCCAGATGAGTTGCCATTACTTAGGATGGTTATTGAAACAAATGCAGTTCTGAAAAATCCACTGCATTTATTCATTCTGTCTAATTCTTGGTCGTTTAGATTATATTGCCAGCTGACCAGGATATTCAGTACCATTTAGGGGATCCAAGATATATAACCTTGTTTTCCTTCTCAAGCGAAGTGTCTAGACAGGTATCAAACATGTGTCATTTGAGGGTATCTGTAGAATGAACAACTGTAGCAGTTACATAAAGGACTCCTACCTAGTTGCACCATGCAAAAAAACCCCCAAAAAACCCCAGTTTCATAATCTTTGGAGCTAAAGGATGTTGGCATTCTTATTCTGACACTCATCAAGCACTCTGTTTTCTTAATAAAATGTCTGCTATTCTGGATGATTTTTTTTTCAATTGTATACATTGTGTGAATTGCTTCCTAAGGCGGTTGATTTCAGAATATTTATATAAGCATCATTAAAACCAGGATCTCAGAACTGTTTCTTGGTGTTGAAAATGGCATTTTCTATTTCTGTTGAGTTTGAATGGGGATACTGACCTACAAAAACTTACAGGATCTCATCAGGACCAGCTTTCTCTTCATCTTCCTCTCTTTACTTAATATGATGGCCCTATTCTTGGCTATCTTTCCAAGCATTCTTTTCAGTATTGTGGATTACTAGTATAAGGGATTTTTATTGTTCTGCTTGACTGGACATCATAGAATTCATTTAGAACATAGGAAGAGGATGTTCCACTTTTTAAAATAAAAATTTAAATGGAGTCTATGTGAGAAGACAACATACTGCTTCAGTGTGAATCTTGCTGTTATGAAGCTGTTTTTGAAGGCTCTTGGTTTGCGGTGTGTGTACTTTCTTACCGTCTTGTGAATTCCTTAGGCAATGTCTCAGATGCTTGGTGGGACAACCTGTTATTGACATGTGAGAGTGATCTTTAGTGTTCACAGATTGTCTCACCATGCTGCAGCATATGTAAGTTTAAGAATAAAAAATGTTGAAATCTGTCTGTACCTAGCAGGTTAGAGGTTGTTCATCAGAACAGGGAGGAATCAAGTGTATCTGTGGCATTGGCAGATAATTCTGAGTTCGCATCTACAAAGTCTGTTGTAATATTGGGACTCAGGTAGCCTGTGCCTGTTGTGAATTCATGTGTGTCAAAATAGATGGAGGCTTAATAAGATGCATAAGGCACATGCCCATCTACAGTAGGATCCACACTGAATGCTCTGTCTTGAGGAACCACAGTTTCCCTAGGGTAAGTAACTGCTATTTCCTTTATGTGTGTTTTCTGATGGAGTGAGAGGAGAGCACCTCTGTCCCTTAAACAATATAGCAAGGAATTGCCCTTTAACTCATATCTTCTGGAGATGGATTGTAATTGTGACAAACTTGATAAATTTTCATCTTGCTCATAGGTCTTGTGGAAATGCAGCACTCCGTAACATTAACTGAGATAGTGAGCACCTGGGGCAGTCAAGTCTCTTAGGCAGTTTTACTCTTCCCAAATAAAATGACCAGTGTTTTGCCTGAGCCTTTCTATTGAGTTTCTGAATTTTTGTACTTCAGACTATTAGCAAAACTTTTTCACAGAAAAGATTACAGAAAAAACAGAACTAAGTGCAGTAAAGAAAGTATTCTGTTACTGATTTGTTTATTCTGTAAGTATACCTCAAAAAATAAAATGTTTTTGACCAAGTAAACTGATATAGAACATGAATGAAAACAGGCAAGCAAAAAAAAACTGGGATTAAGTCTCCTTTCCCTTGAGTGCTTGAACATAAGCAGAAAGATTTTTGGTTAAGTAAGTGGAAGTTTTGGGTTTTTATGTTGAACAAAAAATATCTCAGGTCTGTCTGTTGGTTAGTTCTCTATGAATAAAAATAATAATATAATTCCTTTGACTTGAAAATCAGCATGTCTTATCTCAGATGTACAGTGGATTTAGTGATCTCTCTTGATACAGTAAATCTTTTCAAAAAACTCCACAACAATTTCTAGTGTTGACATCCTTTGTCACGCATGTAATGCATGACTACATTGGTGTTGCTAATATGGGATTCAAGAGGGTTGCAGAGTTTTCCTTTCCCTTCTTTCCAAGACAATGAAGTTTCTCCAGTACCATTTAATGAAAAGGTCCTTAGATCACGGTGTCCTAAAGGTGTAGGCACTTGAAGTATTAAACCACACTATTGTAATACAGTTTTAAAAGGACCTCTCTGAAGTGTTTGACATAGACACTCCAAATATTAGGGCAATGTTACTCTTAGTGTTTCTCTTGCCTTGAAAAGCAAGTCTGTTAGAAACTGGGGTATGGATTAGAGTCTTTACAGCACCTGCTACAGCTTCTTATGTCTGTGTACTGACTCTGACCCTTCTGGACATGTGCACATAAGAAGGGTCTGTTTTGTATCTTCAAATACATTGGATGTTAAACTCATTATGCAAAGAGAACTTGTTTATTCATGCAGTCTTGGCATCTACATTCTGGACTGAAAAACCTCGTTATGTAGTTCAACTGCTTTTGTCTTTTGGGGATCATGTATGTAAAACATGACTTTAAGGCAAGTTTGTTTTCCAAATGACTTGCTCAACTGGCAGAGCCATATGCAAAGTGAGCAAACCACAGAGAAGAACTTAAATCCCTCCATCCTGCTTAAAGCAGAAAACTGGTATGGATTGTTAAAAGGAGATGGTTCCAAGAGTAACTCTGAAGATTGTATGTCATAAACTCTAGTAAAATCTTACATGGCAGAACTGTCAGGGAGAAGAAAGGTTAGTGGTTCCTCATTGGATTCAATATGACTGCTTGGTAGGTTAGGAGGATCAGTATCAGGGTAGGAAGTATAGAGCCCCTTACCTGCCCTCTGTGCTGGAGGAGGATGCATGGAGGGGCAGAAACTACCTGGGATGAATCAGAGGCTATAAATAGTGCCAAATTTGGGAGCCAGCTTTATTCTCGTCCCCCCCTTTTGCTATATTTCAGGTGTGTTGGTATTCTTTTTGCAATAACTCATTTGAGTGCCTGAAGGGGTAGCAATGTTGGATATGTCAGAGTTACTAACTCCTTCGTTTCTCTTCCATGCTTTCTCCTCCTGCAAGGAGCGGAAGGTACTTCATCTTCTGCTGTCTTCGCTTCTTAGCACTTTTAAGTTTTTTGTTGATTTCTAGCATTGTGGCAAGTTTGTCTTCTGAATATTTATTTCACCCTTTATTTATATATTAAACTGTAAATGAATTGGTAGTGTATGCTATCAAACTTCAGGTTGTACCTGTTGTGATGATGTTTTTGTTTAATTTTGATTTTTGGTTTTAAAAAAACTCCAAACCCAACTAATTTTATGTTACTTTTCCTCCTGTTTTTGTAGGTTTTCATAGAGCTGAATCACATTAAAAAGTGCAATACTGTGCGAGGAGTCTTTGTCCTGGAGGAATTTGGTAATTACATTATTTTGATATTAGGTCTGTACTCACATGGCAGTAACTCAAATTTCCAGTCTTCAGATTCAGAGTTGCACTGCAATTTCAAAGATGGGAGAGAAAGTAGATTGCCTGTAAGGAGTTGCCTTAGAGATGGGTGACTTTACATAAAAATTTGCACATTCATTTTTATCATATTAAGATTTGTGATCTAGGTGCTTTTTTATTATTAGACAGAAAAAAAGTCCTGAGTCTTCTGAAACAAACAAAAAGTAGACGTGGATGTGTGTGAGAATTGTCTTGGTATGTTCCTTTTTCATCTGAGAAACCACATTTTTAAAGCAGGATTTAAAGTTGATCTTTCTCAACACACCATGCTTTCATTACAAAGAATTACTGTTAATTGCAAGGCTTTCTTTTTGCTCTAATGTAGTTTAACTTTTGTTGAGTGGAGCAGAAGCTGTTATGCCAAGTTATACTTTATTTATCCTGTGATTTTTATTTTAGAGCATGAGTGGAAAAGTAAAGGCTAAGGAGAACAGAGAGTTTGTGCTATTTTGGTCAGTTATTGCTATTGCATATCTGCCTGCACCAGAGTCTGGGCAAAATTTCAGGTTACTCTTCAGTGTTAGTGTCAGTCACAATATTCTTAGCTAGGGTCTGAAAAATATTAGTGACTTCACATGCAGCTCTCTGGAAGGGCGATCCACATACTTCTCCTGAAACCCAAATCGGTTTATTCTTCCAGCAATCTTTGAGACATTTGTACTTCGGAGTATGTATGAAACATAAAAAAAGAAGCTGAAATTTAATTCCATAGTAGGTCAGTATGCATACTTTGGCCATTAAGCCGAATCTGAATCAGCAGCTCCCATTATCAAGACTGTCATTGTTCTTTGGTACTGTGAGCAGAATGTTCTGGCTGAGAGCTTCTCCCTTGAATTATGGAAGACTATTAACATGAGATTTCTGAAATTAATGTCTTTGTCCATCAAAATGTGTTGTCTCCTTTGGGTGACATAAAGTTCTAAGTGATAAAACCCTTCTGGCTGTTGCAGTTTGCTTGTTGTTTACTGTAAAACTCCAAGGTTATTCAGATTTCAATTGGTGAACAATTTTTTTCCGATTTTTTGAAAATGTTGTTCATGGTTCATATGATCAAATCTATATTTTTAAACCATGAACATTTTCTAATAGCTTAGTTGTTCATAAGCTCTATTCAGTCTCTGTTCCTTTGATATCATGTTTTCATGCTGATGGGCATGATTTCTTTTATTACTTAAAGAAATTTCTGAAGTCTGTAAAAGATTCTTGATGGGTTTTACAATGATGAGTATTCAGAAGTCATAAAATTAACTTAAAAAATGGCTTCAGCTTCTGAAATCTTTACTTAAAAGAAATTATTTGGATCAGAAAGTAATTTTGGATAATTTTTTAAAGTTTTATACAAAGAACTTATTTTAATAGTTTGTTTATATTGCACAAGACAAAAGACAGTGTTTGACTTGGTTATTTCTAGTTAATTTTTTAACAGAGCATTTAGCCCCTAAATGATGTCCGTAATAAATGTAAGAAAAAATACTTCTTATTTTTTTACAAAAGATTTGTAATCGTGGGCCTATTGAAAAAGCTAGAATTGTCATATGGAACTTATAAAAGGGTTTTAAGAAGTAATTAAAAATAAACTGGGAGTTGAAATCTACAAGCAAAAACTGAGAAATTAAACCACTTGAGTTAAAAATGTCCTCTCTCACAAAATAGAAGTCACAGACAAGAACCAATTTAGATGTACTGAATGAGATTGACAATTTGCTCATCAAGCTAATATAGAGGAAAAAGAAAAAAAAAGGAGGATGTTGCAGGGGGGCTAGATTTTCTTCTTATGCCGAGATTAGAGTCTACCTCACAGCTGTTTTTTGAATTGTTGTAAAGGTGAGAGGATATGGCAATCTGTCCTGTTCAAGATAAATGAACATGTTTGGTAGTAGTACACTAAAAGCATTCAGCAAAGACTTGCTTGGACTTCAGAAGAATGAAGTTATTTAGTGTTAAACATTGTAAACTTTGCCATCAGATTTATTTTAGTAGGAGCATGTTGAAGTAGTAGATGCTCTTAGAAAGGTAGAGTCTGGTAAGTGTGCAAACTCCAGTCTGATGGGAAGTACTTAAATGCAAGATTTTGATTTTACCAAGCATGAGTGCTCCAAATTAGTGATAGCACAGGACGAAATTAAAGGTCTCTTTGTGTTAATGCTGGGTTTAGATGGCAGCATCACAGCTGGACTTGTGGTTTCAGAGCAAGCAGAAGTTCAGGAATTGTGTCCCACAAATGAAAGTATAAACTTAAGTAAGTGAGGAAATACAAGGTTCTTCCCTCTGGAATTTGAGTTACTGCTGTGTACTTGTGTTTTACTTTCTTGTGGCCCCTTCACCACCGCTGCTATGAAAACCTTCATTCTCCAGCAGGTAAAGTGATCTCCCCTAAACTCATTTTGTGGTAGCACCATATTTTCATTTACAGGACCAAAGGCTGCAGGATGGTGCCTAATTTACTCCCTTCATCCACTAAGTTCAAGAGTTCAAGTTATCAGGAACATCTTCTAATGTTAGAAGAAGAGTGCTAATCTCTCAGTTTGAGGCTTGAATCTCTGAAATCTTGGGTCTTTTCTTTGGTTTTTTTTTCTTCTTGTGGTGGGGTGTTTTTTTGGTTGGTTTTTTTTTTTTTTTTTTTTGGGAGGGCAGTTTCTTTTTTCCTTTCTTTCTTTTTTCTTTGTATTCTGCAGTAGTAGTGCTTTGACTTCTATGTTTTTAAATGCAAACCTACTCTTCTTAATCTTCCTAACTCAGTCCTCTCAGGAGAATTTTCTGCATTGGAAGGACTGTGATGGAGTACTTTAAGAAAAGACAAGGCAACTTACTGTGGAGAGACAGTACCTTGCCTAGCTGCTCTCCTGTTCCCTCTCTTCCTACTCTCAGTTATGATAAAGGACTTTACAGCTTCCCTTCTCTCCTTCCCTTGTGGCACAAGGTCTTTACAGCTTTCCCTTCCTGCTTTTGAGGAGTATATGAACAGTTGTATGTTATCCAGTGGGCAGTGAGACTTGCACAGCTGTAAAAGTCCTACCCTATTTGGCTGTGCACCAGCCTCACTCCCACCTTTATCCCCTGGTGACATGGAGTTAATTTGGAACATCTGGTGCCAACGGGTAAGGTAGCTTGGATGTGCACCTCCTTATCTCCCCAGCTTTAGTCTCTGGTGTCACTGGGGCAGTGCAGCCTGGGTGTGCACTTCCCTTGTTTCTCAGCCCTTCACGCAACTAACAACTCCAAGGAGAGTGAAAGTTGAAAAGTAAAACAAAAATATTACTTTTCCCCATCATATTCTGTACTTTTCAATAGATTATTTTCAAGAATGACAGTACCATGACATACAAGAATTAGTAGGTACTGGTTTATATTTTGAGAACTGTCTCAAACCCAGTCTGCACTGCCTACTCTTGGCCCCTTAGAGTGTGATCCATCTCTCTCTCCAGCGCTGAGCTGTGTCATACCATAGTTGAAGAGATGACATCTGCATGGATAGGTTTTGTTGTGGACTTTTCCTGGGTCTTCATACTGAACTCATCTGCCTCTGTTTCTTTTCTTGTCACTAGTACTATGTGTAATAAAACATTTATCCTTCCTCTATGAACCTGGAATTGTTTGGTATTGCATAATTTCTGTACTGCCTCTTCTAAATTCTTTTGTTGTGACACAGAAATTTCATGGCGAATTCCAGCTATTCTGGAAGGGAAGTACTCAGAGTTGGTCTTGGTATTCCCCTGATATTGACGTTTTAAGTTTGCCAGTTGAATGTTCTAGTGTGGTCTTGGTTCTCTTCTGGTGATTTCCCATGGTATCTGTTCACAACATTTGCAGACTGAGTGCGGGCCAAAGGCACAGTTCAGGTGCACTGCACACAAACGGAGTGGTTGCAGTTTGCTGTTTTACGCATTCTACAATGAGAAAAAAAGACAAATTTCCTTTAGCTATATTATGCCAGTTTTCTTTCTATCAGTTTGAGGCAGTGCAATGGAACAAGGGCAGATATTCTGGATAATAGATTTTTTTATCAATGCCCTAATCTTTTTACATAAAGCTTTCTATAAACCAACCAGCTTAGTATTTTAGGAATACGTGTCACTGAACTCAGCGTTTTATTTTAAGGCAACTCATTCAAAAACTATGAATGTTTTCAGTGAGTATGTCAAGTAAATACAATCACACACATCCCATACAGGAGAAAGAATATCTTGAGAGACTTAAAATAGAGCTGGAAAACAGTCTTCAAGTTAAGAAAAATTTCTCCCTCGGCTCTTTTTCCCCCCTGGATTTGACTTGCTTACTATACAATATACAGTGTCCAACAGTTTTTTTGAAATCTATTGCTCAGCAGAGAAGGTCTCAATCGCAAAATCTTTGGGACTTGTATACTGACAAATTCCTGTGGAATTTTTGGGTTATGATGTATTGTAGTAGGCATTAGGCATATTTTGTCATTAAGCATATTTTTTCATGATTTTTATTGTCTAGCAGGAATAAGTAATATGAGAAAAGCCAGAGTCTTTTAAGAACCATCAAATATCTGCTGTGTCAAACAGAGGCAGTGAAAATTTTTGCCATCTTGAGTAATTTATTATGACATTACCACTGTCTTCCAAGGATATATGTAATGTAAATGAAAAGAAGTATAAGTGTATAGAGTGAGGGATAGTGAAGTGCCCTGTACCTGCACCTGCTGTCTGTCTACCTCCCTTCCCTTTCCCATGGGAACATTGTGCTATTTCTCCCCCATTTGCCTCTCGTTTTTTGAACTTTTTGTTTTGTCTCTTGCCCGTCCGGTTTTAGTTCCTGAAACTAAAGAAGTGGTGAGCCACAAGTACAAGACACCAATGGTGAGTCTACTGTGATGCCTCTGGTGGTTCTCTAGAGGATGTATCCTTACATTTTCATGTGGAGAAAAGAATTACATTGAGACTGCAGGATTTACAGTGAAACACCAGCTGCTCTTTATGATGTTTACAGTAGGAGGAGACAACAAAACTCAATGATTGTTGGATCTATGAAATTAGAGGAACTCACCAGTAGTGCAGAAAGCACTATTTCCTTTTTTAAGACAGATGAAGATGAAAGGTTGCCAATTCGGCATTGAACTTTAGCACAATAGGAACGGGTGGAACTGTTAATTTTAAGACAGTGCAGAACATAACCCTTACTCCATAAAACCAATGGAAAGGGGGACTACTTCCTAAGAATAAAATTATTATTAACAGTTTACAAAAAAATCACATCTCTTCATGAGCAATGACTTGTGAGAGAACAGTAAAAGTATTGATTCCTGCTTTATAGATGAATTCTTGTTCTGGAATAATGTTTTTATATAATTTTTTGTGAACACCAGCAGTTGATAATGATATTTAGATACTTACATATAAGCCTGATGATCAGGCTTATGTGGACTCATGAGGAAAAAAGAGAAAGGAATGATTATTATCAGAAGGGAAATTTCAGTTTATGTTTGATGTGCAGAAATTTGGTGATTTCATGGAAACTCAGTCCTTCAAGAGGAGAAGAGAGCAAAATTATTTGAAGAAGCTGGAAATGTTTTAGAACAAAATGCTTAGAATATATGTAGTTTAAGAAGCAAATAGTTGTATCTGTTAGTAAGAAAAGCCAGTTTAATGGAAAAAAAAAAGTATTTTATGGAAGTGTTTTAGCTTGTACTGTAATGCAGCAAAACATGTTGTTATGCTTATTACCTTTACAAAATTTCTAAGTGTCAGTTTAAAGGACAAGAATTTTAAAGATCATCAGAACAGCTGGTATTAGAATTACTATATAAATTAAGTCTAAGTCTTACCTTCACTGAATTGTGCTGCCAGTCACATGATAAAAGAGGATTTTTGGTTTAATAATAGCACTGTTAATCAGTCAAATAATTGTAAAACTGAGTAGTGCTATGTGAAACCCTCTCTTTAGTTAGCTTTTTCAGCTCCTCCCAGAAAATATCTTGTCATTTCATGCAACAGACTGAAAGCAAATATACAGATTTTTTTTCCCAAAGCCAGTCAGCCAACTTTCTAGTTTAGCATACTGTTCTTCAAAATTATTAAATCATACTGTTAATTATCAATGTTTTTATCCCAAAGAAATCTTTGAGTTTGTTATATGGCTCTTCTTCTCTCTCTGTCTGAGTTAGAAGGTAGTAGGGGACACATTTTCCCGATTTTGTCTGTAGCCAGAGGAGTTGTTCCATGAAGGAAGACGTGCAGGAAAATAGAAATGTACAATGGATTTTGTAAAACTCTTAATCTGAATTTCAGTATCTCTTCTAAATTCTTGTAGGCTCATGAGATCTGCTACTCCGTGCTGTGTCTCTTCTCTTATGTGGCTGCAATTCGTGGAAAAGAGGCAGAAAACAAAAGCAAACCACCTCGACCAGTTTCCAGTTGATCAGGATACTTGGAAATATCTACCCTTTGGCATACTGATATGCAGTACTCCCAGTTTTACTGCAGTTACTGGAGCTCACTTTCTGTCTTTTATGAGAACTTGATTATTTATGTATGACCCTGCAAGTCTTTCCCCATAGAAAAACCTAAGCCTTCCTCGTTCAGTCTCCTTCTGAAATCAT
This sequence comes from Taeniopygia guttata, assembly GCF_048771995.1. NCBI lineage: Eukaryota > Metazoa > Chordata > Aves > Passeriformes > Estrildidae > Taeniopygia > Taeniopygia guttata. The sequence goes on along the minus strand of NC_133030.1, from coordinate 26,087,167 downwards.
CCTTAATGGAGTTTTTAAATGAGCTTTTTATCAGACAGTTTTAAGCATCTGCATCCAGCTGTGAGTGACTTACTCTGGACATTCCTTTGAAATTCCTTTTTTGTCAAGATGACTAACAGCTTGAGTTTAGTTGTTTTTTGTTCTAGTGGTACTTGTTACAATTTGATCTCTTTACAACTGCAGGCTTCTGCTTTCAGATTCTCTGGTACGTGCTGCAGTGGAAGCAGCCTGGTCCTGTATGTTGTTTCAATGTTGTGTTTTTGTTGTTTTTCTTCTGTGTTGTTCATTCTTAATTACCATCATGGTGTTCCTATCATAGTTCTACAGTCCCTTTTAGTAGAGATGAACAATTTAGCTGTCATAATCTTAAAATATCATGTGACAGTTGAAGTTTGGTTATTTAATTGGTTCGTCTCTTCTCAAGTGGAGAGAGAAACTTTGAAGGTAGTATAGTGTAAAAAACCTCAACACTTCATGGGTTCTGTGGATTTTCAAATGAGATTTTAGGTAACATTTGTAGCTACCCCAGAAGTAGAGTTCACAGATGCAAATAAGCACTCCCTAAAGCAGTTAATGACAGGGATTAGAAAATGAATAAGACAGTGTAAAACTTGGAAACATTGTTGGCAGAAGCACAGTACAGAAATCTACAGAACATGTTCAGAAGCCCAGAGGATTTTGTTGTCTGTCTCCAAATGTTTTAAACTATTGTTTTTTATTTTGTTTTCAATCTGTACCTGTATATGAAGGGATCTTGAAGATACTGTGTTTATGTATAGTGAAACTCACATCGTTAAAAGTTCTCCACCACATTCCTTATTTTAAATAGGCTGGATATGAACGGATTTTTTGCATCCTGTTTTTGTCCTTGAACTGTACTGCACTTGTCTGGAAAGCTCTTAGGATGCTGGAAAGTGAGACTGTCTAGAGAAAATAATGTTACATGTAAAATACCAGGAAAAATTGCTCTGACACAAACTGATATATTGTATGTTTTGACATATAATCCTGACTAAATGCACCCAGAAATAACCCTGTTTTGGCTTGGTCAGGGTATCTACCATTTAAAATGGAATATAATAGTATGGGTGAGGATGATGTAAATATAATAGTATCACATCTATTTATAGAAACTGTACAGCTCTCTGAATGTGAAAATAAAATGTCATTCAACCAGCAACTAGTTTTCATCCTCCTGTGCATTTCTATCATTTGTTATTCTGAAACAAATGTAATTATATACAAAATACGTCACACACATAACATGAAATAGTGGAAAAGAGAAGACCCTGAATGGACAATCTAAATTTCTTTCCACATAAGGAGCTTTAAATAATGTAGGGGTTTTTTTCTTCCAGAACAACATCTGTAACATTTCTCTTTAAAACAAAAGTGTTTGAAAAACATTAATAGGGAAAACAGACACATCTGAAATATGGAAATTTCTTTTGCAAGCTTGCAAGTAGAAGTGGTATGTAAATGGCCTTTCATCCTTTCCTAACTCAAAGGCAAAATTGAAATTGGAAAATAATTAAATTAACCTGGTTTGAATTTATTTTCTTTCTTTTGTCTTCTGAGACTGTAAATTTTCTTACAGCAATACCTGAATTTTTAGCATTTGTACTTTTCTGCATACTACTGTATTTCAAGTACAGTTAAGACTGAAAGCACTTTGGTCTACACTAAAGATTCCATTTATGCAATGCTGAGTCCCACTGAGGTAGACCATTTCAATTTTTAGGCTGTAATTATGTTAGTAGACCTATTAACATAATCAACTTAAAATTATAGGGGGAAATATTATTAAATGCACAACACCATTTACTATATACAGCTCCTTTTAAAATTACACAAGCTGCTATCAGCTTTAGGCTGATGAGAAACAGCAGTGCAGAATAAGACTTTTAAAGGACCTGATAATAAAAATGGCCCCCTGTCTCTTTTGACAGAATTTGTTTTGATGAACAAGTGTGGCTAAATATAGTGCTTGCTGTTCCATGGCTGAGATGAATCAGTAACAAGCTCAGCAACTGCAGGCACTAGGCTTCTGCTCTTTAGGTGAGACTTGGCTTCAAAACTGAGGACAATTTTGAAATACATAAAATCTTCTGCATAGTTGATGTTTTGGGAGTAGCATATTCGTCTGTGCCCAAGATGTGCTGTTCAGTTTCCACCACTAAATGCCCAGTGGTGCTCTCTGGATACCAAATGCAAATGCAAGTTGGATTTTAAATTGTTGCAAAAGCATACATTTTTTAGACTACAATCTCCCATCCTTTCCATTTCATCACTCCAAAGCACTAAGAGGTAGATAAACTTCATTTTGGAGGGAAAAAGGTTGTACAGTGAATTGCAAGTGTTTTTAGTTATGTCCCACTCATTTTGATATTTAGGTAACAATACCTTGGCAGCAGGTAAGAACTTGGAAGCCTCTAAACCTTCCAGAGCAAAATGGAAGGCTAACAGACTAATTAGGCTAACAGATTATAATAGACTATAATAGATAAGAGACGATAATAACTATAAATCATTCCAGAAATTTCTTAAAACAAAAAGAATAATTCCTACGTTTTTACCACTAGGAGGAGCCTGTGTCTTAATTTTTAAGAATTTCAAAATTGCGACCTTTTCATTTTAACACTTGTGTTATTTCCAAGGCTCTTACACAAATGTGACAAAGAACATAAACTTGCCTTAAAACTTCCTTATGGCTGAACAGGTTTCTTTTTTTACTATAATTTCTTATTTATGAAAATTGGTTTTCAAAGTGACAGTTTTTAAAAGTTCTCTACAAATGCTGGAATTTGTGAGTAGTCTTCCTGGCAGTATTCAAAGTGGAACCTTAGTTACTAATTTATCTGTATTCTGGTTATTAGATCTTCATTGTGATGTTCCAGAAATGCTCTTGTTTTATTTGTGAATGCAGTGTGCACTTCTAATATGAGTGGGTCCACATTTTAAAGATTAAAAGTTTAAGCATCAGTGAGTGTCATGATGCTGGTACTTATTAAGTGATATTTGTTTAGGGTATGTCTGGAAAAAGTGTTTTGAAGGTCTGTTGAGGGAAAGAGCTTATTACTTTAAGAAATCTGTTGTAAAAATTTCCTCCACCCTGCTTCCTAACTTTGGGTAATCTCTACCATCCTCTGCATTCAAGATAGCAGAGTAAGGTGAAATGTTCATCTGGATATTAAAAAGCTTAATTGCTAGTAAATGTAAGTCATTAAGAATTGCAATTCCAACTAAAGTTCTAGCTTAGTAATCAAAGTGAATGGGAAAATTGGCTGTGATTGTAAGCCTTATGAAGCTTTACATTGAAAAATATTGAAAATATTTCTAGAATGATGCTGCTTATGCCAGAAGAGGGTTTTTGGCTCACAGAGTGTGTTTCTAATAAGGATGCAGTTGCCTGCAATGGTAACAAATCAGCTCTTGCCCCAGTGTCAGGCATAGGCTCCTGTTATCACTGAATTCAGAACTAGGCAGAAAATAGAAGCTAAGCTTCTCACAAAGAGCAATATTTACATCCCAGTTCCCCTTGATTGCCAAAGGGATGAATGTCGCTGTCGAGGCAGGACGGGAATGAGAAGACTGACTCAGAAGGCTGTGAGAGTAAAAAACTCCGGTTTATTCAAAATACACTGCTCTTTTATACAGAGCTTCGTGAGGACCAGCTCCATTGGTCCTGAAGTGAAAACAAACTACACCATTGGTGCAGAGTGCACGAGGCACAGTGATAGAACTTAACTATAAACAATGTGAAAAACAAGAGAGATAAAGAATTATTTACATTCTTCTTCCAACTCTTTCCAAGGATTCTGTCTGGCTAGAAACTCTCAGTTTCTTTCTTTGATTGAATCTGAGACCCACAGATGAAAGTCAGATGATGTTGCCTCTGAGGCAAGATCTTCCTTCTGGGAAAAAAATGATTTCTGCTTAACTCTGACTCCAGTGGTATTTACAAACTCAAAATCTCTGCTCTTAGACAAGCCAGGTGTTGTTGAAACAAAAAATCTCAGAGCTCCAGAAGTGGGACTTGGGACCAAGAAGCAGCAGCTTTGTGCAAAGGACCTTGTCATACAAAAGGCAGTGCCAAAGAGCTTCTTGCAGTTCCAGAAGTCACAATTCAGCCAGAGGCATCTATCTGCTTGTCACAAGGGCAGGACACTCCCAGGCAGCTGAGTGGTGACTTTGCCTGTGCTGGTGGTAAAGGCCTCATACAAGGCCCTAACCTGTGACACCCTTGGAAGGTGTTCAGTGTGAACAACAGCTTTGAGATTCTACAGCCATTTCCAGTATGGCTGTTTCACTAAAATAGTGGGAATGTGATGAAGCTTTAAATAATGGTAGGTGTGTGATCCCTCTTTCCAGCACTGTGTCTGAAGGTTTAAAAGCTTGATGTTGGTGACAAGGGAGGTTTGAATGCGGTTGAGTACATGATATGCTTAGAGAAGACCTCTTTCAGGTAGGTACTGTAGTCAGATATGATAAAAATAATCTCATTTATACCAAGGTTAGTAAAATTGTAAATTAACTTTGTGTTTAAAGGTGTACAATGTTTTGAAACTTCTGCAGCATGCTAGTTTTAGCACTGATTGATTTTGTTTTAAAGTATCAGTCCAATAAAGAAGCATATATATGTCAGCCAAGGGCAAAGAGTCCTGCTTCTATTTGCAACAGTTACTGTAGTGATAAATGTGGTTTAGGAACCTACATAGAAATAGAAATCCCCATCTCCCAAAATAGCTTTATATAAAAAGGAACAAACGGTGTCAGGAAAAACACCAGTAAAACTCTAAATAGTTGCTTCTTTCAAGTATGTGAAAACTCTGGTTCTGTATTCTCATTCTTTGCTCTCATTTTTTCCTTTTCAGTTTCTCATGCTAAGTCCAGTGAGTACAAGTCTATCCATAGTGCTCTAGGTATCAAAGAAATCTCCTTCTTCTCTTTTTACACATCGCCCAGCTTGGATTCCTCGCTGTTTCCTCACACATCCTTGGCCTACACTCTGTTCAGCCAGTCAGGCTCCACTCTGCACTTCAATTTCCCATCAGATCATTTCTATCTGTTTCCCTTTGTAGCTTTTTCATACATTCTTCTTGCCTCTGTGGCCATCATCACCTTCCAGCCTCTTTGCCCAGGCACTTCAGACTTAACGCTCTCCCCAGTCACCTGCTCAACCAGTCCCTGCTCCTTTCCAGCATCCTGTCATAGTCTCTCATCCCTCTCTCCTGTTCTTACCAAGTGCTCTGTCATCTTCTTTCATTCTCAGCCTTATTCCATGCTTACTCCTCTTGCATTTAAATCAAGTTATTTTTGGTGGAGTGCTGAAGAGTGCTATAGAGGGAAGGGAAAAGGTTTCCAGTCTTAGTGCTGCTGTTCTGGGATAGCTTCCAGTAGCAGCTCTTCCCTACACTGCTTGTTAGAAATGGCTTAACTATTTAATCTGATATTAAAAATAAATACATTTGTGTAAACCAGATTTGTAGCCTAAAAATTTTAATAACTTGTTAATGTTTTTCAGTCCTATAGAAAACAAAAATCATAAAAGCAAATACTATGGTCTGTAAATACACAGTCCAGTAATCCCCCCTTATACCAGTGAGAAAGAACAAGTCCTGTTTTCAGGTAGAAATTTTTGAGGACTTTCCTATGATCAAAATCTACTATACTTGGGGTTTTCTTTTCAGGCATCACATACAATGAGCTCACCTATAAAGAAGAAGAGAAGCTTGGATTTTTTTGGCCATTTTTTCCCTGGGTATATGAAACTGTAAGTAAATAACAAAAGTGTATGTGAGAGTTATATTGATAGTCTTTTTGTGATCATAATTTCCTGGAATACATCTGGATTTCTGGGGCAATCGTTAGTCTTATGATAGGTACCAAGGAAATGCAACCTTATTGAAGATTAAAGTGTATCCATCCACAATTTTGGTTCATGTATTTGGGTGCTACAATTTATACTTTCAAGCAAAACAATGGAAACTATGTATATGGTTTCTGTTTGCTACATACATTGTGTAGAACACAAAATCATGTCCAGACTATTATCCATGGATAAGAAGAAAAAGGGAACACACTTAACACTTACTTTTGTTTTACATTTGAATATCCACTGATATTTTATATATTTTAGATTAGCCACTTTTTTAGATTATTTGTCTTTGGTACAGCTGTCTCAATACACAATTATTGACTGAAATGTGTTCATAGGTGTGACACTTATCTATGCTTTCAGGGCTGGTTATTGTCAATGTTTCTGTCTGGCACAGAGAGCAGATGCTTCACTATTTTTTCCATATCTGGATCTAATAAGTGAGGCTGTTCTTATCTGTTTCTTTTAAACTTTCACCAGTTCATGCTGTTTAGGATGTGTTGCTTATGCAGACTGCTGTGGGGACCCTGCCCAATGACAAGTAAAGGATATCTCTATGACAGCTTTTGTTTCCCTAAAATAGTGTTCTCTTCTTGGTAAGCACTTGAAAGGTATCAGTGGGGCTATTTTTAATCTCAGCAGAATGTTCTTATAAAATCCATTTGTAAGAAGACAGGAACAGCTTGTAGTTCTAAACCTGCTCCGAGACGACATGTTAGTGACAAACTTTTCTCCTAAATACATGCAAGGATTTTGTTTCAAAGGAATTCTGTGATCAAAGCAACATAAATAATTTTTATGACTTCCAGAAAAGTTATTTTCTCTTGCTACTGTCCTTTGAATGGCCATTGTATGATTCAATTAAGGAAAAAGTTCTACCAAATAATATTTTCTTGTGTTTTGATTAATTCTACTCAATTGTAGATATCTCTTGAAATAGCTAGAACAATAATCCTTTCTTATAAGGAATGAAACCTGGAGGTGAGATGTACTGAGGCTATCTTTACATGTCTGGCATGTCCTGCACTGAAAAATTTGTTAAAATAATATATAGAAATGTCTTGATCTCTCACTGTAGTTTTCAACAAGTAGAACTGATTTTTAATATAGTTTGATATAGTAAGCCTAGAAAAAACTGAAGAAGTTGGTAAAGATAACTGTTCCGTTCTTACAGAGAGGAAGAGGAAGATAATCTCAAGACAGGTGAGGCACTTCTCATAAACATTTTGTTGAGACAATTTGAACTCAATCAATTTAATTTGCATTTTACCCCACTATATCACATAAGTGTTGTAGCTTAGGCAGCAAAGCTGCTTAAGAATTATAGAATAATAGAACAGTTTGGATTGAAAGGGACCTTTGAAGGTCATCTAGATCACTGAGGTCATGGAAACACTGGTGACAACATACACTGATGGAAACATAGCTTCTTATTACACAGGTTATCCTTCTTTGGACACACAGGTATTCACCTGCATTGTGGGTGTTATAAAATATATATTAGGAGTTGACATCCTCTCTGCCGGAATAGCTTTAGTATTAGAGCATATACTTGGATTTACAGCGGCTTGGGGATGAAATACTCCTGAGATTTTTATTAACCAGTCAGAAAACTAAGGCTGAGGAAAGAAACAACACTTTTATTCTGCAGCTGTCACCACAGATAAGCCTGCTAGTTTTAAAGTAATAGTTGTGGGTCTATGATGGCAGAATACAGAGCAGGCTGCAACCTGAGAAGTTCTGCCAGACAGTCACTGTCATTACTGCTGTGTGGATATAAGTGTAATTTCCTTCTTTAGTTTCAACTGATCCACTTGTTATTTTTTAATAGGAAAAAAGAATTAATCCCTATGGGGGGCCATCCATTAACTCCCGCACAGCCTTTGGCAGCTTCTGTACAAGCCTGCTGAAGAGGAAAAGAACGAAACCCAGCAGCTTTACCTTAATCTGCTATGCTCACACCACAATTTGAAGAGATTTTCTTCAGGGTTTGCAGCCCTGAGCAATAATCTCTCAGAGCAAGAGCTGACAGGTGGGTGGGGGAGCTCCTGGCACTGAAGGGGAGAGCTGGTGCTGCAGCACGAGAGAGCTCTTTGGCCCTTTTCTTTGTTATTTTAAGAAGCAATGGTAAATCATTAACTCCTTTTGCTGTTTTTATTTGCTCACAGAATAATGGTCAGGATTTGAGGACTAAGGCAATCTCAAGGAAACAAGGTGCTCAGATAAGGTTTGTTTGCATTTGACAGTTTAATTCCAGCTGGTGGCTTTTATGAAGAGTATTTCATGAAGCTTCTCATTGCTAGGAGTAAGTAAATATTGTTTACTTAGAGTATTTACACAACAGCTGGGCTGGTAAGAGTACTATAAGTGCTTTTTCTTGTCATAATATTTTAGAGTTGATGTTTCTTATCTGAAGTGAAGCACTGGGCTTTGGTAATGCTCTGCAGCACCCCTGTGCTTCAAATGAATCTTACATATGTTAATCCAAAGCATCCAAGTCTTTCCATCAGGAGGAAAGACATGTGAGCACTGAACAGCCAGCCAGCAGCCTCAATTGATAGGATTTAAATGGAAATTGTGGAAGCATCAAAACTTACAGTCACTTTCACATCCAACTGGATAGAAATAATCAGCCTAAAGAGGTTATGTTTGCTGAAATTACATATTATTTTCATATGGAAGGGGCTTTTCACTGAAGCAATAACGGATTTTTTTTTTTTTTTTGATGGAGAAACTACTGGAAGGACTTCGGTAGGACTGCTGGTTTTGAAAGTAAAAGGCATTTAGTGTGCTAAAAGAGAATGCTGCTAGGTAGGAAATTTTAGATTTTATGACCTATATTAATTCTTTCTTTTACTATTGAACAAACCTTGCACACTTCTAACAGTACTAAACAACTACAAGGTAAGAATATTTGCCATGAAATTTAGAGATAAGGCTGATTTTACATCAGAGTAGATCTCACCCAGGAAATGATTGTGTGAAGTGTCTTTCATCAAGTAGTCTTTCAGGTGTGAGGGGGGAAAAATTGGGAGGTACTTTGTTGTTCTTAACCAGATAGGTTTGGGAGAAGTTTCTCAGTGTATATAGTTTTAATCAGATTGGGATGAAGGTTATTTACTTAATCATTTATTTATTACCAGCATGGAATTAATGGGCAATTAGTGACTCTACTTCGAGGAGCTGTCAGCCACTGAACAGAAAAATGACAATAGTATATGCTGGCAAAACATCAATAAACACCTACAATTTTCTGAAGACCTTTCTTGAAATAATTACAGGAAGTTGAGACTTTGCAGGTGCACCTTCCCCCTTTTCCTCTTTTCAGTGTGAGGAGTGGTTAGTGTTTGAACTCAGAATTCTTATTTTTATGAAGACTTTCTAAAAACCCAGCTAGAGTTAGTGCTTCTCTTTTGTTAATGATTTGGATTTGCATTTGATTCATTGTCATTGGAAGCTTTGGAAATCAAAACAAATTTGTGTTTTTCAAGTGCAGCATTCTTAGAAGGCCCTATGGAATTAGGCTCCAACTCTTGCAATTCAGTCACTGCCTTGCAATATACTTTGTCCCACAGATGCTGGGATGGTACTCTTGGTCCACTGCATTCTGGTCACAGGTTCTTTAGAATATGGATAATCTCTGTCTTTTATTTGTGGTATGTACCTTTTAAAAAAAATAATAGCATTGCTCAGAAAGTGTAAGCACAAAACAATGTAAACCTGGCTGCATATTTTCCTTTTTAAATTTTATTTATTTGTTGAATAACAACAATGTGCAACAGACAAGTGTTAACCTGGAATAAGTTTGCTTTGGATTTAGAGGATATCCTTTTTTGTTTTGATACCACAATGAAATCATTAAAATACACATCTCATGACCATCAGTGCTTTTATTATGAAGATGCATTAATACATCTGGTTAATACAACTAACATGCTGTGTCAGATAGGCTTTGCCATCCCAAGTGGCATGTTGGAGGCAGGGTAGGTGTGTTACTTCAGTTCCTTTGTGTAGCTTCTTCCAAAAGTCAATGCTGCCTGGATTAATATCATCTTCCTGCTGTCTCCTGTACTGTGATCATTAAAATTTACCTCCCAGCCAGAAACTATCAACTAGTGCAGAAAAAATCCTACCCCAAATACTCCTCAAACTTGTAGGTGAGAAGCTAGAAATGCTATTGTGTAATTTGCTTAGACAAAATCATCTGCAAAAGTGCCTACATATCACTCATAGCCTTTCACAAACCTTCAGGAAGAGTTATGACAGTGAGTTTATTACATTCATTCCAAGCTTCTACTTTAAAATTTTTTTATTTATGTGCAAATAGTCTCCCTTGCTAGAATTTTCACTATTTCATCTGATGTGCAAAATTATCCTTGTAGATTCGTGTGGTGTCTCTGATTGGTAGAAAAAAACATCTAATAACTGGAATTCCCTGCTGGTGTCTTTTTAAAAGCTAGAAATTACTCATTAATAATGAGTAATTATCAAAGGAATTATTTTCTATAAGGAGAACAGTAGCTATAGCCAGTGGTTCCCAAGTGGTGTGGTTTGGACACAGTTCTGCTCGAGAGCACAGCAGTGGATATTTCAAGCAGTCACTGACAGTAAAAACAGTAGGAATGAAAGTTACATTCTGCTGTACAGAGTCAATTATAATGGTTATATACTGTAAATAATATCTTACTGCTTCGTTATTCTGAGATACTTGTTTCTTATGAAAAATGTCAGAGTTCTGCAAAGAGAAAATGGAGTGAACTGTAGAATTGGGGGATTTATGCTTGTTTCAGACATTAGGAAACAACTAGGGTTTTTTCAGTTTTACATAATTTTACTATTTTTAAAAAATATATTTTATGTATGTAATGGAGGAAATATTTTATCTTGATTTCTTTCAATTTCTTCATGTGGAGACAAGGGCAACCTAACTATGACAGATATATGAAAAGAGGAAATATTGTCTGAAAACACACCGAGTGAGCAGGACAATACAGAACACTGCTGCCTCCTTGTACATGTGTATTACGTGACTTCTAAGATGAGCAGGACTCCTAAATTAGCAGAATTTATGTTTCATTAATCTCTTCACTTTTCTTCTTTTCAAGTTCCACTCTAATACTGAGACAGAAAATGGGAAGAAGGATTTATTGTCAAATACATTACCTGATTGCTATTACACGACTCCATTCTTTTAAAGTCTAGAATGTACATTACGCATCTAGATGCATTTAAATGTTAAATATACTTTCTTTGTTGAAGCAAGGTTACTGATATTAGTTAGCCCTACTTTAATAACAATCTCTTAGAGGGAGTGCTTGTAGTGAATTAAGAAAAAATGACAACCAAGTATTCTGTTATTCTTACAGACTTTTACACTGGCACAGTGTATTAAAAGTGGACACCCATGAAATACTGACTATTGAAAAAACAAACAGAAATCAAAACAAACACATATCCCCACCAACATTATAAACATTTTAAAAATCTCTACCATGAATATTTAATGATTGTTTATTCATAGAGCTGACCAAACAACCATTGCTCCTTCATCCAGCTGAGTTAATTTTATTCGTACCTTGACTTGCAGATCAACTGAGATTCAGAGTTTACTGGGGTGCTGGAGAATGAAAAAAAGTTCAAGATATTATCAGACATTAAAGAATGCTAATTTGAAATTGAGACATGGTACTGAAAGTGAAATGTGGACACTCTCTACTAGTTGCTTTTATCTGATGATTCTAAGAAGATTTAATGTTCCTAAAGCAAGCTTCAGATGATGATAAAAATTAATCTGTGAGCCCTGAGGGTATTGGCACCCAGCACTGCAAGGTGTCCTGTATGCACATTCCTGATTTAGCACTGAGTCAAATATTCAACTTGGTGCTGTGTGGAAATACCTTCAGGCTTGCTGTGCTGAAAATGGATTTCTATCAATTACTATTATGTAGGTCACTTTTGCAGCTTTTGCTGGGTTGAGCACTTAAAATAACACTACATACATTTGTATTGATAAATAGATACTTTGCTAGCAGCTTTAAAAAAGTTATTTAATATTTGATATTTTTTATTTTGTTATAAACATGTAACTTTTGTTCCTGGTCCTTTTGACAAACAAAATAATTTGTTACTGTTCAAAAAATGTTTGTGATGTAGCATGCACTACCTTTTACGTATGTCTAATAGCCAATGACTTGATTTAAAACCTTCAGTTATGGAATAAACACAAAGTCTAATCAAGTTATCCTCAATGCAGAGGTTGTAGATTGACCTCCCTTCCACTGCTAAGCATCTGCTCTAGAAATAGGAAGTCAGAAGTGCAATAATTGTACACTATCAGACATGTATTACCTAGCAAGTAACCCAATTTATCATAATGCTTCAGAATGAAAAAACAATCTTGCTGATGCATGTAATTAAAAAACTTTTTATATACCACCCAAAAAATCAGGGTTAGATAAAGGGAAACTATGATTTAATTTCCTTTAACTACCCATTACTCTCTCTTCATTGCCTTCTTGGGGTTATCCATAGGATTCATCTGATTACCTCTGACATCCAGCCTGCACTCTATTTCAGCTTCACCACACTCATTCACAGCTTTGCAGGTGTAAATGCCTCCATCAAAGGGAGTGGGTTTTCTGATCTCCAGGGTCAACACCCCCTGCTTACTGAACATGCGGTACTTGGCATCCCCAGAGAGATCCATTTTGTTTTTGAACCAGAATATCTTTGGCTGAAGAACAAAAAAGAAGATTTTTTTTTAATAGAAGGTAGAGAATGGAAGATTTACACCTGATCTTGCAGCCTCAATGTAGCCATCAAAGGCTAAATAGTATTATGAGGACTATTTACAAAGAACTGATAATAATTTTTCAAGGAACATCTCATTCAGTGCATATTCATGAAACCAATAGTTTAAAAGTTCAGTATTTTTTTAAACTCAAAAATATAGAAAATGTAGATTTTTGCCCTGTTTTATTGCAATTTAAAGAAAAAAACCCAACCCCTATTAATTGTCTACAAATTAATCCATATAGGAGTTATTTGTTTGTGCTTATTAAAATGTATTTGAATGCTACAATTATCTTACAGAAGGGGAATTAAATGTCACAGATTATTAGAACAGAAGTGTCATAAAAGTCCACAGATGCTTGGTGGCCAAATTAGGATGCCAAAATTTAGCCCAGGAAAGGATTTTCCAAATTCTCTAGCATATCTTTAGAAACTTCAGGAATTTAAAAATTAAGTTCCTGTTGGCTTCCACTATGGTATGAAGTGGTTGCTTCTATACCAGTTCAAACTTTTATGTTTTGTTTCCACTACCTGAAAATGTGCCTTTAATTTTTATAAACTAAATTTTGAAAATGAAAAATCTCATATTCTGCTTTTGTTTGTTTCTAGCTTAATAGTACATACAGTGGAGAAACAGTCGTTAAAGAATAGAAAACCAAGCTTAACATTTATCTGTTTTTCTTTTAGAATTAATGTCTTCTGTTTCTTCATCCATAAACCCCAGAACTACTCCACTGTTTTTACAGAGTGCATTCAAATCTACTGAATCACTTTTGTCTTTGACCTGTGGTGTATTAATCCAGTGCATCCCAGCTGCCACTTGCTTAATTTTCTTGACAGATCTCTGCTGAAATTTTTCCTGCCTTAACATATTTTTCTTGTTTCTCTATAGCCTCTTTATCTTTCTGGGTATATGTCTCTTGTTATACTTCATTACTGGCAGGGCATGAGTAGTGTCTCTGCTTGCAGTGGTAACTTTTCCAAGCCATACAGATCATCCTGAGGTGTGCTTGAGAATCTACAATTATAAAGAACTGGGAACTTTTCATCCACATAAGGTAATGAGAGCTTTTGCAGAGTACTGCTGCAGGTACTGAAACATTTTATCAAGGTTAATTTGGGCAATGGAAGTACCAAAACATATCTGGAAAAGCTGCTTTAAGAGCATTAGGTGTACTGAGGGTTGAGGACTACTTGAATCCTTCAGGCTAATGTGAAGGAGGAGGTAGCATGCCTGCATTCCAAGGCCTTCCATTACTGCACAAGAACAGCTGTAAAATTGAGAAGGTTTTTAAAGAATCTTCTTAAAACCATGGAAACAGAATGAAGTGGATGCAGATGCACAAAAATGTCAGTTAACCAAGAGGGAATATTGTCAATAGCACTGTCATTTCTAAGCTGAGGCAGCTACTGGAAGATGGATTTTGCCTACACTTGCTGGTGTTTATTCTGTAATGTTGTTGGGTTTTTGAAGCTATTTACATGGATATGCTTCCTTTTGACTTTTGAGTTTTGTCTGGAGCTCCTTCTTTGTCCAATGGACTGCAACAAGTGATTTTTTTTTTTCAATTTGGACTGACTGATTGTTGCAGGTTTTGCTCTGTAGCTATCAGATCCCTTCACAGGTATGAGGTAGTGAAAGAAGCTGAAAATAAGCAGCCAGACATGAAGGGATTTAGGACAAGATTATGTCATAATATGGTAAATTCCTTCACTGCAGAGAAAAATCTTATTTCCCTTTTCTGAGAAGTCTAAATTTAGCTCCTAGCTGATACAGTTTTTACTGCTTGTTCCTGATTAACAAAATAGTACATCTTTATGTACCCTTTGATGGGACTTTAATAAATATATTTAGAATGAGAAAATATTCCTGCAAGAGTAAAAAACGAAACCAACAAAAAACCCACAAAAAACTTCACTTGTGGCCAGGCCTTATTCTAGTTAGTTTTGCAAAATAGCTCAGACTGTCAAAAACTTATGTGGATGCATGGGTGTAACAGAAAACCTGCTGTGCCTCTGTGTCACTTGGTTAGTGGAACAGTAGATGACATTCAGCTGCCGTTTTCTTGAAAGTCTGAAGAGAACAAAGTATAGATTGTGAGCAGATCATTTCATCATTGTTTCCCTTCTCCAGTGAGTAGCTTTTGTGCAGAGGTGGTACATTTCCAGTGGTGTGGTGTCACCACCAGCAGTGAGTGCCCTTCCCTCTGTCCCCTTCACTGCGTTGCCCCCCTGGCTGTGCACAGACCCACCCGAGCGCTCGCTGCCCTCTCTGCAGCCCCGGGACATGACCGGGTGCTGCTCCTTTCTGCGGCCATGCCGCTCTCAGCCACCCTGAACTGGCAGGAGCTCTGGCCTTGGTGCCACAACAGTCTGAGTGACAGTGCTGATGTGTACCTTGGGGATCCCTCTGACAGCACAGCTGAGTGTGGTGTTGTATCCTGCAATCACAGAGCGGTTCACCAAAGGGTGGGTGAATTTAGGAGCTTCAGAGAAGTCGTGTTCTTTGTAACAAGGGGGTTTATAAGTGGTGCCTGCAGTTCAAAGAGACAAAATAGTAAGAACCGTGGCAGTTCTGCTGACTTGTGTATCATCAATCTACCATAATTTGTCTGTATGGTTTTAAGAAACTTCAAAACTTCTGGCATTTGTGATATAAAAACTCTTTAAATACATTTAGTTCTAAAACACATCTCATGTTTAATGTGTTAGTTAAGGTAAAAGGTCCTGGCAATCATTGGTTTTCAGCTTCTGTTAAAAATATGACAGCCATATGTGTGCAGAGAAAGTCTTCACCACAGACATCTTCAACTTTTAACCCCAAAATATAAATATAATCCCCCTGTTGTATTATTTACTTCAGACAATATAGTCTAGGAAGACTGCGTGATTAAATATTTTTAATTAACATTTGTATTAGTACAGATCCTCCTAGATAAAGGCTCTTGATGCTAAAGTTCTTTATAAGTGCTAGTTACTAATTAATAAAAATATCTTTAGGGGTGCAGCTAGTAAAACTGTATTTTCCATTTGCCAGTGTATTACTTCTGGTGCTTAGTGGCTTTTGTGATCTTTGGTTTGAAGATTATGTTACCTGTTTTTTGGATATGGGCAGGATTTTTGGTGGTTGCAGCAGTTTCACTCAATCCACACAAATTTTCACTGAAGATTCGAAAAAAATACTCATTTCCCATAATCAGGTCTGACACGATACAGTTTGTGCGACGATAATGATCAAAAACCGTGTACCATTCCTGTAACAAGACTGCACTGTTTAGAAAGATGTTATGAGAGGTCAGACTGGTGCTACTTCTGTTAGGGAGAGATTTTTTTTTGCTACAAGGAAAAGACAGCCAGACAGGTATTTAACACTAACCTGTGAAATTAATATTATGTTGCTTCCTGTGGAGATCAGCTGATATATTTTCTGATTTTTATGTGCTGGTGGTGTGATAGGCTTCTGAATGCTTCCATTTAGAGAAAAAAATTCCCTCACCTCTCTACCATATTTTAGCCATACCTGTATCTGGGGAATCTGGTACAAGGTGTGTACTCAGAGTGCAACTGCTTAATGGGATCTTCCATGTGAAAGGTATTTTCCAGTTTGACAGGTATACCTATCTCTCCCAGTACATACCCTGGTATGCCTAGCATCTCACTTCAAGTCTAACTCTTACTCCCTCCCCTTCAATCCTTTGCTGCATTTATGAAAAATATAATTGCAAATAAAATTATAATTTCACCTTCTAAGGAGAACTGTCTATGCAGTCATCACCAGAGACTGCACAGGCTTGATCTCTCTTCCATTTTCTACTGAGTATTTAATTTAATCTTTCACATTTTGGGGTTTTTTTAGATTATATTTTTCAATGTTTAATTGCCTCTGAGGTGCCACAGGACACCTTGGACACACAAATGAGTGTCATGAGCTCAGCTATTTCTCTCAAGTCTCTATGTTCCCAGAGCAGGTGCTGGTTTAACTCCCTTCAAAGCCACGGACCCAGCCCAGTTCTTACCATTGTTTTTTTGTCAGCTTTCTGGACTGTGTAGCCCAAGATCTGAGCATTGCCATCATCTTGGGGAGGTGTCCACTCCAGGGCTGCATTAAATCCCCAGACATCTACAAGCTTTATATTCTGAGGAGGACCAGGCTTGTCTGCAGAGGAGACATAAGAAAACACCTTAGCTTTCAGTTCAAGATCCAAGAGCTTTGTCATTTCCCCATGCAGGGAAAAAAAATATAGAACCTGATAGCAGTCTGTAACATTCCATAGCAACACACTTCATTAATGTGAAGATAAAACTGTAAACAAGAAAATTGGGAAATTTTCAAATACCCTTTGAATATTCTTTTGAGACACCTGAATGCTATGGAGAAATAGAAAACACACTAGAATTAGTAACATCTTTAAAATGGAATAAGAATTTTGTGCTGTTTGGACGGACGTGATTAACTCTTTAACTGCAGTTTTATTACTTACTTTGTTACATCAGTGCAATTTCTTGGCCATTTATCTACATTGCTATAACAACCAGGGCAATGGGGTATGTGCCTTCCAGCTGAGGAAGGCCAGCCATGTGGGAATACACCTTTTCCCTCTTGGCTCAGTGCTTGTTGGCTTGCCCACTAGGTGATTTCTCTGTAATAACTAGAAAAAGAACAAACTCTCAAAGAGATAGAGAAATCTGTGTCCTTTTAAAATACATGGAAATATAGAGAAAAACAACATAGAATGAAATTATAATAATTTAATTTTTTTTCTTTTTGAGGATAATTCATATTTATACCATGTTGTTTAGTCAAATGCTGTAGATTTAGATTAGATTTATTAAATAATATTTCTGTCTTTTTTAATTTGAGGACACCAGTTCACCTTTTTGATGTTAGATTGTTGCACTCAATTATGGGGCCTGCTGGGGACAGCTGGATAGTTCATCTTGTTATTGAGTGAAAAATAGTTCAATATCATTATAGACAGCTGTCTCCCCATTCTGTAGCTAAACTGGAAAAATTAAGAAAATGGTAGGTTTGAGATGAGTAAAGCACAGAGGAATGTAATTATAGGTGACTTGTAATTTAATTCCTTTTTTTAAAGGATATGCAAACCAGTAATAAATCAACCTTTGTTATTAGGGGAACTGTGACTTTCTACATCAAAGCATAATTGCTAATTCTTTTTTCACTGAGAAACTTTGGAATTGAAAACTGCTTTATAATTAGGTTTGACCCCTACTGTCCTCCTTCAAAGTGGTGCCTACTAGAACACTGCATGATGTCTGATAAGGGATATGGAATGCATGGTTCTCATTCCATTTATCATCCTCTTTCTGCCTATCTTACACTAACGTTTCAGAGAAAAACCTGCCATCTTCTGTGTTTCTCAGCAGCCACCAACTAGATAAAGCCTTCTTACATTTTCTTCTCTGTTTCTGATGTAGGGAATAGCAATATGTTGTCAAGTGAACAATACTGCCTATGGGGATGTAGAAATGCATTTGTTGTCAACTTGAATCACAACTTAGAAGAAAAAAAACCTATTTGTTTTGTTAGATATGTATCTTCATTATACAGAAATCAATTAATCTATTCTGATTTAGGAGAAGAATTTTTCATTCTACACACCTGTCTGTATATTTGTGAAGAACAACCTTTAAAAAGTCAGAGATGGATACATTTGCTACATGGGTTTTTATGTTCTTGATCTTTGTGGTTCAGTGAGATAATGCAATCTGCAAGAAGATCTATCCAAAATGTCTTTGTAGAATATTATTTTCTCAGTAATAACCAGTACATCCCTAGTTTGTAGCTAGAGGATGGGAAAAGTTAAACTTACTGATGCTTCTTACCCAAGTTATTTTCCTCTGAAGGGCACTGTGTCAGAGTGGGGATTTATATTCTGAGGAAGTATCCTGTCTTACCCTCAGCACAAGCTCAGCTGAGTTTTGCAAACTAATGAAATTTATACAATGGGAAGAAGAGCTAAAGTGTGATTTATCTTTCAAAGATAAATTATAATTTATATTTTCAAATAATACATAATGAGAAAAAGAATTAATTCCCGTTAAAAAGTAAAGTATAGAACTGAGGTTTGCTTCAGTCAATAGAAGTCATGATGAAAGGCATAATTTATTGATTCATACAGAGGGTGAAAGAAGTTGAGGGAACCACATTCTCCAGAGATTGGAGATATTTTCATTATCTTAGAACTTTCTAAAAGTCTTTAATAAATACTGTATTTCCATAGAAAAAGGCATATTTTTTTGATCTGTAGAGTAAATGGCGAAAACTGTTTTGGCAACAAGGGAAGGTGATGGCAGTAACAGAATTGTTTCCTCTTGTTTGGAGCTGACCTGACTAATCACCACAACAGAGCTTTTGGCTATCTGCACTCTTGCCTTCCCCCCAAAAAAGGTAGGTGCTGAAGCCAGGAGCATTAATTCTTTATCAAGGAGACTTTTTGCCAAGGGAAAGTTATTTAAAAAGTTAGTTGATGAAAAGACACCTCAAAAGATCACTGACTGACTTGTGGTGTCTCTGACAGCCAGGCTTTTCAGCCTGCTGTTCTACAGTACCTAAAGCACCACTAGGAGTGTAGGAAGAGTGCCTGAATCACTCATATTTCTGTCATGCCAAGAGAGTAGAAAATCTGGGGAATAAAAAGTGCAGTTAACAGAATTGAGAAGAGGTAGTTCTGATGACAGAATCAAGAATCAGAGTAGATGCCCTGATTGCAGAAGTATCTGCATATGTTACAAGTACTTTCTCTTCTTGGTCATGAATTAAATGAAATATATGTATTCCCATTCATTTGACCAAACTGCTCAAGAAGTACAAAATTAATGTCTGTCCTCCAACTCTTATCTGTGTGATAGGATTAGTTATTTTCTTCATTCATTTTCTATATGGTATAACTCTCTGGCAATGGTAGATGGATGTGTTTTTGTGACTTTCTACAGTACCAAACCATAGGCAGAAGATACTTGATGCTATGGCCTAAGAGCAATGGCAGAATCAAGAGTCACTTACCAGTTTTAGAAAGATAATTTAGAGTGTAGGGTGCACTACTCCCCTTTACCTGAGTCATAGGGTCAGAGAATGGCTTGGCTTGGAAGGGACCTCAAAGATATTTCAGTTCCTACCAAATGCTGTGGCAGGGATACCTTCCAGCAGATCAGATTGCTCAGAGCCCCATCCAGCCTGGCCCTGGACACCCCCCAGGCATGGGGCATCCACACCTTCTCTGGCACTCTTGGCATTATTTTGTTTTAGCTACCATTTACTTATTTTGCTCTTGCAGAACTGCAGTCACCCTCTTGAGCAGAAGCAGCTGCTCGTATTAAGACATATTTGCTCCAATTTTTTTATGCCATTCTTGTTTGCTGTTGGCACCATTTCATACCCATTCTGCCAACATAATTAATAAAACTTTAGGCAGAGCAAAGTCAGCATTTTTAATTCCAAAACATTAGGAGTTGAGCCAAAACACATATTCTAAAAATGTATTGATACACTGGAAGAAATATGGGATAGCGGTGTGAAAGTGTGGGGAAAGGGAAATAAAAACAGTTATCAAGAATGTTTAAAAGAGTGGTAATGAGGAGAAATAGAAAAGCCCTGGCTAAACATTAATGAAGTCTGAATAGGCAAGATCTCAGAATAACTCTCACATAATCCCAACAGAAATTGTGGAAACTTTGGCAATGCATTCCTTTAAAATGACATTAGAAAAGAGACTGGAAATTGTATAATAGAGAATAAGCCCTAGACTAACTGGACACTCTTAACAGAGTAAAGCATTAAATGTGAATTTTTCAAATTCATAGGAATATACCTTCTAATTTTTGGAATGGTAGAGGTATATTACAGCAATGATTTTATCTTCCTATCCTTCTCTAATGAAAAAACCACATAGGGCTACATCCATTCCAAGATTAATATTTCCTTCCTTGAGTACAATATGGCTGTGTATAAGAGCACTAGAACTCCGAAATTCTATTTCTCTCAGAGTGATAGAAAGGAGATTTATAAGGATAATCAAGGATATGGAATGGCATCTGTTTGAAAATAATCAAAATGAAGAGAGTAAAACTTGAGAAAGTTAACTGAGGCAAATGGAACTGAAGGCTATAAAATCATGAGTAACATGGAAAAGCTGAATGATTATTCATGGTTTTTTTTTGATACAAAACTCTATCAACATCAAATGAAATTGCTGGGAGACAGACTCAAATGAAACAAATAGGTATATGTACTTAAAATGAAATTCCTTATAAAAGGATGCTTGGATTCTCAAACTAGACCTAGTTTAAATACAGACTGGATAAAATTAGGCAAGGAAAAGATCACTAAAGAGCTATGGAACACAAAAAATATCCCTCACCTCTAGGCCTCTAGGACACAGATAATTTCAAGGTGGGAAAATGTAGTAGAAAAATAAGGTCACACGCTAGCCCTTCCCTTTATCCTACCATCTGCAAGCAACCATTAAAAGGGAAGGGATTCTGAGGTTGTTGGACCTTTTTGGGTTGCCTCAGTCTGGCCGTTATTTTGTTTTGCTTAATTCTGATGTTGTCAGGGTCTTACCTATGATTTGTATTGTTATTGCAACTTTATCAGACATGTTTTCTATCTGAAGAGTGACTTCATATGCTCCTGAGTGATGCAGCTCTGCTTTTCTGATGAAAAGGATGGTGTCTGTATTGCTGTTCCGAATTCCCACATCTTTGGAGTCTAAAGTTTGACCATCTTTCAGCCAAGTGATTTTGGGTCTTGGTTTACCCTAAATAGAGGGGAAAATATGTTAAGGCTTCAGTATTTCCATTTTTCTCTTAGCGATAAATCTACAAAGCTTAATATAATACACAGAGTTGAGATAGTAAACTCCATAAATAATTTACCATTTCTGTTTTCTTCCAGACAAATATTTGCTACCATCTGTGTGGTTTAATGGCACCATGCTCTGAGGATGCCATTTAGTAAGAGTCTGAAATGATACTGAGAAGAAATCCAGAAATCCTATACTTGTGCTGGTCTGGTACTCTTTCCCAGGCACATCATTAAGCCAACAGGTGATCTGAGTTTTCTGATTGCTATTAGCAGAACCCTTACACACCTGAGGACTTTATTAGCTCTGCTCCCCTTCTTCTCCCTTTTTTAAAACATTTGATGCTCTGTCCACAGGCATTTTGAAGATATTTTGAAAAATTATTGTCACCTTGCAGTGTCAGGACATGAAATTTACTGTATAATTCTTTCTGCACTGCAAAATTATTTTGGTGACTGTCAACCTAAGCAGTCAGGGTTGCTACACCCATGGAAGATTGCATTGTGGAATCAGTGAGATATAAGTGGTGTGCACCACTCTCATCCAGCCATTTCCAGGAAAAATGGTAAGTACTATTTAATTGTTCAAAAGTTATTGGAGTGCTACTTCTACAGTACAACTCCAAACAAGGAATCCCAAGAAAACAGAAAATGGCCATAACATATTTATTAAGTGTACTAATATTTAATCCAACAGAAAATAACTCAGTGGGTTTTTTTAGTTTCTGCCAGATTGCCAAAGTGAAACAATGCAGCACAGGGCTGGAGTAGTTCAGATGGGTGGAGAGGGAAAGTGGGACCTTGCAGGCCAGCAGCCAGCTGTGCTCAGGCTGCCCTGAACTGGAGGCTAGGGTGCTGAAATGGGAACACTGCCTCCAGTAAACAACAGAGAAAGCAGCTCTGGAAGGTTCCTCAATCCACTGAAAGCCTCTCTCTCACTTTGAAAGACTGTATGTCTTCCCTTAGCCTACAGAGGGAGATCAAGATACTCAGACTCTTTTGGTGCCTAAAGGTAGACAGAATAATAATGAATCTTTGTGCATTGCTACACCTTTATTTCAGGTTTGTCTGGTATTTGCTCAGAATGTCTGTGTACCATAATTTTTTTTTTTCTCAGCAGTATTAGGAAAAAAACTTCACCTTTTATAAGAGTCAGGCCAAGATCTGTCCAAAATTATACTTAAAGGATGTCTCAAACACCTAGAAATTGCTATTTGTTCATTGATGCTCTTTTCTCTAACTCATCAGATGTATTGCAGTTTATTTTACATCAAGGCTGATATATACCCCTTGAATGAGGAATGGTTCTGGATTTTCCATTCTCTCCCTCTCTGGTAAATTATTTTCCTACAACTTTCTGCCAAGGAGCATAGTTAAGAGAACCTCAGGCCCTCAGTGCTGAAATAATAGACACAAGAGAATTTTGTCCTGTTCTAGTGTACCTGTACCCTGGTCTCATTTCAGAGAACCCTCACAAAAACCTGTTAGAGCAAGAAATGACTTCCTCTCTTCAGCTGGAATGTATAGTAGAGATTCTAGAATAATTGAAAGGGTGTGGGTTCTTTTGTGTTTTGTTTTCTGTATCTGTGTCTTATTATTTGTGAACAGGCCAAGAACTAGCTCTATTTTATTTCCCACATATGCCTGTATTTTAAAGTGATATGAAAAAAATTGGCTAGGGAATGCTTTCAAAATAAAATTAATCTGCCTAAATAGTATAGTTCTATGGGCATTTATTTAAATTTCTACTTTGTCAAGACAAATACTTGGCAGGTTTTCAGACTGATTAGATTGTTGCTGCTGGTGTTCTAGTGTGGTTGATCAGATATGTTCACTCACAGCTCCTCCTTTTTTGAGGTGCTGTGAGAGCCAGTGAAAGATTGCAAGTGTTCAAAGTGTTGGTTTTCATATACTCTTATATTTATAGACTGTGAAAAGCATAATCAGATAGAAAGCATGTTCCTAATACATATGTCAGAGGATTGGATTTCTGCAATGTGTAATAGATAATCTGAGAGAGAACAGTGAGTGACAGAGTAGCTAAATAGCACCAGAGAAACTTAGGGAGTTCACAGCCAGAGAAAAATGAATTTAAATGCTCTTAGATATCTATATTCACACATATGTGATGGACAAAAAAGACTGCTCAGTACTACTGTGAATTTTATCCACTAGTAGCACATAATACCCCTCCAATCACATGCCATGTAGTTAATTTTGAAGCAAAAATGTGTTGATTCTCTTCCTTTCGCCAGAATGTTCCACCTGCTTAATGCACTCAACAGAAAAAAGGTTGGTAACAATGTTTTACTTTCTTTTCTGGACACTTTGATCTAAAGGTTTAAATAGATCTGACAATAGCATTAAACCCAGGATACCTTGACAGTGTATTTCACAGAATTTTACTGTAGTGACCACAGGGGTCACTGGAAAGGTTGCACAGAGACTGTAAATAGCAGAAGGCACTGACTTCCACTTCCACTAGATACTAGATTCTGTATTTACTTAGAGTCTTCTTCTGCAATAGAAATGGCCAGTGACTTAAACTTTTTCAAAATGTGAAGGGAAAAGTTCTTTTTGATTTGCTTTATTCGAAAGGTCATCAGTATTACATATTCTACATAGATATAGCTACAATTCTTAATACTGTGAGAGTTGCAATTCAACACTATGACAAATTTAATTAACTCAAAAATAAATACTTCTTGAATTAAAGTCTTCTGGCTTTGTTCTCAGAGTAAAATCTGGTGTTGCTGGATAGATTTTAGCATTTTTTGTTAGCCTTACCCTTTAGGAAACAAGAGCTTAAACCAGCACATGATTTATCAGCTACTAAAATCACTTTTCAATCAGTTGGTTCAATTTGGGCAAATTTGACAGAGCACTTGAAATCTCTAAGATTAGCTTAGTACAGTTCTGTGGAAAATTGATGACAGGGTGAAATACCAAAACCTCAGTTAGTGTTCCCACTAAGAAAAGTCAGGGAAAGATCAGTCTTTTAACTCTTTTGTTTGGCAACAGCTGAATGATGAGGCAGGATGAAGTGAAGCTCTGGATTAGTTGGCACATGCACTTGCCCTGGCCAGGGAAGTGAGGATGTATCAGCTGGGGAAGAGGGCACAGAACTGGCAAATCTCTGGGAAAATTGCAGTGGGGCTGCTCTCAGCAGAGGAGATGCTGCATGTGCTGGGACAGTGGTGATATGGGGGTGTCATGGCAGAGTCTTGTGGGGAGCAGAGAAGGCCTTGACTCTGTGTATGCACTGCTCTCAGCAACAGCTAAAACACCCCAAAATTATAAATACTCTTTCCAGCACTAATTCAGAACATGACCCCATAGTAACTTCCATGAAGAAAATTAACTGCCCAGTCAAACCAGCACAAGGGGACCCAAGACACAAATCTCTAAAATGCTAAATTTTATTCCCCTGCTTAGGACAGCTTGTCCGATTTGTGCAATTTTTCTTCAACTTGGATGTCAAAGCAGGAAAAATATCTGTTTATTTTACAGATTTAAAAAAATAATTACATAACTCAGAAATAGCAGATGTACAAGTTTTGAATTTTGTGTGTGGCTAGATATCAGTAAAAAAGTAATTTTAAAAATTTGGAGATAAGAAATGTGAAAGAAAAGAAAATGCCTTATGATTATGCTGAAATAATTCA
The DNA here is from genome assembly GCF_048771995.1 of Taeniopygia guttata. Lineage (NCBI taxonomy): Eukaryota > Metazoa > Chordata > Aves > Passeriformes > Estrildidae > Taeniopygia > Taeniopygia guttata. The sequence goes on along the minus strand of NC_133030.1, from coordinate 26,062,008 downwards.
AGCATGCAATTGAAGAAAATTATGCATTCATGGGTGTGCAATTGCATACTAATCAGATATATCTCTGGGAAAAACACAACTTTTCATGTGACTCAGTAACCATAGTGCAGAAAGACATGTACCTTTAAGTTTACATAAATTTTACTCTAATAATTTTTTTCCTGTTGGTGCTGCTCAAACAAAATGTAGGTGATATGTGCATATTGTGTATTGAAAAAAGGTTTTACATATCTCCAGCATCTTTTATATGAGGATTTCAAAGCTCTTCACTAATAACAGGATTACATTTCTATAAATGTCAGTCCTGGACTGTAGAGAAATTTCAGTGTCTTGAAATTTTAACTGAAGACTTGATTAAGTTATATATCTATTATTACTGAGGATATCTGTGTCAGAGCCAGAGTCTGTAATTTACAATTTCTTTTGCTATTTCTCCCTTAGAAAACCACTTCCTTACACACACTAATTCTTGCACTCTATTGATATTATAGTCATGCATCTGAAAAAAGGCATGTGGGGTTTTAGAAACAGTCAAATAGTTGTCTGTACAGCTCCAGAAAATGCCAAGATGAGGTAACTAATCAGGTCAGTTTTTGTGTATATTTTAGCATTTTGTGCATGTCTTAGTCAAATGTAGTTACATATATGCACCCTTGATAATCTTCAGCATGCTCTGGTATGCTTCAGGCACAGTAATGCCCAAGCAGGTCTTTGTACACACACTCAAGTTCTGCATCCCACGGCCAACTGGGGGTCTTCTGTTTATGTGAAAACTCTGATTTTTGCAGTCAGCCTTTCAGAACTCAACATACACACTACATACACACTACACACTGCCAAAGAGGTTTCCCAGTGACATCATATGCCTTAGTTCCAGAAGAGTAATTAGTTGGATTCTTACACTGTCTACTAGCCTGTCTACTTTCTCTCTAATGTGCCTCCTGTGTCCAGTAAGCAGGAATTGGCTTACATTTACTTAGACCACTTTTTCTTTCTTCCCCAAAAGGTGGGATTAAGGAAAAAACTCTGACTGTAAAAAAAAAAAAAATTACTGAAAAAAAGAGTGATTCCCTCCCCTTCTCAAATTTTTGAGAGGGTTTAATGAATCATCAGCCATACTTATGTAATTCTGCTTAAGCAGTCAAGCAATGGGAACTTGCATTAGGGAAACTGCTTTTGGTAAGTAATCATAAATAACCATGACAAAATAGAAGCTGATACATACCTGAAAAGGGATCACAATATTGATTGTCTCACCCACTTTCTTCACCAGAGTCTGTCTGAGTTGGCGTGGCAGCCAGAATTTGGGACGCTCTGCAGTTAAGCATTAGTACACTAAATACAAAACTTTTGATAATATGCAACATTATTTATAGCAAAAATAAGGCAATAGATAATTTTAAGCACAAGAAAATTGTGGAAACACTGTTTATACTTTTAGGGACTACCTCAGTCTTTCAGTAGTTTCAAATGTATTTGTCTACTGGATAAAAAGTTAACATTAAGTCTCAGTTATATATTTACATCTGAACATGTTTTCAGTGACAGCAGCATTATGAAAATGTGTCATATCTGAAATGCCAAATTTGGGTGGCTCTGTTGGATGTGATTCTTCTATATGGACTTTGTTTCTTTGGAGAAATTCTTCAGTTCAGTAGAAAGAATGGGACAAGGGATGTATTAGAGTAAAAGGGTGATTATAGATTATTGTTATCTATTGCTATATTGATACTGCAGCACCTTGTAAATTGCCACTGGGAGATATTTATGGACCTACTCAGAAAGCACAGCAACTGATGGATTCCTTTATCTTGCTACAGTCATTCAGTTGCACTTCTTTCTTCGAGGTGGATGTAGTGGAATCTCTTTGTAGCATCTTACTTTTCACTAACAAATAAGGACCTTGCTTCATGTTATTTTCATCTAGTCTCTGCTTTCCCCTACCTCACTAGAAAGCTTTCTAGGCTCTCCTTTTATCCTTAGTCTTTTCTCTATTATTTACAGAAGGAATTTCTTAACATACAGTCGGCGTATCTATCTTCATGACCGTTTGGTATTGAGATGCATTAAACTTTGTTTTATTTACACTGGCTCAATTTACTGCCAGTGAGACTCTGGCAGACGCTTCATGTGAGCCAAGGTTGAGGAATCCACTATTAGCAGCTCTTGATGTCTTTTGGACTGCAGTCAAATGAATTTTAATCTACTGCTGTTGGGTGATACCCAGGGTGGTAATTAATAATCTGCGACAATGAGGTAAATAGATCTCTTGCCATAGCCAACACAGTCATTTTGCAGTAATATAGGAGCTTTTCAAGCAGAGAGGTAAATATTAAATAGATGTTTCTTAAATGCTGACAGTGCCATTGCAAGAGGTGAAATGTCCATATTTTGAAAATAAGAAGTAGAATTTTATTTTAAGAGCTATGCTTCACAAATATAAGACCTGGGTGCTGTAGAGATGTTCTCAGAGTCAGAAGACACTGGGCTCCTAATCAAAGTGGAAGAACAGTTTGTGTGTTATTCTCAGATAAAGGAGAATTCTGGCCAGGGGAAATGAATGACTAAGGTTTATTCAGTATAGATACTCACGCAGGATCTCTTGAACAGTAACAGGCTCTTTTATTGTTGCTGCTCCACTCTCACCAGCCAGGTTTACAGCCTTGACACGGAAATAAAGTTTGTCCCCTGTGACCAGATCTTTAATCAGTGCAGATGTGCGCTCAGTTAGGCCAGGAAGAGCAGGAATCCATTCTGTAGCTACAGAATTTGCATATTGCAATAACACATTATTTTTCCAAACTGATGTCTTGTTTGCAATTGAAAGTAAATTTCTATTAGGGTAAAAAGAACTCAAGTTACAACCATACTTAAAAGGGAACAAAATAAGTTGGAAGAAGAACTGTAGATCAAGGAGGTGTGTTTACATGTGGAGTTAAGCAATCTCTACACTTCATTACTGAAAATAGCTAAGGATAAGGAAATCATCTTTGGGTACTTTCTTTGGCATTTTGTTTTATAGAACTTAGAGCTGTGGGAGTTCTTGACATTTATTTTACTACATAAGAATGGGGAGAAATTTGGAAGTAGCTTTAGCAAGAAAGTGAAGCCTTAATTTTTTTTCTTGGAGGAAATATAACTTCTGTGTCTGTCCAAACAGATCAGTGAGAGCCACATATGCTGAAAACAATAATAGAGCAAATAACTGTTGGAATTTATTGTTTAATTCTCAATTGACACACTAGAACAGAATTCTTAGTGCTTCCTTTTTATAAAGCACAGAAATATGACAGATAAAATCATTCTGCTCTGACAATGACATAGATATTTTGGTAATTTTATAGTGATGTCTCACTAAAGACCATAAATTGTTTCTACATAAATTACCTCTGTAAACCCCCTAGTTTAGATTATTTGGCAATCAAGCCTAGTGTCAGGGAAAATGTCAATATTGAAGTGACTATAAATTTGTTCTTGGACTTTTATGACATAAGTATTATGTTGTAGTATAACAGAACATTGAATTTTGTAGATATGGTGCTGTTACACTCTTTATCACCAGTAATAGTTTTAAATTAGGTAAGGTAATGGTTACTTTAAAGTTTGACTGATGTTGTCACAATTGTGTTATTTTATTTGTTTTAAGGAATATGCAATTAATGAATGATACAGAAGTATAATAGTGACTATAGAACAGTAATGATATTTTTGTATTACTTATGTTTGTTAAAGCTTATGATGATTGTGAAGATGACATTATGGATGTGACTTCCATGGTTTTACAGTCACATTGTAGTGAGTATGATGATGGTTGGCAAGGAAGGTAGACATTGATTAGAGTTAAAATTTGATCATGCTGGAAATGGTTAGGTTTTTGGTATTGTGTATTGAGATGAAGTTATTGCAAATGTAGCATTTTTTTAAATGCTCTGTTGCTGCTGCCTAGTACTCATGCTTACTTACATCCATCTTTGCAGTATTCCACCATGTAACCATCTAATCCTCCAGCTCCAATCCTCTCAGGGGGCCTCCATTTCAAGGAAACAGTGCTGTCAGAAACATCCTCCACTGTGAAGTGGGTTGGTTCACTTGGCGGAGCTGTAAGGAAACACAGACAAGTAGATTCTGAGAAATAGCAATACAACTATGAGAATTCAAAGGCTATACAAAGAGTGATTAACCACTAATTAATGTACCACCGTCTATATTAATAAAATAAATCTACCTGAAGCTCAGTTGTAAAGTGTAACACCTATTACATCACTTAATAAAAGCAGAGCATAAGATTTCTCTAATAGGCTAAGGAACAAGAGGTTAAAATAGTAGTTTGTATTCACAGATGCTCCCTTAAGAGAAAACCTGCTGAAAAAAAAAGACTTGTAGAAGAGAGTCAAATTGACTTACACCCTGGTTGTAACTGGACAAAATTCACATGGTCAGAGGAGCAAACTGACAGTGCCTAAATTTCACTTCACTCACACAGTGAAAAAAACCCCAAAAGTTATGACTACATGTTTATAGAAACACTACTTCTGATTTGTGCATTTGTAACAGAGACATACTTAAGAAAAATATTTTGGGGATAAAAAAATTTGATTTAGATACAGCTTTTTCATAGCTCTTCTAAACAGGTGTGTCATGGCTTTTTATAAACCCACAGTTCAGAAAGACAACTAGCTAAGTTCAGTCTTCTGCAGCATGACTATTTTCTACTAATTTAAAAATAATCAAGAAAAGCCCTTATTAGAGGATTCAAAATACGCATAAATGTTACTGTGAAATAATTGATACCAAAAAACAAATAGATAACAACTTTATCAAAATAACACTTAGGGTGTAGGACCATAAAATTTAGTATACATACCATAAGAGCAATTGTGTTAATAATTCTGTTTGGCATAATCTGTGTATATGTGTATTATAAACTGAACATCTACTGAATATACATAATAACAGGTAAGTTAAATACAGGTTCTCATATTGTGGAACTAATTGAAATCAGTCTTAGTACCCAAAGTTATTGTAAAAAAAAACAACCAAACAAAACAACCCCCAAAAAATCACCTAATTTCATTTCTGTAACTGTCAAAAGTTTTGTATTCACATGAGAGCAAGGACAGCACACAGGAGGAAAATGCAATTGGGAGCATACACAACCACACAGTACACGATCAAAACCCCAAACCTCTTCTCTGAAGAAGTAAGTGTGAACTTTATCCTTAATCAAGTAAAACTCTGCCTATCCCATGAAAACTTTGGACCTTTTTTTTCAGTAGCTCCACTTGATGGTTCTTGTTTGACCTCTTTTGTTGCAGACCAGCTGTTTTGAGTTTGAAATCCAGAATTAAGAGACCCTTCTTGCAGTTCAGCCTTCCCTTCTGACTCCTTCACTGCATCATCTGCTTTTACATTATCTCCGTCAGCAGGCTGTCCCCCTTCGCTGTTATTTGTAGATTTAGAAACTCTAGTCATTTTAATCTCCAGCTATTTGTATTTCTGTGGGTCTTCTCCCTAAAAGTCTTAGCAGGCAGGCTTCCTGAGGACTACTTTAGTTTGCTCCTTGCTCAGGGACTGCAGGAGACACTGCGCTGCTGTGTTGGGAAGGATTATTTATAGAAAATCATTCCTCAAATATTTTCTTAATCATCTATCCTTTTAGCTGTGGAGAGGGCTGGGATTAAGGGAGCACTGGACGGTATACTGTGATATTTGCACCCATAGGGGAATGGGAGAAGCTGGGAGGGACAGGGAAATCTCTGTCAATTAGTTCTCCTCCTTTTGAGATCCAGCTTGACTCTCACACTTCTAATTATAACAACTAAAAATTCATCAGCAATTTCATGAAACTGGAACCTCTGTGCTCTTCAGGAAGAGGCATGAGAGATAGAGGAATATTACAAAGGAAAAGATTGATTAAATATAGAATATAGAGATGGTTGATAGCCTCTTTCCTGACACATTCTTTTTAGCTGTAAGAGTGGTTGAAGAAAAGAGATCAAAAATTTGTTTCATCCTAAAAATACCATGGAGTTTCAAAACTCACCAATTGGCATGAAGGGTTGTGAGGCAGGGCTTGGCCGGGACATGCCAATAGAATTCACAGCATAAATCCGCATCTCATAAACCACTCCCTCAATCATCCGCTTGGCTTCATAGGTTAGCTCTTTTAAAAGGTCAAAGTTCAGTCTCATCCATCGGTAACTCTTCTTCTTCTTTCTCTCTAAAATATAGCCTGGAAAGGACAGCTGTTATGATGTAAAAGAACTGGAAATTGTTATCTCACATTCAGGAAAAAAGAAAATCCTTTTAAGCAAAGGAGAAATTTCCTTGAAATGTCTAAGATGTGGTATAGAGTTAAAAATTTAATTTATTTCTTTTATTCTGCTTCACTTCATTAAACTTGACTAACAGCCTAAATCCCCACAAAGAATTAATTGGATGAACAGTTTGAAAATTCCTTTTATTTTAAATTAATGTTTTATCAAGGAACTGATGCTAGATCTCTGTGTTCTTTGCAAAGTGGTGGAAATGCAGAATGCTTGCCAGACAATGCAGATCTCAGCTTGCTTCAGCCCTACAGTGAGTGAGATATGGCCACTCACCATTTTTCTTGCTCTGATTTCCTTGGGAAGGAAAGAGAGCCTGTATGATAACAGAGAACAAAGAGAGCTGGGTGCACTGCAGACCAAATCTGCAGCACAGCTTAAGCTGTCATCTGTATGCCTGGAATCCATGTCTTAGCACTTCTCCAGAACATCCATAGCTTTTCCAACACTACCATGTTGTTTTCCAGAATGACTAAGTGAGGCTGGATTATCAGTATAAAAGATAAACTTCTCATTTCCCAAAACTGGGAACGGAACCTGTGATTCCTGATACTTAATATGGAGGATGGTTGTATATCACATTGTAAACATAGATGTCAGATATTTTCCAGTTGACCTGCTACAAAGGACTACTGAACTGTTTCTTTCCATTTAGCTATATTAAATTTCTGCTGCTTCTCTGTGTTGCAGATAGAGTGACTGGATGTGATCCATATAGGCTTCTTTCAAACAAACTCTGCTATGAAAGCCATTCATCTTTTAACTGCAGACTGAATATCAGAAAATAGTCATGTACACATGCCATGTATCTGAGTGTGTTGTGTAGGTGTGCTCCTACCCATGGACTGCAGAGGTCTGTACAGATGTCTGTAACAGGGGGCAGCTGCAATAGTGTAAGTCCATAGCAAGGACTTATAATTGAGCCATGCAGGAGAGTGATTCTGTCCCTGCTGCTCACCAAGGTCAAAGCTATCAAATTTGCAGAAGTCCCTTTGGTATACCTGGGAAGTATGATTCACACTTAAGGTGTCTCCAGGGATAAGGAGAATGACAGGCACATTTGATTTGCTGGCATGCTGTAGGCACAGACACCATGCAGCCTTTCCTGTCAATGCTGAAATGCAGGAAGAACATGGGACTCCACAGAATGCTCTGGGGAAAGAACAGTGGAAGTATCTTTAAGCTGACAGGTTGTATCATCACTTGAAATGCATCAAGATGTACTCCTGGCATACTTGTCTTCAGTAGCTTTCAGAGTTAAATGGTGTAAGCAACGAACCTATGGTTCTTCTGGTATGTTCCTGTTTTCTTCTCTCTTCAGCTGGGTCTATGAGACTGAGAGAAGTTCCATCAACTCAGTTCCTGGGGTTTTTTGCTGTTATAGATAACCAGTGTTAAGCACATAAGTGTCAAAATGAAGAGGCTTGCAATTAAAAAAAAAAAAAAGAACAGGCAGAAAGGAGGTAAAATTACAATACTGGTCGTATTGGTGACATTTGGTAAAGCAGATTATTTCCCCAAATGCACCAAATGTGTGAGAATTAAATATATTGTTTTAGTAACACAAAAAGTACACAAAACCCCAGGAAAGGTGAAGATGGGGTGTGAATTTCTTTTTTATATCTGTTGGATACAGCTAATAAAGACTGTATCTGACTGCCTACAAAGCCATCTGTAACAATATGAAGACAGATGAGAATGAATATGTCTTTTACCCCCCTGCCTTCTTGCTTTTAAAGCTCTGTTTGAATGGGTAGTGCAGCATCTTGGCTTTTCCTCTCCCCCTGCTGCAGGTGTTTTATTTGAGCTGTAGCAGTAATGAAGCCTTGTGCTACCTGAAGGAACCTCCTCAGGTAGTGCAAAGGGTCCTTACTCGAGCATCAACAAAATCCTTCCTTTGATAGTGAAAACAAAGCAAAGAACTTTGCAAAATATGTGCCCTGAAAACCCTACAAAACAAAATCACAGGCTTTTTAAAGTCAGTGAGGTGGGGATTTCTTGTGGTAATGACACAACTACTGGTAAATGTCTTTGCACATAATATTTTGACTTCTTGCTTGCTTCATGTCAGAATAGATGAAACCACAGAGCAGTGGCCCAGCGGTACCTTGTTTATTCCTGCACAGGTAAATTCTTTGATTTAAATGAGACAGATCTTGTGGAAAAGAATGAAGTCCAAACATCCAAATGCAAATGCAAACTACTTGCTTCCAGATACTATTCAGGGGATTAAAAGAATTTTAGATATTTCTAGCTCTGGCATCCCCATGGGAGTCAATATAGCTTTCAATGTATTTTTTCAAAGAAACTCAAACTCCAGAGATCTTTATTAAACAAATTGCTAGACATGGACTCCAGAATAATTTTTTCCCCTAAAATTGGTCAAGACTCTGCATTATTTTCTTTTTCTTCTGAGGATCACAGAGATTTCTATCTAAAACTCACCATGCTCTATGCAGAACTTAAAATGGTGTCAGTGATAATCTTGAGTGTGCCTGCTAATTTCCTGCATCATGTGATAACTTTGCACTCTAGTTTTTAGTACAGGTTTTGAGGTCACAAAAATGATTGATACTATTTTATGGCCCATTTGTTTTATATGAAGTAGAATTATGAAGTAGTTTTCCACTATAAAACATACATTGCATCAGTGCCTGAGATTGCAGATGTCTGGAGTTGATGACGGACGTGGCCACAGATCTGTTTGGATATTCCTAAGTAAGCACAAAGGCCAGTATACTGACTTAAAATTTCAGTCTTGAATGAGGATAGTTAGCTTTAGCTATTTTTCTTCTCACCTTTTCATGCTCTGGTAACTTGTTTGCTGAAATACTTCTCTGAGTCAAACCGCACAGGCAGGGGGCACTCTCTCCTCAAAATTGGAGGGCCAGACCCTGGGCCGGTTTGGGGGTTCAGTGCATCAGAGTAGCTCTTATCTGAGGGTCAGCCTTCCTTGTGTCTACACAGAGAATTCTTCTGTGCCATTTCAAAGGAGCAGCAAAAAATATATGCCAATGCAGGGGACTTTGTGTGTTTGGACTCTTACCAAGTACTGGTTGCCCACCATCATATTTAGGGGGTTGCCACTGCACAGTACAGTAATCTTCTCCAATGTTGCTGATTGTGGGAGCCTCTGGAGGGTCAGGAACATCTGGAGAAAGTGTGAGAATGAACAAGAGTTTTTATTGTTTCAATTTCTTTATGCAAGTAAATTAAATATTTTTAATACTTTCTTTTTCTGTGTGGTATTGAGGTAGTGGTGTCCTCCAGGAATCAGTGTTGGGCCCAGTCCTGTTTAATATCTTTAGTGATGATTTGGATGAGGATATTGAATCCATCATTAGCAAATTCATGGATGATACCAAGTTGGGTCAGAGTGTCGATTTGCTGGAGGGCAGGAGGGCTCTGCAGAGGGGCCAGGACAGGCTGGATCATGCACCAAGGCCAATGGCATAAGGTTCAAAAACATTGAGTGCTGGGTGCTGCACTTTGGCAATAACCTCGTCCAGCCCTACGGGCTGCAGGAAGAGTGGCTGGAAAGTAGTCCAGTGGAAAAGGACCTGGAGGTGCTGGTCAACAGCAGCTGGACATGAGCCAGCAGTGCCCAGGTGGCCAAGAAGGCCAGTGGCATCCTGGCCTGTATCAGCAATAGTGTGGCCAGCAGGACCAGGACAGTGATTGTCCCCTTGTACTTGGCACTTGTGAGACCCCACCTGAAGTGCTGTGACTGGTTTTGGGTCCCTCACTACAAGAAGGACACTGAGGGGCTGGAGCACATCCTGAGAAGGGCAATGGAGCTTGTGAAGGGTCTGGAGCACAAGTCCTATGAGGAGCAGCTGAGGGAGCTGGGGGTGTTTCGCCTGGAGAAAAGGAGGCTCAGGGGTGACCTTATTGCTGTCTACATCTCCCTGAAAGGAGGGTGTAGGCAGCTGGGATTTGGCCTCTTCTCCCAGGCATCCAGAGCCAGGCTCAAGCTGCACCAGGGAGGTTTAGGTTAGACATTAGGAAGAAATTCTTCACAGAAAGGGTGATTAGATTTTGGAATGGGCCACCTAGGGAGTCACCATCCCTGGAGGTGCTTATGCAAAGACTAGATGTGGCAGTCAGTGTCTGATCTAGTTGACATAGTGCGGTTGGACTTGATGAGATCAGAAATCTTTTCCAGACAAATTTATTATGTAATTCTGTGATATAATTCTAGCTTTATCAGATAGCAACAATAGGTACAACCATAATGTATTAACTTAGTCTAAAGGGAATCCTGCTCTTCAATTCTTCTTTGTTAGGTTGATTTCCTTTAAATATCACTGATTATTCATCTCCCTTTTTCTTCCCAGACATAATAAAAATTTTGCAAAAATGTAAGGTAATTCTGTTCTGTAAGATGAGACTTGCTTCAGGGTTTCTGATTTTCTCTAGAATAAATTTTATAAAATACGACTGCATGTCTCACATATTATGTCACTTTGGAGATATTCATAGTAAATCCTGATTTAATATTTATAAAAGATGGAAGAAAACTTACTATTTACCAAGGAAGTCTAAATTTTAATACTGTAGGTGAAAGTAATTTTCTTTCATAATTTCTGATTTGCTTATAACTTGTTCTTTTGTTATGTGTGTCAGGGTATCAGCAAATTAAATATTATGAAAAATTTATAAAACTTACTGACTCAAAATCATATTACTCCCTGGTCTTTTGTAACTCATTGAAGAGTCTGTCAATCTGTTCATCTTCCAGCAGATACGTTATGTTTCTTTATTCCATTAACCCTTTACTGCTTATAGAATGAAGTAATCTCTGCTTAAAAACATAACCCATGACAAAATGACTAAAAAGTTTTCTTATTTCTGACAAACATGAAGCATGTACTTCAAAATGGATTGTCATCCATAAAATGATAGAATCACCTGAAACAGGTTACTGCAGGGTTACTACTGGGAGTTCTTTTCTTTTCACCTCTGAAAAAATACTTCTGCCAAATTTATGATTGATAATATTCCTCTCCTTATGATCCTTTCCCATTTTTCTAAACTTAAAGTCAGAACTTGTATCAGAGAGACTTTTAGACTTTTTGAGAAGGTTGAGCTTCACCAGACTCAAGATTCTTTCATGCTCTGCCTGTTTCTTTCCTTCACTTACCAATAACTTTGACTGTGATATCAGCCTTGTCTTCTCCAACTGGATTCTTAAGTATAACTCTGTAAACTCCCTCATCCTCTTTTTCTGCCCCTTCAATGATGAAGACACAATGGTCTTCATGCATCTCCACACGGACTCTGCCTTCAGATTCAAACAGGAGCTGTGGGCAGTGAAAGTGACAGATAAAATCATTGCATGTTGTGCCAGGGACAGCCTGATGAGTCTGTGTATAAGCTGGAGAAAAACTACAAACTACTGAATATTACAATAATTATTGAAAAGCTGTAAAATATTTCAAGTTCTTTTTGTATGTAGAAGAGAGAAAACATAGGTGGTTCACGTAAATAACATTTGGAAAATTGGTTCTGAAAGTCTGCAGGTTGTTGGGATTGACCACTAGTTACACAAACCCAGTTATGTTTCAAAGAAGTTACTGAGTACTTCCAGAAATTCCTACTTGGTACAGCTGCTAGCATCACTGTGAAGAGTCTCATGGTTAACAGCTGGTTACTGTATAAATTAAAACACGATTCTTGTAACTGTTAATGGCATCAGTGTGATTTTTGTCACTCAATAATGCAATATGGGGAAACTTTCTACTTTTTGCTAAAATCTAAACAAAATGACCACAATGTAGTTGTACATATGTAACACGCTTCTTTCTTCCTTATGTGCCTATATATCTTTAGATTTAGAACAGGAACCACTAGAAATAATACATATCCAAATAGTGATCAGTGCAGCAGGACCCTAACCCTGAGAATATTTTATTGCTGTATAATAAATGTAAAATATTTTTTACTCTATCAAGAGAGAAGTAATTTATGTGAAAAATGAAAGTTGCTGCAAAGTGAATCCAGTTTCACTTCTTTATAATCTATCCACTCTCTTTACCCATTGTCATCTTTCTATGTGTCCTGTAAGATTTTGTCCTAGTTATTATTGAAACTTACAGGTTACTGAGGGGAAAAAAATCCCCACAAATGAATCTAAAAGAGTTTTCAAATAGCTACTTTAACTCCTTGTAACCCAGTCACCATATGATGGTGATTAGAAAGACTTTGTCAATCAGCTTCTTACTCTAAAATTGCTCACCAGATCTCTTGTGCCCAGCAGGTGATTACCACTGTGAGGCAGAATAGTGGGCTTGATGTGCTGTTTGATTTTTAGTATCTACTGAATTAAATGTTATTTCCTTTTACCTGGAAAACACTAACACTTGTGTGGTTGCATAAATAAGAAGGAACTTACCTTATTATCAGTGTTTAAATCACTGCTGTTTTCTGAGGGAGTCATGGAATCCTCACTGTTTCGAAGCAGGTCGTTTCTCTAGATAAACAAAGAAACCACAGAAAGTCAGCTAAGGCTGAGCAGAGCAGTAAAGCTATTTCTGCAAGACAGAGAAGAGTTTGTTAGGGGGGTTGAATGTGAAGGTGTGAGAAAAGCAGTTAGGCAGCAAGCAGACCTGGGAAGGAAATCCACTAAAAGGAAGTAAAAAGCAAAAATGGAAAAAAAGTATCAGAATGTGGTGAATTAAGGGAAGGATAAGCCAGCAAACTCAGGTTTGCAGCTTAGCAAAGGAAGAATAACATTCCTGAAGTATTGCTGTAACCTGTGTCCTCTGATACTAGTTACTCTGTATGTGTAAGTACAAAAATAAGGATTACTTCTCTCTGTAACAATGGGATAGTAAACTGATGTAACTATTTTAACACTCAGAAATAGTTGGGTCTGTAATACTCATCGAACAAGATCTTTTGAGGCCGTGCTACTCTTTGGGGTTTCATTCATATATTCTACACAGCCTTCAATCATGACTGGCTGCTTTTCCTCATGTGTTGAGACCTCACACCTTAGAAGTAACACTGTATAGAGGTGGTCTGATACCCAATCATCATTTTATCAGAGAAACTTCTGTATAGAAGAGTCAATTTCTTGGCTTTTAAAAAATTTGTTTCCATACTAATTCTGCATTGAAGGATGAAATTTCTGAGTGCTATTAGATATGCTAACCTGAATAAGAATGTGGCATAATAATGAAGAAGTAGGAGATTGGGGGAATTAACATAATTGGCAATATTATTTTTTCTGTATCTACACATATGGATGTGTAATGATGCTGGAGAATGTTATGCAAAATATTTCTGTTTTGTGCTAGTTATAGCTCAAAAAGCCCACAGATGGTGAGAGGTGGAGATATTTTGAGATACCCAGAAAAGAAGCTCACTTAACATTTTAAATCTAGCTTCTAAGTACTTTCTCTAATGTTTTGTAATTGCTTTGATAAGGTAAATAGCAAAGTTTCTCTATTTTTATTATATGAAATTCAGTTTTATACCACTAGTCTGATGACATTTTCATCACAAATGGTAGAATCCTTGATAAAGACTAAAAAAAGAAGTTGCCACCTTCAGAAAATGTTCATTCTATCAGGTGAAGGTGATGACTCATAATTTATTTTTTTTCTCTGAGGTAGGAAGAGAATAAATGTGTATGGCATCCGTCTATCTGCATCTACATATATCTACTCATATACAGTCAGCCTGTTGGACTAAAAAAACAGGGAACAGTTCATAAAAAGGAACAGTTCAGGATGAATCACAAAGCCAGCTATGTCCCAGGCATCTGCAGTCCATGTATTTAATTTTTTTCCTTGAGGTTTAAAAACATAAAATTGAAAGGAAGATGGAATACTTGTAAATAACTGTAAACCAAGTAATATTTGAGAAGGAAAAATAAATTTGCAGTTGTGACTTGCCTCAGACACTCTGTCAGGTTGCACATTACCTTGTTTACTTTCTGCCAGATTACAGTGGGTGTTGGATCTCCTGACACAGGAACATCCAATCTCAGTTTGTTCCCAGCCACCACGACAATTGTGTCAGGGGATTGGCCCAGACAGTCAAGGTGGATCTTAGGGGGTTCTATAGTAAAGATGGAGAAGAAAAATTTCAAATATAGTTTGAGTAATCTGAGTGAAAAGTAATAATAAAAAAAAGAATATTCATGCATTTAATTAAAAATGAAAAAAAGATACTGCTCACTTTGCTGTTGAAAACATTTTTACTTGCATATAAATAGTGATTGCTGTTCTTACCTTCTCTTGGTACAAAATCTATCTTGACCTCTGGTAGGGAAAGGAAAGAGGAGACATGGAAGGAGAAATAGATCAGAAAACTGATTTTACATAGTATTTGCACAAACAAAGTAATTTAAAAGCTGACTGAAACTTCATAAGGAACATTAATCATCAGATTTACACAATAAATTAAAAAACAGGCTCTGTAAACCCATGTGATAATGGTAATGCAAAACAACAGGGAAAAGCAATGTGCCTACACTGAGGTATCAGAAAAGACATCAGCATTCTCTTCCCTGGTATAACCATGATTAATGTCACCATTTTATCCCTGTGGGATTCCCATTACATGTTCTAAAATAACTCACCCAAGAACTGAAGCTTGGCAGAAAGGTTATAAGCAAATCCTTGTGGAATGAAGGAATAATCAGCCTCGTCCTCTGGTGTTACATCCTCAATAATTAGCTTATGGATTCTGGAAATATGAACAAATATATTGCACTCCCTTACCTTGCATCCCCAGGAGAAGCAGGGCTATGTCAAGAGACAAGGTGCAGGCTATAGGATACTAACAGAAATTATTATTTCTTCTTCCCTTGCCACAACACAAGTCAACCACCACCAGGGCTGTAGACTGCTCTGCTCTCAGTATTAAAGCCGATCCATATAAGTACATTGTCTATGAATGGATTTTTTTTGTCAAGGTAGATTGTTTGAAGAGAGGAAGCAGTTTCCTTGCTCTAGTCCAGTCTTTTGCCATCACAAGGGCAGTTGTAACACTGCTGACTGGTTTCATTTGATCCGACTGTGAAACAGTAACTCTGACTCAACAAACTAAAAAGTGATTCTCCATCCCTGTATTATTTTAAGTTCAAAACAGAATACAGAAAAGAATACCAGGAAAGACTTCACTTGGTATTCAATGCTGAAGCTTCTTGGTCTCCATTTCCATTAGTAGCTAGAGTGCTAGGAAACTTGAGCACAGAATTACACAACTGTATATGTTAATATAAATGGTAATTTTTCTGTAGGGTTTACTCATATGTACTATCTTAACACTACTGCTAGTTTTAAAGTTATCAACTATGTGTTTTGAATACCAAAACACCATGTAATCTTAATGAAAACGAAGATTTACTTTTGCTGATATACCACTGAAGTAATATACATAAAATGAACCAACTCAGACTGCACACATACAAAACCAGTCTGTCGCTAAATGTTGGTTGCATATGAAAAGCTTTTAAACTTTTTACCTGTTAGCTGGAGCCAGGAAAAAGTCTCCCTTTATATTCTTAAGCCCTGAGATAACAATTCTTATGGATTGCACTGCAATTCTCAAGCCTGTACCTGCTTTCTGAGACAAGACTGACCTGCCAATGTGGGAGATCTTTATCCTTTCGTCTGGGATCACCTCCTTGCCGTTCTTCAGCCAGATGCCTTTCACGTTTTCATCAGAAACTTCACACTTGAAGACTGCCTGGTCACGTGCCTTCACTGTCAGGTCTGCAATGCTCTGATAAACTTCCAGCTTTTTCTCTGATATTGTGAGAATAATTGATACACACATCAAAAATCAGAATAGCTCTGTAAGTAGATGATGTGGATTTACTGAGTAGAATAGGCAAGGGCTGAGCAAGCTGTCTATGGAAGGAGGAAATATGAAGGGAAATAGACAGCCTGCAGGGCTTTAACAGGACTGATAGCTAAGCACCTGTTGTTATCAGAGTATCTGTTATATCCGGCACACAGGTCTGAGTTCTCCTTGAAGCCTTTATTATCAAACCCTATGTCCCTTGCTGCATCTCCCTTTTCCCTGTCAGGGGGATTAGCTACCACTCTGCCTTATCTGGAGAAGGTTACCTTCAGCCTGCTCTCATTTTTCAGCTTCTCTGGTTCTGGAATATTGTGCCTACCTTGCACAATCAGTTCAGCAACTGATACCCCACCATTGGTCTTCACAGTGTAGTGTCCACTGTCCTCCTTGGTTGACTCATTAATAATGAGATACTGTTTTTTTCCATCTTTCTTGAATCGGTATTTAAATGTTTCTTCTCGTGTCAGTTCAATTCCATCCTTTTCCCTGAAATTCCAAACAGTGTTGAGTCATTTTTGCTATGGCTGAAAGAGGAGAGGGAGGGGCAGCTCAGTGTTACTAGGGATTGGAAGATACCAGGTGAACCCAATCTTTGTAGCATTTCAAGTTGGCAAAAAAGGGATTGTTGCACAAATGTCAGTGCAACCAGAATTGCACTGACATTGCCTCAATCTTGACTGTTAATTTTCCATAAGTATTTGACTTCTCGTTCAGGAGAATTCACCACAAGTAATTATTCCATTTTTTTATTACTTCATTTATATTCTATAGATAAACATGAAATATATTAAATGCTATAGGAGAAAAAGTGTTGAAAACACACTTCACCAGCAGGGAATTTACTGTCTTAAAAACAGCCATAAAGTAATTGGGACTTGATGGGATATTACTTAAAAGTCTTAATTTTCCTAATGTGTTTTAATTGTTATAAATCCATGATTTGTGGGCATCAGCAAAAGGAGAAAATTTTACTATGTATTTCAAATGAATGTGTATTTTGGATTTTGTGGCTCTTTCCATTCAAGGATGCCACAGTATACTTAAGACTTTACTAAATTAAGCTTCACCATCTAGCCCAGGAGGAAATTTAATTATTGTAATTTCCAGTCATCATGAAGGGAAAGGTACAGGGAGGACTCACGCTGTTTAATCAAGGTCACACAAAAATGCATAGGGTGTTTCAAGGGTTTCCTGTTCCTAATCATAAATAACATAAACAGCAAATACATACAATTACTTCAATTTACTAATTTTGTAGCATTACATTTTTTGTTATTACTTGAATATATTTTATTTTGTTACTTGAATACTGCTGCAGTTTGTAGATGAAAAAGCTTTTCTCTTTGGGAGTCACATGGAAAAACAAATAGAAAATATTTGTGCTTTTAATAGAGTAAAAATATTATTTCTAATTTTTTGTCATTTCCCTTATTTGTGACTTATCAGTGACCAGTGACTGAGTGACTATTCAGCTTAACAAATGAGCTTACAGAATAGCAAATGGAAGTGCTACTTGGGACTCATTAAAATTCTGTAGTACTAATTTCTAAGTAGATGTATGCAAGAAGACCTTTTACCTCTGTCAGAGTCTGCTAAAGTAAATCACAAGATCAAAACTTTAAGCAGAGACAAGGAAATTACAGCTTGTGATTTAGATGTTCCTGATGCATCTGCATTTCAGAATACCTACAGGTTACTCCCTCATGGCTGTTTGTTACAGCAGAGCTCTCTGGAACTCAGAGATGGTTTAGTGAAGGACTAGCCTCCCTTCCAGGTCACAGAACAGCGCTAGTAAGGGAGGAAGCAGAGGATGCCTTCAACAACGACTTGAAACACAGCACTTAGTATTATTGTCAGGATAATGTTTCCTTTTCTTTCCTCTTCATTCCTCTTCAGACAAGATTCTGAGACAACATGTAAGATGATCTCCTAAGGCTGGTGTTGTGATCCATGCAAATTAGTTCTGGAACAAGTGCCACAATGATTACAGAAACATTTGATGAATCACTGAGAATGGACTTTAATCCCAAAGTTCAGCATGCTGCTGTCACTAAATGCAAAGCCAAGCACACACTGTGGCTAGACTTTTGGAGCTGAACTTTTAAATTTATTTTTTCAAGATCTATTTTCATACATGGCTCATGAAAAGTACCTGAATGTTCTATTCACCCATTAGTAAGAAAGAGTCCTCTTGAAATCTTGACTAAATAATGAAAATAGTATTTTTGTAATGATTAGTGTCTTAAATCCCTTGGAGGGGAATACTGTCTTTAACTTGTGTTTGTTTTACTGACTAGCACATTGCTGATCCTATGGATGAGCAGAGAGTTTGCAGAGGGATGTAGTGACAAATAGAGACTGTAAACCTTGAAACAGAACTCCAGATAGCATTTGTCTTAAAATAATACACTGCTGCTGTGAAAAGCAGAAAAGCTATATAAGGTAATATTACAGGCCTTCCTTTGGCAATTGGAACTATAAAATAGAAGAATCTGTTGATGTTAAAGTGTAAGTGAAGCATTATATAGAATCATAGAAATGGTTTACAGAACACCATAGGACATTGGCCCAGCCTCACATTTGAAGCAGACCTAGTTCAGTAATAGGTAGATCAGCTGTGGTTTAGTCTTTCCAAGTCCCAAACATCTGCAAGATCAAATATCTGTTCTCAACTTCATCACTCCATTCCTCTTTGTCTGGAAATGCACTCCTATTTCCTGTTTGGATTCTGAGGATTAATTGGTTGATGTTTTCTGAGATATCACTGATGTAGGTACTATGTGATAATTGGGACACACAGATTTATTGCTATAAATATATATTACCATGGTATATTTTGATTTGGAGCTGATAAGATAGTACATCTAGGATCCAGAGATGGACAAGTTAGATCAAAACTATGTATTTTATTATACCTTTCTTTTAAGTATTATCTTATTTTCAAGACCAACTGAAGTTTAGAAAAAACCTGTTCCATAGTACTGCAAGAGTTGTAATAATGTGAAAGCTTCCAAGAGAACATTCTTTTCTTATTGCTCTGAAGAGTCCCACGTAATGAATTCTCCAAGCCCTAGTCTGGTGGCCGTGCAAGTCACATAATTGCCTTTGCTCATGTGCTTGTGGTTTTATATCCTGGGTTTGAAGATTTAAGAACTATAACAGGTGTTCTGAGTTAGTGCCTGTTACTTGGCTTAAACTGTTGATCATTTCCCTAATGTGCCATAAAACTGGAACTCTTTCTCCACACTGTGTTTCAAGTTTTCCCTGGACACTTTTCTCCCCTGTCCAAAATGTTCCCTTTTGTTGCCAAAGAGCATTGACAGAGTCTCACATAACAAAACCAGCAAAATACATGTGAATGTCTAACTGCTCAGTTTTCCATTGCAATGATTTGATGAGTTTCTCTGACCACTTGCTGCATTTCAGACTGAGGCAGCTGTTGGTTTGCCCTTGTCACATCAAATGCCCATCCCACAGATAACAGCTCTGCAAGATGTATGGGAGTTGTTCAAAGGCACAGGATCAAAGTGTGGCAGCTGCACTGTGTTCTGAGAGGGACAGATCTGATTGTCCCCATCTCTTGTGACCAGGCATCTGCAGGCAGTTCCTGAACAACAGAATGCATGTCCCTGTGCTTGTGGCTTTAATAGTGTAATGCACACCCTGTACTAGCTCTTGGACTCCATTTAAATTCTCAGTTCCTTCCTTTGGGACAGCAGATCATTAGTTGGCACTTTCCAGGAATGTAATGGGCATTGTGGGAATGCTTGATAACCATGTGCCTGAAGCTGTTAACAAGCACAAGGGAATTTCATCTGGTAGAGAAATGAAGTGAGAATAGCATGTGTGAGATGTGGCATATGAGCCCTGCTTGTCATGCCTGCCCAGGCAGCATGCACCTTCCAAATTCTGCTCAGCTGCAATGCCCAAGAAAACAGGATCCATGGTCTAAATGTTTGTCATCTTAATCCTCGCTGTGTAAGCATAATGACCAGCTTTGCAGGATCACCACAGCAGATGTGTTCCCTCTGTGTCTCGAGAGACACTAACTAACTTTTTTACCTAAGAAAAAATATTTTAGAAACACAAATGCTTCGCTGCAATTGAGAAAATTTCAAAAAGTACAGCGAACTTGCCACAGTATGGATCTGATTAGTTTGGGCAATACTTAGATATTACTGAAGTGTAAACACTGAGCAAGAAATTCTAGAGACACTATAAAATATCTGTACTAAATACGGGTTTTTGTGTCATAATTTTACTTCTCGGTTCCTCCTCAGTATTTGACATACAGGAGGAGGGACAATTTTTTCATGAAATTGATTATGTAGGATGCATTTTCCCTTTTTATTCCACACCTCTATGGTATGTTCCATGGAGGAAGATGGTTTCTTTTTGGTTTGCTTTGCTTTGTTTTTTTCTTCTATTCCCTTACCATTTCACAGTTGCTCCTTCCTCAGACACTTCACACTCAAACTCCACTCTCTCTCCAACCATCACCATCTGGTCCTCCAGTGGGTGAATGATCAGGATTGGAGGTTCTGAAAATAAAGAAAATTTTATTAAAACAGTATTCTGAAATGGTGGAGACCAGAGGTAGATTTCACCACTCTCTGCTCCATAGGAAGAGTCCCTGAACAAATATATGGTGATGCTATCTTAGAACTTAAAATTTATTATGCCAGATCACCTTATCAGAGTTTTCAATTTACATTTTTATGAATTGGAATAAAAATATATCATTAAACAGTTTTCACATATATTCTAAATTTCTAAACAGGAGGAATTACTTTTCTGTACTATTTGATCTGCTTGTAGAGCTTGGGGCACATTTTGTCTTGAGCAGAATCAAATTTTTAAATAAGTTTCTAGCCCCATTGTTGAGATGTAAATAACTTTCTGAATGAAAAATAATGATAACTATCATTGTTCTGCTTTCCTGATTAGTGTCAGGCAAAATTTTCCTCAATTTAACTGTAAGAAAAATACCTACTTCAATAGATCTCAGAATATGTTAATATGTTTTCAAATTTCCTTTCCTGTAAGATAAATCTGAGAGTAGATGAGAGAATGTCAATGCTAAATGTTAGGGAAGGTCTATTTCCTTCTGCTACCATTGCTCACCTTTTACAAATAATTCTGTGAAACTCTTCTCATCCCCTACCACACATTCATATGCTGCATCATCAGCCAGAGAGCAGTGGTTTATAGTCAGTATTCTTTTATTTCCAACAGCCTCAAAAATATATCTGAAAAGAGAATATAAATGTAGTTATCAGGAAAAAACCCTTCTGGACCTAGTCACTGTCTTGTCCTGCCTGAAAGAAAAAAAGATTCCTCCTCTTTTTCTGACATCAGTGGCAAGATTTGTAAAGACTCAAGCCCAATAGGCCTGTCCTGGTACAGTGAACAGAAGCAGTGTTTGAAAAACAAACACAGGAAATTGTGGGGAATCTTCCTCCAAGTGTGAGATGTGATCCTGTGAATGGTGTTGGATGCTGTCCTAAGATCTAGCATGACTACCATTAAAAATGACTTCGGCACAAAATCACTGGAAACTTGTTTTACATACAAGTTACACTGAGGAAATTCCCAGATGAGGAGAAAGTGCATTTGAGCCCTGGATATACCCATCAAGAACAGAATATAATCTCAGGACTTACTTGCTAAATTGGTAGACGAAGGCATCCAGTCCCACATGTAGATATATAGAGCAGAGGGAAGAAAAAAGAAAATGTTATGACAACAGCAAACTGACCCTGAGCCATAGCACTACATAGATCCTTTCTCTCCTATTTCTCCCTGTTTATTCCTTTCTTTCTCAGAAAAGCTAGATTTTTCACTTTGTCCAAGCTGTAGCTCCTTCCTTTTTGAAGTTCTCATATTTCTAGTTTACCTGCCGCTCACTTGGATCTCCTGTCCATTCTTCAGCCATTTCACATCAGCATCTGGATTGGCAACTTCAACCATTAATTTAATCTTTTGCCCCTTGTCTACTTGGTAAGCTGGATCCAGTTTCTTGAGGAATGCTATGATAAAGAATGATTAAAAAAAAGCCTTATCATTTATATATATTTTTTTTTTCATTCTGGGTCATGAAACAAATCTTTATTCCCTTTCATGTTGTTTACTATCATCTTCAACATTCCCCAATTTCTGCATGCCTGTTTGAATTTTTACCCTGTCTGTTCTTCATCCTGTACCATTTTTCCTTAATGTAGGATGACAAGCATGTGCTGCAAACCAAAATAAGCAAAGGAGAATACTCTAAATAAGATATGAATATGTATTTCAACATATCCTAAACAGAGTTACATCTGCCCATGCAAGAAAATTATACTTGGTCTTCTCAGTACTGATGAATGAAGGCTGTTGCCTCCTCTGCTTCAGACTTTTTAAGAAGTCAGTTACAATTAGGCAATTAATACTTTGCAGGACTGGAAAAGGCTCAAGAATTCCAAGGGTATCATACCAATGAAAATTAAATTGTTTAAATATGTCACTGTTGCCTGACATACTGACTAACTTGGGTGGGGGGCAAGTAGGGGATGTTGTTTTATGTTCAGGGAAATACAAGGGGCCAAGCTTGTGGAGCTGGTGAAGTGAGCGTGTTCAGTATGTCCAGAGTTCAGAGCAAGGTATCTCAGAATATTGGGCATAGCTGCAATCTTTGGTAATCAGTATTTCATATGTAAAGGCTGGGTAATAGCTGGAACAGGAAATTACTACTTCTCATGATCTTGTATCTCCTGCTGTAAAGAAGATATGAACACTATATTTGGAAGAAAAGCATCTCACCAACCTGTGCTTTTTTTCTCTTCCTTCTTTATGCGTTTGAGGCGTTTCAGCATCCCACGCAAATCTGTGATACCATACTGGAAAGCAATTTTCTCGTATTCCGTAGGAGGAGCTTTCCTCAGGATATCCCAGACATCAACATCAGATTGTGATTCAGATTTTCCTTCACCTCTGCAGAAATGGATCAGAGTCTCTGAGTGCTGCTATTAAGAGTATTTAAAGAAAGCTATAGGGTTGGCAGCTACATATTGTCTTGATGAAGCCATTTCTTAAAAAAAAAATTAACAGTCTAGCTTTTTACTATATTATTACATAAAATAATGAAAAAAAACCTGGTGACTTGTTTTGATTTTATTTATATATAGTGATTAAAATTGAATTCTGTCCTGAAGGGTTTATTTCTAACAACCAAAACTAATACATTTTAACTTCCTTTAATGATGGGTAATGGAAACATAAGGAAACTTATTTTCTTGTCATGGTCAATAACAAAACATGGAACACAGCAAAGCAAGGAACTGAATTGATATGCTGGCAACATCTTAGAAAAAAGGTGCTTGGTTTATGTAGGTAGGAGGCGTATCCTTTTCTACTCAGGACAATTTTTATCTTCACTGAAAAGAATCACAGGTTATTAAGACGTTGTGAAGGAAATTGTTGTCTGTAGTAATCTATAAAGCATAAAGAGACTGGTGAGTAGTGACAAACAAGACAGTATTTACAATGAACTGCTTATTTTATATTTTAGCTGAAGAATTAGTGACAATGAAAGAATTAATGTTTGGTTTAGTAAAACTAAGGGAAAATTTGGCTGTCTGGCTTTGGGAGGTGTTCCTTTTTATCTGCCATCATATCTTTGTTTGAAAGATCATAAATAGAAAAGGAAATTGGCATGACCTTACCGGTTGGAAGGGCGCAGGAAGCTGCTGTACTCCAGAAGGACGCAGAAACCGTGTGGGAAAATACGCAGCATCCCAACGGGCAAGAAAAAGGGCAGCATGTGTTAGTACAAAAGAGCCACGAATCTCATCTTCACCCTTAGCAGAACATGCCTGTGCTTCAGTAGTAGGGAGATGAAGGAATTCATGCAAATGCTCTGAAATGGGCTTGAGGGAAATGCTGATCCATACTGAAATCAAACTCACTCCCACACTTTGCATATACAGTTCTGCTGTGGGATTTATATGCTGAGTGCAATCACTTCTGTTTATTCCTACTTATGGCTGATCACCTTCCAGGGAAACAAATAACTCTACTTCCTCCTGCCATCATGGTATTTTTGCCTGTCATAGTTTGCATTTTGGTAAATAGAGAAATTATGGAAGAAGTAACATTTTACTGAAAAATTCTTAGGAGAAAGAACTTCCTGTGGCTGTTGTTTCTGATTGCCATCAGCACCAAGCAGATTCTGGTGCAGCAGAACACACCCTTATAATGAAGTCATGTTCAGTGGTAAACCCCAACAAGAAGACAAGTTATGCAATAGGTGATGCAGAGAAAAGTGGAATGTTATTGGGTGTATTTCCAGTTTTTGCAGGAAAATCACAGTCTAATTTGTTTGTGAGAAATATTGCTACTTAACAGTACTACTGTAGTCAATCCAGACAGCAGATATAACCAAACATTTCTGGTACTCCTTTCATTGCCAAAAAAGTGTCTGCTTGCAATAGGAGCACTGTATTTAATAAAGTGCTTCAGTCCAAGCTTAGAACTTCCAGCACCTTGTAGCTCTTGAACAGAAAGGAAGCAAGAGAAGAGGATTTCAGCTCACTGAGACTGAGCTGAAATCTGGTAGGCAATATCTCATATCATCAAAGTGCTTTAGCACTCGCTAAGCCCGAAGCCCTCACCATCACTCACTGAATTGATAGGAGGAGCTGAAGGTTGGAGTGCCTATGATAAGAGCAGCATACGGGGTATTTGCTTTGCCATAACACTGCATCAACACCACAAAAAAATTTTACCAGGGTTCCTCTTCTATATACTTATCATTTAGTTTAAGGCTGCTACAAATAACTTTTAGTTTTGCTTAGCAGGAGATAGGAAAACTGAACTGATTTGCCGCATAGGTCAAGATTTTTTTTTTTTTACATAAGCAGTTCTTGGGCTTGTTGCCCTGATCATGTCAAGGAGTGGCTTTCAAATATTTCTAAAGACATGTATATTAAAATAGATATATAAGTACTAAATACTAAGTACTATATAAAGGTAAAGGTATATAATATTTCTAATATGTATTTATTATTTCTACTAATACAGTCAAACTTCTGTGGAGAAAATGTATCTAAAAAAGTATAAAATAATAGGAAATAAGGAAGACTTAAGAAATTAAAATATTTTCATCTTCCTTAAGACATTACATAAATATTGGTAGTTTATCTGCCTACTTATAGGCTTGTCTGTATATACACACTTTATATGTGAAAATTTACGGGTAGGACTATTCATGGAGATTTCAGAAATGTTTTGTGTGAGTTATTTCTAAGTACATAATGAGAAAAATCTTCCAATTTCAAAGGAGTTCCAAAGGAATCTAATATCTTTCACGACTGAGAAGACCTCACTAGTTTTTGCTTTAGCTTTCCCATTACTCAGTGTCATCCCATTGTTTTATCTTGCAATAGTGTTCTGGTGTATGTAATATAAGAAGTTTGAACATAGGAAAGAATATTGTCTCTTACTAGTAAATACTAATTTTTTTAAAAATTAAAATAAAATACTTTTGAGTTTCATGCAAAATGGGACTAAAAGCTAGAGTTTGTAATTTCTGTTTAACTGAGTTCTGAAAATAGAAAGAAGAAAATGTTTGCCTTTGAGCAAAGTTTTCCCATCCCAGCACTCCTTTTCACTATTTTGCATTTGTTGAAATATTCTCTTTGATCCCAGAAAGAAACAGAGTTTGCCCAGAGAAGCTGTACTTCTCCACTACCAAAAGAAACTAAGCAGTGTATGAAAAGTAATAGGGCACTTGGACTCATGAGGTTTCTCCCACTCCTCTGTTCTTCTCCCTGATGCTGGGGATCCTTATTCACAGAGATCACCTCATAGGTTAGCTATGCTCTTGGGGGCATCAAGATGCAGCTCAGTGAACCTGCTGTAAATGGAATATGCAGCTGGTATGTTTTAAACATATGTGGAGGGGTTAAAAATAGTTTTGTACATCCCAGAAATGGTTCCTTCCTATCCAGTTACTGTCAACTGATTGGACTCTGTCAGCTGTCACCTCCTTCAAGGTCTCTGCTCACTATCCCATTTAATAGTCCTGTGACAGCTGTTCCCTTCCTCTTCCCAATGACCTCTCCTTGGCCCATGACATCTGTATGTCAACACCAGTTAATTAAATTACAGTGATAGGAGATACAGTGTCAAATGAAGCTCTTTATTATAGTGAAGCTATTTATTATAGAATGATCATTACCTGTGGATTGAGGGACACTTGTAAAATGGTGTAAGAAAGCAGAAATGGTAAAAGAATAATTCTTGATTCTGTTTGAATCTGCATAGCTCTTGAGAGTTCCCCAGCATGAGATCCCTTTTCCTGTTCTATTTCAATGAAGAATTATTTCATTCCATTATGAGATTTTATGTCTATCTGTTCTCATTAATATAAGTGGTCTTCAACCTGAGGTGTGCAAAGCCTGAAGAGTCCACTAATTACTTCTGAAGTGGCTGTGAAAAACAACTAGGAGCAGTGAATTTATGTTCTTAAATTCACTAGGCAGAGATTTGTAATTCAAGAAATGGCAGAAACACTGTTAAAAAGCAGTGAAATTGATAAGCTTCTTTTAATAAATTATATTTGTAGCCTAACAAATAATAGTTAAATCAATAAATTTAATATTTCTGTAAATACTTAAGATTGTTACTGCTGTTTTGAGTTTGATTACTGCTCAAAACTAATTATGAGAGCAAAAGAGAAAGGCACAAGGAGAGGGGCTCTTAGTACTCAGCACCTCATTCAAGCTGAAGACCCTATATGCAATTATGCAAATATTTTCATGCTTGCTTTCATGTATTTAAAATTTGATAAAGAAGATAAGCTATTGCTTTATGCCTTACATCTTCTATGGAAACTAGAGATTGCTTATAACAACTTGGGCTCATGCTGGAACAAGAAACTTAGATATCAATGTCAGCTATAGAAAGTTTGATAGGTGTCTTTTCTGTCTGATCTGTCTGTCCCCCTGAAGTGTTCTGCTTTTGGTGTCACTGCTAAGCCAGGATTCACCCATGGACAGATGCCCTGCATGGAGTGTAACACAGGGGTTTGTGCACATGTGGCCTTGTTTGCCCCACTGAAGTTTGAGTGAATTAGCCTGTGGCTGTTATGACTTTATTGCTTTCTGCAGGGAGTTATTTCACATGTCAGCATGATCCTGTACTCTTTGTGAGGATAAAACAGTTTTTATAAATAGTGATACCGCTACCTGAGCAGAGAGTAAACACAGATTCACAACACTCATCCAAGTAGTTGATTGTGGAAACTTAAACTAAGAAAGTTTAGACTTCCAAAACATGAATCTAAGTGACAAGTTTTTATAGTAGTTTCAAGTGCTGGAAAGACAAACTGAGTGGCCAGGGTCAGTGAACAGAAAGAAGCAAGCAAATAGGCAACAATATTATGCAAATGATTTTTCTGATTCTAAATACTGTGACAACAGGAATACAAAACAGCAGGTCATTGAGAAAATCTGGAAATTCAAGGAAATTTTAGAACTGGTTGTATGAAAGAAAGTAATGGTAAAAGCCAAAGGATGTTCAGAGAAATACATTGATTGTATGAAATTGTCTTAATTTTAACCTTAGAACTGTTTAAAAGAATTTCTGTCTCAGAAATTAGCAGACAACAATTGTCTTTCGCACTATTTTTTCCATGTTCTACACGTAAAGACGACAAAGATGCATGCATTATTCCAAACCAAAGGGTTCTTATATTCAGTCTGACCCATGCATTTATAATAGAATTAAATAGAAAGCTTACTCTCTGTTGGCAACAGTGGAATCCAAAACATTCAGATTAACAGTTTGGTAAAAAGAGAAGAGCATAAGTAAACAGGTTATGAAAACAGATACAACAAAGAAAGATGAGAATTAGAGAAGAAATTACAGGGGGGAAAAAAGTGAAAGTAAAAGTAACAGAAAGAAATGCCAATTACAGTTGGAAGAGTAAAACATATTTGTCATATTTATGCAAAATAGAATATCTATATAATAGTTGAACAGTGCAATAGTTTACATTTAGGTATCTAATAAAAAAATATTGGTTCTTAATAAGGCAGCATTATAAATAGGTATTTTAATGCCCGCCCTTGCTCCCATGAAAAAGGCTGCTGGAAACCTGAATCCAAGAGTTTTCTATCTTGGGAAAGATAATTTCTTTTCTTTTTTTCTTTTTATTTTTTCTCCGATATAAACCGAGCAGAAATGCAGCAAATGCTGTGTATTTCAGGAAGTAACCATAATTGCCTATCATGCTTTTTCCATTTAGAGCTGCTTTAGGAAAATGACAAGGATTCTGAGTTTGTGAACAGAACTTATTCCAGTTCTGTTGTTTCAGAGTCGTTCAACAGAAGCTTTATTTCTCTAAGTCTATGGATTTTTTTACTCACCTTTTTTTCAGTAGAGAGCTGAAATTAAACTCTGCCCCATCATCATGTCCCTCGGTACTGTACAGGTATAGAAAAGCCATAATTAGTTTCAGAAGGAAAAGGGAATAGCTTGTGAGACTATAACATTATACAGATGACATATTTTTGTAGAGAAGTAGTAGATGGGTTTATAATGAATTAGAATGTGCATTGACATGGAAGGTGACTTAATTAGGCTCTGTGTTCATACTAATTTGCATTTAGGTTTAAAAATAAATGTAATGAAATTATATTTTTTTTCTGTGCTGATTGAGCAGGAAATTCTACAGGTTATTAATTTGGTCATCATATTGATTTGGAATGTATTCATTATCATCCGTAATAGGTGTTGCAGAAGCTTCCCCCTTTCCTCTGTCTTTTAGTAATGTGGATATTGCTTACAGTTGGGACAGTATTAATCAAGATTTGTGGAATGCCTCACAGTCTAAAATCACTGGTTTTACCCTTAGTATTATCCCAGCTGTAATTGTTTCTCGAGGTTCATTGTGTTACCAGGATTCATTACACTGAAAAAAAAGGTATAGCATCATTGGTGCTTGGGAGAGTTGAAGGAGGAATCCTGTGATCTGGCTTTCAGCCTGAGATGAGGTTCAATAGGCCTTTGCTCAACAAGCATCATGACAAGCAATGTTGTGATGAGATGGTCTGAGAAAACAAGAAGCACCAGGCAGGAGTTTTTTGAGTGTAGTTCCACCTGTTGCATATGGTAAACTCAGATGGAATGAACAATGTTATTTTTGGTGTTCTGAATCCAGTAGGTTTTACCTGTGCTTCTGAACATTTGTAATATTGACCTACTCTGGAAATAGCATAAAGTCACTACAATCTCTTCTTTAGATTTAATTCCTAAAAAAAGGGTCATCTTTGCATTCAGATGGGATTTAGAAAGCCCAAATGTATTTTCTTCATCTCAACCAGTCTACTATCATCAATGGCCAGCTGCTCTTTAACATCTCTGTTGTCTTGAGTGCAAGAATCTGGTGATTCCATCTCACAGCATTCATATTCTTCCAGAAGCAACACCTTGCATTTAATTCTTGTTTCATAGGCAGAATTTTTTCTTTCCAGCTGTACTGGTGGTAGCTGTAGACCATAATGCTGCTTCTGTCCACACACAGTCCTAATTGCCTCAGAAAAAAACAGTCTGTCTATGGAATGTAAATCAAAGTGTTGGGAAAACTCAGTATTTCAAGAACAAGAAGTTTTAGAAGAAAACAGCCTAAACAAAAAAATGATGAGCATTTTAGAGGTACTGTTAAAAAATAAAACAGAAACAAGTGCCAAGTTTCTTGTGCTGCTGGACAATATAAGGTTAAACAACAATTTAGAGTCTGTGTAATTTGAAATATGCTGTGAGAAGAGATCTTTTCTCTAAGAAAATGCTGTTTTCATATCTTTGGTTACTTTCAGAATAGTACAGTACTGGAAAGGGTAATTTCCTGGGCATAAGGCTCAAACAGAGAAGTGTGGTTTTGGCCTTACTTTCACAAGAATTTGCATATTTGCAGGCATAAAATGTACATAAAAATAACTATTGTAATCAGAAATTTGGAAAGGATTTTCTGTGATCATATATTCAGTAAATCAGATCTACAGCTGGGAGAATAACTATTCACCTTATTGTTTCACAAGTGGTAGTTAAAGTTTCAGGAAAGACCAGCAATCAAGGTTTAGCTTTTTGAAGAATAAGACTAGTAATTGCTTTAACATGCATATAGTTAAGTCTAATCTCAGAATTCCTGTTTTTGCTATAGTAGAAAACATTAGGAGCAAAACGCAGAGAGTGAAAATTTTAATGATAATATGATGAGTGTGCTAAGAAACAACAGTTTTTAAGTTGTGTGTTGGTACATTTTTGTGAGCAACAACAATTTTAGCCAAAATGTGCTCAGCAGATAGGAAAGCACGTAATTCAGAGGGCAGACATGCATATAATTTAAAGTTACTTTTTTTCTTCTGACAAGGGTGAGAAGATGCCACTTGCCAAACACATGCATGTTCTCTAGATGAATCTGCCTCTCACTGATCTACCAAGCTACTCTTTTCTTTATCTGTTTTTATCTATCCTTTTATATTCTTATCTTTTAATTTTTCTTTTTTTTGTCTTACATTACTTCTTATTCGTATGTATAAATACTATACATTATAAACAGTGATTTCTTTGAAATTTAAGCTTCACCTTAATTCTGTGGGGTTGTTTTTTTCTTTTCCTAAGCAGAGAGAGACAGTTCATTGTAAGACTTAAGTTTGTCTGCTGACACAGTCAGTGACTACCTGAGAAAGGCTGAAGTCATCCGTCTCCCCCCTCCTGCTAGGCTCCTGAGTGGGGGTATCAAAGACACAGCTTCAGATTTAAACAGTTCCATTCAAAATCTGGCTTCATTTTTACAGGAGAAACTGCCATTTTGAATAGCCTGAAGCTGCTCACGCTGCACTCCCTTCGAACTGATTCAGAATTCTTTTAATTGTGCTGACAAGAAGAGAAACTCTCCTTTCACTGCAGTGCAATAACACAATGCAGTTATGCACTGAGCGGCCACTGTGTTACAGTGAGGCTGGTGAGCTACCTACAGATGGACTTAACTGTAGATAAATTCTGCTAGCCTTGTTTAATTCTTTGGGATAAATGTTAGAAAAATTCTCATATAAATATGGGACTCAGAGAGATACTCAAAGAGTTGCCACAGATGATTTGTGTCCTATAGAAAAATAGATGTCGGAATATTCTTGGTCTACTTTTCAAAAATACATATAAAAATTAAAATAGAAACTTACTTATTATTACATGAAGGAAAAAGAGAGCACATAATAATGTCTAACACTAAAAAAAATCCAGCCAATTTTGTGAATCTTACTAATAGAAGGGAGCATTATTCCATTAAGAGAGATATCAGTTCGGAAAGTATTAAAGATGGGGGGAGGCTGGCCTTTTCAACACCAGTCTTTAATATCTAAGACTACCTGAGTTTTCACCACTCACAATATCATTGTCATCATTCAATTAATATAGATATAGAACATGAAAACAGATACAATCAAAATGCTTGCAGGAATGTTATCAGTTATATGCTCCTTACAGAGCTCGCACCCAACTCCACCCTCCTTGTTTAGAAAATGTTTGTACTAAGGTACATGTAATTCCTCAAGCCAGACAAAGTCAAGACCAACACCCCACAGTATCTTTTCCATCTCTATTGGTCTATATCTGGAGTGCTCTTTACAGGCCTGGAAAAAAGGTGCTGAAGTTCTTGTTACAATTGTACACATTATGGATTGCCTAATTGAAGGCAAGCTTGATTACTACGCTAGTACAATGTCCAAGCTCTCTTAGGTGATTTCCAGGAGTTGTATAGTATTTTAATAGCAGAAATATTTTCTTAGTAGACATCTGTATCTTTGTGTTTGTTTGTACAACAGCTTTGCTTTTTGCTATTTTAATCTGGGAAAGTAATGAATTCCACAAGGATGTGCAACCTGATCTAGACAGGTTTCTGTGCATACTCACGTGCGGCGGAAGGCAGCTCGAATGTCCAAGTCTCCACTTACAGGTGCTTCTGATGTGACAAAAAGTAACAAAGGAAAATGGGAAAGCAAGTCAACAAAATGCAAAAATACACTGCTATTTCTAAAGCTTTGCTTTGCCGACATTTTTAGAAATAAATTTTTATATTGTTAATTGTGATTAATTGCATACTGAAAGATTAACGCATCATCTTTAAACATGTAGCCTTCACTAATTAGCTTTCAACATCCAGTGGTTTTTTTGTTAACTTTTTTCTGCCTCATGTTTCATAATGACCTGGAGCCTGGATCTTATCTCTTGCTTGTCAATTCTCCTGCTGCAAAATTTTAATTTAAATAGGGTCTTCACAGAGTATTTAAACCCTAATGAGAATATAACTGGACATAAACTGAATACTGTTATTATTAATAAATTATAATCTATCCTCTGACAGCACAGGTAAATTCCTGGAACTATGTAGAGAGGTACAGAAACGTAATTGAGGATGTTGTATAGAGAGAATTTTATTATATTATTGGTATAAATTGGTGTGCTGCTGCTGCTGCTAGGAGAAAAACTGTTCTCAGTTGCTGCTTCTAAGTCTTATGAGTTCCTATCTAGTGAAACTATAAAAATTAACACTGCTGATCAAGTAACATAATGAATTTTTATCTTTACATTAGGTTCACTGGTAGCTGGATACAAGTTAATGTTGCAGTCCCTTCAACAGAATTGCTGAAACCAGAAATGGTCCAAATATCCAGCTCTTTCAGGTCTCTTATTCTCATGCCTATACTCTTTTACTTAAAGTTTTCCACACTCAAGGCAAATTGATGTTGAAACATACTTCCTTTTCAATTTTTATAAACTTTTCAGTATAGCATTTGTGAGGGTGGCACCATGCATTAAGTAAAATGAGTCATCTGCTCTTAAACAATTTTAAGAGACAATTTATATATCTTCCTTTATATAGGAAGGAAAAATGAATTGACAATAGTGTCACACGTCTAAATCTATTTTTTTCAAATATCCATTTTTTGTACTGAACTTTTGCCAAAATAAGAATGAACTTATCTTCTATTCTAGGGGAATTAAACATCATGAAAGAATGAATCTGAAACCAGAATAAAGTCAGAGAAAAGGTGGGCAGTTTTGTTTCTTTGTGTGTGCTTTCTTTAAAAGCATCACAGTTCTGACTAGAGTGACAACCAAGTAGTATTTCTAATGATCCCAATCCCATTCTCCTCTCTGGATCTTCAGGTCTATACTTCAGGTCTATGCTTATCTAAGTAACCATTATGTACCAGAAAGAATTGTTGGTGGACAGGAAAAAAAAATACAGGGGCAGGAAGATAAAAAAAAATAGATGGAATGAATCCACCTTACCATTGACTGTCAGGCTGAAATTAGAGCTATCAAACTTGTCCTTGGTAGACACCTCACATCTGTACCCTCCTGCAAAAGTCATGTTTGCTTCTATGATTTCCATTTCAAAGGTGTACACCTAGAAGAGACATCAATGATACAATAATTAAGTTAGAAAATGAAATGGTGAAAGAGAAGGACTATATGGACAGAAATAGACAAAGGATGAATTACGTCTTTGTGTCCTTTTAGAACTAAGAATCTTGCGAGTGTCCAACTCATTACTGTAACAAAAAATTACCTATAATCCCCAATTCAGTAGAAAGAGCTGAAGACTGCTGTCAGTACAGGTATTCCTGAGGATACAAAGGTGCATTAGCAAACTATGCTGGGACATACACTAATTGCATGTGCACTGGAAACAGGAATAAAGCTTTCACCAAGCAGTTTTAGCCTCTTCCCAGAACTTATGCAGAACATGCCAGAATTCAGCAAAAGGAGTGGCTAATGTGAGCGAGCCTGTCCACTTTCATCCAGGAGAGGGTGGTAGTGGCTCGTGTACCACAGAGGAAACAAAGTCGTGGTACAGACTCGTATTCCTGCTCAGGTGCCTTTGGACAAATTTCTGGTAAAAAATGTGTCTTACTCAGCTACGCTAAACATTCTAGACAATCCAAGAGAGCAACGAATTCCAGCACTAATAGTAGAATGATTGACCTATTAAGACCAAGATAGACAATGCTTAAATAGCTGTCTAATTGTTTTCTCCAAGTTTTTGGAGAGGAAGATGAAGGGAATCCTGCAGCAGAAAGTGCAAAACTACTCCCCCAGTCCTCCAGAAGTTTTTTCATTTCACCATAGATAAAGATTGCAAGAGTCTGTATGTAAAGATTGTCTCTTGTCTCTGTGGTCGAAACACAGACTTCTGTGGATAAGTATGGCCCTGTGTGTTGCTTTGGGTACCTTAACATCAAAACAGTCCTATTTTAGTTTATATTTTCCTCAGATTAAAGATTAGTACCTAGAAGACTGAGAAGTCTATTCTGCCAATTGTACCTTGGTATTTCGATCATAACTGTCATGTAGCTGCAGATGTTTCCCCACTTTGCTTCCCAGGTCCATCCACTTTCCTTTGAACCATTTCACTGATGGCTTCTTCAGCAGGCTCTCACCTGCAACTTTGGCAGTGAATGTGATATTTCCACCTTGCAGGAGAAGTAGATTAAAGTAAGATTATCAGTTATGTTTATGTGTTGTATCACTGCTATCACCCTGTACTTGGAGAAGTAATAGTCAAGCAACAGGTACAGTGCACAAACTTCACTTGACTAACATGCACTCACCAACAGTAACTTCTCCATCCTGTGGTCGTGCCACAAAGAGTCCAATGGGGTCCAGAGGTTCTTCTGGTTGTGTTTCAGCAGATGAAACTGAAATAAACATCATAATTACTATTTAGATTTTTTTGCATCAAACTATATAGTGAGCTAGTTAATTAATTTAAAAACTTGTCAGTAGATTTATTCTGCCTCTGAGATTCTTATTGTTTATGATCTGCTTTCATTTACTGTCTTTATCTCACACTAAGGAGTTCCTGTGAATATTCTTCCCTTCTGCTAATAAACCAGACTTGATGTCAATGTTAATTTTCTATTACCTTCTGTGTTTTGGCTGCTTTCTGCTGGTGGAGCAGGTGACTCTGAGGCAGCTGGGGCTGGAACAGTTTCTGCAGGGGTGACTGTCTCACTCTTTTCTGGAAATGAATGTAAGCCAAGATTAGAGAAAGTCTATTTCCTCTTTCTTTTTGAAGAAATTTTGCAAAAGAACAGCCTTTAATATATTTTAGGAAATGCAGAGAAATTAGCTGTTGTTTCCTAGAGCTTAAGGATGTGCTGAAAGCAGAAGGGGCCCACTGAAGCCGGATGATGAGGCTTTTTCTTTTGCTGAGCTCAGAAAGAACTGATGCCTGCTTTTTAAAATTCTGTAGTCTTGATGTGTAGAAACTTGTCAGGTGATGAATAATGCTATTAGTTGTTGCAAATGTCAGTAAATGAAAGTAACTACTGTCAGTTTCTGAACAGAAAAGGTAATGAAAAAATGATGTAATTATTGTATTTGTAAACAGTTTTCTTATTAATGAGATTTTGTTTAACAATGCTGCTGGAATGTAATGTTCTAAAGGCTATTGTTGTGTGCAACTTGGAAAAAGCTCTAGACACTGCTAGTAAACAATATAGACAAAGTATTTTAAAAATCCATCTGTAATATCTTCCCCTGGCTTATGGAAGTTTGTATCCTCTCAATTAAACCATGATCTCAGAGACAAATTTAGGCAAATGCATTTGGCACAATGGAGAAGACAGAATTGTCTGAAAATGGAGTAGGAGTGAGCAACTGGAGCAGATGGAGGGAGGTAGAATTTCTTGAAATAGATCAGTTGCAGCAAGATATTTTTTCTCTGTAGGTAATGGAGCCACTTCCAAATAATAACGGGCAATCCAGTTACTCTGTAACATTACATACTCTACTCCACTATGCTCCATAGCATTATTTGCAAGTTTTCTGCCTATAGCAGCCTCTACATGGAACTAACCTGAAAGACAATGAGAAAAATATAATGAGGACAATATGGACCAGTTTGCTTTCAGGATGAGCTAGTCAGCAGGACCATATTTCTGCATGCTCTGAGAGCAGTCAAGTTGTTCTAATCCATACCAGGATTTCCCTTTACACATAATCTGTCATGTCCTGTCTTTGCATATGGAACAGGACATCTTGAATCATGTTAAACACTCCTCCATTTCTTTTCAGCTGACCAGAAGGTCTCAAAAGGTCTCATCATGTTGCTAGAACAAACAGGGATAGCAAAGAAAAGGAAGTGACATAAACAATGTGAGTTTGAGGCTTTTCACCAAGTTGAAAACCAAAAAGTCAAATACCAGAAGTGGTAAATGGATACAATTTCAGAGGGGGAAAAGGGATCTGGAAGGTCAAAATGTATCAAAAAATGAGTGATTTCATCTATGCTAAGCATCTTCAGATGCTTTTTCACGAGAAAATTCCAGGGAATTTGACACTTTAAATTTATTCCCAGGAAAAGCCTGGGAAAGTTTTTGAAACTTCCATGTAACTGGTCTTTTAATGTGTTCAAAGGTAGTAATAATGGGAGATACACACATAATACAAAGGTTACTTTTCATATTCAAACCCTTCTTGAAATACGCATTTTTGGTAGCAGGAGATTTGGGGAATGTATGAGCTTCTAGAAACATTACAGTAAAACTTGTCAATTGTTACAAGTTTGTATTTAAATTAAATTATTATAAGAAAATTTCAGTCCTAAGACTAGGCATCTTAGTTGAGGTCAGGGTGAGAGTTAGATTAGCTTTGCTTTGCTTTTCAGTAGTTAAGTGTAAAATCTTGACAGAATTCTAAAGGTGTACATTGACATTTCCCCTATGATCTCTTCTCTGTGGACTTCTGACATCTGGAAAGAGGTGTTTTAGCCACTGGAAATGTATTCCTCAGCTTAATATGAATTAGCAGCTTCAAATAATTGGGCAAAACAGATGTGTTACTGGTAGAGAAATTTTACAATGTTATAATAAGCTAATTTCCATGGGCTTTATCTGTGAAGGTTGCATGTGGGACTGGAAATACTGATTAAACCAGAATTGCATAGGAAATTATGTACCTGGTTCCTTGACCTTGAGTTCAAATTTGACCTTGGAACTTCCAGCTATTACAGCATATGTCACATCATCTTCTTTTCCTACATTATTGATTGTCAGTGAATGCTTGTTGCCTTCTGTCTTGATGACATATTTTTCACTTTCAGTAATTTCTGTGCCAGCTCGCTGCCATTTCACCTTGATGCCAGATTTTTCTGTCTCTGCTTCAAACACAGCTGTGTTTCCGGCTGTCACCTCTGTTGTCTTTGGCTTCTTGGTAAATGCAGAAACTAAAAAAAAAGAGAGAGGGCTCACTAAAATCTGTTTTGCAGTTGTGGCATATCTGGTGTAGTCAGCTGTTGTGGCTCCAGCAGCTGTCTCCTTTCTCTCCCATCTGCCCATGCAAGTTATAAATTACAACACTTTACACAGAGAAGTCGTGGAATTGTCTTTGAGTTTATCAAGTTCTGTGTCTCACTGAGATGTCACATCTCCTCCACAATGTCATGAAATAAAGTGGAATGGATAGGAAAATCACCTCACTTTCTGTCTTCCTCTTTCTTTTTCCCCATATTGAACTCTGATTTTTTCATAAGTGAATGTTTTGGTCTATGACAAGACAGCATGGAATATATTCTTACATATCTAGCTGTCTACATTAATTTGCCATGCACTTTCATCTAGAATTATTAATTTTGTCCTAACAGCTGCTTAGGACAGTTGTTACAGAGGATCAGGATCTGTCCTTCCACAACACTTTGTGCAGTAGCCTGTGCCCTAATACACCACAAGGAATTAATGGTTCATCCTTAGTCCTTCTGTTTTGACTGATCAAGGCTTTAGTGGAAAGGAATTCACATTCCTATCGTGACCCTTGTAATTCCATTCCAGCTAAAATGATATCAATTTTTTGTATTCAGAAGTTTACTTCAGCATTAAAGTTGCACTTGCCTACATGACACTCTACAACAATTAGTTTTCTAATTATTTTCAAGATGTAGATTAAAATATTTTCTCCATGTGTCAAGAAACCCTTAGGAAGCTTATAAGGAGAATTAATGACGTTATTAATATATAGGCTGAACAAGTGTAAACCAAATGATGTTTTAATTCATATGCAATCGAAGTACCACAGCAGAGAGGAAACTGTAAACAAGCAATGTATCATGATTTTGATCCATGAGTATCTTTATCTCACTCAAGATTAGGTTTTAGTAAAGTAACTTGTTTTACTATTTTCTTTAACCTGTTTTATTTATTTATTTATATTTCTTCATCTTTATTTTGAATCAAGTTTTTCATGTCATGCTCATTCTTTTTGTCTTAATGAAACCTGTTATCATTTGCTAATTGCCACGAGCTATTTTCATACGTAAAAATACCAGCAATTAACATTCTGATTCATACACTGCATGGTTTTTTGTGCATTATTTTGTCATCTTTCTATTGACTCACCACTGTATAACTACATTTTTATAAAATACTAGTCATTTTATCACATCTAATTTTATCAGTCACCTCTG
This sequence comes from Taeniopygia guttata, assembly GCF_048771995.1. Classification (NCBI taxonomy): domain Eukaryota; kingdom Metazoa; phylum Chordata; class Aves; order Passeriformes; family Estrildidae; genus Taeniopygia; species Taeniopygia guttata. The sequence continues at coordinate 26,023,356 of NC_133030.1, read as the reverse complement.
TGGGAAATTGTCTATGGCCCTACTCCTCTGGCTGACACAAGAACTCTTCCAAACAACACAACAACAGTTATAATTAGCTTTGAACTTTTAGTTCTGCTTTATAAAAATGAAAGGAACATGGCATGAAAATGTTTTGAAAGGAAGAGCTTATATTCATGTTCAAACAAGAGCTTTAGTTCATGTAAATGGTATATTATTAATAATGCCATCTATTATTTTTATAAAATCTCTATTTTTGTAGCATGTCTTCAGACTGCATAATTTAGTTAACCTTAGTGGAGTTATATCTGCAAGGATTTAATCTGATGGCCTTTAGTCTTTAGTCATAACGCAATTCATGCTTCTTGCATTGTTTTGCAAGGATTTGAACCTTCTTAAGCATCAGTTAAAATATCAGCTACAAACACTTTTAGAATTTAGTAAAGACTGAATTTTGCTTTTCTTCATTATATAAAAACCAAAATTACATTTTTTTCAATTTCTTTTTCTTTCCCCCCCCCCCCCACTGTTTTCTGATGAAAACAATTTTAGTTTTCAATGAGCCTAGAAAAGCCTTGACTTACCTCCTATTTTAGTCTTCTGCATACTTTCCTTCCCTTTTAAAAGTGTGGGAAATTTCCCCTGGGAGTGGAACGTTCCTGCATGCTTGTAATTGAGGTTTTTTCAAATCTGGTGCAATAGTTCTTTTAAAATATAGTGCTTTGTAGAATATGGGACTGTGTACTGTAGTGTCCTACAGCGGGCTGCCTGTTACCAGCTGCACACCTTTTGATACTGTACTGCACTTCTGTAAATAACACAGCAGGGCAGGGTGTGCATTGGTGCAGTGTTTCCTAAATAATAGCAGGAGAGTTACTGTACACATCAGGCTGGGCATGCAGGACAAAACACCTGGAAAGGTGGCCAGGCTGCTGCACAGTGGGGAGACAGGTCAGTTCTGGTACCCACTCCACTACTGACTAGATGGCTCTTTTCCCTATGATTCTACAAACAAAGCAGCAAAGAGGCATGTTTTCAGTCTTTGAATGCTATTATCATCACTCTTCTATTTAAGCACAAAAGAATCTATAAATATATTAATTACCTAACAGCAAAGTGATTTGTAAAGGTTCCAGCCTACAGTGTTGGGGTTTCATGACACGCATACTTGGAAATAACTCTGATCTGCTGCACACCCTGTAAAGTGATTAGATTTCTTACATTTGCTTTGTAGATGACTCAACAAGAACAAAATTATTGGTGAGAACACAGTGAGAAATCTCTACCCTACATAAGATTTCTGGCTTTAAGAAATCTAAACACATGTGCAGAGGTTTATGAGTAAGACTCCTTGTATTCCCTCCTTTCCCTTTGTCCTGCCAAAAGACTCAGTTCCAGCTTAAAACAATTGCGAATATTTCTGGTAAGTACAGAATTGGAAAAGTCCAAAATCCCCCATGAGAGCAAAGGCCTGCAAGGACAGTTGTTGTGTATCCACTTTTTCACTGGTAAAGGAGACTTGAGTTTTAATTGAGTCTTTTTCTAATATTTGAGATTCAGTCAGGGGCAGTGTCCAGAGTGGCTTCTCTCTATCCAGCTGTATTCTCTTTCATCTTTCACTGCTCTTTCTGCAAAGGAAAACTAAAGATCTAGGGCTGGTGATTTTACAGGAAATTACTTTGCTGCAGAAGAGAGATTGAACAAATATGTGAAGAGAATACAGTATTTTTCCCTTTTGGGGAAAAAAAGGGGCTGCTCAACAGGATGAAGAGTTCAGTTATTCCCCACCCCTTCCTTGCTGCTGCTACTTCAAGTAATGTGTAAATCCAAGCTGACCAGAGGTTTTCTTTTTCTCATGCAGTTGTACCAATCCAATTCAGGTGTTTCCTCATTAGGAATACTCCTAAACAGCACTATCTAAAACTTCTGGTCTGTCCTGAGAACGATACTTCTGCCTGCTTTTATCAGAAACACATTCCTCATCTGACAATCTCTCTCACTTCAGTGTTTGGCTTCTACTCAGATACATATCTCTGAGTTCTATAGATCCATCCCATACTCTAAAGACCCTTGATTATAACAACCACCATAAGGCTGTGGAAAACCCAGTGACTGTGACACATCTTGTGTGATGTTGTGTCAGATGCTTTCCTGTGTTTATCCAGGCTCCAGGTGCCCATGCAGTTAGGTGCCATAGGGCTGGGGCATCTGATGTCCTCTGCTGCCCAGTGTGTTAACTCTGATTCCTGAGATGTTCTGACCCAGCCAGCACAGGGGGAGGGAAAGGTGACATCAGTACTAGCACACCATGGCACTTCTGGAGAGAGCAGGGAGCCATGTGAGTTACCAGTGCTGATGAAGACAGAGTGTTGAAGGTATTCTGTGTGTTTAGTGGGGATGGAATTGGTGTTGCTTTGGGGTTTTAATGGAGGAAGAGAAGAGGGATGTGAAGCTAATAAAAGAAAATGAGCCTAGGGCCACTTTGTACTAACCCATTTTTCAGCACTTCACCTCTCATAACCCAGGCTTTCCTAATCACTTCTAGCTTCCATAATGCAAACACACTCACATAACTTCTGAGTAACATAAACCAGCAAATTTTACCCCAGGCAGAAGAGGAAACAGCTGTATGTGGTCTGCAGTTATCTTGCAGAAACTTTTTGGTGGTTAAGGCTGCAGCAGCCAGAACTTGCATCTTCTAAAACTCTGGAAACACCTGAAGATGTACACATCAGCCATAACACTATATATGTTACACAAATTACAGCTTAATTGGTCAGTAATGAAAACCTCTGTTTGGAGATCTGTCATCAGATTGTATTTTGAAAATTTACTAGCAGATCTTTCAGTCAGGAGGATGAAGAAAAATAAAAAAACATTTGCTTTGGGCCAAATTAAACTAGAATGAAATAATTTCAGTTCTAAATCTAATTTTCTGTAGTAGTCACCTAAATAAAAGAATAAAACTAGTATTCTGCCTCATTCTGCCACCATTTATTAAATCTTCATACTAGCACCTTCAGCAATGTCCTTCTAACATCTATCACCAAACAAGTTTACTATTATGATTCAGGTCTTTTTCATACCCTCTATGCAAACCCCCAAAAATGGCTAAGCTACTACCAGGTTTTCTATCTATTGTACAAATAATGTTTCCTTTACTCTCTTGTTGAAATATCTATTTACTGGGCTTTTGTTTTATGAGTGTTTTGAGGCAGAGACTGTATTCCTGTTGTCTTTGTACAGCATTAAATTGTTAGTAGGTAGCTGCTAAGTACTGTTGTATCTCTAAAAGGAATAAAAATTACTATTAGAAGCTAGAAGAGCAATTCTTATTTTATTATTGTCAGAAAAAATGGAGGTAAGGTGTATATTAAAATAATGTTCAAATTACCCAAGTAATTTCATTTGCTATCAACATTCCCTAAATAATCTGGCTTAGAGTCACAAGCATCAGTTGAAAACCTATTCCTGAAATACTGGAATTTCAAAGTATGTGTGAACTATGTGAAATGAAAGTGAGCAAGAAATGTGTTTTCTACAAGAGTGAGTGTTTTTAACTATATAGAGTGGTACAAGAGAATGTGTGTTAGATTACATTTTCAGATTATATTTCTGCCTTTTGGAAATAAAATCTGTTAAAGGTATAAATTCTTGAGGAGAATCTAATGTATCTAGTTGAATGCAGATGCTAGAAACTACAGCAGAAATTTGTAATGAGTGAAATTAGACAAAATAATCACAGCTGAGTTATCTTACTGCACATTCTCTCTATTTGGTGTTAACATATGTATTGGTCAATATATTTTAATAATATCACAAAAGCAGCATTAGCTTTTGGAATTCTTTAATTTGTTAAGACTTCATGTTGAAAATTGATCTTTTCTTACACTTGGCATCTAGTTTTGCTTCTATATCATTTGCTCTTCCATTGAGTTAAAAGCCAAACAGGATAAGCCAAGTTCAGTAATGGAGCTTGTAAATTCCTTTCTGTGGAACTATATAAAGATGCTGCACATTCCTCAGTCAGGACCTAAGTGGCTTCTTGCAATTACAAGCTTAATCATTCCATGATCCAAAAGCTATTGAAAGCCTCAATCTTATCATTCCTTGCCTACTTCAGCAGCTGAGATTGCAAATTCCTGCAACATGAGCAACAGGCAAGGAATAGTTTCACTAATCAGTCACCTCTCTCTCTCTGCATCCATCACACTTTCTGAAAAAGGGGGATAGTAGTGTTCAGCTTGGTTTGAATCTTAACTTACAAAAGAGAAAACTATGTCTGTATGAATTTAGGGTTTTTTTCTGCATTCCTGTGGTGCAAAGAACTTTGTTGTGCTAGATATGTGCAAATGTGAAAGAATGAGCTCATAATCAAACTAAAATTCTGCAGTTTTCTTTTTTTTTAATTATGGAAGCCTCTGTGTACTTACAAGTTATTTGTAAATTCTTGATGAAATTTCCTAATCAGAACTGCAAAATCTAGACTCCCCAATCTATAAAATATGTGAGTAAAAGCTGACAGATTTTCAGAGAAGGTGAGTAATATAGACTTCTCCTTTTCCAGCTATAATAATACACACACTTCCCATTAAGTCCCATTTATCTACTAAATTTGGTTTTTTAAAAGTCAACTATTTCCTCCTAATGTCAAAAATATTGTTAGGGAAATGGTTGGGGTTTGTTTAACATTTCTGAATTTTCAGAACAAAAAAATGATCAAAATTTCCAAAGATAAACTATGAAGAGTTTAAATCAAAGGGAAGAACGTGAAGTTTCTGCAACAGAATCCTGTAAAAAGTGGTGATTTTCAAAGTTTGATTGTTTGCTCTGACACTAAACTCTTACAGGTCTTATACATTCTGTTGCTCTTGTGGATGGTGTAGATTTTCTAGAATGCAAAGACAATTCTTCTGGCATTCTTGAAATAAGTCGGGGAGTGCTTTACCCTGAAGTATTTTAGTTGGGCAGTTGAAAGTTAAAGAATATCTGTTGGAAAATCTACTTCACCACACCATTTTAAGTTTAATGGTTTATTCAATGATTTTTAGTTTTTTGGTGGGAATTTTTTGGGGGTTTTGTTTATTTAGTTTTTTGGGTGGGTTTTGTTGTTGTTGTTGTTGTTGGTTTCCTTTTATGTGTTAAAAGCCCTGTAAAAACGGCAGATATAAGCAGAATATTTCTGGTCATTCTTTGACATGAAGAAATTTCTTTTGCCTATACACCAGATGCACAAATTTCAGTAATACAGACTAGGGACTTCTTTGGGCTCTTTAGTAATCAAACTATATGGTGTGTGAAAGGCAGGAATTGTGATTTATCCAAGTATGAATTGCCCAGTGCTTATTTGGCCCTCCTGAGATGGTGCTCAGCATTATCCCATCTTGAAATGGCTTGAACTGTATAAACAACATGAAATAGAAAACCAAAGGGATTAGTGTCTCCTGGGAGACTGAGAAGATCCTCTCTAAAAGTTGTGGGGCATGTGACTGGTTCTGTCTCGGTCAGAGTGAGTAACAAGAGCTTTTCCTCCCCCTGCTGTGATAATCCCAGTGTTTGGTCTAGTTTGTTCATAAGAACTGCGTAGGACTAGTGATGTTAGACACCTGTTAGATTTCTCTGGAGAAATAAGTTGGAATAGAATTTCTCTTCACCATTAGCCAGCAAAAGTGGGCATCTTCACAAACAGAGACACTGCCTCTCACCCACAGAGAATGAAAATTTTAATTAAAAGGCAGTTAAACAATTAGAAATCAGAAGTCATAATGCCAAGGTGTCACTGTCAAATTTTGCCTACTCTATTGTATTTATTTTTGTCTGCATTCCCAACAATGAGACATTTCAATAAAACCTAAAAGTCATATCATTTAAAAGCAGAATATGAGTAGGATTTTCTCAATTTTGGAGTGATTACTGAACCTTTGCAGCTTATATTTTATGTATACAATTACAGGATCTAATATATATTTCTTTTTTATATACAAACCTACTTAGAAATGGTAGCCTTATGAACATGAAATTATGTTATATTTGTAATACAATGGTAGGGTTGCTGACACCGCTGTTGTTTTAGGGTTATCATACAGAGGGAACACAAAGAATCTTGTTGGAGTCAATCATGCTTTGGTGCTTTGCAGGCTGTAATGGGGGAGTCTCTGGGTGTGTAGTAGATCTGCCTCTGGCAGTGGCTGATTTCAAATATTTTGGTCAAATGAAGGTTCTTAGCAAGTTCTTTTGTGTGACCATAGGAGATTGTCTCACTGGCCAAACTGAGAGGAGACCAATGCCTCCTCAGGTCTTTGCAAAGAACAAAGGCCATTATTAATAAATCTCTACAGCTGTCACTGGCTAACTCTGGAAACTGCACATGATTAAAACATGTGCACCTTGTATTGCACATTCAGGTAGTGGCGATTCTGGGTGTGCACTGGCATCAATGAAGTGACAGCTCTAAAGTGGAGAATCCCAGATTTAGTACAGGTTTCTCCAGGCCTGACTATTGAATATGTTTACAGTTGACAAACAATCATAAATTCATATTTTGTCAGCTTTTTTTTCCAAACTTGTGGATGCAAAGTACTCCTGAGATGTCTTCCTCTGCAGCTGTCCTGAAGTTAAGTGCCTCTTCCTTTTCTTCCCAGGCTCTCTTCCTCCTCAAAACACCAGATCCATTGCATCTTGTACCCTGTTCTAGGCCTCCTCTATGTGGGCAGCATCTGAGTGATTCCTTATTTGAAGATTTTTAATTAAAATTTTCATAAATCTGAAATACTTTTCTGGCATTTTTCTATGTGGCTCTGTGACCTTGGTTTCCTGAAAAGGGCTAGTTATCTTCTGGCTCAAGGGGAAAGGATGAAGAAGGGCAAGGGAAAAGAAATTGCATGTATTCTTCACAGTACAAGGAGACAGCCTTTTTTCCCCTAGAGTTCTATTCTCAATGGTTGAAAGAAATAGAAAGAATAAACTCTGACCAGGTACTGTTTGCTTTCATTTTCACAGAGATTTCATTCACAGTAAATACCATCAAATTTTGGCAATAATTCTTCTACAAATTGTCAGGGGAAAGAAAACCCCAAACCCAAAATAAGAGCAGGAGAGGTTTATACTATTTAAGTGTCCAAGAGAGACACTACAAGCCTTTATTTATTTTTTTTTCCGAGTCTAAAGGTGACTAGGAAAGGAAAAAAGAAATTAAACACATCTGAGAATTAAATGCATTTCACCTCTATTTTTTCCTCATCCAAAGTCTCTTGAGAAAATCCTGTGGCTGAGGTTATCAAAGCAGTTAGTGATTTCTCTTCAAGATCACTCAATATCTCTTACATTTATAACTTAATAAAATAAAATTTCCTTTTCCTGTCTATTTATTTTTTCCTTTGAGACATCTCATTTCTCTAGAATGCATAATCTACTCACACTTTTCCTGTCAAGCTGTTCTTAGTTTTGTCTGTCAATTATGATCCTTACCTGTTTTCTTTACAGGCTCTGGCATCTTCACTTTGTTTCTGGTGGAGCTCCCAGCCACATCTAGGAAGCAGGCTATGAATCACATAGGAATGTGACTGCAGGGCTTTTGAGACCCCCTAAAGAAGCACTGGATGGAAGCCCCCATCCTGCTCCTCCCCTCGATCCCCCCCTGTTGTCGACTAAGGCACCTTATCAGCAGCGGGACACACTTGACAGGCGACATCAGCTGGGCTAAATATAGCCAAGTTCCAGGAGCCAGGGAGCTCAGGCCACCCAAGAGTGGCTACCACGGATCTGTTGCTATAAACCAGAGCACAGTGTGATGCTGCACATGCGTGCAGTGCATTTTCTAGCTCCAGGCATGTATTGCTCCAGCACTGCCACGTTTATAGCACATGCAGCAAACTAGATCTGATGGTTACATCTCCTGTGTGGTGGTACCTGCTTAGTCTAAGTGTGCACTTGCTTACGTTCTTATTACTTATTTCAGTTTTTGTTTTTATTGTAATTGAGTCAGAGCTGAACAGCCCCTCACATACTGTTTTTGTTGTTTCTTTTTTTAGCTCTTCATACGAAGATTGTATTTGTAGAACTAACTGTGAACTTTAAGGAAAGAACTTTCTTTTGCAGAGACACTTACACAATACTGACATTTGCAGTCACAAGTAGAAAGCATGACACTACTTATATAGTTTTAGTCCTCCCTCCCTATCCACCCACTTGATCCACAGCATACGTTTCTTGATAACTAGCAAGGGTTTTTTTTTTCTTCTTTTAAATATAATTTTTAAATTCGTTCCAAGGTTCTGTTTTATACCACTAGAAGTTTCAGTTTTGCTTAATCATATAGAAAAGATCTGGGGGAAAATCTCACTAGAAAATTATTCTTGTATGGCCATTTCATGCTCCAATCTTTGCTTTTTACTTATTCATATATTTAGCATATGGCAAAATAGTAACTGTGGACAATCATTCTTTTATTGTCATGATGGTTTATCAATTTTGAGTTTTAAGCTTTGCTAGAAAAATTCTGGAGGCCGAACACTGAGCATATTTTAGCCACCACTAGTATTGACAAAATAATTTATAAAAAAAAAAAAGTGTGGTTTTCATTTCCCCCCCCAGCTTTACTATCCTGTGGAAAACTAATTTTAAAATTATGTCATCTTTTGGCATGAAGTTCAGAATAGACCAGTGTGCAAGCCGCTCATCAGTCACTGTACTCTGTGTCTGTCTTTCACATCTGACTCTCTCAGTAGGCTGATAGGACAAATGTGAACGTGCAAGAAACACTGCTGATATCTCCTCTGATTTGAGGCCAAATACTTCCTCCCCTTCCCTTGAAGCAATTTTTTTATGGACGAGTGAGGAAGATGGGCAGGATGTCACCTGTATTTATTTTCCATTGCCTGTGTTTCTAGTGGAGCACCAGTTACCATGATATGTATTTGGCTACTGTCTTATGCCTGAGGTATTTCACTGGGAGTCAGGAAATCTGGGTTATTTGCTTTCAATTGAAACCTTTCAAAGGTCTTGTGTCTCACTTCTTCCCCACAATGAAACACAGCTATGAGGATTTAATCTGATGCAGGGAAATGATCCAAATCCAATAATAACTCTTTGCAGATTTTGTGATTTTTAATGTTATTTAAAGTAATATTTCAATTATATTGCTATGTTCAAGACTGGGAAAAATTAATGTTTTGTCTGCTATTACACATTAGGTTACCAGGGGGCAGCATTGTTGCAATAGTAAACTTTTTTCTAGCATTTTCTATATTATATTACATTATGTAATATTACGTGATATGATATGATATTACTACTTTTAATAACAAAACTGATATGCAAATAAAACATATAATTTCAGTGGTTACACTGACCCAAAACAGATGTGTAGTGGATTGTGATAACTACTTTTTAGTGCACTGCAACACTAAATAATTGTTTAGCAAGTGTGTGAAGTTTCATCCTGTATTCAGATGAAACTAATGTACAAGAACAGTGAAGCAACATGTAATAAATGTCTCAGGGCCTGTGCCTAAAAAGTGAGTGAGAGGGAAAATTCTTCCTTGTCAGAAGAATTACTGAAATTATTGCTCTGTGCTTCATACAGTGTCTTTCACCACATAATTCAAAATCAAGTTCAAAAATGACAGAAACTGGTGGCCTGCGGTGACAGGCTGTGCAATTTTGGATAACTACAGAGAAACCCAAGGATTTATCATCTATAGCCAAAGTTAACATCACCTCCTAAAAAGACTACCTAACTTCTTATTAAAAGGCTATGTATTTAGGTGCTTGTGACTCTGCCCAAATGTAGCTATCCAGGCTGAAAGTCCATATATTACTTTTCTATTTTGGGCTTCTTTTCCTGGTAGTTTCTGTTATGCCATTTAATTTCTTGTCTCTATTTCTGTTTATTTGTTTCTCTGCCTCTTTGTGTCACGAATTTACCACCTCCTCAGTGGCTCGGCAGTTTCTGAGGACAAGGCAGTGAAATTGCCTCAGTGGCTGCAGATTCACTGCTGCCAATGGTGGGACAGCGCTGGTGGGAGACCTGAGGTGGCTCAGTGCAGAGCACAGGCCCAGCAGGACTCATCCACTGAAGTGCTCATAGAATCACAGAATATCCTGAGCTGGAAGGGATCCACAAGGATCATCAAATCCAACTCCTGACTTTGCTCAGGACAGCCCCAGTATTCACACCAGGTGCCTGAGGGCGTTGTCCAGATGCTCCTTGAACTTTGGCAGGCTCCTGCTGTGACTTTCCTAGGAGCTCTGTTCTAGTGCTCACCCACCCTCTGGGTGAAGAATCTGTTCCCAATATCCAACCTAATCCTCACTGTTTCCTTTGAGTTTTTGAATCACAGAGTGTGGGTTTGTACAGAGCAAAGCCATTTGACCTTACTGACAGAACTTGAGTTTACAGGGATTTAGGAGATTTGGGTAATGCTGGTCCTGCTTATTTGAGCTTTCCTCTGCACAACCATTTTGTATCCCTACTCTTTGTACTCTATACTTGACTTCTTTCAGTATATTTGACAGCAACTTGCTTTCATTTCAGGGATATTCTTTTAACTGGCTTCATGACAGACAGCTTGAGTCGCTGCATATTCTAGACTATGGGGGAAAAAATGCAATCTGCATATGCTCAGTGAGAACTTTCTACATTCCATTCTCTGAAGAAGTTATTTTTTTCGTCAGTGGGGTCCAGTTAAGGGGTCATCAGAGTTTTCTATGCCTTTATGTCAGGGCTAATGTGGGACTTGAACTTAATCCAGACACTTGAACCAAAAGCAAGCAGGCTTTGTGTCCTGTGCTCCAAATATTATCTCCCTCAGGCACATAAAAATAAAGGTTGGGGGGCAAATAGTTGGAACTTCAGAGAGGGAAGGGATCACACCAATTTGAGAGGGAGGAGGAAATAAAAATGTGGGATTGAAAGATGGATTGGGGGAGAAAATTGGTTTTTCTAGGTAATATGGGAGGGATTTGAAATAGATTCTCAAAGGACAGGAGTATTAGATGGGGAGCTGGGATAGAAATGGGGCGGAGGGAAGAGAACTGGTGACAAGACTGAAACCATAAGAGGATGTGGGATGGAAAAACTATAAATGGCTGAACAAATAATTTGGAACTGAGAACCATTCACATAAAGAGAAGCTGACTGGATGCATATGTGAGAAAAGCTGACTTTAGAGGAAGCAATGAACTACCTGGGCCAAAGTTGAAAAAGGACATTGAGAATAAAGCAATTGGAATCTACTAAATATGGAGGCATCTACTGGCTGAATCTAAGCATGGAGAAAAGCTGAACAAAGAGCTGGGAATTGATAGCTCAGGCTGGCAGAGATAGGAAAGCACAGTGTGGGTGAGCGGGAAAAAAAGGAATAGGGAATATCTAGAGAAGAAATCTAAAATTATGTTTCTGAAAGCAGACACCCAAAACTCAGAAACTTAGGTAAATCTTAAAGAACCCAAACTGATTTGTATACGCAAATGCCCAGCTCAGCACCCAAACATTCTTCACTTTGCATAAGGCAGAGGAATCGAAGCATTCTGCACAAAGGTACCAGTGGTCAAAGGGCTTCTTTTACCTAAAGCACTGCTGCTCTGCTGCTGGGGAGTTAAAACAGAAGCTCAGAGGGAACCCTTAAGGCACAGAAACTGCATTCCTTCCTACCACAAAGCCGCTTCCCCAATCCTTTGCATAACCTTGGTCTCCCCAGTACCTCCTCCCACCCTTCTTTCTCCTCCTCCACCTCCTGCTAACCCTTATCTGCTCCACCACATCCTCATTCCCCTCCTGTCCATAGACTGCTCTGCTCATTCTCACGAACTGCTTTGGCTCCCCAGTAGCAAAAAGTAACACTGTGGGGAACCAAAGGCATGAAGGAGGATGTGGCTGGATGAGTGGAGAGAATGGAAAGAAACACAGAATGGAAAGAAAGTTGCCCTGAAAACCCTGATCTAATAGGTATGCTTGGAGTAGGGGGTTGGATGGGGTGACCTCCAAACATCCCTTCCAACCCAGGTTCCTCTGTAATCCTGTGTGCTGATGTGAGGTGCTCAGCTAAGGCAGACACGGGTGAGTTATGAGTGAGGAAATGAGAAGCAGTAACTCAGCCTACTGCTGTTTTCATGCTCTCTAGAAAAAGTTCACATTCCCCAGCTCTTGGAATAGGACTCTGATTATTTGGTTTCTATACAGACCTTTGTAATTGCACAGGCTCAACTGAGCCAACTGAATTGCAATGTGCAAATTTGTAAGAGAAGAAAGGTGAAACTTGGTGAAGTTCTAGCTCCTGTCACAGTTGCTTTAAAGACCAAGCTCTTAATCTACTTGACTGTAATATATTAGTGGGTTCCTTACAGTAGCATTTTTATTACAGGAACTACATGTTTAGTGTTTTAAGTATATGGGTATGCAAAACTATGTAAATCTGATTTGAGTGTTTCTTAGAAAAAGAAAAGGTGGTGAGATTGCAAAGTAATACACAAAATAAATTAGAAATAAATGCAAAATCTTGGAATTGGTACCACAGTCTGTGTCATATAATAATATTTTCTATCCATAATACATACATTTTAAATACACAAGTGTGGGATTTCCATTGAGAGCATACTGTTCTGGGCATTCTCAAAGCAAAAATTTTCATTGTGTTGTCATCAGTAATAAAGTCCTTGCTATGAATTTACAATGTGCAGCTAGGGTACAAGGAAAATTTTGAACAACAGTATAAATACACTGAATTGAACTGTCATGTGATATATGTACTAGTTATGAAGCTGGCAGTATAGTCTGAATTAAGCTCAATGATAATGAAGTGAATTTTGTCATGTGGACATTTGAATGAGGGAGGAAAAAATAAAAAGAAATGGAAGGCAAAGAGATTAAGTGATGCAAATAGACAAATAAACTAGGGGAAAAGGCTTACTGAGGAAAAGAAACCTGGCAATGTATAGAACCTAAGCCCTGTTGTAATCACAAGTGAAGACAAACACGGATTGTAAGCCTCTGTCAGTGTATGAGTCTTGAAATATAGAGGGTATAGAGATAAAATTTCATGGAGGAGACAAAAACCTCCAGCAGATATATTGGGATGTGTGTATATGCATTTCTCAGGAAGTTTGGAGGATTCAATAAATGTGGGCTTTCAGGCAAAAAATAAATAATAGCACCTTTAGCTGCAGTTCTGTCTGGTGCAGGTGAGTAGTCTCTTACATCTAGAAATGTCTAAAGCTCTCTTTGACTCACTAGAATTTAAAAATACATGCTGCCATTGTAAATTATTTTAAGCAGATTATTAGTATAGCCAGTGCAATTTTTCTAACTTTGATGCCTCTGATGTACAGCTAGAGGGAGTCTAATATATTTTAGGTGCAGTTCAGTATTTTGAATTTAGCTCACTGATAGTTTTCTGAATAATCTTTCCACAGGAATTGATCAGGAACCACTCAGCAGCTAATAAAGCTGATTTTTAAAGCAGGTTGCAAAGGGCCAAATATAAGTTGAATATCCAGCTGTAGTATGAACAATTGCTTTGAAAGAGGATTGATGATCTCTAACAGCAGTGGGCTGCAAAATGTTCCAATGAACTTGTCATAATCATGGGTCATCTCTCCAAATAATAACCCCCCGACCTTTTTCGATCACATCTGCCTGTCTAGTACTTGGCCACCTTCAGAGAAAATAGAATGCTTGCTCCTCTGTAATTTTGCAGAACCTGTGATTTAGTCATATTAATTTTGGCATTTTTGTCTAAAACATCCAGAGAGCTTCTGCTTGCATGTGCAGCTGAATGGCAATAATTCAGCTTGCTTGGACTGCCTAGTGTCCCAAGCAGTTGGATTGTGTGGCAGACAAACAGTACTCTGGCAGAGAAGCATCATCATTTTGTCTCTTCACAGCTGCAACACATGATTATTCACTCTTTATGCCACAGATGAAAAACCTAACCAGAAACAGATGGGGAGTAAATATTTTTAGTAACGGTATTTCAAAGCATTAACAAGAGGAAGAGAAAAAGTTTTCAACTTTGGAGATAAAATTTTAAGCCTTCTGATTAAAGTATATTCAATATTACTTTAAAAAATATTTTATTTATTAATAATATTATCCCCCCCAATAATTTTCTCAGAATCTTTGATTTCTATGTTTCTTGTGGTCAAAACCAGTGTTAAATGCAAATTATTTAATTCAAGTATATGTATAAATTAACATTTCATAGTGAGGCACAGTGCTCAAATAGCTCATTTATAGGTTCTTGTTGTTTGTTTGAATGCTTATTTTAATTTTGTATTATTTCTCCAGCATCTAATTGAATTTTTTGCAAGACTTGCTAGAGAAATGGAAAAATAGGTCTCATCGATCTTAGAAAGCTTTTAAGTAAGCTTGAAATGGCTTTTGTGATATCCCAAGCATCTCCACAATCAACTCACCAGTTGGCTCTTTTCAGTTATCATAGTTTTCCTGCAAGAGGAAATGATCCTTCTCCTCCAAATTACAGTGTCAGAGAAGGATCAGTTCTGCTTTTGAAGCTGTGTTTGTAATAAAGATATTTTTATGAAGAGAGGAATTATTACTCTAGTTTTCTTGAATATCAGATCTGCAAGTCTGATGAGTGCAAATGTCTTTAATCTCTTTTTAATTCCAGGCCAGCAGTGGAGGGTCCCCATCAGTACCAAGCAGAAAAGTCCTGAGTTTCTAGCTCAGCAAGAAGGAACCTTAATTGTGCCAGTGTTGAGTGTTCTAGTCTTCTGAGAGCAACAGCTTCCATCCTGAAACTTCAATATGGATGCAGATGGAGTTATCTGAGTTTAATTTAGTATTACAGTATTTCCTATAGGAAGTAAATCCTTTGAGTACAATTTTAGAAACAAAATGTCTTTGTAATTTGACTTACCCTAACACTAAGTGAATGAAAAACGATACTCAAATTGACATGATCCTCAAAGCATAATAACTAAAAGTTGGATTACAAGATTTTTAGAAGCATGAACGATAACTCTCTGCTAACTTTTGGCACTGAGTGATGTATTTATCATGTTCATGAACTGGGAATAAGAATTGGGAAGTAGTACTTTGGGATGTTTTTTAACCAGGATATTCTTTCTTGTTTGGCTCCAAAAAGGCACTGCAGGCTGTGATGTTACCAGGCTTTTCACTTCCATAGTGAGATTGTTCATGCAGATAACACTGACTGTGTTTAGATTTAGTTTTGAGAACTCAGATCTGTAAGAAGCTCATCACTTTCAACTATTTCTGATTTCAGTGAGGAGCAAGCTCTGAAAAATTTCAGGTTATTTAGTGATATTTGGCATGTTGTACTGCATTTCAATATAGTTAAAAAACCCCCTTCTCTTCATTCTTGATCTGCCTCATTTCACTTCATCTATTTTGGGAAAGTCCTGATCTTTGAGTGCTTGAAACAGTTGAGATATGTTAAACAATGTTAAAACTTAAAATGCTAGTTTTCTTACTGTTGCTTGAATTTAGATTTAATTTCTGTGCTTAGATGTATGGGGTAAATTTACCATGATGTTTCAGGTGTTGAATTATCATTTATTTTGCATTTTGAGTGTTATCTATACAGTGCAGTTGTTATTAGTTACTATTAATTGTTTTTACAGTAGGGCTTAAAATCCACAGTTAAAATCTTGAAACTCTTTTGTACTGGAATTCTGCAGAAACATGATTAAACACAACTTATTTCCAAGAAAGATTCATAAGTGAGAATCAAGGTATCACTGTGGGGGAAAGGAAGACAAAAGAACAGGAGCAGGAAAATAAGTAAAACCACAGAAGAACATGGTTAATTGATACATTCTAAATGGGATGGGGATATAAATGCAATTCTTGGTGTACATGACCAGAAAATGTTCAACTGGCATGATTTTTGCACAGGAAAAAATGGTGAGAAATATGTACATATATGTATTTTTAAGTTTCCTTCAGTACTGTAGTCTGTTTCCCAGTAACATATTTTACCTCTTAACCTTTGTTACTGAGTTTGACACCATTGGTGATGTTTCCAGGTAAATTAAAAAGTAGCTACAGATGGATAAGGCCCTACAACCCAGTGCACCTTTTGTTCAGACACTGCACAAGAGCTGCATAACTGAATGTGTGACATTTGTTTGTGAACTAATCATTTATTATGCAAACATCAATACTTCATTATATCTAATCTTATTAAATATGTACATGTTATTACTATGTAAAAGAACGAGTATCATTCCAAGATCTGCAAACTTCTCTCTAGCTCTGAGAGCTGCGGCAGAGCCTGTATTAATGCTAGTTTAAAAGCTGGAAGCTAACACGGTGTCACTGTGGGTGACACAGCACCACCTCTGGAGGCAAAACATCATTGGCTGTATTCTTTAGTTACAATACAATCAAACCAAAAAAATTTAGAAAAAAAAATCTTTCCTGACAACAATATATTTGTACATTGTTTAAATTTCCCAACTCTGTCCAACTTGGAGGATGGAAGCAAAGAATTCTGTCATGATTAGGATTCTCAGATGCTGAAGAAGGGAATTCGTACCAGAAACATCTGATGATAAAGGCTGTTTAAAGGCAGAGAAGGGGGCACAGGAAGCAAAGAGAAAGATGCGTCCATCTCCTCTGCTGGTATCCAGCCAGGAGCTCTCATTATTCTTCTTGCTTAGGGTCCCACGGCCTCAGTGAGGATAATGCTTCCTATCAGTGGCCCCCCTTCCCATCACCTCTCCACTAAACTGGTAGGTCAGCTTCTTCTTAACTTTCTTGACTTCCCCTGTCTTGCCATAGTTTCTCAAAGCCCGTGCCATCTTCTGGTAGGTCATTTTCTTGCGGTTGCCTTTCTGGATGCCCCAGCGATGTGCCAATGCTTCTTTGTGTTTGGAAGAGAACTGGAAAGTACCTTTCTCTTTGTCCACCCACCAAATGCTGTCCTTCATGTCCCCACTGCGAAGAAGGTCCAGAAGGAACTGATACAGACGGATCTTTTTCTTGCTGCCTGTGTGAGTCAAAGAAGAAAGCCAGTGGAGCATTAGTATTTATGTGTAGTTCCTGGAAAAACAGCAGAAAGTATCTAAGTATTTCAGCTACCTTGGAAGATGCATAACTTCTTCAGCTTGCAGCATTTATAACAGTAAACAATGTAAAAGTGTGAGGACAAAATGTAGGTTGATATACCAAGAAGAAAAAGCAAGAATTAAGTAATTCAAATGGCTAGAAGTCTGAAATTAATTTGCTAATTTGAAGCTAATTGAAAAACATTGCTAATCCAAAACTAACTTAAACCTAATTTTGGCAGGTTATACAGAATGTGACTCTCAGATACTGAGCAAAGAGAGCTAAATTTTTTTTTTAATTGGTTCTTCCTTAACCTTCTTGTCTTGGTTTTCCTGGCTGTTAATAGAAATTGGAGTAGAAATGGCAAAAGCCATTTCCATTCAGGAAGCCTGAATGGACAAAGATCAAGGAGGCAGGGTAGTACATAAAGAAATGAGGTTTGAGATAATTATGGTTGTGAGATTCAGAGGATGGAAGAGTGCAATGAGTTAGAGAAAGAAAAGCTTTGCCAGTGGCATAAAATACTAGCACAGCAGTTCTACAGTTTTATTCATTATCCTTATGGTAATATAGCACCTGCTCAGATCATAGCTTGACAAAACCCTTTTGTTTGCACTGACCTGTTTCTCCATGCATAATTCCAGGCCCAGGGTCCACACCATCATTCTCCCCATCTGAAACCTCCAAGGGGGGACTCTGCCTCTCTATGTCCTCCTCATCAGAGCTGGGCTGAGGTGGAGAGAAGTACATCCGGGGCAAATAGGACACCTTTTGGAGAAGAGAATAGTAGAGGGAGAAAGCAGTGATACAGAGTAGGGCAACAAGATAAAAAAAGGAAATGTAATGAAGAGAGGCACAAAGAAAAGGAGAAAGAAAGAAGTATGGGAAAATGTTTGGTTTAATGCTGAGTGACTTAGTTTTTGGCATTTATAATAAATGTCATCCTATTAAGAAAACTTTCAGATAACAGTCAACACTTACACATGGACAACGATGCCCCTTTACCAGAGGGAAGAATGAGTAACATTGTGAATGTCAGAACTTTCTCATATCTTATATCCTATTAAGTAACACTGCCCCTCTTCCCCATATTTCCCCAAAGCTTGCTTTCTTCCTAATGAGTTACTGATCCTGGTTGTCTATCCCCAGAGTGAAACTACTTTTCAGAACAACTTTTTCCTAACACAGGCCATCTGGAGCTGAATTCGAAAGAGATGAACAGTTCTGCCCTATCATGGCTGGCTTTGGGTCTGTTGTCCTCTTCCTTTCTCAGTCACAGTACCTCCTGACACCACTGAAACCCTATGGGACTGTGTCCAAATTTGGAGATAGGATTGTACTGGTCCGTCAGCTTTTTCTCTTAAACTTCCCCCATGAGGAGAGGAGTAGCCTTAACACTAAGATAAGGATATATCATATCAGCCCATATTCTCTTTTCCCAAATGGCAATCTGAAAATTCCCCATTAAAGGGGAATTTCTTGTCTGCAAAGCTAGCAAGCCATTTTTTGTGTTAATTTTTCTTGCCCTTATATAGAGGTTTTTGCCAGAAGCAGTGTAGAATATACCTCAGCTCTGTAAATTCTCAGTTGTGGTCTGGTTTGCTAGGAAACATGACCAGTTGGCATAAATTATTGCATCTTCTTATTTAATAATGTGAAACAGGTCAGTCTGAAGGGCAGGGAATAAGAACCCAATCCCTACATTAAAAAAACCCAACTAACATCCCCCAAACCCAGCAGCATGTCTTATGCAGCTTTCATTAAATGGGACAGATGATAGTCCTAGAAAGTGAGCTCCTTTTGTGCTGCTCTTCTCCTTCATCAGGAGAGGATGTTCTGAGCCCGGTGCCGTCCCCGGGGGACCTCAGACGCTGAAGTGGGCAGTGGGTGCTCATGAGCCTCTGACCCCGTGCTGGGTTTGGCCTAGTGGGGCTGTTTGGGTGAGTTTTGCACCACCTTGAAATGTCCCAACAAGGCGTGTGCCAAGGGCTGGTTTGGGGGCACAGCAGCTGGCAGTTAGTGAGTTGGCAGATTGGCTGCAGCCGATCTGGCAGGAAGGGCAGGATTGGGCAAGAGCGCGTGTAAGCTTCCTGTCAGATCCCCGGGAGCGAAACTTCAGCCCTCACCACAGTCCCCTTCAGCTTTTTACAGTTAAGAAAGCTGCAGCCTCAGGGGTAGGAAGGAAGGGAGAGACTGTGCCATGGGGGAAGGCGAATGAGAAGGTGGGACAGTGTCCTACAGGGGAGGGGAATGGAGACTGGGGCCCCTGCAAGAAAAGGGCTGTGGAAACCTGGAATGCTTTGGGAAGCTGTATGGGAGCAAGGAACCGCTTCTCTGGGGCTGGAGTGGGACAATGGGAAGGGACATGCTGTTTTACAAGCAAAGGTAGCTGCAGAGGCCAGCCTGGGGAGTTGACTGAACTTTCCCCATGCTGTCCCCACTTCCCCTGACTGCTGCATGCTTTGCTTATGCTTCCTCTGCACCAGTGTCACACAGTTTAGGGACAGTCACAGAGGACTGACCCATGTGCTATAAAGAGGCAGGTTACTAATACAGTTCTGGAGAGAGAAAACTTAAGGAACTACTAGCTACTTTCCATGTTCTGGAGTTTTCCCAGAGTCTGTGGCACTCATGTGTGATTTTCCTCTTTCTAAAGTTCTTACGGCTTTCCAACCTGCTCTTTCATTCTCCCTTCAGAATGAATATTTTTTTTCTTATTTTAATATTCTTGAGGCCCCTCTTGGCAGGCCAACAAAACTTTTTAAAGAAGTCTTGTTCATGAACAGGTTAAACTTAAAATTTGATTTCACAAAGTAATGTGATATCCATGGAAAATTAAAGAAATATCTTTGCACGTTCCTCCTTTACTGCAAACACTAACTCTGATATTGCAGGACAAACATGCTAGTTTAAAACTAGCAAATTTCAGGAGGGTTAAAACTTGCTTCCTGCTTTTTAATTTGCCTGGGACTGTGACTGAGACACACCAGAAGCTGAACTTCATAGTATGCCAAGTACTGTTTGCATGAGCTATACTAGGAATAAAAGTTAAGTAAAGTAAAAAGCCAAAGATTCCTTGCTGGTAAGGAAAAGAAGGGTAGTGGTTAATTGTACACACTAACATCCACAGCTTGGTAGGGCGTGAGGCAGGGAGATCACAGTGCTCTTTATCAAAGGTTGTAACAAAATTACTTCCCTGCCTTTCATCCTGAAATGAAAGATCCTGAAATGAAATAGCTGAGTAGAACGAATGTGGATAAGCAGAAGCGCCTTCTCTTGTTTTTCAGTTGTGCTTCCAAAGACATCTCTAAAGGGGCCCATTTTCATCCTTTGCTTTTGGCCAGAAGTAATGGTTGGTCATTAGGTATTAGCAGTTGCAATGAGCAACTGAAACAACTTGAAGCTTCCCACAGACTGCTGTTCCATGATGCATTTTTTATATTTGTAACTTTCTGTTCCTAATTCTTTGTTTGTATCTGCATCTTATATTCTATTCCTGATTTTTTGATGGCTTGCAGTTTCCTGTTGTCAGCGTTAACTTACTCATGCTATTTTTTCCTCTTCTTTCTTTTTGATTAATACAGTATTAACATTCAATTTCAGTTTGCTTTCAGCAGAAAAACCCAAAATAATAAACCCATGCATGCCGTTTTTCTCACAAAGTTTCAGCAAGTGTACTGTAATATGCAGCACTGTAATCAGCAAACACTCTTTCCTTCATCTTCAGTTCTACTCTGCCTAGTATTTAGGACATTTCATGTACTTCTCTTTTGCACAAGATCTTCCAGCTTTCTTACTGCTCCCAGTAATGACTTTGGGCATATTCTTGTAGGATCAAGAGTGGTTTCCACATCTGCTGTGCTTAGTGTCTTTGCAGTATGATGGAACACCTTATAATTTCAGCTTCAGTGAGAATTCACTGGTGCTTTGGTGACTACTGCATAGTGGAGTATCTTTTTTTTTTTTACAAGGAATTGCCTGGCCTAAAGTAAAATCTTGAGCAAAGTCAAGACACTGTGCTTTGGCTTGTGACGTATTTACTCCCAGATAGAAGCACAAGTAGGGTCTCCTCAGCCTGTGGTAGAATTTCCAGTGACGTGTCTTTGTTAGGATTTC
Organism: Taeniopygia guttata; assembly: GCF_048771995.1. Lineage (NCBI taxonomy): Eukaryota > Metazoa > Chordata > Aves > Passeriformes > Estrildidae > Taeniopygia > Taeniopygia guttata. The sequence goes on along the minus strand of NC_133030.1, from coordinate 26,002,229 downwards.
TCATATAGGTAATATAAAACTGTCAGGGTTCCTTGGAAATATTTAAAACTACTTCAAAGCTTAGAATTACTTCTTAATAGTCATGCTATGATGATACAAAGTTTCTCAGCTCTAGTTCATCTGCAGAATTGCAAACCAGTCGATTTTCATTCCAAAAGAAACAAAAATTGAAATTCCAAACACCTCCACAAAATGCAGTTCTCTTTTTAGACAGTGTGGGGAGCATGATTTCTCATTATCCAGGTAAAAAGAAAGTTTAAAATACATTTGTCTTTAGAGTGAAGAGCTTTACATGCCCTAAGAACCTAACTCTTTTAAAAAATCTCTTTCACATAATAGTATGCATTTCCCAATGTATTATTTTCTTTACCATTAATTATTCTCTGAAGTTCTGAGCAGGGCTGGTAACCATACCTGATGGTTGAGTCCGATGTGTGTGGTTGGGATTGCAGAATCCAAGACGTGCATTTGCTCAATCTCCATGTGCCTGTAGAGCTGCTGCAGCTGGGGAGGCTGCACACTCTGCAGCTCTGTGAAATGGTTGTCTCCAAAGGTCTCAAATTCACTGTGCATGTGGTGTGGATGATATTCCCAATAATGATCTAAAGAAAGTAAAAATAGATTGCCCATCATTGCAAGATGAAAAAGTATGGCTTTTACCTGGATTTCATTGATTCTTACTCCTGTCACGGCCCTTTCTGCCCTCTCCAAACCACTCCTGTTGACCTGTTTGTCTGCTGACAATCTCTACAGATCCCTGTAAGGTTTCTTTTCCTAATCTCATAAATTCCTGTCTTTGGGAAGTATCACTTAGGCCACTTTAAGTAGGAAAATACTCTCAGACAGTGAGACGAATTTCAATGACAATTTAACACAAGATGCAGAAGATGTTAGCGCTGGCACCTTTCTCAAGAAGAGACCATAACAAGTTTGAAAACATTGTCATTATTGAGATGACAAATTCTACTGTTTTATATACTGTCATATTATTATTACACTCTTCCTCATGGCATGGAAATGAGGAGGTGGAAAAAAATGTAAAGATTATTCTGCAGCTATCTTTAGTCTTTATTTTACTGTGCTAACAAAATTTCAGGAATGCTGCAGGAAAGGCACTTTTCTAGATATTTCCTGCTGTTTTGCTATATCACACATTTTAAAGTACCAATACTAGAGAATAAAAGAATAAACACGTGTGGAAATCTGGTGTACACTGCATACAGGAAGGCTGAATTCTAATGCAGACTCTTTCTCTACCTTTTTAATCTCTTTAGTACATTTGAAATTTCTGTGATAATTTGGATTTTTTTCCCAAAAATATAAAGAAGTACTTAACTAACCACTATAATGTTTCCTGATTCATTTATCTTTGAAATTAAATTCCATGTCATTCTCAGTTTTAGATTTCTGGCTTTTTTAGTTCAACAAAAGCCTTCTACTTTTTAGAATGTTGTATTTGCTGCTCAAAATTTAAAATTTCCTACAAGAAACGTGAAGTATTGGTAATTCTATTTCACATATACAACAGCTGCATACATAATTTTGCAAAGATTTCTGTGCTACCCGTTTTTAAAATCAGTGTCAACACTACAGCCTCTGCTCTGACTGAGCTTGGAACTAATCTTCCAGGGTTCATCTTTTTGTCTATCACTGTATGCATGGCTGAAATTTCATTATGGTATTCTGTGTAACAGTTCTAATTTATATCTTACTAGTCCACATTCTCTTCTCTTATTAAATTATTTTTTTTAAATTCTAAATAAATTTTTTAAAATGTAATATGTTTTCACATTGCTGTCATGTACTCTTACAATCTACTTCTAATTATCCCTTAAGCTAGCATTGACTCTGAGTCTTTCCATGTAAATCAGTATATTCAGCCCCCTATTCACACTTGTACACTTCTCCAAGCTCCCTCCCAGCTGTTGACCTCCTTCCAATAACACAATGAACAGAATTTATCATGTTCCTCTAAATGTAGTTGAATTTATAAAGGAACAATTGTCTCATTCTGCAATATATGTCATTGTGCGTGACATCTGGATATTAATGTGCTGTGAATATTTTTCTTAAATATCAACTTAGTTCTTTTTTCTTATCTCCTATCTCTTCATCCTTCCCCATTTGTGTTTCAAACAGTTAAGTGTAATCACATTGAGGATTTGAAATCCAGGGGAGTGTCTTTGGATGTGGCTTCCTTTAGAGTGAACTCGGTGATATGTTTATACCAAGCACACTCGTACCTGAGAAGCTGAAAGCACTTTCAGCTGCTTTTGTACTCAGGCCTGTAGAAATTTATTTGGAGGCTCTATGAGATCATTTATTACACCAGCACTTACTTTTTGGCCCTTTCTGCTTTTCTGATTCATGAATAAACCCCACCACTGCATGTGAAAGGGGTGGAAATGTACTTATAAATGCATCCAGGGAGCTGCTGCATTTGTAATTTATTCACTTTGTTCTGTGGCTCTTTCTATGGGCTATGTATGGATTTTACAGCCCTAAGATAACTACAGTACACAGTAGCACTTCTTCATGTTGCAGTTCAAGACAAAAAAATTCAGTTTCTAGTGTAAAAAAGTAGGGTTTATGGCTGTGAAGGACCCAGGTGCTTTTCTATCCCCTTCTACTTCAACCCAGGAAACAGCAGAGTGTGTGAGTTGAAATCCATAATTTACCTAAGGCTGTGTCCTGGTAGGAAGCTTTGAGCACTTTCAGTGTGAAACTTGTCCATTTAGTTGGAAGACTGAGCCACACTAATTCATGTTTTCTCTGAGTTAAATTAGTGCAGATTTCTCTAAGTAGAGCCAACCACTGAGGTCCCATATACCATGGGCAGCTCTGCAAATTAACTTGTTGAGAATACATCCCAGGAATAATTTGAACCCTTGTTCCTTAGAGTGATCTGGCTCTGCTTGCTGTGTGCAAAGTGCTCTGTCAGAGGGCAATGTATATTCCCAAAGTTCCCTTGTCACTCATAACTCACAACACCAAATGAGATCAGTGCATAACTGGGAGAATGACAAAGCCCAGGAAAAGGTCTCTGAGGCTGTCGGTGGCAGGTCTTCAGCTGTGGAATGTCTTACTAGCAGCAAATATGGTGGCCAAGAGAGAACTAAGAACATTTCCAACCTGCATAGCCATGAGTATCTGTGCACCCTCTAGGTGGTCTACTTTTGATTATTTTAAGATTTTTTTTATCAGCCGTAAGGTTTTTATACTTCAAGATACCTCTTAGTTTTTTGGAGCCTATGACAAGGTTACTGTTGCTCCAGAACTGTTTCACTTTTCTCTTGGCAGATTAATTAACCCATGGGACACCATGCTAATAACTAATTAGTAATTATCATATTAATTTCCTAATTCCTTTTTGATGGAATTAGATGCTGCTGTAAAAATAAATAAAATATTATTATTAACACAGCATATAGGATTTAAAGTAATGACATAATAGTATTACACTGCCAAAACGTCTATATCAGAAATTTCTTAAACACAAACTTATGTCCAAATATTCAAGTTGTGATAGGGAACAAAATCTTTATTCTTTCCAAAATATCTATAATTTCCCAGTAATGCTTTGGAAAAACAGTATTGATTTAGTAACATTAGAAGAGAAATTACAAGTCTGTCTCCAAAAGTCCTTCTGCAGTTAACCATCCTGGCTAAGTTATTGCATATGTAAATAAAATGAGTAAACTTTAAATATTTCCAGATATTTGAGTTACCAGAAACTCTTTACTTCTATGTTCTTCGTTAGTGTTATGTCAGTTACATATACCAATTTTGTTCTTTTCTCTAAAACATGAAGTTGGAAGGAAGAAAAAGGGAGATAAAAATTCTAGATATGGAAAGTGCCTGTTCTTTGGGTAAAGGAAAATGTCATTAAAAGCCAAGCTATACCTACACAACGGAGTCATTATGAGAAATTTCATGTGAAGTGAAAGAGGATGTGAAAAAAATTCTCTCTTACAGAGACATGGAGATCATGTTTGTTTTGGTCTTGTATGTAGTGAAAGGTTAGAGGAAGGACAATAATGAATTCTGAACTCCCTCCCATGACAGAGAGGATGTTAACCTGTTGGGAAGCAATAGGTGACCTAAAAGCATGGTGTTAATATTCACCATGGAGGTAGCTCCTCACTCCACAAGTGAGAAAACCCGACTGAACTTTTTCATGCACCTTCTCATCGCTGCAAATTGCTTTGCTCCTTTTAATAGATGACTAATGGTAGAACCAGCGGTCAGAATATGAAACAGGCTCAAGGAAGGTAACAAATTTGTAATAAATGTGGAGCAACGGGCTAAGTCTGCACAAGGCAGTGCCCAGCGTGCAGAATTCCTGTGGCAGCTGTGGAGGCGGAAGCGTGAGCGCTCTGTCAGCACCGGCTCTGCCCAGCCACAGCTGCTGCCAGCGCCCCTGGGTGCTCTGGGCTGGGCTGGCCTGATCTTCCAACACATGCTGAACTAGGAGAGGGCTTCTTTCACCGCTCCACACTGCATAGCTTACAAGATCCCACTGTGTTTTGCACATCTGAAAAAGCAAGTGAAGGGAAAAACTCATAGAGGAAATGAGAAAAATATTGAAGGACACAGGAAACTCAGTGTCTTGATCTGTCTCTACAGAATAACCTTTGAGAAGAGTGCTTTGGTCCTGGGCAGAGCATCAATCTTATCTAAAACAACAGAATCTCATTAGCTCTCACTTCACAAGCTTCGTGACTTTAATTATACCAAACGGCCTATGGGTCAAGCCCCATCAAATCATGAGGATAGCTTTGAATAGAGGGGATTTTTAAATGAAATTTGGAATTCTTTCTCTTTTTCCTATAGCATTTAAGACTAAGGTTCACATGTTTGGACATTCCTCCACTTCTATGTGGGCTAATAAAATCAAAGCTGAGATTCCTAAATGGTCATGTTACTTCAGGATGTGAGACAAAAATAAAAGCCCAGATAATGAAATCTAGTAAGTTCCATGAGGCTAGCAATGAAGTGAACAAGTGTCAGCACTCAGCTTCATACAAAAAGCAATTTTTACTAAACCTACAATGTTTGGTAATAACATAAAGACAAAGCTGCAGTGAAATTTTGTAATTACTAAGATTGCATTAGTGTTACAAAATATGCTGTTACACTTATAGACTTACAAGCTCAGGGTAGGGTGATGGACTAATACATAGTCACTCAAAGGAGCTTCTGTCCAGCATGACTGTGTCTCTGTGTTTATTACAGTATTTAAAACAGAGTTACACTGCAGTACAGAAAATAATCTCACACAATGCTTGTGGTGATGAACATATCATGCTGTGGTTTTGCTTGTTAATTTCAGTGTTCACTTATTGGAAATTATTTCCTAAATAGTACTTACTAGTGGCACAGATCTACAGATTTTTTGTGGACTTTACTACCTATTTGTTTAAATATGGAATAAGGGTTTCCTTCAGGTCTATATTAAGGGAAAAGGGACAGTAATGCATGCAGCACAAATATACAGTCTATGACATTGCCATCTCCCTTTCACAAAATTAATTTTCTACTGGTGAGAGAGAGGTAGTCTGACACCTCAGGAAATTTTCCTATTTCTTTAACAATCCTTTGTCAGCAAAATCAGAAGTATTATTCTGCCTATTGGCATTAACTAGTAGTATTGAGGTGCATAGTGGTACTGAGTAAACCTGCAAAATTATTTTTATGTATTGTCAGTAATCTCACTGTACCCCAAGCAGAACTTCTCTCTCACAATTCTGTTCTTATTTCTTCTTTTTATTCTCCTGTCTAATCAGGTTTCTGTCTCTTTTACTGCTGTCACTGCAGCACCTTTTTATTCCTTTCCCCTCAATTTTTCAATCATTGCGCCTTTATTAACTTTGTTCTGAACACTTAGTACATATTCCTAAATGCACTTTGTGGCATCCTTTTCCTGCCCTTCTGCATGGCTCTTCTCAAGACTCTATATTTCTGTCATGTAAACAAAATGAAACTCAAAGCTGGGATTGTCAATGTTTATCAGAAAGAAGGTAACTACAATAATTTGTGGGTTTTAGTATCCATCTGTATTTTTTGGTTGTTCATTGCTCTTTTGGACTGTGAGCAATTCAGGGCAGCACAGGGCATATTTATATAGCACAGGCATATTTATATATGCCCTGTGATATTTGTACACAACCAACTATATTACAGGTGCTTTCATAAATAAAATTTAGATTGAAATGTGCAGGCTGGGTTTAGACTGCCTCTTCCATAAGTACTTACTATAGGAGTTAAAAATATGGTTTTGGGGTCTTTAGGACAAGTGCAGCACAACTTTAGGAACAGACAAATAGTTAAACGATGCTAGTGATCTGAGAAATGTAGCCTAGAAGCAGACTTTCAGTAGAAAAATGGGCGGTAAATCAGACGGGGTAATTAAATTATGAAAGATAAAGGGAAGTTTTTGCTTCAGGTAGCCTAGACTTAATGACAGAAAACTTATTTCCCAGTGCTTTTTCCTTCATGGCATCTTTTATGTTTATTGTATAATTGTCACAATTGCCTTTTGAGATAATGAATGTTATCCTGTTTTATGAGTGTGCAAACAGGTATGGAGAATAATGTAAAAACCCTGAATTTCCATGTGGAATTTGATGTGTTTGATTAATGAGACTTGACAGATGTCATGAGATAACTTATAAAAACTGAATTAATTCTTTGTCTTCAGGTGTTAAGAATATCATAGGTGTTTCCTGGATGAAGTGTAGAGAACAAATTTAGGTAGGAATCTCTTTCTGCAAAATGCTTAGAGCAATCTTACTCAGTAACTCACTGCTCTTTTGTTGCCACGAAACAGTGCCCTGCTATGATTAGTTCATGTCTTAAATTATAACAGCAATGGGTCTAATTGCTATTTCAGTGGGATTCTTTCAGGGAAACTCCAGGACCTGCAGGGACTGCCACCAGTAATAGAGTAGAACGGTGCTTTTCCTTCCTGAGTCAATATTGACTCTGGTATTTCCAGGGTGCTGTTGCTGGACCATTGTATTGCACAGGACATGAAATTCACAAAGCAAGACTCTCGCCTCTGCATTGGTTTAGAGTCCAGTGCCCAGACAACATTGAAATATAGACAACAAAGCTTTGAAATCACATACATAACCTGAAGTAATGAATAATCATACAGCATTTTTACATTGAGTTATGTTTATGTACAAACAACTACAAGGAAGTTTTACATAGATTTAGAGACAGGAAGTACTTGGGTGTACTGGAGGAAGAGTGAAAGTTAAAGTTAGGTGTGGCAGCATGCAATAGAGATCAAAAGAAAGAGAAAACATATGGAGTTGAAAAAGGCTAAATACCAAAGAAACCTAAGCACAAATAAATTATCTAGGACCTAAGTGAAATGAGACTTGGACACAGGAACACAAGAAGAGGAATACAGTGTTGCAAATCCATGTTGTTAAAAGGCTGAGAAGCAAGCTGAATGCTTTTGATCTGCAGAGGAAAATAAAAACACAATAAAGATAATGAAGCATAGAGATCATGAGACCATGAGATCCCACTTTCCTGGGAACTCCTTGCATCATAGAGTGCTTTTAAAAATGCTCTTTCAGAGAAACCATGTTGCAGTTGCTGGGTTGGAACAAATAATATAATAATATTATATTATTAATAAAATAATTTTTGTTCCTGATTTGAAAATGTGTTTCTATACATTATAGATCACAGCAATAAATGTGTTATTTTCTTGTGTGTCCGGAATCCATTTCCTGTGGTAACCCATGAGGCTTTATGCTCCAAGGAGATATTTTTTGACTTACCACCATGACTCTCTCCATCACTGTTGAGATACTGGTAATAGTCATGGGGCTGCCGGTAGAGATCTGAATCATAGGGTACCATATCATCAGAGGGCTGTAAAAAGAAGAGGGATTTTTAGAACAGTAAGTTTACACAAATAGTTTCCAAATTATTCATATAGTTAGTGAAGGGCCAATGCCAACCCATTTTATATTGCTTAGGAAAAGAAAAGGGAGACTTCAAGTTATTACTGAATCAGCAGAAATGTGTGATGCCAAACACTGGTTTTGGGGAAGAAAAGAGTAATCCCAGTAGAAAAGAGACCCAGCCTGTGTAGCAGAACTTGTCCAGTTGTAATACAGAAATCCCTTGTATCCCACACTCCAGCCTTCTGAGAATACTGCTTTAGAGCTGTTGTAGATATGTAAGTAAAGATGAAATATTTTCTTTGGCAGTAACAGACATTTTCTTTTATTGATGATGACGATGATTATGATAATGATGACTATTGTTATTCCTGCACACAAAAAAGAAAGCAGAAACTTGTCTTGCCTAAACATATTGTTTCTACTAGGTCTGACTAAATGGTGGCAGTTGGAGGGTAGTGACACTGACTATATCAGAGGGTGTAAACGCATTTTCTTTCTCAGTTACTGTCCAAGGTGACCTCTAAATATTTACTGGTTCAAATCAACTGCACAGGGCTTTTAGATACACACAGTGAAGACTTAAGAAGTCCAAATGTGAGTAGCATGCTTGGCTGTAGAATTGAAATCCTCTCTATCTTCTTTAAAAGGTGACACAGGGTAACTTTCCCACTTCTCTTACTCCTTAGACCTAGTATTCCAATTTGAACACTGAGTAAGATCTTATGTTGTCACAATATAGGTTGTTCATTATTAGTTGTTCACAATTTTCTTACTTCATTTAATGTTCCTTCTTATTTATTTCCAGAATGAAGAGTTAGGGAAAGACAGTGTCTGTCATGGGGTTTTGTTAAACCTCAGTCCTTCCAAACCAAACAAATTCTTGCACTGTCAACAGCAAAGGAGAACTCCACCACCTTCTTGCCTTTTTTTGGAGAGGAATCTACTTCTAGCATTTCTAGGTGTTCATAGAAACATTTTAATTCTATTAATGACTCCATCATAACAAACTTTGAAGGATAAATATTTAAATAAGATGACAACTACATGATGAGTGTATTTCTTGTGTTTATATTTCATATGCCTATCTGTATGTCCCAAATCCTTTCCTTCCATGAACCTGTCACATTTTTGGAACACCTGCATTTTTAAAGATTATGCTGTGGTAACAGCATGACAAATACAGGACAGCTTCTTTTTTTCTTACTCCTCTAGACTGCTTGAGAAATGGAACCTAATGTAGCAGCTGCCACTAAAATCCAGATGGAGGTGGTAGATAAACAGCTAGCAAAAGGAAAGGACTTTTTTTTTTTTTCCTGTTTTCTTTTATTCTTCTGGTTAACTCCATCAGTTCATTCTGCTGGAATTTGGGGATTTAAAGATTGTCCCTTTCTGAGGATTAAGATGTTAGAACACATACCAAAAAACCCAACAAAACACTTTCAGAAATTACTTTGGAACTTGATAAATCCTTAGCAGCAGCCATGTGTTCTATCAGTGTATCATTAAAAGGCACTGGTAAGATTGTCTAAAACTTCATGACTTTCATCACACACACTAACTGGGAGTCAGATCCATGGAATATTTAAAGCCTCAGAAGAAAAATCCATCACCTGGCTACAAGCTCCAAATATAATCGGTGGTGGTGGGAAATTGCTTTGGGGAAATCTTGAGAAGATGATAACCCACAAAAAAGGCTTTCTAAGGGAAAAACTAAGGAAAAGGGACACGTCATCATTTAATTGCACCCACAGCAGGAATACCAGTGACAGGACTCTTCTTTGGTCTCCAGAGCTATACTGTAGCTACAGTCTCCCTTTCCAAATCTGTGTGATTACAGACCTTTATTCACAAGGAGATACAATGGGAAGTATAACCTGTTTTCCAGATTTCAGGGGGGTGGTCAAAAAGTCAGTACAGCATGCATTTCCTCAATGTTTCTGCTTTTTCTCTATGTATTTTCTTGGTGTTCTCTCTGTGGTTATATGTATTTACTCATCTTCATTCCTTCCACCATTGGTGTACTCTGATCTCTGACAAGAAAAAGTAATGAGACTGTATTTTGCTTTCTTCAGGATAACGTTCCAAATGGAATTTCTCCTTTTCATTGTTTTTGCAAATTAGTTCATCCCACATTAGTTAATTTCCTTTCCCTAAATATATGCTTCTTGTTAAATATATAAACTTATGCCTTCATATTCAGAATTTTAAATTATTATAATTTATATTATAAATTAAAAACTAAATTTATAATTAATAATACAAATTACTACAATTCAAAGGAAAGCATTCATGTTCTGTGAAAGGGGAAATGTCAACCTCTAAATGGAAAATGCATATCATACTAGTTGGGAAAAACAGGTTAAAAAGTCATATAAATGTACATTGTTTGAAATAAAAATATCTGTTTCTTCTCAACTAAAATACTAGAAACTGATAGTAATTATTAAGAAGTTAATATCTAAATGCATTGAAGTTTTAAACACTGATAACTATTTAGCCAAAATTAAACTAATTTAGAAATAAATCAGTATCCTGTCAATCAAGGCTTAATTTGCTAAAATTTCCACTGATACAACAAGATATCACTCATATCTTTACAGAAGTATAGCTTGGCAGGAAGGCCAAGCATCAGTCCAAAAGTAGATAAACAATATGTATTTTAGCCATCAATATGTATTTTAGCCATGGAAAAGAACATTTGGCTTTTCCTAATTGTGCTTTTCCTTGTTGTCTTCTCTCAGTTTCCAAACTCCCTCACTTCAGACAAATATACATTAACAGACAATAGTGTCTTACAGTCAGACAGCTGGGAATTAAGTATTTTACACGTCAAAAGTTACTTTTACAGTTCAGATGTATATTCAATGACCAGAGCTAAAGGGAGGTGTGTTAAATAGACTCTGAAAACAATGATTCCTTAAGATTTACAGATCTGACTGACTGCAGAGTGACTTGCAAATACTCAACATCTAAAAATTATTTTACATAGGGCATTGGGGTTCTATAAACTCTGGTTTGAAAGTCTAGGGCTAAAAATTTTTTTGGTATGGATTCTTGGAATCTTTGTCCTTGGATTTGTTTCCTGTCCAGTGATCCTTGTTATCTCATGCCTCTGGACCCATCCCCACAAAGGACTTGTAAAGCCACCGCTTTCTATCTTGGTGTCTGATCTTCAAGGGCCCGTTAACCAACATGGCAAGATGTATATTAAATATTTAAAAGTCTACTTATCATAAATGTAATCAGATGGTGGTTCAAAGGACATAGAACAGCATGTATTCTCTCTGATTATCCTATGGGAAAGTGGGATATTTCCCTCTATTTATCAGAGAGGCTATTTTCAATAACATGTTTTTAATTGCTTTCTGTATTTTTGGGGGGTGGTTTGTTGCTTTATGTTTTTTTTTTTTTTTAGAAAAGTTTCTTTAGAAATGCTTCCTCTAAGAAGAGAGAAGAGGTTTCACCATGTACTGCTGTTGCCTCTTGTGCCAATCTTTACCCACTTGCCCTGTCCTTCTCTGGAACCTCCCCACCCACACCCATTTCATCATCTTACTGACAGCTCTTCCATGACACTGAACTGTTTTGTCACTCCTGACAAAAAGCAAAGAATAGGTTATGTTTAATATTTAACTGATGTCAATGGCCATTTGTTCTATCGGTTGTTTCCATGTAAAAGAATGACTGAAAGCTTTGTTAGGATCCCAGAGCTGTGGTCTAAAGTTGGTATCTCCTTTCATGCATGCCATGAGGTGCAGTGCACTATCTAAGACAGTATTCTACCCTCAAGTGAGAGGTCAACAAACAATACTTTCTGTCACAGACTTGATAAATGAGGAGTGGCCTCAGTCTTCCATCTTTGCCCTGAAACTCAAGGGAAAAGCCACAAAACCAGTCAGAGAAAGCTCAGTTGGCATTGGTTAAGAGAGACACATTGGATTCAACTGAATAGCAGTCTGAAAATCTTGTTATTCCCCATGACTTTGTCAGAAGATTCCAGGAAATAGTAAAATCACTAAATGCTGATCTTTTTGTTATCTTGATATAACTATTCACTGGCATGTGATTCAAAAATACTTCAGACAATTTCCAGTGATATGCTGCCAATACAAGCTTTAGGGCCAAAATTAACTTTATTTCCTTGGAAAAAAATTACAGTATAACTATTTTAGAAAAGATGAGTAAAAACATTAGCATGATTACTCATTGGGCCATCCTCACTGGACCATGTTGGCAGTGCAGTTATGTGGAACAGAGTACTTCTGTGGGGCATTTTTGCTCTCATGCAAAAATACTTAATTCAAAGCTATGATTTCTACAGGTGGCTACTTAAGGATTCATATAAAACTGGAACCCTCTTCGGGCAAAGGTGTTTGACTTAATAATGTTTTGACCCATAACACAACTGAATTCTACCATGCACTGGAAGACACAGACCCAGTTTGCAGAATTTTTCCCCACAAAATTTCTAATCTTCAGAGGAAGATGCACTACTCCCAAACAATTTAAACAGTGTTTTCCATCTGAAGGATAAGAATTTCCTAGCTCAGGCAAGAAAAAGCAGTTACTGACCCACCCTCAACTGAACGGGGAGGGGTGGAGGAGGGAAGTGTTGCTGCAACCCCTGCCTAGAAACAGGCTTGTGTCTCCCCACTGAAAAAGTCCCAGGAGACACAGACATGCAGGAGTGTAGCTGCAGTGCTCAAAGTGCACTTAAAGCAGTTTTGAAAAAACAAACAACAATACTCAATTTTTGACAGTTTAATCACAAAACAAAAAAATCAAGTTGCCCTGTCAAGTGCTTAATGAAGATGCTATTGGTTTTTCACTGCCAGTTGTATCGCTCATCTGAACACAGCCCAGACAGAATATTAACTGCAACACAAATTAGAATATGGGCCAAACTGTGTTAGATTTTCACTCAATTTATTCAACATATGTTGGAATTCAACTCTGGGAAAAAAAAAAGACAGAAAACTTGGCTATGAGTTAATGAATGGACAGAAGATTAACAATTGTTTTGGTTTTTTTTGAATGGAGATGTAGTTCTCTGGGTTAGCTAAGGACTACAAGGTTTGTGTTTCTTTTTCATTTATTTTTTTAAAGCCAAACAAGTAACATACTGAGAAATCTCTATATATGGGGGTTTTTTTTAGTTAGTTTCTATTCAGATTTCTATTCTCTTGCACTTGCACCAGACCCATTGGGAAATTCTGTGTATTTAAGAAAAAGAAAAATTATTTGTAGAGTCTCCTCACGCTTTGAGTAGATAGGTGATTTCAGGGGCACTGATGATAAACTGAGAAAATAAAGGGTCTCCCCCAAAAATAAGATAAATACTTTCAGTCAGTCATCATGAATTCTGAACATGATAGGAATTCAAAGGGCAACCTTTCTGAATGGAAGATAAGAAATTACTTTTGTCTTCATTAAATGGGACAAGACAAAACCAGAACTTGGTATAAGTTTTTGCTAAAAACCCCCTGGATCTGCATTGTCTCTTTTCTTCTCTGACACATGTATAGCAACTACTGTAAGCCATCTACCACATAAAAAGCCAAGTGAACCACCTTATCTGGCACCTCTTCAGCTTCTACAAACTTAATGAAATCTAATTAAGGCCTCTTGTACCCATTCTGTTTAGAGATTTCCCATTAAGGCTGGTTTGTGAACACCAGGTTAATGACATTATTTTTTTCATAAATAATAATTTTTTAACTCATCGTATGATAAATTACAGCAGTGCGACAATGCTTCAGAGTTAAGGAAAGAATAGACCTGCCCCATAAGCACACAGAAAAATGTATATCTTAGAGAAAACATTGAAAGACTCAAATAAGGACCATGGGTTTTTTCCCCATACGCCAATTGCTTTTTCACAGTCAGTGAATTCAAGAGAATTTAAGAAAATATTAAGTTAAAAACTAAAGTGCCATTATTGAAAAGAACACAGAGTCCTAAAATCTGCAATATGTAAATCAACATTCAACAACTCTTCTCTCACAGATTAGTAGACAGTTAAATACATAAACTATGTCAGAGACTTCAGATGATTAAGAATTACAATCTGAAGAAAGACGGCTTTTATATCACGTAGGTGGCACTGAAGAAAAGAGATTTACTGACTTGCTATAAATGCCATGTACAAAAATACCATACATTTAATCTGTGAAAACAAATGGAGATCAAAATCAGATACAAGTTTGGGGAGGAAATGTTAATTTCCCTTTCATTGCAGTGTTGTCACTAGTTTTATATATTGACCTAAGCCAAACTTCCTGACATTACAAATACAGACCAAACCAGAGATATTCTCAAATAAAAAAACCTGGTTTACTTTGCCTTTTACTACTGAACCCAGTGATCCATATTACAAATAAATCCATATACTCACAGGGGGAATAAGGGGAAATCCTTCCATCTTGCAAGCTTGCAACATTCAGCCAACTTCTGAGTGAATTTTTCTTAATTCAGTTTTCAAACATCCAGAGTAACTGACTTGCAAAAAATCATATTTAAAAAATGGGAGGAAAAAAGGAAAAATAAAGAAAAAAAAAAAGAAAAAAAAAAAAAAGAAAAAAGTGAGATCCTTGGACTCTGTGAAGTCCCTTAGCAGTGGTGGATCTCAGGACAGGAGGACCCTAACAAGTTTTCATAGTTTGCCCTAATAGGTTCTGAGGTGAACTTCTTCCCGAGTTGTATGCGAAGTTCCTGATTTTATCAAATGTCTGTAGAAGGCAGATAGGCCTTGGGTCTATCTGCGCTGTGACATCACACTTGAGCCAGTTTGCATAAATCTCATTTCAGGGAGCTGTGGCGCTGCAGCAGGAAGTCTGCCCCAGCCATGGACAGGTGCTCTGCTGTATAATCAGCAGCCCAGGGCCTGCCATGAGCGTGCGCTGCAGCGCTGGGGGAAGGCTGTGTGCTTCCACTGCACATGAACCAGAACCATGGTGCTGCTCTCAGCTTTAATGAGACACCATAGACACAGTCCTGACAACTTCTGTGAGGCCAGGGCAGTGGCATAGACTTGCATCAATAGTAGTCCTGTGTTGAAACTTATGTGGCAATACTTAGCAGGTAGGAAAAAAAGAGTATGCAGTTTCAAATACACAGTCTTAGGTTTATACAAACACTGAAGTTATGCCCATGAGACTTTTGTCGTCAGCTTTGCATGAGAATAAATTCAGTGAAAGATACTTTGTCCTCTTACTTGTTTCTTGTGAGCTCTTTTCTTTTCTAATTCCTACAAGGAGAAAGTGAGTGGGGAAAAGGAGAAAGTATTACATGTCCTTCAGATCCTGAGTGCCTTTAGCAGTGAATAGAGAACAAGATCTATAGACTCCTGCTCGAAGAGTCAGGTGCAGAAATACCTTGTAGAGATTTTGTGTTAGTTCTCCTTGCTTGATTTTCTTCCCTCTATTTATCCCACTGTTCTGCTGGCATTTGGCTGCACCGAACAAATGCCCTTCATGTGCAGGTTCTGGCAGTGTCAGAGGTGAGTGGGGCATGGGGCAGGACGTAGGGGATGGGGCCTGGCTACAAGGGGAGAGAGCTCCCATTCTGCAAAATGCCTTCTTGCTTTGCAGTTAGTTACTAATGTCTTGGAAAAGTGAAGTTTCTTTGTCTGGTTTGTTCCCCTTCAGTCTATACCCATGTGCCACAGGTTCTGCTTTTGAAAGCAGCCTGCTTACCACTCACCTGGATCTGTGTGCAAGGGGGAATTTCAGCCACTCCAGACTTCCTCCCTTGTACACTGGTAAAACCAGAGGCCACTCACAAGTTCCTCTCATTCCCCACCCTCAGGAACTCCATGAGCAAACCATATTAGCAATGGGATAATACCAAGAACATGATGGGATATTAACTCTTGAAGCCTCAAACTGGATTTCATCAGCATTAGTTGATACATGAGCATTTATTCTTCCTTAATTCATACCATGAACTCTTGACTTCAGCCTGGGAATAAGCAAGCTGCTTAAGAGATCACTTCTGCTTCTGAAACGGTTCTCAAGTCTCCCCCTGGATACCAGCCTGGAAGTGATCAAACCACCTGGGGGAAAAGGAGAGAAGCAAAATAACACCCTGATGATAAAATTTAGTGCAAACAGAAGAGAAGGGAGTGAACACACAAATCTTACAGTGGGTAATTGAATAATAGGTGATAAAAGCAATTGTGGAAATCCTGTGTCTATTAACAAGGCTATTCAGAGCAAGGAAGATATGCTATCTGATTCACTGCACATTGAAAGATAGCTTAAGCAGCTTCTGCAAATATTAAACATGTGTTTTATACAGAGAGGCTTCTACTAAAGTGGAATGAAACTATATTCCATAGGCTGGAGGACATTTCTTTACTGACTTTTAGCACAGGAAATTACCTAATAAGGACAGATATTTTGCACCAGCCTTACTGCACTCAGGGAATGCTGAATTGCCAACATTATCGACCGGGTCCAAGCATATAGTAATTGTAAGTGCACCAAGGCAATCAATATAAAGAATTAAATTGATTCTCTATATGCTGAATTAAAACAAAATTGTATGACATAAGTTTTCAGGACGAGCAGGAAGTCCAGCAATTGAATAATCTTCCTAGGAAAGAGGATATCTCCATAAATGGAAATGTTCAAAGTGAAATAAAACACTTGTTTATCACAATTGTATAGCAACATCATTAGTAACAACCTTGCTAAAGTTCAACACAGACTAGTTTCTCACAATTGCATATAACTGGTATTTTATCCTCTGTTTGTAAGCACAGAATCTTCTCACCCCTAGAGCAAGGACTACTAGAGGTGATACTTTTGCCCCAGATCCTTGCAGTTGCCTTATTAGATTACTTAAATCAAGAAAAGAGATGAAATTACAAAACAGTTGTGTAGTAGCGAACTGATTTCCAGAGTAACTGATGTCAACTGCTACTCACAGGGTGCATTTTGACCTTTAAAAATACTTTTGAATTTGGATGAAGATCCTTCTCCATAATGGAATTTGAGAACTAGAGAAAAAACTGATGAGTTGAAGGATTAAGGTTTTGAAAGATTATTTCTGATAACATTAAACATTCACCTGAATCTTTTCCCTCTAAGCATCACCTCACTGTGCACAGTTTTTTTGAACATTTCTTGCCCTACCTCTAGCCATTTTTTCTTTAAGCCATTTCTAACCACAAACTACCAAAGCAAAAGGGTTTCATCTAGCAGCCACATCACAGAGAGGTCTCTTCACCTCAAACCTTGTTTGGTGCTTGGAAGGTAATTTTCCCCCCTACTAAAACCACAGACAACATCACTCGTTCTGTAGCTCTTTAATCAGAAACAGGTGTTTACACAGATTCTGCTTCTGAGTTTTCTTGTAACAGAAAGACAACACCTCTAAGCAAGGAATTCCCCTGTGTGTTCTATATTCTTCACAGTACTATGTTTCGGCATGGAACTTGTTTTTATCTAGACCTAATACAGCTTGTAGGTCTTGTATACCATCCTATAACATTTACTATCCATTGAGACTACATAGGTCTCTGACTGTGGAACCTGTGGGGTCTGGAGGACAGCCTTCTCTTGATAACTGCTTATTGCATGCACTTGTACTGAGGTGAAGATATTTGTTGAAATATCATATCATTGCATATGTTGATGTGAGAGAGTAGGAGGCGGAAAATGTCTGCTGCGAATTCTGGCTGAAAAGATTTTATTACCTCTTTTTCTCACGCGGACCTGCACCTTAGGAACTTTAACAGACTGACTATACTCTCTCCTGAAATATGTGCTCCTATTTCTACTGTGATGGTATCACTCACTGATATTCCGTTGTGATACCCACAGGTTTATTGGCATGACTGTATTTGAATAAAGACTTTTCCTCACTATATGGGTATCCCTTCCCAGAGCTGATGCAATTCATACTTGCAAAAAAGTGCTTTTGACAGTTCAGATTTCATGAGTTCCTGAGTTTTATGTAACAGCATCTGTACAAAGACTTTTGCTAGTGGGAATTGTCATAAAATGCAATTAAAACATCAGTTTTAACTAACTTCAATATATTGACAAAATTTTCAAGCATAGACTAGATTCCATCCATATGAAAATGGAGAAAACCACTTTCATTTGGAGGAAGAGAAAACTTCATGGATATTTTAAGAACTATTATGATATGCATTCTTTTACAGAAATGAAAAGCATTTATTTTTTTCAGTTGATTAGTAACTTTTAAACTCTCCATAAAACAGAATTCAGCAAAGAAAAAAATCTCTCTTTGGCAATTTATATGGCTTTAAGATCTGTTTACATGTCAGCTGCATTTTATTACTTACTGTATTTGGGAAAACTTGTTTGGGTTTTAAGGCATTTTCAAATAACTATATGGTTATGATTTTATATGGTTTTTAATGATCTTCTGCATTCTGTGGGCAACAGATTTTCAGTTTACACATTTCTGCTCACTTATTGTTATCCAGTCTCTCAAAACCTTAGTATCTTTTCAAGCAATTAACACGGAAGACTGCTTTAACCATCTACTTTTGAAGTTTACATCCAGTGTACATCCTACCTACAGTCAGTAGCACCAGTAAGGTGAAGGTAGAATTGTCTATCACCCTCTCACCTCCACACAGCCTCCCCTCACCCCCCAAAAAAATCAGATACTTTAATGGTAAAAATTAAATTATAAGCTTAAGGTGAATCTGTGATTCATCTTGAGAAGAATATATTTGTAGAGAGAACTACTTGCTGCTGATGAAGGCTCAATACACCCTGTATTTCTTTTGACAAGGTGTCACTTCAGACTGATTCTAGTCTGATGGCATGGAATTCCCATTTGCAGCTGGAGATCTGAGCTACATCTTCAGTTTAATCTGAAAAGAATCTAGTTTATGCATCCTAATACTTCTGTGTGGTGCAAAGTGTAGTAAGTGGGAAGGATCAGGATATTGATTTTAGAAGTGGTCTTATGATCCTAACTATTTTGTTGGTCGACATTCACCACTGGAGAGGATTCTTACCCTGAGTCTGTAGTGACCTCTGCCAAGCTGTGTCAGAGACGTCTGTTCCGTGTGGAGCTTGATTTGGATATTCAGGTAGCAGTTCTTTCCTGAGAGCTCAGCTGTACCTAGTCTTGATCTCCTAATGTAAATAATACTTTCCAAACTTGCATCTTATTAGGATTATACCTCTTAGCAACCTCTCAGAATTCTAAAGAGAACAAGGCTATTCACAAATAAATGTGTTTAGGTAGCTGGTGGATTTGTAGCTGTGCTTCTGGCTCTCTGCCACCACTTTGATGAGGACTTTGTGCTTGGAATGTTGCACAGACAGAGGAACTAAAGTATTGGGAGCCAGTGCTGTTTTCCATCCTCCCCATGGGTGTTTGGCTGCATAAGAGCTGAAGTATGTATGCAAGCCCTAGGTCACAGCTTTTTGTGTGTGACTAGGCAGGTGTGTATGACACACTCAGGAGTATATTATCTGTTGAAACTTTTTACCAATTAGAAAGATTGTATTTAAATTAATTACAATTCATTCTTTTGTATCCTCAGACCATCTTTACTAAATAAGTTCACATACAGTTAGGTTATTCAGTCTTCATTTTTACTTTCTTGCCTGTGATTTTTTTCAGGTGTCTTGAAATCTGCAGGGTTTGGTGAAAAGCTGAAATCCTTATCTAAGCTGGTAGAAAAAATTAACAGCATAGAGATAAGTAGCTCCATCTTAAGCTTTTCCTTTCTTTAGGAGCAAAGTTTCTTAGTGCTTTGTCAAGTGCTACATCAGCCAGGTAAAGGCTACAGGCCCATTGAAGGTGTTGATAAATTTATGTTTGGATGCCGTTGTTTTGCTCTATTTTTTTAGTACTATGTTTTTTGCAAAGTTGTTCTGCTAACAATATATGTGTTGATACTTTATTTCCTCCCTCCTCTTGTTTGCATGACTGTGGCTATTGGTCCTCTAATGTTGCAATCTTTTCATTTTAATGCAAGCAATTTGCTCTATCTACAGTACAGTAGGTACTGTACTGAACTCTATTTAATTTTTTTTGTTGTTGTGCAATGTATTACATCGAACATTAAACAATTACATAACATATTGCACATTAAAGAAAAAAATACTAGGGGAGAATACTTTTGTGAAGGATCTTCAAAGCAGATCAAAATTTGGTTTTGATGTGATAGTTTAAAGGAAAATAGTGGAGAAATACAGCAGAAAGTTTTTGAACAATGATCTCCCCCTTAGATTGGAGAAAGGAGAGAAAGGAAAAAGAGAGTCTGAAGCCAGGAACACCAGACAGAAGGAGACTTGTTTTTGAGGTCATTGGTGGGCAAGAGTTTAAGCAATAAAGAAAAGTGAAAAATTTTCCACTTACAGGTGTTCTGCAAGAGGAAACTGCACATCCCTGATAAAACCTGGTTGTGTAGATGGGCATAATATCACAGACAGCCCTCTAGGACAGCAAGCCTTACAATAGCTTTGCTGATAGAAGGCGGGAGAAGGAAAACCGAGAGGTTTTGTTTTGACCATATTATATTAATGGCAGTATTTTAAAGAATGTTACAGAAGAATAAACTAAGAGGCATGTATCTTGGAAAATGGGAAAAATAAAATTATCTTCCTGTTTTATGAGCAGAAAGAGTCATAAATCTGAACAAATTAACCATGTGGAGAGCCAAAGGTGTTATGACAAGGATTTCAGTGCAGTGGCAGTGGGGTGCAGAGGAACAGAATGCTTTGATTGCAAAGTACCTGTATATGGCTGAGGGGGAAAAAGGGAAAGAGGAACTCGGGGTATCTTCATTTGTAGGACTGGATCAATTCACAATAATTACCAGAAGGAGTTAAACATTTTCTGGGGTTAAAGTGAATCAGAATCTGCACACCATGTGCTGGAAATTCCCTAAATGATTTCAGTGGTCATTAAGAAAAGGGAAATGGTACTTTTCTGAGTAGGAGATGATGGGAGACAGAGGAGTAGACACCAAAACAGAGCCATGGCTGAGTATTTATAACTCAGATTACAGGACTCCTGCCAGCTGAGAAGGGGAAAAACTTTCTCAATGGCTTTTTCTTTTGAGTGGGGGTCTTTTTGGTAACCACTGTGACCCTCTGTGACGGATAACACAAGAGGCTGAGATACAGTTCTATTAGAAATACTACGTGCAGTTATGTACAGCATGGGCAAATATAGGTAAAGCTACTGATAAAATATGCTCTGCTGATGAATGAGGATTCAACTCTTCTGCACTGACCTTATTCTCACTCCCATGCCCCTGGGAATTTCTTGTCTCAAGTTTCTTGTCTCTTCAGTCACAGACCTCACCCATATACAAGGCCTTTAAAATTTAATTAAAGTACTGGATTGTGTATTTTAAACAGTGACAAAATTTAACATAGTTTACAGTTGCAGCATGTTGTTACCAAAGCTGTTTTTTTCCTTTAATTCAGTAATACAGAATAAACTTAGTTTAACCAGTAAAAGTATTATGTTTAGACCCATATTTTCCAGACAGTATTTAAGGATTTTTCTGCTCAGGGTCTGTATGACTGTACAAGTCAATAAAGCATTTCTGAGGAATCTGAGAAAAATATAAAAAATAATAGTCTTATTAGTGGGCTTAAGCTGGCCATGTAAAATGCACACATGGTTGCACCTACATAGATGAATTTTAGAGATCTACAAATAAAAACATTTTTTAAGTCTGAAACCTAGAGGTACCTCTTTATTTTATTTTCTTTGTATGCCTTTTCTTCTGAGTACCATTTGTCTCCAGCTAAGATCTTGCCATCATCCCCAGTCCACAATGGGCTTTTGGATCTCTCCTGTGGTGAAAAAAATTAGAACATATCTGTCCCAACAGCTTCTCCAGTAAACCAATGGCAAAGTTTGTCACTGGAGTAGCAGGCAGAGTACAAAGTCTTCACAAAGGAGTGCTGGTGCTGTTTATCTCACTACCCCAACCCATGGTGTTTCCTCAGTCCTGCTCCTGCTCCATTCCCTTGCTTCTGCCTGCTTTGCTAGGAATGTCTCCCTGATGCCATGACTAAAGAAAGCTTTTTCACTGTTTTGTTCCTAATCATTCCTGTAAGCATAATCTTTCTGAACAGCGTTCTACCCACCTATCCACCCTGTCTCTGAGGTGTCTGCTGTCTGAGGAATTTTAAAGATTCCTCAAAAAGGAAAATCTTAATATTGCTTTTTGTTCCACAGCTATTGTTCTGGTCATGACATCACTTTGCATGCTCAGTGCAGATTCCTGTCAACCTAGAATCACCCAGTATTACTACCCACCCTGCCACAGTTTAAACTTCCAGAGGTTGTCACTTTGTGCAGAAGTTTTTAGTATGTATTTAGGAGACTGCATTTCCACTTTTAGCTTATGCTACATAACTGTGTATATTTAGTGGAAAATTCTGCTTTGAACTGATTTTTTTTTCAATATACAGAGCATTTAGAGTGTTTTGGAATCAAAACTATCATGGTGGGTACAGAATTTAGAGCAAATCCGGCCTGCAATGAAACACAAACCCACAGCAGTAGCTGCGGGACTGAGCTCACCATATAGTTTCCAAACAAGCTGACAGCAGTAGGAATCGTGGTTTATAAAAAGCTGCCAGCAGTGCTGAGCTGGTGAAGAGAAAGAGGAAGCTACAACGGGAAAGAGAAAAACATCACAACCAAAGGCAACTTCACTTCTCTGCCTTTACTGTTTTTAAATAGATTTGGCTCTAAGTTGCTGTTGAGGGTGCTGTGAAATCTTACAAACTGATCCTCACAATATTTATCCCTTTCTGAATACCACCTGCAAATCACACCCAGATTCGAGGGGACTCCTCTGTGTTTTTGTGCATACATGTGAGAATCTAAGTTTGTGAGTAAGAATACACACCATGTTACTGAGGCTATTGCTCAACAGCATGCCAGTAAATAGAAGTTTACTAGAACAGCTTTTGCCATTTCACTCCCCCTTTGCACGATTTGCTGAGCTGTTCTCCTGAGATTGTTTCCTGATGTTTACATCCACTTCATTCTGTGGATTAACTTGGTTATTCTTCTTGTCCTATGAAATGTTAAAAACTGCTTCTTATCCTCAAATCACCAGTGTCAGAAAATCATCTAAGGCACTGTTGACCAAATTGTCTTGCATTGGGTATGAGGACGGTGGGAAGGTGGTGTTGAAGAGCTCATGCTGGGAGTGGGACACAGGCTTACTACTTCCACTGTGGTTGCTACAAGCTCTAAGCTAGGTGATGGAAGATATGCTTCATCAAAGTGGGAGAGTAAAAGGTAAACTCATAAAGATGAGAAATAATGTGAGAAAGGCTGATGCTTAAAATTAGTTGCATTAGCGACTCCTTTGTTTTGGGCCATTCTGGGTTCATATCTTTGATTTTGTGCATTTTAGTTGAGATGGGATTGACTTTTTGTAGAGCTAACCAAAAGAAAACTTTGTGGAGGGAAAGACCTTATGGGCTTTGCAGGTGAACTGCATTTTGTGTTACACTGTATAGTTCTTGAAGGAAGGACCTGACAGGGTCTCTCTGCATGTTTACTGCTCTGAATCTGAACACAAAGAATCAAAAAAAAAAGCAATACTAAGATGTCAGAGTCTGTTTTAGTGGCTGTGCTGGTCCTAGAGAGCCATTGGCATTCCCCGGAAGAATTGATCATGATCTGTGAGGACAAACTGAGCAGAAACAATCTGTAATCAGTTTGTCAGTGGGAGGCAAAAGGTAGCAACAGAACACATGACTCCAATGATTTCCCAGCAGCTAAAATGCTGAGCATAGTTGCAAATGCTTAAGTGCACAAAAATGATAATAATTATTTCTTTTCCTTCATCATTGCTTTTTTGGCTCCAAATGGATGAGTACATTTTCTTGCAGGGCCTGAGGTATCAGGATATACCAAGGTGTTCTTAGCTCTGGGTCCAGAGTCCTTTATATTTATCAAAGAGCTATGAGTGGGTACTGGGATCTGCAGTGCTTTTTCTTATTGTTGTTGAAATATTAACATCAAATCTTCAAGAGAGTCGACACTAAAATTACTTCTTTTCACAAGCTACCTCTTGGTGATGTAAGAATGGCCTAGTAAAAATTATTGTCTTCCTCAGAATCTCCTTCAGAGAACAGTCCCCATTTTCTCCATTCCCATTTTGTAGGAGGTCAGAAGAGACAAGGCTTTTCTTCATGGCCAGTTTGTGTAGGCTTGGAGAGAGACACTGTGTAGATCCTCTTCCATCCAACACATAGACTTCATTCTTCTACCATGTGCACAGACCTGGGATCACCCCCAGCTGCCTTTCACCTATCATGGAAAGAAAGTTTCTTAAATATTTTTCTCTTTATTCTACTGATCCTATCTATTCTTAGAAATATCAAAACTGAATGCAGTTGTTGTGCCTACTCATAAAACTGTCATAATTGAGATGGAGACAGTACAAAGCAACACACTCCATTTTCAGATGTCTTCAAACCTGTTTTTATTATAGCATGCATGCTTTTTACACATTCCTACAAAACTCATAAGTTTACACTTTACTCCTTGGTCACGAAATACAAAGTGTTTGTTGGAATAGGCAGTCGCAGGTTTCTCTTATTTATCTTGCTTTCTTTCTTGGTTTCTGTGTCAATGACCTTGGTACGAAATTCTTTCAGGGGTAAACATGGATCCTCTTAAAAAACTTCTCTATGGCTCACAGAAGTCACTGTAAAACCCCTTCCACATAAAACCATGATTCCTGAGACAAGAATATTTTACAGATCTTTCAAGGTCAGTCATCATCAGTGTCCTAGACAGGCTTTCAAAGAACTAAGGGCAAATTTTTCACCTTACTACCAAGTACTATATCAGGCTTGGTGTTTGGGAATGGCACTGATGAAAGGTGCTTAACTGAAATATGAAAAATAACCCAAATCAGGAAGTCATTACTGTGCTGTTTCAACAAAATTAAATGTAAAACATGTTTCAATGGTTTTTTTTTTTTAAAAAATCTTAATCTGTTCTAACTTAATTTTCAAAATCTTTATTCTTTAGTTGTTAGACAATCAATACTTAACTTTTGAAACGAAATATCTCAGCCTGTAGTTCTAAGTTTAAAAGGCATTACATTTTTATTAAACCTGATTTGGGCTTATTTTCCTATAACCACCTCCAATTTGGAAATCTGATGAATAGAATTTGTCAAATCTATGGTAGTCTATTTATTTACTGCTTTTTCATCCAAATTTCTTTATTGTTGCTTTCACTCCAGAAAAGCCAAGATGTCCAAACATAATTTCTCTTGACAGATCCTCCTTATAGTTTCATCTCATGACAATAGGGCCTCATAAAAGAGTAACTAAACTAACGGATAATTTAAATGTCAGGGAGTTTACAGGGATTTTTCTCTAAACTTGATTCCTATGTGTTAGGACACTAAACACTCCCCTTAGGCAAAAAGGGCCTTTTATTCTCAGAATAAGACCACATAGTTTAGAGGGTCCACAGTCATACCCCAGAGTGCAGCAGCACCTTCAAGGTCCTCCAGATAAGCAGGTACACCTGGGCACTACGGCACTAAAAAGAAACTTCAGCTCCGCCACGGGCCTGGCCATGCCACTGTATGTCACAAACCTCCCCCAGGCATCAGTTTGAAGATTTCTGCACAGTAATATTTTATTCAGGGAAGACATGCTTTGTGAGAGTCTTAATCCTTGAACATATTCTCACAAATCCTGTCAGCCAGCAGGACCTTCCTCTTCTTTTAGCATTTTAGCACACTCCACTGAGGCAAAAACTGTTTTCTCAGCCTGTCTTAGATGTATTACATTTACATTATATTATTTTGAGTTCTGACTGATAGAATAAATGCTAGATTTTGCCGGAGATATCTTCTAGAATCTGTAGTGGAGTCCTTATCATTCTAGCAGTCAGAATTTGCTAATTTGTCATTAGGGAATCCACTTGGCAACAGTATGAACAAAACATCTGAAATAGTTTTAAAATGATTTCGTACTCCTGCGGTTTCTGGTTTTGAGTGCATTGCTCCCCAAGCCTCTTTCTTCCTTCACATTTGTTATGTGCCTCTTACCAATGAGATGTTGGAACATATGGCTATAAAGACAAGGTACTAATTTGCTTCATTTTTCTTCCAGCTGTATAAAGATAAAGGACACACGGTTCAGTACCAATTATTTGACAAAAAAAATTAAGGGCTTCCACACATGCAAGTTTACTACAAATGTATTCTATGCTCACCAGCCTTGTAGCTGAGGAATATTGTTTGTTACAACAGAACTTCTCTGGATAGGGATAAATCACTAGATTAATTACCTCTAGATTTTCTGCATATGTTTCATGGGACATTTTCTTCATATGCGTAATGTTTATTTTATTTGACTGGACTGGAAATGCAAAGTATTTTTTTAGTAATTTTCCCCCTAGATCCAGTTTCTTCAAATTACATAAAAAATATTCAGAAAACAATCAGAAAACATACCTTGTAAGAGTTTTGTTTTTTTTTTTTTCTTTTGCTAAGCTTTGCTACTCCTTTCATGTTTTGAATTGGCTTTAGTTGTATCTGTCTCCAACATTTGCTTAGGTTCATATATAGAAGGAAGTCAAAGAAGTTTGACCAAGGCCAAGAAGATTTTTATTTTTTTAATCGTTTCTTATTATAGTCATGAGACAATATTACATGTTTTCCCAGCTTGATGAGGAAAAGAACCCAAAAAGCAGGACTGAAAACAAAATTAAGAACTTTTCTTTTTTAAATAGTAGTAGTAGTTTTTATGGGCCTCTTACATGAGAACAAAAGAACTTGTTCTTCCATATTCCATACCATTTTATCCAAAATAAAAAACTTGTGGATTTGATATAAACACATAGCCTTTGTCCTGAGCAGACAAGAGAAGTTACTTGGAAAATGAGTTTTGGGCCCTGCATTCCTATTTACTTATTTTTGAATTGTCATCCAGCCCAGCCCTGCAACTTCTCACAAATGTGTTCTTTTATGCAGTGACACAAATCTTTTAAATTCTGGAAAATGCTGTCACCACAATTTTTTCCTCTTTAACAGACTTAAGACTTATCTAACTGAGGGCTGTGAGTTCAAGTTCATTTGTGCTTGTGCCTGCTGAACACCTAAATGTTCTGTGAAAGGACAGGACTGCAGAGTAGCAGTGCCTGTACTCTGCTGATGATTTACCTGTATGGGAAAGAGTTAGGTCCTGGAGTGTCCACACTGCATGTACATTATTGCCCTAGAATTCCCACATTCCAAACTTTGCTTCAATTGGTGTTGATCAGTCTGTGTTTATTGAGCCTTGAAAGAAGAGCAGGGTTGTTTTTAGTTAACTACTCAGGGGTTTCTGTGGAGCACAAACCATGGACAACTGCACTGCCTGTTACCATAATGCAATTTAGAGGCTCTTTCTGTAAAAGCCTACTGTTATTTCATGTATGTTCTTGCTGCTGATAATCAGTGGATAAACAACTTTCATAATATGACTGCAATGCCCCCGCCCCCACCCAGCAGCCTGACAGTTGACTTGATGGTTAGCCACGGACTTGTAGCAGCCCTGGGCAGCCAGTTTGCAGATTGCAGCCTGCCTTTAGGCCAGCATGGGCCCTGCCACTTCACAGCATCTGCTTTCAAAGGGCTGGGCAGCTTCAGCACACAGGTCTGTAAAGACCTGCTCCCTCCCATAGAGGTTGTGGAGCTATTGCAGTACATCACTAATTGCAAAGTGATGGGATTTGATCCTCTGTATTAGTGCAGTTACAGAAAACAGTGCAGGACATTTTTGGAAAGTTAATATCATGGACACTGATATATCCACAGATTACATAACTCTAGAGTTTCTTTTTTTTTTACCACCATCCGCATCTGGTTTTTTACATACTCCATTTTACATTTTACATCTTTTACATTTCCTCTCATGTTCCAAGACCTGTCTGCACCTCTCTACACTGCTTCTCCAGTTTGTGAACCCCTCAGCTGAGGTAATAAATAATTGCCCTACAATAAGCATGCTAGCCCCATATTGCTGCAGACTGAGCTGCATGCCAGACTGTCAGAGCGCTGTGCAATTGATGACTGCAGTCATCCTGCTTTTAGAGCCAGGAAGGAAAAATAAATAAATTATCTTGTAGTGCACCATAGACTGATTCTCAGAAATATTTTGCTCAGTCATATGGTAAGGAAACTGGGAAGTGCTCTTTCTTAGTCTAGAGTTTTATATGCAAAACCCTTTGTAGATACCACTAAGAAATCTTGATGAGATTTTCAGAAAAAAAAATGTAATTAAAGGAAGGGATGCTTGAAGGTAGAGCCACTGATCCATCTAATGAGGTAGTCTAATATCTAATGAGGTGTCCTCATTGCTTGCATACTCCAGCAGCACCAAGGTCTTCATCCAATGAACTGGGAACTCAGAAACCCTACACTTGAGCTCAGAGAGAGATTCAGATTAAATCAGTGAGTGAAAAGAGGAGAAAGTGAAACAAATGTAGTGTGAGGAGAGGAACTCACGCTCTTTCATATTCACTTCTCCGTGAAAACTCAGGGCAGGCCCATGACGAGAATTCAGAAAGCAAAGGGATATTCACTCATATAAAATATTTCTGTAAAATGCAGTGTAAGTTTGTAAGACACCAGGCAAGAATAGTGCAGTATGAGGGTCCAGGAAGTGGAAAATGAGATGCAAATATTTTCAAGCATTTTAGACAAGGTAGCATGAGGTTCAAATACATAGATGGTTAAAAGCAGAGGTGTTAGCATATAGGTAATGGAATATAAAAGCATTCTTGAGTGTGTTAAAAACATCTAGACCAAAGTAAACATTTGACAGTCAGTTGGGTTGAATATACTTTGAGGCATGAACCTTACAGTGAGATCAAGGAGAAATAACAGAGCCACTTGTTTTAAATAGTAGTCTCTGTTCCTTTCTGGGCTGGCTCCAAATATCAAGAGTGACCACATAAATCTCACCATGAGGGTTCCTCCCAATTTTACCATCACTCCCTTCAGCCTTAAGAGAGATCTTTTATGGTCTTATTTTCTCACTATCTTCTTCTTTTCATTTTGCATAGGTCTTGTTTCCAAAATGTAGACTGGGCTGCTTTTGGGCATGGAACTGATGACAAGAGCAATGTATTAAGCCTTTAATCATGAAACAGTCTGGAGAATGCTGAGGAGCTTGGATATAAACTGAAACAGATTAAGAAAAAATCAGTTTGCCAGAAAGATCTAGTGCTATGATGAATAGCAAAGCATGGAGGAAAGCCTAATATTTAAATACGTGAGCTTAGTGCATGGTAAAATGCATGTTGCCTTGTCTACACAAGATTTCTCAAGCATATTTATTAGCATATATTAGCTAACAGGTGTTAGCCTCAAAATTTCTAGACAATCTAGGGAGTGATATGAGTCTGAAGCTCTAAGTACTGTATTAATTTGACTGCCTTTTTGGGTTTTGGGTTTTTTTTTTTTGGGGTGGTGGTGTTTGCTCTTGCAAGCAGGTTCTTCAAATATTCATTTCAATTTTGAGAATGTGTCCTACTCAGGGAAGCATCTTCTGTGATCCTGGTTATATTATAGTTATTTGTAAACAACTTTGGGGGAGCTCCCATGTTGATACTAAGGTTTTGTTAATAATAACCAGGTAAAATCGCACCAGGATACATTTATTCTAGATTTTTTTATATTACAGAAGATTTTTCTCTTGTCAATTTATTTTCTCTTCCTTTCCTGTCTTTTACTAAGGATTTTTAGATTTTTCTTCTTTTATTAATAAACTGAATTAGTGTACCCTTGAACCCTTCAATGGTTTAAATATTCATTTTGTTTTAATGCTTATCAAAACCTGCATAAAAGTAGTTCTGTTTCAGTAATCTTTCTGTCCATCTACGGCTGACCACTGACTTGTGGTTTTATTAAAAGTCTCATGATACTTCATGTTTTTCATATTAAAAAGGAAAATATTTCTCGCTTTTATTGCAGAGAATATGATGTAGCTTAGAATATGGGAAATCAGTGAACAGAGAAAATATATTCCAAAAGTTATATGATTTTTAAATTAATCTCATGATCTGTTGTGGTTTGGCTCTTGATTTTTGACTCTTTGGTGTTCTGGGCATTTCCCACCTTCTTCTCAATGAATGAGCAGGTAGCCCAAAGCCACAGAGTTAGAGTTCCAACTCTGGAAAGATTCGGGATTTTTCTATAAGAACGGGATGGTGATTCATTCTGTGCTCTCACAAGACAATCATGCATCTGCCTCTGTTTCAAAATCAGCAGCCCCGCCAGCTCGTCTCCATCGGCCTTGAGAAAACAGGAAGCAGAACACCACAGGAAGCTGTGCACTCTTACACCCACCCCAAAACTTAGCTGCTGAACCTATTGCAAAATGCTAACAGAATGCTGCAGGGTACACTGAGAAAGAGAGGAGAAATCTGCTGACCTTCGGGTGCCTGTGCAACTCCTGGCTCCAGCTTCTCAGGCCCGCAGCCTAACTCAGTCACCAACATGTCCTGTGTCTCTCAGTTTAGATCCCCTGTTATGGGATGCTCTTATGCAGAATGCAATGGCTTTTTCTTAATTATTTTGTTTCATCCCCCAAATTTTACAAAAATGCAATATGAAGCTTCTTGTCTGGAGGGCTGACAGACTGAAAGATAGAAATAGAGAAGGTAGAGAGGACTGTGTGCTGTTGGTCGTGATTAACTGTGTACTCATTTCCTAGGCAACATGGAAGAAATGGGTGTTTTTAGAGGAGAGATTTATCAGTATATCTTGTGATTTGGATGGTTTTCATACTAAAAAAGTAAGATTATTTCTCACACTCGTGGTTGCAGAGAACAGAGTGTACCATACGTTTTCAGAGAATAGAGGTGCTTTCTGCTTATAAAAGGAGGTGCAGGACAGACTGCTCTCAAGTAGGAAACAATTCCTTGGATGTGCTGTGGGGCATGAAGTAGAACTAGGAAAGGCTGAAAAACTAGAACAGGATATTCTACAACAAACAAAAGAGACAAAAGATATACATCATGCAAAAATGTTTTACATTTGAGAGGCTTTTTTTGTTATTTTTGAGCACTAAAATAATAATGAAAATTTATTCTGCAAAGCCAAAGGACAAAAATGCAAGTTTATATGCTGGATGATGGGCAAGTAAAACTTTAGTGGAGTATCAGACATTAAAAAAGCAGGATTTCTTAATTAGAGAGGTTGCTTCAAAAGAAGCCTTCCAATAATAGGAAGGCAGGAAAGGGTCGGGAGTGGAATTTGATGTTAGATCCAGGCATTATATTTCCGTTAGATATTTCAGTTGGCCAACAAGTGCAGATTTGAGAATCTGGTCACAGAAACCAAACTATTTCTAAATTCTTTTTAAATTCAGTGATTTTTTTTTTTTTTTTGTCACTATTTAGAATGAAATTGAATTACCTAGCTTTTCTTTCCGGTTTTTGTTTTGGTTTCCTGGGTTTTTGTTTGTTTGTTTGTTTGTTTTGCTTTGGTTGTTGTTGTGTGTGCGTGGGTTTTGTTTTTTTCTTTTTTTTTCTTTCTTTTTTTTTTTTTTAATTCAGCAAGTAAAAGCCAATGATTTCTTTAACTTCAACCACACAGAGAAAAACAGTCAGATTCCATAATCTCTATCTAGTCTTCATAATTACTGAGAGTTGAAGAACATTAAGAGCTGTATTTCAAGAGTGCTGAAAGTCCTGTACAGACACTAAATGTGCATTTGAAGAGAATGTCTTCAGAACATTAAACAAATATCCCCAGGAAGGTGGCTTGGTTTTAATAAAGCAGCAAAGTTCTGTGTAGAATCTTTGAGTGATCTTGCCTGGATGTAGATTTTAGACAAGTATCTTATTCAGAATGGATGAATGCTCTCTCTCTCTTTGTCACTAGCATCTAAATCTCTTCTTTCTCTGTCACAGTTCAATCGAACTTAATCTAGAACAAATGGAAATGTAGCTCCACTGAAATGAAATTGACTATTTTACCTCCTGCTTTATTATGGAGAGACTTCTATCCAGATTCCTGTTCTCCCGACTGCTTTGGAATGGAATTTGTAACACTTCCAGCATAGGTAGATTTTGAAAACACCTAATCTGAGACAAAAACTTCATTATACTTCCTTCTGAAGGAACTAATGCTATACAGATTGCTTCTGTTTTGCACAGTCATTCAGCAGGCAACGTCAGTTTGTCTTGTAACTCCCCTCATTGCATTAACTCTCTTAACAACACACACTTTGGAATTTTTCTAAAGATCACAACCATGGGTTTTTTCTTGCCATAAATAAATTTTAATTTCAAATGTGCTCAGAGATTTGTAACATGACTAGTTCCAAAATTAGCATATCCATATTTTTCTCATTTTGATCTAAATCTCTCTCTTCCTGCTGGTTATTCTGTCTGTGGGCTGTTTTCAAACTTCTAAAGATGTTATTAAAACCTTGACATTTACTGGACAGAATTCTGCCATGCTGGTCATGTAATTTTCTCCTGAAAATTATGATAGTTACTGTTTCTTTAGGTATCAGGCTAAACAAAATGTAAGATTGATCCTGTTTGTTTCTACTAGAATGTCCTGGTTCACACACTTGTAAATTTTGCATGGAGAGCTTTGCAATTTTTTGGGGGGGCGGGTGACAAATCAGCATATCCTTAAACTTTGAGATATGTCTTACCACTGTGCCTTCATACTAAAAAAAAAAAAAAAAAGAAAAAACCCCACTGGCTCACTAAATGTTGAGGTCAGCATTGAATTCTATACCTTTGGGAATATTATGCATGTCCTTAAGGTTGGACTTCTGGAACTCCTAGCCATATAAAGATGAAAATTAGCCTATTCTGAGGAAGGAAGAGATTCTTATAGTGTCTTTTACTGTGAAAATACATACTGGATTTCCACATGGAAACCAAACATTTAGGAAAAAAAAAACTATTCCACCAGTTCTTCCTCATTTATTTTATTCAACTTTCACTACAACTCACAACTGGCTTTCAGCTCCTTTCCAAAGTTCTGATGATTTCTCTAAGACTGTTTTGTGCTTAGAATTTATTGAGATTTATTTTTTCCTTATGAGCTGTCCAAATAGAGTGTTATTAACTTCTGCAGAAAGAAATTCAAGTCTGGGTGGAAACATCCCACATTATTGTTAATTGTCATTGCACTAAAACATAAAGCTAATGAAGATGATGTGGGAAACCAGGGGCTTTCAGTCCTAAATTCTGTGTGCTTATTAGACTAGATCATGCTCTCTGAAATTTGTGCCTTATTGGTGGTCTAATATGCAGTATGAAAATAATCTGATGTGTGAGGCAAAAAATAGAAGGAAAGGGGTGCGTTTTATGCAAATAAACCCAGAAAGTGTTCAGGACTAGTGAGTTTTAAGTGCTTTGCAAACTGTCAGACTCCTGTTGTCAGATTTTTCCATGTCTGTCATTGGAGAAAGCATTAATTTTATTGGATTTGACATTGCCCTTTGCAAGTCAAAAGCTAGCAAAGAGGCCCTTTGTGAACAAAGATATGTGTTATAGATCTTGTGTTAAACTGCATCATGTGGGTGCAGATTGGAAAATGGAAAGCAGTCTTTAAAATATGGACATGACAAGTGATTTGGAGAACCAAATCTGTCCTACAGAAGGCTACATTAGTTACATTTGATGGGATTTCAATAAATTACTTCTTACTGTTTTTTCAGAGAGAACTTTTTCAAAGTTGAAAGATGCTGCTATCCCTCCTGCCTATGGCTCTGCCTGGGCAGTCTCCAAGCTGGCTCCTCTGGTTTTCCTTTCAGCTGTTACTGCCAAGAGTATAGGAGGCCTTAAGTAAAGCCCATAAATGCTTTGATTTATGGACCTTCACTGAGAGGAAGAGGAAGCGCCGTTTCTTCAGTAGCTGTGTGCTAACACACATTTCTTACTTCAAACCCATCTGGGTTTTCATTTAAAAATCACCCTGCACACTTCATCCTGCCCCTTCATTTGTTCTCTTAAATTCACTGGCAAGGTTTATACTCTGCTTTTTTGGTATCTTTACTATCACCAGTCACCAGCTTCTTTTAACTCCTCGTTACCTAATTTTGCTAAGCTAGAACTGTTCAGGTCTCCTTTTGTGAAGTATGTTTCAGATTTATTTGCTCATTCCATTGTTTGTTTGTTTGTATTCATTGACAAAACTGAAAGACCAAAAAAAGAATTGGAACAATAGAGAAAGAGAAAAACAAAAGGAAGGCTGAAAACTCAAAACACATTTACATCACTTTCAGCATAACATATATTTTAGTCCATCAATTTATCAATTCAACCTTAAATCAAAACATATTTTTATTACATCAATTGAAGCATAATTTTTTAAAATTTCACTACTTACATTTCTACAATGTGAAAGACAGACAGTTTGTTCTACTCTTACACACTTCAGACTTGATTTTCATAGTTCTTAAGCTCTATTGATTTTACCTGCGCTTGTTGGAACATTTAGACTACTAGACATTTTACCAATAATACAATCTTCAGAGCTGAATATGATCTACAAAGAATTTTATAGTATCAGTAGTACTTTATTAGCTTTAACAAAATCAGTATCTAAAATATGCAAACCCTATGTTTTGAATTACAGTGTTTCTACATGCCAATTCTATTCTGGGTACACCAAATTTTCTTAGCTGGAGTAACTTCCTTATGTCAGGATTATGTGAAAGAGCTAGAGTGATGTTCAGGACAGAGCTGATCTCAGAGAAAAAGAAGATTTTTGTTTCCCTTCTTTGTGAAAATTTCTATCAGTTCTAGACTTATTTAACAGCTTGCCTCAGGTTTCAGTTATGCAGATGCCCACGTTACTTTTTCTCTTTGAGCAGTCAGCTTGAATCTGAATCAGATGACAGAATGGACAAGGTTGTCTAAGGACAATGTCTGTTCTGCTCTGGACATTGCAAAAGAAGTGACTGCAGCTGCCATAGACCTTCCTGGTAAACCCACATTTGTTTATTCTGTAACACTCAGGACAGTAAGATTTTTTATTTACTGCATAGAACTTCAGAAAATCAGGTAGAAGATTTTTCTTAAGATAGGCTAACACCTGGAGGATATAAAATCAGATATTCTGTGTTTTTTCTATGCTTCCTGACTTAATTTTAATTATTGTTTTACACTGAAGAGTTAAAGATTGATTTTGGTGCATCATCTTCCAGAATCATTACTTTTGTTCGCTAGTCTTCAAAACTATGGCTTAATCTCTATTGTTATGTGCAATGAAGCTTCATTTAGGATTTTTATTTCCTGTGAACAAAAAATAATTAAAGTTTGCAGAAATAGAAAAAAATTATTAAAAAGAAAAAAGTTTTAAAGAGCAACCAAGGCACTTCTATTTGGCATTTTTTTCAGTTAGTGATAAGCTTGACTGTCTCTCTCCCCACCCATGCAAACATTGAGCTTTGATTCTGTAAGATCACAAATGGCATGATTTTGCATTTCTGCTTGCTGCTTTGGGCGAAGTAGAGCAGTGGGGCTTTGCAGAACGGGACAGCAGAGTGAAATGTTTCTTGCTCTCTTGATACTTTCTTTCTCTTTCAAAGTGAGTTGTACTAATCCCTGTGGGAAGGAAGACGATGGTGGTTTTGCACAGACATTCTCAGCAACTATTCTTTACTTTGGCAATCTTGGAATTTCCCTGAAAGCTTTTGTTTCTTGCAAGTTCTCTGATACATGTTTTTTCTTTCAGTTTATTTCCTAAGTCTCCAAGCTCCAACCAAACTTGCTCGCTGTCTTCCAGTAATATAGTGGAAAAGTAACCTTTGACCCATCCAGACCCTTTGGAACACCAGGACTGTAAAAAACTACAAAAAGATGTGGAGGCATGGCTGCTGCTTGCCCCTGGTAGATGGATTTTATCAGAAAAGGTAGTGCTGATTTGTATCACTCAGCCACACTAAGGTTATACAAAGAGCAGCAAAGCCCCAGGAGCATAACAGTCGGTCTGCTCTTAACCTCAGACCTTTATCTCTCACAGCCAGCTTCCTTCCCACACCACAAGCACCACGTGTTATTTTACACTGAGGCAACACTCAGCAACTGGGGTCTATCTGCCCAAAGAATGGGACAGGAAAAGGAGGATGACATGAACATAAGATGGGTGGGCACCACAAGGACTAACAATCATGGAGCAATACTCTCACAAACCAGTGCCAGTCTACTCCCTGCCACAGTGTGTGAGCTTTGGAGTGCTCATCAGTCATTTTTTATTTTGTCCCAAGGTGTTGTCTTTACCTCTGGGGATGAGAAGTGAATTTGACTAACAACTGCTGAATGAGGTGAGAGAAAGCTGAAGGAATCTGAGTGTGATAGCACCTGCTCCAGTCTGCAGGAAGGCACCCATGACTAAAACCAGTGTCCCCTCAGTCCCAGGGGACAATCTGTATTGCACCCGGATATATATGTGCTGCTGGCAGCACATATATAAAGTTCCATTACTACACAGTCACCCCACGTATGAACTGAAATTTGTTGAACGCCACAAATAAGTAGGGAAACTATTTTACCATTTTATGCATTCTCTGTAACTCATCTCTAAAGGGGGAAGAGAGGCATATTGGAGTTTAGCAGAGTGGGACCTTCTATAGCCTTTGGCAAGGAATAAATCCCTGAATGTATAAGTCTGGAGAACAAAGAGAAAACAAAGGAAAATCTAAAGCCTGGGTAAAAGTTTTGTCTGAGTAAGAATGTGTTGGTATTTACTATTTAATTGCTAACAAACAGGACAGATACTTGGCTGTTGAGGGTTTAATGATATCAATATGTTGCAGGAATCAGAATAGTATTTCTTACT
Organism: Taeniopygia guttata; assembly: GCF_048771995.1. Taxonomy (NCBI): domain Eukaryota; kingdom Metazoa; phylum Chordata; class Aves; order Passeriformes; family Estrildidae; genus Taeniopygia; species Taeniopygia guttata. The sequence continues at coordinate 25,965,491 of NC_133030.1, read as the reverse complement.
CTTCACTTCCCTGATATACAGCACAAAATCATAAACTGTCTATAAAGATGAGATGGGGTAGGCAAAAAAACCTAAACCACCAGAGACAGCTGCACAGAACAGCAGCTGTGACACACACAGGAAATTTGGATGGAAAGAACCATTAGTGCATTGAGACCATCTCCTTGTCTGTTAGCAGGGCCAACCCGCTTTTAGCAGACTTTGAAAAAGCAGCTCCTCCATGACACATATGGGTGGCTTTAAGATTTTGCCCTTCTTAAATAGCCTCTCGGCAAATGGCCTTTACAGATAACAGTTTCTGCCTTAATTTGAACTTTTATCCATCCTGCAACAGAAACAGGCCTATTTTTTGTATTTGAATGACCTGTCAAGATACCATTTTGCTCAGTGTTATCCAGATAATGACCATTCCTATGTTGTTCTACAGCAGTTTTAACTGCATGACAAAACCAATCCTAGGATAGGCATATGATGGCTAGGGACAGCTGTTTTGCAGCTCTTTCATTGAGTGATGGATGCATGTCTTAATTGTTAGAGGAAATAAATAGCAGGCAAGACTGCACATGTCTCTTGGCCAAAATGCACATCTCCCATCAAGCCTCAAATACTACAGTTTTTCTTTGCAGACCATCTGCTTATTCTCCAGTCCCTTAGGAAGGGAGAGTATTAAACAGTTGATAAACACAAGCTCAAATTTTAGAGACTTTGTGACAAGTCTGTACTTGGGCCACCCTGATTTCCTGCTCGTAATATGATTTATTTCAAATTAATTCTGAGGGAAAAATGCAAAGTAAATGTTGCATGCAGAACTGGATAAATTTCATGGCAACTCAGAGGAGAAGACTATTCAATCCAAATTTAAAAACTTTTATTTTACCCTGTTATAAACTACCAAAGATACACAGTGGACGTTTTTTGAAGAGCTGCAGCTGGAAAACAAGTAATTGCATTGGCAAAATCAGAGGTCTGAAGACTCCTGTGGCTCTTAAGCCCAGTCTGTCATCTTCTCCACATTGTTAGACATAGAAACCATGTGTTTTCTGTCAAAGTCCCACAGCAAACCATGTGGAAAACAAAGAGCTATAAATAACTCCTCCCCAACATGAAAGGTGACTAATCTGCTGCTTCCAATAATATCACTCTTCAAACCCCTAAAATTTTCCTTTGTCTTTACCTGTCTTTATATTAAAGCCAGAGGATGTGGCCACCACTGTCCTCTTTCCCTGACCACCTCTTGTACTACTTTGGTTCTCTCTTTCAGTCTTCAAATACTTGCAGAAATGTCACTTTAGCTAACTGTAACCTCTGAATTACATTTCTGGAAAGGCAGATTTCATTAAAGAAAATGGAATAGCAAATGCTGACACAGGACAACATGCTTCACTGTTTAGGGTCTGGTTTGTAATCTAGGATATTGAGTTAATTTTCTGACTCCTTGACTCATTAGCTGGCCACTTGCACCCTCTATGCCTTTATTTTCCCTCTTGGTCATGTCAGGCACATGTTTATTGCCTTATTTGAAGTAAAACACTATGTTTAAATAAGAATTAAATGCTTTGAGAGCTGTAAATTTTTAAAAAGGCAGCAATACCAACACTAAATGGTCTTACCACAAAGAAAAGTCAGCTGCAACTGTGCTACAGACCTTACAATCCGTGCAAGTCCAGGAAAAGAAAAGACTAATGAAGGACTTAATCCCTTGCTGCCACTCAGTCTTTATCAGGTATGGAGGATAAATCAACCACTTGGTCTTGAATTTGCCCTACATTTAATGGAAATGCAGTGGCAAAAGCAGTGTCAACTTTACTTAGCAGAGGCTAACGACTGCAAAGGCATTTGAGTGCAATAGACAGTGATATTTCAGCACAGTTCTATAAGCATTTGTATAACTGTGGTACAATAGGATGTTTTGTCAATAGAATTGGAATGGATATATTTGAAACTATGAAATACATAAAGCACATGATAGGGAAGTTAATGCAGAGTTTTAAGGACTGTTTTTAACTAGACATTTAGTAATGACTATGCAAGTATTTTTTTTTTCCTATTTTAGTGTGTTATGAGCCAAACAATGGCAGCTGAATTGAGCAAGAAAGATGATTTCATTTGTTAAATTTTTTTTTCACATGATCTAAGTCACACAGTTAATGTAATTCAGTAGCATATTTTTTTGATTTATCTTCTTTTCACTCCAGTAATTTCTTTTACAGATTATGGCATTCACATTTTGCATTTGATTTCCAACTACATTACAATATTTTTTCTTGCACAGGTATAATTTCAGCCAAATGTTGTTCTCTCCTACTTCTACAATAATAGGAACAATAACAGTTTGGTAATGCCTTAAAAGTCAATGGTTTGTGTTGGCTACATTATGTCATAATTTCAGGCTAGTTGTTATTTTGAATTCATTATACATTTTAATAATCTTAGGGTGAGTCATAGTTAGCAGGGAAGACCCGGTAAATGAAGAACTGAAATTTTTATTGCTTTTCCATATTTTCTTTTAGAAAATCAGATCAATAGGTATCTTATCCTGGTAAATTTTTATACAGTAAAATCTGGAAGTTTGCCCTGAATACTTTTGCGGCTCTGTGTGGGGCCTGTGTACTAGTTTAATATAGGAAAGTTAAATCTCACTGGGCTATGAAAATGTGGCTTTGAAAAGTATTTATCTGCACACAAAACTTTTAAATGCTTATGACTTTATACGCAGAAGTTTTTGATCATCATGAAGTTTTTGGACAGCTTGCTAATGATCTCTTCCCTTTATTGTGTTTTGCCAGGCCTCTTAGGCTTCCCCTTGGACATAACTTATTCTTGTTCTCTCGTACTTTTAATGTTTTGGTAACTTCTTGTTTCTGGTCATCAGTGTCTCCTCCTGCCTCTTTCTTGTCTTTTTTTTTTTTTTTTTTTTATGTCCTTCTTGTGTCTTTCTATGATGTCTAAAGCTACCAGTACATCCTGTTCCATGTGTCTCTTTCCAGACACAGCACCGTTTTCTCTCCACACCACGTTCTTGGGAACTCTGTTAGATGGCTAAAAAGGCAAACCATAGCTCAGCTCCATCTACAGGCTTGTGAATAAATCTTCTTGCAACTAAGTACCCTAACAAAATATTTTTGTAGTCCAACTAAGCCCTCTGTGTGGGAGGTCAGCTTTTCAAACGCGCAGTGGTTCATTTGAAAAACTCCCTTGGGGCTCTGACCTTGTAGGCAAATCTCTTAGAAACTGGTACCAAATGGCTTTTCATGGTGAGCTGTCCAGACAGTGTCTGCTCAGCAAGGCTATCTTTTCACAGGCCAGAAGCAAATCTTGGTTGTGTCTGTACATGAATTTCATCCCACTCAAAGGAGAAGAACTCAGAGTGCTTCAAGTGCCAGTGCAGGAGGAGCTAGGACAAAAATCAATGACTCCATTTTGACACAGGCAGGAAACAATGAGAGGCAGGGGCCTTGTTTCCACAACATAAATAACATTTTTGTGACTCCCCTATCATGATTCAGCAGCTCTGATGTAAATTTACAGTAACAAAGGAGACGGGAGATGGTCTATGTGGGAAGGAGTGTCAACAAAAGCATCTTGTACAACTTCCTCTGGGCTCCTCAGCTGTGTTATCAGAGGTGGGCAGCTGTGTAAGCCCAGCATTAGGGGAGCAAAGCCCCAGACTGCTGAGAAGAGGCCTGTGGTAGTAGCAAGAAATAAGGGTGGTAGATAAACTTTCAAACTTAGGATCTATGATCTTTGTGGGGCCACTGGCTCTGCTAACCAGCAGATGTATTTCCACAGTGTAAGTAAATGCCTGACCTGGTTAAAAACATACAGTGTTCAGAGTATAGCCCATTTCTGATAGTGCAAAATTTGTGATGCTCAGAAACATGGGATGAGCCTAAAAATGTCATGGCTTGTTAAAACATTTTTAGATCATTGTAATATTAATTTGGAGTTCTTATTTTTGTGTTCAGTTTCTTAAAATTTTGTCAGTTTCATGTTTCAAAATTTTTCAAGCTGCCTAGTTACAAACTTCGGAAACAAAAAGAAACTGATATTCCATGGGACCTCTTGCTATGCCAAGAGGTTTGGCTTCTGAGGACACAAAACAAAGATGAAATACAAAACACAGCATGAAGTTGTGGGTTGAAAAGGGATTTGGCAGCACTGTGTCTCACAACTTCTCTCAGCTATCTTTATCACTATTGTATCTGCAACTAAGATCAGTTTTACAGAGCTTATCTTTGAAATGCTATGCCTTTATGCCAATTTTCTCCTCCTAAGGTTTACTTTGAGTTGGACTCTCACAATCTTTCTTGCTCCAAGCTGCTTGTTTCCTTCTTCTACTAGACCTGTGGATTCTCTGCTAAATTTACTCATGCTTGCACATTTCTATCCTTGATCATAGCACCAGGAAACCATTGCTGTGTACTGGATTGCTCATCTTGATGGTGCATGTGAATTGTTCTGTTTAACCAAAACATCAAGTTTCCTCAGATTACTGGTAACATGTTCTTATGAATGTTAGCTGTGATTCAGTGACAATTCCCTTTGTTATTCTTCTGAATCCTCCTCCATAATGTCTGCCACTAAGTTTCAGTCTCAGCTGTGACAATCCCACTATTATTCCAGTCCTGAGCTTCTTTGTCAACTAGAAAAGAAAAAAAAAGGGCTTCCCCCACCTACTTTGAGTACCTCGGATGAACTTAGCTATCAATTGCACTTTTTTTAGTGCCAGCTTTATACACCTTCTGTCACCTTAGACAAACAGAATTGGAAAAACCCTGATCTCACAGTTTTCTTCCGTCTTTGAGAACTTATTTCATAATGCAGATGTCAGACTGAAACATAGCAGGAGATGTCCTCCTTGGTCTTCTCACAGAGCTATTCGTAGCAACCTGCAAATCTGAGTAGTTCTGTGTTTTACCCAAATGGAGACAGCATAGATTCATCAAGAATCTGGATGGAGACTGTAAACCCCTGACCTCTACACTCTTGTGACTTCCTCATTAGAAGAAAACTGGACTAGGCTGCAATAACTGCACTGAAAATTTAAGTGGTCAATGCTAATAATGGATCCTCTTGAATTTAAGAAGCTGGGAAATTTAATTCTGTCTCTTTCGGCTTGGGGTAGGCATTATTCTGAACCACAGTAGTAGCTTTGGAGATCCGTCATTACAACCAACCCCTTCATTACAGAGGCCTGATATTTAAACCTTTTCTTCACACCACGCCTTACAACCACTACTCTTACAGCTCTGCCAAGTGATGGCTCCTCCAGTTACAGTCAGTAGCTCCATACAGTGTGAAGCCTACAGTAATCAAGGTGAGTGACAGCACAGGCCTCACTGCTTGCAGTAGCTGAGAGTGTGAGTCTTGGCACCAGCATTCAGAATATGCCCCTCACTAGGGAGGGATGTGGATCACAAGCTTTGCAGAGACTGGAATGTTGGTTATGAAGCATGTGTATGCCTGCAGCACTGATACTGAAACATGCATACAGAACTGCAGCCTGTCCTCTGCCAGCTGAAGGGCAGGAACCGGAGCTGGGTCTCTGCCCTGGAGACTTGAAGCTGTGCTAGGTTATAGAAATGAGGTTTTTCATTACTGAGCACTGAAAAACATAAGGAAACCTTCTTTCATGGTCAGAACCCAGCATTAACTGCATTTAGATCTAAGACAAAGACAATTGTGTATCAAACACAAAACACATACCCTGCTTGGTAGGGTAGTATTGTGACCTCACTATTTAAGTTTGAAACTCTAGTGAGGAACAAACACATTCTGGTCTTCTGCTAGAGATTTAGATTCTGCTAGACCTTCCAGCACTTCTGTTTGTTTTCTGTGATTGCATAGATTTCCCTTCCATTTCTTGCTTACACTTGTTAAAGTGAGGTAAATCAGCATGAATCTCCATTCTAACTTTTGTAAATTGCCTATTGTTCATCTGCCACATTTTTCCCATCTTCCACATTTCAGTCATCTGCCTTAACCTGCTCTTTGGCTTTCTCCTTCCCAGACCAGGCCCATTGTTTTCCTTCTTCCTCCAGAATGACACTGAATTCTGCCCAGATTAAACAGCACTGACCAGGCAGTTCAATTATTCCTTAGAAACACTAGTAAAGTGCTACTGCTGAGCTCCCAGCTGGAAGTTGTGTGTCTGTGCATGGAATCAGGCACAAAAGGAGTCACTGGGGCTAGTGGACAAACTTGAGGTGCACACAGAGTTAATCTGCCCACAGAAATACTGAGCTTTACAGCTGAAAACCCAAATACAAAAATAATATGATGAGTAAGACTAAAATTCCCTGTTCTGAGCTTCCATGGGCTAGCTCCCCTCCCCACCCCCCTTCAGGGCTCAGCAGTCACTTCTCCTTTTCTGCCCTGCCTTGCAGAAATGTCTCCTGGGATGAGTCAGAGCTGGACTTCCAGGCAACAGTGTTACTGCCTTTGGCCCACCAAACAGTGGGCAAAAATGCTTCTGCTGGGGCCTCACAGCTCCTTTCACATACTTTGAGGGCTCCCCCTGATTCACTTACCCCTTGATACTGTTTTTTTCCTGAATGAGGGCATCGTAGAAAACATTAGGTTGACAAAGACCTCTAGAAGGTCGTTTTGGCCAGTCTCCTGCTTGAAGCTGCATAAGCAGATCAAGTTGCCCAAGGTCAGGGCCAGCTGAACTGGCTGAAAATCTCCAAGAGATACCACAAAAACCTTGGAAATCTCTTCCAGTGTCTGACCACCTTTATTGGGAAATTTAAAAATCATTCTGCCCTGTCCACATTCATGGTCTGCCCCTGTTTCTCAGCTTGCCCGTGCGCTCTGTCAGTGCTTCACATCAAGTCCTCCACATGCAGGCTTTCCAGAGATGTTTTGATGTGATGTCTCCAGAGATTTTGCTGGGGCTCCGGTCCCTTTTCTCTGCACCAAGTGCAGTTCAGGGCAGCACTCATGCCCCACCCTTTTACAAAAGTGAGATTCTTACTGTACCACAAGAGAAACTATGTTTTAGGCGGTCCTGGGGACAGAGTACAGGGAGCACTATTAGATGCAAGGAAGTATGAACTTACTAAGCCACTCTGACCCCTTTATTAGCAAGTTTTCTGGTGGAAATTCATCTGTCAAAACGTTTTGCTGGGTAAGACCGTTCCCTTTCGGTGGCCAGGGAGCCAGGCTCCTCTGCAGGGCCCCGTCCTTCAGCCAGAGCAGAAGCCTGCCAGCCTTTCTGAGACACTCGAGGCTGTGCCCGGCTAAAAGAAAGCCTCCCATGGCGCCGGAGTGACCGGGGGAAGGTGACACCATCCCTGAGCTCGGGTCGCTCGTGTCGTGGGGACAGGCCACCAGCGGCACCGCCTCGCTCCCCACGCCCGGCTGGGCACTGCAGGGGCCGCTCCCGCGCCCAGCTGCCAACCGCGGCGCCGGCCAGGTGCCATGAGCTCCCCGCGGCGTCCAGGTGCCTCACTCAGCTGCGGCTGCCCGTGTCCGACAGACGGGCTCGCACCCACCAGGCCACACCGCTTCCCTGCGGGCGGCATTCCCCGCGCTCCCCGAGGACGCTCCGCGGCTCCCGGCGGCGCCGTTGGGCGGGCGGGCAGCGCCGCCGCGCGGGGCGCCCGCGCCACTGCAGCTCCCGGGCCTGGGGCTGCACCCGCAGGAACCGCCGCGACAGGGAGGAAAACCTGGTTCTCCGCGCTGCCTTCCGTATTTTTACATCTTGGGTTTTTTTAACCGAAATACTGTAAACGGATTTTTCATATGGGTGATCCAGCTGATAATATACTCCTTTATCAATTAAAGTAAGGTTTTAAAAGGTAAAAAAAAAAAAATTTAATAATAATAATAATAATAATAATAATAATAATAATAATAATAATAATAATAATAATAATAATAATAATATCAATAATAATAATAATAATAAATGTATGTAGCATTTGTCATTAATTGACCAATACTTTTATTGACTTAATTTTCAGTAACCAATGTATATACCGCGCTCCATTCATATCTCTGGCCTTTTGTGGATGCACAGCATACCAGCCTTTGGGGGTATACCCCATGGCTCTGCCTTCATGGTGCCACTGAACTATAATGGGCTTATTTTTTTTGTTTTTAACTCTCTTCTGGAAAGCTTCCTTAGTTCCATCATTGTCCTGCTCCTGTGAGAATGATACAAGAAGACTACAAATGTTGTAAATAAGGGTAAGCATTGGAGACACTCAGGAAAGGACATTAGGGAGGCAAGAGTATCAGTTACAAGTCAAAGAGAACTGAATATATAGTGACTGTTTTGCTAGTCTACCTTTAAAAGTGATCTGTTTTTTTTACCGTCAGCTGGGGAAATCATTCAGTAGAGAATACAGAAACTTAAAAGATAAATTATACTGAAGTGATTCTGTGGCTTGGAGGAGTCAGGTGAAGGTCCCAGATCCCTGTTTTTTTTGTATGGATCTCTAGACTATTGCTGGAAATTTCACTGCACAGCCACCAATGGTGTAAAAGCTCAATTTGATGCACAGCAGCTGACACCTGATGACATGAGGTACAGAGCGAACATTTAATCCAGAATACTTCCTGTGTTGAATTACAGCAGAATGTCATAAAAACAGAGAGCCTTGCAGTGAATTCCTGCATCACTCTAGTCAAAAGTAAACTCCCAGTCATTTCACTGAGACCATGGCACCCCTACTGCTTGCAATAGTTGAAATTCTTGGTGTAGTTCGGTTCACCTGAGGGGTTGCCTGTTGTAACTGTGATAATCACAGCTATGATCCATCAGCACAGGGAACTGTGTCACTGGAGCAAGGCTCAGGAAGGCTGAGGATCAGCATCAGCAAGAAGGCAGCTGTGGAACACAAAAACTATAAATCGTACCATTTGAGAGAAAAATGCAAAATACTTTATTTTAAAATTTGCTTTCAGAATTCAGATTCCTATATAAACGTTCTGCTTGTAAGCAAGAAACATACAACTTAAATCTTTTAAGTGCATTTGCAGCGCAGTAGCCTGGAGGACTGTGCTGCTGCTACACAAATGCAGAAAGAGCAGCTAAACCATTCAGGCGTAATTCCTAACTCCTGCTCCAGGGCATGACATTGGTATGATGTAATGAGATCGGGTGAAACCGTAGCGAGAAGCACCAACATCAGCACTGCCTTCTTGGGAAATAGGATTCATTCCGAAATCTGGAACGAGAATCAAGTTCTGTGTCTCAGGGAAAATAGCAAGAGATGGAACTTAAAGGTACCTCAGTACATTTTGGAAAGAGTCTGTATTGGAAACAATACAGGTCCAACCTAGCTTGGCTTGTATAAAGGTAAATCTTTATTCTCTTCTGACCTAGTTTCCTAAGCACATGCAGTTTCTGCAAATCTTTGCAAGAACCGTGGGTAACCTTCACCACTAACAGGACACCAGTGCTTAAGGAGCTCTAGTGGTTCACAAGTTATCGTGAAGATTGCAATGAACCTGTGAGGAGGAAGCAAATCTGTTTAAAAGTTATTGTATCTTTCAGAAGCATTTCGAGGCTCAGTCTTCAGCCACACTTTCTTCTGCTCCAACAACTTCCAGAAATTCTGCTCAAACCCCGGTTTCACACTGTGCTTGTCTCTACACATCTGTAGCCCAAAGAATTTATAATCCATTTAGGGAGATTAAAAAATAAATTAAAAAAAAAAAAATCTCAGCAAGCATGTTCCAGAAGTCCGGGTCTCGCACAGCACGCGTGTCCCCGCAGCCCGCGTAGGGGATGTGCAGGAACACCGCACCGCCTACGAGCGGCGAGGAGCCGTTTCCCAGGGCTCTGTTTCTCCGTGCGGCCGTGCCCGCGGGCAGCCCGGCTCCCGCCCGGCCGGACACAGCGGCGGGGGCCGGAAGCGCAGCGCGGCGGCGGCGGGAGCCCGGCGGGGCGGCGGCGCTGGGGCCGAGGAGGCCGGGACCGACGTGGCCGGCCGGGGGAGGCGGAGCCGAGGGGCCGCCGGGCGGGGCAGGCCCGCGCCGAGCCGCGGCTGGATGGCAGCGGCGGCCCGGGGCGCGGCGGCGGTGGCGCACGGTAACTGCGGCCGGCGGCCCGGGGGCGGGGGTGGCCGGGCCACGGCCGGCCGCTGCCGCGGTGCGAGGGGGGACGGCGGGGCCGGGGGCGGCGGCGGAGCTCAGCTCAGCCGCGGGCGGCGGGACGGGGTGAGCGGGGGCGGGCAGCGCCACACGCAGCGCAGCCGACTCCGGCTCTGGAGGGGTCCGGCCCGGCCGAGCGAGGGACAACTTTTGGGAAAGACGTGGCGGGGAGCGCCTGGCGGGGCCGCTGCTGCCGGCAGCCGTGCCCCGGCCCGGCGGGACCGTGGGCTGCCCCTGGGCTCCCGGGGCCGCGTCCCCCCTCGCAGCCCGCCTTTGCCGCAGCTCGCCGGGGGAGCGGCGCCGGGCGGGCGGCCGTGCCCGGTCTGTGAGCGCAGTCCCCGCGGGACGCAGCCGAGAAAGTTTCGGCGGTCCCTCCTCCGGCAGACGGTGCCACGAGAAGGGCTCGGCGCGGGGGCAGCCCCGCGGGACGCGCGGAGCGCTGGGGCGGATCTGCGCGGCCACGGTGGCACGGGGACCCGGCGGCGAGTAATGGGCTGCCCCAGAAAGGTGCGTGAGCAGCGCCCATTGCTAATTCGCCCCGCGGCGAGCAGGTCTCGCTTTGCTTCGCTCAGCGTTCCGCTAATGGAAAACCCGCGCTGTCTGTCCCGTCCGCCGCGATGTGACAGTGACACGAGCGGCCCCGCCGCGTCAATCGCCTGCCGTGAGAGCGGGGCCGGGGCTGGGCGAGGGCAGCGGGAGCGGGGCGGTCTGCCCGGCCTGTGCTTCGGGCTGCCGCGGAGATAGGCTGGGAGGAGAGACGTCCCAGCTAGCCCAGGGGGAATGAAGGCCATTGCCTGGTCCTCAAACTTCCCTCTCAGCCTAGGGATGAAAGGATGCAGAATGGGGAACGAGTCGCAGTCTCCCAAACTCAGTTAGTGGTCAGTCGGTTTCAAGTGCCGTACTTGCCAGCTCGGAGGTTTGCCCCGGGTCTGTAATCTGTTCTGATCTGCGACCCATTGTTTGCAATCCTGTGCATCACCAGCCTTTAGCTGCGCACGCTGTCATGTGCAGAAATGCGAGTCTGTGCAGAGTGGTTTTTATGAGAGGGATGGGGCAGAAGGGAAGGGTCCCACCAGAGCAGTGCATTCCTTAGAGATGGGCAATGATTCAGAGAGAAGGGAGTGCTCAGGGAGTACTGGAGACCTTTTGTGCTTCTGCCGAGGTCAGAGTTTCCAGGAGGAATTCAAAACTCTCCACAGGGCTAATAGAGGGAGGTGGCTCATGCAGTTTTTTTGGCTGAAAATTATGCTTCCTCCCTGGAAAATAACTTTTTTCCATTCCATGCAGTACTCTTTTGCAACTGTAAGACCAGGCAACTGGCTTCCAGGGAAAACACTGGTAAAAAAAAAGCCTTTTCTTTTAGTTTTTTTTCCTTTCAACAACATCTGAAATGTTATTACATAGCAATGAGCAATTGCATCGAGAGAAGAAATTGTGTGGTCTGAGAAGGCAGAATGTCTAGGAAGAGAGTAAAAAGTGTTTCATTTTCTCTTTTCCAGCAGGTTTTTGCCTTGGCATTTTAATTTTGTCCATGTTTCCTCAGTCACTGCCTACTACAGAGGTACTCAGTGAGCACTGTGAGGTACGGGAGGCCCTGGGAACCTCATGGATCTCCTGGCTTGCTGTGCAGCTTCCTCTGCCCCTGCTAAGGAGCATGTAAATGACAAATTCTCATTTATTTGTTTTTTCTGGGCTGGCAAAACGTAATGGTTATTCCAGTCCTGAGGCCGTTGCAGGAGGAGCTGAGCAGACCTGAGTGCATGGACACGCGGTGCTCTGGAGAGTGCTGCCCGTGGTTATGGTCACCAGGCTGTGAATCAAGCACAGCTGGGAGCTGTGATCCCAGATGGAGAATTGTCAAAACTGATAACTAAACGACCCGCTGGCTATTTCTCTCCCAGAGATGCATGCTTTTAAGGATGTGATAAACCCTATTTGAGAAAACGTATCTCTAAACCTGCTTATGCCTCTGCCTTGTGACCAGAGATGTCTCTGAGAGCCTGCAGCGCTTTCTCTAGAAATTTCTCAAGACATTCTCTGCCTGGGTTCCTAAAACAGATGCTGTTGTCTAAAATTAAGGGTAGATACAGACTTCCTTCACCCTTTGCAACTGTTTTGGCAGGGTATTATTTTCTTCTTGAGTAGTTTTTTTTTTTTTCCTACATCTTCACTGCTTATTTTCTTCCTCTTAAATATTTGCCATAGGGGTAATCAGTTTGAATGTTTGAATTTAGAGACTTTGCTAATATTCTAATGAGATGGAGAAGCAAAGGAACTGTAGAGATAAAAAAGCTGCTTTTGGTTTTTTGGGGTTTTTTTTGAGCAAGTGGTTATGATGTGTTGGGAATAAGAAAATGCTGGGAATACGTTCAAAGCAATTAGCTGGACACAAAGAGCAGTTCAGGTGTGTCCTGAACAATACACTGAGTTTCTCATAGATGTTTTATAAACATGAGGAATTTATTGCATGAGATATGGGGTTGTTCCTGATGCATGATGTAATGATGGTCTGGCTGTGCAGGAGTGAAGAAATGTGCTGCTTTTTCCTCATGTGAGTAACAGCAGAATAAAGACCTATGGGCCACAGAAAGCTGACCACCACTAATGTGAGTTAGGGGAATCAGTTTTCTACACCTTATACCCATTTGTTTTCCATGACCATCCCATTTTTGAGGAACCTGGTCCCTTTTGTGGCTGGAAGAATGACATGAGCCAAGTATGCAAACCTTTTTCAGAGTCCTGGACATGACCTTTGTCTTGTGTGCTACTGCGTCTCAGTCTCTAAGACCCTTTCAGATGTCTCTCGTGTGGAGAATGAAACACAAGAAATCGACCTGTTGAATCAATTGCAGTGTTTACTTTTCCAGATTGATTCTCAAAAGCTGTGACAATGTTACAGAGATTTGTGCTGCTTCCCATCGATGCTGAGTTGTATGTGTGTGTTGCTTCTTCATAGGCATGTATAGTTGCATAAATTCTGTTTTATTTTTGGTGTGTTCCTCACAAAGTTCTCAGTCATTTTATAGATCTAATCCTATCATAAAGGACGAGGACATCCATCAAGCCCACTCCAGGGTTGGAAGGGGTTTAGGCCTGAAGGACTTCAAAGAAGGGATCTAATCTTTGCAATGAAATGGTATCTGTATGAGTTGTTTCTTTTTCTCAAAACTAAAAAAAAAAAGCCAAACCAAAAAAACTCCAACAAAAAATAGTGCTGGAGATCTGCATCCTAAATAACCTGTTTTAGTATATCCCCACTTTGGCACTATATATATTTTTTTCTCCATATTCAGGCTATATCTTGTTTACCATTTGAACTGATGTGGAAGAATTGTTGAGTACTTTCTCCGTTCCTTGTGATTCTTAATGTTTGCAGGCTGTTCTGTTCCTTTGGTGTTATCTTTTTAAGACTAAACACACCCAGGTCCTTCAGTCATTTTCCCGGGTCATGCTCTCTATACTCTAGTTTTGTTTCTTTCCACAGCAGTGTCTCAGATTTTTGCATGTGTTTTATGAGGAAGAATATGTGGGGCTGGATGTTGTCTGTTGCTAAAGACTCACCTGTGGGAGACCCACAGTGTGTTTAATAATATGTCCTGGGATGACTTTTACCCTCTTTGTAAGCAACATAAACCTGCTGGCTTGGAATTAATTTCTCATTCAGTGTGTGCTTTTTCTTTGTGGCATGTTGGAATTACTGTTCTGTCATTTCCACTTGATTCCACACCTGCCTCCCCTGCCCATAGTGTACTGCTTTGTACTGATCTTTACTGAGATTGGTTTGATAGTTATAGGTAGGTGTGCAGTTCCTGCAGCCAGATCAAAACACTGCAATAACATGCCCCAAAATCCTAAGCTGGTTTGAACTTGCTGTGTTGAGGGATTTTAGTTTTTTTGTTGTAAGAGAAAAGTGATAGCATTAGTGGTCCTTGCTCAACTTGCCAAGCCAGTGTCTCACTGATTCCTTCTTGCATCCCTGCTCCTGATGCCCATGGTCACTGTGCCTGGAGATTGGTGTTCTCTTTCAGAGAAGCCATGGGACCCTGTCCCTTAATTTCTTTTTGATTGCTTTTGATTGCAGCTTGGCCTTCCTCCCTGCAGTGTTTTTGTTCATGGACTGAAATTGGCAAAGGGCCATGAGTTTAAAAAAGCAGTTTTTCCTGCTGGTTTGTTCCTCACTGGTGGAGTCTGGTGTAAGCATGGAGAGGTGATGCTTCGTGAAGGAGTGGGGGGCAAGGGGCAACACTGCCCTTTTCATCCACAGCCTTAGATTGGCTCCAACATCCTGAATGTTGTCTTGAGAATGGCAGGTCCCTTTTTATCTGGCTGTTACTTAAAGCTTTGATATCTTTATCAATTTCTTATCTATAGGTAACTACCAACTGATCCTTTAATTTGATCAAGAATCCTTCAGAGGATTGAAGTTACTGGTGTGTAACTTCTCCCACCTTTTTCTTTCCTTTTATAAAGGTAGGTGAGGCATGATGCTTCTCCAGCCTTCTTGTAGCCTTCCCATACTCCTGTAAATTTTCAAACATGGTCACTGATGCTTCAGAGATTAGACTGATTTCTTACATGCTTTTGGGTGAATGCTCTTATTACTTCTCAAGAGCTGTTTTGTGAACATTTGTTAGGTCTATCTTTTTCTAACCCACCCTTTCCTCCCATTTTCAAATTATTTTTGCTTGTCACATTTCAGTTTTTCTTCTGGAGATTGAATGAATTTGTACTTCAGCATTTATATCATTTGCGTTCTTTCCCTCTTTGTCAATGACTGTAATTATCTTTATTTTTCTCTTCTAACATGCCCTCTTCTCAAGTTTTCTTGTGACTGCAGAGCTCTTGCTAACAGCTGTGCTGGTTTTTACTAAAAGACCATCTAATCCAGTATCCTTCTACAAAAGGATAAAAACAGCACAAGTAGATATGATATTTTTCAAGTACACTTCCATTCTCCCACTCCTGTCATATCAGGGAATTTCCTGAGTCTAATGTGAGCTGTTTAACCATTAACAATCAGATTTATCTTTCTAGTACTTATCCTGTCTTTAGATAAGTGCATGTAAAATTTTTCATCATTTTTGGAGAACACTGTCACACAAGTTACCTGCTGCTGAAGGGTCATATTTGTTTTGAAGTTGACCCTCACTGGCTTCACGTGGATGGGTGTCAGCACTTGTGTCTGATGAGGTGGTGAATAGTCTACCCTGTTCCCCATCTTTTCACCACTCGTGAGTTTACAGACCTCTGTTATGTTGCCTGTCTTGCCTCCTAATTTGTTACAGGGGTGCTGTTCCGTGCCAAAGAGGAAGCTTACCTGGTAGCATCTCTGGTCAGTACCTTTTGCTGAAGCCTTGGGACACTGAAGGGCAAGAACAAGGGTACTTGGAGTCCTTGTCCAGCCCATCTGAAGGGAAATAGTGAAAGCCCGATGCTTTCCCAAGATGTCTCAGTTTCATGCACCCATTGATGAACAGCCTCTCTGTCCTTTAGTGCTGTGTTGAAAGCAAGAAGAGTTTCAGGTGTTCCTCATGGGTATTCATACCTGTGCTAAGACACTGAAGGGAGGGCTTGGCGTGGCCAAGGTTGTTCCTCTGGGATGGTGGAACAGAGGGTTGAACATGTTTTCAGGACTTCTTTCCCCTTATCTTTTCAGAGATTGGCCAGCCCGGCTGAGACCACTTAGCGATGACAAAACAAAAACTCCTGCTTGATGGGACGCTCTCCTTGTTGCTGATGGTGGCCTGTGAAGCTCAGCAGCTCCCGAGGAGTCATGTTGCTGCTAGTTCTGGTTCTCTGTGTGACAAGGAGGCAGAGTCCTGGGGACACCTGTTCAGCAGCGAGCGGCTGGATGCCTGGATCTGTTCCCTCATCGGTTCCTTCATGGTGGGGCTGAGTGGGGTCTTCCCCCTGCTGGTGATCCCTCTTGAGACGGGAGCTGCGCTGCGCTCCGAAGGTGAATCTGCCAACTGCAGTGGCCTTTCTGAAGCCACCTGTCCTGGGATATGACAGCAGTACAGTGGTGAACAGGACCTTGTCACAGAAATGTCTCTAAAATAGAAAGTCTGTTTTTGGTGCTTTAATTCATGCCTGTGAATTTGAAAGGGAATCCTTTGAAAAATATAAGCCCTGAATGGAGCTTGTACAAAGGGTACTGGTTTTCTCCCTGCATGGTTCAGGACCCTGTCCCAGCCAAGTGGTGTAAGGGCTTCTTCTTGCACTCCATTTGGTTTGTTCTCTCTCCTTCGAAAGCTTGCTTTGCAGATGCTTCAAGTTTGGGTTTCTTTGTGCAAAATCTCAGCTGGAGCTCTTTTGGTTCCTGGCTGAGTAGTGATCAGTTTTTTTCTTCTTGTTTCTTCAGTTTTGTTTGGTTTTGTTTTTGTTTTTTTTTAGCTGGGTCACACCGTTTGAAGCAGTTGTTGAGTTTTGCAATTGGTGGACTACTGGGAAATGTGTTTCTTCACCTGCTTCCTGAAGCCTGGGCCTACACATGCAGTGCAACAACAGGTATGAGAGCCTTATGTGCCTGGAAGCAGCTTGTACTGTGCCTGTTTTGAGACTGTTGCACCTTGAAAGCCTAAGACCAGCCAGTCTGGGTCATGCCAAAAACTGATCTAGACTGGTATCCTATTTTAAGTAATATATAAAAGCAAATGCCTAGGGAAGGATGTGAGAATAAAAAGCCACACATGTAATACTTCATGTTTGTACTCAGCAATCCTCCAAAGACTTTGAAATTAGAGGTTTCCTCAGTTGGCCATGGTTTCTTTATGTTTAGTAACTTGGAATGGTTTTCTTGTTTATCAACTTTTTCTGTCATGCCTTGGACTCTTGTAAATCTCTGTTGATTTTCCGTTGTCCCTTCTGTAAGGGAAGGGAATGCTTTTTTAACCTGATGGGAGGTTATGGTTTGTGTATGTGGTCTGGTACATGAACATGTTCACTATCTTGTTTGGGGATCAGGTGCACCTTTTTTACAAATCTGTCCCTATAACAGTGTTACTCCTAGAACATCTTTCTTGGCACTAACTGGGGCCCCTCTTTTTGCTTTGATTTATGGGCGCTCATGTATTGCAGTTTTTGCTCCATGAGAAATCATGGAACATTGTCTATAGAGCCACAATTAAGATTGGAGGGTGGGGCAGGGGAAGAAAAAGGAAATGTCAGAAATTTGTGTTTGCCAGCAAATAAGGCACTGAGCTGGTATAGACCTTTTGGTATCAGTGTAGCTCCTTCATCCCTCAAATAGCCAGGATTGCTGAAACTTAAAATGTTTGTATCTATCTGCTTCAGCAAACTGATATCATAGAAGACAAGTGCTGCTGCATCCCACCTGTTGAGAAACCAAGAAGTCATTTTTCTGCTGAAAATGTGAGAGAGGGAAGATGATGCCCTGGGTTTCCCAGATTTTCTTGCACCTATGTCCTGGGGTTTCAGATCTGCCGGGCCTTTAGTCCTCTTCTTCATCACAGCTCTAGCACTGTCAGCAGAACTTCCAGTACTTTTATTCACCTTTCTACAGTGGTTCCCAAATTACTCTGTTTTCTTGCTCAAGCTTGTTTGCTTCTGCCAGACTGTCCTGAAGTGTAAAGGTTTCCTTGACCCATGTGAGTCCTGTTACAGAGTTGTTCTGTTCTTCCATTGCAATGCAATTTCCATTTCTGGCAGTGAGGCTGAATGGATTATTATCTCACAAGCTTGACTGTAATTGAAAAGAAAGTTTATAGCTTTGGGCATAATAACTTACTGAGGTGTGGCAGAAAGGGGAAGGTGAGTTTGTAACTCCACTAATGGCAGATTTCATGTCAGGGCTTGCTGCTCAGTAGGTACAGCTCCTGGATTTTTGTTGATAACATATTCACTTGCCTCTGGAGCTCAGGGAAGTTCCCAGTATTGTCAGGAAATATTCTGGGTTGAGCTGATGTGGAAAAAGGGATGGTAGCTTTCACTCTGAGTGTCTCGAGTTGATGATACCTGTTAGCTCAAGAATGAGCAAGTTAAACTAATCTGTTTTGAGATGTGTTTACTCCTCCTACCTCACTGGGAGTTTTTCCACTGTTGTTTATTTTTTTGTCTCAGAATTGCGTGAAAAAAATATGTATTTAATTTCTCTTTTGTCCTTCAGGAGAAGGGCAGAGCTTTCAGCAACAGAAGCTTCTGGGTCTCTGGGTGATCATTGGTTTCTTGACCTTCCTGGTGCTAGAGAAGATCTTCCTAGAGAAAGAGGAGGAATATCCTGGTGTGGTAAGTTAGCAGTCTGAGATGAGGGAGCGCTCTTACATTTGAAGCTCTGTACTAACTACCTCATGGGCCCTATCTGACAGTAACAGAAAATTATCCTGTAGCTGTGAGTACCTTGTCATTTCCCTTTGGGAGTTTTTTGCCAGTTTTTTGCCACTGGTCTGTAGGAGTAGGTTTCATCTTCAGGCTTTTGTTTTGTGGTTTTAACCGAGATTTCTCACTTCTGGTTTGGTTTTGTTCTTTATGTGGTAAGTGTTAAAGAGAGCTCCTGTTTTCTGGGGGTTGGGAGCTGGAGCACTCTGCAAATCAGACTTTTGCTCAAGTAAGCTTTGAGGGGTGACAGCTTGCTGATGCATGTTCCACCGACCCATTGTGACATTCTCTTTCTGGGTCCTCAGTCAGGACAAAGGCCAACCTTCTTGAAGATGCTTCTTCTTAGTTATGTCCCGGACCACCCTGTTTGTTTGGGTGACTTTGTGTGGTAGAAGGGATTTATAACTGGCCAGGTAATCCTAAATTCAAAGGAGTCACCCAGCTGCAAAGGGAGAGATGTAGATGAGGTAGCAGAAGGTAATTCCAAGACAGAGGAGAGCACCTAGTCTTCAGACATCTGCACAACTCCTAGTTGCGGCTCCTTTAGACTGTTCAGTCCTTGCTGTGCCATGACTTCTGAGAGGTGAAACTGCCGGTCAAGCACTACATAAGAGCAATTAGGTGTTACCTTTGACTCAATGTGAGACTTTAATGCCTGAAAGGAACTTCATCTTCTCATTTAGAGAGAGGCTGAAATCCTAAACAAGTATCTTGTTGTTTGGAAGATGATGATCTATAGAATAATTCTGTAGACTTAGTTGCTGTGCTGCACTGGGGAGAGCAAGATTCTTTTCCCCATCTCCTGCTGAGATGGAGTTCTATTTCTCTGGGCAGCAGCTACTAACAGGAGGCACAGGCTCAGTCCTTTATCTTTCTAGTGGAACTTTACTCATGCCAAGGGGCAGTTACTCCAATTCCTCCTCTTTCTATTTCTCTTGAGGATTGGGAGGTCTTAGCTCTTTCAGGGCAGATATCACAATGCTCTCTTAATCTGTCTCATTTCTGGCAGTTGTTATTAAACTGGGGTGTCAAAGCTGCTGAGTCACATTTTAAGGATGAAAGGATTAAAGGTGAAAGTTTGATTTCTGATCCTGATTCATGCTTATTGATCACTGAAAAAAAAAAACCAAAAAAACATTTACAAGTTTGTTTCCCCTAATTTAGGACTGTGATTCCAAAGCACCATCTGGAAAGATTCCCAATGGAAGTGGCTGCCCCCTGCCAAAGGGGTCCTCTCAGTCCCAAAGAGCACGAGCTCAGTGTAATGGCTCCTCTCTCCAGTCCGGTCCAAAAAACAACAGAATCAAGGTAAGAGGCCCACAAACTCACCTTTACTTTTTAGTCAGATATTGTCCGTGGAAAGACTGCTTGAGTGGAGAACTCAGCATTAGAGTCGTGCTTAATTTTGCTGCCAAAGTGTGTCCTGGTCACAGCAGGGAGGAAATAGCAGACTCGGAGAAAATCTACACTGCAGCTTATGTGGAAGAGGCAAAGTCAATATTATAAAGGCACAACTCTGAATAATGTGTGTTTTGGCTGAATTTTGATAACAGAATTCAGTAGAATTCTGTTTTGTTACTCTATATTTTATAGTCAATATGTCTTTTTTTGCTTAATTTTTTGCACCATGATTTCTCTGTTCTCTACTGCCTGCATTGTACTGATGCTGAGCTGCACTTTTCCTTTTAAGGAAACACCTTTTGGAAGTGTTTTCACACCTTTAGGAGGTGTGTTGAAGCTACGCAGTGTAGAATTTAAAAGTTCCGTTTCTCAGATTATCAGTTTACCTGTTGCCAAAAAGGACTTCTTGTCCAATTCTGTCTCCAAACCTGTATTTCCCATCGCTTCCTTTGCACTGGATCTCATCTGACCTCACAGTGAGCCTATTCAGGGAGCTAAACAGGCAAAGAATTTGCTTGTCTACACCCACACCCCCACCTCCCACCCCCTGATCTATTTCTCTCCTAACTTAACTTCTTGAATCAGCTTGGCATGCAGACAGGCAGCCTGTAGTGCTGGGATAAGGGAGATCAGCAGGCTCATAGGACTGGAGGTGGAGGAAGAGTCCTGCACCATGGGGAAGTGGATAACCTTCACATTGGCTTTGCTTCCTGTTCCATGTTACTATCTTTGTACTGTGGAAAACCCTTTTCTGGGTGAATATTACAAGAGAGAGAGTAAACAACCACTTTGGTGAAGGAGGACCTGCAATTTGAGTTTGAAAGCCCATAAAAATGTACAAGATTGTATGAGAGTAACTATGGGCAGAAAGTGTGCTTGCATGAAGTAGCTCAGAGCTGGATATGTGGTCAGGCAGAAGCTCATCAGTCTTTCTATTTTAAATCTGTTTTGCTGTAACTTTATAGCTCTTCCTACAGAACATGAAAGTTATGCTGAGGTCACTGAGTATTTTTGACATCTGCCACATTCATGTAATTTGTACATAACACTGCACAAACTGAAAGGTGCCACGTGGATGTTTTTAGAGGTGGTAGTAGTGAAGACACCAATATTACTGGGTTATGAAACATTGTGCCCTAATTTTGGAAGGGTTTATATAAGGAGCTATAGACTACTGATTTCAAATAGAAGTGAAACACAGATAGGGATACAATTGCGCAGGGCATGGTCCTAATATAAAAAATAATAATGTAATTAATGCAAATTTTATATAAGATAAATTCTTATCAACTGGACATTTTTCCTGCCTCTTATTCAGGCAAAAAATTGTTTAATAAAGGCCATGACAATTGTATGTAAAACATAGCTTTCTCCCTCATTCTAATCAACTTTGCTAATATTAGCTGTATTAAAAATCTGTTATTCTATGTTATCAAAAGGGACTATTTTAATGCAGACCCCCTCAAATCTGTTTGGGTTATGGTTTTTCTAAGTTATTATTTATAAAACCAGTATATTTTCACATTTGCAGGTACTGTGTTACATAAATGGCACATTGTGACTGCATGAAGTCAGCAATAGCAGCTAAACTGAGTAACTTCATCAGAAAAAAGTGCTGAATTTTTAACGGGTTTTGATTCATGCAATTATAAGGACTAGATTAAGAAGGACCTCAGATCATATTTACAAGATAGGGATAGTTTCTAGTTAGTCAATGCCTTGGAAAAACACATGAGGATTACAGTAGGAAATTGTCTGAACACATTCTTCCCTCGTGGTGCTACAGCCTGGAGGATGGGTGAGTAGGAAATAATATGTAAGAGGAGAGGTGAGAGTTCCTCTTTCTGTATAGCAGCAGTGAAACAGCTATCTGGCTTCTTCCAATAGTGCTATTCCAAATAGCCAAAATACTACTAATAATTTGTAAAGGAGCCCAGAAAGAGATGCAATAATACTTTAAGCTTGCAGTATATAATAAGTGGCTTTCTTTAGTTTAGCTCTGTAGTCATGGCAGATCAAGGGTAACTTAGAGTATACAAATACCCATGTTAGAGGAATGACTAAATTTGAATAGTTACAGCTATAGCAAACAGTAGTAGACTAGAACTTAGAGACAACTCTCTTACTTAGGGTAACTTGCCAATGGACCGACTTGCCTTAGAGATAGCAGATTTTTTTGTCACTTGTGAGCTGTAAGCTGTGGTTTAAGCTGCTTTCTACAGAGTACATGATAGCTTAAGAAACAATGAAATTTGTGCATAAACTAAATTAAGTTCTTTCAGTTGTGTTACGTGAAAGGTGAAGGGAACCATGGAGAGCCCTTAGGTTTTCAATCCTAACACATCTGTTCAATTTTACAGATGGTTGTTGATATACCTGAATTAGAAACTTAAGACTTAATGGGAGTAGTTTTATCTTTTTACCTTCTGATCTTTTAATCTGAATATTTTAATAGTCTTCCTGGTAGGGTGGAAATTATCAAACCTACCAAGATACTCCTGCGTTGTTAGCCTGTTTCCTTAGGCAACAACATAAGCAGTCATTCCATCTGTCTGTCCATCTGTTCTGCCCTTCATTTTCAATAACTTTTGAACCCATAATTAATTTTCTTTGAGTTCAAGAGAGGATAAGAGTCTTGAGGGTGATCAGATTTCTGCAAGTTCCATAAAAATCAGCATGACAGTAGAGGGGGAAGGCAAAGGGATGTCATGTTGAAAGCCATAACTGGAACTGGGTGCCACATGCTGCCTGGCTGATGTGCCTGGCTGCAGCTGGGACGGAGCTGCTGTGCAGCGTGTGCTGGGCAGGGCACATGCAGGGAACTGGTGATGCTGGGAGTGAACAGAGCAGGTACTTGCGGAGGAAAGAGTGAAATCCATAGCATGACAGATTTTTTTGGTTTTCCTATTCACTCAGAAACCCCTGTTTCTTCAGCAGACAAAAAGGGAAAGATACTATTTAAATGAACAAAGTCACCTTTCAGGACGTAATCATTAGTAAGTTGTAGTGAGTTGACTGTTGACCACATATATATATTAGAACTAATGCTTTTTAGCTGCTGCTAGAATTTGTCCTAGCTTAAAAATGGCAGATGGGAGGTTTCCTTTGCATACAAACATAAATCAGTTCTGTCCCTCATTACAGCCTTTATTCCCTCAACAGGTAAAAACATTGTGTTCAGTACTTTTGCCTTGCTTATTCTTTCTTTCTCCCTGTGGCACATGGGGTCCTGGTAGATTTGTGGAAGTATGTTTTATTACACAGTGACATTAATTCTGAAGCATGAACATAAACACTTCATCTGGCTGTGCTCTTTATGAGCAACGAGAACATCCTATTAGGGATTTGCAGAATGTAAATGTCAGAGGCTCATTACTGTCAAATCAACCCAATTTATTTCTGAGCACACCAAAGCTTTGCTTCTTTCAGTGACAGCTTTTGCCCAAGCCACTGACAACAAAAACTCATAATGTTTTAATCATGAAGTCTATTTTTTCTCTATATGGTGGTATGGGAAAGCATTTTTGTGTAAAACTTCTGTGAATAATTATTATTATCCTGTGGGGGAAATGCCATCATGTAAAAAAACAACATGAAAAGGAGAATTTTAGTCATATTTGACTGTCTAGGAATAAGAAGTAAAACTGTTGCATTTTTGTGTCTGCCTGCATGCATTTATTTGGGTTTCCTTTCGTATAAAAACATGCAGGGATCTTTTTTGCCTTCATTGTGGAGGTGTTACTTAGCTTATTACTTAAAAGTGGGGTAGGCTTTGCTTAATTCTTTGTTTTTGTATTTAATCTGTATTTAATCATCAGTGCACTTAAAAAATTTAGAAGCTACAAAGGTGCCCCAAGATAGTGCAGTAAAAGTGCCTTGCAGAAAGGTGGTGCTTTGGAGAGAGAGATTTGACAGACAGCTCCTCAGCTGTGGCATACAACTGTCAGAAAGATGCCCCAAGCAGACTTGATAGAAACAGGGAAGAGCACAAGACCAAAAAGAGCTGATGAAGGCCATCAGCACTTGTGGTTGTCCAGCTGAACTTTGGCATCTGATGCGGTGGTGAAGTAAGAGGTTAATGTTTCACGGTTTCCAGACAGTGTCTCCACTCACTGGATACTGCCCTGTATCTGGAGTTCTTGCAGTGTAGAGACAGCCTGATATATGGGCTAACACCTGGTTTGATAATAATTTAAACTGAAGTGCCATATAGTGAACTGCAGTATCTCAGGACCAACATGCAGCAGTTTTTGTTAAATATGATGGAAAACCCCCCCAAAAATCTGTGAGCTAAAGAGCTGGGGTGGTACCCTTGTAAATGACTTTAGGTCAAATACTCAGATTTTGTCAGGAGATGGCCTTAGTTAGGATGATGGGGAATTTTAACTTGTAGATGGACTTGTGAGGAAGACAGCTGCTTTATGCTTATAATTTTAAGAAATGTGTTTATATGCAAATGCTGATACATGCTATCCAGCCTTCTAGTAGGTGGTTTTTTTGTGACTGTCATCACTATCTTCTCTTTTGATTTTTTGCTAAGGGAAAGCAAACCCACAAGCATGAACTTTTTTGGTACAATGTTTGAAGATTTATTTAGTTAGAGAAAGCAATTCCAGCAACATTTGTTCTGTTGCATTGTTCTTGCCAGCTTTTGAAGGGGAGATATTTAACAGTTGATATTAAAGTACATGACTTGAAAACAAGATCAAGTCATACTTGAAGCCAGTCACCTGTATAAATCAGTCAGTGTTGCCTAAAATTTAACTTAAAATTAAATATATTCTTGCTTTTTGGCTTTCTTCTTTATTCTTTTTTTTTTTTCTGTTTCTAGAGCTCTTCATTATTTGCATACAGTAATTATTTTAATCTCAGACAATACTTGCCTAACCTAAAACTTAGTTTACTCTAAAACCAAAAATTACATTTAATTTGTGCTCCAGCAGTGACATAGTTCAAGATTTTCATCAGAAGCATTGTGCTATCTTCTTTCCTGTCTGATTATGACTGCATAACCCATGTCTAAGACGAATGCTTTTTTATCTTCTTACATCTCTTCCTTTATCAGGGACTCTTCCTTCTCTTTGCAGATTAGTGGATACCTCAATCTGCTGGCCAACACCATTGATAACTTCACACACGGCCTGGCAGTAGCAGCCAGCTTCCTGGTTAGCAAAAAGGTACGGTTCTGTCCCCAGCTGTGTACTGAAATGGAGAGGCCTTGTCTCAAGTATGGTACAACATGCAGAACAGCCAAAAAATGCAAGGAATTCCTTCCTGTTTGCTGGAATTTTCTGAAAAAAATGCAGGCTACAGTAAAACCCAACCCTATCCTGACCCTCTGATGCAGAGCTTCTTTGAATTTGGGACACATTAGTCATTTGTACTGGCATTTGGGGATGGATTAGCTCATCTACCCTCATCTACTCAAAAGGCAGTCCAGAAATAACATGATGAGGATGGTCACCTCAGTAACTGGGACATAGAGATATTTATGATATTTTTGCATTGGTCTTCAACACTGATGATGGGCTGTGGGGTCCCCATTGCCGTGAGCTGGAGCACCATGACTGTGAGAATGATAAACTCCCAGTGAACCCTGCACTGATGTGGTATCTGCTGCTCCAGCTGGATCCCTGTAAATGTATGGGACCTGATGAGATTCAGCCAAGAATAGTGGGATTGTTTCCTAATCACTTTCTCTCTGCTGCAGGTTGGGTTCCTAACCACAGTGGCCATTCTCCTGCATGAAATCCCACACGAGGTGAGAGGGCTTTGTATCCTGCCATTGTGAGGGAGATTACAATGTGCTTCTTCATCTACTAAGAGGAAGTCTGGGTCTGGTTAACATTTTCTTGTCTTCTTGAAGGCTGCTCCCTTTGGGGAGACTGACAACATTGAAAACCAGGAACAGTCTTGAAGCACTGGCCTTGTTGTGAATGACCTTTTTTAAGTGAGAAATTAGTATTCAAGTTCATTAACTGTCAGCTCTTGGTTTTCTTAGGTTGGAGACTTTGCAATCCTACTTCGGGCTGGCTTTGACCGCTGGAGCGCAGCCAAGATGCAGCTTTCCACAGCTCTGGGGGGAATTCTAGGAGCCTGCTTTGCAATATGTGCTCAGTCACCAAAAGGAGCAGGTAAGGTTCCCTAAGGCTTTGTTAGAAATGGGGGAGGAGGTACTGCTTGTCATCCTTCTGTATCTTCTTTCCCTTCTGTGTTGTGTTCCACAGCTCTGTCTCAGTAATAACTGAAGCTTTCTGTATTTGTGCAGGAGAAACAGTAGCCTGGATCCTCCCTTTCACTTCTGGAGGATTTCTGTACATTGCCTTGGTAAATGTTGTGCCTGATCTCCTGGAGGAAAAGAATCCTTGGTAAGTGCTCCCTCCTGTTCCTCTGCAGCAATTTGTGCTGCCAGGGAGCGGGGGTATAACCCTTCCCTGTGCCTCTTCTGGAAGTGTGTGAATGCCAGCTTTCCAAATCTTATGGGCAAGGCTGCAATCAAAATAGACTGCTTGCTATCTATCGCATTTGTGTGACTACAAAGACCATCTGTAAATGAGAGCTTTCACCTGGGTGAGTACCAGAGATTGTGCTGGCACAGTATGCAGCAGGGCCAACTAGAGCAAGTTCCTGGGAAACATGTCCAGTAAGGACACCACTTCCCAGTTTGTGTTTTCAGCTTCCAGTACATATTGGTGTAGGGACTGTCTGAACCAGGGCCACACAGAGGTGTGTATGTCTGATAACCACATGTGAATCTATCCTTCCATGCTTCTCTCATCCCTTTCTGACCCTATCCATTAATTCTCACCTCTGCAACCTCCTTTTAGTAGCAGTTTGCAGAGTTTGACTCTACTGTATTAAGTGATGCTTATTATTTGGTTTTTACACTCTTGCATATTGATTTTTTTATTAGGTATCACTGTGTTGCTGTGTGAGTAGAAAAATAATAGTTTTCTTCCCTTTATCACTCAACATTTCATAGTCTGTCATTGTATTCCACCTCAGACATGTCTCTTCTGCACTGGTATATATATTCCAATGTATCTGGGTTTCTCTAGTGTATTATTTTCATTTCTTGCAGTCTAATTATGGCTGTAGCAGGTCCAAATCCAGCTGTTCCACAGCAAAGGCCTCTCACATCTGTTGGCAGAGCTGCTCCTGAATGTTCCCTCCTATTTTAGTTGTAATAAGACAAGTAACTTTAGTAGTTTAAATAAGATGCCGTGGTTCACCTAGTTAATTTTGACTGAAGCAGTGCTCAAAAACCAACTCCACAGTTCTTTCTGAGGAGGTAGGAACTTTTTGTGGAGAAATGTTAATTTGGGTTGGTAACCTCTTGTGTTGGCAGAGGTTGTTGGTAGAATATGCAGAAGTGGGAGGCACACAGTCACTTAAATCCAACATCAACCTGAGACAGTGCTAAAATAATAGCCAAATTTGTGGGGTTTTTTTGTTTGTTTGTTTGGGTTTTTTTTTTTCTTTTTTTTTTCTGTAACTGTAGTTGTTAGCTGGATGTGGTCCCTAAAGTGTCTGTGCACATGCTGCATAAAGGCTGGTTTCCTCGTGAGTGAAAGGGCATGAATATGTATCTGAATAGCTGCATGACTGAATCAGCTTGAATTGATTTGGAAGCCTGGAGTTGGGCCTTGCAGCTGAGTGAAATAAGTCCTTGCCAGTTTACAGACAACTCCTTTGCTTGGGGTGCTGGGAAGGTCTTCTCATCTGTATTAGTAACTTCATATAGCTATTGTGTTCTCCACGTGGTAAATTTGGAAGGGAAAAGAACAAATCATTGGGGAGGTCTGTGCATCTGCCTTATGGGGATTGGTTTATGGCTCCTCCTAATTTTGCTGTTTCTTTCCCAGGAATTCCCTGCAGCAAATTCTGCTCCTGTGTACGGGCATTACAGTCATGGTGCTACTCGCGCTCACAACTGAGTGACCTCTGCGCAGACCTCATGATGCCTCCCAGAGCCACCACAGTGACTCTGAGCTTTACAAAGCAATAAGGAACACTAATGTTACTCCCACGTGTGTGCGCAGGTCTGGCTGCTAGTATGAGAAGCGGGTGACAGAGAGGTCTGGTTGTGCAAGACTTCATTCCCTGGCTCTCTTATCCCTGTTCTGCTAAAATCCACACATGAGGGCTTCTGTTCTTTTTTTGCTTGGTTGGTTTTTATGGAGCAAAAGATACACTGGGCAGAAACAAACTGAACAGCTGCCCCACTGTGAGTGAATGATGTTTCATTCGGTTCATTCTGATGGAACTGCACCTCTCAAGCTCTTGCGTGAAAATAGAGGTGATTCCTGTAGCTGATGAAGATAAAGGATTTTTCCTACTATTTAAGGGCTGGAGGCAGAACAGGCATGACAAAGCTTTAACCAGAACCCCCTACCCATGAGAAGTTGATGGTGCTATGAGATAGAGGGGAAGAGACCCTTTCCAACTTGATCTCCAGCTGTTCGTTGACACCACTGGTTCCTAAAGGTAGTATTGGCCTCAGCAGTCCAGCTCTTTTGGTCTATTTCATTTACATTGGAATTGAGCCAAAAGCTTGAGGCATTTTAGGCTAGGTCACTACAATTAAATGACTCAGCTTGGAGATTACTTGCCTCAGCCCTAACCACTCCAGTAGCCAGCACAGCCCAACTGTTTATCTGATAAATGATCAGTAAATGTTTCTTCAGTTGCCAACTACCAGCTCACTCATGTCTGGAGGGAAAGCCATGTAGCTGTTGTGAGTGAGCTCCCTCTCCTCATAACCATTAGTTGAATGTGCCTCTGAGCCTGTTCGTGAGACCTGATTCACGCACCATCTGCCCCACACCGTGTTTCAGAGCTTTCTTGAGGTGTAGCATGCTAGACCTGCCCAGCATGCTACAGCACCCCTAGACTGTCATGGCAGAGGTGCTTGAACACTACAGCCTGGTCAGCAGCTGATAACTCCTGGTTAGCTTTTCCTCTGTTCAGTGTGGATGATTTAAGAGCATGCTGTAGATGGCAGCCTATTTCTGGGGTTGTTACCTCACAGTGGAGTTCATCTGTTGAGGACGACTGAATAAGAAATAATACTTACAGCTTTTGGATGGGAAGGTTGAAACTGCTGGTGAAAATATTTTTAAGCAAGGTGAGAAAGGGATATGAAAGGGTGACAATATGTATGCTTTAAGAGGAGTTTTCTGTTATGTGATGCCTGGGATAAAACCTTTGGCAATTTGAGACCAATAAAAAGAAATAAAATTTCTAGTGCTTTCCTCCATCCCAGCTCACAGGGCTGACCAGGCCATAATTCCACAGGGATGTTTTATTGCCATGGAGATGTGTGCAATTATTAGATCATCCCTTCTGAATAACTTAACTTTGCTTTGATTAAATTTGTTTAAAAACAGGTCTAATTAAACTAAGAGAGTCACTGAACACAAAACAGGTGCCACAGTGTGATTTACACCAACTTGGCTCAGTCTTATAACAGCTTTTGTGAAGCAGTACAGCTCTCCAGTCTGCCCAGGGCCTTACCAAGAGGACTCATGCCTTGAGAGGGCAATTTGGGTCAGAGCAGCAAGGCAGGTATACTGCCCACAGCAGAGGCATTACTTCCCTAAGAGATTCCTGAACTGTTGACACAGTTCTTTCTTATGACAGCTCCTGCCCTACTTTTCACTGAGTGCTGGAGAGCTCATGCTTGCAGTTCTGTCTGCAGGAACCCAGGAACTGCTGTCTGAATTTTTTTCAGCTTTTTTTCCCTGGACTTCCATTAGTAACTAGTTTCACTGCCATGAGGAGGGAGGCTTAGTGCAATTGTTTATTCCTCTTTACAAAGTTGCCTTTCTGTGCCAACTACTCTCTCCGTCATTCAATTGTAATGTCTGAAGGTAGCATCCATTTCCTGCTTTCCTGGAAGGATGATTAATCCAGTTAGCCTGCAGGGACTGGGGGAGTATGCCAACCCTCTAGTTCTAGCTTTGGGGGTTCCTTCTGCCCAGGGACTGCAGCTAAGCAGGCCCTATAACAGAGCTCTGGAGGAAGCAAGCTTGCACAGAAAGTTATGCCTGCTGTTTCTCAAGATGTCTTTCCCAAAATAAGGCTGGCATTTAAGTTGAGGCATTGCCAGGTGAGTGCCCATGAGTTGGCGTTGTTGCATCAGCACTGAGCCTTGCCAAGACTGAAAACCACCGTCAGGATTTTATACTCAGCGTTCAGGAATGTGAAGTGGATGACACTGAACAAAGAATTTCTGAGCTGTTTTTCTTGGCTGCTATCACAGGCATGGATAGTCTGTGGTTCTTGGGAAGATACCCTGGTAGGAGGCAGCTTGGGGCTGGTGGGAGGGAGGGGTTCAATAGATTTCTACTGCGTCAGCCCTAGGGCTGAGGATTGAGAGCCTTGGGAGGAGATGGAGCATCACTCCACCACTTTTGTCACTTTTGGAAATGCAGAGAGAATTGTATTTTCTAGCTCTATTTTTTCAGCTGCTCTTGTGCATTTTCCCCCTTCATCTGTATTGATCTGCTCTGCATGGAGACAATAGAGATGAAATAAATGGTTTTCCATGTCGGGTTGTGTTATTGGGTTATTTTATTTGGTTGGTTTAGGCTTTTTTTGAAGTTCCTACTTTCCTTTGATTTAAAAATTTAATTTAAATTTCATTTGAATTACACAGACGTATCTCTGGGTTAGTCTAGAGCAGTTTGGACTTCTGGGTTGCTTTCAGACTTTCCCCAGACTTTCACAGTTGAAAGAAAAAAGTTCTATTCCAGTTTCTTCTTTCTGCTGCCATGGAACTTTTGTCCAGGAGCAGTGTGGTAGAATTATAATTCTTGACTGTTGCTCTGGGTACTCAAATAAATTTCTCCTTTTTCAGGGGAGAGCTTGCATGGTAACTTTACTGTTCGGAGAGTTTTGTAATCATACTTGACTGTAATCGGTTATTTTTTAAAATCAAAAAGCCTCAAAGTCTGTCTGGTTTCAGTTCACACTAAGCTGGATACCTGCTATGTCATATCCGTATGACAAAGGTGCCATCATGAAAGGTTGTGTGTTCCAATTGCCTGAAAGGACTGGAAGAAAATTCTCTACCCTTCAAAAACATGGGTTCAGAAAATGTCTTATCCTACCCTTCATTTGGAAGATTTTTTGCTATAAATGATGCATTTATATCTCTTCTTACCCCAAGTCTTCTGTAAAAAGAAGGAAAACCCTAACCCAAGAGCTGGAAGAAGATGAAAGTAGGTAAGTGATCAAGGGCATGATCTCACAGTCTGTGGATTTTGCCAGTAATCTACATTTTGGAATCTCTGTCCATGGATTTACCACACTGCACTTTTGGGCTGTGCTGGTACTCCTGCCCTTAGGACTGTGCTATGAGCCTTTCTCCCTCATGCCTTTTTCCTTCTCAAAAGTAATCAAAATTATCATGAATTAATCAGCTATCTGTTTCACAGGCTCTGGGAAGAGTGGCTCTGACACAATTGTAGTAGCAGAGGAAGGAGAACAATTGCAGTTTAATTCACGAGAACTTTCTAAGATGATGGTGTTGCTGAAGCCCCTGTCTTTTGAAACTGTAGCCTGAAAAGCTCACATGGAGAGTAGGGTGACATAACAGGATTGCATACTTAGGAAGTGCGAGTATTTGGATCTTCCTGGAAAAGAGCTATTACAATTGAAGGATTTTTCCATGTTAGCTAGAGCAGTGATTGTATTTGAAAATTATTTTTCATTCTTGTTGTGGAAGACTTAATTTAGCTGGTATGTGTAAGAAAATTCTTTTGACAGCAGCCCTTTCAATTTGTGTGCCTTGAAGGCACCAATGTGCAGCTGCATGGATGGTAATCCCATCTGTCCAGAGCAAACTGTGGAAGAGGATCATGCAGAAATGTGGTTAGAACAAGCTTTAGCTGTGGCTGCTGCGTGTTTAACCAGGCAGAGTGCTCAGGGGAGATAAGCAGTACTCTGTTCTGGGCAGTGTTGCTGGGAGAAGTGCTGGGGAGGGTGTTTAGGCTGTGCTCAGTGTGGGTGAGAGACCAAGAAGTGACAAGGGGGAGGTGGTGGCAGGGGCAAAGGTTCAGAATCTCCTACAGTTGAGCATTTGCTCCTGGGAACCAATTAAAACTACTTCTAACAAAAGAAACCCCCAAAGCTAAGGATTTGAAAATTGGACATTAAATTAGTAGTTCAGGCATAGCATTATCACTAGATCATTTTATATGGGGGCCAGAATTGATGAGATGATGCCCTAACAGCTGGCTTTGGGGACTGACTGATAGTGCTGCAGCTGGAGGAACAAGTCCTATACAACAAGCAGGATCAGAAGGGATTTTGTGCCCCTATAAATGCTGCATTTAACTAATGGCTTGGATTTAATCTGCTTCTCATTGCATAAAATAGGCGGACATTTTTCAGGCCTTATTTTCCATTAACTTATAATGAAGAGTAGAGAAGTCAAAAGCCAAAAGCCAACAAATGATGTTGCAGCTGGTGTTTGCATTTCGTGGACATTTGAAAAACTGCTGGCTCCCGTGGCCTGAGCAGAGCCTTTCTGCTCTGGGCAAGCCAGCGGGACGGGCGACTGCCGGGCCAGAGGAGGCCGCGCTAGGGCTCGCCAGAGCCCGTTCACCCCTTCCTCCGGTCACCCATCCCCGGCAGCTGCCCGCGGCCACCTCGCACCGCCTCGTACACGGGCTCCGCCGAGGGCTCCTCGGTCCGCGGAGCAGGAGCCGGACCCCGCGGCGGGGGCGGCTCCGGGACCCCCGTGAGGCCGCGCCCGTGGCACGCCGGAGCACGAGAGCGGGCGCGGCGCGGGGGCCGCGGGCCGCGTCCCTTCCGGGGGCGGTGCCGCGGGCGGCGGCCCCAGCCGGGCTGCAGGGAAGCGCCCGCCCCTGCCGCCCCCGGCGCGCTAAGATGGCGGCCGCGGCTCAGGCGCTGAGCGGCACCGGGCTGCTCCTGGCCGCCGCCGCCCTCGCCCTCCTGGCCGTGGCCATCGGCACCGACTCTTGGTACGAGACAGACGCGCGGCGGCACCGCGAGCGCTGCCGCGGCTTCGGCCACAAGCGCAGCGACCCGCCCGGCTCCATGTCGGCGCCCAGCTCGCACCTGCCGCTCCGCGCCCGACCCCCGCGGGCGCTGCTGCCCGGGCGCCCCCCGGCCCCCGCCCCGGCCGCCGCCGCCGCCTCCGCCGCGCTGGACTCGCACTGCGGCCGCCGCTTCAACTCCACCGTCTCGGGGCTCTGGAGGCGCTGCCACCGCGCGGGCTACGAGCCGGACAGCGAGGAGCTCATCCGGAAAGGTACGGGGGCGGGGGGCGGCGGCGGCCCCGCCGCTGTCCGTGGTGCTGAGCGCGGTGCCGCCGGGGCTGCGGGCGGGGCGGCGGCTGCCGCTGCCGGGCGAGACCGGGCCGGCGGGCGGGCGGGATGGAGCCCGGCGGGCCCGTGGCTCCCGGTGTCCCCGGCGTGCGGGAAGCGGCGAGCGCGGCCCTGACCCCATCCCGGGGTCCTGTGCGCCTCCTCTCTGCTAGAAATGCTGCAGTGCTGGGTGGGACCGCGTCCTCAGAGAGCCCCTTCGGGGGCCCAGTGCACGGCCTGACTCTCGGTGGGCGTCCTCCCAACCCCGACACTTTCTTCTAATTGAGCGCTGAGAAACGTACAGTGTTGTTTATAGCGCTGCGATTTTTGCAGCAAGGTGAAAGGGACCTGTTGTTCCCATTCTAGCGTGAGGGAGTTCTCACTGCTGCAGTAGATTTCCAGGCTCTCGTAGTGGCAGATGTCACTCAGGGCCCCCAGGGTGAAAGGAGAGAAAGCTATGGATCTTTTACTATTGTGGCACATGGTACAAAGCCAAGTAGGCCATGAAGTATAAATAAAAGTCCTGTATTTGATGGTACAAATAGCGTAATGGGCTGACCCGTGAAGCCAATGGGTTATGTATGATTAATGATAAATAACAGGACTTAGTGTTCCAACAGGTACATATTAGCACAGAGAGAGTAGGAGTTGAGAAAAGTGCTTCCATTGAGGCACAAAATGGAAATGCTATCTTAAGAAAGCGAGAGCAGTTTTTCAGCTTGGCTTCCAACTGTGACGCCAGTCCTGCACAGCAGAGGCTGGATAGACTGGCACTGTGAATCTCAGCTCGTCTTTGTCCCTTCTTTCCAATGCACAGCAATGACTCTTACTTCTCGAAACTCTAGTGCTGTGTGCTTAGCTTCTTTCTCTCTTTATTCTCCTAGAATCCATTTTATGTCATTTCATTTTTATTTCCATGCTGAACTTCTTTCACTAAAAGGGAGCTCATTAATTTCTTTCTGTTAATTGTGGCTGTCATGTAAAATACCTATCTATTTTTTTTGCTTCACATCAAGCAAAATGCTTTCAGCTCCCACTGAGATTAGCTAAAATGGGGGAACAGGTGGGAAGAATACTAGTTTGGTCCTCAATATTTCTCTTTCTTAGGTATTTTCCCAACACCACAACAAGTCACATAGAGAGTCTAGAGTCTGCATTCTACATGCAGGCCATTACAGGGTGATGAATGGTCTTTCTCAGTGTTTGATGGGTAAAACTAGAAGGACTCTAAATCCAAAATGTTTTCTGTCTACTTTATTTCCTTTTTTCCCCCCAGCTGTTCTAATAAAAGACCTTGCCTTTCCCTACAAAAAGCATTGACCCCCTTATATTCTTTGCCTGTTAGATCTGCAGTTGCTACTGTAAAGATTTATGTTTCATCTTATAGAGGGAAATTATTAATAATAGTTATTGTAGAATCAGATCTTTAAATAGATATGACTCTCTTATCCCATCTCCTGACCTGCTTTACTAGCAGCCTCTCCTCATTCCCACTGTGTCTGTCTTTTCTCTGACAACTGTGATTAAGCAGCCTTTTCCGACTGATGGTCAGGTGTGGCTGCATCTGAGCTGTTCTCTGAAGCATGATAGCAGATCTGGCACTCTGGCACTTCTGAAAAAGAAAATCAGGTATTTTTTCCCCTGGTGTGACCTGAAGATTGCTCCTGTGCACTGCTGTAAGTCCTGCTTCTTCCTCAATTTTCATTAAGTTTTCAGCTAGCTCTTTGGTGATGTGTGGTGCCTTTCCTTATTCCTAGTATTCCTTAATCTAGGTATTTTTTATGGTCTTTTAGTGGCAGAGGAGTAAATTTTACTTTTTCTTGCAGTTCTGTGGTAATTTTGGTTTGGGTTTATAGTCTCCATTTTTTTCTAGTCTCTCTGGAATAAGATTTCTTTCCTTTCTGCATCTCTCATGAATTCTGAATAAGTGACTCAAGTCCATAAATACACTTACCCATATAGATAATTCCATGATTTTCTAGTCCTGTATTTGTCTACTGCTATTAATACAAAGCAGTTTCATGGAAACTTGCATACTTGAGCATTGTAGGTAATGATGCATGTACAAGCATCCATTTATATATCTAGGATATTAAAAAAGGCAAAATATATTCACTTAATATATTTAAAAAGAAAAAACTAGTCAGAAAATGTAGTGCAAAACTGAGAGGTGGGAAATGTATAAGATGGGAATGGTGAGGTTTTTCTTAAAATGCAATATGACTATTCTGGAACTGTGAAAAAATACACAGTTGCATTTTAAAAATACAATTAAAAGGCAAAAGAAGGAATTATGTAAAAGCCACATGGGGAAAATGGAGATTAGCAAGAAGTGAGAGATAGAAGGCAAAGAACTGAACCATCTGGTGGAGAAACTGAGAGGATCTCTGTGCACATATGGGAGGTTCTCAGAGTGTAAGAACATGAGCACTACACGTCATCTTGTAGAGCCTGTGCTATGTGGATTCCACATTCAGTAACTGATGCTACAATAAAAACCATCTGCATGGACTGTTCTTAAGTAGTAAGGTCCTGCAGGAATACATTATATCTTGTTTAGGGGGTCTTCTCTACCTATTAGTACAGTAAAAAAGTGTTGCTTACAAAATGGTGACAGCAGAAGATGATGAATTGGGAAAGATCCATTCTTAACAGGCTGCTTTGGATGACTTGGTGAGCTCATTGAACAACATACACTTTAACATCACTAAACTGAAGGAATTAAAAAATAAAAGGTTCATCACTCTTGATAAACCAGGCATTTTATTGCTTTTCAGGATTGCTCTGAAAAGTCTCTGGGGTGGGACTGACACATCTCATATATACTGAAAAGACTTCTTGGTACCACAGTGTAGCTGGGAAAGTGAGGAGAACCACTGGATGCTTAAGCAGAGGAACACAACAATCTGGGGCCATAGTGAGGCCATAGTGTCTGGCTGATGGAAAGTGGGAAGAGTTACAAGATTGCCTGTGAGATCTGTAGAGGATCTATTAATAGTGGTATGTTTCATAAACTTGATTTGTTTGGTTATGGCCCTTAGTAAGTATGTTCTGTCAGTGTGATCTGTAAGAGCTCTTGTGGTATTTTAAAGGACAGTTGATTCATTTGATCTAGTGGCCCTTGGGTGACACTGTGGACAGAGTGGATGCATGGCTGTGGTGCTCCTTACAATCCTGGGCAGAAATGTTAGGAAAATGCCAGGAAGCTTCAGTGGCCAATTGGTCCTGGGGCATGAAGGAGGGGAGGGCCAGGCCTCACATGGTATTCTTTAATTGTTAACTGGCCATGGCTGCTCATGGGCAGGAGAGGGTCTCTCCCAGCCGTGTGAGAGTCAAACTGCTCTGATACTGGGCCATGTAGCAGAGTTGAAAATGAACCTCTCCATTTTTTTCATAAACTTCTGGCACATTGTATAAAGAAAACACGCATGTCTCAAAGTTGGAGACAAAAACTAAACTGAAGATCAGGGTGTGCTAAGCCCAGGATTACAGACTAAATGTATCACAACAGGGTTCATGTTTCCATGTTTCTGGTAGTTTAGGAACAAGGGGCCTGTGCTCTGCCTGGGTATCTGGCTGGTCTAGCAAGTATCCTCTGACCTTTTCCATCCTTCATCTTCAGTTAGGAGAAAGGACTCTTCCAGAGACACTCACATGTACTCTTCCAAGGGCTGTGTGAGTTCCAAGGGGAACATGTCTGCAGTTGCAGTCCTGAGGAGTAAAAAAAACCATGTTGAGGACAAAGTGTTAGAAACAATGTTGTCTGTGAGAAGGCACAAGAATGTAGCTGGGCCATGAAAGTGTCAGTGTGACACTGCTGGATGCCGTTCATGTTTATTTTTTAATCAAGAAAATTGTACATGCAGTGTAATTCTCACAGTGTTCTGTTGAAGCCCTTAGAAATGCTAGCATCGGGCTGTCCATCTAAGCTTTTTCTTGGATGTGTGCTTTATGGTTAGCTAATGACCTGGAGGAGAAGGAGGCACCTGCCTCCTTCTGTCCTGTATTCCCAATGTACTCATGTGCCAAAACAGACAACACACACTTGTTCACCACACGACTCTGTTCTGTTCAAGCCCTTGCCTGAAGGCAAAAGTTTTAATTTTGGAAGGGTTTCTTATGGTGCTTATCTGAGTGTGTTGTAAACAAAAAGGAAATCACTTTGCTAGCAGGTTTCTGAAATGGAGGGGAGGATGCTGTCCCTATTTTGTAGACTGCATTTTCAGGTATGTAAGGCTCAGATCCAAGGACTTAATGGAGTACTTTAAAACACCTTCTACTTAACAATAACTTTGGGACTGCAAACCTGATTTTGATTTTTAATTTTTTCCTTGAGTACTTAGACAACAAGGTGTTGTATGACTTTAAATACAGTCCTGTGGAGCACCTGGCCATATTTGAGTGCATGGCATCTCTGCAAGTGAGAGCTAGAGATTCACTCAAAAAATAGGAAACACATACTAGTGATGGCAAATGCAAAATTGAAGTTCTGAAGGTTGCCTGAGTGTGTGTTAAAATTTCCTGAGAGAAAATGGCTTAGGTATTCAGCTGAGATCACACTCACTACTTCTTCAGGTCCCTGACTCTCTTGCCTGCCTATTTTAACTTTTCTAGAAAATCTGCAGAGAGAGGCCTCCCTTGTTTTGCCTATAGTGACTCATATTAGAGTGGGTCTAGCCTGTGCTCTTGGGAAAATGGAATCTTGTTGGAAAAATGGCTTGTGCTGGTGTAATCAAAGGCTGTTACCAAGCCTATGGATTAGAGTCAGCACTGAGCAAAAGCCCTAGAATCTGTGCACTCCTGAGCTTTTTAGGTTTTTTGCAAATTTGCTGTTTTAATATAATTGTATGTGCTAACTATATAAAATTAGTACTTTGAATTCTGGGGAAGAAAGAAGAAAAGATTAGGAGTACAGTTTTTAAACCAGAAGCAGAATGAATTGATATCCAAAAATTTTTAAATAACCAGTTTTGTATGGGAAGGTGGAGAGGTTTTTGTTTTATTTTACATGCTAAACTCTTGGAATAATAAAGCAAATGTTTTTCTTAGTGACGTCTTAGCTGAGATGTACATAGCTTTGATCATAAGGGATGTGTGTCTGTAGTCTTTGCTTTTTCTTTAATGAGCTATAAAAATAGTAATCCTTGCTCTTCTTTAAAATGCTGCTTCATATCTACTACTTTTATGATCGGGAAATGTAAGTGCATAAATCATACTTTTAATGAATGCAGTGCATTATAATCTGACATCCGATGTCATTCGTTTGTTCTATATACGTATTTCTCAACAACACATGCAAATCGTGTCCATATTGAAATTGAGTTCAGTCAGCAGTCACAGGTGAAATTTGATTAGATACCGTGATGTGTTGTACATGGCCCAAGTTCTTAACTCAGATGTCTGCAGGCTTTGCAAATGAACTGGCACCCTCTGACACTGGGTTTTCTTGCTGATCATCGGCTCAGGTGGCTCCACAGCCTTGTCCTGAGGTAAGTGCAAGGAGGGAGCAGGAGAGGGCCACTGGCTGCAGGTGAAGGGCAGCACCTCTGTGTATTGTGTGCAGCTGGAAGTGCTCTGTGGTGCTGGGGAAGCAGCAGGGAGCCACAGCAAGGGAAGGGGTGGTGGCAAGCACAGCTGAGAATTGGAGTCTGCTTGAAATGGGAGGAAATGCAGATCACCTTTCCCTCCCTGGCCTGATGGCTGGAATTGCCTGGGCCTCTTATCTGCAGCTTCTGATCTTGTGAAATGGGGGCTTCCTCTTTGCAGGTCCTTGCAGAAACCAGGTCAGTACAGTCCCAGTGAACATTGTAAGAGAACAAAATGAAGCTTCTCATTGCTGTAGGAGCCATAGAAAGCTCAGTTCTTCTGGTGGGTTTTCTAGTGTCTTTTGCAAAGCTGATCACTGAATCTGCAGCTCCCTGATAGTGATTGTTCACCAGCTTAATTAGCTCACTGGCCAGATGATTTTTTGAATGGTCCTTCTGCTCCAACATTCAAATAGCAGTAATGGCCCTGTAGCCACTGTTTAAGAGGAACTTTTTCTACTATTTAGCTCTTCTGTTTGCTCTCTTCTACTCCACCATCCATGTTTATTCTCCCTCAATTTCTAAATTAAAAATCCCTTTCAAGAAGAGCATGCTTGTAAGTTCACATTTACATCTGGGGTACACTTTTCTTTCAGCTATAATGGAAACATAGTATTCTACTTGGGTACTACTGTTCATTGAAAGTAAAGCAAAGAGCCAATGACTATTGGAGTGAATTCAAAAGATTCTCCTATGCAGTTCACTTTCCAGCATTCATTCAAAATTTTCAAAGTGTTACAATTCTGTCTTCTTAGAGATGAAGCGGTCCAGTTGGTGCTTGGCCACATTCTCGTCTCCTTAGACATCCCAAAAAAGATCATAGTTCCTCTAGAAAGCTTTTGGAGATGTTTTTCCTGACTGTCATTACTGTTTAACTTCAGCTGTTGCTTCTTGGAAAGAGCACCTGGCTTCTGCTTTACTGGTATTTCTTTGTAGGTTTTCTCCCCTCCTGATCCCAAAGCCTTTTTTGGCTACATTTGCCCTGTTACTGAACAAAGCCTCCCCTGTGCAAGCTCTGCTGGGCTGGCCAAGCCAGCAGCAAGTGCAAGGCCAGAGGGGTTTCATGCTGTTTCATACTGCTGTCTCTTTACAGGAGTTATTCAGCGCTGCACTGCTGTGAAGTACCACTACACCTCCAGCTCTCTGCCTCGCAACTTACCCATCAACATCACCAACACCATCCGGCAGGATGAGTGGCATGCGCTCCGTAAGTAGCCCACAGCAGGGCTCAGGAATGTTTGGATCACAAGATGCCTTAATGCAATGCCAGCCAAGGGCTCAGAATCACCTCATCTAAGCATGGCATTGGGCTCTAAGCATAGATACAGATTGATTAGTGAGGAAATGCAAGCAGCCAACTGTATGATTGGAATGGGACATGGGTTTTGGAGAGGCTTAAAGCTGGGAATTCAGGAATACAGATGTTTGTAGTGAATTTCAAGGTGTCATCATATTCTGGATCTGGGCACAGGCAGTTCCTAGCTGGCTTACAGCAAAGGTGTTGCATTGCTGTATAGAGCCTGTTGTAATTTCCTGTGTGCACATCAGTGAC
Organism: Taeniopygia guttata; assembly: GCF_048771995.1. Lineage (NCBI taxonomy): Eukaryota > Metazoa > Chordata > Aves > Passeriformes > Estrildidae > Taeniopygia > Taeniopygia guttata. The sequence goes on along the minus strand of NC_133030.1, from coordinate 25,925,178 downwards.
CTGATGCAACCCCCTGGTGACCAGTTCTTTTAGGGAACATGTCTATTTGTCTTTGCACCAGCACCTGGCCCACAAGCTGCCTCATGCCCAAGTCCTTCCCACACAGATGACTGACCTGTACCCTTTGACTAAGAATGATTTAATCAGTTTTTTTCTATTCCTGCTTTTCTCTGTTTTTTTTGTTCTATTGCTCACATAATTCAAAATAGACCCTGTCATGTGAGAGTCAGCACCAAGGAAATCCTAGTTCAGCTGGAGACTGAACTAGAAGACAAGAATAGCAATTTTACGATAGCAAAGTGCTGTTCATGACACTGGTAGCCAGGCTTTTTTTTTAGAGCTTGTTACTGGAGTTGTTCCCATAATACTGTATTGATCTGCTGTCTGCTTCAGTCCTCCCACTATTCCTCTTTTCAGTTCACACTATGTGCCTCCCATGCACTAATCCTTTAGTCCTCTCCAGTGTCCCCTCTTGCTTCTTTTGTTTCTATTTTCAGCAGAAAATTTTCTCCCCCAACAGACTCTATCCCAAAGAAAGATGCCACACCAAAAATTAAAAAAAAAGCCCTTGCCATACTAACATGAGTTTGTGATGCACCCCTGCTGTCCCATACTGGGGAGTATTTGGCTGGTACTTTGGATCAGAACAGAAACGCTCTCCAGTTGCACAGTGGCCAGCACAATGGAGCCATTTTAGAGGGATTCCTTTAGTTTCAGTGTAATGGACAAACTATCTACTCAAAGAAGCTATGGGAGGAGCAGTCCATGGTTGAAGTGTAAACTTTAGAACCAGTAAATCCACATCTGGCCTCTGCACTGGCTGTTCTCTCTAGGTAGTGCCATCTTCATGTCTTTTGTCTTTTCTCCTTTTCCTTCAGATCTGCGGAGGATGACAGCTGGCTTCATTGGCATGGCAGTCTCCATCATCCTGTTTGGGTGGATCATTGGTGTGCTGGGCTGCTGCAAGCAGCAGGAGCTCATGCAGTACGTGGCTGGGCTGCTCTTCCTAATGGGAGGTGAGAGCCTTTCGCTTCTGCTCCTCAAGTCACCACATTCAGTATTGCTGCCTTGTACAAATAAAAGTGTCAGCCCACAACAACTACATGAAGCAGTTACTTAGTGCAGCAAGCTGTCAGCACAGTGCAGTTACTACTTCCAGCACTGGGCAGGACCTGTGCTTGGATGGGTACGGGTACTGCATGATTCTCAGTAGACCCTAATGTGTGTGTATGAGCCTTCTGCTCTAGAGAGTTGGTGTGTAGCCATGGGGACCATGTGCACAGTGAGCACAGTCCTCTGGCTTGCTCCAGGTGTGCAGCCTGTGGCTCCTGTCAGACAGCTCAGCCCAGTTTTCCCTAGGAATCATAACAAACATAAGTTAATGTGGAGCACCTTTCTGATTCTCAGAGATGCTTAGGTCTTCATGTAATGATGAAGTCCAAACCAGCCAAGACTGGGAGAACATTGGCCCAGTGATAAGGATGTGAGCTCAGTCCCTGCCAGAGGTGTTACATCTGTTTATCCTGGGTGGGATCAGACTATCCGTGTGGCCAAAGATTTTGATTTTTCAACCTGAAAATGGCAGGATAGACCTGGAGTCTAGTGTACTAGTGTATATTAAACATACTAGAGTGCCTTGTGTCTTCTTAGGCTTTTTTATCCTCTATAAAGGTGTTCAGTGAATGTGTAGCGGATGACAAAAATCTGGGCACGCTTTGTAGGCCTAGGGTACAGCTGGCAGAAATGTGGGCGTTCCTAGTGGAAACCAAAAAGTGCTGCACTTTGCAGCCCTGGGATTCACTGAGCCAATTATCTTTCATAGGAGAAACTGCCCAAGTACTGTCTGGAACCTGGTAACATTAGGCACTGGAAATAGTCTAAGGAGAATCAAAGGATGATGAACTATGACTGAGTTCAAAATTGCAATTAAAGGTATTAAGGTAGTACTGGTTATTTGTGAAGTGAGGTATCCTGTAGTCCTACATATTTTCCTTTTTTTTTTTTTTCCTCTGCCTTATACGGAGAGTGGCTAGTAGGACTGCAGAAAAAAAACCCAAGGGTGATTCTTGATTTTTAAAATTCATGACTTTGAAAATACTGAGGGAAAAAAACAGAGCATAATTAACCTGTCTGAGGGCAGTGTAGAACCCTCTTGCTTTTCTCCTGCAGGTACGTGCTGTATCATCTCACTCTGCACATGCGTAGCTGGGATCAATTTTGAGTTATCCCGCTATCCTCGCTACGTCTATGGGCTGCCAGAGGACATCAGTCATGGCTATGGCTGGTCCATGTTCTGTGCCTGGGGGGGCTTGGGCCTCACCCTGCTGGCTGGGTTCCTCTGCACATTGGCCCCATCACTCAACACCTCCCGGGCATCCGTACAAAAACCCAGACAAGAAAATGGGGCTGTGTGACCCGAGAGAACGAGGAGAGACTCTGGAAAGTGCAGCCTGGGCAGAGCTGTGGGTTAACACCAGGAAGAGGTGGCATGTCAGCGTGTGGAGAGCAGTGCCAGAGCTGTTGAAATGCCAGCCCATGGGACGCTGCTACAGCCTCCAGTCGCAGACACGGACATTGCAAGTAACTCCAGGTTTGAATTATTGGCAACTTGATCATTGATGGTTTAAGGGGGACAGTTCTTTCAATTTGTTTTTCTTCTGTTTACAAGGGATCAAGTCCAAGATTGTGTCTTTTTTTGTGTTGTTTTTTGAACTGTACCTCCATGGTCCTGTTATTGTCCAGTTGTAAGGGATGTTTACGCACCAACTCTATTGCTGCAGGTCTGTGTAATTCAGACCCAATTTAGGGCAAGGAGCTAAGCGAAGTTGGCTTGAACACTTTTGCAACAGGCATGTCTAGTGTTGGCTCAGGCCATCCTTTCCCAAAAGAACCTTGATCTAAGCTGAGGTTTAGGCCAAAGAATTAGCCCATTCTTAGTATTAATTTATTTAAATCAGAAACCTGTGCTATTCCATGCTGTGGATTCAGCTATTTACTCACTACTCAAACTGTTTCCAAAAGGAGCTATCTGTATCTGAGCAGCAAGACTCCAAGAAAACTCTTATGGACTATGGGAAAGCAGAGGAAAGTTTTTCTCAGCTTCTTACACAGTGAAGGTTACTCATTTGGCTAACTAACATACCCTTGTTTTAATGGGGAGATGTATGCAACATGCAGCTTTTAACTATTCTATCAGAGTTACATTTTTCAAAATGTGTCAATAGTTTGAGCTGCCAGGATCAACTTTCACTTCTGAACTAACTTCTGGGTGCAACTCCTGTTCTGTGAAAGGAGATGAGTAATTCTCCCTGTGCTCAAATAACAGTACTGCTAAAATAGCAGATGTACAGCCCCCTCTAATATTAGTGTCCAAAGGAACCACAGTGTATTTTCCTCAGGAACATGTGGCTTCTGCCCCTTCCAATGTCAAATGCCCTGAGCGCAGCGTGTCAAGAACATGCATGGTCTGCTGGAACAAGATCCCTCTCCAAAATGAGCACTAAGGACCTTGGTACCAGCACAAGTACTAGGGCTAACTCAGGAACATCAGCCAAAGTACTTTGGAGTGCATTTTTCTTTCATCATCTATTCTTTTTTTCCTTCTCACATCCCTGCCCCTCTCCCAAGTGTCCAAAAACTGCACAGGTGAAGATGAGATGGCCAGCATTTGGAGATGTTTACATTGTATTTAAAATACAATACAGTGGCATGTAAGATACTTAATGCTAAAGTCAGTGTATTTATGAAAAGTGTAATTTTTAAATGGAAATTGTAATTCTCAACTGGCATTAAAAGTACTGAAAGACTTGCTCAGTGGATGAAACCTCGAATTCTTTATGACTAATGACCTGACTGATTCCCCAGAGAGCTCACATACACATACCAGCAACAGTGTTCACATACCAGCAGAGGTGAAGTTCAAGTGACAAAGTTAAAACATCATTCATGTGTGAATTATGTTTACCCTTGAAAAGTGAGTGTTCAAAAGTTTCCAGCTCTAACCTGGCTGTAGGCTGTTCACTGGCTGCGCAGGCACGAACCGAGGATGCTGTCTGAGCTGCAGGTCAGCAATGTCACAGTACACTTACTGCAGTACAGCCTCTTGGTCCTCATGAGAAGTATCAGGACAGGTTTAGTCCAATTCTGGCTGGAGGAGGGTCCAAAGGCGGCATGGTGGGCACAGTGGACAGCAGGCTTTTAGCCTCCCTTTACACAGACGTAGAACCACCGAGCAAGGGCGACAGCCCCAACACATCACGGATTTGTTTTTAAAGGGAAAAAATGCTTTATTTTTTCCAGACAGAAAGTAAGTGATACAGTCCAGTCTACTCCTGTCCTCTGCTAAGGCCATGACCTTGACTGGGCAGGGATCAGGCATAGTACTGCAGATTGGCTTTTTTCTTTGCTTGAACCTCCAGGATTCCTTCCATGTAGTCCTCGTGGGTGAGCTCTGTAGCTCCACGGCGGAGGGCAATCATCCCCTGCCCAACGAGACGGTATTTAGAGAGGGAATGTGAGCACCACAAACAATTGCTCCGTTCTAGCTTTCACATTTCCCTCCCATCAGTGCTGTTCCTATGGAGGAATACTTACCGCTTCAACACACACAGCCTTGCACTGGGCTCCATTGAAATCATCTGTGCAGCGAGCCAGTTCCTCATAGTTTACGTCAGGGCTGATATAAGCAAATGGGAAAAAAAAGTCTGACAACATGTACCGAATAGAAAAAGCAACACAGGGAGTTTCCTCAGCCCCACAGTAAGTCCCCAACAAGTGACTGCCAACCACTTCTCAGCCCTGAGGTACCAGAAGGCCATACCTGACATTCATTTTGCGTGAATGAATCTGCATAATTCTGGCTCTGGCCTCTTCATTAGGCATTGGGAACTCAATCTTCCGATCTAATCGCCCAGAGCGGAGCAAAGCTGGGTCCAAGATATCAACCCGGTTGGTTGCAGCAATCACCTAAGCAGAAGTAGGATCATCAGTGTGAGGCACCTGGAAGACAGGCCACTTCTCCCCAAAGACACACCAAGCTTCTTCCCTGGACATTGTTTTCCATCCCCTGCTAGAGTGCCCTGGACCTCAGCAGAACTCCCTGATAGCTCCCAACCTTGACTTGTGTGTTGGGCTGAAAACCATCAAGTTGATTAAGCAGCTCCAGCATGGTCCTCTGCACCTCCCGGTCACCGGCCTTCTCACTGTCAAACCTGAGGGGAAACGAGTAAAACTATCAGTATGAACCTGACCACCCTCTGTCCCTAAATTTTTAATCACATCAAAACATGGAATGACTGCAGTTCATGCTCCTTGGCTAAGGTGTTTGAAATTTTTCCTTGAAACTACAGTCCTAACATGATGAGGACTGCAACTAGAATAACTGTCAGCAGCACCTAAGACTGATTTAGCCCTTACAGCTGAATGGGGCTTATGTTGTCCAGGCCCACGTAGTAAATGAGGGTGAACATCTCCAGGTGCCTGCTGCAATGATCAGAAAACAGTTTTATACAGCACGAGGCTATCAGACAGATCCCAAGTCTAACAAACTTTGCTCCTGCACCCAAGGATTGTGGCAACTGCTATCCATCTGTGACTAATGTTCACACTCTTTCTGAGTAAGCCATGCTTTAAAAGGCTCTGCTTAGATACACAGGCAAAGGAGGCTGATAGGCAGTTCCCAAGAACTTTACAGCATGGACTACAGCTCACCTTTTAGTGCCAATGGCATCCAGTTCATCAATAAAGATGATGGAAGGAGCTTTTTCCTTTGCAAGAGCAAAAGCATCGCGTACCAGCTTCGCTCCATCGCCAATGAACATCTGCACAAGTTGCGGACCCGCCAGCTTCAGGAATGTGGCCTGGGAAGTGAAAGAGAATCAATCCTAGGTCTCATTTCACAATAGGGTCACTTCTGAGTACTATAAGAAACCCTTAATTAAAACAAGCAAGCAAGCAAATAGACAAGAAAATCCCAGCCTTTGTAACACCAATTTGTGAGGAAGACCTTCTTCCCCTGGAGGTGTTCTTACTCTTTGTCAGGTACTATTCTACAGCAGCACACACTTTCACAGGTTCTTTTTACCTTGGTCTGGGCAGCACATGCCCGAGCTAAAAGTGTCTTCCCTGTTCCTGGAGGCCCATACATAAGGACTCCTTTGGGTGGCTGTATACCCAAATTTTCAAATTTCTCTTTATGATTCATCGGCAGGACAATGGCCTCCACGAGCTACAACAAAAGAAAAATATTAATACATGAACCCATTCTTCTCCACAGATCCAGCCTGTTCAAAGATGCTGTCCACAGTCACACCAGAAACTATTCACAAAGTATCACCTCTTGGATTTGTTTATCCAGCCCCCCGATGTCACTGTACTGCTCTGTGGGCCTCTCATCCACCTCCATGGCCTTCACCCGTGAATCATACTCAGTAGGCAGAGTCTCCAGGATCAAGTAAGAGTCTTTGTTCACCCCCTGTAAACACACAAGTCCTTTGCTTTTAACAGGTTCCCTCAGATAGCACTTAACAAACATGCAATCACAAAGCTGATTTACTAGGCCTCAAGGATGCAGGAATAAGCAGCTTTGACACTGGCATTCATCATTCAGCTTGGCAGAGTGGACAATGCCACAGTTACATTTTAAACAAGTGGTCCAGTTTATTACAATAAAAGGACAGGGTTTAAAAAACTTACTAAGTGGCCTCTAAACTTTCAGCATCTAATTGTATGTATAAAAGACACACACCCCAAACTGCTTTTCTTTACTACAAATCTAACTGAACACACAATACCTATCTATGAAAATTTTAGTAGAGAAATGGTCTTGGGGAAATCTGGACAGATTTGTCTTCTTTCTTAAAGGCAAGACATATGCAATTTTCTGGCCATCATCACATCCAACTATCACAATAGAATCACTCACCACCAGATCTCCAGGCTTCAACTTCTCAGCATCAACCAACCCAATAACAGGCAGGAAATATGTCTGTCAAAAGAAATCAGAGTGAGCAAAACCAGATTACCAGAAGATCCTTTGCATCATTCCTCACACTTGGTTGGGCACAAGTGTTGGGAAGGATAGATAAATATGATTGCCTAGCAGAAGAACCACAATAGTACAGCCAGGATGAATATCATGCCCCCTACTGGCTGGACAATGCCCTCACCTACAGAGAGATCCAAAAGCCAAATGGACTGTTCCATCTCACCCCCCAGAATGTATGGTTCACCCCACACCTGTAACCCTCCCCTGAACCATCAGGTGTCTGTAACCCCATTGGCCCAAGTCCAGTTCCAGCTCACCATGAAGCCCCCCTTGATAAAGGGTCTCTGGGGGGCCAGACGCCCTCTTGGAACTTCCTCCCTCCTCCTGGATCCCCCCCTCTTGGAGTCCCTGCTCCCAGCTTTGTCTCACGCCTCCCCCATCACCTCAGGCCCGGCCACGTGCTGTGTCTAGCAGCTCGAGGCAGGACCTCTCACCATCCCGAATAAATCTTATCTTCCAAGAGCAACCAACAGAGATCTCTTGTCTGTACCCACCCAAACCGTCGTGGAGCGTCCCATGTCTTTACACACAAAGGTCTTACCTGACGTGTAGAGGTCTTGATCACAGCACACTTGCCCTTTCTCTGGGAATCCAAGTCAATGTTTGCTCCATCCTCCTCCTGGTCATTTGGGTCAACATCCAGCAGCTGAAAACCAGAGTGAAAGAGTTCATAACAATGTAACCAGGCTAGCAGAACGACCCCAGGATTAATGCTTCTAACATACATGCATTGGAAGAAATAAAACTTTCCATCATCCAGCAGCAGTAGAATCATGAAAGCATTAAAGCCCTGTAAAAATTGCTTTCTTCCTTTCCTTATGAAGCAACAGGCAATAGTGCAAAGAAAGACATTATAAAATTCAGAACAAAGTAGTAGCTAATGGCACTGATTCTTTCTCCCATACAGCAGCTCACATTAAAGCTTAAGCTCATTAAGTTTTAAAACAGCAGTACAAAGCAATCAATTTTTAATAGCAAACTATTGACATTCTTTTTCCTAGCATCAGAACTACTGAATTACAAAAATAATGTGATGGAGTAACAGAGCCATGGCCTTTCATTCACTGTTTCACAAATTTCAGAGAGTATATGTCCAGTTTCAGATGCTCAAGTTTACGCTCAGAAGGGCTATGCCACCCTCTGATGCTTGTTAAGTACAGATGAACAGTATCCAAAGCCTACAAGGAATGACCCAGAGAACAAGTGGGCAAGAGATGTGCACTTCCAGGTCACAAATAAAACCAACAGAAAAACCTGAAAGTCCTGGCTCTGGCAGCATTGGTAGTCTGAGAATACTCCAGGTCTTGAATCCCTGATTGAGATCCCTGCTTTTCTCCCTGCCACAATAAACTGCACACATTTCTTATATCACTACATAGAAGTTCACCACCCTCACCTCAATAACATTGGAGACAAGGTATGGCAGGGTTTTGTTCACTTTGATCTTTTCACTGTTTTCTTTGATCTTGTCTTTCATGGCCTGAAGCTCGTGGGTCACTCTCAGTACCTCACTCTTCATGATCTGCAATTGGTACACAGAAGAAAGCAAAAGGAATCTTGTCAGAAAACTGAGACAAGATAAAATTAATAGATTGTTCCAAAAGCAAACAGTTACAGAAATCTAAGTCTGAGGAATAAAGGGAAATGTAATATAAAACAAAAAAAAAGCAAAGCCAGCAAATTAGCCAAAATTTGTTAGGAATCGAGGCTACACAGTCCGTTCTGATCTCTAACTAATCAATAACCCCAAATAATTTCTTCCCAGTGTCACTTGGTAGCCTCAGCCTAATCAGTGCAACAGCTTACAGGGTAGCAATTTAACCTAGGTAACAATATGGCTCAGATATGGCAACTGTGGTTTGGTTTGGATATGACTGTTTAATATATACAGATACACAAGTAGCTACATATACACAGCAATTTTAGTTATGTTTTGCAAGGTGGTTGGAACTAGATGATCTTTAAGGTCCTTTGCAACCCAAACCATACTATGATTCAGCCTGAAGGAAAGAGGACTCCAGGAACACCTCATGGTGGCCTTTCTGTATTTAAAGCTGTCTTGAAGAAAGACGGAGACAGACTTGTTAGTAAGACCTGTTGCAATAGGACAAGAGGTATGGGTTTTAAACTTCAAAAGGGCAAATTTACACTAGATATAAGAAAGGTAAGCAAAGGATTGCTATCCTTTACAGTAAGGATAGCAAAACACTGCAACAGGCTGCCCAGAAACATGGTGGATGCTCCATCCCTGGAAACATTCAAGACCAGCTTGGACAGGGCTCTGAGCAACCTGGTCTAGTAAAAGACAGCCCTACTTATGGCAGGAGTTGGCCTTTAAAGGTCCCTTCCAACCCAAACTATTCTATGATCATACTAACTGTAAAGAAAAAAAAAATCCAAGGAAAAAAAGGTTCTGTACTCCCCATCCAGCAGGGGATTTACACCCACCACAGATGTCTGCAGTGCTGTCTGGCTGGCACTGACAGGCCTTTTCCTGCCTTTCCTGGTTAGTCACACAGTGTGCAAATACACACTTTGTGATTCCCACTGAAGTGACTGGAGCACCAAGAGATCCAGGAGACCTGGTCACACCTGAATTGGGTGTGTGATTCTGTTCAATTGGGAAATCCACTCTTCACTAAGAAATTATCTTTTAAAAAGTCTTGATATGCCTAAGCATAAGACTGTGTGTAACACATCCACAGGAACCAATACAGAATCTGTTAAATAAAAACTTAATAAATTTAATAAAACAGCCTAGAAAACATTCACACAAAACTGCCTGAAGGGAGGGTTCTTACAAACCCTGCTATCATAATGCTCATACTATAAAATGAAGAAGACTACTTCTACTCCTTACTGTATTCTGCAATTTAAAAATAAGGCATGTATTTACCTTTACTGTCTTTAAAGAATAATCAAATACATTAATAAGTCAGAATTACTTGTGGAGCCTGAACCAGTATAGGATGAAGTTACTCTGTAGAATTTATGAAATATTTTATCTCAATACTGCTAACACTGTGCAGCAAGCATTCTAAATTTGTAAGTGCTCTTTTATGCAAAACATGTCTGTCTGTTTAACATCTTCATGAATGAACAAGCAAGAGGATGGAATGTTTTCTCATCGTGTTTGCAGATGACACCAAACGGGGGGGCATAGTCTCCGTGTTCAAAGGCAGAGCTGCCAAACAGAAACCTTACAAAAAATGAGGACACATGTAAAATCCCACAGCAGGGAGGGAAGTGCACCTTGCAGTGACACATGTTGGTGACTGTCTGGCTGAGGAATGGACCTGGGGATCTCCATAAGACAATAAAATGAACAGGAGCCAGCAGTATGTCCTGACAGCAAGGGTGGCAAACAGTATCCTGGGCTGTACTATTAGGACTGCAGGCAGTAGATGGAGAGAAGTGTTCAGTCACCTTTATTAAATACTTTTAGATCCTACCTAGAGCACTCAGTACAGTTTTGGTGAACCCCCCCCCCCCCGCCCTTACAGCAAAGACATGGATAAACTGAACTGAGTTCAGCATAGGGCCACCAAGATGGCTGGGGGCTGGAGCACAGGCCCTCCTGAGGGAGGTGGGTTTGTTCATCTAGAGAACAGAACAGCTGGGGAAGGAGGTATCAAAGAGACTGAACCAGACACTTCACAGGAGTACACAATGGGCAGATGAAATAACAGACTAAAACAGGTGCGGCTCAGACTGAAGCAAAGCAAATCTTCACCCTCGCAAGCTCTGTCAAGCAGCAGCACTGAACACCCTGCAAAGCGGTGCAGTATGCGTCTTTAAAGGCTTTCAAGATCCAACCAGATAAAGCCCTGAGTAGCTTTATCAGGGTTATGGCTGACCCTGCTTTGAGAAGGAGTTTGGCCTGGAGGTCTGCTCAAATCCCTTCCAACCTGAATTATCCGAAGATCCTCCCTGACTCAGGCCACAGAACAGACTTCCCCCTCCCCTCTGCCTCCGAGGCAGGGAGGGCCTGTGTAACTTCAGCTAAAGCATCCATGGCTGCGTCGAACAGCCGCCCCCTCAGCTCCCTCGGGTCGATGCTCTTCCAGTGATTCTTCCCTACCTTCGTGGTTCAGTACTCCTCAATCTGCTCTCCTCGATTCAATTAACCGTGATAAATATTTTGCCGTCCCCGTGGCTGTGCTAACCCGCCCGCCCCGAACAGCAGCAGCACAGAGCTCCCGGGAGGGCGGCCCGGCCCCGCTCCCCGGCCCGGCGCGGCCCCCGGCCGCTACCTTGATCTCGCTGTCGAGGAGGCGGGTGCGCTGCACGATCTCCTCCGTGGACATCTTCAGCACCTCCTCGCCGACGCCGTCCTGCGGGGGCACAACGGCAGCGTTACCTTCAGCCCGGCCCGCGGCTCGCCCCGGCCCCGCCGCCCCCGGCCCCGGTCCCTCACCTCCGACTCATCCCACACCGACGCCATCTTTCCGCCGGCCCGCGGGCGCGCAGGGCGCGGCGGGTTCGGGGCGGCAGATTCGGCACGGCGGCTTCCCGGCGGCGCGGGGCGGGGGCAGCGCCACGGGCGGGCCGTGCGGCCCGGGGGTTCCGCGCAGCCTGCCCTGCCCTGCCCCGGCGCTGCCGCCGCCGCCGCGATCGCGGCCCCCGCTGCCCGCGGCCGTGCCGAATCTGCCGGCGCGGCGGGGAGCGGCCGGCGGGTCACGTGCCGCCCCAAACCTGCTGAGTGATGGCGGCGGCTGCGCCATCGCGGGGCGGGGCGGGGCGAGCGGAGCCCGGAGCGCTGGAGGCAGACGGGGCGGTCTCCCGGAGAAAGCCTTTATTACAGCAGTGCCCGTACACAGCAGCCAGGGGGAAGGGAGCGGGGCTGCGGGTCCCGCGCAGGGGAGGCCGAGGACGCCCCCGCCGGGCACAGCCCGAGGGGGCCCGGGAGCGGCTCCGTCAGCCCCCGGCCGAGCCCGGGGCGCTCAGACGTAGCCGGGCTTCACCGACAAGCGGCGGCAGTTGGGGCAGCCGCGGGTCCCGTTGGTCTGCAGGCACCTGCAACGGGAGGAGGTCGGGTCGGTGAGGGCTCTCCACGGCTGTTGTTCACCACAGAGCTGCTCCCCGTGGGCCCTCCCGCCACGGGCAGAGACTGCATCCCTCTCCCTTCCCTTCCAGGGAGGCACTTCGGCAAATTCCTGTACGAGAGTTGGTTCCTGCACTGCTGGAGACAAGTCCACAGGGCTCGTCGGGCATGTCTCACTGCCCAGTAGTTTGATGCTAATTCTGGTGTCAGTGTGAGGCTTTGTTACTAAATTCTTAGTTTTCAGATTAGTTTTCAGAGTGTTTTGTAATACTCGTATTTCTTCTACAGTAAAGTGATGGTGCAGCTAACTTCTTTCATGCCAGTAACATGATAACAGTATGGACAACTTCAGCTCTGTGTACCACTAGCCAAGGGAGAAAGTGAGGGGGCTCGGGAAAAACCCAAACTGACCCTGGGAGTGAAGAACTGATTCCCCAGGGGGAATCAAATAAGAATCTGTGAACTGGGTTGATCACCTACAAAGTGAGGACATCAGTGAATAATTATTTAGAGGACAAGTGGGAGTGTGATGGATATGATGGCTAAATCTCACCCTTCAAGGCTGTGAGACTCTTAGCACCGCAATGGGATCCTGCAAGGCAGGATCAAGACACAGGCAAGCAGGTAATCAAGACAAAGACCTGGGGAACAGCATGCATAGGACTATGGGCATAAGCAGCTCTTTCCTGTGACTGTCATCACAATAATTTTAGTACTTCCAGCTAATTACTTCAAGTGGAAGAAGTGGGAGCAAGGTAGTGCCTGGAGCTGGTTGTTCTTCTCCCCAATGGACTCTCCACACATGCCACAGTACAGCTCCATCTCCTCCACACATTCATGGAACTTCACTACATGGTCACGCAATTCTTGCTGCTGCTCCTTTGTGCGATAGATCCTTTCACACAGGCAGTGGAGCTTCAGCAGGCCGAGCTGCACGTGAAGGACAGAAACATAAAACAAGTGAATGATAGGGCAAACACAGACCAGAAACAGGAGTGGGAATGCCACAGCCCCATCAACCAGCTGGAGCAACATCAGCAGGCTCAACAATTCCTGTCATTAACCCTTCTTCTTTGTGTCACAAAAGGTACCACCAGGTTTGAGACACTCAGCAGCTCTTCCACTCATGGTTTCCCTGAGCTACCTCTGACACGCAGTGTATTTCCTTTGCCTCCAGCCAGCACACAGTTCAGCAGCAAAAATGTTTTTCAGGAAGAGATCTCTAGTCCTCTAGTTCTCTGCCTATTTCACACCCCATTTTCACTGCTTCCCATTCTCCTTTGCCTATCCCATTGTGATTCCTCCCTCACTTTTCAGACTTGCAAACTGATGATTATCTGTGCAACTGCCCACAACCAAACACTTCCTGACAAAGCATATCCCAAACACTCGCTGGTTAATAGGAATGCTAATGAGCAACAACAAGCCTGGATAATTCAATCTTTCACATCTTATATTGCCTGACACAAGACTATGAAGAGTACTGAAAAGAAGCTGTAGGATCCTACCTTGTTGCCTAGTCCCTCTGCCAGCTCCTGTGCCTTTTCAATGCTCTCCAGAGCCTGTGAATTGAGAGCAGTGGTTGTTAGTTCTCAGCCAAATATATGAAAAACAGTCTTGTATGAATGTCCTATGAGAATTATTTAAAAAAAAAAGAGGTAAAGAAGTACAGAGTAAAATTTGGATTAACAAGTATCCCTGCAATGCTAGAGAATCAAAAAAGCTTTTTTGGGAGGGCAGATTTCCCTCCCCTCCCAAAAATCAATCCATGAGAAAAGGTTGGTTTCTGAAAAACCACAAGTAATGCAAGAGCTACATTTCTGTTGCAGACACTCAGTGTCAGTGTTGGCAGAGGCTGGTCCCAAGCAGAGAGAATAGAGACTTATTTAAATTCGGTCCCACATGCTCATTTGGGGCTGGGATGGAGCACTAGCAGAGCAAGCCTTGTCCCCATCCTACCTTGCAGGCTCAATAATTGTTGGGCAACTTTAATTTCACTTGTACCAGAGGTGAGGAAAGGGATCACCAGCACCACTACACCACACTCATCTGTTTTTTTCCCTGCTATTCATATATCCACCTAGCCTTACTTACACATGGTGTGATGTAGGAGTGTTCTACTATCCATTTTTAAAATCTGAAGGAAATATTTAGCATAGCAGCTGTCATTCCAAATGGCTCCCTACTTTCACCTACATGTCAGTGTTCCTTGCTGTTCTGATAATTAGTCTCTTTTCCAGAGCTATTGAGATCTGCTTCCTGTTTGTCCAAGGGGAAGAAGATGTCTCCCTTGTGATGCAGTAGTTTTCAGGAGGAACATTATAAAATTTCTACCCTATAATTTGGCATTACTGCTATTGTAGGAGGAAAGGACCAGATGAGATGCAAAAATGTGCTGTGAATGCAGAGGAGATGGCATTAGACTTGTGGTGGCAGCAACAGCCTAAGATAAGGAAATGGTAGGAGAGGGAAGCAGGAACTAAAGGCCAGCAGGGAGAACATAACTGGGAACCGTGCTTAGGAAGACTGAGTGTTTACTGGAAACTCCTGAAATTAATGACTGTGAGCAAGAATCAAAATGAAATGTGTGGGGTAGGGGAAAAGATTATGTTGACAAATCTAGGGGACAGTTTGTCTTGGACAGGAATATGAGACTGCACAATAATGAGGGCAAGCAAGCTGTAAGCAGCCTGTGAGGATTTGGAATAGCATTGATTACATTACATGCAAATGAAATGGACTGACTGGCCAAAGAGACCAGGAAGATGGAGGAAACTTGAGCAAAATAGGGAATCTGCAAGTGGAAATTTAGCAAATTTCTTTACTAAGTAGCTGATATAGGGATGAGTCAAATGAGAAATGGAAACTGGGCCTGGCAAGTTGAAGAACAGGCTTGGGTGAATATTCAGGGATTTGACATCTAAGGAGGTCACATTTGGTCAACAGACATAAGGTTCCTGACCCAGCAGGACAGACTTCCCTCTAATGCCTGGAACAGAATACAAGATTCTTCCACTTTCTTCTGTGGGATTTGGTGAGATTGGAATTCTGTGCAAAGCCCTCATCATGTTCTCACAGTGAGAGCTGCTTGATATCACAGTGGCTCAACATAGAATCAGTGAATGGAAGAGTTTGATGAGTGCTCTGAATATTCTCTCCTGCAGAGGACTAGCTGCTGTGTCCTGTCCCATTCTTTAGATACTGAGCTAACTTTCCATAGTTTCTTCTCCCATTGCTAACACTCTGTTTGCTTACTGTGATTGAACAGTGTGTCTCACCCAGCTGATTCCCTGATGGAGGCACTCAGATGCTGACAGCACCCTGAGTTTCTCTATTCTGACATACTGGACATACTGATATCTGAGATGCTTCATTTGTCCTAAAATTCTTGGTGTCTCAATATGAGTGATAAGAGTGAATTTTCATCATACTTAGACCCAACCAGCATCTTGATGTGGCACTGTGCAGTTGTTCAGAGCTAGTTCAGGGCTAACATTTGAGCATTTAATTCTGTGGGTGAGTAATGTTCCTGCTGTGCAATGTGCTGCATCTAGTGGAGTCTGGACTTTAACACACATACAAACTGCCTAAGCATTTTCAAAATAAGTAACTTCACCCCCTTGTTCTATATTGACTCCTTGTCTATCCCCAAATAAATTCTCACTCTCATTCCTCTGTTTCACATCAGAGTTTACAGACCATCAAAGTTTCTCCAGGAATTTTATGCCACATTTACCTGCAAAGCACATGGTGGAGCTGTAGAGCTCTCTAAATATCATTAGCACATCAGTGAGCTTAGTCATATAACCAAAAAGTGAGCAGGGGAATCTATTTCAGACCATAAGGCTTCCTTCCTCCAGTGCTGGTTTCTCAGCATAGAGCTTAAAAGTCATCAGGAGTGACTAATGAAGCAATTCTGTAACTTAGCAGCCTGACTCAGAATGGATGTTCCTACCATTAGTTTCAAATCCACGGCTGAGAGAGACCATTCAGAGAAATATAACTCTACAAGCAACGGACCCTGTTGGTAGAACCAAGGGGGTACAGGTCTCTTCTGAACTGTACCCTCACCACCGTGCAGTACACAACTGTACTCTAATCTTGTCCTACAAACCTGTGTAGAAACAAGCTTGCAACTGACCTTGTCCAGCTCCTTTTGAATCATCCAGCACTTAGTCACTCCTAGCAGCACCTGGATCAGGCCCAGGCGGTTTCCAATCTCTGTCATGATGCTCATGGAAGAATCATACCGAGGGAAGGCTGTCTGCAGAAGCAGGGAGGAGAACACGTGTTTTGCTATGAACTGCTTTTAATGCCCTCTTGCTATTCCCCCTATCCTTCCTGGCAGGAAGGGACTGTACCTGCACGTCCCTGCGACTGCGATGGATATCTGCAAAGCAGAGCAGACACAGTGCTTGCAGCGGCCGGTCACCATGCTGCAGGGCAATCTTCATGGACTCCTGAAAGAAATAGCCTCTGGTCAGTAGAACAGCTTGTTCCTTGTTCAAAACAGCAAGGCTGGGACTTTGCACTCCAGCCACTGAAACCTCAGCTCCAAAGAAGTGGCATCACCTTTTAAGGCAAGGAAAATATTTTTCACATGTTCCTAACCAAGGGCCATTCATAGACCCAAATTTTGAAGCCCCCTGGGCTACAGAAACCACAGCTCTAAGACTGGAAGGCAGCAGGAAGATCTACAGTCAGGTGTGAATGGCAGGGCATCTCTCTTGCTGTAGTGCCATGGCAGGATCCCTGGCAGACCCCCCAGCTCTGCCCGTGCCCCGTACCTCACAGCAATCCATGGCGTCTGCCAGGCGCCCCAGCTTCCGATAGGCCACGGCCATGTGGTACTGGCTCATGGCACGGTACTTCAGGCTCCAGCCCTTCCCGTAGTCATTCACCAGTTCAGCAGCTTTACATGGGAAAAACAAGGCTTTCTCATAGTCCTGTAAAGCACACAAGCACACAGACAGCAGTCATAGCAAAAATAAATTAAAAAGGAGAGAAGGAAAAAGACCAGCTATTTTTTATTTACTAACCCTGCAACAGCTGTACATGTTTAAACTCATGCTGCTCCTCTTCCACATGCAGTATTTTGGTGGGTATCAAATTGTGAAAGCTGGAATTGCCATATACTGAATTCTTCTTATTCTCTGGGTCCAGGACACTGGGACAATGACCCAGCAAAGGAATTTGATGTAGTATGCCATTAACTTTATTCTGCAGGAACCATTTACCCTCCTCTGTAAGCAAAGACTGAAAACTTTCTTTGCTTTTACATCATCTCTACTTGTAACATCTACATGGAGCCTTCATTTTCTCTAAATGGTGAGTTTGGCTCTCCAAGAAACTCATTATCCATCATTGCAGGGAAGAGGAACCAAGACTCCTGGCCTCATCAAATTCACAATAAGTAATAATACATTTTAAACATCTTCTTTTTGCATTAAAAGCATGTTAGAAATAAATATTATTTTACAATAATTATGTAAAACTTATATTAGTATCTAAAACCATTCTCAAGTAAGTTATATGAGACTGCAGAAGTGAAAAAGTCCTCATATTTTTTTAATTCTCCACAATGCACAAAGGAAACCACAGCTTCTCAAATTTTCTTTCTCCCTTCTTATTTCACACCTGAAAAGTATTCAGCACAATGTTACTTTCTTTATTTTTGGTCACCACACTTCACATGATGAGTCTTCTATGAGTGAAGAAATCAAGACTTTGTGAGAAAAACCTATTTTTTGCTGTTTATACCAGAAGTTAGAACCAGCAAATCATCCCTGTGCTCAGTCCCTGCCTGGTTTTACCTACAGCTGCTTGCTGGCAGCTATTTGCCTACAATAGTGGTAGAAATAGAGAATCCTTGAGGTTTGGCTGCCAGCCCTGTGTCTCTGATGTGATCTTCTTTGAAGCTAAGTTTGATCTTTTCAACACACATATTCACAGCTGCTTCTGCTGTGCTGTGTAAACATGACACTAATCCTCCATTTGGATTTTACAAAGGGATTTTAGCTTACAATGCTCTCTTGAGGAACGACAAAGGCTGAAATTCACGTGATTTCCAATGCTTCCCTGAATCTGTGGGGCAATCACTCCTCTCCCTCAGGTTACTGTACCTTTATCTGGGTGTAGAAGTTTCCGAGGCTGCAGCAGACTCGACACTCCAGCATCTTGTCATCGTTGTTGTGTGCATAGCGTAAAGCTTTCTCAAAACACTCCAAAGCCTTCTGGAAAATGCTGAGGCCCAAGAAGGCATTGCCCATGCTGAGGCTCACCTGGCCATTCAGCTGCATGCTCACAGTGGTACCCTGCATGTTCAGACATGTCTTACAGTAAGAGATTGTCTTCTGGAATTCACAGAGTTTCTCATTGCTGCGAGCCAGGTTTAGGTAGCTCTCTGTAAGGAAATCTGGGTCTTCCAGCTCCCGTGCTGTGTCAATCTGGACCACTGCAAACTTTGAGTAGAGAAGATAGTGTTTACAAAAGTGTGTAGTTTATTTAAATACAGCTTAAGCACCCACAGAGTAGCACCCTGTACTGGAGGAGAGGATTGTCTGAGCAGGGCAGACAAGGCCATCAACACATGGAGAAGCATTGTATGCACTGAACAGTTGTCTGGTGGTTTAAAAGGCCTATGAAGACTCAGAAGAAACCTCTCCCTCCCTTCACACAGTCTCTGGGCAGGGAAGATGAACTAGGCTGGCAGTAAGGAGAAAATAGCTGTTAAATGGCCCTAAAGAGAAACTGGTGATGTTTCAGATGAAACATCTGAAAAAATGCAGTTCTGTTTTCTTTCACTCAGCGTAATGTATCCCACTTTCTCTGGAATTCCTAAGCTATTAAAATACTCTGTTAATTGAAGAAAGTAAGCTACTTCTTTAACGAATTTTCTACTAACAAATTGCAGTCTAGATCTTGACAGTTTTAGTTCTATAACCTCCAGGATTTGTTTAATACTGCTGTCTTAAATGAAGTCTTTCAGGTGGCAAACTTTTCTAAGCAGTAACTCTTATATTTTGTGATGAAGCAAGCTCACTGCTGGCTTGATTTAGTATCGGTAGCAAAGGTAAATAGTTAGCAGTTTTCATTAGACATTATCAGTTAGGATTATGGATGGCAAATTCCAAAGGAATCAATTACTTCCTTTTTATGTTGTGGCTACACATAATCATTTAGGCTACTAGAACATTTTACATTCTTTGGAAACAAAAAAAAACCCCAAACCAAATTAAAAAACCACACACACAAAACCCCCCAAAAAAACAAGAAAAGAAAGCAAAACTACAAAAAAAAAAAACAAACAAAAAAAACCCCCAAACATCACCAATCATAAATTGTGTATGTTGGGTTTGTAATTATCTTCTCAGTTTCTATTACAGTTTAGGAAAGCTCCTATGTGGACTCAGTGATGCACACTAGCTCATGCTTCCCCACATTCCCTTAACTGTGCACAAGTTCTTCAGCATTTTTGGATCGCCACAGCCTTTTCTCCTGGTGCGAAGTAATTTTTCCTCTCTAAAAGAGGTTGAGCATCACAACTCTTCTTAAATCACTTTTTATTTCATGCCTTAAATTATGACCCTTTTTGTCCTGATATTTCCTCTCTCAATGGCTTATTGCTACAGTTCTCCTTTCTCTATCCTTTGACCAGTTGCTGTGTAAATTCTTCAGTTTGACTGAGGCCATTTTTCCTTCCTAATACTGTGAGGAACTAAAATTCACCAACTCTGATGCCACTTGCTGTTCTCTTCTCAGGTAAGGAATTATGTTTGGATATACTAAGCTCACTCCTTTGCTTTTTTTTTTTTTTCTCCATGAAGTATTTAATATTTCCTTCAGGTAGCTACATCTTGCCCTTTTTTCTTCTTTCTTCCCCAGTCAGTCTGTTGTTTTTGCCAGCACCTAATTTCACACCACTTAACAGAATTGTTTGTCTTGAAATGTTTTCCTAGTGTATTAATACCTCTCCTTTCTTCTTCATCCTAAGTATTTGGTTTCAAGATAGGGCTTTGACATGTGCACGGCTTTATCAGGAAGGTGTGCCTCTCTCCCCACTCCAATTCCAAACAGAGCTACCAAAAACTTTTCAATGAGATGTAGACACCACTTTTACATTTTGTTCTATATGCTTCTAATAGCCAGTCTAGTAAGAGGCAACCCAAAACATCGGGACATAACAAAGCCCTTCAGTAAGACCCTATTTCAGGCTGGGATAGTTTCTTAAGACTATTACAACACTCTCTTGCCTTGTCTTACAGATTCTTGAGTTGCCTTCCCAAATGCTGCCTGCTGCTCTCTGTACACATGCTCTTTCTTCTCAGATCCACAAACCAGCTTCTTTTTGTTCATTTAAACTGTTTATCCTCATGTGCTTGAAGTATAACTTCAGCTGCTTGTTACCACTCTTCCGTCAAGCCCAATATCCTTCCTTCTTCCTTCTGTACTGTCCTGACAACTGGAAGCTGCTCTCTGACCTCAACTGTGAGACATCTGGGATGTCTCAATTACCTCACCAAAACAGCATCTTCTTTTCCCTCTTAATCAGCCCCTGGCAAACAAATAATTGCAATTAGAAAACCCCCATATAAGATCTATATTAGATATCAGCCAGAAGCTGAACAAGACTTGTCTCCACAAGATCGATACTTATTCTACAGAATCCACTTGGAGTTCTCTTTTTATACTGACATACACACTGTAAACAGCTTGTAGTTGGACAAAGGCTCTGTTCTCATACCTGCTCCTGAAGCTTGATAACATGTTGTGCCTGTATGTGGGAAGTAATCAAGACAGCTTCCCATGAATAACTGGAGAACTTAATTAACCAAGGAATCCTGATGAACCAGACCTGGTGAAAAATCATGTTCTGTGTTGTGGGCTGGAGCTCTTGGTGAGCACAGTGATTACAGCAGCCCAGAACATGCACTCAATAGCTGCTATTTTCTGTTACACACAAAACACCCAACACTTCAGATTCTGATCTCCAGCCACATTCCATCGTGGGTGCGACACAATGGCATGCATTCATCTCCAGTTCACCTTACCTTCAGCATGTCTTTGTATCTGCCCATCTCTGCATGAGCAGTGATGAGGCAACCCAAAACCCGAAACCTGCCAGCAGGATCCGCAGACTTCTCCAAAACCCTCATCCAGACTCGCAGGGCCTTTTCAGTCTGGTTAGACTGGTAAAGATGGAGTCCTTTCTCTATCTGTTGCTTTGTCTGGTCCTGGCCCATCTCCCATGGATTAAAAAGCCTCATACACTAACCTCTAAGGATAGCAAAAAGGACGTGCTTACAAGAGAACACAACGTAAAATGCCCCACTAGAAGAGGGCGGGTTGTGTGCTCAGAGGGCCCAGAGCCGTAAGAGCCCAGCCATGTCAGGGGGCTGGAGCTGTGGTAGGCAATGGCAAGAAGTGGTTGCTCAGCACTGAAGGCAGAATCCCAAATCCACTAGGCAAACATCTTGCTTGCTAGGGCTCCATCAGTGCATTTGTCGGTCCAATCCCGTAAACAAAGAGGAAAAGCACGACAGGGAGAGAAAGAGAAAAATCTCAAGCCACAGGAGTGAAACTCAATCTGAACAGCAGTGCTGGTCTCCTCCCCATTGGCTGCAGCTGCTCCTGCCACTCCAGCTCACGTGGCTCCCAGGAATTCTAGTCAGGCTCCCCAGCGCCCAAGGTCATGGTGCCAACTGCCCACCCCTGCCCGCCAGTATGCAGCTTATAAATACCCCAGGGAGAGACAATTGGCTGCAGTCACAGCCTCGGGTTGCCTCGGCTGTCTCTTTCCTCTCTGGCCATCCCCTTAGACAAGCACTGCTGGTGGTGGGCTAGCTTGGGAGGAAGCAGATTCAGGTGGAATAGTAGCTTTAGGAAAAATATATTTATTAAAAGTCAGGTGTGAACCAGGTAACTTCAGTGTGTACACACCCACACTGTTACTCTTGCAACAATGTACTTGATATTTTGTTAGGCACAAAATCAGCCTCCCTTTTGAAGACCTCATTTGGCATCATGGACTGTTTTTATGGACATAGGTCATCTCTGTCACAGATTTGCTGCAAATACACCTCTGACTTCCTAAGTTTAGGGACAAGGAGCTAACCATCCTGAAAACCTTTGTTTTTGACTGAATGTTGGTCCCTGTGATGAGTGTGGTAGTCCTCCAAAAGTTGTCAATGGCACTCCTTAAGTTCTGCATCCAGAACTTGATGATCTTTTATGATGAATAACAATAAAGACACAGAACATAGGTATCTGCACTTTTTGGTTGCAGGAGAAATGTTAACCCCATTAAAAGATAGCTTTATGTCTCCCACACTCTGTTAAAAAAATCAGACTGGTTCCTCCAGGAGTTACATTTAATACTCTCACCAATGTGCTGCAGCCTTGGTGGTCTAGAGATTTATTCAGTCCTTAAGAAGATACACCAAACCTGGGAGGAGAGTGGCAGATGGAGAATGCTACAGGGATATAGAATGTTTTTCAGATGCAGAAGTTCCAGGAACCAGTTTTGTGATCCTTTTACTGGGCAAAGAGAAGCAAATTGAGGTTTTAGCAGACCTGCCTGCAAAACCAGCCATGCCTCCAGCTGCCTCCCTGCTTCTTGGTAAATTTGGTAGCAGTTCTTCCCCAAGCAAAGGTAAATACCTACAGAATCACCTCCAAGGGTACTAATCAAGCTATCCTGGTCTGTCAACAAAAACCCAAGGGAGCCTTCCTGAGGTAATATCCTTAAGAAAAGCAGACACAAAATAAGGAACAATAGCCTACCCAGAGGCTTTACATCATAGCAGTCATGATCTTAAGGGATTATATCTGTCTTTTATCCAAAATTCCCTCAGAAAAGTATTTCAAAAAGAAAAGCATTATAAATTGTAGAAGGGTTTTGCTACAGTAAGACTGATTCACTTTTGGGAGCTCATATACACTACAATACTTGCATTATTTAACTTAGCTTTGTTTTTCAGAGATGTAATGTGTTAGATGATATTTCAGCATAGACTCTATGTAGTCTCAAACTCTGGAAGTAGACACTATGAAAAAATCTACAGAAGCTGAAGAAATCTAATGGTGAGGCACTGCTGGTTAATGTGCGAAAATCCCTTCAGCAGCACTGTTAAAATTATAAGCTAGGTACTTTATAGATTTGAGGACTTGCATAAAAGTCAAATTCAGAATATTAAAAAATATGTCCTCCTTGCAGTAATTATTTTATGTCTCTCTAGACATAAGTGGTGGGATGGAAACAAGATGTAGAAGATCAGTCCCCATGGAAAGCATTGACAATGGTGAGGCCATTCAAATTTCTAGACTTGGAGAAGTTAAGAGGCCAGGAAAGCAGCCACTAGGAGCCTGCTCTGTAACAGAATCAAGCCAGGACTCAGGAATGGGGAAAACAAAAATTTTATCATTCTTGGTAGATCAGACTACTTTGCAAAATTAACCTTCCACAAGTGAGCTGCCTGTAACTCAAACTCATCCTGAGATTCTTTTGGACCATGTCAGCAAAGCACTGCTCCCTTCCCCACACAACATAGCCAAAATGAAGAGGGTGCCTTGCAGCCTGACAAAACCCATCTAACAGGAGATGATCTGCCCTGCATTTTGTTAACCTCACTTTAGCTCCTTGGTTTTGAACACTGTGAAACAGTACTTAGTTTCTTAGGAATCAATTTGTAACTCACCTGTTGAGATAAAAACACCGTAGTAAAATAAGGGCTAAATCCATCAAGTTCAAATTGATCATTTTCAAAAAACCAGGAACATGCTCTGACATGGAACAGATCACTCTGAGCCCAGCTGCAGCTGTCTAAATAAGGAGGGATAAAAGATGAACACTGCCCGCCTGTGCTACTTCAAAAAAAGCAATGGCATCTGTCTGTGGCTCAAGATAGCTATAATTCATTCAATATTCAGGTACAGCTTCTAAAGTTAACAATCCACAGTTTCTCCTCAGGAAGTGCAAATAAATGAGCCTGAATGGTGTTTGGCGACATCAAATTAGGGAATCTTACCTGTCATCCATGCAGTGAGGCTCATCACGCACTCACTTCTGCAGAGTGACCACACTGATCTGCTTCTCCTCCTCCCCCCCATGCTCTTCATAATGTCCCTGGTGAGTCCTGGCCGCATGAAGAGAGCAGAATGTGGCAGGTAAAGTCAGGAAGACTGGAGTCAAGACAAATAGTGAAAGGTGGAGGTGGATGTGAGAGGAAAAAGGTTTCTCCTAGAACATCCAGCATCAGGATTTCATCTACAACTTTGTGTATTTCCTACAAATGCTGATAAATGTAACAATTAATGTGAAAATGCTGATTATTTTCAGAGATTAATACACAGACTCTTAGGTGTAGTTTGATTGCATGCTGATTGGTGGTGGCCTTTCGAATTGAAGAAAAAACCTTCAAAAAATTAAAAAAACCCACTGACCCAAAAGGGATCTGGTGTCAGTTCTGTCAGATGTAGCTGGCAAAGCTTTGATTTTGTAAGACAGGGTGAGTGAACTTTCTGCACAAGCTGGAATCTTCCATTCTGCCTCAACAAACCCTTTTTCTGATTCATGTTTCTCTCCATCCTTGGCCTCAAGTTGTATCTAAACTGAAATCCTCCAGCCTCTCTTCTCAACAGCTGCAAATTAACTGCAGGGATCCCAGCACAGTCTGTAACAGGTGGCTCTGTGCCTCGTGCTGCAATTGGTGCGCTCAGGGCTAAGAATGCAGCACTGAATCCTGATGCTTTGCAAGTGCTCTCGGATTTACAATCATGTAGGAAGTGATGGGGTGAAACAGAGTATGCCAGATAACACAGGAAAAGGACACGGAGGAGAAACATAGCTGTCCTAAAAATGCTTGCAAGTCTCCGAGATGCAAGATAGCAGAGGAAAGGAATAACATCACGGAATTTTAGGAGCTTTCAGAAATGCAGCAAAATCATGGCCATTGTGGTACCCTTCTGAGAGAGAAGGAATATTCGTGTCAAACTTGTGGCAGGTTCCTAAATGAATTATATTTTGGCTATGCCAAATACTTTTTATTGATTTGAAATAAGATATCATAAAAGATATCTTAGTTGTACAAGCAAAGCAGGTAGCCTTTGCTTATCACTAGTAAGTAATCCAAATCCATTTGCAGTTTCCCTGCGTACTATTTCCAGGATCAGGAGCACTGAGGGCTGCAGGTACTTTGATGTTGCAGAACCAGGATAGATTCAGCCAGCTTGGCTGTGTTCCTGTAAGGGGAAGGAGGCAGTGGCAAGTGTGCAGCTTGTGAGTGGCATAAGCTGGTGCCCCTCTAACCCAACACAGCACCACACACTGGTGCTGCTCCTGCAGAGCTGAGGGCTGCTGCTCTGCCCAAGCTATTGAGCCCTTGAAACACCCTGAAGCACAAGTGCATGGATAAGCAAGTGGCTGCACAGCACCAGTTCTGTGAGGCTGGATATGCCTACTCCTCACTCCCAAGTGTTGCAATTATCTGCATTATCCAAGATCCTCAGCTTTTCCGTATCTGAAGGGGACTTAACTGTCAAATGATCCAAAATGGATGTATATCAACCAGAAAACCTTTTCTATTTCCACTCAAAGTAGCTCAGAAGTAAAAGTACAGTACTTTTACAAAGAAGTAAAAGTCCAGGGTGATATTGTGATATTGGAACAAGTGGTATTGGGCCATGAATATTTTCGTGTCTCACAGCTAAGAAGTTGTAAAATAGTTCTCTCACATCTCTCGTCATCTTCTCACGCTTGGACCCGAAAAAGAACCTCAAGTTTAAGACACAAATATAACACACAAGGACTCTTCTCAAACAGTTTAATAGCAAATAAACAAAGGAAGGTACCACACTTGGCATATACAAAATGACTTGTTGTCGGTGTGTCTGTGCAATTAAAACAGCTTTAAGTTGCCCTTTGGGACAAAAAGAAAAAAAAAACCACACACACAAAAGGAAGAAAATTCCTTTAACACATACTCGCTTGTTCCAAACTTGTAACAAATCTCTTCATTTTTAAATCCACTACATGAACTCTGCGATCAGATCAGAAAAGCAACATGCGCTCCTCTGCTTTTTAAACCATTAAAGTAAAATCTGTAATTCTCTACAGAGTACAACACAATTTCACACAAAAAGACATTTTGTTTTGCAAATCAAAACAAGAAAAAAAGGAACAGCTCAAACAAGGTAAAGAAAAGCATTTCTACGACTGAACCACGACTTCGAGTTGATTAAATCCCGTTAACTGCAGAACAGACTCTACATTTGGTCATAGTGGCAATTTGTTTTCTCATCACATTGTGAATCACTTTACATTGTTTTCTAGTAGAAAAGGCAAAAAACTGTACAAAACCCCTAGTGTTAAATACAATGTTTGTACCAATAAAAAAGCCCACAGGTTTGTCTCCAAAATGTAAATTTTCTTTTTAAATTATTCACAAAAAGCAGCCAAAAATCAGAAAGGCAGCTGCTGCTCCACTGTCTCAAATCCATTAAAACCACCACAGAACAATTAAAACAACCAAAGGAAGAAAAGGAAAGAAGAAAAGGAAAGAAACAACCAACATTTGGCATTTTGGTTTTCTTCAGATATTTTTCCACAGGTTTCCCCGAGGTTCCTTACGGAACCAAACGCACACGTACAGAAATGTACGGGCAGCTCCTCCACACACTGCAGGCTATCTGCACCCCTGGCACACAGCCCTGTGCATTCAGACTGTGGGACTAACAGCAGCCAGCCCCCAACCCTACTTCCCATATAAGTGAGCCTCTACCCTTTTTCATTCAGCCTCACGATTCACTCCCAGGTACATGTATCATATTCAAATTGCTCTCTTTTGTAAGCACATTAAGGACTGTCTACACAAGTCTGGTCAACGCCTAGTGAGAATACAGCATCCTCAACCAACTCAGGAGTAGGACAGAAAACAATCTTTGCATCTTTACATTATCCCAAACACTGGACAAAATGAAGATTTCTATCCCATCAAATTCTACTTGTTTTCTCAGCAAAAACCCTTCTCCTGGAATTCCATTTCACATTATTTCAATTTTAAGAGACCTACACTAGCTTGCTGCTGCTTCTGACTGAAACTTCATCATAGCACACCCTCTTCAGGTGCCTTCATCTAGAAACTACTTCCCAGTTTCTACCTGTGCAGATGGGACGTAGGGCAGGGGAAGCCTGCTACCCAGAGACCAGTAACCTGTTCTAGTTCATCCTGCAAGCCATAAAAACTGCTCAGCTCATTACCCAATTAAAAACTAAACAAAAACTAAAAAAAAAAAAAATCTCCGCAGAGATTCCCCAGCTAAGGCCCTTGAAAAGAGAGCTGGGGATGGTACCCTGTTCAGGTAACAGCTTCAGAGGCTGTTGTATTGTGCTTGTCATTTGGGAAAAGAGCCAGCAGTTGTAGAACCAGTGTTACAAACGCTTTCTCTGGGAAATTTAAAACACTTTATTTCATGAGCTAACTTAGATGTTTTCAGAATCCTACCATCAAAGTCTGACTGATGGTATTAGATTGGGGCTGGACTTCAGAGAAATGTGCCCTGAGTTGTACAAAATGCTCAGTGTTTGAAATGAGCCCTAGCTTAAGACAGCTTTGGAAACAGAAATATTGTTCTGTTTCCTTCCTGCTCCCAGCTATCCTCTTCCACCAAAACTTCCATTAGGGGAACAGTGTAACCAAGCACCCTCAGAGCTTCTGACAGCACTGGAGATGGAGCAAGGTCCAGGTGCTCTGTCAGGCAGACAGTCTAAGTGCACAGGTAGATATGCCCTCGGGTGGCTTCTGATCAGATATTTGTCATACCAAAACCACCAATTTAAAGGATACCTTTGAAACCCACTAAATTGCTCAGTTTTTGCACAAACTATAGAAAACAGAGAGGTGAAGGTGATATATACGAGGGTGTGAAGAAAACAGCAGGAAACATGCACAACATTTCTGGGCACTATCTTAGTTTGAAAGATTAAAACAAAAACATCACATTTTGCTGAGGAGATTGTAGTTACAAAAAAAAACCAAGCATGCCAGAACTTAACAAAATACAACATCAATTTTGATCAAATTTTCACTGCAGACTGGTAATCACACAGGGAAGCAGGGGAAAAACAAAACAAAAAAAAAATTAAAAAAAAAATCGGTAAATATCAGGGCAAAAATGTAGCTACAATCAGAGAAAAACCTAGTTCAAGTGTTTTCTGTTGATGCCACTTCAAGTCACAAGTTTGAACTCATAAAAACACATGCTGTCTCCTCAAGCACAGAAACCAGATCAGCAAAATGTGACTAGGAAGTCTCCTGAAAGATTGAGTTACACCATATAATTGACTTTTTCTTCGAACTGTGTTTTTAAAACTAAGCACACAGAAAAAACTAAGCCTAGAAAGTGATTTGCTGTATGTTCACAGAAATACAAATATTCTACAAGGTATGCTAGCAAGGCTGCTCTGAAGACAAATTACAAAGAATCAGATTCACAAAATCAAGTGGTTATCTTACGAAGGTCTAGAAAAATAGAAATTCTTTTATATTCAAATGCAAGTTTAAATATTTCCCCTTCAGCAGTCTTTCTAGCAAAACCAATTTGGCAGCACAAAAAAAAAAAAAAAAGAAAAAAAAAAGAAAAAAGAAACAAACATAATTAAAATACACATCAGCATCAAAGGTCAACACAAGGTCAAAGGTGAGAGTTCAAGCATCAGAGAAGCTGAAGAGACAAGGATTTGGACGATGTACTTGAACGCCACATCGACATGCTTTAGGCACAACGATGAACAAACGGCAGGAATCTAGAAAAAAAAACAAACCAGAAAGAGGGAGACCACTGAGTTACACAGAGCAGTACATCCAAACACAGAGAGAGAGAACAAGAATGGGCACTGTACAATGAGATCTCCTGGGGAAGGGAGTTGACAGGGAAGGGCAGCACATGCCAACGATGGACAAGTAAAAGTCAAAGTACATGAAGGACACCAAGTAAACATCAAACTGCCAGAAACCAAATGGAAGAAGAGGCCTGGATTTCCCTCTCAGCACCCAGTCTGCAGAGCATTCCACAGCCTAGTGACACACTGGTTAGAATGCATTCACCTTGCCCCGTGCCCAGTGTGTCTACTACTTCTGTTTAGAACAGAGTAAACTCCCTCCCCAGGAGACCGATTCCAAAAAATATGACTCCAGGGCAAACATTTGCCCACAGAGACTGAGACCATGAGAGACAAGACAGAGGACACAAGGGATTCACAGGTGGTTTGACGTTTGAGACTTTTCTTGCACTCTAACATGGGAAGTTCTTAGGCAGTAGTAGCCACGTTCTTTCCTTTAGCTACAGTCTCTTCTCATTCCCTAGGAGCCCATGTAACTGGGGGTGGGTGATTTGGAAAAGGGGAAAAAAAAATGATTATACAAGACAAAAAGCCCACACATCAGAGAAGAATTCCTTAAGACTTGACTGCAAGTTAAGACTTGTCCTAGCTGAGCACTTGTCATACCATTAGACCTGCACAGGGATTTTCCATTCCCAACCTTTTATGTAACAGCCCTCAGCTCCCTGGCTTCATGAGGAGGAGATTCTGGGCTCTGAGAAGCTCTACAGTCACTGTTGCCAGTTTGATGAGCAGAAAAAATGTGTTTCCTGAAATTTGCTTGAAGAGTTTATAAAAAAATAATTCTTATATTAAGTGACATAAATACCTCTCTTCCCTCCACTCAGCTTGTGAGCTGCAAGAGACAAGGAACGTTTTGGGATCAGAGTGGGAGGGAGAAGAGAGAGGAAATGGTTTGTTTTCTTATTCTGCCTCCCTACACCCCCAACTCCCCTTTAGCTTCTGTTTGTGGCCTTAATCTTCAGGACATCTCAAAGCTTCTGGTTACAGACTAGAACAAGGTAAGATTTGCATATTATCTAACATCATTTGAGAATAGCAAGTGTTGCATTCTTGTTCCAAAGCAACAAGAAACACATTGTCTACTAAATCAGCAATGCTCCTCTTATTAGAACTGCTGAGATTAATTTGCTTTTCATGCCTTCCAATAAAGGGAAAGGACTTTAGTACAGAGTTTAAACCAACTCCAGCAAACAGAGCACAATGCAACTCTTGCACTTGTTTCTGTATTTCAAGAAATACTCTAGGTAATTTGCAGACAGGTGCAAGATTTCACTCTTAAACCAGAAAAGCAAATTCATCATGAACTGAGGCATGAGAAACAACAAGAAGAATGAAATCAAGTGACATCTTAGCATGCACCACTGATATTCTCTGTGTCATTTGTCTCGGGATTTTCTTGATAAGGTTTTTTCAAATATTTCTCTCAGCTATGTTGAGGGCAAAGACTGAGTTTTATCAAAGCCGTGTGGAAAGACTGGCCTAAAAAACAGAACCATGAGATGCTGGACAAGCTCTTAATGACTTGGAGAAAGTTATTCCAGTTTGTCCTTGTTTTATTCTCACAACAGTGATAATTCTGCCTTCTGTGTTTTATATTTTGTGGCAGGTATGCTAGGGATATCAATTATCTTTAGCTTTAAATGTCTCCAACAAGAAGCTTTCAAAGCATTTTACCTGTTCAGAGTTGCACCCTTCATTTGCAATTTCCTTTATCCAAGTTGTTTTTAGGTATTTCCAAATAAAATAGGAACAACTTCATTCTGCTTTGTTGTTCTTCCCTAATCCACAGCCATTACCAGTTCAGTTGGATTAAGCACGCATGATAGAATTATCGTAATATGTGACTTTCAGTATTCAGCTGAAAAACTTTTTCCTGATAGATGCATTTGCCAGTGAGATTCTTCTGAGCTGGGATTTTTTAATAATGCCAGCTTTGTATTATAAAAAAGCTAAACTACAAAGAACTATCCTATATTGGACAGTTGATTATCTAGGGGACTGAAGAAACGATGATTTCATTTACTTTAGTACTGACACTAAGCAGTATCACACTAAGTTCATACTTCTTTCACCTTGTTACAGCAGCAAAATCAAATATCTCCTGAGAAAAAGAATAAATCTATTAAGTAGACCATTTCCACTTTGTAGACTAAAAATATTTTAAGTATTTCCTGGTGGCACACATAATAATGAATCCTATTCCATCAGAAGTTCTTTTAGCTTTTCTTGTAGGAAATCAGGTTCTTTGGTTTTAAGCATATAGCATACTTTGTCCATGTGGCTGCTTCAGCCAACCTCCTGCAGTTTATTTGAGCTCCCCAACTCTTATCTTACTACCCAGGAAATAGGGCATTTGACACTGATTTGATTTGCACTTGAATGAGAGCATGATATGAACTAAAAATTTAAAAGTCCCAAGTCCCCAGAATCCCAGACTTCCCTGCTAATGAGTGAGGAAGAAAACTAGCTTAAGACTGAAAGGCAAGAGCAGCCTAAATCCCCACAATCAGCAGCAGCCACCAGACAGACACAGAAATGTTGACTTTATCTGATCAGTTTTGTTATCAGAAAAAAAAATCTGCCCAAGTCACAAACTTGATACATTTATTAACTTTGGCAACATACACATTGATACACCAAGGGAAATCTGAAACAAATACACAAGAAGGGCAACATCTTCAGCTGGTGAAAATTGATGCAGCTCTACTGCGTTCAGAGAGCTGAACTGCACTGATTCAAACCATCTGAGGATCACATCTTTTAAAATTCAACCTGCATAGATTTATTTTCTTTTTCTTTTTGGCAATACTTATAGTTACGCCAGTAAGGCACAAGAGCTACCCAAGTTAGGTGTCTTAAGGTGATTATGTCTGGGAGGAGTCACTGATCAAACTAAGCCACAATGTAAACTGGTGAATCTCCTAAAATTACTAGGAGTCACACCTGTTTGCAACAATGCCAAGCTTGATCTGTAAGTTACAGTATTGAGGACACAGTATAGGATGAAGAAGCTAAAATATCTAATTTTGGGCAACTGAAATGAATAGTAAAGAGGCCAGAGCATCAGGTTAAAAATAAAATAGGACAAAGGTCTTAGATAGTACAGTAGGGTAGGATGCAAAGAAGGTAAGAGTGACTGTAGAGACCCCAGAGCACAGTGCTCTCCTCCACTGGTTCACAGCATTCATCTTCCTCATTTAGCAGTTGTTGGGCTGCAAACAGGCCACTGAAAATCAGTAGTTTCAATCATGCACATCATTATGTGTGTAAAACAATCACATTCAGGATTCTACAAAACCCTGGCCTTTTTTTCCAGTGAAATAATTTAGGTAATAAATATTCTCCACCCTGGAGCGGTATAAAACTTCTATAAAAATAGAAACAACATTCTTGGTTACAGCAGGTTGCACTTGGAGCAGTTGCTCCCAACTATGTTTTTTTAGGTTTTTTTTTTCCTTTTTTTGAAAAGTATATAATTTATATATATATATATATATAAAAAATTCCCATTAACACCCTGGAGGCCTTCACACTCCAACACTCTTTTCTCAGAAAACCAGGACACATCTTTCCTATGGTGCAGAATTCAAGTGTACATGGTTCACCTCAGTGTATGTTTACCTTTCTAGAGAGATTCAAATAATTAACATAGAAGGGTACCACATGCCAGCATAACGGGGAAATTTGGCAATCTGGCCTTTGAAACTTTGCCACCACAAAATTATTTAAATAATACTGACAGATTTATCTGTCTGCCATCAATACGGACAGACTGACATCAACTGTTTGATTTTCAATATAAGAACTGGAAAGGGCTCCCCTTGGGTGTTACATATCAGGCCTTGTAATTCTGAGGTTTGAGATCCCAGGGGGCCCAGTCCCTGGAAATGCCCAAGATTCCCAACAGATCACAGCACACAAGTGGGGATTTGGACCCGAGATCTCAGGTTTGATGGATTTAGTGCTCCTCCTGCTGGAGCAGAACACGAAATCCTGACCCCATGTCTGACCCACACACATCATTTAGCAGCTGGCTCCCAGACTGCAGTCTTAGCTGGAGCCCTGGGAAACAGCCTTACAACTCAGGAGTACAAAGAAAACAAGGAAAAAGAGATATTATGAGGTAAATCAAAATTCTGTTAAAGACACAGAAATTGTAAACTTCCTCTTGTGACAGAGGTGGATTTTGGTGGTTATAAAATGGAACTCCACACAGATTTCTTTAAACAGCTCAGGCCAGAGTGTCAAAAGTCCTTTGAGCCCCCTAAAACCAGTGAATATCAAAGGTCCTTAGCAATGCACTAGCAATTTCACTGGTGTGCAGAAAAAGCGTGTGTTCAGTTAAGGGGTGCGTTCCATTTTCCTTTTATATAAAAGATACCAGCTTGTACCAAAAGGCAGAAAAAGACTGAATGGCTCAATACTCTGGTTCCGCAGCTCCTGGTTTAGCCTGTTTTGCACTGGTACACACCACCTTAAAGGAAAACTGCAGCAGAGAGATACATCTAATTACTAGACCAAATCACTGCATGAATTTTGTTCATTAAAAAAAACCAACAAAAAACCCCAACAAAATAGAAAGTTATCATTTCAGTAAACAATCAGCACTTACATTATGCTTATGAAAAGGAATTCATAGCAATCTCTGCAAAAAAAGGACATTATTCCATAGAAATGGGCAATTGGATCAACTGTTAAGAAGAAAAATTGTCAAAAATTTCTGCAGATTATCAGGGATCTAAAGTTTATTGTTTCCAGATCCAGATGTATTCATCCAGATACGCTGCCTCTACCCTTCCACAAAACCTAGATGAAGTACATGGTTAAGTTTTCTTATACATGGAGAAATTCACTGCATCTCATTACTATTCCACTGTAGACAGGGAGTGAAATTTTATGGGCAGAGACATTATCTAATAGTTTTATAAAGTGCTGTGTACATTCACACTGCTATATAAACCCTAGTTTATAGACAGCAAAAAAAAAAAAAAAAAATCACTGCAGTTTTCCTTTGGCTTGTTAATGTGTTCACCCTTTTAGCCCATCTCCTGCTTTAGAGATGATTTAATAAATCCCCACTGTGGCATACAGTTAAGGAAATTCCAAAGAGCACATGGGGCATGACAAAGGCTACATGGAGCTGGTTCTTTCTTACCCAGGACTCTGTTCTCCTTGCCCATCTTTGTTTTCATCAGCTGTTCTGTGTTATTTCTGCTTTCCCTTCTCTTCTCTACCCCAAGGCAGTGTGGTGTCAGTTTCTACTGCTCCCTTTAACCTTCTCTCCCCACCCCCAAGGAGCTGGCATTGGTCCTTCTCAACACACACTGGTTACAAACACAGCAAACTTCAAATAAGGAAAAAAAAAAAAAAAAACGAAAACAAAACTAAAAAAAAAAAAAAACACCTCAGCGATATGGCACCTAAACTCCAAAGTAAAACACTGGAAACAAAAGCACAAACTTGTCCTCCATCCGAAGCAGGATTCTCAGCAGAGGCTGCAGCAGAGTCTTCAAGGGAAGATGTGCCAGATAGACTGCATGGATCAGCTTCCAGGACTGTAAAAACACAGCCTTAGGGCTTCGAATCACTAAGTGTGCTCCTCTCCAACTTACCAGAAGATCCTTCTCACTCCAGTCCCAGAGGGGAGGCGTGCTCAGTATGGCTTGCTGTCGTTCTTGGAGCGCTTGAGCTGCACTTTCAGCCGCTTCATGCCGATCTGGAAGCCGTTCATTGACTGAATGGCAGCCTGCGCAGAGACAGGATTGTCGTAACTTACAAAACCTGAGGAGAGGAAAACACACAATTACCCCATGCCAGAGCTGCCCATAATGGCTACTCACAACTGGAAATGAGGCACTCACAAGGTCAGAGAGGCTTGCATGAAGTGCCATTTTCAGTAGTTCACAACTGTTTCAGACTCCTCATAGCTTCTAAAGGCTCTCAAACAAATCATTGCTTTCTGACTTATGAAACTTTGGCCAGAAGATTACACAGCTCAGGAAATTAACATTTTTTAGTCTATCAACAAAATAAGTAGTGCTGTTCATAAGAACTCATACCTGGGAGAAAACCAAGCCTGGAAAATGTTCATCCAGATGCAAAAGCTCATTAAAGATACAAGACAGAAATCACCCTCATGACATTATGGGAGCAGATTTGTTTGAAGTGAAATAGCTGCCAAGGAAGGGTAGCACTGGTACCACTATTGTTTAGGCTGCTCTCAGATGGGAGGTTGCATATCATTCCTGGAAAAGATTATCCTGGAAATAAACTTCTCCAGTGTTTTGAAGGAGCCTATTTTAAATAACTCCACTCTATGCCTGGAGTGAGAATAACTCCCACTCCAGTCAATGGCTATGTGTCCATATATAGGTGTTATAACTGAATGATCAGCATATTTCTGTGCTTCCACAAAGCATCAGAGTGTCCACATCTTTTTGGCTCAAATAGGAAAAAATTCAGGAGTTTATGTAGACACAAAGCCATCAAAACCATAGAGGAAGGTGCACCTCTCCTATTCCATCACAACAAATCTCCATCTATTAAAACATTCACGAGAGCTTATGGCACTACAAAAATGCAGTATGGTACCAACAATAGTTATAGCTATAAAGATATTAATATAAATAATCAATAATCATAATGTACTAAGTAATATATACAAATTATTATTGAAATTATTGAAAAGACAGGAAGAGGCAAGAGGAAACACTATCTCAGGATTACAAATAATAATCACATATCATTCTGAATTAGAAGGGATCCACAAGGCTCAAGGAATCCAACTCCTAAGTGAATGGCCCAAAAGGGGATTGAACCCACAACTCTGGGTTGAACCCATAATTAGCATAGCGCTCTAACCAACTGAGCTAATCTCTGGGAGAATTATCTAGAGCCAGAACACTATAATAGGGCACAATAGTATGAAACTGTGAAAAGCAAAAAGTCACATTGAAAATCAGGAAAATGCAGTTTATTGCTGGAAGCATTTGGTTTATTTATTTGTTAGGAATATATAGAATTCCCCACTTCCTTAATAGCTAGGCTAGACAATATACTGAAAAAGAGATTACTATAAAAAACACCTTTTTACAGATAATGATTTATTAGAATGACAAAATATCCTGAGTTGGAATGGATCCACAAAGATCACTGAAGTCCCTGAGACTCACCCTGCTCACCTGAGAGCACTTTCCAAACAGTTCTTGAACTCTATCAAGCTGGTGCTGTGACCACTTCCCTGGGGAGCGTGTTCCAGTGCCCACACACCCTCTGGGTGAAAAACCTTTTTCTAATATCTAACCTAAACTTCCCCTGACTCAGCTTCAGGCCTTTATCTCGGGTCCTGTCATTGATCACCAGAGAAAAGAGATCAATGTCTGCCCCAATGCTTCCCCTTCAAGGAAGCTGTAGATCCACATACCAAAACACTTGCTTAGATTGGTCTGCTTGTCAATGAAAACCTTGGCAGAGACGACATTTCCAAATGGCATGAACATCTGCAGCAGATCCTGATCCCCAAACTCCTGGGGAAGATGGTAGATAAACAGATTGGCTCCCTCTGGACCTTTAAACAAGCAAGAAAATAAATTCAGAAGGAGCATGGATACTACATACCCACTGCACAAAAAAAGGTGGAAGAGCCAGTCAAGACAAATTTTCTACATAAAACAATGAAACTGCTGTTTACACTACTGCAGAGCACTTGATTCCAGAATAAATGAGCATGACCCTTTGCTGGGATTGATCACTCAAATAATTCCAGCTCTTTCTGAACACTTTTGTTTGTACTTTACACATTGTGCCAAAACTGGTTCACAGATATTTGCTGTAATGACAGCTGAACAGTAAGTTTGAATGCTAGATGTTGACTGAACAAAAAATGGCTATACAAAACTTGTGGTCCCAAAGGAACTAAGTAAATTTCCAAAAAAATACAAATAATCACATTGTTTGTAATCTGACAGATTCTCTTATAAACATGCTACATTTTGCTGAAAACTTACTCCTACATTCTACATTACATATATTAAATTTAACCTGACTCTGAAGAGTGAAAAGACTGGCATAAGTAGCTGTTGGAAGAGGTGAAGGACCCAGAAAACAACATTAACAAAACCACATCTGATTCTCTGACAGTGGGATCTGTCAGGCTGTAGACTCATATTCTCCTTCCCTCTGAGAACATGCAGGAGTATAATTAAGGAAGCACTTAAGACTAGACAATCCCCATGAGAAACGTCCTGTATAAAAACTACTTTGGGCAGCCCTTAGTAGAAAGATCCCACAGACCTTTTTTATCTTCAGTAACTCCTAGATTTTAAAAAATGACACCAAATAAAAAATCTGTAGGTAAAGTAGGTGCAAAGGCTAAGCCTGCCCTTTTGAAAACCCATCTCAAGTAGTTCCTACAACTTTCTGCCTACCTTCTTTTTGACTTCCTGCTGCACCAATACTCTGCTGTGTTAAGAGACTCTGGTTATAGAGTGTAGGCAGTGCAGCAGCAGCATATTGCTGGATTCCAGAATAAGCCTGTGTGAGGGCTTCCATTGTGCTACCTGTCCCATTTGAGAGACCACCACTGCCAAGTCCTCCATTTAAGGCTGCCATTCCTGTATAAGAAAGAGAAAATAAAAGATGACTGAATGCTTCCACCAAGTCAGATCAATAATCTTTCAAATGCTCTGCATGACTACAAAATGCACAGAGCAAAAAAATCACCCCAGAGAGATATCACAGGCTGAGGAATGAGAATCAGCTATTCCCCCAAGCCACCACTACACATAACTCACCTGCTAAAGAGCTAACATTGAGGCCTGCTGTAGCACCTGCCAGCGTCTGCAAAGCTCCAAGAGAAGCCATTGGATTAACAGAGGAGCTGCTACTGGAACTAGGTGAGGAACCTGCTATTAAAATAAAACAATTAAACTTCAACCAATATTTTTTAGTTCTGATAACTCAATTTCTTCATTAAGCTATTCCAGCAGAAAAAACTAGTAAGGAACAGATTCAGGCAACACAGGATATTTTATGTAAAAAAAAAAACCCAAATCCACACAACTTGATTGATCATACTGCTTATATGTTCTAAGCCCTTCCTACATTTTTAAAAATTCTACTTCATCATAACATCTACTCTTTGTAGCAATAATAATGTCAGTAAGTGTAAGACATGTAAGATTGAGACATTATACAAATGTTGGCTAAACTCTGTATCTCAACATAAGGTAACCAGCAGTGATGCCCTGTTTCCTGCTGCCCAAAATAAGAGTCACTTGCTATGTATTAACATATATCCTTGAAACATCACTCAAGGTGAAAAAGACTTGCAACATAGATACTAGGGACATTAATGAAGGCTGAACATACGGTTTTCCCATACTGCCAGAACAGGAACACCACATGCCCAGATTATTTCAACACATTAAATAAATTTCTATTAAAAATCCTGCTGACACAGCTGGGGTAAGGATTGAGAAAAGTCTTGAAATTAACATCCAAAAATAAATAGTCTGTCCTCTTATTGCAGCAACATCTTCAACTACTTTGACTCAGTAAGAGAAGTCTACCAATATAGTACCTAGGACAGTAACAGCTTACATGGTTCATCAAATTCTACACCACGTGGAGTTAATTCTACAGAAGTCAACATCAAAATCATGAGGAAAAAAAAGCTGATATGTCAAAAAAAAAAAGATCTTCACATTGAGGTCATCTACAAAGATTTATGGACATGGTAAAATAAGAAATGCATAGTATTTTTATGACTATATGGCAGTGATTTTTCTAACAGGTTTGTACACTACTGTAGAAAAAAGGCTATGTGTATTGCTATTAAAAAAGATGTTTATATTTACTGCACGAGATGCACTAGAAAATATTTATGACAGCTAAAAATTAAAATATAATGAAGACCGATGCTGTAGAGGCATCTTGTAATCTGCTTGCAAGAGGAATTTATCCGTTTGACCAAGGAGGTAAGAGAAGAATTGAATTTGAGGCATTTTCAGTTTTCCTCGTGTTTTTGTGATTCTCCATTATGCTGCATACAACCATAAAAAAATTTAAAAGAATTTTTAGCATCTTTCAAGCAGTTTCACGCACACTACATACTTACCACTTCATGTTTGTGGCACAAAGTCTCTGCTGGGGTGGGATATTAGAACTATTTAAATGGAATACAGCCTAACAACCCATTAACTAAAGTAGTTGTATCTAACCAAAGCTGCATGAGAAGCAGAGAGCTGCACTTCATAACACTTTTTGTAATAACAGATGGAATGACAAACCTCCTCTAGTACATGTTAAGACAAACTGTCCTAATAAATCAAAAACTAAAATACAAAATCCCAAACTATTTTAAGATGCTTACTCTGATGAAAAGGAGACACATCCTGTCTTACTATCAGTAGACTATTAAATGTTGGGAAAACACAGGGAACAAGTTACAGTATAAACCTCAAGCTGGTAGAAAAATTAGCAGAGCTGGTGAATAAAAGCCAGAGTTCAGAAATTGTATGGTTACCTTGATTGTAGAATACCACTTGTTTCTACAACGTTTCATTGCTGATCTTTGTAATTGAAAAAGACACTACATTTGATAGATGAGAACCCCATTTAAAAACCCTTCCAAACCTACCCCAAATAAAGTAGCAGTAACTAAGGAAAAAAAGGCTAAAGAACAAAGTGAGAGAGAAAATGGATATCTTCCCTACTTTAAAAGGCTGTGATTTAAAATAAATTAAGTTAAACCACTATAAAAAGCTGATTACACAGTTATTTTAGTTTAGCTGCCTTTATCAGAAATATTTTTAGGCAAAACAAGAAATGCTTTAGTACTGAAAATGCCAAGAGAACTGAAGACTTGTCTGTATTTGTCTGTGTACAGAGGAATTGAAGATAGCATCCCATTTCTGATCATGACAAAAGGCAGATAAGTAACAGTAGAGCAGAAATACAGGGCAATTACAAAGGAATGCTTCCTATTTATAGCCTATACATCAACAGAGCCATCTGTGAATCTAGGATTTTTCAGGCAAAGGCAATGTCTTTGTAATAAAATTACAATTTTCATTCATTAATTTCAATGTAATGTGAAAACCAAACTGTTGGACTCTACTATGTTCTAAGGCACAACTTATGTAATTTAATCATGTACTATGCTAAGAAAAATTTCGTTTTTATTTTTAAATTATAAGGTGACAACTTGACCTGATATCCTGCAATTCTATTCTTGAACTATCTAATGTCTGGTTTTTTCCTTATTCATTTCATCACATCACTAATGTATTTGTAGGCTGCAATCACATCCTTCTTACATGTCAGTCTTCTATTTTTCAGACTATTCCTAATAGCAAAGGAGTTCCATTGTTCTAGTCATAATTTCTGTTCTTGTTTTTCTTGTGTTGTATTTTAGATCAGAAGAGAACAAACCAATGGGGATGGAAAATCAGTATTGTTTTATACATGTTCTTTACTCTATCCCTAATTCTTAATGTTGTTTCTGTGCACTTTTTGATAGGTTGTTGGGATTTTTTCTTGCTGCTAAGGTTATGTTTTCTTAGATTTATATACTGAGTTACATCTAGTCAAAAAGGTGAACTACAGAAGTATCTGAAAATGCTTAAGAAGGTTTTAAGAAAATTTGAATATGTAATAAGGAACAGCTTTGTAGAAAGACACTGAAAGATATATTATTAGAAAGATAATGAAACTCAGACAAGAACATCAAGTAACAACTTTTGGAGGTAGGTAACCTGAGAGAACACTAAGTCTGTCCTAATTCAGTCATGTAGCATCCAAGCAATAACCTGAAGAAAAGTTAAATTCAGGCGATGAATCTGACTGAATTGTACCTGAATTAGTTCCAGTAAAACCAGAAACACCCTGCTGTCTCTGTCTCATTTTGCCAGAGACACACCAAGGCCAGGAAAATCATCTAAGCTTTGAGGTTGCCTTTAGAAGGAAGAGAAATGGAAACATACTGCTCAGTTCCAAGAGCTGATCTATCAAGGTTTAAGGTTTTACTTCATCCCATTCTACATCAAAATACACAACTGTGCTTGGAACTATCTAAAGAATATTGTCTGAAGTGTGTAGGAAGGCAGCACAACAACCGTATGTAACATCTCTGAGTTCCACCATTCCAACATGTTACCCATCCATAAGTACATGGGCTGCACTGTGTAGACTTCCAAACTCCCCAGATACAAATTATATCAGTGCAGATGAAAGAAAATCAAGAAGGCAACTATGCAGAAGGACTATCTCAATTTTTCCACCAATTATGCAATTTGAGTAGAGATGTCCAAATAAGCATCAGGTGAACATTTGGATAACAGATGGAGAGAAGTCAAGGAGTTTGTCACCTCATCTGCAGTTAGGTTTAAG
Source organism: Taeniopygia guttata (assembly GCF_048771995.1). Lineage (NCBI taxonomy): Eukaryota > Metazoa > Chordata > Aves > Passeriformes > Estrildidae > Taeniopygia > Taeniopygia guttata. Next base: position 25,883,799 of record NC_133030.1, on the reverse strand, counting down.
AGGTTATCACAGTAGATGTTGCCATATGTCCCTCAGACAAGGCAGGCACTTACTAACACATGTACTGAACTGCTATATAGTGAATTTCTTCAAGGTCTGGGTGTGGTTCAGGAGGGATAGATGTTTTCTGTGTGGAGCCCAAGAGCCTTCTATGTGAACATATACAGAGTGAATGCACATATTAATCAAAATAGAATCTCAAGTTTACTTGAAGACTAAAGAGTCAAAAAGCTGTATAATTACAGGAAGTATCAAGGGATTGAATGTGTCTGTACACATTGAGGCTTCCCCTCATCCCAGTTTGAGTGTAGTTCTAAAAAATGAAGCATATTTATACCTCTAACAAAAGCACCAGAACTGTTTGAGAATGTGAAGTCAGCGACTACTTATAGACAACATGCCCTCCAAAACTTTTTATTTCTTTTGAACAAAGCTAATTTTTACTCTTTAAAATGATATTTGAAATTAGGTTTAAAGAGCAACACAATAGTGCCTGCTTCATGTTACAGGCTTGTGAAGAGTCAATTGATAAATCTGTACAGGATATAATACAAATGATCCACCATGATAACTGAATTGCTGACACACAACCACTTAGTGATATTACTGATGATCAGAAGGTTATTTGAATTCAGTACAGAAAGTACTGGAAAATGGCCTGCTTCCCATCCCTGAGCCCCTCCACGAGCATAATAAAAAAATGGAACAGTGTCCTGAAATATGCCTCTCATCAAGGAAAAAGGAACCTGCATAGTTCTGTGGAACAGCCAAAATTCACAGAGGGGAAGCCAGTTCCAAAGAATCAATGAATAGTAGCATAACTTCATTTGAAAGGGATCTCTGTAGATTATGTTGTCTAACAGTTTGCTCAAAGCTGATCTAACCTCTGAATTTGAAGATGTTCTTTCCAACTGAATTCTCAGCCTCTGAAATGATGGCGATTTCACAGCTGCTCTGGCCCCTTGCTCCTGAGGTTAATCACTCTTGCCAATAATTTTATTTTTCTATCTAATCAGAATTTTCTTGGATGCAACTTGTATCTATTGCCCTTGTCCTTTCACTGCACACTTCTGAGAAGGGGCTGTCCCTGCTTTTTCTAGAACATCTGACATTTGAAATTCACAACCTGCCAGCCCTTCTCCATCTCAACAAAATAGAGAACAAACTTGCTGCAGTCATCAGATGAGACAGCCAATAAGGAAATCTTAGCTCTAAATGCCAATCTCAACAAATTCTAACCTGACAAAGCATGAGGAAATGTAGGAGAAACTTTTAGAGATTTTCACTTTCATGCTTCCT